>NC_081405.1:31720771-34555771 GCF_030272615.1 Cryptomeria japonica | reverse complement strand
TTTAACTCTTAGCATCTGCTCACTACAAATTATCTTCTCATTATTTGGTCATGTACATATTTATTGGCCACTACTCATTTTTGAAACCATTATAACCACAACTCTCCTTACCACTGCTTATCTTCATACACTACATTTGTTAGTGTCACAAACAGATATGTCTCCAAGGTATGATTCTCTCCTCTAATCTCATTTTCTTTCACATTTTGATTTCTCTCTGCATCTCCAAACATAAATGTCTTTGTTGTCTTCCACTTGCCATATAATCTCTACAAAATATTCATTTTGACAACAACAATGTACTCACCCTACTTTATGTCGGACGTGTCTATTCTGGCTCCAAAACGATAGTACGGATTAACTAACATGCATGTTAGTCGCGCGTTTTACACCATCGATTTTGCAATAAACGGTTGTGATTGACTAACACGTCTCTATCACGCTGTACGAAAGGTCCGTTTTGAAACCAGAATAACCGCAACCCTTTATGTCTTTGATTCTAAATAAATAATTGCAATACATGTGCTTTTGCAAACAATTAATGTAATCTTTTTGACATTTAAGAAGTCTTGTATAATTCTCAACAGTGTCAAACTACTATTTCCCTTACTGTGCTATGTTACACTGCAATGCCTATTGGATTTGTTTGCAGTGTAGCTTATCAAACTAAATTTTTACATTTCCCACATCCTATACATGCTTCTTTCTTTAATGTATTTCTCCTTCATACAATTTATTTATATTTTACCTATATTGTTAGTGACACTAAATCTCCACATTGAAAAAACTTCAACTCGTAATAATTTCCTTTCTCCATGATTGCTTTATCTTCTTCTTTACTTTATCCATTGTGTTTTATAGTGATTATAAAGATGGATGCAAACAATAATAAAACTATTTATTACCCCCATTAACTTTCCTTTTTCCTTTCGTTTATCCATGTTTGGTTACGACTATTATAGTCATATGTTTTTACATTGTATGCTTCTATCTTGTATGTATATATTATTGATCTTTCCTATTGCTAAAAAGTTACTATACTAATTCCTTGCTTTATCACATAAAATTAAACTTGCAATGTGTCCTTAACATCCATAGTAATACTGTTGTTATTTCCCATGCATATATTATTAAATTGCTTTTTTCATCTCAAATTACATATTTCACAAAATTAATCACCATTAATATCATAAACCTATTATTAAAATATTATTGTTTGCTTTCAACATGTTCTACTACAACACTGATAATAATGTGTATTTAAACTGAATACTTCTATCTTAGATTTAACATTTATTTCTTCTCTTTAACAAAAGAGTTGTTATCAACAAAATCCATTTTATTAAATGCACAATATCATATCTACTGCAATTTGAACATAAGTTTCCCCGTCTATACAAACAATTCCAATAAAACACAAAATATTCTCAATACAAACTTCTCCAATTTTAGCATTCCCTCAACCATACAAATACAAAACAACGAAAAATATAAAATAATTATGTCATCTTTATTGAACAATGTCAATTACTAAGGCTATAATCACTTTAGTAGGAATACATTGCCATCCTCCAAGCAAGAATTATAATTTATATTCACATATTGTTATTACCACAAAAAACTTATAATTATATAAAACAACTATAATCCCAATACAAACTTCTCCAATTTTAACATTTTCTCAACCATACAAGTACAAAACAATGAAAATATAAAATAATTATATCATTGTACAATTTCTAAAGCTATAATCACTTTAGTAGGACAACAAAATACATTGCCATCCTCCAAGCAAGAATTATACATTTACATTTACATATTGTTATTACCACAAATAACTTATAATTATATAAAACAACTATAATAAATACGTTGTTGACATTTCACATTCAACACAAACTAACATTCCCCACTACATACTGTTTGCCTCGCTAACTAAAGTTCCCATTTATATGTTTTTAATTAGGTTTCTTCCTCCTTGCACGATGTTATCACAAATGAAATTAAAAAAACTATTTCCTATCACATATACATTCCATTAGTATAGTCAATGAAGATATCAACTAATTCTCACACCCCATGGTCTAGGGCTCTTCTTTATTGTCGTTACCATTCTACCATGCCTGTTTCTCTATAAGCCGTAGGAGAGATTTTTTTTGGAAGTTGTTCATTAAATCTGTCCACCAAAGATATTTCACTAAATGTTTGAAGGAACTAATTCTGGCACAAAGGCACTTTCATCTATATAAATGATGACTCAAATCAACCAAAATGGGTGGCCCAAACCAATTGAAATCACCCTATATGCATGTATTATGCTTATCTCTTGGCTTGTGTTTTTCTTCTTTCATGGCATGATATGTTGTCATCATGTGGTTATCTTGTTTCTTTGCATAGGCACTCTGTTTCCAGAAACATATCTAGCAGAGGCACAATCTAACATATTGCAGGCAGAGTGAAATCTCACTAAAGTCTTCTATACGGTTGACCTCAAAGGCACTATCTTCATTCCTCCACTCACCCTATGTAATCAAAGCCATAAGTGCCAAAACAGATTCAATCTCAATATCCTTGGAGGCATTCTCTTCATCTTTAGTCGTAGTCTAAGCCTACATGCTACTCATGTAGTGAAGAGCATTAGCACCCCTACAATCCTTCCTACAGGAATTTGATTGATCCCAGATTCGACCACCTTTAAATTATACATTAAGCAACATATTAAATCTAGATGATGTTAGTCAATTCTGAGTGTGTAACACTTTTAAGTCTAGAAATGTATTCTTAGTGTGACCATACACATTAAGCAACATATTAGGCCTAGAAAATGTCAGTCAATTCTAAATGTTTTAATACTTTTAAACCTATCCCCATTTCCTTTATTGACAATAGCTAGAACATTCAAAAGACACATAAGGCATGGATTGCCAATGGCAGTAACCAGGCTATGGCACATCTTCAATATGACAATAAAATATGCTCACTGTAAGAGGTGGAAATACTCTGAGAAGGGGGGGTGAATCAGAGTATTGTATAAATTCAATTTTTTTTACTTAAAAAGGCAAATACACACTCTAGACCTTGAACAAATGGATGTGACTTGTAAATACAAAGTGAATAATGAACCTTAGAGCAATATGATATGCAATGTGAGTGATTTACAACTCATCTTAAAAGCATGATGTAGAATTTGTTCAACTATACTAATGAACAACCTTTTGTTGCTTTCTTGAACACATAATTATAAGCCAACAAATGACAAATTTCTGTATCATTCATGCATTTAACATTACATGAAAAAATTGAACAATTGAACTTTGACCTTTTAGACAACTTGAACAGTGAGAAAAAGTATCAGAGCATTGCATGAACATAATGAAAGACTTGAACTATTAGGCACAAAAACTGAGAACACATAGCATCACATAACACATGAATTTCCTAAGTGGAAAAACCCTCATGGGGTATAAAAACCCATTCGAAACTTGTCTCTTTATTCAATCCAAAACTGCAACTTTTTACAACGGTGGAGTATCAACTCAACACCTTATATGAAATTCCAACTTCATGGGAGCACCAACTCCTCAAACTACAAAGTCACTTTCAAAGTTTGTAATCACTACTGACCTTACAACTGCACTAATCTTGCAGTCCCAAAATCATTAATGAATACGAACACAAAGTATGATTTTCAATGTTGCCAATTACAATATGTACTGTATATGACAGTACCAACAAATAATTTCTCTAAAATTTGAATGAAATTGTTTGTTGTGAAAACCAGAGATAGCAAAACCCTCTTTTCAAACTTTTTCAAATTGTCAATAGAACACACTAAAATCTTTCATAATGCTTTGTTTCCTTTTTACAATCATCGAGCTAAGCAATGAATTGAAGCCATGAATATATAGAACAAAACAAATGAAACCCTTATGTTAAACTATAAATGCGAGCCAAGAACAACCTCTCAAGTTAGGGTTTAACAGAAATGAAACTGTCTAAAAAATAGTTGAAACCAGATTTCATTTTTCCCTTTAAAAAATAGTCAACTATCAATTCCTTTCCAAGAAACAACATTTTTTCGTTTTTTCGAAAAAGAAATCACACAAAATATGAAAGTAAAAATTCTTTCACTTATCACTGCTTAAACCCTGAACTAATTTCAACTAATTTCAATATAAACAAATCACAACTTTGAACTACCTGAAGAATAAAAAGAAACCATTTTCATTTTTCACTGTGAAATGGCCAAAAAGCTTGAATAGGTGTTACCTTGTATTAAATTGGCCAAATGTAAAAGAGAAAGAACAAAGAACCTATCCGAGCCTCCATTTCTGGCTTCAACAAGTCAACTGCACATCTCATTTTCTTGCATTCAATTAGTTTCACAAACATGCTACCATACCAGATGAAGATCTGAAATGAAAAATAACGGCTAGGGTTTCACAAACCCTTAGTGAGCAGAATGTAGTAAGATTGCCCTTCATTCTTTTCGAATAGACTCAAAATACTTTGCAAATTTCAATAATTACTTCAATTCTGGTATAGATAATATGACACGCGTATGACTGACATAATTATGTGCTAAACCAAGTGCCAAATAATGTTGTCCAACTTAGAACCCATGAGCTATTTGAATATCCATTTGGCCACTCATATCAATAAAAATAAATATTTTTGAATGCCATGTCATACGATACATCTATCCACGTGCCAACAGTGTCATGATGTCTATCAATCAAATGGGCTCAATAACAAGTGTGAATATACTTAGCTCGAGCCCGATATTATATACCAAAGTCGGCTTAAGTGCCAACTTAAATGCACTTTAATCTCAATAAGATATGAAAAATAAATAAACCTGACACTTGTAAAAAGTGAATAAAGTGATATGAAGGCCCGATACAAAACAATAAGAGTGAACTATCTTAAGCTTAATACTAAGCATTATTTCATGCTAGGCAAATCAATGTAACTCAAGAGCTAGATAAACTATGATAACCATTTTGACACCCATCAAAAATATATGAGAAAAATGGAAAATGCATGGATAAACAACTGGCACCAAGGATACTCAGTTAAATATTACTTCCAATCTGAAAACAATCACCTGAATAGTGAACCACAACCTTGTAAGCAAGATGTTTGTTAATCTGCATATAGAGCCAAAAGATCAGTGCCATCAAAACTGAATAGGAGCCAAAAGATCAGTGCCATCAAAATTGAATAGGAGCCAAAAGATCACAATGCTATGATTGAACTAGAATATTGAATGCCAAACCAAGATGCAATGAAGTCAATCACCCAGATGCCAAATAACCAACTCTAGCAGTTTTGTCATCAAGGACAAATGTCAAAAGAGAAGTCAACAATCACATGCCCACAAAATTTCACAAGAGGTCGTGGCTCGTTGTCCATGCAAAATGGGTGAGCAAACACAAAGATATTTACATAGTGATTGAGGTCAGTGACATTGTTGGGCATTGAATGAATATAGGTGTGAGTGAATGGGCTATTCAAGCTCAACTCAACTCACATGTGGCCTTTTTATAGGCGACATTGACAGAGGTAGCAAATCAGTTAACCATCATACACCTAAGCTCTCAGAGCATTTCTTTGACTCAACACAACTACCCCATGTGGCCCTGTGTTGATTTATTCAACAACCATCATATGCGCCCCTAAGTCCCATTAAGCGTAGCTTCCTCATATTATCAAAGGTTTGGTAGATGTTCAAATTTGCAGTCATTAAGGTTAGAATTGGCCCAAATAATTTAGTCTTGAAGGTTGTAATTGTGACATTGTATTGGTCAACTAGCAACACCATGAAGAATTAGTCAATGGTTTGCCTCATATGTTTGTATCTTTTGTGTATTGGAAAGAGTAAACAACAATTTATCTATTGTGACATCTCCTCTAATGGTTGTGACAATTAATCTCATTTCAAATTCTCCTCCAAGAAATAGGCAAGGCAACTAGAACATGGTTTTTTTCAACGTAATCGAACTTGATCATTCCATTTTATCTCATAAAATAGTCAAATTAGTGTTTTTTAGTCTATTATTAGAAATCATTTTCCATGATGATTCCAACAAGTAGTTGGACTCATAGGTTGATCCCATTTTAAAGCACTTTTTATTCATTTAGTACAAATGTAATTAAAAATAGGCCATTTAGTGAGAAATTGACTATCAAATAACTTTTAAATGGTATCTTGAAATTAAACACTATTTTTTTGGTAAAAGTGCATGTTTTTTTCATTTCCTACGCAATGGACTTTGATGCATTGTAAAAATCACTAAGTTGTGAAGTGCCAAAAATTAGGGGGGTCACCTTATATTGAATCAAGGGGGTATGTTGAGTCATGTCTGCAAGCACTTTTGTGAGTCATGTCTTTGAACACTTCCATACCTTCTATCATATCTCTTGAAAGGTGTCTTGAGTCACACCTTTGAGCATTTCTATGAAGTCATTCCTTTGAGCACTTCCACACCTTCTTGAGCACTATATGGGGATGAACAATGCAATTCATTGACATGCATTGCAATCTCAATTCTTGTTGCTACACATGAATCCAAAAATGCTTCACAAAAAGAATGAGTGATTCCTTACAACAAGATATTTATACATGTTTTTCAATATTGCAGATTTGGAAGACATCATTGAGGACATCAATCTTCTTTTTAACAATTCTTGGATTGAGTTTAGAGATGCTTAATTGAGAGCATCCAAAACTTCAACAAAGACTTCACATATTTTGTTCATTTTTTACAACAGATGTTGCATAAGATTCAAAGGCACATCTAGAGGTTATTTCCAACTAGGCAACATAATGGAGCATTTGAGAATCATCTTATAGGGGGGACATAGTCTCTTTTCTTTCTCTCACATGAGTGAAATATATTGTATAATCATTTCTCTCTTTTGGAGGACCGTAGTTTTTTTTCCATAGGATTTTATACCTTTCTCCACTTTATAGAAGATTTGCATTATACATGGATACCTAACATGGCTAGTATTTGAGACCCATCATCATACTTGCATTACTTCTTGACCTAACTTGCACGTAGGGGGCATATCACCTTTACTAGGATGGATCACTCACACTTAGCTTAAGTATCCACTTAGGGACTTTTTTTCTTTTGTATCACTTCATCTAGTTGAGACATGTGTACTCATTTTGTGAGACACCCAGTGCATGTTAGGTCCCAGAGACAACTGAGAGGGGGGGGGGGGCGCGGGGGGTTGAATCAATTGTTTGATAAATTCAAACCAAAAACTAATTCACTGACTTAATGCTTAATACCGGTAAACCAGTTAAGTATGCCGGTAGATAGTGTTAATAGTAAATTGCTATATCGGTAAGGATTAATGCATGAAACATAAACATAAAGTCATCCACAACACATAACACCAATATTTGTATGTGGAAACCCTGTAAGGGGAAAAACCATGGTGGGAAACCTTACCCACAATCAGATGATACTACTGTAGATAGTAAGTGTACATAAATGGGGTCTGCACATGCAGAAAGGCCAACAACCTAGAGCTCACTGCTCAATCACAAAATGGGAGTCACACTGACTATAGTTGGATGGTTAAATCCAATAAGAATGTACTGCACAGAATAGCATCTTCATATGCTAGATTCAGTACCGGTGTAATGCTGATATGCTTCTACAAAAAACCTAGCTTCACCTTCAAATGATTTCTTCATGTATACCTCTGCTTGATCTCACATATACCTTCACTCAATTCTTTTTCGCATTCCACACTTGATCTTACAAATAAGATCTTACATATACACCATACCCTAAGACCAATTTTAGTAGGTCGGCTCTACAAGATATTACAATAAAATCATTTTACAAACAATATAACATCCGATGCAATAACCAATTGAACATGTCGGCTTAATGCATTTACAACAATAATAAATCATCTCCATAGCGTGCCATGTTGATCTAGAAAAGATAAACCTGCCGGTGTAACCCTAGATAACCTGGACCTATTTGCCAGTAAAAGAAAATATGCAAATATGAATATACCAATGATTAATTCTTCAAAACAAAGTGTCCACATGATGTTTTCGACATTACCAAGTGTCTTCCATATCATTCCAGGTGTTGGTGAACATTATATCCTACCGGTGAACCATATACCAATAATTGTGCAATAGTTACTTGCTTGCCAGTGAATGTTGCTGGATCTCCAAAGTGCTTGCTTTCAGTAGGTGTTGACATCAATGACAAAACCATACCAAAATACCAACAATCTCCCCCTTTGGCATTGATGGCAACACAAGATGGAAAAACCATCAAAGTGCCAAAACAGAAATGCCAAATACCAAAAACCAACAATCTCCATTTCTCCCCCTGGGAGCAACATGTGTTTATCCAAAGGTTTATTTTCAATACCAATCTCTTCCTCAAAAGATAATGTGTTTTTCCATAGATATCTCTCCCCCTTTGACATCAAATGCCAAAGCTACAAAATTCAAGTCCATACAAAATACCAACTACTCCCCCTGAGAAGCAGCTTCCTCATCAAATACCGGAATAAAGATTTGTCTTTTTAATTCTGCTGGTTGATGACAATTATCAACTGTCTAAGTCTCTACCAGTGGTGGTATGACTCCAAGCTGATCTCTTAGATATTCAAAGGTCTCCTTAGGCAAAGGTTTTGTAAAAATATCTGCAAGCTGTTCTTTAGTATTCACATAAACTAGTTTTATCTCTTTTTCTTCAACTTTTTCCCTTAGAAAATTCAGTTTTATAGAAACATGTTTAGTTTTAGAATGTAATACCAGATTCTTAGATATATCAATTGCTGCAGTGTTATCACAATATATAGTAATGGGTTCCTTGCATTTTACCTTTATGTCTTTCAACATTTGCTTAAGCCATAATACCTGTGTATAGTTAGTTGCTGCTGCAACATATTCTGATTCTGCTATTGATAAAGATGTACAACTCTATTTCTTACTCAACCAAGAAACTAATCTCTTTCCAAGAAAGAATGCTCCTCCAGTTGTGCTCTTTCTATCATCTACATCTCCTGCCCAATTTGCATCTGTGTATGCACATAGGTCAAAATTTTCATCTCTAGGATACCATAATCCAAGATTTGCTGTGCCTTGTAAGTACCGGAAAATCCTTTTTACTGCTGATTCATGATTTTCCCAAGGATTACTCTGAAATCTAGAAACAATACATACTGCATTCATAATATCAGGCCTGGTTTGTGTCAAATACAGTAAACCTCCTATCATAAATTTGTATCTAGGTGGATTAACAAGTGTAGATTCATCCCTTTGAGATAATTTGTCATTTGTAGTCATAGGTGTGCTTACCGGTTTAGAGTTCTCCATCCCAAATTTCTTTAGTAATTCTTTCAAGTACTTGGATTGACTAAAAAATACACCTTTATCAATCTATGAAATTTGCAATCCTAAAAAGAATTTTATTTCTCCAATCATAGACATTTCAAATTCTTGCTGCATTTTAATAGAAAATTCCTTACATAATCCATCTTCTCCTCCAAAGATTATATCATCAACAAATACTTCAATAATCAAGATGTCATCATTAGTTATTTTGTAATATAAATTGCTATCTGCATTTCCTTTAGTAAAACCAATCTTCAAAAGATATTTATCCAACCTTGCATACCAAGCTCTTGGGGCTTGTTTCAATCCATACAGACTTTTTCTTAACCTGAAAACCATATCATTGTCATCTGTCAAATAAAATCCATCAGGTTGTTCAATATATACTTCTTCTTCAAGATCTCCATTCAAAAATGCACATTTAATATCCATTTGATAAACTTTGTAGTCCTTGTGAGTTGCAAAAGCCAAGATAATCTAACTGCCTCAATTCTGGCTACCGGTGCAAAGGTTTCATTGTAATCAACTCCTTCTTTGTGAGAATATCCCTTACACACTAGTCTTGCTTTATTTCTGACAACCTTACCATCTTCATTAAGTTTGTTTCTAAATACCCATTTGGTTCCAATTACATTTTTATCTTTAGGCCGGGGAACTAATGTCCAAGTATTATTTTTCTCAGTTTGTCCTAATTCTTCTTCCATTGCTTTAATCCAAAATTTATCTTCACATGCCTCATTGATAGATGATGGTTCAATTTGAGAAATAAGACATACCTCTTCATTTGCCAATCTTCCTCTTGTCATAACGCCTTTAAATTTGTTTCTAATTATCTGATCTTCAGAATGATTCAATCTTACATACCGGGGTTTCTTAGCTTGCTGTTGTTCTTCAATTACTGTGGAATCCTCTGATGATACTGGAGTAACTGGATCTTCATTCTGTACCAGTGGATTCAGTATAGGTTCATTTGTCACAATTTCTGTTGCCGGTTCAAAGTCTATATACCTTGAAGTTCCTCTGAATTGTTCATCAATCTTTACATTTGTACTCTCAACAATTTTCTGCAATCTCTTATTAAAACATCTATATGCCTTGCTCTTAGATGAATAACCAAGAAATATTCCTTCATCACTTCTAGGATCAAATTTGCCAATATACTCATCTCTTCTAATATAACATTTACTTCCAAAAATTCTGAAATACTTAAGAGTAGGAGTATTACCAAACCATCATTCATGAGGGGTCTTACCGGTTTCACCTTTGATGTGAACTTTGTTGAATGTATAGACAACAGTGCTAACTGCCTCTCTCCAATACACATGTGGTAGATTTGCTTCTAATAACATACTTCTTGCTGCATCCAAGATAGTTCTATTTTTCCTTTCAACAACTCCATTCTGTTGTGGTGTCCGAGGTGTTGATAACTGTCTTCTGATTCCATTCACTTCACAGAATGTATTCAAGTCCTTAAATGTGAATTCTCCTCCTTGATCTGATCTTAAACATTTGATTTTCTTACCAGTTTCATTTTCAACCATTGCTTTGAATAGTTTTAACTTTCCAAGTGCTTCTGATTTCTCTCTGAGAAACGTAACCCAACACATTCTAGAATAATCATCAATAATTAGCATGAAATATCTATCACCTTGTAAGCTTCTAGTTCTAGCTGGACCACATAAATCAGTGTGAATTAAATCAAGAGCATTATTGGATTTTTCTGGAATACTTTTGAAACCAGCTCTAACTTGTTTTCCAAATTGACATTTCTTACAAATTGTATTTTGAGGTTTCACAATTTTAGGTAGATCTCTAACTGCCTTAGAAGTACTGATTTTTACCATGCAATCAAAGTCTACATGACATAGTCTCTTATGCCATAACCAACTTTCATCTTGTGTGGGGGAAAAAGTGAAACTAAGCAAACAAGCCCTAATCTCACTTTCAATCACACATTTGTGGAATACGAAAGAGCCTAGAGGTATCACACAATTGGCTACTTCTTTTTGTGGAAGAGAGAGCCACGGGCTACCTATTAGGATTTCTATTCCTTTGTTGTAATTGAAAGATAAAATGATGCAAGTTCAATTCCCAACCCCAAAGTGCAAGTATGAACTAATAACAAGATTGCAGAATTGAACTTAAACTATGGAAAGCTATAGACACAAGAATAAGACAAGAATGAAAATGCGTACCCAGAGTCAAAATCTGAGTGAAAATGTTCGGGACGGGGGCGTGGGCACCACTGTCCTGATTCTGCCCCTGAAACTGCTCTGGAAACTGCTGTTTTGCAATCTGGAAAACTGTCGGAAATGCTAAAAATTGCTGTTTGTCAGGAGGACCAGGGCGCCTAGTGCCCCTGTCCTAGGGACCAGGGAGTCCAGCGCCCCTGTCCTGGCAGGACCAGGGTGCCCCACGCCCCTGTCCTGGCGTTTTGCTCTGAAACTTGGTGTGAAGTTCTATCTCGGTCTGCTTCTTCTGGATCTGCAACTTGTGGCGTCGTCCGAATTTTGAAACTTGCACTTATATCTGAAAAGGTGTGGTGGGCGGCTATATAGGGTTTTGCCTTAGTCAAACCCCCGCTTTGGTGATTTCCACCTCCACGAATAGCCAAGTTGTATTGTAAAAGTAGTGTGTGTGCAGACCTTGTGTGTGTGCAAGATCCTAAAATGCAAGTAAGCAAACTAGAGCAACCTAGAAAGTAAACCCTAATTGCTTGTAAATGATAATGTAAATGCTCCAAATCAAGATGTAGAGTGATCTAAAGCATGAATACAAATGATGTAATGAAGCTCATGCAAAGACATGAAAACAACATGAAATCATACCCAACCCCAAGGGAGGGGTACAAGCCAATCTTCAGTTGGTGATCCCTTATTGCTCTTCAATGCCTTCAAAGCCCTAAATGGATGAATGAAATTGATAGATGCTTGATGGATGGATGTTGAATGTTTTTGAAGTCTTCAAAGATCTGCTCTTTCGCTGCATAGAAGGTCCTTGAAACCAAAATTCCCCCTCCTCTCAAATGAAGAAGGAGAGCTCTTATATATGAAACCCTAGGTCTTAATTTCAACTTTTGGCTGACCTAGAGATTGAATATCCCGCCAATTTCTTGGGGTTAAGCTTTATTTTATGATTGGATCGCGCTCCTAAAATTTCGGGAAAAATGTCCGGGACCATGTGCACGCCGGGCGCCATGGTCCTCTCCGGGCGCCATGGTCCTGACAACATTTCACCAAATTTTCAGGGCCGTTGGATATGATGATTTAAGAGAGAATCCCGAAGTTACAGCTGATTTCGAGATGTTTTGACCCCCGAAATCAAGCCCCCAAGTTCAAAATAGGACCTAATTAGGGTTTTTGATTAAATGATGTATTGGAAGAATAAAATGAAAGGGGCACACTTTAATGAAAGGGCCCAACTTTATAATGTGGAAGATGATGAAATAGGACCTTAGACCTAATTAATTTGATTAATTAAGTGCTAAAGGGGAAATGCAATGCAAAATGCAAGATGCGCCAAGGCGGGTGCTAAACTAGGTGTGAAATTGTACCACCCTAGCAAGTGCGTACAATTTACGACGCTACACATCTATATGTGCAATTAAGCATGCCTTTTCACTGTTATTCAAATGAAAGATATTGCCTCTAGTCTGATTACCGGTTGCAATTTCCAAACCAGTTCTATTCATGATTTTACATTTTCCATTTTTAAATTGTAACTGAAATCCCTTTTCAACTAATTGACCAACACTTAAAAGATTATGCTTTAATCCTTCAACATAGTAGACATTGTCAGTGTTATGCTTACCATCAAGAGATATTGAACCCTTACCTTTGATTGAACAGGCTTTGTCATCTCCAAATCTTACTAAATCTCCATTGTGTTCTTGAAAGTTCAAGAATTTACCTTTGTCTCCAGTCATATGATGTGAGCATCCTGAGTCAATGATCCATTCATCCTTTGCTTCAACTTTAGCTGCTAGGGCTTGTTCTACCAGTTGAGTAGTAGGTGCCGGTTGATCTTCTGTTATAGCAACAAAAACTCATCCATTGTCTGCTAGATCCTCATCAGAATCATCAGTCACACCTTCATCAACAATGTAACAAGATTTGTCTTTGTTCTTCTTAAATCTGTATCTCTCATATTCAGGATTAGGCTTGTATGTTCTTCTAGCTTCTTCTCTTTGTCTAGCATGTCTATTGGGCATCTTGAAGCCATATGACCAATCTTATTGTAGTTAAAATATTTAAAGGGTGCTTTACCTTCATACTTACTTCCAATTGGACCTTTTGGTATTTTTCTTGCAAATAATGCTTCAAGTTCTTCAAGTTCTCTTGCATAAAAGGCTCTCCAGTTTGATTTGTCAAATGATTGAGCAGATGATGTTGATGTTTTAAAGGCCAAATCAATTTTTATAGTAGTAACAGGACCAAATTCCTCAATTTCAAAGGCTGAAAGTTTTCCAATCAATTTATCCCTAGTTACTAATGTATTTGGCATTGTTCTCAACTCATTTATAGCGGTAACCTTCATTTTATATGCCAGTGGAAAACCTCTTAAGATTTTTGAAACAATTTCATCCTCACCCAAAGTTCCTCCACAACATTTAATACTCAAAAAAATTTCATTTACTCTTTCCATAAAAGCAGAAATCCTTTCATCTTCTTCCATTTTTAGATGTTCATACCTGACTCGAAAGCTTTCAAGTTTTGCAATTTTGACTGTGGAATCTCCTTTATTCAGTGTTTCCAAATGATCCCAAATAGCTTTAGTAGTAGACCTATCTGATAATCCCATGATTTGTTGATCTGATAATGCGCTCAAAAGTGCTTCTCTTGCTTTGCAATCATTCTCTTCATCTTTGGCTAAAGTAGTTGGAGCAGTTTGACCAGCTACAACAATAGTATAACCATTCTTAGTAACTTCCCAGATGTCTTTACCAATGCAATTCAGATGTGTCTCCATTCTGATCTTCCATATCCCATAGTTGGTTCCATCAAGTTTAGGACTGTCCTTCCTAAAATAATTAGTAGACATTGGATCTCCTCAAGTTGTTAAACTTTTGTAGAAGAGGACTAGGCTCTGATACCAATTGTTAGGTCCCGAAGACAACTGAGAGGGGGGGGGGGGGTAAATCAGTTGTCTAATAAATTCAAACCAAAAACTAATTCACCAACTTAATGCTTAATACCGGTAAACCGGTTAAGTATGTCAGTAGACAGTGTTAATAGTAAATTGCTATACCGGTAAGGATTAATGCATGAAACATAAACATAAAGTCATCCACAACACATGACACCAATATTTGTACGTGGAAACCCTGTAAGGGGAAAAACCATGGTGGGAAACCTTACCCACAATCAGATGATACTACTGTAGATAGTAAGTGTACATAAATGGGGTCTGCACATGCATAAAGGCCAACAACCTAGAGCTCACTGCTCAATCACAAAATGGGAGTCACACTGACTACAGTTGGATGGTTAAATCCAATAAGAGTGTACTACACAGAATAGCATCTTCATATGCTCGATTTAGTACCGGTGTAATGCTGATATGCTTCTACAAAAACCTAGCTTCACCTTCAAATGATGTCTTCGTGTATACCTCTGCTTGATCTCACATATACCTTCAGTCAATTCTTTTTCATATTCCACACTTGATCTTACAAATAAGATCTTACATATATACCATACCCTAAGACCAATTTTAGTAGGTCACCTTTACAAGATATTACAATAAAATCATTTTACAAACAATATAATATCTGTTGCAATAACCGATTGAACATGTCGGCTTAATGCATTTACAACAAAAATAAATCATCTCCATAGCGTGCTATGCTGATCTGGAAAAGATAAACCTGCCGGTGTAACCCTAGATAACCTGGACCTATTTGCCGGTAAAAGCAAATATGCAAATATGAATATACCAATGATTAATTCTTCAAAACAGAGTGTCCACACGATGTTTTTGACATTACCGAGTGTCTTCCATATCATTCCAGGTGCCTGTGAACATTATATCCTACCGGTGAACCATATACCAGTAACTGTGCAATAGTTACTTGCTTGCCGGTGAATGTTGCTGGATCTCCAAAGTGCTTGTTTTCAGTAGGTGTTGACATCAATGACAAAACCATACCAAAATACCAACAGTGCATAGATATTAGCCACTTGCTCACACACTTGTTCAGTGTGCTCACAAATGTCTCATGTTTGGAGGGGTAGTTAGTCATTGTCTCCTACCTTCTAACCTCATTCCCTTGCCCATATATGCAAGGCTCTCTATGTACATTACTTACAATCTCATTGTAAATGACAAATGTTTCTATTTGTGATAATTTGGTTTCATTTGTAAAAGGTTTTTGTGCATTCCGATTTTGGAGAATTTCGACACTTTTTCCTTTCTTTGTTGGTCCCTCTAGATCCTCTCTTGCTCCATTTCCTATTCAATTTGTTGTCTTTTTAGTAATTTTTATTTTTCACTTTCTTTTTGTTGAAGGTATCTATCTAACTTTGCTTGCTCCTTTAATTCTCTAGTGATAATTCATGTTTACTTTCTCTACTTTACCTGTTCTCTCTTTCTCTATTTCATTTCTTGAATTTCTTTCTTCAATTACTCCTACTCCAACAAAAGGTTCATGCAATCATTTACTATTATAATTTAATATTATTTCCTCAAACAAATTAAGTTACCCTCTACATTCCTTGATCTTTCCTTGACAATGTGAATATAAGTAGTTCGAGGAATTTGTTGACGTCTAAGCTAGTTTGGGAACCTAATGATCGATTCACTTATGCATCAGCGGTACGTTGACTTTCAATGATGATATATTACCTTGACATTTTCCCAAGTTTAGAGCATTATCTCCATCATCTCAATATCCATAATCAGCATAATGGTGTTTTATTTCAAACTCATTAAATGTGGGTGAGGGAGATGGGAAGAAAAAATGTGCCTTCTTATTATTGGGAATGTAAATTAATTCTCAAATTCATACCTCCTCCAATAACCATGATTATTGGATTGGCTAAGATGAAAGACTAAATCCATCTTTTTGTTGATCATGTCGGGTCTCTCCCATTTATACACAAGCTTCACCCTCCAAAGGAGTATTTTTAGGTGCATCAAGTGTTGTAGGATGCAATTCCTCTATTGTAAGAAATTTGTTTGTCACTTCTACTTCTAAAGCATCAACTTTTGAAAAACTTAGATTGTTCTACACTAAAAAAGTGTCATCATGTATACTAAAATGAGATGTCTATTTAGAATGCATGTCCTTTGTAATTGCATTAGGATTAGGTGGTCATATTTATGTCCTCTTGAATCCTAATGTGATGTTTGCAATAGTCAATGCTTTTAATATGACCTATTACCAAGTCTTGCCAATTCGACCCTCTTAATTTTAATATTAAGAAACTTGGTAAACTACACTACTTTTTTAAATTTAAAATATGATTTGAATTAAACAAAACACTAACATCCAATGTCCATAGTTCATGTGAAGTGTGAGTTGGTAGTGTTATCAAAGCAATCCTTAATGACCTTACCTCTTGGATTATCATTATAGAAACATGATTCTCATGGCCATCAAAACTCAACAAGTGTAAATTAGCTAATGAGACACCACCTAGAACCGATCTTTTAAAGTAATGCAACCAACTAAAAAATAATTCTATTTATCCATGTACACGGTTGGGTAGTCATGTAAGCACTTGGTTCATAGCCTATATTTTTAGTTTCTTTTTACCTCTTGAATAGATATACACTTATTTCAAAGGGGTAAATCACAAATGGGAGACCTCATCCCCATTTAACCATTCAATGATAACACCCCAATGGGGTTTTAACCTTGATGACAAGAACAATAATACCACAACTTAACCATCACACCATGCTACTATTGGCTTGAATAGATAGAAAATTTGTACATCTTTTACCAGAAACATTTACACAACACAAAATAGTCATCTATTTTGGTGTGAAAGAGGTGTTCTACCTAAGTAGTTCACCTAGTAGGTCTTATTTACACATATTCATATGTTAAGTATACTTTAAAACAATCTAAAAATATTTCTAGAAGTCTTAGTTGTCATGTGATTTTATATATTTTCATTTACTTCTTGTTTCTCATATCATGGGATTGAGATACTCATCATGATCTTGTCTTTACCCATCTCTCTCCTTGCTTATATAAGAAAGACTTCTTGTATATTTTGTAATCATAAATAGCGGACCAATTAATTATTAATCAACATCTATAATCAAGCAAGCTATTATCTTGGAATACTCTCTCTTGTGGAAGGTTATTTTTGTTTTTGTAGGTGATCCCAGTGATAGTTCTGATACTTAATATAAGTACAGATCCAATAGCCAACAAGATGAGAGGGGGGGGAGGGGGGGGTGAATCATACAAACTTAATCATCCATAAAAACATCAGATTCAACCTCGGTAACATATATTTCAGTAATAAAACCAAAACTGTCAAACATGCAAACTCAAAAGCATATAAACATCATAAACCTCATAACACCAGATTTAACATGGAAACCCAAATAGGGAAAAACCACTATGGGATTTCGGACCCACTAAGAAATATACTCTTCTAGAGTATGCTCGGTTAAAAGCAAATCCTGTTAAAGATTACAAACACATTTCTAGATGTGACCCAGTTAAGGGATTTCCCTCAGATCTGTCAGGATCTTCACTTTGTTAGAAGTGACCTTGTTAAAGGATTTCAAACACTCAATCAGAATGTCACCTTGCTAGAGGGTTTTACAAATAAGACTGTTAAGTCCACTCGGTTAAGAGATTTTCTATCACTTTCACAAAATAACAGTAATAAAATCTATCTGCAACTTCACATCTAAAATGCTAAAGCATATTCCTATTTGTTCAATATAATCTAGACATAGAACTAATCTTGTCTATCTGCTGGGCTTCTATACTCTGTTATTCTAACAAGTCTTCAAGCTTCTGTGCTCGGTAATCACTATGTAGCATCCCTGTGCATACACTTGCCCGCATACATTGTTTATCAACAGTTTCCTATTTATAAACAATTAGGTAACCGCTTAATCTCCTTGATCACATTTCCCATGATCAATCATAGCCATCAGATCTTCGATCTTGTCTAGGTTCAATGCATCTTTCGATCTAAAAATGTTTTACCCTGCCTAGGAACTTGCATAGTAGTCTTGGAACTTGTGCCAAGGTATTGCGGTTCAATCTAAGCTGTAGATCTTTATGCCGACTTTCCATTGCCTTAGATTCATTAACAAACTTCTTCCACGGCTCACCAATCATTTAATCAGTTCCAGCTCATCAGCTTCCTTCATTAAATAATGCATGCAAACATTTAATGCATTATATTATAGCTCAGTTACAACTCGGTGAATACTAAACTTCACTCGGTAGACATTCCGCCTTCATTAACCGATAGCGATAACCTTAGGCTTTACCAACTAGGTTCCTTAGGGTTTACCAACTAGGTTCTTTGCTTGATAACATAGTATAGTATTAACCTTTACATTTTACAACATATGTATGATGTTAAAACAATCTAAAACATCATGATCTCATCATTGTCTGACTCGGTTCTAATTGCCCATTGAATACCTTATTCATCCCCTTATTCATCATATTCTTTCCTGTATCTTTTACCGACATCTTTATAATCTTCATATCATACTTCTCAAGATATGACAACATCATACTGAATTAGAAAATCAATTTCTTGACATCAATGACAAAATAATAATATCAAGACAGTAAACATATTTAATTAGTTATATCCATAATCATCAACAACCTTCTCAATATCCTTAATGAAATGCCAACAATCTTTCATTGTCTGTTATAATGCTATATTGCCAACAATCTCCCCCTTTGGCATTGATGGCAAAACCAATTGATTTGAACTTTAAAAGATTCGGATTGCTGTGATTCTGAAATGCTGAAATGCTCTCCCCCATACATTAGACTTCTCCTATTTTCAGTCTTCTTTCCAATCTGTAGTCTGCTTAGTTTTCTTTTAGTCTTCTCCCCTGATAGGTCTTCTTCCTCTATATTAGTCTTCTCCCCCTTTGTAGGTCTTCTCCCCCTTTGACAACAATGCCAAAAAGTAAAGAACTAAAACATAATTTCTTTTTGTAAGAAGTGATTTCCTGCTATTGTGTATCGACTGAGTCTCGGTCAGAGCATTTGTCTTCAATTCCTGTTCCCTGTAATATTTCCTATATTATTTCCTATACACCTTTAGAAAACATCCTAAAGTGTATAAATCAACATCAACTCCCAAAAGATATGCGATAGAGTCATTGGATTGATGCTTTCACCGAACTCGGTCAGTGAGTAGAAGATAGGGGTAGGACCCCTAACTTACTTCTGAGATATTCAAAAGTGTCCCTTGGTAGTGGCTTGGTGAAGATATCTACTATTTGTTCCTTCGTGCTAACATACTCCAACACCACTTTCTTCTCTTGAGCTTCTTCTCTAAGATAATGATATTTGATAGATGTGTGCTTTGTCTTAGAGTGCATAACATGATTCTTTGAAATATTAATGGCACTAGTATTGTCACAGAATATAGTTACTGGCTCGGTAACTTTCTCATTTATACCTTCCAATAGTTGTTTGATCCATGCAATGTTGGTACAATTCAATGCTGCAACAACGTATTCAGCTTCTGCTGTTGACTGTGAAACACATCCTTGTTTCTTGCTAAGCCAACTCACTAGTCTTTCTCCTAAAACGAAAGCTCCTCCACTTGTGCTTTTTCTGTCATCAATGTTGCCTACCCAATCAGCATCAGTATAAACTTTTAAATCAAAATCATTTCCTTTCTGATATACTAAGCCATAATCCTCAGTGCCTTTCAAGTATCTAAAAATTCTTTTGATTGTTGTCATGTGTGTTTCCTTAGGATCTGCAAAGAATCTTGCAACTATACCTACTACATGTGCTATATCTGGTCTATTGTGAACAACATATTGTAGCTTTCCAATCATGGATCGGTAAAGTGTCTCATTAACAGATGCAGATTCATCATTTTTTGACAATTTACAGTTGGTAGTCATAGGAGTACTTACTGGTTTTGAATCCTCCATTCCAAATTTCTTCAAGATTTCCTTCATGTACTTGGATTGAGTAATGAAAATATCATTTTTCATTTGTAGTATCTGTAAACCTATAAAATACTTTATCTCACCGATTAATGACATCTCAAATTCTTTGCTCATTTTATTTCCAAAGTTCTTGCATAAAGAGTCATTGCCACAAAATATAATATCATCAACAAATATGGCTGAGATCAGTATTCCATTATCATCATTCTTCATGTACATGTTGCTATTCTCACTTGTCCTTATAAAACCAATCTTAATCAAATAAGAGTGCAATCTTTCATACCATGCTCTAGGTGCTTGTTTCAAACCATATAAAGCTTTGTTCAATTTAAATACCTGATCTTTATTATTGTCTTCAGCAAATCCTTTAGGTTATTCAATAAAAACAACTTCTTCTAATATTCCATTCAGAAATGCAGATTTGACATCCATTTGATATACCTTGAAGTTTTTGAAAGCAGCATAGGCCAACAATGTTCTTACTCCAAGTCTAGCAACAGGTGCAAAGGTTTCACCATAATCAATTCCTTCTTCTTGAGCATAACCTTTGCAAACTAGTCTTGCCTTGTTTCAAATGACCTCTCCTTTTTCATTTAGCTTGTTTATGAAAATCCACTTTGTACTGATTACATTTTTGTCCTTTGGTCTTGGGATTAGTGTCCATGTGTCATTCTTCTTGATTTGATCAATCTCTTCTGTCATAGCATTTATCCAATCTTCACTGTTAAATGCCTCTTTCACTATTCTCGGTTCAAATTCAGATATCAGACATGTGTTCTATCTCAGTTTGTTCCTTGTCATCACTGGATCATCCTTATCTCCTATAATCTGACTTGGTGCATAATGTCTTCTGACATACTTGGCTAATACAGGCTCGATAGGCTCTGTATGATCTTCTTCATCACTCGGTAACTAGACATTCTCTTCATTTTCTTCAACAGTATTCTCGATAGGACTTCTCGGTTGAACATAGACAAATTCATCATAGTCTTCTGGTTCCTTGGAATTTCCTTCATCATTTCTTTCTGCAAATTCATCAATTTTCACATTTGCACTTTCTACTATTTTGTTAGATGATTTGATCAGACATTTAAATGCTTTGCTTCTAGAAGAATAACCTAGAAACATTCCTTCTTCACTCTTCTGATCAAATTTGCCATTTATATCATCTTTGTGAACATAGCATCTACTTCCAAAGATTTTAAAATAACCTACATTAGGTTTGTTATCATACCAGATTTCATATGGTGTCTTCAAAGTACCTTTTTTCAATTGAACTCGGTTCAAGGTGTAAACAACTATGCTTATTGCTTCTCTCCAAAATGTTTGTGGCACCTTCTTTTCAATCATCAGTGTTCTAGCACAATCCACAATAGATCTATTTCTTCTCTCAGCTATTCCATTCTACTGTGGAGTTCTTGGTGCAGAGACTTGCCTTTTAATACCATGATCATTGCAAAATAAATCGAACTCATCAGATGTGAACTCTCCTCTTCTATCTGATCTAAGACATTTCAGTTGTCTTCCTGTTTCATTTTCAACTCTTACCTTGTACCATTTGAACATTTGAAAAGCTTTTGATTTTTCTTTTAAAAACATTATTGACATCATCCTTGAATAGTCATCCACAAATAATATGAAATATTTATCACCATAATAACTTTGAACTTTCATAGGACCACAAAGATCAGTGTGCACTAGATCTAAAATTACCTTAGAAGTGTAAGACTTACTTGTAAAGCTTGATCTTGTCATCTTACCCATCTAGCATCCTCGACACATAGCATTCTCAGGTTTTTCAAGACTCGGTAGACCTCTTACTCGGTGCTTCTTGCTTATTTTGATCAGATTATCAAAATTGACATGAAAAAACCTTTTATGCCATAACCAGGTATCATCTAACTTTGCATGCAAACACTTATTCCGAGTTGAGTCAAGGTGAAATGTATTACCTTTTGTTTGTGTCCCGGTAGTAGCTAACTTTCCATTCTATTTGGTAACCTGTGTTGTTTAGCTGTGCTACACTCAACAAATTATATTCAAACCTTCAACCCAATAAACATCATTGCATCTTGCATTATCAAGAAGTGTTATAGATCCTTTACCTCTCACTGGACATGGTGCATCATTACTAAATTTGACATAACCTCCATCATAATATTCTAATATAAAAAACTTGTGTTTATCTCCTGTCATATGATGTGAGCATCCACTATCTATAATCCAAGAATCATTAGTGTTTATGTGAGATATTGGGGCCTTTTCTTCATACCTTTCTTCATCTGATCCATCTTTGATAGCCACATAAACTACTTCCTCTGTATCAGTCTCATCTGATTTATCATCATTAGTTTCTTCATCATCAATTAAACATGTCTTTCTATCTCTTCTTCTGAAGTCTTGGTGTCCTTTGTAATGATTATCTTTCTGTCTGTCATCTCGGTAATCTCTCTTTTCAGTAAAATCTTTGTCAGGTTAGTTAGAAGCCATATGTCCTATCTTATCACAAGTGAAACATTTCAAAGGTAGCTTTCCTTTATACTTACCTTTGCCTCTTGGTAATCTTTTGGCTAATAGTGCTTCAAACTCTTCTTGCTTTCTGATTTACTCATATAGTTTGTGTACTTCTTCCATGTTCTTACGAAATCTTTCACTTGCTCCATTGTGATTCCCTTCAGAATACTTACTCATTCTATCATTGTAATCATTAGATTCACCAAGATGAAAAGAATTGAATGCAGATTCAACTTTATTTATCGAAGACCCACTGTTATCAAAATTACTTAATTCAAATGCATGTAGCTTACCAATAGTAGCATCCAAAGAAACTGACATATTGGGTACAAACCTCAATTCATTGATTGCAGAGACTCAGATTGCATAAGCAGGTAAAAGGGTTCTCAATAACTTACTTGTGACATCCTTTTCTTCAATGGTTCCTCCCGCTTCTTTGATTTGATTGACAGTCTCCTTTAGTCTTGTACTGTACTGAGTTATGTTCTCACCTTCATTCATCCTCATAGATTCAAGTTGTCCTCTTAGACTATCTACTTTTTCTCTTTGAACATGTTCATCTCCTCCATATACTGATATGAGCTTATCCCACATTGCCTTTGCATCATTGCAGCCTTCTAGATCATTAAACTTTGAATCGGTCAATGTAGATGTTATTTCAATCATTGCTTGAATATGTTCTTGCTTTGCCTTTATCTCTTCCATGGTTAATGGATAGGTGCTCGATGTGACAAAATCATTCTCCAGATAGTATACAACATATTCTCCAACTCCTGATAGATGCAGCTTCATCCTTTTCTGCCATGTAGAGAAACTTGACTTGTTCAGCTTCGGTGCATCCCTCTTATACATCTTTGGATCTTTAACTCAAGTGCCTTTAAAATTTCCTTCCGGAGTCCAAAGCTTTGATACCAATTGATAATTTTGATACTTAATATAAGTACAGATCCAATAGCCAACAAGATGAGAGGGGGGGGGGGTGAATCATACAAACTTAATCATCCATAAAAACATCAGATTCAACCTCAGTAACATATATTTCAGTAATAAAACCAAAACTGTCAAACATGCAAACTCAAAAGCATATAAACATCACAAACCTCATAACACCATATTTAACATGGAAACCCAAATAGGGAAAAACCACCATGGGATTTTAGACCCACTAAGAAATATACTCTTCTAGAGTATGCTCGGTTAAAAGCAAATCCTGTTAAAGATTACAAACACATTGCTAGATGTGACCCAGTTAAGGGATTTCCCTCATATCTATTAGGATCTTCACTTTGTTAGAAGTGACCTTGTTAAAGGATTTCAAACACTCAATCAGAATGTCACCTTGCTAGAGGGTTTTACAAATAAGACTGTTAAGTCCACTCGGTTAAGAGATTTTCTGTCACTTTCACAAAATAACAGTAATAAAATCTATCTGCAACTTCACATCTAAAATGCTAAAGCAGATTCCTATTTGTTCAATACAATCTAGACATAGAACTAATCTTGTCTATCTGCTGGGCTTCTATACTCTATTATTCTAACAGGTCTTCAAGCTTCTATGCTCGGTAATCACTATGTAGCATCCCTGTGCATACACTTGCCCGCATACATTGTTTATCAACAATTTCCTATTTATAAACAATTAGGTAACTGCTTAATCTTCTTGATCACATTTCCCATGATCAATCATAGCCATCAGATCTTTGATCTTGTCCAGGTTCAATGCATCTTTCAATCTAAAAACGTTTTACCCCGCCTAGGAACTTGCATATTAGTCTTGGAACTTGTGCCAGGGTATTGCGGTTCAATCTGAGCTATAGATCTTTATGCCGACTTTCCATTGCCTTTGATTCATTAACAAACTTCTTCCACGGCTCACCAATTATTTAATCAGTTCCAGCTCATCATCTTCCTTCATTAAATAACGCATGCAAACATTTAATGCATTCTGTTATAGCTCGGTTACAACTCGGTGAATACTAAACTTCACTTGGTAGACATTCCGCCTTCATTAACCGATAGCGATAACCTTAGGGTTTACTGACTAGGTTCCTTAGAGTTTACCGACTAGGTTCTTTGCTTGATAACATAGTATAGTATTAACCTTTACATTTTACAACATATGTATGATGTTAAAACAGTCTAAAACATCATGATCTCATCATTGTCTGACTCGGTACTAGTTGCCCATTGAATACCTTATTCATCCCCTTATTCATCATACTCTTTCCTGTGTCTTTTACCGACATCGTTATAATCTTCATATCATACTTCTCAAGATATGGCAACATCATACTGAATTTGAAAATCAATTTCTTGACATCAATGACAAAATAATAATATCAAGACAGTAAACATCTTTAATCAATTATATCCATAATCATCAACAACCTTCTCAATATCCTTAATGAAATGCCAACAATCTTTCATTGTCTGTTATAATGCTATATTGCCAACACCTAGGGTTTGTGAGATCACTATCAACTCCTACATGGTACCATATATTGAGATTTACAAGTTCTCCATGTATTTGACAGAGATTTGGGCATGAGATTTTTACTAGGCATATTCTATCCCAAAAAATGTACATCATCATTAAGTCCAAAATGCCTAAAAATCCTTATTTCTATATATCAATTGATATTTGGATGATGGAAAAATTTTAGTCCTTTTTGGAGGGTTTGGCAAATTTTGTAGGGTTATCGTTTGTACTATCATATGGATTCATAGAGTATGTATGGTATATATAGGTCACTAATATCAATAGCTGTTGTAGGTACATTCACAAGGCATATTTGATAGGATATTTGTTGGTGCAATTACATACGATTTTTTGTGTCACTTCTGCATTGTGCTTGTATAAGGGAAATAAAAATACCATTTTTTAATATTAAATTTTTTTATTTTGGTTTATTGTACCCGATTGATATTATAAGGTTTACTAACCAGTCCCCAAGAACTTAAGTTCCCAATTCCTCCCAACTTGAGGGGGCTACGACTCGAAAACATAAGGATCCCAACACTAGTAATCCATTTCCCAAGTGATGCATTTTTAAAAAAACTCTTAGTGCCCAATCACATGGGGTGACCAATACCAAAATCCTAAGGAGCTAAAAAAATCTTGTCTTGGCAACTTTGCTAGTAATGGTAAAATTGCTATAACTTTTAATCCAGGAGTCAAATTTTACAAACAAGATATTGTTGGAAAGTTGATTTTATGTACTTTCTAGTACGGTAGAGATCATTATCAAATTTTGTTGTTAGTTCAATTTATCATTGATTCAAGCTAGATATTCCATTTTAACATTCAAGTTCATTAATTTTTTCCTATTTATCCAATTTTCATGATTCACAACATTGGAAATGTATTGGGGGAACACTTTTGATCTATCCATGCACTTTTTCTAGATTCAATCTGATGTATCTTTTATTTAGTTTATCATATTCTAATTGATTATATATATATATATCTGTGTGTGTGTGTGTGTGTGTGTGTGTGTGTGTGTGTGTGTGTGTGTGTGAACACACACACACACACACACACACACACACACACACACACACACACATTTAAGGTGGGGAGTGGTTAGGGGTGGGTTTGGTTTTCATTATTCATGATATTTGGGAGATTCTAATTACTATTGAAGGTTGATGTCTTTGTAAATTTAGAGATCTATCATAGTTAATAATGGATTTTTCATTTAATTCTTCTCTGATCATCTTAAAAAGTGAAGACTATAAACAATGGAGAGATTGAATCTTGAAACATCTCTATTGGCTTCATTTTTTGCCACATTTCTATGATGTTTTTCCTCAACCAAGTAATTCTTGTAAGATATTTATTTGGAATTGTAAAAAGTATCATCATAGTAGTGATGTTTTCCCATGTTGATGATGGCATCTTGAATGCCATTGCACACATTGAGTCTCCTCATGCACTTTAGACTAATTTTTGGGAGATATATGAAGATCCTATTGCACAACAATTTGTATATGATCCTATTTCAAACTCTCTTGTACCTCTTGATGATTTAGATAGCATATAATATGACTATGATACTATTTAGGAGTTTGATATTTTGAAGAGATCTGAATCTTTAGATGATGATGATGATGATGATGATGATGATGATGATGATGATGATGATGATGATGATGATGATGATGACGAGGACGAGGACGAGGACAAGGATGACGACGACGACGACGATGACGACGACGACGATGATGATGACGATGATGATGACGACGATGAGGTTTCTTCATATTATCCTTTTCTTACAAATTTATTATTAATTCTTCATCTTTATTGATTCCTTATATAAAATCATTGATTGAGGCTCCAATCATTATTCCTTAGAAAGTCCATCAATCTTTCTAAGGTTGTTGCACAACACTTATTGATTAATCCTAAATTAATTTAAGTGATTTTTTTTGCATGGTTTAAGTAGTAGTTGGGAGGTCCAGCTAGGTCTTTAATACCTTGGACAATAATCATCGATTTAATTTATTGTTGAGGAATATCAAGACAAAGATGAACAACAATTGGAGGTTTCACATTTGTATAACCAGAAACATGAATTATATTAACTAGACTTTGGTTGGGCTCTTTATTCACTAAGGCTTCATCTTTAGAAGTGAGATCATTGGAAAAAGTGCTAGTTATATCATCCTTTTGCACCAAAATATCCTTATGAGTAGGATACATTTTGGGAGGTGAAAAGCATGATTCATAATGCTTCATCTCTAGAACATATGTAATATAACAAATTAGAAGGTGTATGTCAAAAATATGGTGTCAACCTGCAGGAGGAGAGAACAATTCAAACACACACATTAAATATTGCATTAGAGGTTAGAAATCCAAACAAAGCAAGTTAAATGAATCTAACTCTTAAAATCGTTCCATGTTCCTCTATCTCCAAGGATCTTCAAGATTCAAGGTGGCTCTCAGCTTGGAAGAGAACTTGATTCTTTAAGATGACAACCTAAAGAATGAGATTTAAATGATTCTAAGATCTAAATGGAATGCAACCAAGATCCTAGTGATGATTTAGACATGAAACTAGATGATGATAGGATGCAAGATATTGATATGAAGCCTGAACTAGTATGAAAATGATACTAAGATGAAGCTAACATGATATGAGATTAACATGATATATCTAAGATTATAATGCTATCAAAATGATCTAACATGCTATTCTATCAAAGAGAGATAAGTTTGATGCACAAAGACTTGATTGTTTTTGAAGAAGGAATGAGCTCTATTTATAGAGAAAATAGGGCAATGGATGGTCAAGATTGGATAATCTTATCAAGGGCTAGGATTGAAAGTTAATCAATCCATGTTCACAATTCTCACCAATGAAATGGTGACAATTGTCAATAAGAGGTTACTTGAGAGGAGATGAAAGAAGCATTAAATGCTCGAGAAGACCTCATGGTTACCCTAGGAGGTAAGGGTTAAGGTTAGGTTAAGGTTTTCCATTAGATAAAGCTTTTACCCAATGGATAAATTCTTGTGCAAGGGTTAAAGGAATAACCATGGTCAAAGCAATGAATGCTTGATGAGACCCTTGGGTTAGATGAAGGTTGAGTTAGGCAAAAAGTCTCTAACCATGCCACAAAGGGTTAGTTAACCATTAATGGTTTGAAGACTTTGGGGACAAATTTGTAAGAGTCCTTCCAAATTTGGGGGTATTCAACAAGTTAGCTTGTTGAAGGCATAAAGGCTTTAATGCCTTTGGAAGACTTTACTCCAAATTTGAGAAGTGACATCCTCAAATTTAGGGGAAAGGGATAATTGAAAGGTTTAGGCTAATTGATTAGGATTAGATGGGTTCTAAAAGAATTTAGAAAGGGGTTTAGGAGACAAGTGGGAGATGTAGGAAAATGCAAGTGGGTGGGGAAAATAGAATTTAATTAAAATAAAATTAATTTATTTCAATTGTGGTTGCAACTTGCATTTGTAGGATTTTGCAAGTGGGGGGATTTAATTAAATGTAAATTTAATTAAATGGGCTAGAAGGGGGATTTAATTAAATGACTTAGATAGAAGAAGGGTATATTAATTAAATCTTAATTTAATTAATAGGCGATTAGAAGAATAGGGATATTAATTAATAGGAAGAATTAAGAATAATTAAATGAATAAAATTCACTTAATTAATTGTGCAACTTTTAGGTGTCTACAGAAGGTAGAGTGACATTAGGGAAAGTATTAATGGTAGATATCATCCTCTTGTGCTAAAATATCCTCATGGATAGGACCAATTTTGGGAGAGGGACAAGAATGAATCCGTATACCTAAAAGAGTGGTTTGCCAATAAACAACATAGACAAGCAAGTATACCAATGAAACATAACAAAACAAAGATCTAAATGACAAAACAAGTTAATCATCCATCTCCTAAGATTGTTCCATTATTCTCTATCTCGAAGGATCCTTCAAATCAAGGTGGCTCTTAGCTTGGATGAGCACTTGATCTCTAGGATGACTACCTAAAGAATGAGGGGTATACGATCAAAGATCTAAATGCAAAGAAACTAATATCTTAGCCTGATATTGATATGAAACTAGTTATGATATGGTGCAAGATGATGAGATTAGTATGAAGCTAAATTAGCATGAAAATGATATTAAGATGATATTAAGCTAGCATGGAAATGAGACTAACATAATATATTACTAACATGATATGCAAAACATGATAAATCTAGGCTATGATGCTATTAAATGATCTAATTACTATTATCAAAGATAGGCTAAAATGCTTGATGAAATGAGACTATAACTTAGATGCATGAAGACTTGGATTGATGAATAATGAAGGAAATGAAGCCTATTTATAGAAGAAATGGGGAAATGAAGGGTTAAGATTGTAATCTTAACAAGGGTTAGGATTGAATGATCTTCAATCCTTGTGAGTTTTTTTTCAACGCAATCCTAGGCTGACAAGTGTCACCATGAGGAGGCTTGAGAGGAGATGTAAGAGGCATTAAATGCCTGAGAAGACATGGTGGTTACTTTGGGAGGTAAGGTTAGGGTTTAGTTATTGTATAATCCTTTTACCCAAGGATAAAATCTTGTGCAAGAGTTAATGGATAACCATGGTGAAAGAAATGAATACTTGAAGAGACCCATAGGTTAAAGGATGGTTAAGTTAGAGGGAAAGTCTCTAACCAAGGGTTGAGGTTGAGTTAACCATTAATGGTTATTGAAGACTTTGGAGGTTAACTTGTTGGAGACACAAAGCCTTTAATGGTTTATGAAGAATTTGGGGGTTTTTGAGAAGTGGCATTCTCTTAAGGATTGTGCAAATGCTTAAGGTGGGGGGGGGGGGGGGATCAGGATAATTAGGATAGTTTAGAGGAATCTAGAAGGGGTTTAGGCCTGCAAGTGGATTTGTTAGGAGAATTCAAGTGGGAGGATATTATGATTTTTAATTAAAATAAAATGATTTATTTCAATTGATGGGTGCAACTTGTATTTGTAGGATAACACAAGTGGGGGAGGGGGGGAATTTATAAATAAATACTAATTTATTTATATCAGAAGATGAATTTAATTAAATGTGGAAAGGGGATTTAATCAAATAAATAGGATTTATTTAATTAACAAAAGAAGGGAATTAATCAAATATTGAATTTGATTAATGGCTATATAGAAGAAAAGGGGATAATAATTAAATCTTAATTTAATTAATAGGTGAATAAATGATCATTAAACAAATAAAATTCATTTAATTAAGTGCATAGATTTAGGTGTCTACAGAATCATTAATGTGATGCATGAGCATTGCTCTTCCTCAATTTTGGTTTATCTTTCTTGTTTTATTTGTTTGCTAAGCAAGCTTTTGATTTTGGTTTGAAGTTGTCAGTTACTCTCAGTTTGTCGACACTCACCATAATTAGTGTGTTTTAATCTTGGTGTTGAGCATAAAATAGACTTCTTGTCTCAATGCGGCCAGGAAGATAGATAGTTGGTAGAATTGGTTAGTCAATAGTTATAGACCGATTAGAGAACAATCATAACCAATCACTTATAGAGCCTGATGATAAAAGGAAGGAATTTTATCTTTGAGGGGGTTTGACCATAATAGAAGGGTAAGATAGGCTTATGGAATCAATGTACATAACAAGTTGATTAGATAATAGAAGAACACATAGCCTTGATGGGTCGACAGGGGAAGTATGCAAATTGAAATGTTGTAGGGCAGATTGATGGAAATTGATAAAAATGGATTTGTAAGAAGATAAAAGGCCAATCCCTAAAGGGATTGATTTCCTTTTTGTATAACAAACTTTGGATAGAGATGGATAAGGCTTCCAATTATGTTTTCTCTGAATTGAGAATTGATTTTCTGTGAGTTTGGACTGTTATGAGAATTGATAATTCTAAGTTATGTTCTAAATCATTTTTGCCCCAAACTGTTTTGGTTCCTATCACATATTATTCCAAATGTGTTTGTAATTGAAATCCATATTTTAATTCTAAAATTCCTATTATTATTCTATCACATTTTATCATTCTAAGTTCATGTCCTCGTCAATAAAAAAGGCAACCATCATACTGGTATCAAAGTAGTAAGTGATTGGTGATTGAGGTATGGCAAAAATGCCACCAAGAAGAATGAGAAGAGGAGGTGTTAAAGGATGTCGAAGATGACATGATGAAGGAGTTTTGGAGATGTTGCTAAACTTGGAAGCAAGGATGGATTCTATGGAACAAGAATAATGAAGAGGAGTAGCAGTCGTTGATGTTAGTGAGGTTTAAGATGAAGAGAAACCTCAGGTTGATAGTGAACATGTTCTAGCAGAACCAGAGGGATTCAAAGAGAGACTATTGATAGCAGTAATGAGTGTGGGAGCCAAACAAAAAATAGAGGTCCCTACATATTTGGGAAGTTTGAATGGTGAAGAACTCATTGATTGGATCAATGACCTTGACACATATTTTGAATATGAAGGAGTTTTAGAAGAAAGGAAGGTCAAGTTTGCCTATACCAGACTCAAAGGCCACACTGCTATGTGGTGGGATTATGCTCAATCAGAAAGATGAAAGAAGAATAAAGAGAAAATTACTTCTTGGGATTGAATGGTTGCAGAGTTAAAGGCTAATTTCTCTCTGAGAGACTATCAAACCAATATTTTCAAAAGATTGCACAACCTTAAATAAAAGGATGTGTCGGTAAAAGATTATACCAAAGAGTTTTACAAGTTGGTGATTTGTCTAGGACATGGTGAAGAGGACATGAAGAAAGCAACAAGATATTTGAATGGTTTGAAGTATAGTTTGTAGGATGAGTTGAGTCTTGCATGCCCTAGAACTCTTGAAGAGGCTTACCAACTTGCTATCAAGGCAGAAGAAAAACTATCGAGGAAGCAAAATCAACAAGAAAGAAAGAGAGGAAGAGGATTTAGGGGAAGATGACAATAAGCTGGAAGAGGACAACGAGATTGGTATTTCTAGTGGGACAACCAATACCGAAATAGGAGGCTATAAAAATAAGGGAAGAAGATCATATGGAAGAGGTAGTTTTCAAGGAAGGGGCAAATGATTTGCTAGTAAATGTTTCAAATGTAATCAATATGCTGGCCACAAAAGTTGGGAATGACTTGAATGTTCACAAGGAGGTTATACAAAGTCTGAAAGGAGCAATCAAATTGTGCAAGTAGATCAAGAGAGTGTGGGGTCACGTTCTCATCATAAAAGACTAGAATCGGGAGAGTCATTGCTATTCAAAAGAGTGTTGTTGAAGACACTCAAGGAAAGTTAAGAACCAATTCAAAGAAGAGATCTATTTAAAACCAAATTAAGGCAAAAAGTAAGTGCTACAAATTAGTTATTGACAGTGGTAGTGTGTGGGGGAAAAAGTGACACTAAGCAAACATGCCCTAATCTCACTTTCAATCACACACTTGTGGAATACGAAAGAGCCTAGAGGTATCACACAATTGGCTACTTCTTTTTGTGGAAGAGAGAGCCACAGGCTACCTATTAGGATTTCTATTCCTTTGTTGCCAATGATAGATAGAATGATGCAAGTTCAACTATTAACCCTAAAGTGTAAGTATGAACTAGTAACTTTGAGCACAAGATTGTAGAATTGAGATTTAATGATGAACAATTGTAAGGATAAGAGGAGAAATGTAAGTGTGTACCTTGAATGGATTTTATTCTGCAAGATCTACCGTTGAAGTCGGAAGCCTGAAATACTGAAGCTGCTACCTCTGAAACTGCCAAAATTCACTGAAATGGATAGGGACCAGGGCGCCCAGCGCCCCTAACTTGGTAGGACCAGGGTGCCCCACGCCCCTGTCCTAGCTTTCTAGGTTGGAATTTGGTGTGAAGTTCTGTCTCGGTCCGCTTCCGTCGGATCTGCAACTTGCGGCGTCCTTCGAATTCGGAAATCTGCACTTATATCTGAAAAGGGTTGTAGGTGGCTATATAGGGTTTTGCCTTAGTCAAACCCCCGCTTTGGTGATTTCCACCTCCACGAATAGCCAAGTTGTATAGTAAAAGTTATGTGTGCAGACCTTGTGTGTGTGCAAGATCCTAAAATGAAAGTAAGCAAACTAGAGCAACCTACAAAGTAAACCCTAATTGCTTGTAATTGACAAAGTAAAATGCTCTAAATCAAGATGCAAAGTGATCTAAAGCATGAGTGCAAAGGATGTAATGAATCTTGTGCAAAGACATGAAAACAACATGAAACCATACCCAACCCCAAGGGAGGGGTACGAGCCAATCTTCAGTCGGTGATCTCTTATTGTTCTTCTATGTCTTCAAAGCCCTAAGTTGATGAATGAAATTGAATGCTTGATTAATGGATGTTGAGTGTTGTTGAAGATCCCACAAGACTTTCTCTTTTGATACAATGCCTTCCTTCTTGTTGCTTGTTGTTGTTGTCTCCCTTCACGATTCTTCCTTATATGTCTCTTATGCTTTCAATTGAGAAAAGAGAGTCTTTATATAGGAAACAATTTCACTTTAGGCCGACTTAGAGATTGAATCTCCCACCAATTTCTTGGGGTTAAGCTTTATTTTATGATTGGATCGCGCTCCTAAAATTTTGGGAAAAATGTCCGGGACCGTGTGCACTCCGGGCGCCATGGTCCTCTCCGGGCGCCATGGTCCCGACAACTTTTCACCAAATTTTCAGGGCCGTCGGATATGATGATTTTAGAGAGAATCCCGAAGTTACAGCTGATTTCAAGATGTTTTGACCCTCGAAATCAGACCTTAAAGTTCAAAATAGGACCTAATTAGGGTTTTAGATTAAATGATGTATTGGAAGAATAAAATGAAAGAGGCACACTTTAATGAAAAGGGCCCAACTTTATGATATGGGAGATGATAAAATAGAACCTTAGACCTAATTAATTTAATTAATTAAGTGCTAAAGGGGAAATGCAATGCAAAATGCAAAATGTGCCAAGGCGGGTGCTAAACTAGGTGTGAAATTGTACCACCCTAGCAAGTGCGTACAATTTACGACGCTACAGGTAGTATGAATAAACTTGTGGCTACAAAGATGGTAGATAAGTTAAACCTTAAGAAAACTAAACATACTTCTCATTATAGAGTTTATTGGCTACAAAAAGGGAATCAATTATTGGTAGATGAACAAGCTCTTGTTGAATTTCAGATTGTTAGTTATAAGAATATTGTTTTATGTGATTGCCCATGGATGTGCATCATATAATTGTTTGGTATACCTAGGCAATTTGACAGGGAGACAATACATAATGGAAGAGATAACACCTATACTTTTGAGAAGGGTGGTATCAACCATACCTTGTTGCTTGTGCAAAAACAAGAAGGGGATATCAGTGGTAGAAACAACAATAAGATACTGTTGGCAAGTGGAAAAGAGTTTTTACACACCATGTGTAGACACCTAAAATTGTCCAGTCTAATTAAATAAATATTTTATTTATTTAATTATTTTAGCCTAATTCTTCTATTAATTAAATAAATCTTTATTTATTTAATTAATTCATTTATCCTCTTCTAGCCTTATTTCTCATTTAAATAAATTCATTCATTTATTTAAATTATCATTTTCCTATATTAAATAAATACTTATTTATTTAATTGATCCCACTTCTTCTATTAAATAAACGAATCTTTATTTATTTAATTAATTCATTAGCCTTTTCTACCCATGACACATGTCATTCACCTCTTAATTCATACACTACCTACCCTCTTATTATTTTATTATTTCTTTTACCTACCCTCTAATCATAGCCGACCATTTATCTTTTACACCTCTCAATCTTATCCCTCCATTTCTTCTAGTGCCTTCTATATAAGGAGATGCTTCCTTCATTATCAACCCCCGATGATTACTCGACTACACTACACTTTTGAACTTTCATATGCAATCCTACTTGCAACCACATTTCCGTTCTTTGTTGAGCTCTTGTGCACATAAATTCTGAGAGAAAATATATCAAGCAAGATCAATGGAGATAGGAAGAATGGAGATTCAAACCCTATTGGACATGTGATGGTATAATCTTTGTGATTTCATTTGATTTGCATTGTCTTAGGTAATCTTCATATGTTATGGTGGATCTTTGTTGTTGTTAGGCTAGGGTTTTGTGGTTAAATCCATTTAGTCTTTCAATTATTGTTGTTATCCATTTTCACCATATACATTTTGGCACGCCCTGTGGGACATGGATTTTTGTTAGATCTATGTTTTTTTTGTAGGTTTTCCTAACCATATATTGATGTTTTGTAAAACAATTTGGAGAATAACCTTGTGCAGCTAAGGTTTTGGACACAAAATCAAGATCTTGGAGAGATTCGATCATATCTCACAAACGGCTTGGAAATTTTGTACCAAATATTTTTTGTAGGTTGAAGACAGTATCAAGAGCTCTCAAAACAAAATTCAGAATTTGTGGAGCACATTTTCATTTTCTATGAATTTTTTATGATTTTTCATAAAAAAATTAATTTGGAGAGAAAATGAGCAATTTTTTGGATTTTCTTATATTTTTGGAAAGCCCTCTGATTTATAAATAGGATTTATTCTTTGGGATTTTAATTTTGATACAAAATATTTCCTAAAAAGTCAGATGTTTAAAAATTAGGGTTTTTCATTATTTTGATCAGATCTCACAAACGGCTTTAAATTGTGGAATAAATGTTTTTTTTTAGGTCAAGAACATGATCAGAGCTGCTCAGTAAAAAGTTTAGATTTTTGGGAGCACATTTTCATTTTCTATGAATTTTTTATGATTTTTCATAAAAAAATTATTTGGAGAGAAAATGAGAGAAATTTTCGGATTTTATTACATTTTTGGAAATATCTCCAAATCATACATAGGATCCATTCTTTGTGATTTTAAATTTGATGCAAAATCATTCTTAAAAAATCAAAGTAAAAATTTCATATTTTTTGGATCGATTTTGCATTTTATATGATTTTTTTATGATTTTTCATAAAAAAATAATTTTTGGAGCAAATTAGTAAATGTTTTGGATTTTCTTACATTTCTGGAAATCTCTTGAAATTTTACAGGTGGTCTTTTTTTATGATGAATCATATCTTTGAATTGGTCAACAAAACGCATTGTTGAAGGTCCCTATTTCACAAAGTCTTTTGGATCTAAAATTTACCTAACTTGTGTGCTTCCAGAAAGGGGTGATCATTTGAAACAATCCAAACTACTAATAAATATTTGTTGTAGGACCTTGACAAGGATTTTATTTTGATCTTTATTGTGCCTTATTTTCATATATTATCAAACACTTCAATTGGTGCACTAAAATTGAACCAATGTCTTTTGTGTCTTGGGCAATAGGCTCTTTTTGTTTCATCTTTAGAGGGCCTGTCTCCCTGTGTGGTCATTAGGGCTACTAGTGAGGAGAGAATGACTCAAGTGGTAGTGAGGAAAATCCATCCTCTTCCAAACCACTATAAACAATTGTATTCATGGTGAAAACTATGGATAACGTGTGCTGATTAGTTCATACTGACACTATGTCTCCCCATAAACCCGTTTGATCAAATTTATTTGATCAGTTGTAAGGCGTAACCCCTACTGGCTGGGGGCCTTCTGTATTTACAGAGCTAGAAGTGCCACATGTATGGCCACATGAGCGGATGCCCTTACTAGCACCTTTTTGTTTTAGAAGCCAAAATCCTTCTAGTTGTTGGGGCAAGAGGTCGGACCTCTGGTAGCGGCCCACACACATACGGTTCTTAGTAGAGATACAAAGTTTGCCACAAGGAGTTTTCGTGGGGACTGATGCTTGGCTGCCCTGAGAAGTGAGTGCAGAGGGTGGAGCCAGTGGGGTCAAGCATCTAAGTATCCGCTCTAAATAGCGTAGCCTCAGGGGAAACCCCATGTGGGATCAACAACTATTGTCCTGGCCAGCCATAAGAATTGTGCTTGTCTTATTTTGAACAATCAAACATCAAAACATTGTGTCTTTTGTGTCTTCAAGTGTATGCAAAACATTTTTGCATCAAACAACACACTTTTCTTTGAGTCATTTTGAGTCTAAACACTTGCAAATATTGAGTCTTCATCAACATTGTGTCCTCTTGTCACGAAAAATAGTCAAAAAATTCAGATTTGGTCACAACAAACAACTTCACAAATTGGAAAAACTTACAGTCCAACAAACAAGAGCAATCAGTTTTAGAATTCTTGAGCTTCCTAAGTTATTTCTCTAGATTTTCATCTAGCATTCAACCTATTTTTGGGTCTCACAAAGTCCATCATTGCTTTACATCTTGCATTACATTCACATTTGTCTAAACTTGAGTCAAAAGGTCACTGGCTTGTCCTCATCATACTTTGTCAACACACTACATACAACAACATTTTGCTAAGTGGTCCCTCATCAAGGTCTATCACCTTTGGGTCTCATTTGGTCTTACTTAGAGTAAAGGTCAACTTACCTCATCAAGAGAAACTATCATCTCTTTGGAAGCCACACCTACTCTACTACATGCATACTTGGTCTTACGCTTTGGACATTGCAAGTAAACCTCATATTCATTTACATTCCATCCAACTCTTGGTCTTCCATACTCTTTCCATTTTCATCTAGTCTCACACATCTTGGTCAAGACCTAGTTCATGGTTGAAACCCGTTTCCAAAAATCTAGGAGAGAAGCTAAAGAGGCTCAAGAGTCCACAAACATGAGTGCCTATGAGTATGAAAATGATGTCTTTTTCAATTCTGATCATACTACATTACCTGACATGGATGCCTACAGAAACATTCCAAATGTTGAGAACATGGACACTATAAACAACAATGATACACATAATGACAATATGGACAACATTTCCGTACATTCAGCAGAAGTGGAAGACTCCATTATGGATCCCCATTTCAATCGATTGGTTGAGGAAATAATGAGGAGAGATAGACAATACTTCTTACAAATGATGGCATAAAGTGGAGCCAAGATACCTCATGATTTTGACATGTCTCAAATAATGGAAAATCGACCTTTGCAACAACCTGACCTCAACATGGTTCAAAGGAGGCCTAATAGTGGAGGCAATAGAGGACCACATCTTATGCTTGAATCACCATCATCTTTGTTTCAAAAACCAGAGGTCCCATACACACATGGTCAAGCATATGATACCCACCTTCGCAGACCATTATGGAAGTCTTATGCAGAAAAATATGCTCAATCACATACCAATGCTAAGAATCAACCACCAAAGCAATTGGATATTCAAAGGCATGCTCAAAATTTGGACACAAGGAAACCCCACGTCAAATTTGGGGGAAACACACTAGAACAAACTCATGACATGTCTATAGAGTATTGTATACATGGACAAAGCAGATATTCCATTCCTCACCATGACTCTATACCAAGTGGTCCTTATACGCATACACATCATCATTATAGACCTCCTCCATATGAACATGTGTATGATCAATACCTTCCATATATGCAACATGCTCCTCCTCCACCCAGTGGCTCATGCATGGGATATGGTCCAAGAAGTCGGTCTCCACCAAAGAACAATTTGGAACAACAAATTAAGGACTTACAAAAGAAAATGGAGGACATAAATACACCAAAACCAACTTAAACAATGAGAGACATATGTCCCTATCCATTTGACAAAAGAATTCCAATGCCTCTATTTCCTACACAGTTTGTGACACCAAAGTTTGATAAGTATAGAGGCAAAGGGGATCCTAAGGCACATATAAGACAATTTTTCACAGCTTGCATTGAGGTAGCAGCAGAAGAGACATATTTGATGAGATTATTCCCACAAAGCTTACGTGATCAAGCTATGGAATGGTTCTCCAAACTTCCAGTTGGTATTAAGTTATGGGGTGACTTAGCAGAGGCTTTTATCCAACATTTCTCATACAACATAGAGACAGACATACCAGTCACTACTTTGTGCAACACCAAGCAAAAAGATGGAGAGTCTTTTTCATCATTTTTACAAAGATGGAGGAATCTAGCCAACAGATGCTCTTGTGAAATTCCACAAAAACAAATGGCAGAGATGTTCACCCAAAATGTTAACAAAGACATTGGTTATGATCTAAGAAAAGCTTGTTTTTCCACCTTCAAGGACGTCATTGAGAAAGGATTAGCGACAGAAAAGGTCCTAATTGAGCAAGGCATCATTAAGATATTCAAAGAAAACAAAGAGGAGTATAAAGGAAAAGATAAGCCAAGATTTTGGAATAAAAACAAGAACACAATCAATGATGGTGTTGTGGATGCCAATACAGTGCGACCCAAAATCATTTTTTCTGGATCAAGCTCTACAAACAATCAGGTGAATACTCAAACAACTTCCAAGTCATGAAGGAAGTACACTCCATTGGGAGAACCAATAGAATTAGTTTTCAAGAAGCTAGTGGCAAACAAGATAATAACAATCCCAGATCTACCTCCATATGAACCAAAGGTTAAACCAAATTGGTGGAATGATGATGAGTATTGTGAATTTCATAAGAGAAAGGGTCATAAAATAGGAAATTGTCATCGACGAAAGAACATCTTACAAGATCTCATTGATAGAGGTGACATTGAGATTGAAGGACACTCATCCAGTCAAGAACATGAAATGTTTAATGAACCATTCCCAAAACATGACAAGGGAAAAGCTAAAGCCACAGATGACCAAACCAAGTATACCAAAGCATCTTATAACTATGATTCAACTATCAATCACATTTCGATGGACAATTATGTCTCTACCATTATCATCAAGGACAAAATGCTTGAGACTTCTACCCAAAGACCCAAGATTGTCCTAAAAAGCATCGGATCTTCTTCTAAACCTATCTCTGAATGTAATGTTATAACTCGTTGAGGTAAATTCACTTTGCAAGGTGCTCCAGCTAAAAACACCACTTCTTCATCAACCAAAGCTGAGTATGACCTTGTAGAATAGTTAGGGAAGACACCCGCCCTCATCTCCATCCTTGAGCTCTTACGCATATCCCCCGCACATAAATCCATTCTTGATAAAATCTTGAGAGACACTGCCATCCCCACTGATCTGAATGTGGACCAGTTTCAAGCCATGGTGGGATACCTTTCCGTTCCACACTCCCTTACATTCACAGAAGCTGATGACGCCTCCATAAATCAGCCACATAATGCACCTTTACACATTGAAGCCTTCCTACACAAACATCGAATAAAACAAGTTCTGATAGATGGAGGAGCTAGTCTTAACATATGTACTTTGAACACAATAATACAATTGGGATATTCAGACAAAGTTGTGAATGCTACAAACAACATTACCATCAAAGTATATGATGATGAAGAACGTTCATCCAAAGGCACAATCACCTTGCCTCTAAGAGTTGGGCCAGTTACAAAGGATGTGGTTTGTCAAGTCCTAGACCTGGATCTCACATACAATATATTACTAGGACGTCCTTGGATTCATGAGATGAGCGTAGTACCATCTACATATCATCGATGTATCAAGTTTCCACACAATGGAGTCGAAGTGACTATCAAAGTTGACCCAAATCCATTCATATATTCCAACAATCTGCGACCTAGATCAGAAATAACAATCCCAATCAATAGAGAAGTTGTTCCATCTTCAACATATGTGGATCCATAATCATTGAAAGCTTCTACATCAAAACAAGAAGAGATCAAAGAAAAGTTCAATTTTAAAGACATGGGATGTGGTGAGTATATCTTCCATGTTGATCAATTCCCACTATCTCCTAAGACATCGAGTCGACAAGAACAATCTACAAACAATTTGCAATGCCAAGGATTTGGGTACGAAGCACCTAGTGTTGTGGCTACCAAGTCTGAATGCAAATCTCCTCTAGACTTGGATCACCAAGAATTACAAAAGCCCTTACACATTGGGGATCAAAAATTAAACTTTCAAAAGAAAAATCTAAAAGTCAAAAATAAAGAAAAGTCCTTCAGTCGAAATCAAAATCATAAGCTATTGGACTCTACAAAAATCAAAGTCAAAGATAAAAATCCTATGAAAGAGAAAGAACAATATTTGATCTCCCCTAATATCAAAATAACTGGGTGCAAAAGTTCTACAATTGCAAGTCAAAAAGAATACTTGTTGATCCTAAGTCTCCATCATGCTATCATACTTTCACTTCTTTTCGCAATCATAAACCTTCATTCCTCATCCACTTGTTCCACATATCCTTTCCCTTCTAGCGATATATCATGGAACTTTAATGGAGCTTCCTCAAATGAATTTGTTATCAGGGATGCCCAAACTTCTTTAGGTGACACGTATATGGGCCTATGTAGTTCACACTCTAGTAATTTTGCCTTAGTTCCTTCATCAAGGAAGACAGTCACTCGAGATACACATCATTCAGTCAAGGAACAATGCAGCTACAATCATAAGGTAAAGCCTCACACATTTGAGGTTGGCGACTTAGTTCTCAGAAAAAATCCTAAAAATTAGCAAGACAGAGAGAAGAAAGGAAAATTCGAACCAAACTGGCTTAGTCCTTACATCATCACAACAGCATATGGATCTGGTGCATATCAACTCTCAACTCCAGAAGGTGAACCTTTGGAGGATCCTATCAACAACATGCACCTTCACAAGTTTTACACATAGCTCTTCAGAGTATCCTAATTCAAAAAATACAAAAAAATATAAAAAATTCAAAAAATTTAAAATACAAAAAAAATCATAAAATAAATAAAAAATCATTACTTGGTGAAAACCTGGCAAGTAGGCACCTTGTGACACAAAAAATTTGAAAAAAGTAAAAACAAAAAAACATTTCGTCCAATGGTGAAAACCACTTCGGTGGCGCCCTGGGCAAGTACTATGGTGAAAATTGGGTCACCAGCGCCATGTGTAGAGACATTGCTCCTCCCTCCTTCAGGATTCCATTTCATCCTTTCACTTTGCACACACTCACATCCTATCTATTCATAATAAACTTACCCATTCCCATCATGGCTTATTATTGATCTACCCAAGATTAGTTAGCCATTCATAATAAGCATTCCTTTTCGCTCGTTTTAATCCATAATAAATCAGATCCTATCTGTGGCTAAGGCAAATCCTACATCTAGTGATGGGTGTGGAACTGAGAACATCACATGTTTCGAGGAGTACAATTTCTTCCACTTTTCTTCAGTCTATCCAAGCACAATCCGCAATAAAGCAGCACTTGCATCGCCAATCCGCAATAAAGTTCCGTCTTCTTCGCAATAAAGTATTAGTTTCATGGATTCAGTCAGTTTCAGATGAGACACAACAACAACAATGGGCTTCAAAAAATCAAATCTTTCAACAGACTCAGACAACATTATGGTTAAGTGCTATCTATCCTTTTTGTGAAAGTAAACATTGTGACCACAATCAAATAAGACTTATACAAGTGACAAGAGACACTAAACTTGAGGACTACAGTGAATGTTGGTGTCGAGTCTTGGTTTTCTTTTGATTTTTATCTTTTGGTGACATGTCTTTTAGCTTTTCTAGGATGTCTCTGACTAGAGATTCTATCTCCAGGATGTCTTTGACTAGAAAGGCGAGGATGGGGTATCATCACCTATTTTTCTTTGCTGTCTGTGGATTATCTCTTAGTAATGCTATGACTTGTCCAAGGATATGAGGACATTGAGAGTCTAGTGTGAACTTGGGCATTCCTTGTTTGTGACTGTCTTATCTCCATGCAAACAGGTACAATGACTTTCTGGGTCGAACATATGCCTCGATTGTCATAACCTATTTTGCCATAATAAAGCTCAATGATGATAATGCACAAGAAGCTCTTTTCACTTTCATATCTTCTGTCTTCCATCCCCCATTCTTGATTGACTTCCATCGTCCTTCTTGAGTCTGTGTAGCCTACTATCACATGACTGTGTATAATGACACACCAAAAACATTTGCATTTCATGTAGTTTGCACCTTCACTACCACATGTTAGCAATATTACATTTTTATCATGTAAATAGTTCTTTGCATTATCATATTCATTTGCATTTCATACATTCACATTTGCATTTGCATAACTTATAAAACATAAAAGATAAAAAATATTGCATTTCATTATGTACATATTTGCATCCATATCATAAGAATCACATAGAAACATACATCATGAAACATCTCATCACATAGGTACACATGCATATAGCTGCCGCAAAGATGAATCATCTCATATATATATCAAAAATCATAAATGTCATGATACAATGATGTCAAAATACATATGGCTACAACCAATCCGTGTGTCACCCTATCTGGACACAGGAACCCACTGATCACTCCTCCCAGTACCGCTGGTAGCGCCAATCCTGTCGCTATCATGGTATCCCATGCGACATGTCCTGCCCTCATCTCCAATCCCAGATTCTGAACACTCATCTCAGGGCATCCCTATCTCCATCTCGATCATAGGGTATCAACTCCCCATCGATCGGTATCCTCAATATCCTGTATACATCCTCTAAGGTGACTTTCACCTCACCCATCGGCAAATGGAATGTGCATGTCTCAGAATGCCACCTCTCAACCAACGCAGTCAGCAACCCCATGTTCACCCGAAAATCAGGCACATACATAATAAATCACAGACCCATAACCTCAATAGCTACTCTGCCCTCAAATGTCAGCTCTGGTCGTAACCTTTGAGTCGATGGGAATCTCTCTTGTGACTCCAGCAGTCAAGCAAATCAACTTTGTCAGTCAAAAGTGGCATTCCCTGTTCATCACAAAATGCTGCTTATTATCGTAGTGCTTATATTTATCATATGGCGCTCTATCCTAGTGACACTCACTGTTCATCACAAAGTGTTGCTTTTTATCCTAGTGGTACTCACTGTTCATCACAAAGTACTACGTGTTTTTGCACTCCCTATTCATCACAAAGTGCTGCTCTTTTTTTAGTACTCACTGTTCATCACAAAGTACTATGTCTTGGTACTCATTGTTCATCACAAAGTGCCTCGATCTATCATATCCTAGGGCCTCTGCTTGAGTGTATCCTCTTGAGTAGTTTCTTGATTGGCAATGTATGCTCTATCACAAAATTGTCAATCCTAGCCCTATTTGCTATTCTAGTCTTCCCTAGAGGACCTGCTTGAGTGTATCCTCTGAGCAGCTTATCCAATCAACAACGTATGTTCATCACAGAACTGTCGATTTGCCTTAGAAGACATAAATGCACATTTTTGACATAAACACGCCTTAATATTTTTTCACCCGCTTAACATTTTTCTAGACCTACCTAGAGGGCATTTATTACCCTGCCTAGCATGCATTAATGACAACATGTATTGTAACAAAGTACAAGGAGGTTTTGCGGTACTTACTGGCTCTCCTGCATCTGCTAGCCTCTGAAATCGGCGAACGCGATTGAATCTGTGAACCAATGCCATCGTTGCTGACTGTTGCTGCTCTATTCTCTCTCTGCACTCTGATCTCTTGGATGTGTGGATGACAATGAGGTTGTTTTCCCCTTGTGGTCTATCTTATAGACTACCCTAGCCCTAGCCCTAGCTCTCATTTCCCGAGTCAGTCTTCATTATCTCATGACTCTGTCACTCTATCCTGTCCAGTCAGTCCTTTCTAGCCTTTCTTTCTTATTGAGAGATTGTTTGCGATCTTTTCAGACATTTTCATCCAATCTCTCGAGGGGGCATATCATTCCCATCTTGGGGCAACTTTGTATCAGTTAATCTTATCTTCTTTGAAACAACGCGACAAGCTGCATTGTCTCAAAGAGGGGCAAAATGTAGACACCTAAAATTGTCCAGTCTAGTTAAATAAATATTTTATTTATTTAATTATTTTAGCCTAATTCTTCTATTAATTAAATAAATCTTTATTTATTTAATTAATTCATTTATCCTCTTCTAGCCTTATTTCTCATTTAAATAAATTCATTTATTTATTTAAATTATCATTTTCCTAAATTAAATAAATACTTATTTATTTAATTGATCCCACTTCTTCTATTAATTAAATGAATCTTTATTTATTTAATTAATTCATTATCCTTTTCTATCCATGACACATGTCATTCATCTTTTAATTCATACACTACCTACCCTCTTATTATTTTATTATTTCTTTTACCTACCCTCTAATCATAGCCGACCATTTATCTTTTACACCTCTCAATCTTATCACACCATTTCTTATAGTGCCTTCTATATAAGGAGATGCTTCCTTCATTATCAACCCCCGATGATTACTCGACTACACTACGCCTTTGAACTTTCATATGCGATCCTACTTGCAACCACATTTTTGTTCTTTGTTGAGCTCTTGTGCACATAAAATCCGAGAGCAAATATATCAAGCAAGATCAATGGAGATAGGAAGAATGGAGATTCAAACCCTATTGGACATGTGATGGTATAATCTTTGTGATTTCATTTGATTTGCATTGTCTTAGGTAATCTTCATATGTTATGGTGGATCTTTGTTGTTGTTAGGCTAGGGTTTTGTGGTTGAATCCATTTAGTCTTTCAATTATTGTTGTTATCGATTTTCACCATAAACACCATGAAGTATGAAGAGAAGAGATATGCTTTGGTGCTCGAGCTCAACGTTGTTCTTACATTAACAAAGTTGGATGAATTGCCTAAAGAGTTACAAGAAATCCTAGAGGAGCATAAAGACATTGTTACAAAAAAGTTTCCTAGTGAGTTACCTCCTATGAGGATCAATAGTCATCTTATGGATATGATTCTAGGGGCTATGCAGATTGAGTTGACCTATTTGGGCTTTGTAGTGTCCAAGAATGAATTGAAGATGGACAAGGAAAATATTTGCAAACCATTATTGATTGGCCAACATGAAAGAGTGCATTGGAGGTATGAATTTTTCATGGTCTTGCTAGTTTCTATAGGAAGTTTCTTAAAAATTTCAGTCATGTAGTTACTCCCATGCTTGAAATGATTAAGGGGTATAAGAAGAAATTTGACTCGACATTAGAGGCGGAAAGAATTTTAGATTTCTTAAACAAAAGGTGAGTGAGTAGCCTATATTTATGTTGCCCGCTTTCAATAAAGTATTTCAAGTTAGTGTGATGCTAATGTATTTCAAGTTGAGTGTGTTACAAGATGATTGAACCAATTGATTAAAAAATTTGATGTAGCAATTTTATGGATGCTTAACCAATGCAAGTACATAAGCAATAGGTTTTAGAAATGATTGAGTCTAAATAAAAATTATGTGCAAGTAAATTAGATCTATAAATTAAAATCAAAAGATATGCAAGTTTAAGGCATGTTGGGTTCACCAAAATGATATGTAGGAAAATTTATCCTAGAACAACACATCCATTTAACATTAGAGAGGGATGAATGGGCTTGACTACTATCACAAGGAAGATACAAGCTATCCTAGACTCACCCTCTTGTTGTTTAATATATGTGATTATAATTGATTATGTTTGTGAATTAACTAGGTTTAATAATAGAAATATGATAATTTTAAAAAATAACAGTAAATGATAGAACAAAAAACTAATAGAGTAAGCTAGATTTGAAAATAAGATATAGAGAAAAACCTAGATCTATAAACTAGAGTTGAAATCACTAGATTGGTGTGTTAGGTGCCCTAGTTTGAGGTGCCTATAGCTAACAAAAAAGGGAAAAAATGCAATTAGGAGGTCCTATTGGTCTTTCTTCCAAAAATATAGCCAAAAAGTTTCAAACACGTGTACTAAATGCCCTACTCCTAGTGTTTTCATCCATTTGGAATATGAGAATGTTTGTCACTATCTGCTCTACTTGTGTATAACATCGTCACAACTAGATTTAAACCTTCACACATGGAAAATAGGGAATAATGGTTGTTTTGTATAGGGGCTTGCTTAAGTCAAACCCAATATTGATGTTCCCATCTCCACAATAGTTGATGGTGATGTAAAAGAGTGTGTTTCCTAGAAAGGGAAGAGGAAAATCAATAATGGAAATGTTGAAATGAAATGATTATACCTTAGGTATGAAAACCTTTCATGGAGTTCCACATAAAGGTGGTGATAGAGTGCTCTTTATGGAAGTCCTGCAAATGTTAATGCAATAAACATGATAACAAAACATAACAAACATCAAAACATACTTGAATGTAGAGTGTTGTAGTCTGCTACTTAATATGTTGATAACTGAAAATTAGAATTGCTTGAATACTTTTGGAAATCAATTATCCCTTATGAGTGATAGAAGATGTAATTTATATAGCATTCACAAGGTATTTTTGATAAAAAAAATTGACAAAAAATGGTAAATTACAAAAATTGAGAATAAATTTTGAATTTTGAAGGTTGACACTTGTAATGGAAATAATTTTGGGAGATTTTGGTGGGACTTTGGAGTTGGGTATCCTAGACCCACCAAAATAGGGCCTTCGTCAGGAAACATGAGTGTTAGGTTTTGTGATGTTAGATCTGGTCCTAATTTTGGCATTTGATCATCATGGTTAAATTCTAAGAATAATAATGCAAATTTAATGTAGATTAGGGCCTAAACAGGCTTAGAATGATCTAGGAAAAATTGCACTAAATTAGGTTTCCAATAGAGTGTAAAGGGATACAATTTGTGACACCATAGTACTTAAATTAATCAATAGAATTGCCATTCTATTGGTATACACCAAGATAGGATGTTAGGTTTAACACATGATAAAAATATAACTATCTACCACTAGCAGTGACTGCAAACCACCCTTAAATTATCCTTGATAATGAAGTTGTTCTATTGGTACTAAAAAATGTTACTCAACTCTTAGAGAAAAATATCACTCATAATGCTAGGGTTATCATCATGCAAATGAAATCAGACCATTAAGATACTATGGAGGGTTAGTGGCCAACTCTACAAGAGTGGATTATTTATCTTACACTTCAAGATCAACTTAGAATCAAGAGGGCATTCCTAGGGGTATACATGAACATGAATTAAAATCAAATAAAATGGATAATAAAAAATATTGTAAGCAAACCAAAATGTAATCTTAAATCCAAATATTGTTACTGGGTCAAGAAAAAATGGCTACATATAACCCCTATATAATTGATATTAACTGTGCAACCATGATCCACATAAAATATATCTGTCCACTTGAGAATATTTACTTGGTTATATTAACAATTTCATGGGTGCACATAAAGGACAATCTAAACTAATTACTGATTAAATATTTTGATTTTAAAAGATTTCAGATTGGCCAAGTGGTTAAAGAGATTGGTGCTTATCCATTAGGCTACAAAGTCATAAATAGCAAGAAAAAACATAAAAGAAGAATACAAGAAATGATTTAGACATACATCTCATCAAACAACAAACATTACATAGAGATCATACTTAATAATCATCATTAAACTAATTACAATCATTTGAAACATGTAAAAGGCCATTATAAAGCTTGCAATATGTGGAATATTGTTACATTCACCAATTTCATGTTACAACCATACTAACAAATGTGGCAAGATATAATCCTTACAACTGCCAAAGAATTTCCTAAAGAAATACAAATAATAATGAAGACATTCGCTACACAACATCTATACATGCATCTTACTCCTTTACATATCCAAGAATCCATAACAATCTTGTAATTGAACATGGTGTGAGTTGAACCTTAGACAAAAATCTAAATCCATTAAGATAACACTAGGATGAAACCCTAAACTACAACATTATAGCACTGGTGAACAAAAGAGTGTGCCCAAAACAGGTGCTCTAGATTAGTCGCATTCAAAATTTTGGAGATGAGAAAGTGACACAATCAATGTAGGTTGGTGAAAGCAAGTTGGGTGAGAAAATACACTTTTAGTCTACAAAACACTTCAAAAACATAAAAAAGTCGACCAACATCAAAATGGGCCAAAATTGCCTTTTCACATTAATAATTATCACCGAGCCTTGACGAGAGAATTTTGCATGGGTCGAGCCACTGGACCACCATAAGAACTTCTTTGAAACAAGCTAAATGATAGTAGGGAGGAAAGCACACCATCGATGGGTGAAAAAATATCAGGTGTCGACAATCGATTAAAGGTTTTGGTGGTTCTTGGAACCGTTTGAAGCTCTAGATCATCTTAACTTAGTCAAATTCACCCAAAAACTTGTCAAAAGGAAACATAGGCCACCGAACAAGCTGATCTACTAGACCTAAAAAATGCATGTGCCACACTCATTTTTCCCAAATCGATGACTTGGACCCCTTCAAGAATAAATTCAATGGAGAAGGATGTTCCAAGGACCACGTTGGAGGCTAAAATCAATTCTAGAACTAGAAGAAATTTTTGACACAAACACTTTAAACTTTTTCTCTTATTTGTCAACACAAATAGGATAGCTAGGAACAAGTCAACACAAATAGGATAGCTAGGAACAAGTCAATGGTTTTGATAATTTTAGGAATAGGATGAACCATCAATGCCAACACCTAGAAATAATCTTCACCTTCCATCGACACTTCTTCCACCATGAAAAATAATAGAAACCATTAATATTTCTTATGGTGCTTGGAACAAGAAAAACTCTTGATCAACATGCCAAAAACATATGCTACGGCATAAGCAAGAAGTCAATGATTAATGACTGGGAAGGAATTGAGAACTTGTTAGCTTTGTCGACGATTATTACAATTGCTAAGGTTCTAGGTAGCTTTAAATCACACAGTAAGCAACACATTAAGCTTAGAGAATGTCAATCAATTTTGAGTTTTTAACACTTTTAAGCCTAGAAGTCAAACTTAGTGTGTATGATTTAAGCCATCAATGAATGAACATATACCTATTCAACTCTTTTACAAGGTGGAGAAACAAATCCCATACTTAGCCAATTGTTGGATTTTTTAGTTTTGGGGAATTAACTTAGGAAATGGGATTGAAACACTTAGGTAAAGGCAAATTTCAATATGATGACCTTTGTAGACTATCTCAGATCGGTAATTGAAAAAAAATCATAGAATGGACATACAAAAGGGAAGATAATTAGAGTGAAAAAAGGTAACAAAAAATTGAGCTCCAACATAACCTACCATAGTGGAAGTTCATGTCCTCTCCAACCATTAATCTTGGAAAATATGTGTCCAACTATAGTCTAAAAGTTAATTGCATCATGACACCTATAATTATATCCAACAACAACAATATCTCCTTCATTTCTTGATGAAATTTAAAAAATTTAAAAAATTTGAAAAAATTGAAACAAGAGGAATAGAACCCAAAAATTGCTTGAAGAAATTCATTAAAATGAAAGAGTAGCTCATGATAGAAAATCAATGTAAATATGACAAGATTTATAAAAGATAGTCAAATTAGAAGAAATAATTCTAACTTGTTGAGAGTTTGAATAAAAATCTCCCTTATAATAAAATGTCAAATCCACATTCTCGAAATTAAATTAGAAATAAATTAAAAATAAATATTTTAAAATAAATTGTAAACAATTATAGGAAAAATAAACTTCCACTTAACTTATGAAGTAGGTTAATTATTTGTAATTTCATTTTTCTATTCTAAATTCTAAAACAACCTCTTTCTATTTTCTATGTGATTCTTTGTAACTTCCTATTCTTATTCTATTACGACAACATTCTAAATTATTAGATTCTATTGTATATATCATTTAAATCTACTTCATTTTCTTCCAATTTCCTAGTGCAACCATAAATATCATTCAACATTATTATGGGTGGCCCCATAAAAAAAATTTAGACCAGTTTCTAATTTTCTACTTTCCTTCAATGCCTTTCTCATAGAAAAGCATTTATATTGTGAATGAATGCGACTCATTCTTCTACTTCTTTTCTAGTGTTTTATTCCATGTCAAATTCACTGTTTTTTCTCTATTTTTGGGCGTTCTAAACTATTATTATTTTTATTTCTTTTAAATGCCGTTTATTCTTTCATAATACTTGGCTGCACATTTTATATTTTCTATGCAAGACTGAGTATATCCTTCGTATTTCACTGTCAAAACAATTTGGTTAGTATATGCCACATAATATTCTATACAGGACTAAATATATCATTGTCAAAATTTATGTGCCATCATCTTCTTTCAACATTTTCTACAAATTGTCATCTGTTCCATTCTGTATTAATGGATTTAGAGTTCCTGTTTAAAGAGATTAAAATCTGTCTTTGTTTTATATTCTATATTTCAATTCTATTAAATTTAATATTAATATTTTTGTTATATTCCTTATTTTGTATCATGTTTTCATATTGACATAATTAAATCAAACATCTACCTTCTCTCTATTTTAGCACAATTAGAATTACATTGTATCTATTGACTAAAATCACATTGTTAGCGTTCTTTTATCACATTGTTGTTAATACTAAATTGTAGACCAAATTTATTAGTATTCCTAGTTTGTTAGTACACGTGCAAATTCACATACATATACTCTCTTGTGCAAACATACACTTATTCTAATATAGTTTTCAGATTTAGATATATATAGACTAAACGTGCACATACAATCAATTTCTATTTGACGAAAGATCAAAATAAGAACTTGACCACCTTGACCTTGAGATCCTATATAGTCAACCTTATTCTCTTTGTATGAGATGCACTATAATGACTCTTCTTTTAAGAGTCTTCATTTGTGACATTCCTAACTCCTCTTCACACTTTTAGCTATTTACTTTTGATTATAATATTCTAAATATTGTAGTACATTCACTTCAACATTGCACCTCTCTTTTGTAAGTACAATGGATAGATTCGGGCATGATAGTACCTTGTTGCTTCTACCTTCATATCCCACTTTAGGCATTGTAACTCTTTTCTGAATTTTATTCTAAATTGTTCATTTTTATGAGTGTTCTGTAATTTAATCAAATCATTTTTCTCTTTACAAACATCATTTGATAGCATTACGTTAAACTAGTACAAATTTTTGTTATGTTTCTCATGATCTCATTCCCAATAAAGGAACAAACGAAGTGTGTGGATGAGGGAGTTGGAGTATAGCTGTATGGCAAAGTTAATGAAATAAGAGGAAAAGTTTAGCACAAAGGAATGAATGTGGGAACAGTCAGATATGTAAGTGCACAGTGATAATAAAAACATGGGATTCAAAATAATAGTTTGGTTAATAAAGGAGACTTTGAGAAGACCCAAGTTATCTGAAAATGGAGGTGAGCCAGATGTCCATGAAGAGGGCAAAATTAGTGTGAAAGAAAGAAGCCATAGAAAGTTCTGTTATGGAAAAATTGTTTTTGTAAGTTTGATGAGAATTAGATTATGTTCTTTGTTGGAATATTAAAATGTAATTTTGAATTCAATTGGAGAGTAGAGAGAATTCACCTGTGTAAGTTTTTGTTTTGTGTTTGAATGTTAGAGGGGAGTCGTCCCGAATCAAACAAACTTACACATTAGTGAAAGGTTTGAAAAAATAAGCATTTTGTTTCCATAAATAAAACCACTACCAACATATTTTACTATACATGGAGAGATCATTAAAAGGAGAGAATATTAGATTACATAGATTTTTGAAGATGATATTGACATTCAGCCCATTAACATAGAGGAATATCCTTACATCAACATCTGGTTGAAGATGTAGAATCTATAATTCTTAGATTGGTTAAATTGAAGAGAAGATCAAGCTATAGCTAGAGATAAGTCAATACCCTAGTAGTCTAAATACCACAAAGATGATAGATTTTACACAATATCCCATTTAAAAGTCATAAATGAAACTATTCAAAAGAAATTATGATGAATCCTTCTAGTCATGGATGGAGGATCCAATGAAGGGTTATCCAACCGTACGGCTAAATAAATATACACAAAATAAAACTCAATGAAATAGTAATTACAATAATATAATCTTACTTGATTCATAGTAACAATTAAATCATAATATTCTTTAAGGGCTTATAATATGATGTCTTTGGCTTCCAGATACAAGAGCTGAACTATGTGCAAATTATTAAAAAAGTAAGTAATATTATAATATAAGGCTTCTCCAAATGGAGTTAGCTTCTAACTTTTTAGATGACTTCAAACGATCATTAGTGATGCTTATATAGTGATCCTTAGCCTCAAGAATGATTGTTGCTAGCCTTAGGCAGGTACCAAGCTCAATGCCAAGTGTAACATATAGTCAACTAAACATATAGAAGGAACCTTTTGGAATAATTAATAATTTTTAATTTGGTTACCATAAGCTCTCATGGGGCTACTAGTTCCATAAATGTATTCACTTGTTGCCGCATACTTAAAAAAGGTGTCATAAGCTTTAAACAATGAAATCATGGAACTAAAATATTCCTTTATGGTCATCAAAATCTCCTAAAAATTAGTTTGAACATTGCCAACATTTAATAGAACATGTGCTCCCAAACACAATGTGAAATGTGTAACTACTATGGAATGTAATAGAAATTACAATAATTGGATGAGGATGAGTGATTGCATTATTTTGTTCCTTTACAAACTTCCAGCTTTTTGATTATCCATTTTTGTTGATGAGGTCCAACTTTGAGTACAAAGAAGTGACCATTACCACCATAGTTATAGGTAACTACAATGTTGGTTGCAAGTACATTATGGGTTTGGTTGTGGGTTGCCATCCTTAATTGCTATAATCAGATGTTAGTTCACAAAAAATACTACTCTAAGATCATCATACCTAGAATAACATGCTATATTATTATAAAAATAATCACGTTGATAAAATGCAATTCCAATAAAACAACAATATCTTTATTATTTATCAACAAAATACAAAAAATAAATGATTTGAAAAGATTGAAACAAGAGGAACAAAACCCAAAAACTTCTTAAGGAAATTCATGAAAATGAAAGAGTAGTTCATGTCATAAAATCATAGATGTAAATGTGGCCAGATCTATAAAAGATGGTTGAGAACAGAGTCCAAATAGTTATAATTTGTTGAGAGTTTGAATAAACCTCTCTTCAAGAATAGGATGTCAAATCCACATTCCTAATGGATTGGATGAGTAGATTATGAATTAGTATTTTATAAATGCATTGTAGATAGTTTATCATAGGGAGGAAAGTAAGGGCCCATTCAACCTGATGAAGTAGGTTAATTGTTTGTAGTCTCGTTTCTTAGTTTATTTTTCAATAATTTTGTTTCATTTCCCTCTTTTTAGTTGTGTTTCTAGAATTTCCATTTGTAAACTATTCTTTAAATAAATTTGATTGCAATAGAGTTAAATCTGAATTTGTTTTATGCATTTGTTGTGAATTCTATTTGTAAAAAAGACTATCATTCTCTTGCATATAGACACCACCCTAGATTGACAACTAAATGACGAGGATTGCAATAAATCTCATCACATATTAACCATTTCCTAACCCATTTCTTGGATTCAAGTGTCAATTTTACTTATGTATATTAACTTGCTTGTGATTCAACACTTTCCTATAAGTTTATCATTTCTAATATTTGATATTGTCAATGAGCCCTTGGTCTATATATCAGATTCTTGCTAAGTGCAAGGCTCTGATATCATAAGGGATGAGATTGGGATCATGCCCCTCTTAGCTAAAGAGAATGACTAATCCTCCATAAAAAAATTAAAATATATTTGATTATTTTCATGCCCTTCAAAAATCTAAACAATCATATGAATATCTATACAATCACACAATCATTTCATCAATTTCAAAAATAAAAAATAAACATTTTAAAAATAAAAACAAAACAATTATATTTCACAATAAGAAACAATTTTTAAAACGAAAACTATATAAAATTAAAAATCATTTTCCCATTCTTTTCTAAAACAGCCTCTTTCTATTTTTCTATACAAATCTTCTTAACTTCTTATGTCTCATTCTATTCATAACAACATTTAAAATTATTACATTCTATTGTGAATATTATTTGGGTCTACTCCATTTTCCGCTAATTTTCTAGTTCAACCATAAATATCATTCAATATTATTATGGGTGGCCAAACATAATAGTTCTCCAAAAATTAAAAATATAATTTTCTAATTTTCTATTTTCCTTCTATTTTCCTTCGTAATTTCTAACGCTATTATAAAGCAAATTGTATCAATTCATGGAATAATATTTATGGAGTTGTTGATCTATTCCATTCTATATTACTTGTCATAGATTAATGGATTTAGAGTTCTTGTTTAAAGACTTTAAAATCCATTATTCTATATTTCCTTTTCTATTAAATTTGATATAAATATTTATGGTATATTTCTTATTTTGCATAATTTTTCATATTGACGTAATTAAATCAAACATCTATCTTGTTTCTCTTTAGCAAAATTACAATTACAGTGTATTTTGTGTACTTAAATCACATTGTTGTTAATATTAAATTGTATGTAGGTCAAATTTATTATTATTCTTAGTTTGTTAATACACATGCAAATTTACATACATATACTCTCTTGTGCAAACATACACATGTTCTAACATAGCTCTCAAACTTAGATATACATAGACTAAACACACATACAATTAGCTTCTATTTGATTATCTATGATGGTCGAAAGATCAAAATAGAGGCTTGAACACCTTGACAAGCTCCTTGTTTGAAATGCAAGTTGATGGCTCTTTTAAGAGTCATTTGTTCAGTGTGTGGTTGTAATATTAATTACTTTTATTTATAATATTTTAAATATTCTAGTACATTCACTTCATAGTTGCATCTCTCTTTTGTAGGTACAAAGGATAGGTTCATGCATGATAGTACCTTGCTACTTCTACCTCCATATATCACTTTAGGTATTGTAACTCTTCATGAATTCCATTCTAAATTGTTCGAGTATTTTGTAATTGGAATCAATTAATCAAAACATTTTCCTCTTTACAAAAATCTATTTAATAACATAATTACATTAAATTATAAAGTTTTCTTACATTATTCATCATCTTATTCCCAATTCAATTAATGTTATATAAATTAAGGTTGCTTAAAATTTTATCATAAAATGATTTCCATTGCCCTTTGAAAGGTTGCAACCAAGCCTGGAATTTGATGATCACCCCTACATGTCATATGAAAATTTTATGACGGTTTGGTCATTTCAATGTCTTTCATTTGATATTTTAAGAAAATAAAATTAATTGTCAAAATAATATATAAAAAGAATGTAAAATTAGAAAAGAATGATAAATTAGTAATATATACAAAATAACTTAAATTTACCACTTGTAATTTATGAATTCATATCAAAATATTCAAGACAATCTTGTTTACAATTATATTTTATTTTGAAAAGATTCTAGATTAATATATTTATAATAAACATTATAGAATCATATATATTACATATTAATATAAAATGGGAATTAATTAATAATTAATAATAATAAATATCAAATCTTAAGTTTAATCTATTATGAAAAGTTTCTAAATTCATATATAAAAATAGAAATTATTCTACATAAATCTTAGATGCAGCATTGATTTAGATTTTCTCATGCTTTGATAAAGGATTATGGATTCCAAATGGTTATGGAGTGTGAATTGTTTTCTATAAATTTCTCCATATATGGATTAAGAAAGAAGAGGTAAATTTATATAATTTTAGACGAGAAAATGAATGGTTGAGACCAAATCATCTAATTTAGAAATTTGTTAATTTTTTTTTTCTTAATTTTAATATAAAACTAATTTGCATGACCTTTCATTTGTTGGATTTATTCCATTTATGAAACATAAATAGAAGAATTAAAAATTACACGATTCAATAAGTGAAAGGGATTGAATGTTTAAAATGACATGTAGAGAGTATAACTAATTAATTAATTATGTGTGTATGGATTTATTTAAGAATTAATTAATTAATTATTAATAATAAATTAATAATTAATTATGATGTGATAGTTAGTTGATAACTAATAGAATTAATTAATCAATAAATTAATTATCCAAAAAAGAATAACTAAGCAATTAATGATAACTAATTAGTTAATAGAATGTGATGATATGGTGAAACTAATTAATTTGATTGATTAATTAATTAATTAATGTTGTGATGTTAGACTGAAATAGTGACGATGAAATATTGCATAAAATTATTGATAGAAGGTGGTGAAATACACCTAAATCTATAGTAAAAAATAAAAAATTCTCCGGATCCATTTATTTATTCATTGTTATAGAGCATTGGAGTAATCAGTAACAACACAATTTGATAAGGTGCAATAAAAAGAATAAATAATCTACATACTTAAGTACTTGATTGGTTTTGTTGATATTATAACGTCGTGTATTATATACCCTTTATTATTTCATGCTTAGTTTAGGACCTGCCTTGGATGTGGTTGTGTTTGAACATGTTTGAATATGCATGTCCTAGAAGACTAGATCTATGATATTGATCATGCTAAATAGTGCCTAGCCCTTTGTGTAGCTAAAAAGAGATAGGCACTCGTGTCCTCCCAATTTTGACTCCAAACTCAAATATTTGAATGTTTATCTATTAGCTCCTTAATGGTTGTATCTTATTTTTGGCCTCTCCTAAAACGCTATTTACAAAAATGTGCAAGACACATATGAATGTGACTTCCTTCCACATTTGAAACTCTACAAATTCATCCTAATGCAATCCAATTCAATTGGACAAAAATTCTAATGATCAAGTTAGCAATTCAAGTAATTTGTTGTATGACTAAAGATCTATCAAGTAGAGAAATCTAAAGATTGCCATCAAGCATATTTCATTGTTATTGTCATCTTGCCTTAGAGGACCTCATGAGACCAATTCTTCATTACCTTACATAAGATCCAAGAATGGCTTATGTGCATGAGGTAATCATTATGATTTTATTTTATTCATTTGCCTCTCCTCCTAAGGAAGCATGTGACTATTTATCATTCATCATTGTCATTTTCCTTTTCTTTTCTAAAATAACCTCTTTCTATTTTTTTTTATATAAATCGTCTTAACCTCACGTGTCTCCTTCTATTCATGACAACATTCTAAATTATTACATCCTATTTTGTGAATATTATTTTAGTCTACTCCGTATTCTTCTAATTTCCCAATTCAACCATAAATATCATTCGACATTAATGACCAAACATAACAATTCTCGAAAAATAAATAAATATCATTTTCTAATTTTTTATTTTCCTTTAATGACTTTCAAATTGAAAACCATTCTCTATTATATGATGACTCTTCTACTTCTTTTCTAATGCTTTATTCCATGTCAATTTGGCATATTTTTCTCTATTTTTGGAAGTTCTATACTATTATTATTTTTGTTTCTTTTAAATGCCGTTTATTCTTTCATGATACTCGGCTGCACATTTTAGATTTTAATACCATTTTTGCAGAATTGTAAGCAGCGAATGGCAATGTAAATCACATCATCTTTTTGTATGCAAGACTGAGTATATCCTTCGTATTGCATTGTTAAAAAATTAGGTTACTATATGCCCATAATCTTCCATGCAGTACTAAATATATCATTGTCAAAATTTTTGGTTACTATAAAATCCATCTTGTTTTATATTCTATATTTCCTTTCTATTAAATTTAATATTAATATATATATTTTTATATTTTTTATTTTATATCATGTATTTATATTGACGTAATTAAATCAAACATCTACGTTGTTTCTCTTTTAGTACAATTAGAATAATATTGTATTTTATAGACTAAAATCATATTGTCATTGTTTTTTTATCACTTTGTTGTTAGTATTAAATTGTAGGCCAAATTTATTATTATTCCTAGTTTGTTAGTACACATGCAAATTCATGTATACATATACTCTCTTGTGCAAACATATATAGATTCTAACATAGCTCTTAGACTTAGATATACATAGACTAAGCACACATACAACCAATTTCTATTTGACTACTTGTGAAAGTCAAACGATCAAAATAGGGGCTTGATCACATTGACAAGCTCCTTGTTTGAGATGCAAGTTGATATAACTCTTCTTTCAAGAGTCAATAGTGTTTGGTTGTGATATTCCTAACTCCTCTTCATGCTTTAATTATTTACCTTTGTTTATAATATTTTAAATATTCTAGTACATTTGCTTCATAGTTGCATCTCTCTTTTGAAGGTATGTAAAGGATGAGTTCGTGCATGATAGTACCTTGCTACTTCTATCTCCATATCTCACTTTAGGCATTGTAAATCTTCATGAGTTCTATTCTAAATTGTTCATTTATAATTGTATTTTGTAATTGAAATCAATTAATCAAATCATTTTCCTCTTAAAAAATCTATTTAATAGCATAATTAGAAGTTTTTGTTACATTTCTCATGATCTTATTCCCAATTCAATTAATGTAATATAAATTAAGCTTTCTTAAAATTTTATAATAAAGTGATTTCCATTGCCCTTTGAAAGATTGCAACTACATTGTAGATCACAAATAACATCTATCCATAAGCATACATTCCCCATTTGGTTATGAATGCAATCTTATATTAATGCTCATCCTTAACTTATGCTTGGTTATATTAAAAACCATCCAACATGGAGAATCTATTAAGGGTTATCATTATTTGTAGAGTTTGGTCCATTAAAGGCAACGAATAATAACCCTTTAGTGAGGCTATATTTAGATCCCTAAAACCCATGTCACAATATTATATATCTCCATTCTCTTTCATCATTGGTATCAAATTGGAGGACCCCATGTACAATGTTTAATTAGATACATAATCTTTGGCTTAACTAAATTAAATGATAGTTCTTGCTTCGTCAGAGGCTCTATTTTAGGATTCATTGGACTTTATTTAGTTTGATTAACTTAGCATCACATTGATGCTCTAAATTATGTGTTGGAATGATTTTTTATTGTAATACATTAAATCTTCACAGTTTCATGTTATGAAATTTCTATATTTTTGGCATGAATTGATAATATGTATTTTTTTCTTTCATAATTGCATATTGTAGCTAGTTTCACCATACTACCTAGAGTCACTTTCCACATCTTTAGAGCCCTCTTTTTTTTTTTTAAAATTTATCTTTGAAACAATTGAATTAGGACTAAATAATATCTCTATAATGACTACACCTCTTGCAAAATGATTGGAACTAATTTTATAGTTGAAATCCAACAATTTTAATCCAACAATTTTATCTTCTAGTGGGAAGTGTTATTAGAAACTATGGTTGTTTTGATATATCTTTCTAATTTATTAGATGATAACATTGCATGCATGTCTAGAGTTATGGCTAAGTTGTTCCAAATTAGTCTTATTTCTAATGTAAGGCTTGAAGTGTGTAAATGTTACAAGTTCTATAACATCATGGCCGAATTGAAGCCAATACATTACAAAATATTGAAGAATATTATCCTGTATGCTTTGATATGTGAATAAACATAGTGTAAACAAAGGTTTAATGTCAAAAACCAAATTGTCACATGATTAGGTAGTGAATTAATGCATGCACTTGATTTTCTAGACAACCTAGAGAGGCATAACTCATAGTCATGGTAGTTTTACAAGGCATAATTGTATGAGTATTAAAAGTCTTATTTATGAATGTGAGATAGAAAGCCTCTACTAGTCAGTGTACAAAGGTTTTATTTATATAATGGCTATTAAGTAGGGACCTATAAATATAAGATTGATAAATGGCATGCATGTATGACGTGTTTTGCATGTGGATGAGTGACTGATAGATGTTAGACTCATATGGTGTTCCTTAGATAATTGTATGTGGCTATGCATGATGTAATGTGTATGAAGCATATGGTGATGAACTAGAAGTGAATTGAATTAGATGCACATGCGCATATCACAAATAGTGGAAAAATACTTTACGAGCTAGGAATCATATTGTTAGACTCCAAAGAAATAGTATGATACAATTAAGAAAAACATGTATTTTGGCATTGGTGCAATAATATGATTAATCATTGCCATGGTCGTTGCCTTGGAGTTTATTCATATAGAGATTATTTCAAATAGTGCTTGTGTAGATATAAACAAAGCCACTATAGAAAATTCTCAACCATGTTTAAAATATGATGGTACTATAAAATCAATGTATAAGAGAATAATACTATATGAGAAGAGTAAAGTAGATTTGAAATACCAAAAAAGAATAAATTGCACAAAATCATACATGGAATATGTTGCCTAAGTTTTCAACCCCATTTTTGAAATCGTCACTTTCCATATTTAAGTTGATCCAATCAAGGTTTAGAAACTTTTTCATTCCAAGTAATGCACCTTTGTTGTTAAAAGTCCTTGTAAGAACTCGACACTTAGTCATTTTCATGCTTAGTCAAATTTTGCATTTGTTTCTGAAACCAATGTTGGACTTCGATGAGTTTTTCATAACCCATTTGGAGAAAAGAAAAGATAGATGGTGAAGCGGGCTGAGCAAGTGGGTGAAGTGGAAGTATGATTATCATCTTTGATTCGACTAAAGAAAAGGTGTTATGTGATGTGGAATTGAAAAGGGTGTAATTTATGACACTACATTTTGACCCCACTTTAACAAGCATATCAAAATCAGATGCAAGCTAAAGTAGAAAGAGAGTTAAGAGAATTAAACTGAAACATTGTCATCCAATTTCTCAGCATGCCTTAACCCAGACCATGGCCTTGTGCAAGCTAGGGCATAAAATAAGTAGGAAGATATGTAAAAGAACAAAATGTGTTGAGAGCAAATCTTGTGATCATGTAGAATGGAGTATGTCACTTATCAAGCTTGCCCAATCTAGATATTGTTCTTCATCACATATAAATTGCATGAAAAAGAACATCCACTCCTCAAAATCATGTTCATTTACATTACTGTGCAATCTATATGCAATAAATAAAATTGCCAACAATCTCACCTTTAAGGTCATATTTGTCAATAGTTCTTAGTAGTTGAGCTTGTCCTTTCTTTGGAAATGCACTATTATTTAGCTATGATGTTTCTACAGTATGCCTTCTTTTCACTAAAATGTGATTGCGACAATGCAAAATCCCAATTTGAATACATCACTCTTTGGAAGCTTAAAACAATTGTGAATTGTGGCCCTATCCAAAGTTATTATCACCTTATCATTTGTCTTAATTTCCTTAGGTTTTGGCTTGTATTTGTTTATACACTCCAACACGGGGTCTATATATCATACGACAATCGAGAATGTGGAAAATTTGAGAAAACCACTCTCTACAACATTCAAGTGATTGGATGTCTATTTGGGAAACTAACCCTATCCCAAAATTATAGTAAATTAATGTGTCATAGCCATGTGTCTTTGATTTTGGGCAATGTGCTTTCCAAACTTGAGAGGTGTATGTAGCCAATGCATTTATACTTTATTTCTTCAAGTTTTGATCTTTAAACAATAACCCTAGATTCATGGAAAATTTTGATAGAGTATCTTCTTGTTCTAGCCAATTATAGTGTCAAATTTTGAGAAATTTTTTTAAGTAACAATATAAAACTAGCTCCCCGAAATAGGTACTTACTTAGTTTGCAAATGGGACTGTGAAAATCCTTCTTTTCGAGTCTTGTTCAATTTCTAATCTTAATTTGGATTCGAGAGCTCTGCAACCCTTGTGTAATAACCCACCCTAATTAACTCAAAAAATTGACCATTCTTTTTTTTTGGTTTAATTTATTCATTATGTTTGATTCAATCACATACTCTGGGCATCCATCCATTTGGATTAGGCATTCATCCATCCAAGATGAGCATCTAACCATACGGGTTAGGCATTTGTCCATACGAGACATAAGATTTCATCTTTCCAATACGGGATAGGCATCTACCCATATGGGGTAGGCATCTATCCAATCGGGATAGGAGGTGCTTTGGCCAAAGACTTAGACTCATCGGGACCATTCGAGTCCTGAGCCACTCACTAAGTACTACACTCTTCTAACAGAAGTACACCAAGGTCATCGTCTTTAGGAGTAATTAAATAACATAATACAAGCTTGAATTCCGCCTCGGAATTTGACTTAAAGCCTCGGGAAGTCAAGCGAATCCATACGGGATTCCTTCCGAGTATGCATTGAATTATTCTTTTTTAAAAAAAAATTTAATTATCTTATCTTTCAAAGTAGGATTCTTACTCAATCTTCCTTTTACCAAGCCTAGACCCCACCCACAAATGCCTGAGTACGAGGGACAACTCCATCCCAAGACTGCCTACATACCCACTTCGGCACTGGATCAAGGCGTAAAGTATGTAGTTCTATTTTCTACTCTATGGTTTGATGTAAACTGATTAGTGGGTACGCAACCCTTTCTAGGGTCAATGTCCCAGACAATTTCTCTGCGGTTGCTACCCACGATGGTAGCGCTTAAGCAAGGCTCAAGATGGCCTATTTCTTGTGGCCTAAAACAACTAGATCCTAGTTCTTATCATGAGCATCACCCTTGACCAATTGTCAATTGACAACAATTCTTCGAGATTAAATCAATTTTACAAAAGCATTTCACTCATCATCCCTATAGGGGTTTACTATAGTTTAACTCAGCGAATGAAAGATCGTTTTAGAATTATCTTATTAAATTATCGATCCAAGGGGGATTACCCGCCCCTTGGATTTTAACTTCCAAGTGTCCCTTATTACTCCCCGACGATTTATAGGAACGATGCCACATACGTTGTTGATGTAGCTTTATTAGGCGTTAAGTGCAGTAGTTCAACACGACAACATTACCCGTAAGCGTGACCCAGAGGCACCATATATACCGAACGCTACTATGTTTTGGTTTCCATCATCCTTTATTGAGTTTTCTAACTACGAGCTATGAAACATCATACTTGAAAACAACTACTAATTGAACGCGCAAAATTCAATTAATTGAAGTAACTACTTGAAATATAACTTGCATAAAAATGACCATCATGAAACTTGCATATTAATAATTACATGTGTACTTGCATGAAAACGCCAATAAATGTAGTTGAACTATAAGTAATTTGCATGTTATGAAAATAGTGCAACTTGCATGAAAACGTCAATAAACGTAATTAATCTATAAGTAATTTGCATGTTATAAAAATAGCGCCACTTGCATGAAAACGTCAATAAACGTAATTAATCTTTAATTAATTCGCATGATATAAGGATAGTGTAACTTGCGTGCATGATTAAGCAATCTAAAAATAGTGATTGATTTAGGCATTCGTTTCATGAATTAATTACTAAAGGCCAACTAAGTAACCCAATGAATTTTAATACTTGGTAAGAAGAGGGTTGACTACAACATAAGAAAATGAAGCATGCTGATTTAATACTTGGCAAACATCTAGGGAAACCATTTTAAACAAAACAACGCTATACAAAAGACAGCACACCGATTAACAGTTGATTAACCAGAGGGTACCATGATAATATTAATTGGTTATCAAATGATACTTGCCGATTATGTAAATCGAATAACAAAGTAAAACAAGAGTCGAACACAGAATGGAAACTGAGGAAATATCAATTAGGCACTGCACAGCTCAAAGCCTGAAGACAATATGGATAGCTCCCGGGTTTAACCGGTTGACAAGGAAAGCACAATGAATACAATCAAATGGGTTCCAACAGTCTCTATACCGATCATATCGATCGGGTAATTCAATCTTTACCGAATGCGAAAAGAACAACATAGTAATTTAATTGATAGAAAATCAAATTAGTACCGAAGATAACAATCGATCAATAAAAGAACATATTCTAAAGCACGACTAAGACAGAAAGGAAAATGCATACCTATTTTAATTCATGGCAACGAATGGTAGAATACCTATAATAGCGACTGGTAGTAAGGAACATAATCAGTGGATGGCTACAACATTACCCTATGAAGACATGTTGATTCAGATGCATGACAAAAATAAGAAAAGTGGATAAAACCAAACAACATCCACGTGGTTATACAGAGCTCAAAACGATTAGAAAGGATATGCTTATCGATCATTATAACTCGGTGAAAGGAGGGAGTAATCCAATTATATTATTTGGTTGGTATGGTGAAATCAAGGGGGGGTACATGGTCATTGCATGCATAAAAAGGACAGATTGAAATTGAAAAATTCTTCGATCAGACATATATACACAATTACATCTTGACGGTAATAAAGGTTCGGGGAAAACAAAACAAAGACAGACGATAGGAGCACCAAAAACATAAACTAATAGAACATTACATAGGACACTATATAGAGGTAAGGCAAGGTCAATAAAATCTCCAACATGGAGTCCAACGTCCGATGGAGTATTCGCGAAGATGCAGAGCAGTCCACAATTTCTGTCGAACACCTCCAGTTCAACCTCCAGAATCAAAACCCAAAATCCTCCAAATCTCATTCAAAAACTTCAGGAGTCCCAAATTCTCCTTGCAACTTTGGGAGAAATCCTTCAAACAACAACTCAAAAATTCCTGCAATCAAAATGAGGCTAACAAAGAGAATCCTACTTCTAAACTTGGGAAATTTCTTCAAAACATAATCAACTCCCCTCTTTGAAACTTGCATATAATTTTATAAGAAAATTCCCCTCCATTCCACTATCTAGAAAATTTAATTAAAAAGGAGATTCTTTCCCAATTTTGGACTTCATGCACATTGATTAGGCTTAGTGGAGGAGTTACATGCAAGGTGGGTGGAGAATCCTCTAGAAGCTTCTTATTCTTCCTACAACATGTGCCATAATTGGATGTGGAAAATAAATAAATAAAAATAATGTATATTTTCCACGTGTGTGTGTGTTATTATTTTTTATTCTTTTTATAACATTTATTTAATCATTTAAATAGCTTATCCAAAGATAAAATTAAATTGTAATTTAAATCCAAAAGTGATAAAGGAGGGTTGTGACACCTTGTTTATTGTTGGTAGATGGCCTCAAAATGAAGAATTTTGGGGCTTATAATCTTTCCACAACATAGCATTAATTGCACCTACCTCAGCTCTAACAACATCATAAATGTCGGATAACCTTAGCACCAAAATTGAATTCTTGCTTCTTAGAGTGAGTGTTAGGTTTCAAATTAGTTTTAAAAACTTTTTCATGGTTTGATAGGAGTTTTAGAACTAGTTTCCTTCTCTACCTTTTAATTATGTTTGCCTTTAAAAGTTTGGAGTTGAATCTCTTTATCCGGAGTTGGCTAACAACCAAGTTATGAGAAATTTTTCAAAAACCAATGAGCTTGCAACAACCTCTTCCTTTCTTGCTTCAATGCATCCTTCCTTCTCTTCTTCACCTTTCATTTCTTTTAGTTATAGATATGTTGTTGGAATCTGACAAGGTTGTGAAAACCTTGTCCAGTTTTGAAGTTGATTTTGGAACGTAGAATCCTTGCTACTCTCATAGAGTTTTGTTTTCTCTTGAGAAAGGCTTTTAGAGAGATATCCGGGTTGTGAAAATCATAGTGAATTGTGACGAACTTGTCAAAACTTTCCTTGTTTCTGCCAAGAAGAGTGGTGACTTTAAAAAATGATTTTGGAATAGTAAGATTTGTCGGGCTCCAAGAGGTTTGTGAAAGCACATTGCCCAAAATTAGAGGCACATGGCTATGACACATTAATTTACTATAATTTTTGGATAGGGTTAGTTTCCCAAATAGACATCCAATCACTTGAATGTTGTAGAAAGTGGTTTTCTCAAATTTTCCACATTCTCGATTGTCGTATGATATATAGACCTCGTGCTGGAGTGTATAAACAAATACAAGCCAAAAACCAAGGAAATTAAGACAAATGATAAGGTGATAATAACTTTGGATAAGGCCACAATTCACAATTGTTTTAAGCTTCCAGAGAGTGATGTATTCAAATTGGGATTTTGCATTTTCGCAATCATATTTTAGTGAAAAGAAGGCATACTATAGAAACATCATAGCTAAAGAATAGTGCATTTTCAAAGAAAGGACAAGCTCAACTACCAAGAACTATTGACAAATATGACCTTAAAGGTGAGATTGTTGGCATTTTTATTTATTGCATATAGATTGCACAGTAATGTAAATGAACATGATTTTGAGGAGTGGATGTTCTTTTTCATGCAATTTATATGTGATGAAGAACAATATCTAGATTGGGAAAGCTTGATAGGTGACATACTCTATTCTACATGATCACAAGATTTGCTCTCAACACATGTTTTGTTCTTTTACATGTCTTCCTACTTATTTTATGTCCTAGCTTGCACAAGGCCATGGTCTGGGTTAAGGTATGCTGAGCAATTGGATGACAATGTTTCAGTTTAATTCTCTTAACTCTCTTTCTACTTTAGCTTGCATCTGATTTTGACATGCTTGCTAAAGTGGGGTCAAAATGTAGTGCCATAAATTACACCCTTTGCAATTCCACATCACATAACACCTTTTCTTTAGTCGAATCAGAGATGATAATCATACTTCCACTTCACCCACTTGCTCAGCCCGCTTCACCATCTATCTTTCCCAATCTTCTAATGTTTGGAATGATTTATTAGTGCATAGATGTCTATGCACTAAAAATTCATCCCACAAATATTCAGACCAAGGATGGTCATTTAGACTTTACACCTATAATTTTTGGTAGTGCAACTCCTCCTTTGATGCCCACAAAAGTCAAGATGATTCCCAACATCCTTTATCTTTCCAAATTTGTTTCATTTCTCTCTCTCTCTCTCTCTCTCTCTCTCTCTCTCTCTCTCTCTCTCTCTCTCTCTCTTTAGTGCTCTCTTGGATTTACAACTTGTTCTCAATACTCATACTCTTCATCTCTTACATTTTTCATCCATTATCGACTACCATTATCACTCACAATAAAGCTTTATCAACTCAAGAGGTGTACGTTTTTCTCTCATCCTAGCAAGATCTTAGTTTCATGGTGTTGAAGGAAAGTTTCTCCTTATTGGTTTATTACATTGTTCATTTTATCATCTCTGGTTTAGCATATCATTGGTTATATCTTCTTTGTTGCATTTCTACTACTCTTTTATCTCTCCAATCTATTTGTCTTGGTTGTTCATAGAGGTGGAAACACTAAAGTGGGGGTTTGACTTTGAAAAACCACTAAATCACAATCACCCAACATTTTTGTTCTTTGTCATTTATGTGCAGGTTCCATTAAGAAAGACATAACATTCGTTGGACTAGTTGTGAGTATTCCTGCCTTCTCTTTATCATTTCATCAATTGTTTGTGTCTTGTTCACTTCAAGTTTATTGCTTTTATCATATTTGTAGTAGAATATAAAGTTTTGGTTATTTTGTACTCTATGGTATAGATATATGTACCTTGTCTGTATAGGATGCTTGCACACCATGCTGCCATCCCCGACTTGCTCGTACATCTTGGGAAGAGAGTGTACGGAGTTCACGAGGTGGTCTTGATAATCTACACTTTAGTTCTTCATCGTTAGAATATTTTTATCCATTAACATCATATAGTTTCAAACACTTTTTTTTTCATCTTAGTGAGCAAATTTAGAGGTTAGGGAACCCCAAACTTGTTTGCTCAAAGTGGAGAGAAGATTATTGTGAATATTCAACTAAACCTCAAATATTGCACAAATATAATGGCACTTGAAATTTTCATGCCCATGCCATTTCCATTTTAGTTTTGTGCATATTTTGAGTTTTTGTCTTAGTACATGCACATAGTGACAAATGGCATAATCTTGTGTGAACTTGGGATCATTCCCTCTAATTTTTATTTGTCTATACATAGGCTTATCCCTATACACCTAACCCTATCTTATCCAATAATACACATATTATTATACATTCACGTTATCCACCTTACTTTATCACACCTATCTAATCACCTACCTTCATTTAGTGATTTGCTAACTATTTAATCATTATCTCATTCCAGGATAATTCTGTACTTGCAAACATATCCCTTTCCAATTTAAAATTTAAATATTCAAAATTTGCTAATTAGCCCCCTTTCACCCTCCCCCCTTAAATGAACTAGACATATGTTTGTATTCAATTTGATGTTGTGGTAGTATTCAAATACATTCATTCTAATAATCAAAAGCATTGGAGTAATAAATGGTGATATTTTGATTTATTTTGATGAAAAGAATAAATAATTTGCATACTTCTAGGTGCATTCACATTGTATTCAATATCTAAGAGAGCGATCATTTTGATGCAGTGATAGTCCTTTAAGATATTTTTATATATGGCTAAGTCCCCAAACATTTAGAATAAGTAGTGTAAAAGGTTGCATATCAAACAAACTTCCTAACTAGAACATTATTGATTGTCAGAACAAATATGGAGTTCAAGTATATATTTGTGGTTATGAGTTAGCCTTAGATTAACTTGTCCTTTGATAGAGTAGATATTGAACATAGACTTCCAAGCAACTCATTAGTAGAGATGTATTAATTCCATCTTTGGAATTAGACAATTTATGAAATCTTAGCTATTTAATCTCCATTCTTTAATTATTGAATTAAATATAACCCTTCATATTATTCAAATCCTAAAATACATTATCCAATTTAAAATTCAATTAATTATGTGTGCACCACTTACATATAAAAGGTCATGTGTTCATGTTCACAAAATAAAAAAGTAGCATATATTATTTAAGATATTTTAAATATTATTCTAGATTTTGAAAGCAAGATTGAATTTAAATAATAGGATAATAAAATATCAAAACAAAATTTATTTAAGATAAAGATTTTGAATATTCTTATTAAATTAAAATAATTTAGACATGACAATAAGATTTTATTTAGGTTACTATTTGGAAAATAAAATAAGATAATTTTTTTAATTTTTAAATATTATTTTAGATTTTGAAAGCAAGATGAAATTTTGATAATAGGATAATAAAATATCAAAATAAACTTTTATCGAAGATAAAGATTTTGATTATCCTTATTTAGTTAAAATAGTTTAGAGAGTAGCCTAAGATTTTTAAGATTGTATTTAGGTTAAGTTAGGATAGGATATAGAGAATAAGAAAATATTTTTTGAAAATTTTAAATATTATTTTAGGTTTTAAAAGCAAGATACAGTTTAGATATAGGATAATAAATGTTAAATAAGATTTTATTTAAGATAAGATATTGAATATTTGTAATTAATTAAAATAATTTAGAGAATAACATAAGATTTTGAAGATTTTATTTAGGCTATGTTAATGATTTTTGGAAATTTTAAATATTGTTTTAGATTTTAAAAGCAAGATAGCATTTAGATAATAGGATAATAAAATATGAAAATAACATAAGATTTTAAAGATTTTACTTTGGTTATGCTTATGATTTTTGGAAATTTTAAATTTATCTTAGATTTTAAAAACAAGATAGAATTTTGGTAATAGGATAATAAAATATGAAAATAAGGTTTCTTTTCAGATTTTAATTTAATTAAAATAATCTGAGAGTAGAATAAGATTTTTAAGATTTTATTTAGGTTACGCTAAGGATTAGATAATAATATAAGATTTCTTTAAAAATCTTATGTTAAAATCTTAAAAATATTAAAAATCTTATGTTGTTCTCTATATTAATTAGTTAAAGATATTCAATATTCTATCTTAAATAATCTTATTTTAATATTTTATTATTCTATTATCTAAATTTCATCTTACTTTTAAAATCTAAAATAATATTTAAAAATATCCAAGAAATCTAATCTTATCTAATTATCTATCCTAAATGAAATCCTAAAAATCTTGTCGTATGCTCTTATATTAATTCAATTACATAAAAATATTCAAAATCTTTATCTTAAATAAAATCTTATTTTACCGAGCAATAAATAAATAAATCTTATTTTAATATTTTATTATCCTATTATTCTATTATCTAAATTCAACAATCAAGGTTATAAATGTTATAGTTAATGTTAGTGTTGAAAAATTGTTACAATTAATTTAAGATTATATATAAGAATCGTAGAGAACAAGTATAGGTAAATTAGGTCATAAAGTACATAAATAGAAATATTAATCTTTATGTCTCATAACATTTTTATGGTGAACAAGTTTAATATACATTTAAAAATAATAATAATAACTTGGTAGTAAAATAAAAAAGAACAATTTAAATAAATAAAAATAAGTGTCTCCTTAATGATATTCTTGGAGATCATTTACATATTTTTTTCTCATATAAATAGTCATTATAGCTAACTTCACCCACCCACAAATCCTAAATGATACATCTGATGTGTGACTCAATGGCTTATAGCTATTGTTTTGGCTTTTGGGTAAGATGTAACCATGCAATAGCTTGTGGGTAAGATGTAACCATGCAATAGATTTTGAAAGCAAGATGAAATTTTGATAATAGGATAATAAAATATAAAAATAAACTTTTATCGAAGATAAAGATTTTGATTATCCTTATTTAGTTAAAATAGTTTAGAGAGTAGCCTAAGATTTTTAAGATTGTATTTAGGTTAGGTTAGGATCTAGAGAATAAGAAAATATTTTTTGAAATTTTTAAATATTATTTTAGGTTTTAAAAGCAAGATACAGTTTAGATATAGGATAATAAATGTTAAATAAGATATTATTTAAGATAAGATATTGAATATTTGTAATTAATTAAAATAATTTAGAGAATAACATAAGATTTTGAAGATTTTATTTAGGCTATGTTTATGATTTTTGGAAATTTTAAATATTATTTTAGATTTTAAAAGCAAGGTAGCATTTAGATAATAGGCTAATAAAATATGAGAATAACATAAGATTTTAAAGATTTTACTTTGGTTATGCTCATGATTTTTGGAAATTTTAAATTTATCTTAGATTTTAAAAACAAGATAGAATTTTGGTAATAGGATAATAAAATATGAAAATAAGGTTTCTTTTAAGATAAATATTTTAAGATTTTAATTTAATCGAGAGTAGAATAAGATTTTTAAGATTTTATTAAGGTTACGCTAAGGATTAGATAATAATATAAGATTTCTTTAAAAATCTTATGTTAAAATCTTAAAAATATTAAAAATATTAAAAATCTTATGTTGTTCTCTATATTAATTAGTTAAAGATATTCAATATTCTATCTTAAATAATCTTATTTTAATATTTTATTAATCTATTATCTAAATTTCATCTTACTTTTAAAATCTAAAATAATATTTAAAAATATCCAAGAAATCTAATCTTATCTAATTCTCTATCCTAAATGAAATCCTAAAAATCTTGTCGTATGCTCTTATATTAATTCAAATACATAAAAATAATCAAAATCTTTATCTTAAATAAAATCTTATTTTACCGAGCAAAAAAAAATAAAATCTTATTTTAATATTTTATTATCCTATTATTCTATTATCTAAATTCAACAATCAAGGTTATAAATGTTATAGTTAATGTTAGTGTTGAAAAATTGTTACAATTAATTTAAGATTATATATAAGAATCGTAGAGAACAAGTATAGGTAAATTAGGTCATAAAGTACATAAATAGAAATATTAATCTTTATGTCTCATAACATTTTTTTGGTGAACAAGTTTAATATACATTTTTTTTTTTAAATAACTTGGTAGTAAAATAAAAAAGAACAATTTAAATAAATAAAAATAAGTGTCACCTTAATGATATTCTTGGAGATCATTTACATATTTTTTTCTCATATAAATAGTCATTATAGCTAACTTCACCCACCCACAAATCCTAAATGATACATCTGATGTGTGCTTATAGCTATTGTTTTGGCTTTTGGCTTTTAGGTAAGATGTAACCATGTAATAGCTTTTGGGTAGGATGTAACAAAGCAATAACTTATGAGTAGTAACGACACACAGTAATCATGTGGTAATCATATGGATACCTACTTAAAGATGCTCCAATAATAATACAAAAATTCTAACTATTAAAAATAAATAAACAATTATTGATACATGTAAAATTTATTAATAAATTTAACCGATACTCTTCCCTAGTGTACAATAAATATACTTATTTACTTCCATCTACTTAATCCACCAAATCACATAGGAAACTCTTTCTTTTTTTAAATTTAAATGGGTCTTACGTGGACATCTTAACAACAGGTCTTATGTGATATCGGGCTGATCGACTTAACTCAACGCGGAGTGTTGCCGGCTTTACCTTCTACCTTTATTTTATTATTCTAACTAATTAATTAATTAGTTAATTATTAATATAACGAATATAACGAGTATAACGTATAGCTTTGCCCAATCATGGAGTAGCTTCTCATTCTTTCCTATAGAATGACGCCAAAATTCTTCTTCAAGGATGTTTTTCCCCTATAATTAAAAAAAAATTCAAACTACTGATATATACAGTAACAAATTTAATTATATTAAATCAAATATAATGCGATTACTTCGAGCTTAAATATATAACTTACGATAAACAATGGACCAAATTAAATCATTTGCGTCTAAAACAGAAAATATTTACATATTTCGGCAGTAAACAAAGAATGTGATGTTTGAAAGTGAAGCTAAATAAATTGGGTTCCCTTGGTAAATGTCGTTGTGCAGTTGGGCTGATTTGCAGAGAATAAATAAGCATTTGTGTAAATTACAAAATGTCTTTGGAAGTGTAAAAGAATTTAATAAAAATTAAAAAGGGAAAAGATTAAAAAAATCAGACCAAAATTTGAGGGAAGAGACACTTGGAAGACACAGCCGAGAGATGCCGGCCGTGACAACCGGCTTAACAGAAAGACAATTTCAATGAAGAAATGCAAAAGCAAAAGCTGGCATACAGCTATGGCGGACGGTCCAGATTATGCTCTATTCGATTTGCTTTACGTTTTTAACCATGATGACAAAAACAACATCTGAATTTCTACACCCCAGGTATTCGGCCGTCCGTTTCTATATTTCTTAGTCGCACAACATTCACGAGGTTGGAGATTTGATCGGATCGAAGGGGTACGAGGTAGATTTAATTTTCGTTTTAGTACTTCTTTTGCCCGTATCTATTTCAATTATGTCATCACTCCTCAGTTCTATGCGAGAAGTGTTGTAGAGGTCTCTCATTTAGATTCTGGATTGGGGAGTATCGGCCATTATCATAAGATTTTAAAGTTTGAGCTCAGTTGTTTGTAGAAGTTCCCTAGGCATTTTTGAATTAGGATGTTAGAGAAGTTTATGCAATTGAAAATATCCAAGAGATTCTCAAAGTTTGGTTTGAAAAGAGAAATCTTGACCGCTGTTGGAAGTTTTCCAACAGCTTTTGGACATTCAAATTCTGTAATCAGGCCATTCTAGAAGAAATTGGTGAATCCTGTGTGTAGTAGCTCTGGAATTAGTTGGAATCGCTTAAGCCTCTCTGAAAGAAGCCCTGTAAGCTCGAGGACTGAGAGCTTCTCAAAGCTCAGGGTTTGTGTAGCCGGGCAGAAGTTTTGTTTAACAGCTTTTGGACATTCCAATTGTGTAATCAAGCAATCCTGTAACCTAATTGTAGAAGGAATTGGTCAAGCCTGTGTACTGTAGGTCCTCAATTAGTTGGAATTGCTGAAGCCTATCTGAAAGAAGCCCTGCAGCTCGAGGACTAAGAGATTCCCAAAGCTTAGGGTTTGTGTACCCGGGAAGAAGTTTTGTTTCTTGGCCGCTGTTGGAAGTTTTCCAACAGGGAGAATTTCAATTGGACATTCCAATTCTGTAACCAAGCAATCCTGTAACCTAACTGTAGAAGGAATTAGTGAAAAGCCTGTGTGTAATAACTCTGGAATCAGTTGGAATCGCTGAAGCATCTCTGAAAAAAACCCTGCAGCTTGAGGACCAAGAGATCTGTGTACCTTTACACACGAGGGAAAGAGGGCTTTTTGAGGAAAACCATCAATTTTCCAACGGAAGAGATTTGCGAAAGCTCTTGAGATTTAAGTATGGATAGATTACTAACAGTTCAGCCCAAGGAGGTTGTGATCAGATTCGAACCGGGGCAGAGATGCTCGGGGTTCGTGGAGCTGAAGAACGTGATGTACACGATGCCAGTGGCCTTCAGAGTCCATCCCCTGCAGCAGAAGAAATACACAGTCCGACCATCCTGCGGCATAATTTCACCTCTGGGAAAAGCCAGCGTGGAAATAACAATGCAGCCGCAGACGGAACTCCCAGAGTTCTTCCCGCATTCGGACGATCAGTTCCTGGTCCAGAGCGTCGTCGTGCCCGGAGGGAAGGAGACGGAGACAGTATCACTCGAGTGGTTCTCTGCGCGCAAAAAGCAAGTGTTCGAAGACAGCGGGCTCAAGGTCATGTTCACAGGGGGCGCCATTCTGACCAAGCTTGTAGCAGACGGTTCTGTGGACGAGATCAGGGAGGTACTGGAGAAAGACGAAGGGACAGTCAATAGCTGTGACGAGCAGGGCAGGAGCCTGCTCCATATGGCCGTGGCGAACCGCAGGCCGGACCTGGTTCAGCTGCTGATCGAATTCAAGGTCGACATGGAAACGCGTAACAAGAAGGGCCAGACGGCCCTGCATGTTGCTGCGGCAAAGGGGGAGGGGCTTATTACAGAGCTCCTGTTAGCCAACGGGGCTAAAGTAGGGGCCAAGGATTTGTCAAGCTGGCAAGCTCTGCACTTCGCTGCTGCAGGGGGGCACGTTGACGTGCTCCGCCTGGTGGTGCTCAAGGGCGCAGAGGAGGTCAATTCCGTGGTAAGCGACGGGCGTAGCGCGCTCCACATGGCAGTCGAGGGCGGCCACAGGGACTGCCTCAAGGTCCTATTGGTCGCCGGTACCAACGTGGACGCCAGGGCGGATGACGGCGACACACCGCTGCACAAAGCTGCGGCTCGAGGGGAGGGTTCCATGGTGAGGTTGCTGATGCAGAAGGGGGCTACAAAGGACATCCGAAACAAGCACGGGAAGACGTCATATGACCTAGCGGTGGACACCGGTGACTCAGCGTTGCTCGACATGCTGCGCTTAGGCGATGGACTCCGCAGGGCGGCTCGGCGTGGGGACTTGCGGAGCCTACAAAGGTGCCTTGAACAGGGCGCCGCCATTAATGGCAAAGATCAGCACGGCTGGACGGCACTCCACCGCGCCGCCTTTAAAGGATGGCTGGAAATAGTGAAGGCTTTGCTCGATAAGGGCGCAGATCTGGACAGCAGAGACGATGAGGGTTACAGTATCTTACACTGTGCGACGGAGTCTGGTCACATGGAGCTGGTGGAGCTGCTGCTGAAAAAGGGCGTCGATGTGAACGCTCGGAGCAAAAGAGGCGTTACGCCGCTGCAAATTGCGGCTTCGCTGCACTATTCCGGCATAGTCCGCTTGCTGCAGGTAGGCGGAGCCGCTAAAGAAAATATCAGTATTATCAGTAGCACAAAGTCTGAAACCTTCCGCCATTACGAGATGCCGCCGCTTCCTGCTAAGAAAATCTCCCGCCGCCTTCAGGGGGTTAAAAAGCCACCAGCTTTGTCTGTGCAGTATGGGAGAACGGCCGTCGCATGATTTGGATTCCATTGCTAGGGTTTCCTTCATTTGCTTTGTCTATATTTAGAGGGTAGGAGTAGAAGGTGTAGTTAGGGTTTCAATTTGGATTATGTGTAGTTCATTCTTTTGAAGTATCAGATTTCAAGTGCTAACTGAAACGCCCTGACTAGGGATCGGGAAGGCAGAGAATGTATCTGTCAAAATTTGCAGGAGCCTCTGCAACCTTTCCAAATGTCTGAGAGTATTTTGAGTCTTTCATCTCTTTGTTTAAACGGTGTCAAATCTTGTACACTGTATAATATTTGTTTTGTAAGGAATTAAATATATCTTAGTAAATTTTTCTTCTCCTTGACGAATATCACCATCTAATTGAAGAGGGTTTACAACCTGATTGTAAGGTCGTTCTATTATTATTCTTATATGTGTTTAGTGAATATTATTGTAATCAAAATTGTTTATTTGATTATTTATTTTTTTGTATTGCACAATTAATTGTATGTTTTTTTTTAATAGTGAATACTAAATTTTATATATACATAATTTTAAATAATATTTTTAATTTTTAATTTATTTATAAATTTATTGATTGAAAAGTTTAGGATTGTTCTTGTTGCTCAAGCGATTTGTTCTTTATGGTTATCTACTATTCGGGTTTTGTCTTTATGACTGCTATTTTGTATATTTGGTATTTTGCTTTCCAAGTTAATTATTAGGAGTGACTTTGTGTCCCTCTATTTTTTTTATTCACTTTAATTTAGTAGAATCTACACACGTATTCATAAAAAATAAAAGATATTGAAATTTTTAAATAGTGTGTGTAAATTAAACTTTGTTTGAGAATCAATACTCAATTTTCTAAGTGTGTAATACTAATATAACGAACTTGTGATTGAAGTAATATCATCTAGCTCAAATAACTTGCAGCATTTGGAACTAAAGTAAATGCTAGTTCTACATTTAGAAGTAAAAATTAAACAACCCCAACTTTCAATCGTATAAAAGTTTAATTGTAACACCACATAATGGACATTCAATAATCTGAGTTCATGATGTCATCATACATATAATTGTTACTATATTTATGCGTGAATGAAAATGAGTGCCATTTATCAAGTTTAAATTTGATGGATCATAACATGTTGCCAACATATTAGTTATATATATCAAACATACTTATCAGATAGGTGTTATCTTTGTTCATGGTTAAGAAATTATTTTTTGAAAAATATCTTATTTAGCATTCTTCATAAATATGGCACACAAATGTTATTGATTGCCTTGTTTATAAATTATAATAATATGAAAATCTTAATTTGTTGAGGGTTAATCTTTACAAAATTTGTAGGCATAGACTTGAAAATGCATGAACTACTTACATACATGTGCACCTAGACATATTGAAATGTTTGCCTCGTATTTCATTATTTATTTCCCTAAAAAATTAATGATATCATATTTCCATAATCCCTAGTGATTACAGCTTGTTTCTGGATTAGATTGTGCTCTAACACAATCTAATTTAGAAACAATTTAGCAGTATTCCCTAAAAAATCTCAAGTTTTGATGTCAATGCATTTTTAGTAGGAGTGACATGTAAATTGAGGTGAAATTTGGTGACTTGACTCTTTTTTAAGGATATTTTTTTAATAATCTAGGACTAATTTACTAATTATTGATCTTGGTATAAAGGCCTATTTTAGGGGCCAATATGCCACACATGACTGAGGAACATGGAAGGGCTTCCAAACAACAATGTGAGTCGACAAAGAGGATGATCTTTACAACACAACCTTTTGGATTAGAGGGCCAATTCCTTTGTTTATCTAATGCCTAATCCTAAAGATGTTTTTATGATGGTGGTGTGATAAGGGGTAGAAGTTTGTAGAAAGATAATTAAAGAAAAAAAGGATTGTGTAAGATAGATACAAACTATCTTCATAGCAAATCATAACTTAACTTCTCACATTTCAATAATCAATAGAAAGATGCATACATAACAACAAAGGTGGAAAAAGACAAGATAGAGAGTAACAATAGCTTAGTTCTTATTAATATCACTTATTAGTCAACTATTACATGGATAAGTGTTAACTTGAAACATACACAAAGGCTCTAGTATATAATAGAAAAAGGAGGCTAGAAGCAAACAAACATGTTAGGCATAATAGCTCAGTCATACAAGTATGATTCCTTGAGAATTCACCAACACAACTAAGCTCTATAGATTAGTTGTTTGTAGTTACACCCTTCTTGTAAATGGGTATGTAGGCCAATATTTATGGATTAGACTACCCAACCCATAACAAATTTCCCACCCAAGTTACATTTGAAAATTGAAACATGTAGACGAAAAGACCTCTCTACAATTCTAACAACTTTATTACTCCTATCAGTGGTTTGTCATAGTCATGGGGTCTTTGGTAACTAGTTAAGGAAGTTTAATGCTTAGCATTGTACTTTCACAATCTTGTTAGGTAAAACTTCCCATCTTGGCATTATAAAACTATTGACCATGGATGCTTAACCTTACTACTTTACCAATTTTAAATTCTAGATGTAATTGAGCCTACCTCTGCTACTTTAGTATTTTAGGCCCTTTTAAGATGATGCAAGGAAGTCACAAGTACCAAACATATGATGCGAGGACTTGAAGAGGAGCCTTTTTGTGCTATAATGGTCAAGCATCTTATGGTTTAGATGAGTATTTTACTACTAGATCAAATAGTCCATGCTAACTTTGGAAAATATCTCCTTTCACTTTTTGTAGAATGCTCAAGAGAACATTGTGTAGCATCGATTAAGTCATACATTAATTTAAAGTGAAAAAATAATTAGGGCTTGCCGATACTCATACAATCAATTTTTAACCTTATACAATAGCTCAAGTTGCCACATGCCATAAGTGGGACTTTTTAGTGTAATTTTTTTTCCTTTTACCGAAGTCCCATGAATTGTTAGATGAAATTTGATTTGGAGCATAAAACAACAAGCATTAATTAGGACTTAGAACTTTTCAATAATTACTCCACAACACCAAAGTACAAAAATACAAAAAGCAAGGAGGCCTATGAATGTCACAAAGTATTTTTATTAATTGCACATTAAATGAGATTTATTCTACTGTATGTAGTAAAATATTCACTGTAGTCTTAACTCATGGAAGGAAAGGAGCACACGTGTATCCATTAGGCATAGTATCACTACCCAAAAACTAAAATTGTAAAAAAAATAAAACCTAAAAAATATGCCTACCTACTTAGATATTTCTTAGAGAACCCATACTATTTCCATATTCTTCATCTTTTGGTAAGTTGATCTTTAGCAACATTCTATATCTTCACTGAAGCTCTAATACATGTTTCTCATATGATGCTTGTTATGGTTGTAAACTAGTCACTTGCATCTAAATCCCCCAAATCAATGGTTGGCTTATTTCCTTATCTTTTTATGTTGAGGATAATGTGGCTAATTCTAATTTATTCAATCCCTTGTTCTTTAATCCTTATGTGGAATACATTTAGAGAGAACACCATGTTATCTAAATCCATCAAATATGGGAATCTACATTTGATAGGCATATTATTATATGATTGGCTCTTCATAATTGCTTGGGTTGTGACTCCTACTTATGTCTTGTACTCCTATATTATTTTGTCTTGATCTAAGACATCATTAATTTAATGAATAGTATTAAACCTGTAATGTATTCCCATGATAATAAGCTTGAGTGGTTCAATGTTGTAGAGTCATGTAATGGTAGTGTCAACATCATTTATCATAGGTGCAAGGGTGTGGAAATATGCATGCCCAAGAAAATTGAGCATTTGAGTGAAGGTCGGTGTAGGTTTCTCTATCAATCTCTAGTGGAAATGATGAAAAAGAGCACAATTGAGCTCCAATTATCCCATAAATAGATTACATTCTTTAATATTTTCCTATAGTTGTCATATATACTCTTTTGTTGCATCTTATATCTACTCCAAGTTGTCACTCTTCTACATGAGACCTTTGATGGTTTGTGTCTAGGTATCTCTAGTTTTGAAGTAGGGTGAATTGGTTGACTTACATACTCAATTTCATTTTTATTTCTCCAATCTCATTTACCAAGACAATAGATGTGTCATTCTCTTGTTCTATTTATGTCTTCAACTTATCCACTTTCATTCTCAGGAAGCTCATGGTAGCTTGCTTGGTCATGCTTTCTCCTTTGGTGGTGGGGAGGTCCAAGTTGGCTTTTTACAATTCTTTTTTGTCTTCTATAATTATTTTCCTAGCACATTTCTTCCATGTCCTCTACCTTATTTTCCTTATTAAACATAATGGAGGATTGTTGAATACAAATATGTTTTCTTGGGATCCATCAACACATTAGGATTTATAAAAAAATTATGTGTAGGTACATCATTCTTGTCAATGGGCATTCAAGATGATATTTATGAAATAGACTACCCAATTGACAATGCATTTCTCACCCAAATTAAATTCCAAATTTGTAATTGTATGCCAGAAATGTGGGATCATCCTGCAATGGGAGAAAACACCTCAAACACACACATGAAACATTGCATTAGAGTTAGTAATCACAAAAACATGTTAGTGAACCAAAAACTCTCAAAATCATTCCATGCTCCTCTATCCCTAAAGATCCTTAAGATTCAAGGTGGTCCTCACTTGGAAGAGCACTTGATATCTTGGATGTCAACCTAGAGAACGCGATTTAAATGATGATTCTAGGATCAAAATGAATGCAACTAAGATCTTAGTGAATGGTGAGATGATGATATGAATGAAAGCTAAGTATGCAAGATGAAAAGCTACTTATGATCAAGATGGTAGAGATGATATGGGGATAAGTTAATTCCAAATTGAAGATTATGGTGTGCTAATTAAGCTATATGAAGATGAAAAATTATGTAATTGATATGCAATTTAGGCTAAATGATCTAAAACATAATGCAATTAAGCTAAATGTTATGATGCTAATGCTAGAATACTTAGATGCTTGAAGATGACAAATGAGCTCCTTGATAACGTGCAAAATGACTATAATTTGGATGCACAAGATTGGGATCCTTGAATTGCAGAAATGAGCTCTATTTATAAGCAAAACAGAGAAATAGATGGTTGAGATTGAGTAATATCAACAAGGGATAGGATTGAAAGTTATCAATCCATGGGAGAGATTCAATCCAATCCCAAGTTGACAAATGTCACCTTGAGAGGGATTGAGAGGATGCTAAAAAAACATTAGATGCTAAGCAAGAAATTAGGGATAACCTCAAGGAGTGACATCATTGGATAATGTCATTAACCAGGGAGGCATGCTATTACCCAAGAGGTAAACTCTTGTGCAACATGGGAAAATGGTTAAAGGGACAACCATCATGGCCAAGGGGTGTGGGCTTGTAAGAGGCATTGAATGAATTTTGAAGACTTTGGAGGCTAACTTGCCCAAAGAGGAAAACCACTAGTGGTTTATGTAAGAGCCTTACATGTTTGGAAGACTCAACAAGTTAACTTGTTGAAATAGATAAAGTCTTAAATGCATTTTGAAGACTCTCTTCCAAATTTAGAGAAGTGGATCCCCCAAATTTAGGGAAAGGACATGATTAGGAGATCAAACATGATTAAGATGGGATTAGGAGGTTTCTAGAAGGATGATTATGGAGGCAAGTGAGAGATGTAGGAGAATGCAAGTGGGTGAGGAAAAATAGATATTTTAGCAAATTAGAATGGTTTAATTTGGCCAAAAGGGACGCAACTTGCATTTGTAGGATTTTGCAAGTGGGGGAATTATTCATAAATAAATAATGTTTTATTTATTTGCAAAGGGGATTTTTAATTAAATGTGAATTTAATCAAAAGGGGAAAAAGGGATTTTAATCAAATAAATAAGATTTATTCAATCAAATGGCTAAGGGTACTTAATCAAACCTTAGTTTAATTAATAGGTTGGGATAGAAGAAGGAGATTTAATCAAATCTTTAATTTGATTAAAAGGTCAATTAGAAGAATAGGAATATTAATTAAATCTTAATTTAATTAATTGGAAGAATTAGGGATAATTAAATGAATAAAATTCACTTAACTCATTGTGCAACTTTTAGGTGTCTACATTTTGCCCCACTTTGAGTCAATGTGTGACCAATTCAAAGAAAATCGCTCAATTTGCCACCAAATTTTTTCGATATGATTCACTGGATATGAAAAATTGATTTCGATATGATGTTGTCGCCAAAATTGTCAATATGATTCTCTGGATATGAAAAATTGATTTCGATATGATACGCTGATGTGATTTTGTTGATATGAAGCTGATATGAGACTGATATGGAGATTTGATATGAAGTTGGTGTCGATATGAGATTGATATGAAATTGCTATAGAGATTCTATATGATAATTTCCCTCTCGGGAGATCGTTCGTGCACTATAGGCATGAATGATCTCTTGAAAGAAGAAGAATGTTATTTGAAAGATAGAAGAGTGGATAGTTGATGACATGCATGGGTTTGATAAGATTGACTAGCTTGATAAGAATGAGATCAAGTCTGGTTTCACGAATGACACCTCCTGTATAACACAAAGATGATCAAAACATCTGGTTTCAGGAACAATATATCCTATATAAGACCTGATCAAAATGTCTGGTTTCAGGAAAGATACATCTTGTATAAGACATGATATAATAAATCAGATAAAAAGGATTGATAGAATTGATAAGATTGAGATCAAGTCTAGTTTCAGGAGTGACACCTCCTGTATAAGACAAAGATGATCAAAATGTCTGGTTTCAGGAATGATATGTCCTGTATAAGACTTGATCATAACGTCTGGTTTTAGGAAAGATACATCCTGTATAAGTGATGCAGGAGCATCCTTGGTCGATGAGCAATCTTGCATCAACCAAAAATATTTCCTTTCAGTTTTGTTCTTGTTTAATTCATTGTGCAGTTTTCTTGTTCTTACCGGTTGGTACCGATAGTTGCTTTCTTTTCGTGGCAGATCTTATTTTTGGTTTACAGGCTGGTTCATGTGCTTAATTCCATATTTTTAGTTCGTTTGGGTTCTTTTCCGGTCAATTATCGCTTTCGGTTGACTATTTCTGGGTTTTGAGACAATTTTGTGCTTATCGGTTGGTTGTCCTTCATTACCGACGTGATTCTTGGCATGTGGATCTATTTTGGGTCTTGTCCAATGTTCTTTGGCATGTGGCCGAACTTCCTACTGAACCGCATCTCTTGGTTGTTATTTTCCAAAAAGATTTCTTTAATTCTCAGGGTTGACCTAGTTACACGTTTCATTTTCTTGCATTGGTAAATGTAATCTTATGAGGCTGACCCAGATATGTTCCGATGGGTATAAATATGATATTATGTAATCATTTGTAGGAGCAGAGGAAGTAGAATTGAGAATAAGGATTGAGATTCACGTTTTGTGATCTGGTTGATTCTTAGAGTCCCGGTTAGATTGTATCTAGCTGATAGCCTGCATGTAACCGGTTAACTACCAGATGTTCTTTGATGATTATATGATGATAACCAGATGGTTTTTGGAAGTTCTAAAGCCATAGTTTGATCTATTTATGTAATATTGTTATGTTTTCATATTTCTTTCATTGTGTTGCTCCTGCTACATAAGTCGGTCAATTCTCTTTTGAGGGTTTCACCGGTTATGGCTGCATCAAGTGGTATTAGAGCTGGTTATGAACTGGATGATGGAAGATTTGTTAGCGAACATTGAGGCATTCCTTTGGGTGGTCATATCATCGATTGGAGTCAGGCTACACGTGTGTTCAATATATCATTGAGGGGAGGCAATTGAAACTAGTAGTCATATCATTGAGTTGAGGCAGTTCACCGGAGTGGAAGAGAAGATGCTTCCTAGAAGGACAAACCCCCAGAGGGTAGAGCAGATGATGGAAGACTTCAAGAATGAAGTGAGGAACGAAATCCGAAACGCTTTGGCTAGTTTGCGGAGGAACCCTGAATCTAAGGATGAATATGAGGAAGTCAGTGAAGAGCTTGAAGAAGCTGAAGGACCAAAATATGAAAGAGAGGAAAGATTCCTGTGAGCAGTGGCGCAAGCGAGTAAAGTTCATAAAGTTGAAGTTTCCAACTTTTCTGAAACATTGAACCCGAAGGATCTGATCGATTGGATCAGAGAGTTGGATGACTACTTTGAATTTGAGGATGTCAAGGACCCACAAAGAGTCCGATTGGCACATACTAAGTTGAAAGGGCATGCTTCCTTATGGTGGAAGGAATTGCAGAAAGACAGAGTAGAGAATGGTGAATTGAAGATCACCTGGTGGAGACAAATGGTTGCAAGATTGAAGGCCAAGTTCATACTGGGACACTATGAATTGGAGTTGTTCAAGAACTTACAAAACCTGAAATAGAGAAACATGACTGTGAGAGAATAAAATGAGGAATTCTGCAAGGTGGTTATTAGATCTGGGCATAGAGAGATGGACAGAGAAAAAGTGGTGAGGTATATAAATGGACTTGCTTTTAACATTCAGGCTGAGATGAGTATGTTGAGGGTTTCCACAGTTGAATAAGCTTACAAGTATGCTTTGAAGATTCAGGAGAAGATGAGAAGAAGACAACTGAATAGAGGGAAGGATAAATTCAAAGGACAAATGAGTGATAGTATGAAGAAACCGGTTGAGGAAGATGAATCAAAACCTAAGTGGAGTAAAGAACTGGAACAAAAAACTCAGAGGAAATGCACTGGCAGTACCGATAGAGAATTTACTGGCAAATATTTTAAGTGTGGAGAAACTGAACATAGATTCTATGAATGTACGTAGGGAATGGCAAGAATTTGTGTGGCAAATGAGGAACCAGAAGGTGAAGGTAGTGGATCTTACTGTGCACCGGAGCAAGGAGAATCCCTTATGTTCATAAGAAAGGATACCGGATCTACTCAGAGGAAGAGTCTTTTCCGGACTGTGTGTAAATCAGGTGGTAAGTGTTGCAAGGTTATTTGAGATAGTGGAAGTACTGACAATTTGGTATTTGAGGAGATGGTTGTGAAGCTTGGATTGAAGGGGCTTGAACATCCCTGTCCTTATGAGGTAAGTTGGTTGCAAGATGATCAAAAGATCGAAGTAAAGGAGCAACATTTGGTGAATTTTAATATTAGGCCTTTCAGGGATGAGGTTTTGTGTGATGTTGTATCTATGAGTGCTTGTCATGTCTTGTTGGAAAAACCTGGCAGTTTGATAGAGGAGCTATTTATGACTGTAGAAGAAACCTAGTCACTATTGAGAAAGATGGGCAGAAGTTTGCATTGATTTATTTGAAGGAGAAAGAGAAGGAGGTGAAGAATCTGAGTCCTGAGAAAAGTTGCAGTACTAAGAAACCAGTGGCAGAGGTTATAACAGAAGGTTTGAAGAAAGATCTAATAGAACCAGTTGTAGAGGGTATACCAGAGGGTGACATGAGTTTGCAGAAGGATTTGACAGATGAGCCCGATGGACAGATAGAATCAGATGACAAAGAGCTTATGGTGACAAACAGGATGAAGTCTTGTGGCAGAAACAAATCAGAGATGTAGAAGAAAGAGAGCAGTAAACATAGATAATGTGCAGATTTGAAGCAAAGGAAGAAAAGCAAAGAGAGTCAAGAGTTAGAGAAGCTGATTGAGGCACCAAAGGAGCTAAAGAAGAGGCTGACAGATAAAGAATATGTTTGGATCACAAATGAGCATGGAGTCTTAATTCCGAATCCTTTTAGATGTTCATGAGTTGCCTCTCATGGAAGACTTTTTCTACCTGGGTTGTCTGATGAAGGATCATTTCCGGTTGATGAGCAGTCTTGCATCAACCAAAAATATTTCCTTTCAGTTTTGTTCTTGTTTAGTTCATTGTGCAGTTTTCTATGTTCTTACCGGTTGGTACCGGTAGTTGCTTTCTTTTCATGGCAGATCTTATTTTCAGTTTCCAGGCTAGATCATGTGCTTAATTCTAGATTTTAAGTTCATTTGGGTAATTTTTCGGTCAGTTATTGCTTCTGGTTGACTGTTTCTGGGTTCCGAGATAGTTCTTATGCTTACTGGTTGGTTGTCCTTCATTACCAGCACGATTCTTGGCGTGCGGATCTATTTTGGGTCTTGTCTAATGTTCTTTGGTGTGTGGTTGACCTTCCTAATGAACTACATCTCTTGGTTGTTATTTTCCAGAAATATTTCTTTAATTCTTAGGGTCGACCAGTTACACATTTTATTTTCTTGCATTGGTAAATGTAATCTTATGAGACCCAGATATGTTCCAGTGGGTATAAATATGATATTATGTAATCATTTGTAGGGGCAGAGGAAATAGAATTGAGAATAAGGATTGAGATTCACATTCTATGATCCGATTGATTCTTAGAGTCCTGGTTGGATTGTATCTAGCTGATAGCCTACATGTAACCGGTTAACTATTGGATGTTCTTTGATGATTATATGATGATAACCAAATGGTTGCCATAATTTCTAAAGCCATAGTTTGATATGTTTATGTAATCTTGTTATGTTTTTATATTGCTTTTGTTGTGTTGCTCCTGCTGCATAAGCCGATCAATTCTCTTTTGAGGGTTTCACTGGTTATGGTTGCATCAATAAGACATGATAGATGAGAGTTGGATGAATGATGAATATATGAAAGTGAAGAAATAGTCCATGATGATGCGAGAGATATGCATGTGATGGACGCAATGATGAATGTGACTAGATGATTATGATGATGACATGCAACTAAATACATATTAAGATGATAATGGTACTAATGCAAAATTAAAATGAAATGCAACCTAATGCAAGATTAAGATGATAATGATAATAATAATAAAATGATACTAATGCAAGATTAAAATGATATGCAACTTAATGCAAGATTAAGATGATAATGATAATGAAATGATACTAATGCATTCTCGTTCCCAAATGTTTCCATTTGTTTTGATCAAAGTGTTAGTGCTTCCTTTGTTTTCATTATCGAGCCTTGATTTGTTGAAAGTTGATACAAGTATCATGGTATAATTAAACCATAATGACCTGAGTATAACTTACATGGATTTTGATATTGCAAGATGACACAAGCGTCAAGGTATAATTGAACCAAGATGACCTGAGTGTTGCTTTCGTACAACAAACAAGAGTTAACCTTTGTCCTATACAAATCCAAAATATCTTCAATGATATGTTGTCTAATCACGTTGTAAGACAAATTGGTATAGTAGAAGGCTTCACTCCCAAACAACAGACAAAGAAAAAATCACATTCCTTCCTTGCTTCTCTAGTCATTGAGACACACTCGAGTCACTTAGGAGATTTGATAAGAAAAAAATAATAACCATAAGTAAGCATGTATGCTATCTAAAATGTATTATTGTCAAGCAAAACATCTTGCAAATAGATCATTTATTTAGTTCAAATCAGTTCAATTCCTTGATGTCTAGCCTCCTTGCATTGTTGTGGTCACTGTTAGTTCTTTTGATACTTGTTTTTTTGCTACGTGTTTGGTCTAATGTCGAAAATCCTCAAGGTAAAATGCCCCCAACGAGGTCAGGATTTTGCCCCTTGCCGTTGATACACTGATTACCAAGCCATGGTGGGATATGATTTGGATAACTGATTCAGATAATCAAGGACAGTGACTACGCTAAGTATGTCCCAGATTGATAAGCATTAGTGATTGTGAATTTCTGGAGATGACTCAGATGGGTGGATATGATATGCACAAATAGATGGAGGAACCTCTCTATCACAAATAGCGAGCCCGTGGATATGTCTACAGTAATATATGCAGAGGAAAAAACCTCTTTGTAATTTTGGTGTGCCCTAAGTACTCTTTTTCATGGTTTGTGAAGCAGTCACCAGTGAGGAGGGACCTCAAAGAGATCAATTCGGACTGGTCAACAAGAGTAAACACAACAGAAACACAAAGATATGATGGAGACAATGAAAAATAGATTATTTTATTGCATGAAAATTGATTACATCCAACTGGTAACAACCAGGTTACAACATACCGACTCACAGGCCTAGTAGAACATACATAATAGGTCACAACTGGGACCTTGAATCATGATATCTATCTACTACGCACAGTCTAGCTACTTGATTATTTGGTTGATTACATTATAATGCACAACTAAAATTATATATATATCAATTCAAAAGATCCAGTTGGCCCAAAAGGGATCAAAACCCGAAGAAGAAGACCCAATGTGTAAAATAACAAGGTCGGCCTCTGCCAAGAGATTCCTCCAGAAAATCCAGAGGATGAAACGTAGATCGCAGGAAAAGGTCTACCACACACCAAGGAACATCGAAATCAACACCCAAGGTTCTGCAAGCTTCAAAAGGGGTTCCGATAGATCACCAAAAATAGGTCCAAGCAACTGGTAACAAGAACTGCCAACCGGTAATAGGAAACTGTCAAGGAAATCAATAGCGATATCTTGTTGGAAAATGATCCAAATGTGATGCGGTTTGGAAGCAAGAAATATGATCAAGTCTTCAAGAAGAATCCAACTCCACAAGATCCGGTGAGCCAAAACCGGGACACATAGAAAGGAAAACTGAAACTACAAACATAAAGCAAAACATAAAGGAAAATGTTTTTGGTTGATGCAAGATTGCTATGAACTGGGGATGCTCCTGCATCAGTTTGTCATGGCCATGGGGTCCTTGGTAACTAGTTCAACAAGTCTAACAACTAATATTACACTTTTGTGAGATTTTTATGTGAAAATTCACATCTTAGCATTGCACAAATGCTAACCATGAATGGTCATCCTTATTAATTAAAATAAAATTAAACTATCCATTCTCTACTATTAAAGTTCAAATGTCCCTTTCTAAAATTTATAATTAAATAACATATTTGAAACATAAACAATAATGTTCACCAAAATAATCCAATAAACAATAATTAATCATACTCAAAGAATATAATTTATTGATCTTTCATAAATGACTTAAAAATTACGAATCATTAAAAAACAACAAACACAACTAATTGTCTACAAAAATGTTGTAATTTACTAAATAATTGAAGTTTATTTCATACTTTGATGCACCAATGCACTTCATGAGTGGGAATTCCCTCCAAAACCAAAGGATTTTCACACTTTGATTTTAGTCTCCTATGGGTTTGTCCATAGAAGATCACTTGAACACAAAGTGCCTATAAGATACAAAAAAATACATGCATGATTATAATTGAAACATAAGCTGGAGAAATATAAGATCTCAAAGCACAATTAACATCCACTAGTGAAACAATGAACACAAAAGTATGTCTATCAAATATAAAAATGAGATTGTGTAAATACAATGAGAAACCTTGCATATATAGGCAAGGATACATGTGAGGATGGGAAGGTAGGAGTGAAAGTCTAACTACCACTCCAAATGTGTGACACTTATGAACAAAGTGGCATGTTCTCATGCAAGTGGCAATCCCATATCCAATAGGTGTCTCCAAAAGAGAGTACACATGTCTACACCACATGAGGTTAGACAAAGTCATGAGAAAGTCTAAGTAAGCTTAAGCTAGGCGTGAATAAGTCTATGCTAGTAAAGGTGATATCCTAACTAGGTAGGTAAAGACACTATTTACACTAACACCCCTCCTTAAGTGAAAATTAGGGAGTAATGTATGCATGATGATGACTCCCAACTATGAGGCCTTGTCTAGTACTCATTTACAAACATTTCATAGAGCAAAGAAAATGAGAAAACCCAACTTCTCTCCAAAAGAGATGATAAAAATAAAATAAAATGTACAAGTGAAAGAAAAAAAGTGATAGAAGGAAGGACTCAAGATGATCCCCCAAGGACTACTTCTTGCATAAGTACAATAATGTTCCTCCCCAATAGGAGACAAAGAAGAGAAGGTCATGTGACATCCCCAAAAAAAGTGAAGTCTTGAGCTCCATGCAAGGAAATGCTCCCTCCCAAAACTGATAAGAGAAGGGAAACCATGTAACGTCCTATCAGAATTTCTCTTGTAGTACTTGTATATGCTCAACATTGGATGTTGAATATGATCCATGATCACTGAACAATGCTTCTCTCTTTTTCTATTAATGAGATATATTTTTTTGTACATGGGTGCCTTATCAGGGTTTGTTGTGGGGCCCCATATTTAATTTTGAGCATTATTACTCCCTAACTGTATCTTAAGGGATGTGTTAGAGTGTAGGGTTTACCTAACCACACCTAGGCTTAAGTCACACTTAGTGGCTAAGTCTAACTTAACCTTGACATTAAAGGTTAAGTTCACTTTTGAGGTTAGATACTTTTTTGTCTCACCACATGTGCATACATGAGGTTAGAGACTATCATTTGACCTCATTAGAGGTTGGAGATATTCTCTTCGATAATGTTGGAGAAATACAAGATTTGAAAGCACAATTAAGTTCTGCTAGTGAAATAAAGAACACAAAAGCATGTCTATCAAATATGAAAATGAAAGTGTGTCAATACAATGAGAAAAATTGCATATATATGCAAGGATGTGAGTGTCAGAAGGTAGGATGTGAAACTCTAACTACCCCTCTAAAGGTGTGGCACTTGTGAGAAAAGTGACATGTTCTCATGCAAGTGGCAAGCCAATATGAAATAGGTGTCTCCAAAAGGGATTACATATGTCTACCCCACATAAGGTGAGATAAAGTCACGAGAAAGCCTAAGTAAGCTTAAGCTAGGTGTGAATAGGTGTAGATGCTAGTAAAGGTGATATCCTAAGTAGGTAGATAAAGTCACCATTTACACTAACAACATATTTCTAATTTATATGCTATCTACTCACATATAAAATTAGTTAGTCTAGACCAAAATTGGTGCCAACAACCCAAATTCAATTTTTACACTACAACTTAGGTCGTCCTTACAAGCCTTATAGAATTCCTAGTTGGAGGTTAATTATTGATTCTCCCTTTCAATTTTGTCATTGGTTAGGTAGAAACCCAAACCCATAGTCAACTCCCTCCTTGTGCTTTGGCATAGGTTGAGTAGTATCCTTGAACTAAGATCCCCAAGAACCATTTGGCATGTCCCAAGCCTTGACCTCAATCTCCAATATTTTATGTCTCCTTGGCATGACTCCAATGGAAATATCACTCTAATAACCCCAATATTCCTAACATGGTTCAAACAAAAACCTCAATTCATGATCTTCTAAAAGGGACATGACAATAGTGTTCTAGACACTCTTAAGATGGCTACGGGAAGTCATGGGTGCTAAAACTATGTAGTCAAAATACAAGGAGGAGAATTTTTTTGTGTTATTATAGAATTTGAAATTCTTTAATGAGGTCTCTTGATATAATATTATACATATGGATAGTGATAGAAACGGTTGAAATTGTCTTGGAGTGGCTACCATCTAAAATTTGTTACATTGAAAGATTTTACATTCTATCACAAATTGCTCAATGTATTTATTTTCTATTCCTCCCAAATTCTTTTGGCAAGATTTCATATGTTTTTAAAAAGCTAAAGTGACCTATTAATAGTGTAGCATGTAACTCAAACAATTTTTTTAAGTGTGACCAAATTTGAGAATAAGACTAGACAACCCTTATACTGTAAATAGTATGCATCCTAAGAATAATAATGCTTTTAATGCATTTTGTGGATGTAGCATCATAAATTATCATTAGGCCAATTTACACCTCATGTTTGTGCCCCTACTTTAGTACGTCTCCTCCTTATCTCCTATTTGGGTTTGTTTAGTGCCTTAACTCCAGTTTTTATGCCATCTACACTTGCCAATTGATCCTCTGGATCTATGTCCTTCTCCTTGGGGTTGAGTTGAGGAGGACTAGGGCGCTAGCATGCTAGTCCCCCTCAATGGGGCCCATTTTTCAAGTGGAGGATGTGACCTGTCACTCCAACGGGAAATGAAATTAGTGCCTCTATGTGACTGTTGGAGGTCGGCCTAATTGGTAAATTGACCTAGGATCTCATATATAAAGACATTTGATCCATATAATTACATAACTAATAAGAATTTGGAGTCTCCATTCAAGAAATCAAGCATGCAAGTGTTCATGATCAAGTATTTCTAGATATCTTCAAGGCTACATTTTCTTCATTCAACCATTGTGGACCAAGTTACATCATTCATATGCAAGCATGTGTATGTTATTAGGGTTTTGTCATGTTCATTCCATTTCATACAACATATGTGATTACATTCAAGAAGGAAAGCATCCTTATCAGTCATTGCAGATCTGACGTATATCTTTCCATTATTTATTTAAGTATTTGCAACATTTCATTCAAGGCTAATTCATAAACCGATGTTTGACTTAGGCAAACCTCTCTTTCCAACATATTTCCCTTTTCTAGTGTGCACAGGAATAGGTATGGACCTGTGATATTTAGAATTGGATTTATTTACAATGATAAATTGATCCCCCATTGGAGTGCGAAAAGTGCAGAGGACCAGAGTGACTGTCTCTACAGTCCTGAAAAATAAGGAGCTCCTTTTGGGAATAGGTCTGAATACTCTTATAATCAGGGACTTAGATCCAAGTTTGTGGGTCGATCCGACGAGTGTAGATCACTGTTCACACATAATTACTTCAATTTCAGCTTGTTTGCCCTAATTTTAGCATCTTCAAAAAATCAATTCAAATCAAGGGAAAGAAGAGGCTCATCCAAGATCCTTGGAATTTGATCAACATTTTGACCTCTTAGGTTTAGATCTATCAAATTCCTATCTTTCCCTATTGTAGTGGTCCCTACGTAAAAATTAATAGTTTTTATCCTTCTTGTGGTGAAAACCCTAATATTTTCACCATTACACAGTGGACAATTGTTGTGGATATTGTTGTAACTAACTATCTTTCTAACATTTTCAATGTAATTAATTTGACCAAGTAAGGGTGGACATTAATAGACTAGTTAGAGTGAGATGATCCTCAATTAATGTAGTAATGCATCTTCCACCACATTATCATAGTATTTATTGTAGGATATATCATAGTAATATCCTAACAACTTAGTGACCCACTTCAATTATTTAAGAGGTGATAATTGTTGGTCCAAGAAATACTTGAGAGTATGATGATTAGTTTTGATACAAACATGTCATCCAACAAGGTAGAGATGCACATGTTGTTAAAAAAAGAGCAACTAGACATATTTCTAGAGAATATGTCACATCTTAACACATAAAACCTACAAAGATTATGGGTTGGAATGTAGCATGTAGAGTAGGGGTACTAAGTACGTGTCACATCCCATCTTGTAACTACAAATACATTGCAAGATATTGTAGTGTCATAAATTGCAAACCCTTTATAATTTCACACTCCTTTTTAGGCCCTTTCTTTAGTGTGTCCTCTCATAGTTCATCCCAATCCTATTTTCTCTTGTCATATACCCATTTGGTGACCAAATCCTATTTCCTAGACTCGTGCACTCTACATCTACCTTTGTTTCACCCTTTTTTGGGTGGACTATGGTGCCCAGTGCAATAGTCCTAGGATATGATCACCACTAGCAAGAGGATATTATAAAGAAGAATAATAGATGTATCATGAAAGATATAATATGAAGGAAGGCTATATATGATATGAATGTATGAGAGTATGTTAGGAGATATTAGAATATATGATATATTTTTTTGATCGGTAATTTGTGCATTATATTGATTCAAAAAGAGATATACATTTCAAAATATCAAGCCCTTAGATTTGCATATCGGGCAAGTTCAGGTTATCCCGTTACATCCCTTACATAAAAAATTACAAAAAAGTGCATTTCCCTATGCTGACTACACCTATGGTATATCGAAAATCAAAAAGCATTAAAAAATAGGGCATGTTCCATCACCTCCCAACTCTCCTCCACCACTACCTTGCTTTTCTCATTTTTTGCAACCATTATCACCACATTTTGATTCATGATCTCTAGGTCAACTCTAAAACCGAAAGGCTCTCCTTGCAGCAAGACTCGAACCATCCTCGTCCTCTTATTTCTCATAGGTCATCCTATCTTCTACCTTAGAGGTGTAGACTTAGCCTTCAATGCTTGGTACTTCTCGTAGGGCCCCCATTTAGCCTATTCTAAACGAGTCTCCCAAGCAATCACAGACACAATGTATTGCTTCATTCCTTGCATCCCTATCTATTTCATTTCCCTCCTCTCTTCATTGTTGCAATTCACACTCCACAGTAGGAACAACCTATGAGGAGGAACAAATTCACTCACATGTATCCATACCCCTCTAGGACATGTAAACCCTTCCTTTTCATGCATGAGAGCCAACAAACTTCCTATTCCCTCCATCCACCCTTTCTTTACACATCTATTCATTATTTACATCACCGAGTTTCTAGGTTCCAATTCTAGACTTCACCCATGAACATTGATGTAATGTCCGGATTAGTGCGGTATCTGAACTCCTAGTTCATGTATTCCTCCTCGAGCACAATCTTCACTCTCATGATGAAAGTTCTCTCTTCGTAAGTGAAGATATTGGCTAGTCTGTCCTCCATTATGTGCCCCCAAAATGCCACATGTTGTTTGCTTATCTGTAGCAAGAAATTCACCTCCATTCTTCCAACTTTGCTCGTTCACTCCACCTTTGGCTTCACCGAGATGACAAACAATGAATATGCCAGGTTGTGTCGTGTGGTTTATAATCTACATTCGGCTGTCCTGCATCTTAAATACCCCTTCCAACTTGGCAATGGCCCATAAACTTGGCAACATATCCAAGCATACAAATTCTACTCCAAGATGGAGATTTTTTGATTTGTGGATTCATTTGATCTCATATCATGTCAAATTCGATCTGCCACCGCTAATGGTTGCCATTCATCTTTTCTATTGATGAAAAACTCATCATTCCTCATCCTACCACCTCATCCACACACCAATCCTAAGTGCTTGCTTCAAGTTTCCATGCTTGAGAGCAGTGTACTTCTTCTATCCTTACATTATTGTCTTAAATGAGTTGTGAAACCTCTCCTTGACTTAGCTCTGCTCTACCATCATCATCCTTGCCTCATTCCACTTAATCTCACCTTGTTGATATTCCACTTCTTCCTTTGATTGTGCATTTGCTTCCCAATTTCCCTCTCTCATCATGTGAGATATTTTGAATAGTGGGAAATCATTTAATAGTTTAACGATGATCTGAATAATCTTATCAATTTACCAATGGGCTGGCTCCCATTTCTAAATCACCTGTGTTATTATTTTTGAATCACCCTCCAATTGCAAATTTCTCATCCCAAGCCTTTTTTCCATTTGGATAGCCAACAAGGCTGCATTAGCTTCTGCTAGGTTATTGGTTGTAACTCCAAGGCCCTATCCACACTTTACTAGGATCGTGCCCTCATGATTTATTGCCACAAATCCTACACCTGATTGACCTGGGTTACCCTTTGTTGCTCCATCAAAATTTACCTTAACCCAGTCTTTATCCAGGGGATTCCATTTAATGTTGAGTCTCTATTTTTCTTTAGGATCAACCCTAGGAAGCCCATTAACATGCCAAAATATATGATATATTGAAAAAATACAAATGATATAAATACTTTTGGGTCTCAATATAATATGCTATGTATGTTCTTAATATTCTATTAGATAGATAATCTTATGTTTATATTTGATTCCTTGTTCCCTTAATATGCTTGAGTTTGGGGTATAAGAATACAACACTAGAAACTCATTGGGGTTTAAAAGTTAGAACTCTAGTTTGTGTCCCAAGATTACTATACAACTGTAAGTGGTGCAGGAGAACATAGAGGCTCAAGAGGATCATAGTCTTTTGTTTTTGTGTTGTTTCATGTTTTTGTGATGTCATAAGGTCCATTGGACCATTCCATGATGTTTTGACAATGATGTAAGGCATTCGTGCCATTTTGTGCTGTGTAACCTATCAAGACCTATTTGGTCAACTAGTGGTCAATGGTCACCCAAGTTTGCAAAAATGGGTGATATCAATGTATTTTTCATATTTGAGCCACATGTGACCTATTTGTCATGATTGAAAATGGGTTAGAGTACAATGTTCTCAATGTTGCAAAAAGTGCATGACAACTTTTACATTTTTGTTGACAACTTTTGCCAATTTGTCACCCAACGACTATTTGGTTCAAAGGGTGGTTATAGCCGGTTGGTCAGTTGTATTTGGCCTATGCAAGCCTCTTTCCAACTATGGCAAAGGTTTTTGAAACATTATGTGAAGAATTTGCAATACAAACATCTCTGTTTTCCTTGAATTTTGTTGCAACAACACGTAACAGTCATTTGATTCTCCTTTGTATGGATGGTACTACTCTAATATGTACTTGGAATGATAGGAAATTGATTTTGATCCCATATCCATTTGGTTTGAGGTGTTTTGGTGCAGTAGGGAGAGAGATCCACTCAATTTTCTTATACCGGGTTAGAAAACCTCGTAAACCTAGGGTTTTGAACCAAAATGCTAATAACTTGACATTCCCCTATCCAAAATTCATGCCACTTGGGGGAATGTTAGGTTTATATGTGTAATATAAGATTATTAAGGTTTCAGAGATGGCCATGAAGGATGGAGGAAGAAAGAAGGGTTTTTAACCTGGCATCTCCATGTGACAGGTTAACAGTTTGACTGAGTTTCGAAGACTCTGCATAATTGAAGAAGCTTGGACGCCAAACAATGGTGGACTTGGTGGATTATAGAAGGTGTTAAAAGTATTGGCTTGTTTGTTTGATCAATTTGTGGGGTAGTTCCTTTGTAAAAGTGACCTAATTGGGGCTCTAGGTCTAGTAGGTCAGTATTGGTTCTCAAGAGCTATCCAAAGCATCAAAAGCTGGATTTCTGATATGTTTTAGTCCCTATTGAAACACTTCATTTCATGTAAACATTTTTTGTGTCTAATCCCTTTGTGGTTGTGTGTATTGGGATTGTCCAACGATGAAGGGCTACTAGGCCAAAGTGTGGTCTTCATTGTGTCAAACTCAAGATTATAGGTTGTGATCAATCTAGAATATTTTTGGGGTCCAAAAATGTTGTCATAGACATGTTCAAGGGGTTTATTGATCACTTCCCAATGTCCACCATGTCATGTGAAATTTTCCTTGTGAGAAAGTGTTGAAGCCTTGAAGGGTTAAGGCTTGGTTTTGTATGATGAATCATCCGTCATACCTAGCATGCTTTTGCTGATGCTTAGGGTCTTGTGTAGGGTCTGAGATATTTGTGTGACTGTCCCTAAGTTGGACTTGTCAGTTTTGGATTTGTGCCTGAAAAGTTGTATTGTCAACTAAAACCATCATAAGACTCTACATCAATAAGTTCCCTCAAAAGTTGTCTTGTCAACTAAAACCTTCACAAGACTTTGCATCAATAAGTTCCATGAAACCAACATAAGCACTCCAATTTGTAGCCCAAATAGTTGATGCTTCTGTATGTGACCAAGATGTCAAAAGTTCCCATAGAACATGAACACCTTCTCACTACACATGACCATAAGGTAAATGAATGAAAACACTAAACAAGATGACACACATATTATCAAACAATATCTCTATGTTACCAAACCATAACCACTTTCATAAAGATCCATAATCATGAGATTACAATGCCCAACATAGATCACATTGAATATATTTATGGCTTCCAATCTCATACCCGCAAAACAAAGTTAACTCACAAAATATTCATTGCATCCCCATAAGATTTCAACAACCTTCAATTTCCTTCTAAAATATCCTCGTAAGATTTCCAAGCTAAGAAATTTAAAAAAGAGGAATTCCTAGAACCAATCAACCTTTAGATCTAATACCAAGTTTTTAGAAATATACAAGTTCAATACCAAAGGTTGTGAAATTAAATCTCTATCCAATAAACCAATCAAATAATAGGATACAAGGCTTGGACAAATAACAAGATGAAATTCTAAAACTTATATGCAAATCTGAAAATTAAGTTGCCTTTACATGGAAAAACCATGTTTAGATCTTTATTCTTTCTAATGCTAAAAATCAACCTTCATATCATTCTTATTAACACTACCTTATATGAAATTATAAAAACCATAAAATAATAATATCACCACCATAAGAAAGAAGCAAAGAGACACATCAACAACATAAGAGCATCACATAACATACGATTTACGTGGAGAAATCCTTGAAAGAAAAAACTCCACCATGAAGAGAGGTCAAGTATGCATTATCAACAATAAATGTGATTACAATATATTCATTTCCATTCTCCTCTTTTCCTCCAACATGGTAGCACTTGTGTAAATGTGAACAACATCCTTATGTCGTCCATCCTTTGTTCATATGGAGTAGCTCTACATTCAACTATTCCTCATAATTCTACATCTAAGGAGTTGTTTATATAGAATGACAAGAGATCCAAAACCACAAAAAAGGCCTCAAAGGAAGGATATTAATTTCAAATGACCCCAAACCTTGGATTGTATCCACAAATCTTGAAAGGACATTAGGTTTGACTCCAATACTTTGTAATGTGTATAAAAATAAGACCACAAGTCTATGGATGCAAACTAAGATAAACATTTAATTGAATGTAATGAATGATGGAATACCAAGAGATACATGTTGCTTCTTCCAAGAACCCACTTGGAGAAGATCAAGATTCACTCATTCATCCTCTTCCAATTTCATTAATTATCTCATTCTAACATGTGAGAAAAACAATATCAAATAATTGTGTTCACAACCTACCTTTACCATTGCTAGTGGAACCCATCACCCCATATGAATGTATTACAAACAATAGTGAAAATAAATATTAAAAATTAATTTTTTGATGGACCCTAAGTGCCTTAGGACACTTTCCAAGGATTTTGGAACCATGCCATAGGTTGTTCAAGGTAGATTGCATCTCAATCCTAACATTTTCTTGCAAAGAACCATGGGCCCTTGGACATAGGTCTTTGGGTAAAGGTCAAATACACTACATTGAAGTTATATTGGATAAGGATTTATATTTGAATGGTAATAAAGATTATATGATATGGAGGGTTCAAAACATGAGGTTAAAGAAAAAGATACTAAAAAAGAAGGTTCATAGGCGCACTTTCAAAAGCAACAAGATACCATCCTTTGAGAGTTTTTGGAGTGTTATAAGGACAATGAATGACTATTTTGATTGATAGTGGGTCAACCCACAATTTTATTTATGAAGAGGTTAGGTATGAAGAGGGACTATAAATAATTTCAAGGTTTTAACGACAATTTTAGATGGTTTCAATATACCATGCAACAGGGTGATCAAACGATTGAAAATAACTATGGGTGATTACATAGTTTGTGATGATTTTAATGTTATTAGAATTGGATAAACTAATATTGTCTTGGGTGTTTAGTGGTTGCATTTTATCAGGGGACATTACCAAAGATATCAAAACATAGAGCCCAAAATTCAGCCAAAAGGCAAGGAGATTGTGCTCAAAGAATCTCCAATGGAGCTCCAAGAATTGCAATAGCTAAGAAGATGGAAAGGATTTTACAAAGGGGTCAAGTTTCTTGGGAGGATACTTTTTTGATTCATCCTTTAATCTCTTCAAATAGAAAAGTAAATTTCATTTTGAAATTAAAAAAAATTACATAAACATAGTTTAGTTTTCAATGATATGCCACCAAGATTACCCTCATATAGAGGATTTCAATATGTTCTAGAGTTGGAACAAGATTCCAGTCTTGTCATAACTACACCATATAAATATCCAAGGGGTTACAAGGAAGAGATAGATAAGACTATCAAAGAGCTCTTAGACATGGGTTTCATTAGAGTTCTAGTCCTTTTTCTTCATTAGTGACTCTTGTTAAGAATAATGATACAAATTTGAGGATGTACACAGATTATAGGGAATGAAACACGAAGACCATTAAGAATAGATACCCCAATATGAGGATTGATGAAATTCTTGATGAGTTGCATGGAGTTGTCTACTTTTCAAAGATTGATCTAAGAGTGAGATATCTGTTAGGACCCAGAGGCAACTGAGAGGGGGGGGGGGGGGTGAATCAGTTGTCTATTAATTTCAACCCAAATATAACTTAATCAAACTTGATGCATAATATAGGGAAACCAAACTTAATGCCGATTGACAGTTTAACAGTTAATAATAATACCGGTGAAGCTTAATACATGAAACTGAAACATAAATAACATCCACAACACATAACACATATATTTGTACGTGGAAACCCTGTAAGGGGAAAAACCATGGTGGGAAACCTTACCCACAATCAGATGATACTACTGCAGATAGTACGTGTGTACAAATGGGGTCTACACATGCAGAAAGGCCAACTGCCTAGAGCTCACTGCTCAGTCACAAAATGAGATTCACACTGACTACAATAGGATGGTTAAATCCTAGATAATGTATTGCTCAAAATAACATCTTCATATAGTTGATTTAGTACTAGTTAGGCTCAGATTATTTCCTTCATACCTTGAATCTTCAAATGATGTCTGCGTGAGTAGCTCTGCTTATATTTGCATATACCAAATATCACAACCTTATCTCATCTCCTATCCTATACCATGTTAATCTCACATTTGAGATTTGACATATATACCAAAACCTAAGACCAAATGTGTAGGTTGGCTTACTAAGAATATTACAATTAAATCAATTACAAATGAATCAAAATGTGATGCATCATGTCGGCTCAATGTATTTACAATAATAACCAATCAATAAATCATCTCCATAACGTGTCGTGCTAATCTTGAATAGATAACACATGTTGGTCCATAACCTAGACCAATTTGCGGATAACAACAAATATGCCAAGTCGATTAGACCAATAACCAAATCACCAAAACCAAGTGTCCAAACCATGTCTTCAACATAACCAAGTAACCTCCAGATGATAACAACTCATCCTCTATGCCGGTGAACAATATAACCTATCGGTGAACTAGATATCGGTGACTGTGCAAAAGTCACTGAACATGCTGGTGAGCATAACCAAAGATCTCCAGAAAGATAAGTGCTGATAAGTGTTGACAAGTGTTGACATCAATGACAAAATCAATGCAACACATCCATAATACCAAAAATCTCCCCCTTTGGCATTGATGGCAACACAAGAAGGAAAAACCATCTAAGTGCCAAAGCAGAAATACCAATAAACCAAAAGCCAACAATCTCCCGAAGAGATCAATTACCAGAAATCAAAATATAGATGCAACGAGTAACAATCTCTCCCCCTATGAATAATCTCTCCCCAAAAGATAATGTGTTTTTCATAGATATCTCTCCCCCTTTGACATCAAATGCCAAAGCAATACAAAAACTAGATACAACCAGTTCATAGAACTAATTACAAATACCAACTACTCCCCTTGAGAAGTAGCTCTCCTTCATCAAAGCCAAAAAAAGGTTTCTCTGTAAATTGTGCTGATTTGATGCCAACCATCAACTGCCTAAGTCTCTACCGGTGAGGGTATAACCCCAAGCCGCTCTCTGAGATATTCAAAAGTTTCCTTAAGCAAAGACTTAGTAAAGATATCTACAATCTTCTCTTTAGTATTCACATAAACCAGTTTCACTTCTTTTGCTTCAACATGCTCTTTCAAGAAATTGAATTTTATAGAAACATGCTTAGTTTTGGAGTGAAATACCAGATTCTTAGATATATCAATTGCTACCATATTATCAAAGTAAATAATTATAGGCTCTTTGTATTTTTACCTTTATGTCCTTCAACATTTGTTTAATCCATAATACCTGAGTACAATTAGTTGCTGCTGCAACATATTCTGATTCTGCTGTTGATAATGATGTACAACTCTGTTTCTTGCTCAACCATGAAATCAATCTGCTCCAAGAAAGAATGCCCCGCCGATGGTGCTTTTTTTGTCATCTACATCTCCTGCCCAATTAGCATCGGTGTATGCACAAAAATCAAAATTTTCATCTTTAGGATACCATAAACCAAGATTTTTTGTGCCTTGTAGATATCGGAAAATCCTTTTCACTGCTGATTCAAGATTTTCATTAGGTTTAATTTGAAATCTTAAAATAATACATACTGCATTCATAATATCAGGTCTTGTTTGTGTCAAATACAATAAACATCCAATCATAAATTTATATCTTGTCGGATTAACAGGTGTTGAATCATCCTTCAATGATAGTTTATCAGTTGTAGTCATAGGAGTACTTACCGATTTAGAGTTTTCCATACCAAATTTCTTCAATAATTCCTTCAAGTACTTTGATTGACATATGAATATACCTTTATCAGTCTATGAAATCTGCAATCCTAAAAATAATTTTATCTCCCCAACCATAGACATTGCAAATTCTTCCTGCATCTTATTAGAAAAGTCTTTACACAATCCATCTTCTCCTCTAAAAGTTATATCATCAATAAAAACTTCAATAACCAAGATGTCATCATTAGTCACTTTGAAATATAAGTTCTTGTCAGCATTACCTTTAGTGTAACCAATCTTCAAAAGATATTTGTCCAATCTATCATACCAAGCTCTAGGAGCTTGCTTCAATCCATATAAATTTTTCGTTAACCTGCAAACCATATCTTTGTCATTTGTCAAAGAAAATTCACCAGGTTGTTCAATGTAAAATTCCTCTTCAAGATCACCATTCAGAAATGCACATTTAACATCTATTTGATATACTTTATAGTTCTTGTGTGCTGCAAATGCTAGGAATAGTCTAACTGCCTCAATTCTAGCTACCGATGCAAAGGTTTCATTGTAATCAATTCCCTCTTTCTGGGAATATGTTAGGACCCAGAGGCAACTGAGAAGGGGGGGGGAGTGAATCAGTTGTCTATTAATTTCAACCACAATATAACTTAATCAAACTTGATGCATAATACCGGTAAACCAAACTTAATGTCGATTGACAGTGTGACAGTTAATAACAATATCAGTGAAGCTTAATGCATGAAACAGAAAGAGAAATAACATCCACAACACATACCACAATATTTGTACGTGGAAACCCTGTAAGGGGAAAAACCATGGTGGCAAACCTTACCCACAATCAGATGATACTACTGTAGATAGTATGTGTGTACAAATGGGGTCTGCACATGCAGAAAGGCCAACTGCCTAGAGCTCACTGCTCAATCACAAAATGAGAGTCACACTGACTACAATAGGATGGTTAAATCCTAGATAATGTACTGCTCAAAATAGCATCTTCATATGTTGGATTCAGTACCGGTTAAGCTCATATTATCTCCTTCATACCTTCCTTGAATCTTCAAATGATGTTTGCATGAGTAGCTCTGCTTATATTCGCATATACCAAATATCACAACCTTATTTCATCTCCTATCCTATATTATGTTAATCTCACAAATGAGATCTTACATATAAACCAAATCCTAAGACCAAATGTGTAGGTCGGCTTACTAAGAATTGTAACGTCATAAATTGTACGTGTAGCATAGGAAATAGGAAATCATCACAAGCAATATAAATATTAGTCATTATTAGCTCAATCACAAAAGCTCATTGCAATGATCTATCCTAAACAACACTCAATAGAGACATGAAATAAAAACATTCAAAACTAGAAATTAAGCAAACCAAAGGTATGATTTGAATGCTCCTTCATGTGGCTCCATTGTTCTTCTTTCCTCTTCAAATGGTTTGGTTGTGGATCTCACCTACAAGTGCACACACATAATTTAAAGCAAGTAGACAAGATTATTGATCAAGAGTACTGGAAATGTGATTGACTAGAAATTCGATAGTCTGATTACCAATTAGCTTTGATTGATGAAGATCATCCAATTTATAGATAAATTGGAGAAATGACAAGATTAGCATGATGCAATTCAAATGGAAATTGCAAATCAATATGACAAATTATGACAAATTATGCACTTTCTATGCAAAATTTGTTGATTGATAATTTATGACAACTTCTATGTCAAAAATTGATTGATTGTCAATTATGACAAATTATGACAAATTGAAATGTCATTCCCATGAATTTAGGAGAGAAATAGGAGAGAAATTGAAAATAGGAATTAAGAAATTAGAAAATTAGAAAAAGAGGAATTAGGAAATTAAGAATTAAGAAATTGATGGAAATTAGGAATTAGGTAAATTAATTAATAATTTTTCATTTATTAATTAATTCACAAGGAGGAATAATTAGCCAATTAAATGATCATTTAATTGCAACAAGAAGACTTAGGATAAATTATTTAACCTAGAGAGAGAAATGACACACAAGGTTAAATGATTAAATCATAAAACCCTAGAAGATGAATTAGCAATGCGAGAATGACAATTAGGTCTTGATTGAAGATAATTGATTCGATTTGATCATGATTCTGATTAAATGATTTGATTGATAAATACGCCAATTGACGAGGAACAATGACAAATTGATCCAAATTGACATAATTGAGACAGACAACGATCGATGACAAATCGATCGCAAAATGACAAGATCGACAAGAGGACAAGAATCGATGACAAAATAGATTGCAAGACGACAAGATTGAAAATGACCACGATCGATGACAAATCAATTGCAAAAATGACAAGATCGAACATGACAACGACCGATGACAAATCGATCGTTAAACGACAAGATTGAAGGATTGATGATAAATCGACAAGATTGATAAGAATACAATGATCGATGACAAATCGATCGCAAGATTGACAGGAGGACAAAACCCTAATTAGGATTGACGATGTCCAAAATGATGACAAATTAGCACGCATATTGATGCGACAGGATAAAATTGATCAAAATCATGACTGGATAGGGTTGTCGACAAGACCAAATTTGAGAGCGAGATGAATGAAGAATATAGAGGAATGACTCAATGTTTGCAAATTGTAAAGACCAAGTGCGAATCATAGGAGAAATGTTAATGCGACGCAAAAACCTAAAATGAGGCAATGCGCAAATGTTAAAGTATGACTCCGCAAGCGTTGACCATTTTTAGGTGTCTACATTTTGCCCCTCTTTGAGACAATGCGATTTTAAGCATTGTTTCAAAGAACAATAATGAAAATGCCCCAGACAATAACAATGACATATGCATGCCCCCTCGAGGAATTGGCCGGAAACATGCAGAAAAGAGGCCAATTGATCGATAAAAATGATAGGATCGAACGGACTGACAATCGGAGATCGGATGCAAGAAGGACAAGCAATTTAAGATGCAAAAGACCATGACCAACATAAGATGGAGAGGATGCACGTCCATCTAGGCACTGACAAAGAGCTATAAATGAGACCAAGAGGTTGAAAATTGCTCATTTGCACTAGACAAAGAGGAGAATTTGTTGATCTGGACAAGGACACTTGCAGAGAGATGGCGAACATTCCAAAGGCGGATCACCTCGGGGAACATGTATGCACATTCAAACGACCAGACGACGCGGGAGCAGCGGTATGGATCTCAAAAACCCATGTTTGCAATTTCATGACTTTTGATTGCTTGCGGGACATTGCGGGGCCCACAGAAAATGCAGAAACTGACTTCTGCGCTTGTGTAGGGCGAATCTTGCGCTTGTGTGAGGTCTTCTGCACTTGTGTAGGGAGACACAAGCGCAGGTTACCTGACACAGACGCAGGTTCCTTGACTAAGGCGCAAGTGTGCAAAGCAAACCCTAATTTTGGTCAAAACGACATGCAAATGATCCAGAAAAAGGGGATAAGGGTAGGATAGGTCAGATTAGATGAAAAACACCCTGATTTAGACATGAAAATGAGGAAATGCAACCCATAGGAGCAAACCCTAAAACTGACAAAAATATGCCCCAATTTATGATGCAGAGGCGACAGTATCCGTTGATCACGCAGGAGAACCGACCAGATTGCTTCATGCTACGACACAGACTTAGGAGCACAGAGAGAGATACATTAGCAGGACTGTGGATATACTATGTCACATTCATGCTCGAGATTAGGGCAAACATAGGACTTCTTACCGCATTGGCCGAGTGATGGCATTCGGAGACCTCCTCATTCCATCTGGCGACTGGAGAGGCGACGGTGACACTGGAGGATGTATGGCGTATCCTCCGCATTCCAATTCATGGAGAGATGATAGAGTACGACCCAGTGATAGGGAGAGACGCATTGTGCAGACTGTTTGAGTGCGACGCAGATGATCTGGATATTGTCGAGAGGGAGATTGGCTGGGAGACCATGGCATCAGAGTACGATCGACGATATGTGGTGATAGCCGTGGTGATAGCATGTCTACTAGCAGGAGACAGACGAGGACATGGATTCCCTATTGGATGGGGAAGAGTGCTAGAGCAGATGGCGACAGAGGGGACAGTCTATGCATGGGGACCATGTGTGCTTGCTATGCTGTATTTTCAGTTGCATCAGATAGCATATCAGGGGGTTCAGACTTTGAGCTGTGGAGTCACATTACTACAGGTATGGGCATTTGAGCACATAGCGATATGTCGACCGATGACAGAGAGACAGGTAGTACCACACCGACCATATGTGTATTGCTATGGTGGAGCACTAAGATAGGGTCCTTTTGGATACATATTGTACTGGCGACATGAGCTAGATAGACTGAGAGAGTTCATATGGAGGCCATATCATGATTGCTTGGGATGGTCAGATGACAGTGATGAGCTACCATATTGTAGATAAGAGAGGTACCTGATTGGGCGACCAGTGAATCGCCAGAGAGTGATTGAGATGTACCTGCCAGAAAGAGTCAGACGACAGTTTGGAGAGAGGTAGGATGTACCTAGGAGGACTGCATACTTTGCCTGATCACACAGAGAGACGAGTCAGTGGGGGAGTATGATTCAGCCACACATAGCATATACTGACTTCACACAGCTACAACAGAGACAGTGGGATTGGAGATCAGATGTGGTGGATGCCGGGACGACAGAGGAGTATGAGAGATGGTTTGCACGACATCGGCCAGTGCCATTGACAGATCCAGACATTCCAGTACCTAGGCGACAGTAGGACTTCTCACTCACAGGAGAGGAGGAGGGAGATGATGAGGACGAGGAGGATGAGGGTGGGGATGAGGATGATGGGGATGATGAGGACGGAGAGCAGGATGGTGGGGATGAGGAGCAGGATGATGGGGATGAGGAGGACGGAGATGAGGACAAAGATGAGGATGATGACGAGGACAGAGATGAGGATGGGGAGCAGGAGGCATTACAGGACATACCCATAGAGCCGGAGACAGCTAGGACAGAAGAGATGGAGATATTCAGGGCTACCATAGCGAGTCAGCAGGATTACATTGCGACTTTAGAGAGAGAGCATGAGCAGTTCAGAGCAGAGATAGCCAGACTCATAGCGGCTCGAGACACAGTAGTAGCGCAGGCACAACGAGAAGAACAGAGAGTCACTGAGTATATTAGGTCGATTTGGGATGCCAGTGTACGGGAGCTAGGACAGATGCTGGTAGAGACCGGAGAGGAGATGTGCCATTGGAGGACACTATATGAGAGTGCAGTTCCACCAGAGTAGAGAGCACCTTCATATCGGGCATGATCGAGGACAGAGAGCAGGGCACGCTCTCGGAGGTCATTGAGCAGCATGGGGGTGAGTGGACCTCTGAGACCGCCATAGCCAGGACCAGGAGGGACATTATCTGCGAGACATGGCAGGGATGAGGAGGACAAAGGGAGCACCCAGTGATAGAGGCATGTGCTCCTTATGACAGACAGTGGACATGATGTAGTTTTGACATTTTGTAGTCAGCCTGCGGGCCATACTGAGGACAGACAGTCCAATTTTGTACTCCGATATTTTTGTGATAGATGATATGATATGCATCGATATGATGAGATGCAATATGTTATGACTTATGGTTATTTTTCATGTATGGATGACTTATGCATTGTTGATGCATTTATAATATGAAATGGATAAAATGCTTGATATGATGCTTGATGTAATGCAAATGTACTAACCAAATGGATGCAGGATGCAGTATGTATGTTTGGGGAAATTGGAGCACTAGACCAAACTGACTATCCGAACTGACGGAAGAAATGTTAGTAAGAAGAAAATGAGATGGAGGACAGTGAGAGATGAAGAAAAACTTGCTTTCACTAATGCACTTTGTAGGTGAGAACCTTTATTTTAATGTAGCAAAATGGATGCGTAGCATCATGGCATTGAAGGCCAGAGCTGAAATGCAACCCTATTTGCAAAAGACAGACACATCATAGACAAACAACAATCACAACCAAAAAGAAAAAGAACCATGATCCATCCCGGTCACTCTAAATCACTCAGTGACATCATCGAGCAACATAGGAACATGATCGAAGCCAAAGATAAATCAATAAAAAGATAAGATGCATAAATTCCAACAAATCAAACAAACATCTTGATCTTCATTGTCAAAAGTTGAAAGTGCTGATAGGACGATCATGCTGTCTGGTTTCGGGACATGTGGTACCTCGTCTAAGACAGGACATAGTTTGGTTTCGAGTATACCACACCCTGTATAAGACACATGATAGTATGCCAAGGACGAATGATTTTGAGGTTGATTGATATGACAATTTTCAGCAGTTTGAATGTTTGGTTTGATTGAAAAAGTTCATCTGTTAACGCATGATTTCAGTAAAATGCAGTGTATGATTGCGTGTCGTTGGATGTATGCTCAGTGAGCTGCCTATGCACAAAGGGGATCAATTTTTTTTTTTTCGGTTTTTCAGGACTTTATTCGATTTTTTTGGATTATTTCGGGATATTTTTCAATTTTAAAGATTTTTTCAGGACATTTTCAAATTTTTATGAATTATTTCAGGACGTTTTAAAATGTTTTTGAGATTTTTTCAGGACATGTTTCACTTTTTTTGAATTATTTTAGGACATTTTTTGATTTTTTTGAATTTTGCCCCCAGTGTCTAGCAAGGCAAGGAATATGACAGGTGAATAAATAGGCTTGCTGAAATGATGGTGGATAGAGGGAAGACAAAGGCCTTTTATTACAGAGACAATACAGATGCAATTTTCAAGGGCTATTGCGTGATGGGACAAGAGACTGGATATGACAATGTAAAGTAGTGACATGGCATGAGGGACATGTCAAGAGGTTTTTGAAACTATGTTTTGCATTTCACGTCCTTATGTCAGATCAAGATCAAGGAATGAAAAAGAGTGTATGGATAGTGATAAGATATGGATAGGATAAGAAAGACCAAGACTGGATAAGTGACATGGATTGAAGGTCGGGATTGGCTAAGGGATAGTGGTAGAAAGTTACAATAAGCTAGGGAATATGGATGAAAGGTTGTAATAAGAAAATGGATAAAGACCAAAAGCTATGATGGACTAAAAGCTACAAACAAGATGCATGATGATCATGATGATCCTCAGCCTTGTCAAGATCAAATGTGGAAAGGGAAACTGGACATGAGGGACAATAGGATATGAAGGGTAATGACATGGTATGATAGGATAATGAAGGGCAATAGGATATGAAGGGTAATGACATGGTATGATAGGATAATGAAGGGCAATAGGATATGAAGGGGGAAATCTGCCCCCAAGTGTGGTGTGCAAGAAGTTCATAGATTACGCATGATGCCTGTTTGCCAGGTTTTCATCACGGTACTTGCCCAAGGCGCCTGTTTGCTAGGTTTTCACCAGTGGGCGAATCATTTTTGCTTTACTTTTTTTTTTCCTTTGTCTTTTTTTTTTTTCACTTTTTTTTTGTATTTTGACTTTTTCAGTAGAAGATGGACACATGATAGGGGATGGAAGAAGGACTCAAGCATCTTTTTGTTTGGATAGTAGCCTTGAAAAAAATGGACCATGACCTTTAAAAGCATGCTCAAAGACGTTGGTAGGATAAGGACGTGGAAAATAAGATGAAACTAAGGCGAGGATTTATGCAAAGGATTGGACCAGAGGGATGGAAGGATGGAAAATATGCATTGGATAATAGGTAGGGTATTGGAAGAATTGTGCTTGAGTGGATGGAAATGAAGGCAAGATCGACATTGGCACACACCTTGAGGGGTGATGGACTGATGGAGGAAAGACGGATCTCAGATTGTGAGATTTGGATGGAGGAATAGCTTGGGATTTTGGGACATAAGGGCCCAAAATGGATGAAGAAGGTGATGGAGGAACAAATTTGAGAGGTTTGGATGGAGGAATAGCAATTGTAGATGCCAATTTTGATGTTTCTGTAGGCTTTTGTGCTTCAAGGAGCCGCTTAGGGATCCACATGGTTTTTGATTTTTCATGCTTTTGTGGTTCCTTGGAGTGCATTGCTTGCACAAGGGATTTAGGAACCCATATATATTTTGACTTTTCTTTATTTTGCTCAGTGGGCCTTTGTGGCCTTTTGGATATTTCTTTTTCTATTTGGATCATATTGTTCTTTGCTTTGACATGTCGATTATATTGGACATGTTGATCTTTGAATACATGTGGATTGCTAGACTTATGACTTTTATACTTGGCATCCAAATTGCTTGGAGGGAAAAAGGAATGCATGGATTGATATGAATGAAATGGAATTCTTTTGGATTGATGAAATTTACTCAAGGATGTGTGCCTTTGCTGACCTTGCATAAATAATGAAGGGATATAAGGACCTAAGATGGATGGAAAGTATGATGGGGAAGGAATATGTTTTGATTTTGATGGAGGGATACCAACGTCTTGAGAGTGAGTTGTGTAGACATGACCCTTAATATTTTCTTTCATAGTGAGGAGTTCTTTCTTATGGAGATCTACTCCTTTGCCTTTATGAATATCTTGACTTGTAGGATACTCTTTTCTTTGGGAAGAAGACGCGAGTCCGTTATGAGGTGGATATGATATGAGAGAAATAATGAGATCTTGAAGTGGATCGGATTTCACCAAAGTGGAAGAACCCATTATGCATGTCGAGGGTTCATGACCATCTTGCACTGACACATTAGAATCATGAGTGGGATTAGGATCATGAGGGGGACTAGGATTTTGTAGTGGACATGGTTCAATGATAGGCTCTTCAAGAGATGGAATGGGAGAAATAATGGGATCATCAAAAGAAATGCGATCTTGGAGTGTATATGGAGCATTAGGACAAGGAGATGGAGGAACAAAAGGATCTTGTGGAGGATTTAAAGGAATAATTTGATCTTGACAAGGAGGAAGATCATTGGAATCCTCTTTAAAGTTGCTTTGCTCTGGACTTTTAATGGAATCATCGGAAAGGATGGAAGGAATATCTTGATCTTTCTCAAGAAGTGGAATGTCAATGGGATTTGAAAGGACATTGTGTTCTTGGAATGGAAGGGGATCATTTGGGATTGGATGGACTGGGATATCTTGATCTTGCCTGGGGAATGGAGTGTCAATAGGACTTTGGATAGGATGGACAAGAATAGGGGAATCATCATGAGTTTCTAGGAAGATGAGATCCTGGTCAACAATTGGATGGGATGATAAGGTTTCAGGATCTTGATCTTGATCTGTTTCAAGACACATTTCTTCATGCTCTAAACTATCCTCTTGACATGAGGTTGGACTTTGGATATGCATGGAGGATTCTGACAAAGGATCAATGTTTTGGCATGAAGGAAATGCACATTGAACATTTGTGATGGATTCTGGCAAGGAATCAATGCTTGAACATGAGGAAGAGGGACTTCGAATGGGGTCCTCTAAAATAGGTAATGACAATAAAGTGCATGGTGGCATTGGGTCTTGTATTTCTGAAACATGACAAGGATGTGCATCATGAATTGGATTATCATGGAAATCAATTATGGATAGCCCTTGGCTAATTGCATCCTTGGGTGTATTGTTTGATGAGGACAATATGGAAGGTTCTTGTGAAACTTCTAGAGGTGTAGGGATAGATGCCACTGGAGAGTGAATTTGTTTATGGGAGGATGAGGCATTGCTAGACATAATTGTATTATCTTTATCTTCTTCAAAGAACTCACTTGGTAATTTCCTTAAGATCATTGCAATAAAGCCACCTTTCTTTCGAGGTTTTGACATAGTTGTATCTGGAATTTGAACTTGTTTTTGGTTTAATGTCATGTTTTGATATTGGAGTTGATGTTGATCAAATTGGTTTGACATGTTCAAAATTTGGCTTGGTGCATGTTGCAACCTTTGTGTTTGAATGTTTGGTGATTGTGGTTGTTGACATTGATATTCCACCATTGGTTGAACCATTTGTGGACATTGTATAGTTGGTTGGACATATTGTTGAAATTGGACCATTGGTTGTATTGGTTGTATATGTTGAACAATTGGTTGAACCATTGGTTGTGATGGTTGAAAATCTGATTGATAGTAAACACCTTCTTGTTCTTGTTGTGAGGCACATAATGTTGAAATTGATGTTGTCTCCTTTCTTGAAATTGTTTCATCATCTCTATTTGGGAGAGGAGAGCTGGTATGTCTGATCGTTCAAGAAGAGATCTTACATCAATTGGCTCAATCTTTGGATTTTGACCTGCAAATTTTTGAAACATTTTGGACATTTGTGATCTATTCTTCTCAATGTTTTTCACTCTTTGTTCCAATATCTCCTCTTCTTGAGCTAGTTTCTCTTCTAGTTTTTGTATTTGGACATTTACATCATCATGATAAGTTTGACCAATGTTGCTTTGTTGTTGGGTTGGATAGAATTGTGATTGCATTGTCGGTTGATATGTCAAACTTTGTTGCATCATTGGTGCTTGGAACCTTGTTTCAATAGACATGTCACTATGCAAATGCAATATTTTTGGAATTTTTCAAGGATAATATATGATATGCAACTAAATGCAAACTAAATAGATGAAAATGCAATCTATGACAAGAGTGAAATCTATGTTTTTGGTTGTTTTTCAAGATTTTGACAAACTTTTGAATGCAAATCTAAAAGAGACCCTTAGGAAATTGAAATGATGTCTAGACCTCAAAGGACAAAAGGACCAATTGACAAAAGGACAAATGACAAAGTCTCCCCTATATGCTTGGATACTAAGCTAGGTTTGACCAAATGACATTGATGACAAAAAGACAAAAGTTTGATAAGGTCAAGACTTCCTAACAATGACTTAGGGTTTATCAAAGATTTGGATTACTCAAGGATGACAAAACCTAGTTTTTGAGACTATATGCAAAAGGACAACTAATATGCAAATGACTAATATGATAATGACCTAAACTTAATGAAGAGACTTAAGGTATGCAAATATGAATGTATGACAATGGTATTACTCTAATGCAAGAGGACACATGCAAATGGATGACTCTTATTGATATGCAAAGGAGTATGACTTAGGTGAAACCTAACCTTGGTAGTTGACAATGAATTTTGCAAAATGCAACCTAGGATGAACCTAAATGCAAGTGACATGAATGTTAAGACAAGATTTTGAATGATGTTTGACAACCATGTTTGAAGATATGTTTTGAACCTTGTTGAGCTTTTGTTGGATGAATGTCTCTTGTGTTTAACCTTGTTTTGAATCAATTTGCCTTGTTCTTGAAATGAGATGCAATTCAACTTTTGACAAGTAAAGAAGACAAGATATTTTAACATAGAATCAAGACAATCATGCTCATTCACACATTTCTTATGGTAGGCAAGGACATTAGGTACTTGAGAGGTAGACTCATTATGGGATTCAAGGAGAATACATAGATGCTTGACCCCACGGGCTCCCCTCCACGACACTCACTTCTCAGGGCAGCCAAGAATCAGTCCCCATGGAAATCTCCCCATGGCGAACTTAGTATCTCTTCCAAGTATCCGAACTTGTCCTTCTCAAGCAACTAGAAGGGTTTTTGGCCTCTAAAAACAAGGTGTTTAGTAAGGATTTCTGTTAAGTGTTATTCCTTGATGTCACGCAAGCGTGATTGAGACATTAAGCCCATCAAGATACCAAACAAATGTAGTCACGCAAGCAAAATTTAGACCAAGAGGCCCTACTTAGATGTTGATATGAGAAAGAGTTCAAGGGTCATCACTTCCCAAGTAACTGCAATTCCCACGTAACACTTCCTTCAAAGCTTTCGCTCATCGGGTATTTTTTTATAGTGAGTTAGAATGCCAAGGTATTCAAGCCGTACTCACTTTGGGTCATTCCCTTCTCACGATTATCACTTGCTTACAAAAGCAAAGTGGTCGGGAAGGCAGGCCCTCTAAAGGAGACACACAATCAAAGACACGAGCATGGTATCGAAGATCTGGATTTCTGATCACCCTAAGAAGGATGAGAGCATACTCTGCTACTCCAATGTCACACTCAACAATCAAAGCACAAACACGTTCATTCCAACCTATTTAGAAATCACTAGGTGCCTAAAACATTAAAGACAAACACCAAGTTTAGTTGTTTCTCCAAGGCAACCTGCAAAACCCAAGTTAGAAGTTTGATTTGTTGTCTTTGACTATCGATTCTGCATAAAACATGTTAGTAGTTTGATTTGTTGTATTTGCCATGCGTATGCCAAGATTCTGCACAGATAATTAGTACCAAAAACCAAAACACAGAAAACAGAATGCAAAAACTAAACAAATTTCAAGTAAAACACTGCATTTTTACCTCTGTTCTGGACTTTACACAGGCGCAGAACTCAGGACACAGGCGCAGAACTCAGGACACAGGTGCAGAATGCATGACACAGGCGCAGAATGTCTTCAACATAGGTGCAGAATGCATAACATAGGCACAAGTTGCTTCACACAGGCGCAGAAGTCTCCAGAAAACCCTGCACGACCCTGTTTTTGGGTTTTTGGCCTGCAAATCAACTTGAAAGCACTCAAAAACACCATAAAGGGGTTAGAAGGTTAGTGTTCACGTCGGGTTCACCAATTAATGTAGCATAGGAAATAGGAAATCATCACAAGCAATATAAATATTAGTCATTATTAGCTCAATCACAAAAGCTCATTGCAATGATCTATCCTAAACAACACTCAATAGAGACATGAAATAAAAACATTCAAAACTATAAATTAAGCAAACCAAAGGTATGATTTGAATGCTCCTTCATGCAGCTCCATTGTTCTTCTTTCCTCTTCAAATGGTTTGGTTGTGGATCTCACCTACAAGTGCACACACATAATTTAAAGCAAGTAGACAAGATTATTGATCAAGAGTACTGGAAATGTGATTGACTAGAAATTCGATAGTCTGATTACCAATTAGCTTTGATTGATGAAGATCATCCAATTTATAGATAAATTGGAGAAATGACAAGATTAGCATGATGCAATTCAAATGGAAATTGCAAATCAATATGACAAATTATGACAAATTATGCACTTTCTATGCAAAATTTGTTGATTGATAATTTATGACAATTTATGACAACTTCTATGTCAAAAATTGATTGATTGTCAATTATGACAAATTATGACAAATTGAAATGTCATTCCCATGAATTTAGGAGAGAAATAGGAGAGAAATTGAAATTAGGAATTAAGAAATTAGAAAATTAGAAAAAGAGGAATTAGGAAATTAAGAATTAAGAAATTGATGGAAATTAGGAATTAGGTAAATTAATTAATAATTTTTCATTTATTAATTAATTCACAAGGAGGAATAATTAGCCAATTAAATGATCATTTAATTGCAACAAGAAGACTTAGGATAAATTATTTAACCTAGAGAGAGAAATGACACACAAGGTTAAATGATTAAATCATAAAACCCTAGAAGATGAATTAGCAATGCGAGAATGACAATTAGGTCTTGATTGAAGATAATTGATTCGATTTGATCATGATTTTGATTAAATGATTTGATTGATAAATACGCCAATTGACGAGGAACAATGACAAATTGATCCAAATTAACATAATTGAGACAGACAACGATCGATGGCAAATCGATCGCAAAATGACAAGATCGACAAGAGGACAAGAATCGATGACAAAATAGATTGCAAGACGACAAGATTGAAAATGAACACGATCGATGACAAATCAATCGCAAAAATGACAAGATCGAACATGACAACGATCGATGACAAATCGATCGTTAAACGACAAGATTGAAGGATTGATGATAAATCGACAAGATTGATAAGAATACAACGATCGATGACAAATCGATCGCAAGATTGACAGGAGGACAAAACCCTAATTAGGATTGACGATGTCCAAAATGATGACAAATTAGCACGCATATTGATGCGACAGGATAAAATTGATCAAAATCATGACTGGATAGGGTTGTCGACAAGACCAAATTTGAGAGCGAGACGAATGAAGAATATAGAGGAATGACTCGATGTTCGCAAATGATAAAGACCAAGTGCGAATCATAGGAGAAATGTTAATGCGATGCAAAAACCTAAAATGAGGCAATGCGCAAATGTTAAAGTATGACTCCGCAAGCGTTGACCATTTTTAGGTGTCTACAGTACGCACTTGCCAAAGCAATACAATTTCACACCTAGTTTAGCACCCGCCTTGGCGCATTTTGCATTTGCATTGCATTTCCCCTTTAGCACTTAATTAATCAAATTAATTAGGTCTAAGGTTCTATTTCATCATCTTCCACATCATAAAGTTGGGCCCTTTCATTAAAGTGTGCCCCTTTCATTTTATTCTTCCAATACATCATTTAATCAAAAACCCTAATTAGGTCCTATTTTGAACTTGGGGGCTTGATTTCGGGGTCAAAACATCTCAAAATCACCTGTAACTTTGGGATTCTCTCTAAAATCATCATATCTGACGGTTCTGAAAATTTGGTGAAAAGTTGTTGGGACCAGGGCGCCCAGAGTGCACACGGTCCCGGACATTTTTCCCAAAATTTTAGGAGCATGATCCAATCATAAAATAAAGCTTAACCCCAAGAAATTGGTAGGAGATTCAATCTCTAGGTCGGCCAAAAGTTGAAATTAAGACCTGGGGTTTCATATATAAGAGCTCTCTTTCTTCATTTGAAAGGATCCAAATTTTGTTTTCAGGAACCTTCTATGCAGGGAAAGAGCAGATCTTTGAAGACTTCAACAACATTCAACATCCATCCATCAAGCATCCATCAATTTTATTCATCCATTTAGAGCTTTGAAGGCATTGAAGAGCAATAAGGGATCACCGACTGAAGATTGGCTTGTACCCCTCCCTTGGGGTTGGGTATGATTTCATGTTGTTTTCATGTCTTTGCATAAGCTTCATTACATCATTTGTATTCATGTTTTAGATCACTCTACATCTTGATTTGGAGCATTTACATTGTCATTTACAAGTAATTAGGGTTTACTTTCTAGGTTGCTCTAGTTTGCTTACTTGCATTTTAGATCTTGCACACACACAAGGTCTGCACACACAGTACTTTTACAATACAACTTGGCTATTCGTGGAGGTGGAAATCACCGAAGCAGGGGTTTGACTAAGGCAAAACCCTATATAGCCGCCCACCATACCTTTCAGATGTAAGTGCAGGTTTCGGGATTCGGATGATGCCGCAAGTTGCAGATCCGACGGAAGCGGACCGAGACAGAACTTCACACCAAATTTCAGAGCAAAAGACCAGGACAGGGGTGTGGGGCGCCCTGGTCCTGCTAGGACAGGGATGCTAGGCACCCTGGTCCCTGGGACAGGGGCGCTGGGCACCCTGGTCCTTCTGACAGACAACATTTCCGATAGTTTTCCAGGTTGTAAAACAACAGTTTTAGGTGTAGAATCAGGACAGTGGCGCCCGTGCCCCCGTCCCGAACATTTTCACTCAAGTTTTAACTCCGGGTACGCATCTGCATTCTTGTCTTGTCCTTGTGTTTACAGCTTTCCATTGTTTAAGTTCAATTCTGCAATCTTGTTATTAGTTCATACTTGCATTTTGGGGTTAGGAATTGAACTTGCATAATTTTACCTTTCAATTACAACAAAGGAATAGAAATCCTAATAGGTAGCCCCGTGGCTCTCTCTTTCACCAAAAAGAAGTAGCCAATTGTGTGATACCTCTAGGCTTTTTCGTATTCCATAATGTGTGTCAAAAGGTAGGATTAGGACATGTTAGCCTAGTCTCGCTTTTTCCCCTACACAAGAATATTACAATAAAATCAATTACAAATGAATCAATATGTGATACATCATGTTGACACAATGCATTTACAATAATAACCAATCAATAAATCATCTCCATAACTTATCGTGCTGATCTGGAATAGATAATGCATGCCGGTCCATAACCTAGACCAATTTGCCGGTAAGAACAAATATGCCAAGTCGATTAGACCAATAACCAAATCGCCAAAACCTAGTGTACAAACCATGTCTTCAACATAACCAAGTAATCTCCAGATGATAACAAGTCATCCTCCATGTTAGTGAACAACATAACCTGCCAATGAACCAGATACCGATGACTGTGCATAAGTCACTGATCATGCTGGTGAACATAACCAAAGATATCCAGAAAGATAAGTGTTGATTAGAGTTGACAAGTGTTGACATCAATGACAAAACCAATGCAACACATCCATAATACCAAAAATCTCACCCTTTGGCATTGATGGCAACACAAGATGGAAAAACAACTAAGTGCCAAAGTCAGAATGCCAAAAAACCAAAAACCAACAATCTCCCAAAGAGATCAATTACCAGAAATCAAAATATAGATGCAGAGAGTAACAATCTCCCCCTCTATGAATAATCTCTCCCCAAAAGATAATGTGTTTTTCCATAGATATCTCTTCCCCTTTGACATCAAATGCCAAAGAAATACAAAAACCAGATACAACCAGTTCATAGAACTAATTACAAATACAAACTACTCCCCCTGAGAAGTAGCTCTCCTTCATCAAAGCCAAAAAAAGGTTTCTATGTGAATTTCGTTGGTCTGATGCCAATCTCCAACTATCTAAGTCTCTACCGGTGAGGGTATAACCCCAAGCTTCTCTCTGAGATATTCAAAAGTTTCCTTAGGTAAAGGTTTAGTAAAGATATCTGCAATCTGCTCTTTAGTATTCACATAAACCAGTTTCACTTCTTTTGCTTCAACATTCTCTTTTAGAAAATTGAATTTGATAGAAACATGTTTAGTTTTGGAGTGAAATACCAGAGTCTTAGATTTATCAATTGCTGCCATATTGTCAAAGTAAATAATTATAGGCTCTTTGCATTTTACTTTTATGTCCTTCAACATTTGTTTAATCCATAATACCCAAGTACAATTAGTTGCTGCAGCAACATATTCTGATTCTGCTATTGATAATGATGTACAACTCTGTTTATTGTTCAGCCATGAAATCAATCTACTGCCAAGAAAGAATGCCCCACCAGTGGTACTCTTTCTGTCATCTACATCTCTTGCCCAATTAGCATCGGTGTATGCACAAAAATCAAAATTTTCATCTTTAGGATACCATAAACCAAGATTTGTTGTGCCTTGTAGATACCGAAAAATCCTTTTCACTGCTAATTCATGATTTTCCTTAGGATTACTCCAAAATCTTGAAACGATACATACTGCATTCATAATATCAGGTCTTGTTTGTGTTAAATATAATAAACCTCCAATCATAGATTTATATCTTGTTAGATTAACAGGTGCTGAATCATCCTTCAATGATAGTTTGTTAGTTGTAGTCATAGGAGTACTTACCAGTTTAGAGTTTTCCATACCAAATTTCTTCAGTAATTCCTTCAAGTACTTTGATTGACATATGAATATACCTTTATCAGTCTACGAAATCTACAATCCTAAAAAGAATTTTATCTCCTCAATCATAGACATTTCAAATTCTTCCTGCATCTTATTAGAAAAGTCTTTACACAATCCATCTTCTCCTCCAAAAATGATATCATCAACAAAAACTTCAATAAACAAGATGTCATCATTAGTCACTTTGAAATATAAGTTGATGTCAGCATTACCTTTAGTGTAACCAAGCTTCAAAAGATATTTGTCCAATCTAGCATACCAAGCTCTAGGAGCTTGCTTCAATCCATATAAAGCTTTCCTTAACCTACAAACCATATCTTTGTCATTTGTCAAAGAAAATCCATTAGGTTGTTCAATGTAAACTTCCTCTTCAAGATCACCATTCAAAAATGCACATTTAACATCCATTTGATATACTTTATAGTTCTTGTGTGCTACAAATGCTAGGAATAGTCTAACTGCCTCAATTCTAGCTACCGGTGCGAAGGTTTCATTGTAATCAATTCCCTCTTTCTGTGAATATCCCTTACACACTAATTGCTTTGTTTTTGATTACCTTGCCATCTTCATTAAGTTTATTTCTGATTTCCCATTTAGTTCCAATTACATTTTTGTTTCTAGGCCGGGGAACCAATGTCCATGTGTTATTCTTTTCAATTTGTTCCAATTCATATTCCATAGCCTTAATCCAATGTTTGTCTTCACATGCCTCATTAACTGATGCTAGTTCTGTTGGTGCCCAAAACCACAGATTGGAAAATTTAAGGATTTGCCAAGCCCTTAACTGATCCAACTATCCTTGGTCAATGAACAAGGATGGTCAAAGACCAAATCCCTCTGCACTTAAGGCTCCACTGAACCTAGGTGGGTATACCGATCCCTCTCAAGCACAAAAGAGTTATTTAAAGTGGATTTAAACTTTGGAAAGACAACTCTTTGCAAGAATGACAATAATTTCCTGCTACTGCTGAGTGCTTTTGAAATTGAAAACTGAATGTAAAGATAATTGTGTATAAAGATTGTTGTATTTTGGAAATAAAATGCTTTCAGGACATTCAAGAAATATGCAATAGAATAGTTCAAAATGTTTCAGAAGAACGCTTTTCTCTCAAGGACCTTATGCATATCAAATCAGAATCTTAGAGAATGAATAACAGACCAGTGCCTCTATCTCAGAATATATATGATACTTTGTGGACAAACAACTTTATCAACTCAAGAGACAATAAGAACCCAATCTCACATTTAATATAACAAAATGTGATTCACATTACAACAAATCCTTAAACATATTTATCAAGAGGACAAAGAATGTTTCATCAACACAAAAAGTAGACATTGCACTTGAAGTAGAAACAACGAATCCTGTATATTAATCTCTGAGAAATGACAGTACACAAAAGCTACACTTGGAGATACTTCGTTACAATTTGCTTGCACAAAAATGGCATTTTCTTCGTCCTATAAAATTTCCTAATACATATGACTTTCAGTCCCTACAACAGTATAATGATTTCCCCCAAAAACTGTGTCCCATTTGATACAAAATGACCTACTACAAATACATATGCTAAAAGACACGAATGAAAGGACACACCCTTTCATTATCTTAACAACTAACTGAACATAAATTAAAAGCCTAACTAAGATGTCAATTACATTACACAAACTAAAACACAACACTAAGACTTTGGATCCAGCCATCGTCCACATTTTTGAATATGCCGTAAGTAGCCCGGTTCCTTGTATGTTGTAGTGTTGAAGATCACATCTTTGGCTGCATTCTCGATCACATAAAAATTCTCCAACTGATTAGTCGTGTCATTCATGTCAGGACATCTGCTTTGGAAATGGCTTGGGCCACACTAAGCATAGACTTGCACTCAGAGATCCATATGGTTTTGTCTTTTATCACACCTGCATCATCCACCAAACTGGGAACCCCATGCTGAACAATCTGCTAGCATTCATCAAATTCAGACTTAACTTCCTTTGTATTTTCCTCATGTGTAACAAGCAAACCCTGCACCTTCTTCTTCACTTTCTCTTTGGTCGATGCATCCTATAGCAACATGTCGAGTCTATCTCGAATTTTGGTGTGAGAAACCATATTGTCCATGTTCCTTTGATATTCACCCCAGAATTCATCCAATGCTTTCTCCATATTGTCATATCTCTTACTTAGCAACACACAAGAAGTATCAGCCCTAATGCTTCTCACCTCCTTTTTCAACTTATTGTGTTCATAAGATAGCTTTTCAAAAAATTTCTTCCATTGGCCTCCTGAATCTGTAATTTGAGGAATCGGGAGCCCACTCCTCTTAAGGGTCTCTTCATATATAGCCTTATACTTATTCTTCTCTGCTATCTCATGTTTCATTTGGGCCTTATTGAATTTTGAAATATTAATATCCATGTTAGCTGTGACCATAGGATCTACTTCTCCGACTTTCAAAGTCATCATATGACCAAAATATTTATCTACATCAATAATTTTTGGCCTTTTGTTAGGAGGATATAAAGCCCACAATAAAATTTCTTCCTCCTTTGGATCATATCTTGATCCAATAAAAATATCTTGCACTCCTTGGATATTCAATTTCATATCCTTATTGTCTGAATGTAGCAAAGAATAAAAAATGAATGAAGCACTCAAGTCCCATCCTGGAAACACAATTATTCCTGCCTCTACTAGCAATTGACTGCCCTTTTGTGGGGTCATAGTCTCAACCTCTGTGTCAATGTCTTTCTTCGACCTCTTTATCATTTCTGCTTCATTCTCAGAGGTAACGTTTGGCACTGCTTCCTTTAATTTCTTACCTTTGAAGTGTTACATGAATGATTTGAACTCCTTGGACTTAATGAATTGATCATCAGATACAAAAGAAACACGCTCTGCCATTCTTTCATCTGTTTCTGCATTCAGAGCAACAATAAGTCTATTCTCTGCTTCTAAGTCCTTCTTCTTCTTAGGTGCACGGAGTTTGGAGACTACTTCATTTTCCCCTGAATCACTTTGGGCTGGTTCTCCCTCCATTTTTTCTAGTCTCTACCTTCTCTCCTCTAGCTTCTTTTCCAAGGTCCCCATAGCTTCTGCAAGCTCTTCCACCTCCTTATTTTTGCACATATCTTCAAATTCATCTTCCTGATGGAAGTAGTCTCCTAACTCCTATCTTTTCCTGCTTGAATGGATGTAACCTTCAGGATCATAGTGTGTTCTAGATGTATGCTGAAACTGTCAGGCCCAATATGGAAAGCTAATGTACTGAGAGGGGAGGGGTGAATCTGTACTCCAAAACTTTTCTTGAATAATAACTTTACTGTTATGCATAAACATAATAGTGCAGTAACATAAAATAAAGTTAAAACAAACAGATAACAATCATACATGATTCACTCCATAACACATATTTTGGTTATGCAGAAACTCTTGGTTAGAGAGAAAAACTGCAGTGGGGATGGCACCCACAACTTCACTACTGCAATAATAAACAATGCTCGGTTAGAGCTACATTTAGCTATTTCTGATAGCTTACCCTGTTAGGAGTAACAAGATCTGTTAGATCTACCTTGCTAAAGGATTTTACAACATTTATTCTGAATGCTACACCTAGTTAGAGGCTTTACAATTTATAGAATTGGTTAGAGTTTTTTACCCTATTAAAGGTTTCTCTTTCAACTTCTCAATATTACAATAAAATCATTACAAATATCTAAAACTTTACATCTGAAATGTTAAAGCAGATTCTATGTGCTCAGAATAGATTACCTTTCTTATAGCATACCTCGGTAACCCATATAGTAACTTGGTAAACCCTTCTGTTTACTCTGTTCTTCGACTGTTCTCTGAAAACCTTCTCGGTGACCTCTGTGTCTCTGTAACAGTCTTCCTTCATGCATACATACATTTTATTAATGCTGTATATATAGATCTCTTAAAATGGTGATCTAATTCATTGCTTCGATCTTACAAACAAGATTCCTCGAATGAATAACTAAACAAAATATTTTATTGGTTAGATTGTCCTTGTAATCATACACAATCTTCTGGTGCAATTTCCAATGTAATAACGGTTAGATGTGCCTCGATCTTGTAACATGTTTTCATATGCATGTCCAGGTTCAATGTATCTGGTAACACATTTCACTCGGTGAATATCAACTCGGTGTGTTAACTTTACTTCTCGGTAGCCATAAAAAGATACTCGGTAGACAGCTCGGTGTATACTGCGTTCTGTGACTGCTTTCCTCTGTAACCAACTAGACTGTGCATACCGACTTCTCTATTTATATCGATTGCATGATTTGGTAGTGCTAACTGACTAAAATATATAGTATGACTTTGAATATAAAAACTAATGGCAATTTGATAAGTAGTAACAATCTCCCCTTTTGACATTAGTTGAGATGTTTGACAAAAACTACTTTCAAATTTATAACAAAAATCTATATACTTTGCAAAATGACTACACTTGACAATATATACAATAGTCAATGAAATAGTGTATGCAAATATACTCCCCTTATCATTATACTGTACATAACTCGGATTTTGCATGCTCGGTTCTGTTCTATGCTTGTGTGCTCTGCTTGCTCTACATACTCTGCTCGGTATACTCCCCTGTATACAATACTCAAAACTGTATTACCAAAACTTTATCACTCTCCAAATATAGTATATTACTCCCCTTATGTAGTATTACTCCCCTTTTTTGACAAACATCAAAAACTTAATTTCCATCTGGGGTCGGTATTTGATCAAAAATAGATTTATACTTGTTCCGAGCGTCGGTGAGTGCGACTAAGAGTGCAACCTTTACACTTTCCATTAAAGAATTTTGTGCTTGACTATCAGCCAATAGTGATATTAAGCCATCAAGAGTGCTTCCCTCTTGTGTAGTAGATAGGCGTGTAGCTTGGTTAATATGTTCTTGAACTGATGAGAGATGAGGAAGGAATAATGTCTGAAGGGTCATTATATCCATCCTGATCTTATGCTCTTCATTTCTGAGTTCTAACTGTTGAGCCATGAGCTGTTGAAGTTTGGTATAAAAATTCTGAACTGAATTAGGCTCTGTGGTCAACTTAGTTGAGAGATCGGTGATCTCTTTCTCAATTGCATCAATTTTATTCTTGATATCTTTAATGAATAAGGAAAATGTACAAGGTTTCTGAAATAAATAAAGAATATGCTTGAGTTGAGGGGACAACTCAGCAATGAATTTGACAAGCTTAACCTTTCCAATAGCTAGAGCTTTTTGTACCTCTTCAATCATTTTTGCAGTAAGTTCTTTATCTTTTAGCTTGCTCAAGTACTCAGATTCATCAACTCCCGTTGTTTCTAGCTGATTAAGGAGTTCATCCAGTTGAATGTGGATGGCTACATCGGTTGACACTGTTGTTGATGGTAGCATTTCTATTAGTAGTGTCTTCACCTTTGGTAGTACTTTATTCTTCTTTTGAATGGCCATCTATTTTTCTTGTTCGACCTTTGCTTTGCATAGTTCATCGAAATCAATAAGTGCTTGCCCTTTTAATTTTGAAATATCCAAATTGGGCAACACTATCGGTTTAGTCAAATCAACTTTGAAACTATGCTTTCTCACCTTCTTCTCTTTACCTTTGGTTGGTTGGACCAAGACAATAGCTTGTGAGGCTTGCTGACCCTTGGTAGGTTGCTCGGTAGATGCAACACTTTGGTCAGTTCCTATAGCCGTTGTGGTGTCCTTTGGTGTCTCGGTACTAGGGGTCTCAACTGCTACATTTTCAGTGCTTGACGGTGCTTGAGAGGTCATTTCTTGAGTTGTACCTTTTGCTGCTTCAGACTGGTGACCTTCGGTGCCTTGTGCTGTATCCTTAGGTGCTTTGGTAGAGACAGGTGGCTTGACTGGTGGATAAGGCTGAAGTTGTTCTAAAACAAATTCACTAGATACAAGTTTTGAATAGGTAGTGCCTTCTATCATTTCCTGCTCAGGTGCTTCTACATCCATGACATCTTCATCAATTTGAATAGTGTCAGTCGGGTCTTGCTTGGTAGCATCAGGACCTTGCTCGGTGACATCAGGATCGTGCTCGGTGACATCAACAATTTCAATTTTATATTGTTCACCGACATCCTTTATTTTGAAGATTTCCCGTCATTTGGCTTTTGTCTCATTTTCTACATCAATATATAGCCCATTTATCAATTTTAAGGCTCTCTATTTGACAAGAAATTTAGAATTGTAGGTTGTCAAATGTTCTTTAATTTTTGTGATAGACATATCAGGAAATAGATGGACTAGACTTCTTTCTCTAATTTGTTTCTCTGAGTCCATTGCATATTTCCATCTGTTATCAATATGTAAGTATAATTCACTCGGAAGTGACTTAACTAGTTCTAATGGAGCTAGCCAAAACTTTAGAAGTGTGCAAATGACAGCTTCTTCAATTTGTCGCTTCTCATCATTATTCCTAGTCTCATACTTGACATATCTAAATCCTGCAAATCCACCATATTCTTTAAGATTGGCACAAAAGTTTTCAATACTATGAATATTTACCTTTTTTCTTTTTAGAATCTGAAATTTGTTTGCATCATCGGATTCTGTATCACTAGACTCTTTTGCCAAAATGAGTCTCCGAGTAGATTTCTTGTAGGTCTTGGTTACCTTGGGTGCAGTAACACTCTTTTGTTTCTTACTCGGTGATGCAGCTGATGCTCTAGTGTTAGGTCTTTTTGTTGGAGGTGGAGTTGGTAGGGCCTTTGAAATGTCATTTTTCTTTCTTTTCAACACTTTAGCCTTAGGCAACTCAGTACTCAGTGTTATTGCTGCCTCTTGAGCTTTTGATTCCTCTTCAGTAATGGCAAGAGTGCCTTTGACAGGTGTAGAGGAAGATTCTTCTCCGAATTTCTCAGATAAAACGTTTATCATCTTTGTAGCCTTTCTTGTAGCTTTAGGTACTACAATGCTCATTTTCACTTTTTCTTTCACCTCTTCATAAGTTCCATATCTTAGTTCGGTAGCATGCCTTGGAAGTGTGAGATATGCCTCAATTTGCTATTGTGTGATATCATAGTCAATCTCATAACCCATTGGTGGCAAAGATTGAGTCCTTGGTTCTACAACATTCACATAGCAGTAATCGGTGTCTACCTCAAAACATATATCATCCTTGTATTTCACTACCAGCTGTGGTGGAATCTGGTACCTATTGTGCATCTTCTCCTGAAATTTGCTGAAGTATTCATCCATGATATCATTAATTTTATTTCTCAATTTCTTGGTAAAATCATTAATTTGATGGGTGATTGGTCGGTGTAGCTCCCAAACTACTTTACCGACTGAGGGAAAGAACTTCTCAAAGTGGAAAAACATGCATACAAGAAGTGAACCAAACTTCAGTGTATTTGCCAAGTTGTTCTTTTTCGGCTTTCTAATTGTGTTCAGGTTCTCAAACAAGTTCTTCAGTAGCACTTCACATAAATCTACTTTCATTCCCTTTTTCACTATTTTGTAGGCTAAGTCAACTGCTGCATAGGGTACACTGTTTTCCCTTGCTGATTGGAAGAAACAGTAACCAATTACTCTAATTGCAAATTTAAGTTCTGCATCAGTGACATTGTTCAATTTCAGTCCTATGTAATCAGATTCTACTCCAGTTAGACTGATTAACTCCTTCTGTGATATTATTTTTTGTGCTCGTGCATGATCATAGATAGGATACTCGGTGATCACATGAATGATTTCCTTAGTGATTTTGAATGGTTGCTCCTCTAGCCACATAAAATCATCATGAACTCTACTTAAAACAAACTTAACCCACTGGGGTTTGAACACATGGGGATAGGCTAGGGCTTCAGTTAATCCCTTGATTTTGATATGCTCGTACTTGCTATCCATTTTGCCATCGGTACATAGCTCATCATATGTGTCACTAATCTCAACATGACTGAGTTCTTCAACATGACATTTGGTGAAGAATCTAACATCTTCGACTAACAAGACTCGATCTGGGATAAGTGAAAAGGCAGTTTTGTCATCCAGTTCAGAGGTGACTTTAGGAGTCAAAGAGTACTTTAGAGATGGCTTCTCCACGTTCTTGACAACTACGGGATCTTGGATCTTGAACGCCATTGTAGATTTTAGGTTAAAACTTAGCAAACTATCCTTAGGGCTTGACGGTTTACAAACGACTGACGCTTCACACTCGGTAGATAATAGCAATTTGACAAGATCAGAAACCAGCTTAACAATGCGATGAGATTTGATGTAAATACCTTGAAATTCGCTCTGAATGAAGTTTGATCGCCTTGATTCACTCTGCTCTGTTCTCTCAAAAACTTGGTGAATGAAAATGACTGAGAAAATACCTTTAAGTACACAAAATACGTTATCGGGCTCCGTGCGGGTTAGGTCAAAATATTAAATGCACTCGGTTCACCTTTAACCGATTTACTCCTTCTTTTTGTTTTAACTGAGTAACCAAATTTCCTTCATTTACTGACTTGACAGGCTTCCTATATTCACCGACTTGACAGGTTTCCTATAAAGTACTTTTGATAGAATTTCAAACCTACTAATGCATCTTAACTATGCAGATTTTGAATTTAGTACATAATAGAATAGGAACTGTTATGATTTTAACCTTTAGAGAATGCAGTCCCTTCATACCTTTTTTGATTAATTTGGAATAGGTGCACCTAACTTGGTAGGTAAGGTGCTTTCTTCATCTTACATGATTTCCTTCTTTTTCCAAATCATCTTGAATTTTTCTTTTATCTCTTCAGTGTCTCCTCTAGGTTGATCTTTGCAATCTCCAGCTAAATGTCCAACTTTGTGACAATGAAAACATGCCATACCAGGATTTCTCCATGATCTTCGGTTGTTCATTCCAAACCTTATAAAACAGTTGGCACTAATATGTCCACATCTTCCACAACATTCGCACCATATCCTTGTATTGTAATCCCATGGGATTGCTGCATATTGTTGGTAAGGATTTGTGTGAGTTCGGTAACCTCTAGCATTTGCTCGGTGTGGACACCGCATGTAGTTCTTTTGCTTAAGCTAGAACTTCTCGGTACTATGTCCATATCTATTGCAGTTTCTACAAAACCCTTTGAATTTTGCCTTCTGATAGTTGTTAACAGACTTTGTCCTACATTGATTAGATGTGTGACCATATTTATTCCAATTGTAACAATATCCATTGGACTTAGTGATATTCGGTTGCTTACCTTTTCTAATCTGGCATATGTTGGCAGTATGACCTTGATTTCCACAGTAGTAGCAAATAGGCTTCTTCCTTTTGATGTTATTCCTATTTCCAGCTTGCTTTGATGATTTTCCTCTCTCGGTAGTATGAATTCCTTTCTCGGTAGATTCTTTTCCTTTGTAACCGAGTCCTGCATCTTTGTTGAGTCTTCTTGTATTCAGTTGCTCATCCAACATCTTTGATGCTTCATAACCCTTCTTCAATGTTTCTTTGGATTTCTTCTCTGTTTCAAGTTCATTGGTCAACCTTGATACTTCAAGTTTCAATGCTTGATTTTCATCATTCTTCAGAATTGCTTCATGATGTGCATAACCTAGTTGATCTGTCATATTTTGTTGAATCCTAGTCAACCTTATGATTTCATCATTCTTATCAGATACTAAGACTTCAAGTTGTTGTTTCTCTCTTTGTAGATCTCTTGCTTTATCCTCTGCTGTCCTCAATGCATCTAGATTTTTAGTCATCTGTGTATTGAAATGTTCATGTTCTCTTTTCATTGCTTTTAGTTGATCAGCCAATGCTTTGTTCTTTTCTTTCAACATTCCAATCATTTCTTCAGTCTCTTCAGATATACTTGTAGCATCGTAAATTGTACGCACTTGCTAGGGTGGTACAATTTCACACCTAGTTTAGCACCCGCCTTGGCACATTTTTCATTTTGCATTGCATTTCCCCTTTAGCACTTAATTAATTAAATTAATTAGGTCTAAGGTCCTATTTCATCATCATCAACATCATAAAGTTGGGCCCTTTCATTAAAGTGTGCCCCTTTCAATTTATTCCTCCAATACATCATTTAATCAAAAACCCTAATTAGGTCCTATTTTGAACTTGGGGGCTTGATTTCGGGGGTCAAAACATCTCGAAATCACCTGTAACTTCGGGATTCTCTCTAAAATAATCATATCCGACGGCCCTAAAAATTTGGTGAAAAGTTGTCAGGACAATGGCGCCCGGAGTGCACACGGTCCCGGACATTTTTTTCGAAATTTTAGGAGCGCGATCCAATCATAAAATAAAGCTTAACCCCAAGAAATTGGTGGGAGATTCAATCTCTAGGTTAGCCAAAAGTTGAAATTAAGACCTAGGGTTTCATATATAAGAGCTCTCTTTCTTCATTTGAAGGGATCCAAAATTTTGGTTTCAAGGACCTTCTATGTAGCGAAAGAGCAGATCTTTGAAGACTTCAACAACATTCAACATCTATCCATCAAGCATTCATCAATTTCATTCATCCATTTAGGGCTTTGAAGACATTGAAGAGCAATAGGGGATCACCGACTGAAGATTGGCTTGTACCCCTCCCTTGGGGTTGGGTATGATTTCATGTTGTTTTCATGTCTTTGCATAAGCCTCATTATATCATTTGTATTCATGCTTTAGATCACTTTGCATCTTGATTTGGAGCATTTACATTATCATTTACAAGCAATTAGGGTTTACTTTCTAGGTTGCTCTAGTTTGCTTACTTGCATTTTAGGATCTTGCACACACACAAGGTCTGCACACACACTACTTTTACAATACAACTTGGCTATTTGTGGAGGTGGAAATCACCGAAGCGGGGGTTTGACTAAGGCAAAACCCTATATAGCCACCCACCATACCTTTTCAGATATAAGTGCAGATTTTGAGATTCGAAGGATGCCGCAAATTGCAGATCCGACGGAAGCGGACCGAGACAGAACTTCACACCAAATTCCAGCCCAGAAGATCAGGACAGGGGCGTGGGGTGCCCTGGTCCTACCAGGACAGGGGCGCTGGGTGCCCTGGTCCCTAGGACAGTGGCGCTGGGCGCCCTGGTCCCTGGGACAGTGGCGCTGGGCACCCTGGTCCCTCTGTCAGACAACAAGTTTCAGCATTTTCGATAGCTTTTTCAGGTTGCAAAACAACAGTTTCAGGAGCAGAATTAGGACAGTGGCGCCCGCGCCCCTATCCTGAACATTTTAACTCAGATTTTAACTCTGGGTACACATCTGCATTCTTATCTTGTCCTTGTGTTTACAGCTTTCCATTGTTTAATCTCAATTCTGCAATCTTGTTACTAGTTCATACTTACACTTTAGGGTTAATAGTTGAACTTGCATCATTCTATCTATCATTTGCAACAAAGGAATAGAAATCCTAATAGGTAGCCCATGGCTCTCTCTTCCACAAAAAGAAGTAGCCAATTGTGTGATACCTCTAGGCTCTTTCGTATTCCACAAGTGTGTGATTGAAAGTGAAATTAGGGCATGTTTGCTTAGTGTCACTTTTTCCCCCACACAATACTGTTCTCAGATGATGTTTCAATTTGTTCCACTAACTCTTGAGAATCCTGCAAGTCATCAGATAATTTTCTTCTTACTTTCAGAGATTTTTGCATTTGACTTTGCATGTCTGCAATCACTTGATTTGCATGATTTAACTCTTCTTGCAGATATACCATCCTCCGAGATTGTTTATAGCCTTCCATTGATAAGATGTTTCTCTTTAGGTAGTTAAACCCTTTTCCAAGATTATCGCTTTGATACCAATTGTTAGGCCCAATATGGAAAGCTAATGTACTGAGAGGGGAGGGGTGAATCGGTACTCCAAAACTTTTCTTGAATAATAACTTTATTGTTATGCATAAACAAAATAGTGCAATAACATAAAATAAAGTTAAAACAAACAAATAACAATCATATATGATTCACTCCATAACACATATATTTTGGTTACGCAGAAACTGTTGGTTAGAGAGAAAAACTACGGTGGGGATGGCACCCACAACTTCACTACTGCAATAATAAACAATGCTCGGTTAGAGCTACATTTAGCTATTTCTGATAGCTTACCCTGTTAGAAGTAACAAGATCTGTTAGATCTACCTTGCTAAAGGATTTTACAACATTTATTCTGAATGCTGCACCTGGTTAGAGGCTTTACAATTTATAGAATTGGTTAGAGTCTTTTACCTTGTTAAAGGTTTCTCTTTCAACTTCTCAATATTACAATAAAATCATTACAAATATCTAAAACTTTACATCTGAAATGTTAAAGCAGATTCTATGTGCTCATAATAGATTACCTTGCTTATAGCATATCTCGGTAACCCATATAGTAACTCGGTAAAACCTTCTGTTTACTCTGTTCTTCGACTGTTCTCTGAAAACCTTCTCGATGACCTTTGTGTCTCTGTAACAGTCTTCCTTCATGCATACATACATTTTATTAATGCTGTATATATAGATCTCTTAAAACGGTGTTCTAATTCATTGCTTCGATCTTACAAACAAGATTCCTCGAATGAATAACTAAACAAAATATTTCATTGGTTAGATTGTCCTTGTAATCATACACAATCTTCTAGTGCAATTTCCAATGTAATAATGGTTAGATGTGCCTCGATCTTGTAACATGTTTTCATATGCATGTCCAGGTTCAATGTATCTGGTAACATGTTTCACTCGGTGAATATCAACTCGGTGTGTTAACTTTACTGCTTAGTAGCCATAAAAAGATACTCGATAGACAACTCGGTGTATACTGTGTTCTGTGAATGCTTTCCTCTGTAACTGACTAGACTGTGCATACCGACTTCTCTGTTTATACTGATTGCATGATTCGGTAGTGCTAACCGACTAAAATATATAGTATGACTTTGAATATAAAAACTAATGGCAATTTGATAAGTAGTAACAGAAACAAGTTTTATTCATCCACCAACTTCCTGTCAATGGCCTCATATGCCTTGGTTGATACAATTTTGAAATCCTGAAAGTGAAGTGTGCCAGGGAGGAAAACTTGTTTGTGTGCTCCTCCAAAATGTTTGGCATTAGACACACTTAACTGCCTTACAATTTCCAAGAAGGCAATCCTGTCTGGTGTAGGCTTTGGTAGCACGTATGGATAACCCTCAAATCCATAGCATCGAACAAAAGTGAAATTTTGGCATGAGTACCAATCACCCTAGTTGTGATTGACCTTTGGATTTTGGTTCTTGTGAGGCCTAAGAAACTTCTTGACCTCCTCAAAAAATGATCCTAGCTGAGGCTCACCAAAAAGCAAGAAAATTGGGGTGACAAAGAATTCCTCAAATTTGACGTAATGCGAATTCACAAATCTGTAATCCCAAAGGGAAACCCATAACTGCACTGGTTGCTCCTTTCCATCCTTCCCAGCTATATTTACATTCAATTCTTCTAGCCATAACCCTCTAAGTATCCCATAAAATAAAACAATATGCATTAACAATGAATAGTGCTTGAAATATTTGTCTGGATTATCCTTTAGGTTCAAGAAACCTTCATGCAATTTGTCTATTAGGTATGAAGCAAAGTCAAAAACCCTAGGCTAATGCCTCTGAATTTCTGCTACTAGAACCAATGGTCCTACGTTTTCCATATCAAGAGCTTCAACTCCTCCCACCTGACCACAAGCCATATATGTATATTGCAGGTACTTCTTGAAAATATTCATGTCATAAGGAGGACCATCTTCCTCTGTTAGCCTCCCCTTCTCTGCTTTGTAGATAGTGATGTTCCAACCCTAGTATGTAGTGTCCATCTTCCTGTACTCCTCTTCCAAATCTACAAAAGATAAAGGCACATCTGCCTCCAAATCTACTGCAAAAACTTCCCGAATTGTAGCCTTTGCAAAGTGTACTAGAGCAGTCCCATCAGGAAACATAATGCATCACTTGTTTGCATTATAATGTCTTACTAAAAGCTTCAACAAATCAATATTCACAAACACATTGGGTACTACAAGTTTACCTAGACCATTTTTCCATGGGTTTGAAATTGGCATGGGCTCATCCCTACGAAAGTAATAGAATAGGAACAATTCGTGCCCTTGCACTGTAGTGAACACATCACCAATCTCTCTGTATCTATCCTCCAACTGGTTGCGGATAGGCAAATTTACCTTAGCTCTACGTGACCTAGCTCCTGGAGATCTCATTTGGTATATCATGTCCTAATTTAGCTTTCTTCGGACCTCACTAACCTCACCCTTTGATTTCTTTGCCGTGGTACTGGATATCTCAGCAACCTTTCGCTTCCCCTTTGAGCTTGACCCCTCCATCTCTACAAAATCCTTCACTCTACGCACAACAACTCATAAATTTTCTCAATAAGCACTTGATATCTTTCTGCAATAACTTCGTGAGAAATACTGCTCTGCAATACTGGCTATATGTCCCAATGAGTCCAATCTCATAATTTATTATTACAATCTTGATGGATTTGCTTCGTGCGGCAACGGATCTACTCAATTGATGCATTTAATGGAAACCATTTTGTCAGTTCTTCTCATCAAGACGTCCAATGGCTAATTGACGAGACTCCTCCCGATGGTTCAAATGTTTGGTGCCGGTTGTTATGACTTTACCGCTTTTTGATTTTTTGATTGGCACAAATTACCCCGACCCTCTTATCTGGTCTCAGGATAGCAATTTTTTCTTTATCCCGATGGTTCATTTCATCCCAATGGGCATCACTTCAGTCTCAGCTTTACCTTCTGTTTTAACGTTCCATCAACATAACTCTCCCCGATGCATTCGCCTTTAGTTTCCTTTTACTTAACTCATCGGGTGTTGGCATAGTTTATTTCATGTCTTTCCGATGCCCCGATGATCTCAATATACCAATCTGCATTCTGACTAAGACCACCACGTTATCGGTATAACTTATCCTGAGGAACTCCTTGCACTTACCATTTTCCTAAATGGTTCTATCGGGTCTCGGTATAACATAAAAGTTCTTCTTTCGATGTCCCAATGAATCCTCATCAGATACTTTCTGTATCGGTATAACTCACACCGATGCCCCCGCAAGTGCTTCTATTTTCATCGGGGGTCATAATAGCCTTTTTCTATTCCTCTCGAAGTCCCGATGAGTTCTCAGTGCACTTTTGCATTTTATGCTTCTGAGTTTGTTTTATCGGTATAGGTAAACCAATAGCTCCGCCTTCCAATTCTCCATGTCATCAAGGATCGGTCTAGCTATTTTTTCATTACTCCGATAAGGTTCTTTTTTTCGATGGGCTCGCCTTCGGTTTCCTTTAGTCATCGGGTATCAGGATAAAACTTTCTCATTACTTTCGATCTCCCGATGCTATATGATAAACTTTGCCATACCGTTATAAGTTATATCGATGGTTTCATAGGTTATTGGTATAGCAATTTCTATGCTTTGCCGATAAGCCGATACAAGCCGATAGGAAAACAACCGCCTTCTATTTCATCAGAACAAGCTATCCCTATGATATGACTTTCTCAAGAGCGCGCACCATGCTGAGTATTTTTTAAACGCTCCAAAGCGTCCGCATGCTGTTTCATCAGTATAAGTTATGTCGATAATTGAAATTTTGCAATTTAGCACAAATGGACCATCACTGTTGAATATTAGTGATCCCCACTATTCTCACAGGGTCTAATACATATTAGAAGACAATCCTGGATCATATCATATTGACTTCTCTGCTGACAAAAATGCCTCCATTATGGATTCCTTGTGCAGTCTATACTTAGTGCATGCCCTTAGTGTGCCCAAGTGATACCTTGACATTCCTGAGACAGCTGATCCCTAGAGAATTTTACTTGTGCCAATAAGGTTCCTGCACATGCAAACCAGTAATAAATGCTCATATGATAAAAGAAAAAGACCTCTTTATAGCATAAAATATTTTGTAAAAATATGTGCTAACAAGTTCAATTTGAGAAATTAAACATACCTCTTCATTTGCCAGTCTTCCTCTTATCATAACTCCTTGATACTTATTCCCAATTATCTGACTTTTAGAGTGATTCAATCTTACATACCTGGGTGTATTCACTTGCTGTTGTTCTTCAGTCACTATGGAATTTTCTGATGATGCTGGTGTGACTGGATCAACATTCTGTACCGGTGTATTATATATAGGTTCATTTGTGATTATCTCAATTGTCGGTTCAGAGTCCATAGACCTTGAATCTCTTCTAAAGTGTTCATCAATCTTCACATTTGCACTCTCAATGATTTTCTACAATCTTTTATTAAAACATCTATATGCCTTGCTCTTAGATGAATAACCAAGAAATATTCCTTCATCACTTCTAGGATCAAATTTACCAATATACTCATCTCTCCTAATGTAACATTTGCTTCCAAATATTCTGAAGTACTTAAGAGTAGGAGTATTACCAAACCATAGTTCATGAGGGGTCTTAGTGGTTTCACCTTTGATGTGAACTATGTTGAATGTGTAAACCGCTGTATTCACTGCTTCTCTCCAATATACATGAGGTAGGTTTGCTTCTGATATCATGCTTCTAGCTGCATCCATAATAGTTTTGTTCTTCCTTTCCACAACTCCATTTTGCTGAGGTGTCTGAGGTGCTGATAGCTATCTTTTGATTCCATTCACTTCATATAATATTTTAAATTCCTTAGATGTGAATTCACCTCCTTGATCCAATCTTAAACATTTTATTTTCTTACCGGTTTTATTCTCTACCATTGCCTTGAATAGTTTGAATTTCCCAAAAACTTCTGATTTCTCTCTGAGAAAAGTAACCTAACACATTCTAGAATAATCATCAATGATTAGCATAAAATATCTATCTCCTTGTAGACTTCTAGTTCTTGCCAGACCACATAAATCAGTATGAGTTAAATCAAGAACATTATTGGATATTTCTAGAATACTCTTAAAAGTTGTTTTAACTTGCTTTCCAAATTGACATTCCTTACATACCGGATTGTGAGGTTTTACAATCTTAGGTAAATCCCTTACTGCCTTAGTTGTACGGATCTTTAGAATGCAATCAAAATTCACATGACAAAGTCTCTTATGCCATAACCAACTTTCATCAATATGTGCAATCAAGCATGTCTTCTCATTGTTATTCAAGTGAAAGATATTACCTCTAGTCTGATTACTAGTTGCAATTTCCAAACTAGTTCTATTCATGATTTTGCATTTACCATTCTTGAATTGTAACTGAAATCCTTTTTCAACTAATTGACCAACACTCAAAAGATTATCCTTCAAATCATCAACATAATAAATGTTGTCAGTATTGTGCTTACCACCAAAAGAAATAGTGCCTTTTCCTTTGATCAAACAAGTTTTATCATCCCCAAATCTTACTAGACCTCCATTGTATTCCTGAAAAGTTAAGAATTTACTTTTATCACCAGTCATATGATGTGAACATCCGGAATCAATGATCCATTCATCCTTTTGTTCAATTTTAGCTGTCAGGGCCTGCTCTACCGCTTGTATAGTAGGTGCCGGTTGATCTTCTATTATTGCAACAAAAGCCCATCCATTGTCTGTCGGTTCCTCATCAGAATCATCAATAACTCCTTCATCAACATAGTAACATGATTTGTCTATATTCTTCTTAAATCTGTATCTCTGATATTCAGGGTTAGGCTTATATGTTCTTTTAGCTTCTTCTCTCAATCTTGCATGTCTATTGGGACACCTAGATTCCATATGACCAATTTTATTGCAGTTAAAACATTTAAATGGTGCTTTACCTTCATACTTACTTCCAACTAGACCTTTAGGCATTTTCCTTGCAAATAGTGCTTCAAGCTCTTCAAGTTCTTCATTTTCTCTTCTAATGTCTTCAAGTTCTTTTGCATAAAGTGCTTTCCAATCAGATTTCTTAGATGATGATGATGATGTTGCAAATGAAAATGATGCTTTGAAGGCTAAATCTATTTTAATTGTAGAAATAGGACCAAATTCCTCAAGCTCAAAAGCTGAAAGTTTTCCAACCAAAGTATCTCTAGATATTGATGTATTAGGCAATGTTCTCAATTCATTAATAGCAGTTTCTTTCATTTTGTATGCTGGTGGCAATGCTCTTAAAACTTTAGAAACAATCTCATCTTCACTCAAGGATCCTCCATAAAAATTGTATACCCAAAACAATTTCATTAACTCTTTCCATAAAAGCAGAAATTATTTCATCTTCTTCCATTTTTCAGATTTTCATACTTGACCCGGAAGCATTCCATTTTTGCAATTTTGACAGTGGTATCAACCTTCATTCAAAGTCTCCAATTTATCCCAAATAGCTTTAGCAGTGGACCGGTCATATAATCCCATGATTTTCTGATCTGACAATGCGCTCAAAAGTGCTTCTCTTGCTTTGCAATCATTCTCCTGATCTTTAGCCAAGTTTGGTGGATTAGGTTGACTCTGTGTAGGACCAACATAGCCATTCTTTGTAACATCCCATATGTCTCTTCCAATGCAATTCAGATGTGTCTCCATTCTGATCTTCCATATGCCATAGTTAGTTCCATCAAGTTTCAGACTGTCCTTCCTGAAATAGTTAGTTGCCATAGAATCTCCTGAAGCTGTTAAACTTCCGCAAAAAGAGGACTTAGCTCTGATACTAATTGTTAAGACCCGGAGGCAACTGAGAGGCGGGGGGGGTGAATCAGTTGTCTATTAATTTTAACCCAAATATAACTTAATCAAACTTGATGAATAATATCAGTAAACCAAACTTAATGCCGGTTGATAGTTTAACAGTTAATAACAATACCAGTGAAGCTTAATGCATGAAACAGAAAGAGAAATAACATCCACAACACATAACACATATATTTGTACGTGGAAACCCTGTAAGGGGAAAAACCATGGTGGGAAACCTTATCCACAATCAGATGATACTACTACAGATAGTATGTGTGTACAAATGGGGTCTGCGCATGCATAAAGGCCAACTACCTAGAGCTCATTGCTCAGTCACAAAATGAGAGTCACACTGACTACAATAGGATGGTTAAATCCTAGATAATGTACTACTCAAAATAACATCTTCATATGCTAGATTCAGTACCGGTTAGGCTCGGATTATTTCCTTCATACCTTCTTTGAATCTTCAAATGAAGTATGCATGAGTAGCTCTGCTTATATTCACATATACCAAATATCACAACCTCATCTCATCTCCTATCCTATACCATGTTAATCTCACAATTGAGATCTTACATATATACCAAAACCTAAGATCAAATGTGTAGGTCGACTTACTAAGAATATTACAATAAAATCAATTACAAATGAATCAATATGTGATGCATCATGTCGGCTCAATGTATTTACAATAATAACCAATCAATAAATTATCTCCATAACGTGCCATGTTGATCTGGAATAGATAATGCATGCCGGTCCATAACCTAGACCAATTTGCGGTAACAACAAATATGCCAAGTTGATTAGACCAATAACCAAATCACCAAAACCAAGTGTCCAAACCATGTCTTCAACATAACCAAGTAACCTCCAGATGATAACAAGTCATCCTCTGTACCGGTGAACAATATAACTTGCCGATGAACCAGATATCGATGACTGTGCATAAGTCACTAAACATGCCGGTGAGCATAACCAAAGAACTCCAGAAAGATAAGTACTGATAAGTGTTGATAAGTGTTGACATCAATGACAAAACTAATGCAACACATCCATAATAGCAACAATATCACTAAGTTATAATGAGAGACAAAGATGCGGAGAAGACTACTTTTTGATGTCATTATAGTAATTTTTAATTCTTGTTCATTTCTTTTGGTATCACTAATGTAATAGCTATTGGAAATATGGAGGAATTGATTATGTGTTGCATTGATGTTTTGTCATTGATGTCAACACTAGATGTTATGGTTGGTTACCGACAGACAGGTTTTGGTTACCAGTAGAAGATCTTTTGTTACCGGTAAGGGTTTAAGGTTTTATCGGCAGAGCTTTTACTAAGAATCTTTGACAGGATGTATAAGTGGTGTTGGTGCGGCTTCTAGATGGAATTAAGGATGCATAAGGTGATCCTTGATCTTACCTCGACTGATTGGAGACATCATTTTGGCATGGTGGACCTAGATTAGGTTTGGTACCTATCTAGGTTATGGATCGGTATCATGTTAACGTGTTCTCTACACGTTACCAGGATGATGTATGGATTGGTTATTGTTGTTTTGTTCTAAAGACAACATGGTATATCATTGTAATATGGATGTATGTAATATCTTTTAGGTGGCCGACCTAATTGGTTTAGGCCTTAGGGTTTGTATAAATTGATGTAAGATCTCATTGTAGATCATGGGTATGGGAATGAAATATATGTTCATGGTCATGGAATGAAATATCATATGTGAAGGAGATCTGGTCGATCATAGGTGATCAAATTGGGTTTAAGTAAGAGGTCAAAGGCCTCCAGTATTGAGCTTAACCAGGACTGTAATCAGGCATTGTAGATGCTATCTTTGGTAGTTCACTCTTCTAGATTGTTGTCCAGTTATCTTGAGGTGGTTATAACCTCTCTATAGTCAGTGAGACTCCTTTGTAATGAGTAGTACGCTCTAGGCAATGTGCCTTCCTGCATGTGTAGGCCCCTTATTGTATCACATACTTTCTGCAGAAGTATCATCTGACTGTGGGTAGGCTTCCCATTGTGGTTTTTACCTTTACCGAGTTTTCCACGTACAAATCATGGTGTTATTTGGTATGGTTGCATTGTGTTGATTCTCTGTTTCATTCTTAAGTTTTATTGCTTACTGGTATCCGTTTCTACTATTTTGGTGCCCCGGTTAAAGGTTATGAAGTGGTTTGATTAATATAATATGTTGACAACTGATTCACCCCCCCTCTCAGTTGTCCACCGGTTATCCTAACAATAGGAACCTTTCAATCATGCATGAACCAAGTATTCAGTAAACAACTCAATGATTTTATCTTGGTATTCTTTGATGATATCTTAATTTATAGTAGATCATGGAAGGAACATTTGGAGCATTTAGACAATATCTTGGGAATTTTAGAACAACAATAATTTTATGCTATGTTATACATATGTGATTTTGGGTTGACTAAAATATTGTACTTAGAACATGTCACATGTTCTACGGGTGTTCATAGATCAACAAAAGGTACAAGAGATTCTACATTGGCCTCCACCAACCAATATAACATAGTTGAAAGGATTTCTTGGGCTTTGTTGTTATTACAGGAAGATTGTAAAAGGATTCTCTCAACTTACTACCCCATTGACTAATTTGACCTAGAAGGGAGAATTTTGTTGGTCTGAGGAAGTGCAAAAAATATTTGACAAGTTCAAAGAGGTAATGAGTTCACGCTCTATGTTTGCAATTGCCAATTTTTCTCAAACTTTTGTGGTTGAATGTGATGCATTTGGATAAGTCATAGGGGCTTTCCTAACTCAAAATGGATAAGTAATTTGGATAAGGAATATTCTATTTATGATAAATATATGTTGGCAATAATGCATGATTTGGAAATGTTTAGATGATATCTTGTTTATGGAAAGTTTGTTGTGAATAATGATCATAATAGTTTAAGGTTCTTTATTAATCAAAGGAACTTGAATAAACACAAACAAAAATGAGTAAGCAAGCTATATCTTATGGTTTTGATATGAATAATATGAAAGGTAAGACCAATGTTGTTGCTTATGCACTTTTTAGGAGACTAGTTCTTTATGTTCATTGTCTTCTATTTCAATTGATTAGAAATATATCATGATATTTCAATATGTTAAGAATTCACTTTTAATATTTTGGACGAAAAGTTGGAAGATGAATAGATGGGTTGATATATTATAAAAAGATAATCTTTTCGTGCTAGAATCAAATATTAAGGAGAAGATCATGAGAGAATTCCATGATACACCCTTGGTTGGCCATCAAGGGTACTATTTAATACATAGAGAAAAATATGAGAGAGGTTTGTGTGAAAGAGGTTGAAAGGGGATGTACATAAACACACAGAGGAGTGCAAGATTTTCTAACAAAATAAAGGAGAATAAATTTTTCTTGTGGGTCTACTACAACCACTTCCAATACCAAAACAAAAATAGGAAAACATATCTATGAACTTCATCATGGGACTTCCTAAGGTCCAAGGTAAAGAGTGGATATATGTAGTGGTAGATATATTGAGAAAAGTATGCATATTTCTTCCCCATCTCATTAGAGTTTAAGGCTCTCCAAGTAGTAGAGTTGTTTTTCAAGGAGATGTGTAAATTGTATGGATTGCCCAAGAGCATTGTTAGTGATAGAGACAAGAGATTCATGATTGATTTTTGAAAGTAAATTTTCTACTTGATAGACCTATATAGAGATTACATCAAACACAAGATACCATCCACAAATAAATGGCCAAATAGAGATTGCTAAAATAAATGTATAAAAGGCTACTTGAGGAACTATGTCTCAAACCAACAATCTGTATTGGTCAAATGGTTGTATTTGGAAGAGTATTTCTACAACATAACTCACCATATATCTACTGGCATGCCACCATTTCGAGAATCATATAGGTATGATACATTTTCTTTTGATGATTTGTTATTTTTCAGATGGCATAATACCTACAACTAGTGATCTTCTCAATCAAAGTCAAGAGATTTTGAGGCCACTAAAAGATAACTTAAGGCAAGCACAAAATCAACAAAAGATGTACGTAGATAGGAAAAGAACATAGAGATTTTTTGAGGTGGGATAATTATTTTTTATGATATTGCACAAACATATAGATAGATTTCCTTGAAGAAGGGACAAAAGTTTGAAGCTTAAGTTCCATGGACTATACAAGATCATCGAGAGTATTGGTGAGGTAGCATATGAGTTGGATCTTCCTCCAAACAATATGATTCATAATGTATATCATGTTTCTTACCGAAATAAATTTATTAGACAACTACAAATTGTGCCTTCGCTAGACTTACCACCCTTGGATGATAATAAAAATTTAATCTTGATTCTCGAAGAGGTCTTGGAAACCAGGGAGAAAAGATTGAGGAATAGGGGTATTACTAAATACTTGATCAAATGGAGAACTTTCTAGTATAAGATGCAACTTGGGAAGGACCAGAAATTCTTGATCGTCCAAATATTCATTGCTTAAGGACAAGCAATTTCTATGAGGGAGGATTTTTCATTTGCCCTTTTGTTTAAAATTGAATCTTGGTCAATATTAACCTATTTTATTTTTCATGGGTTAATTGAGAAAGAATTGATTTAATATATTTTATTGTCTAACTACTTGCAATATTAAGGGAGCAAGTAATATTAAATCTAGCATTTTTTAGGCTTAAATTAGGTGTGGGATGTTGTGCTTTAATGGGAGATATGGAATAAGAAGAGACAAGAAAGATTTAATTGTTACAAATGAAAGGGGATTCAAGACAAATCAATAACAACTTATGATGTTTGTCATGGCCCAAAATAGCTAAGAATTTCAATAGGGGCGTTGGATTTTGGGCATCCAAATATTTCTTATTGGATGGAAACAAATAATATGATTTTGGTCATTTGGAAGGGATTGTTGATTATCTTTTCTTCTCTCATACTTGTAGATTTGCAAGAAGCTTCTTTAAGGACGAAACATGTTGGAGTAAAAGGCTTGTGGATGAAAACACATAAACATTTGGTGATTAGAGGATGAAAGCCCTTTATTCATAGAGGGCATTCTTGTTTCAGAGCTTGCATTTGGGTTAAAGGAAGTTTGGAGATGGATAGTTTCTATTTTTTAGTGTGAGTCTTCATTGGTGTTGTTTTGTGGTATTTTTCAATATAGTTGTATGATTCGCTAGTATTCTTGGGTCTTTGTGAATGTGTTACAATAGTATGGTACTTTTATCATGTTTGTCTCAGAACATATAAGGTCTAATTTCATTTCAGAGTTAAAACAATATCAGTTTGGGGTGTTTGAAGTGAAATAGATGGATTTAGTTTGGCATAGTTTTGTGGACTTTACTTAGATTTTGGTACATGAAGCCATACAATCTGTTGTTGTTATTAAAGACACCTAAAATTGTCCTAGCCTAATTAAATAAATATTTTTATTTATTTAATTATCTTATCCTATGACTTGTATTAATTAAATATTTATTTATTTATTTATTTCACTAAGCCTTTTCTAGTCTTTCCCTATTTTAATAAATATTTTTATTTATTTAATTGACCTCACTTCTTCTATTAATTAAATAAATCTTTATTTATTTAATTAATTCATTAGGCTTTTCCCTCCATGACCCTTGTCATTCATCTCTCAATTTACCTTTAACCACCTCTCCATTATTTTTCTATTTTCACTACCTGTATATGCTTAAAATCATCATTGCTAAATAGGAAATAAGGAAAATCATGAATTCCTTAACTATTCAAGCAATCCAAACATAAACCAATGAAATAGATGCATAATAGGATCAAATTAAACAATATAAAACTCCCTATTGTGCATCATGGCTTCCATTGCTCTTCTCTTCTCTGTGGTATGGTGGCTCTCAGATATCACGCAGGTAACCTGCATTTGACACAAAGATTCAAAGTTCGTGATTGTTGAAAATGAGAAATTGATCCCGAATTTATATATTTTTGGGTGAGATTGATTAAGAGGTGGAACATAATTATTAAGAGGTGGAACTCAGGTGAACTCATATGGTGATTGATAGTTGAATTGCTGATTTGGAGGTGGAATAGAATAGATTGAATTGTTAATGAAGTTAACTGATTGAGAAAACATTTGATTGAAAGATGAAAAAGAATGATTGTAGGAGAATTAAAGAATGATGCAATTAATCAATAAATTGAATTGATCAATTAAAATAGATTGAAAAGTTAACTGAAGATGATTGATTGAATGCATTTTGGGAAAAAAACAAAGTGGAAGATAGAAATAGAGATTGGAAAGATAATTGATTTAATTAATTAATTAATTGAATTAATTAATTTAGCATGTGCTTGAACTTGATTTAGATTTTCAATTTAATCTTTGCATGAGGATTGATTTAAAGATTGAATTTATTTTAAATTCAAATTTTATATTTGAATATATTTAGAACTTGACTTCGGTATTCAATTTGATATTTGAATATTAATTGAATTTTGATTTTATTTAAATTCAACTTGATCTTTGAATTCATGCAAACTTGATTTTGGAATTCAATTTGATTTTTGAAATCATGCACATGTATTTGAAATTAGATGAAATTAGAAGAACATGAATTTGAATTAGAAGAATTAATGAAATTAAACGAAATTGGAATTTGGAGATTTAGAATTTGAATTTGAATTAGAAGAATAAATTAGTTAATTAAATAATTTATAGAAATTTTTTAATTATTTAAAAATTTAATTTAATTAAATAATAAAGATTTTTTTAATTAAAGGATTAAAATCACAATTAATTAAATAATAATATTTAATTAATATTTTTTTATCAGTAATATTTATATTTTATTATTTAAGACTAAACAATACAACTTCATAAAAAATTTCCAATATCAAACCACTTCCCCAAACCACCCACAAAAACCATCCAAACCACCCATCTAAAACCATGATTTCCAAAACCAATGGCCTTCTCAAACACTACCCCACACCCACAACTTCAAGAATAGAAGTTCACAAATTACATCATGCCAATCAAAATTCTGGCCGAAACTGTTCAAATAGTCAAAAAATTCAAGTTTTGCAAATAAAATTTTAACTAAACAAAAAAAAATGGCACCCAGAAGTACCTTGGCCTGAAAAACATCTTATCTCTCTTTCTTCACAGCTCCTCCAGTCGAGGCGTTTGGATCTCCATTGGTCCTCCCTGTACCTTCGGCAACAACCCCTTGAGAATTCGGTCCTTCTGCCACTCCACCAACACCGCCGATCACACCACCCAGTTTAACCTACCTTGCCAATTCCGTTGATAGCCATCTCATAATTGGCCTCCTACTTCTCATCTCATCCACCATCCTCTCATCCACACCCGTCTGGTGAACTACATCTTCAAGTTCCATTATCTGGATGTAAACCACTAGACCTCCCCAACCTCGTCTCACATCATTCTTGAAACAAGCTCAAACTTCCTCTCGATGATGAAGAAATTGAATTCGGGAATGCCTCGTCCGCATTTCAACATTTTCCTCTGGGATTCCTTCAGAGAGGTTGAAGCCCCAACTCGACACGGCTCATTCCAATAGAGACTCCAGATTTAACAAGTATTCTTGTGGAATAATCTTCTTCAAAACCTTCCTCACATCCACACATGTATATCCCAATTCTAGTCCCCAAGCCATGATTAGAGAGTAGATGTCAGCTCTCCATCTATACTTGTGGCCAATAACTGCCACCTTCTCCCCCAAGACTAGCTGAACCGCCTTAAAAAACAATGGGACTTTTGCTAGAAACATTTTCTCAAGCTTTTTCAGTGGGATGGGACCCCGAAAAGCTGGCATCAACTTGGAAGACTGCAAGGTAAAATTTGCTTCCATTTTGGGAATACATAGGAAGTATACACTGCAAAAGAAAACCCGATGGAGTCTTCCAAAAACCAGTTTCCTTCACCAACTCACAAACTAGTCTCATTAAATGCGCAAGAATACCAAAATTAGAAGTAAAGATGGCACACTCCACCACCGTCGCCATTTCAGAGGATATTCCGCAATAAATGCGCATTAACATGCCAGACTTACAACTTTGAAAGGTTGGCTGAAAGACATGTAATTCAAATTTGCAGGCATACAATCTTGGTAGGGAACCTTAACTCCATCACACAATACCATCTTTACAATCGTGCCACCTCACTTCCCCTATAGCAAGCTCACACGCCACATTTGAAAGGCCGTCAACAATGGCATTTCCTCCTCTTTTCACATGGGATATACAAAAATCTTGAACGTATTTTATCTTTTCACTAATTATGTGAATAAATTTATTCAACTTCCAGCACAAGGTATCACCTTTGATCAAGGCTTTGAGCACAACCTAGGAATATCCCTCTAGGTGTACCTTCGTTGCCTTCATGTTTAATGCCAAATCAGCCACAAGTAAGGCCGCTTGAGCCTCTGCCTCATTATTGGTTCCATCTTGAAGCCTTCTTGCTCCTGTGAAGAGGATCTTCCCTTCATCGTCACAGGCCACACATCCTACACCTGAAGTACCCAGATTACCTTTTGAGGCCCCATCGAAATTTATTTTCCCCCATCCCCTCTCCAACTTTGACCACTTCACAACCTTCTCCTCAAGAGAAGCACACAAAGGATTAACACTGGGGAACCCATGCACGGGTCTTTAATTAATATTAAGAAAAGGGTTAAATAATTAATTGATTAGGAATATAAATTGAAATAGAATAATTAGTAAGATGATGAAGAAATATGAATTTAGAAGAATAAGATTAATTAAATTAATTAAAGAATTAAAGAATTATTTAATCAATTAGAGGAATAATTAGTATGCGAAAATGTCAAAACGACATCGTTTTAAAGAAAACAAAAAAAATTCTGCCCCAGTATGCCCTAGTGTGTATGTCTCGGCGATGCGACGCTTAGGGTGTAATTCCCCCATGAGATGTTGTTTATGCATTAAAGATATGAATGATCTCTCGAAAGAAGAAGAATGTGAGATAGAAGAATAGTTAGTTGATTAGAGATAGAGATAGGTGACGTGAAGATGATATTGATATAGAATATGAGAGAATGAACCTTAGAATGAAATAGAATGAAATATGAAGCAATTAAGGATGACTAATATGAGATGATGGATTGATAATGATAGACAAAAAAATGAAGATGATGGTTTTCACGAACTTTTGTGCCTTTATTCATAGTGCAATATATTCATCACTGGGCCTTATTATGTAACAATGGATCTTTGCACACCAGGGTATAAGGAACCAATATGTAAAGATATCTCATTGCAGAAACAAACACATAGCAGATAAGGAATGAACCCTCCATTCTAGGAATTATACTAGGGGTCGAGGTATGTGTGAAATTCACAAGTTGAATGATCCTATTGCAGAAACCCACAAGAGAAATTACCCCAGAACTTCATTGGTTCACACCACAAACAACAAACAAAGAAAAAGATAATGCCCATCATGGCTCCTCTAGTCACTTGTGGACATCCTTGAGTAGCATAGGAACATAATCTTGTCACCAAATGATAAAAGATAGAGACTGAACTAGACAAAATTCAGCAGCTATACTGATTTGTGACTTCGTTCTCAATTGCTTGATGTGATGGTTGATAATGTCTGATCTCAAAAAGTGTGGACCGTGTTAGTTCCCGAATTGGGTTTTACGCTTATGCAGCAACCAAGTTGATCTCTCCACTTCCTATGAGGTTGCCAGCCTCAATTATAAAAAAATTCAAGGACTTGGACCAACTTAACAAGGATACAAGATCCTTCTACACTTTATGCTCTGCAAAACTAGGGAGGGTGATCCCTTAATGCATTTACAATCTCTGCACCACACTTGTATATGACATGAAATAAAGGAGATAATCTCACCAAAAGCCTCAACAACAATTTAAGGAGATGCTAAATGATGGCTAATCATCCATTGATCTACAACTTAAAGTGGAGCAATGAGAGTGAAAAACTCTTCAAGCTATTAGAATTAATGGTTCTCATATGGTCTAAAAAAAAAAGGAGAATGCTCCTCAACTTCTTGGAGCCATGAGACATTTCAACTCATAAACACACATACACAAAATAAAAGATATTCTGATTCAAACAAAGCTTGTAGAAAGAGCTAATGATTTTGATAACAACACTGATTGTAAACACAATTGCTAGCTGTGATCAGTGCCTCATTCCATTGGGCAACTTGAAACTGTGAAATACACAAAATGACACATGACAAGATTTTATCCAGCAACTATTAGATCCAAGATAACACTGCCTTACAGTGTATCTCATCAGTGATTCACATCCAAAACTACTTACCTAAGTCCTTGCATAAGCCCTATCATTCTGCAACTCTATTTAAGCAATTTAGTTGACCCTTGGGCCAAAGCATAAACAAAAAACCACATACATCATAACAATGCACTGAATAAAATAAACCCCTGGTTGATTTTACTCAAAAACTGATAGAATCATACAATGGAGAGAAGCTAGATTTGAACCATATTTTCATTTATTCTAAATGCTACTTCTGCCAAATAAGACTTTTCATTCCATTATTCAAATGGCTACGAAAAATTTGAACACTGGACTCAATATAAAATTTTCTTTGCGAAATGCATTACATGCTGCTCAAAATAACTAGTCTACTACATGGATCTAAAACCTCTGGACAAGAGCTACATACAGACCCTGTACAAGTGAAAAATTTCAGAACCCTTTACAATGAGAAAGGAAAAGAAGATATAGGAGGGAAAGACATTCCATATTCCTTCCACTGCAACCACCCGTCTTCTTCAAATCTGCCCTATTGATGCCATGTGTCCTATCTCTTTCATCTCTCTGCATCTGAAAATATCATCTTCTTCTCCTGCACTCTCCAAAAATGTCTTCTAAATGAAAATATTCTCCATTTTGGCTCTCTTTATGCTTGGAATGAAAAATATCTTCTCTCGTGAATGCATTCCACACTTACTTTGCATTTTACCATTTCATTACCAAATGTTTGCCTTATTCCCACGAGGTACTTTTCACATGACTTTTTTTTTCATTTGCTATAACATTCTACTGTAGTGAAAATAACTCACTTATATTTTCACTTTTGCCATTAAAGACAAATGCTCACCTATGAATACTTTAACCCTTTCTGTGAATATCTTTTAATTTACATTCTCCTCATAATGCAAAAGACACACATGCTTTGGGTTAAACCCTTTCCATAGTGAAAATTTTAGCCTGCATCTATGCTAACTTTACCCATATAATGATTTCATTTGGCATTAAATAATATACTTACTACCATCTCTCTTTATAATCCAAGGAAAATATCACATTTGACAAAAAAATTATTTCCCTTTTAGTATCTTAAAACCCCTTAATTCACGAGTAGGTAGTTGCCTATCATATTTTCACATATTCAGAGACTTTTGTGAAAATGTTTTACCTTTGTGAAATCATTTTATCTATTGCACACTCTCAATTCATTCTTAGCTACAAATAATCATTATTTTTCATTTGCACAATTCTTTGTGACAAAAAGTATTATTGTATTCCTCCTACTTCTAGGTAAATACTTATGTGGAATCATTTTCAATTCTTGAAAATATTTAGTGTCAATACTTAAGTTCCACATGAAAATTAATTCCTTCCTTGATGCTAATACTTGAATTGTAGCACTTATATCCCTTTGTAAAATATTTCACTTATGGGTGAAAACATTTAACTGGTGCATATTAACCATTCTCCCCATTTTGCTTTCATTCATTTTACCTGGCATATTTTTTCAACACAAAATTCTACCCATACACGGTAAAATTGTTAACCTTTCTTACTGCAACAACTCATTATTATCTCTTTCACTCACAATATATTTCTAGTAAGAATAAACTCTTCTTGCCTATATAAAACCACATCTTAATTTTATATAAAGCCTTTTTATTGCATTATTTCAACTAGTTGAAGTCCCCTATGAAAATATTTTAGCCAATGAGAATCAGTATTGTTGTTATATGAAATCTTTTCCTCTAAGTAATTGGCATTTTTCAACATTTCTCATTGTTGTTTCCCATGCACACTTACTTTACCCTAGGTAAAACTCATTTCCACAGTACACCATTTTACCCCTAATGCTTTATTTTTGAAGATGTGTGCGCATCCACTTTTGCAAAAAATCAGTCTACTTTGACATCGTGATTTTCTACATATGCCTGAGGGCCTATATCATTAATGCATTGATGACTCTATAACATGCTTCATGGCATCAAGCCCTACTCTTGAGACATAAAAAATTTTATATGCTTTGTCTATGATTCCACAGTTTCCATAAATATTTACCAGAGCAACCATAAAATTTGGCCAAAATCCTCTTTCTTGTACGCTTTGTTGGAATTTTACACCTGTGATTGCAATATGTCGAAGACTTTATACAACCGTTTTAACCAGGGTATTTTGTGTTAGGTCCCGGGGACAACTGAGAGGGGGGAGGGTGAATCAGTTGTCAAATAAATTCAAACCAAAACAACTTAACCAACAATAATGCTTAATACTGGTAAACCAGACTTTTATGCCGGTAGACAGTTTTATCAGTTAATTACAGTACCGGTAAAGATTAATGCATGAAATAGAAAGATAATAACATCCACAACACATAACACCAATATTTGTACGTGGAAACCCTGTAAGGGGAAAAACCATGGTGGGAAACCTTACCCACAATCAGATGATACTACTACAAATATTATGTGTATACAAATGGGGTCTGCACATGCAGAAAGGCCAAGCGCCTAGAGCTCACTACTCAATGACAAATGGGAGTCATACTGACTACAATTGGATGGTTAGATCCAATAAGGATTTACTGCTCAAAATAACATCTTACTATGCTAGATTCAGTACTAGTGTAGTTCTATTTGTCTTCACAAAACCCTCCTTCAATCTTCAAATGATGTCTACGTGTATAGCTTTGCTTATTCTCGCATATACCTTCACACAATTCCTTTTCGCATTACACACTAGATCTTACAAATAAGATCTTACATTTATATCATAACCTAAGACCAATTTTAGTAGGTCAGCTCTAAAGGATATTACAATAAAATCATTTTACAAATAAAATAATGTCTAATGCAATAACCTATTCAAAATGTCGGCTCAATGCAATTACAACATTAATAAAATATCTCTATAGCGTGCCGTGCTAATCTGGAATAGATAAGCCTGTCGGTGAATGATCTGGACCTATTTGCTGGTAACAACAAATATGCAAATACGAATATACCAATGAACAAATCTCCAAGACAAAGTGTCCAAACGATGTCTTTGACATAACCAGGTGTTTTCCATGCCATTCCAGGTGCCAGTGAACATTATATCCTACTGGTGTACCAGATACCACTGACTGTGCATAAGTCACTTGCTTGTCGGTGAACATTGCCAATTCTTCAAAGTGCTAGAGTTGATAAGTGATAGTTGGTGTTGACATCAATGAAAAAACCATACCAAAATACCAACAATCTCCCCCTTTGGCATTGATGACAACACATGATGGAAAAACCATCAAAGTGCCAAAACAAAAATGCCAAATACCAAAAACCAACAATCTCCCAAAAAGAGATCATAACCAGAAATCAAGATTCAGATATAAACAATCTCTCACCAAAGTAACAATCTCTCCCCCTGGGAGTGACATGTGTTTTTCCATACCAATCTCTCCCCCTTTGACATCAAATGCCAAAGTCAATACAAAACCAGATGTAAATACAAAATACTAGCCAATTTAGTATACCAACTACTCCCCCTGAGAAGTAGCTTCCTCATCAAAGACGAAATAAAAGATTTCTTTGTTAATTCTGATAGTTGATGATAAACATCAACTGTCTAAGTCTCTACCGGTAGGGGTATGACCCCAAGCTGGTCTCTAAGATATTCAAAGGTCTCCTTAGGCATAGGTTTAGTGAAAATATCTACAATCTGCTCTTTAGTATTCACATAAACCAGTTTTATTTCTTTTGCTTCAACATTCTACCTTAAAAAATTCAGTTTGATAGAAACATGTTTAGTTTTAGAATGTAATACCAGATTCTTAGATATATCAATTGCTGTAGTGTTGTCACAATAGATAGTTATGGGTTCCTTGCATTTTACCTTTATGTCCTTCAACATTTGTTTAAGCCATAATACCTGTGTACAGTTAGTTGTTGCTGCAACATATTCTGATTCAGCTATTGATAAAGATGTACAACTTTGTTTCTTACTCAACCAAGAAATTAATCTGCTGCCAAGAAAAAATGCTCCCCCAATGGTGCTTTTTCTATCATCCACATCTCCTGCCCAATTTGCATCTGTGTATGCACATAATTCAAAGTTTTCATCTCTAGGATACCATAGTCCAAGATTTGTAGTGCCTTGTAAGTACCGAAAAAATCCTTTTTACTACTGATTCATGATTTTCTCTAGGATTACTCTAAAATCTTGAAACAATACATACTACATTCATAATATTAGGTCTTGTTTGTGTTAAATACAATAGGCCTCCTATCATAGATTTGCACCTAGTCAGATTAACAGGTGTAGATTCATCCCTTAGTGATAATTTGTCATTTGTAGTCATAGGTGTGCTTACCCGTTTAGAGTTCTCCATCCCAAATTTCTTTAGTAACTCCTTCAAGTACTTGGATTGACTCAAGAATATACCTTTATTAGTCTATGAAATCTGCAATCCTAAAAATAATTTTATCTCTCTGATCATAGACATTTCAAATTCTTGTTGCATTTCAATAGAAAAGTCTTTACATAATCCATCTTCTCCTCCAAAGATTATATCATCAACAAAAACTTCTATAACCAAGATGTCATCATTAGTCACTTTGTAGTATAAGTTTCTGTGAGCATTACCTTTAGAAAAACCAATCTTCAAAAGATACTTATCCAATCTTGCATACCAAGCTCTTGGAGGTTGTTTCAACCCATACAAAGCTTTCCTTAACCTACAAACCATATCTTTGTTATCTGTCAAAGAAAATCCATTAGGTTGTTCAATGTAAACTTCTTCTTCAAGATCTCCATTCAGAAATGCACATTTAATATCCATTTGATATACTTCGTAGTTCTTGTGTGCTGCAAAAGCCAAGAATAATCTGACTGCCTCAATTCTAGCTACCGGTGCAAAGGTTTCATTATAATCAATTCCTTCTTTCTGAGAATATCCCTTACACACTAGTCTTGCTTTATTCCTGATTACCTTACCATCTTCATTAAGTTTGTTTCTGAATACTCATTTTGTTCCAATCAAATTTTTGTCTTTAGGCCGGGGAACTAATGTCCATGTGTTGTTTTTCTCAATTTGTTCTAGTTCCTCTTCCATAGCTTTAATCCAGTGTTTATCTTCATATGCCTCATTAATTGATGATGGTTCAATTTGAGAAATAAGACATACCTCTTCATTTGCCAGTCTTCCTCTTGTCATAACTCCTTTATACTTGTTCCCAATTATCTAATCTTCAGAGTGATTCAGTCTTACATACCGGGGTGTCTTCGTTTGATGTTGTTCCTCAGTTACTGTGGAATTTTCAGATGATACTGGTGTAACTGGATCTTCATTCTGTACCGGTGGGTTCAATGTAGGTTCATTTGTTAGAATCTTTGTTGCCGGTTCAGAGTCTATATACCTTGAAGTTCCTCTGAATTGTTCATCAATCTTTACATTTGTACTCTCAACAATTTTTTGTAATCTTTTGTTAAAACATCTATATGCCTTGCTCTTAGATGAATAACCAAGAAATATTCCTTCATCACTTCTAGGATCAAATTTGCCAATATACTCATCTCTTCTAATATAGCATTTACTTCCAAATATTCTGAAATATTTAAGAGTAGGAGTAATAGCAAACCATAGTTCATCAGGGGTCTTACCGGTTTCTCCTTTGATGTGAACTTTGTTGAATGTGTAGACTGTTGTGCTTACTACCTCTCTCCAATATACATGTGGTAGATTTTCTTCAGATAACATACTTCTAGCTGCATCCAAGATAGTTTTGTTTTTCCTTTCAACAACTCCATTCTGCTGTGGTGTCTGGGGTGCTGATAACTGTCTTCTGATTCCATTCACTTTACAAAATGCATTAAATTCCTTAGATGCAAATTATCCTCCTTGATTTGATCTCAGACATTTGATTTTCTTACCGGTTTCATTCTCTACCATTGCTTTGAATAGTTTGAACATCCCAAGTGCTTCTGATTTTTCTCTGAGAAAAGTAACCCAACACATTCTAGAGTAGTCATCAATGATTAGTATGAAATATCTATCACCTTGTAAACTTTTAGTTCTAGCTGGACCACATAAATCATTATGAATTAGGTCAAGAGCATTATTGGATTTTTCCGGAATACTTTTAAAAGTTGCTCTAACTTGTTTTCCAAATTGACATTCCTTACATACCAGATTGTGAGGTTTGACAATCTTAGGTAAATCTCTAACTGCCTTAGTAGTACTAATTTTTACCATGCAATCAAAATTTACATGACAGAGTCTATTATGCCATAGCCAACTTTCATCAATATGTACAATCAAGCATGTCTTTTCACTGTTATTCAAATGAAAGAGGTTACCTCTAGTTTGATTACCGGTTGCAATTTCCAAACCAGTTCTGTTCATAATTTTGCATTTACCATTCTTGAATTGTAACTGAAATCCTTTCTCAACTAATTGACCAACACTCAAAAGATTATGCTTTAAACCTTCCACATAGTAAACATTGTCTGTATTATGCTTACCATCAAGAGATATTGTACCTTTACCTTTGATCAAGCAAGCTTTATCATCTCCAAATCTTACTAGACCTCCATTATATTCTTGAAAGTTCAAGAATTTACCTTTATCACCAGTCATGTGATGTGAACATCCTGAATCAATGATCCATTCATCCTTAACTTCAAATTTAGTTGCCAGGGCTGCTCTACCGGTTGAACAGTAGTTGCCGGTTGATCTTCTGTTATAGCAACAAAAACCCATCCATTGTCTACCGGATCTTCATCAGAATTATCAGTGACTCCTTCATCAGCAAGATAACAAGATTTATCTTTATTCTTCTTAAATCTGTATCTCTGATATTCAGGGTTAGGCTTGTATGTTCTTCTAGCTTCTTCTCTTAGTCTAGCATGTCTATCAGGGCATGTAGAAGCCGTATGACCAATCTTATTACAGTTAAAGCATTTAAAGGGTGCTTTACTTTCATACTTACTTCCAACTAGACCTTTAGGTATTTTCCTTTCAAATAGTGCTTCAAGTTCTTCAAGTTCTTCATTTTCCCTCCTACTTTCCTCAAGTTCTCTTGCATAAATGGCTTTCCAATCAGACTTGTCAAATGATGGTGCAAATGATGTTGATGCCTTAAAAGCTAAATCTATCTTTATAGTAGCAAAAGGACCAAATTCCTCAATTTCAAAAGCTGAAAGTTTTCCAATCAATGTATCCCTAGTTACTGATGTACTAGGCATTGTTCTTAACTCATTTATAGCAGTAACCTTCATTTTATATGCCAGTGGCAATCCTCTTAAAACTTTTGAAACAATTTCATCTTCACTTAAGGTTCCTCCACAACATTTAATACCCAAAACAATTTCATTTACTCTTTCCATAAAAGCAGAAATCCTTTCATCTTCTTCCATTTTCAGATTTTCATACCTGACCCGGAAGCTTTCAAGTTTTGCAATTTTGACTGTGGAATCTCCTTCATTCAATGTTTCTAGATGATCCCAAATAGCTTTAGCAGTTGATCTATCTAACAATCCCATGATTTGCTGATCTGTTAATGCGCTCAAAAGTGCTTCTCTTGCTTTGCAATCATTTTCCTCATCTTTAGCCAAGTTTGGTGGATTAGGATGGTTGGTTGCAGGAGTTGTATAGCCATTCTTTGTAACATCCCATATGTCCTTTCCAATGCAATTTAGATGTGTCTGCATTCTGATCTTCCATATTCCATAGTTGGTTCCATCAAGCTTAGGACTGTCCTTCCTGAAATAGTTAGTAGACATTGGATCTCCTCAAGTTGTTAAACTTCTACAAAAAGAGGAGTAGGCTCTAATACCAATTGTTAGGTCCCGGGGACAACTGAGAGGGGGGGGTGGGGGGTTGAATCAGTTGTCAAATAAATTCAAACCAAAACAACTTAACCAACAATAATGCTTAATACCGGTAAACCAGACTTTTATGACAGTAGACAGTTTTATCAATTAATTATAGTACCGGTAAAGATTAATGCATGAAATAGAAATATAATAACATCCACAACAAATAACACCAAACCCTGTAAGGGGAAAAACCATGGTGGGAAACCTTACCCACAATCAGATGATACTACTGCAGATAGTATGTGTATACAAATGGGGTCTGCACATGCAGAAAGGCCAAGCACCTAGAGCTCACTGCTCAATCACAAATGAGAGTCACACTGACTACAATTGGATGGTTAGATCCAATAAGGATGTACTACTCAAAATAGCATCTTACTATGCTGGATTCAGTACCGGTGTAGTTTTGATTGTCTTCACAAAACCCTCCTTCAATCTTCAAATGATGTCTGCGTGTATTGCTCTACTTATTCTCGCATATACCTTCACACAATTCCTTTTCGCATTACACACTAGATCTTACAAATAAGATCTTACATTTATATCATAACCTAAGACCAATTTTAGTAGGTCGTCTCTAAAGGATATTACAATAAAATCATTTTACAAATAAAACAATGTCTGATGCAATAACTGATTCAACATGTCAGCTCAATGCAATTACAACATTAACAAAACATCTCCATAGTGTGTCGTGCTGATTTGGAATAGATAAGCCTGTCGGTGAATGATCTGGACCTATTTGCCGGTAACAGCAAATATGCAAATACAAATATGCCAATGAACAAATCTCCAAGACAAAGTGTCTAAATGATGTCTTTGACATAACCAGGTGTTTTCCATGCCATTCCAGGTGCCGATGAACATTATGTCCTGTCGATGTACCAGATACTGGTGACTGTGCATAAGTCACTTGCTTGTTGGTGAACATTGCCAATTCTTCAAAGTACTAGAGTTGATAAGTGATAGTTGGTGTTGACATCAATGACAAAACCATACCAAAATACCAACATTTTGTATACAGTCTACAACCATTACTATTCCATGTGATGACACTGCTTCGAGGCATCCAAATCAACAAAGATTGGAAGATGGCTTTTCATCTATCAAACATAATGAAGCTTGACACAGGTCATGGGTTAAGCAACTACATCTTCCCAATTTCAACTGCTTGCAAATTTCTAAAACCCACTCAACGAATTCAATTTGTGCATTCATATCTATATGAGGCGTTTTTGAACAATTTACATGCCCACTTTGCATACGTGTTCACGCTTTTGCATTGACGGGAACACATTGAACAATTCGCCTAATTCATCCATGGTTCCCCATCTTACAATCATTTGCCACTATTCAAACCTGCATTCATAGAAACCTATGAGATAATATTGCCTGAGGCACTTTGAAAGTGCATATGCCATGTCCATGAATCATTTTTGGGTGTATGTTCCAGGGCGTTGTAACTGCAACATCTAACATAAAGATTTACACATTTTGTATTTATATCCAGTTGCGTTTGATGGAATTTGTCTGCTAAATCTACCATTCCCCTTTGCAATTACCAAAATCATTGCAACCTGGTCTAGGCCTTCATAGCTGATCCACTATACCTTAATGGATACCCATGATATATTCCTAAACTCCCACGATGGTGCAAACACAAAAAGTGCCTAAAAGAGGCATAGAGATGGATGTTCATCTGCCAATGCATTTTCTTGAAATGCTTCAATATCTATATTTAATACGCATAGCCTGCGTATATGATATGTGCAAAAATTGCATTTTAACCACAATCCTTCTTAGGCATCGAAAAGTTCACATGTTGTGTCAATGTCTCCTCATTTCTGCACACACATCCATAGGGCATTGCATCTACAGTATTAGCATAAATTCTCCATCGTATGTGCTTACAAAACCCTAGCACCCAATTTGCAGGCCACTTTAGGGCAAATACATCTCCTCCCACAATGCCGCAATGAGTAACATCCCTCCTCTTTTCCATCACGTGATCACGCGATAGCTAGGATATAATAAAACATGCACGATCATTGACCTTCCAAAAGAAAATAGCAAATCTTTAATTTTCTATTTAATATTTCAAGACTCACAAAATTTTAATTTGCCGCATTTGATTTTGATTTTTTACTTTCGGGCCCACCAAATGCTATACATATTTTCAATTAAAATCATTATAAAATGACTTAAATGATATTTTGAACACCAAATAATATGTTTAATAATGTTATCTCAAAACATCATTAAATAATTTCTTGAACCATTTTACCAATTTACCCCATATGTAATTATTTTTTTTCAATAAAAATGGATTGTTCCACTAAACGTTTTTATTAATATTTTTTATTTTTTACACAGGATTCAAAGAGCATATCGGAGGAAAGAACCTTGGGAAGAAAACCTCCGATCACAACTCATAAAATAAACCCATAGTATCTAATGGATCAATTTATACACCCTGCCCAAAACCACATACAAAATGCGGCCACAACACATATAATATCAGTTTTGCATAGAGCCCATATGATAGTTTGCCAACAAAACCCATCGGATAATTTTGAAATGTAGACTCCACAACTACTATCAATGGAAGAAGACAAAATTTTCCAAAGCCCTGTGCCAAATCCCATGAGCCAAAAACCTTCCTGCCAAAAAAGAAAGTATCAAAAAACCTTTGGAAAAACACTATTGTATCAAATACCATGAGCTCAAACTCTCCTCCAGACACCGAAAATGAATACTTGAAATGAAAGGGCAAAGCGAGAATAATTATCATCATAAAATTTTACATCAACATTACTCAAGAAAATCACAAAACTATTGCTGCAAACCTTCCCATACCCTAGAAGGAATTTCCTCAAAACCCACCTCTCGCTGATTAGCATTGCTATCAATGGCTAAATTTGCCAAATAATCCGCAATCTTATTAACTTCTCTATAACAATGGGATACCAAGAAAGATTCAAACAATTCTAATTTTTGTAAAATGGGATCAAGTATATATTGCAAATTCCAACAATTCGATTTATTTTTCATAACACATTGAGTAATCACCATAGAATCACCTTCAATTATTAAGTCCTTAATTCCCAAAGAGATTGCCATATCCAATCCAAAAGACAAAGCATGAAATTTTGCATAATTGTTAGTTTTAAAACCAATAGCATGACACTTAGCTCGAATAAAATTTGCATTGTGATCATAAATTACCATGGCTACCCTAGCCGACCCAGGGTTACCACGAGAGGCCCCATCAAAATTTAGTTTAAAGTGCCCCCGCGGAGGAGGTTTCCATCTAGAAGAGCATCTCTTACCTATTGCATCATTCTTTTTTAAAATTTAACCATGAGAGGGTAAAACTGACAGCATCTTCCAAACTCTAGTAACTCTACTATCCCAGTGTGAAAAAGAAGTAAGATTTTCCAAATTCTTATAAATAAATGACAAAGCAACCTCAGAGATTGAAGACTCAATTTTTAATAGAACCTCAGACACAGGAGAACTTGTTTTTTTAAATATCCTATTTTTTCTCTCTAGCCAACATTCCAAATCACAATAGATGGAGATATGATCCAAATGCATGCATAAAAATATGAGGCAAGCATAAAGGGCCAAGATCTAAAATGGGAAATGAGATCCTTACCAATAACAAAGGATATATTTAACTTCTCAAACAACCACTGCCAACATTCATAAGCATAATCACAATGTAGGAATAGGTGTGAAGAAGATTCCAAATTTTTGTTACAAAGGACACAAGAGAAAACAACAGTAATACCAAGCCTGTCTCATACCTATAAGGACTTTGTCTATACTGCCAACCAAGCAAAGGCTCTAGCTTTAGGAAGGCAAGCTGAATGCCAAAACAACTTATAAGGCCAAGATGATAAATCTTTAGCAACCATAAGAGAGTTGTAACCATCTTTAACAGTGTACTTACTAGAAATATTCTTTGTCCAAATAAGTTCATCCTCAGAATCAGAAAGAAATACAATTCTATCCCCCAAAATCTTCTCAAAATCTAATTTCATACTTTGATCAACATCTAAGAAATCAATCGACTTCCATCTAGCTAGCTTAAGGGGTCCACTAGTCACAATTTCAAAATAATCTGCTACAAAAACACCCCAAAGGGAGGAAACAACAGTGATCAGAGGAGACCAATCCCTAATATTCACAAAAGGTGTGTGTCCATTCCATACTTCATCCCAGAATCTGACCTTTCTACCATTATGAACAATCCATGAGAGATGAGGCAAAATAACTGATCTACATTTACAAAGGAAATTCCAAATAGCAGAACCCAGAGGCAAATTTGAGACTTTAAAAATGTACTCTCTTGGTCCATTATTTAAATATTTGGCAAACATAATCTGTGCCCATAAGGAGCTAGGCTTGTCATATAATTTCCAAACCAACCTAGCACCTAAGGCTAAATTCTGATTCTCCAGACTCTGAATTCCTGTTCCCCCAAGTTCCTTAGGAAAACATACCTTATCCCATGCAACTAAAGGGATTTTCTTCTTGCCATCTTTATTATTGTTCCAAAGAAAATCTCTAAGAGTATCCTATAAACTAACCATAGCTTCTTTTGGAGACTTCAAAACAGACATGAGATATATGGGAACAACATTCAAAACAGATTTAATGAGAACAATTTTACACGCCAAAGTTAACCATCTATGATTCCATGAGAAAATTCTTTTAGAAATGACCGAGATAATCTTATCCCAAAGACCAATCTTATCCTGTTTAACAAAGAAAGGAATCCCAAGGTAAGTACATGGAATATTTCCAGTCTCAAATCCCCAAAAGGATTGAAACCTACGCTGAACCAGTAGTGATGTGTTAAGGAAACAAATCTTTGATTTATCACCATTCACTTTTTGACCAGAAAACGATGCATAATTCTGTATTATTCTTTTAATCACTTTTGCCTCAATTAACGAAGCATGTCCAAATAATAGAGTATCATCTGCAAAGAGACAATGAGAAATACTTTGGGGAATATTCTGAATCCTTATACCTTTCCAAAGCCCCCCCACTTTAGCATCCCTAATAGCCCAACTAAAGGTTTCAGCTAGGAGAATAAACAAAAAGGGAGAAAGGGGATCTCCTTGTCTCAAACCCCTAGAGGAATTGAAATAACCACAAGGAGAACCATTAATTAAAACCAAGAATCTTGCAAAAGGAATACATCCACAAATCCATTTGACCCAAGCCTTGGAAAAACCTAACTTCTCAAGAACAACACATAAAGCTCCCCACTCTACTCTATCATAAGCCTTCATCATGCCTAGTTTAAGTATCATGGTCGGGGTTCTTTGGGTGGAAATAGAATGCAACACCTCATGTGCTACAATTGTACCCTTTGTCGTCTCCCTTCCGGGAACAAAACCACCTTGCTCCAATGAAATGATCCTAGGTAGAATTTTTGCCAACCTAAGGAAAATTGCCTGCGTAAATATCTTATACAAAGTGTTACATAAAGCAATGGGGCGAAAGTCAGCAAAAGTCTTAGTATCCTCTTTTTTCGGAATAATTGCAATCATTGTAGTATTAAGTTCTTTTAAAATAGACCTATTTCTCCTAGTTTCCTCGAGAGACAATAAAACATCATTTCCTACAAAATCCCAACATTTCTGAAAAAATAAAGGAGTAAAACCATCTAGTCCTAGAGCTTTATCCGGATTCATGGCAAAGACAACACTCTTAACTTCTTCTAAGGAAAAGGGAGACATCAACATCTTATTGTCTCCCAAAGATACTAAAGGAGGAATATTAGATATAATATCATTGCCAAGATTTCCATTTTTCGAAGATAATAATGACTTAAAAAACCTATCTGCCTCTGAAGCAATGTCCTCTAGCTCTGTCAATAAATTCCCATTCTGACACTGAATACAAGATATCCTATTCTTACATCTTTTAATCTTAGTTTAAGAATGAAAACATTTTGTGTTCCTGTCACCATATGAAAGCCACAACTCTCTAGATTTCTGTCTCCAATAGATTTCCTCTCTAGCTAACACCTCCTCAAGCTGTAATTTTAGTGACTTAAATTCATCAAAAACTTGTGGCACCATACCATGTTGAAGCACATGAGTATTAAGACACTCAATCATATCTTGAATCCTTCATTTCTCCTGAAAAATATTCTTAAAATGCGAGATATTCCATTCCCTAATATTCAATTTCAAATAGCTTAACTTCTTAGCAATCTGAAACATACGTGACCTAGAACAAAAAGGAGCAAAATTCCACCACTTCATAAGCAAAGGCAAAAAGGAAGAATCCCTAAACCACATGGGCTCAAATTTAAATGGAGACTTAAAAGAAGCCCTATCCTCAATTACTGAAAGGGAAATTGGAAAATGATCAGAACCCAAGATTGGTAGAATAGAGGAAAAGAATTCAAAATCTGAATCAATCCAATTCTCAGATAACAAAAACTGATCTAATCTCTCAACAATCTAAGAAAAATCCCTTCTCATGTTTGTCCATGTGAAAACCCCATTCTGAGACTTACAATAAAAAGGCTCATATCAGAAATGAAATCCCCAAAGTCACCCATAATCCTTTTATTAGGGAAAACACCTCCTCTTTTTTCATCTAAATCAGCGATAGCATTAAAATCACCCCCGAAGATAATAAACGAACCATTTTTTAAGGGAGAAGAAATCCTCTTTAATTCACCCCATAACTTACTCTTCCCTTGAATTCTTGATGGAGCATAAATGTTAAAAAGCTAGAATTTAACCTTCGAAATCTTGCTTATAACTAAAGTCAACATCTAATTTGTAGCAAATGCCACTAACTGTACCTCAATATTATAATTATTCCAAAGTAGTGCCAAACCTCCGAAGCACCACAAGCAGGAGAAGAAAGAAAATTCCACCTTCTCCAAGATGAAAAAACCAAATCAGCAGACTCCTTTGACAACTTTGTTTCTTGCAACATAAAAATATCACACTTAATTAAGTCCATCTTGGACTTAATTAAGCATCTCTTGTTAGGGGCATTTAAGCCCCTAACATTCCAAGAAATAATTCTCATTGTCCTCAAGGGGAGGCCAAAGCTCCCCTCTTCCCATTAATCGGAGAATTTTTGCTTTCCCCAAAGCAACCTTGCAAATTACGTTTCACAACCCCTGATCTTGTCACAGGAGGACTAGTCACAGATCTTTTACTCCTCTTTCTTTTTACACTTACAATAGTTAGGCATGTTTTCTTAAGCTTACCAAGAGAAACCGAATGCCTCTCTTGCCCACCAGCAGGAGAAAGGGACAAAGTCTTTTGAATTCCAGCATCAATTTCCATTTGAGTCTTAAGATTATTTGGAGGCCTACCTCTCCTAGGAGAAACTACCGATGGTGATAAAAATAGAGTTGTTTGGACAATTGGTAAACTCTTGCATGACTTTGGAGAAGACAGGATAACTGGATTATCTTCAAAACCCAACTCTGTTGTATCCAAAATTGCAAAAGGATTAGCAGATGCAGAAATTGGAAGGGTCAAGTTTATACCCCCCAAATCATTCTCAATTGAACAAACAACTCTATCGGTAATACCCTCATCCATTTGATGTGCATGATTGTTAAAAATATCATTTACTTGCTGAACCAGATTCTCATCTGGCATAATAACAAGGACAACCTCTGACGGATTACTATTCCCTAAGGAAGATTCATTAGCCATATTAATTTCAACATTCAAAGGGGAATTATTAGACACTAAATTCTTAATTTCTTGAACTAAAGAAGCATCATTAGGAAAACCTATGGCAGGTACTATTTAATAGTTTCCATATCAACCACTGAATTTTTATCTAAATTCACATTCTTTGAAGAATCCAAAACCTCCTTTTGAGTGCATGAAGACAAATTGTCGTCCTTACCCTTTGTGTGATTATTTGGCATCTTAGGGCAATCTATCATCAATGGATGATCTACTCCATTCATTGGGGATTACCATCCACTATACCCCCGTTATTAGAATATGTCTTCAGTAAAGATGAAAGTGAGACCGAACCCGAAGTGTGATCATTTGGTTTCCCAGAACTACGACACAATGGATTATTTTCAAGATTAATGTGACCCGTATCTACCAATTTATGCGAAGAGCTATTTCCACATCCTTCAACCGAAGGTCCCGCCGACAAACTATCTTTATTAAGGGAATTAGGGATAGAGCCAACAACCTGCTGGTTTTTCTTAAAATCCATAAGTAACTGATTATCCAAAAGCAAAGGAGACTTAAGAAGCTCTGCATCTAATTTCTCAATTGACTAGTGTCAAATACCATCATGAGACTTGATATTACAAGTACGGGGGCAAACATTGTTAGGGTTAATAAGAACACAAATTTTTACCAGAACCCCCCCCTCCACAAAGTCCATTTTAGATGTTAAAAAAGTTCCAATAGTATTTCCAATTTTCTCAAGAACATCTGGATCCATAAATTCAAAAGGAATTTTAGGTAAACCAAACCAGAAAGGAATAAGTTTCGAACTAGACCAAGAAGGAACAAAAAAAGGTTTCCAAGCTACAATTGAAATTAAATGTTTTCCAAACCAATGATGCGAAGTTCTTAATACCTCATCTCTGAAAGAAGGAGAATCAAAGACAATAATAAAAGCATTCATAGACAATAATTGAAAATAATGCATATCCCCCCATCTTTTCTGCAATTTATGATAAAGCTTTAACAAACTAATTTGATCAGCCCAAATTTCCCCAGAAATAGCATTCGTATGCAAACTATTCGCTTTCTTATTGACATAGGAACTCAAAAGATCGATACAAGGGATAGGAGCCCAAACCTATGATGAAGAAACCCCCGACAGAATAGGATCAGTGGGTATCTTACTTACCTTTTTTGGAGTAGCTTCCTTGAGGTTCACATTTACCTTATTTCCCACTTGCTATGAAGAATCAGAAACCCTAGCCGTAGCCTCCTTATTTGCCAAGCCAACAACCCTAGCAAACGTTTGCTGATTGTCGAGATCCAAAGACCATTTCCTCGAAAATCCCTTGAATTTCTTCTCAGAATTCCCTTGATTCACACCATTATTAAAATGCCCTTGAGTGAATCTCCTTCCATTGTTATTCTGCCTGCTGTTACTATTTATCAGATTGCCATTAGTTTTATGTCAAAGTTATACTATATACTCTAGTCGGTTATCTATTACCGAAATATTCAGTCGGTATGTACAGTCTAGTCAGTTACAGAAGAAAGCAGTCATAGAATGCAATATACACCGAGCTGTCTACCAAGTATCTTTACATGTCTACCGAGCCGCAAAGATGACACACCGAGTGAAACGTGTTACCAGATTCATTGAACCTAGACATGCATATGAAAACGTGTTACAAGATCGAGGCACATCTAACCGTTATCACATTGGAAATTGCACTTAAAGATTGTGTATGATTTTGAGGTTATCTAACCAATGAAATATTTTGCATGGTTATTCATTCAATAAATTGTGTTTGTAAGATCGAAGCAATGAATTGGATCACCATCATAAGAGATCTATTTATACAGCATGAGTTTAAGAGTTAAAGGTGTGTGCATGAGTGTAAGAAGACTGTTACAGAGACACAGAGGTCATCAAGAAGGTTTTCAGAGAACAGTTGAAGAATATAGCAAATAGAAGGGTTTACCAAGTTACTATATGGGTTACCGAGGTATGCTATAAGCAAGGTAATCTATTCTGAGCACATAGAATCTGCTATAACATTCTAGATGTAAAGCTGCAGATATTTGTAATGATTTTATTGTAATATTGTGAAGTTGTAAGAGAAACCTTTAATAGGGTAAAAGACTCTAATCAAGTCTATAAATTGTAAAGCCTCTAACCAGGTGCAACATTTAGATGAAGTGTTGTAAAATCCTTTAGCAAGGTAGATCTAACAGATCTTGTTACTCCTAATAGGGTAAGCTATGAGAAATAGCTAAACATGTAGCTCTAACCGAGCACTCTTTATTATTGCAGTAGTGAAGTTGTGGGTGCCATCCCCATCGCAGTTTTTCTCTCTAACCAAGAGTTTCTGCGTAATCAAAATATATGTGTTATGGAGTGAATCATGTATATTTGTTATCTATTTGTTTTAGTTTTATATTATGTTACTGCACTATTTGGTTTATGCATAACAATAAAGATATTGTTGAAGGAAATTTTTGAAGTACTGATTCACCCCTCCCCTCTCAGTACATTAGCTTTCCATATTGGGCCTAACAATTGGTATCAGAGCTTGAATCTTGGAAAAGGGTTTATCTGCCTAAAGAGAAAGATCTTATTAATGGAAGGCTATAACAATCTCAGAGGATTGTGTATCTGCAAGAAGAGCTGGGTCATGCTAATCAAGTGATTGCAGACATGCAAAGGCAAATGCAAAAATCTCTGAAAGTGAGAAGAAGATTATCTGATGATTTGTAGGACTCTCAAGAGTTAGTGGAACAAATTGAGACATCATTTGAGAACAGTATATCTGAAGAGACTGAAGAAATGATTGGAGTATTGAAAGAAAAGAACAAAGCACTGGCTGATCAACTAAAAGCAATGAAAAGAGAACATGAACATTTCAGCACATAGATGATTGAAAATCTTGATGCATTGAGAATAGCTGAGGATAAAGTAAGAGATCTAGAAAGAGAGAAACAACAACTTGAAGTCTTAGTATCTGATAAGAGTGATGAAACCATAAGGTTGACTGGAATTCAACAAAACCTATCAGATCAACTAGGTTATGCACATCATGAAGCAATTCTGAAAAATGATGAGAATCAAGCATTGAAACTTGAAGTATCAAGGTTGACTGATGAACTTGAAACAAAGAAGAAATCCAAAGAAACACTGAAGAAGAGTTATGAAGCATCAAAGATGTTGGATGAGCAACTGAATACAAGAAGACCCAACAAAGATGCATGACTCAGTTACAAAGGAAAAGACTCTACCGAGAAAGGAATTCATACTACCGAGAGAGGAGAATCATCAAAGCAAGCTGGAAACAAGAATAACATCAAAAGAAAGAAGCCTATTTGCAACTACTATGGAAATCAAGGTCACACTGCTAACATATGCCAAATCATAAAAGGTAAGCAACCGAATGCCACTAAGTCCAATGGTTATTGTTACAATTGCAATAAATATGGTCACACATCTAATCAATGTAGGACAAAGTCTGTTAACAATTATCAGAAGGCAAAATTCAAAGGGTTTTGTAAAAACTGTAATAGATATGGACATAGTACCGAGAAGTGCTGGTTTAAGCAAAAGAACTACATGTAGTATGCACAACGAGCAAATGCTAGAGGATACCAAACTCACACAGATCCTTACCGACAGTATTCTGCAGCACCATGGGATTACAATACAAGGATATGGTGTGAATGTTGTGGAAGATATGGACATATAAGTGCCAACTATTTTATAAGGTTTGGGATGTACAACCGAAGATAATGGAGAAATCCTAGTATGACATGTTTTCATTGTCACAAAGCTGGACACTTAGCTAGAGATTGCAGAGATCAACCTAGAAAAGACAGAAGAAATAAAAGAAAAATTAAAGATGATTTGGAAAAAGAAGGAAATTGTGTCAAATGAAGAAAGCACCTTACCTACCGAGTTAGGTGCACCTATTCCAAATTAATCGGTAAAGGTATGAAGGGACTGCATTCTTTAAAGGTTAAAATCTTAACAGTTCCTATTCTATTATGTACTTAATTCAAAATCTGCATAGTTAAGATGTAATAGTAAGTTTGAAATTCTATCGAAGTCTTTGAAGCACTTTACAGGAAGCCTGTCAAGTCGGTAAATGAAGGAAGTTTGGTTACTCGGTTAAAATGAAAAAGGAGAGTAAATCGGTTAAAGAGGAACCGAGTGCATTTAATGTTTTGACCTAACCCGCACGGAGCCCGATAAGGTATTTTGTGTACTTAAAAGCATTTTCACGTTCATTTACACTTACCAAGTTTTCGAGAAAGCAGAGCAAGCGATTCAAAGGCGATCAAACCTCCTACAAAGAAAATTCAAGGTATTTACATCAAATCTCAACACATTGTTAGGCTGGTTTACCGATCTTATCTAGTTGCCATTATCTGCTAAGTATAAAGCATTTGTCGTTTGAAATCCTGAAACCCTAAGGACTCTTTTTTAGTTTTTTTTTATCTGATATCTTCAATGGCACCCAAGATCCAAGATCCCATAGTTGTCAAGAATGTAGAGAAGCCCTCACTGAAATACTCTTTGACCCCCAAAGTTGCTTCTGAACCGGATGACAAAACCGTCTTTTCACTCATCCCGGATAGAGTATTGTTAGTCGAAGATGTGAGATTCTTCACCAAATATCATGTTGAAGAACTCGATCATGTTGAAATCAGAGACACAAATGATGAGCTATGTATCGATGGTATATTGAACAACAAGTATGAGCACATCAAGATCAAGGGATTAATTGAAGCCCTAACATATCCTCGTGTGTTCAAACCCCAGTGGGTCAAGTTTGTTCTGAGAAGAGTTCACGTTGATTTCATGTGGCTAGAAGAACAACCATTTAAGATTACCAAGGAAATCATTCATCTGATTACTGGTTACCCTATCTATGATCATGCCCGAGCCCAGAAGATGATATCACAGAAGGAATTGATCAGTTTAACCGGAGTGGAATCTAATTGCAGAGGATTGAAACTGAATAATGTCACTGATGAAGAACTAAAATTTTCCATTAGAGTTATGGGCTACTATTTCTTCCAAACGGCAAGGGAAAACAGTGTTCCCTGTGCAGCAGTAGACTTGGCTTACAAAATTGTGAAAAAGGGAATGAAAATTGACCTATGTGAGGTGTTGCTGAAGAACCTATTTGAAAATCTAAACACCATCAGGAAGTCGAAGAAGAACAACTCGGCTAATACTCTAAAGTTTGGATCACTATTGGTATGCATGTTTTTCTGCTTTGAAAAATTCTTTCCATCAGTCGGTAAAGTTGTTTGGGAGATACACCGACCTATCACCCATCAGATTAATGACTTCATTCAGAAGTTAGGTGATAATTTCAATGATATCATGGATGATTACTTCAGTAAATTTCAAGAGAAAATGCATAACAGATATAGGATTCCACCCCAGCTAGTAGAGAAATACAAAAATGATATACGTTTTGAAGTTGACACCGATTACTGTTATGTGAATGTTGTGGAACCAAGGACTCAATCTTTGTCACCAATGGGTTACGAGATTGATTTTGACATCACAAAACAACAAATTGATGCATTTCTTACATTTCCCAGACATGCTACCGAGCTGAGGTATGGTACCTATGAGGAAGTAAAGGAAAAGGTAAAGATGAATATTGTAGTACCCAAAGCTACAAGAAAGGCAACAAAGATGATTAAGGCATTGTCAGAAAAAATCGGAGAAGACTCTTCCTCTACACCTGTCAAAGGCACCATTGCCATTATAGAAGAGGAATTTGAAGCCCAAGAGGCAGCTATAACACTGAGCACTGAATTGCCTAAGGGTAAAGTGTTAAAGAGAAAGAAACATGACACATCAAAAGTCTCACCGACTCCACCTCCAGTAAAACAACCTAACACTAGAGCATCTGCAGCTTCACCGAGTAAGAAGACAAAGAGTGTTAATGTTCCCAAGGTAACAAAGACATACAAGAAATCTACTCGGAGACTCATTTTGGCAAAAGAGTCTAGTGATACTGAATCAGAAGATGCAAGCAAATTTCATATTGTCAAGAGCAAGAAGGTAAATATACATAGTGTTGACAACTTTTGTGCTAATCTGAAAGAATATGGTGGATTTGGAGGATTTAGATATGTGAAGTATGAAACCAGGAACAATGATGAGAAGAGACAAATTGAAGAAGTTGTCATCTGCACACTTCTAAAGTTCCAGTTAGCTCCATTAGAACTAGCCAAGTCACTTCCAAATGAATTGTATCTGCATATTGATAATAGGTGGAAGTATGCAATGGACTCAGAGAAACAAATCAGAGAAAGAAGTCTAGTCCATCTCTTTCCTAATATGTCAGTAGCTGAAATAAAGGAACATCTGACAACCTACAATTCAAAGTTTCTTGTCAAACAAAGAGCCTTAAAACTGATGAATGGGCTATATATTGAAGTAGAAAATGAGACAAAAGTAAAGTGGCAGGAAATCTTCAAAATCAAGGATGTCAGTGAGCAAGCTACAGTTGAAATCGTTGATGTCACCGAGCAAGGTCCTGATGCTACCGAACAAGACCCTGCTGACACCATTCAAATAGATGAAGATGTCATGGATACAGAGGCCTCAGAACATGAAATGATAGAAGGCACTGCATATGCAAAACTTGTATCTAGTGAATCCGTTTTGGAACAAGTTCAGCCTTATCCACCGGTCATGCAACCTATCTCAACCGAAACTCCCTAGGATACAGATCAAGGCACCGAAGATCACAAGTCTGCAACAGGAGAAGGTACTACTCAAGAACAGACATCTCAAGCACCTTCTAGCATTGAGAATGTTGCGACTAAGACACCAAGTACGGAGACACCGAAGCACTCTACAGAGGCTAAAGGAACTGATCAAAGTGTTGCCTCTACCGAGCAACCTGCCGAGGGTAATCAAGCCTCACAAGCAATTGTCTTAGTTCCATCGGTGAAAGGTAAAGAAAAGAAAGTGAAGAAGCATAGTTTTAAAGTTGATTTGTCAAAACCAATAGTGTTGCCCAATGTAGACATATCAAAATTAAAGGGGCAAGCACTCATTGATTTCGATGAACTGTGCAAAGCAAAGGCCGAACAAGAGAAGCAAATGGCCATTCAAAAGAAAAATAAAGTACTTCAGAAGGTAAAAGAACTCCTAATAGATATGCTACCCGAAGCTACAGTATCAACAGATGCAGCCATCCACATTCAATTGGACGAAATCCTAACAAAGATAGAGACATCTGGAGTAGATGCATCGGAGTATTTGAGCAAGCTGAAAGACAAAGAGCTCACTGCCAAAATGATAGAAGAGGTACAAAAAGCTATAGCTATTGGCAAAGTTAAACTTGTCAAATTTATTGCTGAGTTGACTCCTCAACTCAAGCACATTCATTATTTATTTCAGAAACTCTGCAGATTTTCTTTATTCATTAAAGACATTAAGAATAAAATAGAGGCAATTGAGAAAGAGATCACCGATCTCTCAAATAAGTTGACCACCAAGCCAAATTCAGTTCAAAAATTTTATACAAAGCTTCAATAGCTCATGGCTCAACAATTGGACTTAAGAAATGACGAACACAAGATCAGGATGGACATAATGACACTTCAGACATTATTCCTTCCCCATCTTTCATCAGTCCAAGAACAAATCAACCGAGCCACATACTTATCTACTACTCAAGAGGGAAGCACTCTAGATGGCTTAATATCACTATTGGTTGATATTCAAGCACAAAATTCTTTAATGGACAGTGTAAAGGATGCACTCTCTGTTGCTCTCACCGATGCCCGAACCAAGTACAAATCCATTTTTGACCAGTTACTGCCCCTGAATGGAAATTAAGTTTTTTATGTTTGTCAAAAAGGGGGAGTGATACTATATTTGGGAAGTAATATGTTACAGTACTAGGGGAGTGATACAATATTAATACAATTTTGGGAGAATGGTATAGTATTCGGAGTATAGTATACAGGGGGACTATACCGAGCAGAATAAGCAGAGTATCCAAGAGCAGCGAACCAAGTAGTATACAGAACATTAAGCAAAGCACAAGAACAAATCATCAAGCATGCAAAAAAAATCAGAATTTTGTACAGTATATCGATAAGGGGAGTATATCTGATATATTATTTTATTGACTATTGTATATACTGTCAGCATAGTCAAATTTTGCAAAGTATATAGATTATTGAGTTATAACTTTGAAAGTAGTTTTTGTCAAACATCTCAACTAATGTCAAAAGGGGAGATTGTTACTACTTATCAGATTGCCATTAGTTTTATGTCAAAGTTATACTATATACTTTAGTCGGTTATCTATTACCGAAATATTCAGTCGGTATGTACAGTCTAGTCGGTTACTGAAGAAAGCAGTCACAGAACGCAGTATACACTGAGCTGTCTATCGAGTGTCTACCGAGCCACAAAGATGACACACTGAGTTGATTTACACCGAGTGAAACGTGTTACCAGATTCATTGAACCTGGACATGCATATGAAAACATGTTACAAGATCAAGGCACATCTAACCGTTATCACATTGGAAATTGCACTTAAAGATTGTGTATGATTTTGAGGTTATCTAACCAATGAAATATTTTGCATGGTTATTCATTCAATAAATCATTTTTGTAACATCGAAGCAATGAATTGGATCACCGTCATAAGAGATCTATTTATACAGCATGATTTTAAGAGTTAAAGGTGTGTGCATGAGTGTAAGAAGACTATTACAGAGACACAGAGGTCACCGAGAAGGTTTTCAGAGAACAGTTGAAGAACAGAGTAAACAGAAGGGTTTACCGAGTTACTATATGGGTTACCGAGGTATGCTATAAGCAAGGTAATCTATTCTGAGCACATAGAATCTGCTATGACATTCCAGATGTAAAGTTGCAGATATTTGTAATGATTTTATTGTAATATTGTGAAGTTGTAAGAGAAACCTTTAACAGGGTAAAAGACTCTAATCAAGTCTATAAATTGTAAAGCCTCTAACCAGGTGCAACATTTAGATGAAGTGTTGTAAAATCCTTTAGCAAGGTATATTTAACAGATCTTGTTACTCCTAATAGGGTAAGCTATCAGAAATAGCTAAACATGTAGCTCTAACCGAGCACTCTTTATTATTGCAGTAGTGAAGTTGTGGGTGCCATCCCCACCATAGTTTTTCTCTCTAACCAAGAGTTTCTGCGTAATCAAAATATATGTGTTATGGAGTGAATCATGTATGATTGCTATCTATTTGTTTTAGTTTTATATTATGTTACTGCACTATTTGGTTTATGCATAACAATAAGGATATTGTTGAAGAAAAGTTTTGAAGTACTGATTCACCCCTCCCCTCTTAGTACATTAGCTTTCCATATTGGGCCTAACACCTCCATGCCACACTGCGTCTGTTCCCAAAGAAGCCTTGAAAGTATTTTGAAACTGGCCAAAAAACCTTGTTATTTCCACTTCGATTTACCTATATCGCCATGTCCTTCCATCTGCTGTTCGTGTAGACCCACTGTGGAACATGAGGCGGGTCTTCCCAGCCCACATCCGCCCATGAACCCAAATGTCCTCTATCAGCCATGTCCGATCACTGTATTAAATTTATGCCTCTTTCTTGCTTTGATTCCTCCTTCCTAAAGCTCACACCACCTCTGAAAAATAAATGGCTCTGGAAAGCATTTGCAGACCCACCAGGAAGGAAATTGCGCCATTATCTAATGTTAGATCCATATTTGTTTCCGAGTGCATATGGCATACAAATATATTGCTATCTTGTTCATGCTAGCCAAAAATCAAAGCCTCACATCTGCGTCACACAGAATGGAAAGCTCCAGAAAACACTTCCTCCGCTTGAAGAAAGTGACATGAGTGGCCGCCTTTTTCTCTATTTTCTTCAGCGACAAGCTATGATCTGTAACTCTAAAATGCAACACTAGGTTTTCAATCAAAGGTTAAGATACACAAAATCGACAGTCAGGGTTTTATCTCTCTCAAATGGTAAAGTTTCCCAAATTTACTTATGGAAATGTTGTATGAAATGGTAAACAAGCAATTCGAGTTCTATAAAATGCAATCCAAGCTGTCCGGATCAAATCTGGCCCTTTCACTTTCCATTAATGGCAGAGAAGACGATATGCAAGGGAGGCTTTATCTGTCAACAGTCGCAGACGCTCAGATTTGTAAACCTAAGGGTGTCACATGCACCATGAATGGAGATAGGTAGCTATAGACACCAATCGATTCCATCCTCGCAAGCAGAACCCTACCCCAAATTTTTCAAACCCGCGAGATAGATTCAAAATTCACAGCCTTGCCTTAGTGATTTGTATTAGGAATCAATACCAAATTGCTCACTCCTCTACCCCATATGTAATTATTATTTAAACCATAATAATGATTAAAATAATAAAATATTACCACTGACCCTACAAATATAACTTCACTATTTGGCAAGGGAAGCTGGGTCCCTGGCGGGCCCGACTTAATTTTTTTTTGTTCTTAAACAACTGCATCCTGGGAAAGATCTGAGAACACTTCCACACTCATCTGGGTCATCAATTTGCACAATTTGATCATTGGAAACTAATTTTCAACACTTTGCAAAAGTGACCAAAACCACCTCTGTACCCCGGAAACCGCCTTCAAAAACCACTCAAATGGCCACCCGAGACCATGCCACTTGACAAACACATAACCTGATATATTGTTAATCACCCTGCAAAATTTTTTTTCTTGAAGATTCCTTAAACACAAGATATTAATCCCCAAAGATCACTACTTAGCTGTTTCTGCACTGAAACCTACCAGAAACCTCTTCAAACCCAGTTTGAAAACAATTTTGAAAACATATCACATGAAATCATGAAGAGATGGAAACTGACACACACACTCATTTCACTACAAGGAATCTCAAGGACCAATTGGTTTGAGAAAATAATCATCCGGGTGAAAGATATTAATGCTCAAAGTGGCTCTCTTGGCCATCTTGAAAAGTTGCACTGGTGAAAACAACTTGAAGCACCTCCAATCACCGATTAGGAACAATGTCAAATCACCATCTCAAGAGTTGCCATCTAGCAAAGTAGTACATTTAGGTACCCTGAGTATGTATGCAAGAAGGCTTGATCCAATTTGATTACATATGAAAATTATTCACCCTCAAAGTTATCTACTCTACAACTTCTAAACATGTTCTTTCTGAAACATTGAAAAAGTCCATATGGAATGAGCCTTAAAAACTGACCAAGCGAAGAGCTAGGGGGCTACAAATTGGGTAGATGGTAGACAAACCTATATAGAATCATTGTGTACTACCACTTTTGACTGCAGATCAATTGGGTGTAAATACAAAATTCTGAATTGGGTACTGAACTGTTGTTTGACACTACCTGATTTGCAGAAAACAACAAATTGCAAATGATTTGGCTTTAGGAAACATGTCAAATGAAAACATATGAGTCTAAAAATGAGCATAGTAGTACATAATTTTGCAAGGAACACAAGGGAACAAGAATTTCCTCACAACAATTAACAGGGTGCAAGTTATAAGCCTCCAAAGTAGGCTACTTAGGCTTTCCTAGAAATTTGAACCATACAAATTTGTGCAAACCCCTAAAAGTAGGTGCATTAAAAACATGTAAAAACTGATTTTAGGAGCTTGCAGATGGATATATGAACTTAATGAAATGTGTCCAACACATTCTCCAAGTGATTTCTCATTAAGTTTACTTGATCCCAACTTATTAGCTCTCAAAAGGGCCTTCTCTAATAGCTTTTTCAGTGGTGTACCTCTTCACATCTTAGCAAATTTTATATGGCAACCTCTAAATTTCTTCAAAAATTAGAAGGTTCCAAGAGACCCCATTTAAGACTGACCTGTCTGATTTCAAGTGTATCCATCTCTGTTTAAGACAAGATAATGATCACTTGATATGGATATGATACGATTGATAAGACAGTTTGATCAGTTGATTGCAGCTATTTTACTGGATAGTTGTATCCTTTGTTAACTTTGTGTGAAGCATTTGCTAGATATCTGCTAGGGTGTTTGATTCTTGCGAGACATTTTATTGCAAGTTTTTTTATTGTTTTTCAGATTTTGTGGATTGATATTTGAATGTTTTTGGTATTTTTTTAGGATCATATTTGGATGTTTTTGGTATTTTTTCAGGATCATATTTGAATGTTTTTTGTATATATATATTTTTTCAGAACTTTATATGATTTTTAGGATTTTTTGTGTTTTCTCAATGTTTTTGAATTTTGTGTTTTTTATTGTTTTAAAGATTTTTTCAGGACTTTATATGATTTTTTTAGGATTTTTCAGCTATGTCCCCAATGTGCAGACCTATTATGATATGATGATCTAGGCAATGCATATGGAGACAAAGAATTTTTGACATGATCTATGTTAATGCAATATGCATGATGAAGATGCATTTCCTATTTTGACAAGGATGACTGTGTTTGTTTAGCATTTTGTAATACACCAATTGACTTGGAGGTGCAAAAACATTTCATATATAAGCGATCAATCGATCCTCAATGTCCTTTGGAACATACAAATTAACACAATTAGTGACAAAGATTTACAAATGGAGACGCGAAAAACTTCCTCATTGATTCTCAAAACTTTGATCTTCTTTTTCTCATGTGTGTGCAAATGAGTTAATTCCCACTCTTATGTTCACCAAATATCCTTGGTATACTATATGACTAGCTACGCGGATTATTCTAACTTCAAAAGCATCCCGGATAGACCTCGCTGCCATCAAGCCTTTAGAGCTCTGACGAGGTTATACATTGTAATCTCTCAGATATTGCTCCATTACCAACAAGCATTCATAGCCCTGATGGAGTTATTCACATGCTCCCCTAGTCAAGCTTTTTGTCGCACTTGTATGTGTGATATTTCAGTTATATATTATTGCTCTTTTGCCTTGAGATGGATATTTGGTATAACACTTTTCATTTTTATTTTCTTGCCTTGATTTGTAAGTAATGAAACCTACTTGGGTGTGACAATTAGAACGACACTGAAGTAGAATATTGGATTTTTCACTAGTCATATGATCAACTAGGTGTCTAGAATGAATTAGAGATTTTGTTAATGTGTTTGAGATATAACAATTGACAGATTTTGGGTTAACAAGTATCAAATAGTGAAATCACTACCCAACCACAAGTAAATCGTCGTCATGGGGTAATGTTGAAAATGAATGACCTTAGAATCTCAAAGACTTCATGTTTGAATATCTAAGAAAGGAGATGACTCTTGTTTCTCTTAAATGCAAATAGATGATAAACTTGGACAGTTACCTTGTTTTATTGATGCTGATATATGCTAATGCAGAAATTTTGTGAATGCGATGCATTTGAAAAATAAACTATATGTGATGCAATGCTTTTTAATAAAATGAGATGCAATGTGGAAAGTAAAACCTAAACTAACCCAACCCTTAGATATAGTATCATTTAAGGTGCATGTTGTTCATAGAGTCAGGAAGTGGATCTCCCTCCTTAGTAGCCAAGTTATATGCTTCGTTTCCTATGACCCTTGTTATGATAAAAAGGCCTAGCCAACTAGGTTCAAACTTTCCTAGGTTTTCATGATCTTCTAGGTTCCTTTGGTTCTCTTTGAGAACTAGATCTCCCACTTCAAAATTCCTTGGTCATACTCGTTTATTGTAACTCCTTCTCAGTCTGTTATGGTAAGCTTGCAAGTGATTTAAAGCAGTTTGTTGCTTTTCATCGAGCATTTCTAGCTCTTGTAATCTTGCAACTCGATAGTCTTCCTCTGATATAATGTTTTTTAAGGAGACTCTTCAAGAAGGTAGTTCTATTTCAATAGGTAATATTGCTTTTGTACCATAGACCAATGAATAAGGTGTTTCTCCTTCAGGTGTGCGTACCCCTGTTCTGTAAGCCTAAAGAGCAGGATTTAAATAGAGATACTAGTCTCATCCTGCGTCAGTGACAACTTTCTTCAGGATCTTCAATATTGTTTTGTTTGTTGCCTCTTCTTTTCCATTACTTCACGGATAATAGGGCATTGCAAATCTTTGTTGTATCTGGAATTTTTTACATAGTTCTCTCATTTCTTGATTCTTAAACGGACATCCATTATCAGTCACTATTCACATTGGAATCCTGTACCGACAGATGATGCAGTTAAGCATGAATTTTGCTATCTTCTTACCAGTGGTATATGTTAGAGGGATTTCCTCGACCCATTTGGTAAAATAATCAGTAGCCATTAAGATGAATTTATGCCCATTGGATGAAGTAGGATTAACTTTACCAACAAGATCTAACCCCCACTGTGAAAACAACCAAGGTGATGTGATAGGTTGGAGATCCTGTGCTGGTGCATGAATGAGGCCTCCATGCACTTGACATTGTCTACATTTTTGTACATATTTGTAGGCATCATTTTCCATACTAGGCCAATAGTATCCAGTTCTTAGTAACTTCTTTGATAGTGCAGGTCCACTTGGATGTGCACCACAAATTCCATCATGTACCTCTTTTAAGGCAAGTTGCGCTTCTTCAAAATCAAGACATCGAAGAAGTGTCCCATCAAGGCTCTTTCTTTACAATGTGTCAGCAATAATGGTGTGTCTGGATGGCTGACGAATAAGAGTCTTCTTTTGATTTCTTGATAGATCAGGAGACATACTAATTATGTAAGTAAGTGTATATCTCATTATACCATGGGGATTCAGGACCCACAATGACACATACACATTCTGATGAGGAAATCTCATATGTCAGTACCATCAATTGTTCTACAATGAACTCGAACTTAGTTTCATTATTAGGCATGTCTAGGAGAGACCCTACTGCAGCCATGACATCTGCTGCCTTGTTTTGCATTCCTAGAATCTTCTCAAAAGTGATGTTACAGAAATGTTATTTGCAATCTTCTACCATTTGTTTATAAGGCATTAGTTTATCATCTTTTGTGTTATAGTCATCATTGAATTGATTGAAAATCAGTTGTGAGTCACCATACACTTGTAGTTCTTTTATCCTCCACGGTATAGTGGTACAAAGTCCTATGGTGAGAGCTTCATATTCAGCTATATTGTTTGTACACGAAAAATTAATTTTGAATGACTTCATGATAGAATCCCCTCAAGGAGTGATGAAAAGAATCCTGACTCCTACTCCATGATATATGTAAGAATCATCAAAGTAAAATTTCCAAGTGGTGGATGTTGTCAATGTAAACATAGATTCATCAGGAAAATCCACTAGTAGCAAGTGACTGTCTTGCAAGGGAGCTTCTGCTAATCGATTTTCTATAATCTGCCCTTTGATTGCCTTTATGTCCACATATTCTATGTCAAACTCACTTAAAATCATGACCCACTTGGCCAATATTACAGTTAATGTTGCTCTACTTAATAGATACTTGAGAGGATCAAAGCGTGCTATGAGTTGAACTTTGTGACTCAGCATATAGTGTCTTAGATTTTGGGATGTGAAGGTCATTGCTAGACATGATCGTTCTATGGGAGTGCAATTAAGCTCATATCCAATTAGGGTTCTACTTATATACTAGATTTCTCTTTCCTTTCCTTGATCATCATGTTTTGCCAAAAGGGATCCCAAAGATGAGTTTGTTGTTGATATATACAATAATAAGGGCTTGTCTGGAGTAGGTGGAACTAATATTGGAGTACTTAGAAGGTAATATTTTAAAGTTTGAAAATCTTCTTGGCACTGCTCTATCCATTTAAAGGTGACTTCTTTTCTGAGTAAATGTTGAAATGGTTGACATTTATCTGCTAGATGTGCTATAAACCTTCTTATAGACTGTAGTATTCCCTGTAATCCCCTTGACTGCTTGAGTGTTGATGGTGGCTGCATATCGAGAATGATTGCTTTGAACTTTGCTGGATCTACTTCAATTCCTCTGTTAGAAACAATAAATCCTAGAAGTTTTCTAGCTGTGACACCGAACACACACTTCTTTGGATTTAATCTGACATTGTATTGTTCCAATCGATCAAATATCTTAGCAAGGACTTCCAAGTGACCTTCTCTTGTTTTTGATTTAGCTAGCAGATCATCAACATAATCTTCCATGATATTATGGATCATGTAATGGAATAATGTTGTCATAGCCCTTTGATATGTTGCTCTGATGTTCTTAAGACCAAACAACATGACGTTCCATCAGTATGTTTCCCATGGACAAGTAAATGCAGTCTTGTGTTGATCTTTTGGTTATATCCTGAGAAATCATTCATTAGTGAAAGAATTTCATTCCCAACAGTTAGATCAACTATTATGTGTATGTTAGGTAATGGGAAATCATCCTTAGGACATGCCTTGTTTAAATCTCAGAACTCTGTGCAAATTATTATGCCCCCAATGGGTTTAGTCATAGGTACTAGATTGGATATCCACTCTACATAGTCAATAGGTCTAATGAAGCCACATCCAAAATTTTTTGTAGTTCCATCTTTACCAGTAATGCGATCTGTGGATACATCTTTTTGAGTTTTTGTTTGTATGGTTTGATCCTTGGTAACAACGGTAAGTGATGCAATACTAGTTCTGGATCTAGACCTAGCATATTTGCATATGACCAAACAAAATTGATCAGGAGTTGTTTGAATAACTGTATGAACTTTTCCTTTTCTCCCTGATTTAATGATTATGCTAAGTGGATATTATGTATAACTTCTCCTTCTGCTATATTGATTTCTTCAGTCTTTTCCATGAGTAATGCCAAATTTTCTTGTTCAAAAGGGAGATTGTCTAACTTGTTTTTACCATTGTTATTACTATCATCTGCATCTTTTGACATAGAGGAACTCACCTCTCCAAAGTATGTTGTTCTATCCAAGTCTATAGCAAACCCTACCTTACAATCACCATGGGGAAACCCTTCCTTGACACCTAGGAATTCTGCAATAGCTTCATCATTCTCAAACCAGTCCAGATTTGGTGACTTGTCTTGCCCCCAATCAATTAAATGTGAATGTACAAGGGGTAAATCATTGCTTTCCTCTATTGAAGAAGTCTTTGACATCATGCACACCTTTTTATTTTGAACATATTTGACTGATCTTGGGTGAACCTGTATATCCTTGTAGACAATGCCATCATCAATGAGTGGTTGGTTGTCATATGCAGTGTCTATTTCTTGTGGGCTGCTATCATGAATAAATAGAAATTCATAGTCGTGAGAATATGTCACACGTTCTATATATGTTCCATTGTTTCACGTTGTGTCACTTATCTCATCTTGTTCCTCAATGGTGGGTAGGGAAACTTTAGCTATAGTAGCACATAGTGGAATCTGTTCGTAGATCTCATTTGTGTGGTCGAAGCTTCTCTTAATCTTGGTATAAGGCGTTCCGGTCTTTCTTCATCTGACTCATTTGGTAAAGTGGGGTTTGCCTCTCTTGGCAGAATTATGGTATCCCTTGGCAGAATCCATGTTTGAGACTTATTTGTAGGTGCTAATCCTATTTCTATTACCACATTTGTAGGTGCTAGCCTTGTCTCTGTTACCAAATTTTCTTGTGAATATTTTTCAGGTACCATATTGTTGGATGATGTCGCATTAGTTTCTTGTAAAAGGTGCTTGAGATCTTCGCCATCTGATTCCATACTAGGGTATGTTGCTTCTTTCTTCCTTCTATGAGATGAAGGAGGAAATACCTTCATTGATAATTAATTTTGAGCTATGTACTTTGATGGTAGTCTAGGTTTATTCAATATGTCAAGTGTTTGTTGCCTTGCCTCTATTATATTTGTGACATGTTTATACCCTAACCCTTGATTATTCGAGTTTTCCTGAGGTAAAACAGGTTCTATTCTTGCTTGTTTTTGTGGTCCCAATCCTATGGTACCATCATACCCATGTTTTTGTAGTATCTTGAAACCATTTTCATATTGATCTAAGGGTAACCTGGCTATTGTCATGTCGTCTTCTTCTCTACATAATCATTGATTAACATCTTCATCTAAGGATTCTTCTTGCAAGTCTCCCCATCTAATGAATGAGCATGAATCTAAGTACTTGACTATCTCCTTTCTTTTATCTTGTTTCATCACAGTAGTCTGAAGTTTCCCAAAAGATCCAGGAGAAAGAGATAATTGCCTGACATTTTCCGTACTTGAAATGGAATATTCCCCACAACCGACATCTTTAATCTATAAAGAAGGTGTCGTTGGTGTATTTTTTTGTGTTTTTGTAATTGTCAATGAGTCCATTTGTGCAGTGAGAAGAGTTGCTTGATTGATAGGTACTTGGTTATCGACACTTGCCTTTAAGTGATTACAGTGTTGAATTGGGTTCGGATCACCATGGATGGTGATTTCAATGCCATTGTATGGAAATTTAACACATTGGTGGAATGTCAAAGGTACGACCTGCATGGCATGAATCCATGGACGACCTAATAACATGTTATATCCCAGCTCTCTATCTAAGACTTGAAAGGTAACCTTTGTTGTGATAGGTCCTACTTGTACTGGTAGTGTAACCACACCTTTGGAAGGGCATTCTTCATTATCATATGCCTTGATGTTTATTCTCTTGGTGGGATCAATGTGAAGTTCAGAATAGCCCAATGCCTTGACCAACTTTAGTGTACAGATGTTAAGACCAACTCCTCCATCTATGAGTACTCTTCTGACTCTCTTCTTATGTATATAAGCCTCTAGATGTAGTGGATCATTGTGAAAAGGTCTATCATTAGGAACATCTCATTCTGTGAAAGCAATACGGGTAGAAGCAGTTAGATTCCCTACCATGCATTGGAAAGTATTTTCATCTATGTCCCTGACAACCATTGAGTCTTGAAGTGCTTTATCTAGGATAGCCATGTGATTCGGTAATATATGCAACAACTCAAAAAGGGATATATGTGCTGGAGTTTTCTTTAGTTTCTCAACCATATTATAGTTTCCTACTACTGGAGAATGGTTTGATGGTACTCCTTGTAAGGTCACTTTCGATTTGTGCATGATGACTGCAAAATCTCTGTCTCTTAGATTTACTGTGATAGTAGACACTATATTATCTCTTGTGAGGGATCTTGCTTCTTCACAATATGCTATATTATAAGGGTTTATTTCATATCCCATCTTATAATCATCATGTGGAATTCTGATGTTCATGAATTTTTCTATAACCTCATTTTCCTCAAACCATCCCGAATATGGTGGTTCTTCCTGCCCCTAGTCCATAAGACAAAGATTCTCATCTTCATCATACCTTGGTGCTTCTGACAAAATGCAAACTTGGTTATCACAGTTTTTCTCATCATCCTCAATATTTATTGTATCTCCTGAGTTGATAGCATGAATGGTATAGTCATATGAGACCTTTGTATAGTTAGCAATGTTGTCTTGTGTTCTTGATGTTGATGTCTTACCTTTGTCATGTTTGACAAAAGGGTCTTTAAAGATGGTGTGATTTGTGTTTGTCGAAGCTTTGTTTGTGTCCACTGTGATATCACCTTGGTATATCAAATCCCAAATTAGGTTCTTCAAATTATAGCAACTTGCAGTCTTATGACCTTTTGTACGATGATAGTCACAAAAATCATTATCATTCCTTCAACTTGGTTTCAAAGGACCTAGTTCATACCCTCTAATCTCTAGCAAAGTGATCACATTGGTTTGTATTAATTTCTTTAACGCTGATTCAATGGGCTCACCCAGTGGTGTGTAGTTCCTTCTTGGAGCATTCATTCTTGGGAACCTTGTGTTTGTAGCTTGTGCAATGTTTGCATTTTTTGACACTGTGTTGTTTTCTATATACGGACTTTTATTCTGAAAGGATGATTGAATTGGTCCTTGTAGAGATACAATTGGTTGAACCCTGTTCACTGTACAGGCGTCTACAACACCGTCATTGGTCACATTCTTGTTTATCATGGTTTGTGTTGTTTGCAGAAGCTCCATATTTTATGATACCTTGCTTACAAGCCCTTTCTCGCATTTTAAAGCCTTTTCGGTGATTTGTTTGAATGAGGTCAAACATTGCATTTGTATTGGGTATTTAATCCAGGAAATCAAATTTTCTGAAAACATGTCCACTTGCTCAATTTTTGGTATATTGCTCTTGCATCTTTGGTAGAGAGATCTTCATCTTTGTAAGAAAGATGCGAAGGTTTCATTTTCCTTTTGTTTTATAGCACATAGATCCATCAATGTAACTGGGGTATCAATGTTATGTGAGAAATTTGCAATGAATTGTTCAGCTAGTTCACTCCATGATGTGATCGTTGGTGGGAGGTGTGAAAACCACTCCAAAGAAGGACCTCCCAGACTTTTTGGAAACAATCTCGTTAGATAGGTGTCCTCTTGTGCAACCTCACATGCAGTGAAAAATTCTTTGATGTGATCTCTAGGATCACCTTTCCCTCGATATTTGTCGAATTTCGGTATTTCAAAATGTGGAGGGAAAGCAGGCATGTATATTGTATGATCAAAGGGATAAGGACGTAAGTCATGCATTGTATAACTCTTTTTGTCATTACCAGTTTGCATAGTTGTCACTTGTTGTTGTAGATTCTGTACTTGTTGGGTTAGAATTTCCATTTGAGTCAATGGTGCATTTTGCGTGTGTATGTTTCCCACAAAAGGATTTGTGGTAGTATAAATAGGAGGTTGTTGAAATGTACCATAACTGTAATTATGGGTGTTGTGGCTTCTACTAGGTACTGTGAAATAAGCGAATTATGAACCCATGTTTGGCTGGGTTGTATTCATTGTATTAGCAGAACCTGGATTTATGTTCTGATGACTGTTTGTGGAACCTATCGAGTGGGAAACCAGAGGTTGTGTTGCACTTATCATATGGGAAACATGCGAGGCTTGTGTTTGACTTGGTCTTGAAGCACTTGATAATGCTGGTGTGGTTTCATAAGTTATAGTAGCTTGTGTTTGTGTGCTAACATTCATAGTTGAGGATGATGCACTTGCTTGAGAACTTTTGTTTGACACCAAAGTTGCTTGAGTTGATGATGTTGATGCATTTTGGGAGGAACTTGAAGTCATAGCTTGTGTTTGTGTTACATTTGGTACTTAATTGCTATTTTGACCTAAGGTAATTCTTGGTGGTAAGATTGTTCTGACATCAAAACCTTGAGGTAACTTGGCACCATTTTGTAATAACAAATAAATATATCTATCTTTGTCATTGTTTAGAAAGGCATTTATAATCATAAGGACATGTGGGTCTTGTTGAGCTGCCTCAATTTCTTCATGTGTCAATTTTTGTTGTAGCTCTTGTATTGTTGGCATGCCATGAGGACTTGACTGTTGATAGTTTTGATTGTTTGACATATCCATGTTCCAAGAAGGGTTAATTGATGGGTTGTTATTTGGGTCCATTTTATTCTTGCCTTTTGTGACCTTGTGACAGGCATTTAAGACTACTATATGAGGACACTAAGACCTAATGTGATATGACGACAAACCTTCGGTATGAATGCAAGATTCTAGACCAAAAAGTGATGTATGCAAAACTAGACTTAACTCTGTATTGGGGATTAGGATGTGGAACTTGTTGAGTACTTTGTTGAGGTGTTTGTAATGCAAGTCTCTCAAGTTCTTGTCTAAGGATTTCTGCTGCAATTTCTCTATGAATTCTATAGGCAATCTTATACTCTCTATCTAGTTCAATCCTGACTCCTATATAATAAGGTGCACTTGGCTTTAATTGCCAAGCCAAGTTATCGAAGTCATCAATGATTTCTCGTTGACCATCTTTTGGCACTAGATTAGGTTGCTTGAAGGGGAGAAAACCATCACCTGGTAGACCCATTAAGCCACATGCTATGACTTTCTAGGATGATCATGCAAATGATGACAAACTATGACAGATGTATATGGAGTCTAAACAAGGACTAAAATGAAGATTATGACGACACAAGAATGAACTAGGATGCTAATGGGACATAAATAATGACTTTCTAAGAAATTTGTAAAACTTACACAAGGACTTATGTGAAGATTATAACGACATATATGGGAACTTTATAAGGATGATAATGAGGACTATGCAAGGATTGATGTAAAGTACAAACGTAAATGTGGACTACAATGAGGATGATAATGAGGACGATGCAAGGACTTATGAAAATTAAGGATGTAAATGAGGACTACAATGAGGATGATGCAAGGACATATGCAAAGTATGGACATAAATGAGGAATATAATGAGGATGATACAAACCCTAAAGATTAAGAAAACCTATGGTCACAATTATGCAAAATTTTGGACTTTGTTGGATTGTCTGGTGTTTCAAGATAGACTTTGTTTCAAGTAACTCTGTTTGTAGGACATGTTTGTTTTTCAATTCCGAGAACACTTCTGAAGATAAGTATAAGTGGATGAACTATGTTTTGACAAACTGAGAATTCAGAGCTACGCAAGGTAGGGACTAAAATAGCCCAAATACTGACTCAATTTTGGTCTAGCACAATGATACATACAAAAACACAGAAGACAATCTTAGGCTGGATAGTGGAAACCATTCAATGGGGCCTCTGCAAAAAAATACCGAAACAAGACAGACAGATCGAGAGTCTAGCAGCACTAGCTCCACTCCACGACACACACTTCTCGGGCATGCCAGTCTGTCTTACCCCGAAGATCTGCAGATCTCATCACCGAGGATTTTCTATCTCATTATGCAAGGCACATAGAGGGTATCTATGGGGTATAATCCGCACACCCAGAACTAATGAATGTGGGATTTGGGCTACTAAGTTGGTTCTTATTGTAAGTTTTGAGGGATCCCGATCCAACGACAGATTCTCAGAGAAAGCCATTTAAGGCTTTAGTTAAGCTTATCGGTGCAGGGAAGGCCCCCACATACATCGAATTCACTCAACACTCTAGTCGTCTGACCAATATATTTATATAGTGTCACGTAAAATCCGCTCGAGTATGCTGGGAGAGATGATATCCCCAATGCATCCCAATTCAAAGCACCTCTGTGGGGTGATGAAATCCCCAGTCAAAAATACCCCTCACTACAAAAAAGAAAAATGGGTGTCGTTATCACCTTTCCCTCTCTCCCAAGACCCTGAAGGTGGGTGGAAAGGTACTTAATGCAACAATAGGTCCACCCAAAACACAAAAATGTTCTTTTTCTCTTATATATCACAATGTGTGATTTATTCTATTCATAAGGCAGATTCATGTCAATCTTAAAGCCCAAACTGAGGTGTGAGCTACACATGTACATGTCTATTTTTGATGAATACTAAGAGGGGGGGGTTGAATTAGTATGCCAAAAATCTTTGCACTTAAACACTTTGCAAGACTGACAGTAAACTGGTAAAACAATTTAGCAGACAAACCGGTTAATAAATATGCAAACCAAATAACTAATAATGCATTCACCCACAGAAGCATAGACACCATAACATAAGAGATTTTGACGTGGAAAACCAAATGGGAAAAACCACGGTGAGATGGAACTCACAAGTAACTATTTGCAGAATAGGAACTAGACCGATTAAGGTCTTACAATGTTCTTTACCATAACAGATTCTGTTAGGAATCTCAATCTCTGTTAGGAGATAAGTCTGATTAAAGAATACCTTGCTAGAGGATTTTAGATCCACAGATGTGAACCACCTTGTTAGATGATTTACAAAAGGCTTTTGGGCTTACCCGATTAAGGGCTACAGACTTGTCAAAGATGTGAGTAATCAACAAGTGTTTGATCTAGCTAGTTGCACACACTGCTTGGTTAGATCCTTGGTAGCTCGTTCCTAATGCACTCCATCATTACTTCAGTCTTCTACACATTCATATTCTCTCCAACACCTCAATCACCTTAAACCCTAGCAACAACATAAACTTTCGCTATATCCACATCAACAACCTAAAACCCTAGACATGATGTCCTTATAAAGGAATCTGATTTCATGTCTGTCCAATAGGATTAAATTACAATTTCCTAGGTTCAATGAGCCTAGACATACTTGGTACCATGACACAAAAAGCATCGTTAATGTGTCGGCATCGTCAAACAATCAGTGGATGGTAACTCATCACAAAATGCCGGTTGGTAACTCATCACAGAGTATTACCGGTTCATACAAAATTCCGGTTGCCGGTTCGACAAAAATGAAGACTGGTAAAAAATGTGTTATGCTGCTTTAGTCCCTCATAACGCTTGGAGTCAACATGCCGCTTCAGACCGGGAAACACATTCTGCAAAACATCAATAGTCTAAAGACTATAATACAACATACCGGTTGGAACAAATACCAGTTGTGCTCTAACTCATACATATAAAGAGGATCTCAATGCAAGTGTGTGTCCATCAATGACAATCACAACATAAACATCAAAAATGCCAACAATCTCCCCCTATGGCATTGATTGCAACACTTAGGAAAATAAAATTTTGACATCTAAGTGTTTTACAACAAAATCATGCCATTAGCAAAATTGCTCCCCCTAAGCATATACACTATCCCTTTGGCAATACAATGTATAACAATTTTGCATAAAGAGCATAAACAACAATCTCCCCCTTTGGCATTGATGGCAACACTTAGGAAAATAAAATTTTGACATCTAAGTGTTTTACAACAAAATCATGCCATTAGCAAAATTGCTCCCCCTAAGCATATACACTATCCCTTGGCAATACAATGTATAACAATTTTGCATAAAGAGCATAAACATTGAGATATTCAGAGCATATAATCAAAATTTTGATTACCAGATACTTCTCCAAATAGAATTCTTATCCCCCTTTGCCAACAATGACAAAGTACAACTGAACAACCCTATTTTCATTTGATATTAAAAATAATAAAAATTTATGAGAACAAGGAATGATACTTGTCAAAAACAGATTTAAAGTCCTGCAAGAATTGTTTCATCGACAAAGACCAGGACTCAAGTAGGGAGGTGGCTACTTTGTGCTCTGTCTGCATCTGGGAGACCTGTTCTTCCATGGCATCAATTGTGCTCATCTCCTGTGTAACTGTTAAGGCATCCAGGTTCAGGTAGCACTTCTGAAGAATTTGCAATCGTGGGAGTAGAACCAGTTGTAGCTCCTGCAAATCTCTAGACCGAGTGCTGATCTCTTGCTCCATTTTTGCTGACTGGATGTGAAACCGGTGAACGGTTTGCCCATAAGTTGTAAAGGAATCATAAGGCAGCTTGAATGTGCTCAAGTAAGAATGCAAGTCCGTTTCAAGTTTTTGCTTTTGAGCTAGCACATCATCATAGAACATATGGGGTTGGCAGATCTTGCTGAGTAGCAGATTCCCCTCATCTAGAGCATCCCTTATATCCTTTTGTTCTTTCTTCAATTCAGTCCAAAGCTCATTCAACTTCTTCACCAGAGCTATATTAAGAGATTTTTGATGCTCCTTCTTGACATTAGCCTCTGTTGCCTCTTCAAGGCTCTGCACCTGATCATCCACTACTGTGCATAGGAGCTTGAGTTTAGCTAGTGATGAGTCAGTGTTGGGAAGATTTGTACCGGGTATCAAACCGGTAAGCATATCCACAACCGCTTGAATTACATCCTGCTCCTTCTTCCGTCGAATGATTTCAAGGCGCTCTTGAGCTACCTTGATGCTCTGCATTAGCTCCGTTTCACTTGCAGAATGGAGATCGATAGGACTGGAGAGATCAGCTAGTTTGGCTTGACTCCCGGTTGCCTTCGGGGTCTCCATCTGGGTGCTCTTCTTCGCTTCTCCTGCCTTGTCCTCTTCCACTTTCTTCTTCTCCACTTCTCTCCTCTTCTCCACTTCCTTATCCTCCTCTTCCTTTTTCCTTTTCTCTGCTTCTCTCCTCTTTTCCTCTTCTTTTTCTTCCTCTTCCTTCTTCTTCTTCTCTTCTTCCTTCTTCTTCTCCTATTCCTTATCTTATTCTTCCTTCTTTTTCTTTTCATCTTCTTGCTTCTTTTTCTCTTCTTCATCCTTCTTCTTCTTCTCCTCTTCATCTTTCTTCTTCTTCTCTTCTTCATCCTTCTTCTTTCTCTCTTCTTCATCTTTCTTCTTCTTCTCTTCTTCATCCTTCTTCTTTCTCTCTTCTTCATCTTTCTTCTTCTTCTCTTCTTCATCCCTTTTCCGCTTCTCTTCTTCATCCTTTTTCCTCTGCTTTGCCTCTTCCTTTGTTGCTTCCTGTTTGTCCTCGGCTTGCTTATCAACCTGTTTAGCCTGTTGCTTCTGTCATGTTGCCTCAGATGATGTTTCCTAAGTAACATCCTCAACATCCAGAGCATCGACATCAATGGTGTCGATCGGTTCAACAACCGGATTTCCTTCATCATCAAATACTTCGTCCGGTTTGGATATAACCGGTTCTTTTTCAGCTTGCTAGTTGGCTAGACGCGCTTTGTGAGTTTGGACAATAGTTCTCATATACAGATGAGTGTCTTTTTCGACATCATCAACTCTACCTTCTAACAGCCAGAGTCTTCTTCTTCTAGTGAAGAAGAGTCCTTTATTTTGGTCAATAACATCAAACAATTCAGAATTTGACAGGTCGGGAAAGTACTGTGCAAAAAATTTCTCCCTAATTTCCTGTTCCTTTTCTATGGCAATATGCCATCTATTGTCTAATGACATATATAAAGAATCCGGTGTCTGAGACTTAATCTCTGAGGGCGACCAGTCATTAACACATAAATACTGAATTATTTCCTTTTCAACCGCTTCCTTTTCATCATCATTAAAGTCATCAAAACACTCAATTAAGTCATTTAGCACTTTTCTCCTAACATTCTTTATTGTTCTTTGACAATGTGTCAAAGGTTTATAGGAAGATATATCTATATTTACCGGTGTAGATGATGTCGGTTCATTCTTTGTCTTCCTCTTTAATTGATGTGTTTTCTTTGGCTTTTCCTTAGACATAATTTCTTTTAAGTCTAGAGAGGTATTCCTTGTCTTCCTCTTTCTCTCGAACACTTTAGCAGGTGCTGCTTCTGGTTTCTTCTTGGCTGGTGACCGCTTGGTCACTTTTGGAGTTGCAGTAGTAACCGGTGCTGATGCTTCAGGCACTGCCTTTGCCTTCTTTACTGTTGGTTCTTTTTCTTTCATTGCTAGTGGTTCCTCAACCGGTGCAATCCTCTCTAGGTAGGTGTCGGTTCTCTTCACCTTAGGATCAAGCGGTAAGGCAATAAGGGTAGAGGCATACCCTTCCAGCATATCGTACATCACCTCATAGCCCATTGGCTCCACTTCTTCCTATCTAGGCTCAACACCCTCCATTATGCATTTATCTACTTGGATGGTGAAGCAGATATCATCTTCATATTTCTTGATGATGTCACCTGATATCCTCACTCTTTGGCTAATTTTCCTTCTGAACTCATCAAAATACTTGTTCAGAACATCAGGGTAGCCGGTTCCAATTGCTTCAATGCTTTCCTTGATTTGCTTGGTCATCGGTTGGTCACCAGACCATTGGACATCTCCTACTCCTGGAAAGTAGCCTTGGAAATAGAAGAACAACCCAACCAGTAGTTGTCCAAACTTTAACCTAAGTGCATTATCCTGTTTGATCAACTTTAGATTCAACAGGAGTTGTCTCTGCATACCGGTGCACATATCAAATGATGCATCCTCCTTTATCATCTAGTAAGTGGCATTTACCGCTGCAGCAGATACAGAGTTAATTCTGCTGGCTGAGAATGTCTGGTATCCAATCACCATGCATGCGTAATTCACCAGATCATCCTTGATAGAATTTACTGTCATGCCTCGTGAGTCACTCACTGAACCGGTGAGCTTGGACATTTCAGTTTTGCTTACCGTCCTCAGGGCTGGCACTTCCCCTGTGTTGTAGAATCTGGTGACTGCATGAATTGCCTGCGGCATGATATCATGTGTTCTCTCCAAGTACATCTTATCACCATGGACTCTGCTCAGAATGATCCTTATATGATCCTCTGTGAAATCCTCCAGGAAGTAAACAACATTGTGGAGCTTTTTCTTCTCCAAAATATTAAACTCCGGTTTGATCTTCTTATCTTTTCCACAAAATAAACCTAACTGGGTGTGGATAGCTAGAGACCCTAGGTCTTCAATCTTGCAATCTATGTAGTTAGAAATTCCCTCTTCTACTATCACACCAGTCGAAACTTGTGATAGGGCATTATACTTGGACTTCCGTTGAATAAAACTTGCAAACTCGACAGATGCACTAGAACTGGTATGAGATGCAGAAGCCATGATAGAAATCTTAAGAACTCAAGAAATACCTTTTGAAACACGTGAAATTAGGGCTTGCCGATTCTCCTTCACTTCACACTTCGTCGATTGCTGAATCACCGCTTTGTGCTCTCCACTTGACCGTTTCCAATTTGAATTTGAATGTCCTTCGCGGTTTCTCAATTTCTCAAAATCTCTGCTCAAATCGCCTTTTCGTCACTCTGCTCTTTGAAAAACTTTTCTTCGCTCGAAAACTGATAGTGAGAAATGATTTGAAAAATGCTTTTAAACATATTCCTCACCTACCGTCATTAATGCTCCTCCATTAGGGCATAAACCCTAATTTGCCTTTTTAACATTTCCGGTCTTCTGCCAAACGACAGGTATAACATACTGGTTAAGGTCTTTTACCGGTGTAAACTGGGGGTTTGAAACATTTCGCCATTTGCTCCCCCTAAGCTTTTCTGAAGCTTAGTTTGTTGGTTCCGTGATTTCTACACTAGGTGCAGAAACCGGTTCCTCTTGTAGCACTGCTGGTTTCTCCTTCCAGATTTTGTTCATGTCCGCTTGAACAGTGTCAACATCAATGTTTCCTTCCGGAGTGACCGGTATATCATCAGATATGTTCTTTCTTGATCTACAGAATCTGGCAATGTGACCCAGTTTGTTGCAGTGATAGCAGACCAATCCAGGTGCTCTCCAAGGTTCATTATTCATGTTTCCATTCTTCCTTCTGCATGTTGCAGCAATGTGACCATGACCATGACAGATCATACAATTTGCTCTCCATCTGGTTGCCGCTTGATAACCACCGCTTCTTGGCTAATGATTGAAGGCATTAAACCGGTTGTGATTCCGGTTCACAAAAGGTTCAGGACCAACTCCTTGGGTCCTCTGAGGATATCTTCCAATGTTATTCATAACAGACCCGCATTCAGATGCTTTATGCCCATACTTGTTGCATGCATAATAGTTACCATCAAATCTATAGGATCTAGTCTTATCATTTAGGAAATAAGGAAAATTGTTGAAAGCCTTACTCCTACACACATTTGCAGTATGTCCTTCTTTAAGACAGTTAAAGCAAAGAGGTTTAAACTTTTGCTTACCTTTACCCTTTGATGTCGGTTGTTTATTGATGTTCCAGCATTTGTGCCAGAGGTCTCACCTTCCTCATGACCAAAATAACCATGTCCATTGGTATTCTTGACCAGTTTGGCAAATTCAAGCTTTTGCTCTAGCTTGACAGTACTCTTGTTGAACTTAGCAAGTATTTCCTTTGACTCAGAGAGTTCTTTGGAAATAGCAGCATTTGTTTCCAACAGGTTTTCATTCTCAAAGATGGCAGTGTTTAGTTCTCCTTGCATGTCTTCCTTTTCCACTTTGCTTGCATGGAGTTGAGCATTTAGGGCACTCATCTCTTGTTTCAGCTTGGAGATCTCATGATCTCTTTCTTTCACCAGATCTTCAGCTTTCCTCCGGTTCTCAAGCTCTTGACACATCCAGACAGTCAGTCCTTCCAACTCCTTTCTCAGGTTGGAGTTTGATTCATTCAACTTATTTACTTCAGCAATTAGGGCTTCCATGTCTGCTTCATTTGAAGAACTATTTTCAGATAGCTCCATCAGCTTTTCTGCATGTTCTCTTCTTTTTGCTTGAGATGCCTTGTATTTGACCATAAGATCATCATAGGCTTGCTCAGACTGAGTGAGCCAATGGGTAAGTTCCCTCAAAGTGTATTCCCTCATATCTCTTTCCAAGTGGTTAAACTTATAGAAAGGTTGGCTTTGATACCAATTGATGAATACTAAGAAGGGGGGGTGAATTAGTATGCCAAAAATATTTGCACTTAAACACTTTGCAAGACTGATAGTAAACCGGTAAAACAATTTAGCAGACAAACCGGTTAAAAAATATGCAAACCAAATAGCTAATAATGCATTCACCCACAGAAGCACAAACACCATAACACAAGAGATTTTGATGTGGAAACCCAAATGGGGAAAACCACGGTGAGATGGAACTCATAAGTAACTATTTGCAGAATAGGAACCAGACCGGTTAAGGTCAAACCGGTTAAGGTCTTACAATGTTCTTTACTAGAACAGATCCTGTTAGGAATCTCAATCTCTGTTAGGAGATAAGTTTGATTAAAGACTACCTTGCTAGAGGATTTTAGATCCATAGATGTGAACCACCTTGTTAGAGGATTTACAAAAGGCTTTTGGGCTTACCCGGTTAAGGGCTACAGACTTGTCAAAGATGTGAGTAATCAACAAGTGTTTGATCTAGCTAGTTGCACACATTGCTTGGTTAGATCCTTGGTAGCTCGTTCCTAATGCACTCCAGCATTACTTCAGTCTTCTACACATTCATATTCTCTCCAACACCTCAATCACCTTAAACCCTAGCAACAACATAAACTTTCGCTATATCCACATCAACAACCTAAAACCCTAGACATGATGTCCTTATAAAGGAATTTGATTTCATGTCGGTCCAATAGGATTACATTACAATTTCCTAGGTTCAATGAACCTAGACATACTTGGTACCACGACACAAAAAGCACCGTTAATGTGTCGGTACTGTCAAACAATCGATGGATGGTAACTCATCACAAAATGTCGGTTGGTAACTCATCACAGAGTATTACTGGTTCATACAAAATGTTGGTTGCCGGTTTGACAAAAATGAAGACTGGTAAAAATGTGTTATGCCACTTTAGTCCCTCGTACCGCTTGGGATCCACGAACTGCTTGGGGTCAACATGTCGCTTCAGACCGGGAAACACATTCTGCAAAACATCAATAGTCTAAAGACTATAATACAACATACCGGTTGGAACAAATATCGGTTGTGCTCTAACTCATACATATAAAGAGGATCTCAATGCAAGTGTGTGTCCATCAATGACAATCACAACATAAACATAAAAAATGCCAACAATTTTAAACACCAAAATGAAGTGTGAGATCATCCATGTCAATTTTAAACCCAAAATCCAAAAGTGAGTTAACCCTAAAGGATCCTACAATCATATTGTTAGTAGTTTCAAAATAATCTGGGATGATCATGCCTTCTTTGTAATTTTGCCACATGTTGCAAACAGGGAATTAGAAACCAAAAACACACACATAAAACCAAAAAACAAAAAGCCAAACTATCTATTAAACGAATGCATGATACTGACTAAATGAATGTGTGAAACTAATTGGACGGATGCATGAAACTGACAAGACGAATGCGTAAAACTGACTAAATGAATGCGCAATAATATTAGCACGAATGCGTGACATAAAGACAAACAATTAAAAAACCTAATAAAAACACAAACTTAAACCAGAAACCTACAAAATAGAATGTCAAACCCTAGTCAAATCCCTCATCAACCAGTCTATATTAATCAAGTCATATTTCACTGTATATGACAGAGCCAAGTTGTCAAATCTAGCCATAGCTTCTTGGTCTTCTAGGTCTTGTATTCTCTTTGCTACCATTAGGATTCATTGGTAATGTTTGGCTTGTCTTTTTTGTCCAGTTGTTCTTCGAGAACCTGAAATCTTAAACTTCACCTTATGTGCCATGAAATATTTTATTGAAAGCATCATATAAGGATAAAATCTTCAGATTTGTAGAATTGAATGGAGAATTTAGACAAAACATCGAATTATAAATCAGAAAAAACACAATAAACAAAAAGCCTAAATATTAACTACGAATGCGTGATCCTGTTTGAACGAATGCATATCCCTGCTTGCACGAATGCATGAAATTGTCTATATGATTGTGTGATTCTGTTTGAATGAATGCGTGATGTTTAAATCCACCTTTTAAAACTGTACAAAACCTGCAAAAAATATGAAAATCCGTACGATCCTACCAAAACGCAACAAAAACACAAAGGGTTAATTAGCTATTATTCACGTTGGGTTCACCAAAATGTATATGCTTAAAATCATCATTGCTAAATAGGAAATAAGGAAAATCACAAATTCCTTAACTATTCAAGCAATCCAAACATAAACCAATGAAATAGATGCATAATAGAATCAAATTAAATAGTATAAAACTCCCTATTGTGCATCATGGTTTCCATTGTTCTTCTCTTCTCTGTGGTATGGTGGCTCTTAGATATCGCGCTGGTAACCTGCAATTGACACAAAGATTCAAATTTCGTCATTGTTGAAAATGAGGAATCGATCTCGAATTTATAGATTTTTGTGTGAGATTGATTGAGAGGTGGAACAGAATGATTAAGAGGTGGAACTCAGGTGAGCTCATATGTTGATTGATAGTTGAACTACTGATTTGGAGGTGGAACAGAATAGATTGAATTTTTAATTGAGTTAACTAATTGAGAAAAAAGCTGATTGAAAGATGAAAAAGAATGATTGGAGGAGAATTAAAGAATGATACAATTATTAACAATTCTTAATCTGAACCAACCATTTATCTTTTCACCTTAATCCTATCCCTCCATTTCTAAGGTGCTCTCTATATAATAGAATCCTTTCAACCTTACCAATCCCTAATGTGTCTAGTAACTTCATATGCGATCAATCACTCAAGCATCTACATAACCACAATCCGTTCTTTGTTGAGCTCTTTTGCAAACATAAAATCTAAGAGTAATAATATCAAGAAAGATCAATGGATATAGGAAATAATGAAGATCAACCCTACTAAGCATGTGAATGGTATAATCTTTCTATTTTGTTGCTTTGCATGTTTTAGGTTCTTCATTGGTGTATGGTTGATTTCAATTGTAGAACTAGGGTTTTATGTGGTTGCATCTTTGTTTAGTTTTACAATAGTTTGGTATTCTGATTTCATCGTAAACAGTTGTAGATCAGAATTCAAACTTGATCATATGTTGTTTGATATTAGAAAAATCATTTATTTGGTTCTATATAATTTTTCATTTAATTTGGCATTCTATCCATGTATTGAGGATTTTTTATTTCGCAGTACATGCATAGTGTAGGGTGAGCCACTTGTTACAAGTATATTACTAGTTTGGAGGGCCTCTAGAGGTGTGGATAGGTGTTGCAAATTTGTCGTAGGCCATGACAGTTTGACTTTACATTGAAGAGCCTTTAATTTTGTCAACATAGCCATTGATTTTGTAACATTCAAAAGATCATTTTGCATGTAATGTCACTATTTATAATAACAACTTATTGTTGACATATGTAATTAGCTCCTTTTTAAAAGGCATGCTTTAAGTTTTTTATGTGCAAAATTAGGTACATAGGAAAAATTAGAAATTAATGTAACTTTTCATTACCCACTTGAATTAAGTATTGCTTTTGTGAAAGTGAATGATTTTTTATTTGATTAATTGGAAATGATATCACATTAATTTATAAAATGTTAATTTTCATTCTATTGAATATGCACAACATATAACATGCTAAAATTTTGGAGGGTATTAAAACACTGAATCAAAGGGTGCCTTGAGTTATGTCTCTGAGCACTTTGAGTTGTGTCTTTGACCAATTCAACATTTCCCTTTCGTACTTCCTTTTTTGCACATCAAATTTTTCAATAAGTTTGCTAAGTGTGGAGTCCAATTAACTCATTAAACCTTTAGCATCCTTCAATTACATTGAATGGAAATTGACCACTCTTTGGTACTAAAGAATCAAGGGTTATATCGGGTAACTATGCAAACACATAAAGGAATCCAATGCTACAAAAGATAAGGAAAATTGGTTTAATAAGTGTGGTCAAGCCTTCAGATTATTATGTCTAAATCTATCTCCAAAACATTGTTGGTCAGTCAGTCAACACCTCATTGGGATTCGCGACATGGATTCCTCCTACCTCTCGTGGATCCTTGTCTCTGGCTGCTCTCCCATTCATTGACAGCTCGAGCTTATGGTGTAATGGCAATGGTGATTCCAACAATTGGTATCAGAGCACTGGGTTACGGGTTCGAATCCCAGGAGGTCACCCTATGGTCTCCTTAAAAGAAGTTCATAGAACCCCAGTTGGTGCTAAAGGGGGGATTGTTGGCTAGTTGGTTAGCACCTCCTTGGGATTCGCGACATGGCTTCCTCCCACCTCCTGTGGATCCTTGTCTCTAGCTGCTCTTCCATTCACTGACAGCTCGATATTTTGGTGTAACGGCAGCAGTGATTCCAACAAACCTATATTCCATGTAGAGGTCTTGAAAACACCTAATGAATTTTGGCTAGCCTTAGACAAACTCCTTTGGAAGGTTGACGAACTATGAAATCATGAAATACAAAATGAAATAAGTTTGAGTCCATCTTATTTTGACACCTTCAAGGACTATTTCACAAAATTCAACTCATTAAGGTTGCAACTCAAATAATGTGACATAGAAGAGGAGTATAAATTCATCCTTTCCATTCTTTCTAGACCAAGTCTTGAATATTCTAGTTTTGTTTCTACATTTTATTCCACCAAGAGAGCTCTTGAAGCCACATGAGAAACGCTATCCTTATACAACTCCATTGCAAAATTAACAAGGCAGTATGATAAGTTAATCCAAATGGGCACCTTCAATATCAATAAGCTTCAAGCTCTCCTTATAGGAAAATGATAACAAAAGGTTTCAAATAGAGAGGGGAAATGTAATTACCAACAAGATAAGGAAACTAATAATGACAATAAACACAATAATCAAAATAATAATTTTTCAAATCAAGGGAAAATCGAGATAGAAAAAGTGAAATGTGCCTTTTGCAAGAAATTGAGACAAATGAACCCAAATGTATGAAGAAAAGCATTCACAACCTAACTTGTCTTCTTGAGCACCACGAGATTCCTAAATCCAACATAGATTCTTCATCAAGTTCAAAATCCTCTAAGGTAAAGGATAAATATAAGGGTCAAACACTTATGGCTCTAGTATGGATAGTTCAGTTCCTCCACCATCGCCTACATCAAAGTTCAAAGGTGATTCAAGGTGGCATCCAAAGGTTATTCCTAGTAAGAAAACTCATGGAGCATTTGAATATCATCTCTTGGGGAGGCTACGTGGTCTCCCTTTTCTCTTCTATGGGAGAAAATTTCTTGTATAATCTTATCTTTTGGAGATTTTTTTTTCCCATGGGGTTTTCTTTATTTCTTTGCTTTATGAGATATAACATTGTACATGGGTATCTAACATGGCTAGTATCTAGGAGCAATCATCATCATCATCATCATCATCACTGTATACATTACTCTCTAAGATGCACGTAAGGAGGTGTGTTAGTGTAAAAAGGTCATTTCATAACTAGTTAGTTAATATCATTTTCTACGGTGACCTATTCAAATTTGCTTAAGTTTACATAGAGGTTATTTAGAGTTTTGTCTCACCTCACATGGTTGAGACATGTGTCCTCACTTTGTGAGACACTTCTTGCATGTATACTTGTCACTCACTAAAACACTTGTGTAATGAGCTAACAAGTGGTCCTTCTTTGGAAGGTTAGTTGTTGTTTCCTACTTTCCTACCTCCACCACCTTGCCTATATATGCAAGGTTTCTATGTACATTCTAATAATATCATTTGGCTTATGTCATGTGCTCATATCTTATGGAAGTATATATCAATTTTTTCTTATTGTCCTTGGTTAATCCGAACAAGGCATGGGCCTACTAAGTCAAATGCAACAAAAACGCAAGAAGGGGAAGCTTGTGTTGAAACTTTGTAATTTTCTTCATCAAGTATTCCCTTGATATAAAAATGATTGAGTTTGTCCAAAATGTTTTGACTAATTATAAAAGAGTGTGTATGTTCATAGATTGTTGTGCCCTAAGCAAAATAACAAGTATGTTCATAGATTGTTGTGCCCTAAGCAAAATAACAAGTATGTTCATAGATTGTTGTGCCCTAAGCAAAATATTGTTATTATATATAGGTCCTAATAGATAATTGTTTAATGCTTTAATCATTTTATTGATGTTGCATAGGATTCATAAAATAAAACATCTCTTTTATTAACTTGTTTTCAAATCAAAGCGATGTTAATGCAAATTAAGGAAAGTTATTTCAATTTCTATAATGGAAATTTTTTAGTTTTTCAAAGTTGCTAGGGTTCACTAAAGAAAGAATTTGTCAAATTTATAGATTGAATTGTCAAGATTTTAGAGTTCAAATCCACCATTATCAAATGAGGAAAATCTCCACTACAATCTCCAAAGCCACTTGTCAAAGTTTGTTATTTTTGGCCAAACTTATTTATACGAGGAGAATATTTTGATAGGCTTATTTAGTCATTTTTAATTATACCTTGATGCATTTTTTGAGGAGTCTAAATTTTTATCTCTTATCATGCAAGAGATGAGAGTTCTAATTTTTAGTAATTTTTAGTAGTTTGTAGTAATCTTTACTAACAATCCAACTAAAAATTGCTAGAGTTCAAATTTGGAACTAGTGGATAGAATTTTTTAATCTGTGCAACCCAACTATTCTTAAACTTGAAGTTGCAATTAGGATTTTAGTTTATTTCTCATGAAGAGTATTATAAATCTTATAACTATCATTTGTACTTAAATTTTTCGTAGTAATTACCATACCTACTTGTTAAAATCAATGTTCAATGAGTTATTGCATTTCACGCTAATTGTCTTATGAAAAGGGTAAAATCTATGTGTTTAATTCATAATCTTTTGTTTTAAAGATTATTTCAATCCAATCAAATTTTAATTGATTTTTTAATCTCTAGATCTAATTCAGAGCCACAAGCATTCATTTGTCATGTTAAATCCATTTCTCCAATAGTCATAAAATATCCCATCGAATACACCCCCAAGTGAATTTAAAAAGCCAAACCTTTACTTTTGTTCAACATGAACATGAAGCACCCAAAACATCATACAATTTGTAAGTAGTAAGTATATATTGTTCGCATTCACTTTTTTTTTTTACAAGCTTTCTCTTCTAATCCAATCAATAGTTTTACTACATATTTACTTCACTTTGTGTCATACTTAAATGTTCAAATTAAAAATCTGAAAATCAAGAGCTTGAACATATCATGTATTATAACTTTGAAATCTAAAAGAACAAAAATAAATGCATGTAACTAATTGTGGAAGATGATAGATAATTGTCTCATGTTTTGTTCATAACTCTTGAACTGTAACTTATAATCTCAACATTTTATGTACATTGGGAGTAGAATGATAGATTATGAGTTGAGTTGCTCTTAGAATTTAGCAAATTGATCCTATGCCCATGATATTGATTTTAAGTATTAAGATCAAATTTGCAAAAATAGGTTCTTTTTTTGCTCCAAAGTGAAGTGTTTCTAGAATAATTCTCTTTTAAAGGCATTGGATTTTCCAATATGAATTGCTTATGATTAAAATACATTGAATTCCTTTAAATATTAAGAACAATTAATCATGCAAATATGTACCAAGTTGACCAAGAGTTGGCAAATATTTGAAAATTGTGGGTCACTTCTATGTTATTTATGATCAACCCACATGCTACAAAATTGATTTAGGGCATGCGAGTGTGAATATTGGGGCAATAGGGGAATGCATGGGAATATTGCAAGGATAGGCGTAATGAATGTTAAAATGTATTGAAATATGTGGTATTAAGATCAAATGTGTAGGATGATGTGCAAATAGGGATGAGTGAAGATCAAGGAATGAGCCCAACTTTGCATAAGAGCATGCGCTTTTTGATACACAATTGTATTGAACCATCCATAAAAATGGGCCCAAAACTAAATTGGACTTCACATGGGTATGTAAATTTCACCATTACAATATGTGTGCATACATACATGAAAATTAAATCTTAAGCAAGTGCCCAATTTAATGCAAGACTAAACAATTTCATGCTATATTTTTTGTTCTATGATGTTTCCATGATGCAAGCAATAGTATACATACACACATACATACATAGTAGGGGACAACACATACATTTATAGCAAATAGTCAAGGATACATAATCATGTATAGTAGAAGAAATAGAAGCATTAAACATTTGTTGTGCTCAATCTATCTATATTTAACTAAATAATTAAAGAATACTACCCAAAATCTAAAACTGTTCTTGATAATCATATGATCGTCACATCTTCAATCTTAGTATAAATTGAGAATAAAAGTGTGAGCATATGATCACAATAACATATTGTTTGGATGCAAAGAATCAACCATATCAAGGAGATTAAAGTATCCAACTTTTCTAGGGTGCCTTTGCAGCCACTTATAGATTTTGTAGAAAATTATCAAATTTAGCACTAGGCAAAGTGTCTCAAATTTCATTCCTTTAAGCCAGTGGTTTCTTTTGAGTGAGCAATGTGAATATTTAAAGGTGACCAATCACAACCTATGCATACTCTCCATCTTCTTTCCTTCTTTTAATTCACAATTGCTGTTTGGATGGAAATCATCAAACATATCAAGGAGACTAATGTATCCAACTTTTCTAGGGTGCCTTTGGGGTCACTTACAGATTTTGTAGAAAATTATCACATTTAGCACCAAGTAAAGTGTGTCTCAAATTTTATTCCTTTAAGCCACTGGTTTCTTTTGTGTGAGCAATGTGAATATTTAAGGTGACCAATCACAAACTATGCATACTCTCCATCTTCTTTCCTTCCTCTTCTAATTCACAATTGCAAGTGTAATAAATTTTGAGTGGAATAGGTAAGTGAGTTATATGTAAGGTATGTTTTATTGACATGGGACAACTTGTGGTTCTCCACACCCTTTTTTCTATTTTAATTATAAAACTGACATTTTTTCAAATATAAAAGAGACACATGTTCTTTTTAGGAGATGCATCCTCCATTTCTTGATAGAGGATGATTAGAAAACATCTCATGCAGTCTAACAACATTATCCAGCATTCAAGATGTAAATTGATTATATTTATTAATTAATTGAAATTAAAAATTATGTTGTGATTTTTAATTTCAATTAATTAATAAATAAAATTTAAATATACATCTAGAAAGCTGGATAGACAATATGTGTGGTCCACTTGTCCCAAAGATGATGGTGCGAACACTGCCATCAAAATGGGAGTGAACACACAAGGTCAAATGAACTCATATTTTTTAATAAAAAGATATAAAAACTCCTGATCTATGGAATTATATGTACTGATACAGTTTCCATATTTACGGCAATATAAGCATGCTTTCAAAGCTGAATAATCAAGACAAATTATATTCAAGAACAAAAAGATGTAGACAGAGTTGTGCAGAGTCAGAAAGTATTCGGTTGAAAAAAAATAGTTCTAATAAATTGTATTCATATGCTCACTTGGTACATGTTTATTGACTTTATATAGCTTCACATGCATTTTATAGCTCAATCATCCATTATAGCTCCATGTCAAAGCAGAAATATTGGTATACCGTGACATAAAAGTTCTACTTCTGCCTGATAATTATTCTATTGTGTACACTGTATTGCTCCCAAATTTCAATGTGCTCAATAATTAATATGGTCATCCGGTGCCACTTTCAATTTCAATTTCCAAAAATGTTATTTCCAATGCCAGCTCATATCTAATAAGATAAGAATCATATTGTCTATAGAAGTACTATTAAAATAATCCACTCATCTGCCTAGTGAGAAACAAATGTTGTCTACGAGAAGCCATTCAATGCCTATTGCTCTCCTGGAAGAGTGGTGTCGCCAGGCAACTCACAATAACCATTTCCCTGCAAAAGGACAGTTTTCAAAGTTCATGTGTCTTAGCGTTATCATGATCTCTGTACCATAATAACTAATAGAAAACCAATTGTTAACAGAATCTACACGATGCCAGGAGGATAACATGGATAATGGCTACTTTGAAATCTTACCTCTCCAATCAGATGAGCAACACACCTCTTCTCAGCCAGAAGCTCATCCTCACTCTGCAGCAAATTGATAGAGAATCAAAATATATATCAAGCGATAATAAATAATTCAGACAAAATATTCTTTGCAAATTTGAGATTGTCAAGGTAAATTCCATATGCTATCTTCATTTAAATAACGATTAGGGACACAATGCTATGAACCTTCTTTATTCTTTCACGGAGGAAATCATTAATGAGAACGTCGGTTGCCAACTCATAATCTCCATCTCCCTGTAAAAGAAAAAAATATTTAGGAATTCCTCGAAATCTTATTCCCCTCAAAATGTTTTTAGAATTTAAGAGTTCTGGGTTTTCTTTTCAGTGGAATATTTTATTAAGAAATAACAGGTTTTGATGGCAGAGGTCGTGGCAGAAAGCATTCTAACAAAATCATTTAATATCTTCGATCCAGAAGGCAAACACCAACCTTTGATCTGCATGGCATGCTAAAGATAAGGTCTTCTGCAATTCCATAAGGATTCCCAGTGGTGTACACCTGCATGTTCAAGATGAAGATTCAGTATTCAGTCATTTTCAAATCTCATGAAAAGCTCAATTGTAGTTCAAAATTTTGCAAAGAACTTAAGCACATAGTGAACTAAAGCCATAGTTTAAAGCAAATAAGAGATATGGGTGTAAGACTTCAAAATATAAAAACTTGGTTTCCTAAGGATCATTTGACTATAGAAATCTCAATTTAAGTAAAAAATAAATTATATAAAAGAAGAATCAAATTTGAATTGTGTTACAAAGATATCAATATACAATTGATACTACAAAGCTGAGATCACAGAGAAATTTTTATAAGATTTCAACATCTCATTCATGATAAAGGTTATAGAATTATAAATGCTTTTAGAGATACGTTCATTAGGGTCATGCAAGCTTGTAGAAACATACAGAGGAATATTCAGAGATATTCTCATTATGCCAATTATTGTGGAAGGTTCACTGCAAGGAGAAAAGTTGGGCAATCATCCATTCAATTCCTCATGCCCTAAATGTCCCAAATCCTGTTAACATGTCTAATCTGTAATAATGCCGATGAGTGTTCATCTTCCTATGCAAAGTCACTGTTGTCATTTCATGCCTTTTCTGACCCATTGTTTATAGCCAATCCGAGGAGTCTTAAATGGGCCCTGATGTCACGTTACCCCAGTTCTTAATCAAGTCTCAAAGTCTCCTTTTTTTCATTTTTGTATTATGCAGCCATGCTTTTCATTGTCTTTGTGTGAAATTTAAATATTTCAAGTCTCTCCTAATAGTTCCTAAATGTTTCGAAGGTCTTACCAGCACATCAGAACTTTACCCTGGATCGTAAAATCTACAATTATTTCTCTTCTTGTTAAAATCTTCCTGACTTGTGTATGACACTTAGAAATTTTTCATAAAGTGATGTTGGAGGGTATTCAGGAATCAGGAAATTTTCCAAAAGTTCCTAGTTCCTAGTAATTAATAAGTTCCAACATGGTCTAAGTTCTTGTAATCACACACACACACACACATATATATATACACATATATCATATATATGTTCAATATATACAATCCATACAAAAATAAAATATACAATGTGACTTTCCATACATAAATGATAAATCCATAATTACCAATGCCAATAAATATTCATATATCGCAAATGTAATCAGTAAACTAATAACTAAAGTCTAATATCATATTCATAATTTGCAAAAAAGATAATATTCAAGTTTCAAGTCTTTTTTAAAAAGTCATAAAGGGGCGAATTAGAGTTTTATTATTAAAAAAACTATTTTAAAAAGTCTTTTTTTATTGTTTTTTAGACCCGTGGGCCCCGTTTTTGGGAACCCATGGGCCTGGGTTCACGCGGGTCCTCCTGGGTCCTCCTGGGAAGGACCCAGGGAGAACCCGGGGAGAACCAAGACCCGGACCCAGGCCAAAAGGGGAAGCACCGGTATCTTAGCTTGTAATGTCTTCAATTTTTAGGACATCATTCAGATGCACAGTTTTGTCATTCAGATGCACATTTTTATCTGTTAGCTACTTCGTGGTTAGGAGGTGATGGAGAGTGCAAGGAGGCCCCATACTTGGCTAATTTTGGCCTTGGTTGCTCTAATTAAAGTGAACTTTATATTAAAATGATATAAAGTTACTTTATTCTAAAAATAGAAATATTTTATAAAGTGACTTTATAAGGAAGGTAAACTAATGGAAATATTATATTATAAAGTTACGTTTACCTTTAGTAGAAATACTACATTAAAAGTGACTCTATAAAAGATGTTTATAAAGTACAACTTAAAATCATAAAGTGACCTCCCCCCCCCCCAATTTGCATGCCTACCTAGGCAAGAGTTTAATAAAGCTTAATTGAATAAAGAGGCCATTATTATAAAGCTTTTATTATAAATCCCTCAAGGCTGAGCGCTCAAGGAGGAATATTCCATTTAGAATCTTGGAGCCCTAACTTGGGCGTGAGAATTTGGGAAGAAAAGAGGCTTCACGGGAAGATTTTTGGCATTTTTGTTATTCAATTTTTTTGAGCTCTCAGCTAATTTTCAGATCTGCACGGAAAAAGCAGCTTTGGAGAAGTATTGGGGACGAAAAACCTTTTGTATTGTGGTGTCAAGACGAAATCCCTCTCACCAAATTTGCAAATTGGACATTCGGGAGACTACTTTTCAGGTCATTGAGGACCAATTTCAGCAGATTTAGGGTTTAATCAGCAATAGGTTGCATTTGCAGTGAATTGGAGAAGGTTTGGTGGTCAACTACAGCAAAACTTTCATCATTTATGCCAGCCGTACCACCTTCTTCAGCTAAACCGTACCATTCCCATTTAGCTTGAAGTTTGGTAAAAAAAAATACAAGGGTTTCAGGTTTGCAAATTACATTGATTCTCATTGTTAGTGATAAGGAATAATATTGCAGCAGTTATTTTGGAGAAATAAGGTCAATTGTGATCAAAATATTCAATAAATCAGGGAAATTCTTCATTCCTGGAAGGGTTCACCTGACAAGAATTCAGAATTCCATCTGGGTCTGCTTAGTACTCCTCAAATTGTTTTTGGTGATTCGTTCTAGAGTCAATAAAGTCATTTGGAGCTGATTCCACACTCAGCAAACTATTACATCAGCATGTATTGAAATTTAGTCAAATAAGGAGGCTCAACTAGGCAAGCTCAGGACTCCTGGTATGCAAATTTGCACCTTGAGGGAAATAAATTCTTTTTAGTTTAGTTTTCTATTTGTATTGTATCTTCTGTGCAACATTCTAAAAGTCAATAACACACAAGTTATCCTCAAAATCTCTTCAAAACCCAAAACATCTACACATTGGTCAAAGAATTTTATAGAAACCAACCTATCAGGTGTGCCATTCAGCAATTGGCATCTTTCAGTTCTTGACAAGTTTATCTTGCTTCTAAACTTCTCAAATGGTTTTGATTGGTTGGCGAAGCTCCAACAAGTAGAAACTTGTGTCAATGTCATAATATTGAGGACCAAGGACCAAGAACTTACACCAACGTTTCAAGCTCCCATTCAATCAGGACCAAGGTTCTTGATGATGCTTTATGTACTGAAACAAATGTTAGATGAGGCCTTTCAAAGGGGTTCTTGGTGGGTGGTGAACCTCCAACATGAGGAATCATGAGAGGAATATGTCGGAGTATTTCAAGGAACTAGGAACCTAGAACCTCCACCTTAGGTTCTAAGTTCCTAATGGACCTCTAACAAGAGGAAGAGAAGACAACATTGTGGCAAAGTCTTGATGTGGCTATGGAACTTCTTCAAGTTACCGGTGGCTGTTGAACTTCCAATAGGTTCTTGTTGGTGCCAAAGTTCCTAATGATGCTCTAAGTGCCAAAGACGATGTTATGAAGCTTCTCGAATGACCCTGAGTGGTTAGTGAACCTCCAACAGGGAGGAAAAAGGTAAGGGGAGGTCGTCGGTGCTTTCTACAAGACCAAGAACCCAAAACCTAGTTCAGTATTTTAGAACAAAGGGAATGACCTCTCAAATGTGGGACCTTGCTAACTTAAGATCAAACCTCCAATAGTTCCTATAATATCCCCACTTTGAGCATAATTGATTTGTGAACATTTGGCTCAATTTTCAAGTTTTGTTGTAAGCTTCTTGGATTGCTTTGAGTTGGTTAGTAGTGACTTTGATTCTTGGAAATGAGCTCAATAGGCAGTCTGGATCATTATGCCACTTTTAGAAGTGATTTTTAACTTTTGGTGGCTTCTCCAAACTTCTTGGAGAGGCAATCTATTTTTTGTAAATCACCTGGTTGGCTTCGACCATCATCCTAAATCTTCAATATCATGTTGGTGTGAGTAGAGTTTGATCTTAATGCCATTTTAGCGCTTTCCGTAACTCAAGTAAGCTGATTTAAATGTTCACTTAAGTTTCTAATGTTATATATTAATAAGTGACTTCTCAAGTGAAACATTGTTTAAAAAGTGATTTAAGTTTTTCAAAAGTGGATGTCAAGAGAGATAAGGGGAGCTTTGTACATGAAATGTTATTTAAATTTCAAAACGGTTTTTTTAAATGGAAAATGAATTATTATAATTTTAAATTGTATTTTTTCATCCAAAAAGCTATATAAGGAGGTGTTGGGGTTCATTTCGATGATAGAATTATGAATGATATTGTTATATTGTTGGAATAAACCTAAGTTCTTCCAAAGCTTATTTGTTACTGTCATGTCCCCTCCTTGATCATTATATATATAAAAACTAAGTTACCGGGTTTGGCCCCCTAGACCCCTGGTACTGATTCGGTACGGTCCGGGTTCAGGGTTCGGGTTCGGGTTCGGTTCGCCTATGGTTCGAACAGGGTTCGTGGTTCACAGGCCTGGTTCGAACCAAGGCGAACCCAAGAGGACCCAGGGTCGAACCCAAGAGGACCCAAGTCGAACCCAGGGGTCTGACAGCCCAAAAATGGATTTTTGTTTTGCAAATTTTTTTTTTTTTGAATTCCACTACATAAAAAATTAAAATTCCAAGAGAGAAGCACAAGTCTGTACGAAAGGACAAGTTAGAAAACACAATTCCCGTATGGTAGAATGCACCTTGATCAAAATTTTGACTTCTTTGGCCTTGTTCTTGACGTCTTGAAAAAGCAGAAAATTGATGCACGCAATGGAGTTCCGTGTGGGTTTGAAGGTTGTAATTTGGTGGCTACCCCGGGACCCTGCGAGGGGCGCTGCCCCTCGACCCCGCTGGGGGTGCTGCCCCCAGACCCCCACAAGGGGCGCTGCCCCTTGACCCCATTGGGGGCGTTGCCCCAAACCCCCATTAGAGAATCCATTTAATGATCAAACTTTAAATTGTTGAAAGTTGAAACAATGATACTTGAATATTTTATCATTTTGACATTAAGCTTGATGTATATGATGCTGTTATGGTATGATCATGATGCTATGATTACAAGTTTATGTTGGTTTTGTTGTTTATATGATGCTATGTGACATGCTAATCTCAATTCATGCTTATAGGCTGCATATATATATAATTTACATGTTTTTGTACTAACGAACCCAAACGAACCCAAACCCCTTTTCAAAATCTTGCCGTACCGGTGTACCGGGTTCTTCGAACCCGAACCGGTGCCTGAACCCGAACCGGTAACTTAGTATAAAAACTAAATGAAATAATAATTATTAATATAACTATTATTAATGACAGATTAATTGAAATTATTAAATACTTGTTTATTTATTAATTAATTAATATTCATTAATAATAATATTCTAAAAATATTCAAATCAGAATAAATTAATATTATTATAAACATTACATATAGACTGTTGCTGTTTTGAATGAAGTCTTTACACATTCAAACCAGCAACCTTCAAAAGGACTAATAACTCATTTTAGCAGACTCAAGTCTTAACAAAATTAGTAAACAAAACCATTTCTAAAGCCACAATGGATAGGCACTAATCCCTCACGATTCACACAGCAAGACTATCACCGATAATTGCAAAGAAATCAAGTGAATGGCAACGATAGAAAGTAGAAAGGTATTGGCTATTATCGTAAACACAAATCAATAAATCGTAAGCAATGGCGATTTAATAATGGAAAGGAACTGATAAATGAAAGAGCATGGGATCAGCGATTACTACAGGCAGCAATTAAACATCTACTTAGTTAATAATTTCGTGATGCTGCGATTTTCGGGTAAAGAAACGAGTATAAATAAGTAGAAGTCAGCGATTGAAGATCAACATTGATAATGAAGCCAATTATAACAGCAACCTGTATATGCAAATAATAATCTGATATATAATAGCGATCCATATATATCGATGCAAACAATCTTAAGTGAGGACGATGCCTTCCTTAATGATCATTAAACAAGAGGCGATAATGATAGGCGATTATTAGTTAAGAGCAGATAATAAGCTAGGAAGGGTCGCCACCTTGCAAATATGATAACCATTGAGGGGACACGAGCTTTCACCTACATCGAAGGGTATTTATACCAGCAGATCAACCATTTCAAAGTAGGAGGATAGGAGATATTAATAGTCAACAAGATTGTCCAGATCAGAGGAGGATATCATCTGCAATCTTCGAATAAATGGGAAATGACTATATATAGTCTGTGCCATCGATCAGATCAGAACTGAACTGTTAATTAAGTTACAGGCAATAACACCTTTGTTCTTGGGGTTATGCATAGGGGATGTGCTTAATACGTAGGCCTAATATATGAAGTCTGATAATGTCTGTATGCAGAAATTAATAGTAATATTATTATAGACTGCAATACGTATGAATCATATTTCATTTTATATAATGGCGGACCAGATCTGACACATGTCAGATCTGTCTGCCTTACAGTGACTGCTATACTAATAATACATGTTATTAGGCAGCCAGCAAGGATAGGAAAAGCTCAGTGACCGGTACATATGGAAAGGATTTCTGATTTTATGGAATATAACAGCCAATAATCTATATATTAAATCCTATATGAACTTAATTAAATTAGTGGCACAAAAGCTGAAGAAGCAATTAATATCTAATTATTCAAACAGCTTTTATATATATATATAAGTTAATGAATCAAAGGAAACCAAATTCAGTTTGCACAAATTGTTGTAATACTGTAAACTCATATAGTACTAATAATATAAGGGATATAAGTATAGTTAGATGCTCAGTAAGGGGAGGAATATTATCAAAGAAGTTTGAATTACACCATTGGCAGTCAACTACTGTTACTGCAGATCAGTGATTGGTGTCAGCATCCTATGAGAATAAATTCCCCTTCCCTCATTAGGATTAGGAAATAAGCTAAGATAGAACTTAAAGTAATGAAGGTTAAATGGGTTATAATACTAATTCATGTAATAATCTAAGAAAATATGAATTGAAGCATAAGAATGTATAATAATATATGTTAATTATTAGTAATTGGCAGCCCTCCTATTACGGGACATTACAGTTACTTGTAGGAATATTCCTAAAGAATCCCTACAAGTCCTTTGTCTTATTTGAGTTTTCACAACTCATTTTATTTATTCCAAATATGTGGAATATTAGATTTCCTCCTTAAGAGGATGTTGACACATTGCACCCACATATTGTGAATGGTGACATTCATAGAAATTGTAACTCCTCTCCTCATCTCTATTTAAGAGATGCTTCTCCTCTCATTCTTCATTTCATAGCATTGTAATAAGCTTCTTGCTCTCTCTCTCTAGGCTTTGCCTTCATTCATAATACACAAAGGTTCTTTCTTTGCTTTTCCCCTTCCAGAAGCTCTTGTTTCTCCTATTCATGTTTGGGTGATTGCTCTCAAGTTTCTCTTCTATCTTGGTTAATCTTACTTCAATCAATAACTTACTTGGATTTTCATTTTTATTTCTTGCTCTTGTTATTCCTTTCAGATTGCAAGTTTTTTGGGTGTCATTAGCACTTTTTTTAGTAGTTTTTGGAGTATTATAGAATATGAAATGATGTCCAATGGGTTTCCTAGCTGGCTGTATAGCTCTCCTATAGCAGGCCGTACCTCTCATTTTGATTGATAAATGCTCTAATCAATCGATGATTTCAATTTTGACAAGCGTTGGTGTTTTGTTAACAGGTCGTACACTCTAAGGAGGATTTAAGGCTGTTTTCAGACCGAACTATGTCATATGTTGGCTGTACCACGTGTTGAGGAGTGTCTGGAAGCATGGCATGGGAAATAGAGACCCAAGCACTATCCTTATTTGATGTTTAGTGTTTCCTTTGGTATTGCCTAGCCTTCCTTTAATGCAACCTCAATTTGAGTGGGAAAAATCAATGTTTGATGATTTTGTTGAGGGTTTTTAGATTCAGCCTAGTCGCTGGACCTGCAAGTGAATTTTTGTTTCAGACTGGCAAATTCGTTTTTCTATTGCTCAGTCTTCTGTATGGTGTTTCTGGGTGTTCTCTACAGTATTACAGACCTGTTTGACCATCATACGGTATACCAACAAGAAATCTTCTATTTCAGACCTGCAACTTTGCTTTGCTGATGCTCAGTCTACTGCATGGTGTTTCTGGGTCTTCTCTGTAGTAGTATAGACCTGTTTGACCATCATACCAGAAAGAAATATTCTGTTTCGGACATGCAACCTTGCTTTGCTAATATTTAGTCTACTATACGGTATTTCTGAGTGTTCGCTGCAGTAGTACAAACCTGTTTGATCATCATACCAGCAGGAAATCATGTGTCATAGACCTGCAGCAGCTCCTATTTTCTCTATCCAGAATACTTTCTTTGTGGGGGAATTGATTACATTGATTATCTAAGTTCTTTGGCTCCATTTTGGGGTATCACAGCAATCTATATTGTTCCAGCACTTATATCAGCAGTTAATCAGTGATATTGTTGCACATGGACTAATCTTATAATGCTTTGGATGGTTATATAGCCGAAGGCTGTCATTTCTATGCACTTCATTTTGTACCACTAGATGGTAGTACCACCAATGGAACTGATCTTGGTTATTTGCTAATACTTACGCACTGAGTAAGTGGTTTATTGTAATCACTCACCACTGAATAGGTGGAAGAGTAGTTTTTAATTTTTATGTTTGTAATAGGTGGAAGAGTAGTGGTTTTTTGTAATCACTCCATGTCAATGCAGATTAGCTCTAGGACAAAACCAAAACAAGTGCTTAATAGTTTCCAAGTGCCTATAAGATGTGTGATGTTGCATGATTTAATTACAACTTAAAATGCATATTTTAGAAAAAATAGAAATCAATGATACATTTCTAACAGTGTATCTTACTATTGAATAAAACACATTACTAACAATATAACTCACCCCTGAAGAAAACCAGTCCCCTGGAGGAGTAGGGATGACGAGTGATTTTACAGCATCTACAATTGACACAGCTGTGGATGCAGCTGAAGATCTTCCCCACTTCTTTATCAAGACACCTCCACGCTGCGTTTGAGAAAAGAAGGAAAATAGAAAGGAAGTTGAAAACTACTTAGTGCCACTATCAATGATAATCACTAGTTAATTCCACAAGTGTACAATTTGGTGTTCATCTCTTACAACTACACATAATCTCAGTAAACGAAGCATAATGGCACAAGTGATTTCTACTCTTATTACGTAGATCACTTGCAGCTTCATTGATGAATTAAATAAGAAGGTTTCACATGAAATCTGTACCTTCTGAACTTTTTCAGTGAATTCTTCTTCCAACCATTTGGTATCGGTGATAATTTTTGGGACAGGTATTCCATGGATTTTTGCATTGACAAAATCTGGAACCTAGAATTATTATAGCACAAATCAATGAGAAAATAATTGATTGTTGTTATCAGAAAAAAGAATATCCGTATCCTTTGTTATGCAGGCATGGTTTGTTCCACTGCTAGAACCTTAGATTCTGGATTTGAATGCTTGATGAGACTGTTTATGCAAGTGTACAAGAGGATAAAACCCAGAAAACACGATTCATCTATTTACTTTTCCATGAATTTCTGCTAATAAATTGGTATGCTACAAGGATAACTGAATCCCAAATAAACAGACAAGAATTTCGAACCTGAGTTGTCGAATGATTTCCCCAGATTGTCATGTTTGATACATTATCATAGAAAACTCCAGCTTTGAGTGCAAGCTGTATCCAGAAAAGACAAATCAGAAATAGACCCTTAAATTGGCAAATCAGAAGAAATTACTGACAAACATAGGCAGGCTGGACATACATAAAAAGAACAGCAAAAGCATTTGATAAAAGAAAATGTATAGATATGTCCCATAAAATGAGACATGATTTTGGAAGAATGTATACCTGACATTTGGCTCTATTTTCATCGAGTCTTGTCAGTGCATGAAAATTCTTAGGGGGAATATTGGGAGCATTCTTAAGACAAATCAGGGCACTGCAATACAGAAATAGATTAGCCTCCAAAGTTTATCACAATAAAGAGGATGTTGCAGTTGTTTTTCTATACACAACAATATGTACAGCTCTATATTCTTGAAAAGGTGGCAACTATATTTTCCATTAAAGTTCAATTGTGAAAAATGTAAACTCACTTTGTGTTGCATGGATTGCCAACAACAATGACCTTTACATTCTGGCTTGCAACAGCATTAAGAGCCTTTCCCTGAGAATGTTATTACATTTTAAATAACATGAATTTATATTTATATACTATAAATGCTAATCAGTGAATAGCTTGAATAAAGCATCTAAATTTATAGATTTATGTTTCTATTCGAATGAACTAACCTGCTCTGCAAAAATTTTTCCATTTATGTCAAGCAAGTTTGCTCGTTCCATTCCAGGACCACGGGGTTTTGCTCCAATGAGAAGAGCCCAATCAGCATCACGAAAAACATCATAAGGATCCACACCTATGCTAACCTCTCTCAGCAAAGGATATAAAGAGTCTTCGAGCTCCATTGCAACACCTGACAAGTTTTATAAGTTCACAAATCAGCATAAAATATGACACTTGGTCTAAATAACATAAGATTGCAGAAATTTTTTACAATGAAATTTAATCATTTTGGAAACAGGAAACTCAAAAACCAGGCCATTAAGATTTTGATATTGAATAGAAATATTGCAGCTCCAATTATATCTATTAAATTCAAACTTGGCATTCATATTTTTTGATGTAGGAGCACCGGTGTAGTTCTTACCGGTCTGAGCAGTTAACTGTGAAATTGCTTGGAGATCGTGGCATTTCTTCATGTTTGAGAGTTTAGCATTGTGGATTTGGATTTAACTCCTTGAGTTCGTTGTCTTTATCGTGTTTGAGATTCATGGCATTTGGATTTGATTCCGTTGAGATATTGATTCCGGTATTGGCTCGGTTGATATGTTCTTACCGGTTAGTCTTCCAGTGTGTTGAGCGAAGTTGAATCGGATTGCGGTTGATTTCCGTGACTTGCGGATCATTGAGTTATGTTTCTTGTGCCTTGTCCGATGTTCCTGGAAGACTGCGTGATGTTTTGTGCATTGGAAGTTGTTCTTAATGATTTGAGCCGACATGTTATTGTTTACACGTTTCATTATGAACCGGTTGGTCTTTGGGCCGACTTGATCAAGTTATTATTGTTTGCGGATGGTATAAATAGAATTTTTGCAAATCATTTGAGGGGAGACAGAAAATAGAGGAAAGAAGTTTGAGATCAAGCGAAGATGTAGAACTGGCGAGATTTTGGTCCTGTAGGACTGAAGCCGGAAGGGCTCAGTTCCGGATTAGGGTTGAACCGATAGACTGCTATTGGAGGCCAATTTGATGTGTAGATGATCCGTGGATCTTATATTTGTATTCTAAGCATTGTTTGTATCATGGACTGCGATCCAGCATGTGGCATATGTAATTCATTGATCTGTTATAAGAATTGTTCATACTGTTTACTGGTTATGTATTTTGTGCTGTTACCGGTTACCAATATATCTTGCATGGTGTTTGTGTTAGGCTGCAAGGATGGGATGTCCTTCATTGGATCTCCCTACCTTGACTGCATCATTTTTCCAAATGGACATTGATGTGATCCCCAATAGAATGACAGGCTCAAAAGGAGCAATGTGATGATGCTCCATAAGGGGGTGAAGAAGTTACTTGAAGGGATTTAGAAATCATTTATTATGGCATTGTGGCGTGCTTAAAGTGTACTAGTGGATAATTCATGGAGAAAGTTGATACAACACCTATTGGTTAGGATTATTTTTTGTTGGGAGTTAGTGTTCACATGGGTGTTTAAATTAGCATTATATGTATAATAAATATTAATTTGAAAAACAATTTAATATTATTGTGAGTGTAGTTTGTTAGGATGTTTGTTGTATGTGTATGTAGGGATATGAGTTGTTAGAAGTTTAGAACAACTCATATAATAAGGGAGTGATTATAGGAGGTAGAATTACCTTCCTATAATAAAGTAAATGCAAATCTTATATATACATGCTGTATTATTGAACAAAAATAAGAAATTGAAAACATATTATTATATGTGCACTCTAAAACTTAATATTTTTCCATTTGATAACATGTATACATGTATACATGTATACATAAAAGTATATTTCTTTGTCTATGTATAAAAGAACATAAACCTAAACACATAGTAACCTCCCCCAACTCATCAAATGTTCATCATCAATGAATTCATTACAGCATATGGTACTGTTGTGACGTTTTCACACATCACCCCATTGCAAATGGGGACCCCTGCTTTTTTTTGCTTTCTAGGGTTTGTTTTTAGTTTTTTTTAGGGTTTTGTCAATTAGCCTTTGCATTTTGAGGGTTGCCTAGGGGATCACCTAGATAGCAGGTTCTTCTTGAGTTAGGTCAAGTTGGTGAGTGATGAAGTCTGGAATGTCCTGGTCCTGAAATTTGGCTAAGTCTGAGAGTCCTTATCCTGAAATTTGGCTAAGTCTGAAAGTCCTGATCCTAAAAATTGGCTAAGTCTGAATGTCCTGATCCTGAAATTTGACTAAGTCTGGAAATTGAAAAACCTCCAAAAACTAGATTTTGCAATATAACTCCTGGAGGTCTGAAACCACTCTCAAACATCCTGAAAGTATATATGGAATATAACTTAAAGTACACTTATACTTAAATGTTATATTCCATAAAAATTATCCTGATAGAGAGTTCAAAAAGTCAAATTTCGCTCCTGTCCTTCACGGAGGATCCAGAGCGAATTTCGCTCCTGACCCTCTCAGGAGGTCCAAGGCGAATCACTACCGTCCCTCACCAAAGGTCCAGGGCGAAAAGGCTTATTTGAGTCATTCCTGACCTTGTTTGGTCAAATTGGAACATCAAAGGCATGGTGGAGGACGAAATGAACGTGATAAAGCATCCAGATTTGATTAAAGACAATGAAATGATGGAGTTTTGCCTAGAAGGGTAATTTCGCTCTTGTCCCTCACTGAAGGACCAGAGCGATTTTCTTTATATACACATTTTTAGACCTTTCTTCGACTTGAACTCTTATTCATGGCATGTAACAAGATGAAATCTTCCCTAGCCAAGACATTTCATGGTGAAAAGTGAAGCATTTTGGCCTAGAAGACAAAATTCGCTCCTATCCCTCACTGAAGGACCGGAGCTTGAATTTCAAATTTGCACTATTTTTGCAAGATCAAAATGATTTTATGATTTGAAGAGATTAAGGAAAACATGATTTGTGCGTTGAATATATTTGAGTGGTCCACAAGCAAGGAAATATACCAAGATGACAAAAGACGCTCCTGTCCCTTGCTGAAGATCCAGAGCGATTTTCCAAAAGTACAATTTTCTTGCAAGGACAAAGCAAGTTTTGTGATTGAAATGAATGGAAGAAGGTGTGTTGTGCCCATTGAAGATAATTTGGAGGGCTAGCAAAGGACGGATAGGCTTGGATTTGCAAAATCGCTCTTGTCCCTCTGCAAGGGACCAGGGCAAAAAACCTAATATCTAGCACTTCTCTCCAAGTTTGGACAAATCTAAGCCAAGGCGCAAGTTTGAAATGAGGTTTAAAATGCCTTGAGGTGGAATTGAGATGCAAGGATTACGAATTTTAATGACAATTTGCAAAATCGCTCCTATCCCTCTCCAAGGGTCCAGGGCGAAATTTCTAAGTGTGCCCATTTACCTTGCATTTCGAGATTACTTTTTTTTTTTCCAAGACTCAAAGGGGAATGGGGAATGATGTTCTACGCTTTGGAGTAATTTGAAGATTGAAGTGATCAAGAATTTATGCAAAGGACTCAAGAGTGCTCCTGTCCCTCACTGAAGGACCAGGGCGATTTTTACAAAACCAATAACTTCCCTCCAAGGTTAAGCTAAGGCAAGATTGTGCAAGGATGAAAAAGTCTTCTAAGGCATGGTGAACAAAGATTTGACTTCAAAATTTGCTAATCCTAGGCTAAAATGCAAAAGGCGCTCCTGTCCTTCACTGAAGGACCAGGGCGAAAAGCTTTGGAACACCTATTTTGCCTTGCAAAAACAAGTTAAACATGTATGGAATGGATGAAAGAGATCATCACTTACCCCACAAGGACAAAAGTCCTCTAGATTTGTAAGCTTCGAGGATCAAAACCCTTGTAGTTTTCAATGCAGTTACAAACAAGGATTGACAATGGGCTTCAAAAAATCTCGGTTTCCATGTTTCAGTTTCGTGTGAGAGGTTTTCAATGTTTATTTCCAATTTTTAGTGATGTCTTTAGGTTGCCGGTTCAAGTTCGGGTTCCGGTTCCGGTTCGAAGAACCCGGTACGCCGGTACGGAAAAATTTTGAAAAGGGGTTTGGGTTCGTTAGTACAAAAACATGTAAATTTTATATATATATATATATATATATATTTTGATATTTTTGAAGCCTATAAGCATGAATTAAAATTTGCATGTCACATAGCATCATATAAACAACAAAACAAACATAAACTTGTAATCATAGCATCATGATCATACCATAATTGATAATAGCATCATATACATCAAGTTTAATATCAAAATGACAAAATATTCAAGTATCATTGTTTCAACTTTCAACAATATAAACTTAAAGTTTAATCATCAAATGGATCATCTAATTCATCATCCTCCTCCTCCTCATTGACATTGACATTAGATAAGCCAATGCCACTTGCACTTGCACTATAAGTTGGCTCAATTTCCGAGTCATCAAGTGTCAATGCAAGAAGCTGAGAAGCAGGAGCATCCAAATCAGTATGCTCTGGCTCTATATCCCACATCTTAGTTTCCCCTTGTGTGTAGTCATGTTGTTTGTGTGAAAGAAGACGTAGGTTGGAATGCACATATACTAAATTCTCCGTTCTTTTTGATAGCAGCCTATTGCGCTTTACTGAGTGGATGAAAGAGTATGTGCTCTTTTTGATAGCAGCCTATTGCGCTTTACTGAGTGGATGAAAGAGTATGTGCTCCAATTTCTTTCTGAAGCAGATGAACTAGCAACCTATGAAGACAAAGTAAAAAATTAAAGTTATACATTAATAAAAATAAAATTACTAGCAACCTATGAAGACAAAGTAAACTATAAATAAACTAAAACTTGTAAATTTAAAATTTTAATTAATTAAACTTACTTGCGATAAAACTTTTATAGCGAGGGGTTGTAGGTGTTGGAAGCATGTGCCATGGAAGTACCACCAGCTATGAGCATCCTTCTTGGATCTATGACGAAGTGCATCAACACTTAGACCATTCGCATTTGCAAATTCTATGAACTCATTTGTAACAACATCTCGCAAATCATCATCGGGATATAGTCTAAGAAATGCTGCCTTGTACCCATCAGATACTTCTAGATCTCTCCATGGTGGAATCCTTCCTGGTTTATCAAGAAACTGATTGCTATAGTACTTAGGTGTCAAGGCATAGGCAAGAAGGTGCAAAGGAGTGGTCATCTTATTCCACCTCTCTACAATAATTACTTCTAGTTCTTTGAAGAATTTCTCCTGAGGATCATTCTCTTTTTCATTTATAGTGACCTTTATTTTTTCAAGCATTGAGTCAATGCCATCATAAATCTCACGTATGCAAGGCCTATACATGTCTGTATAGCGAATCATGCTCATGATGGGCTCAGTGATACTTAGGAGATATGTAACAAGATCCCACCATTTCTCATTCAATATTCTATACCTAATTTTTTTTGCCCTCTCAGTGCTACTTTGCTTCCATACAGTCCAATTGGTGCTGATCACCATATTGCATAGTGCCACTCTAACTTTCACAAGTCGTCTTAAGACGATTGTGTTTGATGCAAAACGGGTCTCAGCAACCTATAACACAAATTAATACCAAATGATTAAAAAATAAAGCCAAACTTTAAAGAAGAATACACAATATAGCTTACACAATGATATTATGAACATTGAAAATTCAAAAAAATCAGAAAATGTAAAATTAAATTACTATTTCACTTACCTTCAATAGCTCCAAATTCGAATAGGTTCTAAAAATCCCTTGAGACATGTGGTGGTTTGTGATGAACATCTAGATGTCCTCAGCCTTTGCATACACATCTCTGATCCATTTTATTTTTTGCCCAATCCTTTGTAGCATAAGATTGAGTGAATGTACCGCACAAGGTGTCCAAAAGATGTGATCATAGCGTTGCTCAACCAACAAACCAGCAGCTCTACAATTTTTTGCATTGTCCGTTATGACTTGGACAAAATTGTGGGGTCCCACAAACTCAATGGCAGAGATGAGAATTTTTGCAATAAATTGGCCATCTTTTATTTGGCCCTCACAATCCACAGCTCTCAAAAACATTGCCCCTTTAGGGGACACCGCTATGACATTGATCAAGGGACGGTTTTTAGCATCTTTCCACCCATCTGAAACAATTGTTACACCTGTCTCAACCCATGAATCCCTTATGGGTTTCAATGCATCTTCAACCCTCTTCACCTCTTTCTCCAATAATGTTCCACGTACCTTCTCATAACCGGGGCCCTTGTACCCTCTTGGTGCCTCATTAACACTTTTTATCATTTGCTTCCAATATGGGGAGCGAACAACATTGAATGACAACCCATTTGCATAAATGCACCTTACTATATCTTGATCAGCATTGTCTCTACTCTCATTTTGGAATGCGATTTCTAAAGGCCCCTTTGTTCTTTTACGTGTCAAGGGTGGTTCACTTTGAGGTTCATTTGTGGCAAAGAAGGGGTGGTCTTCTACTACAATACTGGGATTAGAAGGGCCTTGCATTCCCTTTGTTTTCTTTGATGCGGTTTGGTTCAATCTACGGGCTTCCCTCTCTTCTGCCGCCTCATGCTCCCTAATATATTTCATCACTATCTCATCTGGTATAGGTTTACCATTTTTTCCAGGGCATTTTTTGATGCCTCTTCCTTTTATTCCACACAAATGGCCTACCACCCGATAATATGAACTATTACGTTCAATATCACATCCATGGCATTTCCAACGGAATCCCCCAACTCCCGGAAGTTGTTTTATAATGTCCACATATTTCCATAAGGAAGAATTTGGATCATTTCTTTGTTTTGCAATTATTTGTTCATTGCCAATGGAGGAAGATGTAGATGTCATTCTAGTTCCTATGGCAAGAAATAAAATAAACATATTCAAAAACAAAAACTAAATAATGAAAAAAAATTCAAGTTTCATGTTTGACAATTTGTGAAACAAAAATAGTTGGAAAAAAATGTTTAAAAACCTACCTCTTGCAGCCAATGGAAGCTTGAAAATGTATGGAAATGATGCTGCAACACTTGTTGAAGCTTCAAAAATCAGTCTTCAACTCCTCTTTGATCTTGGAAGCCAAATTTTGTTCACCCTTTCTTCAACCTGCTCTCATAAAACTTTTGTTTGCAACACAAATGAGGTGAAATGAGTCATTAAAATGTTTTAGAAGTCAATTTTAGGTTATAAATTTCACTTTTTACAAGGCGGAATTTGAAAAAAAAATTAAATTTGCCTTATTTTTTGACTTTATGGGCTGCCCAACCGCCCGGGTTCGACTGGGTCCGCCCAGGTTCGACCCCGGGTTTGACTGGGTTCGACTCCACTCTGGGTTTTTCGAACCCTGGTCGAACCGGACCCAGTCGAACCCACTCTGGGTTTTTCGAACCCTGGTCGAACCGGACCCAGTCGAACCCAGACCCGTACCAGGGGGGCCCAGAGGCGAACCCGGTAACCTAGGGACTCACTTCAACTTATTTGCTATAATTTTGGATTGATGATAGTTGAATAATAATGATGCATATTCTTAGAAGTTTGTTGGAGATACCAATCCCCTTGTAGGCCATACTGTTATAGATGGTCATAAAAAATTTCCTTGCAAAGTTTTTGAAAAGATAGATCCTTGAATGCAGGCCAGACATCAGTAAAACATTCTGCTAAAGAGGAGTCACTGTTGAGTATGATAATCTGACCAATATTATCTTAAAAAGAAACTCCATGACTCCATACTATTTCCCTTTGAAGCTGTACATGCTCAGCATAACTCCAGTGATTCTTTGTAGGGTATGAGGAATACAATCATTGTTTGTGTAGACAAATATGATATTATTTGCATGATTTTTGATGATTATTAATTTCTGATGTGCTAAAATCTTATCCTTTCTCTAGGCCATACAATTTGACTAGGACATGATTATCCATGAGTTGAGCGCTGCATATCTATTGTTTTCTGATGATTATTGTTGTTTATCACCCTAACTCGGATTGTATTTGTGGATTGTTGTTGAGCTTAGTGATTTCATAGGCCATGGAATCCTTAAAAGGGAGTTTGGTTTGTTTAACTGCTACAGGCTATATAGACTGGTTTGCAGCCTTTACCTCTCCCATCTTGTGTCATGTCCCCTATTTTGAAATTATGGAGATAAATGAATAATTAATTTAAGCTGTCAAAAAAAGATATATATATAAAAAATGACATTAATTATTTAAAAGGGAAATTGCTATTAAGTTGTCAAAAACCAAAAATGACAAATCAAAAGATAATTTACATTTAATTATTTAAAAAGATGTTTTAAGTGATTGTTTTAAGTGCTGCTAGACCATGGTGCAAAAAAGTGTTTAAAAATGTCACTATATTTTTTTGTAACTTTGAAGAATATTTATCAAAACAGAAACTTAAATTATTTTATTGTCTCAAAATAAAGTTATAAATAAGACAACTGTTTTCAAAAAGTCTCTACATACTTTTTGAAGCAATTATATTTTTCAAGAAAGAACATGCGCTCATCTTCCTCTTTTCCCGAGAACAAAAAGAAGATTGTTCAGAATCCTTCACCAAACCCTCAAGAGGTTTGGTTAGATCTTCCATAAAAAGTACAATAAACCTCCTCCTTTGGGAGATATTAGTAAGCATCACTAACAGTTTTTGGAATTTTGCTACATAATTTTCCATAGAGTTGTATAAGCTAGGCCAGCTACCTAAAATGCATCTCAGAATATTTTCTATCAAATCAACCGATCAATCTTCTACTAAACTCATCATAGCTGTTGATTAGGTTGACCCTAGGTAACCAACTGGTAGTACCACCACAAATGAACTATGCTTTCAAGAGGAAGGATGGCAAACTTAATGGCTTCTTCTTCAAACATTGGTTTGAGTGAAAACTATGTCTAGCTTCTGATTCCAAGCTCGAGTTGTACAACTATTTGATCCATTGAAGGTGGAAAGAGTAAATTTTCCTAGTGTGTTGTAAATCCCTGTTATGTTAATTTATCGTAGGCCTCATTTCTCGGCCCATTTCTCATCTTTGAATTGCATAAGTTTGTGAGTGACATTTCTATATGAATCTATAGTGCAAGGGATCTTTATTCATTGAAGTGAGTTGTAATATCATCTACAACTAGATTTTTCTCCTCCAACATAGGAGGTCCTTCTTCCCTTTGTAAGAAAGTGGATTGAAAGGATCTAGCTACATAACCAATCATGGTCCTATTTTTATTGTTGTTGTTATTGTTTATTAAAGTATTCACTTCACTAATATGATTTTGGGGTGCTCTAGGGATATATTGAAGTTTTCAATTGTTTGAACCAACTGGGCCATCATATTTGTCAATTGTTGTTGGCCTTGAATAACAACATCAAATCTTTCATCCTCTTTTTCTACACCCGACATGACTCTCTTACCTCTTCCTTACATTCAAACTCTTCTATCTCTACACCATGATGCTCTTATTTTACATTTTGATGTTTTAATGATTGAACCTTTCTCTTTAGGTAGTAATTTTATGATTCCTCTATTAATACTGCTATCCAAGGTACCCATTTTAATGGCCTCATTATACACAAGCAGGAGATCCCCTACCCAATCTATATTCCTTTCATAGAATTTTGTAGGTAGTCCATTAACTCTTGAAAACTTGTCATTCTTAAAATATTTTATAACCTTAATAAATTTCTTGTTTGCTGAATTCTCTATTCAGATTAGTAGCCTCCTTTTCACGAATTTTCCTTGGCATGATTTTCCCGCAAATTCTTGAACCTCTTTGCATTCTAAAGTATTATCATTAGCTGTGGATAAATTTTAAAAATATGCTTTGAACTCCTTTTTAATTCTACTAAGATCATTAATTTGCATATTTTCAACCTAGATTGGTGTTTACCGCTACAATTGATAAATTAAATACAGGAAACAATAATGTATCTAACAATGCATACTAGACACAATAGTAAAATATATCTTTATTTGCACATGCAATTATTACAAAGAAGAAGACCAGAGATGGTCGGCTAAGGATTAAAATTCACCCATCTATATCATACTACCTTCCTTGGTGGCACACAACATATTTAAAGGATCTGACAGTTGCCGAGAGGTACACAACCATCAACCAACCGACACATTAACTACCCAAGAGGGACAACCCACTTAATACAAACAATTAATACATTGGCAAATATTATTGAATATAACCATGCCGACTACACCATCCTGCCCAAAAGAAAAAGTATTCCAAGCGACAAGTAAACATCAAGTAATATCCAGAAAGACTAATGCCAGACACTGCCTTGGACTGGACGTCGCCAACATGTAGTGTACTTGCCAAATCAAATGGGGGGTTCTGGGGGAAGCACCACCAACGAACTCAAGGGGCAGTGCCCCTCGCGGGGTCCCAGAGCAGCGCCTAGGGCGCACTCCTTGTTGCGATGCAGGGCGGGGTCGAGGGGCAACACCCTGCAGCCAACCCCAAATTACAGCCTTCAAAACCACACAGAACTGCATGGCGCACATGATTTTTGTGATTTTTTAAGACACCAAAAACAAGGCCAATGATCCTCCCTGTGTACGGACTTGTTCTTATGTACAGGCTTGCGCTTCTCTCTTGGTTGTACGGTGCATAGGTGTGCAACTTGAGACTCCCTTCATCCAACTCAACACTTCCACTGTACGATACATTAATTACGTCATACGACTCAAGAACTCTCTCGTATGGTGCAACACTTCCTCCGTACGGTGCAACTCTTCCTCCGTATGGCCCAACAACGCCTTCGTACAGTGCAACTCTTCTGCACGATTCACCAATTCCTTCATATTGTTTGTACAAATTCTTCTTTCATACGATCCTCTCCACCTCGTATGCCCTCTTTATTTCCTTGTACAAATTCCATTTCGATACAACTTCCTTTCTCTCGTACGGATTTGTTGATTTTATTTCTTCATACAACTTTCTCGTACGCTATCCCTGTTTGCAGAACCGTATGGCGTACGGCCTAGACCATACAGATCATCGCTTGACACTTTTTCTCGTACAGCATACAAGGTTGATGGGGATGTGGATGTCTTTGTGTCTCGTACGACGTGAATTGTGCAAAACTTCGTACGGATCCCTCCTAGCTGCCATTTGGTTCCAACTTTGTCTTGCACGGTATGGTCGGTACGGTGATCTCATACCCATACGACTTCGGATTTCCCATACGGTAACTCTTCTGAACTTGTTGTACAACTACTACCTCTACATCTTTGGTTGTCCGTACAGTTGAACTTTCCAGCCTCTGTGAATATGCTTCTTCTTCGCACTTGTGCTTCCAATAAAGAAAAATGACTTTGGATCAAATTATGAGGGCCTCCCTCCTTTGGCGTCTTTTTCCTTCCATATTCCACCTTCGTACTGTCAGTTGTATCATCCATAACGTTACATGCTTTGATCAACTCCTCTTCACCAAGAGTTGTAGCTTCAAGGAAATTACATGTTGACAGAAATTCCTCATAGTCCTCCATTTGCCAGTGAAATAATCCATTCGAGGAACTCATCCCATCTTCAGAATAATCTTCCAGTTCCAATACCCCTTCGTCGTTTGGTTCCACGCCTTTCCTTCCTTCATCCATACCGGACTCTCCATCTTCAAACTCTAATTCAGAGGATGCCGACTCCTCACTCACCACTTGGTTTCTCAAGTCGATGATGTACTTCCTTCCTTTACTCTCGATCGAGAGTGTGTTCCACTTCTAATTGTGATTTGCCTTGGTAGAAATCAACCATCCCCTCCTGAAGAGTGCATTGTACCCCTTCTTCTGTGACTGGATGACGACAAAGTCCACATAAATTGTTGTCACAATCATTACTTTTTGTGCCATCAACATCCCCAATGGCTTGATTCCATGTTGGTCGGCACCTACCAAATCAAAGGTCAATAGCCATAATGTTGGTCTTCTGAGGCATTTTCAAGTTTCCTCCGGCAGCACATTGACTCCCGAGTCATCGTCGATGATGGTATTTGTTCACTTCCTCCCTATTATCTCCATCTCAACAACAACCAACTTCCTCCCAATGCTAACCGTCAACAACATGGGATCACTCGCCCAATTATCATCAAGTGATGGTTCCACTACTAGCTCCTCTTTGGGCTTACATTCATTTTGGTCAACTGTGTTGGTAATTGCTACTCTCAGTTGCGGCATAGTTTGAAGAAGGTCTGATACCTTGATGGGTATGGTGGTTGTTTGTAGCACCTGTTGAACTATATTCTTCTTTGACTCCCGTAATGACATACTTGCAGTTCCATTGGAGGTTACTCGTTCCTTCACCAATACTTGTTCTAGTTCAACTCTGGATTCTCGGAGTCGTTCCTTCTTCGTACAAGCGTCTAGGTACATTGCCTTCTTCATCTGTGCTCTTGTGATTGTTAAAACTACCCCATCTTGTTCCTCGACATCCAACATATTGATACCCTTTTGCTTCGGGCAGTTGGTGTCTTCATGGTCACTTGGTCCACACCATTTGCACAATAATTGTACGCTGTCTTTCTTGTTTTGGTAGTCTCTCACAAAGTGTCCCCATTCGCTACATTGTCGACACTGTATGATAGGACGCCCTCTGGAGTCATATTGTACTTGATTTCACCCTCGTTGATATCCATAACCGCCTGGCAATACATTCTATGATTTCGATGGAGTGGACTCTCCCTATGCAAAGAGTACTTGCGTACTCCTTGTCTTCAAATTGTATGGACACTCCTTTATCGAATGACCCATCACCTGATAAATCTCACAAAACATATTTCTAGGACAATTACCTTTTGTGTGCCCCTCACTTTTGCACTCAGTACACTATAGTTCATTACCTTCTTTGCTGGTTCCTTTCTCGGCCTTCAATTCTTTCATCATTCTCATCATATCCTGTTGTAGGGCCTGAATGATTTTGGATTCTTCATCACCACTCCCTTTGGTGCTCTCATCATCACCCATCTTCCTCTTCCCTCGGGAAGATGTTCTGTTTTCACTCTCAATGTCTATCACCCAATTGTATGCATCAGCGTACGAGGACGGAGGCACTACTTTCATCTTCTTGTGCAGTGAGGGGATCAATCCCTCAGTGAACCACCTCTTCTTCAACCCATCGGCTGGCCGGTTATCCATCTTGTTTAGCAGGTCCTTGAGCCTACGATTGTAAGCCCATACTTTCTCATTTTTCCCTTGCTTCGTATTATAGATTTCGGCCATGATCTCGTTGTCATCCCTCAGGAGTTTGAACTCCTCAAATGCCTTTTTTCAGTTCACTCCACCCGACCTTGTCCTTAGCATCTAGGTCTGTGTACCAATCAATAGCAACTTCCTGAAGTGGTGGGAAATGCCTTTAGCCAATAATCTTGGTCATTTAGGACCTTCGCCTCCCATATCGTTATACATGTTTTGCAATGTTGTACGGGATCCTTTGATCTATCACTTGTAAATTTAGGGAGTTTTTGCTTCTCCCGGGTGTTCATTGTTTTCACTCGGAAGGTATCGAAGGAGTCTTCTTCTTAGTTCCTTGGCAGGGGACAAGTTCCCGCAAATTGGTCCTGCTTACTCCCTTGTGTGTCAGACTTGAGTGGACTGTTCCGCTACCATGTTTTGGTGCTTTCCTTGCACTCTCGGCCACGCGCGCATCCTCTACACGTCCACCTCCATCCCCAACACTTCGAGTACTTCCAAGCTCTTACTCGTTCTTGTGCTCCCTCCATCCATGGGTCAACAGTTCGAATCCTCCAAATCTAGTTTCCCCAGATATGGATAGATGGCAGAATATGTCTATGAGTTTACGGTTTCCCTCATCGTACTCATTTGATGTTGACTATACAGACGAATGGTCTAATTGTCTGACCGGTTCCTCATGAAATCTTCTTCTTTGTTCTCTTTGCTTTGCGATCCTTAAAGATCATCAAATCGCTTGGTCTTGACCGCTTTGTGGCCTCTTCTCGCCTTTATTGGGGTCCAAGGGCATGAATCACTCAAGGATTACCTAGTTTCTTTTAAGGCAACGACGCCAAAATGTTTACCGCTACAACCGATAAATTAAATACAGGAAATAATAATGTACCTAACAATGCATACTAGACACAACAATAAAATATATCTTTATTCGCCCATGCAATTATTATAGAGAAGACTAGAGATGGTCGGCCAAGGATTACAATTCACTCAACTATACCGTACTACCTTCCTTGGTGATACACAACATATTTAAAGGACCTGACGGTTGCCAAGAGGTACACAACCGTCAACCAACCGACACATTAACTACCCGAGAGTGACAACCCACTTAATACAAACAATTAATACATTGGCAAATATTATCAAATATAACCATAGGCATTGTATGCCGACTACAATTGGCCCAACCTCTTCCTAAACATTTTTCATTTTGATATATTTGAGAAAGAAATTTGAACCTTTATCACCCACGTTAAGCCAATTGATTTTGCTTCTATTTTTCAGGCCTTGAGTCTTCTTTGTTTGGAAGCTCTTCGTCTTATGCTTTATATTTACCATCTTCTTAATTGATTTTTCATTGTTTGGATCATTTTGAAAGAGCTTTTCAGCAACTAAGAAATCCTATTAAAGCTTGCTTTATATCCTTCTTCCATCAAGGGACGATTTCTCCCCAATGATTTGGAACAAAATCATCCAACTATTGATATTTTTATTCCATTTATCAATGTATGCCATGTCTTTCAAAACCATCTTATTGATTTCTTTAGTAGTAAAAATTTCATCATTACAATTGTGATTACTGAGCAAATTTGTATTCAAATTAAATTTATTCTTCTATCTTAAGTTTTTCAATTCTATAACTATCTTAAATCAAAATTGTAGCTTCAATAGTTGGTGAACAGACATCATGCATGGATGAATCTTAATATAATTTCCTTCATCAATATGCTAAAAATTAAAGTGGTCAGTTTTGGCATAAAATCTATCCAACCTACAATATATTATTTTACCACCTTTTTGAGAGCTACACTAGGCAAACCAGATATCGTTTCTCTTTTTCTTCATTTTCTCAAAGGGATCAAATAATTTCAACCTACTTTTCATTCTATTCTAAAAATATTGCTCACTTCCTTTCCAACTCAGCTAAAGACCACCACACTAATCTTCTTTTTGTTCAACCAAGTTAAAATCTCCCCCTACAATCCAAGGGATTCTTTGAGGAGTGTTCAACCATTTCCACAACTTCATTCTTTCCCTATAGTCATCAATAGCATAGGAAAAACATATTCCAAATTTGAAATTATCTTTCTCAAGAATGACCCACACACCCCTACCACATTGGGAACATCCATGATCCTTAACACAATTGGCTCGATTATTGCTTAAAAGGACAATTCCTCCCTCCCCTTTATCATGTTTGCTAAAAAAACTACAAGTCTTCTTTCCAAATAGAATTCACGCTGGTCTCCAATTGAAAGCCAATTGCTTTGACTTCTTGAAGGAAAAGAAGATCAAGAGAGTTAGTTCTATTTAAGAAACCCCTAATAATATACTTTCTATTTGGGGATTCCAAACCCCTGATATTCCAACTAATGCACTTTAGGTTCATCATTGTATGACGAAGAATTAATAGCCTTTGGATTTGTATAAATTTTGTCAAAACATTTAGGGAATTTCTCATCCTTTCCTTTTTTTCTATTCTTTTTAATCACCCTCTTCCCTGCTTAGTTGCTCCCTCTTCCATTTTCATCTTTTTTTAACTTCTTTTCCCAAACCAACTTTCTCTTGTTCCTCATCACTAAGGATCAGAGGTTTATCAAGCACTATTTTTAACCACTCCCAATAATGTTTCCCTTTGTTAAAACTTTCCCTTCCTCTTTTGGCTCTAAAGTATTGGAGATACCATCCTCTACAAAGTCTTCCTCATTTTTCTTTCTTGCCATTAAAAGTCTCTGCAATGCCCCCTTCTCAGTGATGTTCATTCAGTGATCCAGTGGCCTATTCCAGAGACCCATAGGCTATTTGGAAAGGTGAATTAGGGTTTCCTACTTTTGTGGAGTTTTGCATGAGCTTTTTTGGGGTTGTCAGGAGGGAATTCTTCAGTTCTATTTATGGTTTCCTTCTGGGTTTTTCATGAACTTCAGGGTGGCATAACATGCATTTTTAGTAAGTTAGGGTTTGGCTAACTGGATGGTATAGTTTTACTGAGTTTTTCAAGCTCTTTCTTTGGGTGCGAAGATCATGTTTTTCGGAGCAGTATTTCATGACTTACTATTTTTAGTAAGTGTCAGTTTGAGCATTGCTATTTTTGGTAGTCTTGGGCAGGGCTCTGATCTAGTTCAGTTCAGTGATTCTCATTACTCAATTTCATCCTTGATTTTGATGATAATCAGTATTGGAGTTATAAGTTATTTAATTAAATATTATTTCCTTATCCTAAGGTTTAATATTTAATTATTTTATTACTGATTAATTTTATTATGGGCGACTTAGGGAAAAAGATGTATATTTGTTGTCAATATTATTATTTCTTAAGTCTGATGACGTTGAGAATATTATAACACTTCATGTTTGCATTATTTTTTATGTTGCAAGTGTTCACCTAAGAAAAGTTCGAACTTTTGCCTAGGAAGACTGGGTAAAGTGGACGCCATGTCTTGAGGGGTCATGAAAATGAAATGAAGTGAGTTTCAAACGGATTTGGGCGCCATTTGCATTTGAATTTCAGAGGGGAAGATCTATAAATACAGGTGTTTTCCCTCTCATTTGGTATCTTGAAGAAATCATATTGTTGTGCTGCCGGGATGGTGAGTGAACTTGAGCTTCGGAGTTGTGGCTCTCTAGTTTAGCCAGTTTCGTACTTGAAACATAGTACCTAGCTGAGTGTTGGATTGAGGTGAAGTTTTCAGTGTGCATTTTCAGTTTCAGTGTGGTTTTTGGAGTGTCGAGTTTGCTGCTGTGATTTCAGTGTTGCTGGTTTTTGGTGTGGCTGAAGCAAAGATTCGATCCTACCTCCCTGTCTGTGTGACCTATCATTTTGGGTATTGGCTCGAAATATTTTTGTGCATTTGGCGATAATATTTGTAAGTTTTTAGCTCCTAGTTTGGAGTCTTTAATTTTATAATGCAAATCGTTCTTTTCCAGCATAGGCATACTTTTTGTGGGTGCATTGGGATGCGTACCATGTGTTTGGGGGCATATTGAAGCTCATTTCCAGTTTGTTCTTAGTCACTTTATGCCTAGTGTCGGTTTGGGTGTGTCATGGGGTGTTTTGGATGAGTTTGGAGCGAGTTGGGAGCATTTTGGTGTGGTTTGGGGTTGCTGGTTACGCATTTCCAGCCTGCTGTTATTTATATCAGATTTTCGAAAGTTGATGTTTGACTGAGTTCTTGCGAGTGAGTTTAGTTTGAGCTGGTTTTGTTGGTAGTTATCTTTTGTGACCAGCATTGCTCATCTATTCTATCTTTCCTCTCTTTTGTAAGGTTGAATAGTAGTACTATCAACCACTTCAGGATTGTAAAGCATACCCGCTAAAAAGTGGAAGAGGCTGGCTTGCCACCTACTTTTGATATTTGTAATTCTTGTCATCCCACTGAGTAAGTGGTTGAGTGATATTGTCCTCCCGCTGAAATATGCGGTAGAGTGATTGAGTTGAAATTCCTTGTTGTTTCCTTGGTTGGTTCACCGCCAAGTAGTTTAGTTTCTATCCTTCTGGATAAACAAAAAGGGTTGCCTTGCCGCCTGTGCATTTTAATTTCAGTTCAGTTTATGGTGCTAATGATTCCCGAAACACCGTATGCTCTCACCCTCACAGATTGGGCTCTTGGTGAACAAAAGGTGGAAGGGTTCCCTTTCAATTGTTTTAGCTTATTTCTCTAACCTTAACGGGTTATTGTGTTTGCATTGTAATCTTACTGGAAAATCAAAAAAAAAAATTTAAGGGGAATACTATAGTCTCTCCCTTATCTTATCATGCACTAGCTCTTGAGTATTTTTTTAATTCCTAGGACTTGTTTCAGCATCAATTTAGTCATGTTAGTATTATCCCCAATAATGGGGCCTCCAATGGGGTTTTTCAACTCATTATTATTATCCTCTATATTAACTTTTTTAGAGTTATCTTCCTCATCCACATCCGTCATAAGAGCATTTTCTCTGAATTCAGGATTAAAATTATTGTTTCCTTTTTAATTTTAGGGTAGTCCTTTATTTATGGCCTTAATTTTTGCAAAGAAAACAAGCATTCAAACCACCTAGAATTTCAATTTTGTAAAAGACCAATTGGTTACCTAGATTTATTCCTTGTTGTTCAAGAATATCTATCCTAGGGGAAAGTGGGACAAGAGCCCTAGCATCCATGTGAGGCAGCGTGTCTCTAGTCTCCTCTATTTGGAACACTTCCCTCGTGACTTGTAGTAGCTAGGGTATAAAAGCACAAAATTGGAGAGGTAAATTTATAAAATTACCCATATATAAGGATAGTACATGGTAGAACCTCATCTTTTAGCATTTTAGGAGACTAGGCCACAGTTTTGAAGATTGATTTTTCAACATTCCATTATTCTTTATTCAAAGCCCTATTTTGCATACGGTGATTTTTGAAAAAAACAAACAATAGAAAGACATTTCTGGTTCATTCTACAAAACAAAACATGCATTCCAAACTTTATCCCCAAAAAGTTAAGATCCATTCATTGAAAAAAATTCTTGACAGTAAATTCTCCCTCTCCATGGCAACAAAGAAGAATACAACACTTTTCAATATATTTTCTTCCCTAGAAACTGCAACAACCATATCTTTGTTTGGCTCAATAAGAGGAGTTTTGAGGAGTAGAGGAGACCTCTGGTTTGCAGACTGTTGTGTTGTAAACACACACACCCCATCGCAAATGGGGGCCCCTTTTTTTTTGCCGCTTGTTAGCTTAGGTGTTGTGTTGCTTAGCTTGGCAATGGTTTTGGTCTCTTAGTTTCCTAGCCTTTGGAAAGATTGTAAACCCTTTTCAATTCCGAAATCAATTATCAATGCATGGAAGGTATGGAGTGAAAGGTTTGTCATGGGTAAGGGTGTGAATTGCATGATTCCTTGTCAAAATATCAAATCCTAGTGAAAATGCATAGGTCCTGCCTAGGGTTTCCTTAGAGATGCAACATTGAAAAACTGCAAAGGAAAATATGATAAACTTGAGTAAGAGTGCAAAGTTTGTCCTTGGAAATGGATAGATCAAGTTAGGAACTTCACTAAGTCTAAATTCCATGAATGAGATCTTCAAGATGAAGGATAGAGTGTGAAATCATGAGGGAAATTTGCTTGCCAAAATGTGGAAGTTTAAAAAATTGTCAAGAAAGTGAAATCTGGGGAAAAGTTGTCGAGTTGTCAAGGAAAAGTTGAGATGATAAAATTCAAGATCAAGACAAGGAAAATTCCTTGTCAATGTTGGATTTTCGACCTTGACAAGAAGGGAAAACAAGGTAAAGTCGAATCCTTTGCGTAAAATGAAGAAGTTGGAGGGGGAATTTATCCTTGGAATAAAAATGAAATCAAGGAAATTGTAAGAAAAATGAAAGGAAAAAAAAAGAAAAGAAAAGTCATGGAAAAATGAAGGAAAATGATGAATAATCCAATTTTGAGATAAGGAATTAAGATGGAATTTCGATTGGAATTTCATGAGCAATTTCAAAATACATAAATTTCTTGACTCAAGGACGAGTTTCGCTCAACAATCCCTTTCTTTCACAAGTGCAAATTTGCATGGAAAAAATGCAAAAACCATGAACAAGTGTCAAGGATGAAATGAAAGATCAGCATCTTCAAGGCAAGAAGGAGGGTGAAACAACCCAACAACACAAGGGATTCATACCACAGCAAGGATGAGGCAATCAAAGTCAAGGATACCTCAACTTCAAGAGGAATTCCAAGGATGAAAGATATTACAACTATGCAAGAGATGGACAACATGTCATCAAAGAATTCAAGATGAAGATCAACATATTCAAGGTGATGACAAAGAAAGTTATTGCGAATGAAGCTACAACTACAATAACCTTGGATTTCCTTTGGAAATCCAAAGGTCAAGGTCAAGTGCATCGGAGGTGTAAGGAGGATGATGATAATAACAAAAGAAGTAAATGAAGTGCAAAGGACGAAATCAAGAAGATTTCAAGATGATGCAATTTGGGAATATGATCCATCACATTCATAAAAGCTACATGAAGATGTTGAGTATCAAGAGATATTGACATATTGTTGAAATGAGTTATCAAATCTACAAGGTGTGCAAGCTGAAGTGGTTCCCTATCATCAACAACTAATCCGGTGATGCCACTTCAACATGTCCAAGTGCATTTAACCTGAAGATCAAAGTGACATGTGGAGTCATATTTAATATTATTTATTGTACCTTACCTCATCTCTCATTCGTCCACATTCGAAGGAAGGACATGTATCCAAATTGTTGTAATAATCTCATTGGTAAAGAGGGAGTTAATTGTAACTAACCCTAATTAAGGGTTTTATTGTTAGATCTTGGTTGTTGATTTGAGAATCAATCAGAGCCATTCATTTGTAATGGAAGAGCTATATAAAGCATAGCCTTCTTATTTGTAAAGGTTAATAGTTGATCAATAGACAATAGACAATAGTGGATAGCCTTAGAAAGTATAAGTAGAGTGGAGGAGGAAAGAAGAAATTGTTGTCAAGACTATGTCAACATCAATACATAAGTTTCATTGAAGTTATGGTGGTTCTTTGTGTTGTGTTCTACATTTTGCATGGTTTCTTGTTACTTCTGAAAGTTAATCGAAGTTCATTTATTATGGTAGAAACATGTGATGATATATGATAAATTCCTTGGTTCATACTTTTTGTGGTTTGCTGATTGTAAGCTACAATGCAAAGTTAGCCTAAACCTCATTATTGCAACAATTTGATTGTGAATATTTCATTTGGATTGTGTCAGCATTGGGTATTTGAATGAATGGTTCGCAGTATGAAAATATTTCATTTCCTTGGGAGATTGCACCAAATTTGTGTAGTTGTTGTTATCATAGCGAAGTAAAGCTTGGTTTGAAGGAATTTGTCTATCAAAGCATTATCCATTATCATCATTGTCCTTAGATGTTAAATTAGTTTTCCTAAACCCTTTCCCTTTTGCTTTTATTTGAGTTTGAGTTAGTGTAAGAAAAAGCATCACTGAATTGTTACATAAGATGATAACGTTCGAGTTGTGATTCATAAGCATAAGTCCCTTTGTGATACCAACATATCACATCATTACAACTGAGACTATCCATTTGCAATGTCAAGACCTGACTAAAGAAACTTTGGGGTTATCTTATTTGATCACATTGTTTAGCACATAAGGTTTCCTTGTTCAAGAGAGGACAAAATGCTTAGTATTTTATTATGTGTTCTAGGTGCATGAAAAACACATCAACACGGCCTAGATAGAATTGGAAAGAATTCAAATCTTTAGAGGTAACAAGAGGAAACAAATCCCTTGGCCGACCCCTTGCTTAATGAGGGGTATGAGAGCATATAAAAGAAGATTTGCAAGAATCATTTTGTCAATACAATTCAAAGCAACTCCAAAGCAGGAGTAATTCACAGCAGAGAAGAGGCAGAATAGAAGCGAATTTCACAACAAAAGGCTGCGAATTCAAAGCATGGATATCAGATTCAAATCAAGTGTTGATGGAGAAAGAGGAAGAAGTTGATGTTGTTAGTAGAAAGGAGATGATATTTGAAAAGAAAAAAAAAGTTATTTTGCATACAGGTCTGACTGAATTTCTCCACCAAATTCAAGTAGTTCCAGATCTGAAATTCCATTTCCAGAAAATATTCTAGGCCGAAAATGTTAATTTCATATTTTTAGGAGGGTTTATGAAATAATTTTTATGAATCACTGAAGTTATTATTGATGTTTCACAACCCTTTGAAGAAGGATTGTCATGAAAATTTTAAGTTCTTCAACATGAATTAAGAATGCAAGATTTTGAATTTCATTTCCTTATCATGATTTTCCTGCATTTCACTTAAGTAGTTTAGAATTAACATAGGCTTTCAATTACAATTGTAATCCATGGTATTTTCTCTCTTTTTCAGGATTCATGCAAGGAAGCGGATGGAGGTGGATGGAGAAAGAACTCAATAATGCAAAGGAAGATAAGATCAAGATATTCAAGAGGATGACAAAGAGGAAGCTTTTCAAGAATTGCTCTACAATGATTGAATAGGATGAAAGACATCACAATGTGGAAGTGCTCAAAGTCAAATACATCAATGATCAAGACATTGATGGAGAAGAAGATAGCAAAAGAATTCCAAAGATGAAGAAGAAAATGCTGAATGAAGCTTAAGGACAAGATAGTTTCAAAGGGGTTAATCAAAGTTAGAAACTCATCCGATGAAGATATAAAGATGATGCAATTTGGGAATATGAGCCATCACAATCAATCAAAAAGTTGGATGATGTTGAGTATCAAGAGATATTGCTAGAGATGCAAAGACTTGTTTGTGATGAAGGATGAATGTTTATAACAAATGCAAGCTGAGGTGGCGCCTACTCACCCCCACCAATCAAACAAATCAAGGTTAACATGTCTAGATTCATCGAACCTGACTCATCCAAAGGAGAACAAGTGGACATGTGGATGCATTAAATGAAAGGTCATCATCTACTCCTAGTAAATTGTGCCATTGAGGCTATATGTTAATTTTCATTGGTCCTTTTCCTCAAAAGGATCTGCATTGAAGGACTTGTAGTTTTCTCATTAGAGGATATTAAATGTAAGGAGGTGGTACTTGTAACTACCTGTTGACGTGTATTTTGTACACAATCATACACAGAATAAAATACCCAAGGGTACCTTATCCTCTCTTGAATAAAGCCTCTGATTGCTGAAGATGTCACGAAAAAGGATCAATCAAGGTGACTCCAAGGTTCTTTGATGTAGGGTCTCTACGTGTGGATAAGCACCAGTGGTCGTTGTGAATGCTGTTTCATCAAGGGGCCTTACGTTTTCCGAGCTGCAGGAACAAGATTTCCTAAAACTAACAAGTTCTGAAAAAGATCAAAAGGTAGGGTTTGCAAGGGATGAATTCTAATCTAATCCTAAGAATGACTCAATGTAGGCTAGACTTGGTAAGATTCTACCAATTTCAATATTGCCAAGACATAACAACTCAACTGAAATTGATGCGATCTTCTAAGGTGACTAATGATTTTCCAATTCATCAAGGATCATAGACACTACCATGAAGGTACATATCAATAGTTCAATGATGATTGAAGGTTTAAGTAATCCAAATATCTCCAGTTGACCACACAAGGCGTTCTTACAATCAGTAAGAAGCTAGTGGTTTGGAATGTGAATCTCACCAAAGATCAAGCCCAACACTTAGTCCCTCAAACTTAAATACTTCTTCGACTGAGAATGATTCAAGAAAGTGAACAACCATGAAAATAGCCACAAGAATTGCAATAAAACACCATAACTTCAATATTTTATTGATCTCAAAGCCAAAATAGACAACAATTGTTTGAAATTCTTTCTTCAAAGCTCAATCTTGCTACAAAATAACTTTCTTCTCTCTAAAATCTGATTTCTAATCTCTCATATCTTCTTTCTAATTTCTAATTACAAAATGAAAATGAGTGAGGGTATATATAGCATCCTCAATTACAATGAACGGCCCGGATCAAAAGAAGATCAACGGCTGAGATTCTGACACCTAAACCCTAATTAGGGTTTATTACAAAAAGTCCCCTTTTTATTCAACAATATTAAATGCATAGCCAAATATTTAATTGGCACAAAAATCTAGGAAACATAGACCAATGATAATTAAGGTGCCACATCATCTACAACAACCTCTCTTCTAGAACCTTATTCCCTTTCCAATGCTCCTTCTTAGCATATGCAATGAATCTGGACACAATTCCTTCAATCTCAACAATAGGAATCTCGGGAAGATTCCTCATTCGTTCCTCCAAGTGGATAACCTGATCAAAGGCCTTGAGAAGAGCTGCATCCCATCCAGGTTCGAGTTCTTTGATTTTCTCAATCAGGAGCATAGTAGCGAACATTTGATCCCTTTGCTCATCTGTGATAACATTCTCATCTTTGCAAAAGATGACCTTGACCTTTTCTTCCAACTCTTGAAGATCCACATCTGTCTCAACTTCAATTCTCCTAGCAAGAAAAGTACATAACACCTCAAACACCTTATCCTGAATTGGATGGATGACTTCTTCAACTTGATTGCATTTGGTGCTGATGTCTTCGAAAAGAACTTCCTTCATCTGGAGTAGAGTTGACCACTGGAGTAAATTATGAGCTCCTCCATCCATTATCTTTTCTTGTGCTAAGATCTTCCTTGGTGTTTGCCTGATTACTTGAAGAACAGGAATGATAACATCTTTAGTATGAGCAAAGGCGGCTACTGTTATCATTAGGTTGTGGATGATCTCAAGGACCTCGATAGCTCGATGGATTGTCTGCATCATTCTGGTTGCGAATTCAACGGCAACTGTGTGGGATTTGTCAATCCAAGAGCTCATAAGTTGAACCAAACTCTTGACTCTCTCTGCCTCGCCAACTGATTCAAGGGGAAGTTCCTGCACAGGAGACACTACGGGATCCTGACGTCCCAAAGGCTGATTGAGATGGCTAAAGTAGCCTCTCCAAGCACCTCTCTCTCTCTCAAGCTTTCTATTCTTTTCCATTTCTTCCTTAAGCTTGTCTTTAAGTGCCTCAAATGAATCGGTTGCCTCATCCAGTGTCTGCTCAGCGGTGAGTGGACCAAGTTCAAATGTTTCTACATCATATTCTTCTGCAAGGATTTCACCTTCATACTTGTCCACTGCTGGTGTAGCTATTTGCAACTTCCTGGACCCTGTCTCATCTCTGATCATCTTGGACATCTTGGTGGCCTTCTTCTTCCCTGCTACTTCCTGAGAATTTCCTACAAGGCTCTCTAAGTCAATTACATTATCTTCATCCTCAATCACAATCACCCTTGTTAGTCTCTCCTTCAACCAATCTGGAATGGCAGATTTTGTCTCTCTAACTTGTATCTCTTTAGGTAATGGCTCTTCTTTTCGGAGAGGAGATGTCACTTCATCATCATTCTTGTCTTCATGTAGCTCATTGACTTGGGGAGATTGACTTGATGAACGTTGAGATGCCTGCGCTTCCTCGTGTTTATCATTCTGTACTATTGATTCCATAGACTCCTCGATTTTAGGTGTCTTCTTTTCTTATCCTTGACTTGTCCTTTTTTCATGTCGAGAAGATGTTCCGGATGAGCGATCTCGATTGGCCTCTTGCTTCTTCTTGGAGGGTTCCTTTTTCTCAGGTCTTTCTTTCCTCTTCGCGCCTCTAGGATGAGGATTGCCTTCACTTGCGCTTGCTCCTCCTTCTCCCGGCCTTTCCTCCAAAGTAAAAGTCATTGGTATGTTCTGTTCTCTCAACTTTTGATTTTGTACATCTACCCATCTGCGAGTACAAGACAAAACTGGAGCCATCAAAGCCTTCAAGTCCACAACCTCAGGCTCGTTCCAATCTATCTTCACTGCCTTGTCCTCTCTATCATAGGATGACTGGAGAGGCCTGCCACTGTCCTAAGCTTGATCGGCCACTCTGTAAACTTTGCATCTCCTGATAAAATCTAAAGGCAATCTGGAATGCATCTTTCTTTTCACTTCTAGATCACTTGAAAGATTCATCCAAAAGTCCTCTACTTGACATTCATGCTTGTACTTTCTACCAACTGTCTCCTCTATATACCCATAAGGATCAAAATTCTCCCTCAAAGAAAAGAATGAAAATGAATATAAGGCCAACTCCCTTTCTGCATCATCTAAGCCCGGAGTATTAGGACATACCTCAACTGAATTCCCTAGTATGATAGGCACAGGAATTCCATTTCCATGCCTGTGTCTGAATGCCTTCGCATAAGCCGCCAACTGCCTAGTCACCTCAAGTAGTACTATCCTGTCTGTTGGATATCTCGGCAACATATAGGGAGGTGAAGGACACCCATGAATTCTAATATATGTAAACTTTTGGAATTGGATGAACCAAGCACCATACCTCTTTACCAGCTCTTGTGCCTCTTGAGATAGCCGATTGTGAATCTCGCCTTGCAATGTCCTGGTGATGTTCATCGTGAAGGTATCATTGACTAACTTGTAGTCACTTCCTGGTGGATGATGCAAATGAACATAAGACTCACATACTCTGACTTCCCCAGGTCCTCTCCCAATCACTCCTCTGTGAGGTAGCCCTGCATATTTGAAACTCCTGATCAAGGCATATATGATGTATGAGCTCATGTGGAAGGACTTGGTAGCCTTCAATCTCCTTAACTGCACGTCCAAGCAATGGCTAATAATTCTAGCCCAATGAATCGATCCTTTTCCTTGAACTATTACTTGGATGAAGTAGAACATCCACTTCTCAAAATAGAAGGCCTGAGGAGCCCCTGTAACTCGATTGAGCAAAGTTATTAAATCTTTGTACTCCTCCTGGAAGTCGATCCTATGTGGTGTGTTGGGAATCTTGCTCAGGCGAGGATGACTTTTGAGTAACCAATTCTTATTGATGATGCTCAAGCAAGTGTCTGGATCATCTTCATACATGGACCTGGCTTCTTCTAAGTTTTTGTAAATCATATCTTTATGTTCTGGAAGATGGAGAGCTTCACTTATAGCCTCTTCTGAAAGGTAAGCCAAAGTGTTCTCTTCCTTGGACATGATTGATCTTGATTGTGGGTCGTAATGGCGAGCACACTCGATCATCAGCTCATGGCACTGGACTGCTAGAGGGAAACCGGCCGCCTTGATGATGCCACTTTCAATTATTCTCTTTGCGACAGGTGATGGTTTTCCAATGTAAGGGACCTCTCAAAACTTCTTCATACTGAAGTTTCCCAAGTTGGTATCTCCAATGTTTCTCCACTTTGACATGATCTTGGTCTCCAATTCTTCATTCCTTTGATCTTCCTTCATGAGAGCTGGACGACTAGTGGATGCTCCCGCCTTTGGGGTCGCCATTGTGACACCTACACAACATTTCATAATGAGTAATATATCTTGCAACGTAGAAATATAGAATAGAAAGGAGATTCAAGATTTTAATTAGGAAACTTCATGATAAATCTTGAGTTATCATTGCCTAATTAACTACGCAATTTTCAAAACTTGAAGCTCAAAATTCAAAACTTCAACATTGAGACTAGGATAATCTCGCCATACCTCCACTTGAGAATTAACTCTAAAAAACGATGCAAAAATAAGGTGAATTTGCTAGGCAAAAATGTAGATCAAGACTCCCTTTAGCAAAATGCGCCTCCCCTTTAGTCCTCACGAGCATCAACTCCACCACCTTTAGTCTTCAACGCCTAAGGAAACTTCGCTCCAACTAAACCAGATTTCGCACTTCTTCCTTGCTCTTCCAAATCGCACTTGAAATGATGAATGAATGATTTGAATAATGAAAACATGCCCCAAATATATAGAGCGCTCACCATTTCACTTTCCCATAGGCCGACTTGACAAAATAGGCCAAAAATAAACAAAAATTAATAAAAGAAGGCTGACTTGTCAAAATATTAAAATAATACCCCAAAGCGCTCCATTTTTAAATTTAATTTAATAAAAAATTAATTTTAAATGCCTTTATAATTGAAAATTTCGATTTTTTAAGGCTCAAAAATTAATTATTAAATGCTATGCGCTTTTATTAAATGCCAATTTCATTTTTAAAATATTTTGGAGTTTTAGCGAAATTGGCATTTAATGCGATTTGGAGGATATTGGCGCCTAGGCATGGTAAAAAATATCACTTTGTTAATAACCTCGCTCTGGTCCCTTGGAGAGGGACAGGAGCGCTTTTTCATGTTTAGGCTTGTATTCCTTGCTTTCACGTTCAAAATCTCTTCCTGGACGTCCAAAATGGGATTTTCATTTGGAACTTTGGGTTTAATTTACTCGATCTTTGGAAGGAGTGTTCCTTAGGACATTTTCGCCCTGGTTCCTTGGTGAGGGACAGGAGCGATTTTGTCCTTGAGTCCTTGTTCCTTATCTTCCAAATTGCCAATTCATGTTGTGGGGTAAGCAATGATCTCTTTCGTCCCTTCAGTGCATGTTCAACTCGTTTTTTGAAAGGCAAAATTGACCCTCTTAAGATTTTCGCCCTGGTCCTCCAGTGAAGGACAGGAGCGTTTTTTGTCCTTGAGTCTAGGATCGTCAATTTTGGAAGCAATCCCTTGTTCACCATTTTCAAAAGGCATCTCTCATCTTGCATCACTTGGTCTTGGCGTGGTTTTGGAGGGAAATTATTGGTTTTATAAGAAATCGCCCTGGTCCCTTGGTGAAGGACAGGAGCGCCTTCTAGTTCATTACACAAACTCTCGACCTTATCAACCTCCAACTACCTTCAAAGTATAAAACATCATTCCCCACTCCTCCTTGAGTCTTGGAAACAACAAAAAAAACGTTTCAAAATGTTAGGCAAATAGGCATATGTGGGGATTTCGCCCTGGTCCCTTGGTGAGGGACAGGAGCGCTTTAGCCAATTGCCTTTAAAATTTGTGGTCCTTGCAACTCCATTTCTCCCCGAAGCACTTCAAGTATCATTCCAAACTTGTCCTTTGGCCTAGGTTCGTCCAAATTTGGAGGGAAGAGATAGTTTTTAGGTTTTCCACCCTGGTCCCCTAGTGAGGGACAGGAGCGATTTTGCTATTATGAGCTCACTTGTGCTTTGCTAGCCCTCGAAATTATCTTCAATGGATCAATAACGCCCTCTCTTACTCCTTTCAAACACGAAACTTGCCTTACCTTTGCAAGAAATTTGCCTTGTTGGAAAATCGCTCTGGTTCTTTGATGAGGTACGGGAGAGCCTGTTGTCTTTTGAGTTGATTCCCTCCTTTGTGGCCCACTCAAGTTATATTCAATGGACAGAACACACTTCCCTTGGCCTCTTCAAATCGTAAAATCACTTTAATCTTGCAAGGAAAATGCAAATTCGAATTTCAAGCTCCGGTCCCTCAGTAAGGGACAGGGGCGATTTTTGCCCTCTAGGCCAAATCGTTTCACTTTTTATCTCGAAAATCCTTCGCTGGGAAGATATCATCCTTTTACAAGCCATGAATGAGAGCCCAAGTCCGAGAACGGTCCAAAAGGTATGTATAAAGGAAAATCGCTCTGGTCCTCCAGTGAAGGACAAGAGCGAATTTGTCTTTCTAGACCAAATCTCCAACCTTTCATTGCTTTTAATTAAGCCTAGATGCTCTAACATGTGTAATTCGTCTCTCACCATATCTCTGATGCTTCAATTTGATCAATCAAGGCCAGGAATTGGTTGAATAAGTCTTTTCGCCTTGGTCCCTCAGGGAGGGACAGGGGCGAATTCTTCAAATTTTATCATTTTCAAACCTTCAAACTCCTTCAAATCATCAAGTTGCGTCCAATTAGCTCCCCTGGAGACCCTGCACAAAAAAAATTTAAAAAAAGTCAAAGACCAAAATGCACTAAACAACATTTTCGCCTTGGTCCCTGGGAGAGGGACAGGAGCGATTTCACCCTTTTAAGCTAAAACATCCGCAATTTAGGTCTTCAATCACTTCACCAGGCAGGGTTAGGTCATCTTCAAGGCCGGGAACCAGTTAGCAAGCCTTCTAAAAATAGGAAATTGCACTTAAAATAAAATTCGCCTTGAGCCTCCAGTGAAGGACAGGAGCGATTTCTCTGTTTCAGGCATCATCTTGCCTCCAGAATTTGATCAAAATTTACCTAGGCAAAAATGTACAATTCCATCTTCAAAACGCTAACACTTAGACAAAGTTTGAATTTTCCCTCAAAAAACCCTGACTAGACCTAACCTGAGACCTATCTAACTTCCTGACAAACTCATCTTATCTCAAAAAAAACTCAATCTTCGGGAGGATGCTTAATAACCTTCAAAAATTTGACTGGACTCGGCTCAAAAAACACTCAAAAGGAACTCCCAGGATTTAACCCTAGCCCAGACAGACAACTCACTTACTCAAAATCCAAGAAGCAGAGAGAAGAACAGGCAAAACAAAAGCAAAAAGAGGGGGTCCCCATTTTAATGGGGCGATGTGTGAAATGGTCACAACACTACCTCACTTGGGGTTTCATTGAATTATCTTGGCCATTGATTTAGAATCAATCTGGGCCCTTGCTTTGTAATTGAGAGGTTTATATAAGGCTTGGCCTTTTCATTTGTAAAGGTTAATAATAGTGAATAGTGGCAAGAACAGTTCCTTAGCAAGTCGAAGTAGTAGTAGGACAAGGAGATTGGAAATTGTTGCCAAGACTATGATGTAATAAATACATAATTTTCATTAAAGATATGGTGGATCTTTGTGTGTTGTTTCAACATTTTGCATGGTTTCTACCAAGTTTTAGTTAAAGTTCATTGGTTGTAATGGAGAAATGTGAAGATATTTGATGAATTCCTCTGTTCATACCATTTGTAGTTTGTTGACTGCAACTTACAGTGTATGGTTAGTCTGAACCTCATTGTGATCCTAGTTCAATTGTGGATGTTAATTTGGATTGCGTCAATATTGGGTATTTGGATGGATGTTTACAATATGAAAATCTTTCACTACCTTTGGAGATCACATCAGTTTTGTGTAGTTGTTGTTATCATGGTGAAGAAAAGCTTGATTTAAGGAATTCGTCTATCTAAAACACTATCCATTACTTTCATTGTTCATAGGTCTTAGCTTAATTTCCTTAACCTTTATCCTTCTGTTCTTTTGTTTGAAGAGTTTGAGTTAGTGTAGGAAGAAAGCATCATGAAATTGCTATATCGGATGTTCAAGTTCTAGTTGCTTTGTAGAAGTGTACAACATAAGTCCCTTTGTGAGTACAAGAGATCACATCATTTCACTGAGTCTATCTATTGCAACGTCAAGACTTGACAATAGGAACCTTGGGGTTACATTATTTGATCACATTGTTTAGAATTTGACGTTTCCTTGTTCAAGAGAGGATAGAATACTTGGTATTTTATTGTGTTGTTGAGTGTCATAAAACACTCATCAACATAGACCTCATCCAAAACCTCAATCACTACTCCCTTTCACCTCGAACTTAGCCTCCAATGGGATTTCTTCCCTTTCACCATTTTTTTATATCTCAGAGGTATCCAAGCTCAATACTCGTTATTCACAATTTGACGGGGCAATTTGACTAGTCCTCTAGGCCAACACAATATCCCATCACCTACCCCATGACGTGCATGGCTAGGTGAGTCAAGGTTTGAACTTGTGTTGATCATCTGTATCTTCCAACTTGTCTACACCCCAACAACATTTCTTTCCTTTGTCATGTCCCCTCCTTGATCGTTATATATATCCCAAATGGAATAATTAATTATTATTAATTAATATATTAATTACCAACAAATGATTACTTAAAATTTATTTACTAAATACTATTATTTATTACTAATAATATTTTGAAATATTCAAATAGAAATAAATTAATATTATAAACATAATTTATATATTCTTAATTGTAAAAGAAAACATATATATATATAGAGAGAGAGAGAGCAATTATTATTAATATTCAATATAATAATTATCAACCAAAAATAGCATCGGGTCATATTAATTATGACTAAGATGATGAAACCGATAGGAATCCTTCTTCAAAGTATTTAGTCATCGGTAATGATTTGGCAAGCATATACCAATCTAACTAATCATTGATTAGTAATAACAAGACAATCAACATTATGGGCAACGATTAGAATGGTTCTTCGAAGAGACGAGTTGGAAGACTAATGCCAGCAATTAGTAAGGGGGAGACTAATTGATAATAATAATAGCCTTGAAGGGATGCGATGAAGGGAAGGCTAGGACGACATACAAAGAGCAATCGGTAGGAATTATTAGGGAGATGGAAAACGAGGATGCAAAGGGGGGAATAATGATGGGGAACGAATATTGGGAAGCGGTAAAGTCACCGCCATTCCCAAATCCATTCTAATGGACATGCCTCCCCACTAAGGACGTGGAGGAGAATAAAGGGAAGGCTCGGGGAAGATAGACAGGGAGGAGAAAGGGCAGCGGAATAGAAGAGGAAAATCTCGATCAGAGGCAAGCATAGATTTGACACGATTGCTGCGGACAGAACAGGTAAGTAAGGAATCGATAGTGTTATATGTTAATGCTTACTTCTGTATGTATTAATGGATATAAATAATTAATATTATAATATATACATTAATGAATGACTATTCTAATAGATAGGTAATGAAGGAAGTTAATGTTAATGAATGTAATTAATGTATATGTAATATTTATGATGATGAATACTTTAATGAACACATTAATGAATGGTTTTCAGATATTAAGGAATAAGTATAAACCGTATGTTAATGAATTTGTACTAACATACGCTAATGAATATATATCAAGGCCTAGTAGGAATATATGTTAAGAAATAAATGTGGATATTGGTTGACGAACATTTTAAGGAATATATGTAGGAAATACATGTTAAATCAGGAATATGTACATATGGATTAGGGAATAGGAAAATAGTAATAAAAGGCAAAAATGTATTATAAAAGTAATCACATGTTGGAGGCTATAGGGAGGTAACTCCCTTAGCCTAAGGGAGGGATTATGATAATCCCTAGGGCAGTATATATACTGAACATTTATATGCATATGTATGGCTTGGTTGACTAAGTTCAACCAAGAAGAGACGGATCTGGCCGGTCCCCTCTGAGGACTTGGGTGATGAGGTGCATCACCCAAGGCAAGGAATGGACATAGGGTCCTCCTTGGATGGCTTGGATAGGAATCAAATTAACCTTCGATTTTCTGGAGGGCTTGGATGTAAGAAATTACATTCAAGACAAGAGTCGAATTCACCTTCGATGTCCTGAAGGGCTTGGAACCAAGATGGGTTCCAAGAAGGCGAGCCTCACGACCGCCTAAGGACATATCTTCGTATGGCATTCGTATCCTTTTTATTAGATGAGAACTGTGATTATGTAATTAAGTATTTTAAAGTTAGATTGCAAGTTAAATTAGTTATATATATATATATATATGTTGTATTCTAACAATCTGTTTTGCAGGATAGTGATCCCTAACTAGTAGGGACATTACAGTGGTATCAGAGCTATAATCCTGCCATCCTGTTGGGTAAAAAAGAATCATTGAATCATTCCAGTCAATAAGAAAAATCTGACAGTGCATGCTTCGTGTTTAAAATTATCCATGTGTATGCTTCGTGTTTTTTATGTGTATGCTCCGTGTTTTTTATTCATATTGGGAGATAACTCAGTTTGAGAAAATTGACAATTGCTTGAGGACAAGCAATTTCGGGAAGGGTGGACTATCATGTCCCCTCCTTGATCGTTATATATATCCCAAATGGAATAATTAATTATTATTAATTAATATATTAATTACCAACAAATGATTACTTAAAATTTATTTACTAAATATTATTATTTATTACTAATAATATTTTCTAATATTCAAATAAAAATAAATTAATATTATAAACATAATTTATATATTCTTAATTGTAAAAGAAAACATATATATATATATAGAGAGAGAGAGCAATTATTATTAATATTCAATATAATAATTATCAACCAAAAATAGCATCGGGTCATATTAATTATGACTAAGATGATGAAACCGATAGGAATCCTTCTTCAAAGTATTTAGTCATCGGTAATGATTTGGCAAGCATATACCAATCTAACTAATCATTGATTAGTAATAACAAGGCAATCAACATTACGGGCAGCGATTAGAATGGTTCTTCGAAGAGACAAGTTGGAAGACTAATGCCAGCAATTAGTAAGGGGGAGACTAATTGATAATAATAATAGCCTTGAAGGGATGTGTTGACGTGTATTTTGTACACAGCCTAACACAGAATAAAATACCCAAGGGTACCTTATCCTCTCTTGAATAAAGTTTCCGAATGCTGAAGATATCGCGAAAAGGATCAATCGGAGAAACTTCAAGGTTCTTGTATGTAGGGTCTCTACATGTGGATAAGCTCCAGTGGTATGATGTGATTTGCTGGAATCACAAGGGGACTTACATTTGATGATTGAACATCTGATCTGCTTTGCTGGAACACAGGCTCTTATTGCCTTAGATTTGAAAAAATGGAAAAAAGATGAGGGCGAAGAGAGGATCTAATCCTAATACTAAGAATGTAGGAGCAATGATTGATCTTTGATGAAACTCTAACTAGGTCTTGTTTTGACATCGCAGGACCATCTCCACAAGGCTAGTGCGATCTTCGAAGGAAAGCTTTATGATGTTCAAATCATCACTGCAGGCATAGACACCATCAGGTTGATGCATATCAATGAAGAAGCGACAATTGAAGTTAAGCTTAAGCTGAACGATTCCAGTTGACTACGCAAGGCAAGTCTGCAATCAACAAACTGCTAGTAGTATGGATATGCGAGTTTCACCATCAATCAAGCATATTTCTTCCACTCATCTAATAACATGAAATCAAATATGAGAAGTATAAAGACCATGCAAATTGTCGAATCGACCCATAAATTTCACCATTTCTTCAATGAAGTTACAAGTCTTTTACAACAACATCTTGGCAACAATCTTTGCCTTCTTTCTCTACTCTACTCTAATTACTATTCTATCAACTAGCTAACTACTCTCTATTTGCTAACTCCTTTCTATTATTTCCAACTCTCTAACTGCTTCCAACTATCTTCTAATCTATTGCTAAATTGCCTTTACAAAATGAAATGCCAGGGCTTATATAGTGCCCACAATACAATTTGATGGCTTAGATCAATTCGAGATCAATGGCCAAGATTCAACAATGAAAACCCTAATTAGGGTTTGTTACAACCATTACATAACATTTAATGCTTGACCAATGATAAAATTGTATTGCTTGGACACATGTCCTCTCTAGAAAAATTCGACCAATGGATAGCCGGGGTAGGTACATCGGAGTTTGTGCCACCTTCCATGAGTTAGGTACATTGAATCTGGACGTGCTGAGGTGGACCACACTGACTGGATGAGCAACGACTAGGATGCCACCTCGTCTGACACTTGTAACTTGGTAAATATTCAACTTGATGTTGTTGAGAAGCTAGCTTTAATTAATTCATCTGGAACTATCCGCTTCTTCAACGAACCCTTTGCTTTGACTTCTTGTGTCCTTGATTTGCAGGATGATGATGTACCTCGCCTTGGAACGCTGGATTGGGGAAGTCGCCCTTGATGACGTTAGTCCAAAGAAGGCCGTCCTTGTCGATGCTAGGCTGGATCGAAGAAGGTCGTCCTTGTCCTTGCTTGATCGTCCTTGATCTGGCTTGATTGTCCTTGAGAAGAGTCCTCCGACTTGTAGATCTTTCGAGCTTGGAGTCGCCATCTTGATACCTACACAACATTTCAAAATTAGTAATACATCTTGAAATCTAAAAATTAAACTTTAAAAGGAAGACTCAAGATTTTAATTAGGAAACTTTATGATAAATCTTTGAATTATCATTTCCTAATTAACTACGCAATACTTAGATTTTTCCAAAAAAATGCTTAAAAAATCAAACCTTGAATAAGGGTGTCAAGATGATTTTTCCATGCCTCCTCTTGAGAATTAACTCTAAGAAATGATGTAAAAATAGATGAATTTTGCTAGGCAAAGTGTAGATCAAAGCTCTCCCTTGGATAAAATGCACCTCCTTTAGCTTGGAAAAGAACTCCACCACAAACAAAGTTCGCCCTCCCCTTGATGAAATTCGCACTTCTCCTTGTCTTCCAAAATCGCATGTGAAAGGATGATAAAATGATGATTTGAAATGTGATAACATACCTCTCCTTTATAGGCGCTTACCTCTTCAATCCCCCATAGGCCAACTTTTGAAAATAGACAAAATAAAAAACAAAAAATTAAATAAAGGGAGGCCGACTTTGTAAAATATGAAAAATAAAACCCAAGCGCTCACCTCCTTATTTAATTAATTAATAATTAAATGCCTTTATAATTAATTATTTCGATTTTTAAAGGCAAAAATAATTAATTAAATGTTTTGCGCAATTTTTTTAAATGCTAATTGTAATTGGATATTTCAAATTTTATCGATTTCCTAGCATTTAATATAATTCAAACTTCATTGGCGCCAAAACATGAGAGAGGTAAGGGTACAAACCATATCGCTCTGGTCCTTGACTGAGGGACAGGAGCGAACTTCATTTCCTAGCTCAAATTTGCGATTTTTAAATATTCACTCCTTGTTTGTTACCTTTCAAATGACGTTTTCAACCTTGTGTGATTTTGACTTGAGGTGATCTTTTGAAAGAATGAGTGATTTTGTGAATATCGCCCTGGTCCTTGACTGAAGGACAGGAGCGAACTTTCATTTGCAAGCTTATTCGCGCTTTGCCAACCTTCAAATTTGTCTTCAATGGATCCGCTATGTTCCCCTTCACTCATCTTTGACATGGAATTTGCTTTAACTTCATGGGAAATTTGTCTTAGGAGAAAATCGCCTTGGTCCCTTGGAGAGGGACAGGAGCGCCTAGGACAATATGGCCTTCACTTGGCGTCTTGCAATCTTCAAATTATCTTCAATGGATTGATTACGTCCTCCTTCATGCCTTTGATGTCTCAATTTGTCCAAACAAGGTCAGGAATGACTCAACTAAGCTTTTTCGCTCTGGACCCTTGGTGAGGGACATGAGCGATTCGCCTTGGACCCTTGGAGAGGGACAGGAGTGAAATTCGCTCTGGATCCTCAGTGAAGGACAGGAGCGAAATTTGACTTTTTGGACTCTCTATCAGGACAATTTTAATGGAATATAACATTTAAGTATAAGAAAAGGAAATGTCACTTATACTTTAAGTTATATTCCATATATACTTTCAGGATGTTTGAGAGTGGTTTCAGACCTCCAGGAGTTATATTGCAAAATCTAGTTTTTTGAGGTTTTTCAGTTTCCAGACTTAGTCAAATTCAGGATCAGGACATTCCAGACTTAGCCAAATTTCAGGATTAGGACTTTCAAACTTAGCCAAACTTGCTTATCCATGTGATCCCCTGGGCGACACTCAAAATGCAAAGGCTAACTAACAAAACCCTAAAAAACCTAAAGAACAAACCCTAAAAAGCAAAAAAAAGCAAGGGTCCCCATTTGCAATGGGGCGATGTGTGGAAACGTCACAACAGGATGCGATGAAGGGAAGGCTAGGACGGCATACAAAGAGCAATCGATAGGAATTATTAGGGAGATGGAAAACGAGGATGCAAAGGGGGGAATAATGATGGGGAATGAATATTGGGAAGCGGTGAAGTCATCGCCATTCCCAAATCCATTCTAATGGACATGACTCCCCACTAAGGACGTGGAGGAGAATAAAGGGAAGGCTCGGGGAAGATAGACAAGGAGGAGGAAGGGCAGCGGAATAGAAGAGGAAAATCACGATCAGAGGCAAGCACAAATCTGACACGACTGCTGTAGACAGAACCGGTAAGTAAGGAATCGATAGTGTTATATGTTAATGCTTACTTTTGTATGTATTAATGGATATAAATAATTAATATTATAATATATACATTAATGAATGACTATTCTAATAGATAGGTAATGAAGGAAGTTAATGTTAATGAATGTAATTAATGTATATGTAATATTTATGATAATGAATACTTTAATGAACACATTCATGAATGGTTTTCAGATATTAAGGAATAAGTATAAACCGTATGTTAATGAATTTGTACTAACATACCTTAATGAATATATATCAAGGCCTAGTAGGAATATATGTTAAGAAATAAATGTGGATATTGGTTGATGAACATTTTAAGGAATATATGTAGGGAATACATGTTAAATCAAGAATATGTACATATGGATTAGGGAATAGGAAAATAGTAGTAAAAGGCAAAAATGTATTATAAATGTAATCACATGTTGGAGGCTATAGGGAGGTAACTCCCTTAGTCTAAGGGAGGGATTATGATAATCCCTAGGGCAGTATATATACTGAACATTTATATGCATATGTATGGCTTGGTTGACTAAGTTCAACCAAGAAGAGACGGATCTGACTGGTCCCCTCTGAGGACTCGGGTGATGAGGTGCATCACCCAAGGCAAGGAATGGACATAGGGTCCTCCTTGGATGGCTTGGGTGTAAGAAATTACACCCAAGACAGGAATCGAATTAACCTTTGATTTCCTGGAGGGCTTGGATGTCCTGGAGGGCTTGGATGTAAGAAATTACATTCAAGACAGGAGTCGAATTCACCTTCGACGTCCTGAAGGGCTTGGAACCAAGATGGGTTCCAAGAAGGCGAGCCTCACGGCCGCCTAAGGACATATCTTCGTATGGCATTCGTATCCTTTTTATTAGATGAGAATTGTGATTATGTAATTAAATATTTTAAAGTTAGATTGCAAGTTAAATTATATATATATATATATATATGTTGTATTCTAACAATCTGTTTTGCAAGACAATGATCCCTAACTAGTAGGGACATTACATCCTTTCACCATTGATTTGGGCATCTATAATTTTTTTTTACTTTCTTGACAACTTTGTCATTAATTCCCCTATCTTCTTCCCTTAATTCCACATCCTCCTCCATTACTCCCCGTGCCCCAACAATAATTCATGTATGACCCTAAGCCTTAATTGTTGGTGGGAGACTCACATAAACCAATTCAAAAATGAGTAAGGTAAATAAAACAACAAAACAAAAACACAAAAACGAAAGGAAACCACCAAAGAACACCACCCCAAGAATTAAAAAAACAAAAAAAAGAGAAAAATTATTGCATGAGTGGCAAAGAGCACAAAACAAAGTCGATTCTAGAAGGGAAACCTACAACAAGGCCAACAATGGAGCAAGACTATTTGTCTTCTCCATACACTTGAGAGCTCTCTCTTCATTTTGTCAAAATATCCTCAACATACTATACATTGCAACAAACACCAAACTACATAGCACCTAGAAGAAATAATTGAAAAAGGATTGAAAACTGAAAATGGATAAGGGAGACTGAAATTGCAATTTCCAATTGCTATAGCAGAATACTCAATGGTATGGCAGCTAATATAAACCCCGAAATGGTGTGACTCATCAAAAAGGAGGTACCTATTGACTAAACAATGGTTTGGCAGCCTTACACACATTACTCCAACATCTTATCAATGTACGGTAGTCAACATATGATTAAATCCCTTTTTAACAATGCAATGATCAACTTTCACATGGTACAACAAGTAAATGACGCATAATGGCCCATTAGAAGATTTCAAAACTTGTACAGCCAACTCTAGGATTTTCACAATAGAGATATCCTCAATAAATCTATCTTAAAGAAAAGGGATTTTGATTTCATAAAATGGATGATTTCTTCCATGTCCAACCTCTCCTTTTAGAACCCTCTTTTAAATTTTAAATCACTTTCTTGCCTTATTTTGGAAATGTCTAGAAAACACCTTTTTAAAATAACATTACATTGATGCCCTTTTCTAGACACACTTTTTAAACATAAGTTGTCTTTTCATGAACAAAAGATAAAGTTAGTGAGAACAACATAACTTAATTTATTAAATTATTTCCCTTCAATCCATTAGCCTACAGGAAATAATTTTGTTGCAAGGTTGATCAGGATGAGCTGCTTATGTGTTGTCATTGATGTCAACATGCTTTGGTTGTCATTGGTGACTACTTGGTTGAGTTTTCTGTGTAGTTGTGATGAGTAGTTTTCTCCACATATCTTCCACATTGCATATCTATGTTAATCTTATGAAGATCCGGTTAATACTGAGAGGGGGAGGGGGGGGGTGAATCAGTATTAACAATAACTTAAACTTTGAACTCAAATCCAACTTAAATCAGATCTGAAACTTCTTGACAGATCTCTTCACTTCTACAATCAGATCTAACAACCTTTTAATCAGATTTGCTAAAACCATCTATCATAATTATCAACATCTTTATCTCCTAATCAGTCATACCAATTTGATCGTTCAACTAATCAACCTTATCAATCTGATCAAGTTCTTTATCTAATCATTTCTTATCAGTACCGGTAATCTCTGATAAACTTTAAATGACATATCATAACCGGTGTCTCAGAAATAATGTATGTAAACATAAACATCATGAAAAAACATTCCACACATAAACACCAAGATTTTTGACGTGGAAACCCAAATGGGAAAAACCACGGTGGGAATTGGCACCCACAATAATTTGTACTCTTTTGAAGTACGCCCTATTAGGAGCTTACAATACGCCCGGTTAGGAGCAGACCCTGTTAGGAGTCACCCGGTTAAGGGATTTGCCTATCATTTCAGCAAGGATCTTAATGATCTATTAGGATCAACCTAGTTAGAGGATTTAAACACTCTTTTGTGAGCTGCCCTGTTAGGGGACTTAGATGACAAAGGCCTGTTAGGACCTACCTGGTTAAGGGATTTAAGCTGTTGTAATTGTTAGGGAACAACAGTGAAAAATATCTGTAACTTTGCACTTTCAGCTTGCTAAATCAGATCGAGTTTTGCTTCACAATCTGCAACACTCGGGCAGATCTCTATCTTCTCTGGGACGGCTTAACTCATTCTCCTAATGCCACAGACACATAAAACATCAGTTGTGTCACCCTAAATAGCCATAACAACTAAGTCGGCCATAAAACCTAATTACATCTTGAATTAACAATACAGATCATAAGAGATCAATATACAGATCATTTACAACAAATTACAATGCAATATCAACCGTTGATTATTCATAACTCATCACAAAAATCCGATCTGTATAGAAGTCAAACCCTTAGAACATTCCGCTAAGCACTTTGCACATTCCCAAGAAATCCTACCATCTTTCGTGCCAAAACACATTTCAAATTATTCACGCGGGTTGTGTCGTGTTATCTTCTTCATGTAGATTCGCCACCAATCACCGTCAAATCAAAAATCATTTCTAGTTGAGTGAAATCACCACCGGTCCTAAAACCCTAGCACAACTCCATCAGAATTTCAAAACATGCCTTCCGGTAATCAACATAGGATGCGGTTCTGGTCTCATACACAAATCCATCATAAAACCTTATGTCTCAAACCACAAGTTTCCAACCATCAGCGATTTACCGATTCCATCAAAATCTTTTCTTTTACCGGTTGAAGTCCTAATTCTGAGTCCTACCGGTAAACCTTGTCAGACTTACAAATTCTAAATCCGGTAGACCAAATTACTTATCCAACAAGTCAGACATCAAAGTTCATCTGTAACCATCATCAAACATTAATTGACATAGGTTGCCATCAATGACAACATAAATAACTAATCATGTCATCATCATTCCTCTACCGGTACAGTCATCAACTCATTTGCATCAGTTATGCCAATCATGCCAACAATCTATTCTTGCGGTTTGGACATGTTGTTAAGCTATGTTTGGAGACGTTATATTCTAGATTTGGTGCTCCGGATTGTTGTGATGAGGAAGTTGTGTTTATTAGTATGGTTGACAGCGTTTGACAGTGTTTCTATGTGAAATGCATGCTCCGCATTATGGTTTCTGACATTGCATTTTTGGAGTTATGTTATTATTGTCCTTAGCTTTATTCTATTCAGTTGGCAAGTGTTCTTGGGCTTCAGAAGCATGATTTCCAAGTTTGAAGGTGTTTACTCTAGGCTTGTTTGACCTCGAGTGTTTACACTTTAGTTTGTTGCTCCGATGATTATGGACTTTTGTATAATGTGTTTTATGATGATTTTGGTCTTGATTAAGATGTGTTGTGGGCCACTCTACATTCTTCTCCACCATGGGAATGTTTAGTGCCGACCTAATTTGAATTGTGTTTGGTTAAATTGCTTAGCCGACCTTGGGAGATTTTGCATATGTGAGGATGATATATATAGTGATGTTTGGGTATTGTAAATGATATGCATGGGTGAAAGAAAGTGAAATGCGATGAAGGCGTATGAAAGAGAATCTATCTTCTTGACAATTTGATAGTTAGTGTTGAGTTGGTGAAAAAGTGTTGAGTTGTGTGAGCTTTCATGTGTTAGCTACCAGAAGCAGTGAGCCGAAGGTATCTACAGATCTTGTAGTTGCAGAAGTGCATCTGTGGTGGATTCTTTCTCTTTTATGCTTCTTCATTTTGGTAGTGAGCCTCTTCTTTCTTTCTCTCGGGTAGTGAGCCCTCTGGCAGCGAGCCTTTCTTTATAAAAATCACCTTAGCCAATGTCACCCTAAGAAGTGTTCATATATTGAGAATAGCTTCTCTATGGTTTTTCCCCTCACACAGTTTTCCACATAAAATCTGGTGTCTCATTGTGTATGGTGTGTTCTGATGTTTTATGTTCATATCTTTCTGTGAATTATGTGTTAAAGTTAAATTGTTGCAGATCTGATTTGGAAAATAGATTTAACTTTTAAGATTTCATACAACTGATTCACCTCCCCCCCTCCCGACCCCGCCCTCTCAGTTGTCTTGTGCGTTGGTATAGTCAACAAATTTTATATGCTAGGGGACTCCTGATGACTTAAGCTTGGAAAGGGGACATGACAGCTGAAAATTGCAATCTCATTAGAGCTCATAGCAGGTTGACCTCCTTAAACGGTGTATTACCACATCATCCTTTGCTTCTACCAAGTTCTGATATCCTTATTTGGACAATTGTATGGTGAACTCCATACCACTAATACCAAATGGCAATAAAAAAATTTGCCTTAAATAGATCATGATAGCATTAATGTAACTGCTAGCATTTTCAGCAGTTTAAAATGCATATCCTTCTCTTCAAACCACAAAACAGGAATGCAGAAAAGAGTAAATAAAATATTGAGATTATAGTTTGTATCAATAGACATGCCTTAAGCATACAATTAAAATTTACAGAACTGATAAGTCAATAAAGATACTTTGTGTTCTGTTTTTAACCATGAATGGAACGTAGATTAATTTAAGTTGCTATAACTAACAAATCAATTATACAAAGCTTCTCACGATTTCAAGAACTAACTGTATTCTTCAAAAGTTAAAAAATTATATAATGTATTGATGGATTGGTAATTATATGTAATTGTTAGGAATGCTTTAAATTCACCAAAGATTGGTTAGCTTCAACTGTTCTTAAGTTCCAATTAATTTTATACCAGACAGATATTGATCCTATTACAAAAAGGGAAAGAACAGAAAATATTCATAAAGTTCTGGTTTCAAAGAATACGCAGTATACAATGGAGCCATAAAGATTGTTTTCTTTCACACAAGAAGAGTAATTACCTTCAAGAGCTGAGAATGACCTCTCAGATCCCAATAGGTTCAATGCAACTGGTTGATCTTGTCCAAAAACTTCACCGGAGGCAATCTGTAAAGTAAACCATAATATCATATTTGTAGTATGTAAAATAACATAGAGATAGAATTTGAAGCCAGTGGAATTTGATAAGAGAAAGATGTTGTATGTATCAATTTTGAAGCTTTAAACTACTTTAATTATTAGTCTTAACTTGCCAGAAATTTATAATTGGAGAAGAGAAGATTGTGGTTTCTAAACCTGAGCAGAAATAAAAATTGAGAAGGAAGATGGCAGTCAACTAGATATGATTTCAAATCAGAATAGAATTTTGTTTTTATAAAAGATAATTACTTGTATTAATATAACTGTGAATATACAAAACCCCTAACATACATCAGTATGTAGAGGATGATTACAAAACCCCACAAGGGGGAAGGAGAGACACGTTAAGTTTCCAATTAGAGACTAGAATTGACCAATATTACATACACAGAGCACAAGGAAATCTGTTTAGAGACAGCATAAAAAAGACAAAGATAAAAGGTATGATAACTCCAGAAAGTACAGAGAAGAAGAGTAAAGCACAAAGCACCAAGATGAAGAGTAAAATGAGCCAAACCCATTCAACATAACCTTCATCTTAGCTGTTTAAAAAAAATGTTCTGTTGATTAGTGTAGTGTCCCCTTCTCATTGATGTACTTCCAATGGTCCATTAGCCTATTCCTGAGACCCGTAGGCTAGGTGGAATGAAGAATGAGGGTCAAGCATTGATGAGGCGAGAACTTACTATTTTTAGTAAGTCAGGGGTTGGCCATTTTGGTGATACTGTCCTACTGAGCTCTCCATGCTCTGTCACTGGGCGCGAAGATCATGCTTTTCGGAGCAGTAGTTCATGACTTCCTATTTTTAGTAAGTGGCAGTATGACATATTTCTATTTTTAGCAGTGGACAAGGTCCTGATCCTGCAGCAGTTCAGTGGTCTTCCTAGCTCAGCTTCATCCCGGTTTTGACAATAATCAGTATTGGAGTCATAAGTGATATAATTAAAGATTATTTCATTATCCTAAGGTTTAATATTTAATTAATTTGATTATTTTTACTACTGATTTATTGGCTTTGAAAATGGTGCATAATATCTCCTAAGTGCTAGGCGAATTTTATGTCCAGAAAGGGACGCCAAATTTATAATGCAGCTATTATTTTATTCACCTCAAATGTTGCTAAGTCAAAAATCGTGGTCTTGTGCTTTTTGGCGTAATTCCTTGACTTATGGTTTGGGTGCCATCCTTGGGTCCACGTCGTAAAGCAAATGCAAATGAAGAAGTTGAATTTAAGCGAATTTGTAAGCATTTGCATTTGGTTTTGGGCAGTTAGAAGTTATAAATAAGAGCCTTGGGCTCCCATTTTGGTTATCAAATGAATTTGCATCGTTATGCTGCCGAATTGGCGATTGAAAATCTAAGCTTCGAAGTGTGGCTTCCTAGCTAAGTCTCAGTTTCGTACTTGCAAGATAGTACCTAGCTGTGTCCATGTATTCCCAGTGCTGTTGGTGAGTGAGTTGCAGATTGTGGAGTGTTTTGTGTGAGATTGAAGTGTTTTCTGGTTGCTGGTCCCGGGACTGCTGAAAGTGTGTTTTGCTCATACCTCTTGGCCAAGCGATTCCATCATTTTGGGTACTGGCTCATCCATCCTTCCTACCACTGGTGATGCATCTTGTAAGTTTTTAGCATCTTATTTTGAGTGTGGATTTTTATATTGAAAATCGAACTTCCCAAGTTAGGCGTTGGGTTTAGGGAATGCATTGGGAAGCATGCAAAAATAAATATGGGTGTTTCGATGGCTTTCTTTGGGTTTGTTTTCATTGTAGCTGGTATAGCAATTGTTCAGAACAGATTTTGGGTGAATTGGGTGAGTAATGAGAGAGTTATGAGCATTTTAGTGAATCCATAGGCTATTGGTTTTGCAATTCCAGCCTGAAGATTTTTTATGTTAGCAGGAATTTCATGTTTTTTATTTGGATATTCAGCATTACTCTCTTCTCACATTATCTTGATTATTGTAAGGTTAAGTAGTAGTACTACTAACCAATTCAAGCTTGTAACTCTCACCCCGCTGAAAAGTGGAAGAGGCTGGCTTGCCGCCTATTTTCAAGTAAATTGTAATTCAGTCCTCCCACTGCATAAGTGGTCGAGTGATGTCTGATTGTAATGGTCCTCCCGTTGCATAAGCGGTTGAGTTGAGATTGTTTTGTAATTTCAGTCCTCCCGTTGAAATATCGCGGTCGAGTGATTTATGCCTTTGTATGTTTCTCTTGGCTAGCTCACCGCCAAGTTTCTTGCATTCCCGCTGGATAAGCGGAAGGGGCTGACTTGCCGCCCAGTATTGTATTCCACTTCATTTTTCAGCAAAATTAAGATCTAACGATCCCCTATTCACCGTATGCTCTCACCTTCCCACATTGGGCACTTGGTGATCAAAAAATGGAAGGGTTGCATTTTTCAGCAAGTTTTCAGTTTGTGCTTTCTAATCTTAACGGGTTATCTGTTTGTGGATTGTTGGTTGAAAATTTTGTACACTTGGGGAAATATACAAAAATTGTGGTTTCAACCACAGCACACGAGAAAACTCTCCTAATTAAGGGAAGACTCCCCCTATCTAACTAAAACTGAAATAAAAACAGGATGGTACATCAGTCTTTCTTCTTTCTTCAAGAAAGACAATATCCTTTTCTCTTCACAGAAAAGGATAGCGATTGAATATGAACAGTAGTAACCACTTTTAAGTAAAATGAGAGAAAGGAAATGAAGTTTCCTGAAAGCGCAAAGACTTCCGTCACTTACTTCGGGACGGGACAGCAATATCAAGCTCAAAGACTTGACTATTGGAAGTCCTATCTACCCTTTGCTATACTAAATTTTACAACGAATAAAAGACAACAGCTCAAAGACTGGAATAATTTATTCTTTTAACACAAAGACAAGAACTAATGCAAGCTCAAAGACTTGCTGCTATTTCTTATCAAACAATAATTTTTCCTCAAGAATAGACGCAAGCTCAAAGACTTGTTGCTCCTTCTAGAGATTTCCTATTTTAATTAATCTTCTCTACTTGCAGCTCAAAGACTTCAAATCAGATTGGACTAAGCTCCTTTAGAAACACTTTGCATAGAATAAATAAAAAGAATCAAACTCAAATTTGTAGCTCAAAGACTCAAAACTTGAGTAATCCTTATTTATTATTCTTCAAAACCTTCAATTCACATACATAAGCTCAAAGACTTCTTGCTGTAAATTTGGCAGAGTTTTTGCTTGCTTTCCCAAAAGATAAAGATTACAAAGGACCCTCTCTTCTATTTATAGGAGAGGAGCCTTGAGAAAAAGGTGGGAGGATCCTAACTAACTTGAGAAATTCCCTCAACCACCAAGACCTATTCAACAACTAATTATGACTTCAATAACTAACTAAGACTTATTCCAACTTGTTGTGACGTATTCACACATCACCCCATTGCAAATGGGGACCCCTGCTTTTTGTTTTCTAGGGTTTGTTTTCTTGGTCTTTTAGGGTTTGTCTGTTAGCCTTTGCATTTTGAGTGTCGCCAGGGGATCAATAGGATGGTAGGCTTTGCTTGAGCCAGGGGAGTCAGCAGGTGCTCCAGGTTAGGATTTCTTTGAGAGTCTTCCTTAGGGCCTGGTTTTGCTCTTGTTGCTAATTGTGTCTTGCTTTGTGAGTGGGTATCATTCTTGAAGGTCCGAGCTAGGTCGAGTTGGTGAGTGATGAAGTCTAAAATGTCATCCTGATCTTCAAATGCCCTGAAATTTGGATAAGTCTGGAATGTCCTGATCCTGAAATTTGGCTAAGTCTGGAATGTCCTGATCCTGAAATTTGACTAAGTCTGGAAAACTGAAGAATCCTCCAAAAACTAGATTTTGCAATATAACTCTTGGAGGTTCGAAACGACTCTCAAACATCCTGAAAGTATATATGGAATATAACTTAAAGTATAAGAAAGTCTTTCTTATACTTAAATGTTATATTCCATAAAATGATCCTGACGGAGAGTCCAAAATGTCAAATTTCGCTCCTGACCCTTCCAAAGGGTCCAGAGCGAAATTCATATTTCCTCTATTTTTCTCCTTAGCTTGACCAAGTTTGTAGACTTTTGAGGCATAATTGAGAAGGTTTGATGCAACTTTGCCTTGGAGAGGAGATTTTAGACCGTGGGATGATGGATTCTAGCCTAGGAGGTGATTTTCGCTCCTGACCCTTCCAAAGGGTCCAGAGCGAAAATCCTTATAACTCTTGTTTTCTTCCTTATTTTGGCTAGGCGTTGGCTTGATGGGAGATGAATGGGTATGTTTTTGCCTTGAGAGAGAGTTTGATTGATTTTGAAGAACAAGATTTTGGCCTAAAGGAGAATTTCGCTCCTGACCCTTCCAAAGGGTCCAGAGCGAAATTCATCATAAACTTCATTTGCTACCTTGTGTGACCTTGAAACCTTCTTCCTCAGGTGGAAAATGATCTAATTTTGCTTCTTGAAGTGGTTTGGAGTTTGAAAAGTGAGTAATCTAGCCTAGAATAGGAAATTTCGCTCCTGACCCTTCCAAAGGGTCCAGAGCGAAAATCCTCCTAAGGCTCATTTCCTCCCTAGTTTGACCAAATTTTGAGTTGCAAGGCATCTTGAAGGGAAGTGTGGACATGTTTGGACTTTTGAAATGTTTGAAAGCGTTGGAGAAATGAAAAATCAAGCTCAAAACATGATTTTCGCTCCTAACCCTTCCAAAGGGTCCAAAGCGAAAATCTTCATGGACCTCATTGTCTTCCTTGTTAGGCCAAGTTCTTAGTGTCCAAGGCATGATGGAGGAGGGATAGACATATTCTTGCCTTGAGAAATGATGGAAAGCAATAAAAGATGAAATATCAAGCCTAGAATGAGATTTTCGCTCCTGACCCTTCCAAAGGGTCCAGAGCGAAAATCTACCTAAGATGCATTTCCTTCCTTGTTTGACCCAATTTTGATGTCCAAGGCATGTTGAAAGAGAGAATGGGCATATTGAAATCTTTAAGGGCGTTTGAAAGAGTTAAGGAATGAATGTTTTAGCCAAGGAAGGAAATTTCGCTCCTGACCCTTCCAAAGGGTCCAGAGCAAAATTCCTTACAAGCCTATATTTTTTAACCTTGCTTGAGCTTAGACCTTGTTCCTAGGGCGAAGAGAGAGGATATTTTACCTTGCAAAGAAGATTGGGATTGAAAGAATGATGATTTTGGTCTAGAAAGGGAAATTCACTCCTGACCCTTCCAAAGGGTCCAGGGCGAAATTGTGCAAAACCTATCTTTTCCCTTAGTTTCATGCCAAGTCTAGTGTGGATCATGATTAAAGAAGGCCTTAGGAATGACTCCAAATTGCCAATGGTTATCAAGATTGAAGGAATTGAGCCAAATGATGAAAATCGCTCCTAACCCTTCCAAAGGGTCCAGGGCGAAAATTCTTCAACCACCTATTTTCCCTTGCAAAATCAAATCAAACTTGGGTTGGATATGAGAGGAGAAGTGTTTTCTAGCCTTTTGAGGAGAATTCAGCTTGAAATGATGGAGGAATAAGCCTAAATTAAGAAATTCGCTCCTGACCCTTCCAAAGGGTCCAGGGCGAAATTTCACCAAAACCACCTTTTTTCCAAATTTTGTGACAAGACAATTGCAAACTAAAGTGAATTGGGATGGAAGAAGTCTTTAGGAGTAACTTCAAGTTGCTAGGAAACATTGAAATTGAAGGAATTGAGCCAAATCAAGAACTTCGCTCCTGACCCTTCCAAAGGGTCCAGAGCGAAAATCCTAAAATCTACCTATTCCTTTCAAATTTATGCTAAGCTATGCCTAGACCAAGGTGAAAGATGCCCTTAAGATTGCCCTTGAATGGATTTTGGTCTCCAAAAAATGATGATTTTGGGCTAGAGGAAGAAATTCGCTCCTGACCCTTCCAAAGGGTCCAGAGCGAAAAACACTAAAACCATCCTTTTCTCCAAATTTTGTGCTAAGTCAGGCCTGGACTAGGGTGAGAAAAACTATTTGGAACACCTTGGAAAGATGTTTGACCATCAAAAGTGTGAATTTTGAACTAAAATGAGAATTTCGCTCCTGACCCTCTGTTGTGACCATTTCACACATCGCCCCATTAGAATGGGGACCCCCTCTTTTTTGCTTTTGTTTTGCTTTTTCTTCTCTCTGCTTTTAGGGTTGTGAGTGAGTGAGTTGTCTGTCTGGGCTAGGGCTAAACCTTAGGGGTTTCTTTCAGGTGTTATTCAAGCAGAGTCCAGTCAAATTTTGAAAGTTATTTAGTGTCCTCCCAAAGAGTTGAGACGATTGAATTGAGGTAAGCCTTTCAGGGAAGTCAAATAGGTCTTGGGTTAGGTCTAATCAGGGTTTTTGGGGGTAAAAATCCAAATTTTGACTAAGTGTTAGCATTTTGAAGGTGAAATTGTGTGTTTTTGCATAGGTGAGTTTTGATCAAATTTTGGAAGTAAGATGATGCCTGAGACATCAAAATCGCTCCCGACCCTTGCTAAGGGTCCAGGGCGAAATTCATCCTGAGTGCAAATTCTTGTTTTGAGAGGGCTTGCTAACTAGTTCCTGGCCTTGAGAATGACCTAACTCTGCCTTGTGAAGTGATTGGAGACTTAAATTTTGGATAGTTTAGCCAGAAAAGGTAAATTCGCTCCTGACCCTTGCTGAGGGTCCAGGGCGAAAATGTTATTTAAGGCATATTTGTCACTGACTTTTCTAATTTGTTTTGTGCAGGGTCTCCAGGAGAGATGATTGGACGTGACTTGATGCTTTCGGAGATTTGAAGGCATGAAAAATGATGAATTTTGAAGGCTAAGGGGAAATTCGCTCCTGACCCCTGCTGAAGGTCCAGGGCGAAATTTTGATTTCCCTCATCTTATAGTGAAAAAAGGACCAAGTGTTGGACATGAGTGGAAAATCAATGACTTTCTCCATCCACCTGAAGGAGTTTTAACTTGAGATGATGAAGGATCTTGTTGGAATCATCAAAATCGCTCCTGACCCTCACTGAAGGTCCAGGGCGAAAAAACTTATTAGTCATTCCTGACCTTATTTGGTCAAATTGAGATACCAAAGGCGTGGTGGAGGACGAAATGAGCGTGATAAAGCATCCAGACTTGATTGAAGATGATGAAATGATGGAGTTTTGCCCAAGAAGGGTAATTTCGCTCCTGACCCTCTCTCAAGGTCCAGAGCGAAATTCTTTATATACACATTTTTAGACCTTTCTTGGACATGAACTTTTATTCATAGCGTGAAACAAGATGAAATCTTCCCTAGCAAAGGCATTTCATGATGAAAAGTGAAGCATTTTGGTCTAGAAGGCAAAATTCGCTCCTGACCCTCTTTGAAGGTCCAGAGCGAAATTTTCAAAAGGCACATTTCTTGCTAGGTCAATGTGATTTTTTATGATTGGAATTGATGAAGGCAAGTGCGTTTTACCCATTGAATATAATTTGGACGATCAACAAGGAGGCAATCAAGCCAGGTTTGAAAAGTCGCTCCTGACCCTCTCTAAAGGTCCAAGGCGAATTTCTAAGTTCCTCTCCTTTCTTTGAAAAATTAAGACAAAATTTTGCTTGAATGAATGAGGAAGAGTGTGTTTTGCCCGTTGAAGATAATTTGGAGGGCTAGCAAAAGATGGATAAGCTTAAATTTGCAAAATCGCTCCTGACCTCCAGTAAGGGCCCAGGGCGAAAAACCTAATATCCAACCTCTTTCTCCAAAATTGAATGAAGCTAAGCCTAGGCACAAGGTTGAAACGATGTTTGAAATGCCTTGAGGTGGAATTGAGATGCTAAGATTGCAAATTTTGATGACAATAGGGAAAATCGCTCCTGACCCTCTTCAAGGGTCCAGGGCGAAATTTCCAAGTATGCCCACTTTCCTTACATTTCGAGGTGATTTTTTTTGTTCTCAAGACTCAGCAGGGAGTGAAGTATAATGTTCTACGCCTTAAGAGTAATTTGAAGTTGGAATGATCAAGAATTTGTGCAAAATCGCTCCTGACCCTCACTGAAGGCCCAAGGCAAAATTTGCAAAACCAACAACTTCCCTTCAAGAGCTAAGGCAAGGTTGTGCTAAGGTGGAAAGGTCCTCCAAAACATGATGAACAAGGATTTACCTCCAAAACTTGATGATCTTGGCCTAAATTGCAAAAGTCGCTCCTGACCTTCACTGGAGGCCCAGAGCGAAAATCTTTGAAGTCCTTATTTTGCATTGCAAAAGCAAATCAAGCATGCATGGAACGAGTGAAGGAGATCATCGTTTATCCCACAAGGAAAGTTGACAATTAAAAGATGAAGGATTAAGAGCAAAAGTGAAAAATCGCTCCCGACTCTCTCTGAGGGTCCAGGACGAAAAAATCCTAATGCACTTTCCTCCTAAAGACCAAATGAAATCAAATTCAAAACTCCAATTAGAAATGCCATTTAAATGCCTAGATGAAGTTTTGGGCAAGAAAATGAGGAATGCAAGAGCAAAATTGAAAGTTCGCTCCTAACCCTTGCCAAAGGTCCAGGGCGAAGTTAGTAGTATTCTTTATTTTACCATATTTGAGCATTGATATTCCCCAAATTCCTCAAAATTTCGAAGCCTTTGAAAAGAAATTAATTAAGATTAAATTGGCATTTAATGGACATATTGACATTTAATAAATTAATTTTGAGCCTTAAAAAATCGAACTGTTATTGTTAAGGCATTTAAAATTAATTTTTATGAAATTAAAATTAAATATGGAGCGCTCAAGGTCTTATTTTTATTTATTTTATCAAGTCGGCCCCTCCTTTTTGCAATTTTATTTATTTTTTTAACCTCTTTTTGCCAAGTCAGCCTAGAGGGAGCAAAGGGGTGGGCGCTCTATATATTGGAGATGTTTTTTCATCATTCAAATCATTCAATCATTGCTTCAAGTGCGAATTTGGAGAGCAAGAAGGAGGTGCGAAATCTGGTCTATTTGGAGCGAATTTATTTCAAGTGTTGGAGACTAGAAGAAGGTGGAGTTGATTCTTGTGAAGACTAAAGGAGGTGCATTTTATTCAAGGGAGAGCTTTGATCTACATTTTGCCTAGCGAAATTCATCTATTTTTGCATCATTTCTTAGAGTTTAATACTCAAGAGGAGGTATGGCGAAATCATCTTGACACCATTGTTGAATATTTGAATTTTTGAACTTTGGTTTTTCCAAGTATTGCATAGGTAATTATTAAATGATAACTCAAGATTTATCATGAAGTTTCCTAATTAAAATCCTAAATCTTCCTTTCTACTCTATACTTCTACGCTTCAAAGTATATTACTAATTGTGAAATGTTGTGTAGGTGTCAAGATGGCGACTCCAAAGGCAGGGGCATCTACTAGTCGTCCAGCTCTCATGAAGGAAGATCAGAAGAACGAAGAATTGGAGACCAGGATCGTGTCCAAATGGAGCAATATCGGAGATACCAACTTGGGAAACTTCAATATGAAGAAGTTTTGAGAGGTCCCCTACATTGGCAAACCATCACCTGTCACAAAGAAGATAATTGAAAGTGGCATCATCAAGGCAGTCGGTTTCCCTCCAGCAATCCAGTGTCATGAGCTGATGATCGAGGGTGCCCGCCATTCTGACTCACAATCAAGATCGATCATATCCAAGGAAGGAAACACTTTGGCTTACCTTTCAGACAAAGCTATAAGTGAGGCTCTCCATCTTCCAGAGCATAAAGATATGATTTACAAAAGTTTAGAAGGAGCCAGGTCAATGTATGAGGATGATCCCGACACTTGCCTGAATCTCATCAATAAGAATTGGTTGCTCAAAAGTCGTCCTCGCCTGAGCAAGATTCCCAACACACCACATAGGATCGACTTCCAGGAGGAGTACAGAGATTTGATAACTTTGCTCAATCGAGTTACAGGGGCTCCTCAGGCCTTCTACTTCGAAAAGTGGATGTTCTACTTCATCCAAGTGATAGTCCAAGGAAAAGGAACGATTCATTGGGCTAGAATTATTACCCATTGTCTGGATGTGCAGTTGAGAAGGCTAAGACCTACTAAATCATTCCACATGAGTCATATGTCATATATGCCCTGATCCGGAGTTTCAAATATGCTGGGCTACCTCACAAAGGAGTGATCGGAAGAGGACCCGGAGAAGTGAGAGTTTGTGACTCTTATGTTCATTTGCATCATCCTCCCAGAGGTGACTACAAGTTAGTCAATGACACCTTCACGATGAACATCACTAGGATATTGCAAGGTGGGATTCATAATCGACTATCTCTGGATGCACAAGAACTTGTGAAGAAGTATGGTGCATGATTCATCCAGTTTCAAAAGTTTACATATATCAGAATTCATGGGTGTCCTTTACCTCCCTACATGTTGCCGAGGTATCCGACATACAGGATAGTGCTACTTGAGGTGGCTAGACAGTTAGCAGCTTATGCAAAGGCATTCAGACACAAGCATGGAAATGGAGTTCCCGTGCCCATCATATTGGGGAATTCAGTTGAGGTATGTCCTAATACTCAAGCCTCGGATGATGCAGAGAAGAAATTGGCTTTATATTCATTCACATTCTTTGCCTCGAGGGAGAATTTTGATCCTCATGGTTATATGGAGGAGACAGTTGGTAGAAAGTACAAACACGAATTTCAAGTAGAGGACTTTTGGATGAATCTCTCAAGTGATTTAGAGGTTAAAAGAAAGATGCATTCCAGGCTACCCTTAGATCTTATCAGGAAATGCAAAGTTTATAGGGTAGCAGATTAGGCACAGGATAGCGGTAGACATCTCCAGTCATCTTATGACAGAGAAGACAAAGCAGTGAAGATAGATTGGAATGAACCTGAGGTTTTGGACTTGAGAGCTTTGATGGCTCCAGTTTTGTCATGTACTCGCAGATGGGTGGATGTACAACATCAGAAGCTAAGAGAGAAGAACATACCAATGACTTTTACTTTGGAGGAAAGACCAGAAGAAGGAGGAGCGAGCGTAAGTGAAGATAATTCTCATCCTAGAGGTGCAAAGAGGAAAGAAAGACCTGCGAAAAGAGAGCCCTCCAAGAAGAAGCAAGAGTCCAATCGAGATCGCTCATCAGGCACATCTTATCGACATGGAAAAAAGGCAAGTCAAGCTGAAGGACAAGAGAAGACGGTGCCTGAGGTTGATGAATCTATGGAGTCCATGGTACAAAATGATAAACCTGAGAAGGGGCAGGCACCTCAGCATTCATCAAGTCAATCTCCCCAAGATGATGAGCTACATGAAGAGAAGAATGATGATGAGGCGACATCTCCTCTCCGAGAAGATGAACCATTGCCTAAAGAAATACAAGTTAGAGAGACGAGATCCGCCATCCCGGATTGGTTGAAGGAGAGACTAACGAGGGTGATTGTGATTGAAGATGAAGATGATGTAATTGACTTAGAGAGCCTTATAGGAAATTCTCAAGAAGTAACGGAGAAGAAGAAGGCCACCAAGATGTCCAAGGTGATCAGAGATGAGACAGGATCCAAGAAATTGCAGATAGCTACACCAGTAGTGGACAAATATGAAGGTGAAATCTTTGCAGATGAGTATGATGTAGAAACATTTGAGCTTGGTCCGCTCACTACTGAACAGGCAATGGATGAGGCAACTGATTCATTTGAAGCACTTAAGGACAAGCTTAAAGAAGAAATGGAAAAGAATAGAAAGCTTGAGAGAGAAGTCGGTGCTTGGAGAGGTTACTTTACCCATCTCAATCAGCCCTTGGGACGTCAGGATCCGACAGTATCTCCTGTGCAAGCACTTCCCCTCGAATTAGTTGGCGAGGCAGAAAGAGTCAAGAGCTTGGTTCAGCTTATGAGCTCTTGGATTGACAAATCCCACACAGTAGCCGTTGAATTTACAACAAGAATGATGAAGACAATCCACCGAGCTATCCAGGTCCTTGAGATCGTCCACAACCTAATGATAACTGTAGCCGCTTTCACTCACACTAGAGATGTTATCATTCCTGTTCTGCAAGTAATCAGGCAAACACCAAGGAAGATCCTAGCACAAGAAAAGATAATGGATGGAGGAGCTCATAACCTACTTCAGTGGTCAACTCTACTCCAGATGAAAGAGGTTCTTTTCGAGGACATTAGCACCAAATGCAATCAAGTTGAAGGTGTCATCCATCCAATTCAAGATAAGGTGTTTGAAGTGTTATGTACCATTCTCGGCAGGAGGATCGAAGTTGAGACGGATGTGGACCTCCAAGAGTTGGAAGAGAGAGTCAAGGTCATCTTTTGCAAAGATGAGAATGTCATCACAGATGAGCAACGGGATCTAATGTTCACTACTATGCTCCTGATTGAGAAGATCAAAGAACTTGAACCTGGATGGGAAGCTGCTCTTCTCACTGCCTTTGATCAGGTTATCCACTTGGAGGAGCGCATGAAGAATCTTCCCGAGATTCCCATTGCTGAGATTGAAGGAATTGTGTCCAGATTCATTGCATATGCTAAGAAAGAGCATTGGAAAGGGAATAAGGTTCTAGAAGAAAGGTTGTTATAGAATGATGTGGCATCTTAATTATCATTGGTCTATGTTTCCTCGATTTTTGTGCCAATTAAATATTTTGCTATGCATTTAATAATGTTCATCTAAAAGGGGAACTTTTTGTAACAAACCCTAATTAAGGTTTAGGTGTCAGAATCTCAGCCGTTGATCTTCTTTTGATCTAGGCCGTTCATTGTAATTGAGGATGCTATATATACCCTCACTCATTTTCATTTTGTCATTAGAGATTAGATGTTAAGGAGATAGATAGTTAGAGCTTTGGAGAGAAGAAAGTTATTTTGTAGCAAGATTGAGTAGTGAAGAAAGAATTTCAAACAATTGTTGTCAATTTTGGCTTTGAGATCAATAAAATATTTAAGTTATGGTAGTTTATTGCAATTCTTGTGGCTATCTTCATGGTTGTTTACTTTCTTGAATCATTCTCAATCGAAGTAGTATTTAAGTTTGAAGGACTAAGTGTTGTGCTTGATCTTTGGTGAGATTCATGTTCCAAACCACTAGCTTCTAACTGATTGTAAGGACGCCTTGCGTGGTCAACTGGAGATATTTAGATTGCTTAAACCTTCAGTCATTATTGAAATATTGATATGTATCTTTATGGTAGTATCTATAATTCTTGATGATTTGAAAATCACTAATCACCTTAGAAGATCGCATCAATTCCAGTAAAGTTGTAATTCCTTGGCAATACTGAAATTGGTAGAATCTTACCAAGTCTAGCCTACATTGAGTCACTCTTAGGATTAGATTAGAATTCATCTCTTGCAAACCCTATCTTTTGATCTTTTTTGAGAATTTGTTAGTATTAGGAAAAATCCTGTTCTTGCAGTTAAGCAAGAGTAACTCAGACAGCTTTTAAAAGTGCGTAAGACCCCTTGAAGAAACAGCATTCACAACGACCACTGGTGCTTATCCACACGTAGAGATCCTACAACGAAGAACCTTGAAGTCATCCTGATTGATCCTTTTCGCGATATCTTCAGCATTTAGAGACTTTACTCAAGAGAGGATAAGGTACCCTTGGGTATTTTATTCTGTGTTTGATAGTGTACAAAATACACGTCAACACCCTCCCAAAGGGTCCAAAGCGAAATTCATCTAAATCACCATTTCCCCTTTGTGTCAAGACAAGATTTTGATTCCTAAGGCATGAAAAGACTGAAGGGAGGTTATTTAAGCCTTGCAAGATGAATTGAGGTAAAGGAAGTGTAAAATGAAGCCTAAAGAAGGAATTTCGCTCCTGACCCTTCCAAAGGGTCCAGGGCGAAATTCCCATTATCACCTAATTTGCCCATGTGAGAAACTAAAAGGATGGATCCCTAGACTTTGTTGGACTAAAACAAGCATATGCTCACCTTCTGGAGGATTTTGAAGTCAAAAAACGGAGTAATTGAGGCCTAACCAGGAAAATTCGCTCCTGACCCTTCCAAAGGGTCCAGGGCGAAATTCTTATGAAGCCTGTCCTTGGAAAGAATCTTAAGCAAACTTCATTTTGATATCTTCTTGTTGATGATTTAAGGTAGGAAATGCTATGTTGAAATGAATTTATTATGTGTCCTTAATCATCTCTTGATTTGTTTTGCAAAGGAAAGAAGAGCAGACATCAACAAGGACGACCTTCTCCAGTCCGGCATCAACAAGGACGACCTTCTCCAATCCGGCATCAACAAGGACGACCTTCTCTAGCCAGCCTCATCAAGAACGACCTCTTCCAGTCCAACATTTGAAGGAAAGACAAGGTGGCATCCCAGTCATCACTCCTCCAGTCGGGTTGGTCCACTTCAGCATGTCCAGATTCAATGTACCTGACTCATCAAAGATGGCACTAACTTCGATGTACCTACCCCGGCTATCCATTGGTCGAATATTCCAGAGAAGACATGTGTCCAAATAATGCAATTATTTCATTGGTCAGAATTAAGTTTGTTGTAACAAACCCTAATTAGGGTTTCATTGTAAAATCTTGGCCATTGATCTCAAATTGATCTAAGCCTTTGAATTGTATTGTGGGCACTATATAAGCCCTGGCTCCTCATTTGTAAAGGCGAATAGGGAGTGAATAGTTGAGATAGTAGGTGAATAGTTAGCTAATAGTGAATAGTCAGTTGATAGAATAGCAATTAGAGTAGAATAGCAAGAGAAGGCAAAGATTGTTGCCAAGATGTTGTTGTAAAAGACTTGTAAAACTTCATTGAAGAAATGGTGAAATCTATGGGTCGATTCAACAATTTGCATGGTCTTTATACTTCTCAGATTTGATTTCATGTTATTAGATGAGTGGAAGAAATGTGTTTGATTGATGGTGAAATTTGTATATCCATACTACTAGCAGTTTGTTGATTGCAGGCTTGCCTTGTGTAGTCAACTGGAATCATTCAGCTTGAGCTTAACTTCAATTGTCGCTTCTTCATTGACATGCATCAGCCTGATGGTGTCTATGCCTGTAGTGATGATTTGAACATCATAAAGCTTTCCTCCGAAGATCGCACTAACCTTGTGGAGATGGTCCTGGGATGTCAAAACAAGACTTAGTTAGAATTTCATCAAAGATCAATCATTGCTCCTACATTCTTAGTGTCAGAATTAGATCCTTTCCTCGCCCTCATCCTTTTTTCCTTTTTTTCAAAATCTAGGCTAGTGAAATCCTGTGATTCCAGCAAATCAGACGTTTAGGTCGTCAAGTGTAAGTCCCCTTGTGATTCCAGCAAAAATCACATCATACCACAAAGAGCTTATCCACGAGTAGAGATCCTACATAACAGGAACCTTGAAGCTTCTCCGATTGATCCTTCTGCGATATCTTCAGCATTCGGGAGCTTTATTCAAGAGAGGATAAGGTACCTTTAGGTATTTTATTCTGTGTTTGGTCGTGTACAAAATACACATCAACATAACTACAGTCCTAATTGGACACAACTTGTAGTTGCCTTGCAAGTAATTACAAAAATGCAAGTGATGACAACTTGCAATTACAAAAACGATTTTTACTAGTAAACTTGCCGAAAGGGAAACTACAATTCTGAAATTACAATTTTGAATTTTACAATTAAGTGTTAAAAACACTTAAGTTGCACCTCTTGAAGATATGAACAATTCGAACTTCTGAATAACTTTCTGCAATTCATCAGGATCTGGTTCATGAGTGTTCATAGCCACCACCCTAGTCTTTACAATGACATCATGGCATTGGCATAGCGTGGAATTGCCCTTTTCCAATGCTGACCGGATTTCCTGCAACTCAGTTTGATACTTAATCAATATTTGAATGGAAGCGACTGAGAATTGCTCATTTCTCCATTCATCATGAATCTTGAGTTGCAGATCTGCAAGAACTTCTTCCTCGGGCAGCAACTCATCATTCTGATTTAAAATGTCGCAGGATGCCTTTTTACAACGGGAGGTAACATCTTGAAAGACTGCTTCACGCAACTTTAAGGTCTCATCAATTTCTTCAATGAGTGATTTGAGAACAAGAGATTTGTTCTCCAGAAGTTCCTCATATTCAATGTACATGACTCTGGAAGGAATTACGTCATGCACCTGAAGAACGCCCAACTGATGTTGAGGCATCTTTCACCAAGAAACTAAATTTCCCTCAACCTTCTCCAAATTTAGTTTGAAATCACCCAAGATTTGATTCAACTTATCTTCAATGATCTTCAATTTAACCATTGTTTCAAATACTTGTCTTATGACTTGTGAACATAAGTCATGCAGTTGATCAACCCAGGTGTCTAAGGCTTGAACCTTTTGGGCGGCTCTCTCGATACCTTGGATTGAATGTTCACTGACCCTGGAGGAAATAGGTACTTGGCCTTCTCCACTTGAAGGTTGAGTAATACTTTGGATGGCTGCCATGAGTCTTTGATTCTCTACTTCCAATTGATCTTTCTTGGTCAACACCTCATCATACCGTTGTACCAATGTAGCCACTGTTTGTTGAGCATCATGCTTGACAACCTCATGAGTCTGCTTACCCAATTGCACTTTGGTGATCCGATAATCAACTGCTTGCATTTCTTCAACTGGTTTATTTGATATTGGTTCAGCAATTTCTGCCACTCTCATCCGATTTTCATCAACGGTCACCCTCGAAACTGTCTTTGCCCTCTTAACAGCTTTAGGTTTTGATTCTTTCAACTGTTGGTAGTCAAAGGCATCAGGTGAGATCACCTACTTCTTCCTCTTTGCAGTGAAGGAACTGAGCCATGGAGGTAAAGCCATTAACTTTGATTCTGGGATAGAGGGAGAAGCAGTTTCTATTTGAATAACTGTGGTGACCTTGGGAGAAGTGTCCGTCTGGATAGCCACCATAGTCTGCTGAGTGAGGACAGGATGTGATGAAGATGTCATGAACTCATCAAAACAGGTCATAGAAGTATCAATATCAAACACAGGTACATATGAAGGATCATCTGAAAAGATATTCAACAAATTTTCCTGAGAACGACCTTGAGATGGTTCTGCTGCTAAAAGTGGAAGGACGTTCTGCGGGGATTCTGAAACTGAAGGGGCAGATTGAGAGCTCACATCTATCACGGGAGGAAACATGGGTACCTCAATAGGAAGTGAAGAAAGAGAATTATGTGGGGACTCTGTAGAAAGCGACTGAGGAGCATTATCAGATTGAGTTTCTTCCTCTGAAGCTTCAGGATCAATCACATGAATTTCCAACTGTGGCTTCTCCTTGCCTTGCACTGTTATTTCCTGAGGAGGAAGTGTTGTGACCTAATCACACATCACCCCATCCCAGATAGGGGGCCCCCTTTGCTTTTTGGCCCTTTTGGTCGTTTGGCTTTCGTTTTTGTGTGTGTTAGTGGCAATCTCTTCAATCTCTCCGCGTTACGGGTGTTTGAGAGTCAGTTGGGGTTAATCTACTTCTCTGTCAAACAAATTTTGTGAGGTCTAGGGCCTGTTTTGTCCTTTTTCTAGGGTTTTGCCTTCCGTCCTAGATTTTAGGGGTTTCTGTTAGGGTTTCGAAAAAACTAAGCATACGACTGGAGTCAGGACCCTTCAGGGGACCTCCCAGCAAAATTTGAGCCCAAACGGAGTAACTTTCTATTTTTAGAAAGTCCCTATTTTTTAGGGATTTTTCGGAGTCCCAGAATGTCGCCATTTTGCCAAAATTTAAACTTACTATTTTTAGTAATTTCTATTTTTAGTAAATTTCTATTTTTAGTAAGTCATCCTGCGCCCTGTCTTGGGCTCTAACTCTGACATTTTGGAAAGTTTCTATTTTGGGAAAGTCTATTTGTGGCAGGGTCAGGCTAGCAGACGACGGAGAGTCAGCATGCACAATCACTTCTAAATCTGGAAAGTTGAAAGCAAACAGGCAGGGGTCTAAAATGGCTAAATCTGAAGAATCATCCCTGAAATGGAAGGTCAAAATATTCTAAGTCTGGAAGTCGTTCACAGGCAGGAAATTCCACCTCTCCATGGACAAGGTGAAAATGCGCCCAGGTCAAGCCTGGGGCGCTGAAATCAAGAATGCATTCACAACTGCAAAATTCCACCTCTCCATGGACAGGGTGAAAATGTGCCCAGGTCAGGCCCGGGGCGCTGAAATCAAGAATGCATTCACAATTGCAAAATTCCACCTCTCCATGGACAGGGTGAAAATGCGCCCAGGTCAAGTCTGGGGCACTGAAATCATGAAGGCATTCACAAGTGGAAAATTCATGAATCCTTGGCATGGTAAAATTTCACCCAAACAGAAAATTTGAAATTTTGCCTAAGGCACGGATTCCAAGGAGTCAAGGAAGAATAGAAACAGAAATTCCCCTCGGGCGAATTTTCAATTATGCTATTTTTAGACATCAAATCCTGGCCAAATATGGAAATTTTTATAGATTCCGAATCAGGACGAAATTCCCCATCCAATGAACCTGACTCCTAAAATTTAGGAAGATCCCTAAAAAATAGGGATATGGAGAAAAGTCGGGAAAGTTCCTTCGACGACACGAGATGACAAGTCAGAGTGGAATTGAGCAAATCCCGAGAAAGATCCTGCAATCTCCCTCCAAAATTGGAAAGTACGGAATCAACGAGTTGGCGGGAGGAATCTTCCAAAGTATGACGCATGACTGGGAGCATTTAAGGAAGGTTCTAAATTCGAACTCACATGCATGGGAAACTGCCTTGCATGTCATAGTAATTAAGGAAAGTATGACACGCCATAAATACAATTACTTATTTGATACCTCTTGGGAATTGTATATAAGTTGGAAAAAACATTTCATTTTTCACGTGCGAGATTCAGGAAAGAAAGAGTGAAGAAGTGAAAAGTCTTCTATACTCAGTCTCTATTTCATCATTTTGAAATATTCCCAGGATAAGGGAATCTTCTTGCATGTCGTCCTCTCATAATGGTTTTATGACGGATTCTTCTTGCATGCCACCATCGCTTGGAGAGTGATGGGCATTTATGGCGACGTTAGTTATATTCCGGGCATGATCATCATCATGGGCGCTATTTTAGGCCCTTTTAAATTTATTATAAGTGGGCATAATGGGTTATTTAATGCAAATTCCCACCTTGTTGCATCATGTGTGGAGAATCTTTTGGGCAAACCCTAATTAGGGTTTTGCATGTAATCTGGGCTTTGAGGCCTATATAAGGGGGTGCCCCCCTCATTTGTAAGTAGGAGGGACTATAGTCAGAGATTGTTGCTAAGAGTTTTTGAAGCAAACACTTAATACATTGTTCAATTGTTGGTGTGTTCTTGCGTTGTTTCGAAACTCGCATGGTCTCGTTCTCTTCATAGATTAGATTTGTTTTCATGCAATTAGATGAACTGGATTTGAGAGGATCGCTTGTTGCCAAATTCGTGCTCATACTTTTGGTGTGCAGCTGATTGTTGCATACCGTGCAAAGTTAGTCTGAGCCTTGTTATAAGTGTATGTTCAACTTCGATTGTTATAAGAGATTGTTCTATCTGATGGTTTCTTTTGACGATTTGAAAATCTTTAGCACTCCCCCTGAAGATTGCACCGCCTTTGTGTAAGTTGTGCTTTGTTGGCGAAGCGAAGTGCGGTTGGATTTTGCACAAGTTTGTCCCGTCTCCTTGTTCCTAGGATTAGATTACCTTTAGTTTAGTTCCCCTCTACCCTGCTCCTATTTACTTTCTGCATATTTCAAAGTCCAAAAAATCTAAAACTTAGAGCTTCATTGCAAAACATCCGCATCAATAAATTCTTAAGCTTGAACAAATTTCTTCGACATACGTAAGGCCCCCTTGGATTACCAGCAATCACATAAGCCAACTAAGTCACATCCGCAGCATAAAAGGAACCTTGGAGTCAGTTGTCTGATTCTCCTACTATATCAGCATGCAATCGTACTTTGATCAAGAGAGAGTGAAGTGACCGTTGGGCAACTTTATTCTGTGTTGGACGCTGTCATAAAAAACACGTCAACAGGAAGCACCATTGCACGGCTGACTCGCAATTTAATCCTCGTACTAGAAGAGGATGCACCTTCTTTATTGTCTAGTTGAATTTCAGACTTCCGCCCAAGAGGACCTGTAGAATCATCTTCTTTCCCAACCTTAATCTTAATGAGCTTGACACCATTATTCTTAAGCCAAATATTGGTATTGGTAAGAACTGACTGAAATCTATCCAAGATAGAAGTGCCTTCCTTATGGGACCAGTGGATAGAAGGAAGTGGAGCCTCATCAACATTCTGATTGACAAACTCAGGATCAAGAACATTGCCATCATCAATCATACCTTGTGGCACGTTCACGAGGTTTAGATCCACAATCTGTTCTGCAGTGAGTCGACAGTAATCCATCTTGCGAATCTCCTTTTCGGTACGGAGATCAACCCAGATATCTTCTATCCGATGTACATGGACGAAGGTCTTCTTGATCTTCTCCTTCATGCCTCGGTAATCGAAATCAGCTCTAGGTTTGAATCTTTTGAGTCTAATTTCCTGCAACTCGGTCTCCATAGCCCTGGCCTTGATTGAAGTCATTAGAGAATATTGACCAATCTTCAATGGGTTGTTGGAAGAAATACCCATGCCAACCTTGTGCTTAACTGACTGATGTGTATGCACAGCCATGATCTGCCTCCCTAATTCCATGAGAATAATCTTATCTGTTGGGTATCGTGGGAGCATGTAAGGCTGCCCGCCATAGCATCCAACTCTTATGTAGGTAAAAGTTGGAAATTGGAGAAACAAACAACCATATTCTTTCACCTTTTCCCATGCTTCATCTGAGACTCTTTTGTTCTTCAAGTTCTTGTCAAATTGACACAAATAATGACCAAAGAAAGCGTCCTGAACCCTTCTGAAATGAGACCTACTTGATCTTAGAGGCAACTGATCATAGTATTTCCAAACCGGTACAAGCATGCGGTCACCCTTGGTGGAAAGACCTGGGAAATGTCTAAGTGACGCAGCAATATACACGAGATATGAATTCATGTAGAAGGTGAAAGTAGTAGAGACGATTGCAAGTTGTTCACACAAAGCATCACTGATGATCTCACCCCAACAGATGTGCTGAGACTGCCTTATTAACATAATAAATTGGTACATCCAAGGTTCAAAAACATTGGAATGCTCCAATCCCATCATACGACTCAGAAGAGTAATAGTATCACCGATCTCATTCTTGAAATCAGATCGATATAACTTTGCCCATCTAGTAAGCGCAGTGCGAGGTTCATGAATCCATTTGTTGATATGATGCTTACAGTCTTTCTCCCTTTTGGCAAAGCATCCAGCTGCACTTTGCTTGGAGATTTCTATATAAATGGTTTCAAAAGGTATTTTGAAAACTCTCTCTATAGCTTTTGCGTCCAGGCGAATGATCACTTCTCCATCATCATTTTTAATAACTTGTGTCTCTTTGTCAAAATGATGAGCACATGCTAGAATAAATTCCGGTTCTAGGGCAGCAACTGGAAAGGATGCGGCATGATGAATATGGCTGTCCAGCAACTGTTGCATATCCCCCTCCTTTGGATCTTCAATCTTTTGTATGAATTCGGACATGTCAACATGCCCTATCTCAGTATCCTTGATATGATCAAGGGAGGAGGAAACCTGTGACTGCGGAACTTCATTTTGGTATTTATCATACCTATATTTCATCTTTTTTGGAGTGGGAGATGATGATACATCTGTCATCTGGAAACAACTGGGAATGTTGCAATGTAAATTCAAAAGTATCAAGGCAACATCAAAGTCAGTATCTTTAGACATTTTCACTCCTCCAAATGGGAAAGTTCAACTTTCGTACTTTGGCTTTGTGAGAGGAAATATAAGAGGTGGAAAAATAAGCTTTTGACTTATTTCGGGTTTTGAAACATGTTTTGCAAGTACACAAGAGGGAAGTACAAACGCGCAATCGGGTTTTAAATTCCGAATGCAATTATACTTGCAAAACACGAAGTATGAATAAATGGAAGGAGAATGAGTTTTCAGTTTGGAAGTTGGGAAGAACACATTTGCAATTGGTTTTCTAAATCCAAATGCAAACTTATTTACAAACTGAAAATCGAAGGAATGGACGAAAAAAAAAAGGTATTTAGGCATGCAGGAAATGACGAAGATGATAAGTACGGATAAGGGAATTGGAAGCGGATAGGTAAAAATGAATTTCGGGAAGATCACTTGGAACTTTGTCATGCCAAAATGGGAAGAACTTTCAACTTGCAATCCGGATTTCAAAACCCGAAATTGGGAAGAACTTGATTTTTTCGTCATTGAAACTTGATTTTTGGACTAAAGAAGGTTAAGTCTTTGTCCAAATAGGGAAGAACACATTTTGAGGTAGAACTTTTCACACTTGCAAATTTCTTTGCAAATTAGGAAGATTGCAAATTGGGAAGAACACATCTTTCTTGTTTTGAAACTCGATCTTTTGGATCAAAGAAGGTTAAGTCTTTGTCCAAAAAGGGAAGAACACAAATTTTCCTCTTACTTGCAATCGGGTTTTTAAATTCCGAATGCAAGTAAAGAAAGAGAATTGCAAAGGGGAAGAACAACTTTACTTTACAAATTTCTTTGTAAAATGGGGAATTTCCTCTCATAAACCCAATAATGAACATGAACAAAACTAAAACTAAACAAGAAAATGCAAGGAAAGAAATAAGAAAGAAATACAAAAAATAAAAATTACCTTGCAAGGTTGAGAAGAAATCCAAACTTGGAGAATCAACCCAACATGGAAGATGATGCCCTTTAAATAGAATTTACACAAAGGAAGAAACTTAGCCATGCATGGTGACCAAAGAAAAACCGATTTGCTATAAAAATGCCATGAAAAATGCCAAGGAAGTAGTTCGAAACTGATTTGATTCATCATTAAATACAAGACAAAGCAAAAATGATTTAGGATTGAAAGCATACCTTAAATGAGAAAGGTGTGAAATCTTGCAAAAAACGTGACTGGTTTTTAGGGCCTTTTTGGCAAATCCGAAACCAAAAATGCACATAAAATAGCTTGAATGAAGTTTAGAATCCAACGTTTCTATTAAAGAGCCAAAAACGCCTTGGAAATAGGTGGATTCCAACCCTTAAACCATAACCAAACGCATAAATGCGTGATTCAAACAAAAACGCTTCAAGAGGACAAATGGCGAAGAACAAATTGGATAAATGCGTAGAAAAAGGGTTTGAATCCTTCAAAGTTGCAGCAAATCTACACTTGGAAGGAATTCCTATATTTCCTCCAAAAAATTCGAACCCAAATCAGCTTGCAAAGGCATGGAAGAAATTTTGGGTTTTAGGAACAAAACAACAAGTTTTCAAAATGTTCATATTTTTGCCTCTAAGGCAAATTTCGGGTTTTAGAAAAGGAATTACAAGTAAAATTACTTGTAATAGGGAAATAGAATTCCCTTTACAAGTGATTTTACTTAAAACATGCAAAGGGGTTTTAAAATCCCATTTACAAGTTTTATTTTAACATTATAAAAATAACTTTAAGTTATAAAGACATGTAAAGGGATTTTAAAATCCCATTTACAAGTTTTATTTTAACTTAAAGTCAAACTACTGGTAATGGGGGTTTTAAAACCCTCATTACAAGTTTTAATAAAAACTTGCAATTAGAGAAAAATTCCCCTACATTGAAGCAAAAACATAGCAAACTGACTCAAAACGCGACGAAATTCGAAACTTAGCTTGGGGATGGATCAACGATCGATCCAGTCCAAGGATGGGGCAAATTTCTGCTTCGGGAAGCATGCCATAGAGTAAAATTTTTCATTTTTTAACAAAAATTTCTATGTGATAGTCCAATTTTTGGAAATCAAAAATTGAGGACAACAGAGATGTAAGGGAGGGCTATGGAGTGAAGGGAGAGAGATGGAAAGAATGGAGGGGTGAAAATGATGATGGCGATGGTGAGGAATGGAAATGGGAGTGATTGGGTTTGGGCACTATTGTGACCATTTCACACATCGCCCCATTAAAATGGGGACCCCCTCTTTTTGCTCGATTTTGCCTGTTTCTCTCTCTGCTTTTAGGGTTTTTTGAGTCATCTGGATTAGGGTTAAGCCTTAGGGTTTCCGTTTTGATGATTTTAAGCCAGAGTCCAGTCCAATTTTGAAAGATTGTTGAGCTTCCTCTCGTAGGATGCAATTTTGAAATAGGATGAATTGTCAGGGGTCAAGTAAGTCTATCTAGGTTCAGTCGGAATTTTGAATGCAAGTCCGAAATTTTGCATAAGTGTTAATGATGGAATTGTGAATTTTTTGTCCAGGTGATTTTGACCAAATTTTGGGAATTTTGATAATTGATCCCAGGCATCGGAAATAGCTTAATTTTGCCTTGTGAAGTGACTGAAGTCCTAAAATCTTGATATTTTAGCCTGTGGAGGCAAAATCGCTCCTGTCCCTCAGTCAAGGACCAGGGCGAAATGACTCATTTTGACCATTTTGACCTCATTTTGATCAAATTGAAGCGTCAAGGACGTGATGGAAGGTGAAATCAACATGATAGAGCGCCAGGATTGAGTTGTTTGCAATGAAAAGTTGAACATTTGCCCTCAAGGAAAAAAATCGCTCCTGTCCCTCACTGAAGGACCGGAGCTTGTTTCTCAAAATTTCACTGTCCTTGCAGGATCAAGACGATTTTTGGATTGGAAGAGATAAAGGGAGGCATGTTCTGTCCATTGAATATAATTTGAAGAAATTTGCAAACAAGGAAATGTGCCAGGAACAAAAATCACTCCTGTCCCTCATTGAAGGACCGGAGCTTGAAATCCAAAATTGCCTTGTCCTTGAAAGATTTGAATGATTTCGCGATTTGAGAAGATCAAAGGAGGTACATTTTATCAGTTGAATATAACTTGAAAGTGCCATCATGAGGAAAATTGGCCCTAGAAGCAAAATCGCTCCTGTCCCTCTCCCAGGGACCAGGGCGAATTTTAGTGATAGCTCCCGTCCCTCTCTCAGGGACCAGAGCGATTTTCCTTATAAGACAAGTTTTGGGTGAAGATCAAGTGAGTGTTAAGTTTGAGGCAAGCAAAGGGGGCGTAACGAATCCATTGAAGATAATTTGAAAATTGCAAGACGCCAAGAGAAGCTCATATTGTCCTAATCGCTCCTGTCCCTCTCCAAGGGACCAGAGCGATTTCTTCCTTAGACAAATTTCTCGCCAAGATGAAACGAATTCCATGTCAAAGGTGAATGAAAGGGAGCATGACGAGTCCGTTGAAGATAGTTTTAAGCATTGGCAAAAAGTGATTGAGCCTACAAGTGCAAGTTCACTCCTGTCCCTCAGCCAGGGACCAGGGCGAAATCAAGGTTATCTAACATTTCCCTCCAAGTTTGAGTCACTCCAAGTCAAGGTACAAGGAGGCAATGATGTTTGGAACGCCTCGACGAAGAATGAAGTTGCAAAGACTGCCAAATGTGATGAAATCACCTAAGTTCGCTCCTGTCCCTCTCCTAGGGACCAGAGCGAAATCTCTAAGTATGCTTAAATTTTGAAGGCCACGTTCGTTTCAAGTGTTCAAGAAGGAATAAAGGACGTCATTTTACGCCTTGAAGACAAATTGATATCAATATGATGGAGGATTTGCACTATAGACCAAAGTTCGCCCCTGTCCTTCAGTCAAGGACCAGGGCGATATTCACTAAATTGGCCATTTCTTTCAAAAACCACGTCAAGGCAAGGTCCCACAAGGTCACACAGGGTCGAAAATGTCTTTGAGAAGATGATATGCAAGGAACCAAACGTCAAAAAGAGATCAACTTGAGCAAAGAGGCAAATTCGCTCCTGTCCTTTAGTCAAGGACCAGGGCGATATTCATAAAATCAATCATTTTCTTTCCTAGATCACATCAAAGCAAAGTTATACAAGGTTGAAAATGTCATTTGAAAGGTGATAAACAAGAAGTGAATGTTAAAAGATCACAAATTTGAGCTAGAAACTAAATTCGCTCCTGTCCTCCAGTCAAGGACCAAGGCGAAAACCACTTGAAGGACAAATTTGCTTTACAAAGAAGAAGTTTGGCGTGTGTGAAACAAACAAGGAGATCATTGCCTACCTCACGAATCAATTTGGCAACTTAGAAGATAAAGGCCAAGGGGTAAATGCAAAGTTCGCTCCTGTCCCTCTCCCAGGGACCAGGGCGATGTGGTTTGTACCTCTTTACATCTCCCAAATTTTGGCGCTAACATAATTTTCAAATTATATTAAATGCTAAAAATCGATAAAATTTGAAATATTCAATTAAGTTAGCATTTAAAAATTGCGCATGAAACATTTAAATAATTAATTTTGCCTTTTAAAAAATCGAAATAATTATTTACGAAGGCATTTAAATTAATTAATTAATTAATTAAATAAAAAGGGTGAGCGCTTGGATTTTATTTTTTATATTTTATAAAGTCGGCCCCTATTTTTATTAAAATTTGTTTTTAATTGCTTTATTTTCCAAAAGTTGGCCTAGGGGAGATTAAGAGGGTAAGCGCTTATATAAGGAGGTGAATTATTGCATTTTCAAATCATCATTTAAACATTCCTTTGCATGCGATTTGGAGAAGACAAGGAAGAAGTGCGAATTTCATCAAGGAGGTGCAAAATTTCATCAAAGGTAGTGCGAACTTGGTTTGTGGTGGAGCGAATTTGCCATCATCACGTTGAAGACTCCAAGTTGGCGAAGTTGATAAGGAAGAGGCATTCGCTAGAAGAAGATCACGTTGAAATCTTCAAACCTCATTTTTGCCTAGGCGAATTTCCTAATTTTGCATTTTAGAGTTAGTTCTCAAGTAAGGTATGGCGAAGTCTTCCTTTGTCTTGAATTTTGAATTTTGATCGTCATAGCCTTAAATTTTGAATTTTGAAATTTTGAATTTCAGTAGCTCAATCGTATTTAGGAAATGATAACTCAAAGACTTATCATGAAGTTTCCTAAATTTAATCTTTAATCTATAGTTATACATTGCAAAATCTATTACTTATTATGAAATGTTGTGTAGGTGTTACGATGGCGACCCCGAAGGCGGGAGCATCCACCAGTCGTCCAGCTCTTATGAAGGAAGATCAAAAGAACGAAGAACTGGAGACCAAGATCGTGTCTAAGTGGAGCAACATTGGAGATACCAACTTGGGCAACTTCAGTACGAAGAAGTTTCGAGAGGTCCCTTACATTGGCAAGCCATCACCTGTCGCCAGGAGGATAATTGAAAGTGGCATCATTAAGGCGGCCGGCTTCCCTCCAGCAGTCCAGTGCCATAAGTTGATGATCGAGTGTGCTCGTCATTATGATCCGCAGTCCAGAACGATCGTGTCCAAGGAGGGAAACACTTTGGCTTACCTTTCAGAGGAAGCTATAAGTGAGGCTTTCCATCTTCCAGAGCACAGAGATATGATCTACAAAAGCATAGAAGGAGCCAGGTCCATGTACGAAGATGATCCAGACACTTGCCTAAGCATCATCAATAAGAACTGGTTACTCAAGAGTCGTCCTCGCCTGAGCAAGATCCCGAACACACCACATAGGATTGACTTCCAGGAGGAGTACAGAGATTTGATAACAATGCTCAACCGAGTCACAGGAGCCCCTCAAGCCTTCTATTTCGAGAAGTGGATGTTCTACTTCATCCAAGTGATAGTTCAAGGAAAAGGAACAATTCATTGGGCTAGAATGATTAGCCATTGCTTGGACGTACAGTTAAGGAGATTGAAGGCTACCAAGTCTTTCCACATGAGTTCATACATCATATATGCCTTGGTCAGGAGCTTTGAGTACGCAGGACTACCTCACAGAGGAGTGATTGGAAGAGGACCCGGCGAGGTCAGAGTCTGTGATTCCTATGTTCACTTGCATCATCCGCCAGGAAGTAACTACAAGTTAGTTAATGATGCCTTCACGATGAACATCACCAGGACATTGCAAGGCGGAATTCACAATAGGCTATCACAGGATGCACAAGAGCTAATAAAGAGGTACGGTGCTTGGTTCATCCAATTTCCGAAATTTACTTATATTAGAGTTCATGGATGTCCTTCACCTCCATTCATGTTGCCGAGATATCCGACAGACAGAATAGTGTTACTTGAGGTAACAAGATAGTTGGCAGCTTATGTGAAGGCATTCAGACACAGACATGGAAATGGAGTTCCTGTGCCTATCATACTAGGAAATTCAGTTGAGGTATGTCCTAATGCTCTAGCCATGGATGATGCAGAGAAGGAGTTAGTTTTATATTCATTTTCACTCTTTGCCTTGAGAGAGAGTTTTGATCCTTATGGGCATATAGAGGAGACAGTCGGTAGAAAATATAAGCATGAGTTTCAGATAGAAGATTTTATGATGAATCTCTTAGATGATCTTGAAGTGAAAAGAAAGATGCATTCTAGATTGCCTTTGGATTTCATCAGGAAATGCAAGATTTACAGAGTGGCCGACCAAGCTCAGGACAGTGGCAGACATCTTCAATCATCTTATGATCGAGAAAGCAAATCAGTGAGGCTAGATTGGAATGAACCCGAGATTTGGATCTAGATGCTTTGATGGCTCCAATTTTGTCTTGTACTCGCAGATGGGTTGATGTGCAGCATCAGAAGTTGAGAGAGCAAGGTATATCTATGACTTTTACTTTGGAGGAAAGACCAGCTGAAGGTGGAGCAAGTGTAAGTGAAGGTAATCTTAATACCAGAAGCGCAAGTGAAGGCAACCTCCGAAGCGCGAGTGAAGGCAATCCCCATCCTAGAGGCTCAAAGAGAAAAGAGAGGCCTGAGAAAAAAGAATCCTCCAAGAAGAAGCAAGAGGCCAACCGAGATCGTTCATCCGGCACATCTTCTCGACAAGAGAAGAGGACACTTGAAATGGAGGAGTCTATGGAATCAATGGTACAGAACGATAAACAAGAAGAAGGACAGGCAACTCAACGCTCATCAAACCAATCTCTCCAAGTCAATGAGCTACATGAAGACAAGAATGATAACGAAGTGACATCTCCTCTCAGAGAAGAAGAAACATTGCTTAAGGAGATACAAGTTAGAGAAACAAGATCCGCCATTCCAGATTGGTTAAAGGAGAGACTGACAAGGGTGATTGTAATTGAGGACGAAGATAATGTGATTGATTTAGAGAGCCTTGTCGGAAATTCTCAGAAAATGACAGAAAGGAGAAAGGCCACTAAAATGTCCAAGATGATCAGAGATGAGACAGGATCCAAGAAATTACAGATAGCTACACCAGCAGTGGACAAGTATGAGGGTGAAATCCTTGCAGAAGAATATGATGTAGAGACATTTGAGCTCGGTCCACTCACAGCCGAATAGACACTGGATGAGGCCACCGATTCATTTGAAGCATTGAAAGACAAGCTTAGGGAAGAAATGGAGAAAAATAGAAAGCTTGAGAGAGAGGTCGGTGCATGGAGAACATATTTCAGCCATCTCAATCAGCCTTTGGGACGTCAGGATCCAGCAAGATCACCCGTACAGGCACTTCCCCTTCAATCAATTGGTGAGGCAGAGAGAGTCAGGAGTTTGGTTCAGCTTATGAGCTCTTGGATTGACAAGTCTCATACAGTTGCTATGGAATTTGCAACAAGGATGATTCAGACTATTCACCGAGCTATCCAGGTTCTTGAGATCATCCACAATTTGATGATAACGGTAGCCGCCTTTGCTCATACTAAAGATGTTATCATTCCTGTCCTGCAAGTAATCAGACAAACATCAAGAAAAGTCCTAGCACAAGAAAAGATAGTGGATGGTGGACCTCATAGTTTACTTCAGTGGTCGACATTACTCCAGATGAAGGAAGTTCTCTTTGAGGACATTAGTACTAGATGCAATCATGTTGAGGAGGTTATCCACCCGATCCAGGATAGGGTGTTTGAGGTACTACGTACCATTCTTGGCAGGAGGATCGAAGTTGAGACAGATGTGGATTTGCAGGAATTGGAAGAAAGAGTCAAAATCATCTTTTGCAAAGATGAAAATGTTATTACAAATGAGCAACGGGATCAGATGTTTGCTACCATGCTCCTGATTGAGAAGACCAAAGAACTTGAACCTGAATGGGACGCTGCTCTCCTCAAGGCTTTCGATCAGGTCATCCACTTGGAAGAACGAATGAGGAATCTTCCCGAGATTCCAATTGCTGAGATCGAAGGAATCGTATCCAGATTCATTGCATATGCTAAAAAGGAGCATTGGAAAGGGAATAAGATTCTAAAAGAAAGGTTGTTATAGATGACATGGCACCTTAATTGTCATTGGTCTATGTCTCCTAGATTTTTGTGCCAAAATTTAATATTTGGCTATGCATTTAATATTGTTCAGTAAAAAGGGGACTATTTGTAATAAACCCTAATTAGGGTTTAGGTGTCATAATCTTGGCCATTGATCTTCCTTTTGATCTGGACCGTTCATTGTAATTGAGGATGCTATATATACCCTCATTTCTTTTCATTTTGCATATAGAGAGAAACTAGAAATTAGTGATTAGAGATTAGCAATTTGATAGAAGCAAGTATTTTGTAGCAAGATTGAGCTTTGAAGAAGGAATTTCAAACAATTGTTGTTCATGATGGCTTTGAGATCAATAAAATATTGAAGTTATGGTGTTTAATTGCAATTCTTGTGGTTATCTTCATGGTTGTTCGTTTTCTTGAATCATTCTCAATCAAAGTAGTGTTTTAATTTGAAGGACAAAGTGTTGGACTTGATCGTCGGTGAGATTCACTTTCCAAACCACTAGCTTCTTGCTGATTGTAGGAACGCCTTGCGTGGTCAACTGGAGAAACTTGAAATCACTTAAACCTTCAATCGTTGTTGTATCTTGGATATGTACCTTTATGGTAGTGTCTATGATCCTTGAGGAATTGAAGAAATCATTTGTTACCTTAGAAGATTGCATCAATTTCAATTGAGTTGTTACTTTATGGCAATATTGAAGTTGGTAGAATCTTGCCAAGTCTCGTCCACATTGAGTCATTCTTAGGGTTAGATTAGACTTTATCTCTTGCAAGCCCTACTCTTTTGATCTTTTTTGAGAACTTGTTAGTATTAGGAAATCCTGTTCCTACAGTTCGGATTTGGCGTAAGACCCCTTGATGAAACAGCAATCACAACGACCACTGGTGCTTATCCACACGTAGAGACCCTACTTAAAAGAACATTGAAGTCACCCTAACTGATCCTTCTTGCGATATCTTCAGCAGTTAGAGATTTTATTCAAGAGAGGACAAGGTACCCTTGGGTATTTTATTCTGTGTATGATTGTGTACAAAATACACGTCAACAGGCACCCACTGGCGGTGCTGAGAGAAACAGGTCGAAGGCTTAGGAGGACAAAGGAAGTGTTGAACCTCATTTCATCCTTAAGAAAGAGACTTGATCAGCTCTTGAGCGACTACAAACAAAAGGTTACTAGTAAAGACTTGACAACAACTAAGCTAGAAAGCGAAAAAGTGGGGGTCCCCATTTGCAACGGGGTGATGTGTGAATACATCACAACACTTCCCTTCATGAAAAACGTAAAATTTGTTTAAGGCATGAAGAAATTCCTTCCTCAAGGAACAAATTTCCAAAATTTCTTCTCCAGTTCCAAAATGTGCCCAAGGTTGAGCGCAGGACATGAAGATCAAGGTTCAGGAAGAAAACTTCAAAATTCAAAAAAAATTCCTTCCTTAGGGAAGAAATGCGAACAAGGTGAAGAACTCCAAGGCACCAAAAAAATTGGCTTTGTGTGGGAATTTTCTCTCTGCGACTTAGGACAAGACAAAATTCCTTGAACATGGAAAAAGCGGTCAGTTGATTGAAAAATCTTCCTTCAGGACGAGGTGTGCACGAAAACACGAGAAAATCCCTTCAGGACAAAAAAATCTCTCTAGAGAGGATTTCCCCTCTCCAAGAATTCCAAATATGTACGAATCATTCAGAAGTGGAAAAGATTGTCAAAATTCTTCTAAGGCAGGAAAATTTTCCAAAATGTCTTTTGTGAGCCCAGAATGGAAAGATTCTTGCAAAGGATGAGTTGGTGACATGCAAAGAGAATATTTCGTATTAATGAAGCACAACCCAAAAAATTATAAAGGTTCCTCTAATAGTGGGGTCCATTTGCATGCCGAGAATCTATTGAGTGCATAGCAGCATGATGGCACATTTATTGCTTGTGGACATCTTGACCGAGTAGAGGCATACTTAATGCATGGCGGCTACCATATTCCAGGAAGTGATGGCTCATTTAATGCACATTGGGCTAATTTGGAGGTGATGGTGCATTAATTACATAATAGACGATTTTTTGAATGTAATGGATAATTAATGTAAAGTGGGCAAGATTCCTCATTTATGACTCTCCACACTACTTGGCATCATGTATTTGGGAATTTATTAGTCAAACCCTAATTAGGGTTTGCATTTTGAATCTTAGCCATTGATTGGTTTGTAATCTAGGTCATCCATTTTCCTAGGAGGCCTATAAAAGGGGTTCACCCCTTCATTTGTAAAGCGGGGAGATTTGTATGAAATTTTTGTGATAAGTTATTGAGATAATAACAGTGATACATTGTTCTCTGATGGTGTTCACTTAAGTTATTTTTCAAAACTTGCATGGCTTCACCTTCCTCGGAGTAGAATTTTATTTTCCGAGAAGTTAGATGAACAAAGTTGACTATAATGTTTTAAGGTGAAGCTCGCTTGCTCATACTTTTTGTTGATAGATGATTTTTATCAATAGTGCAAGGTTGGACTGAGCTATTTTATGTGTGTGCTTAATCTAAATTGTTGGATGAACATTGTTCTCTGATGGTGTTCATCAATGTTTTAAAATCTTTCAGACACAACCTCTGAAGATTGCACCCGCTTTATGTAGTTTTCTTCTAATGGCGAAGTGAAGTGTGGTTGATCTCATCCAAAGCATTGCTATCTATTGAGTTCTTAGATTTAGAGTAGTCTTCCTAAACCCTTTCCCCTTTAATTTCAATTCATTCCAATTCAGTTCATTAGAAGCAGAAGCATCACAGAATTGCTATATCCAATTATGAAGTTCCAGCCACAACAAAGAAGTGAAAGAATGATCCAAACGTAAGTCCCCTTGGATTACTAACAAACATCAAAGCCAAACAAGCCTATATCCACATTAAGTCGCTAGTACGTAGTCAGAACCTTGGAGGACGTCAATAGCTCCAAACACTACAACAAGAGTTGACACCAACTCAGCTGTTGGAAACCCAAAAAGCTGAAAACCGAGCTCTCCAAGAAACAAGACACCCCTAACTACCACCAAATAGCCTACAGGAACCCAGGAATAGGCTCACAGCAAGCACCATCTGACTAGGTCCAAGACGAATACATAACATGTTGGGAGTATGGCTTGAAGCATACTAAGAGCAGCGCTCAATTTATATGGCTCATTTAACCTCTAAATGTGGCTTCCATGTTCTATTTAGCAGTTGTAAGTGATAGGGAGGTGAATAACTTATAGTTTGGAAAGTTATGAATTAAATCAAGCATGTTATCCTTGTTTCCTAGTCCTAATTTTTCTAAAATGGGTAAGGTTAAGGATGATTGTTAGACCTGTGTGGACACTCTTTTCTTCTTTTTCACAGATTGATAAGTCGATGGGAGTACAAGAAGCAATTGAGTTCATTAGTAAGGCATCCGTGGTGAATTTGAAACTGGTTGACAGAGTTCCCCTTTCTGTTTGCACTTGTGACAGTCCATTTTCACAGATATCAGCACTCATAAATTGTATACCAGGCTGGTAGACGCAAATTCCTTGGTTCTTGGTAGTACAAAGTGTTTTTAGAGGCTTGCTCCATTTGGAAGGATCGACAAATTTTGGAAGATCGCTGAAGACATATCCCTTGCAATTCATTACAGCAGACCACAGACCTTTTCTTATTAGCTGTTAAAAGGTATTTCATATTAGTTCTCTTATGCTCATCCATTCTATGTATTGAAATGACTTGTATGTGAAATTTCTCTAAGGAAAATTGTAAAAGTGTAATATGCATATTGGAAAACTTCATATCAGAAATTGAACGACAGAGAACAACATCATTTGCAAGTACATGTTATTTGCTAAGGAATTTCAAAAAAAAAATTAGGGGCGGTTATTACAATATGATATACAATTTGGCTATGTTCCATAAGCTTTCCATGGAAAACAAGGTGTAAGGCAACTTTTAAGGACACTTTCTCCTATCATCCTACGAAAATTGAATACTTTTAGGGAGGAGACAGATATACAGATAAAAGTTTAGGATAAATGGATCCATAAGGATATTGATTCATTTACCATTAATTCTAAGGCCTAGGGGCTTCCTTAGCATATGGAGAGATAATTTCCTAGTAACACTATTGTTACATGATATTTTATTAAGGATAAAATAGTGTACATTTGTAATTTTCTAAAATAATACAAGCACAAGAATCACCTGAATTATTAAACTATAAAACTTATTCACTTTTTGTAGTCTCTATTGACATATGTGGGTGTGGATGAGTGGGATTGGAAAATATGGTCACTTAAAAGCCGGAACATGTTCATAATGTTCGTCAGAGTTAAATGCTTATGTAGCATATAGAATGTGTATGTTTTCCCTGTCTTCAGAGATCAAGTTGTTCTTTAGGCCATTTATAGCCTTGGAGATCTTCCTTATTCTTAAAATGTTATTCATTATTCACGATATCCTATGGAAAGAAAGATATATATAAGATATAAATTGTATTCTAAATAATGGACCTATATCCCAGCTCAATCTCTTCTTGAACTGATAAATGCAAGAAATAATCACAAATGTTTCGGGATCAGAAATAGTACTTTGAATAGAAGATGATTTGATATCATTCCTGCCGCTCCTGATACTGCAACTTTTATCAACTTCCTCCATGACTTTGGTTTTTCTTCCTATAACAGGAAAATGATATCAAAATTAGAATTCAACTGACCATCATTCACACATTTACCTACTCACTCTCTCTCTCTAATTTTTTTAGATATCCATTTTCTATTTATATGTATACCTCCTCCCTCAAAATATCATGGTATAAGACTATATCCAAAAGTTAAAAAAATAGCACTACAAAAAAATATAAGAACTGATTAAAATCTACCCTTTCTTGCATTCTCCTCACTTCATTTAACTTCTTCACTGAAGTTCACCAACTGCACAAATTCTACAATAGAATTTCCCAATTTGTTTATATTCACCATGGTCCATCTTAGTATCAAGTCACCACATATAACACAAGTCTTTCTACATGCATCAGATGCAACCATTCAGACAAACTTCAAAGCCACTAATAAAAATTCCATGTAGACCCATGACAATGCATGAACTCTTACATTTAATTTAATGAGTGTTATGATGAGAAAATAATCCAATATGACTGCTAAATGGTTGTATAAGTTTCATTCAAAAAAGTTAGTCCCTACACCTACCATATCCATGAATATACCGAGTTATGAATTTTTCAATAATCTTTAATGTTTGTTAGAGAAGAAAGAGGGATGTTAAGACATAAACTCAGGGATTTTCACCCCAAAGCCTACTTTCAGATTGGAAAAGATTTTGGTCTATGCAATGCCTTATAAGTGTATATTGTCTAAAAATTACTATCAATGTGGGATAATCACAAACCAGAAAAGTGGAGTTTTGACAGTGCAATTATTAAGATATTTTATTTTGTTAAGTTCTTAATTTTCTGAAGTATTTTCATGCTTGAGCCATACTTTCATGACGTATTTCACATGAGCAATCATTTCTTCTGTTACCTTTCTTGCATGTTGACAACTGCAGCTCAAATTTGGTTGCAAGTTGCAAAGAATGCAGATCCTGGATCCTGTTTCATATGGAAAAAATTTGAGATCTTACTGTAGCAAACTCTAATAATTTTTCCTAGTAGTTTATCTGATCTCAAAGCCTTTAACATCAGTGAGAAAGTGGCTGGATTTCTACCAATCTAGAAAAGATCTGCAATAGATCACGTCAATCTGTAGTCTGGAAGATAACTTGGTATAATTTAGGGGAATTGCTTGGCTTCTTTAGGACAGGAATTTTTTTGTTCAATATTTGATTCTAGTGGATTCTAAAAGGTACTATTTCCTCTCACGCAGAATACATGTAAGTCTAGCAGATAAAATTTCCATTGCTCCCCTTGGGAGCTTTTGGAAAGTGATCTGCATAAAATGAATCTGAAACTTACCAAGCTGCTCATGAGACTTCGATCTCCGTTTGATGGTCCATTTTTTCATTTTTATTTTCTCAGTAATTTCCTTGCTGTTTTGTTGTAGTCATACAGTGGTTTCCAATGAAATCTTGCCAATCTCCTTGGTTAATTCTTATAGATTCCCAAAGTAAAATATGCGTCCTTTGGAAATAGAGATTCAATACTAACCTTAGCTAATGGTAAACAGGATTTTTTCAAATAGTTCTTTGGAATGCAAAGTTTTATAAAGTTTTAATGACGAATGCATAGTCAAATTTAATCTGATCCTAACAGGGATCAATAATATGGTAATAGGGCTTTGGCCCATAGTTCAAACGGTTGGTAAGGTTGTGTTGTGACGTTTTCACACATCGTCCCATTGCAAATGGGGACCCCCTTTTTTTTTTAGGTCAGGGTTTCGGCATCTTAGCATTTTGTCTCTGATTTCTCTTGTTTCTACAAATGAGTCGCGGTTTCAAAATTTGAAGGAGTCGCCAATCTTTGCAAGTATAGAGTTAGGGGTTTTCAAGAGTTTTGTTTAAGTCCTCAGGTCAATTGGACCAATCATGATCAAATAGGCATTTTGACATCACAGATATGCTTAGACAAGTCGAAGGAGTAGAATAGCAATTTCCTATAGCCAATTCTGAAACTTCCTATTTTTGTGGAAATCTGCTTTTTTGCTTTTTGCTTTTTCATTTTCGGTACTTTGGGACCAATCAGGGAAGCATCTTTTTCATCCACTTTTTTGCTTTTTGCTTTTTTCCAGCTTTTTGGAAAATTGACTTGGGATTGGGTCATTCAGGTCATAACAATGAGGTTCTTGTTTTCAAAATGAAAAGTTTGTATCTTCAAGGTAAAAAATCAAGAAAATTCTCCAGACAAGGCGTTGATCTAGAAAGTTCCAGATAACCATGGTGATGAGCAAGAAATTCTACTAAGTGTTCATGGCAAAGAGAAAAATCCTAGAACAATATGAACTCCACCATCTCAAGATAAAAAAAAATGTCTTGAACCATGGCAAAGTCCGCCCAAAACTTGAGAAAATGTCTTGAACCATGGCAAAGTCCGCCCAAAACTTGAGAAAATGTCTTGAAGCATGTCAAAGTCTGCCCAAAACTTGAGAAAATGTCTTGAACCAAGGCAAAATCCACCCAAAACTTGAGAAAATGTCTTGAACCAAGGCAAAGTCCACCCAAAACTTGAGAAAAAGTCTTGAACCATGGCAAAGTCTGCCCAAAACTTGAGAAAATGTCTTGAACCAAGGCAAAGTCTGCCCTAAACTTGAGAAAATGTCTTGAAGCATGGCAAAGTCTGCCCAAAACTTGATAAAATGTCTTGAACCAAGGCAAAGTCCACCCAAGCCTTGTGTAAAAATGTCTTGAAACATGCCCAAGTCTGCTCAAGGAATGGATTAAAAAATGGTTAAGTGTTAGCACTTTGAAAAGGGAAAAGTCAGAATTTTGGCCAGGTATAAAGTGATGAGAAAGAAATTCTAACGCCAAGATGAATTTCGCCTAGGGAGGTTAGAAGAATTTTGCCTAGGGAGATTAGAAGAATTCCTAAGTCAAGATGAAATTTGCCTTGGAAAATGTGAAAAAAAAAATCCTTGTCAAAGCTGAAGTCTGCCCAAGGTGAGAAAGAAAAGGTTTAGCTAGGAGCTTTGGCAAGTTAAAAAAAAATCCTCAACCAAAGTGAAGTTCGCCCAAGAAGAGAAAATGTAGGGAAGATTCTTTGCCAACACATCAACAAGATAGAAGAAAAAATGGTTAAGTGTTAGCACTTTGAAAATGGTAAAGCAAAATTAAAGGCAAAGGATAAAATTTGCCCAACTATTGAAAGGAAAATGGAAAGATGTTTAAAACAAAAAGTGAAAAGCATGAGGAAATTCGCCTATCTTGGAAGGGAAAGAATTTGAGAAAATTTGGCCCGTGTTGAAAAAGTTTAAAACTGCAAATTTCCAAGACACCTTCCAGGAGATTTTCAAAGCTAATTTCCACACTTGAGGTCAAAGTTGGAGTGATTTCTTAATAAATTTATTCTGGACTTGCAAGACAACTTTCACTTCAAATCATCTTTCCTTTTTATGCTGTAAGGGGCAAATGCTTCAATTTCCAAAATTTTACCAAGTCTAAGAATTATCCTTTGAAAATTAATATCCAACCCCCTTATTGTTTTTAACTTAGAAAATTTTAATGATTCTCAAGTAGTAGATGACCACTCGAGGAGGACTTTCAAGGAAAGTTCAAATGAAGTTCGCTAGCAAGAGAGCACAGCCAAAATCTAAAATCACTTCAACGTGGAAGAGGGTTGGCAACACCAACCTTGGTCATGTTGACTTCAAAGACAATCAAGGAAAGATTGATGAGAGAATTAGAAAAGAAAGAAGAATTAAAGAAAGAGGATGAGCAACTAAGAAATTATCTCCAACACTTGATCAATCCTATTGCTCAAGGAAATGTCGTGCTCCCTCCACTCTTGGCTCTTCCATAGGAAACAATTGGAGACTTTGAAGAGATGAAGGTGACAGCTAAAGAAACTAAGGAATGGATGGAAGACATCAATAATGAAGTTGTCACGTTCGTGGAAGAATTGATATTGGTATATGGACAAACTTCTTCATTACTATCTAGAATTCAAGACATGGCAGAAATGTGGGAGCATCTTCAAAATATTCAAGATAAAGTAATCCCATGCTTGAAAGTGTTGAAAGGAATTCCCAAACAAGAATTAATAGATGGACAAGTAATTGCAGCTGGAGATATCTATGACTTCAACACATGGTATTGGGCATTGATAGCAAGAAATGAAGTTTTAGAAAAGGTGAAGGTTGATGGTGTCAAAATTGAAGAGCTGATTAAAGAAATTTAAAATAAGATTTTCCTTGTGGCCGCTGATGTGCTTGGAAAGGAAGCAATTCGAGAAAATGAAATAAACATGGAAAATCTGAAGGTCAAAGCTCAAGAAAATTTCTTCACATTCACAGAACTGATCCTTAAGCAAAATTTGACTAAGGCATCCACCTTCTTTTCCATCAAGGATGCCTTTCAAAAACAAGAACTAGATTGGGAGAATGCTTTTGCCACCTATGCTGATGACTTGAATGTGATCGAATTCAAGATAAACATGTTGCTACATGTTGTTAGTTTTAGGATCAGACTGTAATATATAGATAGCAAAATCAGAAAACCAAAAATATCAATGCACATAAAGAGCACCGGAATACCCTGGGAAAACCTCCCATGTGGAGGTGAAAAACCTAGCTATAATCTCAAATCTTATTATGACAAATCAGTATGAGTCTTTACAAATCTGCTTCAACACTTGAAGCAATCAGAACTGCAGAATGTGAACAATAGTATGGAGTACTCAACCTAGGGCATACATAGTAATGAAATGACTTATCTGCAGTACACTTGAATGCTGATTCAAGACACCATTTGCAGATCAATTCACTGCCTCAAGAAGGTTCGCTGCCCTTTGTATCTACTTTGTTGTCCTTTGAATAAGGTTCGTTGTCCTCAAAGGTGGAGTTCGCTATTTCCAAAAAGCCGTTCACTGAGCATAGAAGATGATTCGCTGCTGATAAGAATGTATTCGCTGATGACTACATGGATTCAATGATTACTGCTGAATGAATGTATTCTTTGATTGTCGTTGAAGGAGATCAATGTGTGGAATGAATGTGTAATAAGCATGAATGATGCTTTGTATATATATGTGACATAGCCTCCCAATTTACCTAGGTCGGCTTTATTGTTTTGGGGCCAAGAATAGGATCAAACCTATGGATTACAAGTTACATTCATATAGGTCTTGTCCAATACAATTGTAAGTTACATATATGTCTTGCTTAATTACAAGTTACATTCAATAGGTCTTGTCCTATCCACAAGTTACATTATATAGGTCTTGCCCTATCCACAAGTTACATTATATAGGTCTTGCCCAATCTTCATAGCAAGCTATAATTACATGTAATCCGAACTTAGCTATAATTTCAACACTCCCTCTTAGCTAGGGAGGATTCTAGCCAAATAACAAATCATCATGGACCTTTCCATGATATCCACCTTGCATTGCCCACAAAGGATGGATTCAAAACTTTATTATGCACACCTGCAAGAAATGAATACACACAAATATATAAATACAAATCATGAACTTCTTTCATGATATTCATCTTGCATTGCCCGTAGAGAATGGATCCACCTTGCATTGCCCGTGGAGGCTGAGAAGAGGTCTTACACCTCAAAACTTCTCTATTGAGAAGAATAACCTGCCACCTTGCTTTCCGCAAAGGGTGGTTTCACCTTGCATGGCCCGCAGAGGGTGGAGGAGGTCTTTCACCTCAATCTTCTCCCAAAGAAGGATCCAATGTCACCTTGCATTGCCCGCAGAGGGTGACTCCACCTTGCATTGCCCACAGAGGGTGGAAGATGCAACTTAATGCATCACTAGGACTAAGACTCCCTCTCAACCAAAGTTGTGTTCTCCACAACTCCAAGGCTCTCTCTGAAGTACACAAACTTCACTCGAGCAAGAGGCTTGGTGAGAACAGCTGCAATAGTGCTGATATATTTCAGCTGAATTGCACTTTTTTGTATCATATCACAAATGTAGTGATGATGAGATTCCACATGTTTTGACCTATCATAAAACACAGGATTAACAAACATATTAATACAATTCTGATTGTCACAATTAATTCTTAAAGCAAGAACAAAGCTCGAACTAGGGTGATAGTTACAAACCTTAGGATGACAATTATACCGCCCTTAATGGAATAAAAGAAATACTTAAGATCTGAAGCTAGAAGGAAACAGGTGCACAAACCAACATATGAAGGCACTCTCTGATGAAATAGTTAACAAGCAAGAGAACCCTGTGCACTAGTTAAGATCCCAAACTAGGGTTGTAGGAAAGAACTAATACCACTAACAACAAGGCAGGCAGATACAAGTCTCCAAACCTTTCTTAACAGAGGTAAGCAAATGAGGGTAGAGGAGTAAGAACAACTGTATACAAAGATTGAACCCTTCATATTCTTGTTATGGCCCCATCGATGCCCTCAATTTGACAAGCACGTATATTGTCCAGATTCGTTGTTGATTCATGCTAGCCCTAGTCCTGCAAAAGAAGTAATACAAGATCTACCTTCAGGCTGTTAGGCTTTATAGAAGGAACCTACTCTGATACCATGTTAGTTTTAGGATCAGACTGTAATATATAGATAGCAAAATCAGAAAACCAAAAAAATCAATGCACATAAAGAGCACCAGAATACCCTTGGAAAACCTCCCACGTGGAGGTGAAAAACCCAGCTATAATCTCAAATCTTATTATGACAAATCAGTATGAGTCTTTACAAATCTGCTTCAAGCAATCAGAACTGCAGAATGTGAACAGTAGTATGGAGTACTCAACCTAGGGCATACACAGTAATGAAATGACTTATTTGCAGTACACTTGAATGCTGATTCAAGACACCATTTGCAGATCAATTCACTGCCTCAAGAAGGTTCGCTGCCCTTTGTATCTAGTTTGTTGTCCTCTGAATAAGGTTCGCTGTCCTCTAAATAAGGTTCGCTGTCCTCAAGGTAGAGTTTGTTGTTTCCAGAAAGCAGTTTGCTGAGCATAGAAGATGATTCGCTGCTGATAAGAATGTATTCGCTGATGACTGCATGGATTCGCTGATTACTGCTGAATGAATGTATTCTCTGATTGTCGTTGAAGGAGATCACTATGTGGAATGAATGTGTAATAAGCATGAATGATGCTTTGTATATATATGTGACATAGCCTCCCAATTTACCTAGGTCGGCTTTATTGTTTTGGTGCCAAGAATAGGATCAAACCTATAGATTACAAGTTACATTCATATAGGTCTTGTCCAATACAATTACAAGTTACATATAGGTCTTGCTTAATTACAAGTTGCGTTCAATAGGTCTTGTCCTATCCACAAGTTGCATTATATAGGTCTTGCCCTATCCACAAGTTACATTATATAGGTCTTGCCCAAGATTCATAGCAAGCTATAATTACATGTAATCTGAACTTAGCTATAATTTCAACACATGTCACAATGGAAGAGGTTAATCCTCTTGTGTCCGGGTTCATCGAATATGCTACTATAGAAAAGGGGCAAGGATGCATTATTCTAGAAGAAAGCTCCGTGTGACACTTGTCTTTCTTTCATTTGCTCTTGTTAGATAACTATTGTAAACCCTATTCAGGGTATCTGTGTTTTGATCTTTGTCTAATATGGGCCTTTCGTTCATTTTCAAAACTCTATATAAATCCCTCTTCTCTCATTTGTATGGGAGAGATTGGTGAAATTGTTGCTTAAGACTATTATGATGATAAAGTTCATTTGCATTGCTTTGAATCTCTATGTTATCTCATAGTTGCATGGTTTCATATTTTCTTCAGCATAGAATAGAATTTTCTTTATAAAGTTGTTAAATGAATGCAAGATTTGTAGTATTGGTTGGTGAAATCATTGCTCATACTTTTGATGAACATTTGATTTTTGTTCATTGTGCAAAGTTAGCCTGAGCATATTTTGTGGATGTTTAACTTCTACCTTCGGATAAGTATTGTTCATTTTGATGGTATTATTCATGGCAGGAAAATTCTGAGCACAACCCTTGAAGATTGCACCCACTTTGTTTCTAAGCCTGTATACAAGGACATAGTTCCTATCAGGAGCTTGTCTCTTAAGAAAAGGATGATGCAATTGCAAACATGCAAATAAAATAAATCCAGAAGAGTAAGAAGAACTTCCAGAAAAGTAATTACGAAAATTCTATAAATGAGGAAAACCCATCTTGAGAAATGAATAAGGCTGGTGATTTAAATAATAGAGGAACCCACTATGTGCAACTTCCTTCTTCTAGAGAGGGAATGTGCCGATACTTAAGCAGCAATTACATTTAGCCAGATAACTAAATAAGTAATGATTACATTCCCTCACAATAAAGTACAAAGAAATTAATATTAGAACACATAGTTGTCAATGTAATAAAATCCTCACTCTAATGCTTTAGAGTTTAGACAAGTGTTCTTTATTTGGCTACGTGAGTATTGATGACATATTAGAATACCATAGCACAAAAGCACTCACAATGAGAACAACAATAAAATCTTATCTTTATTGCCTTGAATTTGATGATTAGTAACTTCATTTGGATCTAGATTTTGATATATGGTTGAATATAATGGGACCCTTGGAATTCAACAACCACTATGAGGATTCGTTACTTGCATCAACAGGCAAGCAACATGTAAGATATATGTGTGGAATCCTAACCTCTTCTATTGGCATAGAGCACTTCAAAAGGATCCAGCTCTTATGAGGCCATGCTATGGATTTTAGATTTCAATCAGATAGTAGGGTGCATGCCAATGAAAGATTAGTCATGCATTTTGAGTGTACAATTTGTCTTCCAAAACTTTCATTTTCTCACTTTTGATTTTTATTTCCCTGGTTTTTGCTATAATATGGCACCCTCCATACAGATTTGAAAAGGTAAAAATAGTTTTAGAAAGAGATAACGCAAGAGATTTTATTCTAGATATGAGGCAAGGGCACTTGGATAATTCTGGATCTATAACTTATCAGAGAGTGACAACTTGAATCTAACCTTGGTGTGCCAAAAACTAGGAAATTTTATAATAGGGGAAGAATGGTGATGAATGCAATACCCCAATCAAAAATTTATAGAGGTAGGATATAATGACAGATTGACCTGAAGTTGAGTCTAGAGAGGGGAAAATTATGGACCAAAAGCATGAAGAAAGATTGCAATGAGCTGCTGCTTGAAGAGTACAGCTTAATTTGGGGTTCAAAATGTCACTCTTGATTGTCAAATCAGACAAGAATAGACTTAGCTATGGATGAGAGAAAGCAGTTAATTGTACTTAGTAAAATTGGGAAATAATTGAATAAAAAACTTGAGTAAAGCCAAGAGGCTTAGAGCAGATAGCTAGCTAGATGGTAGGAAGTAATAGGCTGGGACAAGGATACTAGACTTAAGGTGGAGCCAAGAGGATAAGGCTATGAGAATTAGAAATGCAAGAGATGAAACACAACTATAAATGCAAATTACAAAGTGGCTGTGATATCACTAGAAAGTGACTAAGATTCCATTAAGTGCGCTATGCATATGGAAGTATGCAAAACTGAGATAAATGACATCTGCAACGATATGTAGGAATGTAAATAAATAAGAGAGCCTTTCAATGCAAGTAAATATGAAAGCTACTCTAAGCAAGTGTGCAAATGTAAAGCGAGATCATGCACATTTTCTCTAACATAAATTAGTCTACAATCTTAATTAAATTCATTAGATAGCAAATGAAATATGTAACTTAGGCCTAATATTTTCTCAAAATTAAGCATTAGTATCTTTTCGAACATCAGTGGCATGCTGAATTCTAGATCAATCAGAGATCCGAGGTAGAATTAGTTTCTTGGCTAACATGTTTAATGTTAGTGACTTTTGCAATAGAGTCAGTTAGTATTGCATTTTTTCCTCAAACTAGTAGGGTACTGTTGTGACGTATTCACACATCGCCCCATTGCAAATGGGGACCCCCTACTTTTTTCGCTTTGTGGGGTTTTGCTTTCTAGGTTTTAGAGTTTTGTCTGTTAACCTTTGCTTTTCGAGTGTCACCAAGAGGATCACCTGGATAGCAGGCTCTGCTTGAGCTAGGTTGGGTCTTTGGGGCCCCAGGATTAGGGTTTCTTTGAAAGTCTTCCTTAGGGCCTAGTTTTGATCTTGTTGCTAATTGTGTCTTGCTTGGTGAGTGAGTATCATTCTTGAAGCTTCGAGCTAGGTCAAGTTGGTGAGTGATGAAGTCTGGAATGTCATCCTGATCTTCAAATGCCCTGAAATTTGGCTAAGTCTGGAATGTCTGATCCTGAAATTTGGCTAAGTCTGGAATGTCCTGATCCTAAAATTTGACTAAGTCTGGAAAACTGAAGAATCCTCCAAAAACTAGATTTTGCAATATAACTCCTGGAGGTCCGAAACCACTCTCAAACATCCTGACAGTATATATGGAATATAACTTAAAGTATAAGAAAGAAGAAAGATATAAGGAAATGTCACTTATACTTAAATAAAATGATCCTGACGGAGAGACCAAAATGTCAAATTTCGCTCCTGACCCTTCCAAAGGGTCCAGAGCGAAATTCTTGAAAACACTCATTTTTCTTTTAGCAAGAGTCAAGACCAAGGTGGAGATGCATGAATAAGGATCTATGTTTGCCTCCCAAGGAAGATTAGAGTTTGAAAAATCAAGAATCAAGGTCAAAACATGATTTTCACTCCTGACCCTTCCAAAGGGTCCAGAGCGAAAATCCTTATAACTCTTGTTTTCTTCCTTATTTTGGCTAGGCGTTGGCTTGATGGAGGATGAATGGGTATGTTTTTGCCTTGAGAGGGAGTGGGATGCTTTGGAAGATCAAGGTTTTAGCCTAAAAAAGAATTTCGCTACTAACCCTTCCAAAGGGTCCAGAGCGAAATTTCCTATAAACTTCATTTGCTCCCTTGTTTTAGCTTGAAACCTTGCTCCTTAGATGGAAAACGATCTATATTTGCCTCCAGGAGAAAATTGAAGTTTGAAAAATGAACAATCAAGCCCAAAGTGTGATTTTCGCTCCTGACCCTTCCAAAGGGTCCAGAGCGAAAATCAACCTAAAACTCATTTCTTGCCTTATTTGACCAAATTTTGATTTACAGGGCATTTTGAAGGGAAGAGTGGACATGTTTGGACTTTGGAAATGTTTGAAAGCTTTGAAAAAATGAAGGATTCTAGCCAAGAAGGTGAATTTCGCTCCTGACCCTTCCAAAGGGTCCAAAGCGAAATTCCTTGCAAGCCTATTTTTTGACCTTGCTTAGACCACAAACCTTGTCTCTTGGGTGAAGAATGATGTTTTGTTCCCTTCCAGAGAAGATTGGAGTGGAAAAGATGAAGGATCAAGCCAAGAATGAGATTTTTGCTCCTAACCCTTCCAAAGGGTCCAGAGCGAAAATCCTCCTAGACCTCATTTCTTTCCTTATTTGGCCAAATTTTGATGTCCAAGGCATGTTGAAAGGGAGAATGGGCATATTGAAATCCTTAAGGACATTTGAAAGAGTTGAGGAATGAGTGTTTTAGCCAAGGAAGGAAATTTCGCTCCTGACCCTTCCAAAGGGTCCAGAGCGAAATTCCTTACAAGCCTATATTTTTAACCTTGCTTGAGTTTAAAACCTTGTTCCTAGGGCGAAGAGAGATGAGATTTTACCTTGCAATGAAGATTGGGTTTGAAAGAATGATGATTTTGGTCTAAAAAGTGAATTTAGCTCCTAACCCTTCCAGAGGGTCCAAGGTGAAATTGTGCAAAACCTATCTTTTCCCTCAAATTTATGCCAAGTCTAGTGTGGGTCAAGATTAGAGGTGTCCTTAGGCATGTCCTTGAATTTTCAAGAGTCATCAAATATGAAGAAATGAGCTCAACACAAGAAATTCGCTCCTGACCCTTCCAAAGGGTCTAGAGCGAATTTTCTCAAAACCACCTTTTTTCCCAATTTTGTGCCAAGCCTAGTGCTGACTGAGGTGAGTTTTGATGGGAGAGGTCCTTAGAAATGACTTTGACTTATCAATGATTATCAAATGTGAAGGAATTGAGCCAAAAAGTGAATTTCGCTCCTAACCCTTCTAAAGGGTCCAGAGCGAAAATCCTAAAAACCATCTTTTCTTCCAAAATTTGAGCAAAGTCAAACCTGGACAAGCATGAGAGAAGTCATTTGGATTTCCTTAGAATGGATTCTGGTCACCAAGAATGCAAATTTTGAGCCAAATCAGGAATTTCGCTCCTAACCCTTCCAAAGGGTCCAGAGCGAAATTCTTAGGATCACCCTTTTTCCCTTGCAAAATCAGGTCAAACTTGGGTTGGATGTGAGAGGGGAAGTGTTTTCTAGCCTTTTGAGGTGAATTCAACTTGAAATGATGGAAGAATAAGCCTAAATTAAGAAATTTGCTCCTGACTCTTCCAGAGGGTCCAGAGCGAAATTCTAAAATCCACCTATTCCTCTCACATTTGTGCCAAGCCAGGCCTAGACAAAGATGATAGAAGCCCTTGAGATTGCCCTTGAAAGGATTTTTGTCTCCGAAAATGATGATTTTGGGCTAGAGGAAGAAATTCGCTCCTGACCCTTCCAGAGGGTCCAGAGCGAAAATCTTAAAATCACCCATTTTCCTTGCAAGTCTAGTCAAACATTAGGTTTTCATGGCTTGGATGGGTGCGAGGAGACATGTTCTTGCCTTTTGAAGTTAATTGGTGTTGAAAAATGATGGAAATTAGCCCAAACCAAGGATTTCGCTCCTGACCCTTCCAAAGGGTCCAGAGCGAAAATCCTAGGATCACCTACTTTCTTTGCAAGACAAGTTAAAATTTTGATTTTTATGGCCTAGATAGGAGTGAGGCAATGTGTCCTTAGTCTTGGAGGTGAATTCAAGTTGAAATGATGGAGGAGTGAGCCTAAAACAAGATTTTCACTCCTGACCCTTCCAAAGGGTCCAGAGCGAAAATCCTAAAACCCATCATTTTCTCCAAAATTTGTGCCAAGCTAAGCCTAGACCTAGGTAAGATAAGCCTTTAAGATTGCCCTTGAATGGATTTTGGCCACCAAAAATGTATATTTTGAGCTAAGACAAGGATTTCGCTCCTGACCCTTCCAAAGGGTCCAGAGCGAAATCCTAGAGAGGTCCTGTCCCTGGCCATGATTTTGAGCGAATTTTTCCTTTTAGGCCTTCCGAGGATCAAGCAAATGTTGTCAAGTTGAGAGATAGATCCAATTGAGGGTGTCAAGGGGAGACAAAGTGAAAAGAAAGGAATTGAGTGAGGGAAGACAAGCTAGGAATGAATTTCGCTCTTGACCCTTCCAAAGGGTCTAGAGCGAAATTCTTCAAATCAACGATTTTTCCTTTGTATGTGGCCAAGACTTTGATTCTTAGGGCGTGGTTGAGGATGGAAGGATGTTATTTAGCCTTGCAAGATAGATTGGAGTGAAGAAGATGAAGGATCAAGCTTAAAACTTGAATTTCGCTCCTGACCCTTCCAAAGGGTCCAGAGCGAAATTCACAAAATGTCCTTTTTCCTTCAAGATTGAGCTAAGCCAAGACGATGATCAAGGAAAATTGGACCTAAAGATGGCCATAGGCATGTGTTTCAATAGGTTTTGAGTCCAAGAGGTAAGGATTTTGAGCTAAAGAGTGGATTTCGCTCCTGACCCTTCCAAAGGGTCCAGAGCAAAATTCCTAAAATCACCTAGTTTGCCCATGAGGAAGGTCAGGTTGTAGATTCCTAGCCTTTGGTGAGGAGAAGGATAGCGTATGCTTGCCTTGGAAGGCATTTTGGAGTAGAGACATGATGGAATTTGTCCAAAAATGCAAAATTCGCTCCTGACCCTTCCAGAGGGTCCAGGGCGAAATCCTTTGAAACTACTATTTTTTCACCTTGTTGGGGCCAGGCGAGGAGCTAATTGTGAGGTAATGTTGAAAGGAGGTCTAAATGAGCCAGGAATGCAAAATTCCCTCCTGACCCTTCCAAAGGGTCCAGGGCGAAATTCTTATAGGGCCTGTCCCTAGAAAGAGTCTTGAACTAACTTCATTTTAATATCTTTTGTTGATGATTTAAGGTGTGAAATACTATGTTGAAATGAATTTATTATGTCCTTAATCATCTTTTGATTTGTTTTTGCAGTTGAAAGAAGACCAGGCCAAGACAAGGACAACCTTCTCCAGTCCAGCATCAACAAGGACGACCTTCTCCAGTCCAACATCATCAGGGACGACCTTCTCCAGTCTAGCATCATCAGGGACGACCTTCTCCAATCTAGCATCATCAAGGACGACATCTTCCAGTCCAGCGTTCCAAGGAAAGGTACGCCATCCATCCTGCACATTGAAGACAAAGGAGGTTAAAGCAAGGGTTCGTTGAAGAGGCAGATAGTTTCAAAAGAGTTAATTAAAGTTAGCTTCTCAGCATCATCAAATTGAATATCTACCAAGTTGCAAGTGTCAGACAAGGTGGCATCCCAGTCATCACTCCTCCAGTCGGATTGGTCCACCTCAGCGTGTCCAAATTCAATGTACCTGACTCATCAAAGATGGCACAAACTTCGATGTACCTACCTCGGTTATCCATTGGTCGAATATTCCAGAGAAGACGTGTGTCCAAATAATGCAATTATTTCATTGGCCAGAATTGAGTTGTTGTAACAAACCTAATTAGGGTTTTCATTGTAAAATCTCAGCCATTGATCTCAAGTTGATCTGAGCCATTGAATTGTATTGAGGGCACTATATAAGCCCTAGTTCCTCATTTGTAAAGGTTAATAGATAATAGTTAGTCAGGAGTTAGAAGGTGAATAGTTAGAAATAGTGAATAAGTCAGTTAATAGTATAGCAATTAGAGTAGAATATAAAGAGAAGGCAAAGATTGTTGCCAAGATGTTGTTGTAAAAGGCTTGTAAAACTTCATTGAAGAAATGGTGAAATCTATGGGTCGATTCAACAATTTGCATGGTCTCTATACTTCTCAGATTTGATTTCATGTTATTAGATGAGTGGAAGAAATGTGTTTGATTGATGGTGAAATTTGTATATCCATACTACTAGCAGTTTGTTGATTGCAGACTTGCCTTGTGTAGTCAACTGGAATCATCCAGCTTGAGCTTAACTTCAATTGTTGCTTCTTTATTGACATGCATCAGCCTGATGGTGTCTATGCCTGTAGTGATGATCTGAACATCATAAAGCTTTCCTCCGAAGATCGCATTAACCTTGTGGAGATGGTCCTGGGATGTCAAAACAAGACTTAGTTAGAATTTCATCAAAGGTCATTCATTGCTCTTACATTCTTACTGTCAGAATTAGATCCTTTCCTCGCCCTCTTCCTTTTTTCTTTTTTTTCGAAATCTAGGCTAGTGAATTCCTGTGTTCCAGCAATATTCAAAGCAAATCAGACGTTTAGTCATCAAGTGTAAGTCCCCTTGTGATTCCAGCAAAATCACATCATACCACAAAGAGCTTATCCACAAGTAGAGAACCTACATACAAGAACCTTGGAGTTGCCTCGACTGATCCTTCAGCGAGATCTTCAGCAGTCGAGAAACTTTGCTCAAGAGAGGATAAGGTATCTTTAGGTATTTTATTCTGTGTTCGCATGTGCATGAAAAACACATCAACAGGTACTCATGGTAGTATTTCCATGTATTTACATTTGGAATCTGCAATAGCTACAAGGTGTGAAATATATAAGGATAGTGGTGAAATGCCCCAAGTTATGATATTGTTGAGAAAGTAGAGCTTTTGTTGCATTTATCAGGTCCAAAATCAATTCATCATATTTAATGTTGAGGCCCATCATATTTAATGTCAATTTCTAGGTCTAGATGGCACTTTCCATCGGTGTCAGTCTCCTAGTTCATTTGTCAAAATATTTTGTAAGTATATCCAATATATTTGCAGATTATTGAGATGCCTCTTTATGTGGTTAAGGTGTACTACAGTAAAAACATGTTCACTAAATATGAAAACCTGAAATACTAATTAAAGTATCATATGATTAACCATGAAATTAATGTGAGGAAGTTTAAATAAAGAAACATATAATAAATACATAACACCACAATTAGTGTGGAGAAACCCTTTCGAGAAAAAAAATTCAACCACCAAAAAGAGCACAAGTTTATATTAATCCATTAACAACTGTTAATTAATATCCAACTTTTTCTTTCAATCAAACAATATTACAGCAGCACAGCCTTGCTTTATCTACAAATGACTAAAAAATCATAACTTTATAAAAAAAAAGGGGTTTCATAGTGAATATACACATATCTTTCAAGTCAAACTTCTAAACCATGACCTTATCACTTTCCACCATCTTGCAAATAAAATGATACTACACATCAATAGTATTGTATAAGCATGGTACATGGCCCTTGGCCAAACAAATAGCACACTAAATTTTACATCTAATTTGAACAACCCTATAAATTAAAACCAGCTCTTGAACACAATCTTTGTAAGTAAATGTCCTATTTACAAGCATGTGTAGCTGCAATATAATCTATTTCGGTAGTGACAAAAAAAATCATGAGTTGTCTCTTAAACATCCAACTAATAGCACTACCAAATAAACAAAACACAACCACTAGTGGAGCTCCAACTATCTAAGTTACCCACTCAATATGCATCAACAAATCCCTATATGTCCAGCACCTTGTCGACATCATTAGAACCATGATAGTATTAGTCAAAATTTCTTCACACATATCTAAACACTGTTTTAACACAAGTCCTATGCTCTCTAACAAGGTTAAATATAAACTTGCTAACAACACTCACTACTTGGGCAATATCCAATCGAATACAAACTATTGCATACATTTGACTACTAACAGCACTAGCAAAAGGCATATCATACATATCCTCAGAATCATTTTTCAACTTAGGACACATCCAACAAATAATTAGTGCCTATAGGAAAAAGAATATTAATTAATTTACAATCATGCATAGCAATCACCAAAATATAGTGTCAATGTTGGATCCCAAAATCACTATGCACACATCTAGAAGGATCAATCCAATTAACAGCTAGGGAAATGTCATTCTTGAAGAGTGGATAAATCAACTCATCAACAAAGAGTGAGTGATGAAAGGCTAATTATTGAGAGTGGATATTCTCTCTTTCACTTTCGGCTCAGCTAGAGCAAAGAGGGTATTTCTAGAGGCATCCTTAGCAAGATTGAGCACAATTGAAAATACATAAATTGTAAACACGGTACAAGTTTCAATTGTCTGCCTGTCCAAAATTTGTCAGTAGACCGAGGATTAACCTATTGCACATATAACCTCTATTAAGCTAATAAAGACATAATTGCATAACTACAAGATGTAGGTATGTAGGAAATGATCTCTAGGATAAAACTCTTAAGGATCACTTAAAATGTTTCCCTAGATAAACCACTGAATCATGAAATGCATACAAACTTTCTTATTCCTAAACTATTAGTCACAATCAACCAAGAAGAACAACTCATTGAAATAATAGCTGAGATATGACATCAAACAACTAAATATGCTTAATAACCCCTCTCCAAACATCAAAAATTCATCTATGATAAGGAAGAGAACATTACAAACAAACCTGCAATAAATTAAAGTTCTACAACACTTATCAAATTCTTATTAAATTCATACTAGCAAATGTAGCAAGAGAAAACCCTAGGCTTCAATGCTAGCACAATTTGTCACAAGTTTCCCTTAAAATATACAAATGGCCAAGGAGACATTCAGTTGCAAGAATCAACTACAAATAGCTACCTCTCTAAGATTCACAAACTACTATGTTGCTCCATAGGTGACTGGACTTGTAAGAGTTGAAATCCTAGACTTCACTCAATGGTTGTAGTCGCATGTATATGTAATGTCCCCTTCTCAGTTCTAGACTGATGGATGGAGTCTTAGCCTATTTTGGAAACCTGTAGGCTAACTAGAGACTAAATTAGGGTTTATGTCTTCAGGAAGGTTTTCGGAGAGGTGTTTGCAGCAGTTCTACAGTTTGGTCTCTAGATTCTTTATGGGTTTTTTGAGAGCTCCAGCGTGGTTTGACATGCAAATTCTTGGAGATGATTTCCAGACTTACTATTTTTAGTAAGTCATGACTACTGCTCAAAATGTGATGAAAATGACTTTTGACACACTTACTATTTTTAGCAGTATGCTATTTATAGTAAGTACTATTTTTAGCAGTGTTATTTTTGGTAGGATCCTGTGTTCGAACTCAGATGACTATTTTTTGCAATGCAATTCAATGCCTTGGCCTCAGCTCATTTTGGCAGTATTCAATTTTTGGAAGCAAAAGTATTTTTTAATACTTTATTGTTCCCCATGGCCTAGGCATAATTTGTGTTGTGACTTCAAGGGGTCGCCATGGTATTTTTAATTAAATTATAACTTAAGGCAAGTTGGAGGATTTTCTAAGTAAGATTGCCTAAGTTATATTATTATTTATAAGTCATTGTTGAGCGCTCACTTTACACATTATTGGCAATTTTAATAAGGTGACTCTTCTATGATCTTGGACGACTTAGAGAAGGGAAATGTTATTTTTATCCTAAGTCTATTTGGCGAAATATTACACCTACATATTGAGATGCCAAAGTATAATTTGATCAATATTATTTTATGAGTCTTATATTTATCAAAAAGGGCGATTTTGGGTGAAAGAGAGATGGGCGAACTTGTGCAAGGAAATGAAATGAAATGCAATGCCAAATGTGGATGAAATGGAATGGCATTTGGTTTGGGCGCATTCGGAGAGCATTCGAATTTGAATTTGGCTGGCAAAAAGTTATAAATACAAGCCTTGGGCTCTCATTTTGGTATCCATGAAAATTTGTATAACGAAGTGCTACTGGAATGGTGCCAGATTTGTGCTTCAAAGTTGCGAGCTTCCTAGCCTATGTCAGTTTCATGCTTGAGATATAGCACCTAGCTGTGGAGAGACTATTTCTCACTCAGAGCAATAGATAGAGCATATTGAGAATGGTTTGCATCAGTTGGTTTTCTGTTTTGTGTGAGTTTTGTATGTTTCCTGGTTGCTGGAGGGCATCATGGCTCTCATTTTGGTATCCATGAAAATTTGTATAATGAAGTGCTACCGGAATGGTGCCAGATTTGTGCTTCAAAGTTGCGAGCTTCCTAGCCTATGTCAGTTTCGTGCTTGAGATATAGCACCTAGCTGTGGAGAGACTATTTCTCACTCAGAGCAATAGATAGAGCATATTGAGAATGGTTTGCATCAGTTGGTTTTCTGTTTTGTGTGAGTTTTGTATGTTTCCTGGTTGCTGGAGGGCATCATGGCTGAAGCATATTTTCACTCCTAAGTCTCTGTGTGGGCTCCTGTTGTTTCTAGGTATTGGCTCTAAATGTTTCTATGCTTTTGGCGATGAGATTTGTAAGTTTTCAGCCCCTAGTTTTGAGTCTTCAATTTTATAATGCAAATTGTACCTTTCTTCTTAGACGTACTTCTTTGGGGTGTGCATTGGGAAGTGTGTTGTTGGTTTGAGGTCATGTTGATGTTGTCTTTTAGTTTGTATTTGGTCGCTTAATGTATATTGTCAGTTTGGGTGTGTTGTGGGGTGATTTGAGTGAGTTAGGAGAATTTTGGTGTGGATTGGTGTTGCTGGTTATGCATTTCCAGCCTACTGTCTTATATATAAGATTTTCGAAAGTTGGATTTTGGGTGTGTTTTTCAGAGTGTGAGTTGATTGGGTTGTTAGAGGATGTTTTGAGGTCTTGTTGTAGCTGACAATTCTTAATCAGCACTTGGTTGTCAAATTCTATATTCATTGTAATGTTGGTTAGTAGTACTAACAACAACATTTTGGCTTTCTGTTGTCCCACTGCATAAGTGGAAGAGGCTGGCTTAGCCGCCTACCTAAGATTAGCAATATTTCTTAAATTCTGAAATCTTTGTAATGAATTGTAAAGCTGGTTAGTAGTACTAACAGCTATCCTCTCATATTTCTTATTTGTCCCCACTGCGTAAGTGGAAGAGGCTGGCTTAGCCGCCTATCTTGAAATTGTAATACTGTCCTCCCGCTGCATAAGCGGTTGAGTTGATTGTAATGTTGTCCTCCCGCTGAATAAGCGGTGAAGTTGATATTAATTTCCATTTCTAGTCCTCCCGCTGCACAAGCGGTTGAGTGATTGCATTCTTCAATTCTTTGGCTTGTGCTTGGTTGGTTTACCACCAAGTGATTGCATTGTTCTCAATATCCCGTTGTATAAGCGGAAGGGGCTGGCCTGCCGCCCGAGTATTGTAATCATTTTCAGTTATTGGCATATAACGATCCCCTCAACACTGTATGCTCTCACCCTCCCATATTGGACTCTCGGTGATCAGAAAGTGGAAGGGTTACTTTCAGCAGTATTGGGATTTCATTTTCTAACCCTAACGGGTGTTTGTGTTGATTGTAAACTGAAATAATTGAAAAAAACTTAAGGGGAATATTACAATATGTGGAGAAATGGCTGGCTGTTGTTGTATCAAATGAACTCATATTTATAGCATTTTGTTTGGTCATTGAATCCTTGCAACACAAAGAGAAAAGATCCACAAAGGCACAAACAAAAAAGATCCAACTATTCAAGTGAATCGTTACAATACTCAACCTACAGTTGGTTGAATATAATCCATAGTTCTCATGGCTACAATATTGTTATACCTACCAACCCCCTCAAAAGAATTAAGGCAAAATGGAAACACCTCCAATTCACATGACAAAGAAAAGCATATCTGACTTTCCGACTATCCTTCTACCTTACACAAAGAACAAATTATTTCTACATGTCAAATTGAAAAGTATCTAAAGCAGACATACTTGCACGTTAAGCTGCAACATACTGATCCTCGGGCATACATATGCCTCACTACTCATTCAGATCCATATTCCACCCAAAGGACTCGACCTCTAGTGAGACACAAGCACCCTGAAGAGTTGGACACACCCTATACCAAAGTGAAACACTTCATAGTCATTAATATGTCCATCAAGCTTCAAGTCATTAGGTATCCAACATGCATCATTGTCGCATGTTTTGATACAATTTTCATTGTCTGTATCATATGCATGATTCAAACCACAGCCCAAACCATCAAGACAAAAGTCAACACCACAAGACACCTACAATAAAGAACCAAGTTCTTCAATTTGTATCTCTCTTTCAAGCTCACCTCGGCAACTTGTCCTATGTTTGCTATTGAAATCGGAAAAGCAATATTTTGCCTCTTCTTCCTCATTTATTCTAACAACATGCCCTTGTGGCCCACTTGAAGCACAATCAACATAGAGGAGATACAAATATTGCACCAAAAAAAAAAAACTCTTGTATGCCTCCACGTGATCACTATTTTCACAATCATTGAGAGCAAGGCCTTAAAAAATGAAAATTAATGTTTGTAATATCATATATATATATTATCAATTTATTCATTAAGAGCAAGCACGTCCATATTAACCTCATGCAAACAGACAAGTGCAAAAAAGTCAGCATCAATAGCCTCATCATCATCCAAGGAAACAAAGAAGGGCAACACATCAAACAAGAGACTAGTTTCTTGTTCGTTTCTTATATCATATGCCTGTACACACTCAACATAATCAATTTCTGGAATTGATTCATTTGGCTGCATAATTGTGTACGCACATTCCTCTTTGTCCACCAAGCTACCACAAAGTGTAGGCCCACATACCTCAACCTCAATTGGGTCATCATGCATATCATTAATATCATCTTCAAAGGCCAAAATGTCTCATGCAATGAACAAAGAAAGCTAGTCAATGGTTCAATTCGGATTTGAGTTGCTAAAAACAAGGAGAGAACTAGCTAGATCTATACGTACCTGAAAACTAGAAGATCCAAGTCACCAATGATAACAAGACAAATACTTTGACTTAAGAGGTGCCAAGAAAAGCCTTTGGCCAATATGCTACAGCTAAGACATAATGAAACGCCATGTTTCTGCATAAAGAGATTTCGTATATGAAGTTAGGAAAAATTTCTACGCCTCCTAGAAGGTGCCTAAGCAATGCCAACTGTATTTGCGTAGGGTACCAATGGACTATGGAAGAGAATAAGAAACATCAGGGTCACTGCTTTTTCCTATGCAAGAGCATAAGTGGTAATTGAGATTTTGAAGAGCTGATCTTGAAGATCGCAAGTAACATCCAAGGTCCCAAATATCACACTTGACATGAGGGTAAGTACAGGAAATAGTTAATAACCTAAAGGATGGATCAGCAAGGGGAAATTGACTTCTAGGTGACAGATACAGCCAAAATGTCAAGTTTACTCAAATTACCAAACAAACAAAACCAAGGGCTTGGAGTCAGATGAAACATTGATAAGAAAAGGGCACACACAGTTAAATCCGGAAGCTCTATACACCATAACAATTATAGACTGGAAACTTAATGTCTACAACATCAAGGGTAGTCAAAGAAACACTCAATTAGGAATCGAAAACCACTTAATCCCTATGGTATTCTACACAACACAGTTGAACAACCACAAGTGCTGATAGCTCTGTTTATTAAGCTTAAAACGATCTCTCTTTTAAACATTTAAGCCACACAAAGGAAAATGTGTGCAAAGGCCTGGATTCAAGACCTAGAGGGTTCGTCCTCCAACAGTTTCCACTATCTATCTGTTATCAAAAGGCCAGTCAACCAAGGCTGCAACTCCTCTATTTAATAAAAAGAAAGTTGAACAAGCAAAACAAAAGAACTCTTTTAAAACCACATCTTGAGCTTGGCTTCTCTATAGATCGAGCTATTATGGTCACAGTAGGGAAGGGGAATTATAGAAGTCTAATTCGCTGAAATTTACTCGGCTTTAAAAAGACACACTAATTGTCAAGCGTTTCTCTTAATTCCACAGAAGAGCAAGACATAAGGAAACTGTTAAGTCCAGTTTACTTTTCGTAATGTGGCTACAGTTAGAGATGGTTCAGATAAGGCCTCTGTAACTTATAGGCTTTGGGAGATGGACGTCCTGACCAAAGAACAGGGTTCGATTGGACCAAATCTACCATTAATCCTACAATAAATGGCTTCTCAACCAAAAAACATATTTAGAAAATCATTAGTTTGCCATCGAATAATGACTGAAACTAACACAGAATATACATTTGTAATTATCGTAGAATGACTGCGAATAATTATCATTTTTGCAATACAATCTTTAAATCACAACTGCATAGTAATAACAAGATTTTCAAGCTCAAAAATGAAGATAAGAATTAACAAAAACTACCTCTTTTAAGTCATAGGTGAGACAGAATACGCCAAAGCACTCTTTCTTGTTTCCTTCCGGAGTAAGGGTGATATCAGGCGCAGCAGTTGGCGTCTCAGTTTGACTGGATTACACATGATTCTATTTAAATAACTCAAAATACACGAGATTTACAAATAAACTCACTTTTAAACCATAAGTTCCCGCCATAGAATTTTCCTCAGAGCGACTGAACACACAGTTCTGTTTAAATAATCGTACTATATGAAATCACTCATAATTTTCCACTTCTAATATATAAATTGCTGGCATACAGTTTACCTGGGAGAGACTGAACACGAAATTTTAGGAAGGCGAAAATCTTTCTTCGCATTTGATCTTTTGAAGTTAAATTTGACTGATTTTTGAGGCAGGAAAGAAGACGAGGAAATCTCCTTTCTCTGAAGAAGAGGTCGAGATAAAGAAATGTCTGCTGCAGCCATTTTTGCTCTGATCAATTTGGCAGCTTCAAATTTTTTTTAAAATGGTGTATTAAATATGCTTTGTGATTAAATACAGAGCCTTGCTGGAGTTGTGTGGTTGTCCATCCATTTTGAATTTTTGACTGGGTGGGATGATACACTTGCTTATGTGGAATTCATGACTGAATGTTATCCAAAGGAAATCTTGTGTTGTTGAAGTGTCCAACGTGTCATCATCTTGTTAACCGAACATTCTTAACCTCCAAAGAGTTGACGAGATTGATTGCAACACTTTACCTTTAAACCCAATAATGCACTAGCTGCCACACCACACTACACTGTGTTGCAAAACAGATAGATCTGTACTTGTTGGCATAAAACTCCAGGGAATTAAAGATCATCCCGACAAAACTAAGCTAACTCGCGGAATATAACAAAACCTAAACATGCTATTGGATTGATTGTGTGACCCTGAAGAATATGGCCTACGTTGTCCCTTCTTTGTTGTTAGCATTTTATTGTTGCAAATTTTGTAAAGTTTAACAATGATGTTTAAGGTTGTTAAAATAGTTGGCTAACGGTTATTGTTTTTTAAGTTGATGTACTTCAAACATTTCGTAATTTAATATTAGGTATAGATGGGTTATAATATAATTATAAGATTAAAAATAAAATGATATATATTTGTAGAAAAAAAATGTATCTTCATATAAAATGATTTAAATTAATTTAATAAATATAATTGAAATGTAGAAAATGTGATCTTAGGTTAACATGTGCATCAATTTAGACACCTTTTTTTTCACATACATTTCATTTAGAATAGGTGTGAATGGGTTTGACTTCAATCTACAAGGGAGAATCAAACAGACCTAGATTCGCACCTAATTTGTCTAGTTGAGTGTTCATTGTGATTGAGGATTGTTTGAAGGTGTAACAAAGTAGGCAAAAGAAGGCATATGTGAACTAGATTAATAGAATGCATGAAACTAGAAACAAAAATGCAAAACAAAAGTATAGATCTGCAAATGAGACACAAAGATGCACTTGTGACATAAATCAGGAACTATCTAGGTAGGACAAGGGTGCTAGGAATTGGGATCCTAGAGTACTCTAATGTAGAAACCATTGTTAGAAATAGGATTAGGAGGTCCTTTGAAAGCAATCCTCAAAATTTGGGGCAAAACTAGGAGGCCACTAGCACCTAGCTCTAGTGTTTGAGGATTTTTTTGTTGCTCAAAGTATGGAATTGTTTGTCATTGTTTACTTGTATCTTTTGATCATTGTCAACCCTTGGATTCAAACCTATACACACAAAAAGAGGAGGAAAATGGTTGTGTTGTATAGGGGCTTGCCTAAGTCAAACGCCATGTTGGTGTTCCCACCTCCACAATAGCAATGATAAATAATAAATCATCATGTGCTCTCTTAGGAACAAAGGCAAAACGATGAAACAAAATCACAATGATTACCTCATGCACAAAACCCTAGCTTAGATCTCATGTGAGGTAATGAAGACTTACAAATCCTTAATGCAACATGATATCCACAACAATGGTTGATGATTGATGTACTAGATGTTGATCTTCAAATTTGTGATTTGATGTGTCTGCAATCCTATAATAAATGACTTGAATTGCCTACATAACATTGCTCATAAGAATTGTTTTGATTCAAATGCTAGCATTAGAGAGTTAGACTTTCAAATTGAAAAGGGAGACACATTTATATGTGACTTGCACCTTTTTAATTTGCAACTTTTCGAGAGAGGCCAACAATGGGATATGATTATTAAGGGCATGGCACTAACTTTAAAAAAATTGAATTTGGAGTCAAATCGAGAGAACACTAGCACTAGGCAACTAGTGTCTAGCCCAATGAGGCTGCTCAAAGGTATAAGCACTAGTTCAAGTGACCCACATTACAATTTTGGTCATGGGACAGGCACATCCAAATAGGTTCGGTCATAACTGTAGACACCTAAAAATGTCTCATTGATCATGTAATAATTATTCCTCTAATTAGTTAAATAATTCTTTAATTCTTTAATTAAGTTAATTAATCTTATTCTCCTAATTTCATATTTCTTCATCATCTTCCTAATTATTCTATTTTCAATTCTATCATCATTTAAACCATTTTCTAATGTTAATTACATATATTTATTATTTAATTAATTGTGATTATTCATCCTTCAAATTAAATAATTTTTATTATTTAAATAAATTCATTTTCAATTTCTATCTCTAATCATTTAATCATAAAACCTTTTTCTAAATATTAATTAAATAGTTATTATTTAATTAATTGTGATTTTAATCCTTTAATTTAAATAATCTTTATTATTTAATTAAAGTCCATTTCTAAATAATTAAATAGTTTCTTTAAATTATTTAATTAGTTAATTAATTCTTCTAATTCAAATTCCAAATCCCCAAATTCTAATTTCATTTAATTTCATATTCAAATTCAAATTCATATTCTTCCAATTTCAAATAAATGTGCATGATTTCAAAAATCAAATTGAATTCCAAAGTCAAGTTCTAAATATATTCAAATAATAAATTGAATTTAAAATAAATTCAATATTTGAATTAAATTCTCATGCAAAGATTAAATTGAAAATTAAAGTCAAAGTGCAAGCACATGCTAAATTAATTAATTCAATTAATTAATTAATTAAATCATTATCTTTCCAATCTCTATTTTTATCTTCTAGTTAGCTTTTTCTAAATAAATCTCTCAATCAGCTCTCAATCAGTTAACTATTTCCTCCTCTTAATTCTCCTCCAATCACCCTTTTTCATATTTCAATCAATTTTTTTCTCAATCAGTTAACTCATTTAATCTATTCAATCAATTTTGTTCCACCTCCAAATCGGCAATTCAACTATCAATCAGCATGTGAGCTCACCTGAGTTCCACCTCTTGATCAATTTGTTCCACCTTTCATTCAATCCTCTCCAATTATCTATAAATTGAGCATTCAATCTCCATTCTCAATAATCACGAACTTCGAATCTTTGTGTCACTTGCAAGTTGTCAGCGCGATATCTAAGAGTCACCATACCACAAAGAAGAGAAGAACAATGGAAGCCATGATGCACAATAGGGAGTTCTACATTGTTTAGAATTATTCTATATGCATCTATTTTCATTGAGTTTGTTTTTAAATTTTTTAATTGAATAGGGATTTGTGATTTCCCTTGTTTTTAATTTGATTACATGATGAATTTTACATACGACGATAACTACCAAGACATTTGTTAAACCTAGTATGAAATTGTGAAGGGTATATAATTTACAATGTGACAATAATTAATTAATTTAAATATTTAAGGTTGGAATGAAAAATTAAAATAAAAGAATGGATATTAATAAGTGGATAAGTGTATATAGTTATATAATCAATGATAAATAAATAATTTTGACATCATTTTAGAATGTTTTGTAATTGTTAGAGAATAAATAGAATCTAAATTGGCATAGAAAATATTGTGGATCAATGTTGCACCTACATGATCAGTCGTGGCATTCATCAAGCTAATATGGCACACAAAACTATTTTGGGATATGTAGGAATGATTTGATAAAAGAATACACTTAGGAATTTTACTCATATTCACCTTTGGAAAATCTAGGAAGTCAAGGCATTATATAGGGAGAGCACTGAGGATCTTGCCAACTCAATAGATGAATGAGTTCCCCTAGGTCAAACCTGGTGCAGGGCACCTAACACTCCAAACATGAAATTTTATTTTCTTCCAAGTTTTTGTGTTATCTTTCATGATGTAATAATGGACCAACCATTTGGGACTCAGTAGAGCCATGGTTGAGTTGTCCAAGCTTTTGGTTGTCATTTGTGTTCAGGGTGCTATCAGCCTAGGAAGTTGAAATGCTAATGTAGATCACAGGAGTAGTACTCTAGATAATTGTTATCATATAATAGGGGTCTATTGTATTGTGTTTAGGTCTTCTAGGATGTTTGAGGGCCTTTGGGAGCCTTGGAATGCACTTGAGTGCAAAGTTGCAACCAAGGTGTCAAAAAGATGTAAAAGTTGTTGAGCAACATTTTGCAAAAGTTGCATTTTTTATGATCGGCGTTGCAAAGTTGGTTCAAACAACTAAAACATGAGGATTTAAGCCAAAATCAACTTCATTGTATGAATTGGAGAATTTGGAATGCAAGAACAAGTTTTTGAGTTGCAAGCAAATCTTGTTTTCTTCACCGTTTAACAGTTTTCTTTATTTTTCATTACATTGTACGGTCCAGTATGGACTTGTTAGAGAAATCTCATTGCAGGGCATGAGTGTTTGTTGAGTGTACTTTCCAGCAAGGTAGATTAGTAAGTTTGTTTGTGTTTGGTTGCAGAGATCTCATCCATTCTCTGTAACTAGGTGTAAAACCCTTGCAAAGTAGGGTTTAAGAGAAAAATTCCTCTAACCTAAGCATCCATTGATGGCACCTGTTGAAATCAAGTGGAATGCTAGCTTAGGGTATTTACATATGATTATAGTAGGGTTTTTTGTTTTGTAGGCCTTTTGTGGTGTTTCTGCAATGAAGCCCTAGACTCACTGCTAGGAGTTAGTGAGTGAGAACAGTAGAAGATGTGCAAATTCTGAGCACATGTGGATTGGTAGAAGAGAAATGGACCCATGGATAGAAAGCCCTATGAATGCCCTAAAATAATCCTCAATTTATTTGAGCATATGTTTTGATAGGTGAAGGGTTTTAAAGCCATCTTTCCAAGTCACCCGGGTAGGCCAAAACCCTTGAAATTAGGACAAATTTGGTTCTCATATGTGTACGGAAAACCCAGATGAAAATTTGCAATGTTGTTTGTAGCCTTGAAAAGGGTATTCAAATCTATAATTTATTTGTGACCTTATTTGGGAATTTTTGAAACCAATTCCTTAAAACCGCCAAGGGAGGGCTAATTGTATTAGACCTATTTGAGCCCGATGGAGACAAAGAGTGGTTAGGAAAACTTAGCGATGGGTTTGAAGATGCCCAAACCCCTTAAATACATCAAAGACATAATGTAAATGTATTTTTCCCACCTAGAACCAGTTGGTGCATTGTGATCCTTTGCAGAGGTTGTTGGAGCCTTAGGAGTGGTGTTGGGGATTGAGGTGAAAACCTCAACAGGAGGTGTTGATTGACTAAGATCAGTGGCTATACCTTTGAGGCAAGCCAAAGTGGATCAGACCTTGGAGGTCTAGATAGAAAAACCCCTAACAAGTGTCATTGGATGGGCTTGAGGAGTTAGAGGATTGAGTAAGACAAGAAACCAAGAAGGTGAATAGAACAAGCTCCAAGACTCTCTGCATCAGATTGGTATCAAAGCCACCCTTTGAAACATTGGTGTATGTCAAACTATGAAGAATCAAAATCAATTTACATGCCTCTAAAGGCTATGACTCTAGAAACCATCTGATAGATGGTGGCAGAGATGATAGAAGGATTGAAGGATGTGGAAGGAAGTAAAGGAACCAGAGATGTTAAGAAGGAGAAGAGGAAGGTTAAGACAGAATGGGGAGATGAGACAGATGAAGAAGTGGAAGATGGAGAGGAACAAGCAGCAGTAGCAATGCCTCAAGACCAAAAGCTATTCTTGGATGCAGTCAAATCCATCTCCAAGGATAATTTGGATGGATTACCCACCTATGGAGGAAATCTCAATGGAGAAGAGTTGCTAGATTGGATAGAGGCCCTAAATAATCATTTTGATTATAAGGAGGTAGCAGAGGAGAAAAGAGTAAATGTGGCCAAATCAAGATTGAGGGGATCAACCCTAGTTTGGTGGAACATGATGCAAGAAGAAAGGGTACTGTAAACACCTAAAATTGTCCTGTCTAATTAAATAAATATTTTTATTTATTTAATTATTTTAGCTCTAATTCTTCTAATTATTAAATAAATCTTTATTTATTTAATTAATTCATTTATCCTCTTCTAGTCTTATTTCTCATTTAAATAAATACTTTTATTTATTTAAATTATCCTTTTTCCTAAATTAAATAAATATCTTATTTATTTAATTGATCCCACTTCTTCTGTTAATTAAATAAATCTTTATTTATTTAATTAATTCATTAACCTTTTCCACCTATGACACATGTCATTCATCTCTTAATTCCTACACTACCTACCCTCTCATTATTTTCTTATTTTCTCTACCTACCCTCTAATCCTAGCCAACCATTTGTCTTTTACACCTCTCAATCTTATCCCTCCATTTCTTATAGTGTATTCTATATAAGAGGATGCTTCTTTCATTATCAACCCTAATGAGCTAATCCCCCAACTACACTTTCGGATTTTCACATGCGATCAAGCCTACTTGCAACTACATTTCTGTTCTTTGTTGAGCTCTTGTGCACACATAAAATCTGAGAGCAAATATATCAAGCAAGATCAATTGAGATAGGAAGAATGGAGAATCAAACCCTATTGGACATGTGATGGTATAATCTTTGTGATTTTATTTGATTTGCATTATCTTAGGTGATCTTCATATGTTATGGTGGATCTTTGTTGTTGTTAGGCTAGGGTTTTGTGGTTGAATTCATTTAGTCTTTCAATATTGTTATTTCCATTTTTATCATAAACGTTTTGGCACACCCAGTGGGACTCTTGTCCCTTTTGTATTTAACATCTTTTGTTGCAGATTTTGTGTATTTGAAGTTGCAGATCTGACATTTTCGACAACATTTCGACTTTTTGCGTCTGCGCATTCTGGAACCGCGTTTTTCCTTTTCTGTCGCGTCTGTGAACCTCTAAATCGTGTTTGTGTTTCCGGCAGTATTTTAATTTTCCAGATTGCAGGCTTTCATTATAGGTGCGTCTGTGGGAAATTTAATAGCGTTTGTGAGATCTAGTCGTGTTTGAGATCATTTTAATGGCGTTTGTGTCCTGCAGGATTTTTTGTTTTGCATTTATTTACAGAAACGTGTCTGTGCATTGTTTAAATGCGTTAGTGTTATGGAATCACGTTTGTGTAGGGTAGAATCGCGTCTGTGTTTTCAAAAAAAAATTATTATTATTTTTCTCATTTAGGGTTTTCATTTTTTCCCTTTTGTCTTGCATTTAATGTTTCAGATCTGGTTTATTTGAGCTAATATATGGTGATCTAGATAAAAAATTGGTGCAACTTGTCCTTGAAGCAACATATCTTGTTGAAGGCCCATTTTCACAAAGTCTTTTGGATATAAAATTTACCTAACTTGCGTGCTTGCAGGAGGGGTATTATTGCAAAACTACTAACAAATCTTTGTTGCAGAATTTTTGGCAAGGGTTTTTTATCTTCATTTGTGTGCCTTATTTTCATAAGACTAGAAAACACTTCAATTGGTGTACTAAAATTGAACCAGTGTCTTTTGTGTCTTGAGCAATAGACTCTTTTTGTTTAATCTCTAGAGGGCCTATCTCCCCATGTGGTCATTAGGACTACTAGTGAGGAGAGAATGACCCAAGTGGTAGCGAGGAAAACCCACCTCTTCCGAACCACTATAAATAATTATATCCATGGTGAAAGCCATGGGTAATGTGTGTTGATTGGTTCATATCGACACTATGTCTCCCCATAAACCCGTTTGATCAAATTTATTTGATCAGTTGTAGGACGTAACCCCTACCGGTTGGGAGCCTTCTGTATTTACATAGCTGAAAGTGCCACATGTATGGCCACACAAGCGGATGCCTTTACTAGCACCTTTTTGTTTTAGAAAGCCAAAATATTTCTAGTTGTTTGGGGCAGGAGGTCGGACCTCTGGAGTGGCCCACACACATACAGTTCTTAGTAGAGATACAAAGTTCACCATGGGGAGTTTTCGTGGGGATTGATGCTTGGTTGCCCCAGAGAAGTGAGTGTCGAGGGTGGAGCCAGTGGGATCAAGCATCTAAGTATCCGCTCTGAATAGCGTAGCCTCGGGGGAAACCCCATGTGGGACCAACAACTGTTGTCTTGCCCAACCATAAGAATTGTGCTTGTCTTATTTTAAACATTCAAACATTCAAGATCAAACATCAAAACATTGTTTCTTTTGTGTCTTCAAGTGTATGCAAAATATTTTTACATCAAACAACACACTTTTCTTTGAGTCATTTTGAGTCTAAACACTTACAAACATTGAGTCTTCATCAACATTGTGTCCTCTTGTCACGAAAAATAGTCAAACAAATTCAGATTTGGTCACAGCAACAACTTCACAAATTGGAAAAATTGCACTCAGTTTCCATAAATGCATCTGTGCCTGACAGAAACACGTCTGTGTCATTTAACCGTGTCTGTGAAGTACAAAAACGCATCTGTGTCATCCTAAAGAAAATTGTATTCACAAAATCTCGGAAACGTGTCTGTGTAGTGTTCAACCACGTCTATGTCATTTAACTGCATTTGTGAAGTATACAGACACGTCTATGTTAAGAATTGGAAAAATTTATAGTCCAATAAACAAGAGCAGTCAATTTCAGAATTCTTGAGCTTCCTAGGTTATTTCTCTGGGTTTTCATCTAGCATTTGGTGCAGAAGCACCTAGGACTTAGGCTTATAATCTTTTCTCAATTTTGGCTTGTACTGACCTTATCCAATTCAATTACTTAAAAAGGGCTCTAGGAGGGTCCAAGAGTGAGTGTGATGAGTCAAGTGTAGGCCTAGTTGAGTTAGTTTCTTCCTAGGTTTGCATTTTGTGCATAAGTAGTGGTTTGAGTAGGAAATTGACCTTCTTGATGGTCAAAAGTGGTAAAGCTTGGTATGAGAATGAGAGAGGTTTAGTATGGTCTTAGGAATTCTTAAAAAGTCATGAGTAATGACTTAAAATAGGTTTTATAGGTTGGCAAAGCAAAAAGTGCAAAGTTGTAAAAGTTGTCATCACAATTTTTGTCCTAAAATGCTTAGCGATGGAGTTAGGGATAGCACAATGTCCTAGAATGCCTCCACATGTGGGTAAGACTATAAGAACCTCCTCTTGCATGGTTACCAAGGTTGGAGTTTTGTTTTTGTATGATCAACAATCTGAAACTACTCATTTTCGGACTGTTTGTCAATATTTTGGCTTATTTTGCTTGAAATGTGAATACAAATGGATTGAATCCATTGATTCAGTAATGGATTGAGTTTCTTTGGTGTGTTTCAAAGTCATTTGATTCATTTAAATCTTTGTGGTTAGTGTGTTTTAGTGTTTTCATTGCTTTGTTTTCAATCAGCCAATTTTGGCTTGTAAATAGCAATTTTGTGTAAAATTGTTGCCCCATAAAATCCCTCCATGCTACCATCACGATATATTGGTACATGGAAGGAAACCACTTATACAATGTACATATGCAGGGAGAAGTTCTAGAAGTGATTTTTAATATGGTTGTCGCCTTGTTCTAGGCGAGTCCAGGAGCAACCCGACTAGAGAAGACAGGGTGAAATTGGAGTACAAAGTGCAGGGGTGAATACTAAATCACAACCAAACCTTTTGGAGAGGTCCATGAAGTCCATACAGAGTCTCCATTGCAAGGAGAAGCCTTGACAAGACCATAAGATGCCCATTTCACAAACTTGACCAGTCATTGCCGGTTAGGAGGCCTAAAAACCCTAGCAAACCCTCATTTTGGGGTTAGGGCATTGTACAGTGAGTTGAGAAACCAAAACCACTAAAATTACTCTAGGATAGGTGTATGATTGAATAAAATCAAACCTTGTTGTAGGGTCTTTTGGACCATTTTCCTCTAAACCCACAAAAACCAGATTTTGGAGGCCTAATAGGGGCTCATTCCTTGTAGCCCTTTTTCTAGGCAAAATGGTGAAACTGGTAAAAATAATGATGGATTCAAACCACAAATGGAATTCATTCCATGTTAAATGCTACCTCCACACCTCTATAACAACTCACAATAACAACAAGTAAAATTGACAACTTGAAGACAAGACAACAAGAATGAGCATGTGGGAAACACCTTGAAATGGTAGGGTTCCTATATAAACACTTGATGAAAACACCCTGAGATTGACAAGAAGAAAGCCCTAGAAGAGATTGAGAAGGACTTGGAGGTCTTAGAGCATAGCTAGACCTAGAGAGGTTGGTGGAATTGAGCAACACCAACTAGGTGAAGTGTGAGCAAGCTAGGTGAACCCCATCAACATTCAGCCTATTTATGGGTCTCACAAAGTCCATCATTGCTTTACACCTTGTATTACATTCACATTTGTCTAAAATTGAGTCAAAATGTCACTTGCTTTTCCTCATCTTGCTTTGTCAACACACTACATTAACAACATTTTGGTAAGTGGTCCCTCATCAAGGTCTATCACCTTTCGGTCTCATTTGGTCTTACTTAGAGTCAAGGTCAACTTACCTCATCAAGAGAAACTATCATCTCTTTGGAAGCCACACCTACTCTACTACATACATACTTGGTCTTACACTTTGGACATTGCAAGTACACCTCAGATTCATTTACATTCCATCCAACTCTTAGTCTTCCATACTCTTTTTCATTTTCATCTAGTCTCACACATCTTGGTCAAGATCTAGTTCATGGTTGAAACCCGTTCACAAAAATCTAGGAGAGAAGATAAAGAGGCTCAAGAGTTCGCAAACATGAGTGCCTATGAGTATGAAAATGATGTCTTTTTCAATTTTGGTCATACCACATTACCCAACATGGATGCCTATAGAAACCTTCCAAATGTTGAGAACATGGACACTACAAACAACAATGACAATATGGACAAATTTTTCGTACATTCAACAAAAGTGGAAGACTCCATTATGGATCCCCATTTTAATAGATTGGTTGAGGAAATCATGAGGAGAGATAGACAATATTTCTTACAAGTGATGGCACAAAGTGGAGCCAAGATCCCTCATGATTTTGACATGTCTCAAATAATGGAAAATCAACCTTTGCAACAACCTCACCTCAACATGGATCAAAGGAGGCCTAACAGTGGAGGAAATAGAGGACCACATATGGTGCCTGAATCACCATCATCTTTGTTTCAAAAACTTGAGGTCCCACATACACAGGGTCAAGCATATGATACTCACCTTCGCAGACCATTATGGAAGTCTTATGCAGAAAAATATACTCAATCACATGCCAATGCTAAGGACCAACCACCAAAGCAATTGGATATCCAAAGGCATGTTCAAAATTTGGACACAAGGAAACCCCGCTTCAAATTTGGAGGCAACACATTAGAACAAACTCATGACATGCCTGTAGAGTATGGTATACATGGACAAAACATATATTCCATTTCTCATCATGACTCTATACCAAGGTGTCCATATACGCAACATCATTATAGACCTCCTCCATATGAACATGTGTATGATCAATACCATCCATATATGCAACATGCTCCTCCTCCATCGAGTGGTTCAGGCATGGGGTATGGTCCAAGAAGTCAGTCTCCACCTAAGAACAATTTGGCGCAGCAAATTAGGGACTTACAAAAGAAAATGGAGGACATAAATACACCAAAGCCAACTTACACAATGAGAGACATATGTCCCTATCCATTTGACAAAAGCATTCCAATGCCTCCTTTTTCTACACATTTCATGACACCTAAGTTTGATAAGTATAGAGGAAAAGGAGATCCTAAGGCACATATAAGATAGTTTTTCACAGCTTGCATTGAGGTAGCAGCAGAAGAGACATATTTGATGAGATTATTCCCACAAAGCTTAGGTGATCAAGCTATGGAATGGTTCTCCCAACTTCCACTTGGAATTATGTCATGGGGTGGCTTAGAAAAGGCATTTATCCAACATTTCTCATACAACATAGAGACAAACATATCAGTCACCACTTTGTGCAACACCAAATAAAAGGATGGAGAATCTTTTTCATCATTTTTACAAAGATGGAGAAATCTAGCCAGCAAATGCTCTTGTAAAATTCCACAAAAACAAATGGTAGAGATGTTCACCCAGAATGTCCATAGAGAAATTGGTTATGATCTAAGAAAATATTGTTTCTCCACCTTCAAGGACGTCATTGAAAAAGGCTTAGCAATAGAGAAGGTCCTAATTGAACAAGGAGTAATTAAGATATTCAAAGAAAAAAAAGAGGAATTTAAAGGAAAAGACAAGCCAAGATTTTGGAACAAGAACAAGAACACAATCAAGGATGGTGTTGTTGATGCCAATACAGTACGACCCAAAATCATTTTTTCTAGATCAAGCTCTATAAACAATCAAGTGAATACTCAAACAACTTCAAAACCACATAGGAAATACACCCCATTGGGAGAACCACTTGAGTCATCTTTCAAGAAGCTAGTGGCAAACAAAATAATAACAATTCCAGATATGCCTCCATATGAGCCAAAGGTCAAACCAAATTGGTGGAATGACAATTACTATGAATATCACAAAAGAAAGGGACATAAAACATGAAATTGTCATCGACTGAAGAACATCATACAAGATCTTATTGATAGAGGTGACATTGAGATTGAAGGATAGCCATCCAATCAATAACATGAAATGTTTAAAGAACCATTCCCAAAACATGACAAGGGAAAAGCTAAAGCCACATATGAGCAAACCAAATATACTAGAGCATCCTATAACTATGATTCAACTGTTAATCACATTTCGATGGACAATTATGTCTCTACCATTATCATCAAGGACAAAATGCCTAGAAATTCTACCCAAAGACCCAAGGTTGTCCTAAAAGGCATTGGATCTTCTTCCGAACCTACCTCTAAATGTAATGTTACAACTCGTCGAGGTAAATTCACTTTGCAAGGTGCTCCAGCTAAAAACACTACTTCCTCATCAACCAAACCTGAGTATGACCTTGTAGAACAGTTAGGGAAGACACCCGCGCTTATCTCCATCCTAGAGCTTTTATGCATATCTCCTGCACATAAAGCCATTCTTGACAAAACTTTGAGAGACACTTCCGTCCCCACTGTTATGAACATGGACCAGTTTCAAGCCACGGTGGGATACCTTTCCATTCCACACTCCCTTACATTTACTGAAGCTGATGACACCTCCATAAGCCGACCAAATAATACACCTTTACACATTGAAGCCTTCCTACACAAACATCGAATAAAAGGAGTCTTGATAGATGGAGGAGTTGGTCTCAATATATGTACTTTGAACACAATAATACAATTGGGATATTCAGACAAAGCTGTGAATTCTACAAACAAAATTACCATTAAGGCATATGATGATGAAGAGCGTTCATCCAAAGGCACAGTCACCTTGCCTCTCAGAGTTGGGCTAGTTACGAAGGATGTGGTTTGTCAAGTCATAGACCTGGATCTCACATACAACATATTGCTGGGATGTCCTTGGATTCATGAGATGAGGGAAATCCCTTCTACATACCACCAATGCATTAAGTTTCCTCACAATGGAGTTGAAGTAACAGTTAATGGTGATCCTAATCCATTTATATACTACAATAACTTGAGACCAAAAACTGAGACAATCATTCCAAGTAATAGAGAATCTATCCCTTCTTCTGCATACATTGACCCTGAATCATTAAAACCTTCAACATCAAAACAAGGTGAGCTTAAAGGGAAATATCAGGACAAAGGCATGGGTGAATACACTTTGAATCAAACCATGTGCTTACGACAAGTTATGAGTTCACCAAAAGAATATGGACGACCACATCCTTCTAAACGGGTATCTATCATTACACTCAAATGGGATCCTACTATCTTCCAAAAGTGGGGTGAAATGGAAGAAGAAGACTTATACAAAATGCTTTACAAAGACCATGAAGATGGTACACAAGATCACATCAGCATACCATGTGAAAAATATGGCAAAGGATTCAAGATCCTACAAAAGTTTGGGTATGATGGGAAAATTCCTCTCGGCTTAAGAAAGGAAGGTATCATTCAACCTTTGCAACCAAAATTGACATTTAAAAAAGAGTGCTCGAAAGGGCTTGGTTTCATATCTTCCAGGGTAAATACTTGAAAGGCATAAGAAGCATTACAAATCAAAGCTTCCAAAGATCAACAAGAGAACCTTTATTCCACCTACTCTAATGAATGGGAATGGGGTTCAGACAAATCCTCTAGTAACTATGAACTCACCGAGACATTAAGAGAACGATGAACCCACAAAAGAAGAGGAATTATATAGAAAATTCAAAGTTGGTCAAGAAACAACCCTTGAGGATCCCACACAGTCTTTGCCTCTAGGTTCTAGGTCAAAATCACGAAGGATGAGGACACCCGTCCTCGAATGCACTTTTAGTGATGACAATTTGGACTCATTCATGATCGAGACAGATGAGGAGAGTGCCAACGATGACCTCAACCATTACCTCGACATACTTGAATATAACTGCATCTTCACCCTTAGTCCCGTTGACTTTGAAAACTTTGAAGTCCTTCCCCTTGTTCACCACCAACTTATTCATTGGGACCATGAAGGACCTGTACAGTTCGACACATTCCAAAATGATGAAGCCTTTATTGACTAGTTAGGCATACGAGATGATCTTCCGCTTGGGGACCATAAGACAGGATACACTATAGAACTCAACAACGTGGCATATTTTGGTGAGGGTGTTGGGCCTTCCAGTCACAAAAATATAAAAATAAAAAAAAATCATGGGTCTTATGGTGAAAACCACCTTGTGGCACTGTCTGACCCTAAAAAAGTAAAAATAAAGGACGTATCTAAAGGTGAAAACCTCTCTGAGGCACCCGAAGATGGAAGGCTCAACATTCTCTTGGCATCATACGAAGAAAAAACATCTATGTTGGTAGAGGAGACCATCAAAACAAACATTGGTATAGAAGAAATTCCACATAACATATTCCTAGCACAATCTCTGACAAAGACAAAAAGACCAAAGTTCATAAGTTTCTTCATAGAGCGACAAATCAATTTTGCATGGTCATATGCTGATATGCCTGGACTGGATCCGGATTTAGTAATGCATCATTTGACAGTTAAACCGAGGGCAAAACCAGTAAAATAAAAATTAAAAAAGATGTATCCACAAGTGGCATTATTAGTCAAGGCAGAGCTTGAAAAATTATTGGATGTCAAATTCATACGCCCAATTGATTATCCTGAATGGATCTCCAACTTAGTACCTATTAGTAAGCCAAATCGTAGATCAGAATATGCACTGATTTCAGAGACATCAACAAAGCTTGTCCTAAGGATGATTTTCCATTACCAAATATCAACCTGATCATAGATCTCACAACAGGCCATGCGATGTTATCTTTGATGCATGGATTCTCTAGCTATAATCAAATAAAAATTGCATAAGAGGATCAACACAAAATAACATTTACTTGTCCCTGGGGAACTTTCTGCTGGAATGTCATGCCCTTCGGGCTAAAGAATGCAAGTGCTACATATCAAAGAGCCATGACTACTATCTTTCATGATCTCATGCACGTAACAGTTGAAGATTATGTTGATGACCTCTTGGGAAAATCAATAGACAGAGATACACATTTGGACATACTTTCAGTCATTTTTGATTGGTTGGAAAAATACAAAGTAAGATTAAACCCCAAGAAATGTGTCTTTGGAGTAACCTCCGGGAAGCTCTTGGGATTCATTGTCTCAAAATGAGGAATTGAAGCCGATCCAATAAAAGTCAAGGTGATTCTGGAGATGCCACCACCGCGAAATATCAGTCAACTTCGATCTTTGCAAGGGAGACTCCAGTCCATACGAAGATTCATAACACAATATGCAGATAAATGTCATCCTTTTCAGCACTTGCTACACAAAAACATCAAATTCAAATGGGATGATAACTATCAATAGGCTTTTTCAGATACTCAAAGATTATCTTCTAAATCCACCACTCTTGATGCCACCAGTTCCACAACAACACCTATTACTCTACATATTAGCTACATCAATAGCACTGGGGGCACTCTTAGTACAACAAGATGTTGAGGGCAAAGAAAAGACAGTCTACTACATCAGTCGTACTTTGGTAGGCTATGAGCTAAACTACACACCAATTGAGAGTGCATGTCGCGTTGTGGTCTTTGCTTCGCAGAAATTATGACACTACATGCTAACTCATAAAACTAAGTCGCAAGGATCGATCCATTGAAGTACCTTCTCAATAAAGCGATGCTTACTGGTCGACTAGCCAAATGGGTGATGCTTTTGAGTGAATTCGACATTGAATATGTGGACAGAAAAGAAATAAAAGGACAAGCTATTGCAGATCAGTTAGCAGATGCTTCTATGATAGATGATGCTCCTCTAACTTCAGAATTTTCAGATGAATCCAGCTTGACGGTATCACACACAAAACCTTGGCAACTATACTTTGATGGCTCATACACACAACATGGTGCAGGAGCTGGCATCCTCTTTATCACACCTCAAGGGGATTCCATTCCAAAATCATATCGATTATCATTTCCTTGCACTAATAGCATAGCAGAATATGAGGCATTAACAACTAGATTATGGATGCTTCTTCCCTTAATGATAGCGTGGTCGACCATGCCAAAAAACCTAAACCCTATCCCATTGCTCACCAAGGCCTTATATTGTTAATTTATGAGCATTTGAAGGGTAAAGCTAGGGCTAATAGGGAAGATCCTTTGGTGGAAAATGCCTACATTTATGAGGGTCATGATGGCTCTGATTCTGATGAAGATTCTTCTAATCTTCCTCTGCATAAGAAATTGAGGGCTGGTGATGAAGCTAAAGAAGACACGGAAGAGGATGTTGGTTCAGAGGAGGAACAGGGGAAGGAGGTAGATGATGAGGCGGAGAGTGAGAAGAAGAAAGAGGTTGAGGGCGAGGAAGGGAATATGCAGAGAAAAGAGTATGTTGAAGAGCCAAAAGTGAAGAATAACCCTTATGTCTTGGATAGCAGGAATGATGTTCAACACAACATGGAGGAGGGAAACCCTAGGTCTATGGGCTCTACTCTGGTTATGGAGAACGCGAACTCCATTCTGAATGCTGCGAAAAATAGTACCCTAGAAATTTTCAATTTCCAGAAATGGGTGATTGATAACATCTCTAGTGTTCAGAATAAACGGAGAGATTTGGATTATAAAATTGAAAACTTTATTAAGGATACCAACACTAATGGTAAAGAGGATGTTGCGGAGGATACCAGTGAGGCAGAGGATGAAGAAGAAATTTAGGACTGGCTGGAAAAAGATATGATTAAGGGAGATTTGAAGCATCTTGAAGACGTGGTCAAAATCATCAAAGAAAAGGGAGAGGTTGATAATGAACTTATTATCATCTGGATTACAAAAACTAAGAAGGCCTTGAAGAAATTCATGGAGCATAGTCTTGAGGTTTTGAAGGTGTCTTCTCAAAAAATGAACACTTTGGTTGCTTGTCTGGAGAAGAACAAGCAGAATAAAGAGATGGTGATCATTGATGACGTGTCGACCACTAGTTCTGTTCTTCACTCCTCCGGATGCAGAACCAGGTAAACTACCAATGAGCTGGAGTTGAAGACCAAGGACACCCATCAAATGCAGGAAAATAAAGACTTGAAAGAGGAAGCTAATGCTATGATGATGTTGGTTAAGGACACGAAAGAGTCTATAAAGATTTTCATCTAACATGTAATCTATTTTTGGGTTGCTAGTTTCTTGCTGGCCGTTTGCTGTTCTTTTCCTTGGCTGTTGTTTTCTCTGTTGTTCTTTTGCAGCCTTTCTTTCTTTGTCTTGTTCTTTCTAGTTTCTTTTATGCTTTTCTTCTCGTTATGTAAGCGGGTTTCGGGTCCCTTAAAACCTGATTTTCCTTAATAAAAAACAACTGGATTACGGATTGTAGTTCAGCGAAAGATCCAGGAACATGTTTTTGGGGACTCCCAACTTGTAATTCGTCAAGCAACTGATGACTACCAAACAAAGGATGAAAAATTAATACCTTACACAAAAATGGTGGATGACCTAAAGCAACATTTTATGAAGTTAACCTTTGGGTAGATACCAAGAGAGCATAATCGAGTTGCAGATGCCATATTACCTCACTGATCGATCTACTGCGGAATGAAACCCGCTATGAGTTCTTGGTGGATAACCTTTTGGTTGCCTTGTATGAGATCAATCCCACTGAGATGATATGTGTCGTTGGTCCTGATTCCCAGTTATATGGTTCCATTTTCACATACCTTCATAATAATATCCTTCCTCCTGACTTATCCAACAACCAACGTAGCACTTTCATTCACCAATCTTCTCGATATGTCATTTTAGCCGATATCTTATACTGTCGAGGTCTAGATGGAACTCTTCTTAGATGTTTAGAAAGGGACGAAGCTCTGATTGCGTTATGCGAAGTTCATGAAGGGATATGTGGTCCATATTCTTGTGGTCCTACCTTAGCCATGAAACTCATCAGGACTAGATATTACTGGCCCAATATGGAAAAAGACTCATATCAGTTTGTCAAGAAATGTAAGCAATGTCAAATTCATGGAGACCTTATTCATGCACCAGCACAAGAACTTCAACCAATTGTGACTCCTTGGCCCTTTTGTCAATGGGGACTCAATCTCATAGGCAAGATTCACCCTCCTTCCAATGGCCACAAATTCATTATCACTGCCACAGAGTATTTCACAAAATGGATTGAAGTCGTGCCTCTTACACAAGTCACTGGAAAATAGATTGCTACATTCATTCTCAGCTACATCATTTGTTGGTATGGTATTCTTATTTCCATCATCACCGATAACATACGTCCCTTCAAAAATCAAGATGTTCATGAAATTTGTGATCACTTCCATATTACCCATCATTTCTCCATGCCCTATTACCCCCAAGGTAACGGTCAAGCTGAGGCATCTAATAAAACTATCCTTAGAATCCTCAAAAAGACAGTCAATGATGTTGGCCGCAATTGGCATATCCAACTCAATCTCGCACTTTGGGCTTACCGCACAAGTGTTCCCACACCTACAGGAGCCACACCTTATTCACTTGTCTATGGCATTGAATCTATCTTTCCTATTAAGTTTGAGTTACCATCTTTACGAGTCTCTTTGCAAAACATTATCAGTGATGAAGACTACAGGGTCTCTCGCTTACAGGAACTAGAACTATTGGATGAACAAAGACAAATTGCTATTAATCATCTCAAGGCTTATCAACAACGAATGAGTCGCAGCTACAATCATAGGGTTAAGCCTTGCACATTTGAGGTAGGTGACTTAGTTCTCAGAGAAAATCCTAAGAATCAGCAAGACAGAGAGAAGAAGGGCAAATTCAAACCAAATTGGCTTGGTCCTTACATCATTACAACAACCTATGGATCCAGTGCATATCAACTCTCAACCATAGAGGGAGAACCTTTGGAGGATCCTATCAACAACTTGCACCTTCACAGGTTTTACACATAGTTCTTCAAGACTATCCTAATTCAAAAATACAAAAAAATAAAAAAAAATACAAAATTACAAAAAAAATCGAAAAATTCAAAAAAGACCAAAAAAAACATAAAAATAAAAAATCGTTACTTGTTGAAAACCTGGCAAACAGGTGCCTTGTGACACAAAAAAAATAAAATTGAAAAAATCCAAAAAAAAGTAAAGAAAAACATTTCGTCCAATGGTGAAAACCACTTCGATGGTGCCCTGGGCAAGTACCATGGTAAAAACTGGGTCACCGACGCCTTGTGTAGAGACACTGCTCCTCCCTCCTTCGGGATTCCATTTCTTCCTTTCACCTTACATAGACTCACAACTCCTTCCATCCATAATAAATCAACTCCTATCTATGGCTAAGGCAAATCCTACGTCTAGTGATGGATGTGGAACTGAGAGCATCACATGTTTCGAGGAGTATAGTTTCTTTAAATTTTCTTCAGCCTATCTGCGCACAATCCACAATAAAGCAACACTTGCATCACCAGTCTGCAATAAAGTTCCATTTTCTCCGCAATAAAGTATCAGTTTCATGGATTCAGTCAGTTTCAGATGAGACACAACAACAACAATGGGCTTCAACAAATCAAATCTTTCAACAGACTTAGACAACATTATGGTTCAATGCTATCTATCCTTTTGTGAAAGTAAACATTGTGACTACAATCAACTAGACTTATACAAGTGATAAGAGACACTAAACTTGAGGACTACAGTGGATGTTGGTGTCGAGTCTTGGTTTTATTTTGATTTTATCTTTCTAGTGACATGTCTTTTAGCTTTTCCAGGATGTCTCTGACTAGAGATCTCCAGGATGTCTTTCACTATAAAGGTGAGGATGGGGTATCGTCACCTATTTTCTTTTCTATTTGTGGATTGTCTCTTAGTAATGCTATGACTTGTCCAAGGATATGAGGACACTATGAGTCTAGTGTGAACTGGGGCATTCCTTGTTTTCAACTTTCTGATCTCCATGCAAATGGGTATAATGACTTTCTGGGTCGAACATATATTTGGATTGTCATAACCTATTTTGCCATAATAAAGCTCAATGATGATAATAGCACAAGAAGCTCTTTCACTTTCACATCTTCTATCTTCCATCTCCCTTTCTTGATTGACCTCCATCGTCCTTCCCGAGTCTATGTAGCCCGCTATCACATGACTGAGTATAATGACACACCAAAAATATTTGCATTTCATGTAGTTTGCACCTGCATTATCACATATTAGCATTTCATACATATAAATATCACAATTACATCACATCCTGCATACAACACATGTTAGCACATTTTACATTCTCATCATGTAAATAGTTATTTGCATTATCATATTCATTTGCATTTCATACATTCACATTCACATTTGCATAACATATAAAACATAAAAGAACAAAAATATTGCATTTCATCATATACATATTTGCATCCATATCATAAGCATCACATAGATACATGCATCACATAGAAACATCACATAGCTACACATGCATATAGTTGCCGCAAGGATGAATCATCTCATATATATATCAAAATCATAAGTGTCATGATACAATGATGTCAAAATACATATGACTACAATCACCCGAAGGTGTCATCATACAAAATGGTACAAAAACAAATACATAGGGAGCCCTCTAAGACTATGAACTCCCTCCCTCGGAGCCAGGTGGCCTCGACAGAGTCTGAGCCCTGGAAGGACCTGCCCCAGGATCATGTCTCCTACCCCCTCTATCTGGTGGTGGTGGTGGACCCATGACCCCACCGCTAGATGCCTGTCTCCTGTCTCTCCCTCCACTGGTCTTTGCAGTCCACGATGGTCTGCGAAAGCTCCTCGCCCATTGATCTGGTGCTACCACTCTATAATACAGGTCTCTCTGGTAGGATATCTCCTCCCTTGCCCATAGAACATAGGTGTATCCTGCCCCTATGTCCTCTATGCCTGCCTCCCTGGCCTCAGTGCTATCTCAACCTCTATATAGTGTTGAATATCCTGATCCCTCTCTCGCTCAGTATCCCTTAGCTGTCTCCTGAGCCTAGTTGTTTCCCTCTCCAGATCTTGGATCTCATCTGCATGTCCCTAGCAGATCTCCCTCAACTATAGTAGATTTTCCTCCTTCTCTCCCCCTTGCTCCTGTCCCTGCTCCTGTCCCTGTACCTATCTAGGAGCATGTACCTGTTTGGGAACCTATGCTGCTGGCACCTGTAAAGGCAATCCACCTTTGCCCCTCACTATGTGAGCCTGCTGAGCCTATCTCTCCTCTCTGCCCTCTCTCCTCAAAGCCACTCTCCTCTCTACCACTGCGCCCTGCCTCCTCCATCGGTCTCTACCTCCACCATCTCCATCTATCGGCTCCCTTGGATCCGTCAGTCGTGGAAATGGATGCTCTCCCCAATATGCAGTGTACTCTGCATCCATGCCTGCATCCTCTATATTTGCCCATATTTTCTAAGGCAGGGGAACCATCTCTACCATTTGTGTCACAACCTGATCATAAGAAAGCAATGGCCCCAAATGCACCGGATCCCTCACTATCCGTGCATACATCCCTGATCCCTGTGGCATCCACTGTATCCTATCGAATTGCCTACCTACCCTATCTACCAATCGCCTCTCAATGACATACGGCAGCTCCACTGCATTATCCTCCCACTCCTCACAGTCCCTGTATGGCCTCTGTACCACATTGTCTATCTCGTCAATAACCCGACGCCAATACTCCAGTCTCCCAATCTGTGACTGTGATGTAGTCATATCATATAGGTGTACATAGCTGTGCCCATGTCCTTTGCCTCTGAAATGTATCGGCCATGTAACCGGAAGATGCTCATATGCTCATACTTGCAGTAATGTCACTCTGCATCCCAATCCTGCTGATGTAGCTCATAGTACAAATGTTCTAGCAGACATGACCCCCATGCAAACCTAGTGTGCTCTATCACCAATGTCTCCAGAGTCCTCTCCCATCCCAATGCGAACCCTCATGTCACCCTGTCCGGACATAGGAACCCACTGATCACTCCTCCCAGCACCATCGGTAGCGCTAATCCTATCACTGTCATGGTATCCCAAGCCACATGTCCATCCCTCATCTCCAGTTCTGGATCCTGAAACACTCGTCTTAGTGCATCCCTGTCTCCATCTTGATCATAAGGAACCAACTCAGTATCCTGTACACATCCTCTAAGGTGACTGTCATCTCACCCATCGGCAAATGAAACATGCAAGTCTCTGAGTGCCATCTCTCAGCTAATGCAGTCAGCAATCCCATGTTCGCCTGTAAACTTTGAGTCGACGGGAATCTCTCTCATGATTCCAGCATAGGTAGATCCTCTTGCAGTCAAGCAAATCAACTGTGTCAATATTAGTAGCATTCCCTGTTCATCACAAAGTGTTGCTTTTTGTCCTAGTGCTTATATCTATCATAAGGCACTCTATCCTAGTGGTACTCCCTGTTCATCACAAAGTACTACTTTCTATCCTAGTGGCATTCCCTGTTCATCACAAAGTGCTGCTCTTTTTAGTATTCCCTATTCATCACAAAGTGATGCTCTTTTTAGTACTCCATGTTCATCGCAAAGTACTACTTTCTATCCTAGAGGCATTCCCTGTTCATCACAAAGTGCTGCTCTTTTTTAGTACACCTTGTTCATCACAAAGTACTGCTTTTTTATCCTGGTACTCCCTATTCATCACAAAGTGCCTCGATCTATCCTATCCTAGGGCCTCTGCTTGAGTGTATCCTCTTGAGTAGTTTCTTGATTGTCAACATATGTTCTATCATAGAATTTTCAATCCTAGCCCTATCTACTATCATAGTCTTCCCTAGAGGACCTACTTGAGTGTATCCTCTCAGCAGCTTATCCAATCGACAACATATGTTCATCATAGAACTGCCGATTTGTCCTTGAAGATGCAAATGCGCTTGCATACTACACATACGCGTCTGAATCACATAGGCGTGCCTCTGTTCTGCACAAACACGCTTGTCCTACATAAACGCACCTGAAAGACACAGATGCGCTCACATCTGACACAAACACTACTGCAATCATAGACGTGCAGGGGCACCAACGCAGACATGCCTAACCTACCCTGACATGCCTGACACCAACACAAATGTGCCTTAGCATTTTTTCCCCCCGCTTGACATATCTAAAGCACATTTATTACCCTACTTGACATGCATTTATGACAACAATTAATGTGACAAAGTACAAGGAGGTTTTGTGGTACTTACCGACTCTTTTGCATCTGCTGGCCTCTGAAATCAGTGAACGCGATCGAATCTATGCACCAGTGTCATCGCTGATGAATTCTCTCTTCTCTCTCTGCACTCTGATCTCTTAGGTGTATGGATGACAATGAGGATGTTTTCCCTCGTAGTCTATCTTATAGACTATCCTAGCCCTCGTTTCCCGAGTCGGTCTTCTTTATCCCGTGACTGTTATTCTATCGGGCCAATCCTTTCTAGCCTTTATTTCTTATTGAGAGATTGTCTGTGATCTTTTTAGACATTTTCATCCAATCTCTCAAGGGGGCATATCATTCCCATATTGGGGCAACTTTGTATCAGTTTATCTTATCTTCTTTGAAACAATGCGACAAGTGGCATTATCTCAAAGAGGGGCAAAATGTAGACACCTAAAATTGTCCTGTCTAATTAAATAAATATTTCTATTTATTTAATTATTTTAGCCTAATTCTTCTATTAATTAAATAAATCTTTATTTATTTAATTAATTCATTTATCCTCTTCTAGTCTTATTTCTCATTTAAATAAATACTTTTATTTATTTAAATTATCCTTTTTCCTAAATTAAATAAATATCTTATTTATTTAATTGATCCCACTTCTTCTATTAATTAAATAAATCTTTATTTATTTAATTAATTCATTAACCTTTTCCACCTATAACACTTGTCATTCATCTCTTAATTCCTACAATACCTACCCTCTCATTATTTTCTTATTTTCTCTACCTACCCTCTAATCCTAGCCGACCATTTATATTTTACACCTCTCAATCTTATCCCTCCATTTCTTATAGTCTCTTCTATATAAGAGGACGCTTCTTTCATTATCAACCCTAATGAGCCAATCCCCCAACTACACTTTCAAATTTTCACATGCAATCAAGCCTACTTGCAACCACATTTCCGTTCTTTGTTGAGCTCTTGTGCACACATAAAATCTGAGAGCAAATATATCAAGCAAGATCAATGGAGAAAGGAAGAATGGAGATTCAAACCCTATTGGACATGTGATGGTATAATCTTTGTGATTTTATTTGATTTGCATTGTCTTAGGTAATCTTCATATGTTATGGTGGATCTTTGTTGTTGCTAGGCTAGGGTTTTGTGGTTGAATTCATTTAGTCTTTCAAAAGTGTTGTTTCCATTTTTACCATAAATAGGTATAAGAAGGTAAGAAGAAGATAACTTCATGGGAGCGTATGAAGATAAGGCTTAAGGCTCAATTCCTACCAGGGGATTTTGAAGTTCAAATCCATAAGAGACTGCAAAATTTGAAACAAAGGGAACTAGATGTCAATGCATACACTGAGGAATTCCACAAACTTAGTTTGAGGGATAGGAAGCATGAGAATGAAGTGGAGAAATTGGCAAGGTACATGAATGGACTTAGGCAAAACATACAAGATGAGATAAGTATCCTCACACCAGACACTGTTCACAAGTGTTTTCAATTGGCATTAAGGGCAGAGGAAAAGATCATGAGGAGAAGTGAGCAAAATCAGAAGCATAAAGGTGGTAAGAACTTGAGAGGTAGAGGAACCTTTGGTAGAGGGTAGAATGCTCCAAGAAATGAAGAACCTCCAAACCAAGAAGGAAGTGGGGACTCACAAAGAGGAACATTTAGAGGATCCTTTAGAGGAAGAAGCAATTTTAGGGCTAGGTTTGGAAACTCAGGAAGATGAAATACAGTCTTCACCCGTAGGTGTTATCACTGCAGCCAAGTAGGACATACCATGAGTAGGTGCTTGAGAATAGCCTCAAGTTCATCAAGCTCATACTTGGGTGAAAGAAGGACTCAGTTAGTGCAAGAGGAGGAAACTCAGAGTGAGACCTCTCCAATCAAAAAGGAAGGGCCAATGATAGATGGGGAAAACTTAATGATGAGAAGGACAATGCTCAAGATACCCCAAGCTCAAGAGCCACCACAGAGGAAAAGTTTGTTTAGGACCACTTGTAAGTCACATGGGAAAATTTGTAAGGTGATTGTGGATTCAGGTTCTACTAAGAACATTGTCTTAGTTGAAATGGTGGATAAACTCAAATTGAAAATATTGCCTCACCTCACTCCTCCCTAATACATTTGGCCTAAAATTCCGACGAAGGTTTCCGACGGAGAAGGCATATTGTGACCAAATTTGATTTTTTTTTTGAAAAATGCCCACATTCGTCCGAATTTTGATGATAATTCAACATTTTGTTTTGACGGAGAAGGAATTGGCAATGAAATTTGTGATTTTTTGAAAAAGTGTCCGCGTTTGTCGAAATTCTGACGACCGCGAGCATTACTTATTAAAAAAAAAAAAAAAACCAAGCAATTTGATAAACATTAATCCCGCCTCTTCATCCCATCGACCTCTGCCATATTCACAAAAAAATTGGGCATTACAAGGAGGAAAATAGTTCTAGATTGCAGTGCTGCCAAGATCCGGTTGAAGAAAAAAGATAGCGTAATCAACCAATTCATTCACAGGATGTTTTCTTGAAGAAAAAATCATTATGTTTGTGACAATGTTTCGAATTTGCTTTATGTAGTGATGAAATTGTTTGAATTTTACATAGGAGGTTGCATTTGTGTTGGTTGATGATCAAGTTTTATCTTTATTATAATGAATTTTCATGCTCATAATTTTTTTTTCCCTAGCTCATATTCAGTCTGGTAGAAAAAGAGATAAATAAGATTGATTTGGATGGTTGATCAAATGAAATGATCAATTATCCTCTTTATAGGCATAACTTCTTAGGGAAGACCCTAATTAAGGAGCGGGATGACCTAAACCCGCATGATCAAATAGGGAAGAACATAGATTGTACCACTCTTGTACCCGACATCCATTGGAAGTGGCCTAAACGTAGGCTCTAGCTGAGGAGCTTAACTTGGGTATGGATGCTGGTATACATGGCTGTGATAGAAACTCCCTGCTGCAGGACCATCAGCCATGGTGTAGTGATCAAGTGCCATTTTTTGTTGGTGTTTTGGAAGGGAGGATAAGCGTACTGTGATAGGAAGGTGGTATAAAATGGAAGCTGAGAGGTATAAGGTTATGAGGTGTGGGCTAGGATAAGATAGGGAGGTAAGTGATGAAGGATGTAATGGTGAAAGAGTAAGTTAGGATATGTTAGGGGTTTCGAAGGTAGGAAAGTGAATGGGGAGAGATAAAAGGATGTGAATGATGGAATGGGGTTAGGTAGGTGAAGTAAAAGTAAATGTGTATGAGGTTAAGGTTTAGGATAGGATGTAGGAAAGTGAAGGAGGTTAAGAGAGGGGATATGAAAGGTAGATGGAAGGTAATAATAATAGGAATTGAGGTAAAGGTTATGAGGTGTGGGTTAGAAAATAGGGTGTAGGAAATGGAAGGAAGGGTCATCCATACCATAGTACTTCAAGAGGAGCACATTCACATGAGGGACAAGAAGAGTCATTTCATGTTGTAGTGTACCTCCTTAAACCTTCCACCAACACCAAACTCAATACCAAACTCTTTCCAAATCTCGCTAATGGACTAACTCAACTCATTGTCAAATTGTGACAGTCAATGCAAGGTTTAGGACAGTAATAATTAGGATCTTCTAATTATGGTGGGGCCTAGCCAACATAGGGCTATATGAGGCAGGGTTAAGTTCAACAATGATGTGTATTAGATTGTCATCAAAGTTTCATGTTATTGTTACTTTGTATCAATATTAACCACTTATTGTCATTTCATTATAATCAGTTTGTTATTCCTTATAAGAATTTGCAGTATTACCATAATTTGCATAACCTGAATCTGATTGTATTATGTATTCTTGAGATTACATGCATATATATAGATTTATATGTTATGTCTAGCAGTAACGTTATGTTATTTTAATGTTGTTTGAATAAATAGATAAAATTTACCTTCTTAACTTAATATGATATAAACTATCATTGACTTGATTAAGAAAATCTTAATTTATATTCAATGATGCACAAATCTGAATTTAAATATGTATATCATACTGGCTGATATATACTCTAATGCTAACTCAGGAAATTCATGCTTATACGTACCTAACACTGAACTTACCCCTGTCTTTATCCCTGTTGGTAGACTATCATTATTCATCTTGTATATGCTCTCTAAACTTGGGCATTAAGGTTGTCCTATGTATTATCACATGACTATTTTTTCTTGTTCTTAGGGTTGCCTATTGCTCTAAACATGATTGGCTTTTTCACTATGTTGACTACCACCTTTAATGGACTTCCATCATGAAGACTTATTACTATTGCCCTCTTTGACTGTCACAAGATGACTAAAATGTTTGCATAGATCTACGACTAGCAAGATCCTTATATAGTTACTAGGAGTCATGTCAGAGACACATAAAAGAATGATACCCAAGTTAGTAAGATCCTCTAATACTTAGTCATAGATCGCATTCTAACAACAAATAGAAGGTCATATCTTGGTAACCTAACTAGTCCATGAGTAGTAGCTCAAAATGTTATCAAAGCTATGTTAGGTTAGGAGCCTGAAGAACCTATAATGTGTTATAATGGGTTTTGAAAATAATCTATACTCAAGCCAACAATGGAATGGTAAGAAAGGGGGCAGTAGCTCAATGGTAGAGAAATTTATTAACAAATAGAATGCCTTAAGTTGGATGCCTTAAGATGACAAGAGAATTACCTACCAGCAAGGCTATTCAGCCGTGGCTGATCGACTACAAGAATTGAGTGCGCATACACAATGTTTGAGTGCATCCCTCACATAGGTAAATATGCTAAATGGAAATTGTTTCAAATTGAATACTTTACCAATAATCTAATTAATGTTGAGTTCCAACATGAAGTGAATATATTTGTTTTAAATAAGAAAGCAATGATAACAATGTGCATGACATTGGAATGCAGCCTGCTAATCGTGAAACACCACCTGCACATGAAGGTCCGGATGTGCATCCCAGTAGTGGAGGTATTCATTTGCTATTCAAATTTATTTATGTAGTTATTGTTACAATTAAACATCTTAATTTGTAATTAGAGTAGTAATTAATGTAATCTTTTTTGTTAATATTTTAGAGCATGTAGTCGGTGGTGACCAAGTGGAGCATGATCTGGGTACACAACATCAGGAATGTGATGTTCCCCACTCAGGTAAAGAGGACCAGTTCTATTCCTTTAAACAAATATAATTGCAATTGGTGTTCAACATTAATGTAACCTTTAGTATTTCAACTCCAGATGATCTAGAGGGTGTTCAACATGTTGAGGTTGAGGTTAGACAAAATGATGTGGCCCCATCAGGTAAAGAGTGCAACAATTGTGTTCTCTAAATTAATGAAGTACTTGTAATGATAATAAAAAATGTTTTGAATTTAACCCATTTCTTTGTTATTGCAGAGGACCCCCTTCGCTTCAGTGTCCTCGTTCTCAGTATAGGACTAGGCATACATTGAGATCACGAGCAGAGGGCGAAAGAACTGCAGAGGGGTGTAAGAACCCACCATAATTAACTCAACAAAATTGACCATTTTTTTTTTTGGTTTAATTTAATCATTGTGTTTGATTCAATCGCATACTCTGGGCATCCATCCATTTGGATTAGGCATTCATCCATTCGGGATGCACATCTAACCATATGGGTTAGGCATCTGTCCATATGGGACATAAGATTCCATCTATCCAATATGAGATAGGCATCTACCCATATGGGGTAGGCATCTATCCAATCGAGATAGGAGGTGCTCTGGCCAAAGACTTAGACTCATCGGGACCATTCGGGTCCTGAGCCACTCACTAAGTACTACACTCTTCTAATAGAAGTGCACCGAGGTCGCCATCCTTAGGAGTAATTAAATTACATAATACAAGCTTGAGTTCAGCCTTGGAATTTGGCTTAAATCCTCGGGAAGTCAAGCGAATCCATACGGGATTCCTTCCGAGTATGCATTGATTTACTTTTTCCCTTATTTTTTATACTTATCTTGCAAATTAGGATTCTATTCAACCCTTCTTCTTACCAAGCCTAGACCCCACCCATGAACGCCTGAGTACTAGGGACAACTCCGTCCCAAGACTGCCTACATACCCATTTCGGCACGAGATCAAGGCGTAGAATATGTAGTTCTATTTTCTACTCTAAGGTTTGATGTAAACTGATTAGTGGGTACACAACCCTTTCTAGGGTCAATGTCCCAGACAGTTTCTCTGCAGTTGCTACCCACGATGGTAGCGCTTAAGCAAAGGCTCAAGATGGCATATTGCTTGTGGCCTAAAATAACTAGATCCTAATTCTTATCATAAGCGTCACCCTTGACCAATTGTCAATCGACAACAATTATTCGAGATTAAATCAATTTTATAAAAGCATTCCATTCAATCAACCCTAACAGGGGTTTACTATGGTTAACTTAGCGGATGAAAGATCATTTCAGAATTATCTTATTAAATTATCGATCCAAAGGGGATTACCCGCCCCTTGGATTTTAACTTCCAATTGTCCCCTATTACTCCCCGATGATTTATAGGGATGATGCCATAGACATCGTTGTTGTAGCTTTATTAGGTGTTAAGTGCAGTAGTTCAACACAACAACATTACCTGTAAGCATGACCCAGAGGCATTGTATATACCGAACGCTGCTAGGTTTTGGTTTCCCAACATCTTTTATTTAATTTTCTAACTTATGATAAACATCATACTTGGAAACAATTATGAATTGAACGCGTATAATTTAGACATTGCAAAGCTCAATTAATTGAATTAACTACTTGATGAATTCCATGGAATAAAAACCATAACTAAAATTATTTATTATTCAAAACTTGAATTATAACTTGCATAATAATAACAATTAGGAAACTTGCATAATAATAATTAACGTGTAACTTGCATGGAGATGGAAACGCCAATAAATGTAATCAATGTAAGGAATTTGCATGAGGCAAAGGTAGTGTAAGTTACATGCAAGAATATCACCTATAAAGTCACTAGTCCCAAAAATAGAATTTAGCTTCAAATCATATTGACATGGATAAATTGCTAAGTGGATCTTAAGAAGGTATAATTTAATTTACAATTTATAAATTTGCTAAAACTAATTATAAATCTAAAAATTTACCTAAGTTTAAATTTTTTATTAAACTAAAATTTATATATATATATATATATATATATATATATATATATATATATAAAATTAACATTATACAAATTGCCACGAATTTAATTGAAATGGAATTTAAGAAAAAGAAAAAAAAAGATGAAAAGGGAGGAAGTGGGAGCGGGACCCACGGGTCCCATCACCACTATGGGTACTGTGGAAGCAGGCCCGTAGTGGTGAGGGGACCCCGTGGTCCCCTCCACTACCCCGCGGCCATTGCCGTGATAGTGACCGCAAGGGAAGTGGAGGGTACCACTTCCCCGACGGTTACTAAACCGCCTCCACTAGCCTACACGCCGCCCGATACTCATAAATTCTGAATGACGTGATTTCAAAATTAAAATTGCTTGCAATGTTTAATATGTTCTTTTTTCGTTTGATATAAATTTAATAATATATATATATATATATATATATATATATATATATATATATATATGTGGTTATATATTTCTGTTTTATTTCCAGTCTATTTACAATATAAGAGAGATATAAATATAACAAAAGGAATATTTTATGTGAATATGAATTTAATCATAGAGATGAAACAACCCAGGGAGATTAATTCGTTCCCAACAATGTACAGATAATTGAAAAATCGATGATTATGCTGAGTTAAACAAAGCTCTCAGAGGAAGAATTTCAGGAGCTAATATTTACAGAGAGGGATTTATTTCCTCATTCACAGAGAGATTTATTTCTACATATAAAAATAATCATGAAATCAAATGAGAGTAAAGATTCATTCACAGGGATGAATAGCAGAGAGGATTATTCACAGGGAAATATATTCCTTGATTCCAACTAATATTCACAGAGAGAAGTTTATAACTAGATATATATAAAAATAATTATGTAATCAAATAAGAATAAAGATCCATTCATAGGGATGAATAACATAGAGGATTATTCACAGGGAAATATATGAGATTTATATCTTATTATCAGGCATTTTCTGTTCATAGGGATGTAAGATTTTAATGTAGAAAAGAATTACATTTTAAATTCCCAATCCAGTAATGACATGAGAGAAGAAAGCAAGATCTGATATTTTCTAAAGAAAATTTAAACAAATATTAAAGCTATCTTTCACATGCAAGCAAGATCTAATATTTCTTCTTAAAAAAAGGAATTAAACAAATAATGAAGCTATCTTTTTCAATATTATCCCAAAAAGATTTACCACTAAAATTTTATAAAGGAAGATAATACCATTTTCTCATATGTGAATGTGAAATAACAAGAAGAGAACCTGGCTTATTGACATTTGGTGTTGAATCCTCCTTAGATCCTTCCTTGCAACTTTGAGAGGAATCTTCCAAACAACAACTTAGAATCCTGCTACGAAAATGAGACTACCAAAGAAGATCCTACTACTACAAACTTGGGAAATTTTCTTCCAAACATAATCAACCCCCTTCTTTGAAAGTTGCATACAATTTTATAAGAAAAATCTCTTAATTCCACTATCTAGATAAATTAATTAAAAAAAGAGATTCTTTTCCAATATTGGACTCATGCAAATTGATTAAACTTAGTGGGGGAGTTACATGCAAGGTGGTGGAGATTCCTCTAGAAGCTTCTTATTCTTCCTACAACATGTGCCATAATTGGGAGTGGAAAAATAAATAAATAAAAATAATGCCTTTTGAATTATATTCTCCAAGTGTGTCTGTGTGTGTGTTCGTTTTATTCTTTTATAACATTTATTCAATCATTTTAAGTAATTTAACCAAAAACATTATAGAATTGTATTTAAATCAAAAAGTGATAGAGGAGGGTTGTGACAAGGGGGGAAATGATGAAGAAACCGATGTTCCACTTAGTCTTTCCATAGCTTCAAAGAAAAAACAAAAAAATAAATGATTGTAATCTACCTTATTTGATAATGACTGATTTTTATGTGTTAGTGAATGCAATTATGTGCTAATTAATGGTTATGGATGATATGCGTTAATTAATATTGATGAATGTTGCCTATTAATTAATGGTAATCAATGTTATGTGTTAATGAACATTATGTGATATTAATGAATGAATGTTATATTTTATTAATGGTAGAAAGAATGAATGTTATAAGATGTTAACGGGGAATTTAGAGTGATGTTAGGGGGGGGGGGAGGGGCCAAATGAGCTTCCACCTTCACGTGGTTGGCCCTATTAAGTAGAGAATATTAAACTATTCTCGAAACCAAGCGAAGCTCAACAAGATAACACACTTTTCAATATTTGATTATATTGCACAGTTAATCTTATTGAATAATGTATATTGAATCTTAATTGCAGAGTCCAACAGAGCCAACACAAACAACAACACCACAAGTTGCTTAGTATAATGAACTCCCATATTGTCTTGTATGTGCACTAACAATATGAGTTTCTTCTAGTGTTGATATCCATGGCGGGACTGCAAAAGTTATGAATATGCCTCATCCTTGTAAGTTTTCTTTATTACTTGTCATTTTCTTTAGCATTTTGTTACTTCATGAATGAGATGTTTTCAGATGTATATTCCATGAATACCTCTCTATTATATGCTTCATGATCTCGCTTTTGATTCAACTCTTTATATGTCCTAAAATTGTATGAGCCTAATAGCTTCTACTCTTGTTGATAGTTTGGTGGCTCTGAACAATGGCTTCTTCGAAGAAGCGCGATCCTTGTAATTCTAGCCTTCCATGATGTGAAAAAGAGGTTATGTTATGAATAGTGGTCCAAATGATTTAGTTATTTCTTATTATGTTGAGTATGAGTAAATTTGGGCTTCCTTGGCTATGGTCACTATTTTGTACTAACTATTGTCATTTAGTGTGATTTGAGCATGGACTTCAAGTAATCATGAGGGTGGAAACAATATTCAAGTGTTAGGGGGTACGCGGCCTTGACCAAGGGATGAAAGTATCGAGAAAGTACAAGTGATTCATGTGTAGATTAATGTATCATTCACCTATTAATTCCTAGTAACATTCTCAAATAAACAAGCAAAGAGGTATGTTGAGTGCATATATACATTTTTTGTTGCCATGATATAAGTAAGATATCAAACATGTAACTTAGATTGATTTGCAATTTCATTCATAAATATTAGATCTTCCTTGTGGATTTTTGAATGCATAATGTCTCATTGATTTCAATATCTTTATTGCAAGTACTCTTTTCAGCATGAAACTCCACTCATTGAGGTCTCTTACCAAATGCAAGTCAATTATCCTATCAATGATGATACATTTTGCATGCATTTTATGGGGAAATCTTATTAATAGCTATGGTTGGGTTGTTAATTGTTTTGTGAAAATATATACAAGTAGATTGGGACATTAGAGTTATAAACACCATAAATTGTGTTTGAGATCATTGTCCTAATTGTAATAGTCAACCATCATTGGCCGAAGGCCACACCAACACCGTTGTGACACCAAGGTTTGTGCATACTGGTGTAAGGGCTACTCTTAGGACATTTCATTACCATTACATATACACACCTAGTGGGGTTTCCAAACACAACTTGTTTGAGTAGGTAGTATCACTAGTAAACTTGTGATTGTCACAATTGGTACCCTTAGGACAGTCATTAATATTTGGTCTATGACATTTTTTATGGCTTCTAAATGCTTCTATGGGGTGTACAGGGGTCCCACACATCTCTTCCAACATTCCATCCAAGGCACTTCACTCTCACCTATCTTATATTCCACTTTCTCTATGCTGCTATCCCAAATGTCCGACACATGTTGTTAACATTGCTTTGATAACTCCAAATTCATATCTAAGCTCATCCTAAGGTAACATGTTCATAGTCAATCAATAAGCTTTCTCTATGTGATTTCAAGTAAGATATTGATCTATATAGTTAATTTTGTGATTGATTTGAGGGATACATCCATTGTCAAACCTTAAGAAAATTTTGTTCCATATCCTAGATTTATTTTGTTTTAATTCTCAGTGAGTAATTTTCAATAGTAATAAAGTGATATATATCCTTATATTTCAATGACAAAAGATCAGTTATTTGAATAAATACATATAAAAATAAAATATATTTTTCAAATCTTATCTATTACAATTAAATATATATAACGATACCATATTATACATATCCCCATTTATATAATCAGTTACGTTCAATTACATTGTCAATTTGAAGATTTGGTCAAGTTTGAGGTAGGAACTCAAATTCCTCCTTTGTTTTTCAATAGAATTAATTTTAGTTTGTTGCAAATGAATTGTTGAGTGAATTAAAGTATTCTTCCAATTTAAATCTCTCCATTTGGATGATTATATGATTTGTATGAACCAAATTTGGAAATTATGAGTATATATGAGGTTATGTTGTTCAATTCTATTTGGGATGTTGAAATGACAAATCGAGGGAGTATTGTATTGTTGAGTTGATTATAATCAAAAGGCTAATATTGCATTTTCATTTTATGCACTTTGAAATTTCAAGGTTTTTGAGGTCCATCAGTTAAGGGTGTTTGTCTTGGTCCCATAGACTATTTAGTCTTGTGGACATCATTAAAATCTTTCATTCAGCAATGGTAATTGGCCTCATGACTGGTTTTTGGTCCAAACTTGGGAATTATTGAAAAGTTGTATTTGAGATGTCTTGCATTTAGATATGGCATGAGCTTAGTCCTAGAGTGAGACTAGGGAGTGGCTCCCACTCGTGTCCCTCGTCTGAAAGTGGTACACTTGGCATTCATGTTTGGGGAGTTTTGTAATCAAGTGATAACATAACAATAGACTTGGGTTAAAACAAATAACAAGAAAATTGGTTCCTTGAGCATGCCTTGAGGGCTATCACAACACCAAGGATGTTTTGGGAAGGCATTCTTGCACATGGAGCGTTGGGACTTGTGCGAAGAGGCATGCCCACTCACACAAGGATTATGTGATCATTGTTCTCATTCATATGAGAGAATGCTTGGTTCCATATGGTCCGTCCCCATGTAGCACATACGATGAAAGGAATACTTGCACATGGAGCGTTGGGACTTGTGCAAAGAGACATACTCGCTCATGTAGCATAGGGATTGTGTGATTGTCGTTCTTATCCTTATGAGAGAATGCTTGGTTCCATATGATGCATCCCCATGAGCACATACAATGAAAGGCAAGCCCGTACATGGAGCGTTGGCACTTGTGCGAAGACAGATACGATGACACTTCCTCCACTGCACTCTAGAATCTAATGCCTTGTGTAGTTTTAAAGTAGTGACCCTATGTGGATTCATGAATTGGTATCATCCATCTCTATTGATGTTGCACTATATTGTTCCATTACTTATGTCATGTATGCATCGTGTATGGCATGTGTGAGCCTATCATCCCCCTTGTATACTTTGATTGACTATTTGGAACTATCTCCACAAGCACGATGGGGTGGACCTAAGGGTTCCACGTGGTCAGGTGGCATTGCAAACCACCATTGGGGACCGATGGACTCAATTCGTGATCACCTCAGAGAGCACTTCCACCTCCCTCAACACATGTTCTTTCTCTTTCATCTATTCTTGCAAGTTGCAATTCAAATGTATATTGAAATAAGCATTGTAATCATTGATGATATGTTTATTAAACACTCCAAGTGGGGATTGATGTAATTGAACATAATTGATATGGTTTATGCTAACTTCACTTAAGTATATTATGGGCCCATAACCATAGGTCCCAAGATCAATTTCATAGCTAGAAAATAAGATATCTAAATGAGTTAAAAAAATTTAGGAGTAAACATGTGGGCATGTTGAACTATACAGGGGGAGAGATGACCTTTAAAGTTTTATTTTTTTATACCAAAATTTAAATTCAAACACCCTAGTTACTTAAACAAAAGAAAGGTTGGAACTATTTTATATCAAGTCTTTTGTGGGTGGTCATAATGCATTTATGTTTTCTTTTAAGATGCTAGTAACATTATTTTTAGTACTATCTTTACCTATTGTAATTTTCTATTGGACTCGATCAACCCAATAACTTTGTACATGTGATTTATTTTATTAAAGAGGATATTCATGTAGTCCAGAATGCATGATTATCGTCTTTGAATATATGTTGAATATATAATAACGAGTGACTACTTAGTATGAGATATATACATGTCATTTAATAGGTATATGTCATGTATTGACATAGGATGACACTTTATATGAAATTATCAATTTGGGATATACTTATAAGAAATATTTGTATATATAGTAGATAAATTCATTTCATGTATATATATAGTAGGTACGTTTTGGTAGCTCCCAAGAACAACTAACTTAGATAAGGTAGATAAAGTCATTTCATCTCCCTGATTGGATTTAAAGGCTCTTGTATTGGGTTAGCTAATTCCCTATTAGCACTATTTTTAATAGGTTTACTAGAACTCAGTGGTTCATATAGTCCTCTTAGGATTTGGACCATCTCAACCATGGTGCGCCTGATCATATTAGCTTGAAACTAGTGTGCCTCATATTAGCTTCAAACTTATGCCCCCTATTGGTAGCTGTTGGCGATAGAATATCATTCATTGTACATATCAATGAGGTGTGCTTTACATCTAGATAATAATATTTTTTTTTTAAAATAAATTTTTGTCAGAATTATGACAGAGACTAAACTTTCCACTGACGATGGAATCGTCTGACCAACAACGTTCTCGTCGGTGCAAAGTTTCTGGAATCCGTTGAAATTTAGACTCAAACTACACAAATATTTGACGAGGATGTTGTATGTCTGACGACACTTCCTTGTCGGACGGTTGTCGATGCATATTAATGGATCGACGAAAAAACCGTCGGACAAACAACATTCCCGTCGGTGCAAAGTTTCAAACTTCCATCAACATTCCGACATAATCTAAACAAACATCCGACGAGGATGCTGTACGTCCGACAACTTTTTTGATCGAAAGAGCGAACATGCCCACCGTCAGCAGAGTCCATGGGGTTGTCATACTTCCGACGGTCAGAGGCATCGTTGACAAGTCTGATGATGAGTTTTCAACGACTACTTATGTCGGTAGTCCGATGAAATAGTTGCAATTTCAACAATTGACCGTCGAAAATTAGCCCCAAATGTACTAGTGCCTTACAAGGTATCATGGCTCAACCAGGGTCAACATATCTTAGTTGATGAACAAGCATGGGTGGACTTTGAAATTGGTGAGTATAAAGACAAACTACTATGTGACATATTGCCTATGGATGCTTGTCATTTGCTTTTGGGCCGTCCATGGCAATATGATGTGAGAGCTTGTCATGAAGGAGAAAGGAATAGTTACCTCATCACCAAGAATGGGAAGAAGTACCAAATGGATCCATTACTTGATCCAAAGGAGGAAAAGAAAGTAGGATCAAGTGTGATGTTGATGAGAGGAAAAGAGTTCCTTAAGGTGTTAAAGCAAGAAGGTCATCAGGGCCATGCTATAGTGTTGAAGCCTAAAGATGAAGCTAAGGCAAATATAATGTGAAGTGCCTCAAGAAGTGCAAGGGCTACTAAAGAAATATGCAGAAGTTATAGGAGATGAAATGCCTGATTCCTTGCCTCCAATGAGAGATGTGAATCATCAAATAGACTTGATACCAGGGGCAAATCTTCCTAACAAAGCTACTTATAAAATGACACCTAGTCAAAATGAAGAGATCGCCAAACAAGTGCAAGAACTCTTGGAAAAGTGGTTAATTAAAAAGAGTTTGAGTCCATGTGTTGTTCCTACTGCATTAGTGCCTAAAAAAGGAGGTAAATGGAGGATGTGCACTGACTCAAGAGCAATCAATAAGATCACTATAAGGTACCAGTTTCCCATGCCAAGGATTGAGGACCTATTGGACAATCTAGGTGGAGAAAGCTACTTCACAAAGGTGGACTTGAAGTATGGTTATCATCAGATAAGGATCAGACCTAGTGATGAATGGAAGACAACCTTTAGAACCAATGCAGTCCTATATGAGTGGTTGGTGATGCCATTTGGTGTCACCAATGCACCTAGTACCTTTCAAATGCTCATGAATGAAGTCTTAGTTGAGTTTATTGGTAGATTTGTTATTGTGTATCTTGATGAAATTTTGATCTTCAGTAGGTCCAAGGAGGAACACCTTAAGCATGTGGATATGGTCTTGAAGAAGTTGAAGGAGGCTCAACTCAAAATCAACCTTGAAAAATGTGAGTTCTTGAAAACAGAGTTAGTTTACCTTGGTTTTGTTATTTCTCAAGGATGTTTAAAGATGGATCCAAGTAAAGTAGAAGCAATACTTAATTGGCCCACATCTGGAGGCATAAGTGATGTTAGGAGTTTTCATGGAATGACATTGTTTTATAGGAAGTTTGTGAGAAACTTTAGCCATGTTTGTGCTCCTATACTCAACACCATCAAAGGAGGGATTACATGTCATTTTAAGTGGACAGAGGAAGCCCATAAGGGATTTGAATTGTTGAAAGATAAGATGGCAGAGCTACCAACCCTTAGATTGCCTAATTTCAATCAGTTGTTTACAATAGAATGTGATGCTAGCCAAAGGGCAATAGGGGCAGTTTTAAGCCAAGAAGGTCATCCTATAGCCTTCTTCTCAGAGAAATTGAATGAAGCTAAACAAAGATACTCCACATATGACTTAGAGTTGTATGCCATGGTGCAAGCATTGAAGAAGTGGCATCATTACTTGCTGCCCAAAGAGTTTGTAGTTTTCACTGACAACCATGCCCATAGTTTCCTCAATGGGAAAGAGAAGTTGAACCAGAGACACCTAAAGTGGGTTGAATACCTACAATCCTATATCTTCAATATTAAGCACAAAAAGGGCACAAAAAATAAGGTAGCTGATGTATTAAGCAGGAGAGTCATGACTATGCAGGAGATACAATTGCAAAGTGTGGGTTTAAATAAGTTAAAAGACCTCTACAAGGATGATAAGGATTTTGTAGAGATATATAGGGTTTGTTCTAATTTCTCTAACACCTCTCATGTCTCTTATTCAGAATATATGATACAAGAGAGTTTTTTGTTCAAAGGACATCTTCTTTGCATACCCCATTGTTCTATGAGACAAAATATTATCCAAGAAAAGCATCAAGGAGGTTTAGGAGGTCATTCTGTCATAGATAAGACTTTGGAGCAGATTAATAGGTTTTACTATTGGCCCAAGTTGCAATCAGAAGTGAGAAGGTTTATAGAACAATGTGCAATCTGTCAAAGAGCAAAAGGATCATCAAGTAATGCAGGTCAATATCAACCTTTGGTCATACCTTAGAGGCCTTGGGAATGTTTGAGCATGGATTTTGTGTTAGGCTTGCCAAGAACTCCAAGGGGATTTGATAGTGTGTATGTGGTGGTAGATAGGTTCAGCAAAATGACACATTTCATACCTTGCAAGAGAACCAATGATGCCACCTACATTGCAGGCCTCTTCTTCAAGGAGATGGTCAGAATTCATGGTCTTCCAATCAACATAGTTAGTGATAGAGATGTGAAGTTTTTAAGCCACTTTTGGAGGACACTTTGGAGAAAATTGGGCAACAAGTTATCCTTTTCATCTGCCTATCATCCTCAATTAGATGGTCAGACACAGGTAGTCAACAGATCATTGGGTAATTTGTTAAGATGCCTTACAAAACAACATGGGCATACTTGGGATTTAGTACTTGGTTAGGCAGAATATGCATACAATGACTTAGTGAAACGAAGCACAAGTAAAAGTCCCTTTGAGATAGTGTATGTATTTCATCCTAGGGGCATATTAGAGCTCATACATCTCATTTCTATGGCACCCAGGAGTGCACAAGGTGAGAATTTTGCAGAAGGTATCAAAGAGGTGCATGATAAGGTAAGGAAAACCTTACAACAAAAGTCGGAGCAGTATAAGGTGCATGCTGATAAAACAAGAAGGAATGTGCAATTTAAAGTTGGAGACTTAGTATTAGCATACCTAAGGAAGGAGAGACTTCCAAAAGGGAAACCTACCAAGCTAATGATGAAGAAGATTGGACTTCTCAAGGTGGTGCACAAATATGGACAAAATGCATATGAAGTTGAAATCCCTTCCACCTTGGGTATTTATCCTATCTTTAATGTGTGCGATCTCTATCCATACAAGGGAGAATCACAAGCACATCAGTTGGAAATTTCATCACAGGTTAATGAAGATTGGGTGAGGGATTTGCCACCAAGACAACCGATCAAGTTGGAGAGTATCTTAGACACCAAGGTAGTAAAGAAGACAAGGAAAGGAGTCTACAAGAATTAACTTGTCAAGTGGGAAGGGTTACTTGACTCAGATGCTATGTGGATGTTATAATCAACTATACTTCAGCATGGAGTGGAGATTGCAGACCTCTTAACTCAAGGGACTTGATTTCTTTGTCCCAGGGGAGTATGGTGTAGGGCACCTAACGCTCCAAACATGAAATTTTGTTTTATTCTAAGTTTTTTGTGTTGTATTTCATGATGTAATAATGGATCAACCATTTGGGACTCAGTAGAGCCATGGTTGAGTTGTCCAAGCTTTTGGTTGTGTCATTTGTGTTCAGGATGCTATCAACCTAGGAAGTTGAAATGCTAATGTAGATCACAAGAGTAGTACTATAGATCATTGTTATCATGTAATAGGGGTCTATTTTATTGTGTTTAGGTCTTCTAGGATTCTTGAGGGACTTTGGGAGCCTTGGAATGCACTTGAGTTCAAATTTGCAACCAAGGTGTCAAAAAGATGTAAAAGTTGTTGAGCAACATTTTGCAAAAGTTAAATTTTTTATGATTGGCCTTGTAAAGTTGGTTCAACCAACTAAGACATGAGGATTTAAGCCAAAATAAACTTCATTTTATGGGTTGGATAATTTGGAATGCAAGAACAAATGTTTGAGTTGCAAGCAAATCTTGTTTTCTTCACTGTTTAACAGTTTTCTTGATTTTTCATTGCATTGTACGGTCAAGTACGGACTTGTCAGAGAAATCTCATTACAGGGCATGAGTGTTTCTTGAGTGTACTTTCCAGCAAGGTAGATTAGTAAGTTTGTTTGTGTTTGGTTGCAGAGATCTCATTCATTCTTTGTAACAAGGTGTAAAACCCTTGCAAAGTAGGGTTTAAGAGCAAAATGGCTCTAACTTGAGCATCCATTGATGGCACCTGTTGAAATCAAGTGGAATGCCAAGTTAGGGTCTATAAATATGATTAGAGTAGGGTTTGTTTTTTTGCAGGCCTTTGTGGTGTTTGTGCAATGAAGCCCTAGACTCACTGCTAGGAGTTCGTGAGTGAGGACAATAAAAGATGTGCAAATTCTGAGCATGTGTGGATTGGTAGAAGAGAAATGGACCCATGGTTGGAAAGCCCTATGAATGCCATAAAATAATCCTCAACTTATTTGAGAAGATGTTTTGATTGGTGAAGGGATTTAAAGCCATCTTTCCAAGTCACCCGGGTAGGCCAAACCCCTTGAAATTAGGACAAATTTGGTTCTCATATGTGTACGAAAAAAACCAGATGCAAATTTGAAATATTGTTTGTATCCCTGAAAAGGATATCCAAATCTATAATTTATTTGTGGCCTTATTTGGGAAGTTTTGAAACCAAGTCCTTAAAACCGCCAAGGGAGGGCTAATTGTATTAGGCCTATTTGAGCCCGGTGGAGACAAAGAGTGGTTAGGAAACCTTAGCAATGGGTTTGAAGATGCCCAAACCCTTTAAAGACATCAAAGATATAATGTAAAAGTATTTTGCACACCTAGAACTAGCTGGTGCGTTGTGATCCTTTGCAGAGGTTGTTAGAGCCTTAGGAGTGGTGTTGGGGATTGAGGTGAAAACCTCAACATGAGGTGTTGATTGACTAAGATCAGTGGCTATACCTTTTAGGCAAGCCAAATTGGATCAGACCTTGGAGGTATAGATAGTAAAACCCCTACCAAGTGCCATTGGATGGGCTTGAGGAGTTAGAGGGTTGAGTAAGACAAGAAACCAAGAAGGTGAATAGAACAAGCTCCAAGACTCTCTGCATCAAAACCCCTTAGGGAACTGAATTAGCAATTATGAGGAAGATTAAATACAATATTCAAAAACACACAAATGGCCTATATGATGATATAAATTTGATTTATCTAATGCTCTTGAATGATAAAATAAATCATCTATTGGTTATCCAGTATCATGATATGCTTCCTTTGTTTATTGTTAGTGCTAAATGCATATCTTTAAATGCCATGACTTAGTGACTTATCATGTGAAACTGCAAAAAGTTAACCCTAGGCTAATCTTTAGTTGTGAATTTGTTAACCATAAAGCTTAGTTCTTTTCTTATATAAAGTAGTTTGATATAATTCATTCTAATACATGTTTATTTAAATAATGCTAGAGAAATGTAAACAACTTCAATTTTTTAACTAAATCAGACTAATGTAAATAATTAGGAAAGTAAAGCTACCAAATGGAAATAGAAATGTTGTGAGAGAGTGTCCTTAGAATATCTAGATACTAAAAAACATAAAAGAACTAGGAATAATGTTGAAAGTAGGAATCTAAATGTTTTTAGCTTTTTAGCAATTATTGTGACGCTAGTGTTTAGTCTAGATACCTTTGCAAGATACCAATGCTAGAGTGCGGTGCTCATGTTTCTCACAAACCCTATTTGGGTGCTACTATAGGTTTTATATGATTTATGTTTCCTACATCTCTTAAGGATTTGAAACTTTCAAAACTAATTAACTTAGGTGTGTCCTTAATCCAATCATGTATCCATCAAATCAAAAAAATCTTTAATTGCACGCTCTAATATTATAATATCTCAAGGGGTAAATTTTGGGTTTGGTTCTTTGAGAGACTAGATTAATTGATCCCATGTGATGGCATTTTCAACCTCATTAGTAACCTTGGTAAATATCTAAGTGTGTAATGAGCAAAATCCTAGTAGGAGATCTATTGATTTGGTGGTGCGTGTGTGTGCAATGGAGGACACAATAGGTAGTGGAATGCCATTAATATATTTAGGATACAATCAAGATGGATTGACTCTTCAACAAGGATTTTGGAGAGAAAATATAATGAAATATTTGGTGTATAGAATTTAAAATTGAAACCTTAGATTAAAGGAGAATATTAGCATCAAGATAGGAATCCAAGAGTGAAGCGAAAATGATGGAGATCAAGAAGGAACTTCAACTATGGATAATCTTCAAATTATTAGATATGGAAGAGTATAGATGGATGGTGGAGATAGAAAAGCTTATTATTATCCCTTAGAGGGAAAATTTTAGTATTTGGAGAGAATAGATGAGTATTGTAACTAGAGATTGCAAAGTAATCACTTAAAAATGATATGAATGGATAGGGTACTCATCTCAAGGAAAAGAATGAGTCTTTGGGAATTAGTGTAAATGGGGGTGAATAGGGATAAAGATAATATAATAAGTATGGGATTGTTATCCAAATTTAACATTAGAGTAAGTAAGGCGGACACACTATTAAATGAGTAGTAGTATGTATGTGTCAATTTCAACATTAATTTTTTCCCCCAATTCGATATGCATATGAATATGTAATATGAGAATGCATTAAAATTGTAGCATCATAAATTATATCCCTATGCAATTTCTTGCTTAGTTAGGCCCTCTTTTGGCACATATGACCTCCCGCCTCTTGTCCCGTTCATCGCAGCTAAATTCCATGTGTCATTTTGGCTTCTCCTTCTCATTTTGGACCTTAGGTCCCAATTTGATGTTGGGAGAGCATGGCACCCCGATGTTTGGCCCCAAATTCAAACAACATGTTTGGCTAGGTTGAGTGGAAAATATTTTCTCGTGTCAACCAACTTTGAGTTTTACACCTCAAAATGATTGGGAGATTTATATAAGAAACGTATCCTCCCTCATTTTAGGTGGAAGACTAATATCTGGCTCTTATTGTTAGATCCCAGATACAACTGAGGGGGGGGGGGGGGGTGAATCAGTTGTATAATAAATTCAAACCAAAAACCAATTAACCAACTTAATGCTTAATACCGGTAAACCAGTTAAGTATGCCAGTAGACAGTGTTAACAATAAATTGCTATACCGGTAAGGATTAATGCATGAAACATAAACATAAAGTCATCCACAACACATAACACCAATATTTGTACATGGAAACCCTGTAAGGGGAAAAACCATGGTGGGAAACCTTACCCACAATCAGATGATACTATTGCAGATAGTAAGTGTACATAATGGGGTTTGCACATGCAGAAAGGCCAACAGCCTAGAGCTCACTGCTCAATCAGAAAATGGGAGTCACACTGACTACAGTTGGATGGTTAAATCCAATAAGAATGTACTGTACAAAATAACATCTTCATATGTGGATTCAGTACCGGTGTAATGTTGATATGCTTCTACAAAAACCTAGCTTCACATTCAAATGATGTCTTCGTGTACACCTCTGCTTAATCTTGCATATACCTTCACACAATTCTTTTTCGCATTCCACACTTGATCTTACAAATAAGATCTTACATTTATACCATACCCTAAGACCAATTTTAGTAGGTCGGCTCTACAAGATATTACAATAAAAACATTTTACATTCAATATAATATCCGATGCAATAACCGATTAAACATGTCAGCTTAGTGCATTTACATCAATGATAAATCATCTCCATATCGTGCCATGCTGATCTGGAAAAGATAAACCTGCCGGTGTAACCCTAAATAACCTGGCCCTATTTGCCAGTAAAAGCAAATATCCAAATATGAATATACCAATGATTAATTCTTCAAAAAAAAGTGTCCACATGATGTTTTCGACATTACTAAGTGTCTTCCATATCATTCCAAGTGCCGGTGAACATTATATCCTACCGGTGAACCATGTACCAGTAACTGTGCAATAGTTGCTTGCCGGTGAATGTTGCTGGATCTCCAAAGTGCTTGTTTTCAGTAGGTGTTGACATCAGTGACAAAACCATACCAAAATAATAACAATCTCCCCCTTTGGCATTAATGGCAACACAAGATGGAAAAACCATCAAAGTGCCAAAACAGAAATGCCAAATACCAAAAACCAACAATCTCAATTTCTCCCCCTGGGAGCAACATGAGTTTATCCAAAGATTTATTTTCAATACCAATCTCTCCTCAAAAGATAATGTGTTTTTCCATAGATATCTCTCCCCCTTTGACATCAAATGCCAAAGCTACAAAATTCAAGTTCATACAAAATACCAACTACTCCCCCTGAGAAGTAGCTTCCTCATCAAAGACCGAAGTAAAAGATTTGTCTTTCAATTCTGTCGGTTGATGACAATCATCAACTATCTAAGTCTCTACCGGTGGTGGTATGACTCCAAGCTGATCTCTGAGATATTCAAAAGTCTCCTTAGGAAAAGGTTTTGTGAAAATATCTGCAAGTTGTTCTTTAGTATTCACATAAACCAGTTTTATCTCCTTTTCTTCAACTTTTTCCCTTAGAAAATTCAGCTTGATAGAAACATGTTTTGTTTTAGAATGTAATACCAGATTCTTAGATATATCAATTGCTACAGTGTTATCACAATATATAGTAATGGGTTCCTTGCATTTTACCTTTATGTCTTTCAACATTTGTTTAAGCCATAGTACGTGTGTACAGTTAGTTGCTGCTGCAACATATTCTGATTCTGCTATTGATAAAGACGTGCAACTTTGTTTCTTACTCAACCAAGAAACTAATCTTTTTCCAAGAAAGAATGCTCCTTCAGTGGTGCTTTTTCTATCATCCACATCTCCTATCCAATTTGCATCTGTGTATGCACATAGATCAAAATTTTCATCTCTAGGATACCATAATCCAAGATTTTTTGTGCCTTGTAAGTATCGGAAAATCCTTTTTACTGCTGATTCACGATTTTCCCTAGGATTACTTTGAAATCTAGAAACAATACATACTGCATTCATAATATCAGGCCTAGTTTGTGTCAAATACAGTAAACCTCCTATCATAGATTTGTATCTAGTTGGATTAACAGGTGTAGATTCATCCCTTTGAGATAATTTGTCATTTGTAGTCATAGGTGTGCTTACCGGTTTAGAGTTCTCCATCCCAAATTTCTTTAGTAATTCTCTCAAGTACTTGGATTGAATCAAAAATATACCTTTATCAGTTTGTGAAATCTGCAATCCTATAAAGAATTTTATTTCTCCAATCATAGACATTTCAAATTCTTGTTGCATTTTAATAGAAAATTCCTTACATAATCCATCTTCTCCTCCAAAGATTATATCATCAACAAATACTTCAATAATCAAGATGTCATCATTAGTTATTTTATAATATAAATTGCTATCTACATTTCCTTTAGTAAAACCAATCTTTAAAAGATACTTATCCAACCTTGCATACCAAGCTCTTGGGGCTTGTTTCAATCCATACAAAGCTTTTCTTAACCTGCAAACCATATCATTGTCATCTGTCAGAGAAAATCCATCAGGTTGTTCAATATATACTTCCTATTCAAGATCTCCATTCAAAAATGCACATTTAATATCCATTTGATAAACTTTGTAGTCCTTGTGAGCTGCAAAAGCCAAGAATAATCTAACTGCCTCAATTCTGGCTACTGGTGCAAAGGTTTCATTGTAATCAACTCCTTCTTTCTAAGAATATCCCTTACACACTAGTCTTGCTTTATTTCTGACAACCTTACCATCTTCATTAAGTTTGTTTCTAAATACCCATTTGGTTCTAATTACATTTTTATCTTTTGGCCGGGGAACTAATGTCCAAGTATTATTTTTCTCAATTTGTCCTAATTCTTCTTCCATAGCTTTAATCCAAAATTTATCTTCACATGCCTCATTGATAGATGATGGTTCAATTTGAGAAATAAGACATACCTCTTCATTTGCCAATCTTCCTCTTGTCATAACTCCTTTAAATTTGTTTCCAATTATCTGATCTTCAGAATGATTCAATCTTACATACCGGGGTGTCTTAGTTTGTTGTTGTTCTTCAATTACTGTGGAATCCTCTGATGATATCAGGGTAACTGGATCTTCATTATGTACCGGTGGATTTGGTGTAGGTTCATTTGTCACAATTTCTGTTGCCGGTTCAGAGTCTATGTACCTTGATGTTCCTTTGAATTGTTCATCAATCTTTACATTTGTACTCTCAATAATTTTCTGCAATCTCTTATTAAAACATCTATATGCCTTGCTCTTAGATGAATAACCAAGAAATATTCCTTCATCACTTCTAGGATCAAATTTGCCAATATACTCATCTCTTCTAATATAACATTTACTTCCAAAAATTCTGAAATACTTAAGAGTAGGAGTATTACCAAACCATAGTTCATGAGGGGTCTTACCGGTTTCACCTTTGATGTGAACTTTGTTGAATGTATAGACAGCAGTGCTGACTTCTTCTCTCTAATACACATGTGGTAGATTTGCTTTTGATAACATACTTCTTGATGCATCCAAGATAGTTCTATTTTTCCTTTCAACAACTCCTTTCTGCTGTGGTGTCCGAGGTGCTGATAATTGTCTTTTGATTCCATTCACTTCATAGAATGTATTAAAGTCCTTAGATGTGAATTCTCCTCCTTGATATGATCTTAAACATTTGATTTTCTTACCGGTTTCATTTTTAACCATTGCTTTGAATAGTTTGAACTTCCCAAGTGCTTCTGATTTTTCTCTGAGAAAAGTAACCTAACACATTCTAGAATAATCATCAATAATTAGCATGAAATATCTATCACCTTGTAAGCTTCTAGTTCTAGCTAGACCACATAAATTAGTTTGAATCAAATCAAGAGCATTATTGGATTTTTCTGGAATACTTTTGAAACTAGCTCTAACTTGTTTTCCAAATTGACATTCCTTACAAATTGTATTATAAGGTTTCACAATTTTAGGTAGATCTCTAACTGCCTTAGAAGTACTGATTTTTACCATGCAATCAAAGTTTACATGACATAGTCTCTTATGCCATAACCAACTTTCATCTATATGTGCAATCAAGCACTATTGTTCAAATGAAAGATATTACCTCTAGTCTGATTACCGGTTGCAATTTCCAAACCAGTTCTATTCATGGTTTTGCATTTTCCATTTTTAAATTGTAACTGAAATCCCTTCTCAACTAATTGACCAGCACTTAAAAGATTGTGCTTTAATCCTTCAACATAGTAGACATTGTCAGTGTTATGCTTACCATCAAGAGATATTGAACCCTTACCTTTGATTAAACAGGCTTTGTCGTCTCCAAATCTTACTAAACCTGCATTGTATTCTTGAAAGTTCAAGAATTTACCTTTGTTTCCTGTCATATGATGTGAGCATCCTGAGTCAATGATCCATTCATCCTTTACTTCAACTTTGGCTGCTAGGGCTTGTTCTACCGGTTGAGCAGTAGGTTCCAGTTGATCTTCTATTATAGCAACAAAAACCCATCCATTGTTTGCTGGATCCTCATCAAAATCATCAGTCACACCTTCATCAACAATGTAACAATATTTGTCTTTGTTTTTCTTAAATCTGTATCTCTGATATTCAGGATTAGGCTTGTATGTTCTTCTAGCTTCTTCTCTTAGTCTAGCATGTCTATCAGGGCATCTCGAAGCCATATGACCAATCTTATTGCAGTTAAAACATTTAAAGGGTGCTTTACCTTCATACTTACTTCCAATTGGACCTTTTGGCATTTTTCTTGCAAATAGTGCTTCAAGTTCTTCAAGCTCTTCATTCTCCTTCCTGGTTTCTTCAAGTTCCCTTGCATAAAAGGCTTTCCAGTTTGATTTGTCAAATGATGGAGCAGATGATGTTGATGCTTTAAAGGCCAAATCAGTTTTTATAGTAGCAACATGACCAAATTCCTCAATTTCAAAGTCTGAAAGTTTTCCAATCAATGTATCCCTAGTTACTGATGTATTAGGCATTGTTCTCAACTCATTTATAGCAGTAACCTTCATTTTATATGCCAGTGGAAAACCTCTTAAGATTTTTGAAACAATTTCATCCTCACTCAAAGTTCCTCCACAACATTTAATACCCAAAACAATTTCATTTACTCTTTCCATAAAAGCAGAAACCTTTCATCTTCTTCCATTTTCAGATGTTCATACCTGACTCGGAAGCTTTCAAGTTTTGCAATTTTGATTGTGGAATCTCCTTCATTCAGTGTTTCCAAATGATCCCAAATAGCTTTAGCAATAGACCTATCTGATAATCCCATGATTTGTTGATATGATAATACGCTCAAAAGTGCTTCTCTTGCTTTGCAATCATTCTCTTCATCTTTAGCTAAGGTAGTTGGAGCAGTCTGACCAGCTACAATAGCAGTATAACCATTCTTAGTTACTTCCCAGATGTCTTTACCAATGCAATTCAGATGTGTCTCCATCCCGATCTTCCATATCCCATAGTTGGTTCCATCAAGTTTAGGATTGTCCTTCCTGAAGTAATTAGTAGACATTGGATCTCCTCAAGTTGTTAAACTTCTACAAAAGAGGACTAGGCTCTGATACCAATTGTTAGGTCCTAGATACAACTGAGAGGGGGGGGGGGTGAATCAGTTGTATAATAAATTCAAACCAAAAACCAATTAACCAACTTAATGCTTAATACCGGTAAACCAGTTAAGTATGCCAGTAGACAGTGTTAACAGTAAATTGCTATACCGGTAAGGATTAATGCATGAAACATAAACATAAAGTCATCCACAACACATAACACCAATATTTGTACGTGGAAACCCTATAAGGGGAAAAACCATGGTGGGAAACCTTACCCACAATCAGATGATACTACTGCAGATAGTAAGTGTACATAATGGGGTTTGCACATGCAGAAATGCCAATAGCCTAGAGCTCACTGCTCAATCACAAAATGGGAGTCACACTGACTACAGTTGGATGGTTAAATCCAATAAGAATGTACTGTACAAAATAGCATCTTCATATGCTGGATTCAGTACCGGTGTAATGCTGATATGCTTCTACAAAAACCTAGCTTCACCTTCAAATGATGTCTTCGTGTATACCTCTACTTAATCTTGCATATACCTTCACACAATTCTTTTTCGCATTCCACACTTGATCTTACAAATAAGATCTTACATTTATACCATACCCTAAGACCAATTTTAGTAGGTCGGCTCTACAAGATATTACAATAAAAACATTTTACATTCAATATAATATCCGATGCAATAATCGATTAAACATGTCGGCTTAATGCATTTACATCAATGATAAATCATCTCCATAGTGTGCCATGCTGATCTAGAAAAGATAAACTTGCTGGTGTAACCCTAGATAACCTGGACCTATTTGCCGATAAAAGCAAATATGCAAATATGAATATACCAATGATTAATTCTTCAAAACAAAGTGTCCACACGATGTCTTCAACATTACCAAGTGTGTTCCATATCATTCCAAGTGCCGGTGAACATTATATCCTGCCGGTGAACCATGTACCAGTAACTGTGCAGTAGTTACTTGCTTGCCGGTGAATGTTGCTGGATCTCCAAAGTGCTTGTTTTCAGTAGGTGTTGACATCAATGACAAAACCATACCAAAATACCAACACTTATATGAATCATGAACTCAACTTAGGAGGAGAACTATAGGACATTCAATTCAATAATTCAAGGAATTTCATCCCACCATATTATTCATTGTGGCAACCTTCAACAACTTTCATGCAAACATTTCGTTTTGTGATATCATTTTAGGTCTTTTGTGTGGAGTCATGCTATTGCATCAACATTTGTAATCATTTTTAAAGAAGCATTTGCATCATCAAGGTACAAGACACTTCTATTCTTAAATCTACCCTCAGGTATATATTAACACACTTTCCTTTAAAGATCAATTCAATTCAATTCAATCTCAAGGTTGATTCCAAAACTGGGGTTTGACTTAAAGGAAAACCCCTCTCTACCCAAAATTTTCCTCTTTTCTAGTTGTGTAGGAATAGGTGGTGCACATATGATAATAGGTATAGACTAATCAAGTGAATATCTATAGCACACACTTTGTTAGAGAAGAAAGTGCCAAAAGTGGGTCAAGCATAGTGCCCTAGTCCTTGGAGTAGGTCACCTAGTGTGCCCCAATCCCTGCACTTTTGCCTCAAATTTGGACTATGAACTAGTATTAGTCTATTTTATTGTATTCTCTTTTGGAATTGAGTTCTCAGCTTGTCATAGCCCTACACGCATAGAAAAGTTCATATTATCACATTGCCTTGCATTCTTCTTCCTAATTTGTAGTCATTTTCAAGTATTCCCCATGAGTGACCATTGAATCCACTTTGTGCTTAATAACATCTTGGGCCAAATGGATCATTCTCTATCTCAATGTAACCAAAGCGGAAATAGTCTTGTGTTTCCTAATTGGCAAGTGAACCTATTTCCCACCCATTATATTTTGGTAAACCCGACGCTTCTTACATTGCATTGATCCTTATTAGGTGTCTTGCATTGTTCATAATGGAATTCACTGAATCCAATTAGTTTTCTATTTTTCTTATGATTACATTGCTTCTTAGTTACATTTATCAGAATCTTTGTTAGACAATAGTTTCTTTCACTTCATGTTGCTTATTTTCATTCATAGTACTCTTGCATATGACATCATTAGAATTACAAAAATATTTCCTAATTACAAATCATTTCTCAAAGTTTTTATCCATGTTGCATGTTGTTTTATGATGACATTCTTAAGAAAATGCATAGCATATGTGGACCATATAAGAGATTTTGTAGAAAGTGATAATCCTATAGATGAAATTGAAATGAATAAAACTTGTACCCCCTCAGGTATCTTTTGTTAATGAGGCCAAAGTCCATACTCCAAGGTCCTCTCCTAACAAAGAAGTCTTGGTGCAAGATGGACAAGATAACTAACCACTTAAACCACTCGAGATCCTCCTTATTGTTCTGCATCTTATCTCCATTATCAAAATATTCTATAACAAGATTATGTTATGTACTTTATTCACATATGATATATCTCCTAAAATAGAATCAAGAAAAGATGAATATTTAGATGACCCTCCTTCAAAATATATCAAAGAGGACATGACCAATGATGATAGAAAGGAAAATATTCCTACTAAGGATATTCTTTTTTCACCTCATCATCCCTTTGGCCCTTCACATTATCCTCAAACAATACATTTTAAAGAAATTCACGATGAATATCCTTCTTCTTCGAAATTACAAGCATCTTATGAAGTTGTTAATGATATGATTTCAAAACAAGTCTATAGAGGACAAGGACTTAGAAAACATGAAAAAGGAATTAAGGTCCCTATGGATAATCCCTTACAATCTACTAGAGAAGGTTTAGAATATCCCAATTCATGAGTAGCTAGGGTTGATCTATATAAGGTTCAAATGCTTAAGGAGTAATTTGTAATACATTTAGACTATCATCCATCTAAATATGATTCTTCTTCAAATAATTATCCTCCTCCCTTACCAATCCTTTTGCCACAAGAAAATAACCCTTCTTCTCGCACTAGTATAGCTCAAGAAATGAGACCTATCCATGTTGAGGATCATGAACAATTAGCTACAAGAATATCTTGGAGGTTGAAATATGACAATACTGTTACTTTTCCTTTCATAACATATGTCAATAATTATAATAACAAAGATGGTGATGTGTATTGTTGTTTTCATCAGAGTTATTCTCATTCTCTTGTACATTGTAAAGATTTTAAAGGAATTTGTTCAATATCAATATGATAGAGTTCATATTACTCTTACAACTATTTTTACACTTTTTTTCGTAAAGAGGTAGTGCCTTAGTACTCCATTATTCCTAGTATATTCCTCCTCACCCTATGATGTTGATAGTTTACCTTCATTGGGGGCTATTTGTCACTTGTGGTGATGCATTTCAATTCTACTCATATTTTGACAACAACATAATAATACCCATTCCTTTCAATTTTATCTCCTTTTTCAAGGTTACCTCTTCCTTTGAGTGGTATTTTTCATAACTTAAGGTCCTTTCTTGCATAGAGTGGTTTTCCATGTGAGTACACATATGTCCCTTGGTTGGACTTGTTCTTTGTTTTCATTGGTGCCTCTTATTATGAATGATCTACCCTTAGTGAATGAGTGTAATCCTCTTTTTCCTTGTCTTTCATGCTTGGGGTGCAAGGATTCTATCGCTTCCTTATTTCTATGGATTCAAATTTTCTTTGTTGAGATACATCTTTCATACTTTGATGTCCTTTTTAACATTGAATTTTTCTTCATGAGAGTGCATGCATGTTCCTTGGTTAGGACTATTCCTTGTTTGAAACAATACATCTTTTATGTGTAATAATTTTGATGTCTTATCTTTTTATAGGCTTCCCAATGCATCTCTCTCTCTCTCTCTCTCTATCACTTTGTCTCTCTTTCTCTCCTACTTTATGGTGAGTATGTGTCTAGGCATCACAATCCCACTAAATTGGGGGCTAAATGTAGCATCATAAATTGCATCCCTATGCAATTTATTGCCCAACTAAGCACTATTTTGGCATATATGACCTTTGCATTCGGTCCTATTGAGCACAACTCAATTTTGTATGTCATTTTTGATTTCCTTTCTCATTTTGGACCTCAAGTCCCAATGTGAGGCCACAATTGAGGATCAAGGCACCTAGGGCACCCCGATCCCTGATGTTTGGTCCCAAATTCAAACCACAACATGTTTGGCTAGGTTGAGTGGGAAATCTTTTCCCATGTCGGTCTACACTAAGTTTTCAAAAATCTTTGGAGAGGTATATAAGCAAGACATCCACCCTCATTTTTGATGGATAATACTATCTGACTCTCATGAATGGTGAATCATGAACTAAGAATAGGAGGAGAACTATTAGAAATTTAATTCAAGAATTCAAGGTATTTCATCCCACCATATTCTTCATTATGGCATCCTTCAACAACCTTCATGCAAGCATGTCTTTTGTGATGTCATTTAGGTATTTTGTGTGGAGTCATCCTATTGCATCAATATTTGTGATCATCTTCAAAGAAGAATTTACATCATCAAGGTACAAGACACTTCTATTCTTAGATCTAGCCCCTACTATATAGCAACACGCTTTCCTTTCAAGTTCAATTCAATTCAATTCAAGGTTGGTTCGAAAACCTGGGTTTGACTTATATACTCAATATTTTCCTCTTTTCTATTATGCAGGAATAGGTGGTACACCTATAGAAATAGGTACACACTAATTAGGTAGATATCTACAATTTACAATTTATCATAGCAAAAAGTGTCGAGTGTGGGTCGAGAAAAACGCCCTAATCCTGAGAGAAGGTCACCCAGAGCATCCCAATCTCTACACTTTTGCCTCTAATTTGTATTGTGATCTGGTATTCATCTTCTTTGATGTATTCTCTTCCCAAATCAGGTTCTCAACCTATTACAACCCAACACACACAAAAAAGAGCATATTCTCACCTTATCTTGCATTCTTCTTCCTAATTTATAGTCATTTTTAAGTACCTCCCACAAGGGACCATTGAATCCACTTTGTGATTAAGAATGTCTTGGGCCAAGTGGATCATTCTCCCTCTAAATGTAGTCAAAGTGGAAATAGGCCTATGTTTCCTAGTTTTCTAGTGAATCCTATTTCCCACCCATTACAAAAATATGTGGAGATCCTTAGCCAACATCAAAATTAAATATTAAAAAAATTATTTAAGGATACAAGTCCTTAAAAAAGGATACAATTCTTCTTCATGCACTTTCCTTAAAATGAGTGCTCCATTTAAACCTATTAAATAATAAAATGTTATGTGCATCATCTTATCTCATCACAACAATATACCATACCAAAAATGAATCCACATGTACACATTTCAAAGTTATTTGCATCATATTATATCAAAATAAATCATATATATTGATAATTTATGACCTCAATCATGTATATTGTAAACATCATCCAAAAACCATCTACTTGTCACCCCTCATATTGGTTGGGGCTCATGTTTTCACTTTATATTCTTGATGGTAGTGATGGTGCCCCCTCACAAGTAGTCCCATCATTACAAATCTAGAAATTGATCATTTTTTCTAACAACTGGTATGCTCTAAGTATAGTATTTCCCTCTACTCTAGATCATTACCACATAGTCATAAAAAATCTTATAATGTTGAGTATCTCTCAATGAAATTTATGTATTCCTAGTAACCCTTTGTACATATATAAAATAATATGATATCCCTTGTCATCTAAGTAATGCTTTAGCTATGTCCCTCCCATAGTACATCCTCTACATGTTTACTTACCCCATGTCTCTCTCTACTTTTGTAACAACCACTTGAAGCTTTGTAATCAATCATACATGAAATCAACTCACTTTATCTACACTCTGGATAATTATACATTATTAGAGTTGCCAAAGGACTTGAAACTCTAGTATCACCTACATCCATAAGAGAGAAACAAGAGAACATTAATTTTTTATTATGCGCACAATTTATTTGATTTAATTATTGGACGTATAAAATGTACAAATAATTTGTGCTTATATAGGAAAGGTTGAGAGATAGGATTAGACAAGATCATGATATGTGTCTTAATCATATAATATGAGACAACTAGAAAAATCACTATCAAATGACATGAGATAATATAAGATCTAGTGTCAACTAAGACTTCTAGAAATATTGTTAGGACCTAAGTAAACTCAACATGTGAATAGGACCTACTAGGTAAACTAGTTAAGTAAAATATCTTAGTCAAACCAACACCCCACTTAAGTGCAACTTAGGGATAAGGAGATTGATGTATAAATGATGATGATTATGGGTCCCAAGTACTAGTTCATTTTAGTTACAAAGTTACAATACATTCTCTCACAAATATAGAAAAGGAGAAAACCCAATTGGACAAAACCCCTCTCAAAAGGGAGAAAATATATAAATATGAACAAGTGATTGATGAAGAGCTCAGGACCCCCCAAGGATGAGATCCATTAGAAGTATACAACCAATTATACCCCCATGGGAAGGAATGGGAGATATATTATGTAGGCCTCCCACAATATATATTATCCTACAAAATAGGTAAATGATTTAAGATAAAACATGATGCAATACCTACAAGAAACTTTTCTCCCTTTGAGATGAAATAAGACCAAGTACAAATGCAAGAATGCTTCTCATTTGGATAGGAAAATCGTTAGGAATAGGGATCTATATGTATGAAGATTATGTCTCAAAAATTTTCTCATGTGTTGCCATATCCTTGGTAAATGGTAATGTCACAATCAAATTAAGTACATGCCCAATCAAAAAAGAAGACAACAAACCAAGATCAAGCATTAACTGATATTGAGAAAGATCGAAAGATAAATATGATGTGACAATAGCTATGACAGGTAATCCATAAAAAAGGAGAGATAACCCCTCAAATTGGTCCCCTAAATTTTAAATGTGAGACTCCACAAACGAGTTTTAAATCCCTATCAAGTAATCATCCCACAAAGATCTATCTAAAAGAAACTAATTTACTTAAAATCAAAGAATCATTGGAAGCTCTTGGTGAAGTATATCTAAAATTTTATGTAGAAACAAAATATGAATATGTGATCTCAATTAGAGACATGTGAGCTAAAAAAGGGTTCTCTTAATTATCAAGAAGCTCAAGTGTTGCATCATATTCAAGCTCACCTAAGGTGTCATCATCAAATGGTAGATTATCAATATCATCAAGTACAATGAGGCAATATAATGCAGGATCATTTGGAAATGGATGATTATGTGGATCTCCATAGATCTCCCAAACCTTTCTCTAATACCATATTAAAGTCACCAAAGGACACAGACCTCTCAGATCATGAAGAAAACCAAAAGATCCCCTCTACAAGAGATCAAGGAGAGAAAAAAAATTCTTAGTTATGGGTAAAATAGATTTGATTGAATTATTGGATATACAAAATGTACATATGATGCCTTACTTATGTAGGAAGGGTTGAGAGATAGGATTAGATGAGATCGTGAAATGTGTCTTAATCTTATAAATGAATATTGTAGTCACATAAATCTGTCCACTTAATTAAATGAATACTTAGTATTTATTTGATTATTTAACCATCAATTAATAATTAATTAAATTGATATTTAATTAATTCATCTTAACTCTCTTCTCCTATTAATTAAATAAATTATTCAATTTATTTGATTTAATTCACTTAACCAAATTCAGACCATTAATTAAATAAATAAATCATATTTATTTAATTAAATATTCTCTCACATTTAAATAAATTAATATTTATTTAAATCCCCCAAAATCCCACCTCTCACATTTAAATAAATTAACATTTATTTAAATCACCTTTATCCTCTACCCACTTGCATTTTCCTACAAATGCAAGTTGCACAATTATTTTAAATAAATAATTTATTTAAATCACCTTTATCTTCCACCCACTTGTATTTTCCTACAAAAGCAAGTTGCACAACTATTTTAAATAAATTATTTATTTAAAATCCTATTTATCCTCACCCACTTGAAACCTTTAATGGTTTCCCTTAAAGTCTTCAAACTTGATGGCTTCCTTCTATAGTCTTCTTAAGCCTTTAATGGTTTCCCTTAAAGTCTTCAAACTTGATGGCTTTAAAGTCTTCAAACTTAATGGCTTCCCTTAAAGTCTTCTTAAGACTTTAATGGTTTTCCTTAAAGTCTTCAAGCCTTTAATGGTTTCCCTCAAAGTCTTCAAGCATTTTAATGCTTTATCTTCCTTTTTCTCATTTAAATAAATTAATATTTATTTGAATATTTATCCAAATGCAAATTACACCATTTAATTGAAATAAATGATTTTATTTTAATTGAAAATACCAAAATTTCTCCCACTTGCATTTTCCTACAAAATCCACTTGCATGCCTAAACCCCTTCTAGATTCTTCTAAACCCTTCCTAATTACCCTATTCCATCCCCTAAATATTGTCACATTCCTAAGCAAATTGGAGTCACTTCTCAAAGACTCCAAAGTCTTTGAAAAGCAATTAATGCTTTGTGTGTTCAACAAATTAACCTCTAAAGTCTTCCAAACCACTTATGGCTCTTACATGACCATTAATGGTTAATTCCACTTGCACCCATGGTTAAGGACTTTGACCCCTAACTTAACCCTCATGTAACCCATGTGTCTCTTCAAAGCATTTATTTCTTTGACTAGGGTAACCATCATGTCCCCTCAAGCATTTAATGCTCCTTATCACTCCTCTCAAGCCTCCTCATGGTGACACTTGTCAACATGGGATTGGGTTGAAAGTCTCACATGGATTGAATATCTTTCAATCCTAACCCTTGTTAAGATTACTCAATCTTAACCCTTCATTTCCCCATTTCTTCTATAAATAGAACCCTTCTCCTCAAGCAAAAAGAAGCATTAGAGTATTGTTGTTATACTGGCATTAGCATAGAGCTTTCTCATAGCATCACTATCTACACTTGTATAGCATTTGCTTATCATATTCAACTATCTTGAATCTCCATATGGCATCCATGGCTAATGCTAAAAGCTGAGAGCTACACTCATTTGGGACTTGGAGAGGAGAGGAACAAGGGAGGAGCAACTATGAGCATCTTGATTAGCTATTTTATTCTATGTTTATATGCTTTCTATTTCATGCTTAATATCTCTCTTGATATGCCTGTTTAGGATAATCTTTTGTTGCTAACACTAACGTTTGTTTCTTGTGCTCTTGTGTGTGTTGCCATCAAATAGATTTTCTAATCCTTTTTGCAGAGCATCAAACACAACTAAAGAAATAAACATTAAATGACGTAGGACACAATAAGTAAATTACAAAAGATAAGATAACATGTGAATATGACCTACTAAGTAAACTCGTTACGTAAAACACCTTATTAATACAACCATGTAAGTTGTCCCTCTCTAATTAAAACCCATCCTACTCTACTTGTACTATCCTAGGTTTTACATGCATGTTATCTTTCTTGAATTGGATACCATCTCCCTCCTATTATAGTCACTGTTAGGAAAATGGCATCTCAACTTTACAATGATAAAAGAGTACAATTGATAAAATTTTTAAGTTAATATGTGATGATGGGGGTTTGGGGGTAGAGCCCCCATGTAAGAACCCCTATCCTTTCTAAATGCATAAATAGAAGCCCATTATCAAGTGGAAAGCACAACTTCCTCAATTGGTGACCAAATATGAGGTAGTTGGCTGATATAGGCAACAAATGATCCTTGAAATTATAATATATAAAGCCAACTTTCAAACTCTAGTTGAACAATGCCAAACTCTATGAAAATGTGTCAAATCCTTCTTCAAAAATCTCTTCCAAACCCTATGCACAACTTAGCAATTAAATACTTACAAATCCTTGCTCAAATAAATGAAAACCTGCTACTAACACTGTTCACACACACTATAGAAGCACTCTACATGTTCCTTTTCATGGCACTATTCATGTATTGTACATGATACTATCCATGACACTGTTCACAATACTGTTCATGACATTATTCATGTTACTACAAATAAGACCAAACTATAGATTCATACAACCTCTAATCTACACATTACCTCCATCATTGGATCCAAAACTCTATGAATAAGCTCAGTAGTGAATTTTGAATGAACCCGCCTATCAAGTAGAGTTGGGTTTTCATCCAACCTATGAATTCCCAAGGGTTTTGATCCCATGGCACAAAAAATGAAATCTAGAAGCTCCCAAATTCTCCAAGAGAAAATAATAATCGAAGCTTGCTAAAAATGAACACTTAAGAGTCTTTTATAACTTTCCTAGGAGAGCTCACACACTTTTCCAACCAATGTGGGATAAATAGACATACTTTTCTTTTTAATATTCAAGTCTCCAAGTGCTTTTAGTGAAAGGGACCTTTTAAATTTTAAATAACTTTTCCCTTTACTTAAGTTCCCACATTAATAAAGTTAAATATTTAATTTAACTTTATAACTTAATTTTATTGTTAAATAAATTAATAATCACAAACGATTATTAAAATCTCTAGTCAAAATCAACACTATCATCAATAAATTATTATTCATGAGTTTACTGTCAATCTAAACCTAGCCTAGCTAACTTACTATAAATAGTAATTATCCCAAAAACACACCAAAATACCTCAGAATTGATTGCAACTAAAACTATTTAGGCCAAATATCCTCAATATCCGTTAAATGTCCTAGTTATCCTACAAGACCATGGAGAAATAGGCTAACGACAACCTCATACAATATGTGCTAGAAAGGGGACTTTATAGTTCGCCCTTCCCAATATTGCTTATCCTTAAGAAATACCCAAGGAACTCCACCATCACTAGACTTATCCAACCTGTAACTATGAATGATTCTAGGGTCCCAAGTAAATCTCAAAAATGTTTCTCCAGCAATCTGCTACACCACTCTGATATAAACATCACTACGCGCTGAGTTGTGAAGCAACTCATTGTGATCCATAAGGGAAAATGTACCAATTGTGTCAATATTCGGGTCCAAAACTAGTCTCTCGGGCTATGGTCATAAAAATAGACCATTAAAAAGATGCAATAAGCAATTCTCATATGCACATAGATCAACTCATTAGGTCATTAAATGTTGTTTTTGTAACCTTGGCTACCAATAAGAATGATTTCAAAGGTGTCACCACACCCTTGTATAGGAAAGATATCTATCTCATATGCAAAATCCAACAAATAGACATGTCTCCACATACTCTAAAGAAACTCAATAGGTATTGTAGATCTTGTCAAATCTAAAAGTGCAATGGAAACCTAAATAGGACAACTACTAACTACTAAAGAATCTATAATGATTAAATCACCAACCAATAAATAAACAGCTGCCATATCATATGTAATAGATGATAATTCCAAAAATGAGTTATATATGCCTTCATCGCCCATCAAAGACAACTCTTGAGTGGTTGATTCACTACAAGTATCATCAAATAAATCAACGTCTCTACCAATGAAATGATCAACATCAAGTGAATTTTCAAAACTAGAAAACCTTTACCCACCACCATCCATGAAATAGTGAGCATCATAGATTTGTTGAGGTTGAATCTTGTCTCGTTGAGCCACCAACTAAGTTTTCCTTGCTCTTTCTTACCAACCTTCATTCAACATTTCGCACTGATCTATATCAACTATTCTAAAGTGCAAAAAATGAGTCCTATGATAAGATGCATCATCAAATTTATCATGTCCCATTCTTGCACCCTGTGTACCACCAATGGTAGAACTAATTTCTTCATAGCTGTAGGTTAAAATATCTTGAGAAAAAAGAGATATATCACTATTGTCTATGATCAGACAATTGGGACTGCTCAAATCCTCTTTGTCCCTGCCTTTAGAATCTTTCATGGTTTGATAAACAAGACCCAGCTTGGATTACAAATATATACATCATGTTAATCACCCAAAACTTGAGTGCAAACACAGAAAGACTAAATAATACCATCATCCTCATGTGAAAGATTTGCTACCTTTGTGTGGATGTGAAGAAAGATTTGCTACCTTTGTGTGGATGTGAAGAAATACTACTAATGTTGTAAAAATTAGAATTTTTGACATACATTTATCTCATGTATCCAACTTTTACAAGTACCTCTTCATTGAAAATATTATAGCCAACACTTGCACATTGCGTACCAACACTTGTAGTCTCCTCTTCATTAGTTATTCCATGTGTAAAGGCTGCAAAATCAAGAGAACGGGAAGGCAATCTATTGTTGTCCCAAACCAGTGTTTCAAGCTCCTCCTCTATTATTTCTTTGGACTCATCAAACATTACCACCTTGAATTGTCACATGTCCTTCCTAAGTTATTAGAGGCGGTGGTGCCTTAATTAAATCTTCTTCAACTGATGTCACAAGGCTGTAAGGTTATTTCCTTATGAATCTCTTCAATCATTTCATCAACATGTTGGATCTCTTTGGAATCATAGTGCCCCATTTCCCTCTTGAGGAACCCATCTATCCCTTCTACTATTGTTTTTACCTCCCTCTCCCCTGTACCAACTTTTTATTCCATGGTTATAGTTGTAGTAGATATTTGGTTTTATGTTTTGTATAGAGAGAAATGAATCATACTCGGCTGATAGCAAAGATCATCATCATCTTTTTTCTTATCTTCCACAAACTTGAAACCAAGATCCCTATACATTAACATCAAGTAATTTCATTTCATCTTTTCAAATGCTTCTTTGATTGAGTGTAATTGATTACTAGTGACTCCACTTGCAACTTGTTTTTGTGTCTTCTCAGTTTGAGTTTTTCAAATAAGATATTCAATGTTATTGTGAGTATCATCTACCATTGTTAATACTTGCACAATCTTCTCCTCTATGACCAATAATCTATCCTTCAAATCTTGCAATGCTAAAAGATTTTGTTCAAATTCATCTAAAGAAAGAGGATTTTCACACATTGAATTTTCTAATTCAATCTCAACTATAGGAACATTTTCACTATTACACTTAATTGTATCTCTAGATGATGTCATGTAATCTTCATGTAGTAATAATAAAACACCACTATGATCATATATGGATTCATCAAAGGAGTTATTCTCTTCACTAGTTTTATCAATTAAAATCTGCAGGTCACCGATTAAGAGGATTGTATACCCCTCATATGTGGTATTTGATTCTTCATCCATAACATCATCCTTAGATGATTGGACACCATTATCTTTTAATGCTCAATTTTAGATGTATACAAAGGTTTTTTTGTAGCTTTCTTGTCACAGGTCAAGTAACCCTTTGCATTTGTATTTTTTACCCCAACACTACTTGGTTACTATAGATCTTTCTTTTCATTAACTCCACATTTGTGATCAGGCATCCAATCTTCCTGACATGTAAAACAAATACGCTCTCTTCTCATTTGGTTCTTGCTATTTTTTGGAGATCCTAAAGCATATAAACCCAATGAAGTTAGCTCCTCTTTAGTCAATAGTTCCTTGAACTTCTCAATTTTTTGCTCAACCAAATTCTTGGAGAAATCATAAGCAATAGGTGATATATCCTTCTCCTTCCTCCAAATGGCCAACAAGTTTTATTGCAACTGCTTGCAAATATCATTATCCTCATCTAAGATTACATACATAATAGTTTGCATGCAAGATATTGCATTGTTTGGATGATGTTTCCTAATTTCAAAGAAACATTGAAACATTTGTAGAATAATATCATTACATTTAAGATCAATCATGATGGTTAATGATCTAACTCTTGTCATAGTTTCTAAAATCTTATCCTTTTTTCCAAAGGTAGGGCCTTTGACATCTAGTAACCCATGATAGCTCTTAACAATCGTCTGCAAAAACTTCCTAAATACATCATCATTATAGGGTGCTATGGGAGTTTTTATTCATGTAATCTCACAAACACATGAAGCAATTTCAAGTCTAACATCTTTATGTGGATGTTCCATAAACTTGTGTTGGACCAAAGCGAGCATTGAGGGCTGAAAAGCCCAATTTGAAAGCCTCCAATCTGACTAGTCTACTTTGGACGAATATAAGTCTAATTCCTCCAACTTAGAGAAAACGTCGTCAGGAAATTTCATGTACTCCAATTGTAATCCATTAAAAAAGAGCCAATTTCCTAATTCCTTTTCTTTTTGCAAGTCCCTCAGTTGATCACCATTGAATGTATCATTGAATTCTTTTGAGAAAATAACACTTTTTTGATTTGCACTTGGCTTCATTTTATTTTTTGAGATAAACTTGTGAATTTCACATTGAACTCCACAGGTTGGCAAGAACTTTATATCTAATACCACTATAAGAACCCCTACCATTTCCTAATGCATAAATAGAAGCCCATTATCAAGTGGAAACCACATGTGCCTCAAATGGTGACCAAATATGAAGTAGTTGTCTGATATAGGTAGTAAATGACCCATGAAATTTGGATATATAAAGCTGACCTCCAAACTCTAGTTGAACAATGCCAAACTCTACAAAAATATGTCAAATCCTTCTTCAAAAATCTCCTCCAAACCCTATGCACAACTTAGCGATGAAATACTAACAAATCCTTGCTCAAACAAATCAAATCCTGCTACTAACACTATTCATGCACTGTAGCAACATTGTACACGTTCCTGTTCATGGCATTGTTCACATTACTACAAATAAGCCCGAACTATAGATTCATACAACCTTCAATCTGCACATTAGCTCTATCATTGAATCCAAAACTTTGTGAATAAGCTCAGTAGTGAATTTTGAATGATTCCAATTCTCAAGTAGTGTTGGGTTTTCATCCAGCCTACAAATTCCCAAGGGTTTTTGTCCTAGGGCACAAAAAAATGAAAGTCAGAAGCCCCTGAATTCTCCAAGAGAAAATAATAAACCAGGCTTGTTGAAAATGAACTTTTAAGAGTCTTATAACTTTCCTGTAAGAACTCAGTCACTTTTCCAACAAATGTGGGATAAATAGATGTTTTATTTTTAATATTAAAGTCTCCAAGTGTTTTTAGTGAAAGGGAACTTTTGAATTTTAAACATAGATTTGTAATAGTAATTGAGTATGGTTTTTTGCAAACAATTAGCAAATAGAAGAGATTAATACTTTTGTAACTATAACTTTAATTGAATCCTAACCCTAATTAAATTGTAATCTTAATTGAACCTTAATTATAATACTAATTGAATATTCATTATAAATTTAATTGAATCCTAAATTAAATGCATAATAATCCCTGTAGACACCTAAAATTGTCATGTCTAATTAAAAAAATATTTTATTTATTTAATTATCTAAGCCTAATTCTTCTATTAATTAAATAAATCTTTATTTATTTAATTAATTCATTTATCCTCTTCTAGCCTTATTTCTCATTTAAATAAATATATTTATTTATTTAAATTGTCCTTTTCCTAAATTAAATAAATATCTTATTTATTTAATTGATCCCACTTCCTCTATTAATTAAATGAATCTTTATTTATTTAATTAATTCATTAGCCTTTTCTACCCATGACACATGTCATTCATCTCTTCATTTGTACACTACCTACCCTTTCATTATTTTCTTTACCTACCCTCTAATCATAGCCGACCTCCTTTTACACCTCTCAATCTTATCCCTCCATTTCATATCGTGTCTTCTATATAAGAAGACACTTCCTTCATTATTAAACCCTAACTACCTAGCTAATGAATCAAGCTAACTACTACTTCGCATATGAGATCCTATTTGCAACCACATTTCGTTCTTTGTTGAGCTCTTGTGCACATAAAATCTGAGAGCAAATATATCAAGAAAGATCAATGGAGATAGGAAGAATGGAGATCCAAACCCTATTGGACATGTGATGGTATAATCTTTGTGATTTTATTTGATTTGCATTGTCTTAGGTAATCTTCATATGTTATGGTGGATCTTTGTTGTTGTTAGGCTAGGGTTTTATGGTTGAATCCATTTAGTCTTTCAATACTGTTATTGTTGTTATCCATTTTCACCATACACAATCCCTAACCTAAATTGAACACTAATCTTAACCCTTATCCTAACCCTATTTTAACTCTAATAAAAGTCATGTCTCTAATTTCAATTATAACTCTAATTGTAGTTTAATTGTATTCCTAACCTCATTGAATCCTAACCATAATTTAACCCTAACCCTAAATCAAAATTTTTGCCTATAAGCCTAACTGATCCTTAACCCTAACTCCAATTTAACTTTATATCTAATCCTTACCATAATTAAATCCTTACCCTAACCATGTTTGAACTATAACCATAATTTAACCCTAACTCAAAAATTTATTTTATCTTTAATTACACTAATTGAATCATAGCCCTAATCCTAATTGAACCCTACTCCTAATTAAACTCTAACACTAAGCTAATTGAACACAAATCTAACCCTAATTGAACTATAATCCTAACCCTAACTATAATTAAACCTAACTATAATTATAATTGAGATATAATTATAATGAATGTATTTGGTAATCTTTACATTTTTAAAGTGAGTACATTCAATCTTAACAATAATAACTATAAATATGTGTAATCTTAATTCAATATTAGAGAATACTTTTTTAATTACTCAATAATATTAAATCAATAATACTAGAGAATATATATTTTTATTATTCAATTGATATTAGTCTTTCACTCACTTGTCATGGTAGTTACCTTGTAATGGTAACTACCAAGATTTTCACAATTAATTAGTATCAAAATATTTCACCTAGTTTCAATAATAAAGGTAATATTCATTTGTCATGGTAGTTACCTTATGTAGTGTCATGAAATTGCGATCCTTGCAATTTGCGACCACATTAGGGTCTTCACATTGGCAATTCGAATCCCTAAGCTTGATCGAAGACCCGAGACTTGCTCAACCCCCAGAAACTGCCTTGTTCTGCCCTCCACGTTGCCTAAACCTGCATCTTGTCTTGAGACAAGGGCAGGACAAGGGTGTGGCGCCCCAGTCCCCACTACGATAGGGGCGTGGCGCCCTTGTCCTTGCCCTATTTTGGGCCCCCCTCTATCCTTTCTTTGTATTGGAATTTGCATAAAGCGTGAAAACCTTCCTTGTGTAGGCCTGTGATGGAAAATCAATCAATTAACCCTAATTGACGAGTATATATGTTGCATTTTCCCTTCCCATTTGAATAAGTTATAAGTTGGAAGTTTTCATCGATCACGCATTCAAGCATTCAAGAGCATTCAAGCATTCAAGCATTCCTTTCCAACATTAAGCATTTTCAAGTCTCCCTTCAAGGCTAAGTGTTGCATTCAAGTCAAGGATTCAACCATTGAAGAGGAGATCCCTTTCAACATTCAATTCAATACATGCAAATCTATCTACATTCTATCTACAACCTCCCTTGAGGTGACTTACATTTCAGTCTTTCATTTACATTTACTTGCAAGTACTTTCTTTCATCATTTGGTTAATTCCAAAACTGGGGTTTGACATGAAGGCAAACCCCCAATCCCAACCCCTTTTCCTCTATTTTCTATGTGTAGGTTGTAGGTGCACAACTGTGTTTGCAGATTCAGACTCCATTTGCAGAGGCAAAAAACCCTTTTCATTTCACAGATTTTTTGGAGGACCGTGGACACTTTCAGCACGGTCCTGACAACTTTTCCTCAAATTCGCAGGGTAGCTTCATCTTGACATATTGTAGCCATATCCAGGTGCATAAATTCATCTCACACTTCTATCTTGAGTTATAATTAGTTCTTTGCTACTTTTACGCTTAAATTCAATCATTTTCCACTCTAAAAGAGGGGTTAGCTTATCTTTTCTATCCCTTTATCAATTCATTTAGTATTCAATCTCTGCCCTAAGAGATTGGATCTAGTGAATTCCCCCTCTTTTAAATGTAATGTGAATAAGGTGTTTGAAGGGAAATCCACAGTGAAACTTTCATCTCTCCTCGGAGGGAAGAAAAGCTTTCCTCTCAATCTCTCCATCATTCACCCTTTTTCACCATTACATTTTGGTGAACCCGACGTCTTACATGCTTTATTATGAAAATCAATGTTTTTCATTTACAAGTTTAATTTTTCTGCAAACTTAGTGGTTAATTCATTCAAAACCCTAGTTTTTTAAAATTGAAATTGAACTTGTGTGTTATAAAAATTGCTTGTTATTGTCTTAGACTTGAAAATTGCTTTGTTTGTCAAATTCAATTTCTTTATTGTCTTGTTCAATTTGCAAATCAAATTCACAAAATTAAGAGGTTAATTGTAAAAACCCTAATTTTTAAAAATCATCTTCAAATTGTGCAAAAATTGAATTTCCATTTCATTTTTAGATTTGTCACTGTTTTCAGACTTATCTTCCGTCCTAAAATTCAAATTTTCAATTTCCCTCCTTTTTCAAAATTCAAAATTTCAATAATTAAGTGGTTAGGTCCTCAAATTCTAATTTTCAAATTTAATTGGATTTTGTGCAAATTTCAATGAATTTCAGTTTTCTAAACATTTTTCAAGGTGTCCCTATCCATTAGGTTTGACCCTTTTCAAATTTTCAATTCAATTCCTCATTTTTTTCAAAACCCTAATAGGGTCCCATTTTCCCATTCAAACCTTCATTTTGCCTATCTAGAGATCATAAAATTCACCATTTTCTGGGGGTTCACTTTAAAATCATCGTAACTTTCATCCCTCAAAATTTCAAAAAAAGTTGGTCGGACCGTGTGCACTTTCAACACGGTCCCTAGTTTTTTCCTTGAAATTTCGGGAGACTGTTATGACCGTATTTAATAGCTTAAATCCAGAAAATTGGTTGATTTTGTCGATTTTTGATCCCTCTAAAATAAAAAATACCTTCAAATTTCAAGAATTTTTTAAAAATTAAGTGGTTAATTATACCCTACCCTGATTTTAAAAATTGTAATTTTATCAATTTTAAAATTAAGTGGTATCCCCTTGGCCCTAATTTTAAAATTCCAATTTCCTTTCATTTATCATCACAATTATTTTTGGAAATTGTGTCTTTTTCTTCTTCCAACAAAGTCAAATTGTTTAGTTGTTATTTTCTCAAATTTTTCATTATTCAATTTTTGGGCACTTTTTCCTATTATTCAAAATTCAAATTTTCCCTCTAGTGCATGAATTTCACCACTATTAGTCCTACCTACACTATCCCCATTAGATGAAGCATTAGAATTAAGGCTTCCCAAGGTTTAATTACCAAAGAGATGGAGCATAATTTGGGTGACTTCTTTAATGAGGATAATGCTAATTCTTCACATCCTATTCATGTCCCTATCTATCCAATTGTTGAATCCCATGATGAACAAGAAGCTTTGACAAGAGTTTCCATAGATCAACTTTCAAAATTGGACAATCAATTTGATAACTTTCAACAATGGATGTCCCAAGAATACCCTAATAGTGAAGCTCTTCCATTAATTGAAGGCCTTAAACATATGATTCAAAGTGATAAGAATGTAATTGATATATTGTGTGGCATTGCTCATATTGTTGATTCCAATGTCGTGCCTATAAAGAGTTGTGTTGAGAACTTAGGTTATTCACAACCTTCAAATCAAATAAATTCTTCCATTCCTTTGACTACTCCTATGACCACTGTTCCTACTTTCACTTCAAACATCATGGTTACTTCAACTCAAAATGTCATTCCTACAACAATTAGTCATGGGGGAAATCCCTCTTCTTCATTTAATCCTTCATCTTTACCTATGTCTTCCATAAGTATTCCTAATATCCCTCAACCAATTAGTGTGACACAAGGGGGCAATTCATTCAACAATTTTATTCCTCCTTTAAGTGTCCCATTTCCTACTCAATCATCACCTATGCCTACTGTAGATGTATAAAAATGACCACTTTCCTAAGTGAATATTTAATATTCATTTTATTCTCATTCTTCTATTTAATTAAATTAAATTTAATTAAAACATTTACATTCATCTATTTGATTAAATAAGTTATTGAATTTATTTAATTAAATTCACTTAGGCCTTTCATATTATTTAATTGAATAAATCACTTTATTTAATTAAATCTCCCCTTCTATTCTTTTTAATTAAATTTATATTTAATTAAATTGTTCACTTCAAATAAATAAATCTAATTTATTTAAATCCCCGGCTTACATCTATTTTGATGAAATAAAGCAATTTATTTTAATTGAAATTACCCCCATCCACTTGCATTTTCCTACATCTCCTACTTGCCTCTCTAAACCCCCTTCTAGATTCTTCTAATCCCTTCTAAATTAGCCTAACCCATCTACTAAATATTGTCACATCCTTAAGCAAGGGGAAGTCACTTCTCAAACCCTCAAAGTCTTTGGAAACCATTAAAGGCTTTATGTCTTCAACAAGTTAACCTTGAAAGTCTTCCAAATCATTAATGGTTAACTCAACCCTCTTGCATGATTAGAGACTTTCTCTCTAACTCAACCCTCATCTAGCCCAAGGGTCTCATCAAGCATTGATGGCTTTAACCTTGGTTATTTCTTTAACCCTTAAACAAGAGTTTATCCTTTGGATAAAAGCTTTATCCAATGGGTAATCCTAACCTAACCATAACCATTACCTCCTAAGGTAACCATAAGGTCTTCTCAAGCATTTAATGCTTCTTACATCTCCTCGCAAGCAGTCTTATGTTGACAATTATCACCATTTCATTGGTGAGAATTGTAAACATGGATTGAAAACTTTCAATCCTGACCCTTGATAGGATCATCCAATCTTGACCCTTCATTGCCCTATTTTCCCTATAAATAGAGCCATTCTTCTATCATTCTAAAATCCAAGTTTTATGCATCTAATCTATACTTATTTTTATCAAGCATTTTAGTCTCTCTTTGAATAGAAATAATCTAATAAGCATTTTAGAAGTATTTCTCTTTATCATAATAATCAAATTAAGATAGTGTATCATGTTAGGATAGTTCTCTTACTAATCCTTTCATCTTACCATCATATACATGCTAGTTTAATTCATATTTGTTAATATCATGCACATTTAGGATTGCATTCATGTTAGATTGATCAAACATCCCTCATTCTCATGATTTTCATCCCTAAGTCACTTTGCTCAGTGATCTGAGAGTAAAGGCATTGGCTTGAGGGGTCTTGTGAGATAGAGAACAATGGAACATCCCTTGGGAAGTTGAGATATTCCATATAACTCCTTAACTTGCACCAAGAGTCCCATTGGTGTGTGGAATAGTTCTGAATTTGTAATTTTCATTTCATCGCACCACTTTTCCCACATACATTTCTGGTGCCCATCGTGGGGCATAACCCCATTTATCAAATTGTTTTTGATGCAGGACTAATTTTGCAGGTACGCGAAAAACTTGAATCAGCACGTGGATGCCATTCTCTAGCACATTCGGTATTTCCTTTGGTGCATCCTGCTCAGTGTTTAGCGCGTTCATACCATACCTTAGTGCATCCCAACTTAACCTTAGCGCATAATAACTTCTGTTAATTCTTGTAGGTCTCAGTGCTTTAAAACATCAGTGCAACGCATCCAGGCAACAACGTAGCGCATCTGGACTTTTTGCTAGCGCATCAGTTCCATTCTGTGGTGCATAGGGTCTGTAGATTAGCACATGATAGACACAGAAAGAAAAAAACAAAATTGTAACAAAGACAAAAAAATTAGACTTGTAGAAGTCCACCTTAAAAAAAAATTGTTTTCTAACTAGTTTTTGTTGTAGGTAACTAACATTTGTTTGCAAGATCGAGAGATTTTTTCTTTTACTAAGTTTAGGCTTGTGATTAAATTTTTATTTCTAACTTGGTTAAGTTAGTTATTTAAAGTTTTCTTCATTTTCTCATTAGTAAAATTGAACTCATTTTCTTTTGGAGTACTTAAAAAGAACAACAAACAAAACCTTACCTTACTTTCATAGGAAGAGAAAAACACTTCATTTTTGGGTTTTAAAAAGAACAAGACAAACCGGCTTGTTAATGGGCTGTTGAGGGCTAATCTTCAGAGTAAGGGCAATCCTACCCTGGAGTGGACTCCACCTGAGAAGGGGTGGATTAAGATTAATTTTGATGGAGCATCGAGGGGCAACCCAGGGCCCTTGGGTGCTGGGGTGATTGCTCGAGATGATCACGGTAACATTCTGGCCATTGCGGCCAAGCGATTGGTGGATGGATCGAACAATGTTGCCGAATGTCAAGCTGCGGTGGAAGCTATACTTATGGCTGGGAAGTTGGGAGTCAAGAAACTTCATTTAGAAGGTGATTCTCAGGTAGTGGTGAATGGGATCGTGCGAGGGTGATTGGAAGCGTGGTTTCTAGATAAGCAGGTGCGTAGGATGTAATTGCTGCTGAACAATTTTGAAGATTTTAAAATTACCCATGTCCTAAGGGAGGCTAATTTGGATGCTGACAAACTATCTAATGTGGGAGCAAATGGTTCCTTTGAAAATTTGTTTAGCATATTTGAGGACTTTAGAGATTGTAGTCTTCTTGAGTAAGACTTGGGTTGATGGCTTTGGAAAAGTGAACCCAAGTTCGAATTGTTGTGACCACTCGCAACCTTATCACTGTGGGAATTTAAGTCCTTCGTGGTGTGTGTTCTTCAATCTCGTTGCAAGTGGCCTCAAAGTGTTAGTTTATGATGGAGGTGTGTGGAGGGAGTGACTGGTGATGATGTTGGGATTAATGTGAAGCGTGTGAAGCCTTCATGACAATACATGGAGGTGGCCTTTAAGTCCCTTGTGTGTTGATTCCTGGCATTTTGCGGGAAAGCTTGGTTTTTGACAGAGTGCTCAGGGTTTTCTGTGTAGTGGAGAGATAGAATGGATGCGAATTTTTCGTTGGAGTCGGACAGACAACTGCCTGCTTTTCGAGGGCCGATTTCGAGCATTAGGCTTTCAAACGTGTTCAGAGTGGACGAAGATGTCTTCTGGAGGGCAATTCGGCTCCTGTTGGGAGAGGAATTTCTTTCTCAGGATTGGCAACCAAGAACAAATCTTGACATCTCATCTCTGTTTACTGCTTTGACCTTGTAGGTGGGGAAGTCGAAGGAGGAAGTGCAACGGATCTCTTCACTGGTTTTACGACCCAAATGGTCAGGAGGCTTGCAGGATGTGGTGGCTCGTTCTGACATTGGTGTGGGGTTGAGGATGGTGGAGGGCCCAAGCAGGAGGATTGGGGTGGATGTTGGGGAGTTGCAACCTTTTGTAGTTTGGTCTACTTCTCAGCCAGTTGCTCCGCAGGTGGAGGATGCAAGAAATGGTTGGGCAGAGATTGTGAACTTTGTTCGCCAGATGGGGCCGACTGAGCATTTTAACATCTATGGGAAGGTGACTCCCATTCGGTCTAAGGCTCCACTGGATGAGAATGGGAGGCCTTTGGTTTAGCATCAGCTCCCAAAGAAACCAAAGAAGGTGGTGGAGCATGGGTCATTGTGTGGAGGAAGGCCTGGAATGGTGCCAGGTGGTGGGAGCGAGTAGCAAGTGGTGGGTTCTAGCAGGGGTATTCCCAATTTCTCAAGAGAGGAAGCTTTGGGATGGTTTCGGAGTTAGGCTGGGCTAGTTGGGGTTAGTGGTGTGGTCTTTTTTTGTATTCGTAAGTGACCCTTTTTTGTGACTATGGGTCTTAGTAGGTAGATTCTTAGGTTTTTTGTAGTAGGGGCATGACCCCTTGGATTTGCAGATTGTCTTTCTGCCCCTCGAATGTAAAACTTCTCTTTCAAAGCAATATAATTCTATATGTTATCGATCAAAAAAAAAAAGAACAAGACAAACCTTTATTTATGCAAAGTCTTAAAAAGAACCTCACCATCCTTTGGTGTCTAAATTGATCCATTACTTTTTCTTGCATAAGTTAAAGAACCTCACTTGTTTTCAAGTTCTAGATAAAACAAAAGAGGGAAATCTTTCCCCTATCGAATTCATTTTGTTGACCATCTCAAAAAAATTTCTTTGTTGACCAGGATTTTATTACTTAGCTTAAAAAATCAGTGATTTGGGAGTTAAAAAGAACACCATCCTTTTTGGAGCAAGATCTCCAAATAGAAGTTAACAAATCTTTTCTTTGAAGGATAAAAAGAACTTTGTGTGCCTTGTCTCGAAAGTGGAAGGTATATGCTCTCCCCTTAACTGGGTGACCAAAAAGCCAAACTACTCTTAAAATCTTTCTTTACTTCAAGCATTTTTAATCCCTTAGCAAGCCTTCCCTCCCGAGTTGCTCTTAGAGTACCATTTAAATGGTCGGTGAGAGGGGAACGACCTAAGCGGGAAACAACTTTATCGCCAAGTGTTCCAACCCACTATAATCAAAAGTGGAGGGTGACAAAAGTCCCTTTCAACGGTTTTGTGCAGCGATTAGCCTTCCCCCAATATCTTTACGATACATAAAGCCTTTGTTCTAAAGGTTGGGAAGCCTCCTGAGAGAGTTTATCACTGACGGCTAAACAAGAAGCTTGATTACAAACCTTAGAAATAGAAACCTTGAGCCGAGCCAATATCCAGACATCTTCAATATCATAGTGCAAGGGCGGGGAAGAATCCGCCCCCAAGATTACTCACCATATATCTCCCAAGATAGCTACTCAATTGTGAAGCAATTCACTTTGAGTTAATTTCTGGCAAAAGGCAAAAAAATGGGCGCCCCCTAGGGGGTGACACGACTGTTTGAGCTGACGGAGTATCGAGACTAGTGGGCTATGGTATTGTTGATGACCCTTGAATAAAGAGTCTGCCTGAATTGTATTTTTTTTATCCAAACCTGTGAAAACATTGGGGATTTGAACACATCCTCGCAGAACACACACTCTTTGTTTAGAATAAGATAAAATGGTTGTCTTTTTCGTGTTGTGTTTGCATTTTAAAAATCATCCATCAAAGTTAAACAAGTGTTGAAAAATTTCCAGAAAACCAAAAACAAAACAAAGCAAAGTAGTTTAGCGCGTAGGAGAAACATCCTAGCTCATCTAAAGAAAACTTTAGAACATCAAAGCTTAAACTTAGTGCATTAATCCTCAAAAACAACACATAACAGTCTGAATATTTGGCAACTAAACATTAGCCCTTCTTAAAGACATATTAGCACGTTGAAACATCAGCATAGCGCATTGGGGGAAAACTGTAGCGCTTTGAGTCTAAAATTTAGCACATATTCAGGACAGATTAGCGTATAAACATTCCTGACATAGCAGAAGTCAAAACTCTAGTTTAGCACGTAGCACAGGCAACTTAGCGCATTGGTGGTTTTAAACAGCTCATCTAAGTCAAAATTTAGTGCATCTAGTCTCTGTCTTAGCACATAAGTAAAACTATGAAAAACAAAGAGCAAAAACTGAACATTCTTAAAAAATTTTAACATCAGTTTGAAACACCCTTTTGGATCTTCAGTCGACCTCATCAAGCAAAACTTGAGTTTGAACATCAGAAACTATTCCAAACAATCAAACAATCAAACAAGTCATTCTTAAAACAACAATTGTCAAAAATCTAAAACTAGCTAGGGATAAACACTTTCTCCTATGAAAATTAGGTAACATCATCACACTGTTCAAAAGGTCTACCAATTAAACATAATCCATCACCAAAGCATACCTAGTTTAAACCTATGTTGTCAAATTGAGTTTCCATCTCGAGAAACTCTTATTCCAAATCATTTGATGCACTTTGTCGTGAGGGGGCATGTAAACCTTCATTTGATAGAGTAGGCTTAAGTTTTCAAACCAAGTATAATAATCCAACCAAATCAAAGGAAACCATTGATCACCTGTGTATGACCACTCCTCATATTTTGAGAAGAAAAAATCTTCATCACAACACTAAGTTGAAGAAACAACAACCTAGTTCCCGGAAACTTGCTAAACATAATAGATTTCTCTACATCAATCGCCAACCCTTCAAATCTCATTGCACATTTCTCCGACATATGTGCTTATTTCTTCAAGACAATTCAAACAAATTTGACAAAGAGCTATTGAGAAGTAGAGCCTTTTGCCAAAAATCAACATTCAGTCAACGCTTAAATTGCAGAGGAAAGATCAATCCAACTTTCTTCCCAGAAGTTTGCATCACTTATAACATAGCTTGATTTGAATCACCAACCCCCAAACAACATGAAGAAGAGGAGTTCATCCCCTTTATCATAGAAAGCTTCTATTAGATGCCCGTTGTCACTCACTTTCAACAAAACAAGCAAAGTGAACCACAACCAGAGTCCAGTATGGGTCGAAGATTATCAAATCCTTTCGAATATCCAAAGCTAGAGGACACAGAGATTACTAAGGAGCTCCTCCAAGAATGTCAAGAAAGCGCCTCCTTTCAAAAAATTATGGAAAGACTCATAGAAGTTGACAAATAAAAATACATGCTCATGCTAACAAGCAAAGGAGTTAGAATTCCTGAAGACTTTGACACTGATATTTTTAGGACAAGATCTCAAAATTATACTTATAAAGAACAACAAAGAGAAGAGGAAATAAGTGAACTTGAACAAAACATACTTGAACAACATAACATACTAGAACACATTCATGCCCGAACTAGGGATAACGAAAGGGAAGAACCTTTCCCTTGGCAAACAAATGCGCCCATGGTCGCTCTTACACAACAAATGCAAATACTACAAAGACAAATACAGGACATGCAACAGGGGACAACAGTACGGTATTCCTTAAACTAAATTTGTCCTTACCCCTTTGACAGGAGATTGAACATGATACCTTTTCCCCCGAATTCTGACATACCCAAATATGACAAATATGATGGTAAGAGCGATCCTTGTGATCATGTTTGGGATTTTTCTACCATGAGCCTTGAATTTGCCCACGATGACACCTACTTGATGAGGCTATTCCCAAGAAGCTTGGGAGGACAAACAATGGAGTGGTTATCCAAACTTACACCTCCTGTCAGATCCTTTGATGAGTTGGTCAATAAATTTATCACTCAATACTCTTACAATATTCAAGACGCAATCACCATGCTAGATGTATGTAATACCAAATATAAAAACAATGAAACGTTCATGGTGTTTCTTGAACGTTGGAGATGGATGGTTTCGAGATATCCTTGAGATGTGCCCGAAAAGGAAAAGATGGAAATTTTTATCGACAATCTGAATAGTGAGATGAGTTACATACTCAAACTCCAATGCATACTATCTTTTGCCTAATTGATTGAAAATGGAATCCAAGTAGAGGAGGCATGTATTAAGAAAGGAACATTGAAGTTCTTCAAAGAAGGATTTAATTACTCCAACTCTCATTTCAACAACCAAAACAATAACAACTTAGACAAATCTAGGTTCTGGACTAGAAACAAGAACTCTGGTAACAAGGGAGGAACTGATGCTAATGATGTAAAATCCAAACAGCTAGTATTGGCTTTATCAAGGAATCCTCAGGCTGCCAAGAATCAAAAGGGTGATAACCAAGGCACTAACACTTATACACCAAATACCAATCTAGGACCTTCAAATACAAACAACACCAACAATACCCAAGGCAACAACACAAATCGAGGACCTAATCCAAATTCAAGGGGTAACACCAACAATTTTCCAAATAAGTGCATTTACACACCATTGGGGCAATCCTTAGAATCAGCATTTCGAGAACTCTTGGCAAACAAGATTATCACATTACCAGCTATAAACAACTTTGAACCCTAGGTCAAATCACCTTGGTGGAATGACTCACACTTCTGTGATTTTTATCGAAACAAAGGACATCAAACAAATGATTTCATGAGGCTTAAAAACATTGTTCAAGATATGATTGATAGAGGTGATTTAACGGTTGATGGTCTCAAAACAAATGGTGATCATGACACCTTTAAAAATACGCTTCCAAATTACAACAAAGAATGAGCTTCATCATCGAACGATACACGAGGAGCTCGCATCAATCATATATACAATAACACCATCAATCATATATCGAAAGATGACAATCAAGTAAATGTCATTAAAATCAAAGACAAACACGAACATGAATCGATCAATGTAACCACCAGAGCTCAAAATATATGTCTTGAAAGGCCATACATCAACAACAACTACTATTCCAAAGACTCAATATGATTTGGTGAGTCAACTACGCAAAACCCCTGCTCAAATATCCATACTCGAGTTACTCAAACTTTTGCCAAAACATAAAGACATCCTGGAACAAGCACTATTGGAAACAAATGTACCTCAAGATCTGAATATTGACAAATTTCAAGCCATGGTGGCTCACACGACAGGGCCTCATAATATCACCTTTGCTGAGCATGATAATATCTCGTTGAGCCATCCACATAATACTCCTCTTCACATTGAAGTCTTAGTCTATAAACATTGAGTTAAAAGAGTATTAATAGATGGAGGAGTTGGGCTCAATATCTATACCTTAAAACTTATCCATGCATTAGGCTTCTTTGAGCATTCTATTGATCCACACAAAAAGATCACCATCAAAGCATATGATGATGAAGAAAGATCATCCAAGGGAGCAGTAATATTACCTATTTAGGTAGGACCAATACAAAGGGACACTATGTGCCAAGTCTTAGACATAGACCTCACATATAATATTTTATTAGGTCGTCCTTGGATACATGAAATGCAAGCGGTACCATCAAATTACCACCAGTGTGTCAAATTCCCATATAATAGGGAGGAGATTTCCATATCAGCATATAATAACCCCTTTCAACATTGCAATGTCATGGGGGCAGCCCAAGACAACTTGGTTCCACATAACAAGGAAGCCCAAACTTCCTCAGCATCAAATCATCATCAAGAAAAGCTCAAATCTTTATCCATGGATTTCAAACAAAAGATGAAAATCAAAGAGCAAGGCATGGGAGAATACTCTTTTGAACCCATGTGTCTAACCAACTTACTAGCATCGCCAAAATCTCATGGGCAACCTTCTGCATCAACACATCAAGCAACACAGCCCATCACCAAGTTTGATGGCAAATTTATCCAATTAGGCACACTAGCACATGAATCATAAGAGAAGGACATCCTTAGTTGGATATACAAGGATGAGGAAGAAGTCAGAGTTGCTACTATGGAGGTAACTATACCAACACAACAACATGGAAAGGGATTCCTGATCATGCAACAGATGGGATACAATGGAAAAGGACCTATAGGCAAATGTCAAGAAGGCATTACAGAACCATTGGACCCTTCTTCATAGTTTTCTATGGACAAAACGGGATTGGGATATGGACACAAACTACCCCCAAGGCAAAAGAAGAACAAATATCAAAAACCTCAGTGGAAAGCAAAGAAGAAATACAAGGAGGACTCATGGCAGGAGGCACTACATGAATTAGCAGAAACAATTAGGAAAGAGCAAGAACACCAGGAAAAAGAGAAACAACAAGAGGAGTTGGCCATTCAAAGAGAAGAAGCACCTTATGCAAAAGTACACCATGTTTAGGAACCTATTCCAAACAAGGCAAAATCACCCCCTGAAGACATCACTACTCCTCAAGGAGAGATAGTATATGAAAAAATGCAAAGAGTACAAGCAGGTTCTAATACGGAATCAGAGAAAACTATCAGACTGGTATCAATTATCGGGGATCTCTTTTTGCCTTACAACATACCTGTCAGCAGCACTGAAAAACTCTGGGACAATACTTCTGAAACAGATTCTAATGACTATGAATGGGGCAGTTGTTCAAATGTTACTAAAAAATATTCTTGACGGTACTATTCATACACCCCTTTCTTAAGAAGGACAAGGCACATAGTTTAGATTGCTTGAATTTGGTCCACAACATATCTATGAAGCCAGAGAAAATGAGCAACGACATTACAAGCAAGTCTACATGGAAGATGATACCATCGAAGACCTTGACAATATCATTAACTTATCCAATATCCCAGACAACCTTAATGATTCCTTTATCATGACACTTACTGCAGCTGACCTTGACCCACCCAATGACTCTTTACCACTTGTATTTCCTGATCTCATAGACTGGGATGAGCCTGAACACCATGACTTACCCATATTTCCAGATGACGAATCCATTATCCATTACTTGTGTACTGTCAACCCGAAAATAGACTGTACCAGCAAACAAAGTAACAACATCTGCAATTAGGAGGGTGTCAAGTCTCTCAGTCGCAAAAATGAAAGAAATAAAGGATCTAATGTTGAAAACCAGTCAATGGCAGCACTAGATCACAAAAAAGTTAAAATAAAGGACGCATCTAAGGGTGAAAACCTTTTTAAGGCACCTAAGGATGGGAGACTTGACACTCTTCTTGAACACTATCAGGAGTGATCACCCATATTGATTGAGCCCACTCAATCAATCAACATTGGTACAAAATAAACAACTAAGAAAATACATCTAGCAGAATCACTGACAGAGGAAGAAAAACCAGTTTACCAAATTCTTCAAAGAAAAGCAAATCAATTTTTCTTGGTCCTATGCAGATATGCCCGGGATTGATCCACACTTAATCATGCATCATTTATCTATTGCTCTAGGAGCTAAGCCAATCAAGCAAAAAATGAGAAAAATGAATCCACATGTAGCACTAATGGTCAAAGTTGAACTAAAGAAGTTATTAGACATCAGATTTATTCGACCTATAGACTATATTGAATGGATTACAAACATTGTGTCAGTTTCAAAACCAGATGGAAGCATCAGGATATGCATAGATTTTAGGGATGTTAACAAAGCCTGTCCAAAGGATGACTTTCCTTTGCCCAGCATCAACATAATTGTAGACCTCACAGTAGGCCATGCAATGCTATCATTAATGGATGGTTTTTCTAGCTATAATCAAATCAAGATAGCTCTAGAGGATCAAGATAAAACAACGTTCACCTATCCTTGGGGAACACATTGTTGGAATGTCATGCCTTTTGGCTTAAAGAATGCTGGGGCAACTTATCAAAGAGCAATGACGACAATCTTTCATGATATGATGCATACCTTCATGGAAGACTATGTGGATGATTTACTGGCTAAGTCATTTACCTGGGCAGAACATCTGGGCATATTAGAGAAAATATTTGAAAGATTGGAGAAATTCCAATTCAAGCTCAACCCTTAGAACTGTGTCTTTGGGGTAACATCGGGCAAATTATTAGGCTATATTGTGTCAGCAAAAGGCATTGAAGTAGATCCAGCAAAGGTACAAGGCATCATGGAGGTGCCATCTCCCAAGAACATTAGCCAACTCAGATCTCTACAAGGATGACTCCAGTCAATTAGGCGATTCATCACCCAACTAGAAGATAAAAGTCTACCATTCAATCATTTACTACATAAGAATATACCATTTAGATGGGAATCCAAATGTACAAATCATTCTATCAAATCAAGCACTATCTAATGAACCCACCAGTTCTGGTACTACCAATAGCAGGAAAGCCGCTTATTCTCTACATATCAACAACAAACATATCATTGGGGGAACTATTAGCACAAGAAGATCAAGAAGGCAAGGGATGAGTTATTTATTACATCAGCAGAACATTAAATGGCTATGAGCTCAAATACACATTCATTGAGAAGTCTTGCTTAGCTATAGTCTTCACTTCTCAAAAGTTCCAACATTACATGCTAGCTCACACAATCAAGCTAGTAGAAAAAAAAGATCCTCTCAAGTATTTACCCAGCAAAGCAGCTCTCATAGGTAGACTAGCTAAATGGGTCATGATTCTCAGTGAATTTGATATCCACTACACAAAGCGTCGAGCTATCAAGGGACAAGTAATTGCAGATCAATTAGCTAAAGCACCACTACTAGATAAGAAACCAATGGAGGTCGAATTTCCAGATAGGGATGTCCTTACTATTACCACCAAGCAATGCACCCTATACTTTGATGGTTCCTACACTCCACATGGCTTAGGTGTCGACATCTTGTTCATCACTCCTGAAGGACACACCATACCAAGATCATATAGACTCATGTTTCCATGTATAAATAACATTGCTGAGTATGAGGCACTAGTCACAGGAATCAAAATGGTCATGGAATGGAGAATCATGGAGCTGAAAGTCTATGGAGATTCCCAACTAGTCATAAATCAGATCAACAATGACTACCAGACAAAAGATGACAAGTTGTTGCCATACAAAAGAATGGTGGATGACTTCAAACAATACTTTGTACACATCACCTTCAAGAAAATACCCAGGTTGGACAATAGAGTAGCTGATGCAATGGCTACTTTCGCTTCACTGCCACAAATTCTAGAGCAATAGAGTCGTTATGAGTTTCTGGTAGAGCAATTGTTTTCCCTAGCCTATGGCAATTCTACATCCCATGTTATATATACCTTAACCGGTTCCAACTCTCCTTTATACGAAACAATCTATGAGTATCTTAAAACCAATACCCTACCCATTGACCTATCTCGGAACCAAAAGTGCAACTTTATCCGGCAAGCCGCCTATTATACCTTAACTGCTGATACTCTTTACTGTCGAGGTCTAGATGGTACTCTTCTTCGTTGCCTTGATTGTAATGAATCTGACTCTGCTTTACACGAGCTTCATGAAGGTATCTGTGGCACACATTCAAGTGGTCCTACTCTTGCTAAAATACTTTTGAGAATAGGATATTACTAGCCAACAATGGAGAAAGACTCTTATCAATTTGCAAAGAAATATCCTAAGTGCCAAATCTATGGCAATTTTATCCATGCACCAACACAGGAATTGCATCCATTTAAAACATCTTGGCCTTTCTATCAGTGGGGAATTGACTTAGTAGGCAAAATACACCCTTCATCTTCAAATGGACACAAGTTCATTATCACGACAACAAAATATTTTATAAAATGGATTGAAGCAGTCCCAATGACCATAGTAACGGGAAAACAAATTGCCTCTTTTATTCTTAATTACCTGATCTGCAGATATGACATTCCCAGTTCCATCATCACAGATAACGGACGTCCCTTCAAAAACCAAGATGTGCGAGAACTATGTGAACGATTTAAAATCCAACTTCATTTCTCTACACCTTACTACTTGTAGGGGAATGGTCAAGTAGAGGCATCAAATAAAACAATATTGAAAATCCTAAAGGAAAGAGTAAATGATGCAGGAAAGGATTGGCATGTGCAACTCAATCCGACACTTTGGGCATAGAGAACTAGCATCAGGACACCTACAGGAGCTACACCATATTTATTGGTGTATGGATCAAAAGCAATTTTACGTGTTGAGGTAGAAATTCCATCACTCAGAGTATCTTTGAAAGGCCTTGTTACAGATGAGGAGTATCGAGTAAACAAATTGCACGAACTAGAACTTCTAGATGAAAAACGACAACATGCCTATAATCACCTCAAAGCATACCAACAATGCATGTGCAGAAGCTACAACCACAAAGTCATCCCTAGGATTTTTAAAGTCGGTGATCTCATACTCAAAGAAAATCCCCAAAATCAACAGGATCGAGAAAAGAAAGGAAAGTTTGAACCTAACTGGTTGGGTTCCTATGTCATCATCTTAGCCTATGGATCAGACACTTATCAGCTAACAACTACAGAAGGAGATGTGCTCGACGAACCAACCAACAACATCCATCTGAAGAAATACTATACTTGAGTGGATCAAAAAATCAGAAAAATACAAAAAAAAAAAACAACAAAAAGGTGCAATAAAAACAAATGGTGAAAACCTGGCAGCAAGCGCTACTTGTGAGAGAACAGCTTCTCTATCTATCATTACTCATATCTTTTGTATCCAAAAGTCAAAACTATTGGATATTGTTGGCATATGAGGAGATTGTTGGATATTGTTGGCCTATGATGAACTGGCATATTGATATGATGATAATATATGTTGTCATTGATGTCAATAAGTTCAAGTGAACCGGTATGGAGAGGTATGAGGAGATGCAGTGAACTGGTGTCAGGGTTTCACTAAGTGTGACTACCGGTTGGCAGTCTCAGCTCTAGGGTTATTGGTTTGGTGATCCAACTTATGCGATGCAACTGGTGATACTTTGTGATGAGTCAGCCAAGTGGTATGAGTAAGATCAAGGTGCCACATTAGCCTTGTGTGCATGAAGGATTTCCTTGAGGATCTTGCATGAGAAGATCAACTGTGTTTGAAGTCTACCTCAGGAATGATCATTCTTCTTGACGGTATGAGAAGAGAGCGTGATGGGTTACTGATTCCCATGTGCGGTGAAGAATGAATGATGCAGATTGTCTTGTGATCTGTTTGAAATCATAATACTCTATGCAATGTGTTTGGACAGTCAGGATTGGACCGTCTGTGTTGTAAACCTAAGATGCTTAGGGTTTAGAGTTAATGCTAGCGACCTAATAGTTGTCTATAAGATCGATGATATTTGTTATTGTAAAGTTGTTGGCAAAAGTTGTGTGTGTGTATCCAAGTGATGAGATACTTGCTAGACCAGTAAGTGGAGAACTACATAGTGTGATTGCAGAGTAGAGGAACTGAAAAGGATCTACCTTGGCATGTAGTGTTGTTATCAGATCAGAAGTTTTACCTGTTGTCTTCTAATCATTTCAACAGTTGGAAAATCCCTTTACCGAGTAGCTTTAACAGGCTTATTGTAAAACCTTTAACCAAGTGACTCAAGATCATTGAGTTCTTCAAATCCTCTAGCGAGGTAACCTTTAACAGGGTTTCAACCTTTAACAGGGTATATAGCCATCCCTTAACCAGGTGATCTCTAACAGGATCGGTTCCTAACGGAACCTTATTGTAAAGTCTTTAACCGGACTAGGCTCCTAACAGAGCGAGCTTCAAAAGAGTTCAAAAACAAGCTTGTGGGTATTCATTCCCACTGTGGTTTTTCCCATTTGGGTTTGCACGTGAAACATTTGTGTGTTATGTGTTACGCTTTTTTCATGTGATGTGTATGTATTATTTGGTTGAAAGATTATGCATGCAGAGTTGTTAGGTTATGGTATCACTGGTATACCACATGCATATGTTTATGGGTGAAGTTGTTATCAAGTATTGAATGTAGTTGAAGTGTTCAAAATTATCAGTTTATGATTATGAAGTCTTACTGTGTTTAATCGATATTGCCATGGTTAGGTTTAGTAATGATGACAATCAGTTGGTATTGTTTTAACTTGATAAGTTGTGGAGAAATTTTTTGCCTGTACTGATTCACCCCCCCCTCCTAGTACCAGTTAGGGTATTTGTTGTTCATCATTATTCATCAAAAACCACTAGCCATTGCCCGACACTTTATCAACAACATTATCCTGGACATACTTAGCGTAGTCACTGTCCTTGCTCATCTAAATATCAGTTCATTGTATCCCACCATGGATTGGTAATCACTGTACATATCCACATTGATCGGTATCTATAACTAGGGGCAACATTCATCTGACTTGAAACAAACAAGAATCGCAACACACCGAGAAAATCCTATCAACAACAACTCCAGTAGTCAAGAAAGCAAAACACACTGATCCGATCAACAACTTCAACACACATAATGGATGATTTTTTGAAGTATAATTTGTTAACACCTTGCATGAAGTTTTGGACTATTTTTGCACTTGAACCTTTTGAATTATTGGATCCCCTAAATTTTCTCAATGATGCATCGAGCTAGAGAAAGTGGTTGGAGACTCCGATATTTTTTAGTTTTCTGTCTATGAGGCGATCACTTGTACTGTGCAAATACTTGTCTTGAGACGTGCTTCAAAGCATATCACTGAAGACATTGTTCCACTTTGCGCATACAAATGGTTTAATCTTGTCTGTTTATATGCAAGCAACACTCAGGTCATCTTGGTTCAATTATACCTCGACGCTTGTGCCATCTTACAATATCAAAATCCATGTAACTTTTTCTCAGGTCATTATGGTTGAAATATACCATGATGCTTGTGTAAATTTTCAACATATCAACAACTCAATGATGATAAACACGAAGAAAGCAAAAACATGTGACTATATAGGAATGACAAACGACAGAATGAGGATGATCAATTAGTTGCATATCATTTTACAAATTAGTTGCATATCATGTAAATTTGCATTTAGTCGCAGCACATCATTATCATACATCTCATTTTCAAGATACATCTCACATCATATCATTATCATACATCTCATTTTCAAGATACATCTCACATCATGTCATTATCATAAATCTCATTTTCAAGATACATCTCACAACATATCATTATCATACATCTCATTTTCAAGATACATCTCATAGCATCTCATTTTCAAGATACATCTCACAAATCATATCACAACATCGTCATCATCAATCATATCAAGAAAATAGCAAATCAAGTGTATTTATCTAAGCATCGTATCATCATCATGGAACCATCATATCAATGCATAAATCATCATCCATGAAAACACATCACATGTGGATCAGAAAATCGGTGTCGTATATATATATATATATCTCAAAAATGGTCAAAATATACAAAAGATGTCATGTCTGTCAAAATACAACACAATGATCAAAATACAATGGAGACAAGTCTCTCAGGTATGACTATCTCCTGAGGCTAATGGTCTTGTAGCATATGTCCCTGCATCTGGATCTCTGGGTGGATCATGTCGAGATGTCCTGGTCACACCTCTGCTCTCTATCCTCGAATGAGTCCACATGGATCAACTGGATATCACCACAACATATCTAGGAGCTCTGTGATCTCTAGGAACCACCTCCTCATATAAACACTTGTAGTACTTAGTCTCCTTGGATGCATATTGCATCTCTCTCAGTGTGTCTCTCACAGAACCACCAGCCGTCACTCTCTCTAGGCTATCCACCCGAGCCTTTGCTCAACCTAAGCCCTCTACCACCGTATCCCACTCTGTGGTAATCTGCGTAATTTGGCATTGCTGAGCCAGTACCTGTGCCTGAAGCTGTTGCACTAACAACTATAGGGACCTAATCTATGCATCCTCTTGGTGGGTGGGTACCCGAACCTAAATGGGTACTTGTGTCGTGGTCCCCCCTATCCTTGTCCTTGTCTTAGGTGCTAGTGGAGGTAATACATCTGATCTCCTCCTTTGAGTCAACCACCTAAACTCATCCATCCCACCCATAGCTGCTATCACCTCACCCTCCCCTGGCCAACTCCACCAGCTCCAACCACCAAACCTCCCCTCCCTCCCTCACCAACTGCTCGCCTGAGTAATCCACCTCCTCTCCTCCCTCTATCTCCTCCATCATCTCCTCGTCTCCCTCTACCACCTCCCCTCCCATCTCCCCATCATCTCCTCCACCATCCCCATATCCCTCCTCTAGCTCCTCTCCCTCATCTCCTCATCTCCCTCTACCACCTCCCCTCCCATCTCCCCCATCATCTCCTCCACCATCCCCATATCCCTCCTCCAGCTCCTCTCCCTCATCTCTCTGTCTCCCTAGCCTCTCAGGTTGTTCATCCTCATCATCATCAAAAGCAGGAATCATCTCCGCTAGATCTGATATCTATGCTACGACATGGGCCATGAAGAGCACTCCAAACTCCTTCATCATCCCAACATCTACCACTCTAAACCTGTAGTCCCATATCTGTCCAGCCAAATGCATATACTCCTCCACCGCTACTGCACTATCAATAGCCGGACCCCACTTTGGCACATCCTGCCTTTGACGAGCATATAAACATGCTCCCTGTGGTACACCCTATTGTCAACCATATTGCCGTTGACCTCGGCTGTGCAAGAACCTCTCAATGATAAATGACATCTGCCCTATCAAGTATCGTGACATATATACATAGGGAATCTCTAGCCCGTCCTCCACCCACACCTCACAATCCATATACTGTCTCCAAATGACCGTATCAATGCCATCCAACACCCTCATCCAATGCTCTAGCTTGCCCAGCTTACACTGGACAACTATCCCTATGTACCCATATGCATATGCCCGACCAACTGGCCTATCATTGTCTGCAAGTGGCCTCATTGCGGGAATGTGCTCTCAAGCCCACACCTATAATAATGTGACCTCGACTGATAAACTACTATATCCTAAATACACCACCTGAAGCAGATCTTTGTACAGATGGGCCAACATGCAGGACCCCCATGCAAACCTGTGACCCTATGTCACCATATCCTTAAGCACCAATCCCCATCCCATTGCCAGTCCCTTTGACCTAGGGTCGGGACACAAGAATCCACCTACAAAATCTGCCAGTACCGAAGGTAGTGGGGCATAATCGAAATCTATCAACTCTTTCCAAGGGATCTCATATCCGCAAATCTGATCATCATGGAATATTCAGTGAAGAGCCTCTGTCCCATCCTCCTCAGTCTGCTCATAAGGCAATAGAGCTCCAATCACAAGAATTCGTAGAATCTGATAACAGTCCTCTGGGGTGATTGTAATCTCACTAGTAGCCAAGTGAAAGGTGTTTGTGTCACTGTGCCACCTCTCTGCCAACGTTGTCAACAAACCCCGGTTAATGATATACCAAGGCATGTCCAACAAAGAGGACAACCCACACCTCTCAATAATATCCCTCTCTGGTTGTGTCAATCGAGGAATCAAAGACCATGGTCTCAGAAATCACTCTCATGACTGTAGTACGCCAAGTTGTTCCTGTAACAACAAAACATGTCCACATATCAGTTTTCACATCTATTTGATATATTCAACATAAAAAATCAACTTGAAACAATGAAATATCAAATCAAGTTCCATATCAAAAATCAAATCCCATATCGAAATCAGAACATCAAACAAATTGAAACAATGAAATATCAAATCAAGTTCCATATAAAAAATCAAATCCCATATTGAAATCAGAACATCAAACATCAACTTGAAACAACGAAATATCAAATCAAGTTCCATATCAAAAATCAAATCCCATATCAAAATCAGAACATCAAACATCAACTTGAAACAATGCAAGTATCAAATCAAGTTCCATATCAAAAATCAAATCCCATATCGAAATCAGAACATCAAACATCAACTTGAAACAACGAAATATCAAATCAAGTTCCATATCGAAAATCAAATCCCATATCAAAATCAGAACATCAAACATCAACTTGAAACAATGAAATATCAAATCAAGTTCCATATCAAAAATCAAATCCCATATCAAAATCAAAACATCAAACATGAACTTGAAACAATGACATATCAAATCAAGTTTCATATCGAAGCATCTCATATCAAAATCTAAACCAAATCAACTTGAAACAACACAAGTATCAAATCAAGTTTCATATCAAACATCAAGATCCATAATGCAAGCACCATATCGAGCATTCATATCAAAAGACCCATAACACAAACAACTCAAAAATCCATATCAAGAACCATATTGAAAATCATGAATCAAAACTCATATCGGACATCCAATTCAATGGCAACGCAAAAATCCACAATCTAAATCAAAAGAAAATCAGGATCATCATTCAATCAATCAGCTTGGTACTTCAACAGCAAAAGCAATTTCAAAAATCTATCAAACAATCGCACATCAGCATAGCAGGCACAAAATCAGCTAAACACCCATCCCAGAGCACTTGGAAAATACCTACCCACCCCCCCAATTATCTTCCTTCATCTATTTTTCCCCCCACACCGCCACCTTTCCACTCCTTTCTAGCTATTTTTCTACTCGTGCGCTAAGAAAACCCTCCCATGCACTATGTTGCCACCTATGCTCTAGCTAAACTCGGCTACACGCTAACAACTTTACCCTATGCGCTATCACCATTACCCTCTGTGCTAACCTGCGAACCCTATGCGCTACCCTGTTCCCCGCATGCGCCACCTTGTTAGCCCTATGTGCTAAGATATCCTATGTGCTACCCTAAACCTGTGATGTGCTACCCGACGACTCCTATACACTATCCTAGTTCACTAACCCTATGCACTAACTGTTGTATCGTATGCACTAAGCGACATACCAGACGTGCTAAACCATGAAAATTTGACACAAAAAATTAAAAACGTGACCAAAATTGACAAAACAAAAAGGAAAAGAGGTAAAATTTAGATGACTTACAGGTGGACCATATGTGGCGACCCTTCGGTATCGACGAACGTGCTCGAATCGGTGCGAAGCATAGGGAATCGACATCTTTTCACTCTCCAAACATCACTCTCACCAAAAGTCAAAAGGTGCAAATGATACAAATAAAATCACTTTTTACTTTTTTTATAGGGTAAAAGTAAATTAGGTTTAGTAGGTGGGGCATGTATTTTGCTCGTTCTCTCGCTTTTAAACCCTAGCAAACATCATTATCGGGAGATGAATCAATTGGCACGCATTAAACATAGACAAAATTTTAAAATGCGATCAAATCTACAATGATTATCAACTCAACCAAATTTTCAATTTTTTTGATTCATCTCCCGAGGGGGAATTATCAATAACATTTATCAAATCTAGGGCACGCAATCGACATCTCGACACACGACATCACACCGATCAAATTTTGGCAACACATCAGATTTTTCTTTGAATTAACATGTGCACACACGTCACTTGAAAGAGGGGCAAAACGTAAACATATAAAATGACCACTTTCCTAAGTGAATATTTAATATTTATTTTATTCTCATTCCTCTATTTAATTAAATTAAATTAAATTTAAGCATTCACATTCATCTGTTTGATTAAATAAGTTATTCAATTTATTTAATTAAATTCACTTAGGCCTTTCATATCATTTAATTGAATAAATCACTTTATTTAATTAAATCCCCCCTTCCACTCTTTTTAATTAAATTTACATTTAATTAAATTGTTCACTTCAAATAAATAAATCGAATTTATTTAAATCCCCCACTTACATCTATTTTATTGAAATAAAGCAATTTATTTTAATTGAAATTACCCCCCATCCACTTGCATTTCCCTACATCTCCTACTTGCCTCTCTAAACCCCCTTCTAGATTCTTCTAATCCCTTCTAAATTAGCCTAACCCATCTACTAAATATTGTCACATCCCTAAGCAAAGGGAAGTCACTTCTCAAACCCTCAAAGTCTTTGGAAACTATTAAAAGCTTTATGTCTTCAACAAGTTAACCTTGAAAGTCTTCCAAACCATTAATGATTAACTCAACCCTCTTATATGATTAGAGACTTTCTCTCTAACTCAACGGGCTCATCTAGCCCAAGGGTCTCATCAAGCATTGATGGCTTTAAACTTGGTTATTTCTTTAACCCTTGCACAAGAGTTTATCCTTTGGATAAAAGCTTTATCCAATGGGTAATCCTAACCTAACCTTAACCCTTACCTCCTAAGGTAACCATAAGGTCTTCTCAAGAATTTAATGCTTCTTACATCTCCTCTCAAGAAGTCTTATGTTGACAATTATCACCATTTCATTGGTGAGAATTGTAAACATGGATTGAAAACTTTCAATCCCGACCCTTGATAGAATCATCCAATCCTGACCCTTCATTGCCCTATTTTCCCTATAAATAGAGTCATTCTTATATCATTCTAAAATCCAAGTTTTATGCATCTAATCTATACTCATTTTTATCAAGCATTTTAGTCTCTCTTTGAATAGAAATAATCTAATAATCATTTTAGAAGTATTTCTCTTTATCATAATAATCATATTAAGCTAGTGTATCATGTTAGGATAGTTCTCTTACTAATCCTTTCATCTTATCATCATATACATGCTAGTTTAATTCATATTTGTTAATATCATGCACATTTAGGATTGCATTCATGTTAGATTGATCAAACATCCCTCATTCTCATGATTGTCATCCCTAAGTCACTTTGCTCTGTGATATGAGAGCAAAGGCATTGGCTTGAGGGGTCTTGTGAGATAGAGAACAATGGAACATCCCTTGGGAAGTTGAGCTATTCCATATAGCTCCATAACTTGCACCAAGAGTCCCATTGGTGTGTGGACTAGTCCCGAATTCATAATTTTTGCTTCATTGCACCACTTTTCCCATAGACAACTACTTATCATAATGTCCCACCACCTTATTCTCAATCCATGCCTTCCTTCAATAATATCACACCATCTTCTCAATCAACCATGTCTAACATCAATTCTTCCACCGAAGCAACAATTAACAATCTTGCTCAAACTATGTCTTCCTTGCAACAACAAATTGCTTCCATGAGTCAATCCAAGTTTAGTGTGCCCACATTTGATGTTGCGAGCCCACTTTCTCTTGATATTGTGAAAGCCGTCAAACCTAAGCATGTTGAGGTCCCTCAATTGGAACTCTATAATGAAAAAGGTGATCCTCTCACACATGTTAAAACATTTCAAACCTTGTGTACCAATTTTGCTTATGATCAAAGATTACTTGCAAAATTGTTTACAAGAACACTAAGGGATAAGGCTTTACAATGGTATTATTCTTTGCCTTCTTATTCTATCACTTATTTTCAACAATTTCAAAACAACATTGGTCCTACAATCACTTTGACTAATTTAATGCATTGTAGATAAGGTGTTAAAGAAAAAGTGATTGATTTCATTGGTAGATATAAGCATTTGTGTGCTCAATTTTTTTTTCTATACCTGATAATGATATTCAAAGAATTTTCATTTCTAATTTACAAAAAGATATCAAGGAAAAGCTTGTTGTGTCTGAGTTTACTTCCTTTCCGTAGTTGTGTGCAACAATCCATAATTATCAATTGGTTGTGAGTCAAACGGAGCAATCTACTCCTATGGCTTCGAGTGATAAGGGGGAGAGTGTTCAACAATCATTTGTGAAGTTTAAACCAACAAAAAGCTTCATCAAATTCAATGACACAATCAACAACAACAATGTGAATGCTACAATAGGTGTGTCTCCTATTTCTAAATTCTTTAAAAGAGAAAGACAATTTACTCCTTTGAATGAATCTTTACATAGTATTATGTCTCAGTTGTTACAAAGAAATGTGATCAAACTTCCCTCTATCAAACCAGTTGACCCATTTAAGCTTGCATCCCCTTATTTTGATAGCAATTCCTTTTGTCAATTTCATCGTCAACCTGGTCATGATACTGAGAAATGTTTTGCATTAAAAATTAAGATTCAAGATTTGATTGATAATAATACTATATCCATGGCAGGTGTGAATGATAAGGGAAACAAATCAGTAGCTCCTCCTAATCAAAATCTTAAGATTTTTCAGTGATCCTTTGCCTTCTCATACCTCTAACATGATTGAGAGTGAACATACCTCTTTCTCTCCTTTTGATCTTACTACCACAACTTCGAATTTGGTGAACATGGTAGAGAAACAAAAGACACCTAAGGATCCTTGTATTACATTTGACCCTAGTGAGACCATTAGGGCACCTGATGGGCCTTTATACATAGGTGCGAAGGTTAAAAACATACCTTGTCGTGGTGCTCTTGTTGATTCTTCTTGCATGGTTAATGTTATCATTGAGGAATATCTCTTCACTTTACGATTGCATAAACCGATCTATGATGACTCTAATGTGGTTGTGAAGTTATTTGATATATTCTCTTGTCCTACAATTGGTTCTATCACCCTTCCCATTGAAGTTCACACTAAATCTATGGATGTCAACTTTTCTATCATTCCTTCTTCTGATCACTTCCGTGTGAAGTTGGGCTACCCTTGGCTATCTTCCATGAAGGCTATTTCTTCTCCAATTCATAAGTGTTTGAAGTTTCCTCACAATGGAGAGATCATAACCATGAACCATAACTTACTTCATCCATCTGAAAGAAGCCCTAGTGTTCCTATTGATCTCTTTTGGCCTAGGCAATTTCAATCTCTTCCACAAAGGAGCGATGCTCTTTTTCAATCTTATAAAAAATGGAAGAACGATATGATCGTATCCTCGAGTCAACCTAGATCTCCAACAATTGACATTCCCATCCTTCTTGAAGATGAAATCCTTCCCCTAACGGATAGGACTAATCTTCTTCCTAAGGAAAATCCTCAACCTATTCCTATGGATGTGACTATGTCTTCTCCTATGAAGAAGAACAATATTCCTCCTAAGGTTAGACCTATACCACCTCCTCATGATGGACCCGATCTCCTTCCTACACCTAATATTCCTCCTTTATATGGTGTTGTTCCACCTCCTTTCTCTTATATAGAGAAGAGGCCTGCCTCTCCTCTTGTCCAACCTAAAAGACCTCAACCTACACCTTCAACTATCAAAGAGGAGATTGTTCCTTCTTTCATAAATATTCTTCTTCCTCTGTCTTCCGCTAAGACTCGATGAAATCATTATGCGAGAGACCATCGATGAAGGCGTCATGCTCGAGCTCATGAAGTTGTTCCTCAAAACATTCCATCTCCCAAGACTCCAACAGTTGATATGATTTCATTTTCTCCCAAGAAAGATGTTGAACCTACATCTCCAAATCCTAAGTTGCACAAATGATGGTTTTACTCTTATTCATGTTTGTATTCATCTTTCTATAAATTTTAATGAAGAAATGAGTGAAAATGTTATTCATGATGGAAAAACAACTCCTAATTCTTCTAATAGTGATTATGAATATGTTGATGTGGACAAGCATTTATCAACTGAATTTTCACAAACCCTAATCCTAGCTCCTAGAATTGAACAAAGTGACTTACCACATGAGCATAGTCCTTGTATGGATCTTGTGATAGCTCCATCTGTTGTGTTCGATGTCACTCCTCTGAGATGTTTCTCACCTTCCCGAAATAGTGATCTGCAAGAGCAGGAGGTGGATGTCGTGCTAGATTAGCAATATTAGCACTGTAGATCTTCTCTCTCTCCTTTCTTGTTCTTTTGTGACTGTTCTTCTATGTGTATCCATGTTCTTCTATTTTTCCTCAATGTCTACTTGAGGACGATGCAAAGCATTGAGATTTCAAGGTATATCAAATGGATGTTAATTCTACATTTTTGAATGGTATACTAGAAGAAGAAGTTTATGTTGAACAACCTGAAGGATTTGTTGAAGACAAGAATAAAGATCAGGTATGTAAATTGAACAAAGCTTTATATGGTCTGAAACAAGCACCTAGAGCATGGTATGAAAGACTGCACTCTTATTTGATCAAGATTGGATTTATAAGGACAAGTGAAAACAACAATATGTACATGAAGAATGATGAGGACAATGGAATATTGATCTCAGCCATATTTGTTGATGATATTATTTTTTGTGGAAATGATTCTCTATGCAAGAACTTTGGAAATGAAATATGCAAAGAATTTGAGATGTCATTAATCGGTGAAATAAAGTATTTTATAGGTTTACAAATACTGTAAATGAAAGATGAGATTTTCATTACTCAATCCAAGTACATAAAGGAAATCTTGAATAAATTTGGAATGGAGGATTGTAAACCTGTAAGTACTTCTATGACTACTAACTGTAAACTATCAAAGAATGATGAATCCGCATCTGTTGATGAGACACTCTACCGATCTATGATTGGAAAGTTGCAATATGTTGTTCACAACAGGCCGGATATAGCACATGCAGTAGGAATAGTTGCAAGATTTTTTGCAGATCCCAAAGAAACCCATATGACAGCAATCAAGAGAATTTTCAGATACCTGAGAGGCACTGAAGACTATGGCTTAGCATATGAAAAAAGGAATGATTTTTATTTAAAAGTTTATACTGATGTTGATTGGGCAGGAAACATTGATGACAGGAAAAGCACAAGCGGTGGAGCTTTATTTTTGGGAGATAGACTAGTAAGTTGGCTTAGCAAGAAACGAGGATGCATTTCACAATCAACAGCTGAAGCTGAATATGTCAGCGTAGCATTGAATTGTACCAATATAGCATGGATCAAGCAACTGTTGGAAGGTATAAATGACAAAGCTACCAAGCCAGTAACTATATTCTGTGATAATACTAGTTCCATTAACATTTCAAAGAATTCGGTAATGCACTCTAAGACAAAGTATTTCTCTATAAAGTATCATTATCTCAGAGAAGAAGTTGAAGAGAAGAAAGTTGTGCTGGAATATATTAGTTCAAATGAGAAAATAGCAGACATCTTCACAAAGCCATTTCCAAGGGACACTTTTGAGTATCTCAGAAGCAAGTTAGGGGTCCTACCCCTATCTTCTACTCACTGACAGAGTTTGGTGAAAGCATCAATTTGATGACTATATAGAATATTATTGTGGATTGATGTTGATTTACACACTTTAGGAGGTTTTCTAAAGGTGTGCAGGAAATAGTGAATAGAGACAAGTTGCTTTGACCAAGACTGAGATGATACATGCGTAACACAACAAGGAAATTACTTCAAAAAGGAAGAAATCATGAACTAGTTCTTTTTCTTTTTGGCATTGTTGTCAAAGGGGGAGAAGACTAAGTGGAGAAGACTAAATGAAAAAAGATAGATTAAATGGAGAAAATAACAGACGACTAATGACAGGGGGAGAAGACTTGAAGAGAAGGTTTAAACAGTTCAAGGATAACAGGAGAAGTCTAACAACAATCTGAATCCAAATCAGTTGGAACAAATCAAGTTGGTATTGCCATTTAAAGTTGGTTTTGCCATCAATGTCAAAGGGGGAGATTGTTGGCATTACAATAGAAAGGAGATTGTTGGTATTTCAATAAGGATATTGAGAAGGTTGTTGGAGATTATTGATATAACTGAAGAAGGATGATTACTATCTTAATAATATTATATTGTCATTGATGTCAAGAAATTGATTTTCTGATTCAGTATGATGTTGCCATATCTTGAGAAGTATGTTTTGATGAGTATTAAGAGGTCGGTAAGAGACACAGAAAGAATGTGATAATGAAGGGGAGAAATAATTTATTCAATGGGCAACTATTACCGAGTTAGACAATGATGAGATCATGTTGTTTTTTATTGTTTTGATATCCTACATATGTTGCTGATTATAAGTTTAATACTGTACTATGTCACCGAGCAAAGAACCTAGTCAATAAACCCTAAGGTACCTAGTTGGTAAACCCTAACGTTATCGATATCGGTTAAAGAAGGTAGAATGTCTACCGAGTGAAGTTCAGTATTAACCGAGTAACAACCGAGTTATAATAGATCACATTGGATGGATAAAAGCATTATTTAATGAAGGATGCTGATGAGCTAGAGATGAATAAATGATTGGTATGTCGTGCAAGAAGATTGTTAAGAATCTACGACAATGGAAAATCAAGAGGAAGATCTACAACACAGATTGAACCACAATAACCTAGCACAAATTCCTAGGGAGGAATGCAAGTTCCAAGGCGAGGTAAAACATTTTTTCAGATCAAAGGATACATTGAACCTAGTCAAAGTTTGATGATCTAATGGCTAAAATTGATCATGGGAAATGTGATCAAGGAGATTAAGCGGTTAGAAGTTGTTTATAAATAAGGAATTGTTGATAAACAATATATGCGAGAAAATGTATGCACAGTGATGCTACAGGAATGTTTACCAAGCTCAGAAGCTTGAAGATCTGATTGAAGAACAGATTGAGAAGCCCAACAAGCCCAACAAGGGACAAGATAAGTCTTATGACAAGATTGTTTTGAGCAAATAGAATCTGCTTTAGCATTTCAGATGTGAAGTTGCTGATATAATTTATTACTATTATTTATTTTGTAAGTGACAGGAAATATCTTAACCGAGTGGACCTAACAGTCTTATTTGTTAACCCTCTAGCAAGGTAACATTCAAAATGAGTGTTTGAAATCCTTTGACAAGGTCACTTCTAACAAAGTGCAAGACTCTAACAAGTTTGAGGGAAATCCCTTAACCGGGTCACATCTAGCAATGTGTTTGTAATCTTTAACAGGATTAGCTTTTAACCAAGCATACTCTAGAAGGGTATATTTCTTAGTGGGTCTGAAATCCCACATTGGTTTTTCCCTATTTGGGTTTCCACTTTAAATCTGGTGTTATATGTGTTGTGATGTTATCTGTTCATGAGTTTGAATGTTTTACAGTTTTGGTTATATATTCTGAAGTATAAGCTACCGAGGTTGAATCTGTTGAATATATTGAACAAGTTAAGTTTGTATGATTCACCCCCCCCCCCCCCCTCTCATCTTATTAACTATTGGCATCAGAACTTTACACCTAAGCCAATGCTTAGAATAACTACCTTTTTGAAGACAAGTTAGGATTTACCTAACTTTTACAAAAGTAAGCCAAAAAGCTAACTTTAATTATAATTGGTAACATAAGTCACTTTTACAAAAAAGATAACTTGAAACTTGTGGCTTTCAACTCATTGGCATTATGCTGATGTATTTCTCCATCTTCGTCCACTTCATCTTTGATTCTTGTAACCATCTCACCATCTAGGTAGTTGAGAATGTGAAACTCAAAGTCTTTTTGTTGAAATGAATAGATAATCTCAGAGTCCTGCATACAAATGAAAATGATTAAGCCTTGCAACATGTCGAGAAGTTGGTATGTTGACCATTGGCACATAAACTATACATTAACAAATAAGGATATTACAGGTCTATCAATCATGTAAGTGCACTTGATCACCATAGGTACGAAATCCACAATACACACATAATGATATATTTATAGGAACAAAGTGAGAGTCAGTCATCAAATGAATGAGTTTCTAATCACATAATATATCCATGAATTTCCCTACACTCGCATTCCTGAATAGTGAATTTCAATTCATCACTATATCATCTTTCTTCATGAACATTTACTCTCCTTGTCGCCACTTTAACTGCTTTTCACAATTCTTCTAAGATGCTAACTTATGATTTTCTATTGTCATCAACCTATTGAAAACACTCGATAACCTTTCATTGTCGACATTTTGAATGTGACCTTTAACCTTTGTTTGGAGTTTGGAGTGAAGTTATGAAGTTAGGAATTATTGTCGATTCAATCTTTATGTCCTTACCATTTCAATCACACTCAACTTGCCCACTTAATGCTCCATTTAATGTTAGGATATATTCAGAGAGTGCTACATTAATTTAAGAACTTTGAAAGATTCCTTGCAAATGTGCACACACATTCTACAATCATCTCATTTCATGAGAGGACATTGTTAAACAATCCACATTCTTGTATATGCTTCTACATTTTGCAGGTTGTGAGGATGTTGAAAAAGGTAGTGAATTTGGTTTTGTCATTGCCAACTGCATTTCATGAAAGAGTTCATGTCTTTCAATTTGCATTCCATTCAAGGACACCTCTCTAAGCATTCCATTTGATGACATCCCTTTGAAGCGTTGTATCAAAACAAGCTGCGGACCTTGTCTAAGCTTCATGTCTCCCATTCATTTATAATAAATCTATTTTGTGCAATATCACCTCTCGCAATCATGGCTTTGTATGAAGTGGTATCTATTTGAGGCATTCTGTAGAGCTGTTATTGTGCCTTGTTCTATTCTTCAAAGTTTTCATCGATGATTGCCAAATCAATTCCATGTATAATATATGAGAAAAATACTTCATCTACTAGTTTTTGATGCATGTCCGAAAAATTGTTATAAAGCTCCCATTTTTGTGCTGACAGAAACAATGGAGGCAAAGATTGTAGAGTTTGTCTTTGGACCTGCATCTTTCCATTCGCTTGATAGTTACCAGGTGGTTTTATCAAGTTCATGTAGTTTCAAGAGATATAAGGATTAGTTAAAATAACTAACTCCTCCTTGTAGAAGGCATCAATGTTTTCATAAACTTGCACAAGTTTTCCAAATCATCGATGAAATAATAACTTACTTTCTCTTAAGAATGTATTGGCTCTCTGGCAACTTGATCAAATTATCAATAAATGGGTTAAGATAACTAACTGACCAATATTATTTCATTTATCTTTGGCATCTTCACTCCATTAGTGACTTTTGAAAGTGTCACAAGCTGCTGATAGTGGATTCTTTTGCCATCTACTCTTTCAAAACTGAGACAACTTGTCGATAATATTAATGAATTAAGATTTTGTTAACTTTGGAAACTTGAGAAAGTCCTCAACAAATGAGTGAAACTTCTAAAACATGCCTCATACAAGTGTATCGGCTTCTTTGGAAAATAAACCAACTTGTCGATGATGGCTTGGTCACCGAAAGTGTTTGAAAAAACTTGGCCAACTTGTTAAATCTCTGATGAATGAGCATTTACAACTAAATTTTCATGGATGGAATGCATGGGCATCTTTCGAAATGAAAACAATCCACCGACAAGTGAAGAACTAAGTGAAGTGTTTTGGTCTTTTTAAATACTCTGGAAGCTTTATGAAATGGCTGATTCAACATATTTAATACGAGCTCCTATACAACTTATCGACTCCTTTTATTCTTTATTCAACTCAACACTAGGTCGATTGGAGTTAACCTTCTCTTGCTACCATGAAGTTTCCACAACTTGCGTTAGAAACTCAAGCCACTTTGGCAAGAAAGTTTAAAGACCAATCCAACATACCTTTGTCCATGTTTGGAATTGATTTCGCAAGTACTTGGAGTGGAACATTGTCTTGAACGAGATGGATGCAATTCTTGATCAACATGATTCCATTCTAAAATGATAAGAAACTAAGCATTTTTGGATGATAGGAAACCTTCTATACCAACAATTATCACATGCAAGATTTCAAATGCCAAAATTTCAAAATTTTCCAAGTTTAAAATTGGGGCTAACAACTTGCAAGTACTTTCTTTCATCATTTGGTTTATTCCAAAACTGGGGTTTGACCTGAAGGCAAAACTCCAATCCCAACCCCTTTTCCTCTCTTTTCTGTGTGTAGGTTTCAGGTGCGCAATTGTGTTTGCAGATTCAGACTCCATTTGCAGAGGCTGAAAATCCTTTCCATTTCACGGATTTTTCGGAGGACCGTGGACACTTTCAACACGGTCCTGACAACTTTTTCTCAAATTCTCAGGGCGGCTTCGTCTCGACATATTATAGCTAGATCCAAGTCCACAACTTCATCTCATGCTTCTATCTCGATTTATAATCAGTTATTTTCTACTTTTACACTTAACATAATTAAGTCATTTTCCATTCTAATAGAGGAGTTAGCTTATCATTTATATTCCTTTATCAATTCATTTAGTATTCAATCTCTATCTTAAGAGATTAGATCTAGTGAATCCACCCTCTTTTAAATGTAATGTGAATAAGGTGTTTGAAGGGAAATCCGCAGTGAAACTTTCATCTCTCCTCAGAGGGAAGAAAAGTTTTCCTCTCAATCTCTCCATCATTCACCCTTTTTCACCATTACACCTTGTAACATATATCAAATCAAAATTAGTTTAGATTTGTAGGAACAAAATTTTCATTATTCATCCAAGTAATCATAATCAAAACATCTCCACAATATTATTACTTTATTTTAATTATTATATTGTTAATTTATTATAATTTCAATACAATATTATCGTACGAATTTTAGTATATAATAATACTATATTATTGATTATATTATTATATTGTTAATTTATTATAATTTCAATACAATATTATCGTACAAATTTTGATATAAAATAATACTATATTATTGATTATATTATTTTATTATCCAATTTTTATATTATTAAAATACATTAACATTATTAAAATAATATTATTAATTCATATTTTATGTGTGTGTGTGTGTGTGTTTATTTATTTATAGAAAGCTTTAAAAGATGTAGATTCTAAATAATTTGAAAAAAAAAATTAAACATTCTAAATATTATTTTAATGTACCTAAAAATTTGCCTAAAACAATCATTTAGTGAATTGTATTCCTAACCTCTTTGAATCCTAATCATAATTTAACCCTCACCCCAAATCAAAAGTTTTTCCTAGAAGCCTAATTGATCCTTAACCCTAACTACAATTTAACTTTATACGTAACTCTTACCCTAATTAAAACCTTACCCTAACTAGGTTTGAACTATAATCATAATTTAACCCTAACTCAAAATTTATGTTTATAACTTTAATTGAATCATAGTCTTAATCATAATTAAACTCTTACACTAAGACAATTGAACATAAATCTAACCCTAATTGAACTATAATCCTAACCCTAACTATAATTAAACCTAACTATAATTATAATTGAGCTATAATTATAATGAATGCATTTGGTAATATTTGTATTTTTAAGTTATTTCATTCAATCTTAACAATAATAAATATGTGTAATCTTAGTTGAATATTAGAGAATACATTTTTTATTATTCAATAATGAAATATCAATAATGATAGAGAATATATTTTTTATTATTTAATTAATATAAGTCATTTACTCACTTGTCATGGTAGTTACCCTGTAATGGTAACTACAAAGATTTTCACAATTATTTAGTTAAAATTATTAGATTTTCACAATCCATAATGATATATGTAGACACCTAAAATTGTCCTAACTTAATTAAAATAATATTTTATTTATTTAATTATTTTATTCTAAGTCTTCTATTAATTAAATAGATTCTTATCTATTTAATTAATTTATTTATCCTTTTCTAGCCTTTCCCTATTTAAATAAATATTTTTATTTAAATTATCTTTTCCCTAAATTAAATAAATATTTTATTTATTTAATTGGTCCCACTTCCTCTATTAATTAAGTAAATCTTTATTTATTTAATTAATTCATTACCTTTTTCACTCTATGACACATGTCATTTATCTTTTAATTTTTCCTCTACCTACCCCCTTCATTATTTTATTATTTCTTATACCTACCCTTTAATCCTAACCGACCATTTATTTCTTTCACCTCTTAATCTTATCCCTCCATTTTCTAAAATGTCTTCTATATAAGGGGATACTTTCATCTTTGTCAACCCTAACTAACACTTTTATGCAATCTAGCCTTCTTGTGATCAAGCGACTTTATAACCACAATCCGTTCTTTGTTGAGCTCATGTGCACAATAAAAAATCTAAGAGCAAATATATTAAACAAGATCAATGGAGATAGGAAACAATGAAGATCAAACCCTACTTAGCATATGAATGGTATTATTGTTTCATTTGTCAATTTGCATGTTCTTAGGTTTCTTCATTGGTGTATAGTGAATGTTTTATTGCGAGACTACGATTGTTTGTGGTTGGATTTTGTGGTTTTTCAATACTTTGTCATCGTCATTTTTCACCTCACATATTTTGGCACACCTAGTGGGACTCTTGTCCCTTAGTTTCTAATATTTATTTATTGTTTTATCCTTTTTTGTCAAGTTGCAGGTTGGATCAGCGACGATTACAGGCGAAATTGTGTTTACGAAACATAATTTCACGTCTACATCTATGTTCTATTTTCTGTTTTGCAGGTTTCAGGTATTTATGCATTTGTGTTCAGATTTCATCTTTGCGACATACATTTTTGTGTCTGTGTTTTTAATTCTATTTTGCAGGCCCAGGTTCTGGATTTCACATCTGTGACTAATTTGTCTGTGTTTGTGTTTTCTTTTCACGTCTCCGTTCTTGTCTGATCTTTTGTTTTGCAGGTTTCAGGTGTTTTCCGTGTCTGAATCATACTTCCACGTCTGCATCGAATCTTTTCGCGTCCGCATCATATTTTTGCATCTGCGTTTTCTAGGATTTTGGATTTTACAAGGTTTTCTCTTTCCACATCTGCGTTTACTCTTTCCTCATCTGGGGAAGGTATAAGCATGTTTTTGTTTCTACATTTTTTTTAGTTTTTGATTTTTCATTTAGGGTTTTCAAATTTAATTTTTTTGTTTTATTCGAACATTCTTGTTTCAACTAACAAAGTGGTGCAGTTGTCCAAAAAATTCAAAAAACGTATTGTTGAAGGCCCCTTTTTCACATTTGGATTTGGATTTTTTAAAATTAACTTAACGAGTGTGCGTGCAAGTGGGGGTTATTCAAAACTACTAATCACTTGTTGCAGGGGTAATCTTAGTGTGTCTCTTTGCATTTCAATTCCTAGTTTAATTAGGCTCACATGTTTTCATTGATCTTTTTTTTGTTTGTTGAGGGTTAATTAACTTGCTTGAAGTGTCTTGTGCCTTTGGCACGCTTGTGCTTAGAATAGAACCCTCAAGGTGATAACAAAATTATCCTCTCCCTTTTCCTTCCATTGGACCTTGGGTGTAAGAGAAATTGTTATTGTCTTTTAGAGGGTATGTCTCCCATCTTATGAGAGGGAACAACCCAAGCAGTATTTTGTTTTGGTCTACCATAGAAAAGATTGTGGTTTTAGATGAAAGCCTCTTATCACTTGGTGTCGATGTGGTATATCGATGAAGGTCTCCCTCAATACCTGTGAGGTGCATAAAAACCTGAAAGGGTTGGGAGGCCTCATTAATTTGAGTGAACCACCGCATGTATAGCCATCAGATGCCCCAAAACATGACTAGACACCTTTAGGATAGTGGGCCACCCTATTTTGACCGAACATCACTATAGTTTCAGTGCAAGGGGATAGTTGGTTTACCTTCCAAGATACTCACCATAAAGCTCCCATGAGATGAGACCTAAATCCTCAGCTTAGCATAATCTACGTGTAGCTTTCCGGGAAGAGGGTGATAGGGTTATCATTCCAATCCTGGAGGCCCCTAGTTGTCTGCTCATGAAAAAGGCAAAATTAGTGAATACACCCATTAAGGTGTCCCTACACTTGAGCTGACAGAGATTCTAGGTTGTGGATTGAAGTTACCACCATGAGAACATTGACCTTAGGTTAAAAAATTATTTGACGTGTTTTTGATTGTGCTAGAACTATGGAAATTGGGCTGATTCGGCCTATTGTACATACACATTTCCATTAAAATTTGACAAAACACCTTCTAACATTGTGTCTTCATTGTTTGTTGTGTTTTCTTGCCAAAAGACATTCAACAACAAGATCTTGTCACAATCAACAACTATAAATTTGGATAGATTACAATTTTTTAACCAGAAACGTGTCTGCATTATCTGAATCTGCATTTGTGTCGAAAAAATGCGTTTGTGCAGGGAAAAAGTGCGTTTGTGTCTTGAAAAGTAATAAATTGTCAAAACAACATAAAACACGTATGTGACAAATGAAATTGCATCTGTGTCCAAAACATGCGTCTGTGTTGAGCAGAATCACGTACTTGATCATCAAAAAATTCAAAGAATATTGCATAAATTGGTTAAAACATGTTTCTATCATAATAAGGTGTTCGCGCAGTATATTACCACAATTGAGTTCCTAAAACCGCGTATTTGAAAAAAAAATTATCAACTATAAAGAAAAAGCATCTGTGCAAGATAGCACCGTGTCTATGATTCACAAAAAACTGAAACTGTAATTGTCAACATTAAAAACGTGCTTAAGTTTTGAGATCAAAAGACCTTCTAAGGCATTTTCCTAAGGCTTCATTCTTAGTCAAACAGTCTTTATTGCGGCTTTGAAAATCCTTCATATATACCTTCCAAGCTAGAGTCAAAAGGTTCCTTTGTTGTCCATATCATATCTTACAAACATACTACAACATATCACTAAGTGGTGCCCGTATCAGATCTATCATCTTAGAGTCCTATTTGGTCCTCTTTAGTCAAGGTCAACTTACCTCATCAAGAGATCTATCATCTCTTTGAAAGCCACACCTTACTTTAGAGCACAGATATCTTGGACTTATACTCTTGGACATTGTAAGACAATCCTAGATTCGTTCCATCTCATATACCTTCTTGGTCTACCATAATCTTCACATTTTCTTCCATCTCTCATTTTAGCCAAGGTTTTATTCATGGTTGAAACTCGTTCCCAAAAGTCTAAAAGAGAAGTCGAGGAAGCTCTAAGATCTCTCAACATGAGTACCTATTAGTTTGGTGGGGATCAATTTTATAATCCACAAACTTTTGATAATCGCAATAATCCCCCGAAATTGAGAACAACAATGACAATGACAATGGCAATGATAATGTGTCCAATGCATCCATTATTTCCACACACATTGAAGAGACTATCATAGATCCAAGATTAAATAGAATGGTTGAATAAATCATGAGAAGAGACAAACAATACTTATTTCAAGTCATGGTGCAAAATGGAACAATATTACCTCATGATTTTGATGTGTCACAAATTCTAGAGGAGTATCCTAATCAAGAGAATCAAACAAATGCAAATCATAGAGGGAACAATGGTGGTAATAGGAGAGAAAATTTCATGCCTGAGTCACATTCATCCTTATTCAAAAAACTAGAAGTCACTAACACTCATGCTCAAGCCAATTTTCCTAGGAACTCTCATGAGCAATCCCGTTCTCACCCTCTCGCATGGAGGAGAAATGCTAATACCCGTACTCAACAACATGCTAGCACCCATTATCATACCAATGCATACAATTACACTTAAGGTAATATCCAAAATCATGACACAAGGAGACCCCATGTCAGATTTGGGGGAAATATCCAAGATCATTCTTATGATACCTCTTATCCTCATAGTCATGATATGTGCAATAGACCTAGGCCTAGTGCTCCACATTATAATACCATACCTAGTGGTCCCTACACTAATTAAAATTATGTCCCCCCTCCATATGAGAACATCTATGACCAATACCATCCATACACGCATTATATCCCTCTTCATCCACCCGGTGGCTTAGGCATGGGATTAACTCAAAGAGAAAAGATACCACCTAAGAATGACTTGCAACAACAAATCAAGGATTTACAAAAACAAATGGCAGATATGAATGCACCAAAGCAGGAATACAACATGAAATATATATGTCCTTATCCATTTGACAGAAGTATTCCAATGCCTCCATTTCTCCACATTTTGTGACACCAAAATTTGATAAGTATAGAGGCAAGGGAGATCCTAAGGCACACTGAAGTAGTCACCGGTAAGGAGGGACCTCAAAGAGATCAATCTGGACTGGTCAGCAAGAGTAAACACAACATAAACACAAAGATATGATGGAGGCAATGCATAACAGATTATATTATAACATGAAAATTGATTACAACCAACCGGTTACAACCGGGTTAAAACATAACCGGCTCACAGGCCTAGTAGAACATACAAAAATACAGAATAGGTCACAACCGAGACCTTGAATCTTAAGAAATCAGCAATTTTGATAGGAACAATTTTGATTGTACTCCTCAAGAGGCCAAAGAGATGGTGATAAACAACAGAATGCTCCTTGTCCTAGGGTGGAATTTTGAAAGGATATTCTTGTTGGATTAGATCCTGCGTCAAAAGGATCCCAATTTTGCAAGAGGGTTTGGAGAACATGGCTCTGGTGTCAATATAAGCTCAAAGGCTTTTGTTGTATGGTCAAAATCTCCTAGCACTAAGAAGCCCATAGTTTTGCAAGGGGTACAACACAAAATAGGGGATGCTATTGTAAGGACCCTAGAAGATACTACTGCTTCAGAAGTTGTGGCAATTTCCAAACATGCAGTCCAGTTTGCTCAACTTGCAGTGGAAGGTTTGAAGCAAAAACATATAAAGCTAAAGGATATGCATGTTGTTTTGAATACAAAATACAATGAATTATTTGTTGAGAACATTGCATTAAAGGAGCAAATAAAGAAGATGTTAGTTGATTCTTCTGGAGGGATTAGACCCAAGATTCTTGAGAAAATGAATAAAGAAATGCAAAGGATCAAAGATGAAGCTAAAAACAATAATTTTGAAATTAGGAAAAAATCAATTTTGAGAATTTCAAATAAAATCGTTGATAAATTGGATGAAGTTCACACTTCATATTCTTTGACTTCTAAGCTCTTGAGTCAGCTTGATGAATTCATGTAATTGTTTCAACCAATTAGAGCTATGTGGCTTCCAAGGGGTCAAAGCCTGAAGGAGGTCATGTTGGCAATGAAAATGTGGCTCAACGACATTAGATTGTAGGGGTAACCTGGAAAAACTATAATTTATTAAATAAAGAGTTACCCAACATAGAGGAGGAGAGAAAAACATTAATGGGAATGATTGATTCTTTCCAGGGGCTCAAAAAATGGCATGTCCCTACAATTTTGACAGATGATGGGCAGATTAAGAGCCTAGAAGAATGGAAATAGGGCTTCCAAGAAGCAATAAATGCAGTTCTGACATCCTTGGAAGGTGATCCAAACTAAGATGATACATTTCTTAATATTGTTGATAAGATTATGGAAGTTGAACAAATATATCATAGATTTCTTTTAGGAGTTGCATTTGTGCCTGCCCACAAAACAAAGGAAGTTATGAACAAGTTGCATAGCTTGAAGGGTTTTTCTTGGCCAGTTGATGAGATTGAAGCATTGCATAAAAGATATTGCTCCTTGGAAGAAGAGCAGCCTGAAGAGGAAGACTAGTCACAGTCATTCCATTTTTGTTATTCCTAAAAGTTTTGTGCAGGATGTCTATTTTGGGGAGAATGATTAGAGCGCTTAGCCAGCAAGGACCAGTCTCCAAGGTGTTTGTCGCATCATGCCAGATTGTACTTTTGATCCTGACAAGAGCAGATTTAAAGTACAAATGAGAGAACATCTTTTGCAGGACCACAACCCAAGCTCCCAGTATGATGCCTCTTCAGCCGCTAGCATTCAATGCAGGTTGCATACAGAAGTCAAAAACCTAGGCTTTAGGTCAATTTTGTAATTAGGTTTTGACATGTGTCTTCTTCGGCCTGAGGCTAATTTTGATCCCTTGTGTTATAAAAGGGAATTCAGGGTCAAGAAGAAGGATTCCAAACTTTTTGATATGTATGCATTAGAGAAAACTTTAATATAACAACAGATATTGTTTTGACAGTTTTGGGTGACTCATTGTAGCATTTTCATGAATGTATCAATTTTATCTTGAAAATCAATAAAGAGAACATTTATTTTCTTACTCATACCTTTTGTGATGTGTTGTATGAATTATTATGTTAAATAACATATGCAATTTGTCTTCTCTAATGGGGAATGTGTATTTTTTGATGGGTTTCATTTCTAGCTAAATGAATTAAATTTTGTCTTGAATATTGCGATAAATTATGAAAGAGTGTGAGGAGGTCATGAATGCATTCTCAATCTAAGCACTTTAAGCAAGTCTTAATTGTTTAGTATTGAACTTTAATGTTGATAATGTTACTTTGTTTGTCACTAGGACCGTGATTTGACTTTGTTTTCCCTTAGAACAAACACTGATCATACTTTCTTGAAGTTTGCGGGTCATGTTTATACTCTTATTTCACCTTTTATATTCAATTTTTAGTAGTTCTGTATTAGGAATAGAAGTAGATTAGAACCATTTTTTAATGCAAGCAAAAGTGATAAGAAACTAAGGTTCAAGCCAGAATTTGTGGTATGTTATGCTTTTCCTTGGTATATTTTCATTGAAAGCATCTGCTACATAGTGCATTGTCAAATAACATAAAGCCAATATATGGATAATAGTGCAATAGGTAAACCTGCCTAGGTCTTGCAAAGCTTGAAGAGTAGAAGATTGCAGCTTCCATGTTGAATCTTGTTCATTGGCCAAGTCCAATTCTAAGTCTATTCATGAGTTAGTGATTATTTCTTTAGGATTTAGGATCTGTTGATAACCTATATATGTATTAAAATTTTGAGCTTTGGGTGTTTTTGGGGGCCACTAATGGAGTAGAAGAACTAGGAAAGTATATGTACTAAACTATGAAGTTCATTGTTTAATAGGAGGGTGAAATGTATGTAAAATATTTTAGTGTGTATGCCACGAAATATGTGCAAAGGGTAAACATGGGTAGTGTTGGTATTATCTGCAACACTTCTTAATGATCCTTTAATGTAACACACATTCCCTAAAGTATTATCTACAATAACTCATGCAAATATCATAGACTTGTTAAAATATCAAGATTGGAAAACATCATCTCCTTGAATTAGATTAAGAGCATAGATACAAAATAGTATCAGGTGCATCATACATCATAATAGGAATCATTGTGTTATTGAATAACAAACCATTAAAAGGATTCATCCATTAAATTTTCCATAAATATCTTAGCAGGGAACACAACATGATGCACATATTTGTATTGTAAAAGTATAATGACTTGACATGCAAAGATACATGTAAAGATAATCACAAAGTACAAGTCCTCCCACATAATTAAAAACAAGTCCTCCCACATAATCACAACATTTAGATTTCACCAAAAAATATCAAGAAATCAATATCAAATAGATAATAAACTAATTGCATACATCATACATTTAAATCATGTTATTGATCTTCTTCTTCATCCAACTCTTTGTCTGTATCTTTCGATCCAGAATCGACATTGTAAGGATTATTGGTCATATCATCATCATCATCATCATCATCATCATCATGAACATTAACTCCTACATCATCGTGATCTTGTTCTTCTTCTTCGACATCTTCGTCGGGCACATCATCAACTAATTGTTGGTCCTGATCATCATGTACATCATCTTCTAGTTCTTTTGTATCTTCTTCTTCCCTAACATTATACTTTAGTAGCCTTCCTCTAGGATCATGTCTAACAACAAATGACCAACTTGGTTTATGTGGAACCTCTGAGTAAAATACCTGCTCACATTGGCTTGGAAGAACATAGGGCTCATTTCCAGCTTGCTCAAACGACCTTGTATTGACCATTGTAAATTCATTATCATGTTCAATAACAGTTCTGTCAGGATCATTTTCATTCAATCGTAGACTATACCATTGGACGATGAAAAGAACTAATTTAAAGGACCCAAAGTCACACTCAAATATATCATCCAAAATCCCATAGTGTCGATTTTCTGAGACTTGAGGATGTATGTCGCTTCTAGATGAAACATTAGCCACCTGAAATACTGCAGTACCTTCCCATGTTAATGCACGACCAGATTGTTGACATCGTTCAATCCATACCGTCATCCAATCCAAATTGTTTGCGACATACGAATGTACTACATCCCACTCTCGAGTAACTGTAGAAAAAATAACTAGAAATTTACAACTGATGTATATTGAAGATTAAGAATTAATTAACTACAATATATATAAAACCAAATGTAACATGTATTCAAATTAATGTCCATGAACATCCAATAATTACCTCTCACTTTCCTCAATCTACCTTTCCCCATCAGGTACTCCCCTTCGAATTTGTTAATGGAGTTGGGATCCCAAATGTGATCTGCATGGATCTTTGCCGCAAACTTAGGAAGATATTCAGTAATGTACACCATAGTCTGGTATACCATATGTCCCTCCACCATAGAACCCTCAGGATGTACTCTTTGTCGAACCAAAGCCTTCAAAAATTTCAAGTGCCTCTCAACCATCCACATTGACCTTGTGTGTACAGGTCCACACAATTCAATCTCCTCAACTTGGTCTATGAGGTAGTGTTCTTGTGCATTGAAAAATGTCGAAGGTAGACACTTTTGCATTTCACACATTAGATGAGGAATTTTTGTCTTCCAATATTTTATATCTTCTTTATGGATTTCTTTAAATGACAACCATCTATAAGTGATTCGAGATGCAAATATATTAACGAGAATTAACACAATAATATACAATATATAACATAACAAGTAAAACAAATAGCAAATATAATACCTATACAACAAATTGAACAAATAACACTACTTACCCCATGTATTTTCCAAGATCATATATAACTTGTTTGACATTATTGTCGAAGTGGTCTGGGAGAGATAGAGGTAGAACGTACTGCAACAATTATAAAATGATCCTTTCATTGTTTTTACAAAACTAGTACTAAACATTATACAATGAAAAGTACATGAAGTATACAAATATATAGAAAATATACAAGAAAACATGAATTACCTTAATGAAGATATGTAAATTATGCATTTTTATCTCTGACCCAAATTCACTTTTCTTTGTTACGAGATTTTTTATGTTCACAACAAATCCTGTGGGAAAACGAATTTTTCGTATGACCTTTTTTATAGCATTGCTTTGTTGCTCCGTTAATAACCAAGGAAGGGAACTTATATTAATTCGGTATCCATTGCTATTTAATTGAATGACATTTTTTATTGCATGATTGGATTCCTGAATGTCACTACAAATTTTGACAATTTTTTCTTTGTCACGCCTTCCATCCAATATTTTCCATAACGTCTCTGTTATATTCTTTCCAATATGCATAGTATCAAACAAATGCACAATTTGTAGCTTCTCATAGTAGGGCAACCTACTATATTGTTTGGGATAACTTTTTAGTCCCTTTGGAAGGTGGTAATTAATGCCTTGACGACCTTCATGAAGCATATAAGTTTAAAAAGTTAACAACTACAATCATCGTCAATTACAACATGAGTAAGCAAAATATAATATAAAAATATAAATTCCAAACATATCATATATGGTAGATAAACAATTAGATTGAATGACATTACCTTGACAATTGATTATATTATATTCCAACTTCCATAGGCGAGGTGTCATTCTCCCTGGTTTTGATGTAGTCTCTGCTTTCTCATTCAAAAGATGTTTTTCAGTAGTTCAATATTGTTGGTGTAATTATTTATTCTTATAGGATATAATTACTCTTTACTTAAGTTAACTTAGGATAATGCATCTCATCGTAATTTGGATATGAGACACTTAGGGAAGTGTGCACATAAGGATGTAGCTTGTAGGAGAAATTTCACCTTTTGTGGTCTTATCTTGTTGTTACACTCCACATTGAGTGGGTCATCCACCTCTTGTGGAGTATTATATTATTTCTCCTACCTACCCCTACTTTTTCTTACCTACCCTTATTTCTCATTGAGCCACATGTCATGATTGTGTGCTCACATATCCATTTGGCCTTGCCTATATATGCAGGCTTATATTCATTGTATTGGTTAATACAGTTGATCATTTGTATATTGATGAGAATACAGTTTGTTCTTGTCATACTTTTATCTCTCTTTTGTGCTTTTCATTGTGCCCTTGACCTTGGAAAAATCTCACATGGTATCAGAGCCATTGGGGCTTCATTGATTGGTTTTGGGAGACATCTTGGAAGACTTCTATTTTTGGATCTGAGGTATTGCACATTTTGGAGGTATCTTAGAGCGTTTTCGACCTCACCATTGCGTCCGGGAGGCCGTTTCCATAAAAATTGAGTATAAACTCGACTTATTTTGGTGAAAGTCGAATTTTGGGTGTTGGAGGAATGTTTTACCCAATTCAGGTAGTACGACATGGATTTTCGGAAAATATTTTTTTATTCTGCGGATTGTTTTATTTATTTGAAAAAAAAAATATAAATATTTGCAGATTTTTAAAAAATAAAAAAATAAAATAAAAAATCTATTTTTACAGGGGGAGTTCCCCCCCCTCATGTCGACCGTCGTACTCTGCAGGTTCCGTAGCTGCTTGTACCATCGTTGCCGCTTGTACCTGTCGCCTGTACCAGTATTTCTATCGTGTACCACCTGCCAAACACTTGTCGACTGGCTCGTGTTGTTCTTCAGCGTCATTGCTGCCTTCCTCCCGCTGACGTTGCTGCTGCTGGCACTGACCTGACACCTGCGTTCACCTCTCGGCCACCGGCAGCCTCCCGACTGTCGACCCCGACAGCCCGCCGACTCCGACAACCCGCAGCCCGTCGGCCAGCCACTGGCCTATCACCGGCTCCGGCCACCAGCAACCACCAGCGCCCTCCACGTCAAGCTCTATCACCTTCCCCGGAGAGCCCATGTCCGCCACATGGCAAGAGGCCATTGGCCCGTGGGAAAATTTTCTGACACGTTAGCCGCCACGTCAGCTATCCGTGCAACCATGGCGAAGGGTGTGACAACCATTTTGATGGTCATAGGACCGTCATATTTAACACAGTGATTTGCTGACGTCAGCTTGCGTCAACACTTATTTGAAAATTTTAGACCCCTCTCCATTGAGCAATTTGGTTTTTGGGGTCAACTTTAGAGGCTCATAACTTGCTCAATTTTGCTCCTTTTTGGGTGCTATTTTTTTTATTTGGGCTAATTTTTTGTGCTCTTCGTAGTGGTATGGTTATTTTCTGATTTTGGTGCACAGTTTTTTCAGAATTTTCAGATTCTCTCAACTGTACCTGTCCAGTCCTTAATTTTGCAACTTCAAAGGCTTCGTTTTGGTTCATATGACCTCCTTTTCAGGTGTCATTTTTTTTTTAAAGTGCATATTTTTTTGTCTACTTTCATAATATATGATGTTTTCAGAGATTTTGAGTGGATATTGTACTATCAGATATTGGTCATTTTTGGCCTACTTGGTACTTGTAATTTGCTTGGATCTTAGTTTAGATCTCTTGCATTCAGTTTGAGTCTCCTTTGGCCTCTTTGAGGCAGTTGTATAGTTGAAATCAGAAATCCACTTTGTCATTTTTTGCAAGTGGCTCATTGTACACACACTAAGTATAAAGTGTCAAATCATGATTTTTGGGGGGGTTCTTTGATTGAGTGAATTTGGGGGGGCGTCTTGTGTGATTGTGCCTCTTTTTCCTTGTGCTCTTTCATTTTTGTTGCTATGAGTCCTCCTAAATTTCCACCTTTAACTCCACATAATTACGTATCTTTGAAAATTAAAGCATGGAGCAAACTAATGGAAAAAGGGCTCACACATTACATAGATGGAACAATAGCAGCACCACCAGATCCTAAGGCTGATCTTAATGCTCAGTTAGAATGGTTCACTAAGAATTGCATGGCTCTTAGAACTTTGCGTATGTATTAGATGACCTCATTTTTCACATTGAGAAGTTCAAAGAGGCTTGGGACATCTTTCAGAAATTGTATGGTCAAGTTGATGAAATTGGAGGTTACAAGATTGACAATGAGCTCACCAACTTGGATCCCAAGAGTTTTGATACAATCCAAGATTATGTCACCAAAGCAAATGATCTAAGAGCAAAGCTTAAGGATTGTGAAATTGACAAAAAGGATGCTCAGTTGATATTCAACTTGTTGGACAGACTTTCACCTGAATATGCAGCATTTGTTTCTAGCTTCCAAACTCATCGTTTGATAGTGGGGAGTTCCTACACTATGCCTTCATTTGATGCTTTCACAGAAATGTTGATGTTGGAACAATCTAAGTTGTTGAACATGGGGATTCTCAAGTCTTCAAAGTCCAAGGCTTTGGTAGCTAATCAAGGGAGTCAAGGGAGTCAAGGCAAAGATTCCAAGAAGAATAAGAAGAAGCAATCTAAGTCAAAGCCAAAACAAGAAAAAGGACAATCATCCTCTCCATCACAAGGCGATTTTTCATCATCTTCCAAGAAGGGGGCTCCACCTAAGAAGGATAAACCAACTTGTTCTTATTGCAAGAAATATGGTCATGATGATCATCGATGCCACACCAAGCAAGTTGATGAGTTGACAAATCTCCTTAAGAAGAACAACATCAATTTTCCTTTCGCCTACAACAAGAAGGATTCATCTCCTTCCACTTCCTCACAGTCTAAGGGAAAAGGGAAAGCATTTGTCGCTAAAACAAGTTCTTCATAGTAGTGGATACTTGACTCGAGTGTCTCTTATAACATGGGTTCTACAAAGGAGCAGTTTTCTTCATTGGAGCCATCAAAGGTACCTCACATTTGCATAGGTGATGTTACACAAGTTGAGGTTGAAGGGAAAGGTTCAGTTAACATGGATGATGGAACATTTGAGAATGTTCTTTATGTTCCTAACTTGTCTACCAATCTTCTCTCTATCTACCAAATCACTCACTATGGGAATGAAAAAAAAGTTGAGTTTACACCTGATTCAGTTGTGGTAAAGGAACTTGATAATGATGCCTTGATAGCAGTGGGACAAGTCAATGACAACTCAAGACTTTATTCATTCTCCCACTTTGTGCCAAGTTCTCCTTCTAGGGCCTTGCTTACTCATTCAAATTCAGAAAGTAAGCTATGGCATGATCGGTTTGGTCAGCTCAACTACCACTATCTTGAGCAGCTTAGCACTAAAGACATGGTCACAGGTCTACCTCGAATCAGTTTTTCAGAGGGTGTATGTTCAGGGTGTTCCATGGGCAAGCATCCCAAGGAGAAGTTTGATAAGGAGAAAGCTTGGAGAGCTTTGGAAGTTCTTCAACTTGTTCACAGCGATGTAGCAGGTCCAATTCCATCACCTTCATTTAGTAAGGCCCGCTATGTCCTCACCTTCATTGATGACTACTCTCGCTTCACTTGGGTCTATTTTCTTGTTCATAAGAGTGAAGTGTTTAATAGATTTCTTGACTTCAAGGCTCATGTGGAGAAGCAATCAGGGAAAGTGGTCAAGATTCTTCGCACAGATAATGGAAGGGAATGTGAACAAAAGACTTGAGGATTTTTGTACATTTGAGGGAATTGATCTTCAGCATTCCATTGCTTACACTACACAACAGAATGGAGTTGCAGAACGCAAGAATAGAACTCTCAAAGAAATGGCTAGTTGTATGATACATGCACGTTCTCTTGATCCCGTCTTTTGGGCAGAGGCTATCAGTTGTGCCACACACATCCAAAATCGGGTTCCTCACAAAGCTTTGACATGTATTACTCTTTTTTAGGCTTGGGCTGGTAGGAAACCGATTGTGAGACATTTCAGAGTCTTTGGGTGTCCAGCATGGGCTCGCATTCCTTCGCAAAAATGCAAGGCATTGGAACCTCAGAGTAGGCCTTGTATTTTTGTTGGATATCCCGAGGGTGTTAAAGCATATCGATTGATGGATCCTAAGACACATGAGGTGTTTATTGAGAGGAGTGTTCATTTTGAGGAAAGCTCTCCTAGCTTAGCCTCTCTTCCTCCTCTACCTTCCTCTATTGTGGATAGTGATGAGAGTGATTCATATGGTGAGACTCCTTCAACTCTGACTCGCAGGGTTGCACCTATGCAGGGTCCACTTCCAGTTGAGGAGCCTCGTTCTCCACCTCCACCTAGACCTCGTTGGGCTCGGCAAACACTTGAGTCAGTGGGTTCTCTTGTTGGGGATCCTTCATATACACGAAGGACTCGATCACGGTATCGGGACCTTCCACATGCATACATTGCTACCACTTCCGATCCACAGACATTTCAGGAAGCATCAGGGGTTCCCGAGTGGGACCAAGCTATGGAGGAAGAGTATAGTTCCTTGATGAGGAACAACACATGGGAGTTAGTCCGTCTCCCTAAGGGGAGATAAGCGATTCGATGTAAGTGGATCTATCAGACCATGTTTGCAGCAGATGGTAGTGTGGATAAGTTAAGGCTCGACTTGTTGCGAAAGGTTTCTCTCAGGTTCCAAGTGTTGACTATACTAAGACCTTTGCGCCCATAGCCAAGATGAACTCCATTCGCTTGACACTTTCTATTGTTGTAGCTCATGGTTGGGTTGTACATCAGATGGATGTGAAGAGTGATTTTCTTCATGGGGCTCTTGATGAGGAGATATATATGGAGCAGCCACAAGGTTTCATTCAGGATTCTTCCTTGGTTTGCAGACTGAGTAAATCTTTCTATGGCCTTAAGCAGGCCCCCAGGGCTTGGTACGCCAAGATGGATTCCTTTCTTCTCTCAACAGGGTTCACCAGGTGTCATTCTGATCTGAATGTCTACATTTTGCAACAGGACGACTCACGCTTGATGCTTGTGCTCTATGTTGATGATTTGATCATTACAGGGAACACTGCATTCATCATTAGCAATGTCAAATCTGCTTTGCTGCTTTGCATGATAGATTTGCTATGACTGACTTGGGTCTTTTGCACTACTTTCTCAGGATAGATATTTCAAAGTCATCTTTCAGGATTACTCTTTTGCAGCCCAAGTATGCTCTTGATCTACTTGCACACTTTCATATGGCTGATTGTAAGCCTACATCGACTCCCTTTCTTTCAAGAGTCAAGCTTGAGCCTAGGTGCTCTTCTCCGCCAGTTGATGCCACATTGTATCATCAGCTTGTGGGTAGTCTCATCTACTTGACTCACACACGCCCTGACATTTCATTTGCAGTTGGCATGGTATCCCACTTCATGCAGAAACCACATGAGCTTCATTGGAAAGCCACCAAACACATCCTACACTACATCCAGGGTACACATCATTATGGGATTCACTATGCAACAGGCACAAGAATTCGCTTGGTTGGATACACAGACTCCGATTGTGCTGGCGATCTTGATGATTGTAAGTCTACTTCTGGTTACAGCTTCCACCTTCGTTTGGGCCTCATTTGTTGGCAGAGCAAGAAGCAGCATGCTATTTCTCTCTCTTCGACTGAGGCTGAGTATCGAGGGGTTGTTAACGCAACGATTGAGACTATTTGGCTTCAACATATTCTCACAGAGTTTGGGTTCTCCACTCTACGACTGACGGTTCTACATTGTGACAATCAAAGTGCTATTGCAATCTCAAAGAACCTGGTTCAGCATTAGCGGACCAAACACATCGAGATTCATATGCACTACATTCAAGAGGTAATTCAAGAGCAGGTTATTGATTTGCACTATTGTCCTACAGCGGAGCAGGTTGCAGACCAATTCACCAAACCCTTCACCGAGAGTAAGTTCCAGCAGTTGCGAGCTCTCTTGGGGGTGCAGGATGTCTCATTAGGGGGGGTCATCTGAGTTCTCCTTCCTCTCTTATGGGGGGGACTTTTTCCTCTTTGAGGTTTTGTCTTTCTTTGAGAGTCTTTTGTACATTTAATCTCTCTTTTGGGGGGAGTTTTTTCTTACTAGGTTTTCTCCCTTTCTTCATTTGTGAGAGATTGCATTGCATAAGTTTGCTTGCATTTGCATATTGTACATGGGTACCTATCATGGTCTAGTAGCCGAGACCCATCTTGCATTGTCAACTTGAGTCTTCATTCCCCTAAGTTGCACTTAAGGGGGGGTGTTGGTGTAATTATTTATTCCTATAGGATATAATTACACTTTTCTTAAGTTAACTTAGGATAATGCATCTCATCGTAGTTTGCATATGAGACACTTAAGGAAGAGTGCACATAGGGATGTAGCTTGTAGGAGAAATTCCACCTTTTGTGGTCTTATCCTACCTACCCTACTTTTTCTTACCTACCCTTGTTTTTCATTGAGCCACATGTCATAATTGTGTGCTCACATATCATGATTGTGTGCTCACATATCCATTTGGCCTTGCCTATATATGCAGACCTATATTCATTGTATTGGTTAATCTAGTTGATCATTTGTATATTGATGAGAATACAGTTTGTTCTTGTCATACTTTTCTCTCTTTTGTGCTTTTCATTATGCCCTTGATCTTGGCAAAATCTCACAGATACTTATGATTTTTGTGGAGGAAGTGCCTATACTCATCAAACACCTATTTTTCTAAACTTGTTGAATGACAAGATTTCATCTTTGAACCACAAATTGGACATGCAAATTTTCCCTTTGTTTGAAGACCTGGAAGATCATGTATAATTGGATTAAATATGTTAATTTTTATAATTATATATATTGAATGGATTTTTTTTAAAAATCCATGATTTATACTTTAAAAAATTGAACATTATTAAAGTGTGCAAGTTGAACATTATAACATACCACAAAAATGTGTTAGCCCTGGGGCATCATGAATTGTCCATACAAGCATTGCATGGAATTGAAATTGTCTTTGTCCTATTCGTCTAGAAACGGCATACATGGTGACACCATTCTATAACTCCAGCAACTCGTCGATAAGAGGCTCGATATATACATTCATATCTTTAACTTGGTACTTACCTAGTTGAATGAACAAAAACATTACATAACTATTATAACCATTTTACTGCAATATATATAATTTAATGTACATGACTATAAAATGAAAAAAATACCTGGAACAATCACTGTCAACATTATGTGCTCCCTCTTTATTGACATCCATGGAGGAATGTTATTGTTGATAACAAAAACAGGCCACATCGAGTTAATAGATCTTAGCTCTCCAAATGGATTGACATCATCCACTGCCAATGAAAGTCAGAGATTACGAGGTTCTTCTTTAAAGTGTGGCCATTTTTCCTCTATGTCCGTAAATGCATAACCATCAACAGGCATTCGAAGAATGTCATCTCGACTTCTATTGCGTGCATGGTAATCCATAAATTGCACCAAGCTTTCGCACCTAAATAATTGTTGCAAACGTGGAATAATGGGAATATAATGAAGAACCTTGCGAGACACCTTTTTGTTAGTTGATTTGTTCGATATCTACTGATATGACATTCAGGGTATTTTGTTGCAAATTCATGTTGTTTATGATATATAATATGATCATTGGGACATGCATCTATTGCTTGATACTCCATTCCAATATCTTTCATAATGGTAGATAACTCTCGATATGAGCAAGGTAGAATATTTGATGGTGGTAACAAAAAATCACCTATCAATCTAGAACAAAAAAAATAATTTGTTAATATAAAGAATATTAATGGTACATATTTCACCTTTTATTTATTAGTGATGAAATAACAACAAAAATAGATGAAAAAAGATGACATATATGACATACCTTAACATATGTGAGATTGTTATGTTGGATAAACCATTCATAACCTTCAAGCTCACCAACAACAATACAACAAAGAGAAGAGTTGTTTGAGAGTCTTCATAAAGGGACTCGTATACCTTCTCAAGTACAGGTAAATCATGAACATCAAAATAATCTTGATCATCATGATCAGTTGCGCCAGTACTAAATGTGTCATGGATCAATGTATTTGTACCATCATCTTCAACTGTGTTTTCTGGCGCATGATCATCTTCTTCCATAGGATCATTATCTTCAGCTTCGATATTCACACCTCCATGTTCCTCCATTTGGAAAACCACATTCTCTAGGTCGTGGTAGTCCATATCATGTGCCCTAGGGCACCCCACCTATATAAAAATAATCAATATAAATAAACCATGATCATGATCTCATTAACAAGTGATTTTTTATGTATATAAATTGTTAAAACGATATAAACATTTACAAATGCAATCAATATAAACACATGTAATGAACAACTTACCAATGGACGATAATCATGCCCCCCTTCAATGTGACCATGCTGCTACAATGTTTCTTAGCTGTTGTGATTAAAAGTCTTCTAGTCTTTAAGTCCTTACAATTTTTGTAGGGACAATAACATTTCCCATCACCTTTTCTTTTCAAGCTAGACCACAATCTAGCAATTGTCTCCTTATTTTGTTCTTCATCGATATTATCTGACACGATTTTTTTTTACAGGCAAAAAAATCGGGCTATGGAAAATTCGGTCTATAACCTTCACAAACCAAGCAAAACAATGTCGCAAGTACGGAAAACATTGTCTGTGCGATTTATTATATTATTTACTTGACTAACCCTAAGGGTTTTATTTATTTTTTTACTTTTTCACTTTTCCGTTTTTCGTCGAAATTCCGACAAACATCGAGCAACATTCTGACGATAGTTAGTTTCATCGGAATTTCCACAAACGTCAGTCAAGATTTAAAAATAAATAAATTTGACACAAATTGCCTCCTAAGATCCGACAAAACGAAAGAAATCTCATAGTTCGTCGGAAATTTTCGTCGGAAAATGCACCCAAATGAATTAGTGTGAAGAGCCCTTGCAGAGGAAAATTTTGTTCAAGACCATATGTAAGGTATCTGATAAGTGTTGTAAAGTTGTTATTGATAGTGGTAGTTCAAATAATCTTATTTCAGAAGAGATGGTGAATAAATTGAATTTGGAAAGATTGAAGCACCCTAAGCCTTATCAGATAGCATGGATTAAAGATGGACATAAGTTGTTAGTAAGTGAGCAATGTGGTGAAATTGAAAATTGGGAATTATCATGATGAAGTCTTGTGTGATAGTATGCCTAGGGATATTTGTCATCTTTTGTTAGGTATACCTTGACAGTTTGATAGGCAAGCAATACATGATGGGAGGAAGAATACATACTCTATTGTGGCCAATGGGATGAAACAAACCTTGTTGCCCTTGGAAGAACCTTTGAAGAGTGAAGTTTGAACGAATGCTAGAATCTGTTTGGTGGATGGAAGAAAATTCCTAGATGGATTGAGACATGAGAATGTGTGTTTTGTCTTAGTTCCTAAGAAGACTAAGAATCTGGAGCATGAAGAAGAAGAACCGAAAGAAATAAAAAATTTGCTGACAGAATATGGAGACATCATTTCAGATAATGTGCCTGATGGATTGCCACCTGTAAGAAGTATTAGTCATTGCATGTACCTAGTTCCTGGAGCTAGTTTGTCTAACAAAGTTGCACACCAGATGACATCGACAAAGAATGAAGAGTTGAATAGAAAAATGCAAGAGTTGTTGAAGAAAGGTTTGATGAGAGAAAGTCTGAGCCCTTGTGCAGTACTAGCAGTATTAGCACCTAAGAAGAATGGAGAGTGGAAAATGTGCACCGATTCCAGAGTAATAAACAAGATCATAGTGAAATACCGGTTTCCTTTGCCTAGGATGGATGACATAATGGACTGTTTGAGTGGAGCCAAATACTTTACAAAAATAGACTTGAAGAATAGATATCATCAGATCTTGATCAAAGAAGGAGATGAGTGGAAGACAACATTCAAGACAAATGAAGGACTGTATGAATGGTTGGTGATGCCTTTTGGGTTAACTAATGCACTAAGTACTTTCATGAGGCTGATGAATGAGGTGTTGAAGAAATTCTTGGGTAAGTTTGTTATTATATATTTGAATGACATTCTGATTTTCAGTAAGACAAAAAATGAGCATTTGTTACATTTGAGACAAGTTTTGCAGAGGTTGAGAGAAGAAAAGTTGATGATAAATCTTAAGAAGTGTACTTTCATGAAAGATGAATTAGTCTATTTGGATTTGTGATATCTAAGGATGGTTTGAAGATGGACCCTGAGAAAGTAAAAACAATTGTTGAGTGGCCTACACCGGAAAGCATTGGAGAGGTAAGATCATTTCATGTATTGGCTAGTTTCTACTGGAAGTTCATCAGAAATTTCAGTTTAGTTTGTAACCCTATGACTGAAACCACAAGGGGAGATCGGAAAGAATTCAAGTGAACCACCAGAACAAACAAAAGTTTTGAACTATTGAAACAGAAAGTGATTGAGCAGCCTATGTTGGCTTTACCGGATTTCAATAAAGTATTTCAAGTGGATTGTGATGCAAGTGGAACACCAATAGGAGCAGTCTTGAGTCGGGAAGGGAGAGCAGTAGCTTATTTCAGTGAGAAATTGAATGATGCCCGGAGGAGATATTCAGTGTATGATCAATAGTTTTATGTCATAGTTCAAGCCTTGAAGAAGTGGAGACATTACTTGTTGCCTAAGGAGTTTGTGTTGTATACAGATCATCAAGCCTTGCAGTATTTGAACAGTCAGAGTAAGTTGAACCAGAGACATGAGATAGGTAAAAATTTTGTAGAGTTACACCTTTGTGTTGAAACATAGAAGTGGGAAATCTAACAAAGTTGTTGATGCATTGAGTAGGAGAAGGAATTTGTTGATAGAGATGAGAGTGACAGTATTAGGATTTGAGGAATTGAAGACCTTGTATGATGACGACTCGAATTTTGCAGAACCTTGGAGAGCATGTAGAGAACCGGTTACGGTAGATAGAAGCAAGTGGTTGGATTACTTCATTCAGAATGGGATGTTATTTAGAGGAATACAATTGTGCATACCTTAGAGTTCTATGAGGGAGAATCTGATAAGGAAGAAACACAATGGAGGATTAGTCGGACATTTTGGTATTGACAAAACAGTAGCATTGGTGAGTGAGCATTACTTTTGGCCCCAGATTCAGAAGGATATTAGAAAATATGTGCAAAGTTGTAGAATTTGTCAAGTTGCAAAGGGTGGTAGTCAGAATGTGGGATTGTAGAAACCTTTGACAGTACCAGTAAGACCTTGGGAGGATATAAGCATGGATTTCATACTTGGATTGCCTAAAACACCGAGAGGGAATGATTTTATATTTGTGGTAGTGGATAGATTTTCAAAGATGGCTCATTTCATACCTTGTAAGAAGACATCAGATGCATTACATGTAGCAGACTTATTTTTCAAGGAAGTAGTGAGATTGCATGGATTACCTAAGAGCATAGTTTCAAACAGAGACACTAAGTTTGTTGGCTATTTTTGGAGAGCACTTTGGAAGAAAATGAAGACAAATTTGAAGTTTAGTTCTACTTTTCATCCACATACTGATGGACAGATAGAAGTAGTTAACCGGAGCTTGGGAAATTTGTTGAGATGTTTAGTTGAAGATAAAACCGGAAGTTGGGATTTGATTCTTGCACAAGCAAAGTTTGCCTACAATAATTCAGTAAACAGGAGTATTGGAAGAACACCTTTTGAGATTGTTACCGGAGCACACCCTAGAGGTATATCAGAATTATGAGATATTAGCAGTGAAGACCAGAGAAGTTCAGAAGCCGAAGAGATTTGCAGATCACATGAAGGACTTACATATTCAAGTTAAGCAACATCTAGAGGACATGAATAGCAAGTATAAGGAGAAAGCAGATGAGAAGAGGAGACATAAGGAATTTGAAGTAGGCGATGAAGTGATGATGTATCTGAGAAAAGAAAGATTCCCGGTTGGAACTTATAACAAGTTGCAGATGAGAAAATTTGGACCTTGCAGGATTTTGAGAAAGTTCAGTTCTAGGAATGCTATGAAGTGGAGTTACTGGATAGTTTGAGTATTTCACTTGTGTTTAACATTGCAGATCTTCATCAGTATCATGAACCAAAATTCAATGAGTACAATATTGCAGACTAGGAAAAACAGTTGCCCCAGAAGGAACCGAATCAGATCGAAGACATTTTGGATAGTAGGATTGGGCATAGTACTTAGAGCAGTCAATATAAGGAGTATCTTGTGAAGTGGAAGGACAGACCAATTGAAGATTCATCTTGGATTTCTCAGGCAGAGGTAGACCGCCTAAGTTTTCCTTTGAGCCTAGCAAAGTGAGAGACTCGCTTTTTTTCCACAACTCCGGATGTCTGATGCCGGAGCATCCCCTGTTCATAGCAATCTTGCATCAACCAAAAATATTTCCTTTCTGTTTTGCTTTATGTTTGCAATTTTAGCATTTTTTTTGTGTGTCCCGGATGTGGCTCACCAGAACCTGTGGAGTTGGATTTTGCTTGAAGACCTGATCATCTTATTTCCACACTGTGGAGCATTTGGATCATTTTCCAACAAGTTATCGCTACCGGTTTCCAAAACAGTTTTCTGTTACCAATTGCCTAGACCTATTTGCATTGGTGATCTACTGGATCCCTTCTGTAGCTTGTGGAGCCCTGAGCGTTGATTTCGATGTTCCTTGGCATGTGGCCGACCTTTTCCCATGATCTACACTTCATCCTTTGGATTTTCCAAAGGAATTTCTTTGGCGGAAGCTAACCTTGTTGGTTTTGCACATTAGGTCTTGTTCTTCGGGTTTTGATCCCTTTTTTTGGGTCGACCGGATCCCCTTGGATCGTATATATCATTGTAATAGAGCATTAAGATGTAATCAAGAAATGAGATTGAGCATTGAAGATAGATCTTAAGATTTGAGGTCCCGATTGTGACCTATTCTGTATTTTGAGCATGTTTTAGCAGGCATGTGAGTCGGTTTTTGTAACCCGATTGTTACCTATTGGTTGTAATTAGTTTTTATGATATAATTCAATCTGTTATGCATTGCCTCTATCATGTCCCTGTGTTTCCGTTGTGTTTACTCTTGTTGACCGGTCTGGACTAATCTCTTTGAGGTCCCTCCTAGCCAGTGACTGCTTCACATTGACATTCTTAGAACAAGTTTTTGGTGAACAATTATATGTTAGATTAGCATTGGATTGAAGTTACAAGATCAAAACAAGAGAATCTATGTATATTGTAAACATTACACTCGTCAATAGATTGAGTGGTGATGTGTTTCTTATCGAGAATTTCCCTACAAAAGGTAATCCAAGGTATATCTTGTATTTACTCTTATGTGTGCAATTGTTTAACACTATATTGTGCTAGTTGGCTCCTCTTGTATCGATTATCAAATCCAATATTCCAATGCTAAAATTTCCCTGTATGTCACAATTTCTCTACATCACTTGACATGTATAGTTGGAGTAAAAAAAGTTCCATTTCCACATTGCCCTAAACACCATGGCATACACAAAAGTAACCATCACATCTATCACATCTTACAAGTTTTGCTTCATATTTGTTGCAATGCTATGATTATGGATTATGGATTTTTGTGTACCATACTTTTTGCAAGTACAACTAATGATTTTGCATGCAAATGGAAAAGGATGGTGTGTTTTTGTGAGTACATAAAAACATTGAAGCATCATTTTAAGATCCAATAGTGTCTTTTCATGCTTGTCTTTCTTTTAGTACATATTTACTTTAACATGCATACCTCATACACTTTTACATAAAAACCAAAGTGGAGGAAATGCAAAAAATAAAATAAAAGTGCATACTCTACACTTTACACTACTTTAAGCAGATTTTATTGAATGTACAATCATAGTCCCCAATTTGACTTATTTGGTGCACTATCCAAATCATACACTATAATCCACCAGCCAACCACCACTATAGATCCCCTTGGTTTAGACTAATCACCATTCCTCACGCATTACCACCCAAAGACTAGGCTGCATGGTGCAGCCCAATCCATGGACTAGGCCACCGGACATGACCTTGTCTACCTTATTCAACTTCCAAATCACACACCTCATCGCCAAATTTTCTGAATATTAGAACCTCCTTGGCTCATGTGCCAAAAATCTCAAATTGAGCAATTATGGCCATATAATATAGACAATCCTAGGACACTAGCAAAGAATAAGCAACATTGGAAATCACTTCAAATTCATTCTATTAGAGAGCATCCAAAGTCATATCTCTACATCACATGACATGGCACTTGCATTTTACTTTGCTTGCAATGTATATTTGTGATTCAGGGGCTTGACTTGCAAACGAGACAAGCCTAGGTATTCTCCTTCTGTCAAAGAAAGCACCAGTGTGCTTTTAACACAACTCAGTTTCAACTATAGGTTAGAAGACACAAGCACAGCAATTTTTAAAGAATGAAACATTATTCATAAAGTTAATTTTGAATTATAGGTGTTGGATCATTCATCATTAGTTTTAACTTTTTGTTATAATAAACTTGGACATAAGAAGGATGACCTTCCTGACTATGAGGCCTCTATGGTGTAAATACCTCTAGTACAAGAGTTTCATTATGGCACTTAAACGATCCACATGTTTCTATCCAAATCTTGGAAATGTTGTCTTTTTCTAGAATGAAGATTTTGTAGTAAACCATTTGCCAAAGCTCTTTTGGATAACCTGTAAGAACATATATTCTGATTTTTCCCTGATCAAGGAAAGTTCCCTTAATTAATTTTCATATCAATTATTGTATTTTAAGGACTCTTTTTAATAGTAGTCTTTAAAAGGGCCCTTCAACTATGAGAGACTTTGGACAGAAATGAAGAAAGACACATTTAAGCCAACTGAGGAAACATTGCCTTTTGGATATCTTAGACAATTTTATCATTTTTGACAATACAAAAATGAATATACAGTTTGAATTCTCATTGCCAAGAAAGAGCTCACACGGTTTCATAAAATTCAGGATAGTAAAATTTCAAAAAAATTGACCATTTGATCAGTTAGCTTATCACATTTATCTGTACTCGAGCTGTAACTTCAGGGTGTAGTTTAATCTCTGCAACATATTGGCCAAGTTCACGGATCTCAGGAATGGTAATAATACGCTTGTCTATATTCCTGTCAAAACAGCAAAAGTATTCCCCTTGGAGATTAGGAAGGTGTTCCATGAGAAAACCCCACTGATATTTTTGCCTTTAAAAGACAATCAAATACATCACACTGACCTCTGCAGTTGTGCCTTGATAATATCTGATAGATCTTGCTCAGATACACTGGAAACATTTGAAGAAAACAAACAATAACAGTCAAATTTCTTTTGCATAACTATAAATTTCAAATCTGTGCAGCCATCAATCCTAAAAGCATTAAGTATCTATACATTGGAGAGGTTTCAATGGTCAAAGGATGTAGAGATACAATAGATTAAAAGTTAAAGTAAGAAGAAACTTACCGTCCAAATATTTGTTTACCCTTTCCTACAGTCTTACGCTTCACCTTAAAAGCTCCTGCAGCTTCCAGCATTAATGCAAGGGATTCCAACTCTTCCCTGACCTGATACAAACCAAATTGAAAACACACATTAAATTGGGACAAGGATCACATGTATATAACAAAAGCACTCAGGATGAATGCTCCAATCTGATGTTTAGACTGAAAGAGAACAGTTCCCTTATTTCCTTTCCTATAGACCATTAAAGGAGGTTTGTAGCAAGGATACAAGGGGGCATGTCCCCCAGAAATTATTGGGTGTCCCCTTTCCTGTACTGTTCCAGATATGTGAGGAAGGCAAGGAAATTTCATTAGTCATCCCTAATTTTTTTTAAAAAGCAACGGAAACACCCCACAAATGTTAACTCAAGATAAAAAAAACATTTCAAGAACTCCTGGATGTCATCATTGTGGCTGGGGACAGTCACTATAAAAAAGAAATAATCACTATTTTGTCACTATGTTTGTCTTAATTTTGTCAAGCATTTCAGCATAAGAACAGGCATGTCTAACAAATTAAATCAATCAAGCATAAATTAAATAATAAATTAAAGAAGAGAAACAGATGACAATATAAATTCTAAAGAATAAATTCTAACTGTCAAAAGGGTCTTCCATTACTAAATATGAAGCTCTCTATCATAGTATGGGCATTGAAATCTTCTTTTAGATGAACGACACATTAATTCAAAGTGATCTAAAAGCAATGCGATAATGATCTAATTCTGACTCAATGAGGAAACTGCTCACAATGCTTGTTAATATATTCACAAGGCAACATGTTTTGTCTGCATCTTAAAAATTAAATAAATTGGTACACAGCCAATCTCTTAATTTGCATTGTTGCTTAAGACAAAAGAGCCACTGCTGGAGGAACAAAATAGTGGCATAATGCTTTATTGCTTTAGACAACAAAGCCTTTATTAGAAAAAAATTAATTTTCATATACAACTATACTTAAATTTATTATTTTTTTCTATTTTCATGTTCTAATATACTTGTTTTAATTTATATATTTTATAATTTATTGTAATTGTAATTTTATTATTTAAAAATTTCCCCTCAAATTTAAATTTTAATGTACTAGCATCCCTGTTTCCATCGTAGAAACACTTAAACATAGTTTTATAGATCTTCTATGGCCTCTCACTGCATTGTCGTAACTCTGTTTTCAATTGTTCAGTTTTGCAATAGCAATACTTTTCATATTTTGACTTACTATCATATTAGCAGATTATTTGGCATATACTCTGGTACTGATTTGGAAGGTTTGGTCGTGGAGATTGCACCAAACTTAGTTGATCTGTAACATACAACTTTACATTTCATTATTGGATTTCATCTTTTTGTAACATGCAGATACCGCTGATTAAATTCATGTTGTTTGATGCAGGGAACATCATCAGCATCGTACACTTGGTAAGGGTACCCTGGTGCAAGAAACTAAATTTTGTACGGGCAATCTATTGAAGAGCAAAATAGTGGTGATCACAATATGAGGATTCTAATGTTAAGATCTTGTCATCTTGTGGGGGTTTGCTTGTATTTCTGGTCACATGATGGTGTGCAGTTATGGTCATAGTGCTTAGCATTTTACTGATCTTGTGTTATACTTATGTTTAAGTGACTTTGTGTTATGTTTAAGTAACTAGGTGTTATGTTTAAGTGACTTTGTGTTATGTTATGTCTTATGATCTAGTGTCTTGTTGGGAGCCCTAATTTCATTTTCCTATTTTTTGAATTGAAATGTTTATTGGTAAAAACTTTGCCATGTTGGTGGGAGGCTTGGAAAGGAGGCAAGGGCAGTCCAAGGACTGTGAACACTGAAAGCTCCTGGCCAAATGCATTCAATGTTGCACCTCCTCAAAGCTTGTAGAGGCCTTTGTGGCTTTGTTGTGGTCATTTTGGTTTTTATTTTCATTTTGGTTGTGTTCAGTGCTGGTTTTGTGCTTTTGAAGGCCATTGACTGAGTTGTTCTCTTTAGCCTAGATTCCTGCACATTTTGAGGCACCACCATGCCTAGGCTCGCATTGTGGCAAAGTAGTGGAGACTGGAGAGAACAGATGAATTTTTGGGGGAAGAAAGAAGAAGAAAAAGGGAAGTTTGACAATTGGCACTAAGGTTTTTACTGGAAGAGAAGAACTATCTCTGAACAAATTGGAGAAGATTGTTTCTTTGGTGAACAGTGGTTATAATTGCTTAGCATAGAGTCTTGGTTTTTGTTGTAAAGTGCCATTGAGGTATCTCTGAGTGTGGCTAAACTGATTTCAAGCTGCAGGAACGATATCTTTTGGAGCCGGCCTCCAAAATTGGTTTTATGAGTTCTATTATATTTTCAAGTGATGTATTTCGCTTATACTCTTTTAATACAGTTATTGTTTCTATAAATAGTCTTTGTTTTGTTCTAACTATTAACAGTGATTCTTAGATGCTTTATTTACTTCATGAATGTGGGTATCATTTGATCTAAACCTTTATTTTGGTTGGTCCATCAAGAAGTGCCATAATCATAGTCTTGAGGGGTTGTATAGCCACTGTCCGGGGATTTCATGTTAGGCATAGTTGGGCTTTCCAAACCTTGATTGGTAAGCCCTATTTTGATGTTGCCCTATCGTTGGCTTTGTTTCTATGAGAGATGTCATCGTGTTCTTTTAGCTTTAAGAATTGGGTGATGTTTTTTGTTTGCATGGGATACCACAATTGGCTTTAAGGCTATGGTAGCTACTAGCTATGGATGAATGTAATGTCCCTAGCTGGAAATTTTGTAAAAATATGCAATTTCTATTCTATTTTCTGATTTATAGTAACAGAAATAAATATGGAACATAGAATATAGATGCCAAACTCCAATAACTAAATGTTGATTGGCAGTATTTAGTAGCGACAATGAAAATGGGAAACCCTCATACATCAATGATCAAACATAAAGGGCACACAATATACTGAGAGGGAGGTGGGGGTGAATCAGTATATGCAATTTTTAATCATTCCTCTACACTAATTACCTTAAATGACATCTTCATGTAAATACCATATCTACCTATCTTATGTAAATCAATGATGCAGCACTTAAGGCATGCAATTCAAAACACATCATCCAAAGAACACAAAATATACGTGGAAAACCCAATATGGGAAAAACCATAGTGAGAATAGCTGCTCTAGATCTACTGTCCAAATCCAGCATCACAAATAATAAATATTTACATAAATTTCTAGGCACTGACCTACAAGAGACACCAATCTGCACCAACCCACTAGAGACACCAATCTCAAATGCCTAGTTTTAAGCAGCACCTCAAAGGCTAGGACCTCAATCTCAACAATATGAAAGATATACAATTAGGACCTTCAAAGTACAACTTGCCTCTAATCCAGTCAGCTCCAACATTCACTCTTCATGATCTTATAATGTTTTGATAGTGGCACACTTGAATCAGGAACTCTCCCTTTGATTCATTCTTCAACTCACTTGTATCCTTAGAAGTGTTGATGTGTTTTTTATGACACCATGCAACACAAAATAAAATACTAAGTATTCTATCCTCTCTTGAACAAAGACCTCTCGGATGCCAAACTATGTGATCAAATGAGTCGACTCCAAGGTTCCGATAGTCAAGTCTTGACATTATATTGTGGATAGACTCAGTGATAATAGATGTGATATTGCTGGAATCACAAGGGGACTTACGTTTATACTTGAACTTTGTTTGAACTTGAGATCTAACTAACTTAAAAAAAGATAAAAAGGACAAGGGTTTAGAAAGACTATGCTACTCCTAAGATCAATGATGATGATAGGTGTTACTTAGATAGACAAATTCCCTCAAATCAAGCCTTGCTTCCTCATGATGACAAGAACTACACAAGACCGATGCAATCTTCTAAGGAAGTGGAAGATTTTCACATTGCAAATACATCACTTAAATACCCAATACTGATGCAACTTGAACAAGCATCCACAATCGAACTTAGCACAATAACAAGGTTTAGGCTAACTTTACATTGTAGCTTACAATCAGCAAACTACAAAAAGTATGAACCAAGGAATTCATCACAATTCTTCATAGGCATCCACCATGATCAATGAACTTTATCTTAATTTGAGAAGTAACAAGGAACCATGCAAAATGTAGAAACACAACACATACATCCACCATAACTTCAATGAAAGTATTAAATTGATTTCAACATAACGTGGCAACAATTACAAGCTTCCTCCTCCTCTACTTCTACTTCTTACTATTGATCCACTATTATCTATTATCTATATTAACCTTTACAATGAGGAGACTGAGCCTTATATCGAGAGCTCAATACATTTCAATGGCTCAGATTGATTTTTCAAATCAATGGCCAAGATTTGCACAATGAAACCCTAATTAGGGTTTGTTATAACAAACTTCCTTTTGGCCAATGAGATCATTACATGTAATTGGACACATGTCCATCTTTGAATGCTGACCAATGAGTGATGAGGTTAGGTACATAGAACAAAATTTGATAATTGCCATGTGTCACTTGCTCCACCTTGAATGTGTCAAGTTCAATGTATCTGGACATATTGATGTGGCACAATCTGATATGTTGGATGATGACTAGGATGCCACCTCAGCTTGTTCCTAAATTCTTTCACTTCGAAATGTATAGCTTGATGCAGTTCTTGATTTTGCTATCATCCTCATGTCACAAATTTGCCCTTTCATTGATGTACTTGAAGAGTAGAACATGTTGCAAATGTGTATCTTGACATCTCCTTCATTGATTTTACTGATCTTCATTGCGATTGACTCCTTGATGTTGATCCTTGCATAGGGGCTCCTTGTGCCTTTCTGAACAATCCTTTGTTCATGGCGTGACTGATCTCCCTTTATCTTCAATGCCTTGAATGTCTTGGAGTTGCCTTGGATTTGTTCTTCGCTTTGCACATTATTGAGTGCATCCCTTAGGTGAGAAGGAAATTCTCATATCTTAAGGGCGATATTGCAAGACCAATGTGTAATTGTGCCCTTGTTCTTGATATTGTGGGCTTCCTCATCTTCCCTATATTGTAACAACTTATTTTCGTGCTCTTTGCTGGTGATCTTCCTCTTGATTGGCCATGTTGAAGTATGAATCTTGATATTGTAAGTGTTGCCCTCTTCATGTGGTGGAAAAGTTCTTCATTCCATGCTCCACGTTTCCTATTCCTTAATTGCATCAAACCTGGAAAAACAAGGAAAGAACCTTAAATTATGATGGTGAACAAAAACCTTAAGTAAGCAAAAATGCAAGATAATCACAAAATTTACTTCATGAAGCCCTTCAACATCTGGAAATGACACCTATGAGTTCTGGAAATGCATTCTCAGGTGTGGGAACATATGATTTGGGGTCTAGTTTTCCTCCCTTTGATCTGGAATAAATTTGTTTTGAAAGTACCAAGATCATGTTGAATGCTACAGGTCTGATTCTTTATTCACTTAGTCTGATCTGCCTCCTTTCATTCCTTCTTCCAACGATTTTCTCTCAACTTTGCCTTTAAATTGTGGAAAATCCGATTGAATTTCAACTTCCTAAAGTCTGCTGGTTGAGTGCGAACTTAGGGAAAATTTCTTGCTTAAAACGAATTTGCTGTGTTCATCCCTTGATGCAAATTTGTTATAGCTCTCCTTGGTGCGAATTTAGGCAGGTTTGAACTTGAATTGGATGACTTAGTGCTCTTCCTTTGCTTTATATGTCTTGTTTCAAGGAATCGCACCTTTCTATGCTTGCTTCCAGCTGACCTTGCATCTCAAGAAAAAAAGTTTTTTGCTTGCAATTAAATTAAAATTTGCCTCCCTTTCATGCTTGCTAAGTGTTGTGACCATTTCACACATCGCCCCATTAGAATGGGGACCCCCTCTTTTTGCTTTAGGTTTTGCTTTCTCTTTGCTTGTTTTTCTCTCTGCTTTTTAGGGTTTTGAGTGAGTGAGTCATCTGCCTTGGCTGGGTAGATTAGGGCTAAACCTTGGAAGCTCGTTTTAGGGTTTCTTTCAAGCTGAGTCTAGCCTAATTTTGGGGAGTTGTTAGCCGTCTGCCTGAAACTTCAAGTTTACCAGAATGAAGCATGCCTTTCAGGAGAGTCAAGTTGGTTAGATCAGGGGACAGGGAGAATAGGTCTCAGGTCAAGTCTAGATTGAAAGAAGGTTTTCTTGTCAGGGTCCTGTTTGTTTCCCTGTCTAAGTCAGTTAAGCAGAGCCAGTGAAGAAAAGGAGTTGGTTTGATCAAGTTTGATGGAGGATGAAGCGAATCAAGGTAACATCTAGCCTGGAAATGTCAAAATCGCTCCTAACCCTTCCAGAGGGTCCAGGGCGAAAATCATTGTAAACCTCTTTTTCTCCTCATTTTTGACTAAGTAATACTTCCTAGGGCATGTTTGGAGGTGAATTGATATGTTCTTGCCTGGAGAGGGATTTGATTGATTTTTGAAGAGCAAGATGATGCCTGAAAGAGGATTTTCGCTCCTGACCCTTCCAAAGGGTCCAGAGCGAATTTCATCCTAAACCCTATTTCTTGCCTCGGACAGATTTGCAACCTTGTTCTTAGCTTGGAAAAGGACCTAACTTTACCTTGTGAGATGGTTTGAGACTTGAAAACTGAGCAATTTGGCCTGGAATGGAGATTTCACTCCTAACCCTTCCAGAGGGTCCAGAGCGAAAATCTTGTTAGAGCTTATTTCTTCCTAACTTTGGCTAAGTTTTCATGTGCAGGGTCTCTTGGAATGAAGATTGGACATCATTTGATACCTTTGAAGATTTGGAAGCATGCAAAATGAAGAATTTTGGACAAGAAGGGAAATTTCGCTCCTGACCCTTCCAAAGGGTCCAGAGCGAAATTCCCAAATGCTCTTATTTTGCAATGAAAAAGGTCAAGATTTTGGCATGAATGAAACGAGAATAGCTTGCTTTTACCTATTGAGGTTGTTTTGACTTGGAAAAATGAAGGATTTTGCCCAAAAGGAGAATTTTCGCTCCTGACCCTTCCAGAGGGTCCAGGGCGAAAATTCCTCAATCACCTATTTTTATTGCAAAGTCAAGTCAAGTTTTGGTTTTTATGGCATGGATGAGAGAGGAATAGTGTTTTCTTCCTTTGAGAGGTGAATTCAACTTAAAATGATGATGAAATAGGCCTAAAATGAAAGAATCGCTCCTGACCCTTCCAAAGGGTCCAGAGCGAAAATCTCTATAGGAGGTATATCTTGTCTTGTTTGGTCAAATTGAGGTGTCAAAGGCATGATGAAAGGAAGAATGAGCATGTTGAAACCCTTGGGCATGTGTAGAAGTGATGTAAATGAAGGATTCTGGCCAGGACAGGAAATTTCGCTCCTGACCCTTCCAAAGAGTCCAAAGCGAAATTCCTTATAAACACATTTTTTAGCCTTTCTTGGATATGAAACCTTAATCCTAGCGTGATGAAACATGAAATCCCACTTGGCAAAGAAGTTTCAAGGTAAAAGAAATGAAGATTTTTGGTCAAGATTAGAAAAATCGATCCTGACCCTTCCAAAGGGTCCAGAGCGAATTTTCTCAAAATCACCTTTTGCTATCAAATTTTGCTAAGTCAAGTATGGGATAAGGTGAAACATAGAAAGAATTGCCCCTGGGAGTGAATTGAGGTTGCAAGAAATCATCAAAAAGTGAAGGAATTGAGCCAAATGGTGAATTTCGCTCCTGACCCTTCCAGAGGGTTCAGAGCGAAATTCCTAAAAACACCTATTTTCTTGCAAGGTCAAGACAACTTTTTAGTTTTTATGGCTTGAATGGGTGTGAGGAAGTGTGTTTTGCTTGTTGAAGATGATTGAGATTGTCAAGAGGAAGCAATTAAGCCTAGAACATGATTTTCGCTCCTGACCCTTCCAAAGGGTCCAGAGCGAAAATCCTCAAAATTATCCTTTCTTCCAAATTTTGGGCAAAGCTAAGCTTAGACATGGGTGTGAGAAGGCATTTGAATTGCCTTGAAGTGGAATTGGATTGCTAAGAATGCAAATTTTGAAGCCAAGAGGGAAATTCGCTCCTGACCCTTCCAAAGGGTCTAGGGCAAAATTTCCAAATCCTCCTATTTTCCTTGTAGTTCAAGATAAGATTTTGGTTTTCAGGACTCAAAGAGGAGTAAGGCATGATGTTCTATGCCTTGGAAAGGATTTGAAGTTGAAAGGATGAAGGAATTGCCCTAAAACCTAAAAATCGCTCCTGACCCTTCCAAAGGGTCCAGGGTGAAAATCCTAAAGCCAACATGTTCCTTTCAAGTTTGTGCTAAGGCAAGACTAGACCAAGGTAGAAAAGGCCTTTGAGACCACCTTTGAGTGGATGTTTGTTCCAAAAAATGATGATTCTAGGTCAAAAGAAGAAAATCGCTCTTGACCCTTCTAGAGGGTCCAGGGCGAAAATCTCAAAATCCCCTATTTTGCCTTGCAAAAACAAACCAAGCTTGGGTGGAGTGAATGAAGAAGACCATTGCCTAGCCTTGAGGGGTGGATTGAAGACAAGATGATGGAGGAGTAAGCCCAGGCAAGAAAAATCGCCCCTGACCCTTCCAAAGGGTCCAGGGCGAAAAACCCTAAAATCACCTTTTTCTTCCAGATTTGAGTGAGACTAGGCCTGAACTACAATGAAAGAACCTATTTGGAATGCCTTGAAGAGGTTTTGGACCTTCAAAAATAAGAATTTTGAGCTTAGCAGAGAAATTTGCTCCTGACCCTTCCAAAGGGTCCAGAGCGAAATTCCCAAAAATGCAATATTTCCTTCAAAGTTTTGATGAGCCAACTCAGTGATGGAGATAAATATACCTTAGAGATTGCCTTGAAAGAGGTTAATGATCAAATTAAGGTGAATTTTGGCCTAAAATGTAAAAATCGCTCTTGACCCTTCCAGAGGGTCCAGGGCGAAATTCACATTTTCCCCTAATTTCCTCATGTGAAAGACTAAAAATTGAAATGCAAGACTTTGATCAGGGCAAAACAAACATGAACTCGCCTTCCGAGAGATTTTGGAGTGAAGGGAATGAGGTATTCAAGACCTAATTGGAAAAATCGCTCCTGACCCTTCCAAAGGGTCCAAGGCGAAATCATCAAAAAACCTATCATTCAACATCGTTTGATTAAGTCTAAGGCAAATTGCAAGATTGTGAAGACAAAGTCATGGAAATTTGCAAAAATAAGTTGTGAAGTTTTTAGCTCATGAAGTGAGTAAGTCTAGATGAGAGGTTCAAACAAGTCTTGAAATAATCTAGACCTTCATCACTTTGGACATTTCAATGCCTAAGGGAGAAAGGAAACTTCATTAAGCCTCAATCAAAACTTAATATTCACAAATATTCTCTAAATTTGCCAAATTCAAGAAGTTAAATGAAATTCGCATGAATTAAGGCATTTGCAATTGGATTAATTAATTTTAAGCCTTAAAACAAACGAAAAAGGACACCTTTCAAGTCTTAAAATTAATTTTAAAATTTAAAAAAATAAAGGTGAGCGCTCAAATGCATTTATTTGCTTTTACAAGCAAGTCGTCCTCTTTCTAAAGGTAATTTTATTTGTTTTATTGCTAAAAACCTAGGTCGGCCTCATGGTCAATTAGGGTGAGCGCCTGTTGTGACGTTTTCACACATCGCCCCATTGCAAATAAGGACCCCTGCTTTTTGCTTTCTAGGGTTTGTTTTCTAGGTCTTTTAGGGTTTTGTCTGTTAGCCTTTGCATTTTGAGTGTCGCCAAGGGGAACCCCTGGATAGCAGGTTCTACTGGAGTGATGTCCTGATCCTGAAATTTGGCTAAGTCTGAGAGTCCTGATCCTGAAATTTGGCTAAGTCTGGAATGTCCTGATCTTGAAATTTGACTAAGTCTGGAAACTGAAAAACCTCCAAAAATTAGATTTTGCAATATAACTCCTGGAGGTCTGAAACCACTCTCAAACATCCTGAAAGTATATATGGAACTTTCTTATACTTAAATGTTATATTCCATAAAATTATCCTGACAGAGAGTTCAAAAGTCAAATTTCGCTCCTGACCCTCAGAGAGGGCCCACAGCGAGATTTTGATTTCCTTCATTTTGCAATGAAAAGAGACCAAGTTTTGAGCATGAAACGGAAATGAATGACTTTCTTCACCCACATGAAGAGGTTTTGGCTAGAAATAATGAAGGACCTTGTTGAAAACAGAAAAATCGCTCCTGACCCTCAGAGAGGGCCCACAGCGAAAAATCGCTTCTGACCCTCAGAGAGGGCCCATAGCGATATTGTTGAAAATCCTCATTTTACCTTGCAACAACAAAGCGAATTTGGTTGGAGTGGATTAAGGAAGGACATTGCCAAATGATGAATAAAGTTTTAATGAAAAATGATGAAGAATCAAGCCCAATTTGCAAAAATCGCTCCTGACCCTCAGAGAGGGCCCAGAGCAAAAAACTTCAAAATCACACCTTTTCTCCAAAATTGGATAGAGCTAAGTTTGCAGTTCAATGAAAGGACCTGGTTGAAATATCTTGAAGAGATTTTGGAGGTTGAAAAGTGCTAAACTTGAGCAAAAAATGAAAAATCGCTCCTGACCCTCAGTGAAGGTCCAGGGCGAAATTTACATTTTCACCTATTTTTCCTCATAAAAAATGTCAAATTTGAAGTGCAACACGTTAATGGGATATCAATTTACCCTCCAGGAGATTTTCAAGTTGAAATGTGAAATATTCAAGGCTAAAATTCAAAAATCGCTCCTGACCCTCAGAGAAGGTCCAAGGCGAAATCCTCATTAAATCTCATTAAGCCTTGTTTTAGAAATTCATACTCTCCAAATTGCATTAGATTGCCAAAATTGCTAATTTTGAGGCATTTGGGAAATTTGAATTAGCATTAAATCAAAAATATTTTGGCATTTAAATAAATTAATTTTAAGCCTTGGGAAAATCGAACTTTTATTTTGGAGGCATTTAAAATTAATTTTTATTAAATTAAAATTGAATATAAAGCGCTCAAGGCCTTATTTTTGCTTTTATTAACCAAGTCGGCCTACTCTTTTGAGGTTTTATTTATTATTTCACCTTTTGTTTGACAAGTCGGCCTCAACAGGAATCAAGGTGAGCGCTCTTAAGAGAGGGGTTTTGTTTCACATTTCAAATCATTCAATCATTTCCTTAAGTGCGAAATTGGAGGGCTAATTGGAGGAGCGAAATCCAGAAGATTGGAGGCAAAGTTTGCTAAGTGTTGGAGGTTAATGGAGGCATGATTCATCCAAGAGAGGGCTTTGATCTACACTTTGCCTAGCGAAATTCATCTATTTTTACATCATTTCTTAGAGTTTAATACTCAAGAGGAGGTATGGCAAAATCATCTTGACACCCTTGTTTAAGGTTTGATTTTTGGACATTTGTTTTGGAAAAATCTAAGTATTACATGGTTAATTAGGAAATGACAACTCAAGATTTATCATGAAGTTTCCTAATTAAAATCTTAAATCTTCTTTTTAAGTCTAGATTTCTACACTTCAAGATATAATGCTTGAGAACTAATTTTGAAATGTTGTGTAGGTATCAAGATGGCGACTCCTAAGGCTGAAAATCTACAGGTCGGCAGGCTCTCATCGAAGAAGATCCGGTCCAGGACAAAGATGATCTCCTCCAACTCAGTATCATCAAAGAAAATCAAGCAAGGATAAGGGCAACCTCCTCCAGTCTAGCATCATCATGACTAACCTCTTCCAATCCAGCATTCCAAGACGAGGTACATCATCATCCTGCACATCAAAGAAAAAAGAAGTCAGAGCAAGGGTTCGTTGAAGAAGCAGATAGTTCCAGAAGAGTTAATTAAAGCTAGCTTCTCAGCATCACCAAATTGGATATCTACCAAGTTACAAGTGTTAGACGAGGTGGCATCCTAGTCATCACTCCTCCAGTCGGATAGGTCCACCTCAGCGTGTCCAGATTCAATGTACCTAACTCATGGGAGGTGGCACAAACTTCTATGTACCTACCCTAGCTATCCATTGGTCGATTTTTCCAGAGAAGACATGTGTCCTAAAGATGTAATTTTATCATTGGTCAAGCATTAAATGTTATGTAATGGTTGTAACAAACCCTAATTAGGGTTTTCATTATTGAATCTTGGCCATTGATCTCAAATTAATCTTAGCCATCGAATTGTATTGTGGGCACTATATAAGCCCCGACTCTTCATTTTGTAAAGGCAGTTAGAAAGAAGTTAGAGAGGAGTTAGTGAATAGAGAATAGTTAGGAAGTGATTAGTCAGTTGATAGAATAGCAATTAGAGTAGAGTAGAGAGAGAAGGCAAAGATTGTTGCCAAGATGTTGTAAAAGGCTTGTAAAACTTCATTGAAGAAATGGTGAAATTTATGGGTCGATTCAACAATTTGCATGGTCTCTATACTTCTCATATTTGATTTCATGTTATTAGATGAGTGGAAGAAATGTGTTTGATTGATGGTGAAATTCGTACATCCATACTACTAGCAATTTGTTGATTGCAGACTTGCCTTGTGTAGTCAACTGGAATCATTCAACTTAAGCTTAACTTCAATTGTCGCTTCTTCATTGATATGCATCAGCATGATGGTGTCTATGCCTGTAGTGATGATCTGAACATCATAAAGCTTTCCTTCGAAGATCGTACTAACCTTGTGGAGATGGTCCTAGGATGCCAAAACAAGACTTAGTTAGAATTTCATCAAAGATCATTCATTGCTCCTACATTCTTAGTGTTAGGATTAGATCCTTTCCTCGCCCTCATCTTTTTTCCTTTTTTTCAAGTCAAAGCTAGTAAAATCCTGTGTTCCAGCGATATTCAAAGCAAATCAGACGTTCAGGTCATTGAGTGTAAGTCCCCTTGTGATTCCAGCAAATCACATCATACCACAAAGAGCTTATCCACATGTAGAGATCCTACAGCAAAGAACCTTGAAGTCATCCCGATTGATCCTTTTTGCGACATCTTCAGCATTCGGAGACTTTACTCAAGAGAGGATAAGGTACCTTTAGGTATTTTATTTTGTGTTCGCATGTGCATAAAAAACACGTCAACAATGCCCTATATAAGAGAGGAGTATTGTTTCAAAATGCAAATCATTCATTCATTGTTCTAAATGCGATTTGAGGAGCAGATTGGAGGAGCAAAATCTAGCAGATTGGAGGCAAATTTCTTACTAAGTTGGAGGCTAAATTCCAGAATTTGCTAAAGTCTTGGACGCTAGTGGAAGGTGAAGTGCTTTTGAAGGTTAATCAAGACATAATTCATCCAAAGGGAGATCAAAATTCAATCCTTATCCAGCAAGATCTGATATTCTTTCTTCATTTTTCCAAGGTTCATAGTTAAGCTTTCAAAGAAGGAGGTATGAGGAATCGAATTTTTGAAGTTTCTATTCAAGACTTATTTTGATTTCATGGCAATCTTTTAAAGTCTAAGTCTTGAAAATCTAATTTTCATTCATAATTAATTTGAGAATTTATAATCCTAGATTTATCATGTCATTTTCAAATTAATGTTTTGAATTACTCCCTTGAAAGGTCTTAGATCCTATGCTTTAAGATATGATGCTTAAAAAACTAATTTTAAATTTTTTGTGTAGGCATCAAATGACGACCCCCAAAGCCGGAGGATCAATTACTTAGCAGACTCTCATCAAAGACGATCTCCTCCAGTCCAACATCATTGAGGACGACCTTCTCCATCTATCCTCCCGTCCAGCATTTGAAGGAAGGCATCACCAAATTGAACATCAACCAAGTGTTGGACAAGGTGGCATCCCAGTCATCACTCCTCCAGTCGGGTTGGTCCACCTCAGCATGTTCAAATTCAATGTACCTGGTTCATTAAAGATGGCACAAACTTCGATGTACCTACCCCGGCTATCCATTGGTCGAATATTCCAAAGAAGACATGTGTCCAAATAATGCAATTATTTCATTGGTCAGAATTAAGTTTGTTGTAACAAACCCTAATTAGGGTTTCATTGTGAAATCTTGGCCATTGATCTTGAATTGATCCAAGTCGTTCATTGTATTTGAGGATGCTATATATGCCCTCACTCATTTCATTTTAAAAAGGGGGTTAGAAAGGTTAGAAAAAAGAGAGAGAGCTTAGAGAGAAAGTTAGAAAGTTATTGTTGTAGAAAGATTGAGTAGTGAAGAAAGAATTTTGAACAATTGTTGTCCGTTTGGCTATGAGATCAATAAAATATTGAAGTTATGGTGTTTTATTGCAATACTTGTGGCTATCTTCATGATTGTTTATCTTCTTGAATCACTCTCAGTTGAAATAGCATTTAAATTTTAAGTTTGAAGGATGAAGTGTTGTACTTGATCTTTGATAAGATTCACATTCCAAACCACTAGCTTCTTACTGATTGTAAGAACGCCTTGTGTGGTCAACTGGAAACATTGAGATTGATTAAGAATTCAATCATTCTTGGAAGTATTGATATGTATCTCTATGATAGTATCTATATCCTTGATGATTTGAAAGTTATTGAATCCCCTTAGAAGATCGCATTAATTCCAGTAGAGTTGTAATTTCTTGGCGATACTGAAATTGGTAGAATCCTATCAAGTCTAGTCTTCATTGAGTCATTCTTAGGATTAGTTCAAGTATTCCTTCCTTGAAACCCTTACCTTTTGACATTTTTGAAATCTGTTAGTGTTAGGAAAATCCTGTTCCTGCATTTAGAGAGAAAGTAACACGGACAAGCTTTCTCTGAAAGTACATAAGGCCCCTTGAAGAAACAGCATATACAATGACCACTGGTGCTTATCCACACGTAGAGATCCTACAAAAAAGAACCTTGAAGTCATCCCGATTGATCCTTTTCGCGACATTTTCAGCATTCGGAGACTTTGTTCAAGGGAGGATAAGATACCTCTGGGTATTTTATTCTGTGTTTGGTCGTGTACAAAATACACATCAACACTAAGTCAGCACCCTTTCATGTGACTTGCACTTCCAAATGTGGTGCACTAAAATAGGAACTCCATGTTATATAGCCTTTGTTTTAACTTGATCTCGACTTCCTTGTTTTTGGAGGTTGATGTGAACTTAGGCTTGAAATCTTTCGTGTTTGTTAAGGTAAATTCAGACAAGGTGAACCTCCACGTTTTTGAAGGTTGATTTTCTTCCTTGTTTGTGAAGGTAAATTTGCACCCTTTCGTGTTTGTGAAGGTAAATTCACACCCTTCCATGTTTGTGAAGGTAAATTAGCACAAGGTGAACCTCCACGTTTTTGGAGCTTGATTTTCTTCCTTCTTTGTTAAGGTAAATTTGCACCCTTACATGTTTGTGGAGGTAAATTCGCACCCTTCCATGTTTTTTGAAGAAGCTTTCTCAACAATTTCATCCAAACTTAACTTCTCAAAATCGCTCATCAAATTGCTAAGACCCAAACACACAAGATAAGGAAGGTTGGAATTTCCTTGTTTTTTTAAGGAAGATTATCAAATTCGATGCTCAAAATTGCCAAGGCTAGGAGCACACAAAATGATGAAGGCTCAGATTTCACTCCAAAAGTGCTCAAGGCATGCTAAATTTTCCTTGTTTTACAAGGTAATTCATTCAATTCCATTGCCTTAAAATTTTGCTCTCTCTCATAGATTGAAATTAAAATGCACAAGGGAGATTTTATTTCCTCATTTTACAAGGAAGATTTTATTTCCTTCAAAATTAACCCTTTAAATTTTGCTCAAGAGTGGAAAATCGATCTCCATAAGGAAATCTCAAATTTGTTTCTCATTCACCATTTATTCTCCAAGGGTGAAAAATCAAATCCTACAAGGAAATTTCCAAAATTTTCTCACCTTGACATTTTACAATTTTGCGAGATGACAACCTTACCTCAACCTACACCTCTTCCTCACTAGCAAAGGTTAACGACTAAAGAAACTACTACCAATTTAAAACCATACTAAAACACCTAATCTAAGCAAAACGTGGGGGTCCCCATTTGCAATGGGGCAATGTGTGAAAACGTCACAGCAAGAAGTACACTGCTACTTCACAACAACAAACTAATGACTCTAGGACACTCATATATATGAGTTCTAGTTGCAATTACAAACAAAAGTCAGCCACATACATAGCTAACCATCTTACAAGTCGTCCATTGAGTTTATTTCATCAAACGTGTAGTAGGTTAGGTCCTAATTAGCCCATACATAAACCAATATAAAGAATCTCATCATATGCTTCACGGATTAGCTTAATCAGGTTCAAAATGTTATCCTCACGTAATAATCGACAGATGCACACACTACATTCCTTCCACAAGTTGGCCATATCAAATGTGCAATAGGTTTGGCCCAGTAAAAAAGGATTCACACACGGCTCCCCAAATAGAAACTTGTCATGCGGATCTGGCCAAGAATCAAACTTATCATAGGGAGCATCCACCCTTAATTTCCAGCAGCCCACGCTCAAATCAACTGTCAAATCATTCCGAAACACAAATCAGGTCTGCTGGCTACATAGTAACAAACAAGTGAGCCATACCAAGAATCCAGAAACACGGGATACTGCTAATACTTGTGTAGGCATACTCACCATACAAACCGCAAGTCATTACACTTGAGCATTAGAAGGTACAGACCTCTTCCGGTTGCTAGAACAAACTCACTGTCTAGGTAACAATATCAAATAGTCTTGGAATAGACTTCCAGACCACTTCCATCAACTTGAGGAAATGCACCATGGTAATACACATGTTTCAGCCAATTCCATAGTCATATCAATCAATGGGACTGCATAAGACTACCATAACTCAAAAAGCACTGACATGACAATGAAAGTAATAAAATTAACTATCAGAAGTAGCTGCAACATACTCCTCAATGACAACTTTTGCCTCATACTTTGACATCAATGACAACTTCTGTTCAACAAAACATAGTTATAACAGCAGATCTGAACAATAAATGCTGATATTGATTTGACAATAGATGTAAGCAAAAGAAATACTTGTGTAACAACAGCAAATAGTGAAACCCTAACATATTTAAATAATATGACAAATATTGCAGGGGTCTGACAATAATTAATGCTGATATAGATATGGATGTTCATTTGCATCAAAACTACTCCAGTCCCTTCTCTTGAAGCATCACACTCTAATACAAAAGGAAGTAAGAAATAAGGAGCAACTAACACAGGGCATGAACTCATTACCCTCTTGTGCTTGTCAAAAGCTTGTTGTATTGAACTTGACCATGAGAAAGCTCCTTCCTTTGTCATATTTATCAAGGGTTTAGCCAAATATGAGAAACCCTTAACAAACCTCTTGTATTAGTTGCAAAGACCAAAGACACCTCTCACCTATGTCATGATCTTCAAAGGGGGCCAATCTAAGATTGCTTGTATCTACTATTGATATACCTGGACATCTTGGGTACTAGCTATATGCCTGAAGTAAAAAATCTCTATCATCCCAAACTCACATTTGGATGCTTTGGCAAAGAAAGACTACTTCTCAAGAATATCAAGTACCTCATAAAGATGCCTCAAGCGATCCTCACAAGTCTTGTGTAGACAAGAATGTCATCAAAGAATACTATCACAAGTTTTCTCAATTAGTTAATGAATACCTGATTCATACAAGACTAGAAAGTGGCACATGCATTTATCAAACTAAAAGGCATGACCAAAAACTCATAATATCCACAATGATATTTGAAATTTGTTTTGTGCACATCTTCCTCTCTTACCTTACCTAATGATACCTTAATCGAAGATCAATCTTGGAGAGCTAAATTGCCCTATTAAGCTCCTCTATCAACTCATCGATCTTGGGAATAAATTATTGATCCTTAATTGTCTTCTTGTTGAAAGCCTTGTAATCAATGCAAATTCTCATTGTGTCATCCTCCTCCTTGACCAAAACTACTGAGGAAGAAAGGGGTTGGAGCTCAACCTAATGTGTCCCATGTCAAAGAGTTTCTTGATTGCTTTCTTTATCTATTCTGTGTGCCTTCTGGGATGGTGATAAAGAATAGAAATGAGTGGCTTGGAATGTCTCAAGCTCCACTATGTGTTAAAATCCTCTATTTAGTGGCAATCCTAGTGGTATGTCATTGAATACCATACTATGCTTATGCAGAATAGACTGAATACCAACATGATAAGATTTTTCATCTATGGATGAAGTTGCGATTATCACCAAACAATGTGCTGCCCAAATTGCTTGCCCTTTTTGAAATGATCTCTCCATCCTCTTTGTTGACATATCTCTTTGGGCTTCATTTGCAACCAGTCGAAGGACTACTTCCATTCCCTTCGATTTGAATTTCAACGCCATAGTCTGATAGTTGTGAGTAAACTCCCAAGGGAATGCCAACATTGCACACTTAACACCATGTTGCTCTCTCCTAGACCCATAATATAGAAGTCATCACACATAGTGTGTCTACCAAATGTTATATCAAGTTGCTATATATGGTGCAAGGAAAGTTGAAGCTATCTGCTACTATGACATTGAATCTTTCAGAGACCCTTGTTCCAAATCCTCTTTTGGATACCAAATTCTCATCTATGAAGTTGGGGGTTGCCCCACTATCAATCAATGTCGTGACCTTTTTTCCCATGTAGAATTCAATGAACTCTGAAAGGAAGATACATAGGATCACTAGAAAGTGTGGCAAAGGTGCCTTCCAAGGCCTCTTCTTCTTCTTTACTTTCAAGTTCTAGTTCTTCTTCTTCAATCTTGGGTTCAAGATTCTCTTTTTCTATTCTTCCTCTCATATCATCTCTATGTAATGTACCTATCCTCAGCCAAGAAATCTATGACCAAGGTCCCATGGCTCCTTGCAAGAGAAGAACAATTTCTTCCTTCTAAGCTCATTCTTGGATTCTTCTTGCTTACTTGTTCTTTGTACCATATCCCTCTTATAACGAACTTCTTTTTGAAATGGTTTCTTTAGCTGTGACTTGGAGTACAATTTGGTCTTAGATAATAAAGTTTATAAACTCAAAGCTCTATTGATGGCTTCCTTTGAGAGGCTCGGTTGATCCTTCCCCAGATAAAATAGTTAATCTCTCTAACAGATCAAGTGCTATGATTGATAACCTTTGGAGTTTTACAATATCACTGTCTATTGTTCCACATTGCTTAAGCTGAGCCAACCCTCTAAAATAGATCTCTAAATCTTTCCTATCAAACATTTTCGTCAATCTTTGCCTGAATTCTTCCAATGTAAAAATAGACCTATGTCCTTACCTGACCATCTTGTTGATGTGTTTTTTACGACACCTCAAACACAGAATAAAATACTAAGAATTCTATCCTCTCTTGAACAAAGAAACCTCATATGCTAAACAATGTGATCAAATAAGGCAACTCCAAGTTTTACAATGTGAACAATCGACTTTAACGTTGGATAGACTCAGTGTATATGATGTGATATGCTGGTAACACAAAGGGATTTACATTTTTCTGGAAGGTGGAACACTTAATTAACTTGGAAAGTAAAAAGACAAAAGATGAAAGGTTAAGGAAATCTAATTTAGAACTACTTGTGAATTCTCCAAATTCAGTTTCATGCATGTTTTTGTAGATTATTTTATAGATTTACGTGTTTTTTAATGTACAGAAAATTTGTAAATCCCAAATCTGAGTCAAAGTTTGAGCCTGCCAAGTTTTTTCTACGTCCAATTTTTTGAACTATGATACAAGGTTAATGTATCATAAAACAATGTAAACTTCTAGGTTGTGCTGTTTACATTAAAAATAAATTTGACTTGTGTGTCTGTTGTGACCATTTCACACATCGCCCCATTAAAATGGGGACCCCCTCTTTTTTGCTCGGTTTTGCCTGTTTCTCTCTCTGCTTTTGGGGTTTTTGAGTCGTCTGGATTAGGGTTAAGCCTTAGGGTTTCCGTTTTGATGATTTTAAGCCAGAGTCCAGTCCAATTTTGAGGCTTGTTGAGCATCCTCGCGTAGATGCAATTTTTGAAATAAGGTAAATTCGTCAGAGGTCGAGTAAGTTGGTCTAGGTTCAGTCGGAAATTTGAATGTAAGTCCAAATTTTGCCTAGGTGTTGATTATGGAATTTTGTCTGATTGAATAATTTTGATCAAATTTTGAAAATTTTGATAATTGATTCCGGGCATTGGAAAAGTCTTATTGTTGCCTTGTCAAGTGTTTAAAACTCTAAAATCATGATATTTTGGCCTAGGGAAGCAAAATCGCTCCTGTCCCTCAGCCAGGGACCAGGGCGAAAGTGATATTTTTATGCATCCTGGTTATTAATTTGTTTCATTTGTCTTGTGCAGGGTCGCCAGGAGATGCGTTTGAACGCGAATTGAAACCTTTGAAGATTTTGAGATTTGAAAATGGCGAATTTTTGGAGTTTTAGGACAAATCGCTCCTGTCCCTCAGTCAGGGACCAGGGCGAAATGTCTTGTCTGGACCATTCTGACTTCATTTTGATCAAGCTAAAACATCAAGGACGTGATGGAAGATGGAATAAACGTGACGGAGCGTCCAGACTTAGTCGTTTGCGAAGAAAAGATGAACATTTGCCCTTAAGGACAAGTTCGCTCCTGTCCCTCACTGAAGGACCGGAGCTTGTTTCTTAAAATTTTACTGTCCTTGCAGGATCAGGACGAATTTTGGATTGAAAGAGATAAAGGGAGGCATGTTCTGTCCATTGAATATAATTTGAAGAAATTTGCAAACAAGGAAATGTGCCAGGAACAAAAATCGCTCCTGTCCCTCACTGAAGGACCGGAGCTTGAAATCCAAAATTGCCTTGTCCTTGAAAGATTTGAATGATTTCGCAATTTGAGAAGAACAAAGGAAGTACCTCTTATCAGTTGAATATAACTTGAAAATGCCACCATGAGGAAAATTGGCCCTAGAAGCAAGTTCGCTCCTGTCCCTCAGCCAGGGACCAGGGCGAATTTTAGTGATAGCTCCCGTCCCTCTCTCAGGGACCAAAGCGATTTTCCTTATAAGGCAAGTTTTGGGCAAAGATCAAGTAAGTGTTAAGTTTAAGGCAAGCAAAGGGGGCGTAACGAATCCATTGAAGATAATTTGAAGATTGCAAGACGCCAAGAGAAGCTCATATTGTCCTAGGTGCTCCTGTCCCTCTCCAAGGGACCAGAGCGATTTCTTCCTTAGACAAATTTCTCGCCAAGATGAAGCAAATTCCATGTCAAGGATGAGTGAAGGGGAGCATGGCGGATCCGTTGAAAACAAGTTTGAAGGTTGGCAAAGCACGAACAAGCCTACAAGTGAAAGTTCGCTCCTGTCCCTCTCCTAGGGACCAGAGTGAAATCTCTAAGTATACTTAAATTTTGAAGGCCACGTTCGTTTCAAGTGTTCGAGAAGGAATAAAGGACGTAATTTTACGCCTTGAAGATAATTTGACATCAATATGATGAAGGAATTGCACTATAATGCAAAGTTCGCTCCTGTCCCTCAGTCAAGGACCATGGCGATATTCACTAAATTGGCCATTTCTTTCAAAAAACCACGTCAAGGCAAGGTCACACAAGGTCGAAAATGTCTTTGGGAAGATGATAAGCAAGGAACCAAACGTCAAAAAGTGATCAACTTGAGCAAAGAGGCAAGTTTGCTCCTGTCCTTCAGTCAAGGACCAGGGCGATATTCATAAAATCAATTATTTTCTTTCCTAGATCACATCAAAGCGAAGTTATATAAGGTTGAAAATGTCATTTGAAAGGTGACAAACAAGGAGTGAATGTTAAAAAATCACAAATTTGAGCTAGAAACTGAAGTTCGCTCCTGTCCCTCAGCCAGGGACCAGGGCAATAATGATCATAAGGGGCATTCATTTACGACATTGAATCAATCAAGCACAAGATTCCTATTGAAATTGCCATTTTTAACGTAAGGGAAGTGATTTTGAACGTCAAAAACGAGAAATCAAAGCCAAAATGAAGTTCGCTCCTGTCCCTCAGTCAGGGACCAGGGCGATATGGTTTGTACCTCTTTACATCTCCCAAATTTTGGCGCTAACATAATTTTCAAATCATATTAAATGCTAAAATCGATGAAATTTGAAATATCCAATTAAAATTAGCATTTAAAAATTGCGTTAAACATTTAATTAATTATTTTTTGCCTTTAAAAGATCGAATTAATTAATTACGAAGGCATTTTTAATTAATTATTAATTTTAAATAAAAAATAAATTGGTGCGCTTGGATTATATTTTCTAGAAGTCGGCCTTAATTTTTAATTAAAATTTGTTTTAAATTGCTTTATTTGCCAAAGTCGGCCTAGAGGGGATTGAGGAGGTGAGCGCCTATAAAAGGAGGAGTGGTTTATTGCATTTTAAAAACATCACTCAATCGTCCTTTGCATGCGAAATATCAAGAAGACAAGGTGCGAATTTCATCAAGGTGGTGTGAAACATCATAAAAGGGAGTGCGAACTTAGGTTGGAGTTGAGCGAACTTGCCATCATCACGTTGAAGACCCCTTAGGTTGGCGAAGTTACTAAGGAAGGTGTTCGCTTGAGGAAGATCACGTTGAAATCTTCAAATTTCGATTTTTGCCTAGGCGATTTCCTTATTTTGCATTTTTAGAGTTAGCTCTCAAGTGAGGTATGGCGAAGTCTTCCCTTGTCTTGAATTTTCAATATTGATCTTAAATTTTGAATTTTGAAATTTTGAATTTCCTGTAGCTCAATCGAATTTAGGAAATGATAACTCGAAGACTTATCATGAAGTTTCCTAAATTCAATCTCTAATCTAATCTATATTTTTATATTGCAAAATCTATTTCTTATTATGAAATGTTGTGTAGGTGTTACGATGGCGACCCCGAAGGCGGGAGCATCCACCAGTCGTCCAGCCCTCATGAAGGAGGATCAAAAGAATGAAGAAGTGGAGACCAAGATCGTGTCTAAGTGGAGCAACATTGGAGATACCAACTTGGGCAACTTCAGTACGAAGAAGTTTCGAGAGGTCCCTTACATTGGCAAGCCATCACCTGTCGCCAGGAGGATAATTGAAAGTGGCATCATTAAGGCGGCCGGCTTCCCTCCAGCAATCCAGTGCCATGAGTTGATGATCGAGTGTGCTCGCCATTATGATCCTCAGTCCAGATCGATCGTATCCAAGGAGGGAAACACTTTGGCTTACCTTTCAGAGGAGGCTATAAGTGAGGCTTTTCATCTGCCAGAGCACAGAGATATGATCTACAAAAGCATAGAAGGAGCTAGGTCCATGTACGAAGATGATCCAGACACTTGCCTAAGCATCATCAATAAGAACTGGTTACTCAAGAGTCGTCCTCGCCTGAGCAAGATTCCGAATACACCACACAGGATCGACTTCCAGGAGGAGTACAGAGATTTGATAACACTGCTCAATCGAGTCACAGGAGCCCCTCAAGCCTTCTATTTTGAGAAGTGGATGTTCTACTTCATCCAAGTGATAGTTCAGGGAAAAGGAACAATTCATTGGGCTAGAATGATTAGCCATTGCTTGGACGTACAGTTAAGGAGATTGAAGGCTACCAAGTCTTTCCACATGAGTTCATACATCATATATGCCTTGGTTAGGAGCTTTGAGTACGCAGGACTACCTCACAGAGGAGTGATTGGAAGAGGACCCGGCGAGGTCAGAGTCTGTGATTCCTATGTTCACTTGCATCATCTGCCAGGAAGTAACTACAAGTTAGTTAATGATACCTTCACGATGAACATCACCAGGACGTTGCAAGGCGGAATTCACAATAGGCTATCACAAGATGCACAAGAGCTAATAAAGAGGTATGGTGCTTGGTTCATCCAATTTCCGAAATTTACTTATATTAGAATTCATGGATGTCCTTCACCTCCATACATGTTGCCGAGATATCCGACAGACAGAATGGTGTTACTTGAGGTAACAAGACAATTGGCAGCCTATGTGAAGGCATTCAGACACAGGCATGGAAATGGAGTTCCTGTGCCTATCATACTAGGAAATTCAGTTGAGGTATGTCCCAATGCTCTAGCCATGGATGATGCAGAGAAGGAGTTAGCTTTATATTCATTTTCATTCTTTGCTTTGAGAGAGAGTTTTGATCCTTATGGGCATATAGAGGAGACAGTCGGAAGAAAATATAAGCATGAGTTTCAGATAGAGGACTTTATGATGAATCTCTCAGATGATCTTGAAGTGAAAAGAAAGATGCATTCCAGACTACCTTTGGACTTCATCAGGAAAAGTAAAATTTACAGAGTGGCCGACCAAGCTCAGGACAGTGGCAGACATCTCCAATCATCTTATGATCGAGAAAGCAAATCAGTGAGGCTAGATTGGAATGAACCCGAGATTGTGGATCTAGATGCCTTGATGGCTCCAATTTTGTCTTGTACTCGCAGATGGGTTGATGTGCAGCATCAGAAGTTGAGAGAACAAGGCATATCTATGACTTTTACTTTGGAAGAAAAACCAGCTGAAGGTGGAGCAAGTGTAAGTGAAGGTAATCTTAATACCAGGAGCGCAAGTGAAGGCAACCTCCGAAGTGTAAGTGAAGGCAATCCCCATCCTAGAGGCTCAAAGAGAAAAGAAAGGCCTGAGAAAAGAGAATCCTCCAAGAAGAAGCAAGAGGCCAACCAAGATCGTTCATCCGGCACATCTTCTCGACAAGAGAAGAGGACACTTGAAATGGAGGAGTCTATGGAATCAATGGTACAGAACGATAAACAAGAAGAAGGACAGGCAACTCAACGCTCATCAAACCAATCTCTCCAAGTCAATGAGCTACATGAAGACAAGAATGATAACGAAGTGACATCTCCTCTCAGAGAAGAAGAAACATTGCTTAAGGAGATACAAGTTAGAGAAACAAGATCCGCCATTCCAGATTGGTTAAAGGAGAGACTGACAAGGGTGATTGTAATTGAGGACGAAGATAATGTGATTGATTTAGAGAGCCTTGTCGGAAATTCTCAGGAAATGACAGAAAGGAGGAAGGCCACTAAAATGTCCAAGATGATCAAAGATGAGACAGGATCCAGGAAATTACAGATAGCTACACCAGCAGTGGACAAGTATGAAGGTGAAATCCTTGCAGAGGAATATGATGTGGAGACATTTGAGCTCGGTCCACTCACAGCCGAACAGACACTGGATGAGGCCACTGATTCATTTGAAGCATTGAAAGACAAGCTTAGGGAAGAAATGGAGAAAAATAGAAAGCTTGAAAGAGAGAGAGGTGCATGGAGAACATATTTCAGCCATCTCAATCAGCCTTTGGGACGTCAGGATCTAGCAAGATCACCCGTACAGGCACTTCTCCTTCAATCAATTGGTGAGGCAGAGAGAGTCAGGAGTTTGGTCCAGCTTATGAGCTCTTGGATTGACAAGTCTCATACAGTTGCTATGGAATTTGTAACAAGGATGATGCAGACTATTCACCGAGCTATCCAGGTTCTTGAGATTATCCACAATTTGATGATAACGGTAGCCGCCTTTGCTCATACTAAAGATGTTATCATTCCTGTCCTGCAAGTAATCAGACAAACATCGAGAAAAGTCCTAACACAAGAAAAGATAGTGGATGGTGGACCTCATAGTTTACTTCAGTGATCGACTTTACTCCAGATGAAGGAAGTTCTCTTTGAGGACATTAGTACTAGATGCAATCATGTTGAGGAGGTTATCCACCCAATCCAGGATAGAGTGTTTGAGGTACTACGTACTATTCTTGGCAGGAGGATCGAAGTTGAGACAGATGTGGATTTGCAAGAATTGGAGGAAAGAGTTAAGGTCATCTTTTGCAAAGATGAAAATGTTATTACAGATGAGCAACGGGACCAGACGTTTGCTACCATGCTCCTGATTGAGAAGACCAAAGAACTTGAACCTGAATGGGACGCTGCTCTTCTCAAGGCTTTCGATCAGGTCATCCACTTGGAAGAACAAATGAGGAATCTTCCCGAGATTCCAATTGCTGAGATCGAAGGAATCGTATCCAGATTCATTGCATATGCTAAGAAGGAGCATTGGAAAGGGAATAAGATTCTAGAAGAAAGGTTGTTATAGATGACATGGCACCTTAATTGTCATTGGTCTATGTCTCCTAGATTTTTGTGCCAAAATTTAATATTTGGCTATGCATTTAATATTGTTCAGTAAAAAGGGGACTATTTGTAATTTAGGTGTCATAATCTTGGCCATTGATCTTCTTTTTGATCTGGACCGTTCATTGTAATTGAGGATGCTATTTATACCCTCATTTCTTTTCATTTTGAGACAGATAGATAGAGAGAGGAAAAAACTAGAAATTAGTGATTGGAGATTAGCAATTGGATAGAAGCAAGTATTTTGTAGCAAGATTGAGCTTTGAAGAAGGAATTTCAAGCAATTGTTGTTCATGATGGCTTTGAGATCAATAAAATATTGAAGTTATGGTGTTTTATTGCAATTCTTGTGGTTATTTTCATGGTTGTTCGTTTTCTTGAATCATTCTCAATCAAAGTAGTATTTTAATTTGAAGGACAAAGTGTTGGACTCGATCGTCGGTGAGATTCACTTTCCAAACCACTAGCTTCTTGCTGATTGTAGGAACGCCTTGCGTGGTCAACTGGATCAACTTGAATCACTTAAACTTTCAATCATTGTTGTATCTTGGATATGTGCCTTTGTGGTAGTGTTTATGATCCTTGATGAATTGAAAAAATCATTTGTTACCTTAGAAGATCGCATCAATTTCAATTGAGTTGTTACCTTATGGCAATATTGAAGTTGGTAGAATCTTGCCCAGTCTCGTCCGCATTGAGTCATTCTTAGGATTAGATTAGACTTTATCTCTTGCAAGCCCTACTCTTTTGATCTTTTTGAGAACTTGTTAGTATTAGGAAATCCTGTTCCTGCAGTGCGGATTTGGCGTAAGACCCCTTGATGAAACAGCAATCACAACGACCACTGGTGCTTATCCACACATAGAGACCCTACTTAAAAGAACATTGAAGTCACCCTAACTGATCCTTCTTGCGGTATCTTCAGCAGTTAGAGATTTTATTCAAGAGAGGATAAGGTACCCTTGGGTATTTTATTCTGTGTATGATTGTGTACAAAATACACGTCAACAGTGTCCTTTCATGCATAACAGTATTATGTTCTGAGTCAGCTACATCCCTCATGTTCACAAATACCAACCTTATTAGAAATCATTTTTACAACATGACAAGAAGGTGAACTTTGCTGATTAAATTCACCCACTTACCCGTTTCTTCTCAGCTTCCTTCCTTTCTTGTTCCAGTCTGATTTCCCTGTCAAAATGGATTACCCAAATAAATCAGCCACTTGCATGGACCACTTAACAAACTTACTTTATGATATCAATACAAGGGAGAAAGAGAAAAGCTATTTTTAAAGTTTATAATATCAACGCGAAACAAAAAATTGTAAGGATGTATCACAAGAAACTGCCACATGAAAAAAAGAGGAAACTTGAAAATGATTGAATTCAGAGAAAAACTTCCTATCTATTTGTATAAAATGAAGCTCAGGCGTGTTATCAAGAATTTCACAGTAGTGAAAGGCTTTCTCATCTTGGTATTGCAGACAAATTTAATTGTGTTTTGTGTGACTCTTAAGTTGAAACAACGAACCATCTTCTGCTTAATTGTTCCTTCTCTTATACTTGTTGGTCTTGGCTAACCAATAAATTCCATTGGCAAACTCCCCTACAACTATAGCTCTATAATGTCTTGGCCTTCTTTACACCAAAAAGATTTCTTTGGTTGCATATGGCATGTAGCCCCAGCTATTCTAGTGTGGAACTTGTAGTGGGAAAGAAATTCAAGAATTTTCAGGAAGAAAGCTAATTCTTTCGAATCAGTTATCAGGAAGATTGATATAGCAATTTCAGAATCAGTGAGGGCATTCACCATCAAGTCAAAAAAGATTAACTCGTGCTTCACTTCTTGGGATTCTTACATTCTATCTAAGTGGGATTCAATTTCCTTGCCATTCAAAGGGAGTTTAATGGCGAATAAGCCTCATAGAGTTAATAGAAAGGAAATCAAATGGGAACCTCCAGATTAGGATTATATCAAACTAAACTTTAATGGTGCTGTGAAAGGCAATCTGGGTAAGCTTGGCATAGGTTGTGTCTTAAGAGATCATCATGGTGGTATAGTATCAGCTTTGGCATCATATATCCTGGTAGGAACAAACAATATGGCTGAAGCTAAGGCTCTAGTATCAGGCATTAAACTGGCTGTATCTCTGGATATCAAAAAATTAATCATTGAAGGTGACTCAATGAATATACTCTTTCAGCTCTTAAGTAGATGGATTCCTCAAACTGGAATATAAACTATGTTTTATAGGAGTCTTGGCAATTGCTACCTTGTCTGTCAGAGTATCAAGTTTCTCATTGTTACAGAGAGGCCAACAAAGTTGCAGATAGACTAGCAAATGAGGGTGTTTCTTCTCAGCTTGCAGATCGCATTTTCAACAAAGAGGAAGTGGCGTCTATTCCAAATTTGGCCCCATTAATTGTTAAAGAATCTAATCCTTCTCTCTAGATGCAAATATCTAGATCAATGTTGTGGGCATCATTATTTGCAAGGGGAGCTCATTTTATCTAATCCTTTTTGGTTTTGCAGGTTCTATCTTTTCATGTCATTCCATATGTGCCACTTTTGAAGATGTCATCATGATGGCATCCTTTGATTCATATCCCCATATTAAAGATTTGCAATTTTTTTTCACGGTATGCCAAAGAGCTTCGGCTGTCCTTTCGCTTGCGCATTTCCTATACATGTGGAGCCAAAAGAATTTCTTGCTTGTGCGAAGTCATTTCAATATTAATGTCTCACAGCACCTTGGGTGTTTAGGTTTGCCACGATTTATATTTCCCCAGCTTCTCTCCAAATGCACCCACCCTCTGTTTTTGTGTCTTGCTTATGTTTTGTGTAGTGTTTTTTCTTCCTAGTTTCAATGGCAACTTTGGCTAACAAAGCAAATGCACAAATGGTGACCTAGGCTAATAAAGCAACTGAGCTATACAGGCCCTTCAACTTCAGAATCAGGCTTCCAGTCAGAAGTTAGGGATACCCTTTGTCGGGCCATTTCTCAAAGGAGCACTTATGCAGGGTATTTGTTTTGCATAATCGCCACGTCGATGAGGCCATCAGAGATTTAATTGGCAAACATATCTTGGCTCTTCCTTCCCCTTGGCTCATTTTCCTGTCTCAGGTGCTCTCGGTCCTCTCAAACTACCTAGTTTGACTCAATCTTATGAACATATTGTTCATATAGCTTCTGAATTTTCTCATGAAGAATTCATAGCTAACCAAGCATTAGATGAAGTTGTGAGAACATATAACTTTCATAATGGCTTGGAGGAAATTGGGGGGCTCTTTTCAAGGGAAGATTTACAAGCTAATGAGGCAATTGCATCTATTTCTGATGCCTTTAAATTTTCTCTGTGTGATGTCCCCATCCAATTTCTAAACAAGCAACCAACTGTTGTGACCTAATCACACATCACCCCGTCTCAAATAGGAACTCCCTTAACTTTTAGCCCCTTTCGGTCGTTTGGTCTTGGTTTTTGTGGGTTTTGGTGGCAATCTCGTCAGTCTCTCCGCTTCGCAGATGTTCGAGGGTCATTTGGAGTTAATCGGCTTCTCTGTCGAACGAGTTCTATGAAGTCTAGGGCCTATTTTGTCCCTTTTAAGGGTGTCTGCCTTCTGTCCTAGATTTTAGGGGTTTTTGTTAGGGTTTTGGAAAAACTGAACATACAACTAGAAGTAGGACCCTTTAAGGGACCTCCCACTAAAATTTGAGCCAAAACGGAGCAACTTTCTATTTTTAGAAAGTTCCTATTTTTTAGGGATTTTTCTTAGTCCCAGAATGTCGTCATTTTGCCAAAAATCAAACTTACTATTTTTAGTTATTTCTATTTTTAGTAAGTTTCTATTTATAGTAAGTCATTCCTGCACCCTGCCTAGGGGTCTAACGCTGACACTTTAAAGGTTTCTATTTTTGGAAAGTCGGTACTGACAGGGTCAGTCAGACAAGGCGACAAAGATTAGAAATTTGCAGATATTTCTAATTTCGGAAAGTCAGAAAGCAGACAGAGAAGCCGGAAATTGGTTAAGTGCGGGAAGCCCATGCCTGAAATGGAAAGCTCAGAAATTCACCAAAGTTCAGGAAGTCACTTCAAAATCACAAGGAGATCAAAATGTTCTAAGTCTGGAAGATTGAATGATGAATTCCAAGAATCCATGCCAGGGTGAAAATTTCGCCCAAAGGAGTAATTGGGTGCCAAAGTGGTCTTCTCATGGACAATTCACAAAACAATGAATTCCTCCCTCAGGAGGAATTTCCACCCTAGACCAAGGATGGGCACCAGAATGGAGAGTGCATGGAGAAAAAGACAATTGCAAGAATCGTTGGCCAAGTCAAAAATGCGCCTGGACATGAGGGAGGGTGCTAAAATGGTGTACCCATGGACAACGAGCAAATTAAGGAATTCCCTCTCCTAGGTAAAATTCCGCCCTAGAGCAGTGGAGGGTGCCATATGGGGGTCAACATGGAAAACATGAAGAGTGGAGAATTCCTTGCCTTAGTTAAAATCACGCCCAAGGAAGTGATTGGGCGCCAAAATGGAGAATGCATGGACAACGAATAAAGTGCAAGAATCCTTGACCAAGGCATTTTAGCGCCCAAGAGAGGTAAAGGGCACCAAACTGAGGGATAGAAGAAGTCCATGGAAGTGAAGAAATTTCCTTCCTCAAGCCAAAAATGCACCCAAGTGCTTAGGAGGGTGCTAAATAGGAGAGGGCATGGAAGACAAGACAAATGGTGAATTCCTTGACCAAGTGTAAAATGCGTCCTAGCCCTAAGAAATTGCGCCCAAATGAGGAGTGTTGAAATGGCCAAGTCAAGGAGAATCAAGGAAATGATGATAAAATTTCAAGACAGTGAATTCCACGCCCAAGCTAAAAAATTGAAATTTTGCCTAAGGCATGGAAGCCAAGGGGTCAAGGACGAATCAAAGAGCAAAATTCCCCTCGGGCAAATTTTTTAATTTGCCATTTTTAGACACCGAATCTCGCCGTAATGGGGAAATTTTTATAGAGACATGGAAATTCCTTCAAAAGCAGGAGACGACAAGTGAGAATGGAATCAAGAAAATCCTGAGAGAATCCTTCAAATTCCCTCCAAAATTGGAAAGAGTGAAAATCAACAAGTTGGCGAAGAGAATCTTCCAAGTATGACGCATGACTTGGTGCATTTAAGGAAATTTCTAAATTCAAACTCACCCGCATGGGAAGTTTCTTCTGCATGGCGTAGTAATTGGGGAAAGTATGACGCGTCATGAATGCAATTGCTAATTTAATGCCTCTTAAGAATTCTATATAAGTTTGGAAAGGCATTTCATTTCTCACGTGCAAGATTCAGGAAAGAAGAAGTGGAGAAGTGAAGAGTGGTCATACTTAGTCTCTGTTTTCATCATTTTCAAGGTGCTTCCCAGATGGCAGAATCAAGCAAGGCAGCTACTCTCTCCAGGCAGGCATTGATCAAGGCGGAAGCGGAGCTCAGGCAGTATATGAAGCATGTCCTGCCAGGTGTGCTGATTTAATTAACAAGCAATGGTTGCTAAAGCCTAGGGTGCATGCCTCCAAAATGCCAAAAACTCTCACCATCTTCGAGTTCAAGCAGGAGTATGTGGACCTGATAAAAATGCTAAGCAGAGTAATGGGTTGTCCACATTCTGTGAACTTTGAGGCCTGGATGTTCTTCTACATAGGCAAGATTATGAATTCAAATGCACTGATCGACTGGGCCAGATTGATCAGTCACTACTTGCACGAGCAGTTGAAAAAATTAAAAGAAAAAAGGTCCCAGTCATTTTTCATGAGCTCCTACTTGTTCTATATGCTTGCACGAAGAGGAGGATTCGATGGGCTGCCAGCAAGAGGAATCATGGGTTGCGGACCAGCTCAGCTGAAAGTACATGAGTGTTATCCCCAACTGCATCTTCACAATGTCAATTCCTATAGGTTGGCGAATGACACCTTCACCATGTACTTGACACGGCTTATGCAAAAGAAGTTGCATGTAAGGGTGTCGCCGCAAGCGAATGCCTTGGTCCAGAAGTATGGAGCTGCGTTCTTGAAATTTCCTAAATTCACCTACATCAGGACGCAAGGATTCTCATTCCAGTCATACAAGTTGCCAAGATATCCATCAGACAAGCTTGTATTGCTGGAGCTCATGAGACAGTTAACCGCCTATGATCAGTTGCAGAAGAAGAAGAAAAAGCAATCAATTGAATTTCTAGTTGTCTTGGGTGACTTCATGGAAATATGCCCAGGCTTGGAAGCCGCTGAGAGTGCAGCAGGGGAATTAGCTTTCTATCGTCTGCCATTTTATACATCCAGGGCCCAATATGATCCTTACTGCCAAATTAGAACGGTTGCTGGCGTCAAATTCATACACAAGTTTCACTTGGAAGATTATTGGGCAGGTGTTAAGGATGACCTTGAGGTCCAGAAGAGAATGCATTCCAGATTGCCCCTCGACACCATCAGGATAAGTGAAATTTATCAGGTGTCGGATCAGGTGAAGGAAGATGCAGATTTGATACAACCTAAATTCGAGAAAGTAAAGGACTAGCCTATTCAGTTGCCAGATTGGTCAGAGCCCGAGATGGACGATTTGAGTATCTTAGCTAGACCGGTGCTGAAATTCACCAAGCACTGGATTGACAGGTAGATAAGGAAATTGGCGGAAGGGAATGTTCATCTAACATATCAGCTAATGGGAAGTCTAGATTCCCACAGTGAGGCAACCGAAGGCTCTTCGCAGGTTCAGGTAGGAAGGGAAGTTCGGATGGATAAAGGAAAAATATGCCCAAAAGAGACCAAGGATAGCAAAGAATAAGGATATCCAGCAGGAAATCCCACAGGAGGTTCAACAGGAAGTCCAGCAGGAAGAACCTCCACAAAAGAAAGCAAGGACGGAAAGAGATCACTCACCAGCAAGTTCCTTGAGTGTGCAGGAGGTAGAGATGTTTCCACATACCACAGGTCCACTTATAGAGAGCATTCCGGCACCAGATATACTCAACATTAACACTTCACAGGGACACCATTGGCCAAGAAGTCAAAGGCAAGAAAGTCCCCCTCATCAGGAAGAGGCTCGCCAGGATAGCTTCGTGGAAGCTATCTTTGGTGAAATGGAGGAAGAGTCGCAGGAACAGGAGCATGTAGAGGATCATAGTCACTCCATCCCCACTCTCGATTGGCTGGTGGGAAGGCTGACAAGGGAATCAGAAAGGGAAACTGATTCTGCTCGGGAGTTAGAAGAATTATTGAAAAGGATGGATCAGCCAGCAGAAAAGAAGGCTCCTCGAAAATTTTCCAAGGTTGTTAGGGGAGAATCTGGATCCCGGACCTTGCACATTGTTGAACCTGGAGTTGATAAAGACAGAAATGAGATCAAGCAGGAGAATTATGTTATCAGACAGATTGATCTTGGCCATGCTTTTATAGGTCAAGTAATGGGAGACTTTGAAGAATCTTCCTTGGCCATGAAGGAGAAACTGCTGAAATCAAAGGCAAAATGTAAGCGGCTGAGGGAAGAAAATAGAGTCCTATACGAGTACGTCAGGAGTTTCAAAAGACCCCTCGGGGAGGCAGGTCCTTCATTCACTCCTCCTTCCTCCCTTCCTAAGGAAGTGGTCGATGATGCAGAGGTTATTAGAGCGATGGCGCAAAATTCCAGGGAATGGATAGAGGATGTTTATACTGAAGCAGGAAAATTCATTGAAGACCAAGCTCTGCTTCATTCAAAGTTTGTAACCCTCTTGAACAGACTAGAGATAGCAGAAGGATTATGGGAAGATGTACACATTTACCAGGACTTAACCATTCCACGACTCAAGGCTCTGACGAAGGTTCTGATGTGACGTATTCACACATCGCCCCATTGCAAATGGGGACCCCTGCTTTTTGCTTTCTAGGGTTTGTTTTCTAGGTCTTTTAGGGTTTTGTCTGTTAGCCTTTGCAGGATGAGTGTTGTCGAGGGGATCGTTGGATTGCAGGCTCTGCTTGAGCCAGGGTGAGTCCGAAGGGTCCCAGAATTAGGGTTTCCTTGAGAGTCTTCCTTAGGGCCTGGTTTTGCTCTTGTTGTTAATTGTGTCTTGCTTGGTGAGCGAGTATCATTCTTGGAGGTCCGAGCTAGGTCAAGCTGGTGAGTGATAAAGTCTGGAATGTCATCCTGATCTTCAAATGCCCTGAAATTTGGCTAAGTCTGGAATGTCTTGATCCTGAAATTTGACTAAGTCTGGAAAACTGAAGAATCCTCCAAAAACTAGATTTTGCAATATAACTCCTGGAGGTCCGAAACCACTCTCAAACATCCTGAAAGTATATATGGAATATAAAATGATCCTGACGGAGAGTTCAAAAAGTCAAATTTCCCTCCTGACCCTTCCAAAGGGTCCAGAACGAAATTCTCCATAAGACATTCTAGTTTGACCCAAACTTAGAACCAACTCGTTCCTAGGCATTTTTGAGGGCAAAACACTTGTTTGGGTGGAGAAATGTGAAAATGAAGTCAAAATCTTGGCCAAGATTAGGAATTTTGCTCCTGACCCTTCCAAAGGGTCCAGAGCGAAAATCTTTATAACTCTTGTTTTCCTCCTTATTTTGGCTAGGCGTTGGCTTGATGGGAGATGAATGGGTATGTTTTTGCCTTGTGAGGTGGTTTGAAACTTGAAAACTGAGCAATTTGGCCTGGAATGAAAATTTCGCTCCTGACCCTTCTAGAGGGTCCAGAGCGAAAATCTTATTAGAGCTTATTTCTTCCTAACTTTGGCCAAGTTTTGATGTGCAGGGTCTCTTGGAATGAAGATTGGACTTTATTTGATACCTTTGTGGATTTGGAAGCATGTAAAAATGAAGAATTTTGGACAAAATGGTGAATTTCGCTCCTGACCCTTCCAAAGGGTCCAGGGCGAAATTCCCAAAAGGCTCTTATTTTGCAATGAAGAAGGTCAAGTTTTTGACATGAATGGAAGAAGAATAGCTTGTTTTTGCCTCCTGAAGAGGTTTCAACTTTGAAGAATGAGGGATTTTGCTTAAAACCTAATTTTCGCTCCTGACCCTTCCAAAGGGTCCAGAGCGAAAATCTCTCTGAGGGATATTTCTTGCCTTGTTTGGTCAAATTGAGGAGTCTAAGGCATCATGAAAGGAAGAATGAGCATATTCAAACCCTTAGTCATGAAAATGAAGGATTCTGGCCAGGAAAGGCAATTTCGCTCCTGACCCTTCCAAAGGGTCCAGAGCGAAATTCCTTATAAACACATTTTTTAGCCTTTCTTGGACATGAAATTCTATTCCTAGCACAATGAAAGATGAAATCCCACTTGGCAAAGAGGTTTCAAGGTGAAAAATGAAGGATTTTGGTCAGGAATTGAGCCAAATGGTGAATTTCGCTCCTGACCCTTCCAGAGGGTCCAGAGCGAAATTCCTAAAAGCACCTATTTCCTTGCAAGGTCAAGGCAACCTTTTTAGTTTTTATGGCTTGAATGGGTGCGAGGAAGAGTGTTTTGCATTTTGAAGATAATTGAAATTGTCAAGAAGAAGCAATCAAGCCTATAACATGATTTTCGCTCCTGACCCTTCCAGAGGGTCCAGGGCGAAAATCCTAAAACCTATCTTTTCTTCCAAAGATTGGACTAGACCAAGCTTAGACATGGGTTTGAGAGGACTTTTGAATTGCCTTGAAGTGGAATTGGATTGCTAAGAATGAAAATTTTGAAGCCAAGAGGGAAATTCGCTCCTGACCCTTCCAAAGGGTCCAAAGCGAAATTTCCAAATTCTCCCTTTTTCTTGCAAATTTAAAACAAGATTTTGCTATTCATGACTTGGATGGGAGTGAGGCGTGATGTTCCATGCCTTGGAAATGATTTGAAGATGAAAGGATGAAGGAATTGCCCTAAAACCTAAAAATCGCTCCTGACCCTCCCAAAGGGTCCAGAGCGAAAAATCCAAAACCAGTGCATTCCTTTCAAGTTTGTGCTAAGACAAGGCTAAACCAAGCTGGAAATTGCCCTTGAGACCACCTTTGAGTGGATGTTTGTTCCAAAAAATGATGATTCTAGGTCAAAGAAGGATTTTCGTTCCTGACCCTTCCAAAGGGTCCAGGGCGAAAATCTCAAAATCCCCTATTTTGGCTTGCAGGAACAAACCATGCTTGGATTGAGTGAATGAAGAAGACCATTGACTAGCCTTGGGAGGTGGATTGAAGACAAAATGATGGAAGAGTAAGCCTAAGCAAGGAAAATCGCTCCTGACCCTTCCAAAGGGTCCAGGGCGAAAAACCCTAAATTCACCTTTTTCTTCCAAATTTGAGTGAGACTAAGCCTGGACTACAAGGAAAGAACCTATTTGGAATGCCTTGAAGAGGTTTTGGACCTTCAAAAAAGAGAATTTTGAGCTCAGGAGAGAATTTCGCTCCTGACCCTTCCAAAGGGTCCAGGGCGAAATTCCCAAAAATGCAATATTTCCTTCAAAGTTTTGATGAGCTAACCCAGTAATGGAGATAAATGAACCCTGGAGATTGCCTTGGAGGAAGTCAACGATCAAACTAAGGTAAATTTTGACCTAATAAGCAAAAATCGCTCCTGCCCTTCCAGAGTGTCCAGGGCGAAATTTACATTTTCACCTAATTTCCTCATGTGAAATGATAAAAGTTTGAAATGCAAGACTTTGATTAGGTCAAAACAAGCATAAGCTCGCCTTCCGAGAGATTTTGGAGTCGAAACACAAGGTATTCAGGACCTAATTTGAAAAATCGCTCCTGAACCTTCCAAAGGGTCCAGGGCGAAATTCTTGAAAATACCTATTATTCACCTTGTTTAGGCTAAGTTGAAGGCAAAATGCAAAATTGTGATGGCAAACCTAGGTTGTGAAGATTTTGATTCATGAAGCAAACTAGCCTAGATGAGAATTCAAACAAGTCTTGAAATAATTTAGGCCTTCATCACTTTGGATATTTCAGTGCCTAAGAAGCAAAGAGCCTTCATTAAGCCTTGATCAAACCTTGATATTCCTCAATTTTCACTAAATTAGCCAAATTCAAGACATTTGGGGAGTCTAAATCAAGTTCACATAATTTAAGGCATTTGCAATTTAATTAATTAATTTCTAGGCCTTGAAATAATTGAAAAAATCCACCTTTGAGCTTTGGAATTAATTTAAAAAATTATGAAAATTATGCTTAAGCGCTCAAAAATCATTATTGTGCCTTTACAAACAAGTCGGCCATCTTTTGAGAGGAATTTTATTTTATTTTATTCCCTATTTACCAAGTCGGCCTTGAGGGAAATCAAGGTGAGCGCCCTATATAAGGGAGGTGTATTGTAGCATATTCAAATCATTCTTTCATTATCTCTCATTCGAACTTGAAGAGCATATTTGGAGGTGCGAAATTGAGCAAGTTGGAGGATAATTTCCAGATTTTGGAAGGTGTTTGAAGGCGAATTTCCAGATTTTGAGAAGCTAGTGGAAGGTGAAGCTTTTGAAGGCTAATTGAGGCATAATTCATCCAAAGGAAGACCACAATTCAATCCTTATCCGGAAAAATCTGATCTTCTTTCTTCATTTTTCAAGGTTCATAGTTAGGCTTTTAAAGGAGAAGGTATGAAGAATCCTTTTTGAAGTTCTTATTCAAGACTTGTTTTGATTTCATAGCAATCTTTTAAGTCTTGAAAAATCTAATTTCTATTCATAATTAATTTGAAAATTTAGAATTCTTGAATTTATTTTGTCATTTTCAAATTAATGTCTAATATGTTCCCTTGAAAGGTCTTAGATCCTATGCTATAAGATATTATATTCAAAGACTAACTTTAATCTTTTGTGTAGGCATCAAATGACGACCCCCAAAGCCGAAGGATCAACTACTTGGCAGACCCTCATCAAAGAAGATCAAGTCAGGACAAGGATGATCTCCTCCAGTCCAGCATCATTAAGGACGAACTTCTCCATCTATCTTCCAGTCCAGCATTTGAAGGAAGGCATCACCAAATTGGCATCAACCAAGTGTTTGACAAGGTGGCATCCCAATCATCACTCCTCCATTCGGATTGGTCCACCTCAGCATGTCCAGATTCAATGTACCTGATTCATCAAGAGATGGCACTAACTTCGGTGTTCCTACCCCGGCTATCCATTGGTCGAATATTCCAGAGAAGACATGTGTCCAAATAATGCAATTATTTCATTGGTCAGAATTAAGTTTGTTGTAACAAACCCTAATTAGGGTTTCATTGTAAAATCTTGGCCATTGATCTCAAATTGATCTGAGCCATTGAATTGTATTGAGAGCATTATAAAAGGCTCAAGCTCTTCATTTTGTAAAGGCTAATAGTTAGTCAATAATAGCTAATAGTTAATAGTTAGTAATAGAGGCCAGAATAGTAGAATAGCAATTAGAGTAGATTAAGAAGTGAAGGCAAGACATTGTTGCCTTAATTGTAAAAGACTTCTTTTCATTGAAGATATGGTGGAATATGTTGTTTCTTTGCAATGTGCATGGTCTCTTGTTGAATCTTCATTTTTGATGATAGATGATTAAATTGAGTGAAGAAAATTGTTGAATGCACCTGTGTGGAATTTGTCTAGTCCATACCACTAGCCTCTTACTGATGGTAAGTGCGCCCTACGTGGTCAACTGGCATAAAATGAGCTTAATCTTAGGTCGTTACACGTCTATTGTTCATGCATTATCTTGAATGGTGATCATTGTCAGATGGTGTACGATTTGAACAGATTGAAAGCATCCCTTAGAAGATCGCACTGAGTTGGTGTTGAATTGTTCAACCTGATGGTGAGACCTAGCCCAATAGGACTCCACCTAGTCATTCATCCATCTTCTCGCATCCTAGATAGTAGAGTAGACGTCCTGAACCCTGCATCTTTTGTCATTTGTTTATCTTCCAGTTAGTTAATAGGACTTGTGATTCCAACAAATTGGACGTTTTGGTCATTGAGTGTAAGTCCCCTTGTGATTCCAGCAAATCACATCATACCGTGAAGAGCTTATCCACAGGTAGAGATCCTACATAACAGAACCTTGGAGTTACTCTGACTGATCCTTCGGCGAGATCTTCAGCAGTCAGGAACTTTGCTCAAGAGAGGATAAGGTACCTTTTAGGTATTTTATTCTGTGTTTGGTCATGTACAAAATACACATCAACAGGTTCCAAGGCAAATTCTGGTTGACGGGAAAGTGATTTAGGAAAATGAAGCTTATGATTTTCCCCGATGGTTCTACGCTGTCTGCTCAGGAAAGAACACCTTCGATAAATTCAATGTAGACTCCTTTACTTTGAAAGAGTCCATCAGAGGCGTGCAGGAGGAAATCATTAGTGCAATTGAGGCATTGTTCGTGAGGAAACTCAATGATGATGGAATAACAGTGAACTCCCTGAAATCTCAGTTGCACGATTTCTTCTTCGTAGGTTCATTCCCCAAAGAGCATTTTGCAAATGTTTCTCCATTTTCCAGTATAATGACGAAGACACAGGAAGTCATGATGGAGTGGGAGAGCTTCTTTTCCAAGAGCGAGGAAGAAATTGCCTTGATGGAATTTGACATTGAAAATGTGCCAAGTGTCTCCATCAGAGAGATGGAAGTCGTAGTCAGCAGATTCATTGCATAAGCCATAAATGAGCGGGATAATGATCGTCCATTTTTGGACGAGAATCTTTTGGTTGAATAGTAGTGGCATATTTACTGCTGGAGGTATTTTGACTAAGTGTGGGTCAAGTCAATGCATTTCGCCGTCGGATGAGGAATCTTCTTGCATGCAGCCTCCTTATTTATGGTTTTATGACAGATTCTCCGTGCATGTTGCCGTAATGTGGAATGATGGACATTTATTCCTTGCATAAAGGTGTTCGTTATATTTTGGGCATGATCAGCATCATGGGGCGTATTTAATGCACTAGTGGGCGCTATTTTAGGCTTTTGAATTAATTGTGCATGGGCATAATGGTTTATTTATTACCGATTCCCACCTTGTTGCACCTTGGGTGGAGAATCTTCTAGGGTGAAACCCTAGTTAGGGTTTGCATGGCTTGAGGCCTATATAAAGGGGTGACCCCCCTTGGGTGGAGAATCTTCTAGGGTGAAACCCTAGTTAGGAGAGATTATTGTCTAAGATTGTTGCATCAGGATTGTTGAAGTAGCCAACTTAATGCATTGTTCGATTTTGATGGTGTATTCTTGTTCTATTTTGGCAATCTGCATGGTCTTGCTCTCTTCAATTAGATTAGATTTGCTTATATGTTGCTAGAAGAACTGGATCTGATAGGAGTACTTGTTGCAGAATCTGAGCTCATACTTTGGTGTGCAGTTGATTGTTGTATACCGTGCAAAGTTAGCCTGAGCCTTTTGATGTGTATACGCTTAACTTCGATCATCAGTAGAGATTGTTCGATCCGATGGTCCATATTGATGATCTGAAAAACCTCCACGCACCCTTTGAAGATTGCACCGCCTTCGTGTAGTTGTGCTCTACTGGCGAAACGAAGCGTGGTTTGATTTTGCATGAGTGATCCCGTCTCCTGTTCTTAGGATTAGATTAGCTTTAGCATAGCCTTCTCTACCCTACTCTTATTTACTTTTCGCATAATTCGAACAATCCAAAAGATCCAAAACTAGAGCTTTCATTGCAAATCATCGGTGCAGTAATCTTTGAGCTTGCATGAGTCTTCTCCAATTGAACACACATATGGCCCCTTGGGTTATCAGCAAACCCATCAAACATTTGAGTCACGTCCACGCACTAAAGGAACCTTGGGATTAGCCATTTGAACTTTAAGCAATCCTAGCATACGGACTAATCTTGATCAAGAGAGGATAAGGTGACCGTTGGTGACTTTATTATGTGTTAGACGCGGTCATAAAAAACACATCAACACCAACCTTGTATGGTCTGGGTGCAGCAGGCCAGGACACCTTCAAATTAGTTGGTAGCAGAAACAATGAATGTGTTTAGAGTTAGACTTCTATAAGTGTTGTGTTGAGAAAGCTCCTTGTATTATCTTTACAAATGAGGATACATATAAAGGATAAACCAATTCTCCTAATAAGACTCTGCATATTCATGACAGAGCCGACTTCATGTCTTAGTAATATACTTGGGCAGCGATTATACTAGAGAAGATAATGATATAGTGTGTAAACATAGATATGGCTGACTATGTGGACAATTAGCTTTGAAGAAAAGATGATCAATATCAGACATTAGAGAATAATGAAGACAGTGAATTCATATGTCTTCTCAGACTTCAGCGATTAGAAGTCAAACAGCGAAGTGATTATGCTCGGCCAGATTACAGATTAAGACAAGAACAGATAGAATGGTGACTTAAGAAACAGTGATTAATCCACTATTCAGCAACAGCAATGATTGAATAGCATATCCTAAGATACTATGACCAAATAGCATATGTAATTAATGCCTAGACAATATAGTGATTGAAGTTAGACTATGAATCAAGATAAAACAAACAGCAATCAAGATAAACAGTGATCATGCAAGACAAGTTAAACCAATATTAACCCAATACTAAGGTGACAAACTTGCTAAGGTGGCGATTCATTTATGAATTATGATTCATATTGAAATGATGCGGTTCAGATTAAAGAAATACGATTTGTTCTAGATCATTTAATATTCTAATCAAAAAGAAAGGAGAATAATATAATACAAAACATGCGATTCTATAACACACGGGTTGACCAAAAGCAAGGGTATGATTAATAAGTGAAAGGGTGTGGTCTTGAGATGCATTCTTGATAAACCTTCTCAAGGAACGATGAAGAACAAAACAGATAAGTGATGGAATCAATTTAATTGTGTTAAGAAAAAAGTGCTTGCTAAGAAAAGTAATTGTGTAATAAGTGTGACTCTTCATTTGTGAAAAGACATGTCATTTTGATGAGGAGATATATATAGAGGTTGAAGATGGAGAAGAGTGGGCATGGTGTGAAGAATTTATTTTATTTACTATATTCCCGTTGTGGGGCGCTCAAGGAGCAGCACGGAAATATTCCTAGAAGCATAAGAAATTTAGTATTATATCAGACATGGCTTCTTAAAATGGCTTGCATGTTTATAAGGAATCAAATCAGGAAAGGCAATTGATGTCAGGCCTATCATATTAGCACATATAGGCAGAAATAGTACTCAGACTTGTGCATGATTTTAAGGTAAAAAATCAGGAATAGCAATATCATTTGTAGCAGACATATATTCAAGTTTATGCATGTTTTTAAAGACATTATTCAGGAGCAGTAATCTGATCTGATTAAGGATCATCTTTTGTGCATATAATTCAGATTTTATATCAGAAATCCAAGGAAACTATAGCCCTCATAGTTATTTAAAATCTTCTTATTGATTTGTAATTGTTCATTTGTTGAATCTCCTGTAAATTTAGTAAACTTATTTCAAGGCTCCTACAGGGGACATTACAAGTGGTATCAGAGCTAGTGAACCTGCCAGCCTTTGGGGAAATGTTGGAAAAATTGATTAATCATGGAGACAGAGAATATAATGCAATCGGCAAGATCACTCTATGAAGCAGGCAACCAACTTAGTACTGAATTTCAATCTAAGGATGAGGTCGTGAACGCACATGAAAGGGTGGAGGAATGTTTGATACACATTGAGGAGTCATCCTTTGAAGTGTTAGATATAGCCTTAACTCCTACAATGACCACCTTGAAACAACACAAGTGGTTGAGGCATTATGATGAGGAGATAAAATTGTTGGTAACCTCTTGTTTAAGTCAGGTAATGAGAATTTTGGTACCTCTAGTTCCTTATGACAACAACACAATGAAAGAAGTGTTGCACCTAACCATGGATAGTTTCAAAAATCTTGATGCTCTAGCAGTACAATTTATACAAAAAGGGTGACCATGTTGAAAATCTTTGCGGAAATCAGGACAAGTATCCTTCTTGTAGACTTAGGGATTTTGTTCTCTGGCCAAAAGATGAACATAGATGCTCAATCTTCAAGAAAGGGGTTTTTGGTAACAATCAATGGATTCCTTTTCCTCAATCCCAGCTCCTTTTATAATCTCCTATTTGCTAAATTTAGGCCACTAGAAGAACTCTCTAGAATTTCTTTTTCTTTTAATTTAAATAGTTCAATTTGCCCCTTGGCCTAGCAAAATCAGATTAGGGCATCTTTTAAAAAACATTTTATAATATTATTTTTAGGTACTTTGTGATTTAATAATAAAAATAAAAGTTGATTTTTTTATAAAATTAAAGCTACTTCTCAGGCAACTTAAATTAAATTATTAAATTTTTTCCTTACTAAGAAAAAGGGAACATGACAATCTGCCCTTTCCCGAAGATTGCTTGTCCTCAAACAATTCTAATTCAATTCCTCCCAAGATCCCAAATCAATTTGGGGAATTTGCAATTGCAAATATTCGATCCTTCTTGTGATGTAGTTAGCTTCTATTGTGCTTCTTTAACATTATCACAAGCTAAGGAACTTGAATTCGGAGATATCTCTACATCCATCTCAAAGAGTGGATTGTTTTCAACCCAATTGTTTGCCCTCTCGGGTAAACGGTTAAATGCAGAAAGTAAATGCGCAGAACATAATGGAAATACATTAAATAACCAGTCTCTATATTAATTCAACAGTCCATGTACATCAAGTGCTTATAACATTACATTTGACACGACTATCATGATCATACTTCGAAGAAAAGGTACACAATATATAATACCCGAAGGGGTACGACACAACCGTCGCGACTCCAACTACCTACCCGTCGGCTAACTAACTGACCGCCGTAACTCATTATTACCAACGACAACATAAACATAATATGACAACATAACATAATGATTATTCCCGGTAACATCATCCCCCCCAAGAAAAGAAGTCAACTCCAACGACTTAATACAAAATAGAGATGAACGGCAAAAACTACTGACGCCAGTCGGGCCCGGATCTTATACAGTTCCAGCGTCCTCGCCTGAAAACCCTTTTCTGCTACCATCCGATGCTCAAGTGCGGATTTCACCAATATTGCTTCCTTTGCCATCACAATCCTCCTGTGCCTAACCCAAACTTATCTGCAAAACACGTTTTTCAATCTCAGCTTCCACCAACTGCTACTCAATTGATACTATCTCCCTAGCCAATTTGTCCTCGATAGCCACCCGTGCTGCTCTCCCGGCATCCAACTCCTGGGTACGCTGAACTAAGTCTCACGCGACTATTGCCCCCAACCTGGTGGTCAGCTCCTCCCGAGCCCTCTGTGCATCCACCACAGCAACCTCACGTCTAGCCGAGACATACTCCGAGTTCCTCAAAGCGTACCTATCCTGGAGGTGGCCACAACCCGCTGGCACAAAGGCTAGGAGACACCTCAAATCCTCCATCACACTCCCCAAAGGCTAAAAACTGAACTGAATAACTCCCTCGTGTCATACAACTGCGCGGACCTGCAATGCCTTCCCTGAAACTCTGTTTGTTCCCAACCTCCAAATCCGTCTCCCTCTACGGCTTATGGCTTCCCCGCCAATGCTTAGCTGTAGGCTTCTTTCTCACAATACGGACAACCACAACACTTCCCGTGGTCTTCTGTAGCTCAAAATAAACTGGGGGTCTGGGGGCACAACCCTCAGAACCATACGAAAGTCCATGGCGCACAGCATTTCAGTGATATTTTAAGATGCCAAAAACCCTTCTTTTCCACTCTGAATTTCCAGTGTCCTGGCTTCAAACTCCAGCGAATCATTTTAAATCTGGTCGTCATCGTTTTTTTTTTTTTTTTTGGCACTGTAATGTCCCCGATGGCACCCCAGCCATACAACCTCCCTGTACGGTCAACAACAGCATTGGCACCTCCGATCGTGCGGCCACCTTTCCAATCGTGCGGCCTACACCCCTCCACCGTACGACAGACCATGACAACGGAGCGGCTGCGCGGCTGTGCGGGGATTTATGCTGAGTGTGCGGTTGACCACCGCACGATGGCATCCTCCTTCAGTGGCATCCACCGTCGGTATCCACCGTACGGTGTTACCACCGCCGGTGGCCCACCACACGGTGGTCGCCGTCGGTGTTGCCACCGCCGGGGTGGCCCACCGCACGGTGGTCACCGTCGGTGTTACCACCGCACAGTGGTCACCGTCGGTGTTACCACCGCACGATGGTCACCGTCGTACGGTGGTCCGTTCCTTTTTTATAATTTTTCTTTTTTTTCTTTTTAATATAATTTTTTGACCGTACGGTCGTTGTCGTACGTACGACCGTACGGTTTTTTCATTTTTTAATAAATTTTTGACCGTACGGTCACCTGTCATACGACCGTACGTTTTTTTTTTGTTTTTTTTTTTCTCATCTCCTAATTTAGTTGTCTTAGAGAGTCGTCTGCTCGGGTCCCCTGTCTCTAGGATTGCCCTTCATCCTTCTCGGTTTTCCTCGCCCGAGAGTCACCTGCTGTGGTCCTGTGCCTCTTCAGTCGCCTGCCTGGCCTCTCAAGTCCCCTTCCATCCTCTCGGGTGTCCGTCCGGCCTCTCAGGTTCCCTGCGCGCTTCGCGTGGTAGGGTTTCAATTTGGGCCCGTTGGTGGCCAATCTATTTTCAATAGCCATCTGAAGACCTGGAACCACAATTTCTACAGGGACCACGGTCTCCTTCCCGTACATAAGAAGAAGAAGGATAATAAAGATTTTGACTCGGTTTTCCTCGCCCGAGAGTCACCTGCTGTGGTCCTGTGCCTCTTCAGTCGCCTGCCTGGCCTCTCAAGTCCCCTTCCATCCTCTCGGGTGTCCGTCCGGCCTCTCAGGTTCCCTGCGCGCTTCGCGTGGTAGGGTTTCAATTTGGGCCCGTTGGTGGCCAATCTATTTTCAATAGCCATTTGAAGACCTAGAACCACAATTTCTACAGGGACCACGGTCTCCTTCCCGTACATAAGAAGAAGAAGGATAATAAAGATTTTGAAGGCTGCGGCCTTCCACACAAGGTTCCAATCGTTGCCGACACTCTTCGGATTATTTACGCCGCCAGGGTTTGGGGCGTCTCCCTTCCAATATTCTCTGTATTCCGGCAGGTACACCTCTGTTGGTTGCTCTGGTTCCTCTACTTCGAGTCTGTAGCTTTGGAACATTTCGTAATCCTCCATTTGCCAGTGGAAGAGCCCGTTAAGTGAGCATACCTCATCTTCAGAACATCCCTCCAATTCGAGCACCCCTTCACTGTTCGGCTCCATCGCGTTCTTGCCCTTGCTTTCATCGGGACCCCCTTCCCCTTTATTAGAGTCCTCTGAGTCCGAGTCGGAAGAGGCGAGCTCTTCGCCAACATCTTGGGTGTGTAGGTCAATGGTATATTTCCGCCCTCCCTTCTCCATGGAAAGTGTATTTTTCTTCCAGTTGTGGTTTACCCTCACGTTGATCAACCACGCTCTCCCCAGGATGGCGTCATAGCCTTTCTTCTTCGAGGGAATAACCATGAAATCTAACAAGAATGGTTGCGTACCAATCGTCACTTGCTGGGCCATCAACAGGCCGAGTGGCTTAATGCCGTGTTGGTCCGCTCCCACCAGGTTGAATGTGGGTGGCCACAGGGTGGGCTTCCCCAGCCGCTTCCATGTTTCTTCTGGTAGTACATTCACCCCAGATCCCCCATCCACAATGGTGTCCTTCAGAATGGTCCCACGGATACCCATTTCTACCACAGCTGGGTGTCTACCACTGCTCACGGCTAGTAACATTGGGTCAGTCGAAGGGCTGACGGAAACCTCCACCTGTGGTGTACTCTTCGAAGCGGTGGCGGGAACCCCTACATGTGGTGCACTCGACGATGCGGTGGTAGGAACCCCTACCTGTGGTGCACTCGACGATGCGGTGGCGGGAACCCCTACCTGTGGTGTACTCGATAATGCGGTGCTTTGCACATTGGTGAGGATGGCAGTCCTCAATTGTGGCATAGAGTCTAGAAGGTCTTTTACCTTTATCGGCACCTCTATCTGCAAGATTTGCCCAATGATGTTATTTTCCGCTTCCGTATGGGATGATGTACTCGCCACCTCGTTGTCCCGTCGTTCGGTCGTCATCTCACGTTCAATATTGGCCTTTGCCTCCCGTAATCTCTCCTTCTCCGTACGGGGGTCGGGATAAGTGGCTTTTTTCGTCTAGGCGCGGGTGATCGCCAGTACTTCTTTCTCACTAGTCTTCTCAGCCTTCTCAATGTTGAGGAGATTAACCCCTACCTGCGGGCAATTTGCGTCCTCATGGTCGCCTGGCCCACACCAACGACAGAGGTGCTGAGGGGTGGCTTCCTTCGTGCAATCACGGGTGAAGTGCCCCCACTGATTACAGGCCCTACATTGGATAATTGGCCGGCCCTTAGCATCATACTGGATACGGCTTCCGTTATTGTTATTGTTGCTATTCCTTCCGCCGCCGCGTCTGTTGTCCTGGTATCCTCCAGATGATGCCGTTGTGTTAGTATGTTGACCGGTACCCGCTGGTGCGGATGTTGTGGGCTGCTCCGTGAACAGCACCTGATTCATTTGCGTACTTCGGGTTTTCATGTTGTATGGGCACTCCTTGGTGGAGTGTCCCATCACTTGGCAAATCTCGCAGAATGCCTTCTTTTGGCAAGTACCCTTTGTGTGCCCTTCCTCTTTGCACTCAGTGCACCATATGTCCCCTTCGTTCCAACCAGTGCTCTTATTTTGAATTCCTTTCTCATTCGCTCCATGTCTTTCTGGAGCACTTGCACTCGTTTGCCAGCCTCGTCGTCGTTGCTGCTTTCCTGTGAAGAGTCATCGTCCTCGAATGAGGATTTATTACTTTTCTTCTTCTTTGATGTTTTGTGTTCGCTCTCCAGGTCCATCGCCCTATTATAAGCATCGTCATATGACGTCGGGGGTACAATTTTCATCTTCCTCCGTAGGGAGGATTTCAACCCTTCAACGAACCATCGTTTCTTCAATCCATCTGCGGGTTGGCTTTCCATTTTACCCAAGAGTTCTTTCAGCCTCCGACTGCATGCCCGTACTGTCTCCCTAGTACCTTGTTTGGTACTGTATATCTCCGTTACAATTTCATTGTCATCACGGAGCAACCGAAACTCCCCCGTGAATTCCTTTTGTAGATTGGCCCACGTGGCCACTTTTTGCTTGTCCACATCGGAGTACCAATCTATGGCAACTCCTCGTAATGTGGCTGGGAACTGCTATACCCAGTCATCATTGTCTGTTACTCCGTTGGCGGACCAAATGGTTTCACATGTACGGCAGTGCCGTAAGGGGTCTTCCTTGCCCTCCCCTGTGAACTTTGGCAATTTTTGTTTACTCGCCATCCCTCTGTTGGGTCTCGCTCCTCTAATTCCTTGTGTGCTTGTACCTGGCGATCCTCCGCCTCCTGCAACTGAACCTCCACTCGTGGGTCCTCTGGAAAAAGTTGCTGACACCGAACCAAACAAATTGCCTCCCGTACGGTACCCTTGTGCTCCCTCGGCACCTTCGGTCGTACCGTCACCTTCCGATGTCTCCCTCCGGTTGGTTGTCTCCCTCTGATTGTCCTCTGAAATGGACAAATTCTTTAGCAAGTCTTTGGTAGCGTCGATCAGGTTTAGACTTCGCCTTGTTTGTTCCACCAACTCTTCGCGGCTTCTTACCCTACGGTGGTATTCTGGCGAACTGTAGAGTTCTCCTTCGACACCCTCCGTGACTCCTTCTGGCAGCCCTACAACAGTGTAGACAGTGTAGTTCTCTCCGTCTATCTCTACCTCCGCAACCTCCGTGACACCTCCTGGGTTCCCTTCGGGCAACCCCTCGGTCGGTCGTCCCTCGGCAAGCTGCCTTAGCCTATGCCTTCGTTCTATCTGCTGTTTGAGATTCAACGTGGTTTGTGCCACTTCCCATTCGTCACTCTGTATCTTTTTATTTTTGTCCTTATTTAGTCTATTGGGCATAAGTCACTTCCATACACAGCAAACACACGCCATGTACACAAAAAAACTTTTATTATTTTTATTTTTTATTTTGCCTTTCGGCCATAATTTATATCAGCAGTGTGTCGGGATTATTACAAGGTTCAATTTCCCCTTCGCCTCTTGCCATCACGCTCTGCGTCCCATGACGATTGTTCCCTTTGCACGTCGTCGGCCTCTAGGTCAATCTCACTGACGGGTAGGCCCGTTGTGTCCGTGCGCCATCCGTGTCTTCCGTTCCCGAGTACGTCTAGGCAACGGCGCCAAATGTTTGCCCTCTCGAGTAAACGGTTAAATGCAGAAAGTAAATGCGCAGAACATAATGGAAATACATTAAATAACCAGTCTCTATATTAATTCAACAGTCCATGTACATCAAGTGCTTATAGCATTACATTTGACACAACTATCATGATCATACTTCGAAGAAAAGGTACACAATATATAATACCCGAAGGGGTACGACACAACCGTCGCGACTACAACTACCTACCCGTCGGCTAACTAACTGACCGCCGTAACTCATTATTACCAACGACAACATAAACATAATATGACAACATAACATAATGATTATTCCCGGCAACACCAATGGAATGCTATTTAATAATATTAATTTCATTTTCGTAAAATAACGATAATCAATAAAAGAAAAGGTATTTTGCATTGCTGTATTAATTCTTATTTTGTTTGAGGCCCATTTTCACAAAATGCCACAATAAAATATGTATCAACAAACAACACATTCTTGTGCTAAGTTTGGCGCATGACCCGATGTTGACCTGCTCTCTCCAAGTTACTTAATCAATCTACAATTATATAAAGAAACTAATATATTTTTGCATCATTCATAAAATAATGTGATTATTCACATACCAAAACCTGAAGCTTTTAATCTTAATCACACACATGTAACCTAAGTACATAAGTCTAGGTGAGTGTGTGTTGATGCCATCATGACAGGTTACCTCCACCGACTAGAACCTTTTCTCCAATGATACTCTCTCTCCATCCGAAGAGAATGTCAACGACTCGTGTCATCCTTGCACAATTAGTTGTCAGCATAATCATTCTCTAACAATACTTAACATAATCAAATTGTCTACCTAATTGTTTACAATTAGTTTAATAATCCAGTGATTAAAACAGGCTAATTAAATATGATGTGACACCTTTGGCCACATCTTTGATATGTTAAGGAAGTGCCTCACTAAGAATTGGTCAGGTGACAATTTATAATGATCCTACACTCTCTAGCCAGGACAAACTATATATACAATTTACATTTGTTTCAAATGTGTTGTTTATCAAACTTGTTGCAACTAGTTCTACCTCCATGGGCCAGTCTCACTTTAAAACACCCCAATTCTCCTCTTTGGAAATATGTTGATATGATACAACAGTTCTAGGTGGTGATGGGTAATATTTGGATTTGCAATGAGTGTGATGTTAGATATCCAAGCTCATATAGTTGAGTGAAAGCCCATTTGTGTGACATTCCTAGACAAGGCATGGTGTAATCATGCCATCAAGGCAAGTGATGACATATATTAACAAGCAATATCAAGCAAATTAAGTAACAAGCCATAGAGAAAATCATCATTTGGCAAAAAATGGATCTTGAAGAATGAAACTCATTCTACCTCCATCTAATCCTAAAGTTGTGGTAGATAGCCAACCATTTTTCACCACACCTCAAACAACCCATAACATATAAGAGACCAAAGGAACCACTGGTAATGGCATTTCAAAATGAGTCCTAAGAGATTGCCAATCAACACAGCCAAATGTCTATGCAAATAAATTGGCTTTCAATGTTGTTTGCTCACCATATTGGCAATAAATGGTAAAATAATTGAGGCTCAAAAAGGTTACAAAAGCCTAGATTATGAGTAGGTTCGTGACAGCTTATTGGAAAATGAGGTCAAGTTTCTAGAAGATTCAATCAGCCCATATGGGATTCATTAACAAAGATAGGGGGTCCATCATTTCCAATGGATGGAAATATGCTAAAAATTGGTCCTTGATCAATGCGATCAGAATGTCCATTAAAAGGGCAATGTTTTGACAGCCACAAATTGCAAGTGGAGGTGAAAGATAGCCAATTTATTGCTAACAACCTCATAACAGCCACTAGGGAAATCCGACCTCATAACATTGTTCAAATCATAATGGGCAATGCGAAGAATTAAAAAGTGATTGATTTATCAGTTGAGGAAAGTTATTCACAGATCTTTTGGATGCTTTGTGCTATCCACTCCCACAACCCTATGCTACAAAAGACGAGTATCAAAACTGATTAAATCAAAAAGGTGTATGCATAGACCAAGGAGATCCAAATGTTCATCACCAACCACCACGTATTGCAGAGTATATTCAAATCATTCTAAAAATTGGAACTGCTAAAGGTAAGTGAAACAATATAAAACATTATGTTTCACTTAAGTTACTTGAAAAAAAAATTTAAACCTTATTTAAGTTTTGAGTTTTCTTCTTGGAATTTTCTTTTACTTTTCTTTTATTTTTTATTTTTTTAATAGGTTGCTAAGACCTGTTCCACCTCCAACACAATCATCTTTAGATTACTTATAAATATTTATTAAGGCAGTCTCCAACATGGTCATTAGCCAAACTCGGTCCAATAGAGCAAGCCAACACTAAGAGGGCAACAAATATTAGCAGATGATCCTAAATGATCAATGGTGGGATCATGTAGAGTATCTCCTTAATTTCACCAAGACCATTTTGATTATAAACCATTACACCAACATAGACAACCCTTGTTTGGAATAGATATATGATGGTATTGACTCAATGTTTGAGAAGATAAAAACCATCATAAATGAGAAAGAGTGAGATCTTAAATAAATTTTCTTCAAACAAGTGCACAAAATTATTGAAGAGAGATGAAATACATTGAACATATTGCTACGTCTTCTTTCCTTCACGTTGAGTCCAAAATACTAAAATGCTAAGATCATGTTTTTTACCGATAAGGACTGCCCCATATAGAGATTTAAAAGTCAACAAACGATGCAAGACAACAATTCGTAGCTATCCCTAATCTTGATTTTCAAGATGCAATCATGAGTGAGTTCATTGATTTTGTCAGTGCAATGGTCAAAGTATTGAACCTCTTCATGGCAAGTTGAAGAAGGATACTCAGAATTGGTGACACTTCCATGGCCAAGCAATTCAACAACTACAACCTCTTCCAATCAAAGTTTTTATCACAAGAAAGTTTTACTTTTATAAAAAATTATGCAAGACTAGAAGACTAAAATATTATTGTTTGAAGTTTCATTTTTATTTAAAAATTTTCTCACACTAATTTTCTAAGGCAAGCGACTTAATGAATGTGCAGTCCAATGTGTGCCTCCTTTCATACAAACAAAATGACTACAAAGAAGAGGACATGCAATTGTGTGATATGCCCTAGGTTAGTTCCACTTCTCAACATGGTACTTTTGGGGAGGAACTAGATAGCCAACACACTTTTAGTTCAAAGTGGCACTACATATGGTTCAAATCTATCTAATCATCTAATGTCAATGATGATGATGATGATTTTGAAGATCTATATGCCATTGAATGAAGCCTAATTGTTGATATTATTATTTTAGTTATTAGTATCGAAGTTTGAACAATGAATATTTATCATGACATTCAAGATTTATTAGTTTGCATTGAAATAATATTTTTATTTTTATTTCTTAAGGTGATTTTGTTCAATATGTGATGCTCTATGTTGTTCTAGACTTTAATTCTTACTTTTAAGTTGAAAAATATATATACCCAAAAGAAACCCAACTTCAAAAAACATTTTGTCAAATCCATGAACTGAACTCATGAAACCAAACCCAAATTTAGACCAAAACAGTTAGTTCAATTTAATTATTATACTCTAAATTATCAATTGTGAAGTACATTCTCAATTTTATATTTACTATTTGATTTAGTACATATATATTCCCTCTTTTATCTCCAAAATTTAAGAAATGTTATGCCATCCCCACATTCCCTATCCCCCATCCCACAAACTAGGAGAAACATTACATCCATAAATGATGCATTTTAACTTATATCATTAAAAAAAATACTCATTTGTAACTGCTTCGCACAATGTCAACTTACGCCCAATTTTTATCTAATGATTTGATCAACTAGTCTTCGTACAGATTGGTTGGCAGGATTTTGATTACTCAAATGCTAGTAATGAGCTCGGTACTCCCCACAAGTTGGTACACCATTCAGATTCTTTTGGGGCTTTTAGTGCTTCTAGTGATGTTCTATGGATTTGAATTGTGGGCTAGCGGCACCTCAGACTCAAAATTGAAAACAAACTGAAAAAGTTCAGAAAAGCTTGAGCACAAGCAATCAGTTTCTTATGATATTATCCTATGCGAGATGGGGGCACATCTTATTGAAGTTATTGCTATACTGTGTCTCATAAGATATTTAAAAATAATTGAACAAATAGAAGTCAATAGATGATCTAAGGTTGTTTTCAATGATACCATGACCAAAAGAAAAAAGATATGAATAAAACAAAACAGCAAATGGAATATTTACTTGAATGCTTGCCCCATGAATAGCAAAGAGATTAAAGCTTTTTGTCTTAGATAAGTTTCACAAACATATATGGGGAAAAGTGCTAGGGTGAAAAAATGAGTATTTTTTTGTCTTAGATAAGTTTCACAAACATATATGAGTATTTATTTATGGTTAAACAAAAAATTTAAACTAAATTTGAAGCATTTTTGTCTTCGATAAGTTTCACAAACATATATGAGTATTTATGAAAAAATTAGTATTTTTTGTCTTAGATAAGTTTCCCAAGCATATATGAGTATTTATTTATGGTTAAACAAAAAATTTAAACTAAATTTGAAGCATTTTTGTCTTAGATAACTTTCACAAACATATATGAGTATATATGAAAAAATGAGTATTTTTTGTCTTAGATAAGTTTCACAAACATATATGAGTATTTATTTATAGTTAAACAAAAAATTTAAACTAAATTTGAAGCATCTCCTTGTTCCAAATTCAGTACATTTCATCCAAATTGTATAGAGCTGTGAAATTAAAGTATTATCTTGAAGAGATCAATTGTGGGCTTTTAGTGCTTTTAGGCAAAGTTATCTGATTGGAAAACCATTCAGATTCTTTTGGGGCTTTTAGTGCTTCTAGTGATGTTCTATGGATTTGAATTGTGGGCTAGCAGCACCTCAGACTCAAAAGTGAAAACAAATTGAAAAAGTTCAAAAAAGCAGCACATCTTATTGAAGTTATTGCTATACTGTGTCTCATAAGCAGTGTTCCACGGGGACGCGTCCCCCCCCTTTTTGGGCATGTCCCCCTGTCAGAGACGTCTCGGGGACGGGGACGCGACGTCCCTCGCCGTCCCGCCACCGCCACCCAAACGCCGCCGGGACGTGGAGACGTCCCTGCGTCTCCGCGTCTCCCAGGGAGACGTGGAGACGTCTGGGCGTCTCCGTGGGAGACGCCTGGGCGCCTCCCCGTCCCTCAAGAGACACCCATGTGTCTCTCATGCGTCTCTCGAGGGACGGGGAGACGCCCAGGCGTCTCCCGCGTTCCCACGCGAAAAAAGACACTTTTTTAAGTTTTTTTAAAACATGTGCCTTTTGGGGGGGGTTAAGGGGTAACCCTAATTGGACGTGGGCCCCACCCTACCCCCCAAAACAACACAAAAGCATGTTTATTTTGGATTTCACTCTCATTTTGGAAAACTGATTTTTTTTCCAGCAACTTGAAGAGGAGGAAATACTTGAAGAAGATTGATTGAAGGGGTGAGAAAAGTGATTGCAAGCGTGATAGGAGCTAGAAGAAGAGGAAGAAGAAGATTCTTCTACATTTTGGAGAGATTTTTCAAGCACAAGGTAGGGTTTTTCAACTTCTTCTTGTTTTTTTTTTGTTTTACTTTCTGATTTTCATTGTTCTATATCATTTTTGGTTTTTTTTTCCCGATTCATCTTAAGACTCAAAATGAGATTTGATGTTGAATCTTGAGGGCAAAATGATTCATCATTTTGCCCTCAAGATTCAACATCAAATCTCATTTTGAGTCTTATAGGAAAAAAATTTAAAAATATATTGTTAAACAAGGCTGATTTTATTTTTATTTTTATTTTGTGAAATGCAGTGTCAATTTCACAATGAGCTCCCAAGGCATGAGTGAAGATGACATGGAAATCCATTCTCATAGTGAGAATGATTCAGAATATGAACCTGAAAATGAGGGGGGTGACCATGGGGCTGATCCTGGAGCCCAATCTAGTTCTATGGCAAGTGCACCAGCTAGTACAGGTTGCCCTTCAGAGTTGTTGGCACCATATGCTAGGGGTCATTTTGATCCTAAGTCTCCTCTAAAACAGTTTGCTTCACGAATATCAGTACAAGGCACTGCATCACATTCAAGTGGGGGAACAAGGAAGTGGAAGTGCAATATTTGTGACAGAGAATGGTTTGGTAGCATTAGCAGGGTGAATGCACACTTTCTGTTTTGGAGAGGAAAAGGCGTGAAACATTGTAAGTTTTTGGAGGAACCCAAAAATATACAATACAGAATTGAGTTTAACAGGCTTTGGGGGGTTCCAGATGACACAAATATTTCAATGCCTACTACTTTGTCTGCTAGGGCATCACTTCACGACAACCATAATGAGCCAGTGCCACATACTTCTCATGCTTCGCAGGCGGGAGGAATGATGTTTGGATCTCCATCTACTTCCACTTCTACTGCTGCCAAGGCTGGGAAACGTAGGTTGCATACACCACAGAGCAACCCCATTGCTGATATGTTTAATGTGCAGCTGAGAGATGAGATAGATGAATCCACTGGCAATTTCTTCTTTGCCAATGGCATTCCATTTCATGTTACACGGTCTCCTTATTATAGGAAGATGATGGATATGGTGGCCAAGGGAGGACCATCTTATGTGCCACCAGGGGAGACGAAAATGAGGACCTCAATCTTGGATAAAAGCTATTCCAAGATCAATATTTTGATGGAGAAGATGAAGGCATGTTGGGTGGCATCGGGGTGCAGCATAGTTATGGATGGGTGGACGAACATTAGCCATCGTCCCCTCATCAACGTCATGGTCACATGTGCAGAGGGCCCATACTTCCTTAGAGCAGTTGATTGTACAGGGCATCGTAAAGATGCTGATTTCCAGTTTCAGGTCCTCAGGGAGGCTATTGAGGAGGTTGGGCCACAAAATGTGGTCCAAGTAGTGACAGATGCAGCCTATGTGTGTAGAGCAGCAGGGAGACTCGTTGAGGCAGCCTATAGACAAATTTGGTGGACCCCATGTTGTGTGCATGCCATGAACAATGCACTCAAGGACATGGGGAAGATTGACTGGATTAGAGGAGTGGTCACCGATGCGAGAGATGTGCAGATGTTTATCTGCAACCACCACACTTCACATGCACTCTTCAGGACCTTCGTGAAGAAGGAGTTCTTGAAACCAGTTGAGACTAGATATGCATCCTATTTCATTCTCTTGGAGAGAATGATTGAGTTGCAAGAGGCATTGCAACTCATGGTTATGACTAATGAGTGGAATAGGTGGGCTGAGGCCAAGACAGAGCAGGGGAGAAGGGTGAAGGAGATAGTGAAGAGTGATGTGTTTTGGACTGATGCGAAATACATTGTCTCCATCATTTCTCCAGTATTCCAGGTGATCAAATATGGGGATGGGGATGCACCTAACCTTGGAGAGGTGTATGAGTGCATTGACTCTATGCTTGACCAGATGAGGGCTGCTTTGCGAGTGAAGGACCCCTCTCTAGCATTCTACAATGAGCAAATCCGGCCTATCATTCAGAGTAGATGGGACAAGTTGAACACTCCTTTGCATATGGCTGCCTTTGCCTTGAATCCTAAGTGGTACAAGGCTAGACCGGGTAGAATGACACCGATTGAGGATGATGAGGTGAAGGCGGGTTTCTTTAGGTGCATAGAGAAGATGTTTGATTCCAAAGATGCCGGCACAATGCGCACTGAGTGGGGAAGATTTGCCACTCTTAGAGGTTATTCAGATGCGGCAAAGATGGATATAGACACTATGGCACAGGAGGACCCACTTTTGTGGTGGACTTGTCATGGCCCGAAATCTTTGACCACCACTCTAGCCATCCATCTGCTATCCCAGGTTTCCAGTTCTTCAGCTGCTGAGAGGAACTGGTCTACATATAGCTTCATCCACTCTCTTAAGAGGAACAGACTTACCTCTAAGAGAGAAGAGAAGCTTGTGGCTGTACACAGTGCTTTGCGTCTCATAGACCGCAAGACACTCGTGTACAAGGAGAGTCCAGCGGCACGATGGGATGTAGAGCCAAAGGAGCCTTCACAGATTGATGAGGATGATCCTACCACTTTAGATACAGGGCTAGTTGGTGTGAGCTTGAGGGACCTTGATCTTCAAGAGTCCAGCAGTTCCAGTGAGGAGGAGTTCGCAGATGATTAGAGGCCTCCATTAGCTACATTTTGAGTTTTGTCATTTTGTCTTTGACTCTAGTCTCTTTTGTAATGCTATTGCTACACGTATTTGTATTTGGCTACTCATTGTAATGATGAATTATGTAATCATCTTTATTATTATAGACTTTGCAATGGCATCAGATATTCGTATTTTCGTTTTCCTTTTTCGATATTCATATGATAGAAATGAGAAATCTCCAATTTGTCAAATTTTATTTAGCATTTAGCAATTAGTATTACTAATCTAAGTAATCTTGGTATTTCCTATAGTTTCATTTGAAATCTAATTCTTATACTGTTATACTGTTATACATCTTTTCAAAACTAGTTTTTCAAGTACTATATGTATATATATGAGCACCACCACCCCGCCACCCCCCCGCCGTCCCCTTGCCGTCCCCAAATTTAGGCCCTTAGTCCCCCCGTCCCGGAAACATGTCCCCCTCGTCCCCCCGTCCCCCCGTCCCCAACGCCCGTGGAACACTGCTCATAAGATATTTAAAAATAATTGAACAAATAGAAGTCAATAGACGATCTAAGGTTGTTTTCAATGATACCATGACCAAAAGAAAAAAGATATGAATAAAACAAAACAGCGAATGGAATATTTACTTGAATGCTTGCCCCATGAATAGCAAAGAGATTAAAGCTTTTTGTCTTAGAAAAGTTTCACAAACATATATGGGGAAAAGTGCTAGGGTGAAAAAAGAAGTATTATCTTGAAGAGATCAACCCCACGTGAGATCATCAACAAAGAGGATACATAGTAGCCAATATTCCGTGGAAAGCCAAGATTCTTATTGCTCATTTAAGAACCAACTCTCATCAACTTCGATGTGAAACGGGGAAGAGGAAAAGAACTAAAGAAGCATGGGAAGAAAAGGTGTTTATTTTTTGCAACACCGGAGCAATCAGAAAAAACACTTTATGGAGTCCAATGCCTTCATGGACATCATAGACAAGCATGACAATATAATGACAGCTGTTTCTTGGCACAGTTTATTCAGTAAGGAAACTATTGAGAAGATAGGATACTTATTCAGCAAGGAGACTATTGAGAAGACAGAGACTATTGAGAAGACAGGGATGCTTATCATCTCCTTGAATAGGAAAAGGATTGAAATGCAGAAGACCAGAATAACAAGGCTGGCTGTCCCATAGACTATTTGTAGCCTCGAGGATGATAAAAGATTGATCTATCTATCTATCTACCTACCCTATATTTTAGAAAGTTGATTCTCTTGCTTTCCAATGAAGCTCTGTTCTAGGATGAAATCTCAAACTGTCTAATTTTTAAGATGCTCGGCACTATAACAATTTGCAAGCAATGTTAACAAACAAGAAGTTTTTCACAATAAAAAATTTGTTTATTTCAATCAAAGGAAATAGCCCTATCAAAAAAAATAAAAAAATATTGAGGTCCTTTCATTGAATTCAGAATCAAAAGTAAATGTACAGTTGAGACCCACTTGAGATATTTCGGAGTAGCCAAATTGGCTTGACCACGAGGAGACAGATAATTACGGTAGAATCCTGCTTTCACTTTCACTAACTCTCCTTTTTGACCCACATTAGAGACATCCTCCGTCAATACAATCTGATACAACATCAGAAGAAAGACACGTCAGAATTCAAAAACTGAAAAATGCACAAACTGTGAATGACCCACATTGAAAAAGAGATGAAGTAGATGAATCACCTGACGAGTCTTGGGCGCTTTCTTGTATGCAATAATAATTTGGTAGGAATAAGAACGTTTTGGCTTGTTGGAAATGTTCTGCGACCATAGAGTCGTGCCATTTACACGGAGATTGAATATATCATCTAAAGCCTTAGCAGAGCAGTAAGAAGAGGACATACCAGGTTTAGTTTAGATTGACGTGGTAAATTTCCTAGGCAATGGGAAGAAGATAGTGCCATTGAGATGCTCCTTTCTGCTCCTTTCTGTTACTATGCTCGCCACGGTTTCACTTAGAATGCATATTTCGTTCTTATCCTTTTGGTGTGAGCCGCATGTTCTATCTTAGTCGAGGGAAATGGCAAGAGAAAAAGCAAGTTTTTGATTTAAGAAAATGTGAAAATGGACAAAGGTTTTAAGCTACCATTAAAGCTCAAATAGCCACCATAGGATGTTAAGTTATTTCAGCTAACAAAGAAGGTTGGGCTATTTATTTTTAGGCTGAATTATCGTTGTTTTGTGTAGGGTTTTGTAGTCCTTTATGAGAGGATTCAAATTATAATAGGTAAGGATAATTTTTTTATGTATAATTTTGTATTTTTTATAAATAAGTTTATTTAATTTTTTAAATTAATTGGTGTAATATTCTAAAAGTTGGGTTGTAAGAAGGTATATTTGTAAAGTTTATATGGGACAAAAATTCAAACAAAAAATAAAAGGTCAAAGGGTCAAAGTTTGAACATAAAATAAAAATTAAGTAATTGTTATCATATTTTTTGTTGATGCTTCTACCTGTATCACCATCAATGTTTGCTAGTCCAATGCCTTTGGGCTCTTTTGCTTCATTCATTAGAGTTGCCCTTTAGCTATCACTCTCTGTGTGCTTGTTAATGAAGGTTTTGGCTACCTCCCAACCCATTAGGTGTTTCAAGGGTTGGTCAAAGGTATTATTTTGCTTGATACTTCTACTCAACCTATTAATGGCCACTTTGCATATGATTTGTTCCTCGCTCTCATTAAAGAGGAGCAAAATATCAAACAAGCCCTTAAAATCTTAGATGCTTTTTGTAAAGCCTCTAGTTTGGTCATTCAATGTCACAAGCCATAGTGTTATAAACACTCCTTTATACTCATGCCCCCTTGGTTTAATGCCTCTAGTTGGAAATAGATTGGCCATGGTGAGAAAATTTCACACTCTTGGGTATTCCCTTTGTTTTCCAAGTTTCACGTGTATCCATATGAAAAGTAGTTATTTCTAGAATTGAAAAAACAAGCTTGCATATTGGATCACAAAACCCCTCTCTTTGGCAAGGAAGTTTCAACTTTGCTCCAAAATTTTTGTAGTCACCCACATTTATTATTCGTCATGTTGGGCTCCTTCTAATGCCTCTTACATGAAGCTAGAAAAGCTCCTATGAGATTTTCTCTAAGCCTCCTCAAATAATCACAAGGGTTTGCATCGAATCACTTGGGATTTTTACTCTCACTAGTGATTCTAGAGGGTTGGAGATTTTATCCACACGATGGCAAGATTTGGCACTTTGTGTCAAATGGATTATTCATGCCCTCATTGGAGATGAAACTTGAAAATTTTGGGTTCAACGTTATATCTCCTCTGGAAATCATGTTGGACGACTTGCTTAGAAGGGGATTGGCTTACAAACTCTTCTCACCATGAAGAATCTAGCTCACATAGAAGGAACTTGTGTTATTAAAAGCATTTAGAGATCCTAAAAAATCCATGAAAACCTAGTTTTTTGGAATGTTTTGGTATTTCATGATGGTATTTTCGTCAAACGACAAAATATTCAATGGTCCCTCATTTTGCAAGATCAAGGTCACCCTTTGGCTAGATTGTCTTGGGTATGGACCCTAAGATTTCATGAGAAAGGAATTCAATGTCTAAGAGATTTATTCTCTAGAACTTCTATGAGTCTCATGTCATGGAATGTAAAAGACTATTTTTTGTTGAGCTCTAACTAGGATTGTAAAACTTTTGATACAAACATAGGGTCAACTATGACTAATATGATTCACAAAATTATAAGCATCGACATGGATGTCGTTGGCTCTCTCCCCATCTTCACATGGTGCAAACATTAAACTAGAGATGAAATTTGTATTTATTAGTTTTTGTTTGGCAATGTAGATTTTACACCATCAAGTAAGCTATTTTGGAGCCAAAATTGACCCACTTTTCCTAGTGTATTCTTGTCCAAGGCATTCTTATGGGCTCTAGACTTTCACATTTGGGCGTCCAAGATTTGTTAAACACACCACATGATTAACAGGGGGGTGAATTAGTGCGGACTACAAAAATAGTTTATTTCTAATCTTCAAACTTTAAACCACAACCATATAATCACAACAATTATAAATCATGAAAGCACAAAGCACACAACAAACACACGAACATCAAATTTACATGGAAAACCCAAGTAGGAAAAAAACTACGATGAGAATCACACTCACTTGATATGAATAGAATTAATTGCAATGTTGTCTCTAGAACCCATTGCTCTTGATAGGACTTGTAGAACGAAGGTGCACAACCTTAGGGTTGTTGACTAGGTTGAAAGGACCAAAATACTAAGAGGGGGAGGGGTGAATCAATATTCCCACATATATATATATATATATATATATATATATATATATATATATATCTATATATATATATATATATATATATATGTATATATATATATATAAAGAAAATTTTGGCAATACTTTAATCTTTCACAGAAATATCAAATTTCATCTATCTTCCTTAACAGATATAAAACTGCAAAAGTAGAATAATCATGAAGAACACAACCACAAGAGAAACACCAAATTTTATACACGGAAAACCCAAATGGGAAAAACCACGAAGAGTGTTAACTCTCGGGAGAATATAACTAGTTATATGGTGTTTACAAGGAGTGGCTCATTGCCAGATTACAAAAATGACTTACTGTTAGACTGCTCACTGCAAAGATACAAAAGAACGACTCACTACCGAAATGCTCACTGCAACAAAAAAAGTTGAACTGAAAAGGATTGCATCTCCAAATGCATGAGATCAGTTCTAAGATTAAGCTCGTATCACAATTCACAAACCCTATAATAGATTTGATAAAAGATCTTTGTACAATTGTCTTGCAGCAAGTCCAGTAAAGAACTACTGCAACACTATCTACCTTCGATGTTCGCAACTCACACTACACACTATGCTTCTCTGCTATCTTCTGCATACACACCTCATATACTTTCTCAATCTCTTTTTCACACATACTCTCTCTACCACACACACGCCACTATATATATATATATATATATATATATATAGACATATACATACATACATATATATACATATATATGTATATGTATATGTATATGTATATGTATACATATACATATACATATACATACATGTGTGTGTACACACACACACACGTGTGTGTGTGTGTGTTGTGGTTGGCTAATTGTTTGTGCTTTGAATCTTATGCTCATTTTCCTACCTCACAGTATGTATATGTATATGTATATGTATATGTATATGTATATGTATATGTATATATATATATATATATATATATATATATATATATATATATAGCATTGGTGATGGTTTTCATTTCTTTTGAATGTCTTGTTTTCAATTCTTCTATTGATTGTGATAGGAGTTACATTCATAGCATTTAGTCTTATGGTTGGCTAATTGTTTGTGCTTTTAATCTTATGCTCATTTTCCTACCTCACAGTATATGTATATATATATATATATATATACATATATATATATATACATATATATATATATATACATATATATATATATATATGTATATATATATATATACATACATATGTATGTATGTATGTATACATATATGTATGTATGTATGTATATATATGTATGTATGTACATACATACATACATACATACATACATACATACATACATATATATATATATATATATATATATATATATATATATATATATATATATATATTGTAAAGCGGAAAATCGATCGAACCCTAGTTGCTCTCCCCTCTTCCAACTCCAAGGAGAGAGAAGGGAGGTTGCTAGGGTTGATGGTTTTCACTTAGGGAGACTTTACATTCAAAAGAGGGGTTGAAACCCACAAGATCCAATCCCACACAATGCAAAATTGGATGCTAAATGCGTTTCAAGGGTTAAGACAGCAAGGCTACCCTCTTTTGTAAAGAATGTGCATAGAAGAATTAAGCTAGGAATGCATAGAAAGTGAGAAAGATTCGCTTATAAACTGAGATAGGGATACAGGATGAAGCTGCGGACCTGGAATTAGCAGTAAAATGTCGATACGGCGCTGTCCTGCAAATTTGAGCGAAAGTTGATGGGACGATGGCGCCCGGCGTGCACACGGTCCTCCGAAAAATCCATGAAACGAAGGGGGATCTGTTCGTCTCTGCACAAAGATTCCAGATCTTCAATTTCAGCCGCGTACCTGCAACCTACACACAGAAAAGCGAAGACGATTGGGAGGTTAGGGATTAGGGGTTTGCCCTTAGGTCAAACCCCGGTTTTGGAATTAACCAAGAAATGAAAAATGTTGTAAATGTAAATGTTTGTAATGTAAAACAAGTACTAATACCTTGTTGTAAGGATGTTTGTATCCTTATGTGCGAAGGTATAGATGTTGTTGTATGTTGTATGTTGTAGTAGTATGTAGTAAGTGATCTCCTCTTCAATGGTTGAATCCTTGTCTTGAATGCAACACTTAGCCTTGAATGGAGACTTAGAAGGAATGCTTGAATGCTTGAATGCTTGAATGCTTGAATGTTTGAGTATCATTTCCACGTCTTGTACACATATGTCCTTTTTTACCCAAAATGGGAGAGGAAATGGAGTTTATATTCTTGTCAATTAGGGTTAATAAACTGATTTTCCCGACCTTAGGCCGACCAAGAAAGATAATTTCCAATTTGCAAACAAAAAGACCCGAAGTCCCATAGGAGACTGGGCCCAAAATAGGGCCAGGGACCAGGGCGCTGGGCGCCATGGTCCTGGGGGACCAGGGCGCTGGGCGCTCTAGTCCCACCTCCCGAGACAGCAGGGTGCAAAGGAGGTTCAGGCCAGGGTGCTTGAAAAATGCAGTTTTTGGTGTCGTGGACAAGTTTCGGGGTCTCCATTCAGGTTCCGTGTTGCGTCGCCATCGTGAAGACCGAAATGCAGTCGAAATTGCAAGTGTCGCAATTTTAGGACGCTACATTTAGCCCCCACTTTAGCGGGAGTATGTATGCTCATACTTCCGGTAAAGTACAAGGAAACACATTGAAAGACTTTCACCACGTCAAGGAGGCAAGACACACCAAGCCCCCCAGTGGACTAAGGATCTTACGACTTCGATTGACAGAGTAAAAGGGAAGATCACGAGGGAAAACCACGACTGTCAGTAGTAAGGTTCCCTCACTATGAGTCATGCAAGAGAAATACCAAAAATTTTCAAGGCAAAGCTAAGTTCACCTAGAAATTTTCAAGGGATAGACGGGGTGTATGCCCCCCTACGTTAAAGCGATCGCACACGCCTCAACGGGGGTGATTGTTTTAACGTAGTGATACACATAAGAAATGAGAAAGGAAAGGAGCACGTTATCGCAAAGATTTAGCCCCCAAGTGTGAGATAAACCCAAGGATAATAGACACAAAACACAAAGCACGAGGTGACTTCGCTTTCCTCGGGTCAGTATGTTGTATGATAGTTCATGTATATATATCATATGTATGTATGCATAATTGTTCTTCATTCCCCAATCAAGGAAGGTCACCTAGAAGAAGGGAACACATGTGTCTTTTGAGTCAACATTAGAGAGACCAAAAGAGATCTCAATGCTTTGCATCGTCCTCAAGTAGACAATACTAAGGACAACAAATAGAAGAATGAGAATAACATATAGAAGAAGTAACACAAGAGAGGAGGAGAGAATCTGCTATGCTAATGTAACTAGTCTAGCACGTCATCTACCCCCCGATCTTGCTGATCAATGTTTCGGGAAGGCAGGGAACACGCTAGAGGAGGAACATCCAACACAGCAGATGGAGCTATCACAAGATCCAAACAAGGGCTATGTTCATGTTCCAAGCCACGTTGTTCTTGTCTAGGAGCTAGGATAAGTGCTTTAGAAAATTCGTTAGATAAATGGTTATCAATATCAACAAGTTCATATTCACTATCAGAAGCAAGAGAAGTAACATTTTCATCATGAATAACATTTTCATCTATAACATCATCAAGATTTATAAAAATAGGGTCTTTAATTCGCATAGGATCAAGACCATCATGCATCTTATGTTTAGGAGATTTTGGAGAAAATGGAATAATGCTTGTTGAAGGTGTTTTTGGAGATTGTAAAGTTTGAGAAGCAGCTGCTTGAGCTCTAAGACGACGCTTTCGTCGGCGTTCACGCGCAGAACGATTTCGTCTAGTCTTAGTAGGAAGTGGAGAAGATTGAGGAGGAGGAATGTTCTCATCCTTATCACTTGGGTGTTTAGGTTGTGGTCTCTTAGGCTGGATAATAGGAGAAGAAGAAGGTCTCTTCTCTCTATAAAAAGAAGGAGGAGGAACTGCTCCATATAAAGGAGGAATTTTTGGTTTAGGAAGAAGACCAAGTCCATCATGACGAGGAGGTATAGGTCTACTTTTAGAAGGTTTATTAGGCATAGACATAGTCACATCCATAGGGATGGGTTGGGAATCTTCTTGAGGAAAGACATTAGTTTTATCTTTCAAAGGAAGAACTTCCTTCTCAAGAACGATAGGAATATCAAGTTTGGGTGTTCTAGGTTCACTTAAAGATAGGATCATATCTGTTTTCCATTTTTGATAAGATTTGAAAAGATGATCACTTCGTGGAGGAAGAGATTGGAATTGTTTAGGCCAAAAATAATCAATAGGAACGCTAGAAGTTCTTTCAGCTGGTTTAAAGAGACTATGATTGACAGTAACAACTTCACCATTATGGGGAAATTTCAAACATTTGTGAATAGGAGAAGCAATAGCTTTCATGGAAGATAGCCAAGGATAGCCAAGCTTCACACGAAATTGTTCGGATGAAGGAATAATAGCAAAGTTCACATCAAGGGATTTGTTATGAACTTCAATAGGTAATGTAATAGAACCAATTGCAGGAGAAGAAAATGCATCAAATAGGTTCTTTAGGGTTTTCTTGCTGCTCTACAAAGTTAATCACATTCGGAGTCATAGACACAAGACCATCAGATGAGAGAGAGGAATCACTAGTCTCAATCGCATTAGAGGTATGAGAAGGTAATGGATCAGTAAAAATCTGAAGATTTTGGTTAGGAGGAGCTACAGATGTATTGCCTTTATCATTCACTCCAGAAACAGAGATACTATTATTATCAATCAAATCTTGAATTTTACCCTTTAAAGAAAAACATTTTTCAATATCATGCCCAGGTTGACGATGAAATTGACAAAAAGATTTGTTATCAAAATAAGGTGAAGTAATCTTTGCAGGATCAATTTGCCTTATAGGAGGAAGAGTAAGCACATTTTGTTCCAATAACTTATTCATAATACTATGCAATGATTCATTCAAAGGAGTATACTTTCTTTCTTTCTTGAAAAATTTAGAAATAGGAGGCACACCTGATGCTGCATTCACATTGTTGTTGATGATGTTTTCATTGAATTTGATGGAATCTCTGTTCGGTTTAAACTTCCCAAATGGTTGTTGACTGCTATCACCCTTATCACTCGGAGCCATAGGATGTGATTGTTCCATTTGACTCACAGTCAGTTGATAATTGTGAAGAGTTGCACACAACTGTTGGAAAGAAGTAAACTCAGAAAACAGAAGTTTGTCTCGAATATCTTTTTGTAAATTAGAAATAAAGATTCTTTGAATATCATTGTCAGGCACTGGAAAAGAAATTTGAGCATACAAATGCTTATATCTACCAATGAAATCAGTCACTTTTTCTTTAACACCTTGTTTACAATGCATTAAATCAATCAAAGTAACTTTAGGACTTATATTGTTTTGAAATTGTTGAATGAAAGCATTTGCAAGTTGTTCGAAAGAAGTAATAGGATAAGAAGGCAACGAGCAATACCATTGTAGGGCTTTGTCTCTTAATGTTCTAGTAAACAGTTTTGCAAGCAACCTTTGGTCATAAGCAAAATCGGTACATATTGTTTGAAAAGTCTTAACATGTGTTAGAGGATATCCTTTACCATTATAAAGCTCCAAATGCGGGATTTCAACATGTTTAGGAGGGATAGCTCGAACAATGTCAAGAGAAAGTGGGCTCGCAACATCAAATGTGGGAACACTAAACTTAGATTGATTCATAGAGGCAATTTGTTGCTGTAAAGAGGAGACAGTTTGTGCAAGATTGTTAATGGTCGCTTCAGTCGAAGAATTCATATTAGATGTGTTAGATTGAGATGGAGGTGTTATGTTATTGAAAGAAGGTAAAGAGTAAGGTGGTGGGACTCTATGATAATTAGTCATAGGAGATGATTGGACAGGAGGAACACTACAAGGAGGAATGGAATGATTAAACGAATTGCCCCCTTGCATCATGTTCATTTGTGAAGATGTAATAGGAACACTCATTGAAGGAATGAATGAAGAAGTCGGATTGAATGAAGGAAGAGGGTTAATTGAAGAAGAAGGATTTCCCCCATGACTGGTGATCACAGGAGGAATGTCTTGTATAGAAGTAGTCATTATGTTTGATGTAAAGGTAGGTATGCTAGCAATAGAAGTTGTCAAAGGGATAGAGTGATTGACTTGAGTGGGAGGTTGTGTATAACCTAAAGTTTTGGTACAACTCTTCATAGGCATCACATTCGAATCCACAATGTGTGCAATACCACGCAAAATATCAATTCCATTCTTGTCACTTTGAAGCATATGTTTTAAACCCTCAATTAAAGGAAGAGCTTGACTATCGGGGTATTCTTGAGACATCCATTGTCGAAAATCATCAAATTGGTTATCCAATTTCGCAAGTTGTTCTACAGAAACCTCATGGAGAGCTTCTTCATCATTAGGAGGATTAGAGGAATTACCCATGTCCTCATTAAAAAGGCTATTCAAATTAGGTTCCATCTCCTCGGTAATTAAACCTCGGAAAGACTTAATTCTAAGGCTTCGTCTAACGGGAATAGTGTAAGTAGGGCTTATTGTTGTAAAACTCATGCACCAGAAAGAGAGAGAAGATTTTGAATTTAAAGGTAGCAAATTTCAGTAAAATCAGCCAATCTTCTAGATTTAAGCTGTTAAATACAATCAGGACAATCTCCCAAAATTTCAGAAAAAATGTCAGGGACCATGGCGCTCAGAGTGCACACGGTCCCGACAACTTTTTTCGAAATTTGCAGGGATGAAAGTTATGATGATTTTAGAGCTAATCTAAAAAAATTGAGTGATTTTACGATCTGTAGATAGGCCAAATTAAAGTTGCAATCTCGAAATTGAACCCTACCAAGATTGTCGAAAAATGCAAAATTTGAATTTTGAAAAAGAGAGGGAAATTGAAAATTTGAATTTTATGATTTTAGAGGGAATACCAAAAGCAATGCAAGTTTTGAAATTTAAAAGTTGACTCAATTTCACGCAAAATTCAATTTTGAAAGCGGAAATCAAAGTTGTTGTAATTAGGCACTTAATTTCAAAAGTCACAAATTGCAAGAATTTGAATAAAGCACTGAAATTTCGAATGAATGCCAACACACTTTTCAGATTTAGGATAGTAAGAAACACAATTTTGACACAAAATTTCAATTTCAATGATTTTTGAATAATTAGAAGCCTTAATCCAAGCAATCACAAGACCAACTTTGACTGTAATTTTGAAAGTGTTATAATTGATAAAATCAGCCAAAATTCTGGATTTTAGCAGGAAAATACAGTAAGATCTAGCTCCCGAAATTTCGAAAAAAATATCGGGGACGATGGCGCTCGGAGTGCACACGGTCCTCGCAACTTTTTTCCAAATTTTCAAGGATGAAAGATATTGTGATTTTATTGCAGAATCCAAAGTTACAGCTGATTTGGAGATGTTTTGATCAGTGAAATTATCAGTCAAAGGTTGAATCAAGAGGGTTTCAAAAATTAGGGTTTTGACACTTAACCACTTAATTTTCAAAATTAAAGCACAAATATGAACTGATAATTTGTAATAGAAGGGCAGATCTAAAACAAGCATTAACATTTAGACATTTCACAAGCTTAATTACTAAAAAGAAAATTTAGGGTTTTTATGCAATTAACCTCTAAAATTTGCAAAAGATCAAACATGGAAATGTAATCAAGGAATCAAATTTTCAAATCTAACGATGAATAATCAGAAAGGATGTTCACGTCGGGTTCACCAAAATGTAAAGCGAAAAATCGATCGAACCCTAGTTGCTCTCCCCTCTTCCAACTCCAAGGAGAGAGAAGGGAGGTTGCTAGGGTTGATGGTTTTCACTTAGGGAGACTTTACATTCAAAAGAGGGGTTGAAACCCACAAGATCCAATCCCACACAATGCAAGATTGGATGCTAAATGCGTTTCAAGGGTTAAGACAGCAAGGCTACCCTCTTTTGTAAAGAATGTGCATAGAAGAATTAAGCTAGGAATGCATAGAAAGTGAGAAAGATTCGCTTATAAACTGAGATAGGGATACAGGATGAAGCTACGGACCTGGAATTAGCAGTAAAATGTCGATACGGCGCTGTCCTGCAAATTTGAGCGAAAGTTGACGGGACAATGGCGCCCGACGTGCACACGGTCCTCCGAAAAATCCGCGAAACGAAGGGGGATCTGTTCGTCTCTGCACAAGGATTCCAGATCTTCAATTTCAGCCGCGTACCTGCAACCTACACACAAAAAAGCGAAGACGATTGGGGGGTTAGGGATTAGGGGTTTGCCCTTAGGTCAAACCCCGGTTTTGGAATTAACTAAGAAATGAAAAATGTTGTAAATGTAAATGTCTGTAATGTAAAACAAGTACTAATACCTTGTTGTAAGGATGTTTGTATCCTTATGTGCGAAGGTATAGATGTTGTTGTATGTTGTATGTTGTAGTAGTATGTAGTAAGTGATCTCCTCTTCAATGGTTGAATCCTTGTCTTGAATGCAACACTTAGCCTTGAATGGAGACTTAGAAGGAATGCTTGAATGCTTGAATGCTTGAATAGGAATGCTTGAATGCTTGAATGCTTGAATGTTTGAGTATCGTTTCCATGTCTTGTACACATATGTCCTTTTTTACCCAAAATGGGAGAGGAAATGGAGTTTATATACTTGTCAATTAGGGTTAATAAACTGATTTTCCCGACCTTAGGCGGACCAAGAAAGATAATTTCCAATTTGCAAACAAAAAGACCCGAAGTCCCATAGGAGACCGGGCCCAAAATAGGGCCAGGGACCAGGGCACTGGGCGCCATGGTCCTGAAGGACCAGGGCGCTGGGCGCTCTGGTCCCACCTCCCGGGACAGCAGGGTGCAAAGGAGGTTCAGGCCAGGGTGCTTGAAAAATGCAGTTTTTGGTGTCGTGGACAAGTTTCGGGGTCTCCATTCAGGTTCCGTGTTGCGTCGCCATCGTGAAGACCGAAATGTAGTTGAAATTGCAAGTGTCACAATTTTAGGACGCTACATATACATACATATACATACATATATATACATATATATATATATATATATGTATATATATATATATGTATATATATGTATGTATATGTATGTATGTATGCATGTATGTACATACCATGCATACATACATACATACATATACATACATACATATACATACATATATATATATATGTATGTATATATATATACATATATATATATATATACATACATATATATACATATATATATATATATGTATGTATATATATACATATATATATATATATACATACATATATATATATATATACATACATATATATATATATGTATGTATGTATATGTATGTATATGTATGTATGTATGTATGCACATACATACATACATACATACATACATATATATATATATGTATGTATATATATATATATATATATATATATATATATATATATATATACTATGAGGTAGGAAAATGAGCATAAGATTAAAAGCACAAACAATTAGCCAACCATAAGACTAAATGCTATGAATGTAACTCCTATCACAATCAATAGAAGAATTGAAAACAAGACATTCAAAAGAAATGAAAACCATCACCAATGCTAATGTCTTCTCCATTGACCTCCATTGTTTCTCTTTTCCTCCAAATGTGTTGTGGCTATCACCTAAAAGGTTGCAAGTGTGATAGAAGAAAGATGATAGCAAAATCGTCACCATGAGGATACTAGAGATGTGGTTGAAAAAGATTGATGAAAGAGACCAATTTATAGAGAAATTGGAGAAAGGATGAAATTAGCATGAAAGATATGAAAGAGGCAATTTGATTCAAAAATGGGAAAATTGGATTGAAAAGAGAAGGCTATGACACCTTCTATGTCATGACTATGACGAATTTCCCATGCAAGGTGTGAGGACAAGTTGCTATGTCAAGAGTTATTGCATGTTTCTATTTTAACACTTATGACAAATTGAGAGAATCATGCTTCCAACTTATGACAAAGGAAGCACAAAAATAGGAGCAACTAGAAGAGGATAATTAGTGGGAAATTAGATTTGAAAAATTAGCAAATTAGGTGGAAAGGAGGAATTAGAAAATTAGGAAAATATAAATGAGGAAAGTAGGAAATTAGGTGACATTAATTAATAAATTCTCATTTATTAATTAATTCACAAAGGGTACATAATTAGCTAGTTAAATGAAATATTTATTTGTGACAAGAGGGACCTAGGATAAATAAATTTATTTAACCTAGAGGGAAAAGTTAATAGGATTAAATGATTAAATCATAAAACCCTAGAAGAAAAATTATAAATGGAAGGATGTCAATTAATTGAAACAATTGATATAAGATCGATCATGATTAAATAATAAAGATTTGATAATTGATAAAGAACCGATGTTGACTGACAAAGATCAATGACAAATTGATCAAAAAATGATTGACAAGGGATCCAAAAGGATCGAAAATGATGATAATTGATCAAAGATGATTGAAAATGACAAAGATAGAGGAAAAAACCCTAATTTAACATCAATTAGGATTGACAATGTCCAATTTACATGATAAGATGATTACGACTGAAGATTGCAATTTGAAAATGATATTGACAATACCTAATTGCAAATGCGAAAAACACAATCGAAGGGGAAAGAAGTACAAAAGAATGACAAAATATCGACAAATGATAAAGATCAAGTGCGTGACATAGAAGAAATGTTAATAAGATGTGAAAACCCTAAAAGAAGGTAACCCAGCCATGTTAGAGTATGACACTGCAAGCGTTGACCATTTTTAGATGCCTACATTTTGCCCCTCTTTGAGACAATGCGATTATGAGCATTGTCTCAAAGAACAATCAAGAAATATGCCCCAAACAACAATTAGGATATATGTATGCCCCTCAAAAAATTGGGCGAAAAAATTAGAAAAGAGGCCAATTTGTCAAAAATAACACCAACATTAGACCAAGAGGATTGCAATGGCTAACAGAAGAAATGTTAGTAAGAAGTAGAAATTAGACGAAGAACAATTAGTGGTGAAGAAAACTTGCTTTCACAAATGCACAAATGTAGGTGAGAGCCTTTATTTTCTATGGAAAAATGGATGTGGTGCACCATGGCAATGAAGGCCAGGGTGATAATGCAATCCCTTTGCATAAAACAGATACATTGCAGACAAGGAATGAGTCATAAACAACCTAAGACATTACGTGTGTCAAGGATCGAGGTATGTGCGGCGTTCACAGAGCGAACGTACTTATCATAAACACCCAAGACATACTTGCCCCAAAATGTTAGAAACACTTCGCAAACAGAAGATAAAAACAAAAAAGGACCATGAGCCATCCCGATCACTCTAAATCACTCAGTGACATCATCGAGTAACATAGGAAAATGGTCGAAGATAAACCAATAAAAAGATAAGACTCACAAATTCAGAAAAGTCAAGCAAACATTTTGATCTTCATTGCCAAAGTGATAGTGTTGTAATAAAAGGACAATCATGCAGTCTGGTTTCAGGGAATGTTGTACCTCATCTAAGACAGGACACAGTCTGTCTAAGATAGGACACAGTCTGGTTTCGAGTATACCACACCCTGTATAAGACCCATGATAATGTTGAAAAAGACCAATGATAATATTGATGTTGTTGATTGATAGGACAACTTCGATCAGGTTGAATGCTTGGTTGATTGAAAAGTTCATCTATTGATGCGTGATTTCGTTAAGCACAATTTTTAACTATGTTTCTACTAGATATCTGCTAAAATGTATGTCTATGTACAAAAGGGAGAGTTTATTGATGGAATGAAACAAAAGTGACTATTTTTGGAATTTTTATGTTTTCAAATTTTGAGCGTTTTTGAATTTTATTTTGTTTTTGTTTTTTTAGGACATTTTACAAAAAAAATTGATTTTTTTAGGACGTTTTATGATTTTTTAAAAAAAATTCAGGACATTTTATGATTTTTTTGAAATTTTTTCAGCACTTTATTTGATTTTTATTGATTTTTTATGAGTTTATCCCCAATTTCTAGCAAGGGAAGGAATATGACAAATGGATAAGCTTGTTGAAATGTTGGTGGATAGAAGGAAGATAAAGGCCATTTATGATGGAGACAAAGCAGATTCAATTTCCAAGGGCTATTGCATGATGGGAAAAGGGATGGGATATGACAATGTAAAGCAATGGAATGGTGTGAGGGACATGTCAAGAGGTTTTTGAAACCATGTTTTTTATTTTATATCCTTATGTGATATCAAGATCAAGGGACTGAAAAGAGTGTATGGATGGTGACAATATATGTTTAAGACAAGCAAGATCAAAGATAGATAAGGGATATGAATAGGATAGGGATGTGATAGGCTAAGGGATAATGAAAAAAGGTTGCAATAAGCCAATAAATATGGACGAAAGGTTGTAATAAGCCAAGGAATATGGATGAAAGGTTGTGTTGATGTGGCTAAAGTCATGGAACTATGACTCCATCCAGCCAACACGAAATAGAATGATCTTGTCGAGTATCCTATCCTCTCTTAAGATAAGGAAATCCCTAATGTTGTTTTTAATTGATCAATGGGGACGACCTCAAGGTTTCGATTGTCAGGTCTTGACTGCAGGATAACTCAACAGTTGATGTGTTTTGCTGGAAACATAAGGGGACTTACGTTTTGCAACAAGCTGGTCTGCTATGATTTTCAAACTGCAAAATAAAAGCAAAAGAAGAAGGGTTAAGAGACCTAAGATTAATAAGGCTGGTATGCGGGTAGACAGATTCAACATAACCAATCCCTGCTTGGCCAGAATAACTAACCTCGCATGAATGGTGCAATCTTCAAGGCAACTTGGAAGATTTTCAGACTGCAGAAGCATGGCTAAGCACCCAATTCTAGCGCAGCTCAGACAGACACCTGCAATTGAACTAAACACAATCAAAGGCTCAGGCTAACCATACACAAGGACATACAATCAATATATCTTCAATGGTATGAGCCTGAATCCATCAAATACATGCACACCAAAAGATCTATCTAAATTGCTGAAAGAAACCATGCAAACAAACTAAAACCAAGACGATAAACACCAAATCAATGTCCATTATATTGATTCTAGCTGCCTATTACAACAATTTTTGCAGCATCTCTATGCTACTCCTAAAATTTAACCTTCTACAAAACTCTAACCTATTCTAACTAAAATCTAATAGCCTAACTAGAGTCTAACTATCTAACAATCTAGCAATCTAACCCTTTACAAAAGAAAGGCCTTTGCCTTTTATAAATTTTACAATATGAATCGATGGGCAGGATTGACTGCATCCAAGGGTTGCAATCTGCCTTCTAGAAGCTAGCAGCTTTAACCCATGCCCACTCAATTCTCAGTTATCCTCCCAACCACTATCTCAACTACCTATCACTATTTGGATTCAATTTGGGTTTATCTGGTAGTTGAAAATAGATGACCTATGTCCCCTCACTTTGAATTCATTAGACGGGACCCACAGAAAACTTTACATTAAACAATTTCAGTTTTTAAAACTGAATTTTTGGAATATCTTTTAGTTGTGCATTTCTCGAGAATGTATAGAGTTGTAACATTCTGAATGTTCTTCAGTATTTGGTTTCGGTGGTGGACTTCAACTTTGTAGTCTGGTGGTTCAGGTGGTGGCACGCATCTCCATGCTTTGCTTTGGTGCTATGTGGTGCGATCCTACATTTCCTCTTCTTTTCTTCCCATCTTTGCTTGAGATCCTTCCTCAATTTGCATTTCAGGCTCTCCCGACGACGCCTTCGACCTGCAAACAATCAATTTCACCTTTAATCAATCAATTTGAAAAACTAATTAAATTAATTTGACAAATATTAAATTTATTTAATGTCTGGCTTCGTCTTAGTGGAATTTGGGCTTGAGAAGCTCTTGGTGCGACTTGATGAATTTAAAATTCAATCATTTTGAAAATTCACCCCCTTAAGTGAATTTCGGGCCTGTGAAGTCTTTTGCAGGACTTCGACTTTGTAAGTTTTAGAAAATGTGTTCCTTCAAAAATTGGGCTTGAAAGACCTTTGAGAGATGTGTCTCTTAAGTTGAAATTTGCTTCACCTAAGTTTTTCGGCCGATAGAGGTGAAATGTGAGATTTTGCTTTTAGACATTTTCCCTTTCATTTTCGGCTTCTAGGCTGAATTTGTGATTTGAACTCATTACTCTCGACTTTTAGCAGATATCCCCCTTTGCACGAATGCCTTTCTAGCCACCAAACTCAGGGCTATGAGAAGAAATTCACAATTTTGGACTTTCTTCATCATTTTAGGCCAAATGACCATTTGTGTGAACTTGGGAGATATTGAACTTTTCGGCCAAAATGAAGTATTTGCGCGATTTTGGTCTTTTTTGGGCAAGTTGAGAGTTTTTGCGCGATTTTAATTGATGTGTGATTATGAACTTTAGTTCATTTTTGGGATCTGAAGTCATTTTGTAAGATTTACCCTTCATTTCATCTTTTTGGGAAAACAAGAGATTTCACACGACTTTGATTCTAAAGGGTTTTTCGGCATAAAAGATGACTTTGGCGCGATTTTAGCCTTCACTGCATTTTGGCCTGCATAAGGTTTTGGCACAAATTTGTTTCCTTCTCCCATTTCAGCCTTATGAGCTGATTTGAGAGTCCTTGTTGGCATTTCGGGTTACTAAGATAAAATGCGCGATCTTGACACTTGAAGATTTTCGGCTTGAATGCTTATATTTCACGATTTTCATTTTGCTTCCCATTTCTGCAACTTTGGGTATAATAGAAGAAATGCAACTTAGGGTTTTTCAGCCTACACAACAAACTTGGGAGATTTGGATTCTGGAAAAGTTTTCGGGTTAGTTGAGCTTTTTGAAAGCCTCTGAAGATTTTCGGGATGAAAAGCAACTTTGCAAAATCTACACCTAATGTAAGTTCTTTCCAGTGACTTTGGTCATTTTGCATGATTTTTGAACTTGAGTTTTTGCGAATTTGAAGACTCTTTATGTGATTTTTGGGTAATGAAGCCATAATACGTGATTGGGAACTTAGCATTTCGGCATTTTTCCTCTCATTTAGGCTTTTTGGACCGCTTTGTGAGTTTTCAGTTTGCATTTAGGTCTGGGAGGATTTCGGCAAACTTGTCTTCTCTATTTGCCTTCTGTCAAATTCGGGCCTATGGGCGATTTTGGAAGTTTTTGAAGTTTGCTTTAGCATTTTCGGCTCATAAGATTATTTTGAGAGCTTTAACGTTTTCGCGATTCTGGCTTTTGAGCCGAAAATGGTCTTTGTTTTGCACTATGAAATTCGGGATTTGGTGGCTTTGAAAGCCTAAACCTCTCAGCAACCCTCTCTCTAAGAAAAATAGACAACATGATTATTTGTTTGTGGGTTAACAACAACCTTATCTTCTTGCTGAGTACTGGCTCGATGTTGTGCTTCCTCTAAGCGAATTTCAAATGCCTTCATTAGATCCTTAGCTGAATTTGAATTTAGGATGTTTGTACTTTCTAGCTCCCATGTGCATTGATATTTCTCTCTCCATCTCTGCGAGAAAATACCAAATACGGGGGTTCCCTATGAAGCAAGGGGTGTGTGTGCATTACGCACAACGGGTTGTAATAAGTCAATGGATAAAGACCAAAAGCTATGATAGATTGAAAGTTGTGAATAGGATGCATGACATTAACAAAGATACTCACCCTTGTCAAGATCAAAGGTGGAAAATGGGATATGGACATGAGGGACGATAGGATAATGGAGGAGTATGATAGGGTATGATAGGATATGATAGGAAGGACAAAACCTGCCCCCAAGTACGAAATGCAAAAAGTTCATGGATTACGAATGATGCTTGTTTGCCAAGTTTTCATCATGGTACTTGCCCAAGGCGCCTATTTGCCAAGTTTTCACCAGTGGATGAATTATTTTTATTTACTATTTCTCTTTTTTGTTTTTTTGCTTTTTGCTTTTTGCTTTTTTTTTTAATTTTTTAATTTTTTTTACTTTTTGGAAGAAAATGGACACATGATAGGGGATGGATGAAGGACTCAAGCATCCTTTGTTTGGATAAGATCCTTGAAAAAGTGGACCATAACTATTAAAAGTATGCTTAAGGACGTTGGCATGATAATGACATGGAAATGAGATTAGACTAAGGATTTAGGCCAAAGATTGGATAGGATGGATGAAAGGATGGAACAAACATGATGGATAATGGATAGGGTATTGGAAGAATTGGGCTTGAGCTGATGGAAATTCTGGCAAGATCAACATTGGCACACAACTTGAGGGGTGGTGGACTGATGGAGGAAAAATGGATCTCAAATTGTGAGATTGGGATGGAGGAAAGGCTACGGATTTTGGGACATAAGGACCCAAAATAGATGAGGAAGGTGATGGAGGAATAAATCTGTAAGGTTTGGATGGAGGAATAGAAATTTTGGATGCCAATTTTGGTGCTTCTTTAGACTGTTGTGCTTCAAGAAGCTTCTTAGGGATCCACATGGTTTTTTATTTTTCATTATTTTGTAGTTCTTTAGAATGAATTGCTTGCACAAGTGATTTAGGAACCCATATAGCTTTTGACTTTTCTTTCTTTTGCTCATTGGTCCTTTGTGGCCTTCTAGACATTTCTTCTTCTTTTTGGATCACATTTTTCTTTGCTGTGACATGTTGATTAGACTAGACATGTTGATCCTTGACTGTATGTGGATTGTTGGACTTATGACTTTTATGCTTGGCATCCCAATTGCTCAGAGAGGGAAAGGAATGTGTGGATGGATAGGAATGAAATGGAGGTCTTTTGGATGGATGGAATGTGCTCAAGGATGTGTGCCTTTGTTGATCCTACATAGAGGACGAAGGGATATAAGGACCTAAAATGGATGGAAAGAATGAAAGACTAGGTGTATGTTTGGATTTGGGCTTGGTAGGGATTCCAATATCGTGAGGATGATCATTGAGGCCATGACCATTAATATTTTCTTTAACATGGAGGGTTTCTTGCTTGTGAAGGTCTACTCCTTTGCCTTTATGAATAGTTTGACCCGCAAGATACTCTTTACTTTGGGAAGAAGATGTGAGTCCATTATGAGGTGGATGTGATACAATGGTAACAATGGGATCATGAAGTGGACCAGACTTGACCAAGGTGGAGGAACCAATTATGCATGTAGGGGGTTCTTGAACATCTTGCACCAACATATTAGAATCATGAGGGGGATCAGGATCAATGATAATCTCTTCATGAGATGAAATGGAAGGAATGATGGGATCATCAAAGGAAATGAGATCTTGGGGTGTATGTGGAGGATTAGGACATGGAGATGGAGGAACATTTAAGGAATATTGTGGTGGACATGAAGCTGAAAGGATAGTTTGATCTTGACAAGGAGGAAGATCACTCTATTCCTCTTTAAATATGCTCTGCTCTTGACTTTCATTGGGATCATTAGGAATGGTAGAAGGGATATCTTGATCTTGATCAGGAAGTGGAATTTCAATGGGACTTGAAAAGGCATTATTTTCTTGGATAGGAATAGGGGGATTGTCAAAGGAAATGAGATATTGGGGTGTGTGTGGAGGATTAGGACATGGAGATGGAGGATCAAAGGAATCTTGCAAAGGATGTAAAGGGATGATAGCATCTTGTGGTAGACATGAAGCTAAAAGGATACTCTAATCTTGACAAGGAGGAAGATCATTAGATTCCTCTTTAAAGGTGCTATGCTGTTGATCTTCAATGGGATCATTAGAAAGGATGGAATGGATATCTTGATCTTTCTTAGGCAGTAGAATGCCAATGAGATTTAGAAGGACATTGTGTTCATGACGTGGAAAGGGATCATTTGGGATAGGATGGACTAGGATATCTTGATCTTGCTTAGGGAGTGAACTGTTGACATGACTTTGGATAGTATAGAAAGGGATGGTCGGAGTGTTTGGGAAAATGGGATCCTGGTCATCAATTGGAGGGAATGATAAAGTTTCAGGATCTTGATCTTGATTTGTTTTAGGACTCATTTTGTTATTCTCTAAATTATCCTCTTGATATGGGGTTGGACTTTGAACATGCATGGGGGATTCTGGCAAGGAATCAATGCTTGGACATGAGGGAGATGAGCTTTGAATGAGATCCTCTGAAATAGGTTTGATGGGAAATGAAGCACATGGTGGCATTGGGTATAGCATTTTTGAAGCATGACAGGGGTGCGCATCATGCATTGGATTAGCTTGGCAATCAAATGTGGATACATCTTGAGAAATTTCATCCTTGGGTGTATCATTTGATGAGGATGATATGGAAGGTTCTTGTGAAGCTTATAAAGAAGTAGGAATAGATGCCACTGGAGAGTCAATTTGTTTATGAGGGGATGAGCTATTGCTAGATAGAGGTGCATGATTTTGATCTTTCTTGGAAGAATCGTCAAGGAATATCTTTAAAAGCTTTGTAATAGAGCCATTTTTCTTTGGAGATGCATTTGAATCCTTGCAAGGTTTTGACATGGTTTGGTTTTGATTTTGGACTTGTTTTGGGACTTTGTTGAATTGGTCTGACATGTTTGAAACTTATCCTGATGTGAGTTACATTTTTGGTTTTTGAATGTTTGGTTAAAGTTACTCATGAGTTTGTTATTGATACTTGACTATCGGTTGAACAAATTGTTGACATTGTATAGTTGGTTGGACATATTCTTGAAATTTCACCATTGATTGTGTTGGCTGGACATGTTGGACCATTGGTGTATGTTGGATCATTGGTTGGATATGTTGGAACTGTTGGACCATTGATTGTTGTTGAATAAGTGGTTGAATGATTGGTTGTTGTTGGATCATTGGTTGTTGATTCAAAATTTGATCGAACAAGGTTTAACTTGGGATTTTATTGAATGAAGTCTTATTTGGAACTTGGTCAAACGAGACTTGATTTGGAACATGGTTAAAGTTTGTGCTCTTTGCTTGAAATTATTTCATCATCTCTATTTGTGAGAGGAGAGTAGGTATGTCTAATTTTTCAATAAGATCCTTCACATCAAGTGGCTCAAGGTTTGTATTTGAACTTTGAAATTTTTGAAGTGTTTTCATCATTTAGGATCTAATCTTGTAACTGTTTTTCACTTTTTGCTCTACGATCTCTCTTTCTTGAGCTAGTTTTTCCTTTAGTTTTCGTATTTAGACACTTAAATCATCATGATAAGTTTGACCCAAGTTTTGAGACATGTAGAAATTGGATTGACATGATTGATCGTTCAATTTTGATGACATGGATTCATAAGAAGGTTGGGACCTCTTTTCAACAAACATGTCACTATGCAATGCAACTAATGGAATTTACAAATGCAACTAATGGAATTTACAAATGCAACTTATGTTTTAGACTCTTTTTGGATTTTTGGAATGACAATGATTAAATGCAACTAAGTGAAACCTAGATGATTGACAATGCAACTTATGTTTTTGGACTCTTTTTGGATTTTTGGAATGACAATGGTATGCAACTAAGTGCAATCTTAAAAGATGATAATGCAATCTAGGGCAAAAATGAAACCTATGTTTTTGTTATTTTTCAAGATTTGGTCAAACTTTAAAATGAAACCCTGAAGACATAACCCTTAGGAAATTGAATTTAAGTCAAGACCTTAAAAGGACAAAGGACAAAATGACAATGTATCACCTATACGCTTGGATATTAAGCTAGGTTTTGACAAAATGATGTTGATGACAAAAGAACAAATGTTGGAAAAGGTCAAGACTCCCTAACAATGACTTAGGGTTTAATCTAAAGCTTTGAATTTTCAAGTTTGGCAAAACCAAATTTTGAGACTATTATGAAAAAGGACAATTATAATGACAATGACCTAGGGATATGGACCCAAAATATGATATGAAAATGATGTCAAGATGTGTTATGACTTGGAGATATGAAATAATATAAGATCAAGCTAAGACAAGACTAGGGTCTAGAATATGCAATGATAAAGCCAATGTGATATGGATATGTGAGGACCAATGACTTTGGAAATGCAAAATGCAACCTAGGCAAAGACCTACTTTAGTATGACAATGATAATGCAAAAATGTCACCTAAGTGAAAACCTAGCTTGGGTATGACAATGAAATGAAGACTTGGGGAAATGATTTTAAACCTAAGTGAAAAATGAGGACACTACAAATGAAAAGGACTACAATGAAGAGTAATTATTATGTCCTAAGACCTAAGTTTGGACAATGAAAAGTCTAACCCTAAGTGACATGTATTTTGAGACGAGGATTTCCAATGTTTGGACAAGCCATGTTTGAATGTTGGATGAATACTTGGATAAGATTTTGGACCTTTGTTTTGACTTTGTTTTGATTTGAAACTTGTGTTTGACTTGTTGGAATTTGTTTGAACTTTGATAACCAAGTTTTTTTATGACCACTTGTGAGAATTGTTTTTAATTCAACCTTTAACAAGCATAGAAGACAAGATGTTTGTTTGACTTTGACCCAAGACAATCATGCACCTTTAGCAAAAAATCCTATGGCTGGCAAGGATAATATTCATTGGATCTCACTTGGTTTCCCAACTACACCTACTCAAAGCAGATACATATAATATGCTTGACCCCACTAGATCCACCCCATTACACTCACTTCTCTGGGGAAGCCAAGCATCAGGTCCCATGAAAACTCCCCATGGCAAACTTTGTATCTCTACTAAGAGCTGTAAAAGTGTGAGACAAAATCAAAGGTCCAACCTCTTGTACCAATGAATAGAAGGTTTTTGGTCTCTAAGCACAAAGGTTTTTAGTCAAGGCATCCATTCAGGTGGGCATAGATCCGATAGATTTAATCGTCTGTATGCCATTCCGACACTTGTTTCTTACAACTTTTGTTGCAAACACAGTTATTTAGAGTGGTTTGGAAGAGCTTGGCCTTAGCCCGTCACCACTTTGGGTCATTCCCTCTCACCAATGCTTGTGCGAAGTGCCAGGCAAATCGGGAGGCAGACCCACTTCTAAGGGTAAAAACACACAAGCAAAATGAAAGAAAACATAGCATACATGATATTCTTTATCCCTTAGAAAAATGAAATGTTCTCTACACTAAGACAAATAGTCTTGCTTCAAAATTTGCATGATATGAGTTCATTGATCCATTTGCATCCTAGTTAAGACTAGATGAGGTTAATTCCACCTTAATTTGAAAAGGATTTGATCAATTCAAACCATGATTAAATGTAATTTGTTGTTCATTTTAAACCCTTGCATACATGAAATGCGAAATTTGTTGTTCTTTGATCCAAATCCTAATTAAGACTATGTGAGAATTGTAGGATTCATTCAAACCTCCTAATTAAACTATATGAAGAATTTGTGTTCATTAAAACCTCCTAATTAGGCTATGTGAAAAATTGTTGTTCATTAAAACCTCCTAATTAGGCTTTGCGAAAAATTGTCATTCATTGCATGTTAAGAAATCATGCATGAATCATTGTTTAAAGTTCATAAAACCCACATGCAATAATAGATCCTCACATAAAACCTGCATGCAACAACAAATTATTTCAAAAAACCTGCATGCAACCACATATCCACACATAAAACCTGCATGCAATAACAAATTAGTTCAAAAAACCAGCATGCAACCACATATTAGGACAAAAAACCTGCATGCAAGAACATATCAGCAACAAAAACCTGCATGCAAGAACAAATCCACACATAAAACCTGCATGCAAATATATCAACACATAAAACCTACATGCAAATATATTAGATGCATAAAATTATCATATTTACGTGTTCACGTCAGGTTCACCGAGAAAAATGTGAGGTAGGAAAATGAGCATAAGATTCAAAGCACAATCAATTAGCCAACCACAAGACTAAATGCTATGAATGTAACTCCCATCACAATCAATAGAAGAATTGAAAACAAGACATTCAAAAGAAATGAAAACCATCACCAATGCTAATGTCTTCTCCATTGACCTCCATTGTTTCTCTTTTTCCTCCAAATGTGTTGTGGCTATCACCTGCAAGGTTTCAAGTGTGATAGAAGCAAGATGATAGCAAAATCACCAGTGTGAGGATACTTGAGATGTGATTGAAAAAGATTGATGAAAGAGACCAATTTATAGAGAAATTGGAGAAAGGATGAAATTAGCATGAAAGATATGAAAGAGACAATTTGATTCGAAAATGGGAAAATTGGATTGAAAAGAGAAGGCTATGACACCTTCTATGTCATGACTATGAATAATTTCCCATGCAAGGTATGAGGATAAGTTGCTATGCCAAGAGTTATGACATGTTTCTATTTTAACACTTATGACAAATTGAGAGAATCATGCTTCCAACTTATGACAAAGGAAGCACAAAAATAGGAGCAACTAGAAGAGGATAATTAGTGGGAAATTAGATTTTAAAAATTAGCAAATTAGGTGGAAAAGAGGAATTAGAAAATTAGGAAAATATAAGTGAGGAAAATAGGAAATTAGGTGACATTAATTAATAAATTCTTATTTATTAATTAACTCACAAAGGGGACATAATTAGCCAATTAAATGAAATATTTAATTGTGACAAGAGGGACCTAGGATAAATGAATTTATTTAACCTAGAGGAAAAAGTTAATAGGATTAAATGATTAAATCATAAAACCCTAGAAGAAAAATTATAAATGAAAGGATGTCAATTAGGTCATGAAAAAATTGAAACAATTGATATAAGATCGATCATGATTAAATGATAAAAGATTTGATAATTGATAAAGAACCAATGTTGAATGACAAAGATCAATGACAAATTAATCAAAAATTGATTGACAAGGGATCCAAAAGGATCGAAAATGACAAAGATCGAGGACAAAACCATAATTTGACATCAATTAGGATTGATGATGTCCAATTGCTAAGATAAGATGATATGTATGTATATATGTATGTATGGTATGTATGTATATATGTATGCATGTATACTGGAGGATACAAACACAAAATAGTGTGTCGGCCAAGCCCAACACATTATCCAACATAAACAAGACACTCATTTTGACCTCCGCAAGATCTCTACACGCTTCTTTTTTCATACTTCATTTGCCAATGCATATACCGATATTACCGGAGTGGGGGAGGGTCATTCAGACCCAAAGATACTAACCAATTATTACAAAATTAAGCATAACATATCCAATCATCCAAAGATATAGACTCCACACATACCAAGAATACCACAACATAAAACTTGAAGAGATACTAGTGTCACGACCAAAACATCTAATAGTAGAACTCATAACTGATACCGGTACTAATGGGAACTCAAAATTCTGGAAAGAAGATCTTCTAGAGATTACCTCATCATATCACCTCCATCTAACTGCATCATAACATCTATCCATAACAAAGAACTGCACATAGCGATTATATATAGTTTCTGGACCAATCTGGATAACACAAAATTGCATATACTGTTCGGTCCAAACCAGATAGCTAGTTTGACATCAATGACAATAATATTCACACAAGTCTAACAAGGGAAAGATACAAATAACTTGCAATACTGAAACACACTATCTTAGGGCAAGATATAGAATGTTGTCAAGAGACTCATTATCTTTATAAAGAGAAAGGAATAGTTGAGTTGAAAAGAATAAGATATCCTTATCATGAAATTGTCCTTGGACCATTATGTCAAGCAACCAAGATCATGGCAAACACATATGGCTTCAAACACTATCTCAAAAACACTGTCATAGTGAACATATCATCATTAAAGCTCTTCACAGCTAACTTTCACACAACTCTAATATCAAATTTGCTTGCAAATTATTAACATCCACAACTTGTCAATTCACACTCCTCTCATGCCATTACTCACACATTTTCACTTGTTTATATACAAGATTAATCATTAAACCCTTAACTAGGTCAACCACAAACAAAATGAATAATATTACATAAATTTGGCAACCCAAACCTAAAATATTCATACGTCCACTCCAAGAGATAGAGAGGACCCAAAAACATCACAATACATCCTTTCCAAATGATTCTTGTAGACATATAAATCTGACCACTTTCTTAAATAAATATTTAATATTTATTTAAAACCCATCCCAGAAATTAATTAAATCTTATTTAATTAATTTCTTCATTTTCATCTATTTAATTAAATTACTCAATTTATTTAATTAAATTCACCTAAACCTTTTCTAGCCTTTAATTAAATAAATCACTTTATTTAATTAATTCCCCTTTCTTCCTTTTAATTAAATTTACATTTAATTAAATTAACCCTTGCATATAAATAAATCTAAAAAATCCTCCCACTTGTATTTTTGCAAGTTGCATCTATTTTAGTTGAAATAAAATATTTTATTTTAATTAAAATTCTTTTCCCTCATCCACTTGCAAAATCCTACATCTCCCACTTGCCTCCTAAACCTCTTCTAGAGCCTTCTAGATTCTCCTAATCATCCTAATTAGCCTAATTCATCTCTTAAACATTTCCACATTCCTTAAGAGAAGTCACTTCTCAAAAATGCCTCAAAGTCTTTGAATTGCATTAAAGGCTTTATGTCCTCAACAAGTTAACCTTCAAAGTCTTCCTAACCATTAATGGTTAACTTAACCCTCCCTTCATGGTTAGAGACTTTCTCTCTAACTTAACCCTCATCTAACCCAAGGGTCTCATCAAGCACTTATGGCTTTGACCCTAGTTATCCTATTAACCCTTGTACAAGAGCTTACCCCTTGGGTAAAAGCTTTATCCAATAGATAACCCTAACCTAACCACAACCTTACCTCCTAAGGTAACCTTCATGTCTCCTCAGGCATTTATTGCCTCTTGCATCTCCTCTCAAGCCACCTCTTGTTGACAATTGTCACCATTTCATTGGTGAAAATTGTAAACATGGATTGAGTAAACTTTCAATTCTAACCATTGTTAAGATTATTCAATCTTTACCCTCCATTGCCCTATTTTCCCTCTAAATAGAGCTCTCATTCCTCATTCTCCATATCCAAGTTTCATGCATCTACATTATAGTCTAATTTACTAAGCATTTTAGCCTCTCTTTGTTAAAAAATTATCATAAACATTTAGAAGCATCTCATTTCATATCATAGAATATTCATGCTAGTATATCATGTTAGGATAATTTGTTAATCTCATTATCATATTACTATCTTCATCTTAACTTAATCATCATAGATTTTAACATATCATATAGATCTTAGAATGCATTCATGCATATAGATCATAATATCACTCATTCTTGGAGTTGTCATTCCTAAGTCATTTTCTCAATGATATGAGAGCAAAACATTGGCTTTAGGGATCCTATGAGATAGAGAAGAATGGGACACCCCTTGGGAAGTTAAACTAGTTTAAATTAGTTTATATACTTGCACTGAGAGTCTCATTGGTATGTAGGTCATCTGATTTTGATTTATTCGTTTTGATTACCATGTTTCCCTGTGCACAATTCCAATGAACCACACATGCTAACACATCCTCCAAGGTTGACATCAAATGAAATGTGTAGATAAACATTAAATAATTTTAACCAATCAACCTAAAAACAAACCCCCAATGCAAATTACACAATGTGGATCTACATATGCCATGGTGAGACCCAAAACGCTAACCAAACTCATTCTCCAAAGAAAACCCAGACCAAAATAATATGATCCAAGTAGATACATCACCACAATCAACCAAAAACAAGACCAACTGACATCATAAAACTTTGAACATACTAACTCTACTTTCCAATCAATTCATCACTTGGAAACTGAACTACAACACTACACAAACCACATAAACATGTCCTCCAAATTGCAACACTTAAATCCACATATCCAAAAGCCACCAAACATTATCTGGACAAGTCCTGACAGACAACCTTACTGCCAAATACAACAACAACCAATTCTACCATCTAAGAAATAGAGGACCTATAGACTTAATAGTGAAATATACATAGAACATAAATAATATATCCAAAGACACAACACATAATCTTCACATATCAGAGGAATGCAAAGCATTCTTCCACTGGAACATTATATACTCTTTCCTACATATTGAAACTTCCACTACACCATCCTTTCGAAAAAACCTCAAAAAATTCACTAGACCACTCAACAATACCAAAACACATAGTGACATCAATGATAACACAAGACAAGTTTACATCAATGACAACACAACACAACTACTCAAGTTTCCAACATTCTCCCCATGTCATTGATGACAACACTTGTGTACCACCAATAAAAAAGACAACTAAACTCAACCTATATATCTCTCCCCCTTTGACATCAAGGACAAAAACATAAATTTAAATAGATCTTCCTTTTATTGAAACTCTTTCTCCTAATGAGTACGACATTGTAGACTGTAGCCTTACTTAGATTCTATCTTATCCTTTCAAAAATATCACAAATGACTACAATACTCCCCCTCACAAGGATATCATTCTTCTGTAACTATTTTCAAAAAGCCTCATCCTTATCTGATCCCCTACGAGTAGCAAAAACATCAATCCAGAAGAAAGAGCAGAGCCCTAACAGCTCCCCTTAGACAAATGTGCCACTGCTTATACTCTTTATGTCGTCTACATTTCTATCATCTCATATTTCCTATTTTTTCTTGAATCTTCTAAAGTCATTCCTACAATATTATCTTTAGTAACTTCTTCCTTTGTTGAATTTCTTCAATCTCCCACTTCTTTCTCTGTCATATCTGCATTATGTTGGCATTATGTGAACCAGTATGAGGACATAATGACATTGTATGTTGTCATTGATGTCAATATGCTGAAGAGGTGAGAATCGACATATGAGAGAATCAGTATAACACTGTGAACCGACATTTGTGCCAAAGTGAAGCGGTGTGCTTGTTCAAGGTGAACCGACATATGGTTATGGGAACTGGCACATGGAAGCATTGTATGACTACCGGTTGGTAGTCCCAACTTCAGGGTTTCCGGTTGAAGTGCTTCAAGCCTATGTGGCTCAACCGGTGACATTGTGTGATGTGTTAGCATTGTAACGAAGAACATATCATGTTGCCACGTCAGCCTTGTGTGCATGCAGGATCTTGCATGAAGGAGATTTTTCCTATCTACCTTGGGAATGTACGAAGTCTGTAAAACGATGATAATGTGTGATGCGTTATCAACCATCATGAAATTGGTGAAAATGGACGATGGAGAATATTTTGAGATTGGATCAAGACTGTTGCAATTAATGGAGTGTTCTCAATGGTCAAGATTGAATCGTTTGAATTCCTTAACCTAACAGGTTTAGGGTTTAGGGTTTATGCTACCGACCTATCTGTTTTCCTATAAGGTCGATGTTGTGTCTCTTTCTAAGGTTGTTGGCAAAAGTTGTGTGTGTGTATCCAAGAGAAGGGATACGTGATTCTTGCTAGACCAAAAGAAGAGAAGTGATACCTACAGAGTGTAAGTGCAGAAGGTGAAGAGGAGATTAAGTGGATCTATATTGGCATTGAGTGTTGTTACCAGATCATTGTAATACCTGTTGATCTCTAACCACCTCAACAGTTGGAAAATCCCTTAATAGGGTAGCCTTAACCGGCTTGTTGTAAATTCTTTAACAGGGTAATTCAAAGCTATTGAGTTCAAAATCCTTTAGCTATCGAGTTCTTGAAATCCTCTAACAAGGTAACCTTTAACAGGGTTTAACCCTTAACCGGGTATTGTAGCCATCCCTTAACCGGGTGATCTCTAACAGGATCGGTTCCTAGCAGAACCTTTTGTAATGTCTCTAACCGGACAAGGCTCCTAATAGTGCAAACTTCTAAAGAGTTCAAAAACAGCTTGTGGGTATTCATCCCCATCGTGGTTTTTCCCAGTTGGGTTTCCATGTGAAAAATATGTGTGTCATGTGTGATGCTTTTATCTTGTGATACTTTGCTATTGTTTGTCAAACATATAATGGTTATGTGTTTTATGCCTGTCATTAAAACATGTTGAACTAGCTGTTATTATGATCTGATGGTAGATTACCTGTTTATGCATAAGGGAGAAATGGTAAGTTAGTCTTGAGTTGAGTGAAAAGCTAAGTGAGTAATCGGTTAATGCTTGTCTCAGTCAGTCTTAGCTTTACCGGTTGCACTCTATTTCAAACCGGTGTCACTGTTTGTCAGTCATTTGAAGTGTCTGTTGTCAAACCAGTTTAGGACTGTATTTTTGCCTATACTGATTCACCCCCCCCTCTCAGTATCAGGTTTGTACTATCCGTTCATCATTGAGTTATCAATTGGTATCAGAGTGTCCTCCAGGTCCTCTATGTTATAAGCATAACCGCTTGAGGTAAAGATCCCAGTCTAATGATGAAGAGGGAAGGTCCAAAGTTTAACAGAGAAAATTTCAGTATATGGAAAGACAAAATGAAGATATTCATCAAAAGCATGGGTGCTCAACATTGGAGCTATGTTGAGACTATCTATGTTGCTCCTACCTATACCCTTAGCGATGACCAAAAGAGAGAGATGCAGGAGAATGGGCAAGTCATGGAAGCCCTAATTAGGAGTTTATCTAACATTGAGTTTATTGATGTTCAGGATAAGGTAAATCCCAAAGAGTTATGGGATACTCTTGAAAATATCTATGGCAGTGATGAACATGTAAAACAGGCTAAGGAAGAAAGCCTTAGAGGGAAGTTTGAAGATATGCAGATGGTTGAAGGTGAGACCATTCAACAATATGGAATAAGAATCAAAACTGTTGTTGGAGATATCAAGATTGTAGGTGGTAAAATAGAAGATGCCACTGTGGTAAGCAAAGTGTCATGCCCAAACTTTTGGACACAAACGGAATAATTTTTTTTTTTTTAAAACATAATCTAATAAAACTAAATTTGCTAAATAATGCATTAACAAGTCTTGTCTTAACTGCATTTGATTTCTTTCATCTAATAAATAATCTAAACACTAGATCAAGTAAGCAAGATAATCTAAATTAAATGCAGAATATTAATTCTCCAAAGAATTATTATTATCTCATCAAGTAATTAGTAATAATAATTTCGTTTAAACAAAAGTCTCTAAATAAATTTGCAAGAGATTTTATTAATCTCAAATAGCCTATTAATTGCCTAGGAATTAAATTAATTAGCACTAGCTCTTAGATTAAATAACCTATTTTTTATTATAACAATATAGTAATTTGCCTAAAATTTGACCAAAGGGGTCAATGAAGTCCATCATATAATTTACCCTATAAAATACATTTAATGTTTGGCCAATAAAAATAATTAATTCCACTAAGGCTAAATACTAACAAAAAGTATTGCATTTAAATTTCCTATAATAATAGACCCAAAAAGAATTTAAAATAAATTTTTAAATAACTCCTTAATAAGTTCTCCAAAAAAATACACTTATATCTTAATGAGTTAAATAAACCCAACAAGACCCCTTTTTTTTATATCTCTCTTAATGCTTTTTTTTATATTAAAAAGAATGAAAACCTAAACTCCTATAAAACTTTTTTACCCACACATATATTTTTGAACACATGTTGTGTTTGCCCTAACCCGAAATTTGGGTTAGGGCATGTGTGTGTGCCTTGAATTTTATGCAGGCTGGAGGAGGAGGAGGCGGCGATCAAGGCAAACGACGGTGGCCAAGGGGGACGACAGCGACCAAGGGGGACGACAGCGGCCAAGGGCGAAGGTGGGAACAACAAGCATCGGGCGGGGATACCCCCGGACGACACTGTGTTTACCCACAGTGCGGCCGAGCGCCGCCCATTGTGGGTAAACACAGTGGCGGCCGGGAGTGCTTACCACTGTGGTTGCCCACAGTGGGGGACTCTGTGCCGACCACTGTGGTTGCCCACAGTGGCGGCGCCGAGCCGTCCACTGTGGGTAGCCACAGTAGCGGCACGAGCCGTGCCGCCCCTGTACACAAACACAGGGGTTTGGCCTTCACCCGAAATCCGCTGGTCTATTATTTTTTTGCAAAAATAAATTCGTTTCTCTTTTATATATATTATATATATATCTCCCTTTTTTTTTTTCTGGAATTATAATGGTAAAAAGGAAAATAAGTTTACCAAACAGTGACATAATTTTTTTTTATAAAAAGATTAGTATTCTCATAGAATGTATATATATATATATATATATATATATATATATATATATATATATATATATATATATATATATATATATATATATATATATATATATATATATATATATATATATATATATATATATATATATATAAACATACTTTAGCTTGCTGTAAAATTATTTTTATCTTTTTAACTCATGCAGCAAACTGATAAAACAATGACAACATGAAATAGATGAGATTTTATTTCTTTTAATAAGTCAATATGTATGCTTTAAATTATGCTATTATTCTCTTTTTATGTAAATCAAATCCAATAATTTTCCCTAGCACATTACAATGGAAAAATACTATTTTTTTTTTTTTGATTAAAGCATTCTGTTTATTTCTTTCCTATTTAAAAAGAACATTAACAACAATCTCGTATATATATATTTTTCTTTTTAAGTCTTAGATGCTAACTTAAGAAGTAGACTATTACTTTCAGAATTATTTCCTGCCGTAAATAAAAGCCAAAATGAAATAAATCTTAACAACAACTATATTAACCTAGAAAACATTTAAAAAAACCATTTAGAGATAGACATCAAAGACCTATTTAACCATAATTTGTATTTTTTTTTAACTAAATAAATCTAGGTGCAACTTTTACATTTTCCATAATTTTCATATTGCATGATGTAATAAAATGAACTTTTACTTTCCAATGATAATAAAGCAACAAATATAACAACTATAGGAACTTAATGCATATATAACTTTTTTTTTTTTTTGCAAAAATAACTTAATAGGGAAAATACATATTTCTTTCAAGAGCATCTAGAATACAAGTAGTCAAATATTACAAAAGGGTGTGATACCCTACTAGTCTCTCATTCCATTTAATGAGGACTTGAAATAAAAATGAATACACATCTTTTTTTTTTCCTTTGAAAAATAAATACAACATTTAGCTTTTCTTTACATAGCTGCAACTTAAATACATTACTTTCTTTCCTAATCTTTTCTGCAACTCAAGTAAAAACCAACAACTTATATCTTTCTTTTTCCTTCTCATCCCAAGCAACCTACAAATAAAACATAAAGCTTGACCATGGAGTGCTCACCTCCCAGCCTAGGCTTACTAGAAGCCACCCCCGAGCTTGGAGAACCAAGCACTAGACGGGTTACACACAAACAACCACAACAAGAAAAGGGTAAACACACAACAAACAATTTTCCCAACTAAGGCTACACTTCACCACAACTTGTGATGATTTTCCACGGGTGGAAGTGAACCAAATATTATTGGGGAGACTGCAAGCATGGAACATCTCAAGCCACCTCATGGAAACCAAATACAACACAAATACCTCCCTACATCCTTATGCCTCCCAAAGGCATATAAGCCATATCATCTCTCCTTATGACCCCCAAATGCATATACAAGGCTATGCAACAAGGGTCACAAAGAACACCCTTGAGATCACTCTCCATACCCAAGGTTGTCAAACTTCTTCCACCCCAAGACCACCCTACTCCCCCAAGAGTAGGAGGCCTTGGATACTCCCAATACAAGAAATGCATAAAAAGAAACAAAGGGAAAAATCACATTTTCTTTCACAAAGTAAAATACATATAAACAACTCTTTCATACAAGCATTTCTTCAAACATGCATATACAACATAAACAAAAAAGAGTAAGAACCAACCTTAATCTACCCAAAGGTTTTGATAGATCTAGTTGGGGATGAGCAGCCCAAATCCACACAATCTTTTCACCAACACTTAGCCAAAATTCTATCCTACAACTATTCTTCAAAATTGCATGATCTCCAACAATGGAGAGTGGGTGATTAACTCACTAAGTCCCTAATCCTTGCCTAAGAAGGCCTCTCTCACTCTTTCCAACCCCTTGGATAGAGTGAGAGTTCCCATTGGTTGGTCTTCCCAACCTCTTACATGTTGCTAAAACTGGAAAGAGAAAAGGTAAGAGAGGATGGGGAAGAGAGTCTGACACCAAAAGGGAAGGTTGTCTATCCTAGGAGGAACCTTCTAAGTTGAATTTTCGCTCACCTTGGAAAAACCACTTTTTGAGGTGACTAAACAGTCACATGGGAGTAGTCACATGTTTAAAAATACCCCTAACCCATAGGTATACCCTTTGGACCTTTGGAAAAGCCCTAAAACTAACCCTAGGAGTCCATTTGACCCCTTAGAAACCCAACTGAAGTTAACCTACGGGTCAAACCTAAGTTGACCACTCCCAAGACTCCCTACCCAAGGCAAATTTGGAACCACACTCAAATGTTTGAAATGACTTTGGTAGAAACAAACTCCCTCCAAGAGACAAGTCAAAATCAATGACACTAATCAGCACGTGTCAAGTGACACAATAAAATACATTATAAAAATCACACATGGAATTTGTCTCTTGTTGGATTAGACAAATTAATAAAATCAATTTAACACACATGCATCATTTACTTTCACAAATAAAATACGATACAAACAGGGTGTTGTCTCTCCAAATAGACAACCCCTGGCTTTACAAACGTACATAGGTCTAGGTTTGGTTCTCCATAATATTTCTATGGTCACATGGATAATTTTCTTGCGCATCTCAATTTACACATTAGTAATTCCAAATAACCACAAATATATTATTAAACACATGAATTTGAATACACATCAAACACTCATACAATTGATAGTAATTAAATCAATATCTCATATATCCCAATTGATCCACATAAGCAATTATCTTAATCCTCAAAATTTGATCCATTCATATTATAAGCATCCTATTTCTATCATCATAATAAAGTCCTGCAAATCCAATAATGACATACACCATCTCAAAGTAATTCTATTCTAGCATCATATAAAGTTTCATATCCATAATGCATAAAAAATGAAGCATCAATATACGTCAATGTTATCCAAATCATGGAATCATATAAGTTCTAAATCCATAATGCATAAAAATAAAGCATCCATAATAGTCTCATCATGAAAATAACAGAAATGTCAGGATGAGTCAGGGTAGGGCCTCACACAAAGTCTTGAGATCCCTATTACCGGTCTATGCAATAAGGGTTGTTGCTATTCAAGAGCTAAGATCAATAGACAAGACTAAGGTATCCCTAGACTCCATCATTGCAAAGTTGACAGCCTATGAGCTAAATAGTTTCGATGGCAGTGTTCAAAGACTGAATCATCTTTTAAAGCTTCTGCAGTACCATCCAGAAAAGGAAAAGAAGCTAGCACTAGTGGTGAACCAAGACAGGGCAGAGAAATGGATGATGAGGAGATTCTGATGGCATTTGAAGCTCTCCTTTCCAGGAAACTTCCAAAAGGAATCGGCAAATACAGAGGTAAGCTACCTTTGAAATGCTTCTCTTGTAATCGGATAGGACATATTGCTATAAACTGTCCTAATGGTGACAACAAGGACAAACCGGAAAGGTTTAAGAAATTCAAAGGAGGAAACTAGAGAAACTGTTTCGTGGTAGTTGATGAAGGTGTCACAAATGAAGAATCAGAGGATGAAGAAAATGAAGATATTGTGTTTGCTGCTGTCAAGGAAGATGTGTCTGACAAGAAGGATCTTGTCTCTTGGTTTGATAATTCCAATGAGTGGATCATTGACAGTGGTTGTTCTCACCATATGACTGGTGACCGGAGCAAGTTTCTATCATTGGAGGAGTATGATGGTGGTGTGGTTTACTTTGGAAATGATGCACCATGCATGGTCAAAGGCAGAGGGTCCATCTCTCTGAATGGAAAGAGTAGTGCTAACAATAAGTATTGGGTTGATGGTCTTAGACACAACCTTCTGAGTGTTGCCCAGCTGAATGACAGTGGCCTCACTCTAGAATTCAAGAATGGAGCTTGCAGAATCAAAGGAAAGAATGGTGAATTGGTGGCCTCCGGGATGCAGACCAAAGGTAACCTATTTCATCTGAATGCAAATATAAGTACATGTCTTATGGCTAAATTTGATGATAGCTGGATATGGCATAGGAGACTCTGCCATGTAAACTTTGATAACATTGTGAAGGCTAGTAAGATCAAGGCAGTTAGCGGGTTGCTAGTGCTAAGCAAACTGGATAATACCTTGTGTAGAGAGTGTCAATTGGGGAAAATGTCTTCCTCAACCTTTAAAGGTAAATCTTTCATTGCTGACAACTTGCTTGATCTTGTGCATACTGATTTGTGTGGTCCTATGAAAACTAGAAGTGTGCAGGGTGATAGGTACTTCATGATTCTCACAAATGACTGCTCAAGAATGATGTGGGTCACATTCTTGAAAGACAAGTCTGAAGCCTTTGTAAAGTTCAAAGCTTTCAGAGCTTTAGTGGAGAAGGAAAGCGGTAAAAGGATCAAGTGTCTGAGAACTGATCAAGGAGGGGAATTCACTTCCGGTGAATTCAACAAGTACTGTGAAGAACATGGCATCAAGAGGCAATTGTCTGCCCCCCCGGACTCCATAGCAGAATGGCCTAGTAGAGAGGAATAACCAGACTGTGGTTGAAGCAGCTAGAACCATGTTGATTCAACGAAAGGTAGCTCACACCTTTTGGAGAGAAGTGGTGAGCACTGCAATCTACACAATGAACCAGGTATTCATCAAGAAAGGTAAGGATAAAACTCCTTATGAGTATTGGACCGATAAGACACCTGTGGTTAGCTACTTTAGAGTATTTGGTAGCAAATGTTACATCAAGAGGAGTGAACACCAGAGAAAATTTGATGCGAAATGTGATGAGGGAATATTCCTAGGATATTCCACCAAGAGCAAAGCTCTCAAGTGTTTCAACAATAGGACTCAGAGAATTATGGAAAGCATCAATGTAAGAGTTGATGAAACCTTTGAGAAAACTGAGGAAACTAGCAGCGAGCAAGTAGTAAACAAACCGGTTGCAACCTTCTAGGAATCGGCTGTCAGTCAACCAAGTACCAGTAATAGTGTTCCTACACCGACAAATGTAGATGCTGATACTGATGGAGATGAGGATGAAGAAGAAAAGCAAGAGGAATCTATCAAGACCATTCCTCGGTATGTCAAGATGAATCATGATCCTAATTAGATCATAGGATATAAGGATGCAGGAATCCTTACAAGAAGAAAGGTTAGAGAAAACTCATGTATGATCTCTGAATTTGAGCCTAAAACATTCAAAGAAGCACATAAAGATGAAGACTGGATCAAGGCAATGGAAGAGGAACTTGACCATATAGAGAAAAATGGTACATGGTCTTTGGTACCCAGACCAGAGCACAAAAATGTCATTGGTACTAAATGGGTGTTCAGAAATAAGATGAATGAGGATGTCATAGTGATCAGGAACAAAGCCAGATTAGTGTGCAAAGGATATGCTCAAGAAGAAGGAGAAGACTATGGAGAAACCTTTGCTCCTGTAGCCAGATTGGAAGGAGTCCATATGCTTCTTGCATATGCAGCTTTTAAAGGTTTCAAAGTATATCAAATGGATGTGTAATCTGCATTCCTAAATGGTGTACTTGAAGAGGAGGTGTATATTGAGCAACCAGATGGGTTTGCCCTATCTGAAGACAGTGACATGGTATGTAGGCTACATGAAACCTTATATGGACTAAAGCAGGCACCTAGGGCATGGTATGAACGTCTGCATTCTCATCTTGTGAAGATTGGGTTTGAGAGAACAAGTGAAGATAGTAATATCTACTTGAAGTTTGAAGGAGATCAAATCCTGATCTGTGAGGTATTTGTTGATGACATTATCTTTGGTGGAGGTGACAAGATGAGTCATGAGTTTGCAGATGAGATGAAGAAAGAGTTTGAAATGTCACTCATAGGGGAGATTAAATTCTTCATGGACTGCAGATCCAACAGATGAAGGATGGAATCTTTATCACTCAGTCCAAGTATGTCAAAGAGGTGTTGAAGACCTTTGGCATGGAAGATAGCAAACCGGTTGGTACTCTGATGGTGACCGGTTGTAAACTATCTAAAGAAGATGACTCAGAATTGGTTGATGATAAGGAATACCGATCAATGATTGGTAAGTTGCATTATGTAGTGCATAGCAGACCAGATATTGCACATGCAGTTGGCATTACTGCAAGATTCCAGAAAAGCCCAAGAGAATCTCACTTGGTTGCAGTCAAGCGGATTCTTAGGTATCTGAAGGGAACTGTTGACTATGGATTGTGGTATCCTTATAGCAAGGATTTTAACTTGAAAGTATACATAGATGCTGATTGGGCAGGCAATATAGATGACTGGAAAAGCACAACCGATGGTGCATTCTTTCTTGGTGGTAGACTGGTCTCATGGATGAGTAAGAAGCAGAGTTGCATCTCTCAGTCTATAGCGGAAGTAGAGTATGTTGCAACTTTCATGAACTGCACTTAGACAATTTGGATGAAGCATGCATTAAATGGCTTCAAATTTCCTATATCTGAACCGATAAGTATATTTTGTGACAATACTAGTGCAATTAATATCTCTAAGAATCCAGTTTTACATTCTAGAACCAAGCACTTTGAGCTTAAGTATCATTTCTTAAGGGAAAAGGTTCAGAACAAAGAGATTGCACTGGAACATGTTTCCAGTAAGGAGCAGTTAGTAGACATATTCACCAAGCCTCTCCCAAAGACTACATTTATGTACTTAAGAGGTGAATTAGGGGTGTTGCCCCTTCAGGAGGTAAACTAAAAGCATATGCTCCACATCAGTTAGGTATTGCATATTCAAATTTATTTTTGATTGGTGTGTTGAAGGATGCTACTCCTCAGGGGAAGCAACATACTGGAACAAGGGAAGCTTGTGCCTCCACTTTGGCATTGCTGTCAAAGGGGGAGAAGATGTGAAGTGGAGAAAATATTTGCAGAAATTGGGGGAGAAGATGTGAAGCGGAGAGATATCTTTGTATATTGCCATCAATGCCAAAGGGGGAGATTGTTGGCATTATGTGAACCGGTATGAGGACATAATGACATTGTATGTTGTCATTGATGTCAATATGCTGAAGAGGTGAGAACCGGTATAACACTATGAACTAACATTTGTGCCAAAGTGAAGCGATGTGCTTGTTCAAGGTGAACCGGCATATGGTTATGGGAACTGGCACATGGAAGCGTTGTATGACTACCGGTTGGTAGTCTCAACTTCAGGGTTTCCGATTGAAGTGCTTCAAGCCTATGTGGCTCAATCGGTGACATTATGTGATGTGTTAGCATTGTAATGAAGAACAGATCATGTTGCCACATCAACCTTGTGTGCATGAAGGATATTGCATGAAGGAGATTGTTCCTATCTACCTCAGGAATGTGCAAAATCTATAAAACTGTGATAACGTGTGATGGGTTATCAACCACCATGAAATCGGTGAAAATGGACGATGGAGAATGTTTTGAGATTTGATCAAGACTATTGCAATTAATGGAGTGTTCTCAGCGGTCAGGATTGAACCGTTTGAATTCCTCAACCTAATAGGTTTAGGGTTTAGGGTTTATGCTACCGACCTATCTGTTTTCCTATAAGGTCAATGTTGTGTCTCTTTCTGAGGTTGTTGGCAAAAGTTGTGTGTGTGTATCCAAGAGAAGGGATACGTGATTCTTGCCAGACCAAAAGAAGAGAAGTGATACCTGCAGAGTGTAAGTACAGAAGGTGAAGAGGAGCTTAAGTGGATCTGCATTGGCATTGAGTATTGTTACCAGATCATTGTAATACCTGTTGATCTCTAACCACCTCAACAGTTGGAAAATCCCTTAACAGGGTAGCCTTAACCAGCTTGCTGTAAATCTTTTAACAGGGTAATTCGAAGCTATTGAGTTCGAAATCCTTTAGCTATTGAGTTCTTGAAATCCTCTAATAAGGTAACCTTTAATAGGGTTTAACCCTTAACTGGGTATTGTAGCCATCCCTTAATCGGATGATCTCTAACAGGATCGGTTCCTAGCAGAACCTTTTGTAATGTCTCTAACTGGACAAGGCTCCTAACAGTGCGAACTTCTAAAGAGTTCAAAAATAGCTTGTGGGTATTCATCCCCACCGTGGTTTTTCCTAGTTGGGTTTCCATGTGAAAAATATGTGTGTCATGTGTGATGCTTTTATCTTGTGATGCTTTGCTATTGTCTGTCAAGCATATAATGGTTCTGTGTTTTATGCCTGTCAATAAAACATGTTGAACTAGCTGTTATTATGATCTGAAGGTAGATTACTTGTTTATGCATAAGGGAGAAATGGTAAGGTAGCCTTGAGTTGAGTGAAAAGCTAAGTGCGTAACCGGTTAATGCTTGTCTCAGTCAGTCTTAGCTTTACCGGCTGCACTATGTTTCAAACCGGTGTCACTATTTGCCAGTCATTTGAAGTGTCTACTATCAAAATGGTTTAGGATTGTATTTTTGCCTGTACTGATTCACCCCCCCCTCTTAGTACTGGGTTTGTACTATCCATTCATCATTGAGTTATCACATTACTAGTTTTTACTTTCCAGACCTACTCCGACATAGCAGCTTCCAGGATCCCCAATTACTAGACTAGTTCTTTTGTAATTTCAACTACTTCTTCATCTATTTGCATGCCAATCCTCTATAGTCTTCCTAATCCTCACCAATGATGAGGTAGACTCTATAATCTTTATTTAAATTGCAAAAAATCTCTATTCTTTCTAAGCAATATACACCTTTTACCAACATCTCAAGATTTAAGCCAAAATTGCTACAGTGCTCCATCAAACTAAACAACGTTGTTCATCAATAAAACCAAGAAAAAGTGAATCCATAGAAATAAGGAAGTGATAGAATCCCTTCCGTGAAAGCATGAAGGACAAGGAAAAAGGGGATTGCACATATTCACTAAGGGTAGATCATTCATATGAAGAGGCACCAATGCAAACAAATAACAATTCCAACCAAGGAACATATATGTACTTTCATGGAGGACCACTCTGTAAAAAAGGACCTCAAGTTATGAAAGATACCACTTAAAGGAAGAGGTAATCTTGGAAAAAGAGAGAAAATCAAAAGGAAGGATGACTATTATGTTGTTGTCTAAATATGATTAGGATTGAAATGTATCACTACGAATGATAAAGAGCCCCTAATGAAGGTCAACTATCAACATCATAGGGTGACGAGCAACATAATAGGGTGGATGGAGTACTAAGGTACTACCTCTTCACCAAGAAAAAGTGCAAGATCAGTTGTAAGAGTAATACAAGCTATATCATATTGGTCCTAAACAAATTCTTTAAAAGCTTTACAATTTCCAAGAGAATGAGAGTAATTATGATGAAAGAGACAATACACATAACCATCTTTGTTCTTATAATTATTGACATATCTTATGAAAGGAAAAGTAACATTATTCTCATATTTCAACCTCCAAAAGATTCTTGTAGCTAATGTTCTTGATTTTCAACATGGATAGGTCTTCTCTCATGAGATGTAGGGAAAGATACAAAAGGGTCATTTCCTTGTGGTAAAAGTATTGGTAAGGGAGGAGGAATATTGTTTGATGAAGAAGATTGTTTAGATGGATGATAGTTTCCATGACTTGCAAAGTAGTCCTTAAGCATTTGAACCGTACGAAGATCATCCATAATTGTTGATGAATTGGGATAGCCTAAACCTTTTGTAGTAGATTATAAGGTGCAACCTATAGGGATATTGATCCCTTGTTCATGTCTTCCAAGTCCTTGTCTTCTATAACCTTGTTGTCAAATCATGTCATAGCCAACCTCATAAGATGCTTGTAATTTCTAAGAAGGACCTTCATCATGCATTTATTTAAAATGTGTTGTGTAAATATAATGTAAAGGGCCAAAGGGATGACTAGGTGAAGAAGGAATATCCTTAGTAGGAATACTTTCCTTTCTATCATCATTAGTTATGTCCTCTTTGGTAGGTTTGGAAGGAGGGTGATTTGAATCTTCATCTTTTATTAATGATATGTTAGGAGATATATCATGAATAAAGTACATAACATCATCTTGTTTTAGAATATTTTGATAACAAAGATAAGTTGTAGGAGAATAAAGAGGAACGAGAGTGATTGAAGTGGTTAAATTAACATGTTTATCTTGTCACTCTTGCACCCAAGGCATCTTTGTGAGGAGAGGATCTTGGAGTATGAACTCTAGCCTCATTAACAAAAGATACCATAGGGGAGGTACAAGTGTTATTCATTTCAATTTCATCCCTAGGATTATCACTTTCTACAAAGGCTCTTATATGGTCCACATATGCTATGCATTTTCTTAAGAATATCATCATAAAACAACATGCAACATGGATAAAAGCTTTGAGAAATGATTTGCAATTAGGAAATATTTTGAAATTCTAATGATTCCATATGCAAGAGTACTATGAATGAAAATAAGAAACGTGAAGTTAAAGAAACTATTGCCTAACACATATTTTTTATAAATGTAACTAAAAAGAAATGTAATAATATGTGAAATAGAAAAATAATTGGATCTAGTAAATCCTATTATGAGAAATGTAAGACACCTAAATTAGATCCGAGAAAGAAAATCAAAATTAATGCAATGTAAGAAGCGGTGGATTCGCCAAAATGTAATGGGGGGGAAAAAGGGTTCACTAGAAAACTAGGAAAATTAGGCTTATTTCCGCTTTGATTACATTGAGGGGGAGAATGATCCACTTGGCCTAAGATATTCTAAGGCACAAGGTGAATTCAATAGTCCCTCATGGGGGGTACTTGAAAGTGACTATACAAACTAGGTAGAAGAAGAAAAGATCGGAAGAGGAGATGACCTTTTTTGTGTGTGCAATGTTGTAATAGGCTGATAACTTGATTCTAGAAGAGAATACTACAAAGCAAACTGAAACTAGACCATAGTCCAAATTTGAGGCAAAAGTGTAGGGACTAGGTCACCTAGATCAACCTGCTCCCAGAACTAGGTTGTTGTGCTCGACTGACTCTCAATAGTTTCTCCTATGATGAATTGTAGATTTTAGATCTCCACTTGATTAGCCTATACCTATTTTTGTAGGTATTCCACTTGCCCTACACAGAAAAAAGAGGAAAATGTTGGGTAGAAAGGGGTTAACCTAAGTCAAACTGTAGTTTTGGAATCAATGTTGAAACTAAGTTGAATTGAACTTGAAAGGAATGCATGTCGATATATATTAGATGCTAGATATGAGAATAAAAGTGTCTTGTACCTTGATAATGCAAATGCTTCTTTGAAGATGATCGCAAATGTTGATGCAATAACATGAATCCACAAAAGACCTAAAAGGACATCACAAAAGACATGCCTACATGAAGGTTGTTTTTGATTAAGGGAAAAACAATTTTTGAGGGGATCTGAAACCCCAAACAACAGGTTTTAAGGGGACTCGAAACCCCTTGGATGAACCGGTATCCAGACCCAAGCAAGAAACATTTGATCAAAAGATATACAATGATTCCATATAGCCAACCTCCAGTGAAACACCAACCAAAGGACAACAAAAAACATTACATATCAGGCTGGATCTCAACAAAGAAACAAGACTTTGAGGGTTTTGACTGGCTCCCACAACCACAAAAGAGGGTCTTAAATAGGCTCCCACAACCACAAAAGAGGGTTTTAAATAGGCTCCCACAACCTGAAAGACACTGAGTGTTTTGACAGGAACCCACAACCATACAAGAGGGTTTTAACCAGGATCCCACAACCTGATAAAAGGCTCCCAAACCCAACACCTCTCAACCAAAAAAAATAATCAGAAGAGCCCAAGGTGTGCCCTTTAAAACTGGCAGCTAACACCCCGTTAGTCAAAAAATAACTAATGGAGGAGGATTTTTACTAGCTACCTCAGCCAGGAGGAATAATAACATGGCTGGAAACCAAAATCTCTCCACAATCACCACCTCAATAGGGATCAAAGGAGGAAGAACAATACATAGCACATACTCAACCATCAAAGTTCTAAGGTTCTCAAAAATGGGTTTTGACAGGCTCCCATAGCCTAATGAGCCAAGAAAAAGATCTCCTTTAGAATCCAAATAGTCTCGGAGAAGGACATCACCAACCACTCACCATCACCAACCAAACTCCATCGCATCACTCACCTCCACCTCTATAGGAGAGAATTTATCTCCAACACCATCCGTCTCCACCTCCGAAGAAGGAGGGGACACCTCAATAAGGGAAACTAGATAAAACCCAGGTTGTAGAGAGAGGACAAACCAAAAGATAGTGCAAACAAAAATATGGTTGGACCAAAGAGGACAACCCATCAACAAATCTTCAAAAAAACTCAAGGGTATTGAAAGAAAATAGATCACTCCCACCCTTAGGGCCTTGAGCCAAGGCTCTAGAAGGATCACCTCTGCCATGAGAGAGAAAAGAGAAACAACAGGCAAAAAACCCCTAAAATCCATAACGACAAAAGCCATTACCTTGTCAAGGAAGAGAGAAGAGAAAAAAAAAGGAGCCTCCCCTGCATCGAGACCAACCTAGGACACAACACAACAATAAATATCCATAGCCGCAACCAAAACCAAAGAGGGCATCACTAAAAACCACGACCAAAGGAAAAGGAAGGGCAAATGAACCACCCTCGGCACAATACATCCACGGGGGACCATCACAGCCATACCCCACCAAGCGATCATAGGAAAAAGGTGAAGGAAGCTACCTCTAGCTGTCAATAGGATCAGCTCGGTGAATAGAAACCTTTGTCCCCAAAACATCTATGCATGAGCACCGGAGAGAAACCAACAAATCCAATTGAGCCACCAAGGAATAGATCCAAGAGAGGGGGAAAAAGATAGCGGTAGAAACATGAAGAAGCCCCTGACATCCCGCTCTCCATCCGGGTCGCCATCGTCCTCCTCCCTTGCAACTTAACCCACAACCCTAGCCATCCCTGCTCCCCACACGTGTGTGCCTCCATATTACGTTAGATTGCCTACATGAAGGTTGTTTAAAATTGCCACAATGAAGAATATGGTGGGATGAAATACCTTGAATGCTTGAATTGAACTGCCTATAGTTCTCCTCTTCTGCTTAGTTCATGATTCATTATTACCAAATCTAAAATGAGGGAGGATACTTTGCTTATTTACCTCTCCCAAACATTTCAACTTAGCCAACCATGTTGTGATTTGAATTTGGGGCCAAACATTGGGGAGTAGGTCACCCTAGGCTAACTGCTCCCCCTAATGTGGCCTCAAATCGGGACCTTTGGTCCAAAATGATAAGGTGAAGCCATGATGACATATGGATTGAGCTGTGAAGAATGAGACTAGAGGTAAGAGGTCATGCATGCCAAAATAGGGCCTAGCTAAGCAAGAAATTGCATAGGGATGCAATTTACAATGCTACATAAACAAAAAAATATTAACCATAATACCATATTTACATGAAAAATCCTAATGGAGAAAAACCGTGGTGAGAGTAGTTGCTTGGATCTATAGTCCAAATATAGCCTCACAAATAGATGAACAAGATTACAACATTATTTTAGGGATACGACTCAAGGAAGCAACAATTTCTTAAAGATTACAATTTAAAAATAATAAATGATTCTGATTGATGGCTTTTCTCCATTGATCAGTCAACAATAATTCTTTTGTACACCATTAACTACTTTATGTTACATCCCTCTTGTGCCCTAATATTTTGACAACGTTTAAAATGCACTGATACATGTTGTTTCATATTGTTGAATAGTGATTTGTAATGCACATGCAAATGATTTTGTTTTAAATCATTATGTTTATATGAGCTATTTTTATCATGTTTTAATATGTTAGAGTTAAGATGAGATTCTGGACTGATTACATGGTTTTGACCTAGTGGATGCAGGGAATTCATGACCCTTTGAGAAGGGAGGGAAAATATCATTAGGAACGAGAGGTAATAGATGAAGGACCTAATGCTATCTAGAACCCTAAGGCTGTAATTTTTAGACTTGATATGTTGAGTTAGGGTTAAGGGTGTGGTGTCACCAAATTAGTGTCTATTCTAGTTAACCCTAGACAATCAATCTAGAAGTTAAGGTTTGTTGCATCCTTGTCATAGACTATGACATTATTTTAAAGATTTTTTTTAAAATTAAAGGTACTCGATTAAGTAATTATGAATCCTTTTTAACTCTATAAAATTGATAAGATAAAAGACATATATATATACACACATGTGTGTGTGTTATACTACATGATAGTTAGCATACACATACACATACACATACACATGCACATATACATACATATATACATATATACATATGTACACATATATATACATATATACATACATGTATGTATATTTATATGTATATGTATATGTATATATACATGTATAGATGTATATATGTACATATACATATGTATATGTATACATAAACATGTATAGATGTATATGTATACATAAAAATGTATAGATGTATATGTACATATATACATGTATAGATGTATATGTACATATACATGTATAGATGTATATGTACATATACATGTATATATGTATATATATATATATACATGTAGATGTATATATACACATATACATTTATACATATACATATACATATACATATACATATACATATACATATACATATACATATACATATGTATATGTATATATATACATATACATACATATATGTATGTATGTATATGTATGTGTGTATACACACACACACACACACATATATGTATACATATACATATACTATATACATATGCATATACATATACATATATATACATTGTTGGATATTGGGGAGATTGTTGGACATTGTTGCTACTAGGATATGTTGTTGTCATTGATGTCAACATATTCCTGCTTCGGTGATTGCAGATTGGCTCATTGTGATTATGGTTTTGTGTATGGAGTATACTTAGTATCATAGTATTCTTCTATACTAGTGTTGGTGATTCAGGAAGCTTAATTGATCATATCATATGATCTGATTTTGCAATTTGTTTATCTGATCAATGTTTTGCATTGTTTATTATTTCCTCCGGTATATTCCGGTGTGATTAGATCTTAATCTGTGATTTTGGGATATTACTTGGGATGGTCTTGTGTATCTTCATTTCAGATGGTTTGTGATTTGGTGCTCCACAAGTTATCTTTCTTCATAACAGTTGCTACTATTTGAGTGTTCTCAAGGTTTAGATGTTGATCGTTGAAGATTTGATAAGTGGTGTTGCTGTAGTTATTACTAGTGATTCTAACATGCTTGCTGGTGTTTCCTAATTGTGTCCTATTTGTCCTGATGATCTGCATTGATCGTTGTGCAATTTTTTGATGATTTTGGTGAACCAGTGATGTTCTTCGTGTTATGTGGTTTTCCTGGTGGTGTAGTGTGTTGTGGTTGATCTTGGCGTGATTTTCGGTGGTGATGAGCATTTGGAAATTTGAATTAGGTCCATGTTATGTCATGTAAATCATTATATTAGTTCGGTGGTCGATATTTGTATTGTGTGATGTAATTTTGTAATTGTGAGTTGAGGGTTTAGCCAACCTTGTTGTCAAGGTTGATGAATTGTATAAATAGGTGATATTGTCATCTAATTTGGGTATTGAGGTTGTGTCTGCATTATCAGTGAGTGGTGTATGTGTGAGAAAGTATTCATCTTTCTGTGTAGTGTAGAGAAAAAAATTGTACTTAACTAAAACTATCATCAGGCATTTGGAGATGCTATTATTGTAGTTCATTCCTTCCAGATTGTAGTCTGAATCTTGTTGTAAGTCACTGAAACTTCCCTAAGGGTTGTAGCCTTCTGGGTCACTATCATTGAGTAGTGAGCTCTAGATAGTGTACCTAAATGCATGTGCATTCCCCATTGTAATATTTTTCACATACTATTGCAAAGTATCATCTTATTGTGGGTAGGTTTCCACCATGGTTTTTCCCTTAACCGGTGTTTCCATGTCAAAATCTTGGTGTTGTGTGTTGTGCTGTCATTTTGATTATCTTTGTAATTGTTGTATTTTATTAGATCTATTTTTGTGGCTAAGTTTATGATCCGGTGAAAATTGATTCACCCCCCCTCCCAGTTTGCCTATGTTGCTGCTAATAATTGGTATTGGAGCTAGATCCTCCGTAAGAAGCTTAACCACTTGAGGAGATCTAGGATGGAAACTAGAAATGAAGATGTTATATTTAAGGAGAGTCAGAGATTTGATGGTAGTAACTATGCTATATGGAAGAACTAGATGGAAGTGCATTTGAGATGTCTTGGAGAAGATTACTGAAAGATTACAAAGAGTGCATATTCTGCTCCTCCGAATGGACCGGTTACTATAGATGAGATGAAGGAAGCTGAACACAATATTAGAGCGAAGGAAGCATTGCTAAGTGCCCTGACTGATTCAGAAATGACAAATGTAATGGAAATTTAGACCGCACATGAGATCTGGGAGAATCTTGAGACCCTGTATGAAGGAGATAAACAAATCAAAGTTGCTAAGTTGCAGAGTTTGAAAGGGAAACATGAGATGCTGAAGATGGGAGAAGATGAGAACATAAATACCTTTATGGATATTGAATGACCTTGTCCTAGGTATCAGATGTGCTGGTGGAACCCTTGAACAAGATTCAATTGTTTCTAAGGTGCTGAGATCTTTGCCTCCTGCTTATAAACATAAGGTAGTTGCTATTAATAAGATCCAGAGTGTGACTACGGTAATAAGAGATATGTTGGTTGGAAAGATTGTTGCATTTGAGTTGAGTGAATTTGTTGAATCACATGGAAAGTTTGAAACAACAATTAGAGCATCTGTATTTGGTAAGCAGAAGTATGAACTTGAAGAATGCAACATATCTAGATATGAAAGAGAAAGGAGAGAGATGGAAGAGTAAGAAAAAGAACATGATGAGCTTGAAGCATTGATTGCCCATAGATTGCCTAAGGGAGTCGGTAAGTATGATGGAAAATTTCCTTTGAAATGTTTCTCTTGAAATAATGTAGGACATTTTGCTTCTAGGTGCTAGAAGAGAATGGCTAAATATGTCAGGCATGATAAATTTGATAAGCATGACAAAAATGATAGATATGAGAAGCATGAGAAGTATGACAAGCCTTACAAGTCTAACCAGAAGTATATGAATCAGAAGAACTGCTATTATGTTGTTGATGAAGGTGTTACAAAAGATTAATCTAAAGGAGATGAAGTCGTATTTCTTGCCATTAAGGAAGATGGACCGATACTTGTTGATCCCACTAGCTGCACTACTGAGGAGAAAGCTTTAGCTGATAAAGTTGAGGTAAGAGATGAATGTGTAATAGACAATGGTTGTTCACATCATATGACCGGTGGTAAAAGAAAATTTATGAGTATGGAAAGGTATGATGGTGGAATAGTGAGATTTGGAGATGACAAAGCCTGTGTGATCTTTGGTTGAGGTTCTATATCCTTTGATGGTAAGTATAATACTGATGATGTTCTGTATGTTAAAGGTTTGAAGCATAATATTTTGAGTGTTGGATAGATGGTTGACAAAGGTTATGATTTACAATTCAAGAATGGTAAATGTAAGATCCTAAATGCCTTCGGTATAGAGATTGCATCTAGGACTAAGACTGAAGGTAATATTTTTCATTTGAATGCTATTGAGAAAAGTTGTTTGATTGCTCACATTGATGAAATTTGGTTGTGGCATAGGATAATGTGTCATGTTAACTTTGATTCAATGATTAAGATCGATTCTATTCAAGCTGTTAGAGATTTGCCTAAAATTGTTAAGCCTGCTAATCCGATGTGTAAAGAATGTCAATTGGGTAAGCAAACAAGAATTTCTTTCAAGAGCAAGTAGTATACATCTGATGGATTGATAGATCTTGTGCATACTGGCCTATGTGGACCTATAAATGTTAGAGGTGTGCAGGGAGACAAATATTTTATGTTGCTAATTGATGATTATTCTAGGATGACGTGGGCTATCTTTTTGAAGGAAAAATCAGAAGCATTAGACAAGTTCAAGATATTCAAAGAAAAGGTTGAGACTGAGTCAGGATTGAAGGTGAAATGTCTGGGATCTGAAAGAGGTGGAAAATTTTGTTCCAGTGAGTTTGACTCATTTTGTGAGAAGCATGGGATTAGAAGACAATTATCTGCTCCCAGAACTCCTCAGCAAAATGGAGGTGTTGAAAGGAAGAACAAAACTGTTTTGGATGCTGCAAGGACTATGTTGCTTGAAGGGAATATTCCAAAGATCTATTGGAGAGAAGCTATTAGCACTACTGTTTACACATTCAACCAATTTCATATCAAAGGTGATACCAGTAAGAATCCTTATGAGTTATGGTTTGGTCATATTCCTACTGTGAGATATTTTAGAGTATTTGGTAGAAAATGTTATATCAAGAGAGATGATGATATAAGAAAGTTTGATGCAAGAAGTGATGAAGAAATCGTTAGGAACCGGGAAGGACAACTAAGAGGGGTGGGGGGGTGAATCAATTGTGAACTAGTTGTCAATGAATTGTAATCCAAATGCAAATTATTCCAACTTAAACTTAATGCCGGTAAACCAAACTTAAGTGTCAATAAATAGATTAACAATTATAGCAGTACCGATTTAACTTAATGCATAAAATAGAAAGAGAAACAACATCCACAACACCATACAAAGATTTTGACATGGAAACCCGATAAGGGGAAAAACCATGGTGGGAAACCTTACCCACAAATAGATGATACTACTACAGATAGTAAGTGTATACAAATGGGGTTTGCACATGCAGAAAGGCCAACCACTTAGAGCTCACTGCTCAATCACAAAATAGGAGTCACACTAACTACACAATTAGATGGTTAAATCCAATGATAATGTACTGCTCAAAATAGCATCTGCAATGCTAGATTCAGTACCGGTTTAAGCTTTGAACATGAGTGTCAAACACTTTCATAACCTTCCTTCAAACTTCAAATAATGTCTGCGTGATTCACACAAGGATCTGCTTATTTTTGCTCTTCAATATTTGAACACACTCATCATAATCCTATATCCTGATCTTCAATAAGATCTTACAATCATTTATACAAAACCTAAGACCAAATGTATAGATCGGCTCACTAAAGATATTACAATTAAATCAATTACAAATAAGTCTTGATGCGATACAACATGTCGACTCAATACATTTACCATATTACCAATCAATAAACCATCTCCATAACGTGTCGTGCTGATCTGTAATAGATAACATGTACCGGTCCATAACCTAGATCTATCTGCCGGTAAAGGCAAATCTGTCAACCCAATTAGACCAATAAGAAAAACACAAAATCCAAACTTCCAGTCCATGTCTTCAACATAACCAAATGATCTCCAGATGATAACAAGTCATCATCGCTGCCGGTGAACAATATAACCTGTTGGTGAACACATACTGGTGACTATGCATAAGCCACTAACTATATCGGTGAACATAATGTAAACCTCCAAGAAGATAAGTGTTGACATCGATGACAAAACCAATACAACACATGACGAAGTCATCCATAATACCAATGGGAGTTTTCTTGGGATATTCAACAAAGAGCAAAGCCTACCGGTGCTACAATAAGAGACTTGAGAAAAATAGTGGAAAGTGCAAATGTGAAGGTGGATGAAAGACTTGGGAAAGAGATAAAAGCACAAAGATATGATGGTGGTTAGCATATTGTTTTAAATCCTATTCAGACTAAAGAACCGAAGCAAAATGATTCGGTAGAGACTGTTAATCCAGATGCTGCTGCTGTCGGTGAAGAGGTGCAAGAACTTGAAAATCAGAACAATTAGAAGACTCTAAGGTATGTAAGACTGAATCATTCAGAAAATAAGATTATTGGAGATAAAAACAAAGGTGTGATGACTAGAAGAAGGTTAGTTGTTGAAGAGGTATGTTTGATTTCTAAAATTGAACCTAAAGATGTTGTTAAAGCTTGCAAAGATGAAAATTGGATGAGATTTGTGGAAGAAGAATTAGATCATATTGAGAAGAACAACACATGGGAGCTTGTGCCTAGACCTAAAGATAAGAATGTGATTGGTACTAAATGGGTATTCAGGAATAAATTGAATGAAGCCGGTGAAGTTCTCAGAAATAAAGATAGATTGGTATGTAAAGGATATTCACAGAAAGAAGGAATTGATTATGACAAGACTTTTTCTCCGGTGGCCAGACTTGAAGCTGTTAGACTGTTGCTTGCATATGTTGCTTATAAATATTTCAAGGTATATCAGATGGATGTCAAATCTGCCTTTTTGAACGGTGATCTTGAGGAAGAAGTCTACTTTGAGAAACTTGATGGATTTTCATTATCAGATGATGGAGACATGGTATGTAAACTGAAGTAATCTCTTTATGGATTGAAGCAAGCCTCTAGAGCTTGGTATGCTAGATTGTTAAGTACTTGTTGAAACTAGGATTTAATACAGGGACTGTTGATAGTAATTTGTACTTTAAGATTAAAAATGATAACATCTTAATTGTTGAAGTCTTTGTTCATGATATTATCTTTTGAGGTGATGATGGATTGAGCATGAAGTTTGTTGGCGATATGCAGAAGGAATTTTAGATGTCTATGATAGGTGAGATGAAATTTTTCTTAGGTTTGCAGATTTCACAAACTGGAAAAGGTATCTTTATATCTCAAACTAAACATCTGAAGGAATTGTTGAAGAAGTTTGGTTAGATGACTCCAAACCGGTTGGAATCGTTGAAGAATGTTGAATCTTTGAAATCTAATCAGAGTTTGTACAAGTCTATAGTTGGTGGACTACTATATCTTACTCAAACTAGGCCGAACATTATGCATGCTATGTGTATGGATGCTAGATATCAAATTGATCCAAAAGAAAGTCATGTCATTGTTGCGAAGAGGATATTCAGATATTTGAAGGGAATTGTGGATTATGGTTTGTGGTATCCTATGAATGGTGATTTAATGTTATGTGCTGACACTGATGCTAATTGGGTTGGCGATGTTGATGACCAGAAGAGTATATCTGGTGGTGCTTTCTTTTTGGGTAAGAAATTGGTTTCATGGGCTAGTAAGAAACAAGACTCAGTGTCCTTATCTACTGTTGAAGTTGAGTACATTGCTACTACTGGTAGCTGCACTCAGGTGGTTTGGTTTTCTTATCTTTGGCATTGTTGTCAAAGGGGGAGAGATGCATATGAAAAACTATTTTATCTACTTGATCTTAGGGGGAGTTTGGGAGTTTTTTGGAGATATCTTCTTTCTTTTCATTGATTTTTTTTCACATTCATATGTTTCCATCAATGCCAAAGGGGGAGTGATGTAGAGGGAGTTGACTCACCTATTTGTGGCTACCTTGTCTAGGTATCTCCTTCAAGCTACACTAGAACCATCCAATGATTTTGCACCTCACACCCTCCAAGGGTCTACAAGAGTTACCCTCTCTGACCTTCCCAAGGTCCTTAGGCTAGGATAAGCACTTGTTGTTTTGTGAGTTCCATTCTCTTGCTCAGGAGACCTTGTTTTCTAACTCCCTTTCACACTCAACCTGAGAGTTCAACCCCTCTACCACAGGATCTTCACTCCCCACACTACACAAATAAGGATGGATGATTTTGTATGGGTTCCCAACCCTATTCCTTCCTCAAGAAATTTTACATTTACCGATTCCATGTTTTACAAACAAATTGCACTTTTAGGCCTATTAGGAGACCTAATTCTAGTAGCCCTGCCAACGGGGTATTATGTGTTTATCTTATAAAATTCCTTAACAACCCTATGGAATATTTTACATTCCAGATACCCTTTTGGGGTTTACATAAAATATCTCAAAAATGGAGGTGGGTTTTGTCATTCACATATCTAACCCTTATAGGGCTAACTAGGCCTAATTACCCCTTCTGAGGCCTAAAAAGTAGGGATTTTCTTAAACACATTCACCAGTCCTAATGATTGAGTGAATTGATGTTAGTTTTAGGTCTGTGCTTCCATGAGGATTTCCAATCCAACCATTCTTCACCTCCATCCACCAGATTCACCCAATTAGGGCCTTTTATCCATGTTACCTAATGCTTGCCAACTCAACGTGTCAAGCCTAGGGTATGGTGGAAAATATTTGGTTTAGCTTCCCCTGTCTCAAAACCAAAAAGAAAACATAGAATACATTTCAACCTAACATTCCACAAGGTTTTAGAGTGGGTATCCACCATGGAATGTTAGGTGGAGCCATTTTTCTCTCAAAACCCTGGTTTTGAGGACTTTTGAACCCACTACAACAAAATGAAGATAATCTACAAAATAAAACACTTCAAGGCTCCAAATAAAAAATGAAATGAAATCCATGTCCCTGTTTTGGAAGTGTCAATCTGTACAGGCTGTAAAAACTTGCAAAGAACAGACAATAACCTGGTAGAACACATCAAATGGGAAACCAAAACTAGTTTATTTGCTTCAGATCTTCAACAATTGATTCTCATCGATCTTTCCAAGCCTTATACTGGCCTTGGAGTAGTTACACATGCTCACAACCAATTGTGACAACCAACTAGCCATTGGTGTATGAAAATGTTGCAAAGTTGCTATGAGCAACTTTTGCAACTTTTACAATTTGTTGCATTGGTGAGCAACTTTTCTCTAACCCAAACTTGGTCACTTTCAGATGACTCATAAGACCTTAACAACCTCAAAACAAAATCAACCAACCTATACTAACCTAAAAACAACTTATCTTAATAAATGCTCTACTTGGCACCCTTAAGAGCTCACATGCCAATATTAGCCAAACAAAGAATCTTAGGGACCTTAAAATCATTTGAGCACACACTCAATGGCCTCTTGGACTTATTAAAAAACTAAAGACATGATTCCAACATCTTGGAAACAAACTCAACAAAAATATTGATAAGTGCCCCTGCACCATACTCCCAAGCTAGGAAAAATTCAAGTGCCTTGAGTGGATAGGGCTTTAACCGTGGTTTCATGTTGTAGTATATCTCCTTCTGACATCCATGTAGCTTCAGAAATAGGGAGACCTATCCATTTAACCAAGTAGTCTCTATAGACTCCTTTTCTAGTCCTTTTGACAATTTTGGAATCTAGAATGCAATCCAATATCACTGGTTGGCTTGGATTTAGGTCTTGTATCCAATCTACATCTTCAATAGCAGTAGGCTCTCCTTGGTTTGCAACTGACTGAGTTCCTTTATACTGAAATAAATCACATACATTAAAGATTGGTGATATACCCAAGTTTGGTGGTAGTTCCACCTCATAGGAATTGTTGCCATACTTATGCACAACCCTAAGAGGTCCAATATTCTTCATACATAGTTTTCTAGTCTTCTCCTTAGGGAGTCTCTCTTTTCTTAGATAGGCCATAACTAGATCACCTACCTTATAGTGTACTTCTCTCCTTGTTTTGTTTTCTTGTATCTTGTATTTCTCATTGTTTTGTTGCAATGTTTTCTTGACTTGTTCGTGGATCTCCTTCATATTCTCTACAAAGTTTTCACCTTGAGCACTCCTATGGTCCATGGAATTGAGTTACCTGAGTTCTAAGATACCCCTTGGATGACATCCATATACAATCTCAAATGGACTCCGACCTGTGCTCCTATTGACAAAGCCATTGTAGGCATACTCTTCTTGTCCCGATACTAGATCCCAAGCTTGGCCATGTTGTTTGGTGAGACATCTCAGTAAATTACCCAAGGATCTATTAACCACTTCAGTTTGACCATCAGATTGTGGATGGTATACAAATGAAAAAGAAATATTGGTACCAAGTTTCTTCCATAAGGTTTGCCAAAAGTGGCTTACAAATTTTGTATATCTATCACTCACAATTCTAAGAGGCAAACCATGGATCCCCACAATCTCTTTGAAGAATAACCCTGCTATTTATGAGGCATCATTAGTGCATTTTCTATTAGAGTAATTGGGTCTTTACTTGATTAATTAAACATTATTTGTTTAATTCTTTAAGTTTCCAATTATCTTTTTACACTTAAGCTAACATTAGGTGCATATAATTAATTATTTTAATTAATTATTATGTGCAAGCCTAGGGTTTTCCCTTTTTAGGGTTTCTTGACCTATTAGAGGTTACTTTTTCTTTTCATTGTATTATCTTTTCACAATACATTTTTTCTGGTGAATTGGAGCTCTCTTGTTTGGAGAATATTTGTTCCTGTGTTTTTCTTGTTCTTCAGATTTTGCTTCATTGCTTCTCCTTGTAATAGGTTATTCGGCTTGTAGAAGATCTTCAAGATACTGTGGGGTTGTATTTCTCAACTCCTATATGGTATCAGAGCTCAGATATGTAGCTACCTGTTCCTGTTTTTTGAGAATTTTGCATTTGAAGCAGATCTGGGGTTTCAGGCAGTTTTTGTGTGCTTAGGGTTAAGTTTTTTTTTTTGAGCACTTTGGGCCTAAATGGACCTCACCATCGTGCTCAGAAGACTCAAAAAACCCTATAGTCATATAAAATTTGTCCATTTTTGACCCCTGAGCATCTGGGTGATTTTTTTTCTCCAAGCCAGGCCGTACGACCCTGGCATGCAAATCGAGAAAAAAAATTTTGAGAATTTTTTTTTGCCTTTTTATGGCATGCAGGCCGAATTGTTTTTTGATTTAAAAAAAAAAATTTACAAAAAATAATAAAAAAAAGTCAAAAGAAACGCATTAAAAAAAAGTTTTTTTTACTAACATTTTTAGGGTATCGGACCTAACAGTTCGGCGTCGTACGGACCTGTCAGGCCGGCCCCACCCGGCGCCGCAGGCCTCCGGCTTCGGCTCCCGCCGGCTTTTTCTCTAGCCCGTGAAGTCTTCGTCACCGGCCAAGGTTCGCTCCCGCCGCTTCCCCTCGCTGGCCGCTGCTCCGTCTCCCGCCCGCGATATTCCCGCCGCTCCGGCCGTCGCTCCGACCGCCGCTCCGGCCCCGCCGGCGAGCCACCACCGCCGGGCTGAGCTCCACTCTGCTCTGCTCCACTCTGCTCCACCCCAGCACCTCCTGCGCCCGGACCGAGCACCACCTCCGCCCGGCCCGAGCCCCACCTTCGCCCGGAGCACCACCAACCCCTCCTCTCTAGTCTTTTTGAGAGGGGGTTGGTTTTTTGGGCCTAGATCGTGCATCCGGAGTCAGATTTTGGCGAACGAATAGGAATTGGAAAGGTGATTCCGAGCCGGACCTCATAGTGGTGGATTTTTTCCCTGGATCTACTGTTTGACTATGTTTTTTACCAGTCAAAGTCGGGCTTCTTTTTTGCACTTCCAGGGCCATAGAATGGGCAAACGGACTCCGTTTTTTGAAAATGAATAGGCATTGGAAAGATCTCAGAATGCTCTATTTATATTTGTGATCTTTTTTCTCAGAATTTTCACCAAGTACATGAGATATCAGTTTAAAGTTGTTTTGCTTATGCACTACTTCCTTCTCATTACTATGTACTAAGGTTTGGGTTTCTCCATTGTGGGGGGGTGTTTTTTTCTCGCTTTCTATCATTTATATCAAAAATCAGGGACACCTAAACTCTCAAAACAAAAAAACCCTTCTGCATCTTCTGTCTATTCTGAAAGATCACATAATAAAAACAACCAACAAGCAGGTGGAGTTGCAGAGTTTTTTCTTTGTTCTCATGGCAGATCCTTCAGTTGAGTTGTTGACTTCACACAACTATTGCACCTGGAAGCCCCGCATCACGAGGCTTCTCAGGTCACGAGGGTTGTGGGCTACTTTGGATGAGGTTCAGCCAGACCTACATCATCCTTATGAGGTTCTTATGTACCGGAACAAGCTGGATGAGGCCATGGGTTTGATCGCTTTGCATGTCTCCGACAGTCTTTTGTTTCACCTTGATGAGTTTCTTACTCCTCAGGATATGTGGTTGAAGTTTGATTCTCTCTTCGGGAGGGTTAATGAGATTCGGGCATTACAGATTGAGGCAGAGTTGACTTCTTTGCTACCTGATTCCTTTCCCACTATTGAGGATTTTTTGAACAAATTCAAGACTACCAAATCTGTTCTTCAAGGATGTGGAAAGAACAAAACTGATACAGAGTGCATTCATTTGATTCTTTTGAAGCTTTGGGGTCCCTTTTAGTTTTTTGCCTCTTCTTTCTACTCCACCATGGATGGTTTGGGTACTAATTTCACCATGCCTAGCTTTGATGTCTTTTGTGAGCGCTTGTCTCGTGAGCAGTCTCATCTTTCTCAGTTGGATACGCTCTCAAGCTCCAAGAACAAAGCATTGGTTGCTCAATCCTCTAAGGAGAAGGACAAACATAAGCAGAAATTGAAGCCGAAAAAGCCTTCTGTAGGTAGTGAGAATTCCTCCAAGCTTGCTCCTAAGTCTGATTCAAAACTAGTTCCTCCCAAACAAGGGAAATCTTCACAGTCCGGTGAGTCTTCCTCCAAGACTAAGAAGAAATCATCAGACACTTGCAATTTTTGTGGAAAGGACAGACATCCAGTTTCCAGGTGTTGGAAATGATTAGAGGCTTTAGACGAAGCCATGTAGCAGCATCACATTTCCTCACCTCAGGCGTCTTCTCCTTCCACAGGGAAAGGTCATGCTCTCACTGCTAGAGCTTCGACCTCTGGGTCCACATGGATTCTAGATTCTGGTGCTTCTCACCATATGACACACACTCAACAGTTGGTTACTTCTCTTGCCTCTTGTGGTATTTCACAGATTGCAGTGGGTGACTCAGTTCAGCTTTCCATCTTGGGTTCAGGTTCTGTCTCTTTGGATGGGGGTACTCTACAGGATGTTCTATTTGTCCCTGACATCTCGACGAACCTCCTATCCATTTATCAGATTTGCCACTCTGGCTCTGGTAAGACAGTTGAGTTCTCACCACATGATGTGGTTATTCAGGACCTCCATGACCCTGATTTGGTTGTGGCTTCTGGTAGTGTGGATTCTGCATCTTGTCTCTACAGATTTGATGAATTTGAGCCCTCTTTGGGTACAGGTTCATCTCTCATAGTACATGCATATTCAGTGAGTAAGCTTTGGCATAAGCGATTGGGCCATGTCAATTACAGATATCTTCAGCAGATGAGTACACAGGCACTTGTTCTTGGGCTCCCACAGATTTCCTGCACTGATGGTGTTTGTCATGGTTGTGTTCTTGGCAAGCATCACAGAGATCCCTTTTCGAAGGGGAGAGCCTCTCGTGCTTTGGAACCCTTGGAGTTGATTCATAGTGACCTCATGTCATTTCCCACTCCTTCTTTTTCAGGGGCCAAGTATGTACTCACGTTTATTGATGACTTCTCCAGACGCACATGGGTGTACTTTCTTAAGTACAAGTCTGATGTCTTTGATTCATTTTGAATCTTCAAGACATTTGTTGAGAAGCAGTCTGGCTATTCTATTCGGCGGATACGTACAGATAATGGTTTGCAGCATCAGTTTACTGTTCCCTACACCCCTCAGCAGAATGGTGTCGCTGAACGCAAGAATAGAACTTTACGGGAGATGGTGAATTGTATGATTCAGTCCAAGTCCATGGATTCATCTTTTTGGGCTGAGGCAATCAATTGTGCCAACTATATTCAGAATCGGATGCCTCACAAGGCTATTCAACAAATGAAACCTGAGGAGGCTTGGTCTCATGACAAGCCTGATGTTTCTTTTTTTTGAGTATTTGGCAGTGAGGCATGGGCCTTTATTCCTGATGCTCAGAGGAAAGCCATGGAGCAGAAGAGCCGACCACTCATTTTTGTTGGCTACTGTGAGGATGTTAAGGTGTACAGGTTGTTTGATCCTGATTCTAGAGAGGTCCTGTTTCGACGGGATGTTCAGTTTGATGAGCGTCTTCCCCCAGTGGATGCCCCGACTCCAGTGTCTAATCCTCTACCTACTCCGACCACTGCACCACTTCAGGATCTTTTTGAGGATGATTCTGATGATGGTGCTGATGATCCACCATCCCCACCTCCACCTGCTCCACCTCAGATGCCCAAGTGGGCTCTCCTTACTGTTGCAGCGGCAGGTCCTCTGGCTGGTGATCCTTCACATACTCGTCGCACTCATTCTCATACAGTGGGTTCTAGTCTTTTGAGTCATGCTATTTCAGATGATCCTTAGAAGTTTTTAGAGGCGACAGATCACCCTGAGTGGGATTGTTCTATGGAGGAGGTGTATTCTTCTTTGATGAGGAATCATACATGGGATCTCTGTCCTCTTCCTAAGGGCAGAAAGATGGTTAGGTGTCGTTGTTTGTATCGCACTAAATATGCTGCTGATGGTTCCATTGATAAGTACAAAGCACGTCTTGTTGCGAAGGGTTTTTCATAGGTTGAAGGTATTGATTACTCTGAGATATTTGCCCCTATTGCCAAGATGAATTCCATTCGCTTTGTACTCTCTCTTGTTGCTTCTTGATGTTGACTTGTTTTTTAGATGGATGTGAAGAGTGCCTTCTTGCACGGGGATCTACAGGAGGAAATCTACATGGAACAACCTTAGGGATTTGTGCAGGATAGTTCTTTGGTTTGCAAACTTTGACGTTCATTGTATGGTCTCAAACAGGCCCCTCGGGCTTGGTATGAGAAGATGGACTCTTTCTTGCTCTCCATTGGGTTCTCCCGCAGTCATTCTGATCACACCGTCTACATTCAGCTTCTTGAGGGTGACATCTTGATTCTTGTGCTATATGTTGATGATCTTCTCATCATGGGTAGCTCATCATCTATGATTCAACATATTCAGCGTGCTTTGATGGATCAGTTTGAGATGACAGATCTCGGTCTGTTGCACTATTTCCTTGGTCTTCAGGTGATTCAGTCTTCTGATGGGATCTCTCTCTACCAGTAGAAGTATGCTCTTGACATGCTTCAGCACTTTGACATGCTTGATGGCAAGCTTGCTCCCACTCCATTTCAATCAGGGGTTGTTTTGACCACAGCTTGTCCCACTCCTTCAGTCGATTCTACACTTTACAGGCAGTTGGTTGGCAGTTTGTTGTACCTGACTCACACCCATCCTGATATTTCCTTTGCGGTTGGTCTTGTCTCTCGATTCTCCCATGATCCTCATGAGAGTCATTGGCAAGCTGCCAAATGTATTTTGAGGTACATTCAGGGCACTAGTTCTCATGGCATTCATTATACATCAGGGGAACCTCACATTGTTGGCTACACTGACTCAGATTGGGCTAGTGATGTCACTGATCGGAAGTCTACTTCCGGCTTTGTTTTCTGTCTTGGCTCTGGTCCTATCACATGGTCTTGCAAGAAGCAGACTGCTCATGCATTATCATCTACAGAGGCTGAGTACCGCTCTGCTGTGCTCGCTAGTCAGGAGATCTTATGGCTTCGACAGTTGATGACTGAGTTTGGTTTTCCTCCTGATAGTCCCACTGTTCTTTGGTGTGACAATCAGAGTGCTATTCATATTTCTCGCAACCCAGTAGAGCATCAGCGGACGAAGCACATTGAGCTTCACATGCATTTCATCCGTCAGTTGATTCAGGATGGTGTTCTCATTCTGGAGTACATTCCCACTTCTGAGCAGGTTGTAGACATCTTCACGAAACCTTTTGCATCGCCGCGCTATCTTCAGTTGCGCTCTATGCTTTGGGTGAAGGAAGTTGTCCTTGGGGGGTCTTTATGAGGCCTTCCTTCCTTCTTCTTCTTTCAGCATGTTCTTTTATCTCTTTTTGGAGAGGAGTTTTTTCCCATTGGGTTTTCTCCTTTGTCTCCGTTTCATAGAGATTTCATTGTATTTGGGTACCTGATCAGGCCTTGTTGCCGGGACCCATCTTTCATGCTTTCAGTAGTTGTTCTAGGTTTTAGCTTCTCCCTAAGTCTAGCTTAAGGGGGGGTGTTAGAGTAATTTGGTCTTTACTTGATTAATTAAACATTATTTGTTTAATTCTTTAAGTTTCCAATTATCTTTTTACACTTAAGCTAACATTAGGTGCATATAATTAATTATTTTAATTAATTATTATGTGCAAGCCTAGGGTTTTCCCTTTTTAGGGTTTCTTGACCTATTAGAGGTTACTTTTTCTTTTCATTGTATTATCTTTTCACAATACATTTTTTCTGGTGAATTGGAGCTCTCTTGTTTGGAGAATATTTGTTCCTGTGTTTTTCTTGTTCTTCAGATTTTGCTTCATTGCTTCTCCTTGTAACAGGTTATTCGGCTTGCAGAAGATCTTTAGGCTACTGTGGGGTTGTATTTCTCAACTCCTATATTTTCAAGGCACAAAGTATGCCATCTTGTTGAATCTATCCACTATGACATAGAAACTGTCATATCCTCTTGGAGTTCTAGGTAAACCAAGGACAAAGTCCATACTCACACACTCCCATGGCCTTGTTGGTATGGCAAGTGGCTGATATAACCCTGCATTGCTGGAGGTACCCTTAGCTCTCTAACAAATAGTACATTTCTCCACAAACTTCCTAGCATCTGACTAAAGTCTAGGCCAATGGTAGAGCCTTCCAACCTACTCTAAGGTCTTGTCAAGACCAAAATGTCCACTTAGACTGCCTTGATGCTTCTCCTTGATGATATTGTCTCTCAAAGAGCACTATGGTATGCAAAGTAGGTGTTCTTTAAACATTAAGCCTTCCTGCAACATAAAATCAGAATAGGCAACATGACAAACATTACCAAACTTTGAGCAAACATCATATGCTTCACCAAAATCTTTGTCTCCTTGGTAGAGGTCTTTGAGGTCATTTCACCCCACACCTTGTAGCTTCAACTATTGAATGGTTAGAAATATTCTACTTAAGGCATCTGCTACCTTATTGGTGACTACTTTCTTGTGCTTGATGGAAAAGGTGTAGGCCTGCAAATACTCAACCCACTTGAGTCGCCTTTGGTTCAATTTCTCCTGCCCATTCAAAAAACTAAGTGCATGATTCTTAGTGTAGACTATGAACTCCTTAGGGAGAAGATAATGCCACCACTTCTTGAGTGCTTGCACCATGGCATACAACTCTAGATCATAAGTAGAATACTTTTGTTTTTCTTCATTGAGCTTTTCAGAGAAAAATGCAACCGGGTGGCCTTCTTGACTCAAAATAGCCCCTATAGCCAACTTGCTAGCATCACACTCCATAGTGAAGAGGTGATTGAAATCAGGGAGCCTAAGGTAAATGATTTCTGCTACCTTTTGTTTCAACAACTCAAATTCCTTGTCTGCTGCACTAGTCCACTTAAACTGACATTTTATCACACCTTTGTGATAGACTTATAAAGTATTGAGAGGGGGGGGGTGAATCAATGACACCAAAAACAATACTACTTTAAACACTGACCGATAGATATACTTAACAAGTTTACCAATCACTATGCATGAAATCCAAAATGATATTAAAGCATCCACAATAAGTGAAACATCCACCATAACACAAGTGTTTATGCATGGAAAACCCAAATGGGAAAAACCACGGTGAGATGGAACTCACAAGTTAACTATCTGCAGTAATAGGTAACTGACTGGTTAAGGTCTACAAAAGTTCTTTGCTAGGAGCGAATTTTGTTAAAGATCCCAAAGCTCTGTTAGGAGCTATACCCTGTTAGGAGTAACCTTGGTAGAGGATTTCTGAATCCACACTAATGGATCACTTTGTTAAAGGATTTGTACAATGAAGCTTGTTAGAGCTTACCCGGTTAGGGGTTTTGATTGTTGTAGTGATTAGAAAACAATAGGTGGTGTGATATAGAAGTAACACAACTTGCTTGAATAGATCCTCTTTTGCGCACTCAAAACTGTATCACCAACATATTCTGCAATGCCTTCAACAACAACACTTCTATCTTCACTTCAAATCATCTCATATCATATCTCCAAAATAGTTCATCATAATATCATTATATAGACATTTATATTTCATGTCGGGTTAGAAATTGTAGTCACATAAATCTGTCCACTTAATTAAATGAATATTTAGTATTTATTTGATTATTTAACCATCAATCAATAATTAATTAAATTAATATTGAATTAATTCATCTTAACTCTCTTCTCCTATTAATTAAATAAATTATTCAATTTATTTGATTTAATTCACTTAACCAAATTCAGACCATTAATTAAATAAATAAATCATATTTATTTAATTAAATATTCTCTCACATTTAAATAAATTAATATTTATTTAAATTCCCCCAAAATCCCACCTCTCACATTTAAATAAATTAACATTTATTTAAATCACCTTTATCCTCTACCCACTTGTATTTTCCTACAAATGCAAGTTGCACAATTATTTTAAATAAATAATTTATTTAAATCACCTTTATCCTCCACCCACTTGTATTTTCCTACAAATGCAAGTTGCACAACTATTTTAAATAAATTATTTATTTAAAATCCTATTTATCCTCACCCACTTGAAACCTTTAATGGTTTCCCTTAAAGTCTTCAAAACTTAATGGCTTTAAAGTGTTCAAACTTGATGGCTTCCTTCTATAGTCTTCTTAAGCCTTTAATGGTTTCCCTTAAAGTCTTCAAACTTAATGGCTTCCCTTAAAGTCTTCTTAAGACTTTAATTGCTTCCCTTAAAGTCTTCAAGCCTTTAATGGTTTTCCTCAAAGTCTTCAAGCATTTTAATGCTTTATCTTCCTTTTTCTCATTTAAATAAATTAATATCTATTTGAATATTTATCCAAATGCAAATTACACCATTTAATTGAAATAAATGATTTTATTTTAATTGAAAATACCAAAATTCCTCCCATTTGCATTTTCCTACAAAATCCACTTGCATGCCTAAACCCCTTCTAGATTCTTCTAAACCTTTCCTAATTAACCTAATCCATCCCCTAAATATTGTCACATTCCTAAGCAAATTGAAGTCACTTCTCAAAGACTCCAAAGTCTTTGAAAATCAATTAATGTTTTGTATGTTCAACAAATTAACCTCTAAAGTCTTCCAAACCACTTATAGCTCTTACATGACCATTAATGGTTAATTCCACTTGCACCCATGGTTAAGGACTTTGACCCCTAACTTAACCCTCATGTAACCCATGTGTCTCTTCAAAGCATTTATTTCTTTGACTAGGGTAACCATCATGTCCCCTCAAGCATTTAACACTCCTTATCTCTCCTCTCAAGCCTCCTCATGGTGACACTTGTCAACATGGGATTGGGTTGAAAGTCTCACATGGATTGAATATCTTTCAATCCTAACCCTTGTTAAGATTACTCAATCTTAACCCTTCATTTCCCAATTTCTTCTATAAATAGAACCCTTCTCCTCAAGCAAAAGGAAGAAGCATTAGAGTATTGTTGTTATACTGGCATTAGCATAGAGCTTTCTCATAACATCACTATCTACACTTGCATAGCATTTGCTTATCATATTCAACTATCTTGAATCTCCATATGGCATCCATGGCTAGTGCTAAAAGCTGAGAGCTACACTCATTTGGGACTTGGAGAGGAGAGAAACAAGGGAGGAGCAACTATGAGCATCTTGATTAGCTATTTTATTCTATGTTTATATGCTTTCTATTTCATGCTTAATATCTCTCTTGATATGCCTGTTTAGGATAATCTTTTGTTGCTAACACTAACGTTTGTTTCTTGTGCTCTTGTGTGTGTTGCCATCAAACAGATTTTCTAATCCTTTTTGCAGAGCATCAGAAATTATATCATAATTTCTTAGGTGCAGTGTATCTGGACAATCAAACATAACTCATCACAAATTACCGCCAAAATTTGTCAGTTAGGGTAACTCATCACGACTGGTGATAACTCATCACACAATCAATGAATACCAGTTGGAACACCGATACTGGTTAGAGTTAACCACCACCAACATGTAAACCGATTGTCCTCCATTGCTTCTTTGGTGGTTTCCGCTGAATCTTCAGGTTGGTGTCAAGTCATTTTTGCATATAACAGTTGTCTACATGTACCGGTTTGACACTCTCTAAACCATCATAAACTAAACTTCCAATATCGGTTGCAATACAAGTAACTTTAGAAGTAATACCGATAGACAATGTGAACATATGTGTGCGTGTACTGTTGGTATTTTGGTATGGTTTTGTCATTGATGTCAACACCTACTAAAACACTAGCACTTTGGAGATCCAACAACATTCACCAGAAAGCAAGTAACTATTGCACAGTTACTGGTATATGGCACACCAACAAGATATAATGATCACCGACACTTGGAATGGCATGGAAAACACTTGGTAATGTCGAAGACATCGTCTGGACATCTTGTCCTCAAGTTTTGTTCATTGGTATATTCACAGTTGCGTATTTGTTGTTACCGACAAATAGGTCTAGGGTTACACCATCAGGTTTATCTTTTCCAGATAAACATGGTATGCTATGGAGATGATTAATTATTGTTGTAAATGCATTAAGCCGACATGTTCAATTGGTTATTGCATCGGATATTATATTGTTTGTAAAATGTTTTTATTGTAATATCTTGTAGAGCCGACCTACTAAAATTGGTCTTAGGTTATGGTATAAATGTAAGATCTTATTTGTAAGATCAAATGTGGAATGCGAAAAAAGGATTGTGTGAAGGTATATGCAAGATTAAGCAGAGCTATACACAAAGACATCATTTGAAGGTGAAGCTAGGTTTTTGTGAAAGCATATCAACATTACACCAGTACTGAATCTAGCATATGAAGATGCTATTTTGTGCAGTACATTATTATTGGATTTAACCATCCAACTGTAGTCAGTGTGACTCCCATTTTGTGATTGAGCAGTGAGCTCTAGGCTGTTGGCCTTTCTGCATATGCAGACCCCATTTATGTACACTTACTATCTACAGTAGTATCATCTGATTGTGGGTAAGGTTTCCCACCGTGGTTTTTCCCCTTACAGGGTTTCCAAGTACAAATATTGGTGTTATGTGTTGTGGATGACTTTGTGTTTATATTTCATGCACTAATCCTTACCGGTATAGCAATTAACTGTTATAACTGTCTACCAGCATACTTAACTGGTTTATCGGTATTAAGCATTAAGTTGGTTAAATTGTTTTTGGTGTAAATTTATTTGACAACTGATTCATCCCCCCCTCTCAGTTGTCCTCGGGACCTAACAATTGGTATCAAAGCTTAGTCCTCTTTTGCAGAAGTTTAACAACTTGAGGAGATCCAATGTCTACTAATTATTTCAGGAAGGACAGTCCTAAACTTGATGGAACTAACTATGGCATATAGAAGAAGATGAAAGGATTTCTGCTTTTATGGAAAGAGTAAATGAAATTGTTTTGGGTATTAAATGTTGTGGAGGAACCTTAAGTGAGGATGAAATTTTTTCAAAAGTTTTAAGAGGATTTCCACCGGCATATAAAATGAAGGTTACTGCTATAAATGAGTTAAGAACAATGCCCAATACATCAGTTACTAGGGATACATTGATTAGGAAACTTTCAGCTTTTGAAATTGAAGAATTTGGTCCTGTTGCTACTATAAAGATAGATTTGATCTTTAAAGCATCAACATCATCTGCTCCATCATTTGAAAAATCTGATTGGAAAGCCTTTTATGCAAGAGAACTTGAAGAAAGTAGGAAAGAAAATGAAGAACTTGAAGAACTTGAAGCACTATTTGCAAGGAAAATGCCTAAAGGTCTAGTTGGAAGTAAGTATGAAGGTAAAGCACCCTTTAAATGTTTTAACTGCAATAAGATTGGTCATATGGCTTCAAGATGCGCTGATAGACATGCTAGACTAAGAGAAGAAGCTAGAAGAACATACAAGCCTAACCCTGAATATCAGAGATACAAATTTAAGAAGAATAAAGACAAATCTTGTTACATTGCTAATGAAGGTGTGACTGATGATTCTGATGAGGATCCGACAGACAATGGATGGGTTTTTTTTGCTATAACAGAAGATCAACCAACACCTACTACTCAACCGGTAGTACAGGCTCTGGCAGCTAAAGTTGAAGTAAAGGATGAATGGATCATTAATTCAGGATGCTCACATCATATGACAGGAGACAAAGGTAAATTCTTGAACTTTCAAAAATACAATGGAGGCTTAGTGAGATTTGGAGATGACAAAGCTTGTTCAATCAAAGGTAAGGGTACAATATCTCTTGATGGTAAGCATAACACTGACAATGTCTACTATGTTGAGGGATTAAAGCATAATCTTTTGAGTGTTGGTCAACTAGTTGAGAAAGGATTTCAGTTACAATTTAAGAATGGAAAATGCAAAATCATGAACAAAACTGGTTTGGAAATTGCAACCGGTAATCAGACTAGAGGTAATATCTTTCATTTGAATAACAATGAAAAGACATGCTTAGTTGCACATATAGATGAAAGTTGGTTATGGCATAAGAGACTCTGTCATGTAAACTTTGATTGCATGGTAAAGATCAGTACTACTAAGGTGGTTAGAGATTTACCTAAAATTATCAAACCTCAGAATATAGTATGTAAGGAATGTCAATTTGGAAAACAAGTTAGAGCTAGTTTCAAAAGTATTCCAGAAAAATCAAATAATGCTCTTGATTTGATTCACACTGATTTATGTGGTCCAACTAGAACTAAAAGCTTACAAGGTGATATATATTTCATGCTAATTATTGATGACTATTCTAGAATGTGTTGGGTTACTTTTCTTAGAGAAAAATCAGAAGCACTTGGAAAGTTCAAATTATTCAAAGCAATGGTTGAAAATGAAATCGGTAAGAAAATAAAATGTTTAAGATCAGATCAAGGAGGTGAATTTACATTCTGTGAAGTGAATGGAATCAGAAGACAACTATCAGCACCTCAGATATCACAACAGAATGGAGTTGTTGAAAGGAAAAATAGAACTATCTTGGATGCATCAAGAAGTATGTTATCAGAAGCAAACCTACCACATGTGTATTGGAGAGAAGTAGTCAGCACAACGGTCTATACATTTAACAAAGTTCACATCAAAGGTGAAACCGGTAAGACCCCTCATGAACTATGGTTTGGTAATACACCTACTCTTAAGTATTTCAGAATTTTTGGAAGTAAATGTTATATCAGAAGAGATGAGTATATTGGCAAATTTGATCCTAGAAGTGATGAAGGAATATTTCTTGGTTATTCATCTAAGAGTAAAGCATATAGGTGTTTTAACAAGAGATTGTAGAAAATTGTTGAGAGTACAAATGTAAAGATTGATGAAAAATTTAGAGGAACTTCAAGGTATATAGTTTCTGAACTGGCAACATAAATTTTGACAAATGAACCTATTCTAAATCCACCGGTACAGAATGAAGATCCAGTTACCCCGGTACCATCTGAGGATTCCACTGTAATTGAGGAACAATGACAAACAAAGACACCTCGGTATGTAAGACTGAATCATTCCGAAGATTAGATAATTGGAAACAAGTTTAAAGGAGTTATGACAAGAGGAAGATTGGAAAATGAAGAGGTATGTCTTATTTATCAAATTGAACCATCATCTATTAATGAGGCGTGTGAAGATAAATTTTGGATTAAAGCTATGGAAGAAGAATTAGAACAAATTGAGAAAAACAACACTTGGACATTAGTTCCCCAACCTAAAGATAAAAATATAATTGGAACCAAATGGGTATTTAGAAACAAACTTAATGAAGATGGTAAGGTTGTCAGAAATAAAGCAAGACTAGTGTGTAAGGGATATTCTCAGAAAGAAGGAGTTGATTACAATGAAACCTTTGCACCGGTAGCTAGAATTGAGGTAGTCAGATTATTTTTGGCTTTTGCAACACACAAGAACTACAAAGTTTATCAAATGGATATTAAATGTGCATTTTTGAATGGAGATCTTGAAGAAGAAGTATACATTGAACAACCTGATGGATTTTCTTTGACATATGACAATGATATGATATGCAAGTTAAGAAAAGCTCTGTATGGACTAAAACAAGCTCCGAGAGCTTGGTATGCAAGATTGGATAAGTATCTTTTAAAGATTGGTTTTACTAAAGGAAAGGCAGACAACAATTTATATTATAAAGTAACTAATGATGACATCTTGATTATAGAAGTATTTGTTGATTATATAATCTTTGGAGGAGAAGATGGACTATGCAAGGAATTTTCTATTAAAATGCAGCAAGAATTTGAAATGTCTATGATTGGAGAAATAAAATTCTTTTTAGGATTGCAGATTTCACAGACTGATAAAGGTATATTCTTGAGTCAATCCAAATACTTAAAAGAGTTACTAAAGAAATTTGGGATGGAGAACTCTAAACCGGTAAGCACACCTATGACAACAAATGACAAATTATCACAAAGGGATGAATCTACACCTGTTAATCCAACTATATAGAGATCTATGGTAGGAGGTTTACTATATTTGACACAAATTAGACTTGATATTATGAATGCAGTATGTATTGTTTCTAGATTTCAAAGTAATCCTAGAGAAAATCATGAATCAACAGTAAAAAGGATTTTCTGGTACTTACAAGGCACTATAAATCTTGGATTACGGTATCCGAGAGATGAAAAATTTGAATTATGTGCATACACAAATGCAAATTGGGTAGGAGATGTGGATGATAGAAAAAGCACCACCGGCAGAGCATTCTTTCTTGGAAACAAACTTGTTTCTTGGTTGAGTAAGAAATAGAGTTGTACATCTTTATCAACAGCAGAATTAGAATATGTTGTAGCAACAACTAACTGTACATGGGTACTATGGCTTAAGTAAATGTTGAAAGATATAAAGGTAAAATGCAAGGAACCTATTACTATCTATTGTGATAACACTACAACAATTGATATATCTAAGAATCCGGTATTACATTCTAAAACCAAACATGTTTCTATCAAACTAAATTTTCTAAGGGAAAATGTTGAAGCTAGGGAGATAAAACTGGTTTATGTGAATACTAAAGAGTAGACTAAACCTTTGCCTAAGGAGACTTTTGAATATCTTAGAGATCAACTTAGATTCATACCACCACTGGTAGAGACTTAGATAGTTGATGATTGTCATCAACTGGCAAAATTAACAGAGAAATCTTTTATTCCGGTCTTTGATGAGGAAGCTACTTCTCAGGGGGAGTAGTTGGTATATTGAATTGATTGGTATTTTGTATATGACTTTGACATTTGATGTTAAAGGGGGAGAGATATCTATGGAAAAAAACATTATCTTTTGGAGAGATTGGTATGGAAAAACTTTGGAAAACACATGTTGCTCCTAGGGGGAGAAATTGTTGTTTAGGAGAGATTATTACTTTCTTGTTATAATCTATTTTGGATATTGTTGGTTTTTGGTACTTGGCATTTCTATTTTGGCACTTTGATGGTTTTTCCATCTTGTGTTGCCATCAATGCCAAAGGGGGAGATTGTTGGTATTTTGGTATGGTTTTGTCATTGATGTCAACACCTACTAAAACACTAGCACTTCGGAGATCCAACAACATTCACCGACAAGCAAGTAACTATTGCACAGTTACTGGTATATGGCACACCGGCAAGGTATAATGATCACTGGCACTTGGAATGGCATGGAAAACACTTGGTAATGTCGAAGACATCGTTTGGATATCTTGTCCTGGAGTTTTGTTCATTGGTATATTCATAGTTGCATATTTGGTGTTACCGGCAAATAGGTCTAGGGTTACACCAGCAGGTTTATGTTTTCCAGATCAACATGCTATGCTATGGAGATGATTAATTATTGTTGTAAATGCATTAAGCCAACATGTTCAATCAATTATTGCATCAGATATTGTATTTTTTGTAAATTTTTTCTATTGTAATATCTTGTAGAGCTGACCTACTAAAATTGGTCTTAGGTTATGTTATAAATGTAAGATCTTATTTGTAAGATCAAATGTGGAATGCGAAAAAGGATTGTGTGAAGGTATATGTAAGATTAAGCAGAGCTATACACGAAGACATCATTTTAAGGTGAAGCTAGGTTTTTGTGAAAGCATATCAGCATTACACCGGTACTGAATCTAGCATATGAAGATGCTATTTTGTGCAGTACATTATTATTGGATTTAACCATCCAACTGTAGTCAATGTCACTCCCATTTTGTGATTGAGAAGTGAGCTCTAGGCTGTTGGCCTTTCTGCATGTGTAGACCCCATTTATGTACACTTACTATCTGCAATAGTATCATTTGATTGTGGGTAAGGTTTCCCACCATGGTTTTTCCCCATATAGGGTTTCCACGTACAAATATTGGTGTTATGTGTTTTGGATGACTTTGTGTTTATGTTTCATGCACTAATCCTTACCAGTATAACAATTAACTATTATAACTGTCTACCGGCATACTTAACTGGTTTACCGGTATTAAGCATTAAGTTGGTTAAATTGTTTTTGGTGTAAATTTATTTGACAATTGATTCACCCCCCCCTCTCAGTTGTCCCCGGGACCTAACATGTACATGTTCCATCAATGAAAACATATAAATTCATTCATTACAATCATCATCAAGCCAACAATCTCCCCCTTTGGCATTGATGACAACACTTAGAAAATTTTACAACTTTACAACTAAGTGTGCTTACAAAAATTGTACACATATATTTCTACTCTCCCTTAATAATACATACAAACTTTTCATGACACATACATATTTCTACTCCCCCTTTGACAACAATGCCAAATTGAAAAGTAAAATACATATATATAACAAAATTTGCATCAAATGTTTACATATACAAAAACTTTAAAGTCTGTATTAAGGAGTGTTCACTTTAATTTGCAAGAAAATGTCACTGAAAGTAACCTTCATTTGAGAAAAATCATTTTCCCATGTTTCCAGTAAAGTTTCAGTGATCTCAATGGTTGTCATAATCTGTGTAGAAAATTCTTCCATTGCATCAATTGTACTCATCTCTAGAGTCACTAAAACCGCTTCTGCATCCTTGTAGACTCGTTGCAAGATATCCACCTTTGGTCTCAATAAGTTCTTTAACTCCTTCAACGATCAGAGTCTCTTTTCCTGTTCAAAATCATAGACATCTAACCATTTTTGCAAATCATCCATAGATTTGCCAAAAGCTAAGACTGGGTCCTATAAAGGTATGTAGGCATTACATATCTTTTCTAGTTGCAGTTCTATCTCTGTTCGTTTCTTCACTATATTAGCATAGAAAAATGAAACATTAGATGTGTAGGCTAGAATTCTACCCCTTGACTCAATAGCTTTTCCCAAAAGATTCTTGTTCAAGGATAAAGCAATCTTCCCTGTATCAATATCTTTCATTATTTGTTCTCCTCTTTTCTTCCTGTAGTTTTTATCAGCTATAGTCTGAGTTGCTTTGTCAAGGGACTTGAGTTGGTCAGAAGCATCAGCAACCAACTAGCTAAGCTTGTCAATAGGAGTTGACAAGTTCCCTATAACAGTCTCTGGTAGAAGACTTGATAGAATCTCCACAACAGTTTGGATAGTTTCTGCTTCCTTCTTGTGTTCCTTAAGCCCCTTCTTTTGTAATCTAGATTGCATCACAGTTGCAATCTCCAATAATTTTGATGCACTCATATTGTCAACATCTATAGGCCCTTTGATGCCAAATGAGTCATCATCATCATCATCATTATTTTGCTGCTTGACTAATGCCTTTTCTGGTTCAAAAAATTTCTCCTTCTCAGTTTTCTCTTCCTCTTGTTCTTTCTCCTTTTCCTATTTAGAGGACTTCTCTACAACTTTTTCTGCAGGTTTCTCTTGGGTAGCCTGTGAAACCAGTGGGAGTTGTGGTTTCACTAGTTGATCTTTTGCCGGTGGGGGTGGAATATCCACACTTGGTTGAGTTGCCAGTATATCCACTGCATTAACCTATGAATCGGTGATAATAGGTGGCTTCTTATTTGGTTCAATAATATTCCTAGATAGATCAATGGTATCCTATATGTCATGAACACAAATTATCGGTTGGGAAGTAGTGTCATCCTTCTTCTTGATAGGATAGACAATATTAGCTTGTAATTGTAGCGTCGTAAATTGTACGCACTTGCTAGGGTGGTACAATTTCACACCTAGTTTAGCACCCGCTTTGGCGCATTTTGCATTTTGCATTGCATTTCCCCTTTAGCACTTAATTAATTAATTTAATTAAGTCTAAGGTTCTATTTCATCATCATCTACATCATAAAGTTGGGCCCTTTCATTAAAGTGTGCCCCTTTCATTTTATTCTTCCAATACATCATTTAATCAAAAACCCTAATTAGGTCCTATTTTGAACTTGGGGGCTTGATTTCGGGGGTCAAAACATCTCGAAATCACCTGTAACTTCGGGATTCTCTCTAAAATCATCATATCCGACGGCCCTAAAAATTTGGTGAAAAGTTGTCGGGACCATGGCACTCGGAGTGCACACGGTCCCAGACATTTTTCCCAAAATTTTAGGAGCGCGATCCAATCATAAAATAAAGCTTAAACCCAAGAAATTGGCGGGAGATTCAATCTCTAGGTCGGCCAAAAGTCGAAATTAAGACCTAGGGTTTCATATATAAGAGCTCTCTTTCTTCATTGGAAAGGATCCGAATTTTGGTTTCAAGGGCCTTCTACGCAGCGAAAGAGCAGATCTTTGAAGACTTCAACAACATTCAACATCCATCCATCAAGCATTCATCAATTTCATTCATCCATTTAGGGCTTTGAAGGCATTGAAGAGCAATAAGGGATCACCGACTGAAGATTGGCTTGTACCCCTCCCTTGGGGTTGGGTATGATTTCATGTTGTTTTCATGTCTTTGCATAAGCCTCATTATATCATTTGTATTCATGCTTTAGATCACTTTGCATCTTGATTTGGAGCATTTACATTATCATTTACAAGCAATTAGGGTTTACTTTCTAGGTTGCTCTAGTTTGCTTACTTGCATTTTAGGATCTTGCACACACACAAGGTCTGCGCACACATTACTTTTACAATACAACTTGGCTATTTGTGGAGGTGGAAATCACCAAAGCGGGGGTTTGACTAAGGCAAAACCCTATATAGCCGCCCACCATACCTTTTCAGATATAAGTGCAGGTTTCGGGATTCGAACGACGCCGCAAGTTGCAGATCCGATGGAAGCAGACGGAGACTGAACTTCACACCAAATTCTGGCCTAGAAAGGTAGGACAGGGGCGTGGGGCGCCCTGGTCCTGCCAGGATAGGGGCGCTGGGCGCCCTGATCCTTCTATCAGACAACAAGTTTTCAGCACTTTCTGACAGCTTTTCAGGTTGCAAAACAATAGTTTCAGGAGCAGAATCAGGACAGTGGCGCCCGCGCCCCCGTCCCAAACATTTTCACTTAGATTTTAACTCTGGGTACACATTTGCATTCTTGTCTTGTCCTTGTGTTTACAGCTTTCCATTGTTTAATCTCAATTCTGCAATCTTGTTACTAGTTCATACTTACACTTTAGGGTTAATAGTTGAACTTGCATCATTCTATCTATCATTTGCAACAAAGGAATAGAAACCCTAATAGGTAGCCCGTGGCTCTCTCTTTCACAAAAAGAAGTAGCCAATTGTGTGATACCTCTAGGCTCTTTCGTATTCCACAATGTGTGTCAAAAGGTGAGATTAGGGCATGTTTGCTTAGTGTCACTTTTTCCCCCACACATCAATATTTCTTCCTCATCCATTTCCAGTCCTTCATCAATATCTTGTTCATTATCCTGTTGGGACTCTATCAGTTTACGCATTTTCTGAATGTCCCTTGCTATCTGATGAGTCTCAACTTCAACAGATTGCATCTTTCAACTTAATAGCTTTAATCTCCTTGACTTAAAAGGAAATTGTGTTTTGTGTTTATCAAGTAATGCAATTAACTCATCTTTAGACAAATCATGAAAATATTGAATAAACACATTATCAATAATTTCTTTTTCTTTCTTCACAACTTCTTCCCATTTTTTCAAAAGAATAGAATATAAAGAATCAGAAATATCCTTCTTAAGATAATGAGGTAATCGATTGTAATGACACAAATAGTTGATTAACCCATTGAACAATCTGTTCCCTCCGATCTTCATCAAATAAATCAAAACATTCTTTAACATTATCAAATCTATTCCTTCCCAATGTCTTTACCGTTCTCTAAAAATCAGTCATAGGCTTGTAAGACAAAGCTTTAATGGGAATACTCTGCTGAGAGGTGGCTTCAACTGGTTTGGACTTCTTACCGGTTGTCTTTACCTTCTTTGGTTCTTCCTCAGTGTCAGTATCATCAGATTCTGCTTGAAGAATTAGTTGCCGACCTCTTTTCTTTGTTTCAGTCTGCTTCTTTATGTATACCTTAGGTGCCGATTCCTTTTTAACTTGGACACTTCGTGTCACTCTAGTACTTGTTGACACCGGAGGTGCTTGCTTAGCCTTCTTCTTCTTCCCTTTACCACTACTAGTTGGAGCACTACTGGTTCCAGCTTTTGCAGTTTGCTCCTCAATAGTATCCAGTCTTTTCTTCTTCTTGCCCACTGGATATGCCAATAGGTTATTGGCATAAGCAATCAATAAGTCATAATTGACTTCATAGCTCATGTCTCCCATTTCATCTTCTCTTGGTTCAGTTGCTTCCATCAAACATAAATCAGTGGTGATTGTGAAAATGATGTTCTTAGCAAAGTTTTTCAGCACATCCTCAAGTAGCCTCACCCTTCTTTTGAAAGTCATTGAAGTACTTGTTCATTGCAACAGAGAAAGTATTCTTAACAGTCTTAATGTTGTTCTTGATTTGAGCAGTTACCGATAGGTCTTTAGACCATTCAATATCACCAATTCTCGATAGGAAATTTTGAAAGTAAAAGAATAAAACAATCAATAACTAACCAAATTTGAACTTTTGATTGATGTCCTTAATTTACTGTAGATTCAATGTCAATTGACTCCTTATGGCCTCAAATAGGTCATAATTTGCATTCTTAGCAATCATTTTATAGGTTGTATGCATTGTTGTAGATGGCACACTGTTCAATCTACTGGAATAGAATATCTTGTAGCCTATAACCATAGTATCCAGTTTAACCACTAGATCCTTAATGTTATTAACAAAAAATGCACGCCCATAAGAGGTAGACGAGGTTAAAGTGGTTACAGTCTCTTTAGAAATTCGCCTCAAATTTGGAACTTCACCGGTTGACCAAAAACCTGTCACAACATGGATAGCTTCCTTGGTTATAGTGTGTGTCATTTCCAGATACATGTTTTCACCTTGAACACAATTAAGAATGATTCTGATGTGTTCCTCTTCAAAATCCTCAAGAAAATAAGTTGCATTGCGAAAACTCTTCTCATAAACCCTAATATACCCAGGTTGAATCTTTCTGCTCTTATCACAAAGGGATTTCAATTGAGAATAAATTGATAGTGATCCTAAGTCTTCGATTTTACAATCAATATAGCTAGACAAATCACCTTTTACAATTACACCATCAGGAACTTGAGATAAAGCATTGTAAGGCACTATTCATTTTGATTTCACAACCTCCATAGGTTCTGATGTGATCATTTGTCTCTCTACTTGCTTAGATGACGAAGCCATTGAGATAAACTTGATTCAAAAAGGGATTTACAAAGAAATACCTCAATTCTCCCGCGTTGCCTTGGTTATCATTTTATTACTCAAATGCATACCAGTTCAACCTTCACTAATCTTCGAATCAACTTCAATCATGTAGTTCACAACACAAATTCATCTAAGAACAACTAGCAAATCTTTCTTCGTTCTACAAGTGCTCAAGAATTCTCTTTCGAATACATTTAGGGTAAAAATAACATAGTAAAATTTGCTTTTATCCTTTTTACCTACTACATTAAATGTTTGACCGCTAGGGTTACAAACCCTAATACACTGCTTGACGATGCATTCAATGTTAACAGGTGTAAAATTGGTTGATAAACTTCCAAAAAACTGATTGAAAAAGATATCAAGATTTCACACATAATTACTCAAAAATGCAAACTCTCTTACCACTCATCTTTCAAGGGGTTCGAAAGTAGATTTATTGCTATGCTCCCCTTAGCCCTGTTGAAAGTCTCAATTCACCCATGCAAGAGTCTCCACATTGGGTGAAGGATTAGGTACTTCTGTAGGTATATCATCACTCTTCTTTTTCCAGATTCGGTTAATCTCTTTTCTAGTTTCCTCAATATTTACCTTTTTCTTGCCTTTCTGATCTACAAAATGATTAACCGGTTTGTTTTTCCTGGTTCTACAGAACTTCACCATGTGTCCCGATTTATGACAATGATAACAAGCCATTCCAGATGATCTCCAGGGTCTTGCATTACCTCTTCTAGTTCCCCTTCTGCAATTCATAGCCACATGACCATAATTGTTACAAATGGTACAAATGACATTAGTTACCTTTTCCATCTCAAATGAACTAAACCGGTTGACATAGGGTATCTGCCAGTTCATGTTACCTCGGTTATCATAAGTTCTCCTCCAGTTACTATTAGGTCTTGGATTCATGTGAGGTACTAGAATATTTACTCCATATCTGCATTCAATTGATCTATGTCCATACATGTTGCATGTAAAACAATGACCTTCAAATCTCTTAGATGCATACCTAGTATTTGCATTGTAGCCTGTATTCTCATTGGGTCTGTTTCTACACACATTTATAGTATGTCCAGGTTTATGACAGACAAAGCAAACAGGTTTAAAAACTTTCTTACCAGTAGGCTTGTTAGTCTTAGGAGCATTTTTGTCCTTGTGAATGTTGCTCTTTGTTCTAGAAGACTCTCCTTTTTCAGATGTGTTAAAGCCTAGTCCAGATGTATCACCTTCAATCCTTTGTGATTGGATTTGCTCATTTAGCATAGAAGAACTTTTATTGAACTTTTCCAACTTTCCATTAGCCTCAATGAGATCTCTAGTAAGATCTTCATTGTGTTTTGTAAGAGTCTCTCTTAGGGATGATGCCATTTCAAGATCTAGCTGCAAAGCCTCTTTTTCTTCTTTTTCTGCATGCCATGCTCATGCAAGGTTGCATTCTCTAGTTTGATCTTAGCAATCTCATAATCTATTTCTTTGATAAGGTCTTCAACTACCCTCCTAGCTTCCAACTCTTGACTCATGTCGATAGTTAGGGCTTCTAACTCTCTTCTCAGATTTAGCTTTTCACCCTTCAGTTTTTCAACTTCTTCAGTTAATGCATCAATGTTAGCTTCATTTGAAGAACTATTATCAGATATTTCCAATAGTTGTTTAGTCATCTCTCTCCTTATGACTTGTGAAGCTTTCAATCTGACCCTTAGGGTCTCAAGCTCTTCCTTGGTAGCTTCAAGCGCTCTGATACCAATTGATAGACTTATAAAAGACTGAGGGGGGGGGGGGGGGGGGTAAATCAGTGACACCAAAAACAATACTACTTTAAACACTAACCGGTAGATATACTTAACAAGTTTACCAAACACTATGCATGCAATCCAAAATAATATTAAAGCATCCATAATAAGTAAAACATCCACCATAACACAAGTGTTTATACGTGGAAAACCCAAAGGGGAAAAACCATGGTGAGATGGAACTCACAAGTTAACTATCTACAGTAATAGGTAACTGACCGGTTAAGGTCTACAAAAGTGCTCTGCTAGGAGTGAATCCTGTTAAAGATCCCAAATCTTTGTTAGGAGCTATACCCTATTAAAGGTAGTACCCTGTTAGGTGTAACCTCGGTAAAGTATTTTGATAACTCAATGATGAGAAAATAGTACCAAATCGGTACTGAGAGGGGGGGGGGGTGAATCAGTACAAGCAAAAATACAGTCCTAAACTGGTTTGACATCAAACACTTCAAATGACTGGCAGATAGTGACACCAGTTTGAAATAGAGTGCAACTGGTAAAGCTAAGAATGTCTGAGTCAAGCATTAACCGGTTACTCACTTAGCTTTTCACTCAAATTGAGACTACACTACCATTTCACCCTTATGCATAAATAGGTAATCTATCATCAGACCACAATAACAGCTAGTTCAACATGTTTTATTGACAGGTATAAAACACAGAACCATCATATGCTTGACAGACAATAACAAAGCATCAAAAGATAAAAGCATCACACATGACACATATTTTTCACGTGGAAACCCAACTGGGAAAAACCATGGTGGGGATGAATACCCACAAGCTATTTTTGAACTCTTTAGAAGTTTGCTCTGTTAGAAGCCTTGTCCGGTTAGAGACATTACAATAGGTTTTGCTAGGAACTGATCCTGTTAGGGATCACCTGGTTAAGGGATGGCTACAATACTCGGTTAAGGGTTAAACCCTGTTAAAGGTTACCTTGTTAGAGGATTTCAAGAACTCAATAGCTAAAGGATTCCGAACTTAGTAGCTTTGAATTACCCTGTTAAAGGATTTTCAGCAAGCCGGTTAAGGCTACCCTATTAAGGGATTTTCTAGCTGTTGAGGTGGTTAGAGATCAACAAGTATTACAATGATCTGGTAACAACACTCAATGCCAATGCAGATCCGCTTAAGCTCCTCTTCACCTTCTGCACTTACAGTCTACAGGTATCACTTCTCTCCTTTTGGTCTCGCAAGAATCACGTATCCCTTCTCTTGGATACACACACACAACTTTTGCCAACAACCTCAGAAAGAGACACAACATCAACCTTATAGGAAAATAGATAGGTTGGTAGCATAAAACCTAAACCCTAAACCTGTTAGGTTAAGGAATTCAAACGGTTCAATCCTGACCATTGAGCACACTGCATTAAAAGCAGTAGATCTTGATCCAAACTCAAGACATTCTCCATCATTCATTTCCACCAATTTTATGGTGGCTGATAACCCATCACATGTTATCACCATTTTACAGACTTTGCACATTCCTGAGGTAGATAGGAACAATCTCCCTCATGCAAGATCCTTCACGCAAACAGGCTTACGTGGCAACACGATCTATTCTTCTTTACAATGCTAACTCATCACATAATATCATCGGTTGAGCCACACAGGCTTGAAGCACATCAATTGGAAACCCTAAAGTTGAGACTACCAACTGGTAGTCATACAATACTTCCATATGCCGGTTCCCATAACTATATGCCGGTTCATCATGAACAAGCACACCGCTTCACTTTGGCACAAATGCCGGTTCACAGTGTTATATCAGTTCTCACATATGCTGGTTCACACCTCTTCAACATATTGACATCAATGACAACATACAATATCATTATGTCCTCATACCGGTTCACATAATGCCAACATATTTCTGAATCCAAACTAATTGATGCAAGAGCATCCCTGGTTCATAGGAATCTTGCATCAACCAAAAAACATTTTCTTTTCTATTTGCAGTTTCAGTTTTCCTTTCTGTGTGTCTCGGTTTTGGCTCACTGGTTCCCATGGAGTTGGATTCTACTTGAAGACTTGATCATATTTCTTTGTTTTAAACCGCATCTCATTTGGATCACTTTCCGGCAAGATATTGCTACCAGTTTCCTTGATAGTTTCTTGTTACCAGTTGTTCCTTTGTTACCGGTTGCCTAAGACCTATTTTAGTGATCTACCAGAACCCATTCCGAAGCTTGCGGAGCCTTGGACATTGATCTTGATGTTTCTTGGTGTGTGGATGACCTTCTACCTTTCATCCTTTGGATTTTCCAGAGGAATCTCTTGGTGGATGCCGACCTTGTTCATTTTGCACGTTAGGTCTTGTTCTTTGGGCTTTGATCCTATTTGGGTTGACCAGATCCTTTGGATCGATATATATATTTGTAATCATGATTTAGAATCAATCAATCAAGAAGGAATCAAGGAGTATCAGATAGATAGACCGTGCTTAGAAGATAGATCTTTCAATTCAAGGTCCCGGTGTGACCTATTCTACTAGGCCTGTGTGCCGGTATGCTGTAACCTGGTTGTTACCGGTTGGATGTAATTAACTTTCATACAATAAAACTATTTGTTATGCATTGCCTCCATCATATCTATGTGATTATGTTATGTTTACGCTTGCTGACCAGTTTGGATTGATCTCCTTGAGGTCTCTCCTCACCGGTGACTGCACCAAGTGGTATCAGAGTGAAGTTCATTCTAGAGGTTGCGTGTCCTGAATCTTATTGTAGGGTGGCAGATTACAAATTTGACCTGCAATTGCAGAGGACTAGCATGGATAAATGGTGCAAAGAGGAACTAGGAATGGTGGAGTGCGTGGGAATGCAGGCCCTACTGTAATGGAGATGTTGAGAGGAATAGCATCCCGGTTAGAAGCCGAGGAGACAACCCAGAGAAGAGGCTGACATGTTGAGGATGTGAGTGAAGATGAAGGAGAAGAAGCCCTAACAGAACAAGTGAACCTACCGACAGTTGATACGAAGGAGGAAAGGTTTTTAAGGGTTTTGAGTAGGGCGAACACTAAACCTCATTTTACGCCACCAGAATATGATGGGAGGTTAGATTTAGATAAATTGATGGATTGGATCTCAGAGATGGAGAAGTATTTTTATTTTGAAAACACTGTAGAAGAGAGGAAGGTGAAGTATGTCTGTACCCAGTTGAAGGGTCATGCATTTGTTTGGTGGGAGCACTTGTAAGTTGACAGGAAAAGAAGAGGTAAAGAAAAGATTAAGACGTGGGATAGGATGATTGCTAGTTAAAATAAAAGTTTGTCCCAAGAAATTATGAAGTAGATTTGTTCCTAAAGTTGCAAAATCTGAGACAAAAAGAATCTAGTGTGAAAGAGTACACCGAAGCATTTTACAAGTTGAACATTAGATCCAGACATGTTGATGATGAAATTGAATAAATTGCAAGATATTTAAATGGATTGTGGATGTCTATACAAGATGAACTCAGTATGATCAAATTAGAGAGTGTTGAAGAGGCTTACCAGTATGCAATAAAGGCTGAAGAGAAATTGAATAAGAGGCATAAGCAGAGACAGAGAGGTAGAGGTGGAAGGTTTACCAGAGGAAGATTTCAAGGAGGAAGAGGATACACCAAAGGAAGAGGAACCAATACAGATTAGAACAAGGACAAGGAAGTGAGCAAAGAAGGTAATTCATACTAGAAGGATGACATAAATTTCTACCAGAGGAGAGAACAAGATGGTTACCAGAATGAGAACTTTGGAAGACAAGACAAAAGGACGTTCAAAGGAACCTATTTTAAATGTGGAGGAGAAGGACACCATGCATTTGAATGTAAGAAGTCAGAGGCTACAAGAAGAGCGACAATGGTGGAGGAGAGCCCGACTGGATCAGACAATAAATCAGAAGATGGAGAACTGTTGATGATGAGGAGAGATTTGTGTCATACCGGAGGAGATAAAGAACCTGTTCAAGACCAGATGTAAGGTATCCGGTAAGTGTTGTAAATTTGTTATTGATAGTGGTAATTCAAATAATCTTGTTTTAGAAGAGATGGTGAATAAGTTGAAATTGGAGAGATTGAAACACCCTAAGCCTTACCAGAAAGCATGGATTCAGGATGAACATAAGTTATTAATGAGTGAACAATGTTTAGTAAAATTGAAAATTGGGAATTATCATGATGAAGCTTTGTGTGATATTATGCCTATGGACATTTGTCATCTTTTATTGGGAAGACCTTGGCAGTTTGATAGACAGGCAATACATGATGGGAGGAAGAATACATACACTAATGTGGCCAATGGGATGAAGAAAACCTTGTTGCCTTTGGAGGAACCTTTGAAGAATGAAGTCTGTACAAATACCAGAATTTGTCTAGTAGATGGAAGGAAATTTATGGATGGACTGAGACATGAGAATGTGTGTTTTGCCTTAATTCCTAAGAAAACTAAGAGACCGAAATCAGAAGGAGAACACCTGACATAATTAAGAGATTTGCTGATAGAGTATGGGGACATCATTTTAGATAATGTACCTAATGGATTGCCACCTGTTAGAAGTATTAGTCATTGCATGGACTTAGTTCCCGGAGCTAGCTTGCCTAACAAAGCTACACACTAGTTAAAACCAACAAAGAATGAAGAACTGAATAAACAAGTGCAGGAGATATTGAAGAAATGTTTGATTAGGGAAAGTCTAAGCCCTTGTGCAGTACCAACAATATTAGCACCTAAGAAGAATGGAGAATGGAGGATATGTACCGATTCAATAGTAATAAACAAGATCACAATGAAATACCGGTTTCCCTTGCCTAGGATGGATGGCATAATGGACTGTTTGAGTGGAGCAAATTACTTTACAAAGATGGATTTGAAGAGTGGATATCATCAGATCAGGATCAAAGAAGGTGATGAATATAAGACAACATTTAAGACAAATGAAGGATTATATGAGTGGTTGGTGATGCCTTTTGGACTGACTAATGTACCAAGTACTTTCATGAGGCTGATGAATAGGGTCTTGAAGAAATTCTTGGGTAAGTTTGTTATTGTGTACTTGGATGACATTCTCATTTTCAATAAAATAAAAGAGGAGCATTTGTTGTAGTTAAGATAAGTTTTGCAGAGGTTGAAAGAATAAAAGTTATTGATCAATATCAAGAAGTGCACTTTCATGAAGGATGAGTTAGTCTATTTAGGATTTGTGATATCTGAGGATGGTTTGAAGATATACCCTGGGAAAGTGAAAGCCATTGTTGAGTGGCCTACACCAGAAAGCATTGGAGAGGTAAGATCATTTCATGGATTGGCTAGTTTTTATTAGAAGTTTATCAGAAATTTTAGTTCAATTTGTAATCCTATGACTGAGACCATGAGGGGAGATAGGAAGGAATTCAAGTGGACCACTGGAGCAAACAAAAGTTTTGAGTTGTTGAAACAGAAAGTGACTGAGCAACCTGTGTTGGCTTTACTAGATTTCAATAAGGTATTTCAAGTGGATTGTGATGCAAGTGGAACAATAATAGGAGCATTTTTGAGTAAAGAAGGGAGAGAAATAACATATTTCAGTGAGAAATTGAATGATGCCTAGAAGAGATATTTAGTATATGATCAGGAATTTTATGCCATAATTCAAGCCTTGAAGAAATGGAGACATTACTTGTTTCCTAAGGAGTTTATGTTGTATACAGATCATCAAGCTTTGCAATATTTGAACAGTCAGAGTAAGTTGAATCAGAGACATGTGAGATGGGTAGAGTTATTGCAAAGTTACACCTTTGTGTTGAAACATAGAAGTGGGAAGTATAACAAAGTTGCTGATGCATTGAGTAGGAGAAGGAATTTGCTGACAGAGATGAGAGTGACAGTATTAGGTTTTGAAGATTTGAAGACCTTGTATGACAAAGACCCGAATTTTGCAGAACCTTGGAAAGCATGTAGAGAACTAGTTATGGTTTATAGGAGAAAATGGTTGGATTACTTCATTCAGGATGGGATGTTATTTAAGGGAGTTTAGTTGTGCACACCTAAAAGTTCCATGAGAGAGAACCTGATAAAAGAGAAGCATAGTGGAGGTTTAGTTGGACACTTTGGTATTCATTAAATAGTTGCATTGGTGAGTGAGTAGTACTTTTGGCCCTAGATTCATAAGGATGTTAAGGGATATGTGCAGAGTTATAGAGTTTGTCAAGTTGCAAAAGGTAGTAGTTAGAATGTGGGATTGTACAAACCTTTGATAGTATCGGTAAGACCTTGGGAGGATATAAGTATGGATTTTGTACTTGGCTTACCTAAGACACCGAGGGGGACTGATTCTATATTTGTGGTAGTGGATAGATTTTCAAAGATGGCTCATTTCATACCTTGTAAGAAGACATCAGATGCATTGCATATAGAAGACCTATTTTTCAAGGAAGTGGTAAGATTGCATGGATTACCTAAGAGCATAGTTTTAGACAGAGACACTAAGTTTGTTGGCTATTTTTGGAGAACACTTTGGAAGAAGATGAAGACAGATTTGAAGTTCAGTTCTACTTTTCATCCATAGACTAATGGATAGACAAAAGTAGTTAACTAGAGTTTGGGAAACTTGTTGAGATGTTTAGTGGGAGATAAAACCGAAAGTTGGGATTTGATCCTTGCACAAGAAGAGTTTGCCTATAACAATTTCAGTGAATAGAAGTACTAGAAAAACACCTTTTGAGATTGTTACTAGAGTGCATCCTAAAGGAATACCAGAATTGAGAGACATTAGCAGTGAAGACTGGAAGAGTTCAGAAGCTAAAGAATTTGCAGATCACATGGCAACATTTCACATTTAGGTTAAACAACATTTGGAAGACATGAATAGAAAATACAAGGAGAAGGCAGATGAGAAGAGGAGACATAAGGAATTTGAAGTTGGCGATGAAGTGATGGTCTATTTGAGAAAAGAGAGATTCCTGATTGGAACTTTTAATAAGTTGCAGATGAAGAAGTTTGAACCTTGTAAGATCTTGAGAAAGTTCAGTTCTGGAAATGCATATGAAGTGGGGCTACCAGATAGTTTGAGTATTTCACCTATATTCAACATTATAGATCTTCATGAGTACCATGAACCAAAATTCAGTGAGGACAATATTGCAGACTTGGAGAAATAATTGCCCTGGAAGGAACCAGATCAGATTGAAGAGATTTTGGACAGTAGGATTGGGCGTAGTACCCAAAGTAGTCAGTACAAAGAATATCTTGTGAAATGGAAGAACATACCAGTGGAAGATTCATCTTGGATTTATCAAGCAGAGGTAGATCACCTTGGTTTCCCTTTGACCCCAGCAAAGTAAGAGGCTCACTTTTTTATTAACCCTGGATGTCTGATGCAGGAGCATCCTTGGTTCACAACAATCTTGCATCAACCAAAAAACATTTTCTTTTTCATTTTGTTTTCTGTTTGCAGTTTTAGTTTTCCTTTTTGTGTGTCCTGGTTTTGGCTCACTGGTTCCTATGGAGTTGGATTCTACTTGAAGACTTGATTATCTTTCTTTCTTTCAAACCACATCTCATTTGGATCACTTTCCGACAAGATATCGCTACAGGTTTCCTTGATAGTTTCTTGTTACCGGTTGTTCCTTTGTTACCGATTGCCTGAGACCTATTCTAGTGATCTACCAGAACCCATTCCAAAGCTTGCGGATCCTTGGATGTTGATCTTGATGTTTCTTGGTGTGTGGCCAACCTTCTATGTTTCATCCTTTGGATTTTTCAGAGGAATCTCTTGGTGGAGGTCGACCTTGTTCATTTTGCATGTTAGGTCTTGTTCTTCAGGCTTTGATCCTTTTTGGGCCAACCAGATCCTTTGGATCAATATATATATTTTTAATCATGCTTTAGAATCAATCAATCAAGAAGGAATCAAGGAGTATCAAATAGATAGATTGTGCTTAGAAGATAGATCTTTTGATTCAAGGTCCCGGTGTGATCTATTCTACCAGGCCTGTGTGCCGGTATGTTGTAACCCGGTTGTTACCGGTTGGATGTAATTAACTTTCATGCAATAAAACTATTTGTTCTGCATTGTCTCCATCATATCTATGTGATTCCGTTGTGTTTAATCTTGCTGACCGGTTTGGACTAATCTCCTTGAGGTCTCTCCTTGTTGGTGACTGCACCTCTAATGGATTACCTTGTTAAAAGATTTGTACAATGAAGTTTGTTAGAGGTTACCCGGTTAGGGGATTTGACTATTGTAGTGATTAGAAAACAATAGGCAATGTGATCTAGAAGTAGCACAACTTGCTTGAATAGATCCTCTTCTGCGCACTCAAAACTGTATCACCAACATATTCTGCAATGCCTTCAACAACTTAACACTTCTATCTTTGCATCAAATCATCTCATATATTACCTCCAAAATAGTTCATCATAATATCATTATATAGAAATTTAGATTTCATGTCGGCTTATAAATTATATCACAATTTCCTAGGTGCAGTGTATCTGGACAATCAAACATAACTCATCCCAAATTAACGCCAAAATTTGTCGGTTAGGGTAACTCATCACGACCGGTGATAACTCATCACACAATCAATGAATACCGGTTGGAACACTGATACCGGTTAGAGTTAACCATTGTCAACATGTAAATGGATTGTCCTCCATTGCTTCTTTGGTGGTTTCTGCTGAATCTTCAGGGTGGTGTCAAGTCATTTCTGCATATACCGGTTGTCTACATGTACCAGTTTGACACTCTATAAACCATCATAAAATAAACTTCCAATACCGGTTGCAATACAAGTAACTTTAGAAGTAATACCGGTAGACAATGTGAACATATATGTGTGTGTACATGTTCCATCAATGACAACATATGAAGTCATTCATTACAATCATCATCAAGCCAACACTTTGATTGTGTTCAAAATAGGTGCACACACATGGCTAAAACCCCTAATGAACTTCCTATAGAAAGAAGCCAAACCATGGAAACTTCTTACATCTCCTACTAACTTAGGAGTAGGCCAATTCACTATTGCTTCCACTTTTGATGGATCCATTTTTAAACAACCTTGAGAAACTACAAAACCTAGGTACACCAATTCATTTTTTAAAAACTCACATTTATCCAAGTTGATCATCAACTTTTCTTGATGTAGCTTCCTCAAAACTTGATTCAATTGTTTGATATGCCCCTCCTTTGACCTGCTAAAAATCAAAATGTCATCAAGATAAACAATGACAAACTTACCAATGAACTCTGCAAGAACTTCATTCATGAGTCTCATGAAGGTGCTAGGTGCATTTGTGAGCCTGTTAGAATAATTTTGCACATGCCAAATTTGGTTCCCTAATGAAGCCTTGCATTCATTTTGAGAAGGTCAAATCATGAACGGGAAATCAGAAATGCACTATTTTTTCTAACTTGTTTGCTTCATGTGCAGATACAGGAAAGTAAGACAACATTTGGGTTAAAATGTGGCTCCCATGAGGGTTGAGCTTAGCATGCTGTAGGTTGCAGAGATATTATTCTCCATTGCAGATGAAACAATATGGCTATTAAAACCTTAAGGCCAAAAGAAACTCAGAGAAAAAAGAAATCAGCCTGTGTAAAGTTTTACTTGGGCGCCAAAGAGGGTTTTAAAAGGCCAGAGACCTTCCAAGCGGTTTCAGTCGCCAGTCATGAAGAACATTTATCCCACATTGGTAGTGGGGAGGAACTCTTCAACATTTAAATGTAAAGCCGCACACATATCAAGCATCAAAAGCTTGAAAGATTTTGGCAAGAGGTAGCTCATGGCTTGGTGGACCTCATGCGCACGCATCTCAAGGCATCCTAATTTTATGATCAGCTGGTGGGAAGAGACTAAAGAGCGAGAAAGTTGAAGAAAGATCAATGGTGATCGCAGAGATCTAACAGCTATCGCTATGTCGCAATGAAAAGATGCATACTGGATTATCACCGCGACTTGGCGACTGATGACGTGGCAGAACAATGAGTATAAGACCAAGGACAGGTGGCAGTCCAGTGGCTGGTGACATGGCACAGATGAGAAACATCGAGTAGATCTTGGCTGTGATGAGTCCCATAAAGGTTTTATCAAAATCTCAGTTCCATTGACATCGAGAAGATCTTGGCCGCGATGAGTCCTGAAAAAGTTTCACCGAAGGCTCAATTTCATTGACATAATAATATCGATGAAACTGGTAAGTGGCTCGCCGAAGGAATACTTTGGCCGAAAGAATGAGATCTGACAGAATAGGATGCATGGCAGCCTGACAGACAGGTGGTTCCCAAGTGGATCTCATGAGCCAATTAGAGGGTGACACACGTTGACACACAACACAAGAGAGAAGAGCAACCAGGGTTAAAGGTCGAGCAAGTTCAAGAAAGATCAATGGTAATCTGAAGGATCTAAGGGCCATCGCTATACCGCTATAGAAAGAAGCTCACCAGTTATCATAGCGACTTGGTGACAAAGAACGTGCGGAAAAGGCAAAGGGGAGGTGAGCAACCAAGAGGTTAAAGATTGAGCAATTTGAGGGTAGATCAATGACCATTGCTGTACCGCAAGATAAAAATTCTCGTTGGTTATCTCATGTGACTTGACGACTGATGATATGGCTGTCCAGGTGGTCGTCCAGGTGGGCTCAAAACAAATGAGAATGCGCCACAATGTAGAGAGAAGATGAAGAACCAAGGCAGACCAAGAGTAAAGATCGAGCAGATTGATCACATCCAATGGTCGGGTGGACAGATCCGATGGTGGTCTCTAAGCCGCAAGGAAAAGTTGCTCGCCTAGTTATCGATGTGACTTGGCGACAAGGTGGGTCCAGGTGCAGATGGAAGACAAAGTGGACCCGCGAGCAAATTAGAGGCTAACACATGGAAAAAGTCTACAGATGAGTGGATGTCTAAGTCAACCTTGAACTTGAACCGGTTCAAATTGGTTCAATGCTTCAAAATGGTTTAATGGTTCAAAGTTCAGTGTTTCAACGCTTCAAAATGGTTCAATGGTTCAAAGTACATTACCCTCACTCGTTCCCATGGGCCCAGGATGAAGAAAGCAAACAAGCAGAGATAAAAGCAAATGGTGGGGCCTGCTAGAAAGTAAACGAAAAGTTAATGCAAGCGACCATGGTTCATGTAGGCGATCCAGTGGTTGGCAATAAAAAAAATTGCACAATGGACTCAGAATTGGTTGTTTGAACGGTGAAAAGCCCACTAAGCAAGGAGACAATTTCTACGTGAAAGATTAATGCAAATCCTTATTTTTATCTAAATATCCAAGTGTTACATATTGTTGGAAAGCTTTCTAAATAGGGAGATCATTTCCACAATCATTTTTTAATAGAAGTTTCAACACGGAGAGCAGTTGCGAGAGAATGCATAAGATTTTCTTAGTGGGATTTCTTTTTAATATAGTCACAGTTTAGTTCAACATGCAAATTTCACATGGGGATAGCTATTTTTCTCATTTAGATATGCATATTTTTAAATAGGAGGATTAGTGGCAATCCTTTTGAGCAGAAAAGATTATTATTTTACAGATTATGCATGAGTTTTTATGCCATTTTTGGGGTAGATTGGCCCAAGGCTTTTCTCATGCAGTGATTTTAGGGTTTTTGAAGACGATTCATCATGATATCTATATATTCCTTCTCTCCTTCTTTTTTCTCTCTGGTTCTTTCTTTTTTGCATACACATTTTTGCAAAAAAGCATTGTAGCTCAACAATATTTGAGTTTTGTAACAACAACACTCCTTTATTTTTCAGTAATATAGCAACAGATTTCCTTCTTGGCACTTCTTGTATTATCTAGTGAATGAATGATTTGATAATTTCCTGTGATTTTATCATCTATTTTATCTCATTCAGTCAAATTGTGGTGCAAGGAGATACGTGTTAGTTGCAGGTTCTAGTTTGTGTTAGTTGATTTTAATTGCTTGAAGTTATGAAAACTTGTTGTTTTCCTTCATGTGTGCATTAAATTCATCCTTTTCTAGGAAATGTTTATGCATCTACATTTTCAGTTGAGTTGTGAAACAATCAAGGTTATTTGTTGAAGATTTTGTGAGTTAAGCAGGTTGCAGATCCCAGATAAGGTTTTTGGTGCATCACCTTCATTAGAATAGATTTTCATTACATGCAAGCTTTCTATCCCTTTCTATCCCTTTTCTTATCAAAATTATTTACAAGAGATTCACCAAACAGGAAGCTGACCCGATCTCCGAAGATTCACCTTCACTTTGAGCAACCCACAGGCTAGAAGGTGTTTCCATGTTTCACAGGATTGCTTGTTTTTGAACGTAGCATCACGGGTGTAATCCTCAGTGACAACAGAGCCCAAAGGGCATAATTAGGCATTCATATAGTCCTTCATTAGTTCTAAAGGTTGTCTTCCATTCATCACTAGGTCTGATTTGATGATAACCTGATTTCAAATCCACCTTAGAAAAGTAGCAAGATCCACCTAGGTAGTCCATTAGATCCTCAATCCTTGGCATTGGGAACTAGTATCTAATTGTGATTTTGTTTATGGCCCTTGAATTAGTGCACATCATCCACTTTCCATCTTTCTTAGGTGCCAAAATAGTAGGCACTGCACTGATGAATACTAAGAGGGGGAGGTGAATTAGTATACCAAAAAACACTAAACTCAAACACTTAAATAGTTTAGCAGATAACCGGTAAGACAGATTTACAAATAAACTGGTTAAGATAAATGCAAACCAAATAGAAAACAAAGCATTCACCCACAAGAGCACAATCACCATAACACAAGAAGTTTTGACGTGGAAACCCAAATGGGAAAAACCACGGTGCGAAGAAACTCACAAGCAACTATTTGCAGAATAGAAACCAGTCTGGTTAAGGTCAGACCGGTTAAGGTCATACAATTATCTTCACTAGAATAGATCCTATTAGGAATCTAGATCTCTGTTAGGAGATAAGTTCTTTTAAAGACTACCTTGTGAGAGGATTTCAGATTCACATTTGTGAACCACCTTGTTAGAGGATTTACAAAGGCTTTGTTGGGCCTACCCGGTTAAGGGTTTTAGACTTGTCGAATATGTGAGTAATCAACAAGTGAGTGATCTAGATAGTAGCACAATATGCTTGGTTAGATCCATGATAGCTCATTGTTAATGCATTTCAGCATTACTTCAGTCTTCAATATCTCCACACTCCTCTTCACACAAACCTAATCTTTTCTTCTATGATTGCACATACAAAACATCATCATCTAAAAACCTAGACATGATGTCCTTATAAAGGAGTTTGATTTCATGTTAGTCCAATAGGATTACATTACAAGTTCCTAGGTTCAGTGCATCTAGACACATTTGGTAACATGGCACAAAATCACTGCCAAAGTGTCGGTGGAAGATAATCCACCACATAAATACCAATTGGTAACTCATCACAGAGTAATACCGGTTCATACAATTTACCAATTATCGGTTGTCAAAAGTGAAGACTGGAAAAATGTTAACTACCACTTGATATCCTCAAACCATTTGAGGTCTTCATACCGCTTTGGGTCTTCAGTAAGTTTGTGACTAGTAAACATCTTCTGCAAAACTTAAATAGTCTAAAGACTATAATACATAATACCGGTTGGAACAAATACTGGTTGAGCATAACCCATACATCAATAAGGTGATCATAAAACAAGTGTGTGTCCATCAATGACAATCACAACATCATCAAAATGCCAACAATCTCCCCCTTTGGCATTGATGGAAACACTTAGGAAATTTTGTTTTTGATATCTAAGTGTTTTTACAACAAAAAATGTGCCATATGCAAAATTACTCCCCCTAAGCATATACACTATGCCTTTTGCAGAAATTACAATGTATACAGCTCCCTTAAATTGGTAACATGAAAGTATTCAAAACATTCACCAAAATTTTAAATACTACTCCCCCTTTGCCAACAATGACAAAGTACTGCAAAATAACCCCTGTTTCTTATTAACATAAAAATGGAGTAAATGTTTATGACAATAAGGAATGAAACTTGTCAAAAACTGATTTAAAATCCTGCAAAAAAGTCTTCATGTCTAATGACCATGACTCAAGTAATGAGGTAGCAACCTCACTTTCTGTCTGCATCTGAGATACCTGTTCTTCCATGGCATCAATAATACTCATCTCTTGAGTTACCGTTAGGGCTTCCAGATTGAGAAAGCACTTCTGAAGAATTTGCAGTATGGAGAATAAGACCAGTTGAAGCTCCTACAAATCTCTTGATCGGTTGCTGATTTCTAACTCTATCCGGGCAGACTGAAGCTGATACCAGTGAACTATTTGCCCATATGTAGTGAAAGAATCATATGGTGTCTTGAAGTTGCTTATGTACGTCTGCAGATCTGATTGGAGTTTCTCTTTTTGGGAAAGCATGCCATCACAAAATAGATGGGGTTGGCTAAGTTTGCTCATCAGTAGTTTTCCCTCATCCATAGCATCTCTTATATCCTTCTGTTGTTTCTGAAGTTGAGACCGAAGCTCATTCAATTTCTTGACCAATGCAGTGTTTAATGCCTTTTCATGCTTCTTCTTGGCATTTGTTTCAACAACATCTTCCAGGCATTGTACCTGGTGTTGGTACTTTTTTTATGTTAAACAAAAAAATCAACAACAAGTATAATCTACAACCAAAATTTGAAAGGTAGCCAACCTCAACTATGATTTCAAAGGACTAACTGGACCAACATAACAAGGATATTTAATCCTTCTTCTCTTTAGGCTTTGCAAGACCTAGGCGGTTTTACCTATGATGCACTTCAAATACAGTCTAAACTCACACACAACATCACCATTAAAGCAGAAATCTCAAACATAGCTCAACAATAAGGAAAGTACTACAAACTAGTTACATTTACATTGACTCTCAACTACATTGGAGCTTGAGATAGGTGGGTCATTACCACAAACAAAAAGAAGAGACATTAAATTTTGATTTGATTTTAAATCTCTGAGAAAACCCCAAAATGTGCAAGACCAGTGCCTTATCCAAGGGCAACAGAGTCATACAGCAGACTACAAATGAAAACACTCATTGCAAATCCATTTTCATAATGAAATATTCCTGCATTAATGCCTTGCATAAATGCATTACTAAGCTTATCCATAGAAAACATCATATCCAGAAACATGAACCCCATTTCATTTATGTTTGCTCACAGAGTTTAAAATCGTCCTTGAAGATTACCTACAAACAAGCATTACACTCACAGACACAACTGCTCATGACAAACATGATCCTCCTTAAGAATCAGATTTGAATAAAATGAAAGTACATCTCAGAGACAAATTCTGTGTGAATTTGTGCATGCCTTACATACACAAGAACTTGCAACAAATAACACCTATAGCAAGAAAATAAGACTCCATTACTTAAAATAAGACATTACTCTGCAACCTTGAAAATAAACCCAGAATTGGAAACCAAGAAATTTGGAGCCTTTTTTATAGAATTCTGGAACCCTTCCAATGAGAAGAAAATCAGAATAAGAAGGAGAGGGAAAAATTTTAGGTCTACCACCCAAACTGCCAAGTGTCTATTTTCCAATTGAATTTCAATCCCTTCCTCCTTCCCATGGAAACTTCTCTCGAAATATCCCATATTTCTCAAAACTAACTCCATAACTGCATTCCTCATCCCGAGAGCTTTCCGGTTTTATATGATACTTGGTATTTTGAGTAAAAATAGACCTCTGGGCGGATTAAATCCTTTATATGTGCACATCATTTAAATTTTTCAATATTTTCTATAGTCTACACTATATCATTTAACTTTGATTTTTCACCCCTTTTTGGCCTGACGCCCTACCACGTGGCAGTCTCTGATTCGCTGATGGGATCCACTGGATGCCACCTCAGATGACACATCATTTTTTTGCCACTTGTTTGCCTCATCACTGCCACCTATGCGCCACTAGACTACCATATGTACGCCACGTCATCACCACCTCATCGACACCTCTGAGCTGTCTTTCCACCTAGACCCGCCACCTGTCTTTCGCCATTTTGCAATGGCTAACTAGCGATCATCTTTCCTTCGCGAAGTGACGACAGCTATTGGATCTCCTGAACATGCTCACTCGTTAACTCTTTGCAATCCGCCTGAGTTTTTTGCCATTTCGTAGAGCTTAATGCGCGAGCATCTCCCCTTCGTGAAGTCATGTGGACCGTCCGATCTCCTCAACTTGCTCACTTGTTAATCTGCTCCTTCTTTGCAAAATTCATCTACCTCGAGATCCGTGCCTGCATGGGGTCCACCCGATCGCCACTTGTCAACCTCTTTAGTCACCTTGAGAAGCGCGCCCATGCGTGTGGGGTCCACCTTGGGTGCCCATTAGCACCATCTTTCAAAAGCCTCCAAGGCTTTGACACTATGTTATGGTGGAGCCTTACTTTTAAACATCAAAAATTTCGTTCCCACCACCAATGTGGGATATATGCATTTTCCTGAGAATGCATTTTTGAGCTTACCCCTTGAGTTTTAATGGCGGGCTTTCTATCATTTACATTGCCTGGAAGTTTCTACATTTTACATGCCACATTTTTGCTTGGAGTCACCACGGTGAAGGAGGGGGATTACTTTAAAACTTGCAAATTGCATCAAGAATTTCATGTGCTTTCCTTATCCATACCATGTAGCACTTGCATACACCCACCATTTGCATTTGATGCATGTCACGTAGAGGAAAGGAGGAGAGGACTCTGTGAACTGCAATTGATTTGAGTTCCTGAAAGCTGCTACCACGTGGGAGGGAGGGCTTTAGGCTTTGAGCCTACTAATCTTTATTTGTTGAAAGCTTCATCGTTGCCCTCCAAACGGTACACAAGAGTTTTTAACCTTCACACCAGCCATGTGCCAAGAGAGGATGGGGCTATACACCTACGAATTTCACTTGCTAAGAGTTTTCAACACTAAGAGGAGGATCTGGCAGGGTCACTTGGTAGATAGGATTTGGTTGCTGTTTCTGTTTGCATTCGCTTGGGAGCTCAATGCTCCTCCAAACACGCACAAGAGGGAGGACTGATTTCATTTTGCATTATTAAGTTTTAGATGCCCTTCTCCAGCCATCACATGCCACAGGCAAGGAGTTGCTGTCAATGTCATTTGCGAAGTAGACTATTTCATATTGCCTCTTCTTCAACGCATAAAAGATGCTGGCAAATAGCTCTTTTTTAGAAAAGTTCTACAATAAGTAATGGCTCATGGTAGGGGGATACTTTGCAAATGAACTTCTGCTAATTGTAAATGCTTTACAATTTCTAATCCTTCTGCTGCCCAACCATAGCACATGAGGGAGGAGTATGTTGCACCTTGCCAATTACATTTATATAAGTTTCAATGTCTCTCCAAAATACCATATGCTATTGGATTTGGCTATTGGTATTTTTCAATTGCTTAAAGCTTCCACTGCACTCCCCAAACACCATGCACAGGGAGGAATACTAGCAGCTATGAATTTGCAGTTTGTTTTGAACTCCATACTCCCCTATTCTCCAAAATATACTCTTTTTCATATTGGGAATTGTCTCATTGACCATGTCAATCTCTTCCTCTTCCATACTAGGACTAGAATATTTAACAAGAATTTATAGAACATTAATATGCAATTCCATATCTTTATGCATCATGAAGTCATGTATTAAGAACGTTTTTGCCATAAAAATAAATGCACAGGCATGAGCCAGGTCGGGCCTCAAAGTGGGTCCGACTAAATTTTTTTTTTGTTTTCATGCAATTGACCTCTAAAATGCCTCACAAGCCTTAAACATACCTTTGGAAATGATCGACACCATTTTCGGATCATCAAACTGAGTTTTGCAACTTTTAGGCACCTTACGCCACATTTTCGCATTTAATCGCGAAGACGTAATTTTCAAACCGATCAAAACACCTTTCTAGACTTCACCATCTGACAAGCGTGTACTCTAATATAAAAGCATGAACTCTACCAAATGGTTTTTCAAGACGAATCCCGAGTGAAGAGATATTAATTATCAAAAATGACCAACTGGCTTTGTCGACACTGCGGACCTAATGAAGTCAATGCTCAGGCAACACATGATGCCTTTCTTAAAAATATCAAACGATCTCCGTAGACCCTCAAATATAACACATAGGTACCTTGAAATGCATACCAAATCTTTGAATGATCAGTTCGACCAAAAGACTGACTGGGTGCGAATGGTGTGCTCATGAAAATGGCTACATTAACTGATATAGCAATGAAAGTACAGATAACTGAAACAGATGGCTCAAGAAAACCTTTTGAAAACCGATCAAACGGATTGGTAGGTGCTTGAAATTTGAAACATAGCTTGTGATTTATACTAGTAATAGCTTGGAAAAAAAATTCTGACATGAAATTCACTGAGGCAACTTTTACACTTATGCAAAACAGGGCTCCGACTAGATCCTGAAACAGGGACTTGTCAAAACATACAAACTGCAAACAGTTCGAGCTTGGAAAAATGAGCAAATGGATTCATAAGGACTTGAAATTTTGCAAGCTAACTCAAATTTATGCATAGAATTGAATGCAATTTGAAACTTGTCATGATGATCAACATGGAAAAAGATATAAACACTCAAAGTAGGCTACTTAGTAAAGTTTGCATTTGTGCCTAAAATGTACTTTTAGCTCACCTGTTGAAATGGGTACCTGATAAACTGATCCAAACTGAAGTCTAAAAGTTGCACATCACTGTATAGGCCAAATGAAAGGTGTAGGACACACTTCCCAAGCCTTGCCCTTCAAAAGTCAATTGGCTCCATTCTACCCCCTTTTCTAACTAGGCCACCTGAATGAGATTAGGTGCCTTTCTGAAAATGCAATATCAAAATTTTGAAATGGGGCTCAAAACTTGACTCAATTTTAATGAGTCCCAACAACAGCTCTGATTGGGGATGGTTGATTGCAAGATCAACACAAGAATCTAGAATCTATGGTTACGCAAACCACCCAAAAACGGAATACATCTCTTCTCTTCTCTTCTCAAAAATAGGGCATCCTTATTCTACCCAAACAACATGGCACTTTATTGAAAACCACACAACTGAAGCAAAGAGACTATACAATATATACAAACATACTTACAATTGATTATAGGTTGCCCCACTTTGCTCAGCATTTACCTCTGTCAAAAATCTGATTCTCATCACCTGACACCATGATCCAAACAAAGGCACTTCTCAATAACAACTGAGCATACTCCTTATAATCAACCTCTTTCATCTCATTTCCACAATAGCTGGTGTGTATACCTTTTGCCTGATTTTGAACTTTGTAATCACACACTATTTCAAAAGTAAAATCATGAGACAAATCACAATAGAGGCTTTCCCACAAGCTGCCATACATTTCACTATCCCAATAAATTCTATCATTTGCAAAGGCATCATCATGCTGAACTTCAAAAATAAAACATTCATTCTCAACATTGTAGTTCTTATCAACACTTACCTTATTATCATTTAAATTCATAGAATGAGGGACATTACTAACCAATTAATGCAAACAAGGAACATAAATGTTACAATCCAGATGTGATACTTCACTATGTTGATCACATTCTATACTATCCTTGTTCATCCAACTCAATACATTCGCATCCTCAATATCCCATTCATGGAAAAGAATGCATACCTCTAGCTGAAACAAATCCTCAGCTAAGTCTTTCTCATTCAGAATTATATCCACCTAAAAAACTTCCATCTATGGTCTGAAGTAGTCATCACACAACCCATGCCTCTTGTCTTCATCATGAAGTAAATTTTTACAACCCATGCTACTGCTGTTCGGAATTACATTAGAATTACAAACTTGTTCAACACAAGGGGAAACTTCAGCGTTTTCCATAATGAAATCAGCACCATGAACACTAATATCAAAGGCAAAGAACCCCATATCCGGTTCAAGCATACTATCAACATTCACATCCTCTTCATGGTACTTCAAATTCTGAAAGCATTCAAATATGGGTTCATTTAAATATGAAAATAAAACATTATCTGAACTTACACACACATTTTTATCTTCAAAAACACTTTCATTTTCAGATTCATGATTGAAGTATATAACTTGGTCTCCTCTTATATCATCTTCACAAGATGAATAATAAGAATTCTCATAACCATCATCAGCTGCATGACTGGCATTCATTGCTGATCATAAAAAGATGAAAAACTTATATCAAAACCACTCTTATTCTGAAATTGATCTTCATTGTTAATTTGTATACCTTCAAGGTTCTGAGAATTGAACTCAGCGTCTTCGTAATCAACAACACCACTCCATTCTGAAACATATTCATCACTGGGTATACTTGCACTGAAAACACTATCAACATTATCCGCAATTTCATTTTCAGCTTTATCAGACAATCAAAATCTGATTTATATCATATTGCACATCTTCACTTGCATAATCAACAACATTTGGTGATCCTTTAGTATTTGGTATTGCAACATCAAACACATCAGCAGCATGTACAGACCGATGGTTATCATCTTCATTAATTTCATTTTCATTATCCTTGGGAGATGCATGATTCACTTGATAATTGGCAGCTACATAATCAGCATAACCGACATACAAATCAAATGGTATATATACTTTATACAAATCTACCCCTGTATCAACATTATCACAACATTTCACATTGATCATTTTGTCATTACAGTGAGAGACAACCGACATTAACAATAGAGATTCTTGACTCTCATTTAAATCTAAATCACATGCATCAACAAAACCATCTGGAAAAGCAGAGCTTGACATGTTTTGACATGGAATTATTTGTTTAGCTTCACATGGTATTTCACCATTGAAGGTGTTTTGGTAGGAAACAACAATAGATACTACTCTCTTTGAGATCCCAAATTTTAAATTATTTTCAATATCCCTAGCTGTGTTAAAGGCTTCATACAAAGTTTTGGGTTCTTTGTTTCTCAATAGGAAACCCATCTTCTTACCAAAAGCACTCATATAAATATCCAAACATACTTTATCATCAAACTTATACTTCCTGGAAATTTTAGACAATGTTTGTGAAAACCTGATATTAAACGTTGGTACCAATTCATCTTCCCTGATTTGTATGTACATGAACTCTTCCAGCAAATCACAATCACTCACTTTTTCATCAAATCGGTCTATGAAATCTGAAATCAATTCCTCCCATGAGGAAATACAATCTGCTAACAAAAAGGAAAACCAATCCCTTGCATCTTCTTTCAGTGATTGAACAAACAACTTCATACACATGTCTTCTTGACAAATTTCAAACTCTCCCATCAAATCTAAAAATCTTTTCACATGTTGACATGCTGATTTTGATTTCTTCCCACTGAATATTGGCAAATATTTTCTAGTTTCTGTGGGTATGGGATTTGGGTAACTCGGAATATCTTCAAAATTTAGAGCAGCATAATGGTTCATACAGAAACCTTTCCTATTACATGGTTGTTCTAGTTTATTGGACATGGTCATATATGGCAATACACAAGGCTGAAAAACTTCACTACTCATTTCTTCTTACTCCCACAAATGATTATACAACCTTGGATAAAAGAATGAAACACTTCAAGCACATATCCTTTTCAAATCTTTTCATAACATTGCTTGACATAAAGTTTTCCAAATTTGCATACTACGGAAGAACATATACACTAGACATTTCAGCAGAATGGATATGCAAATTAATTTGTGATCCCTCTTTTTTCCCTCTTTACTAGTGCTGTTCACTTGATGGGAAAACTATTTTACTCATTCAAATTTTCAGAACAAACATCTTGCATTGAAACTTCTAAAAATACCTGGGTGTTTGCAGCTGTAAGACTTGTAGATCTAAAGATCAACTTCACATTTCAGCACTGTCTTTTACCTCAGAGTCACCACCTCTTGCATAGAGGACATTTTGAACAACAAAATACCATTCAACACAAATTTAATTCTCTACTGTCTCTTTCAATCTCGCTGCAACCAACACTCTTCCAGGCTATTTAACACACATGGATTTGGGAAATCAACACCAAATCTATGTTTATCTTTCTACTGCACTTTATATCAAACTTTTATGATGAAGAATTTATCTATAAATCTGCATTAGCAGTGATAACTCGTATCTCTGCACTATACATCAAACCATAAAAACCTTATGCAATACTAATTGCAAGGACATTAAACACTGGTATGAACCACAGAGTCACCACCCAATGAGGAATTGGGGAAAAATTTGCATACAGCTGCAAGGACTTGCTCACAACTCAGCAACATAAATTCACTGTTACTCTTTTATAAAATATGACATGGCAAACATATCATTCTACAGATCCTGAACAAGAAAAATTTTCTTCACCACAAAATCACTTTCAAACTCTGTGCATACACAATGGATTGACTAACTGGATGAATTTAGGCAATTTCTATTCAGCATCCCCAGCAGAGTCGCCATTTTTGTTGGCACTTTTTTATGTTGAACAACAAAATCAACAACCAGTATAATCTACAACCAAATTTTGAAAGGTAGCCAACCTCAACTATGATTTCAAAGGACTAACTGGACCAACTTAACAAGGATATTTAATCCTTCTTCTCTTCAGGCTCTACAAGGCCTAGGCGGGTTTACCTATGATACACTTTAAATACAGTCTAAACTCACACACAACATCACCATTAAAGCAGAAATCTCAAACATAGCTCAACAATAAGGAAAGTACTGCAAACTAGCTACATTTATATTGACTCTCAACTACATTGAAGCTTGAGATAGGTGGGTCATTACCACAGAACATAAATAAAATGTTAGGAATCCCATAGATACTGAGAGGGGGGGGGGGGTGAATCAATATCTAACCGGTAATTAGAATTTCTTAACTTAAAATATGCAGAACATAATATAATAGTGTACCGGTATGCAAGAAATAATGCAATAAACATAATCAAGAACATCCACATGAAAAACACACCATAACACAAGATTTTAACGAGGAAACCCAGTGTGGGAAAAACCTCAGTGGGATTTGTGACCCACAATATTCACTCACTGGCCAATAAGAGAATATTACTTACAATAGGGGTCTGCACATGCAGGAAGGCCAATTGCCTAGAGCTCACTGCTCAATGGGAAGTCTCACTGACTTACAATAAGGATTATACAAATCCAATATCTTGTACTGCTTTACAATAGCATCTTCAATGCCAGATTTAGTACTGGTTCCTACTCTGTTCTTTACATATACTCCTCAACCTATATTTCGCATAATAGGTCTGCCTAATATTTTCCTTAATGCTTCTACGCATCATCACAAATGTCTACAATGATCTCTTTTATATATAAGAGTCATTTTACAATTTACCAATTCGGCTTACAATAATAAACAAAATATAATATAACAAAATCCCGTCAGCCTCTATGTCGGTATACTACCTTTCTTCTATGCTGGTGTCGGTGTCCTAAGTGCCGGTGTAGAGTGTGATTTGCTGATGCCGGTATAATGTCTTTGCCAGTGCCATAGGATTGCAAGGTTGCCATCAATGATAAAACCTTCAATCACATACAATGTCTCATTGGAGTGTGCATATGCCAATAGAAAATACATTAAACTCTGATTTGATTTTATATCTCTGATAAAACCCCAAAATGTGCAAGACCAGTGCCTTATCCAAGGGCAACAGAGTCATACATCAGACTACAAATGAAAACACTCATTGCAAATCCATTTTCATCATGAAATATCCTGCATTAATGCCTTGCATAAATGCATTACTAAGCTTATCCACAGAAAACATCAGATCCAGAAACATGAACCCCATTTCATTTATGTTTGCTCACAGAGTTTAAAATCTTCCTTGAAGATTACCTATAGACAAGCATTACACTCACAGACACAATTGCTCATGACAAACACGATCCTCCTTAAGAATCAGATTTGAATAAAATGAAAGTACATTTCATAGACAAATTCTGTGCGAATTTGTACATGCCTTACATACACAAGAACCTGCAACAAATAACACCTATAACAAGAAAATAAGACTCCATTACTTAAAATAAGACATTACTCTGCAACCTTGAAAATAAACCCAGAATTGGAAACCAAGAAATTTGGAGCCTTTTTCACAGAATTTTGGAACCCTTCCAATGAGAAGAAAATCAGAATAAGAAGGAGAGGGAAAAAGATTAGGTCTGCAACCGAAATTGCCAAGTGTCTTTTCCAACTGAATTTCAATCCCTTCCTCCTTCCCATGGAAACTACTCTCAAAATATCCCATATTTGTCAAAACTAACTCCATAACTGCAATCCTTATCCTAAGATCTTTCTAGTGATATATGATACTTGGTATTTTGAGTAAAAATAGACCTCTGGGCGAATTAAATCCTTTATATGTGCACATCATTTAAATTTTTCAATATTTTCTATAGTCTGCACTATATCATTTAACTTTGATTTTTCACCCCTTTTTGGCCTGACGCCCTGCCATGTGGCAATCTCTGATTCACTGATGGGATCCACTGGGGTTCACCTCGGATGACACATCATCTGTCTACCACTTGTCTACCTCGTTACTGCCACCTATGCACCACTGGATTGCCATCTGTACGCCACGTCATCACCACTTCATCACCACCTCATCGACACCTCCAAGCTGTCTTTCCACCTAGACACGCCACCTATCTTTTGCCATTTCGCAATGGCTAACTAAGGATCATCTTTCCTTCGTGAAGTTGCGACAGCCGTTGGATCTCCTGAACCTGCTCACTCGTTAACTCTTCGCGATCTGCCTATTTTTTGCCATTTCGCAGAGCTTAACGTGCGAGCATCTCCCCTTCGTGAAGTCACGCGGGCCGTCCGATCTCCTCAACTTGCTCACTTATTAATCTGCTCCTTCTCTGCAAAATTCACCTGCCTCAGGATTCATGCCTGCGTGGGGTCCACCTGGTCACCACTTGTCAACCTCCTCAGTCACCTTAGGAAGCACACCCATGCATGTGGGGTCCACCTTAGGCGCCCATCAACACCATCCGTCAAAAGCCTCCAAGGCTTTGACACTATGTTATGGTGGAGCCTTAATTTTAAACATCAAAAATTTCGCTCCCACCACCAATGTGGGATATATGCATTTTCCTGAGAATGCATTTCTGAGCTTACCCCTTGAGTTTTAATGGCGGCCTTTCTATCATTTGCATTGCCTGGAAGTTTCTACATTTTACATGCCACGTTTTTGCTTGGAGTCACCACGGTGAAGGAGGGGGATTACTTTAAAACCTGCAAATTGCATCAAGAATTTCATGTGCTTTCCTTATCCATACCACGCAACACTTGCATACACCCACCATTTGCATTTGATGCATGTAACGCAGAGGAAAGGAGGAGAGGACTATGTGAACTGTAATTGATTTGAGTTCCTGAAAGCTGCTACCACGTAAAAGGGAGGGCTTTAGGCTTTGAGCCTGCCATCTTTATTTGCTGAAAGCTTCATCGCTGCCCTCCAAATGCTGCACAGGAGTTTTTAACCTTCACACCAGCCATGTGCCAAGGGAGGATGGGGTGATACACCTGCGAATTTCACTTGCTAAGAGTTTTCAACGCTGAGAGGAGGATCTGGCAGTGTCACGTGGCAGATAGGATTTGGTTGCTGTTTCTATTTGCATTCGCTTGGGAGCTCAATGCTCCTCCAAACACGCACAGGAGGGAGGACTGATTTCATTTTGCATTATTAAGTTTTAGATGCCCTTCTCCAGCCATCACATGCCATAGGCAAGGAGTTGCTGTCAATGTTATTTGCTAAGTAGACTGTTTCATACTGTCTCTTCTTCAACGCAGAAAAGATGCTAGCAAATAGCTCTTTTTTTGAAAAGTTCTACAGCAAGTAATGGCTCATGATAGGGAGGATACTTTGCAAATGAACTTTTGCTAATTACAAATGCTTTACAATTTCTAATCCTTTTGCTGGCCAACCATAGCACATGAGGGAGGAGTATGTTGCACCTTGCCAATTGCATTTATATAAGTTTCAATGTCTCTCCAAAATACCATATGCTATTGGATTTGGCTACTGGTATTTTTCAATTGCTTAAAGCTTCCACTGTACTCCCTAAACCCCACACATAGGGAGGAATACTAGCAACTATGAATTTGCAGTTTGTTTTGAACTCCATACTCCACTATTCTCCAAAAATATACTCTTTTTCATATTGGGAATTGTCTCATTGACCATGTCAATCTCTTCCTCTTCCATATCAGGACTAGAATATTTAACAAGAATTTATAGTAACATTAATACACAATCCCATATCTTTATACATCATGAAGTGATGTATTAAGAACGTTTTCGCCATAAAAATAAATGCATAGGCATGAGCCAGGTCGGGCCTCAAAGTGGGTCCGACTAATTTTTTTTTTGTTTTCATGCAACTGACCTCTGAAATGCCTCACAAACCTTAAACATACCTCTAGAAACGATCGACACCATTTTCAGATCATCAAACTGAGTTTTGCAACTTTCAGGCACTTACGCCACATTTTCGCATTTAATCGCGAAAACGTAATTTTCAAATTAGTCAAAACACCTTTCTGGACCTCGCCATTTGACAGGCATGTACCTTGATATACAAGCATGAACTCTACCAAATGGTTTTTCAAGAAGAATCCCGAGTGAAGAGATTAATTGGCAAAAATGACCAACTGGCTTTGTCGACACTGCGGACTTGATGAAGTCAATGCTCAGGCAACACATGATGCCTTTCTTAAAAATATTAAACGATCTCCGTAGACCCTCAAATCTGACACATAGGTACCTTGAAATGCATATCAAATATTTGAATGCTCAGTTTGACCAAACGACTGACTGGGTGCGAATGGTGTGCTCATGAAAATGGCTACATTAACTGATATAGCAATGAAAGTACGGATAACTGAAACAGATGGCTCAAGAAAACCTTTTGAAAACCGATCAAATGGATTGGCAGGGACTTGAAATTTGAAACATAGCTTGTAATTTATACCAGTAATAGATTGGAAAAAACATTTTGACATGACATTCACTGAGGCAAATTTTACACTTGTGCAAAATAGGGCTTTGACTAGGTCCTGAAACAGGGACTTGTCAAAACATACAAACTGCAAACAATGCGAGCTTGGAAAACTGAGCAAATGGATTCGTAAGGACTTGAAATTTTGCAAAATAACTCAAATTTATGCATATAATTGAATCCAATTTGAAACTCTTCATGACGATCAACAGGGCAAAAGATATAAACACTCAAATTAGGCTACTTAGTAAAATCTGCATTTGTGCCCAAAATGCACTTTCGGCTCACCCCTTGAAATGGGTACCTGATAAATTGATCCAAACTGAATTCGAAATGTTGCACATCATTGTATAGGCCAAATGAAAGGTGTAGGACACACTTCCCAAGCCTTGCCCTTCGAAAGTCAACTGGCTCCATTCTACCTGCTTTTCTAACTAGGCCACCTGAATGAGATTAGGTGCCTTTCTGAAAATGCAATATCAAAATTTTGAAATTGGGCTCAAAACTTGACTCAATTTTAATGAGTCCCAACACCTGGTCCTCTACAATGGTACATAGAAGTTTCAGTTTGGCCATAGAGGAATCGATACTGGGGAGGTTAGTACCTGGAATCAAATTGGTGAGAGTGCCAACTGCAGTTTGAATAATATCCTATTCCTTTTTCCTCCTTAATGTTTCCAATATTTCTTGTGCAAGATTTATGCTTTTCAACAGTTTTGATTCATTTTCAGATTGGAGGTCGATAGGGCTAGTGATGTCAACCGGTTTGGCTTGACCATAGGTTGGCTTTGGAGTCTCCGCTTGTTTTGCTTTCTCTGTTTCCTCCTTCTCTGCAACTCTTTTCTTTTCTACTTCTTCCTTCCTTAGTTCTTCCTTCTTCTTATCTTCTTCCTGCTTCTTCTTTTCTTCCTCCTTTTTCTTCTTCTCCTCTTCTTTCCTCTTCTCCTCTTCTTTTCTCTGCTCCTCTTCTTTCCTCTTCTCCTCTTCTTTTTTTCTCTTGTCTTCCGGTTTCTTTTTCTCCTCCTCTTCCTCCGCTTTCTCCTTATCAGCCTTTTCTTTTTCCAGTTTTTCCTTTTCTGCCTTTTCCTTATCAACCTTTTCCTTCTCTGCGTCTGGAGTGACATCTTCACCATCCAATGCATCAACATCATTAGTTTCTACCTGTTCTGTAAGTCTTTCTCCTTCACCATCAATACCTCATCCGGTTTGGCTGAGGATTGGTTAGGTACTTGTTCGACCTTCTTGTTGGCCTCATACACTTGATGTAACTAGACAACATCTTTGGCATGAAGATGAGTGTCCTTCTCCACTTCAGAGGTTCTGCCTTCTAGCAGCTTGAGTCTTCTTCTTCTCATGAAGAAGAGACCTTTATTTTTGTCCATAATCTCAAATAATTCAGAATTGGAGGCTTCAGGAAAGTACTGAGCAAATACTTTCTCCCTTATTTCCTGTTCTTTCTCAATGGAAATGCACCATTTATTATCCAAATAATTGTACAAAGAATTAGGTGTCACCGATCTAATTTCAGATGGTGACCGGTCATTCATACACAGATATTTTATCATTTCCTGTTCTACTTCTTCTGTCTCATTATCAAAAAAATCATCAAAATACTCTTTCAAGTCATCAAGCACCTTTCTCTTAATATTCTTTAAAGTCCTTTGACAATGTGTCAGAGGCTTGTAAGAAGAGATGTCTATATTTATCAGTGTTGATGATGCAGGTGCAGTATCGATAGACTTAGCCTTCTTGCTTGTTTGCCGGGTTTTCTTGGGCTGCACTTCCGGTTCGGTATCCTCAGACTTCGGTGAGTTGTTTTTGGGTTTCCGCTTCCTCTCAAATACTTTAGCAGGTGCAACTTCCGGTTTCTTCTTGGCAGGTGACCGCTTGGTCACTTTAGGGCTGGCTGAGGTAACCGGTGCCGATACCGATGGCACTTCCTTTCCCTTTTTCACTAATGGTTCTTCAACCAGTGTTACCCTTTCCAAGTAGGTGTCAATTCGATTTTTCTTCACATCAAGAGGCTAGGCAATCAGGGTGGAGGCATACCCATCCAACATGTCATACATCACCTCATATCCCATAGGTTCTACTTTTTCCTTTCTGGGCTCTACGACTTCCATTATACATTCATCTACTTTTATGGTAAAGCAGATGTCCTCTTCATATTTCTTAGCAATATCTCCAGATATCCTCATCCTCTGACTCATCTTTTGCTTGAATTCATCAAAGTATTTATTCAAGACTTCAGGATATTCGGTTCCCACCGCTTGGAGACTTTCCCTAATTTGTTTAGTGACCGGTTGGTCAGCAGACCATTGAATATCTCCAACTCCTGGGAAATAGCCTTGGAAGTAGAAAAATAGGCCGACCAAAAGTTGTCCAAATCTGAACCTCAGAGCATTGTCCTATTTGATGGACTTTAGGTTCAGTAGAAGTTGTTTTGGCAAATAGGTACACAAATCAAATGAGGCATCTTCCTTGATCATTTTGTATGCAGCATTCACCACAATAGCAGGGACAAAGTTTATTCAGCTAGCATAAAACACTCTGTAGTCGATCATTATACATGCATACTTAACCAAGTCATCCTTGATGGGATTGATAGTCATTCCCCTTTGGTCGCTCAGAGAACCGGTGAGCTTAGTCATTTCAGTCTTGATGACTTTCCTAAGGGCTGGCACCTCACCAATGTTGCAGAAACCAGTGACTGCATGAATTGCTTCTGATGTTATGTCATGCGTCCTCTCGAGATACATTTTGTCGCCATGTCCTGCTTAGGATGATGCAGATGTGTTCTTCAGTGAACTCTTCAAGAAAATAAACAACATTATGTAGTTTCTTCCTTTCTAGGATGTTGTATTCCGGTTTGATTTTCTTGTCATCCCCATAGAATAGACCTAGCTAGGAATGAATCACTAAGGATCCTAGGTCTTCCAATTTACAGTCAATGTACCTTGAAATATCTTCTTCAATAATGAATCCGACAAGTATTTGGGATAGGGCATTGTATTTCATTTTCCTTTGAATAAATTCATTTGAGTCCACAGGTACATTAGAGGTAGAGTGCGTTGCAGAAGCCATGATTAACAAGAATTTCGAGAAATACCTTCGCAAATTCAAAATTTAGGGTTTGCCAATGCAGCTCATGACACACCACTTTGGCTGCTCGGTTACCGCTTAGTGTTCTTCACCAATAGATTGAAAATATCTCCGGATTCTTCTGCAAGATTTGAATTCTCTCTGAATCGCAAGTCAAATTGCTCTTTATCACTCTGCTCTTGAAAATTTCTTTGCTTGTAAACTAATAAGTGAAAATGATTTTGAAAATTCCTTTTAAACAAATTCTTCACCTACCATAATAAATGCTCCACCGCTAGGGTACAAACCCTAATTTTGCCTTTTATTGCTTCAAAAACTTCTATCGATTGATAGGTAACATATACTAGTTTTAAGTCTTTACCAATATAAACCGGGGGTTCGAAACATTTCACCGATTTGTTCCCCCTAAGCTTTTTTGATGCTCAGTTTGCCGGTTCAGAGACTTCCACACTAGGTGTAGAAACCGATTCATCTTGTGACACTTCTTTAGGTTTCTTTTTCCATGTTTTATTCATTCCCTCTTGAACAATTTCAACATGAATCTTCCCTTCTAGAGTGATCGGTATATCATCTGATGGGTTCTTTCTCATTCTGTAGGTTCTGGCAGGGTGTCCTGGTTTGTTGCAATGATAGCATATCATTCCAGGTGTTCTCCATGGTCCATTGTTCATTCTACCATTATTTCTTCTGCATGTTGCAATAGTGTGACCGCTACCATGACAGATCAAATAGGTTGTTCTCCAACCGGTTACTGCTTGATAGCCACCACCACCTGACTGATGGTCATAGGCATTGTACTGGATTGGATTCCGGTTCACAGTGGGTTCTGGGATAACTCCTTGAGTCCTTGGAGGGTATCTCCCAGTGTTGTGCATAATAGACCTACATTCAAATTCTCTATGCCCAAACTTGTTGCATGCATAACAGTTTCCATTGAATCTATTGGATCTAGGCTTATTGTTTAGAAAATAAGGAAAATTATTGTAGGCCTTATTTCTACACACATTAGTAGTATGTCCTTAAGACAATTAAAGCAAATAGGTTTAAATTTTTTCTTACCTTTATCCTTTGATGTTGGTTGCTTCTTTGATGCTACATCTTTTGTTCCAGAGGTCTCACCTTCCTCATAACAGGAAAAACCAAGTCCAGTGGTATTCTTTACCGGTTTTGTTGATTCAAGCTTTTGCTCTAGCTTAATAGTACTCTGATTGAATTTGGCAAGTATTTCCTTTGACTCAGTGAGTTCCTTGGAAATAGCAGCATTGGATTCCTTCAAGGTTGCATTCTCAGAAATAGCTATATTTAGTGTACCTTGCATTTCTTCTTTTTCCACTTTACTCTCTTGGAGATGAGCGGTAAGGGCACTGATTTCTTGCTTCAGCTTGGAGATCTCATGATCTTTGTCTTTTACCAGATCTTCAGCTTTCCTTCGGTTCTCAAGCTCTTGGCACATTCTAATAGTTAGTCCTTCCAGTTCCCTTCTAAGGTTGGCATTGGATTCATTTAGTTTTTCAACTTCTTCAACTAGGGCATCCATGTTTGCTTCATCAGAAGAACTATTTTCAGTAAGCTCCATTAGTTTCTCAGCATGCTCTCTTCTTTTTGCTAGAGAGGCTTTATACTTGACTTTGAGCCCATCTTAGGCTTTCTCATTCTGAGTGAGACGATGAGTAAGTTCCATCACAATGTATTTCCCCATATCTCCTTCCAAGCGGTTAGACTTATAGAAAGGTTGGCTCTGATACCAATTGATGAATACTAAGAGGGGGGGTGAATTTGTATACCAAAAAACACTAAACTCAAACACTTAAACAGTTTAGCGGATAACTTGTATGACAGATTTACAAATAAACTGGTTAAGATAAATGCAAACCAAATAGAAAACAAAGCATTCACCCACAAGAGCACAATCACCATAACACAAAAAGTTTTGACGTGGAAAACCAAATGGGAAAAACCATGGTGAGCAGAAACTCACAAGTAACTATTTGCGGAATAGAAACCAGACCGGTTAAGGTCATACAATGTTCTTCACCAGAATAGATCCTGTTAGGAATCTAGATCTCTGCTAGGAGATAAGTCCTGTTAAAGACTACCTTGTGAGAGGATTTCAGATTCACAATTGTGAACCACCTTGTTAGAGGAATTACAAAGGCTTTTCTAGGCCTACCCAGTTAAGGGTTTCAGACTTGGCGAAGATGTGAGTAATCAACAAGTGAGTGATCTAGATACTAGCATAGTATGCTTGGTTAGATCCATGATAGCTCATTGTTAATGCATTTCAGCACTACTTCAATCTTCAATATCTCCACACTCCTACTCTTCACACAGACCTAATCTTTTCTTCTATGATCGCACATACAAAGCCTCATCATCTAAAACCCTAGACATGATGTCCTTATAAAGGAGTCTGATTTCATGTCGGTCCAATATGATTACATTACAAGTTCCTAGGTTCAGTGCATCTAGACACATTTGGTAACACGACACAAAATCACCGCTAAAGTGTCGGTGGAAGATAATCCATCACAGAAATACCGGTTGGTAACTCATCACAAGGTAATACCGGTTCATACAATTTATCGATTACCAGTTGTCAAAAGTGAAGACTAGAAAAATGTTAACTACTGCTTTGTTCCTTCTTACCGCTTGAGATCCTCGAACCGCTTGAGGTCTTCATACCGCTTTGGGTCTTCAGTCAGTTTGTGACTAGTAAACATCTTCTGCAAAACACCAATAGTCTAAAGACTATAATACATAATACCGGTTGGAACAAATACCGGTTGAGCACAACTCATACATCAAGAAGGTGATCACAAAAAAAGTGTGTCCATCAATGACAATCACCACATCATCAAAATGCCAACACTGCACATGGACTTAAACTCTTCTTTATCAATCCTTTATCTAGCAATTCCTGCACTTGCTTTGCTATTTCCTCATTTTGAGAAGCTGTCATTTTATAAGCAGCTTTGTTTGGCAAAGTTGAACCAGGTATGAGGTCTATCTGATGGTTAGCATCTCTCATAGGGGGTAAAGCATCTGGTATCTCATTGACAACTATGTCTTTGTACTAGTATAGAAAGGTCTGCACCTCTTGATGTATCACCGATTTGGTTTTAGTCTTTGTCTCTCCTTTGGGTTTCACTATGAGAGTACATTCTTGGTTCCCTTCATGCTTCAACAACTTCAAGAACTCTTCCCCCCCAAGCAACATAACACTTGATCCAACATGTCTTTCTTCACCCTAATCAATCAAGGGATCCATTTGAAACTTTCTACCCTCCTTGGTGATAACATAGGAATTCTTCTCCCCATCATTTACGACTTTGACATCAAACTGCTAAGAGCATCCCAACAACAAGTAACATGCATCCATGGGAAATATGTCACATAACACACTATCCTTGTAATCTCCTATTTCAAAATCCACCCAAGTTTTCTCATCTACAAGTACATACTAACCCTTACTCAACCAAGACATCTTATAGGGAGTGGTATGTGGCAACCTTTTCAACTTTAGTTTGTCTACCATCTCAACTACTACAATGTTTTTAGTAGACCCTGAATCCACTATAACTTTACAAATTTTACCATGAGATTTGCAAGTTATTTTGAAAAGTGTTTTCTTTTGTGTAGGTTCTTTGTACTATGGTACCTTCAACAAGGTCCTTCTTAGCATTAGATTCTCTCCATCTAGGACTGGTCCTACCTTGCTGATTGGTGAGGTAACACTTTGACAATCCTCTTGTTGCATCAACTGAGTTCTCATGTCTCCCATGTGAGAGCTTGAAGTCTTTTCAAGACATTGACTCATGGTATGCCCCACTTGATGACAATAGTAGCATTTGCCAGTGAAGACTGTGGTTCCTCTTCTTGAATTGTCAAATCTACCTCTATAGTTATTTCTCCCTCTAGAGTTGCCTCTAAATTGTCCTCCTTTGTTAAGATTATCACCACCATTCTCTGATTGATTTCCTTCTTCATTCTTGCTAGGATTATAGCCTCTTCCAAAGGTGCCTCTTGCTTTGAAACCTCTGCCACCTCTTCCCTTTTGGTTATGTTCACCTTTCCTTTTGATCTAATCCTCTTCTCTCAAAGCTAATTGAAAGCATTTATGGATTGTGCCAAGTGCTATCATGCTGATCTCATCTTGAATGTTTTGTCTAAGGCCATTTAAGTACCTTGCAACCTTCTCCACTTCTTCCTCTTGCTTCCTAGCCCTTAAGGTAAGTTTGTTGAACTCCTCTGCATAGGTATTCACACCATTTCTCTTTGCTTCAAATTCTGCAGCTTCTTGTACATTTGTACCTCATAATCTATAGGTAGGAATTGAGTTTTGATCCTAATCTTTATTCTCTCCCAAGAGATGATCTTCTTCTTCCCTGTTTGTTCTCTTTCTTCTTACATAATGTTCCACCATACTAGGGTTGATCCCTTCAATCTTGACTTGGCTAAATTGACCCTCTTTTCTTTTGCAACTTCTTTGTATTCAAAATGATTGTTCAAGGCTTCTATCCAATCCAATAACTCTTCTCCATTGAGGCTTCCATTGTAGATAGGTAAACCTTCTATGTTGTCTTTATTGAGTGACTTAAGAGCATCCAAGAAGATCTGCTGATCTTTGCCCAAATCCTTATTTTATGTTATCACTCCTATCACATCTACATCTTCATCATCAGTTTCATCACCCCATTCAGTGGCTTTTCCCTTGCCTTTCTTGGTTTCTCGCACCTGGGCCTCAATAAGCATATCTTGGACCAACTTCCTGATGGCCTCTTCACTCATTGCCTTTGGTGGCATGCTGCTGGCTTCTGAATATAACTCTAGGTCTGACATACACCACTTTGTTCAATCAATTGGCTTTGATACCAATCTGATGTAGACGGAGTTGATTCTCACCTATTTGTGGCTACCTTGTCTAGGTAGCTCCTTCAAGCTACACTAGAACCATCCAATGATTTTGCACCTCAAACCATTCAAGGATCTACAAGAATTACCCTCTCTGACCTTCCCAAGGTCCTTAGGCTAGGATAAGCACTTGTTGTTTTGTGAGTTCCATTCTCTTGCTTAGGAGACCTTGTTTTCTGAATCCCTTTCACACTCAACCTGAGAGTTCAATCCCTCTACCATAGGATATTCACTCCCCACACTACATAAATAAGGATGGATGATTTTTTATGGGTTCCCAACCCTACTCCTTCCTCAATAACTTTGACATTTACTGATTCCAATTTTTCCAAACAAACTACACTTTTAGGCCTATTAGGAGACCTAATTCTAGTAGCCCTGCCAACAGGGGTATTTTGTGTTTATCTACTAAAATTCCTTAACAAACATATGGAATATTTTACATTCCAGATACTCTTTTGGGGTTTACATACAATATCTCAAAATCAGAGGTGGGTTTTGTCACTAACATATCTAACCCTTATAGGGCTAACTAGGCGTAATTGCCCCTTCCTAGGACTAAAAAAGTAGGGATTTGCTCAAACACCTTCACTAGTCCTAATGCCTGAGTGAATTTATGTTAGTTTTAGGTCTGTGCTTCCATTAGGATTTATAATTCAACCATTCTTCACCTCCATCCACCGGATTCACCCAATTATGGCCTTTTATCCATGTTACCTAATGCTTGCCAACTCAACGTGCCAAGCCTAGGGTATGGTGGCAAATATTTGGTGAAGCTTCCCCTATCTCAAAACCAAAAAGAAAATATAGAATACATTTCAACCTAACATTCCACAAGGTTTTAGAGTGGGTATCCACCATGGAATGTTAGGTTGGAGCTCAAAACCCTGGTTTTGCGGACTTATGAACCCACCTGTAATAAAATGAAGATAATATACAAACTACAATACTTCAAGAATATAAATCAAAAACAAAATTAAGGTAAGACACCAGACTAACAATCCATACAGGTCGTACAAACTTGCAAAGAACATGCAACAACTCGGTAGAACACACCAAATGGGAAACTAAAATTAGTTTATTTGCTTTAGATCTTCAACAACGATTCTCATCGGTCTTTCCAAGCCTTATACTGGCCTTGGAGTAGCTACACATGCTCACAACCAATTATGACAACCAACTAGACATTGGTCTATGAAAATGTTGCAAAGTTGCTATGAGGAACTTTTGCAAGTTTTACAATCTGTTGCATTGGTGAGCAACTTTGCTCAAACCCAAACTTGGTCACTTTCAGATGACTCATAAGACCTTAAAAATCTCAAAACAATATCAACCAACCTATACTAACCTAAAAAACAACTTATCTTAATAAATGCTCTACTTGGCACCCTTAAGAGCTCACATGCCAATATTGGCCAAACAAAGACTCTTAGGGCCCTTACAATCATTTGAACACACATTCAATGGCCTCTTGGCCTTATTACAAAAATAAAGACATTATTCCAACGTCTTGGAAACAAACTCAACAAAAATATTGCTAAGTGCCCCTGCACCAGGGAGATTGTTGAATATTGGGGAGATTGTTGTACATTGTTGCTGCTAGGATATGTTGTTGTCATTGATGTCAACATATTCCTGTTTCCATGATTGCAAATTGTCTCATTGTGATTATTGTTTGATGTATGGAGTATCCTTAGTATCATATATTCTTCTGTATTGGTGTTGGTGATCCGAGAAGCTTAATTGATCATATCATATGATCTGGTTTTGCAGAGATGGATGTGAAAAATTTGTTTTATTTTCCTGATCTTAGGGTGAGTTTGGGAGTTTGCTGGAGAATTCTTCTTTCTTTGCATTGATTGTTTTTCACACATTCATATGTTTCTATCAATGCCAAAGGGGGAGATTGTTGGATATTGGGAAGATTGTTGGACATTGCTACTGCTAGGATATGTTGTTGTCATTGATGTCAACATATTCTTGCTCTTGTGATTGCAAATTGGCTTATTGCGATTATGGTTTTGTGTATGGAGTATCCTTAGTATCATTATATTCTTCTGTACTAGTGTTGGTGATTTGGGAAGCTTAATTGATCATATCATATGATCCGATTTTGTAGTTTGTTTATCTGATCAGTGTTTTGCAGAGTTCAGTATTTCCTCTGGTATATTCTGGTGTGATCAGATCTTAATTTGAGATTTTGGGATATTGCTTGGGATGGTCTTGTGTATCTTTATTTCAGATGGTTCATTATTTGGTACTCCACAAGTTATCTTTCTTCGTAACAGTTGTTGTTATTTGAGTGTTCTTGAGGTTCAAATGTTGATTGTTGAAGATTTTATAAGTGGTGTTGGTGTAGCTATTACTGGTGATTATAACATGCTTGTTGGTGTTTCCTAATTGTGTCCTATTTATCCTGATGATCCGCATTGATCGTTGTGTGAGTTTTTGGTGATTTTGGTGAGCCGGTGATGTTCTTCGTGTTATGCGGTTTTCCTGGTGGTGTAGTGTGTTGTGGTTGATCTTGGCATGATTTTTTGTGGTGATGAGCATTTGGGAATTTGAATTAGGTCCATGTTATGTCATGTAAATCATTATATTGGTCTGGTGGTCTATCTTTGTATCATGTGATGTAATTTAGTAATTGTGAGTTGAGGGTTTAGCCGACCTTGTTGTCAAGGTTGATGAATTGTATAAATAGGTAATATTGTCATGTAATTTGGGTATTGAGGTTGTGTCTGCATTATCAGTGAGTGGTGTATGTACAAGCAAGGATTCATCTTTCGATGTATTGCAGAGTAGACAATTATACTTAATTGAAACTGTCACCAGGCATTTGGAGATGTTATTATTGCAGTTCATTCCTTCTAGATTGTAGTATGAATCTTGTTGTAATTCAGTGAGACTTCCATGAGGGTTGTAGCCTTCCGGGTCACTATCATTGAGTAGTGAGCTCTAGACAGTGTGCCTAAATGCGTGTGCATTCCCCATTGTAATATTTTCACATACTACTATAGAGTATCATCTTATTGTGGGTAGGTTCCCACCGTGGTTTTCCCTTAACCGGGTTTTCCACATCAAAATATTGGTGTTGTGTGTTGTGCTGTCATTTTGATTATCTCTGTTATTGTTGCAGTTTATCAGATCTATTTTTGTGGTTAAGTTAATGATCTGGTGAAAACTTATTCACCCCCCTCTCAATTTTCCTCTATTGCTGCTATAACACACACACACACACACACACACACATATGTATGTATATGTTTTAGGATTTGTTGGTGTAATTAAGGAATTTTAGCTTGGTTTATTCTTTCTTAGGTCCTAATTATACTTTACTTAATCTTACTCAGGAAATTGAATAGGATTAGTTGGAGCATCTCCACTTTAGGTGGACATATCACTTTATCACATTATCATAACCAGCTTTTGTGGTTGCACTTTTCTAGCTTTGGTGGGTGATCCACCCTTAGTGGTGTTATCATGTGATTACTTTTACACTTTAGGTGGGATGATACCTTTTTGCTCTCTTATCATGTCATAAGATAATGACACTTGTCCTTGTCTCATTTACTCACCTTGGCTATATAACTAAGGGGGTCTCCTATGTACATTGGTCTAGTCTATCATATTGCATCATTGAGGAGAATATAGTTTGATCTTGTCTCTATTGTTCTCTCTTGTTTTTGTGCTATTCAATAGGCCTCTAGATCTTGGCAGACTATCTCCATACCCAATTCTTACAGGATTGAACACTTCCAGGACTTGAGTGGACCTTGCTTTACTTATATGAGTTTTCAATTATATTAAGAACCATAGACTTTGTATAAAGTTTAGAGAAACATAACAAAGAACTATCAACTGGTAGCCACTGTGTTTGGATATAAACTACATTCTCATAAGCCAAATTTGATAATCATTGCCTTCCAAATGATAAGGGAAATTGATAATCACTGCCTTCCAAATGATAAAGGAAATAGATTAGTCGCATAATAGAATAAGCATCAAAGGTAAGAATTGGAATTCAATGTTACTAAAATATAATATGGCTCGAAATATAATGAAATATTGATAACCATTCACTACCAATCATTGTAGAGTGATTTTAAAATCCATAGAATATATGTGGAAGAATATGGCCTTTGGTAGTCACAATGATTAGTATTATTTAGTATCAACAAACGCATAATTCATCTTTGAAAAGAAAGAACAATAACTTAAGTAGGAAAACCATAGTTGATAGAAGTGAAAGAAAGGCAGCTAGATTTCACATCGAATATAGTGTCATCACAACAACACTTGCAAAATAGAGTCTTGCTAGGTTATGTGCCTTTCACAGTGCTTGCTTGTTTTCTTTTGAAAAGAATTGAAAGTCATATTGAGCATAATTGTAAGAAAAGTCTCATTTATCAGCCGATAATTTTTATGAACTTTTTCCCAATGAATATTGCTTATTGTATTAAGATTAATAGCTAGACACATGCATAGCTAAATTGTTAGCTAGACTATGCAACATCAGAAACGTATTATGCTTTAACTTTGATAAGTAACTTGAATATTAATTGAAGTTAATTAACTAAGAAATTATTATCTTTACCATCAACCGATATCGTACACAAATATAAACCTGGAATTTCTTAAGAAAGGGATCTTCATATGCATCTAAAACTTTGAATTGGAAAGTTGTAGCTCATTTGGGAGCCATAGCAGACAAAGGAAGTATAACTTGGTAAACTTATTCATGGTTAGAATCAATGAACACATTTAAATTTGGATAGTAGAACCAAAACATTCAACCAAAAGTTAGAAATCATAAATTCTGATATGAAATTCCATGAAAGAATAAGCATAGAAGCTCTATGAATTCTGCAAATTAGCAAACATCCAAACTTGATGAGAATCTTGGAATATTTAACAATTAAAAAGATAATTATAGCTTGATGCTAGATTGAGTTACCATACCTGTGAATAGGGGAGAGAAGGTTAGCTAGCTCATGAGAACATGTATGGAACCAATGGGTAACACCAACAAAGAAATTAAATATAAATAAAGTGTTTCATAAAAAAATGAATAATAATAAATGTGCTTATTACAACTAGTCCGTTTCTTCTAAATCAGAAACATATGTGTAAGCCTAAAAAGCCTCAAATAGAGCCAATATGCAATTAGCATAAGAGATAGTCTTGATGGCTTGCTAAACTATCACTTTTGTGATCTAGCCGAGTAGGGTGATAAATAGTGACTACATGCATAAATGTGTTGTAAACTAGTAAAAAATTTGGTCAAGGTGACACTACAATAAGTATGCACCAGTAAGCTCATTTGTTCTAGATATGCAAGTCAGTCAAAAGTCATACTAGTTAGGAGCTACCTATGGTGTGTGATCAACTAGGGTTATGTACAGTCAAACACTAGTCTCAAATGGCATTAAATCCTACATCTATTTATACCTTGGGAAGGGTTGAGCCCTTCTAGTTGGAAGTGGCAAGGGGGACTGATAAGTCTATGGTTGGGCGAAAAATTTCCTTGATGATACTTTTGTTGGCATTATGGATGAATTGATTACGTGTTGCATTGATGTTTTGTCACTGATGTCAACACTAGCTGTTATGGTTGGTTAACGACATACAAGTTTTGGTTAGCGGTAGAAGATCTAGTGTTACCGACAAAAGAGACTATCTGTTGGACACTTCCGACATGTTTGGATTTGTCATGCCTGTGAAGTGTGATACTTGTAGCTACAACACAAAGACTCAATAGATCATTACAAGAATGGTTAGCAAATTTAAAATAAAGAAAGATAAACTCATGGCAAAGTGATCTATCACCTCCTAAGAGATGCGAGTGTGGATTTGCTCTCAGATCCGGATAAGAAAATTCTAGTGACTTGACTACACCTAGATGAAGGATTTGAAATGATAATGGTGCAATTAAGCTAGAAAAGAGAATGATTAAGCTACACGATTCAACAATTATGCTAGAAAATGATCAAATTAAGCTAGATCTAAGATGTAATTGCCTATAATAACAATGCTCAAATGATATGCTAAGAGATATTATGCCTATAGTAAAAATGCCTAAAATGCAAATGAGATGGGATGATTATTACTCCAAAATGGGGGATATTTATAGGATTTCCAAGGCCAGGGGTGAGGTGGCAGGAATCAATGGTCAAGATTGAGTTTGAAGATATCAAGGGTGAAATTGGAGGAGGTTGGAAAAGAGGTTGGAGGAAAGGGGACATTTGTCATCTCTATGGTGACAAGTGTAAAGGGGCTTCCAAGAGAGGGGAAATGTGGCCCAAGAATGCCATGTGTCTCAAGGGAAGAGTATCCACACCATAGAAGGTTAGGATAAGGAGGTTAGGATGTGCAAGCTAAGATAGGTTTAATTAAACCCAGGGTTAGATGGAATGGGTTAGGTTTAGAAGTGGTTAGGTTAGGTGGTTAGAAGTTAGGAGGCATGTGGGTAATTTGAATTTAAAAATTCAAATAATAGGAAAAGACTAATTAACTTTCAACAACTCATAAATTGATTTGTTTTAATTAATTAGAAGATTAGAAGAAATGAATTTAAATGGGGAGGGATTAATTAATTTGAATTAATTAATCAAAGGGTATTATTGAAATGAACCTATTAAATAAATCCTTAGATTTATTAATAAGTAGATGAGTGGAATAATTTAATCAAATTTCTAATGAATTTAATTAAATTGGGGAGGGGGATTAATTAAATAATTTCTTATTTAATTAACTATTTTCTGACCATTTTTAGGTGTATACATTTTGCCCCTCTTTGAAGTGAGGTGTGATGATGCGTTGATTTAAAGAATAATCTTATTTTGATGATGATATTGGTTTGATAGGATGCCCCAACTATTGATTGATAAATTCTAATACGATGATCCCCCCTCAGGAGATCAATTGAGATAATTGACCTTTGGAGTGTTTTGATCTTTGCAAAATTGATATCCTGATTAGAAATGATTTGATGTCTGCATCTGTGGTTGATGAAAATGCGAGTTCTATGATCACAGTGATGTAGTTCTTGATTATTGATAAAGCTTGATTGATTAGATTGATAAAATTGAGATTTAGTTTGGTTTCAGGAATGACACCTCCTATATAAGACAAAGATGATCAAAGCGTTTGGTTTCAGGAATGATATATCCTGTATAAGACATGATCAGAACATCTAGTTTTAGGAAAGATACATCCTGTATAAGAGATGATAAAATACATAATATGTGATCGATTGATAGAATTGATAAGATTGATTAGATAAAGAACTGACAATTTGTTGATATCAAGTTGCAGGAAATTCAGATATGTTGATGTTGGTTCTGTTGAGAAGGTAGCATAAGATTTTCACTGGGTCGAAAATATCTGGAGAGATATGAGTCATCAGTCTGAGTGTGTATACACTTGTGATGACACCTTGATGATTCCAGAGATAGGTTTTGAGAGAGTTGAGAAACACAACACCACAGGAGCCTAAAGATCTTCTACAAGCTGAATATTCTGTTACAAGGAGAAGCAAGGAAGCAAAAATAACTGAAAGCAAAACACAAAAAATATGTTCAAAAGATGAGAGCTCAATATTCACAAAATGTGTAATGTGATAATGATACAAGGAAAAGAAAATTAACCTCTAATAGGTCAAGAAACCCTAAAAGGGAAAACCTAGTCTAGTCACACAAATCTGTCTAGCTTAATTAAATAAATATTCGCTATTTATTTGATTAAAAATCCACTAGCCATCAGTTAATTAAATTAATATTAAATTAATTTATTCCCAAACATTCCTCTATTAATTAAATAAATTATTGAATTTATTTTAATTAATTCATTAAATCAAATTCACAATCAATTAAATGAATAAAATCTATTTAATTAAATCCCCCTATTCCTCTTTTAAATAAATTAAATAAAAACATTTATTTAAATCATTATCCCCCCCCCACTTGCATTTTCCTACAAATGCAACTCGCACACATTTATTGAAATAAATGAATTTTTATTTTAATAAAATCCTATTTTCCCTCACCCACCAAATCCAATTGCATTCCTAAATCCCCTTCTAGATTCTTCTAACCCCTTCCTAATTAGCCTAATCCATCCCCTAATTATTGTCACATTCCTAAGCAAAATGAAGTCACTTCTCAAAGACTTCAAAAGTCTTTGAAAAACATTTAATGCTTTGTGTGTTCAACAAATTAACTCCCAAAGTCTTCCAAGACCACTAATGACTCTTACATGACCATTTATGGCTCTTACATAACCATTTATGGTTATTTCAAACTTGTCTCCCCAAACATTTATTGTTTTGACCATATTCATCCTTTTTACATTTGCACAAGAGTTTATCCATTGGATAAAAGCTTTATTCTTTGAATAAAGAGTTTATTCATTCAACTAACCTTGACTTTAACTCCCAAAGTCATGTCAAGCATTTAATGCTTATTCCCTCTCCTCTGAACCTATCTCACATTGACACTTGTCATCCTAGGATTGGGTTGAAATCCCTCACATGGATTTGAAATCATTCAATCCTGACCCTTGTTGAGATTGCTCAATCTCAACCATCCATTGCTCCATCTTCCCTATAAATAGAGCTCATTTCTTCATAATCCAGATCCTGAAAAACTTGTATGCATTTAACCTATAGGCATTTTAGATAGCATTTAGCATAGCAAACTAATATCTTTGTTATTTTAGTTAAAATCAACCATTTTTAAATAGTATCTAGTATTTTAGCTTTTCATTTTACATTTTGAGCAAAATACCCAAATCTCAATCCTCCATAAGCATTCATAGTGCAAAAAGCTGCTGAGAGCTACACTATTTTGGAACTTGGAGAGGAGAGGAACAAAGGAGAAGAAGCTAAGGAGGTATTTGGAGATGCCTCATCATATTTGCTTCTTTAGTTAAATATGCTTTTATGTTTTTAGTATCTCTTTTGATATGCCTATTTAGATTAGTTTTTGATTGATTAACACTAACGGTTTCTTGTGTGTGTGTTATTTATCTCAGACTAACCTTGTCCATTTAGCAGGGCATCACCTAGGCTTGCACATAATAATTAATAAAAGAATTAATTATTATGCACCTAATGTTAGCTTAAGTGTAAAAAGAGATAATAGGGAACTTAAAGAATTAAACAAATATTGTTTAATTAATCAAGTAAAGACCCGATTACTCTAACACCCCCCTTAAGCTAGACTTAGAGAGAAGCTAAAACCTAGAACAACTACTGAAAGCAGGAAAGATGGGTCCCGACAACAAGGCTTGATCAGGTACCCAAATACAATGAAATCTCTATGAAATGGAGACAAAGGAGAAAACCCAGTGGGAAAAAACTCCTCTCCAAAAAGAGATAAAAGAACATGCTGAAAGAAGAAGAAGGAAGGAAGGCCTCATAAAGACCCCCCAAGGACAACTTCCTTCACCCCAAGCATAGAGCACAAGAATCAAGATCTCACCCTCAAGAAGATGAACATACACTGTGTGATCAGAATGATTGCGAGTGAAACCAATGGAGAGAAAGAAAGAATCCATCTTCTCATACCAAGCCCGAGGGCCCTGTTTGAGACCATACAATGAACGTTGAAGTCTACAAACTAGAGAACTATCCTACACAAACCCCTGAGGCTACTCCATGTAGATTTCATCTTGTAGGTCCCCATGCAATAAGGCACTCTTCACATCCATCTAAAAAATAGGCCATCCCCGAGAAGCTGCAAAAGAGAGTACAAAGCGAATAGAGTTCATCTTGGCGATAGGGGCAAAGGGCTCAGAGTAATCAATACCCTCAACCTGTGAGAAACCTTTCGCAACAAGATGTGCTTTGTACTTATCAATGGAACCATCAGCAACATACTTAGTGCGATACAACTAGCAACACCTAACCATCTTTCTGCCCTTAGGAAGAGGACAAAGATTCCAAGTATGATTCCTCATCAAAGAAGAATACTCCTCCTCCATAGCACAATCCCACTCAGGGTGTCCTGTAGCCTCTGAAAACTTCTGAGGATCATCTGAAATGGCATGACTCAAAAGATTAGAACCCATAGTATGAGAATGGGTGCGACGAGTATCTGAAGGATCACCGGCCATAGAACTTGCTGCCTCAATAGTAAAGCGAGCCCACTTGGGCATCTGAGGTGGAGGTGGGGATGGTGGATCATCAACACCATCATCAGAATCATCCTCAAAATAATCCTAAAGAGATGCAGTGGAAGGAGTAGGCAGAGGAGTAGACACTGGAGTCGAGGTATCCACTGTGGGAAGACGCTCATCAAACTGAACATCCCGTTGAAATAGGACCTCTCTGGAATCAAGATCAAACAACCTGTATGCCTTAACATCCTCACAGTAGCCAACAAAAATAAGGGGTCAGCTATTCTACTCCATGGCTTTCCTCTGAGAATCAAAAATAAAAACCCATGTCTCACTGCCAAACACTCAGAAAAAAGAAACATCAGGCTTGTCATGAGACCAAGGTTCCTCAAGAGTCATATGTCAAATCACCTTGTGAGGCATCCGATTCTAAATATAGTTGGCACAATTGACTGCCTCAGCCCAAAAAGATGAATCCATGGATCTGGATTGAATCATACAATTCGCCATCTCCCGTAAAGTTCTATTCTTGCGCTTAGCGACACCATTCTGCTAAGGGGTGTAGGGAATAGTAAACTGATGTTGCAAACCATGCTCAGTGCAAAAAATCTCTGAAAGCCTGATTCACATACTCCCCCCCATTATCTGTATGTATCCACCGAATAGAATAGCCAGACTGCTTCTCTACAAATTTCTTGAAGATTCAAAATAAATCAAAGACATTAGACTTGTACTTAAGAAAGTACACCCATGTGCATCTAGAGAAGTCATCAATAAAAGTGAGTACATAGTTGGCCCCAGAAAAAGAAGTAGTGGGAAATGACATGAGATCATTGTGAATCAACTCCAAGGGTGCCAAAACATGAGAGGCTCTTCCCTTTGGAAAGAGATCTCTATGATGCTTGCCAAGCACACAACCATGACAAACACCATCAGTGCAGGAAATCTGTGGGAGCCCAAGAAAAAGTGCCTGTGTACTCATCTGTTGAAGATATCTATAATTGACATGGCCCAAGTACTCATGCCAAAGCTTACTCACTGAATCTGCATGTGCTATAAGAGATGAACCGACACCCACAAATGGCTCAAATCCATCAAATTTTAATAGACAAGATGTAGTATCAACACTCCCAGTAGCCACAACCAAATCAGAGTCATGGAGGTCCTGAATAACCACATCATGTGGTGAGAACTCAACTGTCTTACTAGAGCCATAATGACAAATCTGATAAATGGACAGGAGGTTCATCAAGATGTCAGGGACAACCAAAACATCTTGTAGAGTACCCCCATCCAAAGAGATAGAACCTAAACCCAAGACATAAAGCTGAACTGAGTCACCCACTGCAATCTGTGAAATACCATAAGAGGCAAGAGAAGTAACCAATTGCTGAGTGTGAGTCATATGGTGAGAAGCACCAGAATCAAGTATCCATGTGGACCCATAGGTCGAAGCTCGAGAAGTGAGAGCATGACCTTTCCCTGTGGAAGGAGAAGATGCCTGAGGTGAGGAGATGTGATGTTGCTGCATGGCTTCCTCTAAAGCCTCTAAGCGTTTCCAAACTGGATGTCCTTCCTTGCCACAAAAACTGCAAGTGTCTCTCGATTTCTTCTTAGTCTTGGAGGAAGACTCACCAGACTGTGAAGATTTCCCATATTTTAGAGGAAATGATGGTTTAGAATCAGACTTAGGAGGAGGCTTGGAGGAATGCTCACTACCAGCAAAATTCTTCTTTGGCTTTGGTTTCTGCTTTTGCTTCTCCTTAGAGGACTAAGCAACCAATGCTTTGGTCTTGGATTCTGAGAGCATATCCAGCTGAGAAAGATGACACTGCTCACAAGACAAATGCTCACAAAAAATATCAAAGGTAGGCATGGTGAAATGAGTACCCAAGCCATCCATGGTGGAGTAGAAAGCAGAGGCAAAAAACTAAAAATGACCCCGAAGCTTTGAAAGAATCAAGTGAATGCACTTTGTGTCTGTCTTGGTCTTGCCACATCCCCGAAGAACAGATCTGGTAGTCTTGAACTTGTTCAAAAAATCCTCAATGGTGGGAAAGGAATCAGGTGATAAGGAAACCAACTCTGCCTCAATCTGTAATGCCCGAATCTCATTAACCCTCTCGAAGAGAGACTCAAATTTCGACCACATAGCCTGAGGAGTGAGCAACTCATCAAGGTGAAACAAGAGACTGTCAGAGACATAAAAAGAGAGCAAACCCATGGCCTCATCCATCTTTTTTCTGTGCTGAAGAAGCTCATAAGGCTGCTGCAAGAGAGGCTGAACCTCATCCAAATAAGACCACAATCCTCATGCCTGGAGAAGCCTCATGATGTGGGGCTTCCAAGTGTGATAGTTGTGTGAAGTCAATAACTCAATGAAAGGATCTGCCATGAAAAAACTCTGCACCTGTACCTGCTTGTTGGTTTTTTTATTATGTGATCTTTCAGAATAGACAGAAGATGCAGAAGGGTTTGTTTGTTATGAGAGTTTTGGTGTTCTTTATTTCTGATATAAATGATAGAAAGCGAGAAAAAACCCGCCCCCACAATAGATAAACCCAAACCCTAGTACATACTGATGAGAAGGAAGCAATGCATAAGCAAAAAACCTCCAAACAAAAATCTCATGTACCTAATAAAAATTCTGAGAAATAAGATCACATATCTGAATAGAGCATGCTGAGAGATTTCCAAAGCCTATTCATTTTTGAAAAACGGAGTCCATTTGCCCATTCTACAGCCCCGAAAGTGTAGAAAAGAGTCCCAACTTTGACTAGAAAAAAGCATAGTCAAATAGTAGATTTGGAAAAAGAAATCCAACACCACAAGTTCCGGCTCGGAACCAGCTTTCCGACGCTTATTCGTTTTCCAAAAAATGACTCCGGATGCTCAAGATATGGGAAAAAAATGAACCCCCCTGAAAAAGGCAAGAGGGTGGTGGTCTGGTGGAGGAGTCAGGTGGCGGTGGTGCACGGGCGACGCTTTGGTGACATTCCAGTGGCGCTTTGGGGAGGAGCGGCAGAGTGGCGGGGTTGCGGAGAAGGTGGCCGGGTGCAGGGAGAGGCCTGGCGGTGGCGGTAGTGGGAAAGGTCGGGCGGCGATGGGGGTCGGTGGGGTCGGCAGGGGGCCGACGGGGGCCGGAGCCGGCAAGGGCTGAGACTGATAGGTCTGGTCTGCCGTACGGCGACCGAACTGTCAGGGTACTGTACCCCTGCGAAAACTCCAAAAAAGTTATTTTTTTTAAAACTCTTTTTCCTTTTACTTTTTTTTAATTTTCTTTTTGTTGATTTTTTAAAAAAAATAAAAAATCGGCCTGCATGCCGTAAAAAGGCAAAAAATATATTTTTTTGAAATTTTTTCTCAAATTGCGTGCTAGGGCTGTATGGCCTAGTATTGAAGAAAAAAATGCCTCCAGATGCTCAGGAGTCAAAACTAGGCAAGTTTTATATGACTATAGGGGTTTTTGGGCATTATGAACACAATGGTGAGGTCTTTTTAGGCCCAAAGTGCAAAAGAAAAACTTCCTGAAACCCCAGATCTGCTTCCAATGTAAAAATTCTCAAAACAAGAACAAATAGCTGTAGATTTGAAGCTTTCATACTATCTGAGAGTTGAGAAACACAACACCATAGGAGCCTAAAGATCTTCTACAAGCTGAATAATCTGTTACAATGAGAAGCAAGGAAGCAAAAATAACTGAAAGCAAAACATAAAAAAATATGCTCAAAAGATGAGAGCTCAATAGTCACAAAATGTGTAATGTGATAATGATACAAGGAAAATAAAATTAACCTCTAATAGGTCAAGAAACCCTAAAAGGGAAAACCTAGGCTTGCACATAATAACTAATAAAAGAATTAATTATTATGCACCTAATGTTAGCTTAAGTGTAAAAAGAGATAATAGGGAACTTAAAGAATTAAACAAATATTGTTTAATTATTCAAGTAAAGACCCGATTACTCTAACACCTTAACACCTTGGATAAAATGAGCATGCAGGATCCCATGCAAGAATGAAATGCAAGCTTAAATGCAAAGCTAAGACCGGACCAGTCACTGGGTTATTGCATTTTGTCATCATTGAGCTTTTTAAAATGTGGGAAGTGAGTGCAAACATCGATGGTATAATTAAACCATGATGACTTGAGCACTTCCTTCCTGGATTTTGATATTGCAAGTTAGCACAAGCATTGAGGTATAATTAAACCAAGATGGCTTGAGTGTTGCTTGTGTAAAACATGCAGTATTAATCATTTCAATATGCAAATCGAAAATGTCTTCGGTGATGCTCTGATGATCATGTCCTGAGACAAATTTGCACATATTAATGATTAATTTATAGACAATAGACAAGAAAAATATTATGTTCCTTCCTTGTTTCTCTAGTCAAAGACATCCTGGAGTCACTCATAAATCATGATAGCGAAAATCAAGATAAAAAAAGTTGAACAAAATCATTATCCAAAAGATATCATCTATGGAAAAGTGTGTGAATGTGCTTATATTGACTTTGTGATAGGTTGATGGTTGCTAATTGGATCTCGCGTTCAATGTTGTATGTGTCTCAGTTTTCACTTGATAAGGGTTGTTTAACTGTTGTTCTACCTGTTTGATTGAGCTCAAAATGATCAAGAATTTTGCCCCCAGCTAGGTGCAGGATTTTGCCCCAAGCCTAGAAACAAAGTCGTTATGATATACCCAATGATCCAAACCATGGCAAGAAGCCACCCGGGATTCTTGCATATGTATAAAGGCTTTATTATGTATATGAACAATGCTAATGGAAAAGAATGCAAGTGGAAGGATGCATGAAATAATAGATGGAAGAGCTAACTGACAGATAGTGCCTGTTTGCCAGGTTTTCACCATTTGTTTTTATTGCACTTTTTCTCATATTTGATTTTTTTTTGGATTTTCTGCTTTTTCACTTTTTTTGGATTTTCTACTTTTTCACTTTTTTTTAATTTTTCTTCTTTTTCATTGTTTTTTTATTTTTCTGGTTTTTCAGACATAAAATTTCTTCAGATGCATGCTATTGATGGGTTCGTCGAGCTGATCTCCCTCCTGTGTTGATAGCTGATATGCTCTTGATCCAAATACTGTTGTGACCACAAATGGACCTAACCAGTTTGGTTCAAACTTTCCTTTCTTTTCTCGATCTACCTGGTTGCGTAGATTTTCCTTTAGTACTAGCTCCCCAACTTGAAAGACTCGTGGTTTGACCCCGTGATTATAACTTTGACACATTCTTTGTTGATATACCTTTAAATGATCAAAGGCATTTTGTCTTCGTTCATGGATTAATTCTAACTCTTATAATCTAGATACTCATGGTTTTTCATCTGGGATAAGACCTTTTAATGATACTCATGGAGAAGGTATCTCTACTTCTATTGGCAGTATTGCTTCTGATCCATAAATAAGAGAGAAAGGTGTGGCACCTGTTGGTGTGCGGATACTGGTACGGTAGGCCCATAGAGAAGGGTTTAATTGAATATGTCAATCTCTTCCAGCATCATTCACTTTCTTTTTGAGGATTTTCAAAATAGTTTTGTTTGATGCTTCTGCTTGCCCATTCCCTTGTGGATAATAGGGTGTGGAAAATCTGTGTTGGATCTTGAATTTCTCACATAGCTCTTGTACATCTTGATTCTTGAATGGTTGCCCATTATCAATGATAATGGTCATTGGTATTCCATAGCGATAGATGATGTAACTCAAGATAAATGCAGCAATTTGTTTTCCTGTGATATTTGTGAGAGGCACTGCCTCAATCTATTTTGTGAAATATTTTGTAGCTACAAGGATGAATTTGTGACCATTATGATGAAGAAGGATTTATCTTTCCTACTATATCAAGACCCCATTGGCAGATAGGCCAAGATGTTGCCAAAGCATGAAGTTCTTGTGCAAGTGCATGAATCAAATTCCCATAGATATGACATTGTTTGCATGTTCTAGCTATCTAAAAAGAATCTCGTTCCATAGTTGGCCAATAATAGCCCAAGTGTATGAGTTTTTTCGAAAGGGTAAGACCACTTGAATGAGTGCCACAAATGCCATTATGGACTTCATGTAAGGGCTTCTCAGATTCTTCTTGTTTGAGACATCTTAAAAGAGTACCGTCTAGACCTCGTTTAAATAGGGTATCCGCAATAAGAGTAAAATAGGAGGATTGGCGAATAAAGTTTCTCTTTTGGTTCTTTGATAAGTCAGGAGGTAAAGTGTTATCTTTCAGGTATGTGTAAGTTTGGCCATAACGGGATGAATCATGCCCAACAAGGTGATAGATAGTTTGGGAATCAGGACAATTATGAGTAGGGTAAAACAACTCTTCCACCAAGAATTCATAACGTTGTTGATTTTCCTATGTATGAAGGAGAGAAGCAAGTGTAGCCATGGCATCTGCTGCTTTGTTATCATTCCTTGGAATCTGCTGAAAAGTTATTTCTACAAAGTATTTCTTGATATCATCAATCATGTTTTTATAAGGCATTAATTTTTCGTCCTTTGTTTGATAATCGTCACTAATTTGATTGATGATGAGCTGAGATTCTCCAAAGACTTGAAGTTCTGTAATGTTCCATTCTATAGCCATTTTGATACCTATAACCAAAGCTTCATACTCTGCTGTGTTGTTCATGCATGGAAAGCTTAATTTGTATGCTTTTGGAATTGTATGACCTGTGGTGTGATGAATAGAATACCTGCTCCTGATCCGTGTTGTGTTCCATTATTGATGCCTGCTCCTAGACTGATATTTGGGTGATGTATTGTAAGATATGGATCGAACCTTGGAATGTCTGTATATGACCAGGTAAAATTGACTTTCCATCTTTTGAAGGGTTCCAAATATTTTTGCCTTGCTAGTTCTGATAGAGAAGTTGCTGGATATAGATTAGTTGTGCCAATGATAACTGCCTCTACTGGTTCTATCAAAATTGATGACCTTTCTTGATAGTATTTAGGTAGGGTGTCAAATCTCCCATCTTTTGGCGCCTCGAGGAGGTTTTCACCGTTAGATGCGTCCTTTCTTTTTACTTTTTCTTAATCTAATGTTGCCAAGAAATGGTTTTCAACATTAGACTTGATATTGTTTTCTTTATTTTCCTTTTTGTGACTAGGAGATTTGGCACCCACTTGACTGGAATATACGTTAGCAAAATCCCTAGTGAAAGTTGTTGCGGGTTTTATTTCATTAAGATATAAGGATATGGCATGGTCATTAGGAAAGTTATCAATGACAGTATGTCCTTCATTTTCCTAGTCTATAGGTTCAGGAGGGATTAAGGATAAAAGATCCTCATGTTGAATAATGCCAAAGATATTAGGGTCATGATAGAGATGTCAGAGCTTTCAATATGTATTTCTATGTCTAGAATGATACTCTCGTTAGAATGACCTCTCGCAAGGAGTTCCTGATCGCCCTCGATTAAGTCCAAGTCAGCCGAATGTGATTCTGATTCAAGTGAACTAGTTCCTAACATTTTCCCTGCATATGTGTGAACTATATCGACTCCTACATCTTCTTCTTCTCTTTCAATTTCAAGTTGCTCTTGTTTGTTTTTTCATGATAGCAAATATTCTTCGTTCCCTCGATCTTTTAGCTGCATTTGTTTTTTCATGTTTGACAAAATTGATGCAAATGATCGTTCCTTGGATTGTGTGCTTGAAGATGCTGCCTCTCTATTATGTGAAACTATGACCTCTTGAGCTGATTTCAGATTACTACAACACTACAATGGATTTGAGTCTGTTGATATTGTGATTTCCTGCCCATTGTATGGAAATTTTAGGTACTGATGACATGTTGATGTAATAGCTTGTATGTCCTATATCCAGGGTCTTCCCAACAGAACTTGGCATGTTGTGTCTCTCTGCAAAGGTCCCACTCTGATGGGTAACATCACAATTCCTTTAGAGGAACGTTCTTCTTCATCATATGCTTTAAATGTGATCTTTTTAAGGAGATCAACTGCATCTTCTGAATAACCTAGACCATAGATAAGACTCAAAGAGAAAATGTTTAAGCCAACTCCCCCATCTATTAGGACACGTTTAACAAGCGTTCTATGAATGAGGACTTCGATTTGCAAGGGAGCGTTATGGGGATGTTGCAAGGAATCAATGCTTGGATATGAAGGAGATGAGCTTTGAATAGGTTCCTCTGAAATAGGTTTGATGGCCATTATGGATATCCCTTGGGGAACTTCATCTTTGGATGTATTCTTTGGTGAGGATTTTATGGAATGTTCTTGTAAGTTTTCAAGAAGTGTAGGAATAGATGCCTTTGGAGAATCAATTTTCTTATGGGGGGATGAACCTTTGCTAGACATAGGTGCGTGATTGTGATCTTTCTCATCAAAATCCCTTAGGGATCTCTTTAAGAGTTGCATAAAAGAGATACCTTTCTTAGGAGATGTATTTGAATCCTTGTGAGATTTTGACATAGTTGGATTTTGATTTTGGACTTGTTTGATCGCTCTAATATGTTGTTTTGTTATGTCTTCTTCTTGTATTTTGCTTTGGTATGCCATGTTTCTATGATCTTCAGCTATTCCAAATGTTTTTGTTTCTGTTTCCGCAATCTTTCATCTCTGGGCCCTGGTTAAAATGGGCATACATGTGTGTTAGATATTGTGGTAGAATTCGATTTTCCAAAAGTTATTTTGATAAGTAATCAACTGTCAATGTAAATGTGATAGAGCGATATGACATGAAAAAGATGATTTAAGTGTTTAAAAGTTTGCAAGTTTTTCGATCTTCAGTTTTGGAGTGCAATGATGATGATTTTGATAAAAACCAAGTCAAATAGGAATGATATTGTTAGGTCCCGGAGACAACTGAGAGGGGGGGGGGGTGAATCAGTTGTCAAATAAATTTAAACCAAAAACAACTTAACCAACTTAATGCTTAATACCGATAAACTAGTTCAATATGTTGGTAGACAGTTTTAACAGTTAATTGCTATACCGGTAAGGATTAGTGCATGAAACATAAACACAAAGTCATCCACAACACATAACACCAATATTTGTACGTGGAAACCTTGTAAGGGGAAAAACCATGGTGGGAAACCTTACCCACAATCAGATGATACTACTGCAAATAGTAAGTGTACATAAATGGGGTCTGCACATGCAAAAAGGCTAACAGCCTAGAGCTCACTGCTCAATCACAAAAATGGGAGCCACACTGACTATAGTTGGATGGTTAAATCAAATAAGAATGTACTGCAAAAAATAGCATCTTCATATGTTGGATTTAGTACCGGTGTAATGCTGATATGCTTTCACAAAAAGCCTCCTTCAATCTTCAAATGATGTTTGCGTGTATAGCTCTTCTTAATCTTGCATATACCTTCACACAATCCTTTTTCGCATTCCACATTTGATCTTACAAATAAGATCTTACATTTATACCATAACCTAAGACCAATTTTAGTAGGTCGGCTCTACAAGATATTACAATAAAACATTTTACAAACAATATAATATCCAATGCAATAACCGATTGAACATGTTGTCTTAATGCATTTACAACAATAATTAATCATCTCCATAGCATGCCATGTTGATCTAGAAAAGATAAACCTGCCGGTGTAACCCTAGACCTATTTGCCGGTAACAACAAATATGCAACTATGAATATACCAATGAACAAAACTCCAGGTCAAGATGTCCAAACAATGCCTTCGATATAACCATGTGTCTTCCATATCATTCCAAGTGTCGGTGATCATTATATCTTGTCGGTGTACCAGATACTAGTAACTGTGCAATAGTTACTTGCTTGCCAGTGAATGTTGCTGGATCTCCAAAGTGCCAGAGTTGATAAGAGTTTAGTAGGTGTTGACATCAATGACAAAACCATACCAAAATACCAACAATCTCCCCCTTTGGCATTGATGGCAACACAAGATGGAAAAACCATCAAAGTGCCAAAACAAAAATGCCAAGTACCAAAAACCAATAATCTCCAAAAAGATTATAACCAGAAATCAAAATACAGATACAAAGAGTAATAATCTCTCCTAAACAACAATCTCTCCCCCTGGGAGCAACATGTGTTTTCCTTGTGTTTTTCAAAGTTTTTTTTTCATACCAATCTCTCCCTAAAAGATAATGTGTTTTTCCATAGATTTCTCTCCCCCTTTGACATCAAATGCCAAAGTTACAATAAAACCAAGTTCATATACAAAATATCAATCAATTTAGGATACCAACTACTCCCCCTAAGAAGTAGCTTCCCATCAAAGACTGGAATAAAAGATTTCTCTGTTAATTCTGCCGGTTGATGACAATCATCAACTGTCTAAGTCTCTACCGATGGTGGTATGACTCCAAGCTAATCTCTGAGATATTCAAAAGTCTCCTTAGACAAAGGTTTAGTGAAAATATCCGCAATCTGCTCTTTAGTATTCACATAAACCAGTTTTATCTCCTTTGCTTCAACATTTTCCTTTAGAAAATTCAGTTTGATAGAAACATGTTTGGTTTTAGAATGTAATACCGGATTCTTAGATATATCAATTGCTGCAGTGTTATCACAATAGATAGTAATAGGTTCCTTTCATTTTACCTTTATGTCTTTCAACATTTTCTTAAGCCATAGTACCTGTGTACACTTAGTTGCTGCTGCAACATATTCTGATTCTGCTATTGATAAAGATGTACAACTTTGTTTCTTACTCAACCAAGAAACTAGTCTGTTTCCAAGAAAGAATGCTCCACTGGTGGTTCTTTTTCTATCATCCACATCTCCTACCCAATTTACATCTGTGTATGCACATAGTTCAAAGTTTTCATCTCTAGGATACTATAATCCAAGATTTATAGTGCCTTGTAAGTACCGGAAAATCCTTTTTACTACTGATTCATGATTTTCTCTAGGATTACTTTGAAATCTTGAAACAATACATACTGCATGCATAATATCAGGTCTGGTTTGTGTCAAATATAGTAAACCTCTTATCATAGATTTGTATCTAGTTGGATTAATAGGTGTAGATTCATCCCTTTGTGATAATTTGTCATTTGTTGTCATAGGTGTGCTTACTGGTTTAGAGTTCTCCATCCCAAATTTCTTTAGTAACTCTTTTAAGTATTTGGATTGACTCAAGAATATACCTTTATCAGTATGTGAAATCTGCACTCCTAAAAATAATTTTATTTCTCCAATCATAGACATTTCAAATTCTTGGTGCATTTTAATAGAAAATTCTTTACATAATCCATCTCCTCCTCCAAAGATTATATCATCAACAAATACTTCTATAATCAAGATGTCATCATTAGTTACTTTATAATATAAATTGTTGTCTGCATTTCCTTTAGTAAAACCAATCTTTAAAAGATACTTATCCAATCTTGCATACCAAGCTCTTGGAGCTTGTTTTAGTCCATATAGAGCTTTTCATAACCTGCAAACCATATCATTATCATCTGTCAAAGAAAATCCATCAGGTTGTTCAATGTATACTTCCTCTTCAAGATCTCCATTCAAAAATGCACATTTAATATCCATTTGATAAACTTTGTAGTTCTTGTGTGCTGCAAAAGCCAAAAATAATCTGACTGCCTCAATTCTAGCTACCGGTGCAAAGGTTTCATAGTCTTGCTTTATTTCTGACAACCTTACCATCTTCATTAAGTTTGTTTCTAAATACGCATTTGGTTCCAATTACATTTTTATCTTTAGGCCGGGGAACTAATGTCCAAGTGTTATTTTTCTCAATTTGTTCTAATTCTTCTTCCATAGCTTTAATCCAAAATTTATCTTCACATGCCTCATTAACAGATGATGGTTCAATTTGAGAAATAAGACACACCTCTTCATTTTCCAATCTTGCTCTTGTCATAACTCCTTTGAACTTGTTTCCAATTATCTGATCTTTAGAATGATTCAGTCTTACATACCGGGGTGTCTTGGTTTGCTATTGTTCCTCAATTACTGTGGAATCCTCAGATGATACTAGGGTAACTGGATCTTCATTCTGTACCGATGGATTCAGAGTAGGTTCATTTGTCAAAATTTTTGTTGCCGGTTCAGAGTCTATATACCTTGAAGTCCCTCTGAATTGTTCATCAATCTTTACATTTGTAATTTCAACAATTTTCTGCAATCTTTTGTTAAAACATCTATATGCCTTGCTCTTAGATGAATAACCAAGAAATATTCCTTCATCACTTCTAGGATCAAATTTGCCAATATACTCATCTCTTATGATATAACATTTACTTCCAAAAATTCTGAAATACTTAAGAGTAGGAGTATTACCAAACCATAGTTCATGAGGGGTCTTACCGGTTTCACCTTTGATGTGAACTTTGTTAAATGTATAGACCGCTGTACTGACTGCTTCTCTCCAATATACATGTGGCAGGTTTTCTTCTGATAACATACTTCTTGCTGCATCCAAGATAGTTCTGTTTTTCCTTTCAACAACTCCATTCTGCTGTGGTGTCCGAGGTGCTGATAACTGTCTTATGATTCCATTCACTTCACAAAATGTATTAAATTCCTTAGATGTAAATTCACCTCCTTGATCTAATCTTAAACATTTTATTTTCTTACCGGTTTCATTTTCTACCATTGCTTTGAATAGTTTGAACTTTCCAAGTGCTTCTTATTTTTCTCTGAGAAAAGTAACCCAACACATTCTAGAATAGTCATCAATAATTAACATGAAATATCTATCACCTTGTAAGCTTTTAGTTCTAGCTGGACCACACAAATCAATGTGAATCAAATCAAGAGCATTATTTGATTTTTCTGGAATACTTTTGAAACTAGCTCTAACTTGTTTTCCAAATTGACATTCCTTACATACTGTATTTTGAGGTTTGACAATTTTAGGTAAATCTCTAATTGCCTTAGTAGTACTAATCTTTACCATGCAATCAAAGTTTACATGACAGAGTCTCTTATGCCATAACCAAATTTCATCTATATGTGCAATTAAGCATGTCTTTTAATTGTTATTTAAATGAAAGATATTACCTCTAGTCTGATTACCGGTTGCAATTTCCAAACTAGTTCTATTCATGATTTTGCATTTTCCGTTTTTAAATTGTAACTGAAATCCTTTCATCTTCTTCCATTTTCAGATGTTCATACCTGACTCGGAAACTTTCAAGTTTTGCAATTTTGACTATGGAATCTCCTTCATTCAATGTTTCCAAATGATCCCAAATAGCTTTAGCAGTAGACCTATCTAATAGTCCCATGATTTGTTGATCTGATAATGCGCTCAAAAGTGCTTCTCTTGCTTTGCAATCATTTTCCTCATCTTTTGTCAAGTTAGCTGGACTAGGCTGACCTTGTACAACAGTAGTATAGCCATTATATGTAACATCCCAGATGTATTTTCCAATGCAATTTAGATGTGTCTCCATTTTGATCTTCCATATCCCATAGTTGGTTCCATCAAGTTTAGGACTGTCCTTCCTGAAATAATTAGTAGACATTGGATCTCCTTAAGCTGTTAAACTTCTGCAAAAGAGGACTAGGCTATAATACCAATTGTTAGGTCCCAGAGACAATTAAGTGGGGGGGGGGGGGTGAATTAATTGTCAAATAAATTTAAACCAAAACAACTTAACCAACTTAATGCTTAATACTGGTAAACCAATTCAATATGTCAGTAGATAGTTTTAATAGTTAATTGCTATACCGGTAAGGATTAGTGCATGAAACATAAACACAAAGTCATCCACAACACATAACACCAATATTTGTACGTGAAAACCCTATAAGGGGAAAAACTACGGTGGGAAACCTTACCCACAATCAGATGATACTGCTATAGATAGTAAGTGCACATAAATGGGGTCTGCACATGCAGAAAGGCTAACAACCTAGAGCTCACTGCTCAATCACAAAAATGGGAGTCACACTGACTACAGTTGGATGGTTAAATCCAATAAGAATGTACTGCACAAAATAGCATCTTCATATGCTGGATTCAGTACCGGTGTAATGCTGATATGCTTTCACAAAAACCCTCCTTCAATCTTCAAATTATGTCTACATGTATATCTCTGCTTAATCTCGTATATACCTTCACACAATCCTTTTTCACATTCCACATTTGATCTTACAAATAAGATCTTACATTTATACCATAACCTAAGACCAATTTTAGTAGGTCAGGCTCTACAAGATATTACAATAAAACAGTTTACAAACAATATAATATCCGATGCAATAACCGATTGAACATGCCAATTTAATGCATTTACAACAATAATTAATCATCTCCATAGTGTGCCATGTTGATCTGGAAAAGATAAACCCACCGGTGTAACCCTAGACCTATTTGCCGGTAACAACAAATATGCAACTATGAATATACCAATGAACAAAACTCTAGGACAAGATGTCCAAACGATGTCTTCGATATAACCATGTGTCTTCCATATCATTCCAAGTGCCAGTGATCATTATATCTTTTCAATGTACCAGATACCAGTAATTGTGCAATAGTTACTTGCTTGGCGGTGAATATTGCTGGATCTCCAAAGTGCCAGAGTTGATAAGAGTTTAGTAGGTGTTGACATAAATGACAAAAGCATACCAAAATACCAACAAATATATCCCACGATGTGGGACAAGCATATCATGACCAAACATTGTAGTTTCATGATAGAGGATGATAGATCCTGATGAGAAACTATGTTTTTGAGTGATCAGTTTATCAAAGAGGTTGATGATGCACTTTGAGATGTTTATATATTGAAATTTTTGAATGTGAATACTTGAAAAGCTTGAGGTGTTTAGCTTTAGAATCCGATTTGACAGATGATAACTTGACCAAGAGAACCAAGAAGACAATCCAAGCATAAAATGATAGATAACAGGTGCTTATGATCACTGCAAATTGACCAAGTAGATATGACAGATCTGAAAAAAATGTTCAAGAAGACAACTCTAGACCAACAGAGACAGAAATTTGTATGACAATTTAAGCAGCCTCAGACGACAATACATGTAAGCCCATACGACAAATAAGAAATTTCATATGACAAAGCCCAGGCTCGTACGACAATTCCCCCTAAGCCACGCGATAAACAAAAGGCCTCATACGACAAAACTTAATAAGCCATACGACAAAAGATTTTATACTAAACAGGTTCGTACGACAATTATCATCAGCTCATATGACAAACTATATGCATCATACGACAGAGAACAAAACGGAGAAAAATATGTTTGTTTGGCCGAACTTCGATCAATGAAGTCTGATGTTTTGCTTCTATTTTCCAGTTTTAAATGTCTGATTTTTTGATTTAGGGATGAATACACATCAAACACGTGATATGTTAAGTGACCTCAAGCATGCTAAACCCTAAAGAAGTTGGCTAAGAGAGAAAACCTTTGCTTGCAAACTTAGGTACATACCCAATAGCTAATCAGAATACAACCGCTGAGTCTCACGCAATGGATTCTCAATGCCGTATTATCTGACTCCAAACGCTAATGGGGGCATGATTTGGCAAGTGTCTTGGGAGAGTTACTATCTCTCTTACACAAAGATTATCACCCTTTCGGAGGTGAATTAGGTAGCTTCTAATTTAACCGGAACTAGTAAGGGATCTATTCGACATGTTGAGGTATAAACTCAATTAAGAGGTCTCCCAGCCTTGAAAACCAAGGTTTGATATACCCGAAGGTATGGGGGAGAACTATTCCTGAGCATTGCTGTTGACTTGATTTTCATCAAATCACATTTATTTTATAGTGGGTTGGATTACTTGGCATTAGCCATTCCCACTTAGGTTGTTCCCCTCTCACCGGCCTTAATGACTAAGAGTTATTAGCTCCTTGGGAGGGCAAGCCCGCTAAAGAAATGCACTAATGAAAGCAAAGGATGAGTCTAGCTTTATGATCACCTAAGAAAGGTGAGAGCATACTCTCCTATCATCAAAACACATAAAACATGATTGTTCATTTCCATTAGCAAAAACAAGTGTGCCTAGAAAGATTTAAGAAAATACACAAAGTTTTGTTGAATTCTTATAGGCAACCTGCAAAATAGATGCATTAGTAGTCATGATGTGTTTTTATGCAATGAGTCTTGGACAAGCGTAATCTTTGACAATCATCCTACAAAAACTAGTTAGGTTGCCGAAAAACTCACAAACAGACCAGGGTTAGCATTAGTAATAATCGAATCAAAGCATGAAACCCCAAAAATGCAGTCTATTTTAAAAACACAAAAGCAGAATGTCGTATGACACTATTTACCTGTTCGTACGAGTATCTTTCCGAGATCGTACGAGTGTATAATGGAGCTCGTACAACAATTTAGTCTCCTTAAAATCTTGTATGAGTCAGGAAGGATTATCATTTCAGTGCACAAAGGAGCTCGTATGAGCTAGAAAATGAACTCGTATGAGATTTTGATTCCAACCCGACCAGAAATGAAGTTTTGATGATGCTTGAGAGGCCAAAAATGAGATTTACGGCTCCATGGTGGGTGCCAAAATGTTGTTCCTACGAAGTGTGATACCTACAGCTGTAACACAAACACTCAATAGATCATTACAAGCATGGTTAGCAAATTTAAAACAAAGAAAGATAAAACCATGACAAAGCGATCTATCACGTCCTAAGAGATGCGAGTGTGGATTTTCTCTCAGATCTGGATAAGCAAATTCTAGTGACTTGACTACACCTAGATGGAGGATTTGAAATGTTAATGATATAATTAAGCTAGAAAAGAGAATGATTAGCTACATGATTCAACAATTATGCTAGAAAATGATAAAATTAAGCTAGATCTAAGATGCAATTGCCTATAATAACAATGCTCATATTATATGGTAAGAGATATTATGCCTATAGTAATAACGCTTAAAATGCAAATGAGATGGGATGATTATTGCTCCAAAATGAGGGATATTTATAGGATTTCCAAGGCTAGGGGTGAGGTGGTAGGAATCAACGGTCAAGATTGAGTCTAAAGATATCAAGGGTGAAATTGGAGGAGGTTGGAAAAGAGGTTGGAGGAAAGGGGACATTTATCATCTTTATGGTGACAAGTGTCAAGGGGCTTCCAAGAGAGGGGAAATGTAGCCCAAGAATGTCATGTGTCTCAAGGGAAGAGTATCCATGCCATAGGAGGTTAGGATAAGGAGGTTAGGATGTGCAAGCTAAGATAGGTTTAATTAAACCCAGGGTTAGATGGAATGGGTTAGGTTTAGAAGTGGTTAGGTTAGGTGGTTAGAAGTTAGGAGGCATGTGGGTAATTTGAATTTAAAAATTCAAATAATAGGAAAAGACTAATTAACTTTCAACAACTCATAAATTGATTTGTTTTAATTAATTAGAAGATTAGAAGAAATGAATTTAAATGGGAACGGATTAATTAATTTGAATTAATTAATCAAAGGGGATTATTGAAATAAACCTATTAAATAAATTTTTAGATTTATTAATAAGTAGATGAGTGGAAGAATTTAATCAAATTGCTAATGAATTCAATTAAATTGGGGAGGGGGATTAATTAAATAATTGCTTATTTAGTTAACTATCTCCAGACCATTTTTTAGGTGTATACAGGATCAATAAAGTGTGTTTGATTTCATGTATTATATGCTCCATGAGCATGTTTTGGTCACTTGGCATTGGCTTGGTAATCAGATGCTATCATACACTCCAGTAAACCCTTATCGACACTAGTTTAAGGATTTACCAATAGAGCTTTCATTGAGGAATTGTGATAGGATGCACAGTTGGTGTTGGTACAGCTTCTTCATGGATTTCAGGATGTTGAAGATGTTCTTTGATCATGCTTCAACTTCTTGAAGACATTTCTTTGGTGTGGTGGACCCAGAATAGGTCTGATACCTATCTAGGTTATGGACTGGTATCATGCTAACATGTACTCTACACGTTACCGGGATGCCTCAAGATGATTTATGGATTTATTATTATTGTTTTGGTCTTAAGCCGACATGGCATATCATTGCAATATGGAATTATGTAATGATCTTATTGTAATATCTTTTAGGTGGCCAACCTAATTGGTTTAGGCCTTTGGGTTTGTACAAATAAGAGGTAGAAACTCTTTGTAGCGTATCATGGTTATTGAAAAGTCATGGTCAAGGAATGTAATGTGCTAATGTTGTAATATCATTCAGGCAGAGGAGTTGGTCGATCATGTGTGATTGAATTGGATTCAAAAGAGGATTTAGTCCTCCGACACTGATCTTAACTGAGACTGTAATTAGGCATGGTAGATGCTATTTTTAGCAGTTCACTCTATTGGATTGTTGTCCATTTATCTTGAGATGGTTGTAGCCTCTCTATAGTCAGTGAGACTCTTTTGTAATGAGTAGTACGCTATATGTAGAGTGCCTTCCTGCAAGTGCATACCACTCATTGTAACACATACTTTCTGCAGAAGTATCATCTAACTGTGGGTAGCCTTCCCACTGTGGTTTTTTCCTTTCTGGGTTTTCCACGTACAAATCATGGTGTTATGTGGTATGGTTTCTTTGCATTGATTATTTGGTTAATTGTTAAGTTGTATTGTTTACCAGTATCTGTTCCTACTGGCATTTGTATGTGCTTTACCGATACTTGATTTGTTTACGGTTGTATTGTGGATTAAAAGTTATAATCTGTTAACAACTGATTCACCCCCCTCTCAATTGTTCACCAGTTATCCTAACAATTGGTATTAGAGATTTGGTCCTCTCTTGCAAAAGCTTAACCACTTGAGGTAGATCCTATGGAAACTAACACTTTTAATCCACCAACAACTATTTTCAGAAGAGAAATTCCTAAGCTTGATGGAACAAATTATGGGATATGGAAAATTTGAATGGAGACTCATCTTAGATGTCTTGGCAAGGATATTTGGGAGATCACTGAGAAAGGTTACACACCTTATGATCTGGCATCTGGCAATCCTGCTCTTGCAAACCTGGATAAGAATATTGAAAATGATTGCAGAGCTAGAGAAGCCCTCTTGTGTGCACTTACTGATCATCAGATTATGGGATTTATTGAAAAATCATTGGCTAAGGTTACGGGACAAATTTAAAACTCTAAATGAAGGTGACCCTACTATCAAAATTGCTAAACTTGATGGTTACTAGGTTAGATATGAAAACCTGAAAAATGGAAGATAATGAAAGAATTGTTGTGTTTATGGAAAGAGTAAATGAGATTGTTATGGGGATTCAATATTGTGGAGGATTTCTAAGTGAAGATGAAATAGTTTCCAATGTCTTGAGAGCCCTTCCATTGGCTTACAAGATGAAGACAACTGCAATTAATGAGTTAAGAACAATGGCAAACACTTCAATTAACAAAGACTTTCTGATTGGAAAATTATCTTCTTTTGAGCTTGAAGAATTTGGATCTTTTGGAGCTGTAAAGTCTGAACCTGCTTTTCATGCATCATCATCAACATCTACTGACAAAAGTGACTAGAAATACCTATATGAAAAAGAATTGGAAGACATGAGGAAAGAAGATGAAGAAATTGAGAAACTTAAAGCCTTATTTGCTAGAAGAGTACCTGAAGGACCAATTGGAACTAAGTATGAAGGAAAATAACCTTTTAATGTTTTTCATGTAATAAGATTGGTCATTTTGCATCTAGATGTCCTGAAAGGAATGCAAGGTTTGAGGAAAGAGTTAAGAAATCTTTTAAGCCTACAAGAAGAGTAAACAATGCTACATAGCAGATGAGCAAGGAGTAACTGATGACTCTAGAGATGAACCGACAGAAGAGTCTGCTAGTGGATTTGGAAATGGAAAGGAATGGGTGCTATATGCTTTGAAGGAAGATGAATCGAAACCGGCTATCAAGAATGAAGAAAAAGCCCTAGCAGCAAAAGTTGAAGATAAGGATGAATGGATAATTGATAGTGGATGCTCACATCATATAACTGGAGATAAAGAGAAATTTCTGTCCCTGCAAGAATACAATGGTAGTCAAAGGTAGAGGTATTATTTCTTTGGATGGCAAGCATAACACTGATAATGTCTATTATGTGGAAGGTTTGAAGCATAATCATTTGAGTGTTGGTAAATTAGTTGATAAGGGTTTTCAACTTTAGTTTAAAGATAGAAAACACAAAATCATTAACAAGACTGGTTTGGAGATTGCAACTGGTATTTAGACAGGAAGTAATATCTTTCACTTGAACACCGGTAATAAGACATGCTTGATTTCTCATATTGATGAGAGTTGGCTATGGAATAAGAGGTTGTGCCATGTTAATTTTAATTGTATTGTTAAGATCAATTCAACTGAGGCAGTTAGAGATAGACCTAAGATTATGAAGCCTCATAATCTGGTATGTAGGGAATGTTAACTGGGTAAGTAAGTCAAAAGTTATTTTAAGAGCATACATGATAAATCTAATGATGTACTTGATTTAATTCACACTGACTTGTGTGGTCTAGAAAGGACTAGAAGCTTTGAAGGTGATAGGTATTTTATGCTGATTATTGATGACTATTCCAGAATGATGTGGGTTACTTTTCTAAGGGAGACGTCTGAAGATTTTGAGAAATTCAAGATCTTTAAAGAGAAGGTTAAAATTGAAACTGGACTAAAAATCAAATGTCTAAGATCAGATCATGGCGGTGAGTTCACTTCTCATGAATTTAATAGTTATTGTGAAACAAATGAAATTAGGAGACAACTATCTGCACCTAGGACTCCTTACCAAAATGGAGTAGTTGAAAGAAATAACATAACCATTTTGGATGCAAATAGATCTATGATGACGAAAGCCAAATTGCCTCATATCTATAGGAGAGAAGAAATGAGTACAACAGTCTACACATTCAACATAGTTCACAACAAAGGTGAAACTGATAAGACCCCATATGAACTATGGTTTGGACATACACTTATTGTTAAGCATTTCAAAATATTTGGAAGTAAATTCTATATCAAAAGGGATGACTCAATATGAAAGTTTTATCCTAGATGTGATGAAGGGATATTTCTTGGTTATTCAATTCAGAGCAAAGCATATAGATGTTATAACAAAAGATTGCAGAAAATTGTGGAGAGTGCTAATGTGAAAGTGGATGAGCAGTACAAAAATCATTCTATATCATATGATAGGGAACCAACAGTGGAAATGATTATAATTGAATCGATAATGCCTCAACCGATATAGGAAGCTGAGACAGTTACACCAACACAATCAAAAAATTCAAATGTGACTGATGATCAGAGCAGTGAACCTGAATTTCAAAAGACACCCAGGTATGTAAGATTAAATCATTCTGAAGATCAAATTATTAGAGATAGAAACAAGGGAGTTATGACAAGAAGAAAATTGGAAAATGAAGAGGTATGTCTTATTTCTCAAGTTGAACTAGAAATTGTTACTGAAGCTTGTAAGGATAAACATTGGTTAAAAGCTATGAAAGATGAATTAGATCAAATAGAGAAGAATGAAACTTGGTCTTTAGTTCCCCAACCTAAAAATAAGAATGTTATTGGAACTAAATGGGCTTTTAGGAATAAACTGAATGAGGATGGTCAAGTTATAAGGAACAAGGCTAGATTGGTTTGTAAAGGATATTATCAAATGGAAGGAATTGATTATGGTGAGACATTTGCACCTGTAGCTAGAATTGAAGTTGTTAGACTATTTCTTGCCTATGCAGCTTATAAAAACTATAAGGTTTATCAAATGGATATTAAATGTGCATTTTTGAATGGTGAGCTTGAGGAAGAAGTTTGCATTGAGCAATCTGATGGATTTTCAATGACAGATGATAAAGATATGGTTTGCAGATTGAAGAAAGATTTATATGGATTGAAACAGGCTCCCAGAGCTTGGTATGCAAGGTTGGATAAATATCTTTTGAAGCTTGGTTTTACTAAAGGCAATGCTGATAGTAATCTATATTATAAGATCACTGATAATGATATTTTGGTTATTGAAGTTTTGTTGATGGTATCATTTTTAGAGGAGAAGATAAATTGTGCATGGAATTTGCTAACAACATGAAGAATGAATTTGAAATGTCCTTGATTGGTGAGATGAAATTTTTCTTAGGTTTGCAGATTACTCAAACTGACAAAGGGATTTTTATCTGTCAAACTAAGTATCTGAGGGAATTGTTGAAGAAGTTTGGTATGGAGAATTCCAAACTGGTAAGTACTCCTATGGCTACAAGTGAGAAATTATCTATCAAGGATACTTCTACACTGGTAAATCTGACAAGGTATAAGTCTATGATTGTTGGTCTATTATATCTAACTCAGACTAGACCTGATATTATGAATGCAGTAAGTATTGTTTCAAGATATAAAAGTAATCCTAAAGAAAATCATGAATGTGCAATAAAGAGGATATTTCGGTATTTGCAAGGAACAACAAAATACAATTTATGGTATGCAAGAAATGACGATTTCACTTTATGTGCATATATTGACTCTGATTGGGCAGGTGATACTGATGACAAGAAGAGAACTTCTAGCGGAGATTTTTTTCTTGGAAAGAAACTGGTTTCATGGATAAACAAAAAACAATCATGCATTTCTTTATCTGCTACAGAAGCTGAGTATGTTGCAGGAGCCACTAATTGCACTCAAGTCTTGTGGATGAAGCAAAATTTGAAGGATATCAGGGTAAATTATAGTGAACCGATAGTTATTTACTGTGATAACTCTACAACTATTGACATGTCTAATAATCTGATATTTCACTCTACGAATAAGCATATTTAATAAAGTATAACTTTATGAAGGACAAGGTTGAAGCAAAGGAAGTCAAATTGGTTTATGTGAACACTAAAGAACAGATTGCAGACATATTCACTAAACCGTTGTCTAAGGAATCATTTGAGTATTTGAGAGATAGGTTAGGGGTTTTTGTCCCTTCGATAGAACTTGATTGATGAATTTTGTCACCAGTCCAACATGTATTATCAGAGATAATATTCATTCTGGCACTGATGAGTGGCGCTACTACTCAGGGGGAGTAGTCAAATTTGATATTCAAAGGTTTATATCATTGCTTTGATATTTTTTTGTCAGGTTTATGGCATTGATGTCAAAGGGGGAGTGATAGTAATGTGAAAATCATTCAGAACCTTACAGAGATATCATTCACAGGGGGAGAGCTATTTATTTTTGGTTGTCTTCCACAGGGGGAGACTTGTTTGGAATTTCTTGGTACTTTGATGGTTTTCACATCTAGTGTTGCCATCAATTCCAAAGGGGGAGATTGTTGGCATTATGGATGAATTGATTATGTGTTACATTGATGTTTTGTCATTGATGTCGAAACTAACTATTATGGTTGGTTACCGACATACAAGTTTTGGTTACTGGTAGAAGATCTAGTGTTACAGACAAAAGAGACTATCTGTTGGACACTTCCGACATGTTTGGATCAGTAAAGTATGTTTGATTTCATGTGTTATATGCTTCATGAGAATGTTTTGGTAAGTTGGTATTGGATTGGTAATCAGATGCTATAATACACTCTGGTAAACCCTTACTGACACTGGTATAAGGCTTTAACGACAGAGCTTTCATTGAGGAATCGTGACAAGATGCATAGTTGGTGCTGGTGCAGCTTCTTCATGGATTTCAAGACATTGAATATGTTCTTTGATCGTGCTTCAACTGCTTGAAGACATTTATTTGGCATGGTGGACCCAGAATAGGTACGGTACCTATCTAGGTTATGGACTGGTATCATGCTAACATGTACTCTACACGTTACCGGGATGCCTCAAGATGATTTATGGATTTGTTATTATTGTTTTGGTCTTAAGCCGACATGGCATATCATTGTGATATGTAATTATGTAATGATATTGTATATGGTGAAAATGGATAACAATAATAACAATATTGAAAGGCTAAATGAATCCAACCACAAAACCCGAGCCTAACAACAACAAAGATCCACCATAACATATGAAGATTACCTAAGACAATGCAAATCAAACGAAATCACAAAGATTATACCATCACATGTCCAATAGGGTTTTGATCTCCATTCTTCCTATCTCCATTGATCTTGCTTGATATATATTTGCTCTCAGATTTTATGTGCACAAGAGCTCAACAAAGAACGGAATGTGGTTGCAAGTAGGATCGTAGTGTAGTCGAGTCCTCCAAATTGTCGATTAGGGTTTGATAATGAAGAAGGCATCTCCTTAAATAGAAAACACCATAAGAAATGGAGGGATAAGATTGAGAGGTGTAAAAAGGAGGTCGGCTATGATTAGAGGGTAGGTAGAAGAAATAATAAAATAATGAAAGGGGTAGGTAGTGTAGGAATTAAGAGATGAGTGACATGTGTCATGTGTAGAAAAGGATAATGAATTAATTAAATAAATAAAGATTTATTTAATTAATAGAAGAGGTGGGATAATTAAATAAATAGGAATATTTATTTAATTTAGGAAAAGGATAATTTAAATAAATAAATGTATTTATGTAAATGAGAAATAAGGCTAGAAGAGGATAAATGAATTAATTAAATAAATAAAGATTTATTTAATTAATAGAAGAATTAAGCTTAGATAATTAAATAAATAAAATATTTATTTAATTAGACATGACAATTTTGGGTGTCTACATTTTGCCCCTCTTTGAGACAATGCGGCTTGTTGCATTGTTTCAAAGAAGATAAGATGAACTGATATAGAGTTGCCTCGCGTCTGTGTTGTACAGGCGCATCTGTGCAGTCTATAGGCGCGTTTGCGTCAGTCAAGCGCGTTTGCGTTGAAAAATGCAAGTTTGGTCTTCTAGGTCAAATCGGCAGTTCTGTGATGAACATACGTTGTCGATTGGATAAGCTGCTGAGAGGATACACTCAAACAGGTCCTCTAGAAAGACTAGGATAGATCAAGGCACTTTGTGATGAACAGTGAGTACCAAGATAGAGTACTTTGTGATGAACAAGGAGTACCCAAAGTATGAGTAGTACTTTGTGATGAACAGGGAGTGCAAATGTGAGTAACACTTTGTGATGAACAGTGAGTGTCACCCACGGAGTACTTTGTGATGAACAAAGAGTACTACTAGGATAGATAGTAACACTTTGTGATGAACAGTGAGTGTCACTAGGATAAATAGCTATGTGCATTTAGATAACGAGTAGCATTTTGTGATAAACAGTGAATGCCACTATGACTGACATGATTGATTTGCTTGACTGCAGGAGTACTTGCCGATGCTAGAGTCACGGGAGAGATTCCCGTCGACACAGAGGTTGCGACCTGAGCTGTCGGTTGGAGACAAAGCTGCCATCGAGGAGATGGGTCTGAGACATGTATTGTATGTGCCTGAGTTTCAGGCAAACATGGGTTTGCTGACTGCGCTTGCTGAGAGATGGCACTCTGAGACGTGCACATTCCATTTACCGATGGGTGAGATGACAGTCACCCTTGAGGATGTATATAGGATTCTGCGGGTGCCAATCGATGGAGATTTGATCCCCTATGATCGAGATGGAGACCGGGAGGCATTGAGACGGGTGTTTCAGGACCCTGGATTAGAGATGAGGGCAGGACACGTGGCATGGGACACCATGACCGCTACAGGGTTAGCATTGCCGGCCGTGATCGGAGGAGCGATCAGTGGATTCCTATGTCCAGACAGGGCAACACGGGGATTGGCTGTGGGCTGGCGGGAGCACTGGAGACACTGGTGACACAACACACTAGATATGCCTGGGGATCATGTGTGCTGGCCCATTTATATTACGAGCTTCACCAGTTTGTTTATCACGGGTCAGTGGGATTGGGTTGCGGGGTGACACTATTGCAGGTTTGGGCTTATGAGCATCTGCCAGTGACGAGGCCGATACATTTCAGAGGCAGGGGACATGGACGCAGTTTTGTGCATCTGTACGATATGATCACCTCGCAGCCGCGGATTGGCAGGTTGGAGCATTAGCGGCGAGTGCTAGATGATATCGATGTGGTCATATGGAGACCATATCTAGGCTCTGAGGAGTGGGAGGATGACGCCGTGGAGCTGCCCTACACCTTCCGGAGCAGGTACCTAATTAGGCGGACGCCCTATGTGCTAGAGAGGCAGCTTGTGGACAGGGTTGCAGGCAGTATGGTAGGATCCAGAGGATGCCATGGGGCTCGGGCATGTATGCCCGCACAGTCAGAGATCAGGCGCAGTTTGGGCTACTATTGTCATATGATCAGGCGCTTACACAGCTGGCCGAGATGGTGCCCCTACCCTGGGACATGTGGCCTGAGATTGAGGACGTCGGGATGGATGCTGAGTATTCAGCATATTGGGCAGAGCATCCATTCCCACGATTGACAGATCCAGGGGAGCTATTGGATGGAGATGGAGGTGGGGATGATGATGATGATGGTGGAGGTGATGGGGGTAGAGGCCGATGGAGGCGAAGGGGAGCAGTTGGGGAGAGGCGAGTTGTTGCTCGGAGGGAGGGTGGAGAGGAGAGGCAGGCTCGGGTGGTGAGGGGTCGCGGTGGATTGCCCTTACAGGTACCAGCAGCACAGGGTCCCAGGCAGGTACAGAGACAGGGACAGGTACAGGGACAGGTGCCAGTATAGGCACAGGAGCAGGGACGGAGATAGGTACAGGCACAGAGGCATGTACAGAGATAGGTACCCGTACAGGCACCAGTACAGGTACAGGTACAGGGGTAGGCACCCGCAGAGGGGGAGCCACAGGCAGAGGCAGAGGGGGCTGACCCAGAGGAGGATGAGCTGATTGAGCTCAGGGAGATCTGCTAGGGCCAGGCAGATGAGATACAGGAGTTGGAGAGGGAGAGAGATCGGCTCAGGACGAGGCTCAGAGATACTGAGCGGGAGAGAGATCAGGCTATCCAGCGCTATACAGAGGCTGAGACAGCGCTGAGGGCAGGGAGACAGGAAGCGAAGGACACAGGGGTAGGATACGCATATGTCCCGCAGGCTAGAGAGGAGATAGGGTACTGGAGGGACCTCTACTACGGTGCAGTGCCAGTAGATCAGTGGGCGAGGAGCTTCCATAGACCATCACGTACAACGATAGCTACGGGAGGGAGTCGGAGGAGACAGGCATCTAGTGGTGGGGTCATGGGTCCTCCACCACCACTAGATAGAGGGGACAGGCAGGATGATCCTAGGGCGGGTCCCTCAGGGGCTCAGATTCCACCAAGGCCAGGCGGCTCCGAGGGAGGGAGTTCATCATAGCCATAGAGGGCTCCCATTGTATCAGTTTTGTACCATTTTTTTGTATGATGATGTAGACACCTTCGGGTGATTGTAGCCATATGGATTTTTGACATCATTGTATCATGACACTTTTTGATTATATATATGAGATGATTCATTTTTTTGCGACAACTATATGCATGTGTACCTATGTGATGAGATGTTCTTATAATGTATGTTTCTATGTGATGCTTATGATATGGATGCAAATATGTATATGATGCAATGCAATATTTTTTTGTTCTTTTATGTTTTTATATGTATATGCATGATGCAAATGTGAATGTATGTAATGCAGATGAATATGATAATGCAAATGTAAATTATGCTAACAGGTGTTGTGTGCAGGATGTGATGCAGTTGTGATATTTATATGTATGTATGAAATGCTTATATGTGGTAATGTAGGTGCAACTACATGAAATGCAAATGTTTTTGGTGTGTCATTATACTCAGTCATGTGATAGCAAGCTACATGGACTCAAGAAGGATGATGGAAGTCAATTAAGAAAGGGGGATGAAAGATAGAAGATATGAACATGAAAGAGCTTCTTGTGCGTTATCATCATTGAGCTTTATTATGGCAAGTAGGTTATGACAATCGAGGCATATGTTTGACCCAGAAAGTCATTGTATCTGTTTGCATGGAGATAAGACAGTCACAGACAAGGAATGCCCCAGTTCACACTAGACTCACAGTGTCCTCATATCCTTGGACAAGTCATAGCATTACTAAAAGACAATCCACAGACAGCAAATACAAATAGGTGACGATACCCCATCCTCGCCTTTCTAGTCAAAGACATCCTGGAGATAGAATCTCTAGTTAGAGACATCCTGGAAAAGCTAAAAGACATGTCACCAAAAAGATGAAATCAAAAGAAAACCAAGACTTGACACCCACATCCACTGTAGTCCTCAAGTTTAGTGTCTCTTGTCACTTGTATAAGTCTTATTCGATTGTGGTCACAATGTTTACTTTCACAAAAAGGATAGATAACACTGAACCATATGTTGTCTGAGTCTGTTGAAAGATTTGATTTGTTGAAGCCCATTGTTGCTGTTGTGTCTCATCTGAAACTGACTGAATCCACGAAACTGATACTTTATTGCAGAGAAGATGAAACTTTATTGTGGATCTGTGATGCAAATGTTGCTTTATTGCAGATTGTGTGCGGACAGACTGAAGGAAGCTGGAAGAACTATACTCCTCGAAACATGTGATGTTCTTAGTTCCACACCCATCACTAGACGTAGGATTTGTCATAGCCACAGATAGGATCTGATTTATTATGGATGGAAAGTGAGGTTTATTATGAATGGCTAACCAATCTTGGGTAGATCAATAACAAGCCATGATGGGAATGGGTAAGTTTGTTATGGATGAATTGGTCGTGAGTGTGTGCAAAGTGAAAGGATGAAAGAGAATCCTGAAGGAGGGAGGAACAATGTCTCTACGCATGGCACTGGTGACCCAGTTTTCACCATGGTACTTGCCCAGGGCGCCACCGAAGTGGTTTTCACCGTTGAACGAAATTATTTCTCTTTACTTTTTTGATTTTCCGATTTTTTTTTTGTGTCACAAGGCGCCTGTTTGCCAGGTTTTCACCAAGTAACGATTTTTTTTGTTTTATAATTTTTTGTATTTTTGAATTTTTTTTGAATTTTTTTGGTATTTTTGAATTTTGGATATTCCAAAGAGCTATGTGTAGAACCTGCGAAGGTGCATGCTATTGATAGGATCCTCCAAAGGTTCACCTTCTGTAGTTGAGAGCTGATATGCCCCAGATCCATATGCTACTGTAATGATGTAAGGACCAAGCCAATTTGGTTCAAACTTGCCCTTCTTCTCTCTGTCTTGCTGATTCTTGGGGTTTTCTCTGAGAACCAAGTCACCTACCTCAAATGTGCGAGGCTTGACCTTGTGATTGTAGCTGCGAATCATTCGTTGTTGGTACGCCTTGAGATGATTAAAAGAAGTTTGTCTCCGTTCATCCAGCAGTTCTAGTTCTTGTAAGTGAGAGACCCTGTAATCTTCATCAGTGATGATGTTTTGCAAAGAGACCCGTAAAGAGGGTAACTCGACCTCAATAGGCAAGATGGCTTTAGCACCATAAACAAGTGAATAGGGTGTAGCTCCTGTAGGTGTGCGGACACTTGTGCGGTAGGCCCAAAGTGCAGGATTGAGTTGGATATGCCAATTACGGCCAGCGTCGTCGACTGTCTTCTTGAGGATTTTAAGGATTGTTTTATTAGACGCCTCAGCTTGGCCATTACCTTGGGGGTAATATGGTGTGGAGAAACGATGGGAAATATGGAAGCGGTCACAGAGTTCACGAACATCTTGATTTTTGAAGGGACGCCCGTTATCAGTAATAATGGAAATAGGAATACCATATCGGCATATGATATAGTTAAGGATGAATGTAGCAATTTGTTTTCCAGTGACTTGTGTGAGAGGCACGACTTCAATCCATTTTGTGAAATACTCTGTGGCTGTGATAATGAATTTATGACCATTAGAGGAAGGAGGGTGAATCTTGCCTATGAGATCGAGTCCCCACTAACAAAAGGGCCAAGGAGACGCAAGTGGTTGTAGTTCTTGTGCTGGCGCATGTATGAGGTCTCCATGAATTTGACATTGCTTACATTTCTTGACAAACTGATATGAGTCTTTTTCCATATTGGGCCAGTAATATCCAGTCCTGATAAGTTTCTTGGCCAAGGTAGGACCACTAGCATGTGGACCACATATCCCTTCATGCACTTCACGTAATGCAATCTGAGCTTCGTCGCTTTCTAAACATCTAAAAAGAGTGCCATCTAGACCTCGCCGGTATAGGATATCAGTTAAAATGACATATCGAGAGGATTGGCGAATGAAGGTATGTGAAGATGGAACCATATAACTCAGATTCGGGACCAACAACGCATATCATTTCAGTAGGAGTGATCTCATATGAAGGAACCAACAGGTTGTCCACCAAGAACTCATAGCAGGTCTCATTTTGAGGTAGATCAATCAGTGAAGCAATTGTAGCCATGGCATCTGCAACATGATTCTGCTCTCTTGGTATCTGCTCAAAATCTATCTTTGTGAAGTGTTGTTTCAAATCATCCACCATTTGCTTGTAAGGTAGTAATTTTTCATCTTTTGTTTGGTAATTGTTAGTTGCTCGACGGATGACAAGTTGGGAATCCCCAAAAACATAAAGTTCCTGGATCTTCCACTAAACTGCAATTCGTAATCTAGTTGTTAATGCCTCATATTCCGCTATATTGTTAGTGCAAGGAAATGATAAGCGGTATGATTTTGGTATAGAATCTCCTTGAGGAGTTATAAAGAGAATACCAGCTCCTGCCCCATGCTGTGTGTATGAGCCGTCAAAGTATAGTTGCCATGGCTTTGCATGTGATATTGTCAAAATGGATTCATCTGGAAATTCTGAACTTAGAGGAACATCATCTATCATGGGAGCATCTGCTAATTGATCTGCGATGGCTTGTCCTTTTATTGCTTTTCTGTCCACATACTCAATGTCGAATTCACTCAGTAGCATTACCCATTTGGCCAGTCGCCTAGTAAGTGTTGCCTTATTGAGAAGGTATTTCAATGGGTCTATCCTTGCAACTAACTTTGTCTTATGAGTAAGCATGTAATGTCGTAGTTTCTGTGAAGCAAAGACCACAGCGAGGCATGCACGCTTAATTGGTGTGTAGTTTAGCTCATATCCCACCAATGTGCGACTGATATAATATACTTCTTTTTCCTTGCCTTCAACAATTTGTTGCGCTAAGAGTGCCCCCAATGCTGTTGGAGTAGCTGAAATGTATAATAACAGTGGTTGATCTGGAACTGGTGGCATCAGAACTGGCGGATTTAGAAGATAATCTTCGAGCGTCTGGAAAGCCTGTTGACAGTTATCATCCCATTTGAATTTGATATTTTTATGTAGCAAGTGTTGAAAAGGATTACACTTATCTGCAAGTTGTGCTATGAATCTTCGTATAGACTGGAGTCTCCATTGTAAGGATCGAAGTTGACTGGTATTTCTGGGTGGCGGCATGTCCAAGATAGCCTTGACTTTTGCTGGATCGGCTTCAATTCCTCTTTTGGACACAATGAATCCTAGGAGCTTCCCGAAGTTTACTCCAAAGACACATTTCTTGGGGTTTAATCTTACTTTGTATTTTTCCAACCGATCAAAGACGACTGAAAGTATGTCCAAATGTGTATTTCTGTCTACTAATTTACCCAAGAGATCATCAACATAATCTTCCACTGTTATGTGCATGAGATCATGAAAGATAGTGGTCATTGCTCTTTGATATGTAGCACCTGCATTTTTTAGCCCAAAGGGCATGACATTCCAATAGAAAGTTCCCCAAGGACAAGTGAATGATGTTTTGTGTTGATCCTCGGGTGCGATCCTTATTTGATTATAACCAGAAAATCCATCCATTAATGATAACATTTCGTGACCTACAGTGAGATCAACAATCAAGTCAATATTTGGTAATGGGAAGTCATCTTTTGGACAAGATTTGTTGATGTCTCTGAAATCTGTACATATTCTGATGCCGCGATCCGGTTTACTGACATGTACTAAATTGGAGATCCATTCAGGATAATCAATTGGGCGTATGAATCCGACATCCAATAATTTCTCCAGCTCTGCTTTGACTAGTAATGCCACTTGTGGATGCATTTTTCTTAATTTCTGTTTCACTGGCTTTGCCCTCGGTTTGACTGTCAAATGATGCATTACCAAATCCGGATCTAGTCCAGGCATATCAGCATATGACCATGCAAAGTTGATTTGTCATTCCTTGAAGAAACTTATGAACTGTGACCTTTCAGACTCTGTCAATGATTTAGCCAGGAATATGTTGTGTGGAACCTCTTCCGTACCAATGTTTGTTTTGATAGTCTCCTCTACCAGCATGGATGACTTTTCCTCATATGAAGCTGGGAGAATGTCGAGCCTTCCATCTTCGGGTGCCTCAGAGAGGTTTTCGCCCTCAGATATGTCCTTTCTTTTTACTTTTTTGGGATCAGATAGCGCCACAGTGTGGTTTTCGCCATAAGACCCTTGATTTGTTCTTATTTTCACATTTTTGCGACTAGAAGGTCCGACACCCTCACCAAAATATGCCATGTTGTTGAGTTCTATAGTGTATCCTGGTTTATGGTCCCCAAGGGGAAGATCATCTCGTATGCCAAGATAGTCAATAACAGCTTCATCATTTTGGAATGTGTCAAACTGTGCTGGTCCTTCCTAATCCCAGTCAATGAGTTGGTGGTGGACAAGGGGAAGGCCTTTAATGTCTTTGGAGTTTGCGGGGTTAAGGGTGAAGATGTGGTTATATTCGGGTATGTCGAGGTAATTATCGAGGTCATCGATGGCACTCTCCTCATTAGTCTTGATCGCAAGTGAATCCCAATTATCATCACTAGTAGCGCATTCTGGGATAGGTGTTCTCATCCTATGTGATTTCGACCTAGAACCTTGAGACGAAGACTGTGCGGAATCCTCATGGTTTGTTTCTTGACCAACTCTGAACTTTTTATAAAATTCCTCTTCTTCTGTGGGTTCATCTGGCTCTCTAAATATCTCGGTGAGCTCATAGTCACTGGAGGATTTGTCTGAACCCCATTCCCATTCGTTGGAGTCTGTGGAATAGAGATCCTCTTGTTGAATTTTGGCAATTTTGATTCATGATGCCTCTTCTGTCCTTTTAGTGTGGATCTTGGAAGTCAGAAAACCAAGTCCCTTCGAGCGTTCCCTTTTTACAGTCAATTCAAGTTGTAAGGGGTCCATAACGCCTTCTTTTCGTAACCCAAGAGGGCTTTTTCCATCATACCCGAATTTTTGTAAAATCTTGAAGCCTTTGCCATATTTCTCACATGGTATATTGATCTGATCTTGTGTGTCATCTTCAATGTCTTTGTAGAGCATTTTGTACAAACCTTCCTCTTCCAGTTCGCCCCATCTTTGAAAGGTAGTAGGATCCCATTTGAATACTATGATGGATATTTGCTTGTTAGGATGTGGCCTTCCATATTCTTTTGGAGAGCTCATGACTTTTCGTAAATACATGGTCTGATTTAAAGTGTATTCTCCCATGCCTTTGTCCTGAAATTTGTCTTTAAGTTCACCTTGTTTTGATGTTGAAGGTTTCAATGACTCAGGGTCAATGTATGCCGAAGAAGGAACAACTTCACGATTACTGGGAATGATGGTCTCAATATGTGATCTTAGGTTATTGCAATATATGAACGGATTAGGATCACCGTTAACTGTTACCTCGACTCCATTGTGAGGAAACTTAATGCATTGGTGATATGTCGACGGGACTGCTCTCATTTCATGAATCCAAGGACGTCCTAGCAATATATTATAAGTGAGGTCCAGATATAGAACTTGACAAATCACATCCTTTGTAACTGGTCCAACTCTTAGAGGTAAGGTGACTGTGCCTTTAGATGAGCACTCTTCATCGTCATATGCCTTGATGGTGATTTGATTTTTTGAATTCACAGCTTTATCGGAATATCCCAATTGTTTAATGGTGCTCAATGTACAAATGTTTAGACCAGCTCCTCCATCTATCAGGACTCACTTTATTCGATGTTTGTGTATGAAGGCTTCAATATGTAATGGTGCATTATGTGGCTGACTTATGGAGGCGTCATCGGCTTCTGTGAAAGTAAGGGAGTGTGGAATGGAAAGGTATCCCACCATGGCTTGAAACTGGTCCACGTTCAGATTAGTAGGAACGATGGTGTCTCTCAAGATTTTGTCAAGAATAGCTTTATGAGCGGGGGATATGCATAAGAGCTCAAGGATGGAGATGAGCGCGGGTGTCTTCCCTAACTGTTCTACAAGGTCATACTCAGGTTTGGTAGATAAGGACGTGGTGTTTTTAGTTGAGGCACTTGGCAAAGTAATTTTACCTCGATGGGTTGTAACATGACATTCAGAAGTAGGTTCGGAAGAAGATCCAACACCTCTTAGGACAATCTTGGGTCGCTGAGGAGGATTCTCAGGGTTTTTGTTCTTGATGGTAATAGTAGAGATATGATTGTCCATCGAGATATGATTGATAGTTGAATCATAGTTGTAAGGTGCTCTAGTATAGTTGGCTTGATCATCTGTGACTTTAGCTTTTCCCTTGTTGTGCTTAGGGAATGGTTCCTTAAACATCTCATGTTCTTGATTGGATGAGTGTCCCTCAATCTCAATGTCACCTCTATCAATGAGATCTTGCACAATATTCTTCAGTCAATGACAATTACCTATTTTATGACCCTTGCTCTTATGAAATTCACAATACTCATCATCATTCCACCAATTTGGTTTGACCTTTGGTTCATATGGAGGAAAATCTGGAACTGTGATCACTTTGTTTGCCACAAGCTTTTTGAAGACTGATTCAAGTGGTTCTCCCAATGGAGTGTACTTCCTTTGTGATCTAGAAGTTGTTTGAGTATTCACTTGATTGTTTGTAGAACTTGATCCTGAAAAGATGAATTTGGGTCGCACCGTGTTGGCATCAACAACACCATCATTGACTATATTCTTGTTTTTATTCCAAAATCTTGGCTTGTCTTTTCCTTTAAAGTCATCTTTGTTTTCCTTGAATATCTTAATAATTCCTTGTTCAATTAGGACCTTCTCTATTGCTAAGCCTTTTTCAATGACGTCCTTGAAGGTAGACAAACAAGCTTTCCTTAAGTCATAGCCAATGTCTTTGTTAACATTTTGTGTGAACATTTCTACCATTTGTTTTTGTGGAATTTCACAAGAGCATCTGCTGGCTAGATTTCTCCATCTTTGTAAAAATGATGCAAAAGATTCTCCCTCTTTTTTCTTGGTGTTGCACAAAGTAGTGACTGATATGTCTGTCTCTATATTGTAGGAGAAATGTTGAATAAATGCCTCTGCTAAGTCACCCCATGACTTAATACCAGGTGGGAGTTGGGAGAACCATTCCATAGCTTGATCGCCTAAGCTTTGTGGGAATAATCTCATCAAGTATGTCTCTTCTGCTGCTACCTCAATGCAAGCTGTGAAAAATTATCTTATGTGTGCCTTAGGATCCCCTTTTCCTCTATACTTATCAAATTTAGGCATCACAAAGTGTGTAGGAAAAGGAGGCATTGGAATGCTCTTGTCAAATGGATAAGGACATATGTCTCTCATTGTATATGTTGGCTTTGGTGTATTTATGTCCTCCATTTTCTTTTGTAATTCCCTGATTTGTTGCTCCAAATTGCTCTTAGGTGGAGATCGACTTCTTGGACCATACCCCATGTTTGAGACACCAATTTGAGGAGGAGCTTGTTGCATATATGGATGATATTGATCATACACATGTTCATATGGAGGAGGTTTGTAATGATGCTGTGTATGTGGACCACTTGGTATGGACTCATGTTGAGGAACACCATATCTATTTTGTGCATGTATACCATACTCTACAGGCATCTCATGTTCTATTGTGTTGCCCCCAAATTTGACATGAGGTTTCCTTGTGTCCAAATTTTGAGCATGCCTTTGAACATCCAATTGTTTTGGTTGATCCGTAACTTGAGTATGTGATTGAGCATATCTATCTATGTAAGACCTCCATACTGGTCTGCGAAGGTGAGTATCATATGTTTGACCATGTGTATGTGGGACCTCTGGTTTTTGAAGCAAAGCTGATGGTGATTTAGGTACCATGTGTGGTCCTCTATTTCCTCCACTATTAGGTCTCCTTTGATCCATATTGGAGTGAGGTTGTTGCAAAGGTCTATGTTCCATTATTTGAGACATGTCAAAATCATGAGGTATCTTGGCTCCACTTTGTGCCATCATTTGTAAGAAGTATTTTCTATCCCTCCTCATTATTTCCTCAACCAATCGATTGAAATGGGGATTCATAATGGATTCTTCCACATCTGCTAAATGTATTGAAAAATTGTCCATATGGTCATTGTGTGTAGCATTGTTGTTTGTAGTGTCTGCGTTCTCCACATTTGGAATGTTTCTATAGACATCCATGTCCGGCAATGTAGTATGATCAGAATTGAAAAAGATATCATTGTCATACTCATAAGAACTCATGTTTGCGGACTCTTGAGCCTCTTTAGTTTCTCTCCTAGATTTTTGAAGACGGGTTTCAACCATGAACTAGGTATTGACCAAGATGTGTGAGACTAGATGAAAATGTAAAAAGTATGGAAGACCAAGAGTTGAATGGAATGTAAATGAATCTGAAGTGTACTTGCAATGTCCAAAGCGTAAGACCAAGTATGTATGTAGTAGAGTAGGTGTGACTTCCAAAGAGAGGATAGTTTCTCTTGATGAGGTAAGCTGACCTTGACCCTAAGTAAGACCAAATGAGACCCAAAGGTAAGAAACCTTGATGAGGGACCACTTAGCAAAGTTTTGTTGTATGTAGTGTGTTGACAAAGTATAGTGAGGACAAGCAAGTGACCTTTTGACTCAAGTTTAGACAAGTATGAATGTAAAATGAGATGTGAAGCAATGATGGACTATGTGAGACCCAAAGACAGGTTGAATGCTAGATGAAACCTGAAGAAACAACCTAGGAAGCTCAAGTATTCTGAAACTGATTTCTTTTGTTTGCTGGACTGTGAAATTTTCTTGCAATTTTGAACACAGACGCGCCTGTATACTGCACAGACGCGGTTATCCTACGCAGACGTGTTTCTATTCAACACAGATGCTGTTATAAACACAGACGCTATTATGCCCTTCACAGACGCGTTTATATGGCTCAGGCGCGGTTAAAACAGACACAAACGCGTTTCTGTAAAATTTGTGCAATTTTTTCCAATCTGTGAAGTCATTTTGTTGTGACCAAATCTGACTGTTTGACTATTTTTCGTGACAAGAGGACACAATGTTGATGAGGACTCAATGTTTGCAAGTGTTTAGACTCCAAAATGACTCCAAGAAAAGTGTGTTGCTTGATGTAAAATTGTTTTGCATACACTTGAAGACACAAAAGACACAATGTTTTGTTGTTTGGTCTTGAATGTTTGAATGTTTAACATAAGTCAAGCACAATTCTTATGGCTGGCCAAGACAATAGTTGTTGATCCCACATGGGGTTTTACCCCTGAGGCTAAGCTATTCAGAGCGGATACTTAGATGCTTGACCTCACTGGCTCCACCCTCGGCACTCACTTCTCGGGTCAGCCAAGCATCAGTCCCCATGAAAACTCCCCATGGCGAACTTTGTATCTCTACTAAGAACCATATGTGTGTGGGCCGCTACCAAAGGTCCGACCTCCTGCCCCAACAACTAGAAGGATTTGGGCTTCTAAAACAAAAAGGTGCTAGTAAGGGCATCCGCTCGTGTGGCCATACATGCGGCACTTTCAGCTCTGTAAATACAGAAGGCTCCCAGCCGGTAGGGGTTACGCCCTACAACTGATCAAATAAATTTGATCAAACGGGTTTATGGGGAGACATAGTGTCGGTATGAACTAATCAACACACGTTATTCATAGTTTTCACCATGAATACATTTGATTATAGTGGTTCGGATGAGGTGGGTTTTCCTCGCTACCACTTGGGTCATTCTCTTCTCACTAGTAGTCCTAATGACCACACGGGAAGATAGGCCCTCTAAAGATTAAACAAAAAGAGCCTATTGCTCAAGACACAAAAGACAATGATTCAATTTTAGTGCACCAATGGAAGTGTTTGCTAGTCTATGAAAACAAGGCACACAATAAAAATCAAAACTCTTGCCAAGGACCTGCAACAAAGAGTTGTTAGTAGTTTGGGTTGTTTGAAATAATCACCCCTTCCTGCAAACACACAAGTTAGGTAAATTTTAAAACCCAAAAGACTTTGTGAAAATAGGGGCCTTCAACCAAACGATTTAGCTTCCAAGGCAAGCTGCACCAATTGTGTTAGCTAGATCTGAAAATGTTAGTCCAAAAATAAATCAGATCTGAAACCCTAAATGCAAAATCCGAAAACTGAATCAATAAAATTTCCAAAAATTTGAAACAGGCAATACACAGACACGATTACCGCCTACGCAGACGTGACTCCACAACAGAAACGTGGTTTTGTGAGACACATATGCAATAAAAAACCACAGACGCACTTTCTGTATGCAGACGCGGGTGAAAACGACACAGACGCGTTTCAGTAACACAGACGCGCCTCCCTGGAACTTGCAAAATGAAATATGACCAAAACACAGACGCGGATCCAGCTGTCTCAGACGCGCCAGAAAATCAAAAACGCGATCCGAAAGTGCGCAGACGCGAAACTACCAAAAATGCTGCCGAAAATGTCTGATCTACAACTTCAAAAACACAAGACCTACAACAAGGGGGTCAAATGCAAAGGGACAAGAGTCCCACCGGGCGTGCCAAAATGTATATGGTGAAAAAGGATAACAATAATAACAATATTGAAAGGCTAAATGAATCCAACCACAAAACCCGAGCCTAACAACAACAAAGATCCACCATAACATATGAAGATTACCTAAGACAATGCAAATCAAACGAAATCACAAAGATTATACCATCACATGTCCAATAGGGTTTTGATCTCCATTCTTCCTATCTCCATTGATCTTGCTTGATATATATTTGCTCTCAAATTTTATGTGCACAAGAGCTCAACAAAGAACGAAATGTGGTTACAAGTAGGATCGTAGTGTAGTCGAGTCCTCCAAATTGTCGATTAGGGTTTGATAATGAAGAAGGCATCTCCTTAAATAGAAAACACCATAAGAAATGGAGGGATAAGATTGAGAGGTGTAAAAAGGAGGTCGGCTATGATTAGAGGGTAGGTAGAAGAAATAATAAAATAATGAAAGGGGTAGGTAGTGTAGGAATTAAGAGATGAGTGACATGTGTCATGTGTAGAAAAGGATAATGAATTAATTAAATAAATAAAGATTTATTTAATTAATAGAAGAGGTGGGATAATTAAATAAATAGGAATATTTATTTAATTTAGGAAAAGGATAATTTAAATAAATAAATGTATTTATTTAAATGAGAAATAAGGCTAGAAGAGGATAAATGAATTAATTAAATAAGTAAAGATTTATTTAATTAATAGAAGAATTAAGCTTAGATAATTAAATAAATAAAATATTTATTTAATTAGACATGACAATTTTGGGTGTCTACAGATATTATTGTAATATCTTTTAGGTGGCCGACCTAATTAGTTTAGGCCTTAGGGTTTGTATAAATAAGAGGTAGAAACTCTTTGTAGCATATCATGGTTATTGAAAAGTCATGGTCAAGGAATGTAATGTGCGAATATTGTAATATCATTCAGGTAGAGGAGTTGGTTGATCATTGGTGATCGAATTGGATTCAAAAGAGGATTTAGTCCTCCGACACTGAGCTTAATCGGGACTGTAATCAAGCATGGTAGACGCTATTTCTAGCAGTTCACTCTATTGGATTGCTGTCCATTTATCTTGAGATGGTTGTAGCCTCTCTATAGTCAATGAGACTCTTTTGTAATGAGCAGTACGCTCTAGGCAGTGTGCTTTCCTGGAAGTGCAGGCCCCTCATTGTAACACATACTTTCTGCAGAAGTATCATCTGACTGTGGGTAGGCTTCCCACCATGGTTTTTCCCTTTTCGGGTTTTCCACGTACAAATCATGGTGTTATGTGGTATGGTTTCTTTGCATTGATTATTTGGTTAATTGTTAAGTTGTATTGTTTATCGATATCTGTTCCTACCGGTATTTGTATGTGCTTTACCGATACTTGATTTGTTTAAGGTTGTTTCCCTCTCATCAAAATGCAATGATTACTTAAAGGTTCACTATGGAAACCAAGAATTCAGTAAACTCTCAATTAGTTTCTTCAAATAAAAAAAAGAATATACAAGAATTTTTTGCGATCCTATATGAGACTAATGGAAACTTATCAATTCCTTGTGATCATCCCATGCTATTTTAGCATGATCCAGAATGATAGTGAATCTAAACTCCAGAAGAGTTTGAGTTAATTCAATTATTTTCGTAATTTAGGCTCCCCTCACATCCTTATGAACTTGATAAATTTTATTTCTCACTCTATAGTTCTCCAACCTTACTTTTGCTAGATCATTCCTTAGATCTAGTGCCTCTTCTAATGTCTGATGTCTAGGGGCTAGTAGATACTGTTGTAGTGTCAAAAATTGCATACCCCTTTGTAATTTGACCCACATCTTTTGTAATCACTTTGGTGTTCATTCCCCTAGTACCTGAGTAGGCTCACTTCAGCCCTTGTATCAGCCTTTTCCCTCTCAGGATGCTCAAGACCCCCTTTTAGCAGTTATCCTTCAGCTTCTGTTTCTTGTTAGTTGTGTGTCCCCCTTGTCTCCTACTATTTTCAAGCATGATTCATTTGGACACTAGCACGCCACGCGGATGTCCGCATGTTGCACATTCATCCCATGATATCTTAATGCTCGAAGGTTGGTTCTGAATACACCTTTTTACTTGTCACTTGCCTATGTCAGTGGAAATGGCTTTGAACCTTTCAAATGGCTTGCCAACGTTCTTTTCCCTCCTCTTCTTTCATTTTCAATCTATCCTCTCTCTTATTTCAAGCTCTCTAGTTCCTCCATGTACAATCTCTCTGATTCTCTTGGCTCTCACAACTCTCTCTCTCCTGCTCTTGCTACAACAATCTCTATTTTGCTACAAAACTCTAAAGCTCTCACAATTTCTCTTGTGACTCTCTTGGCTTTCTCAAGCCTCTTTGGTAATATCTTTCTATCTATCTATTTATCCTATCTTTTAACATCTTGGGATTCATCACATCCCTTATACATCAAATTATTTGCCATTTATCATATCTTGCATTTATTTCATTTATCTTTTATTTTATTAATCTATCTGGTTGTCCGTGGAGGTGGAAACACCAAAATAGGGATTTGACTGAGGCAAATCCCCAAGTAGCCCCAATTTTTTTCCCTTTCTAGCTTGTGTGCAAGTTGAATTAGGGAAGATTCATTTGGCTAGAAGCTTCATATCGTGGATCGGTTGTGAGATTATCTTCTTCCTTTCCTTCGTGGATTTCTTTTTATTTATATAATTGTTTTACCTTCTTTTATATACGTTTACGGCATTTAAATAATCTAAAACATATATCGATTATATTGTGCCCTTTTGTGTGAACTCTTTATTCTATTCGTATAGGATGCTAGCGCGTCGTACTATTGTCCATAATCCGCATGCACATCCTTATGCAGAGAGATATCAAAGGATGTATAGAGACACTACATCTTGAGTGGAGAGGTCGGTTAATGAATCTTTGAGAGGTTGTTATCCGCCTGTCAAAGAGGTTAATTTCCCCCCCTCTACAACTATGAAGGTCTTACATAAAACTATCCTTCATATTGCTTGACCCTATCTTTAAGGATCTTGTTTTCTTCTTCAACCCTTATAGATACCTTATGTGCAAATTTTACCACATTGAATACCATTTCTATGGCCTTTGTGGCTATGGTTTTTGATACTCTTCTCAGAAGCAATTGTCCATATAATTCATCCTAGTGTAGGAACATAGAAGGCTTTTGAGTGGCCATATATAAACACCAAAAAGATAGTATGTCTAGCTTATCATCAAAATTTGAGCCAAAGAATAGGCTTTTAGCTTGCTTGGGATCAAGGCCCTCTAAATCAATGTCCTACCTCCTTCTCAGGCAATCAAATGCTATGGTTGAGGAAAGATCCCAACCCTCCAATAGTAAGATTCTGCTCCTTTTAACAATCTGTCTTCCTAATTCAGGAGTCATCTTATCCAATTTCTCATTGGCATACTTTAGGATCTTCTCCTTCATCCTCAATCTTGCTCCTTTATCCAGGGAATCAATTTGTATACTCCTTTTTGTCTAAATTTGATCAGCAATACTCTTCAACAAAAAATGCTTGAATTTTCTAGTTTGAATAAATTTTTCATCACTCATAAAATTCTCACAAGAAATGAGTCTCACATCCTCTGCGATGTCACCTCCTAATATCAAGGGAATAAGGGCACTATCAGGTGAAGGGTCTTGAATTTGTACCCTTGTCTCTGTATCAAATCTATGAGGTAGAAAGGGTTCCTCAACTTAAGAATTGAATCCCTCATAAGAATTAAATGGAATGTCCTGGCCCATGGATATAATGTCCAATGGTGTAATAGCTTTAGGGATTTTAGGAACAATAATAGTTTGTCCACTTGAAGAGGAAGAAGAAATCATTGGCCTCTTTGAAGATGAGGCAATAAAAGATCTACGTGGAGGAAGATATACCATAGAAGGGGACGGTGATATTGCATAAATATGGGGAGAATTGGAAGGAGAGGCCTCAAAACTCATTATGTTGTGGGGAAGTTGGACCAATAGGAGAGCTGAGGGAAGAAGGTGAATTAGACTCTACCTTAAAATAATCGGGGAGCTAGGCCTTGCAGGCTTCTCTTGGGCTCTTGGCCGCTCATGGGGGTAAGGGCATGGCATCCACATCTTTGTAAGCATTGGAAATACTCCTCATTTTAATTTTAGGCAATAAAATCTACTCCCAGTGAGGGACATAGGAGCTATTGTAATACCCTAAAAATGGTTACCTAAACCATGGGCATCTAATCTCGACAACATCAGCAAGGTCCTAACCAAAGGCAATTAAATCAACTTTGAGCACCTAATTAATTAATTCTTCAATCATTAATGTTACATGGCAAGTTAATCACTCTATATTAATTAAATATTTATTTAATTAATTAAATCATTCCAAGTAAATCATTTTGATCAATTATCCTATTTATTTAATTAAATACCCTAGCATATTTAATTAATAGGTAAATTTGTCATTTAATAATTAAAAAAAGGAATTAATTTACAAAAAGAGGAATTAATTTACAAAAAGAGATTTATCACAAAAAGAGAAATTAATTTACAAAAAGAGATTTATCACAAAAAGAAGAATTAATCTGCAAAAGAAAGAGTTAAATTGAAAACAAAAGAAAAGAATTAAATTGAGAGAAGAAATCAAACTTAAGATATTTCTTTTTCTAAAATTGAGATAACTTTAGAAATCAGAAAAACAATTAAATTGAATTAATCATTTTCTCTAAAAATTAAAACTCAAAGCTTTTCTTTTAGGAAAGAGGTTTAATTGGATTGAAAAGGGCTTTTTCTAAATTAAAAAATCTAGAGCAAATTAAAGGAAAGTGCATGGAATCAACTAAATTTATCTTCAATGCAGACTTAGACTTATAATATGAATGCTTTCAATCAAGCTATAATTGGAATTTATCTCAAGGTTAACTTAATCTGATCTCTCAATTATTTCAATTGTGTTTTTGCTTGAGGAATCTCAACCACTCATTGCTAATCGATCTTGATCGTTGGTATCTCTTTTGAGTCTCTATAAATTCAGCCTTCACCTCTCATTCAAAACACCCTAGAGATTTATTGTTATTGTGCAGTTTTTGCTCTGGAGTCATTGAAAATATTATGCTTTGAGATTATTGCATCTTAGTTTACCTTTTTGCATATTTAGTTTAATTATGATTTCTTGAATTTATCTAGGTTAATATTCATTCATCTAGCTTAATCTTGCATATCTAGCTTAATCTTGTATCCATTTAGTTTAATCCTTATAGATTAAATCCTTCGTCTTGGTGTAGTCTAGTCATTGGTATTGCTTGGACAAATCTGAGAGCAAGTCTATACTCACATATTTTAGAAGGCAATAATAGGTCAATTTTTTATGGTTTGTATATTCATGATTATATCTATCTAACCATGCATGTAATGACTTAATTGAAGTGTTGTGTCTTACAACTTGTAGATACTTATTCCACTTTTCACACACATAGCTATTAGTTCTCTTTTTATGATGCAGAGGTAAGTATGATGCAAGAGCACCTACTCAACTAGATAACTCATGAAGTATTTTGCATTTATTTTTGTTTGTAATGTTTTTTCAAGGTTACCTAAGGTCCTAAGGACTATTTTAAGTCAATTCAAATCATTTTGTAATGCTATTAAAGACACTAAGTTCATAGTGCTCTATAAGGTCCTGATGAGGTTAAAAATGGTCAAAGCATGTAAAAATGCCCAATATGGGTTGAGATGATGTGATGAGGTCATATAAGAATGTATAGAGGGTAATTAAATAATTTGGAGTCAATAGGACAAGTTTTGGGATCATGTTGTCAAGTTTGGCAAAAAGTTGCAATGTTGTCACAAAGCAAAAATTGCAAAATTTGCAAAAAGATGTAAACCCAATGGTCAAATCAGTTCAAAAGTAGTTGGAGTCAGTTGAAAGGGATGGAAGGGGTTAAATAACCTTGTATTAATAATTTGAGGGGGAGAGATGAGGTATGGGGTGGAGCTTGTACAAAATTTTGGAGAAAGGCAATAAAAATCAGCTATATTTCTGTATTTCTCTACCCCTGTGACTGTAATAGTTAGCATTTGAGACTTTGTATGGCTTAAAATTGATCTATGTATGATTGTAAATTTTGGTAAATGTTGTCACCTTTTGTTTGAATCAAATTTCATTTAATTTCATAAGGCATTGTAAGAATTATTGAAGTTTTATACAAACTATCAAAACCCTCAATGAGGGTAACCAGTGAACCTTTACATTTTGTATCTTTCTCTTCCATCATTAGAAAGGATTATAAATTGGTAAAATGATGAAATATAATTTACTCTTCCATTTCTCAAAGGTGTAGAGTTATTGGTTGAGATTTGCTTGTATAAATTTAAAAATTGATGCCCTGGGGGTTGTTTTCCTGTGTCTAGGACTGCCAATGACATAGATAAATGAAATACTGATGATTTGAAAGGGAGTGGTTGTTTTTTCATGGGCAAAACTGTTGAATGAGGTTTATGGAGTGTATTATAATTCCCTTTCACATTGTGATTTGATGAAACCAAGTTATAGAGTTATTTCACCCGGTGGTGTATATTTTAATGTATTATGAATTGAAATCCTAAAAGATCCACTGATTGGATAATCTTGATCTAACATATGTCAGCTATAGCTGGATTTAGTACTTATAGGATTCCATGATTTGGATAACATTTATGTAGGATGGATGCTTCATTTATATGCTTTATGATATAGAACTCTACATGATTTTAGAATAGGATGAATTTGAGATAGTGTATGTCATTATTGGAATTGCAGGACTTTACTATGATGATAGAAATAGAATGCATGTTTTATGGATGGAGTAAAATTATGAGAATTGTGATAATTGCTTATGTGGATTTATTTGGATATAAGATGTATTGATTTGTGTAAGTGTATATTTTATGCAAAGTGTTTGATGTGTATTTTTATTCATGTGCTTTATATTATATGAGGTTATTCGAAATTACTAATGTGTGATTGAGTTGCGCAGGAAAAGTTATCCATGTGACCATGGAAATATTATGGAGAACCAAACCTAGACCTATGTGCGTTCGTAAAACCAGGGTTTGTCTATTTGGAGAGACAACACCCCGTTTGTATCGTATTTTATTCGTGAAAGTGATTGTTGCCTGAATGTTAAATTGAATTTGTTTATTTGTGTAAATCCAACAAGAGACAAGATTTCATGTATAATTTTGTAAAAGTATTTTCTTTGTGTCACTTGACACATGTTTTGAATTATGTTGAGTTTTTAAATTTGTCTCTTGGAGGGAGTTGTTTAACTATAGCTTTTTCAATTAATTTAATATGATTCCATATATGTCTTGGGTAAAGAATCTTTGGGATGGTCAACTTAGGTTTGACCCGAAAATAAACTTCAGAGGGGTTTAAAAAGGGTTAAATGGACTCTTAGGGGTAGTTTATTAGGGTTTCCTAAAGCCCATAAGGTATACCTAAGGGTTAGGAGTAATTTTAGGCATGTTTCTACTCCCATGTGACCATTTAGACACCCTAAAAAGTGACTTTTCTAAGTTGTGCGAAAATGGAAATTAGAAGGCTTGAACTAAGTTGTTAACCTTCCTTTTTGAATGAGAGTTCCTTTTCCCATTTTACCTTACTTTCCTTTTCAGTTTTAGAAACTCGAGAGAACTCACACTAGTGTCTTCTTAAGCAAGAAAGAGAGATTTTGGGGGTAATCACCCACTCTCCATTTTTGGAGACAAGGAATTTTGAAAGGGAAAAGATAGATTGGGAAAATTAAGAATTTGAGGCTAAGTGTAGAAAGAAAAGATTGGTGGAATTGGGCTGCTCATCCTCGACAAAACTAGCATACCTTTGGGCAGTTTAAGGTTGGTTCTACCTTTCTTGTAATGTTTTCTTATTGCATGTCGTATTGAAAGAATTGCTTGTGTTAAAGGCTAGTTTTCCTTGCATGTATTCCTTGGAAATTTATTTGGTGTTTTGTGCTTATGCAATTTATGTGTTTGGGAGTAATCAAGGCCTCCTACTCTTGGGAGAGAGGATGGTCTTGTGGGTGGTAGAAGTGACAGCCTTCGAGTGAGAGGCTCTCGTTATGAGAGTGATCACAAGGGATTTTATGTGACCCTTGCTGCATGGCTTGTTTATGCACTGGGGGTCATAAGGAGGGAAATAAGGCATGAATGCCTTGGGGGCTATAAGGAATATGGGGTTGTTATTCTTGATGTATTTGGTTTTCCATGAGGTGGCTATATGTTTTACCATACTTGCAGTCTCCTCAGGGTACTTGGTCCACTACCACCCTTGAAAAAGACATCACAAATGTGTGGTGCAGTGTAGCCAGGTTGGGATTGTGTTTGAGATTGTGTTTTTCCCTTGACTTTTGTGGTTGCATGTGTGTTACCCGTCTAGGGCTTGGTTCTTCGAGCTCGGGGGTGGCTACTAGTTAGCCTAGGCTAGGAGGTGAGCACTCCATGGTCATAGCCTATGTTTTAATTGCAGGTTGTTGGAAGAAAAGGAAAGAGGACACGTAGAGGTTGCTAGTTTTTTTATTTGCTACAGAAAAGATTTGAGAATGGAAGGTTTATGATTTTAAGTTGCAACAACGTAATAGGAAATTATGTCGTATCTATTTGTTGAAAAAGAAATGTATCAAATGTTTTTAAGATCCCCATTTAATAGAAATGAGAGATCCATTTGTATTGAAGGATATATCATATTGTAAATGTACTTTAAAGAGATGAAATATTGTATTATGCTATACTATAGAAAGGAAATGAATATTTGTAGATTTAGTTCCTAAAGTTTTGAAAATTAATTCTTTGTTGAGTATTTAAGATTTGGAAAGCAAGTAATTTATCTTATCCCTTTTATCCTCATGAAGTTAAATAGGGAAACAATACAATGGTTTAGCATGCAAGTGGAAGGCTGGAAACAAACAATTAGATCTGTTTTGCAATCTTAGTTTATACAAATCTGTGATTTTGTTTCAATTGCAGAAAATAAAGTCTAGAGTTAAAAATAACCATCTCTATAGTGATTATTTAATAGCTTATAGATAAATAAAGTTGTTGTTTAGGATTATTAAATTCTGTCATTTGCTTATTTGCCGAAAAATAAAATCTAGAGTTAAATAGACTAATTGATTTAAATATTTTCATAGTTCTATAGTTGGTGTTTAAAGTTTGTTTAAATCTGTTAATTACTTCTGTTGCAGAAAGTTATTCAAAAGTTAAAGGGCCTATCTATTTCAAAAAATAACCTATTTATATAGTTGCTGGTTAAGTTATTAAAATCTGTCAGCTAAATATTTGTAAAAAAAAGAAAGAAGGTTTAATTCATAATATTGTAATCATTCTATTTTAAAGGTTAAAAAATATATATATATATATAAATTAAATACATAGTAATGTTAACTCTAATTGTCCTTGTGCATCGAATGTATATAAATATATACTTATAATTATATTTAAAATCCATCTGAATATGCAATATATTTATATATATAAATATATAATTATATATATTCATTTATAAACATATATACTTATATATATAATATATTTAAATATATATATATATATATATATATTATATTATATTTCATAAAAAAAAAAAATCTAAAAAAATAAAGGGAAAAAAAAGGGTGCTACCGTAGGGTTTTCGGGGAGGGGAGCCGAACCCACTGTGTGTATACATAGTGGGTCGGCGGTGGCTCAGGCCGCCACTGTGGCCCCCACAGTGGACGACACGTAGGCTGCCACTGTGGGAAACCATAGTGGACGGTCGGGGCTTCCCTTTGGGGATATCTGGTGGCGTCCGGGTGGAGCTGCCGATGCCCTCTGCTCCCTCCTTCGCTCCTCCTTTTCGTCGAGGACTCCCACAGTCGCCATTTCCTCTTTCGGCCCTGCAATAAAGTAAAACTCGCACACAGCTCGCTGAAAAAAAAAAAACACAAAAAAAAAACAAGTAACAATAAAATAATAATAGTTATGCCCTAGCCTGAAATTAGGGTTAGGGCAATAAAATGAAATGGAAGTAAAATGGATAAGAAGGTAGGGTTTAGTTTTATAGGGAGTTAATTTGGTTGCATGAGTTTGGTATTAGAAATGTTAATTAGAAGATAATAACTATCCCCATGGTTTAAATATTTTGGTTTAACAATTAAATAGACTTATATATATATATATGAAAAAATATATAAATATACCTAGGTAGTTAATTATATTAATGTATTAATCTATCCTTAGGTTAATTTCTTACTTATACATTCAAATTTTAAAGTTGATTATATGAACATTAAATATGAATTTTTAAATTGAAAATTAATTATGGGGGATTGATTTCTTAGGAACTTATAAAAACATGATACATTATTTCGACTATATGGGTTTATTTAGCCACCTAAAATTTAAGCTTTTCCATGCTAAAGTCTATAGGGAAATATTCATTATGGATTTAATTGACCGTCGGACAAAATAGTTTAACGACACTTCAATTAGATGTTAAAATAAAAATATAGAGGTATTAATAGTCTAAGTGCTGGGACTAATTCATTTAGTTCCTAAAAGCAATTGATGATTATTGGAGGTTAATATTATCTTCGTTAATTATTTAGAGAGTTTTGATTTAATTAAGTTAATGTTTAAAATCGATGAATTCATAAAATAATACTTTTAGTATTTCGCATTCGATTTAAATTATTATCACCTATTTTAGTTAGTGGTTAGAGATAACTCTCACATAGTTAAAACAAACTTGGTAGTAAAATTTCGTATTAGCGAAATTATTGTTATATAGTTGTTATTTAAAAAAAAAAAATTCCCGTTCTTGCCCTAAATTTTGGGCATGACATTTTGGTATCAGAGCCCTAGGTTCATACACTGGTGAACATGGGCTACATTCATAACTTAGTTGAAAACAAACTATGGGTTGAAGTATAACACCTAGGTGGAAAACTTGCGAAAATAACAAAGTGAAAATATAAGTGTAAATTCTTGCAAATCAATAGATCAACATATAACAATTCGAGGGGTTCCAAGGGGCACTAAAAGCCCTGAAATTTGAACTTATTAGTCATAAAGGGCTGCGAAACTTTAAATTATTACTTATATGAAGTATTTTCAGTGTTTAAATAACGAAAATTAGATCTTTTGTAAGTATGAGGTTACCATTCAATTTGAACCTAAATGCAATAATTGCCCTAATCAAATCAAGTACGAGGAGTTAAATTCTACAATGAAATGCATCGGATGGTAACTAAAAGAATGACATCCATCAAGATATGTTCTTGACATGGCAAGACAAGCAAGATAGTTAGACCTTTGATGAAGGCACCATAAACAAGATAAATAAGATTGAGACAGTTCAAGTTAAGTTTTAAGCTATGTGAAATTATGATGGTTAAAAAGATCAAGGTCGTCATTGGAGACATAAATGAAGAAGAATTAAAAGGAACTCTTGCGAATCTCAGATAGAAGCATTAACCTATCCTAATGACTAGGTACCTTAAGAATGTGGTCATGCTAGAGTTCTTATTAAGAGCACTTGTTAGACAATTTTTGTAGTAATGCAGTGAAGCTAGAGTAGGATAACCCTGAAGATTAGAATTAAAGTGATGATTGGAGATCTCCGCGATCAGAAAACCCTAGTAATACTATAGGTGAGTTAAATAGGGAGAAAGGAGGCATGAACTTCTTGGGTGAAAACATGTATTTATCCGTGGTTATATAATTGGGGAAACAAGCAAGTAAAACCTCAACTAGTTCATTTATGGGAAGATAATCTTGAAGAAAGTAAATAATGAAAGAGAGAGTAGAGTTGATGTGAGAATCGTACAAAAACCCCCATTGAAGCGCAAGGAGTGTAAAAGTATTAGGATCCTATAATCTAGAAATGTGTAACTGGTTTTCGTTCAGAAACTAAGAAGAAAAGTGCAACCCAATCATGGTTGCTGCTAGGTTCAAGACAGCATGTAACACAATTTATCTACTAGGCTCAACCAAAGTAGGTTTGTAAATTTATGGCACTCAAGTGTGGAGGTATGCGAAAAAATTAAGGATGGATGAAACAACGTGCAGATGGAAATGGCTTAGGGAAAAATAGTATAACAGTAATATAATAACAAGCTTTAATGAGAATTAGTTGGCAGTATAAAATATTTTATGAGAACATAGATAAGGAGCCAAATTATGTGGTTAGCCAAGGGAGAACGTGGAAAATTATGGGTCTTAATACATTGGTAGTTATTGGACACCCTTAAGTTATACCGTAATTAGGTAACAAAATATTATGACGATAAGGTGTGTATTTTTGTGGATTGAAGGAAATCATAAGTTGTGATATGTCGGAAATGGCTAGTTAGTAAATATAAATAAGTAATATGGAACGAGACAACTTCCCACTTTACTAAATTTTAATTAAAAGGATGGGTGTTGGTCACTTTTCAAGTGCACACCCCCTTGATTTCATAGTTGCATAAGTGAAGTAGGAGAGAATAAGTTCAATCTCTGAGTTGCTTGAAATATGTCTTGAAATGTGTGGGCAGAAATGGTTATCAACCGTTATAAATCTTACTTGACAATAATTCCACCCCAAATGGCTCTTAACCTTAAGTGTGAGTAATTTGACAACAAGCTCCTACCTAATGAAGGCAAGTGAAGGTTAGAGGTAAAAGTATAAGGAGCTAGCTTTAGGTGCTAAGAAAATAAATGATGTCCCTAGTAAAATTATATGATTACATTATTCAAATCCTAAGAGGTTCTAAGTAAACAAGTGTCAATTTTGTACCGAACTATTAACCGCGTGTGTAAGACATGAAAGTGTCGATACTTGAGCTACCACATAACATTGAATCAAGGTTTAGCATATTAAGATAATTAATAGAAGCCATAATAAATTAAGTTATTAGGGAAGGATGCATTAACATGATGAAGGAAACTAGATATTTATTAAATAATTGATATTGAACCAAGTAACTATATAAATGTCTATTTAGTAGAAGATGACCTAATCAAGTACTATTAAACGCAACTGTAATGAAAGAGACTTTTGAGTGAATTATTATTGCCCTTATTAAATTGATTCGATCCACTTGATAATAGGAGTTATCGTATTTGTTATGTTAGTAATTTTCTTAATCCTATCGCCTAGGAGTTTTATCGAACCCTAAGGTTTCGTTGGATCAGCTTGTTAAGCTTTAACCTCTAATTAAGCATAGATTGCATATAATTAAGTGTTCAAAAAGATTAGTGCAAGAGGAATGGATGGAGAATGGTAGAGTTAGTGCAAGCACCTGTTAGAACATAATTAAGGATGTTAATGACCCTGAACAGATAGTGGATTATATCGGAAAGTGTTGCTTGAAATAGTAAGCACGTGAAGGTTAAAATGGAACATGATTTATTAAAAAAATGAATGTGATCTCTTGTGTATAAGAATTTATTTCATAAATCAATAAAGGATTATAAAGAATCTAAAATCTCAATAGGCTAATAATCACTTCCTAACACACTCAAGACGTGTGATCTTGGGTGATGTGTTGCGGTTACTCCCTATAGCATGGCTAGAATGGTCATTTTGTTTCGAGTTTGATTCGAAATTAAATTTGATTTTCTTTGAAAAGTATATTGTGACACTGGGGCTAGAACTTTCCTATTATTATTTTTTTTTATGAAGAGAGGACCACTAAATTTATGTTTCTTTTTATATGAACTATGGCACTTGCCATATTTCTAGTTTTAATATTTTTTTTAATTGCCGACATTTTTCTTCTTTTTATTGGACTTGGCATAAGTAACTTGTATTTTGATCTTGTAAAGTGTCAAAGTGGTCATTTTGATGGTTGATATAACTAGCCCTAGTGATGTGATTTGTGTAAATGTCTATCATCTTCGTTGAACCACTGATAGTGTGTCAAGGGAGAATACCGCAAGGAGTGAAATTAGGCACAAGAATTAACAAAGGATGTATTTTACCAAATTAAGATAAAGAAAGGAATATCCTCCTAAGTAAAATTAATTGCAAGTAATCTGAAAGAGAAAAAAAAAATATAACAATAGTGTGACCTAGACCTAATGAATTGTGAAAGTAATGATTGTCGACTGGTAAATTTGGCATGTGTAGGGAGATGATTGCGTGGATGATATCTAAAATAAGTATTAATAATTTCCATCACTTCCTTAGAATGGGATTGCTACGTACCTTAATGTATGGGAATTGCGAATAATGCACCCTATGAAACTTAAACCTTGGAACCTAATAAAAACATTATAAACCCTAGTGGTAGAAAACTACTCTATATAAGGGCGGAATTGAAGAACCTAAATTTGATTTTGCCTTGTCACCTAAGAAAGTTGGAAGAAATTATGCACCTAGGATGATTTAGCAAATAGTTTATTAACACCCTAATGAGGTGCCTGGTTGTAGAGTAAGTAGGTTCGTTGTGGATAAGTGTGATGTCAATTTTCTTAAGTAACATGCTTGGACAAGAATACAGTAGGATAAACATGCTTTTAAACAAATTCTAAACAAAGTAGGACTCCTAGAAATTCAATATGTGTAACCTTGATTGTGGAAGTTGATGTGTGTTATTGATATAGTTTGGATGGCGCATTGATGTAAGTTGTTGGAAGACAGAATTTTGTAAACACCTACCTGAGATTTAAGGGAAATGTAATAAAAATACTAAGAATTTAACCTTGTGCAGATAGTAAGTTAATTACAAAAATAAGTTGATTTTGGTATTTCAACCTTCTCGTAGGCAAGATAAAATTTTGAGTAACTCTTTGAAATTGTGGGAAATGTTATGTCCCTACTTCATAATTCTACTCATGTGACTTCCAGGAGTAAGTCGAACTCTAGGGGAGGAGGATGTAAGGCCTTCCCCAAACCAAGCTTTGATTAACTTAGTTGACCATGTTTGACCCTATTAATAAATGCTATATAATACAATAGAATGGACTGTGTTAGACGGATAGATTTGTGAGAAAAGAAATTGAACCAAGTTATAGAGTTATTTCACCCAGTGGTGTATATTTTGATGTATTATGAATAGAAATCCTAAAAGATCCATTGATTGGATAATCTTGATCTAACATATGTCAGCTATATCTGGATTTAGTACTTATAGGATTCCATGATTTGGATAACATTGATGTAGGATGGATGCTTCATTTATATGCTTTATGATATAGAACTCTACATGATTTTAGAATAGGATGAATTTGAGATAGTGTATGTCATTATTGGAATTGCAGGACTTTACTATGATGATAGAAATAGAATGCATGTTTTATGGATGGAGTAAAATTATGAGAATTGTGATAATTGCTTATGTGGATTTATTTGGATATAAGATGTATTGATTTGTGTAAGTGTATATTTTATGCAAAGTGTTTGATGTGTATTTTTATTCATGTGCTTTATATTATATGAGGTTATTCGAAATTACTAATGTGTGATTAAGTTGCGCAGGAAAAGTTATCCATGTGACCATGGAAATATTATGGAGAACCAAACCTAGACTTATGTGCATTCGTAAAACCGGGGTTTGTCTATTTGGAGAGACAACACCCCGTTTGTATCGTATTTTATTCGTGAAAGTGATTGTTGCCTGAATGTTAAATTGAATTTTGTTTATTTGTGTAAATCCAACAAGAGACAAGATTTCATGTATAATTTTGTAATAGTATTTTCTTTGTGTCACTTGACACATGTTTTGAATTATGTTGAGTTTTTAAATTTGTCTCTTGGAGGGAGTTGTTTAACTATAGCTTTTTCAATTAATTTAATATGATTCCATATATGCCTTGGGTAAAGAATCTTTGGGATGGTCAACTTAGGTTTGACCCGAAAATAAACTTCAGAGGGGTTTAAAAAGGGTTAAATGGACTCTTAGGGGTAGTTTATTAGGGTTTCCTAAAGCCCATAAGGTATACCTAAGGGTTAGGAGTAATTTTAGGCATGTTTCTACTCCCATGTGACCATTTAGACACCCTAAAAAGTGACTTTTCTAAGTTGTGCGAAAATGGAAATTAGAAGGCTTGAACTAAGTTGTTAACCTTCCTTTTTGAATGAGAGTTCCTTTTCCCATTTTACCTTACTTTCCTTTTCAGTTTTAGAAACTTGAGAGAACTCACACTAGTGTCTTCTTAAGCAAGAAAGAGAGATTTTGGGGGTAATCACCCACTCTCCATTTTTGGAGACAAGGAATTTTGAAAGGGAAAAGATAGATTGGGGAAATTAAGAATTTGGGGCTAAGTATAGAAAGAAAAGATTGGTGGAATTGGGCTGCTCATCCTCGACAAAACTAGCATACCTTTGGGCAGTTTAAGGTTGGTTCTACCTTTCTTGTAATGTTTTCTTATTGCATGTCGTATTGAAAGAATTGCTTGTGTTAAAGGCTAGTTTTCCTTGCATGTATTCCTTGGAAATTTATTTGGTGTTTTGTGCTTATGAAATTTATGTGTTTGGGAGTAATCAAGGCCTCCTACTCTTGGGAGAGAGGATGGTCTTGTGGGTGGTAGAAGTGACAGCCCTCGAGTGAGAGGCTCTCGTTATGAGAGTGATCACAAGGGATTTTATGTGACCCTTGCTGCATGGCTTGTTTATGCATTGGGGGTCATAAGGAGGGAAATAAGGCATGAATGCCTTGGGGGCCATAAGGAATATGGGGTTGTTATTCTTGATGTATTTGGTTTGCCATGAGGTGGCTATATGTTTTACCATACTTGCAGTCTCCTCAGGGTACTTGGTCCACTACCACCCTTGAAAAAGACATCACAAATGTGTGGTGCAGTGTAGCCGGGTTGGGATTGTGTTTGAGATTGTGGTTTTCCCTTGTCTTTTGTGGTTGCATGTGTGTTACCCGTCTAGGGCTTGGTTCTTCGAGCTCGGGGGTGGCTACTAGTTAGCCTAGGCTGGGAGGTGAGCACTCCATGGTCATAGCCTATGTTTTAATTGCAGGTTGTTGGAAGAAAAGGAAAGAGGACACGTAGAGGTTGCTAGTTTTTTTATTTGCTACAGAAAAGATTTGAGAATGGAAGGTTTATGATTTTAAGTTGCAACAACGTAATAGGAAATTATGTCGTATCTATTTGTTGAAAAAGAAATGTATCAAATGTTTTTAAGATCCTCATTTAATAGAAATGAGAGATCCATTTGTATTGAAGGATATATCGTATTGTAAATGTACTTTAAAGAGATTAAATATTGTATTATGCTATATTGTAGAAAGGAAATGAATATTTGTAGATTTAGTTCCTAAAGCTTTGAAAATCAATTCTTTGTTGAGTATTTAAGATTTGGAAAGCAAGTAATTTATCCTATCCCTTTTATCCTCATGAAGTTAAATAGGGAAACAATACAATGGTTTAGCATGCAAGTGGAAGGCTGGAAACAAACAATTAGATCTGTTTTGCAATCTTAGTTTATACAAATCTGCGATTTTGTTTCAATTGCAGAAAATAAAGTCTAGAGTTAAAAATAACCATCTCTATAGTGATTATTTAATAGCTTATAGATAAATAAAGTTGTTGTTTAGGATTATTAAATTCTGTCATTTGCTTATTCGCCGAAAAATAAAATCTAGAGTTAAATAGACTAATTGATTTAAATATTTTCATAGTTCTATAGTTGGTGTTTAAAGTTTGTTTAAATCTGTTAATTACTTCTGTTGCAGAAAGTTATTCAAAAGTTAAAGGGCCTATCTATTTCAAATCATAACCTATTTATATAGTTGCTGGTTAAGTTATTAAAATCTGTCAGCTAAATATTTGTAAAAAAAAAAAAGAAGGTTTAATTCATAATATTGTAATCATTCTATTTTAAAGGTTAAAAAAAAAAAATATATAAATTAAATACATAGTAATGTTAACTCTAATTGTCCTTGTGCATCGAATGTATATAAATATATACTTATAATTATATTTAAAATCCATTTGAATATGCAATATATTTATATATATAAATATATAATTATATATATGCATTTATAAACATATATACTTATATATATAATATATTTAAATATATATATATATATATATATATATATATTATATTATATTTCAGAAAAAAAAAAATCTAAAAAAATAAAGGGAAAAAAAAGGGTGCTACCGTAGGGTTTTCGGGGAGGGGAGGCGAACCCACTGTGTGTATACACAGTGGGTCGGCGGCATCTCAGGCCGCCACTGTGGCCCCCCACAGTGGACGGCACGTAGGTCGCCACTATGGGAAACCACAGTGGATGGTCGGGGCTTCCGTTTGGGGATATCTAGTGGCGTCCGGGTGGAGCCACCGGCGCCCTCCGCTCCGTCCTTCACTCCTCCTTCCTTTCGCCGAGGACTCCCACGACCGCTGTTTCCTCTTTCGGCCCTGCAATAAAGTAAAACTCGCACACAGCTCCCCCCCAAAAAAAAACACAAAAAAAACAAGTAACAATAAAATAATAATAGTTATGCCCTAGCCCGAAATTAGGGTTAGGGCAATAAAATGAAATGAAAGTAAAATGGATTAGAAGGTAGGGTTTAGTTTTATAGGGAGTTAATTTGGTTGCATGAGTTTGGTATTAGAAATGTTAATTAGAAGATAATAACTATCCGCATGGTTTAAATATTTTGGTTTAACAATTAAATAGACTTATATATATACCTAGGTAGTTAATTATATGAATGTATTAATCTATTCTTAGGTTAATTTCTTACTTATACATTCAAATTTTAAAGTTGATTATATGAACATTAAATATGAAGTTTTAAATTGAAAATTAATTATGGGGGATTGATTTCTTAGGAACTTATAAAAACATGATACGTTATTTTGACTATATGGGTTTATTTAGCTACCTAAAATTTAAGCTTTTCCATGCTAAAGTCTATAGGGAAATATTCATTATGGATTTAATTGACCGTCAGACGAAATAGTTTAACCACACTTCAATTAGATGTTAAAATAAAAATATAGAGGTATTAATAGTCTAAGTGTTGGGACTAATTCATTTAGTTCCTAAAAGCAATTGATGATTATTGGAGGTTAATATTATCTTCGTTAATTATTTAGAGTTTTGATTTAATTAAGTTAATGTTTAAAATCGATGAATTCATAAAATAATACTTTTAGTATTCCGCATTCGATTTAAATTATTATCACCTATTTTAGTTAGTGGTTAGAGATAACTCTCACATAGTTAAAAAAAACTTGTTAGTAAAATTTCGTATTAGCGAAATTATTGTTATATAGTTGTTATTTAAAAAAAAAAAATTCCCGTTCTTGCCCTAAATTTTGGGCATGACACATTATATCATTGTTTGGCAATACTGTTTTGTGACAATCAACAATAGGAGTTATTTTTGTAAACAAAAAGAGAAAAGGTTAAAGATGGAATGAAATCCTTGGTATAAGTTTCACTCAACAAAGAACAAAGGGTTTGTAGATCAAAACCAAAGCCAGTGAACTAATTTTCTATGGCTGTCCTAGAGATATATTGAGAATCATAGTCATAAAAGAGACTCCATGCTAGTGACTTTTATTAGGAGTCTTGTTTGGAAATTGGAATAGGAAATGTCTAATGGTGTGTTGGAAGATATTAGGAGGAGATCCTCTCATTAGCATACTCAAACTTTAGTTCCATAGGGCTGTTGATTGGGTATTTTAATGAATGGTGAAGGACTACCATAACTAGGACAATGTCTTAGTCTAAGGTTACCAATGTTTAATGTGTTATAAAGAACCTTAAAAGGAGTTTGTAATTGTTGTTAGTGCAAGAGGGGATGTTGGATATTGTGTAGGGACCTCTCCAATGGATTATGTGTATTACCTGTAGAAGGTATTTTGAGTTTGGAACCTTTGATCAGTCCTAGGACAACCCAAAGTGTTGATGTCCACATTTTTGATAGTAAAAGGTTAGTGGGATGTGTTAAAGACCTTGAGTTTAAATTGTCGCGATGGTCCAAGTCCTAAACCATTTTCATGCTTTGTGTTTAGTGTTGTTGATCAACACCTCCTTGAAAGTGCAAGCCCATGTGTAATGGCTTAAGTCTTGTAAATACCAAAGTGATGCTTGTGATCTTTTGTAGCATGGTGACCTTGTGAAGGTATTTTGGAGTTTGAGAAGAGTGATGGTGGATAAATGAGCCCATTGTTAAGAAATATGTCTATATTGTGTTAAGTTGAACCTTGCCTCTACATCAATTTGTCAAGGTATTTTAGAGTTTGAGAAGAGTGATGGTGGAGAAATGAGCCCATTGTTTTGAAATATGCCTACATTGTGTTAAGTTGAACCTTGCCTTAGGTTACCAACCTTTAATGTGTTATAAAGAACCTTAAATGGAGTTTGTCACTATTGTTAGCCCAAGAGGGGATGCTGGATATTGTGTAGGGACCTCTCCAATGGATTATGTGTATTACCTGTAGAAGGTATTTTGAGTTTGGAACCTTTGATCAATCCCAGGACAGCCCAAAGTGTTGATGTCCACATTTTTTATAGTAAAAGGTGAGTGGGATGTGTTGAAGACCTTGAGTTGAAATCGTTGTGATGGTCCAAGTCCTAAACCATGTTGATGCTTTCTGTTTAGTGTTGTTGATCAATACCTCCATGAAAGTGCAAGCCCATGTGTAAGGGCTTAATTATTATATGGTCCTTAAAGTAGAACCAAGACCCCCAGTTATGATCTATTCCCTTTTCTTGGTCAAGATCCTTGGGCCTGAGAAACTTACTGACTTTTTCACTCTATCCCCATGCCATAGTTCCTTGCAGAAGAGCCATCTTCTTTCTGACAAAGTGGTTTTCCAATACAATATATTTGGACTACCTACAATGCATGTCCCACAAATATGTCCATTCTTGGATAGCAAGGAATTATCCTTCTATCATAGGCTTAACCCTAAGGTCCTCATGCCAGAGCTTGAGGCCATTAAACAATAATGTGTGCATCAAGATTGAGTAGTACCTAAAATGAACTAAAGGACCAACCTTAAAATGACAAATATTTGTGTGCAATTTCTCAGCTAAGATACTAGCATAATCAAAAGGTCTATTATGATACTTGATCTGAATATCCATACACAAAACCAATATCTAGCTAGAGATTGAGGTCTCTGCATATAAAAAAATAAATTGACAAAGGGCATAATAGGTATCCTTGCAGTAACCATCAAACAAATCCAAAGAATAGTATGGAGGTCCCTTGGGGTGAGAGCCTTCTTATCCCTTCTCAAATGCCCTGGCCTAAAAATAGGAATTATGCTCCTATAGAGTTTGTAATGAGACTTAAACTCCTTGGCCAAATCATCTATACCCAGTGGCAGATTATTTCTTTCATAAAAAATGAAGGTATCCTCAATTATCTTCTTGCTTATTATAGTTAGTCTTCCACCATTGCAACCTAAAATTTCCCTTGTACCCTATTTATACCTTCTAGCAATAACCTTCATGAGCTCAATATTAACAAAAACATTAGTGAAAACCAATCTTCCTAGGTTTAAATCCCAAATGTTTCTAATTGGGATGCTTTCCTTTTTCTTATTGTAGCACCACCTCCACAAATTAAATCCCCATGGATCAATAATGCGATCTCAACAACTTGCATTATGGTCATTGAAGAAATCCTCTAGCCTAGCACGAACCTTTGCTCTCTTCCGAGTTTTTGTAGACCCTAAAAGTTGGGCAATCACTTTGTCATTGAAATTCCTCTTTGATTGGGAAGTAGAGGCTTCAACCATGTTGAAATATTGAAGCTAGGGTTTTAGTGAAGAAAACCTACTATACTAGGGTAAACAACAATTTACACTAATTCCACTCCATAGACAACCTAGCAAGCTTGATTAGGATTCATAAAGTAATAATTAATAGTTCAAACTTGTAGCATGCAAATCCTGAATTCCTAAAGTAGCTTTATTGAGCTACTTTAGTTAACCATGCAATGGATCCGCATCATTGATTAATCTAGATGTAATCCCTCTTTATGTGCATGACTAAATATGGCACTCGTGAGGTCCATTGGCCCACCACTTGAGTCACTACCAAACAAATCAATGTTATTCATCCATCTAGGATGAGGTGGCAAGAATGTGGGCCACCCAATGATATCAACACTACGAAGCTTCAAAGTTACCGTGATCAAGTATCTTTGCCCACCTACGTAACTACACATTCATCCTAATCATTGATGCAACATGGAGATGCTTGGATCTTTAGGTTCATTGATATGTTGACTATCACCCTTGTAGAGTTAGACTAGGTTACATGATGACAATAAATGTGCAATGGTGCAATGATCTCAATAATACACATGTACAAAGGTGCATGAGGAAAAACATAGAGGCCAAAAAGGAGCCGAAAAACATATCACAAGGGGTTGGTCATACCAATGACAAATAAGTATTAAGTAATAACTTAGATGACCTATAACTTGGGATAAGAAGGCCAACATTAAAATAGATCAAAACAAAGAGGATGCTTACCAACAAAGCTTTTAGACCTTTAGGGTTTAAAGGTATGCACGAACTTAAAACCCTAAAGGATAGAATAAACAAAAATGAGCACCTCCAACATGGCCTCTTCTTCTTCAATGGATTTTCATAGTTTTATCCTTTGAACCACATTTTCTACTTCTAACAGAGTCATAGTTAAGGAAGCTAGCCTTATGCTCGCTACTTCACTTATTTTCCCTAGCTCTCCTTTGATATGTTCTTTACGATCTATGAGAAATTTAGTTGAGTATACAAGTTTTCAATTTGTGCTCTTGTAGCAGCATCCTTATCCTTCATAGGATCATATATACAATAACTCAAACAAAATTGATACAATTTTGTGGATTATTCAAGAAATTTTTGATGTCTTTTACATTCTCTATCAGAGTATTATATGTATTAGTATATCTATTAGAGGTATCAAATAACATCTTGTCATTTATTTCTTTATCGCCTCTTGTTCAACCTTTTCTTCAATATGTGTTGACTAAAATTTGAAGGAGTGCAACAAAATTTTCAACTATTGAGTAGGGGGAGGTCAACATTTACTTCTGGAAAATCCTCCTGGATTGTCTTTATAACTTCATCCAATAGCTCAGTATTCTCGAAAGGTTTCTAAATAATTTCCTTCCTTTCTAATGAGTGTAGAATATCTCCAAGTTGCATTTTCTGGAGCAGAGAAATATTAGACAAGTCAACTTGTCCATCATGTGTTGGTATTTGGAGCAATTGCAGATTGACCATTGGTTGAAATTGCATCTACAATTGCAAGAGATCTTTAAATAAATTATAGGAGGAAGAAGTTCCTTGGTCAACCTACTCCTAAAGCTTAACTAATTTCCCTTTAGTTTCCCACTCCTTAGATATATCCTTAGTGATATTGCCTATTTGTCCTTTAACTAATTTTCCTACAGTATCTCAACTCTTCTCAAGATCATCCTTGGTGTTATTATCAACATGTTCTATGTTTCTAGAGGAGGAAAACTCTCTTCTTCTTATTGCCCTACACTTTGTGTATTCAAGTGTTGTTGCTCGGATATCTCTAGAGGGGCAATTTTCTTGTCTTGTTCATCAATAGTTACTTTATCCCTTTTTAGTTCCTCCAAAATTTTGGATGTCTTTTTCTCAATCTCCTTTTCTACTTTAACTTTACCCTCCTTCTCCATGCTCATAAGAGTATTCAATCTTTGTTTTGTTTGGAACTCTTGAGCTCGTCTTTGATATATCTTTATCTTTTCTTCTTCAGTGATAGAGGATACAATATTGTAAAGGGCCTATTGTCTCATATCCTCATCTATTTCTATGGATTTCTCTCTCTTTTGTCTCAAAATACCAACCAAAATTTATGGAATCTAGTCCAAGATGTCAATCAAAGGAAAATAGTACATCATTAAATACATGGCTATTACTTTTTCAATAGTCCTTTGATCTACACAAGGTATTTCTAAATAGAGATATCCTATCTCCTTTAGGATTCCATACTCCACAATTCCATCAAGGAATGCATCCAATTGACGAGACTCATGTGGAGGTGCCACTAAAGAAGATTTATTGGTTTTCTTTTCTTTCCTCTCCAGTTTAGAGGTTTCCTCTTCTTCTTCTTCTTCATCACCATACTCTACATTTACTGGTTCCATTTTCTTTCTCTTTGCCTTTTTTTTAGGTCTTTATTGTTTATTCCTTGCATCCTTTTTTTGTATTGAGCTTTAGAAGTTGCCCTTCTTCTAGTAGAGGAAGTTTGGAGAGATCTAGAAGGTTGTAGAGCAGTGGTGGTGGCAGATGTGGACCTACTAGTCCTTCTTGGTCCTTGCAAGTTTTGTAGAGGAGAGGAAATAGTCCAAGGATTCACCACAACTTGATTTTCAACATGTGGCTCATCTTTGATTTATTCTACCATACCCCTTTTATTATTCTTATCCATTAATTATTTATAGGTTCCAAATATTCCCAAAAAAGGGTCTCTTGGTTTGTAGAGTAGAGTATCAACAAGATCAATAATTTCTTGTTCAATGACCTCATAAGGCAGTTGTGAGATCTAGATAGTTCTTGGCTCTACAACCTCCATGTAGCAATAATATTTGTTAGCTAGAAAAGTAATCTTGCTTTCATATTTTGTAGCTAAGATGGATGGGATTTTATATCTATATTGCATCTCATCTTGTAAGGTTTTGAAGAAAATCCCATACATTGTGTTGTAGTTCTCATCGTTCACAAAACTTCTCATGTGAATCCTAATCTAATTGGAAACTAGAAAGGAATTATCCTAGATTCTACCATTTAAAGTACACAATTCATTTACGAAAAAGAACATTAAACAAATGATCAAGGATCAAAACCTGAAGATGTATTTGGTCTCCTTGGTTCTTTTTAGGTTTTCAAACAGTTGTTCACTAAACAATTAACATAGGTCAAAGTTGGCTAATTCCTCAATAATTTGGTACATAGCATGGATTGCGGTACTAGTTGTTGAACCTTCTTTGTTTGTGCAGTAAATTTTGTAGGCAATGTTCATGGAACCATATTGGACGACTAAATCAATAATGACATTCACACTGATGGTTCTCTTGTTAAACTTTGCACCAGTCAACTTTGTAACCTCATAATTTTTTGTATCCTTCATCACCAGGACAAGTCTGATGGAACACAGTCTAGTAATAACCCTAATATCATCCTTGGTGATCAAATAGGGTTTATCCAAATAGATTAATTCATCATGAATTCCACTCAAGACAGTTCTTACCCATTTATGGTTGTTACAAAAATTAGGAAAATCTTTCCACACATCTATCTCTCTTACCACAAAATTTGTATAATCTTGTTTATAAAGGCTAAGGTCATCCATGAGCTCATGTTAGACTACTTCAAACTTGCTATGATCAATTTCATTAAAATTAGAGTGAATAAATACTCTCACATCTTCTGTGTGAACTATGTTTGTTGGAACACAAGAGAATGCTTGGTATTTGTCATTTGCTACAACTTTAAAAGAAATATTCTTGTGCTTTGATCTCAGATTTTGAGATACCTCAAACAAATGCAAAGTTGACATTAAAATTTATTTTACTTCAAAACCTAGGTTTGAAAAAATAATTTGGAAGAATACCTTTGTAGATTGTTGCTAAGTTTTTGCCTTTTGCACTTTTAAAGTCTTGAATGCTTTCTTCTCTTCCTTAACTCTTGATCTCACTTGAACACTTTTAAATGAGACCAACTTTGACTAATTAGGACTAAGTAATCTTCTCATCTACCCTAACACTCTGCAACTAGTTCATTTGTCTTTGGAATTTTTTTTCTTATATCCATTATTTAATGTCATCACAGGGACACATAATCACTTGAAAATCTTCAACTAAAAGTGTTTTTGCTCATGCTTTATAGGGGATTAAAATATTTGTATATTACAACTCCCCCTGAGTCAATATTGTTGGCAACAACAAAGAAGGAAAACTGAGAGGTGGGGGGGGGTGAATCAATTTTCACTGGATTAAACAAATTAAGCACAATCTCAGATCTGATCAACTGCAGTAAAAAGAAAGATGACAACAATGATATCGATACACATAACAACGATATTTTGATGTGGAAAACCCGATAAAGGGAAAAACCATGGTGTGAACCTACCCACAATAAGATGATACTCTTTAGTAGTATGTGAAAACATTAAAATGGGAATGCACATGCATTTAGGCACACTTCCTAGAGCTCATTGCTCAAATTACAATGACCCAGAAGGCTCCAACCCTCAGGGAAGGTTCACTACCATGCAAAGAAATTCAGACTACAATCTAAAAAGAATGAACTACAAAAATAGCATTTGCTAATGCCTGATGACAGTTTCGCTTAAGCTCAAATGTCCGCCCTTCACTAATCTCTGCTCAACACACCACACCAAAAGATGAATTCACTTGATTGCACATAAACCACTTTCTGATAATGCAGACTCAACAATTATCACCAAATTACATGAATATTACACCAATTTATACAAGTCATCAGCCTTGACTACAAGGTCGACCAAACCCTTAGCACCTAATTACAAAATTACATCACATGATACATAAATCAACCATCATGCCAATACAATGTCATAGACAACATACCATGGACCTAAATCAACTCCTCAAACACGCACCACCACCAGAAATCTCACCAAGATCAACCGTCACATTATATTACCAAAAATACTGCATAACATGAAGAATATCACCGGACCCAAAAAATCTTAAACTCCCACAAGAATCAATGCAGACCACAAAAAAAAAAAGGAAATGATTAGGAAACACCATCAAGATTGTTAGAACCATGCACAATAGCTGCACCGACACCACTTATTCAAATCTTCATCGATCAACACACTAACACTCAAGAATACTTAACAACAACAACTCGGATAAGAAAGATAGCTTTCGGAGCACCAAATCATGAACCATCTGAAATCAAGATACACACGAACATCCTAAACATTCTCCCAAATCTGCAACACAAGATATGATCATATCGGAGCACAATGGATGCAACACCAGAACACGACAACACTGAGCATTGAAAACTAATCTCCATATCAGAATCTATAACTTGATCAAATCATCACATAGCAACATGAAATCAACACTGAATCAAATAGAAATACTTCATTACTAAAATCACAAATTCACTCTAGCACATCTGCAACATGCCAACCGAAACAACCAAGCCAACTTACTGCAACATCAAAAAACATGAATATGTTGACATCAATGACAACAACATATCCTAGCAACAAAAATGTCTAACAATCTCTCCCTTTGGCACTGATGAAAACATATGAATGTGAAAAACAATCAATGTAAAGGAATAAATCAACACCAAAAAATTCTAACAAACTCCCCCTTAGATCATGCACACAAAGCTTCAAAGATAAGGTAGTTTTTCACATGCTTCTCTCCCCCTTTGATGAAAATGCCAAAGACATAAACAGATCAAGCTTATCTCCCACTATGAAGGACAATCTCTCCCCCTTAGGATAAAGTCATAGCTCCAAACAACACACTACTACTTCGGCTAAGTAGCAACACCAACTCACCAACCTCGATAAGAAGATAAGACTGTGAAGTCCACCGAATTGATGCATCTCAATGCACCCAATTCTCATCAGGAGGGGCATAGAACCCTAACTTGTCTCTCAAATACACAAATATATCTATAGGCAAAGGCTTAGTGAAAATATCTGCAATATGATATTTTGTAGATACATACTCCAATTTAACTTCCTCATCACTAACTTTCTCCCTCAAGAAATGATACTTAATTGATATATGCTTTGTTTTAGAATGTAGTACCAGATTCTTGGAAATGTTAATAGCACTTGAATTGTCACTGGTAGATAACAGTAGGCTCATCATACACAACTCTAATGTCTTTCAACATTTGCTTCATCCAAACTACCTGAGTATAGTTTCTAGCAGCAACAATGTATTCAACATCAGCAGTAGATAGAGATATAGCATCTCGTTCTTACTTTCCCACGAAACCAAATTCTTCCCCAAAAAGAAAGCTCCACCGGTAGTGCTCTTCTGGTCATCAACATCACCTACCCAATCAGCATCAACATAGGCACACAACATGAAATCATCATTCTTCAGACACCACAACCCATAATCAACTATTCCCTTCAAACATATGAAAATCCTCTTCACAGAAGTAACATGAGTCTCTTTAGGATCAGCTTGAAATCTGGCACAAAGACATACAACATGCATAATATCTGGTCTAGTTTGAGTTAGGTACAACAGTCCACCACCAATAGATCTATATAAAGTCTAATTTACTTAATGATGTTCATCTTGCTTAAACAACTCGCATCCAAACACCATAGGAGTTCCAACAGGTTTAGAATTGGCTAACCCAAATTTCTTCAACAGTTCCTTCACATACTTAGATTGAGAAATGAAAATACCTTTACTGGTCTGATTAATTTGCAATCCTAAGAAGAATTTCATCTCACCTATCATAAAAATCTCATATTCCTTTTTCATATCATCAACAAACTTCATACTCAAATCATCATCACCACCAAAAATAATATCATCCACAAATACTTCAACAATCAAAATGTTATCATTCTCAACCTTAAAGTATGTTATTGTCAACAATACCTTTACAAAATCCCAACCTCATCAAATACTTATCTAATCTATAATACCAGGCTCTAGGGCTTGCTTCAGTCCATACAATGCTTTCTTCAATATGCATACCATATCTCCCTCATTTGATAGTCAAAATCCTTCCAGTTGCTCAATGTAGACATCCTCCTCAAGATCACAATTCAAAAGGTTGTCTTGACATCCATCTGATATACCTTGAAATTATTGTAAGCAACATATGCAAGCAACAATCTAACAACTTCAATTCTATCTACAAGAGAAAAAGTTTCTTCTTAATCAATACCTTCCATATGAGAGCATCCCTTACATACCAATCTTTCTTTATTTCTCACCACTTCACCAACTTCATTCAATTTATTTCAGAACACCCACTTAGTACCAATCACATTCTTGTCTTTAGGTCTCGGAACAAGATCCCATGTGTTATTCTTCTCAATTTGATTAGACTCTTCCTCAATAGCTTTTATCCGGTTCTCATCCTTGCATGCTTCAGTAACATCTTTAGCCTCAATCTTAGAAATCACGCACATCTCTTTAGTAGTAAGTCTTCTTCTAGTCATCACACCTTTATTCTTATCATCAATAATATAATTCTCAGAATGATTCAATTTCACATACCTTGGTGTCTTCGGATTTTTCTAATTTTCAGGCTCTTGAACTTCTTCACCGACAGTAGCAATATCCAGATTAACTCTCTCTACCATATTATTTTGCTTCAGGATCTCAGTCTATGTAGACTTTGAAACAATATCCTAATTATCAATCTCATATCCACATGTTCTGATCTACTTCCCATGACATTCATGAACCTTCACATTTGCACTTTCCACTATCTTCTTCAGCCTCTTATTATAGCACCGATAGGCCTTGCTCTTAGTAGAATATCCCAAGAAGATTCCTTCATCACATCTTGTATCAAACTTTCCTATATCCTCATCTCTTTTGATATAACATTTACTTTCAAAAACTCAGAAATATCTAACTGTAGGAACATGAACAAACCATAGCTCATAAGGAGTCTTATCGAAATCACCTGTTATATGCAACCGGTTGAATGTGTAAACAACAATACTAATAGTTTCCTTCCAAAAGGTTTGTGCAACATTTCCTTCAATCAACATCATTCTAGCAACATCCAAGATTGTTCTGTTCTTCCTTTCAACAACTCCATTTTGCTGAGGAGTTTTAGGAGCAGATAACTGTCTTCTAATTTCATCCCTCTCATAGAATTTATCAAATTCATCGGATGTGAATTCTCCTCCCTTCTCAGATCTCAGACACTTCAACTTCAACCCTGTTTCAGTCTCCACCTTTGCTTTGAATATCTTGAATTTCTCCAATGCTTTAGATTTCTCCCTTAGAAAAGTCACCCACATCATTCTAGAGTAGTCATCAATCACTAACATGAAATACCTATCACACCGCATACTTCTCACTCTTGTAGGACCACACAAGCCAATATGCACAAGATTCTATATACCATTAGATGTATATAGCTTACTCTTAAATTGTGTTCTCGTTTGCTTTCCTAACTGACATTCCTTACACAACGGATTAGAAGGCGTCACAATCTTAGGCAAATCTCTAACAACTTGAGTAGAACCTATCCTTATAATGCAGTCAAAATTAACATGACACATCCTCCTATGCCATGACCAACTTTCATCAATTTGAGCAATCAAACAACTTTTCTCATTGACATTCAAGTGAAAGATATTACCTTTATTTTTAGTCCCTATTGCAATCTCTATACCAGAGGCATTTAGAATCTTGCATTTACCATTCTTGAATTGAAAATCATATCCCTTGTCAACCAACTATCCAATACTCAAAAGATTATACTTTAAACCTTCAACATATAAGACATCATCAGTATTATTCTCAACATCAAAAGATATAGAACCTCTACCATGAATCACACAAGCTTTATCATCTCCAAATATTACTATACCACCATCATACCTTTCCATATTCACAAATTTACTTTTATCACCTATCATGTGATGTGAAAAACTATTATCAATTACCCATTCATCTTTCTCTTCAATCTTAGCAGCTAAAGCTTTCTCCTTAACAATGAAGCTTGTAGGATTCACTAGTACCAGATCATCTTCCTTGATAGCAATAAATACAAATTCATCTCCTGAATTCCCATTGTTTGATTCCTCATCTGTGACACCTTCATCAACAACATAATAGCATCTCTTCTTATTTTTGTACTTCTGGTAGGGCTTATAAGGCTTGTCATACTTATCATGCTTCTCATATCTATCATGTTTATCAAATCTATCATGTCTTTCAAATTTTTCATGCTTATCATACCTAGACATACTTTCAGGACACCTAGAAACAAAATTTCCTATCTTATTACAAGAAAAACATTTTAAAGGTAACTTTCCATCATACTTACTAGCTCCCTTAGGTAATCTCTGAGAAATGAGTGCTTCAAGCTCATCCAACTATCTTGCTCTTCCATCTCTCTCATCTCTCTTTCATATCTTGAAATCCTAGATAAACTCTCTCCCGAATCATACAACTGTTTCCCGGAGGCTTTAAATACAGTCTCAGATTTTCCATGTGATTCTCCAAATTCTCTGGACTCAAATGCAATTAGCTTACAAACCAACATATCTCTTGTCACAGTAGTCACACTCTGGATCTCATCAATAGCAACAACTTTAGCTTTATAAGCAGAAGGCAAAGATCTCAACACTTTAGCAACAATCTCATCTTCCTTAAAATTTCCATTGGCACATCTGATGTTCATAACAAGTTCATTCACTTTATCCATAAAAGATGTTATGTTCTCATCTTCTCCCATCTTCAATGTCTCATATTTTCCCTTCAAAATTTTCAACTTAGTAACTTTAACTTGTGCATCTCCTTCATACAAGACCTCTAGCTTTTTCCATATCTCATATGCAGTCTTCAAACCCATCACATTAGTCATCTCTAAATCGGTCAAATCACTCAACAATGCTTCCTTAGCCCTTATGTTATGTTCATCTTCCTTGATTTCATCAGCAGTAACCGGTCCATTCAGAGGAACATTGTAGACATTCTTTGTAATCTTCCAATAATCTTCTCCAAGACACTTCAAATGAACTTCCATCCGGTCCTTCCATACAGTATAATTATTTCCATCAAATCTAGGACTCTCCTTCTTGAACACATAGGTTTCCATCCTGGATCTCCTCAAGCGATTAAGCTTCTTCCGGAGGCTCTAGCTTTGATATCACTTATTAGTAACAACAAAGAAGGAAAATTGAGAGGGGGAGGGGGGGGTGACTCAATTTTCACCAGATTAAACAAATTGAGCACAATCTTAGATTTTATAAACTGCAACAAAAGGAAAGATGACAACAATGATATCAATACACATAACACCAATATTTTGGTGTGGAAAAACCGGTTAAAGGAAAAGCCATGGTGGATACCTACCCACAATAAGATGATACTCTGCAGTAGTATGTGAAAATATTACAATGGGGAATGCACATGCATTCAGGCACACTACCTAGAGCTCATTGCTCAAATTACAATGACCCAGAAGGTTCCAACCCTCAAGGAAGGTTTACTACTATTACCCTCCATATTTTCACTTGCACTATGTCTCTCGCATCCTCAAATATGGAGTGTTTATTTAGTCTTACCTTGTATAACTCTTGCTTTTGGCCTTATTAATTTTTTCCCCATTTGTTGAACCTGTCGGGTGAACCTTTGCAAAGTTCAAAGTTCAAGTTCAACCAGAGCGGGTTGTATCGTGGCTTTAGTTTTATAAGTTTAAGGTCTCTGTAATTTTTGTCATTGAAATTGAACTTTTGAACCTTTTCATAGTTCAAAGTTCAAGGTTCAAAGTATTGTAATGTTAGATCTTGTATGTCTTAAGTCCAGTTCTTGTAGCGAATAAGCCAAAGTATTCTGGTGTCTTTGTCTTGATTTATTATTGTTGTCCTTTTGAACTTGAACCATTGAACCACTTCTCGGAGGGTTCAAAGTTCAAAGTTCAATGATCAAAAGCTTTGGAGATAAAAGTGGTGAAGCATCAGCAACAATTATATAGGAAATATTCTTAATTTAAAAGGTGAACCTCGAAGAAAGGGAACGTGATGTAAGGCCGTACTTGGAGAGGTAATCATTTAAAAGAAAGATATGAAGGGCATAGATTTGAAATTAATGAGTTGTCATAATTCGATCTTTTCAAAGTAAGTTGACACGAATACCCCTGCAGTTGCAAATCATAGAAAAATGTGTGCCCGATTTTTAGGCTAGTTCTCTAGATTTTTTAAATAGCTATTTTGCCTAATTCACTTGCCCAATTTGGTAAGTAGACAATTTACGTAGGAGATATTTAGGTTCTTATTCCTTTAAATCCAGAGCTCTTCATGAAAGGTGAGTCAAAATTCTCTCACTTATGTGATTTTGTGAATAGAAAGATTTAATTTGTAGTTCGACTTGTTCTACTCTTTCTTGCTCCGTCTCCTGTTTGTGAAATTCAAAATGAGACCCACATTTCCCAAGATAGACCAAAGTTTTGGGTTAGTTTGTTCTCTACCTAAACTAGGGGATACCTTTCCGCCTTCAATAGATTTAGGAGAATTTAATGCAAGGGCATGAAACCCCACTAATTCTCCCTTAATCCAAAAGATTTTAGATAGTGGGTTAGTAGAAGCAACATTTTTTCCTCTAGCTCTGTTATGCCCTGAGTTGGTTTGGGAGTGCATGAATAGATATGACCATGCTGAAAGGTGTATAAAAGGTGCAAATGGTGAAATTTTTCTCAAGATCAATCGATAAAATATTGCTGTGGTAATGAAGATCCCATAGAAAGAGCAGTATGAAGATTGGACAATGGGTAAGTCTCAAGGGCTCTTCTTTGAGAAGAAATCCACCTACAGAAGTATCATTGCGAGAAACTGGTTGCTGAAGTTTCAAAGGGGAGGTTCTCAGTTGCCAAGACCATTAACGCTAGAAAATCTAATCAAAGAAGTGAGGGATATAGTCATCATATTACATGGAATAAGGGGAAATTAAATTGCCTTTTATTGGGAGGACTAGATGTACTTTTTCATTCAGGTCGTTCTTGCTGATAACAGATACATTGATTGGGCTGAGTTGATAGCAGACATATTACATGAGGGTTTGAGTTTCTTTGGTAATAATTTTTTTTTATGTCCTCATATCTTTTATATTGTTTAGCACATTTCAGGCCATGGGCTGGTTTGTATCATGGAGCATGGGTAGATGGTATGAAGATATATGAATATTACCCACATTTATAGCAATAGAGGTCATGTGAAAATTATCGCAAGTTGCATGATGTGTTTTTAGGCAGATTGGTATATGAGCTAAGGGGAAATATTCATAAAAGGTTATCTGATGAAGCCATGCAATTGATAAGTACTTATGGTAGTTTTTTCATACAATTCCCAAGGTTTACCTATCTAAGGGTAGGAGGTTTCGAAGGAGAGCCTTATAAGTTGCCAATGTATGCATTTGATAGGTAGATTCTTAAAAAGATATGTAGACAACTTGCCTGCATTGACAAGAAATACAAAGCTAAACAATAATCAAGTGTCTCATTTCCCATTTAATTGGCGTATTTCATTTATAATATTGTCTCTGATTCCCTGAATTTGGTGTTGGAATTTAAGAAATTGAATTTTCAATTGTATGTACCTCGAGAAAATTTTGATGCCAAAGGTTTTGCTGTTGTGCATTTAACATTGAGAAAGGATTTCACACATGTGCCAAATATTGAAGACTTTTGGGCTGATTGTTGTGATGAATTTGAAGTTAGGAAAAGAGCACATCTAAGGTTCACTATAAAACAAATTGAAGCTTATGATTTGAAGATGAATCTCTCCAATGTTGAGGAGGATGATGATGAATTGATTGATCCTCAGTTTGTGGACAATAGACAAGAGGGCATGATTCCAGAAATAGAGTGGGATAAAGATGAAGAAGATCACATTCAAGTCAAAACATTCCCAGACATCAGAAGAACAAAGAGATGGCTAAGAGAGAAAATAATAGGAAAGAGTTCCAAAAAAATTTCAACTTCATCCACTGAATTCCCATTGGCTAACTCTCATGTTACACTTTGTGTTGCAAGATCGTCTAGAACACAGGCTAAAGTCAATTAGATTGCTAGGCCAGTGAAAATAAAAAAAAGGAACTAGCTTCTACTAGGACCACCAAGGTTAGAACCAGAAGAAAAATTAAGGAATCTCCTGCAGATATAGAGGTGGTGGATTTAGAAGTCTCGCCTGAGATGGATAACACTTTGACTCATTTAGATTCAGAAGTACATGATATTGATAATGCAAGTGGTAATCAACAGGTGGATGATACAATAAATATTGTTACCACATTAGTGGTAAGGAAGGAAAAGGAAGCATAATCTAGCTCTGACAAACCCCCTACGTGCACTGGCCCCCTGTGGTTATAAAATACTCTAAGCAGCAAGAAAAGGCATTTAGTTCCTGTCTCGGTTCCGCTAGAAGACATGGTGAGAAAGTGCCTCTAGGAAAAACTCCTAATGTGAAGAAGCTAAAAACTATTTCCAAAATTGATTTTGATGTTGATAGTGGGAATAGGATTGCGGAGATAGCACGCCCATTGACAAATGAGAAAGAAGATAATCCTATGGCTTGAGATTTTACCATCGAAAAAGTGAATATTGGAACTACTTCTTGAGCCATAAATGTTTTTCATCTTCAAGCTTCAACGAAAAATATTATAACGAGGACTTGGAAAGATGAAAAAGACAAAAGGGAACCAAAAGAATCTTTAAAACAAATGGTGAAATACATTGATACAATCCATGGACCGGATCCCCAACTAGGGTCTGAACAACCAACACTCTTCGACCCAAAATCTCCTGGTAATCAGAAGTTGCTTATAGAAGTACAGAGGAATAAAATGGTGCATGTGGTGTTCCTTGAGTGGTTGGACATGATCATTTGGAATCTGAGCAAGGTATATGATGATGCTGCTGGAGTCATCCGAGAATTGGAAAAATAAATCACAACCTGAAAAATAAGGAAGCCAAATGGGCCCGAACTATAGCTCAAATGGAGGATTTTCAAGAGCATGGTGTAATGAAGTTCCTTGTAGAGAAGCCTTTATAGGGATTTGATGACAATGTTTTGTATGTCTGCATAAAGAACATTGAATGGACAAATTCAGTGATAAAATAGGGGTATGAGGAGTTTGTAAAGCTTAGTTGAGAATTGTCTGAACTAGTGCAAAGCATGCTTAATGACCTGAAATGCATAGTGGTGAAATACATGAAGGAGGATGGACAAACTGTTGAGATTGCTGATGCCATATAAGCAAATCCTTTGGAACACAAATTGATATGGTTAAGAGTGCAATGATGACCACCAAGAATGATTTCTCTACCATTGCCAAAATTGAATCCTTGTTGTTCTTATACATCGACCAATTGAACAATCATGCAAATAAAGTAATATAGGTGCATCGTGATAAGGAGGACAATAAATCTTACACGTAGGCATTTCAAATGTACCTTTTATCCAGCAATTCACGAAAAACGTTCAAAGAGTGGAAGAAAGATCAAGTTGGTCATCTGCTGTCGTGAAACTGAAAACTGTTTTTATGCCATTTCCATGTTTACTTTGTTCTCTGCTATGTTTAGTTAAGGAACTATTTTATAAATCAGTTTTTAAAATTGTTTACTCACCCTCGGGTAGAGAAGTGTAACTCTGTGGTTACCGGGTGGTTGAGGTAGGAAGATTTGACTATATATTTCTGGTGAAAAGATTTTGTAAAGGTCTAAGAAATTTTGTTTGTGTGCTGAAGTAAGCTCTGAAATACTTTGTGTATTATCTGACTGTGGGTAGGCTTCCCACCATGGCTTTTCACTTTACCAGGTTTCCACCTATAAATCTTGGTGTCATGTGGATGGTATTTATTCTATGAAAACTATTTATGCTTAATTGGGTTAACTGCTATTCCGATATTAATGTTTTGCGTTCCGATATTAAAAGTTTTAATTACTAATGGTTCCGATAATTGGTGACAACTGATTCACCCCCCAGTTTTTTTCTGGTTATTTGAACTATCTAACAATTGGTATCAGAGCTTTGGTCCTCTCTGCAGAAAGATTAAGCGCTTGAGGAAGATCCTATGGTGACTAATAGTTCAAGTTCATCCAGTTCATTTGGAGCTATCTTTTGGAGAGATATTTTAAGGCTTGATGGAACATATTACACAGTATGGAAGATTCAGATGGAGACTCATCTGAGATGTCTTGGCAAGGAGATTTGGGAGATCACACAGAATGGTGTCACACCTTATAATTTGACATCTGGCAATCCTCCTCCGCCAAAATTGGATAAGGAGCTTGAGAATGATTGTAGAGAAATAGAAGCCCTCTTGTCTGCACTTTCTAATCAACAAATAATGAGATTGACAGACAAATCATATGGAAAGGCTGTATGGGATAAGTTGGAGACTCTTAATGAAGGTGAATCTATAGTAAAGATTGCTAAACTTGATGGCTATTGGGTGAGATATGAAAACTTGAAGATGGAAGAAGATGAAAGGATCATTGCATTCATGGAAAGGGTAAATGAGATTTTTATGGGAATTCAATGTTGTGGTGGAACTCTGAGCGAAGGTGAAATTGTTTCTAAAGTCCCGAGAGCCCTACCACCGGCTTACAAAATGAAGGTTACTGCTATTAATGAATTGAGAACAATGGCTAATACATCTATGAAAAAAGATACATGGGTTGGGAAATTATCTTCTTTTGAGCTTGAAGAATTTGGACCTTCTCGAGCTGTGAAGTCTGAACTTGCTTTTCATGCATCTGCATCAGCAACCGACAAGCAAGATTGGAGAGCTTTATATGCAAACGAATTAGATGATATGAAGAGAGAAGATGAAGAATTTGAGCAACTTGAAGCACTATTTGCTAGAAGAGTACCTAAAGGACCGACAAGAAGTAAGTATGAAGGAAAAACACCTTTTAAATGTTTTGCATGTAATAAGATTGGTCATTTTGCATCTAGATGTCCTGAAAGGCATTCAAGATTTGTAGATAGAGTTAGAAGAACTTTTAAGCCCGACCCTGGATATCAGAACAAGTATAAATACAAGAAAATTTAGAGACAACTCATGCTACATAGAAGATGAGGAAAGCATTATTGATTCTGGTGATGAACCGACAGAAGACTCTGCTAGTGGTTCTGAAAATCGGAACGAATGGGTATTCCTGGCTATAAAGGAAGATGTTTCGGCACTGAAAGATAATGTACCAGAAGAGAAGGAACTTGCTACTAAAATTGAAGACAAGAATGAATGGGTAATTGACAGCGGTTGTTCACATCATATGACTGGAGATAAAGGAAAGTTTCTATCTTTGCCAGAATTTGATGGCGGTCTGGTTAGAATTGGAGATGACAAAGCATGTATGATCAAAGGAAAAGGAACTATATCATTGGATGGTAAGAAAAATACTGACAATTTTTATTATGTTGAAGGTTTAAGACATTAATCTTTTGAGTGTAGGACAACTGATGGATAAGGGATTTCAATTACAGTTCAAGAATGGAAAATGAAAAATCATTAACAGATCTGGTTTGGAGATTGCAACTGGTACACAAACAAAAGGTAATATATTTCATTTGAATTTTGGTGAGAAGACATGTTTGATTACATAAATTGATGAGAGTTGGCTATGGTATAAAAGGCCGTGTCATGTGAATTTTGATTGCATTGTGAAGATCAGTTCAACTAAGGCAATTAGAGATATACCTAAGATTATGAAGCCCTATAATCCGGTATGTAAAGAATGCCAAATGGGTAAACATGTCAGAACCTCTTTTAGTAGTATACAAGATAAATCTAATGATGTTCTTGATCTAGTTCATATTGATTTGTGTGGCCCTACTAGAGTTAAAATTTTTCAAGATGATAGATATTTCATGCTAATCATTGATGATTATTCTAGAATGATGTGGGTTACTTTTCTAAAAGAAAAATATGAGGCATTTCAAAAGTTTAAAATATTTAAGGTGAAAGTGGAAACTGAGACATGATTGAAGATTAAATGCTTGAGGTTAGATCATGGTGGAGAATTCACATCCGGCGAGTTTAAATTTTTTTTTGAGAAACGTTGTATAAGAAGACAATTTTCTGCTCCCTGGACACGTCAGCAGAATGAAGTTGTGGAAAGGAAGATCATAACTATCTTGGATGCTACTAGAACAATGATGATGGAAGCTATTCTACCTCATATCTACTGGAGAGAAGCAGTGAGCACAATGGTTTATACATTCAACATAGTACATATCAAAGGAGAAACTGGTAAGACACCTTATGAATTATGGTTTGTCAATACACCTACAGTTAAGTATTTTAGAATATTTGGTAGTAAATGTTATATCAGAAGAGATGATATCATTGGCAAATTTGATCCTAGTTGTGATGAAGGCATATTTCTTGGTTATTCTAATGAAAGCAAGGCATATAGATGTTATAACAAGAGATTACAGAGAATTGTGGAGAGTGCTAATGTCAAAGTAGATGAGCTGAATAGAGGTCAAATTAGAGTTTATGAGAAGGAACCGATAGTAGAAATGATTATATCTGAATCGGTAGCACCTTTACCAAAACATAATGTTGAACCAGTTACTCCAATAGTATCAAAAAATTCTACACTAACTGAAGAACCAGGAAGAGGAACAGAGAGTCAGAAGACTCCCAGGTATGTGAGATTGAATCATTCAAAAGATTAGATCATTGGGGATAAGAACAATGGAGTGATGGCAAGAAGAAGATTGACAACTAATGAGGTATGCTTAATTTCACAAGTTGAACCAGTATCAGTAGTTGAGGCATGTAAAGATGAACATTGTTTGAAAGCTATGGAAGAAGAATTAGATCAGATTAAGAAAAATAATACATGGACTTTGGTTCCCTGACCTATAAATAAAAATGTTATTAGAACTAAATGGGTTTTTAAGAATAAATTGAATGAGGATGGTAAAGTTATAAGAAATAAGGCTAGATTGGTTTGTAAAGGATATTCTCAGAAGGAAGGAATTGATTATGGAGAGACTTTTGCACCTGTAGCTAGGATTGAAGTTGTAAGATTATTTCTTGCCTATGCTGCTTATAAAAACTACAAGGTTTATCAGATGGATGTTAAATGTGCATTTTTGAAAGGGGATCTTCATGAGGAAGTTTATATTGAGCAACCTAATGGTTTTTCACTATCAGATGATACAAACATGGTTTGCAAGTTAAGGAAAGCTTTATATGGATTGAAACAAGCACCTAGAGCTTGGTATGCAAGGTTGGATAAACATCTTTTGAAGCTTGGTTTTACTAAGGGTAATGATGACAATAATTTATATTATAAAATCACTGATGATGATATACTGATTATTGAAGTATTTGTTGATGACATTATTTTGGGAGGTGAAGATAAGTTATGCATAGACTTTTCTAAGAATATGGAGAAAGAATTTGAAATGTCTATGATTGGAGAGATGCAATTTTTCTTAGGTTTGCAGATTACTCAGACTGACAAAGGTATTTTTATTTGTCAAACTAAGTATGCTAAGGAATTTTTGAAGAAATTTGGTATGGGAGATTCTAAACCGATAAGTACTCTTATGGCAAGTGAGAAATTGACAAGAAAATATATTTCTACATCGGTAAATCCTACAAGATACAAATATATGATTGGAGGTCTTCTTTATTTGACTCAGACTAGGCCTAACATAATGAATGATGTTTGTATTGTATCAAGATTTCAAAGTGATCCTAGAGAAAATCACGAGAATGTTGTAAAAAGGGTTTTTAGATACTTGCAAGGTACATCAGAATATGGTTTGTGGTACCCTAAGGATGATAACTTTACATTATATGCATATACAGATGCAGATTGGGCTAGAGATGTTGATGACCAAAAAATTACTTCTGGTGGAGCTTTCTTTCTTGGAAATAAACTTGTTTCATGGATCAACAAGAAACAGTCATGTACTTCTTTATCTACTGCTGAAGTTGAGTATGTTACTGTTGCTACCAACTGTACACAATTTCTATGGATGAAGAAAATTTTGAAGGATATAAAGGTGGATAACTCTACTGCTATTGACATATCAAAGAATCTAGTATTTCATTCTAAGATAAAGCACATATCTATCAAGTACAAATTTTTGAAGGAAAAGGTGGAAGCAAATAAAGTTAGATTGTTTTATGTGAACACTAAAGAGAAGATTGCAAATATTTTCACTAAACCTTTGCCTAAAGAATCATTTGAGTATCTGAGAGATAGATTAGGGGTTTATACCCCTTCGACAGAGACTTGATTGATGCAGTTTGGCATTAGTCTGGTATGAATTATTAGAGATACTATTCATTCCGACACTAATTTGGGGATGCTACTACTTAGGGGGAGTAGTTAGCTTTGAGTTTCAATGATTTAAGTTTTTGCTTTGATATTTTTGTCAGATTTCTGGCATTGATGTCAAAGGGGGAGAGATATTGACGTGAAAAAGAAAAACTTAAGAAGTTGTATACATTATAAGGAGAGATAAATTTATAGGGGGAGAGATATTGAAGTGAAAAAGAAAGGGAGAGATATATGTATAAATCAGAGAAAAAGAAAGGGAGAGATATATGTATAGGGGGAGAGATATTGATGTGAAAAAGAAAAAGGAAGAGATAGATATATATTTTAGAGCTTTACGGAGATATCATTCATAGGGGGAGTTTGGTCCTTGTTTTAGAACCTCATTGCTATATCTTTGAATGAGAGACTTGTTAGGCATTTCTTGGTATTTAGATGTTTTTCACATCTAGTGTTGCCATCAATGCCAAAGGGGGAGATTGTTGGCCATTTGGTGGAATTGATTATGTGTTGCATTGATGTTTTGTCATTGATGCCAACACTAGCCATTTGGATGCTTACCGACACCCTTTTGGTCCTGGCAGGATGAGTGGTTTCTGGTTGGTTTGGATCCAACATGATCCGATATGGTTTGGTTATGGAATTGGCTTATTCATGATACTCATGTTCATATTTAGTAAGTTGGTTTTGGTCTGGTGATTAGATACTATCCTGTTTGCTTGGAAGCTTAGCTTCTGGTTCCGACGAGGGTTTCATCAGCAAAGATCTCAATGAAGATCTTTGATGATATGCATAAGTGATGTTGGTACAGTTTCTTGTGGAGTTTCAGGATGATGTTGGTGATTATGTTAGAGACTTGGTGGATGAAGATAATTTCTTTAGTGTGTGGACCTATATTGGGTCCCAGTTGATCTAGGTTATGGACCAACTTAATGTAACGTGTGGATTGGACCTCTCAATGTGTTTCTGGGATGTCTTATGTGTTGGATATTATTTGTTTTGTCTAAGGCCGACATGTTTTGTAATTATGTAATTGGTTTATTATCTGGTGGCCAACCTAATTGTTTATGGTTGAGGGTTTGTATATATGATGTAAGATCTCATTGTAAATCATCATGGTATATGATCATGATTATGGTCAAGGGATGTAATGTGCGAATAATGTAATATCATTCAGGCAGAGGATTCGGTTGATCATTGGAGATCAAATTGGTTTATGTAAGAGGATTTACTCCTCTGGTATTGAGCTTAACCAAAACTGTACTCAGGCATAGGAGATGCTATCTTTGTAGTTCAAACACTTCTTCGGATTATAGTCTAGATTTCTATGTAGTCAGTGAGACTCCTTTTGTGATGAGCAGTGCGCTCTAGGTTGTTGGCCTTCCTGCAAGAGCATGCCCCTCAATTTTAATTCACATACTTACTGCAGAAGTATTATATGACCGTGGGTAGGCTTCTCACCGTGTTTTTTCCCTTTACCGGGTTTTCCACATATAAATCTTGGTGTCATGTGGATAGTATTTATTATGTGATTACTGTTTATGCTTAATTGGTTTAACTGCTATTCCGATATTAAAAGTTTTAATTACTAATGGTTCCGGTAATTTGTGACAACTGATTCACCCCCCCCTCTCAATTGTCTTTCGGCTATTTGAACTATCTAACACAACTAAGAGGGGGGGTGAATTAGTTGTTAACATATTATGAAACTTTAAGCATACAAAACCTTTTACTGGAATGCATAAACGAAATACTGGAATAGCAGATATATCAATTAAGCACAAAAATAAATCATAAACCAAATACCATGCATCCACAACACATAACACCAAGATTTGTATGTGGAAAACCTGGTAAAGGGAAAAACCATGGTGGGAAGCCTAGCCACAGACAGATGATACTTCTGCAATAAGTTTGTGATTACAATAAGGGGCATGCACATGCATGAAGACCAATAGCCTAGAGCACTTTGCTCATTACAAAGGAGCCTCACTGACTACAAAAATATTCAGACTACAATCCGGAAATAAGAATGAACTACAAAAATAACATCTCTTATGCCTGAGTACAGGTCCAGTTAAGATCAATGCCAGAGGTCTTAAACCTCTTATACAAACCCAATTTGATCACCTGTGATCTACCAAAACCTCTACATATGATTACAACTTTATTTGCACATAGACAATTCCATAACCCATGACCACATGCCACAATCTACAAAGAGATCTTACATCATATTTATACCAACCCAGGACCTAAACAATTAGGTCGGCCACCTAAAAGATAATACAATAAATCTATTACATAAGCCCACAAACCAATGATAACATAAGTCAGCCTAAGATCGAAACAACATTAACCAAACAATAAATCCAACCGATAACACATCAGGAGCATCCACCAACACATTGCATAAATCGGTCCATAACCTAACAGAATAGCATTAGGTCCGGTGCTAAATACAACACCACCGATCAACATGAAAAAGAACAAGATAACCATCAACATCCTGAAAACCTTTTAGAAGCCGCACCAACACCACTTATCAAATCCATCAAAATATCTTCAATAAAGATCTGTCGGTACAACCCTTACCGGTAACCAAAAGGCTTACTAGAACATATGATAGCTTCCAAATCACCAAATCTTGAACCAACTGAATGTGACACGCATCTGAATAACATGAATGACCAAACCAAACCAATTCCATGATCAAGGAACATACCAGAGATAAATCTCATGATCATCATCAAAGTCCAACCACCCTACCAAAACACGGTAGATAACCAAAAAAGCTAGTGTTGACATCAATGACAAACATCAATGCAACACATAATCAATTCCTCCAAAGTGCCAATAGCTTGTCTTCAATTTGTTCTCTAATAAAGTGGTGTTGGAGAGCAATATGTTTGGTCCTTACATGGAAGATAGGATTCTTAACCAAGAAAATGACACTTTGATTGCCACAATACAAAGGTGTTGGATCTTGTTGAGGTAGCCCCAAATCTTCATGTAATCTTCTAAGCCTTAAGGATTATTTAGAGGCATTAGTGCATCCTTTATATTCAGCTTCGGTGGAACCAAGTGAAGTAGATTGTTGTTTCTTACTATTCCAAGAAATGACATCTGAACCAATAAATAAACAATATCCACAAGTAGATTTCCCATCATTGGGATCTCCCTTGGATCTGAATCAGTAAATCCTTTTAAAGTAAAACCACAATTTACATCATAAAATAAACCAACATTAAGAGTTCCTTTAATATATCTCAAAATTCTTTTTGAAACTTTAAAGCGAGTTTGTTGAGGTTTAGACAAAAATATAGAAACTAAACCCACACTGTAAGCAATATCTGGTCTAGTAAGAGTTAAATAATTTAAACTTCCAACTAATTGTCTATATAAAGTAGCATTAACTAAATGAGTATTTATATCAAGCATTAACTTTGTTCCTAATTCACTTGGAGCAGAAACATGATTAGCATCATTCATTTTAATTTTGTCTAAAAGATCTTGATCATATTTACTTTAAGGTAGAAAAATACCATTACTTGTTTGCAAAATTTACATTCCCAAAAAATAATGTAAAAGTCCTAAATCAGTCATTTGAAATTTTTTATTGAGTTGAAACTTAACTTCAGAAATCAAGCATTAACTTTGTTCCTAATTCACTTGGAGCAGAAACATGATTAGCATCATTCATTATAAACTTGTCTAAAAGATATTGATCATATTTACTTTAAGGTAGAAAAATACCATTACTTGTTTGCAAAATTTGCATTCCCAAAAAATACTGTAAAAGTCCTAAATCAATCATTTGAATTTTTTTATTGAGTTGAAACTTAACTTCAAAAATCAAATTATTGAAACTTGAAGTTAGAATTAAATCATCTACATATTAAATAATAATGACAATGTCATCTTCACTATGTTTAATATGTAAAGTTGGATCATTTTTACTTCTAATAAAATCTTGAGAAATAAAGAATGCATTAATCTTCGAATACTATTCCCTAGGAGATTGAAATTGATTTCTTTAACTTACAAACTAAATGTCCATTACCTTCCTTGACAAAACCTGGAGGTTGAGACATATAAATTTCCTCATGTAAATCACCATTTAGAAAAGAAATTTTAACATTCATTTGATGAATAGGCCAATTCATATTAGAAGCTAAAGCAAGAACAAGTTTAATAGTAGACATTTTAGCAATATGAGCAAAAGTTTCATTATAATCTAAGCCTTCAATTTGAGAAAAACCTTTAGCAACTAATATAGCTTTAAACTTAGTAACTTCATTATTTGCATTCAACTTGGTTTTATATAACCACTTACAAGAAACAATATTTTTACCTTGAGGTAAAGGAACTAAATCCCAAGTTTGATTAGCAATCAAAGTATCATATTCTTCTTGCATAGATTTTTGCCAATGAAGTTGATTTTTAGCTTTCTCAAAAGAATTAGATCATTTAAATTCATAATAGTAGACATCAACGCATAATTGCAATAATTTATTCTTCTAGCCTTAAGTTTATCCATTCTAGCTAAATAATCGTCACTTTCTTGAATCACAGTTTTAAACCATTCAGACTTCCTTTTAGAAGTAATAGAATCATCACCAGAACAAGAATCATTAGGAGTAGAATTATCATGTCATCATCACTATCACTTTTAGAAATAGAAACATTAGGAGTGGGGCTGAGAGAAGGAGTAGGGTTTAGAGAAGGAGGTTTGTCCTCCACAACCACAACCTTACTTTTAACAAATTCATTATCTTGCACATTAGAAAATCATGAATACCATTTTCAGAAATAAAAACATCTCTAGCAACTTAGCTTTGTTAGTGATAGAATTGTAAACTCTATATGCTTTAGAATGTTCATCATAACCAACAAATATATAAGGAGAAGATTTAGAATCTAATTTATGCCTCTTTTATTTAGGCTTATGAACATAAGAAATGGAACCAAAAATCCTTAAATGCTTTAAATTGGGCTTTCTACCTGACCAAGCTTCTTCAGAAGTTATATCCTTTAAGGCTTTGGTAGGTGTTCTATTAATAAGATAAGTAGCACAAGTCATAGCTTCAACCCAAAATTTATAATCCATATTCTTAGCATGCAATAAACATCTAGCCATTTCAACAATGGTTCTATGCTTCCTTTCTGCTACACCATTTTGTTGAGATGTATAGGGAATAGTAAGCTCATGTTTAATACCAAAAGATTTCAAAAAACCATTAAATGCATTATTAACATATTCCTTACCATTATCTTCTAAGGATTTTAATCTTAAAACCCGATTTCCTTTCAACAAACATATGAAATTTAGTAAAAACATCAAGAACTTGATCCTTACTATGAAGGAAATAGATCCAAGTTCTCCTAGAAAAATCATCAACAAATGTAAGTGCATACCTTGATCCTTGGATGGAGGTATTCTTCATGGATCCCAAAAGGTCACTATGAATGAGGTGCAACTTATAAGTTTCCCTCCATGATTGACCATGAGGAAAGGGCTCCCTATGCATCTTACTACTCATGCAACCTGTGTATACAATCTTAGAAGGAACACTGCTAGGCAATCCATGTACCATATTTGCTTTTTGCATCAAGGCAATATTATTAGAATTTATGTGGCCAAGTCTTTCATGCCAAACATTAAAATTAATGGTAGTAAGAAAATAATACTTTGAACGAGCAAACTCATAAAATTTGAATAAGTTATCATTGTCCATTTTAGCATTAGCAATAACTTGGTTATGCTTTGGATCAATGATATAACACATATCCTTATAGAATTCAATCTTATAATCTTGACAAAGCTTAGCAACAGGAAGCAAATTTGATTTTAATTCAGGAACATAAAGAACATCATGTAATTTACCATTAGGAACACTGACATCACCAATGGCTTCTACTTTACAAGTATAATTGTTAGCAAGTTGAACATGAATATTCGAAGTATTGGGATGCATAGAATAATTTTTTTTTTATGAGAAGTAACGTGTTGAGATGCACCAGAATCAATAATGCATTCAAGAGGCTTTGAAACATTGTAACTACAAGTAAATGCATGATGAGTTGAATTACCATTATTATTACCTTTCTTATAATGAGGTTTATGTTGATTATTTTGATTTTTTTGGTTCATGAGTTTTTACCATTTTGCTTCTTAAAACTTATTAGTCAGATGACCATCCTTACCACAATATGTACAATGGGGCGTCTTAGAATAATTATTCTTTTTATTATTATTAGAATTGTTATTATAAGATTTAGAATGAAATTTATTATTAGAATAATGATTATTATTATTATTATTGGATTTAAAATGATTATTATGATTTTGATTTTTAGACATAAAAACATGTTCACTACTTTTAAGAGTACCAAATGAATTAATTTAGCTTCCTCTTGACGCAATAAATTATGAAAAATACCATAACTTAATTGAGTAGTTAAACTAGGAATAGCAAGCTAAGCATGAATATTAGTAATAAATTGCTGAAATTGACGAGGAAGAAATTTTTTAAGAATAAGATGAATTAAATGTATATCAGCTAGCCGAACTCCTAAACCAGTTAATCGACTATTAATAGAATCAAACTTTAATAAGAATTCATCCATGTATTTAAAATCCGTATACCTGACGTCTTTGAGTTGATCTTGAAGTTGAATTTTTTAGGATTCATTTGAGCTATCATAAGTTTGTTTGTAAAATTTCCCATGCTTCATATGCTTTTGTACAATTTCCAATAAAAACATACAATGCAGGAACCATCAAAAGACCAATTAAACAAGGTGCTTCCTCATTTTGAGCCTTCTATCTGTCTTGGTCAGCTTGAGGAGCAGTTGTAGCGGGCTCTAAACTTTTATCAGTAGCAACATCCAAAAGATGCTTGAAATGAAAAATAAAAGAAATACGAGTTTTCCATGAATGATAATTAGAACTATTTAATTTAATTTATGGAATTAAAGTAGACATATTTACAAAATAAGCTTGAACAAATAATGGTCAGTATAAAAACAAAACCTCTTGATTAAAAAACAAACCCCTTGATTAAAATACAAAAAAAATACCTCCTTGATTAAAATAATGAACTGAATTTCAATAATAAATTTTAAATAAAATAACAAAATTTTGTATCAAAAGAATATATTTTAAAATCTTTTAATAACATTTTATTTAAACAAACTTTAAATCTTAATAATAAAATAAAACTATTGCATATAAAAAAATTATTAAAAAACTTTATATTTAAAAAAAAAATTATAAACTTTTTTTAAAATAAACTAAACTAGACTAAACTTTACTTTTAAATAAACTTTACCTTATTTAAAAAAACAAACAACACTTTTATAAACTCTAAGTATACGTGGATGATAAAGAAAACTCAAGACTTTTCAAAAACTCTACTCTAAAACTTGACTTCAAACTTTTTAACTCTCCATGAAACGTAATAATAGATGCAGAATAAAAAACGTATGGAATGAATTATGAAGGAGATGAATGAAACGTTAGCAATAATAAAGAGAGAGATACATTGAATAAGTAAAAGACATAATTTTGAAAATGAAATGATAAAAGGCAGAAAAAACAATGCTAGAGAATATGTTTGAAATAGTAAACGAAAGCTTAAAAAAAGGATTGAGGCAGCGAGGTAGGTGTAAGATGGCGTTAAAGACATATCAAAAGATGCACAAAGATTGAAGAGATAGAACACATAGAAAAATCTGTAGAGATAACAATACAAATAGAATACAATATAATGTTAAACTTCTGGAATAATAATCTGTAAAACGTAAAACTAGAAAATTATATGAACCTTATTTTTAACAAAATCCTGTAAACTTGCAAGTAAATTAGAGAATGTCTTGGCGGGAAGCCTTCCAAAACAACATATACAAAAATGGGTTTGGCGGCAAGCCTTCCAAAACCAAAGTAAATCAAAAAATACAGTAAAAGAGGTTAGTAAAATAGTTTTGACGGCAAACCTTCCAAAACAGAGTGAGAGAGAGAGAGAGAAAAGCTCATTACAATGATATCCAAAGTGAAGAATGAAAGGAGAAACATCTCTTAAATAGAGATGAGAAGAGGAGATACAAAGTAACTCCCAAATCTATGAATGCCACCATTCATAATATGTGTGTGCAATGTGTCAACATCCTCTTAAGGACTCGAGGAGGATAACCTAATATTCCTTAATAAAGGAAAATAAAAGAAATGAATTGTCCTCACACATGTACTAGAGGACAAATTACACATAGGGATTCCAAAGGAATATCCCAAACTAAATACAAATAAACCTAAGCCAAGTAAAGATTAAATATTCTAACATTTTTATTATGTTTACCCCATTTTTGAATTGGTGAAAATTTTAATTTTTGATATCAAATTGCTCATATTGATAAGCTCATGGTCAAAAGAAGTTATAAATGAAGGTTTTCATGTCGGCAAAGTACAATACATCGGTCTTTTTGCAAAGTGTTCTAAATGGCCTATGTAAATCAAGCAGACGTAGCATTCATGACAAGGGAGAAATGAACAAGTTGGAACAAGTCATTAAGTTACCAATCTTGTTTTTGCTTGAAGTCTTCATTATTGGCAACAAAGACAAGTTAGCAAACATTGTGAAGCTTGTGAAAATGTATCCTAATCGACCGTTGTGTTAAGTTGTCAAAATGGCTTAAATTGCCATAAGAACCTTTCAATGCCAATGAAGACAACTGAATCAGTGACTTGGTCAGGTTATCCAAAATGCCAAAACAAGTAAAAATCTGTTGGGGCATTGAAAATTCATCCAAGTTGATGAAACACCGACAAGGTGATGCAAATCAGTGTTTTGTCCAAGAAACACAAGTCACCGAAAGGGGATATTATGTTGCATTTTATATCTTCATCGACAATTTTAACATCAACAAATTATTTTAGTTTAGAAAGAAGCCGATAAGTTGTAGAGGAGCCCGTATTAATATGTTGAATCAATAATTTCATAAAGCTTCTAAACTATTTAAAAAGACTGATACACTCCACTTGGTGCTTCGCTTGTCGGTGAATTGTTTCAGTTTTGAAAGACGCCAATGCATTCCCATTCATTAAAGAATTAGTTATTCTAACTCGTACATTGGCAAGTTGTGAAAGCTGAACAAAATGCCGATGGAGTTGTGGGTGATCATCAATTCACTGAAAGAGGAGGAGTTGTTGGGAATCGACAAGTTTGTTTTGGCTACATTGGAGGTTTTGAAAAGAAGAGAAAGTTGTCGATCACTAGAGGAAGGAACTTATTATAACTACCTGATGTCTAGAAGAAAGTAGTTATTATAACTACCTATTCAACAAACTACATGCCGTGATCACAGACAAAATTAACTTGGCGAAAATGCTTAAGAAACTTTCAAGAAATGAATGGATCACTGTTGCAACATGGTAACAACGAGACTTGCAGAAAATGGATTGGTTGAAAATGCTTCACAAACTTTCAAAGCAAATGCAATCGGCTGGTATAAGAGCCAACAACATAACCTTTTTGACAGACCGACTCAAAAGAGGCGTCCTCTCAAGGATTGAAATGAAATTAGTGCCAAGTATCAACCTCCATCGAATCATGTGGAACACTTAACAACAAATATCAAAGTTGAATTCATTTTATAGAATGCAATAATCATGGAATGACCACAAGGTAGAGTAGATGAAAAAGGTTTTGGAACTTTCAAGTAAATACAATGGAATGTCCTAGAATTGCTTATTGTTGTTGACCAAAACACTAAGTACAAAAGATTTTGTTAAATATTAAAATTACAAGTGTTTCAGTTGGCACATACAAAATGCAAAATCATAAACAAGGCATGAATAGTGTTTGACAAATTGCTTCAATGAGATGTTATCTCAAGAATGCAATGATTGCGGCTGTGCACCAAATATATTGGTTGAAAATTCTTTATGAAATTCAAAGAAAATGCAATTCAAAGGTGTGAGGCTGAGCTCTACAAGCTTTGCTGACATCTTCCCATGCTCGAGAAAGAGAATTTTGGAATAGGTTATTGGCATCCATCAAAGCATATCGACAGGAAATGTTCTTGTACACATGCGTGCAAAATGTTGAATCAGAATTGAATTGTTCGATAGAATGAATCTAAGAAACATATTCTCAAGGAATCAAATGGAATGATTGCAAGGGTGTGCACAAAACGTATTCAGTAAACGAACTTCAAAAACTTTCTATTGATAGGTATATAGTCAATTTATTTGCCATCACCCTCGATGCCAGGGGCATCAACCAAAAGTTTTGTTGTGGCGAATATTCATATTACTATGTTTTGGAATTGTCAAAAATGTGGAGAATTCAAGGAAGGTGATGGACAAAATGCCCCAAAGAGATGTAGTTTCATCAGCCGTAATGATTGAAAATTTTATAGAAAATGAATTTGGTGAAAAGGTCTGGAAACCTTCGAGAAAATGCACTTGTTGATGTAAAGCCAAATTCTATATTTCCTTGCACGACCTATGGAAGAGAAGTGACCAGTAGGTGAACCGTTTCACAAAATGCTTCAGAAATATGGGTACATGATGGATCGATATTGCAAATATACACCAGTGGACTTATATCCAAAATATGGAAGCTTAGACAGAGAAAGCGAACTTTTGACAAAAGAATGCTTCAAAGATTTGTCATATCATGGAATGCAATGAAACCTAAAACTTCATCAACAAAATCTACATTCAACATTTAGTGACTGTGTGGAGTTCTTCACAATAATGCAAGATTCAGATGGAGATAGATCATGCCGCAACTACAAGAGATGTATGCGAAGCATTTATTTGAGAGATGAAACTCACTATGCAAGGTTCTCAATAAAGGTTTATAAGATTTGAATATTGCATTGGATTTCAACTTCCCCACTAGAACATGCAGGTTAAGGAGGTCAAAGTTTTGATTGAAGAAGATGTGAATTTAAATATCTTACAATTTCTTACTATGTACCATCTTGTGCTCGCCTATGTGAAAAGTGTATCAGTTCATGCTATGCAACAAAAAGGACAAGTTCAGGCAATAGTCGGTTTCAAGAAGATCCTTGAAATGTATCAAAAGCAAAACAAGTGAAGATTGCAAACTACATCAACAAGATCAATAATCTTGCTTTTTTTAAGGTCACAAGTTTCAGATTTTCATTTGTAAAAGTGGTTTAAGTTACTTGTTGTAAATAAAGTTAGAATTGGACTTGACTTTTGTAAAAAGTTAGGTAAATCCTAACTTGTCTCAAAAAGGTAGTTACTAGAAGTAATAACTTAGGTAGTTATCTTAAGTGGTTGTCTTAGGTGGTTATTCTAAGTGATTGTCTTAGTTGGTTATCCTAAGTAGTTAGACTAAGTGGTTACCAAAAGTGGTTTTATGAATTAGTTATTGCAGGATGCCTATAAATACAAGGCTATTTCATTTGTGAAGGAGGACTCATATAGAGGGGAGATGTTGAAGAACTTTTGATTTTCACACTTTGTGCATAAAGCTTTTCGACTTGCATATTTTCAAAAGAATAATGAAGAATGCATTGGGTTCGTATTTGTCGAATGGCTTCATGATTTATTATTACTAATTTCTCGTATGTTAAATTAGTAATCCCTTTGTGTATCGGTGGAATCTATTGGTTTTCAGTTTAATAATCTATGTAATTGACTTGATGAAACACATCATTTCTTGGTATCTTGACTTGTCCGTGCTAGTATAGCCCATCTCTTCATATGTTGAGATTTGTTCTTCTTCTTTCATCATCATTGCTTATTAAGAACCATTCAACTTCACCAACAGATCAAGGGCCCATTGACAATTGAAAATAATGGCTATTTCATATTTTTAATTAGAAAAAGCATGCAACATCTATTAGACTTGGATGCCCATTTTTTACATAAAAACATAAATCATTAGTCATAAACTATTCAACATGTTAGCTTTTCTCATTTCTGGTTTTGAGTTGCATGTGATACTTTTCATCATCAACGTTTCAGATCATACTTTATAATCCATCATTTTTGGTGTTACCTTTCCTTCTCTTTCCCCCAATCTCTAGTATCCACTCCCTCTGATAATGGATCATGCATAGAGAGCTCAAAACCAAAAGTTAATATTATAGACTGAAAATTACACGAATTGTATTCAGTATGTCTTAAAAAAGAAAGAAAGAAAGTTAACATTACAGACTACAAATTAAATGAGTTGTACTCAACATATCTTAAAAGAAAAAACATAGAAAAAAGTTAACATTATAGACTACAAATTACATGAATTGTACGAACATCATGTTTTAAAAGGAAGAAAGGAAAAAACATAAAAAATGGAAAAACAAGAAACAAAATAAAAGTGTCGGTGAGTAGGTAGTATCACAAAAAAAATAAAAAATAGAAAAACAAGAAACAAAATAAAAGTGTCGGTGAGTAGTATCACTTACAACTTACAAGTCACACCATACTTTCTTTAATGGTTGAAGTGATCACTCAAAACTTACATTTCAGTCGTACGTTTCTTTGTCTGCTTATGCCAAATAAATGACACTAGTGCCGTGTAAGGTAAGATACCTACTTTTGCTCTTATTGTACACTCGCACATACTTTTACTACTTGACTTTTGTAAGTAAATATTTTTTAATTAATTATTACTATTTATCACTAAGAACAAATGATATGAGATTTTTTCTATTTATTTATTTTTTTGAAAAATGTTATAAGTGATTAATTAATAATCTAATAATAATAAAAAATGCTTATCATAATACATATAGAAGTAAATATGTAAAAAAATTAACTAATAAATTAACTATTAAATAAGTAAAATGATCTCTTCCACATGATAAGAGGAAATTATATAAATAAAATTAATTAATTATTTACTAGTTGTAAGAATAAATAATAAAATTATTTATGTAACAATGAGTTATGTTATTCTATTTTAAAATTATTTATAATTTTAATTTATTTTAAATTTTATAATTATGTATATGTCATAATATTTTAAGAATTAGGAGCACATAAAATTTATGTCTACATATAGAGGAGAGGATCCACTAGTTGAATGTGTTTCAATTGTTGTGATCGAAGTTGTTGATTTAATATCCATACTTATTGATTTAATTTCCAATTTTGTTGACAACATTGCATCAATAATTTTGACTTTAAAGTTGTTATTGTTGATGATGACTACCCATAATTGAATGAAATGTACCCTTAATTGTTAAAAAAAAAACAATCATGTGATACCACATCAGTTGCACAAGTATGGGGCCCCCTTTTGCACAACTATTGGTCTCACCTTTTTTGGGGCTATTTTGGACACTTTAGCAAAAAGAATACTGATGTGGCATCATATTTGATGATGTGGCCATGAAACCTTAGTTAGAAAAGGGGACTTGCCAAGTAAGTAGCTGCAAAAAATTGGGAGTGATTTAAAATTCCACATAAGATTTTGAGAAGCGTGAAGTTAGGGTACACAAATACTGGTTCCTCTCCCATCTAAATAAAATAGCTTCAAATTGATCTCTCTTTTACATAAATTTATTCTAAAAATCTTTATTTTTTATTTCATTTTTAAAATGAAATAAACAAAAAACAAATACCAAAAAAAATATAATTATAAATGTATTTATAATAGAATGAATGTGTTAAAAAATAAATACCAAAAATATATATGATTATAATAAAAACATACATGTGTTTGAATAATCTATAATATTAAAAATATTAAATAAATTTAGAATAAAAAAAATTAAATTTGAAATGCAAAATAAAAATCATAGAAATTTAAAAATAAAATCTTTCATTTCAAATATAATTTTAAACTTTCAAAAGAAAAAAAATGACCAATTCTTTTAGTTGTCTTGAATGTAAATTTTTAAAAATAAAAGTAATTATTTTGAATGTAAATTTTAAAAAAATAAAAGTGAATATTTATTACTATTTTACACATGATATATGAATAGATTTTCACCCACTTAAAAGAAAATTAACTTCTACATGTTCAAAAATATTTATTAGTTTTGAAAATTATATTTTTGATAATTTAATATTCAAATGATTTAATAATATTCCATGCTTTCATAATAATTTATTTATTTATGTCAATTCAATTACTTTTATTTAACTAATAAGTTACTTTATTTGTTTCATACTTATTTTTTTAATTTTTAAATTATTTAAGAATTATTTTATTTTCTTTATAATTATTATAAATAAAAAGAAAAAAATTTAGTATACAATAAAATATTTTTTAAATATTTATAAGATCGTCAATTAATATAAATCTCGCACACACATATAATTCTTATCAACATAATAATTCACATTAAATATTAAAACAATGAAAAGTTGAAATGATTAAAAATTACAAATCAAAATAATTTTTATAACACATCAAATTTTTATTCTCTAAAATAACTCTTTAATATGTTTTAAATAAAAAATAACTCTAAAATATGATATTTATATTAAAATTTTAGTCAAATTCATTACCCACTATGGAAATACTTCTTACTTATTAACTATAAAATAAATAAAATAGCTTCTTAAATAATTCTAAAGAAAAATAAAGTAACTCCTGTTAAAATAATTTAATTTATTTAAATTTATTATAAGTAAATAATTAACTAGTAAACAAATAAAAGTAATTCTTCAATAAATAATATAAATAAAAATAGAATATTTTGAAAATAATTGTAAGATAGAATAAAATTATTTTGAAGTAAATTTAAATAAAATAGTTCTTGAATAATTCTAAATGAATTTAAAAAACATTTATTTGTAATAATAAAATAATATATTTTTGAAAGACTTTAAAATACATATATTTATAGTAGAAATATGATGTTCCTATAGTTCATAATAGTTTCTTTTAATTAGTTTTTGGTAACAATATTTGTTATACAAAAACATCTATATACATTATTAAGTATATTAATTAACATAAACATATTATCATTAAAAAATATATAAACTATATCTAATTACACACAACACATTTGTTATGTAAAAGTCATGTCTCATATAAGAGATGCATCTTTCTATAAGTTATATCTATTTAAAGATCATTTGGATTCATTTATTTGACAATAAAGAAAATCTATTCAAGCTCTTCAATTTTAACAATTGATTTAAAAGTAGGTTACAATAGTGTCTGCAAAGATCATTGTTGAATCTTAAAGGAAGAAATTGTAACATTGATTGCAAAGATCATTATTTAATCTTAAAGGAGGAAATTACAACATTGATCACAATAATCTTTACAAAATTTAAAAGGTAATTTTGATTGCAGAGATCATTGCAAATGGAAAATAATTTTTTGAGTGTCATTTTGATTAAGTTGACCAGTGTTGTCAATTATGGAGAATGCCATCATCAAATGAAATTTATTTCTTTTGGGATACCTCACCTATTTTGTAAATGGAAATATAACAATACATCCCACATATGTTCATATATAAGAAGAATTTGACAAAAACTCAAACAAAACACTAGCTTTGGAAAATTGTCTATTGGGGGTATTTTGATAGAAAATGTGTGGAATGCAATTACACCAAAGGAAGATTGGAATACAATCACCAAAATCTTTGAACTTGAGAATGATGTGAGAAAACACATGCTTCAGACTCAATTGCATAATCTATGGATGGACTGATAATTGAGCATCCAAAAAAAATAAATGATATTTTAAATCATCTTATTAATGCAAGTGAAACTTTAGTTGATAAGCATCTTATCTCTATAACTCATAATAGTTTTCCAAAATCATTTGAAAATTTCAAAACTACTCTTACATTCAATGCAAAATTGGTAACCCTAAAATTCAATGATGTAGGTCTATTATTACAACATGAGGAAATGTTTAATAAAGCTACAAAGTTGTTCAGATTAGAAAATGCTTTTGCATCTAAATTTAATGGCAAGACGTCTCAACAACAAAGAAATTATGTTATGGACAATAATTTAAATGAAAATGAAGGGTTCGTTATTATTGCAATCATCCTAGTCATTTTGAAGATCAATGCTTTAGAAAAGAAACGATGTGAAATATGTCAAGAAAAGAAGTATGATAGTTCATACAAATATCAAATATGATAAAATTCATAGAGTATTAATAATAGACGTCTCTAAATATATTCAAAATGATGATGTTTGGATTATTGATCTAAGAGCTACTTGCCACATTAATAATAATATTGATAACTTGAAAAATGTAATAAAGAAATCAAGAGACATCTAGTTACATGACAGATGATTCACAATTAAATATTGAATGAGTTGGATAGACTCTTCTATATGTTCCAACCCAAGGTTAAGACTCTTTTGCATATGTTGCGACACATCTATTACATAAAGAGCTATTTTTCAGTATGTTTCGTTGGAAATGTATACCATGTTCCAAGATTCTACAGACTGTGAGCGTACTGGTGTGGTTATAGGCATTTGATGCAGCCTGTCATGGATCCCATACATATAGCAACTCAACTCTATTGAATTTAAATTTCATGACTAGTACATGTGCATCTAGAATAGGGTGCAACTCTATCACTGCTAATAGTGAGGTGCTCGAATAGGGATGGTCAAAGACCAAATCCCTCTGCACTTAAGGCTCCACTGAACCTAGGTGGGTATACCTATCCCTCTCAAGCAAAAAAGGAGTTATTTAAAGTGGATTTAAACTTTGGAAAGACAGCTCTTTGCAAGAATGGCAATAATTTCCTGCTACTGCTGAGTGCTTTTATTTGAATGCTTTTGAAATTGAAAACTGAATGTAAAGATAATTGTGTATAAAGATTGTTGTATTTTGGAAATACAATGCTTTCAGGACAATCAAGAAATATGCAATAGAATAGTTCAAAAGGTTTTAGAAGAATGCTTTTCTCTCAAGGACCTTATGCATATCAAATCAAAATCTCAGAGAACGAATAACAGACCAGTGCCTCTATCTCAGAATATATATGATACTTTGTGGACAAACAACTTTATCAAGTTAGGAGACAATATTAATAATCACTATAATGGTTCAGTATGTGTCACATAAACAATAAGAAACCAATATTACATTTAATGTAACAACATGTGATTCACATTACAACAAATCCTTAAACAGATTTATCAAGAGGACAAAGAATGTTTCATCAACACATAAAGTAGACAATGCATTTGAAGTAGAAACAACGAATACTGTATATTAATCTCTAAGAAATGAAAGTACACAAAAGCTACACTTGGAGATACTTCGTTACAATTTGCTTGTACAAAAATGATATTCTTTTCTTCCTATAAAATGACATTCTCTTTGTTACAACTTTATCAACTCAAGAGACAATATTAATAATCACTATAATGGTTCAGTATGTGTCACATAAACAATAAGAAACCAATCTCACATTTAATGTAACAGCATGTGATTCACATTACAGCAAATCCTTAAATAGATTTATCAAGAGGAAAAAGAATGTTTCATCAACATAGAAAGTAGACAATGCATTTGAAGTAGAAACAACGAATACTGTATATTGATATTTGAGAAATGAAAGTACACAAAAGCTACACTTGGAGATACTTCATTACAATTTGCTTGCACAAAAATGACATTCTTCTTCCTATAAAATTTCCTAATACATATGACTTTCAGTCCCTACAACAGTATGATGATTTCCCCCAAAAAACCCTGACCTCTTTGATACAAAATGACTTAATACAAATACATATGCTAAAAGACACGAATCTAAATGAGGCTCAACACAGAGTGTACCAATGTCTGTACCTGGTCCATGAACACCAAGCCGGTAGGAGCCAAATGTAAATTTTTTAACATTAGCCTCATGGACAAGCTACTCATTGAAGCTCGTCACCCTACATATCTTCTTTACCCATTTCTTAACAACCTGAACCAATCTACCAAGCAATTGTAACTTCAACATCTGGTAATGGAGTCAGAGAAATTTAAGAGATTAGGAATTTGGACAATGGTGAGAAAAAAAACTCATGTAAAAGATACCAAACAAAAATCAAGATAAATCAAAATAGAAAATGTAGAATTTTTTTTTTGGCTGGTCTCAATTGTTGACTCGGCTGGGTGCTCCTACACCAAACACATTGGGTAGGAATTTTTGTGTGAGGAGGTTTTAGGTAGTTGAACTACTCTTTTAAGTTCTCAACAATCATTAGAAACACAAAAGTATTGTTGTCACAGGGATTTGCACCCGATGCAAAGATGAAATTCTGCAATCCTGTGCAACATGAGATTACTCTCAGGCTATGGGTATCTTATAGTGAGAGTAGACCTCCAGATTATGGGCTAGGTCTCTTTTTGAATATTCTAAAAAACTAACAACTTTTTACTTTGAGAAAAGGGATAGGAAGGTGCTGCTACAACTAAAAACTACTGCTAAAAGGTGATGCACTAATGACTAAAACACTTGTCCTATTGTTGGACTTACAAAATTACTCAATAAGGTAGCTAAATCAACACACAACTTAGATTGACATGCGTGCAACAATGTTTCATGTGAGAGGTTCAATGTTTTTTGATGTTTATATAAAGGAAAACCATATTGTCTTCACAATTTGATGCATCAAAACTTACAACACACTCAATGACCTGCACTATGACATGTTGTTTCTCATACCAAACATTGAAGGACAAAGATAAAATGAAAGGATTCTAAGAGAAAATCACAATAGTTTATCCAAAATTACTTCACATACAATACTTGGAAGAAGAATTTTGAGAAGGAACAAGCTTCTTTATTGGAAAATAGAAGTCTTTTTCATTACAAATCTGAAAATGCTCATACAAAAATCTGGAAATTACTCATAAGAAATGAGTTACAAAGTACATGTCCTGCTGCTACAACAAAGAAAAAGACTGAGAACTAGAGGAGAATGAGAGAAGAAAGAAGACTTATATTAAAAAAAGCTCCAATGTTTGAAAATTTGAAATGCTTGGATTCCTCTGACTGATGTTGACTGATGCTCCTCCTTAAAATCAACTCTCTAACTGGATGTGAATCATCTTCTTCAATTGTTGGGCGGATGGAGTTGAAAACCCTTCAAAATTAGGGTCAAAATTGGAGTTTACTTGCTGACAACTGCCTCAAAACTCTCCTCAACTGATGTTTCACCCTTGGGGACCCTCAAAATAGGTGTAGGAATGTTGTTCTTGTCTCAAAATCCCCCTCAAATTATGGGATTTTGCTTTGGTCGCCCCCTTTTGGCTTATTTTGAATTCCTTGGTTTGCATTAATGATTGACTTGAATTTGAAATTCAAATCTTGCTTTAATGATAACCAGCCCTCTGACACTTGTATACTTGTTCTATGACATTGGCATTCATCTATAGGTTCTTTAATCACTACTATCCCTTAAGTAACTGCTACTATGATCTTCCACTGGGCTATCATACCATTTCTTGGCCGTGTGTCTTTGAGGACTTCTTGAAATTGTGATCTCCCAACCTTGTATCTAAGACATGAATCTCCTCCTTCCATGATTATTGACTGTCTATGTTCTCGAAGCCTGCTAATTATGCTCTGAAGTAACTTTTCTCTGTGATTTATTGAATTTTATCACCTTCAAACCCTTATGAAGATTCAAGACTTTAGAACTCAGATTTGCTGCTATGACTAGTTCTTAGTCATTCAATCACTTCAATTAGTGTAATATATGTTTTGCCCTTATTCACTGTGACAATCACCTCGAAATTATAGCTTTGATTTTGAGGTCTGCTGTGTGTTGTTGTTTTGACAATGTCTAATGACTGGTAAATGGTTTTGATGCTCTCTAATTGTTCTTGAATCTTACGTGGCTATAATTGGAGAAGATTATATTATGCATCTTGCTGGAGGTTGGAATCATTGTTATGATGACCGTGTGGTTGGGACTGTGTTTTGACAGTCTTACATAGGACGAAGAAGCCTTACATTATAGTGAATGCCTTTCTTATTCATGTATCTTAACACCTCATCCTAGGCTACAAATGATCTTCTCAGAAGGGCTCAGATACCCCTCTTATCTCACCATTACAATTTTGATTCCTTTGATCCTTTGTCTGATGTTTTTATCATAGATATTTTTGACTATCTACCATGAGGCTTAATGATTCTTTCATTGAACTGTATCAATATTTCATTGCTCTTTTGAGGTTACACATGGAAGTATGACTATGTTCTTATAACTCAAAAATGTGTAAATAGATCCCTTTGGGACCACTGATCATAACCATTAGTTTGTGCATTGATATTTAATAGAGGATTGAGTGCTACTGCTCTCTATTATTGCTAGAAATGTCTCTAGGACTGTGACAATGGTCTGAGATACTGTCCTCATTTGTGTGATATCCTTGATACTGCAGTATATTCCTCTCTTTTGTATCATCATTTGCTGTGAAGACCATGTTTGACACTGCTATTCCTTATGACTGTTATAGACCTTTTGAATATTATTGCTAATTCTCACTAAATATATCATGTTCTTTACCTTTATCATTCATGTACAGTGAACTTGCAAGGGTTCTTGAATTATTCTTTTGCCTTGACAATGATCTTTAGGTTTGTTTGTGCTCACACACAAGTTGCAACATAGTATCTTTGGATTTTAGATTGCTCTTCTATGGGATGAAAATCACTTGTTCCTTTATCTCTTGAGGCTTCATGACTGCAAACTCATATTGTGATCTTCCATTTGGACTGTGATTTTGATCTTTACTTCTTTTAATCAGACTTTAGTCGCCTTTTAACAGTCATAGGGTTGTCTTTCTATTGTCATCTCTTCATATCATGCTTGGTTGTGATGAGGACTCTGTCTCATTTATGACTATCATATAGCATACGTTTTTGAATGTGACCTTTCAAACCTCTATTCAATGTGCTAGCTCTTTGATGGGTGCAATACATGTTAACTGCCAATCCTTGACTTGATACAACAATAGTCCCTGCTCATGGTGTCTTTTGCATTTTCTATCTCTAGAAGGATCTTTAATGTTATTCCAAGTCTTACTACTATTCTTGACTGTCTTTTAGATTGTATTTTGATGTATGCAGTTATGACCTAGGTGTTGGCATTCTACACTCTTATGAGAATAGTTGACGTTATCATTGATGGCAACCAACTGGCAACCAACCGGCAATAGGTTTCTACATGCCCGACATCACAAACTTCATACACCGACAGACACCAGCACCGGCATTCAGATTCCATCGGCAACAAAGCATACCGACACTCTAGACGACATGGGATAAAGTTTTGTTTATATGAATTGTTTTGTAAATGTAATTATCTTTTGTAAGACAACATGGTATATTGTAAAAGACTCATATATGTATGAGATCTTAAAGGTCATTTTGATATGCGAGAGTGATGTGAGATGTAGAAGACATATATGATATGTATGGTAGAAAATAATTATTTAGTGACAACGAAGGTTTTTGGATAAGGTATCTATCTGAGCTTAAACTGGTACTGAACCTGGCATTAGAGATGTTGTTTTGAGCAGTACATTGTATTGGATTTAAATATCCATCTTGTAGTCAGTGAGACTCTTATTTTGGGCAGTGAGGTCTAGGCTATTGGCCTCCCTGCATGTGCAGGCCCCTTATTGTAAGTAGTATTTATTCATTGGCCAGTGAGTAAATATTGTGGGTCACAAATCCCACCGAGGTTTTTCCCACACCGGGTTTCCTCGTTAAATATCTTGTGTTATGGTGTGTTTCTATGTTGTCTCTATTATTTATGTTTACTGCATTAATTCTTATTTATCGGTGCACTGTTTTGGGTTGCAAAGTTACCAATAAGTTTTGTATGAGCTTGAATTTCATCCTCAAAATGTTACTTGTAATAAGTTAGTTTCATAAAATACAATATAAATGCATACAGGAAATCCAAACTCCACCAATGAAACTACATGAAATACATATTAAAATAAAACATTATTTCACCTTCATGATTTATGTCTCATTGTGTCCTAACTCCACTGTTCCTAGTTGTAGATGGTGTGCTCTCAGACAATGCACTGTTGGCTTCCAAGATGGCATATGAAGAATGGGCTGATAACTTGTAGTTAACTTATACTATGATATGCAAATGCTACATGATTATGCTAAAATGATATATGATATTTTCTATTCGCTATTGCTTCAAAAACTCACAGATGCATATGATTGATTGAAAAACTATTTTGAAGACCCTTGAATTTCTAGCTCTCTCTCAACTAAAGCTCTTGATTTTATAGACTTTGAGAGGATTAGATGATGTGGCTTAGATCAACGGTCATGATCAGATCTACAGATTTGAATGGCTATGAGCAAAGGTGAAGGTTGAGAGAAAGGGGGAAGGAGAAGACAAGTGTCATTCATCTCACCTTGACTGGGTTGCTGACTAGGGGAATCTAGGGATGGTTGGAGGAAATTTAGGCATGGTAGGACAAGTGGACTCAAGACCTTCCCAAGATGTAGGGATGTTGGAGAGAATATAGGAAATGGTTATGAAATATGTGTATGTACACAATTTTCATTAATTTTGGAAGTTGAAGATAAATGATGAATTAATATTTAAGAAATATTAATTTCCTTAGCCACATGTTTGATGAGTTGGCAAAGGGAAGATGAAGTGGAGATGGAGGGTGAGTTGGATAAAGGGATTAAATAATTTTGAGAATTATTTAATATTTGAGACTATAAGATAAGAGAATAACTATTAAATATTGGATATTCAATTGATTGGAGAAGATAATTAAATATTAGATATTTAATTAACTTGTTCAGAAGGAATAATTAAATATTAGATATTTAATTAAATTAAAGGAACAAGATAGATGAATTAATTAATAAAATATTAATTAATAGAAAGACACGAAATGAATTAAATAAATTAATCTTTTCAAATTAACTATTTAATAGACGAATAATTATTAAATAAATATAAAATATTTATTTAATTGCTCATAGCCAATTTTTAGGTGTATACAAGTTTAATTATTCTGCTAACCGGTTAGACACTGATTCACCCCCCTCTCAATGTCTTTGGGACTGTCATTGAATCTAACAATTAGTATCAGAGCTTGGTCCTCTATTTGCAAAAGCCTAACAACTTGAGGGAGATTCTGACACCGGTATGGATGGAGAACTTAAGAAAACAATTGGAAGGATCTCTTGAAGATTTTGATGCAGAAAAATTGAAGAATATCAAACTTGAAGATGATCTGAGGATTATATAGGAATTCATAAAAGGACTTCAGAAGAACTTTGTTATAACACAAAATAAGAGAAAGGAACTTCATGAGAAGATGCAAAATGATGATGATGAAAAAGAAACTCTTAGAGACATTGCAAATAAGTTGAGACAAGAAAACAATAATATGAAGAATGAAATGCAAGATATGACTATGAGGTTATGGAAGGATATTGAAGATAGGAAGAAGAAGGAAGAAGACTTGACTAGGAGACTTAATGATGCTGGAAATGAAAATCTAAGACTTGGTCATGAAAATGATATGCCAAAGACAAATCTGATTCACATGCAACATGATAAAGATGAGCTTGTGAGACAAGTTGGAATTATGGAAAATGAGTTGGTTACTGCAAATAAACACAAAGACAAATTCAAGAAAAGTTCAGAAGAACTTGATGACATGCTTAAAAGACAAAAACCTGATGGAGATACAAATGGACTTGGAATTGAAATTGGAGAAAGTTCCGGTACTGCAAATAATCAAGATCAGAACAAACCGGTAAGACAACCTAATGCTTATAAATTTAATGGGAAATGTTTCAATTACAAAAGTATGGTCATATATTAAATCAGTGTAGATTTAGAAATAATTAGAATACAAACTTACCCACCAGTCAATGTTCCAAATGCAACAAAGTTGGTCATAATTCAGAAAATTGCAGAATGAACGTGAAATGCTATGTTTGTGGAAAACTTGGGCATTTATCTAATCAATGCAGATCACAAACTGGTCAAGGATATGGAAATGCTATTAAGAGGAATAATGTAACTTGTTATGCATGAAACAAGATTGGACATATTGCAAAATTTTGTACAAGCAAGAATACGTCGGCGAACAATAAAGGATCTAGTTTGAAGGGCAAAGAAAAGGTAGATGAAGTAAAGAAAGAATTTTCAAAACAATGGATCAAGAAGAGTGATCAGAGAACTGATGAAACTATCTCTCCACCGGTAGAACAAAGTAATCCTCCACCGGCAGGAGATTCTTCATCTAACTGAGGAATAATCCTTAGGGGGTATTGCAGCAAGTTGAAAATCATCCATTCTACCCTTGATTGATGGTGAGAAGATACATTTCTTCTTTACCAACAGGTGTGTTAAGTTTTCACTTAATCGATGAGCATTCAATGCGGTTGTTGAAAGATATTTCATTATATAACATCGAAGATCCTTCATTTTTGAACTCACTGAGCATTCAAACAATCAGAGAATGCAAAACTGAGCAAGGGCATTCTAAGGAAAAGCTGCAAAGTAATTTTCAGGCATTCAGAATTTCGGTTAAGAGTTATTTATCTTTTGAAATGGCATCCTCATCTTATGTTCCCGAGTTTACTGCAAAACCTATCATTGTGGAAAATGTCAAACACCCTAGACATGTGTTTAAGATTATCCTCGAGACTGAAAAGCAAGATGATTCTGTTGGAGCTTTTTCAAAAATTCCGAAGGGTGTAGCATTTGCAGAAGACCCTAGAATCTACATACATTGCAACATAGAAAACCTAGGGACTGAGGATTTGAAAAAAATATTTAATGAGGTTATTACCGATGGAAATGGTGTAATTAAACCTGAACATAAAATTGTGGAAGACTTAGGTTTTGTAGAGATTTTGAACATTCCCGAATTTCCAAAGGAAGTTGTTAGACTTGTATTGAGAAAAGTCCATGGAGAGTTCATGTTGTTAGAGTCAATTTGCAAGATAACAAAGGAAGCAATCAAGGCAATTACCAATTTACCTTCAACCGGTAGTAGGCTTGATAAAACCAAGAAAATACCTAACAAGGGAGTTATGGATTTAACTGGAGCCACTTTTGATAGTAGGTCACTTAGAGTGAATGATGTTAAGGATATAAATGTGAGATATGTGAGTATGGTACTAGGATACAAAGCAACTCATGCAAATAGACTGAATTATGTTTCTAGCCTTTGTATTCACAGTGCATATGAGATGGTGAACAATAATGCCAAAATAGATGTTTGTCAATGGCTTAAAGATGAACTGATTGACAATTTGAAGAAGATTAAGGGAGACAAGAAAGGTACTTTCCATTTTGGAAACCTACTAGTATGCCTGATGCTATACTTTACCAAAGATCGACATAGGTCACAAAGATTTTGGTTATGACATCCCAGTAGGAAGACAGATACAGGAAGCTTTCACCAGTATGGACAATGACAGTGTTAATAACATCACAGACTTCTTCAAAACATTTCAAAATAAGATGAGAGAGAGAGAGAGACTACCATAGGGCATAATTGACAAGTATGACTTGAGGAAATCTGTTTTGTCATTAAGCGAGATGAAACTTGGATGGAAGTAGTAAGCCCTAGAACTATTTGGGTTACTAAGATGGGTTATGAGGTAGACCTATCTATTTTGGAGACATATGCTAAAGCTCTACTTGATGCACCAAGGGAACCATCTAAGAAATTCTTTGGTAGTGCAGAAACCATTGAGAGTAATGTATCTATGTCGAAGAGGACAAAAAGAAGAGAAAATTTTATCAGAGATGCCTCTAAGAAGGTCAAAGAAATCAAAGAAAATGTCATGAATATCAGTGGTATATCAACAAGTGAGCTTGAAGGACTGCAATCTGAAGCACATGTTTCACCGGTTGTAACATCTTCCAATACTGATAGTGGCAAGGCTGCTAAGTTTAAGAGAGTGGAAAGGAAAAGGAAAACCTCACCGGTACCTTCTCCTACTCCTAAGAAAACCAGGACACTAAGGAAGAAGCAACAGGCAGTTAGGGAACCGCAGAAGAAGCTTACACCTAAGAAGAAACAAACACCGGTTATCCCCACACTGGATGATCTATTGAATAAGATTACGGAGGAAGGAAAACTGTCTAATGTGTGCAAATAATATAATTCTTCCAATGATTATGACAAAAACACCATTGAAGAAAGCATTATTCTACACTTGGACATTTCCAAGAAAGTTCTAATAGAAGTAATTGATGATTTACCCAATGATTTATACATGAGATTGGAAGCTAAAAGGCTATCTGTGATGGAACTGGACAAGAAGTTGAAAGTTGAAGCACTCTTGGCTGTACATTTGGTAAATTCTAAGGAAGAGATAAATAAGTTTATTTCTAAAGCTAACCGATCAGTATTTGTTAGTGGACACCGACAAGTGAGCCTGATGGTTGGAAGGGTTAAAGAGATTGTAGATGAGACTACAGATAAATGGGACATATTCTTTGTAGAGAAGGAAAAGCAAGAAGAAAGAAATATACCAAAAGTGGAAAAGACATTCAAGGTATATCAAAAAGACAAGGGAAAAGGTAAAATAGGTGGTGTACCTTCTATAAAAGTAACAGATAACATCCCTCCATCGGCTCAGGACACCCCACCTTCAAAATCACCGGTTCATACAGCTAATCCACCAGATATAGCTAGTGAAGGTATAACTCATAATGATACTAACCCGGAGTCTGAGATACTCTTTACAATGAATATGGATACACATAATATAAACATTGTGGTGGACAAAGAGACTACAGAGGTTAAAGTAGATAGTGTTGAGGACAACAAGATTTCTGAGAAATCGACACAAACTGTTGACTCTCAGGAAATTGAGACACCAGCTCAAACAGAGAAACTAGAGAACGAGAAACCAATAGAGGACAAGACAACTAGCATAGGGCCACCAGAATCTGAGAAACCGACAGTAGTACAGATAGAGAAACAATCTGAGGTAGAGGTTCATGTTGAGTTTGAGACACCGACAGTTAAAGAGGTGCTTGATCAAATTGAGAAACCATCAAAGGTAGAGGTACAAACACAGACAAATCCACTAGAAGAAAATATAAGTAAAGTGGATGCATCTGATAGAATTAAAGAGGATATAGTGAAGGTAATTGGTCAGACATCTATTGAGAAAAAACCCATAGCAGAACCGAGCACATCTACAGGTGAATTTAGACCTACTAACTTAACAAAGGTTCTATTGGATTCTATTAAAAGGATTACTGATTGGAATGCCTTAGCATTTAAGGAAATTGATAACACATTACCTATTCTAAAGATGATTGCACCTAATTGCAAGATAGATCACATTAATGATTCTTTAGGTAAATTAGACACATTGTCCAAATTCATTACTGATAATGTAATAATCATAGATAAGGTGAATGAGGATATAATTAAGGAGAGAGTTGACAAAGAGAAAAATACATTCTTTGAGAACACCATAAAGAAATGTACCAATCACTTGGATACACTTTTACCGATACTCAATTCTACAATTTTGGAGTATAAGGAGTTATATAGAGAAGCATGTAAACCTCATTGTTTGACAGAGGACATTGACGAGGAGATAAAAAAGACACAAAAGGAAATTGATGACATTGCGGAGAATATTATAGGTTCATTTGGACTTATATCAGTTTTTGAGCAGGAAATGACAATTTTTGAGGAGAAGTTGGAAAAACTTGAGAAAGAAAAGGCAAGAATAAGGTCAAATGCCTGGGAACTAAAGGGTAATCTTGGTCCGAAATTGGATAGTCTTATTACTCAGAGAGTTTAATTATCTAAGGCAATAGTTCAAGGAGAACGATCACTAGAGCAACAAATGCACTATCTCACCGGTATGATCCAGTAGACAGAGGCAACTCTAAATAACAACAACAAGTTTATGCAGAGTTTGAATATGATTTTGGTAGACATCTTTTAGATTGTAACCAACTGGTTACAGACTTTAAGGTAACATTTTTGTACTCTTTTGATTATTTATGACATCCTTTGTCATTGATGTCAAAGGGGGAGTAGTGGAGAGAAAAATGCATGGATAGAGGAGATCACTTGCTCAGAGGGAGCACATCTTTTTGGATTTCAGTTTTAAGATAACAGTTTTGATTTTTCTCATGAGTGTTGCCATCAATGCCAAAGGGGGAAATTGTTGGCATTCTACACTCTTATGAGAATAGTTGATGTTGTCATTGATGGCAACCAACTTGCAACCAATCAGCAATAAGTTTCTACATGCTTGACATCACAAACTTCATACACCGGCAGACACTAGCACCGACAAGCACTTACACTGGCATTCAGATTACATCGGCGACAAAGCATACCGACACTCCAATCGACATGGGATAAAGTTTTGTTTATATGAATTGTTTTGTAAATGTAATTATCTTTTGTAAGCCGACATGGTATATTGTAAAAGACTCATATATGTATGAAATCTTATAGGTCATTTTGATATGCGAGAGTGATGTTAGATGTAGGAGACATATATGATATGTATGGTAGAAAATAATTGTTTAGTGACAGCGAAGGTTTTTGGATAAGGTATCTATTTGAGCTTAAATTGGTACCGAAGCTAGCATTAGAGATGTTGTTTTGAGCAGTACATTGTATTGGATTTAAATATCCATCTTGTAGTCAGTGAGACTCTTATTTTGGGCAGTGAGGTCTAGGTTGTTGGCCTCCCTGCATGTGTAGGCCCCTTATTGTAAGTAGTATTTATTCATTGGCCAGTGAGTAAATATTATGGGTCACAAATCCCACCGAGGTTTTTCCCACACCGAGTTTCCTTTTTAAATATATTGTGTTATGGTGTGTTTCTATGCTGTCTCTATTATTTCATTTACTGCATTAATTCTTATTTATCGGTACACTGTTTTGGGTTGCAAAGTTATCAATAAGTTTAATTATTCTGCTAACCGGTTAGACACTGAGTCACCCCCGCCCCCCCCCCCCCCCCCCCACTCTCAGTGTCTTTGGGACTATCATTGAATCTAACATTGGGTGCTACCTTTTGAGGCTTTGAATTGTTGCTCACAATTAGTTGTATCTTTTTTAACCATCAAAACAATGTCTCTGCTCTTCAATACTATTGTAATTCTTTGAATCAAACATTAGATCAAATATTGTTAGTTGGGTTGATCATGCTTGCTACCCTTGAGACTATCTTTATGCCATCACATTTTAGGACTATCCACTGCTCTTGTGAGAGCTGCCCTTGTGTGAAAATGATCACATTCTCTCTACCATATATTCCACTTAACTATCAAAATGCCCTTTTTCTTTGGTCCTTTTCTTGCTACATTTTATTATGTTTTGCAACCTCCACATTGACCTATGGAAAGCACTGTTGCAACTGAATTTTAGCTATTGTAACTGCTCATTAGATAGCCATTGATATTATTAGGACTGTGTGTAACTATGACTGCCCCCAAAATTTCATGATAAATGTCTTTGGCATCAAAAACCTATCATTGTCAACAATCAACACACCATTATCATGACTAATATCTCCTCATGGCTGCATCTTTGGTGATTTCTAAACCTTTGTCTTATTCTTTCCTTATTGACTGTGGACTGTTGTGAACCTTCTAAACCTTTGAATTTGATGAAACATGGAATTGCTATAAGTTTGCCATGAACTATTTTGATTCTCATGTCAAGATACTCTGTTCGTTAAGACTTATAGTGACTTCGTCTTGTTTGGTTTCAAATCCTTTAGTGTCAAATGTACTATCATTCATATTACACATATGATATTCACTGAGACAAAAACCCATATAAAAGAGAATAGTCACTATTCCTTCCATGAAGAAAAATGACAGTCTTTTATGGATCGTCTCTTCAAATCTAGTTGCTCATGACCTTTTGGGTGACAATCCATAAATTTGATCTATGCCCATAAACAAATGATATTGTGGTTGGGACTGCAAATATGTATCTCTTTAGCTGTGCATATGACTGCTAAAATGAGATCAGGACTATGAATGTTGTTGTCCTTGGGTAAAAGCATAAACTTGTGTCACACTTTTATAAAGGAACCAACTAACAAAACTAAATCTGTTTAACTTCAACTGCATAAAAGTGACATTTCTAAATTGAATTTTGAAATGATGTAAACTGATCAAATGTAGAAATATTAATGAAATTTAGGTCTGTTATTTTTAATAATTTTTGAAAAAAAATTGATATTTTTTTTATAAATTCAAAGATAGATTTTTCATTGATGAAAAATGCTGAAAATCAAGGGTTCTAGTCGGCGTCACCAAAAAAATGAAAACGAACTTTATTTTTTCTGATTTTTTTTCCAAATAGAGAACATATATATGCAGTGTTAAAAAAAAATAAAATAATTTTGATGTATATTTTTCTCATTATAATATTTTGAAGTCCAACATAGCTAAATTTGACAGTTTTCATTCGATGTCGCCTTTTGACTACTAAATTTATCATTAACCAAAAAAAAAAAACCCTTTTCGAGAAGATTCTCTCATCTAGTGAAAAATATTTTTAATGTTTTTTTCAAATATCATTTAATATATTTTTTCAATTTCTAATCAGCCTCTTTTTTAACTTTAAAAAGCTACTCGCAATATTTAATTAATAAAAAATATTAAAACTAATCAAAATACTAAAAAAATTATATGTCTAGATTTGTGACTTCGAGCTCTAAAAAATGGTATTTTTTTTTATTTTTGTAAAAAAATATTTTGCTGGAAGAAAAATTGAGCAGAAGTAAAAAGTTTCAGAAATATAGAGTTTTTCACATTTTTTGTGCCACATCACATGACACATGGGCTAGTCCGGCCGGATTAACCTTAATTTAAACAATAAAAAAAACAAATTTTTTTAATGGAATCATTTAAACTAAGGGAGTCTGACTAAACACAGTTCAACCGTACTTCCAGCACCATTTCGTCACCAAGTGGCGCCACACGACCTAGGGGTAGTCCGACCGGACAAACCTCAGTTGGCCCAAAGTGTGACATAGCTCCTGCATGCTTTTGCCCCCTTATCTTTTGATCTTGTCATCCATTAATCTTCTATTCACTGTTTTTTGATCATTCACTATTTTGTGTACTTTCAAAGGCCATGGAAAACAATCTCTCTGGTCTGGGCCTCATGATTGTTGATGACTATTTTCAGGTTGCTTTGGCTGTATCATAACTTTTTCCTGTAGCTTGTTTATCCTTAGGAATTTTCCACTATTCCTTGTCCATTTGAGGTCTGCTCATTGATATTGATGTCTTAAGGAATTGGCTACTCCATGTCAACTACAGATTGCACACCCCCCACAAGCAGGATGTGTTGCGTAATATTGTTAGAGATCATAAATTGGATGTAGTTCTTATTCAAGAAACTAAGATGTGTAAGGATAAAGTAGAAAAAAATAGAATTTTCAAAAACAATGGGGTGATTGGTACTAGCTCGGAGGGTGCCTCAGGAGGCACAACTATCTTTTGGAATCAGAATTCCATTAAGGTAAGGAAATTGCTTCAGGGGTTAACAAGACCTCAGTTTTGCTTGAGCATATTAGGGATAACTTTTTTTGAGTTATCTCTAATATCTATGCGCCTAATACTAAAGCTAGAAGAGCTAAATTTTGGAGGAGTTTGGCAGAAGAGAGACAAATTTTTTCAGCTAAAAGATGGATGATTATGGGAGATTTCAATACTCCCTTAAAAGAGGATGAAAAGATGGGAGGCCTTCCTTTGTAGTTAGATGGAAGATAAGATCTCATGGAGTTTATCAATGATCAAGCTTTGATGGATGTGGATCTCAGAAAGATTAATTATACCTGGACCAATAGAAGAATTGGCCCTGATCTCATTCAAGTTAGGTTGGATAGATCCTTGATCTCCCTTGATTGGCTCTCTAAGTATAATTGTTCTCTAGCGTCTATCATTAAGATTGGTTCTCTTCATTATCCTATCTCTTTCACTGCCAATCCTACTTCCTCAAAACGTAATTTTCTATTTAGATTTGAAAAAGATTGGTTATCCCACCCCTCTCTAGAAAACTTTGTTTCTAAGTGGTGGAATTCAGAGGTTGAGGGTACTGCTTTATTCAGAGTGGCCAAAAAGCTTAATATTATCAAAGCCAAAGTCAAAACCTGGAATAAAGAGACTTTTGGAGATATCTTCAAAATGAAAGCCAATATTAAAAGATAGATATTAAAGAAGTTCAGGATAAAATTCAAGTGGAAGGCCTTTTTGAGGATTTGAGGAATTCTGAAAATGGGCTGCTTTCCAAATGCCATGAAATTATCTCTAATGAAGAAACCTTTTGGAGACAAAGATCAAGAGCGTTATATTTGAAGGAAGGTGATAAAAATACCTAGTTTTTCCACGTGACTGCTCTTAAGCATAGGGCAGCCAATAGGATCTCCAGCTTATCCAGTAATAGGGGTATTTTGTCAGATGAAGATGAAATTAGAAAGGAAGCTGTGGATTTCTTTAGTAATCTTTTGGGTGGTGAGGATTCTCTGGATATCAGAAATCAAGACCTTCTTGCTCAAGCTATCCCTACCATTTTAAATGAGGATGACAACAAAAATCTATCTAGGATCCCTTCGAATGAGGAGATCAAAAAGACAATTTTTTCCTTTCTTGGAGACAAGTCTCCTGGTCCGGACGGATTCCCTATGTTCTTCTTTCAAAATTTTTGGAATATTATGGAGATTGACATCTGTAATGGTGTTAAAGAATTCTTTGGGTCTAGACGGCTTCTCAAAGAACTCAATACTACCTTTATTGTCCTCATCCCTAAGATCCCTGGAGCTGATTCTCTCAATAAGTTTAGACCTATTAGTCTTTGTAATTCTTTTTACAAGATTATATCTAAGGTGCTCACGTCTAGAATGCTGGATATCCTTCCTCGCATAATTTCTGCCCAACAAAATGGTTTTGTCCTTGGTAGATAGATTCTGGATTCCATCATTTCGGTTCATGAGAACATTCATTCTCTAACTGTCACTAAAAAATAGGGCTTTTTTCTGAAGTTGGATATGTCCAAGGCCTATGATAGAGTGAATTGGCAATTCCTTTTCAGAATTATGAAATATTTTGGGTTTGGGGAAAAGGTGATACAACTATGTTCTCAGCTGACTAGTACTACCTCTTCTAAGCTGTTATTATTTTCGGATCTCCCTCCAGTTTCTTCGAAAGTTCTAGAGGCCTAAGATAGGGGGATCCTATCTCTCCTATCTTGTTTACTATCTTGGCAGAAAGTTTGGGAAGATTTATTATGAGAAGTGTGGAGGAAGGGAAACTCAAAGGCCTTATGTCTTCCTCATCCAACTTAACTTGTACTCATGAATAGTTTGTAGATGACTCTATTACCATGGGAGAAGCTACCATAAGAGAAGCTAGAAATATGAAGATTGTCATGGATTCCTATGAAGCTTCTTCTGGGCAAAAAATAAATTGGGATAAGAGTTCTTTGTTCTTCATCAACACCCCTTTGGATAGACAAAGAAGGATTGAAAGGATCCTTGGATGTAAAATTGCAGAGTTTCCTTCTACTTATTTGGGTCTCCCTCTGTGCTTAAAGCCTTCGAAGAATTTCTGGATGAAGCTGGTTGATAGATTTAATTCCAAACTGGCTGGGTGGAAGGGAGCTCTCCTAAGCCAAGCAGGTAAGGTGACGATGCTTAAGGATACTCTTCAAAATCTGCCTATTTATGCCCTTAGTCTATTTAAGATCCCCAGAAAGTTTGTTGAGGCCATTGAAAGAATACAAAAAAATTCTTATGGTCAAGAGTGGAAGATAAAAATAGAATCCCCCTTATTGTCTGGAATAATATTTGCACTCCTAAGGCTTTTGGGGGCCTGGGAATAAGGAACATTATAACTATGAACAATGCCTTGTTAGCTAAACAAATTTGGAGAATGAAAGGGGAGGAAAGGGAATGGAATTCCATTTGGAAAAAGAAATACCTTCATAGGCAACCGTCTGATGAAGAATTTATGAATAATTCCTTCCTTGTGGATGGCTCTGCTATTTGGAATGTTGTTCAAATGGCTAAAGTCTGGGCTGCTGCTGGAAGAAAGTGGAAACTGGGTAATGGGAGAATTATCAGATTCTGGGAGGACAGATGGCTAACGGATAAACCGATGGAGGAAATCCCCATTGTTAATGAATGGAAAGACTGGTTTAAAAGAAGGTATGGAGACCTTGTTAGGGACTACTGGAGAAATGATAAGTGGATTGAGTTTAGCCAGGTTTGTCCGGGCCTAATATTTTTGGAGACCTTACTCTCTTCCAAAATCTTCATGGAGCATTCTGAGGATTGTATGATTTGGAAGGAAACTTCTGATGGACGATATTCTGTTTCTTCTGTTGTCTCTATACATTACAAAGTTCTGGATGAGATTCCTCTTGTGGGCAAAAGTGTGGATGAAGAATTTAACTCCCAAAATTAATAGATTATTTTGGATCTTTATCCAAAATAAGGTGCTAACCCTTGATAATCTCCATAAGCGTGGATTTGTTTTTCCTAATAGGTACTCTCTTTGTTGCAGGGAGGAGGAGTCTACCTGTCATATCCTCTACCAGTGCACTTTTAGTCAGGATATTTGAAATATAATTCTTAATAAGTGGAAGTTGAGCTGGGTTTTCTCTAACTCACTGGAAGAGTTCTGGCAGCAATGGTTTTGTCCTAGCTCTAATTCTAAGAATGTTGAGCTCTGGAAACTTATTCTCCCCATTGTCACCTAGAACATCTGGAAGGAGCATAACAACAAGATTTTGAGGGAAAAAAGTGCTAACCTGAAGTGGTGGTGGATAAAATTTATAGAGGGATCCATGACTGCTTATATGTCATTGATACTGAATTATCTGCTAAGGAAGATTTTAATGAAAGATGAAACCTTTCCAATAGCAGAAATAGAAAGGATAAAGGTAGAGATGGCCTTTTCTGGAGCTTTCCTCCCCAAGGATGGATCAAGGCCAATTTCGATGGGGCATCTAAGGGAAATCCTGGCAATGCTGGATATGGGGGTATTGTCAGGAATTTTGCTGGAGGTTTTCTTGTGGCTATTGCTGGTCCTTTGGGTAACCAAACGAGCCATTATGCTGAAGCTTCTACTCCCCTTAATACTCTGATTATTGCTAAAAATCTCAATCATGACAAATTATGGTTGGAGGGAGATTCTCTTAATATTATTAAATGCCTAAAGGGTGAAGCTGAGCGCTTGTGGTCTATCAAAAATATCATTTTTAAGGCCAGAGAAATTATTACTAGTTTTAAATCTATTATTATTGAGCATGCTTTTAGGGAAAAAAATACCGCCGCAAACGGTCTTTCTAACCTTGGCGTTATATCCAAAAAACAAAGCATACGGAATGGTGAAGATAATATTGATTTCAATATTAAAGACCTCATTAGAAAGGACAAAATTATGGGGAAAGAAAGATTGCATTTTAATCATGGTTGTATTAATGATTAAATATCAAAACTTTAAAAAGGAGATGATAGCTTGTCAGAAGGGAAGAGTTTTAAATAAGAATATTAAAAATTCACACGCTCTGTGGGTTCTTATTTTCAAGTGTCCGAGTGTCATCTAGAAGCTCGCTTCGAATTTGCTGAAGCAGAAAAATTGCAGAATGAATTCAAGAATGGAAGGTGACCTTAGAAGATAGGAACCCGATAACCCTTCTAGATGGCGGGAGATGCCCAAGGTCTGGACAAAGTTGGAGAAGGGTTTTATGATGCCGTTCATGGAAAAACTGGTGGATTATGACAAAAGCAGAGTTAACTTGACGGTTACTAGAGTGACTGAAAACTGGAAAAATGGCACTTTCAAAATCCATGGTGTCAAATTCAAGCTGGACGCAGACCTCATCTCTACGGTCACAGGTATGCCCCATACTGGCCTCAATTTCTTGAGGGACTTGAAAGTCTCCAATAATATTGTGAAGCTCTTTCCGCACAAAGATAAGGAGAGAGCTAAATTAGGCAAAGTGTCTGGGGGGTATTATGAAGCATCTTAAAATTAAAAATTTTTGGGGTTTTGTGCTTAATGCCATTATGAAGTATATCACTATGGAGGGCCGCTCTACTAGGGTCCATACCTATCACTTTGTGCTTTTGAACCACTTTAGGCATGAGAAAAGGGTGTCTCTTCCTTATTACCTTTTCAGGTCCCTGTCACGCTCATTGAACAAGCACAGTAAGAACCCCTCTTCTCTTGTGCTACATTATGGTCTTATTTTGCTGATTTATGAGCATTGTAAGATTTTGGTGATTCAAGAAAACAAAAGGCTGTCAGTATCCTTGGGAAAAGGCAAGAGGAAAAGTGAGGATTCTGGGCCCAACAAGGATGAGCAGAAACAGAGTAAAAAGGCTAAAAAAGGCTTTGCGGAGAAAAATGTGGAGGACACGGATTTGAGCCATAAACATAAGGATGTGGAGGTTGATCCTGAGTATACAGGAAAATAAGGTAGTGATATGGAGACTGATGATACTGACAGGGCAGAGAGCTAAAAAGATGAGGAAGTGAGGGAAGAGGAAGGAGGAGAAGAGGAAGATTCCGATCATAATAGCTCGGTCAAAGAAACATCCAGAATGGACAATGGTAATGAGAAGGAAAAACATGAAGAGGATGAGGGTAATAAGGAGGAACCTACCCACAGTGTGAGCCCTGGTGATCTCAACAACCAGCCCATGGAGGAGCCGGATAACCAGAAAAAATAGGAGGACAAGGAAATGGAAATAGAGCTGAACAAGGATAAGGAGGATACGAGCATGGAAAAGGATAGAGATGGCGATGAGATGAATACTGGTACACTTATCTTGGATAAGATTAAGAACTAATCTGATGCTCGTCTAGGTTTCGATAGATGGGGTTATAAAAGAATTAATAAAATGGAAAAAAGGCTAAACACCAAGAAGAGCAGGGACATAAAGGTGAAAGAAACCTGGAGCAATGGAAAAAGGAAATGGACGAAAAGGTGGAGAAGCTGGAAGTTCAGATTAGCAAGCTGGAGGAAGGGAAGGCTGCCATGAAGAACTTCCTGATTCTGATTCTAGAGATCCTCAACTCTACAACCAGAAACATGGAGGAAATAGCCAAACACCTTAATGGTCCCAGCCCTGCCAAGTCTATTGTGGACCTTGATGCTGAAGAGGCTGCTACTGAGGATGGAAATATGGATAGTGCTCCTGGAGGTGTGGCTAAAAGGACCAGGGTGAGATTGAAAAAGGTTGCCTTGGCTTCATCAAAGGAAATCCCTATCCTTAGGGAGAATATCAAAGAAATGCAAGGGATTAGCAAGAAATTGGCTAATGCCCTTAAAAACATAATGTAATTTGTCTTTTTTCTTTTTTGCTGGTTGTTGTTGGTAGTGTTGGACTTTTGTGCTAGCTTTTGGCCAACACTTTGCTAGTTTTTTCACTGTTTGTCCCGTTTAGTTTCATAATGCTTTTATCTTTTATGGTTCCTTTGTAAAGAGTTTCGGGGTCCCTTCAAAACCTGGTTTTCCCATAATAAAAAACTATGGATTGCACTTTACTATTGAACTCCCTTTACTCTATGATTTTTGCCTTGAAGAGTCTATGATACTTTGGCTACACCTTGTAAGTTGTATCTTTTGGATACAAAAGTTGTCTTATCTTCAAAACCTTCAATCTCTTAATGCTAAAAAATCCTTTGACTGACGTTGACTGTCCATGCTTATAGGAACTATCAATTGTGTTTGAATATTCTTTTAATCCATTATTTGTAATGTATTATGCTTCAGGATAATATATTAACACCATTATTGTAACTGCCCACCTATGATATCTAGCAATGTAGCCTCCATCCCTGATTATAATCAACTGCTCAAAAGGTTTAAATACACTATCCTTTTCCTAAGAATGACTATGTTATCTTCACATGAGTTGTGGACTATGCTTCACTGAGTATTGCTCTTTGGATGCTGACATCATTGTTATCATTATTTGTCTTATTACCATTGTGGATGAGATCAAACATTTTGTAATCTTTCTAACCTATGTTATGTGCTTGATACAAAACCCTCTATGGCTTAATCTGATTGTCTTATAGTTGGAGTATTGTGCACTGTTATCGATTTGACAGTGGATAGGTATTGTGTTCTATTTGTTTGATAAATGGAATCTCTTGGTGATTCAAGAGTTGTATCCTCCTGTGGCTGCAATTACCAATGAACAATGATCTTGTAAACCTTCAAAGTACCCTATAATTCCATAGCATCATCTGACTGTTATAGAAAGTGATTGGCCTACATCTATCATCTTGATGCTTTAATTTGTATCCCATAAATATATGATTGCTCTCATACACCATTGATACTCCCTGTTCTCCTGTGTGCATAGTCATGATCACACACAGGGTTACACTTAACCATGGGCTATCATTTTTACCACATGATTACTGCAACTTTCACTACTCTAGATACAAACTAATTCCATTGTGCCACTACCTATATAGGCTACAACCATCAAAGAAACTACCATTCTATACATGAAGCCTAAAGACTTCTCACTTTGCCATTCTTGGACCAAGTTCTCTGTCTAGGACTGCTTTAAGCTTCTTTTGACTGGCCTTTATCTACTATTTTGCTATACTATCTTTATTAATGTTTGTGTTGCATCTTTCATGAATACTGCATCGCAATGAGGTCTTCAAGCTGTAGGAACACTCTCTTTTGTGTTGTGTGTTTTTTCCAACATGACTGTTCTATGGTAGCAACACTACTTAAATGCTTTTGATTTGCACCATTTATAATCCTTGGATATACCTTTTATCATGTTTTGATTTGTCTTTACATTGTGCATGCATTGGACTGTATCATGTCATACTCATTTCTGAATGCACTTCGCAAAGTTGGTTTCACTTTTACCATCTATGCATACTTTGTCTCTATTAGAATTATTGTCTCCAAAGAATGTCACTATGATTGTCCTATCTAATCTTTGTAATCAATGATTACTCCTCTATTGCAATGTGTAACCCTTGAATTGGTGCTTAATGTATTGTGCACTCTTTTATTCAGTCTTGAATATCCTTCAAATCCAAACATACCTTGTGTATTCACTGCTTCTCTTGATCCTCACTTGTTTCTCAAGCCCCTATGAACTTTACTGTAGTTGTTACAAGTTATATCTTAATAATATATCAGCAAAAAAAGAGAACATGTTGGGCTCAACCCTTGTGGGAGCCACATTTAAACCCACATGCTATAATTATGATATAAGTATGAACTTATAAACATTTCAATAGTGAAAAAACTTGTACTTGCATAGTGAACAAACATGTTAGTTAAAAATGAACATATGATGATTTCTTCTTGGTGATTTGATTTGTCACTTATTTTCTTGGACTTATATGACATGCTAGCTGTTATGGTGCATATGAGAATAATAGTATATGTTTGTAGCTGCATGTACATATAATGAATGATGTCCTTCATTTCTCTAACACACTATCTCTCTCAGATGCATGCAAGGAGTGGCAAGGAAGCAACAACTGGACACTAGGAGGGTAGAAGGTCAAAGATGATTCAAGGCAGCTCGGTCAAGACTCGTCATTCAGGCAATTATGAGTCACCCTTCCTTATGTGTGCATTTAGTTTCCTTTGCATCTACAAATATGTAATGCTTTTCCTCATCTACATTATAAGAGTTAGTCTCATGGCTTGTGTGAGACATAATTCATCTACATTATCAATAAAGATTACTTTTCTAAAAATTTTGTGCACTCTCTCCTATGCATCTGCATCTGCATAATGCAATACATGATAATGTAATCTTCTGTTCTTTCTTTATACACATGAATGTGATATAGCATAAATAAAATGTACCTTACTGTCATTAAAAACATAAAATCTCTACTTGATTGAGCTTATTAGCGAAAATAGGTGACAACAAGTATTTATTTTTCCTTCTCTTGGAGCATCTTGCCAGAGCAATCATCACCCTTCTTCTGCAGCTATGCTCACTATTCTTCTCTTCTCTTATGGGTTTGCATCCATTATGTATAGTCCCCCTTTGCCAAGGTTTTTCTCCACTTCTCTTCTCTATTGTAGGATCCAACCCACCATCATCTGGCCTCCTCCACCAAATAACTTTTGGACTCTTCTCCTCTTTCTTGGATTTTGATCCACCATTAATCAGCCACCTCCACCAAATCTCACTTACAACACCCTGTACTACTTCCACATGCAAACATGTCATCTTCTAAATACAAATCTGCAAAATCCACTTGCACTCTTTTTCTAACTTCTGCATGTGTTGGATATTAAAGTTGTTGGAATGTGTTGTCATTGATGTCAACATATTCCTATGTTCTTGTGTTTTGGTGTTACAGAGAGTTGGTTTGGTTGATTTATTGTAGATATGCTAATGCAGATTTAAGGATTCAGAGATTAGTATCTTCAGTTAATTTAACATGAGTTTCAGTGTTTCAAAAGGTGATTTGATCAAGTTATGAGGTCTAGTGTGATGACTAGTTTTTCTGTTGGTTATGTATTGCAGAGTTGTATTGCTCTGGAATTGATTCATTATGTTGTGCAGATTTTGGAGAGTGTTTGGGACGTTCATGTGTGTCCTTAGTTTGAGTGGTTCATGATTTGAAACTTCACAAGTGTATCTTTCAATTTGTCAATAAGTTATGTTGGTGTTCTTGAGCTTGAGATGATGATGATTCTTGTAATCCGTGTTGTTACAGTAGAATTCACGTTGCTTGTTGATGTTTCTTGATCGTGTTCTATCCTTGTTGCTGGTACGCATTGATTGTTGTGCATATTATTGAATATTTTGTTGGTCTGGTGGTATTCTTCGTGTTATACGACCTTGTAGCTGACTCGATGGATCTTGCGTGTTGTGGAAGATCTTGGAGAGATATTTGGTGGTGTTGCATGTTCAAGGTTTTTATTTAGGTCCATGCTATGTCCTTGTCAACATTATATTGGTACGCATATTGATTTATGTATCGTGTGATGTAATTTTGTAATTAGGTCTTATGAGTTGAGCTGAACTTGAAAGTAAGGTTGATGATTTGTATAAATAAGGGTAATAATCATGTAAGATGCGAATTGATCTTTCAGAAGAGTGATAAAGTGGAGGAGAGAGTTGTAGAGAAGACAATGTGCTTAACCGGAACTGTGATCAGGCATTTGGAGATGCTATTCTTTCAGTTCATGTAATCCGGATTGGTGTTCGATATTTGTAAGGTAGTGAGCCTTCCCAAGGTTATAGCCCTTTGTTGTTTTGAGCAGTGAGCTCTAAGTAGTGTGCTTGAATGCATGTGCATTCCCCATTGTAATATTTACACATACTATTGCATAGTATCATCATATTGTGGTTAGGTTCCCACCGTGGTTTTTACTTTGACCAGATTTTCCACGTCAAAAAATTGTGTGTTATGTGTGGTGTTGATGCGGTGTTTATCTTTTTTATTGTTGTTCTTGATCAGATCTTAAGTTGAGGTTAATTTGTTTAAGTTTGGTGAAAACTGATTCACCCCCCCTCCTCAGTTTTCCTGCATTGTTGTTACCAACAACATGTGTTGGAAATTTGGAGGAATTGATTATGTGTTGCATTGATGTCAACACTAGCTATTTTGTTGTCTATCGGGTTCCAGTAGAGTGGTTGGTTTGTCATGTTGATCTAGAGATCCTCTCCGGTATGTTTCGACTGTTGGAATTGGTTTGGATTGGTTATTCATGTGTTCTTGATGTGTATCACATTTAGTTGGTTCGAGATTTGATGATCCAGATGCTATCATTTGTTCTACTAAGCCTTTTGGTTATCGGTAAGGGTTTTACCGACAAATCTTTGTTAAAGATCTTTTGATGAATCCGATAAGTGGTATTGGTGCAACTTCTAGAAGGTTATCAAGATGCTAATGGTTATCATGTTTGTGTTCCAGTTGATCGATGGTGTTTCATTTGGCTTATGGCAATCTATTTTAGGTCCAACGGTTATTCTATAAGGTTATGGACCCGTTTATGTAACATGTTGGTTGATGCTCCTGATGTGTTACTAGTTGTATTTATTCATTGGTTTATATTGTTTCAGTCTTAGGCTGAATTGGTTTATCATTGGTTTGTGGGATTATGTAATGGATCTATTGTATTATCTTTTAGGTGGCCGACCTAACTATTTAGGTCTCGGGTTGGTATAAATATGATGTAAGATCTCTTTGTAGATCATGGTATAGGTTATGGGATTATCTATGTGTGAATAAAGTTGTAATCATATGTAGAGGTTTTGGTCGATCATAGGTGATCGAATTGGATTTGTGAAAGAGGTTTAAGACCTCTGGTATTGAGCTTAACTAGAATTGTACTCACGCATAAGATCGAGATTCGATTCTTGCAATTCATTCATCTTTTAGAATTGTAGTCTGGATTTCTTTTGTAGTTAGTGAGGCTCCTTTTGTGATGAGTAGTGTACTCTAGGTCATTGGCCTTCCTGCATGTGAAGGCCCCTCTTATTGTAATCACATACTTACTGCAGAAGTATTATTTTAATGCGGGTAGGCTTCCCACCATGGTTTTTCCCTTTATCGGGTTTTCCACGTACAAATCTTTGTGTTATGTGTTATGGATGGTTGGTAATTATTCTATGATTTATGTTTGTGCTTAATTTTTACATCTGCTATTCTGGTATTTGGTTTATGCATTTCGCTAAAAGGTTTTGTGTGCTTAAAGTTTTATAATCTATTGACAACTGATTGACCCTCCCCTCTCTCAGTTGTCCACCGATTATCCTAACAATTGGTATTAGAGCCCGGTTCTCTCTGCAGAAGCTTAACTGCTTCAGGAAGATCCTGTGGCAATTAATAGTTCATCTGCAGTTGTTTTCTGAAGAGACACCCCTAATCTTGATTCAACAAATTACAGAGTATGGAAGATTCAGATGGAGAGTCATTTGAGATGTATTGGGAAAGAGATTTGGGAGATCACAGAGAAAGGCTATACTTGTCATAATCCGACATTTGGCAATCCTCCTCTAGAAAACTTGGATAAGGACATTGAAAATGACTATAGAGCTAGAGAATCACTCTTGAGTGCACTTTCTAATCAGCAAATAATGGGATTAGCTAACCAATCATCTACAAAGGCTATATGGGATAAGTTGGAGACTCTAAATGAAGGTGACCCTACTGTTAAAATTGCTAAACTTGATGGTTACCTGGTGAGGTATGAGAATCTGAAGATGGAAGAAGATGAAAGAATTACTAATTTTATGGAAAGAGTTAATGAAATTGTTATGGGAATTTAGTGTTGTGGTGGATCTCTGAGCGAAGATGAGATTATTTCTAAAGTATTGAGAGCTTTGCCACCAACTTACAAGATGAAGGCTACTACACTTAATGAGCTGAGAACAATGTCTAACACCTTTGTTAATAGGGATACTTTGGTTGGAAAGTTATCTACTTTTGAGCTTGAAGAATTTGGTCCTCAAGGAGCTGCAAAGATCGAATATGCTTTTCACACATTTGCATCATCAACCAACAAGAGTGATTGGAAAGCTTTATATGCGAAGGAACTAGAGGAAATGAAGAAAGAAGATGATGAGTTTGAGAAACTTGAAGCCCTATTTGCTAGAAGAGTACCTAAAGGTCCAGCATGAAGTAAGTATGAAGGAAAATCACCTTTTAAATGTTTTGCATGTAATAAGAATCTAGGTCATTTTGCATCTAGATGTCCTGGAAGGAATTCAAGATTTGAGGAGAAAGCTAGAAGATCTTTTAGACCTAACCATGATTATGAGAACAAGCATAAGTACAAGAGGAACAAAGATAAATCATGTTACTATGCAGATGAGGAAGGTGTGACTGATTCTGATGATGAACCGACACAAGATTCAGCTAGTGGATCCAACAGTGGAAAGGAATGGGTATTTTTGGCTATTAAGGAAGATGCTCTGAAACCTGTCATTCAAAATGAGGAAAAGGCCCTTGTTGCTAAAATTGAAGACAAGAATGAATTGGTAATAGACATTGGATGTTCACATCATATGACCGGAGATAAAAGGAAGTTTCTATCTTTGCAAGAATTTGATGGTGGTCTGGTTAGATTTGGAGATGACAAAGCATGCATGATTAGAGGAAGAGGAACTATATCATTGGATGGTAAGCATAACACTAATAATGTTTATTATATTGAAAGTTTAAGGCATAATATTTTGAGTGTAGGACAGTTGGTGGATAAGGGATTTCAATTACAGTTCAAGGATGGAAAATGCAAAATCATCAACAGATCTGGTTTGGAGATTGCAATCGGTACTCAGACTAAAGGTAACATCTTTCATTTAAACTCCGGTGAGAAGACTGTTGGCATTTGCATGAAGATTGCATTGATGAACTATTATGTTGTCATTGATGTCAATTACAACTGCCAATGATGTTGTTATGATGTTGTTTTGCAACCGGTAGGTGAGCTAGTGAAGGAAACCGATATTACTTGAGAAGAAGTGAGATCAACTGGTAACCCTACCTGTTGATGTGCCAAACCCTAACCGATGGAGCTTGGTGAATCGGTTGTATTGGTTTATGATCAAATGATGAGTGGTAATGGTTATGCCACATATGCATGTTGTATGTGAAGAGTTTCAAATGGTTTTTGGCGTGTAGAGATAACGGTTTTATCTTGGGAATGAGCGAGTACATTGCATGAAGTAGAAACCGCATGATGGGTTACAGGGATCGATGAAGCGGTGATCAAGGAGTAGTCGAGGTTGTCTTGAATCATGTGCAATGATTGTTATATAATCTAACAATCATACTTGAACATATTTGTTTGTAATCTCTATGAGATCTTAGGTTTGTGATGTGCTACTGACCTATTGTTTTTCTTATAAGGTCGATGAGTTGTTTTGTTGTAGTGTTGGAAATTTTGGTTAAGTGTAAGTGTGATTGGTTGCTGAACCATAAGGTGTATTTGTAGTATGTGTAAAGGTAGATAGAAGCATGAAAAGGATCTGATCAAGAAGAGTAGTGCTATTCACCAGATCAACAAACCCTTGTTGTTCTCTAACAATTACAACAGACAAATCCCTTAACAGGGTAAGTTCTAACTTGCTTAGTGCTATCTAAATCCTTTAACTAGGTGATCCATTAGATTGGATTTCAAATCCTCTACCGAGGTTACTCCTAATAGGGTATTGCTTCTAATAGGGAATTATAGTCAATACCTTAACCGGGTGGTCCCTAATAGGATATGTTCTTAACAGGACTTTTTGTAAAGCTTTAACAAGCTTGGCTCCTAACAGGGTGAACTTTAGAAGAGTTCAGAATACTTGTGGGTATTCATCCCCACCGTGGTTTTTCCCATTTGGGTTTCCATGTCAAAATCATTGTGTCAAGTGGTGAATGTTTTTGTGGTTATGTTTGCTATGTTTAATTTGCTTAACTGCTACATCCACTTAGATATGATAAGATGATCGACAGTAATTTGAAATGTGATTTTACTATTGTTAGTAAAGTATTTAAATGTTTTGGTTAAATGATTTGAGAGTTTCAAAGCTGTTATACTGTTATTCTGTTATGACAGTCAACCGGTATACTTGACAGTGATATTGCAATTTGTAGCTCAATGTTTGAACCAGTTAGTTCTGAGATTGACTTGAGAGGTTGTTTTGAGTTTGGTGAAAGTTTAGTCAGTTTTTTTATCTACTGATTCACCCCCCGCTCTCAGTAGTTGTCCGGATCCTTATTAATTCATCATACCATCAAAGACATGTTTGATTGCACAAGTTGATGAGAGTTGGCTATGGCATACGAGGTTGTGTCATGTGAATTTTGATTGCATTGTAAAGATCAGTTCAACTAAGGTTGTTAGAGATATACCTAAGATTGGGAAGCCCTATAATCTGGTATGTAAGGAATGTCAAATGGGAAAGCAAGTCAGAACTTCTTTTAAGAGTATACAAGACAAATCTAATGATGTTATTGATCTTATTCATACTGATTTGTGTGGTCCTGCTAGAATAAAGAGTTTTTTAGGGTGACAGATATTTCATGCTAATAATTGATGACTATTTTAGAATGATGTGGGTTACTTTTCTAAGGGAGAAATATGAATTTTTTGAAAAGTTCAAGATCTTTAAGGTTAAAGTTGAGACATGGACAGGGTTGAAGATTAAATGCTTAAGGTTAGATCAGGCTGGTGAATTCACATCTAGTGAATTTAACAGTTATTGTGAGAAGTATGGGATAAGGAGACAGTTGTCTACACCCTAGACACCTCAGTAGAATGGTGTTGTGGAGAGAAAGAACATAACTATCTTGGATGCAGCTAGAACTATGATGATGGAAGCTAATCCATATCATATCTATTGGAGAGAAGTTGTGAGCACAATGGTATATACATTCAATAGAGTTCATATCAAAGGAGACACCAGTAAGACACCTTATGAGTTATGGTTTGGTCATACACTTACAGTTAAGTATTTTAGAGTCATTGGTAGTAAATTCTATATCAAAAGAGATGATTCCATTGGAAAGTTTGATCCTAGATGTGATGAAGGGATATTTATTGGTTATTCTAATTAAAGCAAAGCATATAGATGTTATAACAAAATATTGCAGAGAAATGTGGAGAGCACTAATGTCAAGGTGGATGAGTAGTATAAAGGTCAAATTGAAACTTATGAGAGAGAACCGGAAGTGGAGATGATCATAAGTGAACTGGTAGCACCTATACTAGAACATAATGTTGAACCAGTTACCCCCGTAGTATCATAAAATTCAACAGTAACTGAAGATCAGAGGAGAGAAACAGAAAGTCGAAAGACTCCTACGTATGTAAGGTTAAATCATTCAGAAGATCAGATCATTGGAGACAAGAACAAAGGATTAATGACAAGAAGAAGGTTGCCAGTTGATGAGTTATATTTAATTTATCAAGTTGAACTGGCATTAGTTATTTAAACTTGTAAAGATGAATGTTGGATGAAAGCTATGGAAGAGGAATTAGATCAGATTTAAAAGAGCAACACATGGACTTTAGTTCCCCAGCCTAAAAATAAGAATGTTATTGGAACTAAATGGGTCTTAGGAATAAAATGAATGAGGATGGACAAGTTGTGAGGAATAAGGCTAGATTGGTATGTAAAAGATATTCTCAAAAGGAATGAATTGATTATGATGAGACTTTTGCTCCGATAGCTAGGATTGAAGCTCTGAGATTATTTCTTGCTTATGCTGCCCATAAGAAATACAAGGTTTATCAGATGGATGTAAAGTGTGCTTTTTTGAATGGAGATCTTGAAGAGGAAGTTTACATTGAGCAACCTAATGGATTTTCATTTTCAGATGAAAAAAACATGGTTTGCAGGTTAAGGAAATCTTTATATGGATTGGAACAAGCCCCTAGAGCTTGGTATGTTAGATTGGACAAATATCTTTTGAAGCTTGGTTTCACTAAAGGTAATGCTGACAGTAACTTATATTATAAGATAGCCAATGATGACATATTGATTGTTGAAGTCTTTGTTGATGATATCATTTTTGGAGGTGAGGATAAGTTATGTATGGAATTCTCTGATAATATGAAGAATGAATTTGAGATGTCTATGATTGGGGAGATGAAATTTTTCTTAGGTTTGCAGATTAATCAGTCTGAGAAAAGTATTTTCATCTGTCAAACTAAGTATGCTAGAGAGTTGTTATAGAATTTTGGTATGGAAAATTCTAAACCGGTTGGTACTTCTACGATTACAAGTGAGAAATTGACAAAGAAAGATGCATTAGCTCTGATAAATCCTACAAGGTATAAATATATGATTGGTGGTTTGTTATATCTGACTCGGACTAGACTGGATATAATGAATGCAGTTTGTATTGTATCAAGATATTAGAGTGATCCTAGAGAAAATCATGAGTGAAAAGGATTTTCAGGTATTTGCAAGGAACAACTGAGTATGGTTTGTGGTATCCTAAAAATCATGACTTTACACTATGTGCATATACAGATGCAGATTGGGCTAGAGATGTTGATGACCAGAAAAGCACATCTGGTGGAGCTTTCTTTCTTGGAAAGAAAATTGTTTCATGGATCAACAAGAAATAGTCACGTACTTCTTTATCTACTGTTGAAGCTGAGTATGTTGTTGCTGCTACTAAATTTACACAAGTTCTATGGATGAAACAAATGTTGAAGGAAATAAGGGTAGATTGTAATGAACCGGTGGTTATTCACTCTGATAACTTTGTTGCTATTGACATATCAAAGAATCCGGTATTTCATTCTAAGACTAAGCACATTTCTATCAAGTACAATTTTTCTGAAGGAGAAGGTGGAAGCAAATGAAGTCGGACTGGTTTATGTGAAGATATCTTCACTAAACCTTTTCCTAAGGAATCATTTGAGTACTTCAGAGACAGATTGGGAGTTTCCGCCCCTCTAATAGAGACTTGAGTGATGTTGATTGGCATTAGTTCGACATGCAATATCAGAACTATCATTCATTCCGGATTGATGTGTTGGTGCTACTACCCAGGGGGAGTAGTTAGCTGTGTGGTTCAGAGGATTTATTGATTTTTCTTTGATGTTTATGTCAGATTTCTGGCATTGATGTCAAAAGGGGAGAGATATGTATGTGAAAAATAGAGCTTAATAGGGATATCATTCACAGGGGGAGTTTGGTCTGTTGGTTCAGAACTTCATTGTCATATCATTTTGGGGAGATTGTTGGATGTCTTCCTTTAGGAAAGACTTGTTTGACATTTCTTGGCACTTGAACATTTTTCACATCTAGTGTTGCCATCAATGCCAAAGGGGGAGATTGTTGGCAATTTGGAGGAATTGATTATGTGTTGCATTGATGTTTGTCATTGATGTCAACACTAGTTGTTTTGCTATCTACTGGGTTTTGGTAGAGTGGTTGGTTTATCATGTTGATCTGGAGATCCTCTTCAGTATGTTCCGACTTTTGGAATTGGTTATTCATGTGTTCATGATGCGTATCACATTCGGTTATTTTCAGGATTTGATGATCTAGATGCTATCATTTGTTCTAGTAAGCCTTTTGGTTACCGGTAAGGGTTTTACCGGTAGAGCTTTGTTTAAGATCTTTTGATGAATCCGATAAGTGGTGTTGGTGCGGCTTCTAGAAGGTTATTAGGATGTTGATGGTTATCATGTTCATTTTCCAGTTGATCGGTGGTGTTTCATTTGGCTTATGGTGACCTATTCTAGGTCCCGTGGTTATTTTGTTAGGTTATGGACTGATTTATGTAACATGTTGGTTGATGCTCCCGATGCTTTACCGGTTGGATTTATTGATTGCTTTATGTTGTTTCTATCTTAGGCCAACTTGGTTTATCATTGGTTTGCAAGATTATGTAATGGATCTATTGTATTATCTTTTAGGTCCCAGGTTGGTATAAATATGATGTAAGATCTCTTTGTAGATCATGGTATGGGTTATGAGATTATCTGTGTGCGAATAAAGTTGTAATCATATGCAGAGGTTTTGGTCGATCATAGGTGATTGAATTAGGTTTGTGAAAGAGGTTTAAGACCTCCGTTATTGAGCTTAACCGGAACTGTACTCAGGCATAACAGATGCTATTCTTGTAGTTCATTCATCTTTCCGGATTGTAGTCTGGATTTCTTTTGTAGTCAGTGAGGCTCCTTTTTTGATGAGTAAAGTGCTCTAGGCTGTTGGCCTTCCTAAATGTGTAGGCCCCTCTTATTGCAATCACATACTTACCGCATAAGTATTATCTGACTGTGGGTAGGCTTTCCACCATGGTTTTTTCCCTTTATCAGATTTTCCACCTTACAAATCCTCGTGTTATGTGTTATGGATGGTTGGTAATTATTTTGCAATTTATGTTTTTTCTTAATTGTTATATCTGCTATTCTGGTATTTGGTTTATGCATTTTGGTAAAAGATTTTGTGTGCTTAAAGGTTTTATAATCTATTGACAACTGATTCACCCCCCCCCCCCGCCCCTCTCAGTTGTCCACTGATTATCCTAACAATGTAATCATGGGTAAGTGCACCAAGATGCTATACAATTTAGTAGCCACTCATAAAAAATGCCTAAAACAAAAAAACATGTACATGGTTTTCAAATTTTTTTAAAACACGTACATGTTAAGCTCGAAAAATGCAAGCCTAAACATGATCAAGTTTTGTTTGTTTTAAATAAATAAATAAAACCTGATCATATTTTTTAATAAAAATAATTTGACCAGGTTACTCTTATTAAAGATAACTTGATTAGTTTTTCTTTAATAAGAAAAACCTGATTAGATTATTTTGATGTAAAAGTTATATAAAAATAGACTGGGTCTTTTCTAAACTCGTGGGCCACAATTCTTTGAGACTTTCTCTCACCCAAAACACCCTAAAATATGGTCATGTTTCAAGGAGATTTCACTCCCCAACTAATATGCCACACCATAGATGAGGTAAGGGGCATTTTTTGGTCCATTAGATTCAATTTTGATTTAGATTTTCAAAAATATTGAATTATTATTTTTTTTTATTAATTTCATGTTTTTTCTTAAATGTAAGAAAATCACGTAAACCTTGATTCTCAACAAAATCTAAATAAAGATATACCCGAGGAAAACCCTATGATGGTTGAGCCCCCAACCCCTGCTAGAAACCCTCAACAAGCTAGCCAAGATGATCTATTAAGGCATTTAGAAGAAAACAAAGCTATTTTTTTTAGTAAGTGGCAAGATTGAGGGTGTCAATAGCTAACGAACATCATGTATTCCTTTCCACAACATTGGAAGCAATGGTAAGAAATTATGACATAGTTACCAATGAAATTACTCAATGGAAACATATAGAGATTTGTGTCGTCAATATTATGCAATGGGATTATCATATGATGTTGTGAAAAGTAAAGAGATAAGCAAAGCAAAAACATGTGCTCTTTTTACTGATCCTAGAACCAATGAATCTCTTCTCACAAATTCAAAGAGGTTTCCAATATATTGGTGTAACCATGACACCATAAGAAATGATTTTTGGGATAGGTGATGGATGGTCTTTAAGATGCTTATATCTCAAATTGATATCTCTATATTTTTTATATAAAGGTATTTAAGATGTTTATACTAATATTTGAAATACGCTTACAAAAGAAGCAAAATGCAATTTTCATCATCACATTTAAAAGAATTATATCAAATCTAGTTTCTAAGATTTGTCTATAGTGAAAAGAGTATGAAGGATATTGATGTAAATAATTTTAAGATGTTTATACTCATATTTAAAAACACACTTATATAAAAAGAAGTAAAATACAATCTTCATCATCACATTTAAAAAAGTTATACCAAATTTTATAGTCCACTTTCTAAGATTTATGGATATTGAAAATGATATGAAAGGATATTGATGGGAAGAATTATTCTTCACTAAAGATGTAATTATATTATAAATAAAATAAGATTTATATACTTAGCTCATAGTGATAAGATATATAGTTATTTAATCTATGATGATTATAACAAAACTATAATTACTGCCTTTTAAATATGTTTTTCCTCAAGTTTATATGCATTGATGAGGACGATGGGAAGAGTGAAGAATTTCGGCACATTTTCCTACGTAGAGATTTTTGAATTATTTCAAAAGAGCAATTTAGATTGCAAATGAACATTTTTTCGGCCAGCCTTAAACCACACACGGCAACATATTAAGCCTAGAGTATGTTAGTCAACACTGAGTGTTTAACAGTTTTAAGCCTAGAAACCAAAGCTTAATGTATGTGATTTAAGCCATCTACATTTTTTCTAACATAACTCTAGCTTTTTATTAGTTCTGATCAAGACAGAATACTATTAATCTATTCAATTTAGTAGAATACAATTACATCTATTCAATTTAGTTATTAATATGGAGCACCAGTTCTATATTTAGAATAATAAAAAGTTGAATAATCTGCTGAAATTCAAGAAAACAGATCTCTTATCGACCTAATCCAGATTGAAATGCAACACCAGTCGAAGGCAACCACTCATTCCCAGAGATAAACTCTGCTACGGTGAATCTGATGGCCTCTGCTACAGTTGAAATGATATGATATCCAGGCCATTGTATTCGCTTTGCAATTCCTGCCCCCGGCCCAGAATTCATATATTCTCCATAATATAACGTCTTCAATCCAAAATTACCAGACCACTCAGCCCAACCAGCAGGATCGACGTTCGCATCTAAGAATGATTGCATGAATACTGTACGAGAGTATTCTCTCCATGGTCTGCCCAAATATGTTCGAATGGACTCCGCCGACACCTGGCAGTTTTGGATAGAGAAGCCGGTGTTCTGGTTGAGATCACTTCTGCCTTGCGCCGTAATATAGTTTGCATTCCCTCCGTCACGATTGCGCGACAATATGTTGCAGCTCTGAAAAACTGCGGCGGCGTCGCCGAAGATGAAATCTACGGTGCCGGAAATGTCGCATTCTCTGTAGAACTGGCGTTGAGAATAGGCGTACAGAGTGTCCTGGTAGCCCTTCATGCTGCACCTGTAAAATGCAGAGAGATCAGATGATACCCTAAGGGCAATGGCTGGCCCAGCATCTGACCCTGCTGTGTTCTCAAAGCCCATGTCCCGTGCAATGAATCCTTTTCCTGTTGCAGCTGAAACAAACCAAAACGCTCAAGGATTAGTTGTTATTCAAATATCAATTTAGTTCTAAATCAAATATCAATCTTCTCAATTCAGCTGAATTGGCTAAATCACACACATCAAGCTTTGATTTATAGGTTGACTCTAAAATCGTACAGTATAGATCAGTAACTTTTGTGTTATTGATTTTTGTGAAAATTACAGATCGTTGATCGTGACCAACAGAATTAGCTGCATCAATAACAAGAGTTTTAACATACCGTTTTAGAGCCAGTTTAGCTGAGTTCTGGTTTATAGACTTAAAAATATTAAACATTCAGAATTGATTGACATTCTCTAGACTTAATATGTTGCTTAATGTGTATGATTTAAGACTAACATAATCACACTCTTAATGTATCATTAAGATGTGAAAGAATATCAAGATAGCTATAATTGTAGAATTTAGACTTAAAAAAATAAAAAAAAATCACTTTCCAGCTCTGGGGCATTAGACCGAGTGATTGTAAACAAATGAGTGAAGCGTCAAATTTCTAGAATCAATCATTTGGTGTTTGAATGTAAACTAGTGGGTGCTTGTCAGCTTTTTGTAGGCTTAATGGATAGGAATAATTTGATGGGCATTCTTCGTTGGCAGCCATTTTTAATTAAATTTTTTCCCTGCAAAATCATTCTTGGAAGATAAGGAAAATGAAATGTCCTGGAAATTCAACTCTCAACTGATAACAATGGAGGCTGCCATCATTTGGTAGGCCACAAAAGTCAAGTCTTGAGAGATCGTGCAAATTATTTTGATCTGCAAGACAATAAAGTTGAAGTGACCATATAGATTAGTTTTGGCTTCTAGATTTGTGGCTAGTCTACAAGATTAATTTGGTTTTTAGTTGAAATATCTCATGCAGATTTATTGTTAATCAAAGTTTATAAATATTAGTGAATTTTTAAATCAACATTTTTGTTTATATAAAAAATAGGATCAATTCGTAATATAACAAACCAACATCTTTACTTACATCTAAAAATGATATTAATCAAATCAACTTCTTCACTTAGACCAAGAATGGACCGGTTAATCCATAAAATTAATTCATAATGACCCAACACAAATCACAGTAAAATCTGTAAGCAGTTTGTAACTACAGCTTTATTCAATATAAAATATATTAAGATATCCTTCTCCTACTTTAAATGTATTAAAGAGCTTTAGTTGAGTTGAGGTGAATTCTTCAGAAAATTTAACCTGAATATGGTTGCTGCATTTGTAAAGATATATGAATAGCGTGACTGCAACATGATCATATCTATTTCTATAGGAGACTGTCATAGAGAAGAGCTGATAAATCATATGGAAAATATCCTTCCTCTACCCAAATAATAAATAATAATAACAAGAATCTGGTAGTAAATATTATTATATGAAAATACGGAGGATCATATTTCATGATCCATTGCATGACATTAACTGGTAAAGAAAGGAAGAGTTTTTGCTAATTTGAAAGAGTAATGTTAGATTTGTTAAACTTTTGAATTAAGCTGTATGTAATATTTTTCATTATCAATATTTTGGATCATATTTTATAATGAGATAGTTAGAGAGTAGACATGAGAATGATCATATTTTTCTCATTTCTACTCTCAACATTTCATGATCCATCATTAAAAAAGTAATGATTGTACTTCATGATCTATCGTTAGAATGAAATAGTTAGAATAGAAACAAGAATGATCATACTTTTCTCATTTCTACTCTCTAACTATTTCACCCTAAGAATAAATCACCAATATGATCCAAAACATTCATAATGAAAAATACGCCAAAAAATATTACACAACTTAATCCAAAACTTAAGAAGCTAAAACTACATGACATATGACATATTAAGAATAAAGATGTGGAAAAGACACCTTAAGAGTAATGGTGTGGAAAACCGTACCAAACGTAGCCACGGACTGGATAGAACCTCCATGACTGGACCCCGTAACGACCGTAGAGTATTTCCCATCACCGACCAGCATGATATTATCTTTGGAGACGTCCACCGATTCTGCGTACACTCCGGCTTTGACATGGATAACATATCGACTATCACTGTAACTTGGAGCAGCTTTTACAGCCTCCGAAACGGTCCTGTAATTCCCCGTTCCGTCCTTGGCTACAACCACGTTCGCACTCACTCCACCCGCCGGAGAGCTCTGAAGAAGCCGCCGGTCCGCTAAAGACAACCAGCTCGGGAAATATAACTCACTATCCACTGAAGCTAAAAGGCGGCGCTTTTTTTGGCCGCCGGGAGAAATACTGGCCACAGGTAAACTGTTGACGATTGCTAGGGAATCACTGATAAGTTTGGAAATATTTCTTACAGATTCTGCATAATCGTCTTTGACACCTTTGAATCCTTCAATACATGTGACTTGATCAGTGAGAGAAGCGCTGAGCCATGTCTGCACGTCCTCCACCTGATCTTTCTTCCACTGTTCTGATTTGTTCAGCAATGTCAACGATTCGTTCAGCTGCTCCACCGTGTATTTAAACAACATCTCACAGTCTTGAACTGCAGCCCGCTTAATTTCATCGTCCGGGGAAGATCCCGAGCCCAAAAACAGTGACTGAGAAGAAGCTCCAATGGTCAGCATTTTAACTTCCTGGAGACTGAGCTCAACGGAAGTTATAGCCATGTCTTTCAAAGAAGTTGCCTCTGCCTTGCGCCCTGCAGCACAAGCAGAGACAGCTAGTAAGAGTAAGAATAAAGCACTAAAAGCTTGCCTAATCTTTCTCATCATGTCTTATCGAAACCCTACAAAGTCTTTAAGTTCAGAAGAAAATATTTCCGTGCGTTTTGTGTGCTTGAGGAGGGGTGAAGAACAAATATTTATAACTTAATCCGTTCCATCGTGTCTATGTAGGGGCATGGATGAGTACGTACTTGTTACGGAGGGGTTTTAGGGTTTGCTTTTTTAGTATAAAAGTTTTATGGGTCTTTTTTAAGAACCAGTAAAGCAGTTCAGTGGTTTCGAATGTAGCTCAAAACAAAGTGAACTCTCTTTTTATAGATTATAAATTCTTTTGAGGTACTGATCAGGTTCAATACATTTTTCATTAAGATAATTTATTGAACTTTGGATTTGTGGGAAGCATACCAGTAGTCATTATAGCTAACTTTGCACACCCACACATTCTAAACCGTACATCAGATTTTGACATTTTTAATTGGTTGTCTCCGTATATGACTTAACTTCTTATAACTATGTTTTGGCTTCTGGGTAGTAATGATGCACGTTGTGGGATCTGTTATGTGTGCAAGGATTAAAAAGTACACATTTCAAAATGTCACCCAATACTGCTTAAAGATGCCCCACTAATTGTGCACTTAAAATTGCAAAATACTTATGCACAAATGCCTCAATAGTTGTGCACTATGGGTTCCAATAAAGGTGCACAAATGGACCACTTATGGTCCAAAAATGTTAAAAAATGAAGCTATTGATACATGTTAAATTTATTAATGGGCCTTCAAAAGTATTTTTTGCCACCCAATACGGGGGCACGAACCAATACGCTGAACCTCTTCAGCTAAGAGCCAAGGACTGAGGGGTATCCATTCCGCCAAATTTGCCCGGGGCACGATCCCGACCTCATCCCTTATGATGTTGGAGCCTTGCACTCAACAAGACTTGATCCCTGGTGGGCTCATTTGGAGCCATTCAACTTCACCAATAGACCAAGGGCCCATTGACATTTAATGGGCTTTTAGTTATTTATTTTTTGGTTTTTTTTAAGTTAGTATTTGGGGGATTGGGTGTGCAAGGAATGAACAATTATTGGAACATGAATAGTAACTGGTGCTCTTCCCCTGGGACAGTTCAGTGATTTCGAGTGTAAGTCAAAACAAAGTGAACTTTTCTCTTATAGATTCTTTGAGGTAGCTGATAAGGTTCGAACAGATCTCTGATCAAGATGATTCATTGACATGAGTTGAATCTTAGACTTATATGAGAAGAACTCAAAACCTTAGCACAACCTTATCAACTATTAAATTAGGGTTGAACTCCCAATATATGATAATTAAAATTCCACTAAAATATTTCACATGAAACAACAATAGTTCATTTGTGCACTCAATAGTTAAAATTTGAATTTTTAATTAGAGGAGTTGTGCATAAGTATTGGTCAAAACATTTATCAGAGGAATATGTATTAGATCAATTGTGATATTTTTCTAGTGGTTGTAGCAAACTGTTATTCGGGTATCTATAAAAAGGTATCGAGTGTCTAACAACTTTTTGAACTTTATGCACATAATGAATCTTCAACATTCATTGTAACTATTTAGAACGTGAAAAAATAGCTTTAAATTCTTAAGTCACATAAAACGAAATCCAATTTCTTTTTGATAAAAATCTGAGACCGTTTAAAAGCTTAAAATATGTGAAATTAAGAAAAATAACTATGAATCATTTCCCCTATAGATTAGAATCTATTTTATGAACCCGTCTCCATAAAACCTCCAGGTACCTTAGATGAAAACAGCAGTAATAAATAGGAATGATGCACATGGAGCAAGACGTACAATCTGAAGGACTGGTCCCCTGGACTCTATTATTTCCCCATTCCCTTCCAAGTTATTTCTATGAATCATTCATCCCCCATTACCATATTATGTCCTTTAGATTAATAGTGTCGTCAGTGCAAAGGGCCCAAGAACATTGAGCACCATAACTTCCTGAGACACGTTACGATATGGGCTGCTTTTTTTTGTCTGGTTTTCAAAGGAAATGAAAACGAGCAATTGGACAGCACGCCCATAGTTTTTAGAATTTTTAGGTTTTTTTTATAAAACATTATTGTTTTTAGAATTTTTAGGTTTTTTTTATAAAACATTATTTAATCTTTTGAATTATATTATTTTATATTTCTCATGCATTAAGAGATAATGATCTCTCACTTTTATAAATAAAAAAAATTATTATAATAATATAATTTAAAAAAACGTGTAATTAATTTTCAATGTGATTAAAGGTTATACATATTATTTTCTTTTTTAATGTTTTTAATATCTATTTTATTATGATTAGATCAATAGACATATAGCTGTTGTAAAAGATATAAGACAACATATTTACAAGATTAACATGTACATACAATTTTATTCATTAGAAAATCATAAAAGTAAACAATAACAAAAGATCTTGTAGTGCAAAATTAGTGATCATTGATGATAATGGAAATATGACATTAGACATGGAGATAAGTAGCTAGTTTATCTTGTGAAATGATATCATATGGGTTATTGTAAGTGTTATGGTTCTAATATATGAGATTTTTATAATGTTATTGGTGGAACCATGAATAAGAGTAGGTCTTAGTTGTCAAAGCAACTCGTGTAGATTCAAAAAATGCATTGTCTCTTATTGATGAGATTCCAAGGGTTGCTCAAATATAATGATGGTTATTATATTTGAAGATGACAAAGGGTTTAGGAGCCAAGAATTGATAGATTTTTTACTCTTAAGAAAAAAATTGAAGAGTCAAGAGACAACCAACCACCATTTTGTGATTTAGCAGCATAGGGAAGTAATGCAATAACTTATTTGGTTAACAACTTTGAATTGAGTTATTTGGTTGTGTGTATATATTAAATATTAAATGTCATAGAGTTGGGAAGCGTTAACACAAAAATATCTTACAATACTAGAACAATCAAAACAAGTACACTATTAACATGAATTGGAGGTGTTTCTAGAAAATTCTAAAAAAGAAAGATTGAACATAAGGTTTACATTAGTAGAAATGGTCCAAATTTGATAGGATTTTCAATGGAATTGTTACAAATAAGAAGAATGGGTTATATAATTTGTGGAACTAGGTTGATTCAAAGAATGGAATACTAGCTTTGTACCCTTCAAATGTAGAATTCACATGACCAACTTGGCTCTTTGACATCAGTCCTTGTGATTTCATCAAGAACAAAGGATAAGATAACTACATTGTATGTGTGTATATTCCTTTAAGGGAAGTGATTTATATTTTGAAGTATCATCTCATAAACATCCTTCATCTATAGTAAAGTTTAGTAGAAATAATTGGACTTACCACCAAATTTCCTAGGTAGATGAAATTCGATTATTGTTATATGCCTAGGAGAAAAAATTACTAAGATATTGAAGAAAAAAGTCATCGCTAATTTTAAAGAGTCACAAGGATCCAACATCCGAGTAAAAAGAGAATTGATATTGGATATACAATATTGGAGAAGTAGAGAGTGGACACTTGTTGATGTTAACTATGGATCACAATAATTTCAACAACACATATGAAGAAAAGGTTATTGGGTCCTACTTAGGGCATTGTTAATGTTGATGATTGTTAAACTATGTGAAAAATTGGGTGACTACAAAGTGTAAGAATCATTATTTAGTAGGAAATTATCTAAGTTGTTTGATAGTCATCATCTTTCGATTTTTTTTTAGCATAGGAGATATTGTTTTGGTGTGTCACCTTCATCCCCTATCTTTAGAAGTTTAATATAGTCTCAAATAAATTTTATATCCATAGTTGTAAATTATATGGAATGCAAATTACATGAAATTGTTTGAGGAGTTAAAAAAAAAAATTAAAATTGTGATTGATGTTGCAAAAATAATTATTGATATTAGTAAAATAGGTTATAGAATTGTGCTTGATGGTGAAGCTATAGCTTTGTGCTTTAAGCAAATGAGTTATGATTCTAATACAAAGGTGAAAAAGGTTTATGTTCTATATTTAGGTAAAGGATGGAAAAAGTAATTCCTAATTCAGTTGAATGGCAAAACCACCTTGGAGACAATGTTGGATTGTAGATTCCTTGACCTAAGAATGTATACAAGACATGAAGGTAGACCTTTCTTTTTAAATTATTTACAAAATGCTTTAGAAATTAGTCCATAGCCCATGCACATGAATTTCTTGATGAAACATTGTGATAAACACATAACCATCATATTTATGCCATTATTCTTTGATCATAATGTTAATATTATTATTTTTTATATATTATTCATTTTAATGAATTAAATATTCATGCTCACTAGAGGACTTTGAATATATTAAGTTTATATATTTTATAAAATATAAAAGATGAAGGAAAGCATGGGAAATATAACTACCTTTTCACCCTATTTATTATAAGGCCCTATCAATTATAAGTGGTTCTTCACCACTTGGAGGGGTTTCTCCCCTCAACAAAACTATGATACAAATTTGTTAAGGAGGCTTTACGCTCTGTTTTATGAGGAAATTTGAAGAATTTACTTGAATTATGTGTTAATCAAAAGAATATTTTAGAACCTTGTGTCAAGTTATATTCTTGTTTATTATAAATTATACATATGTCTATTTTGTGATTGTTGGCGGCAATATTGTACATGGAAATAAAACTAGTTAATTAAGTTGTAATTGTGTTGGTTAGTTGGCAGCCGATGGGTGGTAGTTGCGGTGTGACAGTTGGCGCTCGCACCCCCTCGACATCTTTATATACTTCCGAATGTAACTTGTGGACAACGACAACGACTTATGAATGGAATAACATCCGATATATTGCATTTGGTATCTATGGCATTATTAGTTTGCATTATGTGTTTTATCTGTGTGCTTTAAGTTATTCACTCGAGAGGGCAAACATTTGGCGCCGCTGCCTAGATGTACTTGGGAACGGAAGATGCGGATGGCACATGGACACGATGGGCCTACCCGTTGGTGAGGTAAACCCAGAGGCCGACAACGCCCGAACAAAACTTTACACAAGAGAAGACATCGCAACGAGAGAATTCTCAATTCTGCTCCGGTAGCCATCTAGACCGACGTTCGACGAGAGGCGACGAAGGCGGAAATCCCACCAAGTGCCGTGTGGACAACGTTGGAGGTGCGGGATGGCGCCAGACCAAGAAGGAATTGAACCTTGAATCTTCTATATTCAAATAAAAGTGTCATTGAGATGAGTTGTATTTGAGGAAATGTATTGCGAATTATGGAAATGTACGACAATTAATGCCCAATCTATTGAATAAAGATAGAAAAAAAAAACAGGAACGGACAAGTGGGAGGTCGCGCAGAGGGCCTTGATTTTGGAGCAGCAAGTAGAACGAAGGCGTAGGCTAAGGTAGCTTACCGAGGGACGACCGGCCGAGGGGTTCCTTGAAGGGAACCCAAGAGGTGTCACGGAGGTTGCGGAGGCAGAGATAGATGGAGAAAAGTACACTCTCTACATTGTCGTAGGGTTGCCCAAAGGGAACCTAGGAGTCACGGAGGGTGTCGAAGGCAACCTCTACAGTTCACCTGAATACTACCATTGTAGGGTAAGAAGTCGCAAAGAGTTGGTGGAACAAACAAGGCAAAATCTAAACTTGATCGACGCTACCAGAGACCTACTAAAGAATTTGTCCATTTCAGAGGACAACCGGAGGGAGACGACTGAAGGTGACGGTATGGTCGACGATGCTGAGGGAGCACAAGGGTACCGTACAAGAGGCAATTTGTTCGGTGCAGGGTCAACAACCTTCTCCGGAGGACCCACGAGTGGAGGGTCAGGTGTAGGAGGCGGAGGTGGACCAGGTACAAGCACACAAGGCACTAGAGGAGCAAGACCAAGTGGTGGGATGGCCAGTAAACAGAAGTTGCCAAAGTTCAATGGTGAGGGGAAGGAAGATCCTGTCCACCATTGTCGAACGTGCGAAACCATATGGTCAACGAACGGTGTTACTGACCAAAACGAATGGGTAACGCAGTTCCCAGCCACGTTACGTGGAGTTGCAATAGATTGGTACTCTGATGTGGACAAGCAAAAAGTGGCCACGTGGGCCAACCTATAGAAGGAATTCACGGAGGAGTTTCGGTTGCTCTGTGATGACAATGAAATTCTAACGGAGATATACAATACCAAACAAGGTACCAAAGAGATAGTACGGGCATACAGCAGGAGGCTGAAGGAATTGCTGGGTAAAATGGAAAGCCAACTAGCAGAGGGGTTGAAGAAACGATGGTTCGTTGAAGGATTGAAATCCTCCCTACGAAAAAAGATGAAAATTGTACCCCTGACGTCATATGACGATGCCTATAATAGGGCGATGGACCTAGAGAGCGAATACAAAACGTCAAAGAAGAAGAAAAGTAATAAATATTCATCTAACAATGATGAAGACTCTGATGGGGGAAGAAGCAGCAGTGGCGAATCGAGTAAAAAGGTGCACGCTCTCTAAAAGGACATGGAACGAATGTTGAAAGAATTCAAAGCCATGAAGGGGAGTACAAGTAAGACTGAAGAAAATGATGTGTGGTGTACCGAATATAGGAGTGACAGACACACCAAGGGGTCCTGCCCCAAGAAGGCTTTCTGCGACATTTGTCAGATTGCGGGACATTTGACAAAGGAATGTCCCTACAATAGAAAACCAGGAGCCAACAAGTTCTCTTCACACAAGAGCAGCCGGCCGTCGGAACTTCGCAAACCAACACAACGACATCATCTGGAGGTTACCGGGACAATAGACGCGGCGGTGGAAGGAATAACAACAATAATAATAATGGAAGCGATATCCAGTATGACGCCAAGGGCCGGCCTATTATCCAATGTAGGGCCTGTAATCAGTGGGGGAACTTCGCCCGTGATTGCACGAAGGAAGCCACCCCTTAGCACCTTTGCCGATGGTGTGTGCCAGGCGACCATGAGGACGCAAATTGCCCACAGGCAGGGGTTAATCTCCTCAACATTGAGAAGACTAGTGAGAAGTACTGGCGATCACCCGCGCCCAAATGGAAAAGGCCACTTATCCCGACCCCCGTATAGAGAAGGAGAGATTATGGGAGGCAAAGGCCAATATTGAACGTGAGATGACGGCCGAACGATGGGACAACGAGGTGGCGAGTACATCATCTCGTACGGAAGCGGAAAATAACATCATTGGGCAAGTACTGCAGATGGAAGTACCTATAAGGGTAAAGGACCTTCTAGAAACAATGCCACAATTAAGAACCACCATTTTTAGTTCCATACAAACCACTGTGCAGGCACCTGTGCGTGCCACACGGGCGGAAGTTCCGGTCAGCCCCTCAGCTGACCCAATGTTGTTGGCCTTAAATAGTGGTCAGCATCTTGCTGTAGTAGAGATGGGAATTCTCGGGGCTATCCTCAAAGACACCATCATGGACGGAGGTTCGGGGGTGAATGTACTGCCAGAGGATACGTGGAAGAAGCTGGGGAAGCCAAAACTATGGCCACCCACGTTCAACTTGGTTGGTGCAGACTAGCACGACATCAAGCCACTCGACACCTTGATGGCCTAGCCGGTCACCATCGACACGCAACCTTTCATACTAGATTTTGTGGTAATCCCACTCAAGAAGAAGGGGTATGACGCCATCTTAGGCAGAGGGTGGCTGGTTACAACAAAGGTGAACCACGACTGGAAAAAGAACACCCTTTCTATGGAGAAAGGGGGGCGGAAGTACACCATTGATCTGAGGACCCAGGTTGTTGATGAGGAACTGGCATCATCTTTGGAATCAGAGGATGAAGGAAAAGGTGACCTGAGGGACGAAGGATGGGGCTGTAGGGAGCCCAATGATGAAGGGATTCTCAAACTAGGAGAATGCTCTGAGGATGAGACAGGGTCATTGAACAGGCTCTTCCATTGGCAGATGGAGGATTATGAAATGTTCCAGAGCTACAGGCTCAAAGTAGAGGAACCAAAGAAAGGAACAGAGGAGGTGTACTTGCTAGAATACATAGAATATTATTGGGAGGGAGATGCCCCAAACCTCAGTGACGTAGATAATCCAAAGATCAATTGTGTCGGCAACGATTGGAACCTTGTGTGGAAGGACGCAGCTTTCAAAATCTTTATTCTTATTCTTCTTCTTATGTACGGGAAGGAGGCCATGGTGCATGTAGAATTTGAGGTTCCAGGTCTTCGGATGGCCATTGAAAATAGACTTGCCACCAACGGGTCCAAATTGAAACCCTACCACGCGAAGCACGCAAGGGACCTGAGAGGCCGGAAGGGCACCCGAGAGCCTGGAGGGGGACCCGAGAGGATGGAAGGGGACTCGAGAGGTCGGGCAGGTGACTCAAGAGGCACAGGACCACAATAGGAGACTCTCGGGCGAGGAAAACTGAGAAGGATGAAGGGTGATCCCAGCGGCATGGGACCTGAGCTGAAGACTCTCGACAATTAGATTATATATTTAAAAAAAACAAAAAACACCATACGGCCGTACGGGTCCATACGACAGTTGATTGTACGACTGCAAAAAAAACAAAAACAAAAAAAACTCGTACGACAGGTGACCGTACGGCATGAAAAAAAAAAGAGAAGTTGTGGGGCCATCGTACGGTGACCACACTGGCGGTGGGACCATCGATGGTGGAACCACCAAAGGTGACCTCACTGTCGGTGGTCACACCGACGGTGGGACCACCGGCGGTGGAACTACCGAAGGTGGAACCACCATGCGATGGTCACACCGACGGTGGGGCCACCGGCGATGGATGCCACCGTGCGGTGGAAACCCGCACGCCGGACTTAAAACAAACCCCCGCACCACGCAGCCCACGCAAGGAAAAAGAAGAAGGAAACCCCGCACCACACCAAACAAAAAACGGACAAAGAGAAAAAAAAAAAAAAGGAGAGACGAGCACAGCAATGCACAAACATAGACACAGTCGTACGATGGAGGGGTGTTGACCGCATGGGAAGGTGGTCGTACGATTGGAGGTGTCAGTGCTGTTGTTGACCGTACGAGGAGGTTGTATGGCCGGGGTGCCATCGAGGACATTACAGTGAAAAAAATAAAAACAAAAAAAAATGACGACGACCAGATTGAAACATTATTTCACATCTGGAGCCTGGACATTGAAAATATTGGAGTGTAGAAGAAGGGTTTTGACATCATAAAATATCACAGAAATGATGCGCGTCATGGGCTTTCGTATAGTTTTGAAGGTTGTAAATTGGTGTTGGTGGCAGGGGCCCTGCCCCTCGACCCCGCCCTGTACTGCGATAGGGAGCACACCTGGGGCGCTGCCCCTGAACCCCGCCGGGGCGCTGCCCTAGACCCTGCAGGGGCGCTGCCCCTCGACCCTGTTGGGGCGCTGCCCTAGACCCCGCTGGGGGCATTGCCCCCAGACCCCAGTTTATTTTTGAGCTACAGTACACTTGTTGGAGTTGGACGGAGGGCATTGGAGATGTCACAGTAAGCGTTGTGGTTGTTCGTACTGTGAGAAAGAAGCCTGCAACTAAGCATTGGCAAGGAAGCCATAAGTTGTAGAGGGAGACGGATTTGGAGGTTGCAAACAAACAGAGTTTGAGGGAAGGCATTGCAGGTCCGCGCAATTGTATGACAACAGAGAGTTATTCAGTTCAGTTAGCAGCCTTTGGGGAATGTGATGGAGGATTTGAGGTGTCTCCTAGCCTTTGTGCCAACGCGTTGTGGCCACCTCCAGGCAAGAATGGTACGCTTTGAGGAACTTGGAGTATGTCTCGGCTGGACGTGAGGTTGCCTTGGTGGATGCAGAGAGGGCTCAGGAGGAGCTGACCACCAGGTTGGAGGCAGTCCTAGCGTGAGACACAACTCAACGTACCCAGGAGTTGGATGCCGAGAGGGCAACGCCGGTGGCTATCGAGGACAAATTGGCTAGGAAGACAATATCATTTAAGTAGCAATTGGTGGAGGCTGAGACTGAAAAACATGTTTTGCAGACAAGTTTGGTTTAGGCACAGGAGGGTTGTGATGTCAAAGGAAGCACTAATGGTGAAATCCGCACTTGAGCATAGGATGGTAGCAGAAAAGGGTTTTTAAGCGAGGACACATCAGGTGTATAAGTTCCAGGCTTGACTGGCGTTAGCAGTTCTATTTAATGTCATCTCTATTTTGTATTAAGTTGTTCGGAGATGACTTCTTTTCTTTTGGGGGGGATGATGTTGGCGGCAATATTGTACACGGAAATAAAACTAGTTAATTAAGTTGTAATTGTGTTGGTTAGTTGGTAGCCGAGGGGTGGTAGTTGCGGTGCAACGGTTGGCGCTCGCACCCCCTCGACATCTTTATATACTTCCGAATGTAACTTGTGGACAACGACAATGACTTATGAATGGAATAACATCTGATATATTGCATCTGATATCTATGGCATTATTATTCTGCATTATGTGTTTTATCTGTGTGCTTTAAGTTATTCACCCGAGAGGGCAAACAGTGATATGTTCCTCTCATTTTTCCAATAGATTGAAGGGGTAAACTATTAATCATTCTTTTTTTGTCAATGATGCATACTTGAATCAAGGCTTTATGTCTCCAATTAGTTGCATTTTATTTCTTCTTTTCCCTTTGTTCTTCCTACTTTAGAATAAGAAATCTTGCATAGAATCTCATGTGAGCCAATTTGGGGCTTCTTTGTGTTCCTTTTATTTTTCCTTATTTTTATGTTTTATTTGTAGTTTCTATTTACAAGTACAAAAATCCCCAAATCTCAATCATATGAGAGAGATTTCTCTCTCAAACATAAAAGAAAATTGTTAATTTAATTACAAATTTTTCAACTATTGTGAAAATTTGTCACTACCCATTGGGTGAGTCACATTGAATTCAAAAAGCATAATAACAACAAATATATTCACCATGAGTAAGACATCAATGCCAATTGTTGGGTGGTTTGAGGCATTAAAATCTACCAAATCGAATAAACCCTAACGAAACAAATTAACTGATCTATTCAAGTTCATCATGTCCTTTTAAGATGCATGCCCATTGCTCAAAAAAGAACACCTAAATATAATCTTTAACATGAAAAACCGTACCAAAAGTAACTACGGATTGGACAGAACCAATTCTACGTACACTCCGACTTTGACATAGATGACGTACATCAGCTACCACTGAGAATTGACTATGCAGGTACCAAAAAGACCTTGACAAGACAATTTATTTATATTTAATAATTAAATTTAAAATCAGAATATAACTAAATTTTGATTTTTAATTTAATTTTTAAATATCAATAAACTATCTTGTCGAGACCCTTTTGGTACCTGCATAGACAACTCCCTATCATTGTTCACAGCCTCCGAAATGGTCTTGTGATTCCCCGTTCCGTTCCTCAGCAATGTCAATGACTCGTTCAGCTGCTGCACTGTATATTTGAACAGTATCTCGCAATCTTTAATTGCAGTGTGCTTAATTTCTTCATCCGAGCTCAGAAACAGTGAGTGAGATGAAGATCCAGTGGTCAACATTTTAAGTTGGTCGAGGCTGAGCTTAACGGAAGTTATAGCTATGTCTTTCAAAGAAGTTGCCTCTGCACAAGCAGAGACAGCTCATAAGAGTAAGAATAAAGCAACAGAACTGATGCTCTGCAAAAAGGATTAGAAAATCTGTTTGATGGCAACACACACAAGAGCACAAGAAACAAACGTTAGTGTTAGCAACAAAAGATTATCCTAAACAGGCATATCAAGAGAGATATTAAGCATGAAATAGAAAGCATATAAACATAGAATAAAATAGCTAATCAAGATGCTCATAGTTGCTCCTCCCTTGTTCCTCTCCTCTCCAAGTCCCAAATGAGTGTAGCTCTCAGCAGCTTTTTGCACTATGGATGCTTATGGAGGATTGAGATTTAATATTAAGCTTCAAATATGAAATGAAAAGCTAAATACTATGCTATTGATGCTAAAATGATTGATTTTACCAAAAAGACAAGATTTTAGTTATGCTATGCTAAATGCTCTCTAAAAATGTCTATAGCCTAAATGCATACAAGTTTTCAGGATCTGGATTATGAAGGAATGGGCTCTATTTATAGGAAAAATGGAGCAAAGGGATGGTCAGGATTGAAAGGTTTAATCAAGGGTCAAGCTTGAAAGTTGGGGATCCATGTGCACAATTTGCACCAATGAAATGGTGACGAGTGTCAACATAAGATTGGGTTGAGAGAAGAGGTTGGAGGCATTAAATGCCTGAGGAGACCTCATGGTTATCTAGAAGGTAAGGGTCAAGCCTAAATTAGGATTACCCACTGGATTAGGAGTTAATGCAAGGATAAACCTTTGTGCAAATGATTAAGAGATAATCATGGTCAAAGCATTAAAGGCTTGATGAGACCCTTGGGTTGGGTAGAGGTTGAGTCAAAACAAATGTTTTAACCATGTAGGAGGGTTTGGGTTAACCATTAATGGTTTTTGAAGACTTTGTGGATTAAGTGGTTGAAGGTTGGAAGCTTTCAAAGGTTATCCAAGACTTTGAGACATTTAGTGGTTGAAGGTTGGAAGCCTTTAATGGTTATCAAAGACTTTTAGGCTTTGAGAAGTGACTCCATTTTGCTTAGGAATGTGACAATAATTAGGGGATGGATTAGGCTAATTAGGAAGGGGTTAGAAGAATCTAGAAGGCGATTAGATTTTGCAAGTGGATTTGGTGGGTGAGGGAAAATAGGATTTTATTTAAAATAAAAATTCATTTATTTCAATAAATGTGTGCAAGTTGTATTTGGATAAATATTCAAATAAATATTAATTTATTTAAATGAAAAAAAGGAAGATAAAGCATTAAAATGCTTGAAGACTTTGAGGGGAACCATTAAAGGCTTGAAGACTTTAAGGAAAACCATTAAAGTCTTAAGAAGACTATAGAAGGAAGCCATCAAGTTTGAAGACTTTAAAGCCATCAAGTTTGAATACTTTAAGGGAAACCATTAAAGGCTTCAAGTGGGTGAGGATAAATAGGATTTTAAATAAATAATTTATTTAAAATAGTTGTGCAACTTGCTTTTGTAGGAAAATACAAGTGGGTGAAGGATAAAGGTGATTTAAATAAATGATTTATTTATTTAAATGTGAGAGGTGAGATTTTGGGGGATTTAAATAAATATTAATTTATTTAAATGTGAGAGGTGGGATTTTGGGGGATTTAAATAAATATTAATTTATTTAAATGTGAGAGAAGATTTAATTAAACAAATATGATTTATTTATTTAATTAATGGTATGAATTTGGTTAAGTGAATTAAATCAAATAAATCAAATAATTTATTTAATTAATAGGAGAAGAGGGTTAAGATGAATTAATTAAATATTAATTTAATTAATTATTAATTGATGGTTAAATAATCAAATAAATACTAAGTATTCATTTAATTAAGTGGACAGATTTATGTGACTACAAGAACATTGTTCAATCTTTCTCGTCTTTTTTATATTGGTTTATTCGAGATGGGAGCATAAGTCTTAGTTTGAAACTTCTTTTGATAAGAATTGGAATTTTCTTTTTTAATATGAAAGTTTTATGTTTTGAATGATCGAGAGGAATCGATAAAGGTAGCCTAATGATGTGGAGTGTAGCTCAAGACAAGGCGAGCGCTCTTACAAACTCTTGAACTAAGTTTGAATAGGTTGGCCACCAAAATATCGAACCAATGAGAGTTGAATCTTGGACCTACATAGGAAGAACCCAAGGTCTTAGCGCAACCTTATCAACTGTCTAGGCTAGGGGCGAACCTCACAATACATGATAATAAAAAACCCATTAAAATATTCCACATATGACAATAGTCATTCACTTGTTTAAACCAATAGTTAAAATTTGAATTTTAATTAGGGGAGTTGTGTAACTTTTTTGGTAACCATAGCACATAGTGACTAGGGCATTTGTGTATAGAAATTGGTCAAAACAATTATTAGAGGAAAATGTATTATATCAATCAAACAATTCTTTTTGGTGGATGTAGTGCACGGTTACATAACATCTATGTATAGGTATCAAGCATCACTTCTAAATGACCACTTTTTGACCTTTGTGTATATAAATGAATCCTCCTTCATTGTTATAACTACCTAGAAGTTGAAACAATAGCTTTTAGTGCCTAAATATACAAAGAAATTAATGTATTTTTTTCAAAATCTAACATACCATATAAGAACTAAGAATACATGAAATTAAAATAGCTAGATCCTTTCTCAGACAAATTAAAATATATTTATCACATTTCATTTATGAATGAATGAATGCTTTTAATAATGCTCGTGAAGCTAAATAGTTTATGGGACCCACAGATAGCCAACAAAACATTAAACACAAAAAAACCACAAAGAAGAGCCCAACAACACCTCCCCTACTTAATTTCTTTTCCTTTCTGTATCTTGGATCTTCTATTATGTACCTTGATTATGAAGTCAACAACTTTTGTTATCTTTTCTTCTTGAACAGGTTAGTCAAGATGCTTATGTTTAGTGTCTCAATTTAATTGATCTGAATATCCTTGTAAGCCGTATTAGATCCTTGTAAGCCATACTAATACGATTCTATCTCCATCACTTATTTAAATTAATATTATGACTTCTCTCCATAAAACTTTGGACTTTGGGCACCTTAATGAAAAGATTCAAAACAACATAAGGAGGTACCTAGGAGTTTTGCATAGGAGAAAGACGTGCCAACTCCCAAAGCACTGAGATGAGTTTTGCATAGGAGAAAGACGTGCCAACTCCCAAAGCACTGAGATTACAAGTCAATGGTCAAACTTTGTTATCTTGTGTGCATGTTCCAAATGCTAAGTACAATGTGAAGAACGGGTCCCCTAGACTCTATTATTTCTATGAATTATCCATATTTTGTCCTTGGGATTAATAGTGTCGTCAGTATAAAGGGCCCAAGCACGTTGTGCACCATAACTTTCTAACACACCTTACTATATATGCGCCGTATATTTTGTATGGTATCCAAGGGAAAAAAATAAAACAAGCAAAGCAATTGTACGACACGCCCATAGTTTTTAGATTTTTTAGGTTTTTTATTAAAAAAGTTAATTCAATCTATTGAATTATATTGTTATTATTTTACATTTGTCATGTATTAAGAGATAATCTCTCATCTTTATAAATCATTATAATAATATAATTTGAAAAGAAATAATCAAATTTTAGTGTGATAAAATGTTATGTATATTTTCTATTTTAAAGTTCTTAAAATCTATTTTATTATGGTTGGATCAATAAATATAATTGTTATAAAAGGTATAGGTCAATACATTTATAAGATTAACATGAGTACAAAATCTTATGCATTATAAATCATAAAAGTAAACAATAATGAAAGATCTTGTAGTACAATACTTGTGGTCATTGATGATAATGGAGATGTGACATTAGACAGGGAGATAAGTAGCTAGCATATCTTGCAAAATGATATCATAAGGGTTGTTCTAAGTGTTAAGGTTCTAATAGATGTGGTTTTTATAATGTTATTTTTTTTTTATTGAAATAAAGCAAGAAATTACATAGATTTAGGCAATCAGAAGATTGACAAAAAATAAAAATGAAAAGCCTTAAACAATCATATAACTGAAACCTCACAAGGCAACTACCATAGACTTTCAATAGAAAAATACAATATTGTTTAGTAAGGAATACCTCATCAAAGAGGAGTATGACATCATTACAAGAGAGCTACATAAAAAAGCCTAACCTATTGTATACAATGTTGAAACCTATAAAATCTTCCATAAGGTAGTATATAACATAATGAATGGGAAGGTTATTATGTTGAAATGCTAAAACTTGCACCATAACTTGTTGTAACTATCCCATAATATCACTGAAACTAGAAAACATGAAGGTTGCAATTTAAACTAACATTTTTGAAGCTATTCAAAAGAAAATGCATCATTTTTGTGAAGTTTTAGAAGTTGGAACTTGATTCTATCTAGCTGCTAACTTTCCACTCATTCAGGATGATACAATAACTTAGTTCTTTTTTTTTTTGGAACAAGTGTTTATCCAATTCTCTATCTAGAACAAATTTCTTCTTTTTTCGACAATACAATTCTAACTTGTAGTAACTTAAAATTCTATGATAATTGTTAGTGTCCATGAAAGTACAAATCCTTTCGTCGCTTCCTTTCCTAAAAAATGACTCAAGGAATGGGTTTCTTGTATATAAGGAACTCAAAGTCTTCTTCAAATAGTCAAATCCTATCAACCACTATAACCCAAATATTGATTATAACTGACACTAAAATAAGATTCACAATATTTTGTAAGCACAAATTCTTCCAAATATATCACAAAACTTTCTACCTTAACAAGATAACTTAATGAAGCACAAAGTCTTCGTCTTATTATTCACTTAATAATTTTTTTTTTGGCAAGATATCATAACACAAAGTCTACAATATTTTACTTTATCTCTTTTTAACTCAAATACTTTTCACAAAGCAAGATTTAATCTCAAAGAAAGTAGAAAAGAATGACATAAGAACATTCCCTCACACAATAAAGCACTCCCAAGACAAAGATTGGATGCAACTTATTTTCAATTTATTCTTGTTATTATATATTATGAAAGAGAATACAACATCCTTAAATCATACTTCAATCTCCAAAAGATTATTGTAGCTAATTTTTCTTGATTGTCAACATAGCTAAGTCTTGTCCCTTGAGATGTAGGACAAGGTGTGCTAGTGCAATAAATCAAAAGGTTGTGTGTTCAATTTACATTATGTTCACCAAAATGTATTGGTGGTAAAATTAGGGTTTCACCAATTAAGATAATAAAACTGTAGACACTTAAAAATAATTATTTTAATTATTTTTAATTCCTCGCATAATTAATTAATTAATTATGTTAATTCAAATTCCTCTCAATATTAATTAAATATAATTAATATTGTCACTATAGCATATGATTGATTTATTTAATAAATCAATCCCTTTCTTTATTCTTCTAAAAAAAATCAAATCCTCACAAATCTTCCTCTTAGCTAATTAATTTCAATTAATTAGTTAACCTACATGATTCCTACAAATCGTCTTCTTAATTCATTCTTCTAGAAATTCCTTAAACTCACTTAACATTATTCTTCTAATTTTTTATTCCCTCCACTCATTCTCTCTCCCAGTCAAATTCTCCTACAAATATTAATCCCACCTAAAATTTCCTCTAATCCCCCTCCTAATGAGTCGTTAATGGTTAATCATCATGATTAGTCACAAAGTCAACTCCTTGCTTTTAAATACTATTTTCCTAGGTGAATGTAAGATTTTCGAAATCTCACATTCCTCTAGGCATTCCCTCTCCCAAGGAATTTTTAATTCTTTTTTATTCCTCCAATCCCCATAATATCCTTTTTTGGAGAATTTTTAATTCCTCCAATGCACCTTGTGGAGTGTGGAGATACGAAATGCCTTTAAGGCATATTTCTTGGTCTCCACACCCTCTCTTGGAGCTTGTGTGAGCTCACAAGTAAATCTTCGCCCTTCATCTCGAATCCATCCTAGCCATCCGTTTTTCTTTCCTCTTCCTATAAATAAAGGGCTCCACCCCTTCATTTGAACATCTTGAAATCCAGTAAGTTTATGCCGCCCTTTTGAGCCTAGGAAATCATCTTGGCAACTTGATCATCTCATTCTTATCATTTTTCAAATCCATTCCATTTGTGCACAACATTGGAGAGCCATCCACATCTAGCAATCAAAGGAGCACATCAAGTGGAGCATTATCAAGGGGCACTTTCACTTCATCAAGCTCAATCCGAAGGAGAAGGTAAAATAGCAAGGTGAAATGGTCTTTTCATGCTATTTTAGCATTCTGCATGTTTATTTCGTTATGTTTTGATCATTTGACCTTCAAATCTGTTTTCCCCTCTTCAAAAACCACCTATCTTACATAAGGGACCAATACATTAAAAGTGGGGTGAATCCAATAGATCTAGCTACAATGCAATTAGGAAAAGGGCTGAAATACTCATTAGATTCACTTATATGTTTGTCTCCCCTTTTTGAGTTGAAATTTGGATGTAGATTGTGAAGTTAAGGTTAAAAAATGGACAACTGAAGTGTAACTATAAAATCAGACTACTATATAGATATCAAATAAAGTCATGAATAGAGATCTAAGAAAAGGATAAGATTAGAGCCTATTATTGAAAGTTTAGGCTGAATTGTCGAGACCGAGATGGTAGGTTTCCCTAGTCCTATAAGTCCAAGAAAGGAAAATGGGATCTCTTTTGGATTAGGGAGACACACTAGATCCACTATCAGAAGCTCAAGCAAAAATTTTGGGACCGGGATGGTAGATTGCATTGGTCCTCCACTTTTCGCTCCATTGAAATCTAAACTTGTTTGTCATGCTCAACTTTGTTGGAATCTTTAGTCGTAGCTCTTGAGTCAATTCCCTATGTACAAAGAGAGAAGAAAAGGGGTTGTGGATAGGGTTTTGTCTTAGGTCAAACCTCAATTTAGGAACTAACCTTGAATTGAATAATGTAAATAATGAAGTAAATGCTAGAAGCTATATCTTAGATCTACATTGGTTGATAAGAAGATTGATGATTCAATGCTCTTTAGATATGATCACAAGTTTTGGATGTAATAACATGACAAACACATGAACATTAATGATCTAATCAAACACAAATGCTTGCATGAAGATTGATGTGACTTTTCTCCATAATACTTGATGGATGAAAATGCTACCTTGAATGTTTGAGAGTGCTTTATGATGAATAGGAAAATGCAATGGATGGAGTCTTCTTCTAGGTTTTAAAATGCATTGATAGGATGTTCTTATATAGTTTTCCCTACATAAATTACCGATTAGGCCGACCTCGAATGGTCAAGTTGAGCCACGAGGACCAAATTCCATTGAGGAGGGAGAAAGATTGTTCAAATTTAAATTGGGTCCTGTTTAAGGGGGACCATGATGCCACCATGCCTTGGTCCTCCAAAAAAAGGACCAACAAATCAACAAATTGGGGAGGACAACTCTAGGATGGGGCCTACTCAGTGGTGTCAATAAGTGATATCAGAGTTAGAGCAAAATGGGGCCAAAATGAGCCTAGGTGGAGTGAAAATAGGACACGCTAATGTAGGAGCACAAACATGAGGTGTGAATTGTACCAATTACAATTTACGAAACTACATCATCATTATGTTAATATTATAAATTTTTTAGATATCATTTATTTTAATAAATTTAATATTGCATGCTTTGTAGAGGGCCTTGAATATATTATTTATATATTTTATAAAATCTAAAATATGAAGGAAAACATGATTACATGGGAAAGATAGCTACCCTTTCGCCCTATTTTATATAAGGTACTATCGATATTATACTTGGTTCTTCACCTCTTGGAGGGGTTTCTCCCCTCAAAAATCCCCTCAACACAACTATCATAAAAATTTGTTAAGGAGATTTTATGCTTTATTATATGAAGAAATTTAAAGAATGTAGTTGGACTTTGTTTCTTTATATTTTTTGTTTATTATAAACGATTCATATGTCTAATTTGTGATATGTTCCTCTTATTTTTCTAATAGACTGAAGGGGTAAACTATCAATCATTATTTATTTTTTCAAGGTTGCATACTTGAATCAATGACTTCATGTCTCCAATAGTTGTTGCATTTTATTTTTTCTTTTCCCTTTGTTCTTCCTACTTTTGAATAAGAAATCTTGCATAGAATCTCATGTGAGCTAATTTTGGGATTCTTTTTGTTCCTTTTATTTTACTTATTTTTATGTTTCATTTGTAATTTCTACTTAAAGTACACAAAACTCCCCAAATCTCAATCATTTGAGAGAGATTTATCTCTCAAACATAGACGAAATTGTTAATTTAATGATGATTTTTTCAACTATTGTGAAAATTTGTCACTACCCATTGGGTGAACCACATTGAATTCAATAAAATATAATAATAAAAAATAAGTTGACCAATAATAAGACTTCAATCAAGTTTTTGATCAATTGTTGGGTGACTCGAGGCCTTAAAATCCACTAAACTGCATAAAACCTAATGAAATAATTATGAAACAAATTTACTAATCCATTCAAGTTCATCATGTCCTATCAAGATGCATGTGCATTGCTAAAAAATGTACCTAAATAGAGACTTTAATGGGATATAATTATCCCCATCACTTTTGTAACATAACACCATATGAGATAACTCCTAAGTTTTAAGATAATTATACAACAATATAGATTGATGACTTCAATTAATTTATTTAAACATATATGCTAGTTTATAAATCTTAATGCTTGAAAAAAATTTATTAGATTTTGGTGGAAGTTAGAGTTTAGGCAACTCCCAAGTCCTCCAATGCTCAATAAGGGACTACCTCAAGTGCATATTCTAGATAAAAAATTACACCCTCTCTGAGTAGGTCTGGTATCCTCACTACTCTGGTCCATCAAGACTTTTCTGAACATAAGGGATTCTCCTTGCTCCGGTTCTATCAAGTTCTCACCCACAACTCCAGTTTTCAGATCTTCACATGCTAAGAAATTCCTTGCCTTTCCCTTGTTACCCCAAGGACATTCATAACCTTTATGTATGGTTTCCCCACACTTGAAACATGTACCCAATAACTCCTTACTGCTACCTCCTTTCCTTTGTGTCTTTTGCTCCGATTCTTCACTCCATTTAGGTTTTGATTCTTCAACAGTTTGCTTCTCCATACTGCCACTCATCTGCTTTCTATCCGCTGCATGTCTCTCTCTTCCCTTTGGGTTATTATATTGTCTCCTATTTGTTTTATCTTTTGCCTTCAATGCATATTGATAAGCCTCCTAAACTATAGAAATCTTCATCATAATCATCTCGTCCTGGATGTTAAATCGGAGTCCATTTATGTATCTAGCCACCTTTTCCCTATCCATCTCTTGATGTCCGGATCTGATCATCACCTTGTATAATTCTTCAGTATACTCCTTCACACTCATATCCTCCTGCTTCAAGTTTTGTAACCTTTTGAACAACTCCAACTCATAGTCTTTTGGAATGAGTTTATCCTTCAATCTCATGACCATCTGCCTACATCGGGTGATTTTCATCTCACCGTTCTCCACTCCATCTCTCTGCAACTTTCCACCATAAAACAACACACCCTTTCAACTTAGTTTATGTAAATCGGACTCTCTGAGGGTCCTTAACATCTTTAAACTCAAAGTAGTCCTCCAACTCTCTAATCTAGTCTATCAGGTCTTCCAGATTCAACGAACCTGAAAAGTTAGAAACCTCAACTTTATGAAATTTTCTTACTTGAGGCACCGCTCTAAGAAATATTTTTTCTCCTTCATCTATCGATACTTTAGCTTCTATAGCCTCAATCTCTTGTCCTACCTCTTCATATTCATCCTCTGATTCTAGATTCCTCCGCAAACCAGCCAACACATTTCAGATCTCATTCCTCATCTCATTCTTAAAATCTTCCATCATTTGGTGTACACTCCTAGGGTTCATCCTCCTCGGCGATATGTCCTCCCTTTGGTCTGGTGCAACTGCCTCAACTCGACGATCTTAATAGAAGATTTGAATTGACTCTCCATCAGCAATCTATTGAACACACTTATAGCCTGCCTCAAATCGATAATCTGTTCACCCAAAGGAATGCCCCAAGGTTCGCAACTAGCTCTAATACCATCTGACACAACCATGTTCCGGAGGGCCCTTAAAGAGAACAACCCGAATCATACAACGAGAGTAACATAACTTATGTAATAGAATCACATAGAAAAAATGTGAAATCAGACATCTGCAACATCATATATTCATCATAAATCATCCGGCAACATCAAAAAATCAAAACATTCTTGCAGAACCAATTACATCGTATATTTCATATTACAATCATCCAGATCTCCAAATGAGCTCATATTACAAATCATCAATCTAGTACATCATCTATCTTCCCTTTTCTACCAAAAGATCGAATACAATAACATATATAGCATCCGGAACACTTTCGGGTTAGCCACAAAAGAGTACATTCCCCAATGACAAGAGAATGAAATGTGTAAAATAGGTCAGATCCAAAGCATGAAGATCTCCTCTGCCAAGAATGCAAATGAAGTGCGGACCACCAAGGAAGGTTGAACAAGGGCCAAGGAACATCGAACAAATCCGCAAGCCAAGCAATCACTCCACACAAGAAGAAATCTCTAACTAGCCATTAAGCTCAAAACTACTCCGAGAACCAAGAAACAAACAATTCGGAAGCGATAACTTGCTAGAAAAGAATCCAAATGAGATGAAAATATGGAATAAGGCACAAAAACAATTATAGAAGCCAAAGATCTAATCCAGAACTTAAAAAGGAACAAGTATCGACACATTCCAGAAGAATCACAAAAATTGTAACATAGAACAAGAACAAAATTGAAAACAAATATATTTTGATTAAAGCTATGAGATTTCCACAATCCATCTTATATTCTTGAATTTTTTCTGGATTCGATTGTGTGTATTTTTTTTTCCCATCAACGTTTTGAATCACTCTCCGTGATTCATCATCAGGATGAAAAGAATTCCAAAGATGTGAAAGATCACGTCTTTGGAATTCTTTTCATCCTGATGATGAATCACAGAGTGTGATTCGAAACGTTGATGGGAAAAAAAAAAATACACACAATCGAATCCAGAAAAAATTCAAGAAAATATATTTTGGTTGATGCAAGATTGCTCATCGATCGCAGATGCTCTTGCATAAAGTCTCATATTTAAAACTTAGGAGATACTATTCATGACATTAATCTTCTCTTTGATGAAGTTACTTCATCTTCTTCAAGTGTTGAGGGAGAACCTTTTAACCCTCTTGTTCTTTATGCACACGATCAATCCTTATAGTTTGACATGACTGTGATCACTATTGAGCATAATTTGGAGGAGGAACCTTTTTCTTCATAAGAGATACCTTTGTCTTTGGATTTTGTTCTACATCCATCTCCACTAGGTACTGGATTGTCATCTTTTGTAGTGTGGCCTAGAATGCCTGATTTGAATGTGACAAATTTAGGCATTGACATGGAGACAAATGAGCAATTTTTAGAGACTTCATACATTTTACACCTTCTTCCTACAAGTTCCTTTCAGGAATGGGAATATATTCTTCATACAACTTTGGTTTTGTTTCTTCCTATGGGGAGTAATGTTGTTCGATGATCATGGTCCATCATCTACATCTAATTTTGAGCATCAACCATTGGTAAAATTTACTACTTTTAGGAAGGCTACATAGTCTTTCTATTTCAAAGGGGATTTCTTCCTTGCATGAGATTCTTCTTGTGTTGGTAAACTTGTATCTTCTCTCTTTTGGGGAGAAGTTTTGTCCCATTGGGTTTTCTCCTTTACTATGTTTGTGAGAGGTTATTTTGTACATGGGTACCTCACATGGCCTAGTAGCTGGGACCCATATTTGCATATTTGCATCTTTTCAACCACCTAAGCTATCCTTAAGGGGGGTGTTAGTGTAGGTTTTAATATCTATTTTTTCTACACATTATTAAGCATACTTAGGTTATATTGTAGGATGGTTTATATAAGGACATGTGGCATAATCCTACAATCACATGTGTCATTCACACCCTCATTTGGGTGGTTGAATGTCACACCCTCTTTTGGATTTATTTCCCACCTTCCCATAACCATTTCTTGTCTTTACTTGAGTTGGCATAACCATGTACTTGGCATTTATCTAGTAGGTAATTTAACTCCCTCCTATTTTGGACTACACGGAGTTATTATTCCTCTTGGTTTTATATGCCCATATTTTGTTATATAAATAAGCCCCCACCTCTCCCTATACTAAGTATTGAGAAGAGAACACTAGCTCAGATTATGAGACTAGTTCAGTGCTAGGAGAGTGCTGAGTTTTGTTCATCTCTGGATTCTAGTCTTTCTTTCCTTCAGTCACATTGATGTTGGGTGGCTTCATAGCTAAATTTAACAGTTTGGAGAATTCTTCGCATTTTTCTCTAGTGTTAGTTCATGCGTTTTGGGTTGGAGGAAATGTTCACATTGCTTGTGCAATATTGCAGTTTAGAATTCATGTGTTGGTTTTCTCTACAAGTGAAGTATGTTGATTTGCGGTTTGGTGTTATTTGTTGTGTTGGTGTTTGACCCACTCAGCTGGGTTATCTTATTTGGATCATACTCTTTTGGTTTGGATATGCATTAGTGGTTGAGTTAAAGTTATTTTACGAGTCTTACTGTGGTATGTAAAGATTTGCATCAAATTATTTGCATTGGATAATATTTTTGGGTCGATTGGTTAATGCTCTTTATTATTTATCTACACATTACATTTGATGTTAAATTTGGATGATATATTGGTGAGTGTAGTTAACTAGAATTGACTTTGGAAGACATGTTGTGATGTATTTGTGTCCCCTTTATCTTTTGGAATGGACCACATTTAGTGCAATTGGTCATGGTGGTTGATTTTGTGTAATTTATGCTTATTCTATCTATGGATGACCTAGTTAAGTGTTTTAGTAAACAAATTGATATAAATTGATGTTCTAATGTGTGAATTGATTTAGGGTGATGTAGATGTATATGTGTGGAAGAAGAAGTGGGAATATTAATTTGCGATGTGTTTATGATCATGAGATTCTACTTAGTTCGATTCATCTTTTCTCTATGCCTACCAAAAGACGGTGTGTCCTTTTGGTAGCTTGTGTAGATTTATATCTTTCCCTAGGATCGTGTGTCTTAGTATTGCAAGTCCTTTGTATATTGCCCCGAAGCAGTAAGCTTTAGCCTGTAAGTCCTCATCAAGAGTAGTGAGCTTCCTTGGCCTAGATCCTAAAACTTTGTAATTCGTTTTCATATAGTTAGACAGTTCTCACTGTTTTCTTTGCCACATTGGGTTTTTCGTGTAAAATTTTGGTGTTCATGCATTCGACGTTTGTTGTTTCATCTTGCATTGATGGTTAGTGTGTTAATGATAATTGATAAGAACTTGTGATTAAAGAAGTTTAAGGATTTGGTCAAGGCCGATTCACCCCCCCTCTTAGTCTTGTGGTGCATTCAACAAAACCCAAGGGTCTAATCAGATTTTTCTTAATGGACCCTATCTTAATAATATACATGAAGAGACCTTTGCACACAAACTTTGGAAGTGTAGCGTCGTAAATAGTACACCCTTAAATGGGGTTTTATAATTTCATGCTTAGGTTAGCACCTGCCTTAGTGTGTTGCATTGTTCTGCCTAAAATTCCTTTAGGCATTTAATTATTAATTTAATTAAATCTAAAGTCCTCTCTTATCATTCCACACATTATAAAATTGGGCCCTTAACCCTAAGTGTGCCCTTTTTTATTTTATCTTCTTTAATCAATTAATCATTAAGCCCTAATAAAGTCCTTTTCAACTTTCAAGGTCTAATTTCGTATATCTAAACACCTTGGATTATCACGCACTGAGCTAGGATTATTTTGGTAATCACAAAATCTTGCATCCCTAAAATTTTGGGAAAAAAGTTGGCTGGACCATGGTGCAGTACCATCATCCCGACATTTTCTCCTCGAATTTTGGGATTATGTTTTGACAGTATAATTTATATTTAAATCTTTCTTTAATTTCATCAAGTCTAGGTCGGCCTATGATCAAAAATAAATTTAGGGTTTCATATATATAACCTTTCCTTTCCCGATTTGAAGGATCCATCTATTAGTAATTGAAGGAGACCTCTTATGAAGTGAAAGTGTAGGTTTATGTGAAGTCTACAATCAGAAAATTCATCATCAATCAAGTCTTCATCAACCTTTTCATCATCCATGGAAGCTTAGGAGATATTGAAGAATAATAAGGAGATCACCCAATGTCGATTGGCTTGTACCTCTCCCTTAGGGTTTGGTATGATTTCATGTTATTTTTTATATCTCTATATGAGTTTTTAGATCTACATATCATTCATTCTTAGATTTATATTATTTCTTTATATCCATATTGCATTTGTGATTTGAAGCATTTACATTATGTTCATTTACGGTTTTTACTCAAAACAAAGGGTAGGACTCTAGTTTGCATTCTAGATCATTAGGTTCTTACAAACACATGAGATTCTAGGGCACACACACATTCCAATATTACATCAGCTATTTGTGGAGGTGGAAATCACCAAAACAAGGGGTTTGAGTATGGCAAAACCCTATATAGCTACCTAAACACCATTTTTCAAGTTGTAGGTGCAGGTATAGAAATCCGATGGAGTTGCGACCTTCTAAAAAGACAAGAATCACAGACATAAATTCGAATCCAAAAGTAGGTCCTAGATCCTTGGGACTAGGGCGTTTAGCACCTTGGTCCTAAACCAAGGTGCCTAATGCCCTGATCCTCTACATTTTCCAGTAGATTCTGACAGTTTGGCTTCTTAGGACTCCCAATTGTAGATTCTAAGTTTCCAGCTCAATACAATAACAAGGAACAATGCACACAACACCTTGGTCCAACTCAGTCAGGCTCAGACTTCAGTAACAGGTGCACATCAAAATCATCTGTCCAACTTTGTATTCTGTGTCTCAGTTTTAGTTCCACATTTGTCTATTACTGTAGTTAATATAGTTGCTTTCATACATTTCACTAGCTTAGCTTATCATTAATTTACATTAGACTCATTTCCCTTTCATAGCAACAAAGGAGTAGAAACCCTAAAAGTATTCCTTCACTCTCTTTCACAAGAAGTAGTCAAAGAGAATCACTTCCTTAGGCTCTCTCATATTCCAATGCATGAATGAGAGTGGGACTAGGTCCTCGTTTACCCGTTCCCATTTTCATCCATTACAGGAAGGAACTTGGTGATATTACAATCAAGCCAAATCTTTAGTGAATAAATTTTTCTCAAGGAAAATATTTATATTCATTGAGAATGGAAGAGGGTGGATGAATTTTAGACTATCTAAAAGTATTTAATATGTTGGTGGCTCAAATGGAATTAGTTGTTGTCAAGATGGATGAGGAGGAGAAATTTATGTCATCTCATTTTATTTGCTTGAATCATAGGATTCTCTTGTTATGGCTATTGAAAGCACTTATATTATGTTAAAGACTAAAGATGTGGTGGGTTTTTTTCTTTTAGAAGAGATGACCTAGAAATAAATTATCCATCAATTATCAAGGAGGCTCTAATTATTTGATGAAGACCTAGTGAAAAAAGGAAAGAAGAATGAGAAGTGTGATGAGTCCAAGTCCGAGAGGAGATTCAAATCTTCTAGAAAGTCCAAAGTTATTCATTATAACTAATGTAAGCCTTTTTTTTTTTTTTGCAATGAGTTTTTAAAATAGAAGGGTTTTGATTCCGATTCTAACTAGATGAGGAGGAAGATGGTGATGCATTTATTGTAGCTTTGAGCACTTATGAAAGTAATGATACATGGTTAATTGATTTAAGTACATCTTTTTGTGTGACCTCTAACAAAGATTAGGTTTTTGAGTATTAAGAATTTGATGGAGGTAAGGTGTACTTGGGTGATGATTCTTACTTAAATATTATTGGTCATGGTAAAGTTGGAATTAGGTTTCCTTTTGGTAGAATAAAAAGGATTACTTGTATGTTGTATATTCTTAGATTAATGTAAAATTTTCTATGTATGAGAAAACTAATAGATGTTGGTTGTAGGTAGTCTATGTGCACCAGATATTGGTGTCACTAATCTATGTTTAGAAATTTATAGTTTGGTTCTTTTTGTAAAAATTATGAAATAAGAATCAAGTTTAAAAAATATTGTGAACTATAAATAAAAGGTTTTCAAAATTTATGTCAATTAAAAAGTTACAAATATTTTTTATTTAAAAAATAAATTTAAAATCTACACATAAAATATTAGTTCACATCATCATCATGTGCTTAATGATTTAGTTGCTATAAATGAAAAGTTGAAAAATTAGTTTAATGTCTTAATTACAATCAAAATGTGGGACATACTATTATAAGATCACCTATAAAAATATAGATCTAAATGCTTAAAGTGGGACACATTATTATGAGCCACCTTTATAGATATAGATTTAAATGCCAAATTCTATTTGAAATACATTTTAACATATTAAATTGTTCTACATGTTTATATTTTCAATTGAAAATAACTTAGAGAAAATCTTTACAGAAATCAAAAGATGACTAGAAAGAATAAAAATTATAGAAGGTGATATATATGTAATTTGAAATACACTTTATCATAGTAAATTGTTCTACATGTTATATTTTCAACTTAAAATAACTTAATACAAATCTTCAAAGAAATTAAAAGATAACTAAAAAGAACAAAAATCATAGAAGGTGGGACATACTATTATAAGATCACCTATAAAAATATAGATCTATTTGTCTAAAGTGGGACACATTATTATGAGCCACTTATATATATATATATAGATTTAAATGTCAAATTTTATTTGAAATACACTTTAACATAGTAAATTGTTCAACATGTTTATATTTTCAACTGAAAATAACTTAAAGCAAACCTTCAAAAAAAATTAAAGATAACTAGAAAGAATAAAAGGCATAGAAGGTGATATATATGTAATTTGAAATACATTGATAAATTGTTCTAAATGTTATATTTTCAACTTAAAATAACTTAATACAAATCTTGAAAGAAATTAAAAGATAACCAGAAAGAATACAAAACATAAAAGATTATATATAATTTAACCAAAAAAAATTAAAAGAAACTAAAAAGAATAAAAATCATAGAAGATTATATACATACATACATACATACATACATATATACATATATATATACATATACATATACTCACATATATACACATACATATACATATGCATACATATACATACACATATACATATACATATACATATACATATACATATACATATACATACACATACACATACACATATACATATACATATACATATACATATACATATACATATACATATACATACTATTTACAAACAAGAATGAGACATAAAGAAGATGAATAAATCTTTTGATCATGGGTGGAAGGCATCCAATAAATTGTAAACTTTTGTAACATCACCATGGAAATCAGTGAAGAACTTGGAGCTCAAGTAAATGAATGTGCGTATGCAGTCAGTCATTCTAACATGGGTCAATTTCAAAAGGGCCACATCTATTCACAGACGCATCTCTCCTCCAACATGGGTTAACGATAATAGGAAGCATCTAGCCCCCAACGCTTACTACAATGGGGAATGGGGGCCTACTCATGGTTTGGTGAGCCGTCATCCGTGTACCGTAGTGTTTCTCCGTAGCTTCTTACTCTTAATAATTGGTAAGAATCCAAATGTACGACACAAATATGTTGTTTGAATCTTGCCACCAGACCAGAAGGGCCAGCCCAGCTACTAATCAAAACTGGTGGGCTCATCATAGAGTCGTCAATGAAATTCTTCTTCTTCATTCAGCTATAAATACTGCCTAATCCCTACTCAAGAACACAAACAAATCCTTACATAATCATAAATTGTTGGATTTCAAGTAGAGAGATTTCCTAGCAAGATGAAAAAGTTTAGCCACCCTTTTCCTGCTCTATTCATATTATCCTTAGCTCTGTTTGTCTGTGCTTCGGGGCACAAGGGAGAGACATTTAGAGTGAACCCTAAACTTTTGAAGTCTGCATGTAATGCCACTCTTTACCCAGATGTCTGTATTTCGACCCTGCAATCTCAATCCTATGAAGAATCTTTGAAATCAGAGATTCTTATGAAAGACATGGCTATAGTTTCTGTTAAGGTCAGCCTCGAGGAAGTTAAAAAACTGAGCTTTGTAGCTTCCTCTCAGTCTGTATTGCTGAGCTCAGGCGATGAAAATAAGCTCGCTGCAATTAAAGACTGTGAGGTACTGTTCAAATATACGGTGAGGCAGCTGAACGAGTCTTTGACATTGCTGAGGAAATCTGGAGATTGGAAGAATGAGCAGAAGGAGGATGTGCAGACATGGCTTAGTGCCTCTCTCACTGATCAAGTCACATGCATTGAAGGATTCAAAGGTGTTTCAGATTTTTATGCAGAATCTGTGAGAAATGTTTCAAAAGTTGTCAGTAATTCGCTTGCAATCGTCAACAGCCTTCCCGTCGCCATTGTTTCTCCGGGTCAAAACAAGCGCCGCCTTTTTGCGGATGGTGAATTAGATTTGCCCAGTTGGATTTCTCCGACTGATCGACGGCTTCTTCAGAGCTCTCCTGCTGGCGGCGTGACGGTGAATGCGGTGGTGGCCAAAGATGGAACGGGGAATTTCAGGAGCATCTCAGAGGCTGTGAAGGCTGCTCCCAGTTGGAGTAAAGGACGGTACGTTATCCATGTCAAAGCTGGAGTGTATGCAGAATCGGTGAAGGTGTACACAGACAATATCATGCTGGTTGGTGATGGGAAATACGCTACTGTGGTTACGGGGTCCAACCATGGTTCTATCCAATCCGTAGCTACGTTTGGTACAGTAGTTTTCCTGCTATCTATCTTCACTATTTTGAGTTTTCCTAAAATGACTCATTTTTTTATTTTTTATTTTCTGTTATCTCTATTCACTATTTTGAGTTTTCCAGTGACTAATTTTTAGTTTTCCTGCTATCTCTTTTCACTATTTTGAGTTTTCCCAGTGATTAACTTTTTGTTTTTTTTGGTTTTGTTTTCCTGCTATTTCTATTCATTATTTTGATTATTTTGATTTTTTCCAGTGATTAATTTTTAGTTTTCTTGCTTTCTTTTCAGTATTTTGAGTTTTCTCAGTGACTAATTTTTCAGTTTTCTTGCTATCTTTCTTTACTATTTTGAGTTTTTTGGGTGATTAATTTTTTTTGATTAGTTGAAGTCACAATGAGTATGATCATATGTGTACTGTTTCTGGATTTGATTGTGTGAATGTTTTTGCATCTAATTTCTGATCTATCATTGGGATGAGATAGAGATCATAAAGAGAATAAAATTTAATTATGATATTATTTTATTTGTTTAGATTAGTTTTTGAGTTGATTCATATGAACCAATCTTTCATGAGAATGAATTGTCCACTTAGAATTCAGTATTAGCTATCTCTCTTCATTATTTTTGAATTTTTCCATTGACTAATTTTTTCTTTATTAGCTAAAGTCGCCATGAGTATGATCATATTCAAAGCTTTAATTTTTTAATATATAAATAGAGGTTCTGATATTATTTTATTCATTTAGTTTAATTTTTGAGTCAAATTCATTGATTCATACGAACCAATCTTTTATGAGAATGAACGGTTCACTTAAAATTTAGTACTAACTAGCTCTCTTCATTATATTAGAGTTTTTTGTGACTAATTTTTTCTTTACTAGCAAAAGTCACAAGAAGTATGATTATATTCAATATATTTTTTTAATGTAAATAGAGGTTCTTTGTTTAGTTTAGTTTTTTGAGTTCATATGAACCCATCTTCCATGAGAATGAATTGCCCAGTTAGAATTCATTAGATCTAGGTGATGTTCACAAGAATGAAGCATCGCTTCTCAAGAATTCACCCATATAGAATTTTTCCTAGTATTACTTTAACTCAAGCGGATTTAACCATGAAATTTCTTCTATTATTACCGCAACTCTATTTTGTTAAACCATGGAGTTCCCTTTAATACTACTCTAACTCAAACATGTTTGAACTATAGAATTTTCTTCAGTTCAAAGATGTTTAATCATGAGGTTTCTTCTAATATTCCTTTGACTCAATCATATTTAATCATAGAATTTCTTCCAATATCATTTCAATTCAAATATGTTTAATTATAAAATTTCTTTAATATATTTAATCATAAAATTCCTCAATACTAAAAAAATGAGATGGATCATCTTTTTAGAAAGCCTTGATGCTTCACCTCCATAAATATCAGTTAGATATGAACCATTTCTTTAATGCAAGATAAATTGATGTAAACCACTACTTATCATATAAATCAACAAATTTGACTTGGAAAACTAGAGAATTAAATCTTAATAGTAACATGTGGATGTTGGTCTTACGCTATTCGTGTCTCTTAATCCATGCAACCAAACAGTCAAATTTCTTTATCAGTTCGTTAAGTAGCTTGGATACTTTTGAATAATTCAAGACAGACCATCATTCAGAGTTAAAATTTAGAGAGTTAACTAGAGCTTTCATTTAAAGACGATCTGAGCTAACTTGAAGGCGATCTTTATGGCCACTCTACGCTTGGAAAGTTCAACGAAGGTTCCTCCATTCTGTCTCGATCAGATTAATTCCCCGGAGATTTATCCCTCTGGAACAACAGCGAGCTTTCCTGCTATTTTCTTACCTTTCGTAAAATCGTATGCCGTGATAAAAGTATAGTTTAATTTAAGGTTTTACAATATACGTTATTAGTTTTGTTGTTTCTAAATTTGATTGTATATTTTGTGGATTTGATAATAAAAAAGTGACACATAGATTAATAGTAATTTTCTTTCATTCTGATGATGAATCAGAAAGTGTGATTTCAAATATTGAGAATAAAAAAATGACATACAATCAAATCTAAATTAATCTTCTTGTTTTTGAATTTCATGATTGTCACGTTTTCATTGGATCACATTCTATGGTGTATCATCAGGATGAAAGAGAGTTGAATCGATGATAAAAAAGTGACACACAGATTGATGATAACTCTCTTTCATTACAATGATGAATCACAGAATATGATCCAAACATCGATGATAAAAAAGTGAAATCCAATAACAACCAAAACAAAAAAAATCTTAAAATTAATGAGCTACTAATTGTTAATTTTCTATCGTTGGGTACAGCTGCTACAGGGAAAGGATTCATTGCTCGAGATATGGGATTTGAGAATGCAGCAGGAGCGAGTGCAGGACAATCTGTTGCGCTTCGAGTATCATCAGATCTCTCAGTATTGTACCGTTGCAGTATCAAAGGCTTCCAAGATACTCTGTACGCCTATAGTCAACGCCAATTCTACAGAGAATGTGACATCTTGGGCACAGTGGATTTCATCTTCGGTGACGCCTCTGCAGTGTTTCAGAGCTGCAACATAATGTCCCGGAAAAGGCAGAAGAAGCCCAATGTTATCACCGCACAAGGCAGAAGTGATCCAAACCAGAACACTGGGTTTTCGATCCACAACTGCAGGATTTCAGCGGAGTCCATTCAAACATTTTTGGGCAGGCCATGGATGCCCTATTCTCGCACAGTGGTCATGCAGTCCTTCTTAGATGGTAACATCGATCCTGCAGGTTGGGCTGTGTGGGAGGGTAGTTATGGATTGAAGACATTATACTTTGCAGAATACATGAATTCTGGACCAGGAGCTGGGCTTTCCAGACGGGTCAGCTGGCCTGGATTTCATGTGATTACAGATGCAGCAGAAGCCAGCAAATACACCGTTGCACAGTTTATATCTGGGAATTCATGGTTGCCTTCCACTGGTGTTGCATTCCAATCTGGTCTACTTCGTTGACAAAGATCTACTGTTCCTGTTGCTTCCACTTTAAAGATCAACTAGCTCTGCCGACACACAAAAAAAAAGTTATAGCATTCCTAAATTAAATTAAAAGTACTAAAAGAAACAACCACTACTGTTTCTCATTAGAAAATATGAATGCCCATCAGATTTGAATTGTATGTAATTTTCACATTATTGATATTTGGATCATATTAAGTGATCTATTATCAGAATGAAACAAAAGGTATAGTGTAGAAAGCATATAGAAAATGTTTTTGTTGATGTTATTATAATCACAATTATTATAATCATCTATATTTATCAGTTGGATTACATGTTATTTTAAAATTTTAAAATTAATATATATATATAAATATTAATATGTTTTTTCATTATTAATATCAGTTCAATTATTAATAAGTTTGACTTTTCTCTTTTTTACCTATGACTATTTACTTTATGTCCCAATGATAGATCATAGAATTTGATACAAAATGTTGGCAATAAAAAACTACATGGTTTAATTGAGAAGAATTTATTGATGTTTCTTTGTCTTTAATTTTAATTTATCAATTTATGAATTTTATATGATTTATATTCTTTTTCAAAATTTTACTACTCTAGATGTCAATCATTATCATTTATTTCTTTATGTTTAATGTAAATTGCTTTGAAAAAAGTTGTCTAAAAAAGTAAGTACTTGAATTCTTGACTCATGTCATACAATGCTATTATAATGATTCATCTATGATTGCCATTATATATGAACATTTTTTAACATGTGTCTAAATGGTTAAAGTACAATTCCAGAACTTTATTAATTGTCTTTACATCTTTTCTATGTCATAAGTAGGATTCATATGGATTTACCTTGCAAATATTATTTTACAATGTACATGACTGTTTATTAAAGATTAAGCCTCTCATTATAATCATATTTACTTTTTTAAATGTATAAATATTATTAAATTTATTAATATATGAATTTTATATAATTTGTATTTTTAATTTTTTTTTATTCCTTCTAAATGTCAATCATTATAATTTATTTCTTTATGTTTAAACTTAATTTCTTTGAGAAAAGTCATCTAAAAAGTAAATACTTGAATTGTTGACTCAATCTCAAAAAAGAAAATAGTTGAATTCTTGACTCATGCCCAACCATATTATTATAATGATTCATCTATGATTCCCATTATATATCAACATTTTTCAATATGTGTGAAAGTGATTAAAGTACAATTTTAGAACTCTATATTAGTTTTTTCTCATATTTTCTATTCATAAGTAGGAATCCTATGGATTTACCTTTCAAATATTATTTCACAATGTACATGATATTTTCCTCCCCTCTACTTTATAGATTAAGTCTCTCATTATAATCATATTTACTTTTTTAAATGTATAAATATTATAAAATTTATTTAAAGAAGTGTTATCATTGACCATTGTATAATTTTATTATTAAAATTTATTTTCCTTCCATAAAATGGGGATATTCCTTTATATGGAACAATTAGAAGGAAGAGTGAATTGTGTTAGAGTCACTCAAGGACTCAAGCTCCCAAGATCATTTGCAAAACCATAATACTGTTCTACAGAAGAGAAAAATAAGAACATAACTTTACAATAATAGACACAAATAAATTAAATCAAATGTAATCAATGAACATGTAGATAAAATGTATATATTATACCCTTCTTATATAGGAAAGTTTTAGAGATATAAGACTAACTAGGATGATGACAAGTGTCTTAATCCTATGACATGAGGCTACTAGAGGATAAGATCACATGTCTACTAAAGGCTTCTAGAAAGATTCCTAGAGCCCTAAGTAAACTTAACATGTGAACATGTGTAAAAGGATCCTAACTAAGAACTAGTTAGATAATATGTCATGTTCACACTACCCAAGAAGAACTAAAAAGTAAATACATCTATTCAAACCAATACCCCACCTTAAGAGAAACTTATGGAGAATGAATAAAATGATAGAAATATGAGTCCTTACTATTAGGATTTGATATTTTATGCCATTGCATAAAATGATTTATCATAATGTTTTAGTTAAAAAAATATTTAGTTGTGGTACATCTAAGAGATGTGTTTAGGTCACACTATGTAATTACATTGGAAACACTTGTAATTTTGTATTTTAACATTGAGTTAGTTATTTTATGTGTGTGAGATATAGACTAATTAATTTAAAATACTTGTGGAAAGATATTTAATAAAGTGAAAACTTAGTACCCAATATTAAATGAGGGGTCAATAGTTTTGTGTTCTCATACTTTTGATACACATAAATTTTTATCTTACCACTTGGTTATCACTTAGTATAATTTATTTCTTTATGTTTAAAAACAAATTTCTTTAAGACAAGTTATCTAAAAAGTAAATACTTGAAGTCTCAACTCATGTCCAACCATGTTCTTATAATGATTCGTCTATGATTAACATTATATATTAACATTTTTCAACTTGTGTGAAAATGATTAAAGTACAATTTTAGAACTCTATTAACTTTCTTCTGGTACAAGAGCACCTAGTCACTCTTATGTCTCATGAAGGCTTTATTGTAATGGTTTCTTTAAATGTGTCTCGTGGAAGAATAATAAGGTCCTAAGGACCAATTGTAATACATACAATTTCATTTGCAAGGTCATACAATTCAATTTGTAAGGCTTTTAAGTCAATCATCATATGTAGACCAACATGGGCCAGATGTGATCAATCATGGTCAAAGTACTCCAAGTGGATGGAATTGATGTAACAAGTCCTTTTAAGTCTATTTTTACATGTCTAGGGTGATTATAGTTGGTTTTCTGTCATTTTGTTGAGTTTGAACAAAGTTGTCAACTTTTTGCAAAAGTTGCTATGCAACTTTCACAAAATTGCCATATTAATGAGCATTTCTTTGTAACCAATGGTCACCTATTCAAAAATCAGTTAGGGACTATTGGAAATGGTTTAAAACAAGTTTAAATATCCTCTTTTGGGTCGAGGCATGGTTTTTGTTGGTTTTTTGGTCGAAATGAAGAAGAAAGAATAAAATTGAAGCTTTGTTCCCTAAAATTTCTGCACATTTTGCTGCTATAACATTCATAACTCTCTTGTATGGTCAAATTAGGATGTGAGACCAGTGCCATCTAAAAGCTGGTTGAATCAAATTTCTAAGGACACCAATTTTATAAGATTTCATTAAGATTTGAGTATTTTGTGAACATTTTTCTAAAATCTGTCCTGAAACCCTACTTCTAAGGGTTTGATCAAAGAAATGTAAAAAAATCTCCATTCCACTGAGGGATATTCATCAAACTTGGTGGAATGGTAGGGATAGGTGTTTTACAGATGGGTTTTTCTTCAGTTTTGCAGGGACCAAGGTTGGATGCATCTTTGGAGCAATGAATGCCTAGCATCTCTATGTGTTAGGCCAGGTAAGTGTGGGTTTGAGTGAACTTGTGTTAAATATAATTGTTTTGGCACAAAAAACCTATTGAATTGGTGGTTTGGGGTTTCTGACACCTTTCCATGTCATTTTTTGAGTTGTTGGAGTGTAAAAATAAGGTACTTGCTTTGTAAAATAGGCATAATTGGGGCTTTAGAGTAGCGGTAAAAGTCAATTTTTGATGCATACCCTCGTAAACACCCTAGGATAATTTTGAGATATGTTTTATAACTCCAAAAAAGGTATCCAAAAATCATTTCACAATCTTTATATCTGGTCTATAACAAAATATATTCATGATAGTCCTAAAAGGGAGGGCTACTAGGAATTTGGGGTGGTTGTGAAGTGTCCTTTCATTCTACATGCTAGAAGCCATCACCAATGCTTGGAACCTGTTTGTTTGGGTGTAATACGATTTTTTTGAAGTCTTCCTTTAAATTCCTAATCCATTTGAATGTCTGCACTATTTTGAGTCCTCTTTGCCTAGGTCTAGGAGGCTTGATTTGGTAGGTGAGTTGGGAGAAAGATCTCCCTAATTGTGCATCAACCTTGTTGATTGTAAAAATCAGTTGTAGACCACCCTAAGCATCTACCCATCTCTACATCATCTTGTCATCTTTTCTATATCATAAGTAAATATAAATATAGATTTAACTTTGAAATATTAATTTCACATGTACATGAGATATTCCTCCCCGCTACTATTATAGATTAAGCCTCTCATTATACTTATTTTTACTTTTATAAATGTATAAATATGATAAAATTTAATTAAATGAGTGTTTCATTAACCATTGTAAAATTTTATTGATTAAAATTTATTTTAATTCCACAAAATAGGGACACTCTTTTAAATAAAATGATCAAAAGGAAGAGTAAATTTTGTTAGATTCACTCAAGGACTTAAGCTCCCAAGATCATTTGCAAAACTAAAATATTGTTCCACAAAATATAAAAACAAGATCAGAACTTTGCAATAATGGAAAAAAATAAATAAAATCAAATGCGATCAATGAACATGTCTATAAATGAGAAAAATTGTATACATTTGGCCTTGGTTATATAGGAAAGAATGAGAGATAAGACTAATTGGGATGATGACAAGTGTCTTAATCCTATGACATGAGACATCTAGAGGATAAGATCACATGTTTACTAAATACTTTTAAATTTTTTTCTAAAGCCCTAATTAAACTTAACATGTGAACTTGTGTGAAAATATCTTAACTAAGAACTAGTTAGATAATGTGTCATGTTCACACTACCAAGGTGAAATAAGAAAGAAAATATGCCTATTTACACCAATACCCCACCTTAAGTGACTCTTAGGTAGAATGAATTTAAGAAATGCTAGTGATACAAGGATGCAAAGATGAGTCCTTACTGTTAGAATTTAGTGTTGTACACCATTGCATAAAATTGTTTATGATAATGTTGTATTTAAATAATTATTTAGTAGTGGTACATCTAAGAGATTTGGTTAGGTCACACTATATAATATTTTTGTGACCACTTGTAATGTTGTATTGTTATATTGGGTTAATTATTTTATGTGTGTGAGACATAGAATAATTAATTTAATACTTTCTCGAAAGATATAAATAATAAAGTGAAAACTTAGTACCCAATATTAAATTATAGGTCAATTTCTTTGTGTTTTCATTATTTTGATGCACATGATTTCATCTTACCACTTGGTTATATTTGTGTGAGATTGATTTTATAAAAGAAAGAACATGTTTAGTGCTGAATGTTGGCTAGGTGAGTGGGTTGTTATATTGATTCTTTCTGAGGAGTGCATGTGTGAAACATGACATCGAATATGGTCAATTAATGCTTTAACACATGAATGATGCATTGGAGAGGCTTGATGTTTCAAATGTGTTCAATATAACTATGTAAATGTCTGTATTATTTGTTGTTAAATAATAGATATAGTATGGATCTTTTTGGAGGTTTATTTTCCCTCTGAGGGTTTTTTCATGGTATATCTTACATTATCTTTTGTACTATCTATTTTACCTATCCATCATGGTTATTCTATAGTATTTTATGCATGTTGGGGTTATCCAAGAAAATGGACTAAATAAACTAATTATTGAATGCAATATTTTCTAACAAGTGGCTTTAGAGATATTATTGTGGAAGGTTTGAGATTCCAGCTGTTTGAGTTATAACTATAGGTTTAGTAGATTTGGTCCAAAATTGAATCTATGGTTGGGTGAACTCACAATGTTGGTTCCCACTTTTTCGTACATCCTGATTTTTGCTGAAATGATACATTTTTTAGAAAGTATAATGGTTTAAGCTTTAAGAGGTCCCATTTGAAGTAATTAATTGAAGAGAGTTAGATCAAAGCCTCTTAGATCAAAATTTCTTGGATAGAACCTCTCTACTTCTAAATCATACTTGCAATAGAGTCTCCTTTGCATCTATCAAATGCTGATAAAAAACCAATTTTACATTAGCTTTTGCGGGGTCAAATGAATTAATTTAGAAGTTTTGTTTTTTTAAGTATTTATCCCTTATTATAAGCTTTCCAAATAGTATAATTTTTAATATATTTAATTTCATTAATATATTTTTATTTTATTTCTTATGAATGTAGGGTTTTCACCGAACGTGAACTTCTTTGTTCAATGCTTATGGAAAAATAGTAAGCATCACCCCAAAAAGTTTGAAAAATATTTATGCACTAGGTATTGAAGTCCTCTTTCCAACAAAACAATAATAATTAATTTTCGTTACATATACAACAAGTTATGTAATATCAAATGGACATATGTCAAAATTACAGTTAAATCAACTTCAAACCTTAATAAAATATAAAATATTGAAGATAATGTTACAAAACCAATTGAAAACACTAGATATGGATGTTTCAAAATCAAATTCGAAAGAATCACGTTCATATCTATTATAGAAAAAAAGTTATGCTATACAAAGTGAGTGTCACTCTTTAAAAATGTTGTTTTTTGAAAAAAACTAGTTTTCGAGGGAGATAGAAAAATAGAAGCAAATTGATTCCAAAAATAATAAAAAAAATATTTTTAGAATCTACAAACAAAATGACACAAATCACTAGTTCACATCATCTATAAATTCCTTACGGTTTAGAAGAAATAGGTGTTTGAATCTAAAGTTTTTTTTTGAAAATGAATATTGCAGTGTCAAAGCTAGCAAGAAAATGTAACACACTATTGTGGTTTCACTCGGTTATGTAAGAAAAATATGATAGATTACAAGGTTTGAAATACATTTACTAGTTGTAGTTTTATAGATTTGGATTTTTAAGTTTTGCAGTTTTGTTAGGTTTATTGTAGATCTAGGGTTTGAGAAAAGTGTGTTAAAAGGGTTCCCTAAAATTGGTTTTGATATGAGGATTTTGCAGAGAAAGTTTCACAAATAACCTATTGAGAGAAAAAAAAATCTCACTATTAGATCTAAGTGGGTCGAGAAACAAAGATTGACATAAAACTTTCCTCATTTTGACCAAGTTGAAAAAATAACACAAATTATTTTATCCCAAACCAAATTGTATGGTTATATAACCTATGATGCTATTAGAAGAAAAGAATTGAAAAAATATACAACAACTTCCTTTTGAAAAATCTTTGCAAATAAATTATAAATTAATAATTAAAAAACAATAAAAAATCAAAAGTTAAAAAAATATAAAACAAAATATAATACTACCTCTAGAGTACTAAAATCTAAAATACCACAGGGTACAAGATAACTCATGTCCTCCCCTTCCTTCCACACCCCTCATATTCTAAATTTCTATCACCATTTAAAAAAATGAAAATAAAATATTTAAATCATTAAAATATTAAACTTAAATTAAGTCACCCACCTTTAAAATAAATGGTCACTCCTCTTTTATAAAGTTATGAAATAGTAAAATTAAATTGAATTCCATTGTATGTTTGGGTTCACATATTGGAGTTTTGGTTTTTAAAAAAAATTAAATTAAAAGATTATTCTAAGTGGGATTAATCAAAGATTATTTAAATTACATAGTGAAATTGGATTTTTTCATCTAATTGGTATAATTTTCACTCAAGGAGTCATTTGTCAACATTTTATAGTCAATGGAAATCTCTCTCTAAGAACTACACAATGGTACAAGTTTAGGTCCATGATTTTGTCATTTTTATTAACTTTAGGGCATATAAATCATATGTTCTTTGTTATGCATAGTTCTGATCCTAAATTTTGCATATTGAGTCATATTTTTTTAATTAAAAATAGGAGTTGGAGAAAATTTCTAGTATACTATATAGTGATGTAGGGAGACTCTACCTTCCAAGCCACACACATTGCAAGCCACTCAAATTACTTGAATTAATTTTGAAAACTGAAAACAACAATGAAATTTTGTTGGTGTAATTATTTATTCTTATAGGATATAATTACACTTTACTTAAGTTAACTTAGGATTGTTGGTGTAAATAATTATTCATCATGGATATTATTACACCTTACTTAAATTTACTTAGGATAATGCATTTCATAGTAGTTTGGGTATGAGACACTTGGGTGTTTGTGCCACATTGGGATGGTGTGTGTAGGAGAATTTCCACCTTTTATGGTGTGATCTTGTTACTACTTTATCATATCCACTTATTGTGGAGTGATAATTCCACCTTCGGTGGGTGATCCACCTCATGTGGAATGTTTTATTGTTTCTCCTACCTACCTTTGTTTCTTATTGAGCCACATATCATGTTTGTGTGTGCACATATCCATATAGCCTTGCATATATATGCAAGCTCGTATTCATTATATGTAAGAACTATTGAACAACTATTGATCTTTTGATCATCTATCTATTGATGAGAATATAGTTAATTCTTGTCCTATATTTTGTCTCTAATTGTACATTTCATTGAGCTCTTGCTCTTGGAAAAATCTCACATGGCATCAGAGCTATTAGAGCATCATTGCTTCATCTTTGAGAGACATTATTGCAATGTCAAGAGGCAGATCTGAAGAGCAACATATTTTGGAGGCATCCTAGACTAGGTCCGACCTCGCCATTGCGAACGGGTGGTTGTTTTCATGAATTTTGAGTATAAATTCGGCCTATTTTGGTGAAAGTCAAATTTCGGGCTTCGAGGAAAAAATTTGCCCAATTTGGGCAGTACGGTACGAATTTTTGAAAAAAAATTAAAAAATAAAATAAAAATAAGGTGTAAGTGATTTTTTTTCAAAAAAAAAAAAAATTCTACAAAAATTCTCAGGACATTTTTTTATTATTGAAAAAGTTATCAAAAATAAAAAATCAAAAAATCAATAAATTCTATTGTTACGGGGGTTTAAATCTCCCCAACGACATCGTACTGCAGAATTTATTTTGCAGGGACCGTACCAGCCCATAGGCTGACAAGTCTCCACCCATGGCATTGCTTTGACAGCCTCCACCGGTCCGCTTCATTCCCGATGACATCCATCGCCGGCGACCACTCGTTCGTAGCTCCTATCGTCGTTTGCTCTGCTGCTGCACTTGCCAGCCCCCGACGACCCATACTTCTCGGCTCCTCCGACATTCCGCCGCCTCCGGCTATTCAACCTCCTACTGGTCTCCTTCCCACTCTGGCTTCGTGGTGGTACTTTTCGACTATGTGTCGTGCGCCATGCTTCCAGGCCGTGCCTCCATGCACCGTGCAATCGCCGCGACCCCCACACCACACAAACCCTGCACCACGCGACCACATCACCACACGGACCCTGCCATGCGGCCACATCACCACACATGCAGGTTCCACTATTAGAAGTACGGTCTTCCCTGTCAGCGGACACATCAACTTGACACCTATCTACCACAACAGCGTACAACATACACATCATCATTTTCAGCTAGTCACATATCACCACGTGTCAGTCTGTACAGTACGAACGCTGAGTTAGCAGGGGAGGTGAAGTTTTGGTGATGACCATACGGCCATCAAATTTAACATCGTGTTTTTATGACATCATCATTTTTGAAAATTTGGCAGGGCCCCTCCATTGAGCTTTTTGATTTTGTAGTTCAACTTCAAATGGTCATATCTTGCTCATGTTTGCTCATTTTCGGGTGCAATTTTTTTTGAAATGGGCTTGAATTTTGTGTAATTTCTTGTGGTGGCATTATTTTCTAATTTTGATGGACAAATGTTTCAGAAATATCATTTTTTGGTGATTGTACCTGTCCAATCCCCGTTTCTGCAACTTCTGGGACTCCGTTTGGGCTCATACGAACTCCTTTTAAGGTGCCATTTTTTTTGAAAGTGCATAATTTTTCGTCTTCTCTCATATTATACTATTAGTTTGCATTGATTTTGGGTATAAATTTTACTTTCAGCATATGGTATTTTTTGGCCAATTTGGCACTTGTATTGTATAGATCTATCTTACTAGCCTTTTGCATTGTAGTTATCAACCTATTGGGGCAATTGTAAAACAAAATCATAAGTCTACCTTTCCATTGTTTGCAAGTGGCCTATTGTACACACACTACATATAAATAGCCAAAATCATCATTTTTTTTTTTTGGGGGGGGGGGGGGTACTTTAATTGATTGAATTTGGGGGGGTGTATCTTGTGCTTTTGTGCTCTTGTTCTCTTGTGCTCCTTCATTTTTCTGCTATGGGTTCTCCTAAGTTTCCTCTTTTGACTCCTCATAATTATGCTACTTGGAAAATTGATGCATGGAATAAACTTATGGAAAAAGGACTAACTCATTATATTGATGGAGCTATTGTTGATCCTGCTGATCCTAAGGTTGATCTTGTTGGTCACTTGGATTGGTTCACTAAAAATATCATGGCAATTGGTACCTTAAGAAAGTATGTACCAAAGGATCTCATTTTTCATATTGAGAAATGTACTCTAATCAAGGATGCTTGGCAAAAGTTTCAAGAATTGTATGGTTAGGTTGATGAGATTAGGGGATATCATATTAATAGTGATCTCACCATGTTAGATCCCAAGAAATTTGATACTATACAAGATTATGTCACTAAAACAAAAGAGTTGAGGGCACAACTCAAGGATTGTGGCATTGATAAGAAGGATACTCAATTGATCTTCAATTTGATGGGAAAGCTTCCACAAGAATATGCAGCATTTGTTTCTAGTTTCTAAACCCATAGGATGACAATGGGTTCAAGCTACACAATGCCTACATTTCATGCTTTTGCCGAAATGTTGATGATGGAACAAACTAAGTTGATAAGAATGGGCATTCTTAAGACTTCTAAGTCTCAAGCATTAGTGGAAAATCAAGGGAACAAAGGAAATAAAGGAAAGGACAACTCAAACAAGAGGAAATGACAATCAAAGTCTAAGGACAAAGCATCACCTTCTCCACAACAAGGAGATTCATCCTCTTCCAAGAGGGACAATTCTCCAAAGAGGGAGAGACCTACTTGTGCCTATTGTAAAAAGGTTGGTCATGAGGAGCATCATTGCCATTCTAAGAAGATTGATGAGCTCTCACACATCCTCAAAAAGCACAACATTGATTTTCCTAATGCCTACAAGAAGGATGATTCATCAACTTCCACTTCCTTACATTCAAAAAGGAAAGGGCAAGCATTCATGGCTTCTACAAGTGGGAAGACTCACTCTTTTAGGACAAGAAAAGGAAAAGCTCTTTGTGCTACTACAAGTCATGATTCAGGGAGATGGCTTCTAGATTCAGGGGCTTCTCATCATATGGCATCTTCACAGTCTATGTTCTCTACATTTAAGCCTTGCACCATGCCGCATATTTTGATGGGCAATCAGACATACATGGATTTGATTGGGAAAGGATCTATTTCCATTGGGGATAACTCCTTCAATGATGTGTTGTGTATACCCCATTTAACAAACAATCTCCTTTTCATCTATCAAATCACACATGGAGCAACTAAGAGAATTGTGGAGTTCACACTTGAGCCAGTTTTCATTAGAGACTTGGAGACTAGAGCTATCATTGCAACTGGGATGGTTGATCATGCATCTCGGTTATACTCCTTTTCTAATTTTGTTGATGATGATGATTTCACATATGATGATTCTATACATGATGATCACACTTCTTGTGATGGTTCAGATTTTGAGGAGAACTTTGGGTACTTGAACTTGGGGATTCTCACATGTGATCCCGTTCTTGAGCCTTGTGTTTCATCTCCTCCTATTGATATCACATCACCTATTTCACCCGATGGTGCGGATAGTGTGACAATTTTGCCTTCTTCTAATTTAGTGCAATAGGATATATCTTGTCTTCCAACTTCAGTTTCATGGGATGAGTACTTGACAGACATTGCAGGTTTGTTTGTGGAATCCTACATTGCAGATTTGGGAGACATCATTGATGATATTCATCTTCTCTTTGATTAAGATGATCCTTCTTTGATTGTTGCGAGGGAACACTTTGACCCTCTTATTCATTCTCTACATGATCATTCTTTCGAGGTTGATATGATTGTGGATACTTATGTACAACAGTTGGAGGAGGTCTCTTTATGTTTTGAGGAGACATGTGAGTTTTTGGGACATGTTCTACATTCATCTCCACTAGATCTTGGAGTACCTTTTTCAGCAGTGTGTTGCAGCTTACCACCTTTGGAAGAGGTATCTTTCAACATTGACATGGGGACACTTGAGCAGTTTTCAAAGATTCCATTCATCATTTGTGTTTTTCATACATCTTCCCTTCGTGATTGGGGAGACTTCATGGATACACCTTTGGTTTTGTTTCTTCCTAAGGGGAGGAATGTTGTTCGATGTTCGTAGAGCTGTTACTTCATACATCATCGAGATTCTATCATTGGTGCATATTCTGCATTGAGGGGGGGGCTTCCTAGCTTCTCTTCTTCTCTCATATGGGGGGGACTTCTTCCTCACATGGGGTTTTGTTCCTCACATGCCTCTATGAGAGTTCTCTTGTATAGTTTCATCTCTCTTTTGGGGGAGAGTTTTTTCCAATTGGGGTTTTCTCTCTTTCCCTGCTTTGTGAGAGCTTTCATTGCATTGGTTTGCATGCATTTGCATTTGTACATGGGTACCTAACAGGGCCTCATAGCCAAGACCCATCTTGCATTGCTTAGTTGCATTGTAGACTTAAGTGCATTTCCCTAAGTTGCACTTAAGGGGGGGCGTTGGTGTAAATAATTATTCATCATGGATATTATTACACCTTACTTAAGTTTACTTAGGATAATACATTTCATAGTAGTTTGGGTATGAGACACTTGGGTGTTTGTGCCACATTGGGATAGTGTGTGTAGGAGAATTTCCACCTTTTATGGTGTGATCTTGTTACTACTTTATCATATCCACTTATTGTGGAGTTATAATTCCACCTTCGGTGGGTGATCCACCTCATGTGGAAATTTTTATTGTTTCTCCTACCTACCACACCTATTTCCTACCTACCCTTGTTTCTTATTGATCCACATGTCATGTTTGTGTGCTCACATATCCATATAGCCTTGCCTATATATGCAGACTCATATTCATTGCATGTAAGAACTATTGAACAACTAATGATCTTTTGATCATCTATGTATTGATGAGAATATGGATTATTTTTGTCCTATATTTTATCTCTATTTGTACATTTCATTGAGCTCTTCATCTTGGAAAAATCTCACAAGGATAATTCATCTCATCGTAGTTTGGATATGAGACACTTAGGGAAGTGTGCACATAGGGATGTAGCTTGTAGGAGAAATTCCACCTTTTGCGGTCTTATCTTGCTATTACATTCCACATTCGGTGGGTCATCCACCTCTTGTGGAATATTATATTATTTCTCCTACCTACCCCTACTTTGTCTTACCTACCCTTGTTTCTCATTGAGCCACATGTCATGATTGTGTGCTCACATATCCATTTGGCCTTTCCTATATAGGCAGACCTATATTCATTGTATTGGTTAATCCAGTTGATCATTTGTATATTGATGAGAATACAGTTTGTTCTTGTGTTACTATTGTCTCTCTTTTGTACTTTTCATTGTGCCCTTGATCTTGGCAAAATCTCACATGGTATCAGATCCATTGGGGCTTCATTGATTGGTTTTGGGAGACGTCTTGGAAGGCTTCTATTTTCGGATCTGAGGTACTGCATGTTTTGGAGGAATCGTAGAGCATTTTTGAGCCCACTGTAGACACCTAAAAATGTCTCATTGATCATGTACTAATTATTCCTCTAATTGATTAAATAATCTTTATTATTTAATTAAGTTAATTAATCTTATTCTTCTAATTTCTTCTAATTTCATATTTCTTCATAATCTTACTAATTATTCTATTTCTTATTCTATCATCATTTAATCATTTCAATCATTTTCTAAATATTAATTAAATATTTATTATTTAATTAATTGTGTTTAATTCCCCAATTTAAATAAATAAATTCTCAATTTTTATCTCTAATCATCTAATCATTCAACCCTCTTCTAAATATTAATTAAATATTTATTATTTAATTAATTGTGATTTAATCCTTTAATTTAAATAATCTTTAATATTTAATTAAATTCCATTTCTAAATAATTAAATAGTTTCTTTAAATTATTTAATTAACTAATTAATTCTTCTATTTCCAAATCCCCAAATTCTAATTTCATTTAATTTCATTTCTTCCAAATTCAAAATACATGTGCATGATTTCAAAAACCAAATTGAAAATCAAAGTCAAGTTCTAAATATATTCAAATGCTAAATTGAATTAATAAATTCAATTATTTGAATAAATCTCATGCAAAGATTAAATTAATCATCTAAATCTAAATGCAAGCACATGCTAAATTAATTAATTAAATCAATTAATTAATTAAATCATTTATCTCTCCAATCTCTATTTCCCTCTTTCAGGTAGTTTTTTCCAAATTAAGCTCTCTGTGTCATCTTCTTTATTTCCACCAATCATTCTTTTTCTTCCTTCAGTTAGCTTTTTCTCAATCAGTTAACTCAATTAATCTATTCAATCTATTGAGTTTCACTCCTACAGTCAGCAGTTCAACTATCAATTTTCATTTGAGCTCACCTGAGTTCACATCTCTTGATCAATCTATTCCACCTTTCAATCAAGCTTCTCCAATTTTCTATAAATTGAGTATCCAATCTCCATTTTCAACAATCACGAACTTTGAATCTTTGTGTCACTTGTAGGTTACCAGCGCAATATCTGAGAGCCATCATACCACGAAGAGGAGAAGAGAAATGGAAGCAAGACGTAGTCACAGAATAGGGAGTTTTTATAGATTGAAATCATAATTCCTATTTTGGCTTGATTGTATCTTTTCATTGTCTAGTTTGTTAGATTTATTGATTAGATAAGGATTCGTGATTTCCCTTGTGCTTCTAATTGATAGCTTTGTTTATTTGAAGAATGAATTCTAGCATGCGTTACATTTTGGTGAACCCTGTAGACACCTAAAATTGTCATGTCTAATTAAATAAATATTTTATTTATTTAATTATCTAAGCTTAATTCTTCTATTAATTAAATAAATCTTTATTTATTTAATTAATTCATTTATCCTCTTCTAGCCTTATTTCTCATTTAAATAAATACATTTATTTATTTAAATTATCCTTTTCCTAAATTAAATAAATATTCTTATTTATTTAATTATCCTACTTCTTCTATTAATTAAATAAATCTTTATTTATTTAATTAATTCATTAGCCTTTTCTACCTATGACACATGTCATTCATCTCTTAATTCATACACTACCTACCCCTTTCATTATTTTATTATTTCTTTTACCTACCCTCTAATCATAGCCGACCTCCTTTTACACCTCTCAATCGTATCCTTCCATTTCATATAGTGTCTTCTATATAAGGAGATGCTTCCTTCATTATCAAACCCTAATCAATCATCCTAATCAATCATCCTAATCATTCATCCTAATCAATCATCCTAATCATTCATGCTAATCATCTTTTATGCACTTGACTACACTACGATCCTACTTGCAACCACATTCCGTTCTTTGTTGAGCTCTTGTGCATATAAAATCTGAGAGCAAATATATCAAGCAAGATCAATGGAGATAGGAAGAATGGAGATCAAAACCCTATTGGACATGTGATGGTATAATCTTTGTGATTTCATTTGATTTGCATTGTCTTAGGTAATCTTCACATGTTATGGTGGATCTTTGTTGTTGTTAGGCTAGGGTTTTGTGGTTGAATTCATTTAGCCTTTCAATATTGTTATTATTGTTATCCATTTTCACCATATACATTTTGGCATGCCCGGTGGGACATGGATTTTTCTTAGATCTATGTTTTTTGCAAATTTTTCTAACCCTATATTGTTATTTTGTAAAACAATTTGGAGAATAACCTTGTGCAGCTAGGGTTTTGGACACAAAATCAAGATCTTGGAGAGATTCGATCATATCTCATAAACGGCTCGGAAATTTTGCACCAAATTTTTTGTGCAGGTTGAAGAAAGTATCAGGAGCTCTCAATCCAAAACTCAGAATTGTTGAAGTACATTTTCATTTTTTATTAATTTTTTATGATTTTTCATAAAAAATTAATTTTGAGAGCAAATGAGAGAATATTTTGGAAATCTCTCATAATTATACATAGGATCTGTTCTTTGTGAATTCAATTTTGATGCAAAATGTTTCCCTAAAAATTGGATCTTTAAAAATTAGGGTTTTTCCTTATTTTGATCAGATCTCACAAATAGCTTTGAATTTTGACATAAAATTTGTTTTTACAGGTTAGGAAACGTATCAGAAAGATTCAGTAAAAATTTCAGATTTTTTGGAAATATTTTGCATATCATATGAATTTTTTATGATTTTTCATAAAAACTTAATTTTGAGAGCAAATTAGCAAATTTTTTGGATTTTCTTACATTTTTGGAAATCTCTCAGAATTATACATAGGATCTGTTCTTTGTGATTTTAAATTTGATGCAAAAGTATTCTTCAAAAATCAGATCTTTGAAAATTAGGGTTTTGTATTATTTTACTCATATCTCACAAACTGCTTGGATTTGTTGCAGAAATTTTTTTGTGCAGGTTTGGAAGACCATCAAGACTCTCCAGTAAATATTTTAGATTTTTTGGATCTATTTTGCATTTTATATGAATTTTTTATGATTTTTCATAAAAAATCAATTTTTGGAGCAAATTAGCAAATTTTTTGGATTTTCTTACATTTCTGGAAATCTCTTAAAATTTTATAGGTGGTCTTTTTTTATGATGAATCAGATCTTTGAATTGGTCAACAAAACACATTGTTGAAGGCCCCTATTTCACAAAGTCTTTTGGATCTAAAATTTACCTAACTTGTGTGCTTGCAGGAAGGGGTGATCATTTCAAACAATCCAAACTACTAATAAATCTTTGTTGCAGGTCCTTAGCAAGGGTTTTTGGATTTTTATTGTGTGCTTTGTTTTCATAGACTAGCAAACACTTCAATTGGTGCACTAAAATTGAATCATTGTCTTTTGTGTCTTGAGCAATAGGCTCTTTTTGTTTAATCTTTAGAGGGCCTATCTTCCCGTGTGGTCTTTAGGACTACTAGTGAGAAGAGAACGACCCAAGTGGTAGCGAGGAAAACCCACCTCTTTCGAACCACTATAAACAAATGTATTCATGGTGAAAACTATGGATAACGTGTGCTGATTAGTTGATACCGACACTATGTCTCCCCATAAACCCGTTTGATCAAATTTATTTGATCATTTGTAGGGCGTAACTCCTACCGGCTGGGAGCCTTCTATATTTATAGAGCTGAAAGTGCCGCATGTATGGCCACACGAGCGGATGCCCTTACTAGCACCTTTTTATTTTAGAAGCCAAAATCCTTCTAGTTGTTGAGGTAGGAGGTCGGACCTCTGGTAGCGGCCCACACACATATGGTTCTTAGTAGAGATACAAAGTTCACAACAGGGAGTTTTCGTGGGGACTGATGCTTGGCTGACTCGAGAAGTGAGTGCTGAGGGTGGAGCCAGTGAGGTCAAGCATCTAAGTATCCGCTCTGAATAGCGTAGCCTCGGGGGTAAAACCTCATGTGGGATCAACAACTATTGTCTTGGCCAGCCATAAGAATTGTGCTTGACTTATTTTAAACATTCAAAACATTCAAAACCAAACAACAAAACATTGTGTCTTTTGTGTTTTCAAGTGTATGCAAAACATTTTTATATCAAACAACACACTTTTCTTGGAGAGTCTAAACACTTGCAAACATTGAGTCCTCATCAACATTGTGTCCTCTTGTCACGAAAAACAGTCAAACATTCAGATTTGGTCACAACTTCACAAATTGGAAAAAATTTACAGTCCAACAAACAAGAGCAATCAGTTTCGGAATTCTTGAGCCTCCTAGGTTGTTTCTCCAGGTTTTCATCTAGCATTCAACTTGTCTTTGGGTCTCACAAAATCCATCATTGCTTTACACCTTACATTACATTCACGTTTGTCTAAACTTGAGTCAAAAGGTCACTTGCTTGTCCTCACTATACTTTGTCAACACACTACATACAACAACACTTTGCTAAGTGGTCCCTCATCAAGGTTTCTTACCTTTGGGTCTCATTTGGTTTTACTTAGAGTCAAGGTCAACTTACCTCATCAAGAGAAACTATCCTCTCTTTGGAAGTCACACCTACTCTACTACATACATACTTGGTCTTACACTTTGGACATTGCAAGTACACTTCAGACTCATTTACATTCCATTCAACTCTTGGTCTTCCATACTCTTTCCATTTTTCATCTAGTCTCTCACATCTTGGTCAATACCTAGTTCATGGTTGAAACCCGTCTTCAAAAATCTAGGAGAGAAACTAAAGAGGCTCAAGAGTCCGCAAACATGAGTTCTTTTTAGTATGACAATGATATCTTTTTCAATTCTGATCATAATACATTACCTGACATGGATGTCTATAGAAACATTCCAAATGTTGAGAACATGGACACTATAAACAACAATGCTACACACAATGACAATGTGGACAACTTTTCAGTACATTCAGCAGATGTGGAAGAATCCATTATGAATCCCCATTTCAATTGATTGGTTGAGGAAATAATGAGGAGGGATAGACAATACTTCTTACAAATGATGGCACAAAGTGGAGCCAAGATACCTCATGATTTTGACATGTCTCAAATAATGGAACATAGACCTTTGCAACAACCTCACTCCAATATGGATCAAAGGAGACCTAATAGTGGAGGAAATAGAGGACCACATATGGTACCTGAATCACCATCAGCTTTGCTTCAAAAACTAGAGGTCCCACATACACATGGTCAAACATATGATACTTACCTTCGTAGACCATTATGGAAGTCTTATGTAGACAAATATGCTCAATCACATACTAATGCTAAGGATCAACCACCAAAACAATTGGATGTTCAAAGGCATGCTCAAAATTTGGACACAAGGAAACCTCATGTCAAATTTGGGGGCAACACAATGGAACATGACATGCCTGTAGAATATGGTATACATGCGCAAAATAGATATGGGGTTCCTCAACATGAATCTATACCAAGTGGTCCATATACACAACATCATTACAGACCTCCTCCATATGAACATGTGTATGATCAATATCATCCATATATGCAACATGCACCCCCTCCAATTGGTGCCTCAAGCATGGGGTATGGTCCAAGAAGTCGATCTCCACCTAAGAGCAATTTGGAGCAACAAATCAGGGAATTACAAAAGAAAATGGAGGACATAAATACACCAAAGCCAACATACACAATGAGAGACATATGTCCTTATCCATTTGACAAGAGCATTCCAATGCCTCCTTTTCCTACACACTTTGTGACGCCTAAATTTGACAAGTATAGAGGAAAAGGGGATCCTAAGGCGCACATAAGACAGTTTTTCACAGCTTGCATTGAGGTAGTAGCAGAAGAGACATATTTGATGAGATTATTCCCACAAAGCTTAGGCGATCAAGCTATGGAATGGTTCTCCCAACTTCCACCTAGAATTAAGTCATGGGGTGACTTAGCAGAGGCATTTATTCAACATTTCTCCTACAACATAGAGACATACATATGAGTCACTACTTTGTGCAATAATAAGCAAAAAGAGGGAGAATCTTTTGCATCATTTTTACAAAGATGGAGAAATCTAGCCAGCAGATGCTCTTGTGAAATTCCACAAAAACAAATGGTAGAAATGTTCACCCAAAATGTTAACAAAGACATTGGCTATGATCTAAGGAAAGCTTGTTTGTCCACCTTCAAGGACGTTATTGAAAAAGGCTTAGCAACAGAAAAGGTCCTAATTGAACAAGGTGTCATTAAAATATTCAAGGAAAACAAAGATGACTTTAAAGGAAAAGACAAGCCAAGATTTTGGAATAAAAACAAGAACACAGTCAATGATGGTGTTGTTGATGCCAACATAGTGCGACCCAAATTCATTTTTTCTGGATCAAGTTCTACAAACAATCAAGTGAATACTCAAACAACTTCTAGATCACAAAGGAAGTATACCCCATTGGGAGAACCACTTGAGTCAGTTTTCAAGAAGTTAGTGGCAAACAAGGTGATCACAATTACAGATTTCCCACCATATGAACCAAAGGTCAAACCAAATTGGTGGAATGATGATGAGTATTGTGAATTTCATAAGAGCAAGGGTCATAAGACAGGAAATTGTCATCGATTGAAGAACATCATACAAGATCTCATTGATAGAGGTGACATTGAGATTGAGGGACATTCGTCTAATCAAGAACATGAGATGTTTAAGGAACCATTCCCAAAACATGACAAAGGAAAAGCTAAAGCCACAGAGGATCAAACCAACTATACCAGAGAATCCTATAATTATGATTCAACTATCAATCACATCTCGATGGACAATTATGTCTCTACTATTATCATCAAGGACAAAGCGTCTGAGAATTCTACCCAGAGACCCAAGATTGTCCTAAAAGGTGTTGGATCTTCTTCTGAACCTACCTTTGAATGTCATGTTACAACTCGCCGAAGTAAAATAACTTTACAAGGTGCTCCAACTAAAAACACCACTTGTTCATCAACCAAACCTGAGTATGACCTTGTAGAACAGTTAGGGAAGACACCCGCGCTCATTTCAATCCTTGAGCTATTACTCATATCTCCCGCACATAAAGCTATTCTTGACAAAATCTTGAGAGATACTGTTGTTCCTACTGATCTGAACGTGGACCAGTTTCAAGCCATGGTGGGATACCTTTCCGTTCCACACTCCCTTACTTTCACAGAAGTCGATGACGCATCTGTAAGTCAGCCACATAATGCACCATTACACATTGAAGCCTTCATACACAAGCATCGAATAAAAAGAGTCCTGATAGATGGAGGAGCAGGTCTAAACATTTGTATATTGAACACTATTAAACAATTGGGATATTCTGACAAAGCTGTGAATTCTACAAACAAAATTACTATCAAAGCATATGATGATGAAGAGCGTTCATCCAAGGGTACAGTCACCTTACTTCTCAGAGTTGGGCCAATTACAAAGGATGTGGTTTTTCAAGTACTTGATCTGGATCTCACATACAACATATTGCTAGGACGTCCTTGGATTCATGAAATGAGGGCAGTCCCGTCTACATATCACCAATGCATTAAGTTTCCTCACAATGGAGTTGAAATAATAGTTAATGCTGACCCAAATCCATTCATATATTGCAACAATCTGCAACCTAGATCAAAAATAACAATCCCAGTCAATCGACAAGTTGTTCCTTCTTCAGTATATGTGGATCCAGAATCATTAAAAGCTTCTACGCCGAAACAAACAGAGCTAAAAGAAAATTTCAAGTTTAAAGACATGGGATGTGGTGAGTATATCTTTCATGTTGATCAACTCCCACTATCTCCTAAGACATTCAATCGACAAGAACAACCTACAAACAATTTTCAATGCCAAAGAATTGGGTGTGAACCACCTAGTGTTGTGGCTACTAAGTCCGAATGCAAATCTCCTCTAGCGGTGCAAGCAACTCTTGATATCAACAATCCTAAGAGTGGTTCCAACAAAGAATCTATTGAGCATATTGCCAGCACTCTTGATAACTCACATAGCCTTACCATATCATCCACTCATTCCATTTCCACTCCACTTCCAGACTTGGATCAACAAGAATTACAAAAGCCCTTACTCATTGGGGATCAAAAATCAAGCTTTGAAAAGAAAAATCTAAAAGTAAAAAATAAAGGAAAGTCCTTTAGGCCAAATCAAAATCAAAAGCTATTGGACTCTGCAAAAATCAAAGTCAAGGATAAAAATCCAATGAAAGAAAAAGAGCAAGAGTTGATCTCCCCTAATATCAAAATAACTGGGGGCAAAAATTCTACAATTGCAAGTCAAAAAGATTACTTGTTGATCCTAAGTCTCCATCATGCTATCCTACTTTCACTTCTTTTCGCAATCATAAGCATTCATATCTCATCCACTTGTTCCACACATCCATCTCCTTTTGGCGATACATCATGGATCTTTAATGGAACTTCCTCAAGGGACTTTGTTGTCAGGGATGCCCAAACTTCTTCAGGTGACACGCATACGGGACTATGTAGTCCACACACTAGTAATTCTATCTCAATTCCTTCATCAAGGAAGACAATCACTCGAGGTACACATCATTCACTCAAGGAACAATGCAGTTACAATCACAAAGTCAAGCCTCGCACATTTGAGGTAGGTGATTTGGTTCTCAGAGAAAATCCTAAAAATCAGCAAGACAGAGAGAAGAAGGGCAAGTTTGAACCAAACTGGCTTGGTCCCTACATTATTACAACAGCATATGGATTTGGTGCATATCAGCTCTCAACTACAGAAGGTGAACCTTTGGAGGATCCTATCAACAACATGCACCTTCGCAGGTTTTACACATAGCTCTTCAGAGTATCCTAATTCAAGAAATACAAAAAAATAAAAAATTTCAAAAATACAAAAAAAAAATTTATAAAACAAAAAAATCGTTACTTGGTGAAAACCTGGCAAACAAGCGCCTTGTGACACAAAAAATATTGAAAAATCAAAAAAAGTAAAGAGAAATAATTTCGTCCAACGGTGAAAACCACTTCGGTGGCGCCCTGGGCAAGTACCATGGTAAAAACTAGGTCACCAGCGCCATGCGTAGAGACATTGCTCCTCCCTCCTTCAGGATTCTCTTTCATTATTTCACTTTGCACACACTCACAACCTATTCGTTCATAATAAACTTACCCATTCCCATCATGGCTTGTTATTGATCTACCCAAGATTGGTTAGCCATTCATAATAAACCATCCCTTTACACCCCTTTCCATCCATAATAAACCAGATCCTATCTGTGGCTAAGGCAAATCCTATGTCTAGTGATGGGTGTGGAACTGAGAACATCACATGTTTCGAGGAGTATAGTTTCTTCCAGCTTCCTCCAATCTATCCGCACACAATCCGCAATAAAGCAACATTTGCATCACAGATCCGCAATAAAGTTTCATCTTCTCCACAATAAAGTATCAGTTTCATGGATTCAGTCAGTTTTAGATGAGACACAACAGCAACAATGGGCTTCAACAAATCAAATCTTTCAACAGACTCAGACAACATTATGGTTCAGTGCTATCTATCCTTTCTGTGAAAGTAAACATTGTGACCACAATCAAATAAGACTTATACAAGTGACAAGAGACACTAAACTTGAGGACTACAGTGGATGTTGGTGTCGAGTCTTGGTTTTCTTTTGATTTTATCTTTCTGGTGACATGTCTTTTAGCTTTTCCAGGATGTCTTTGACTAGAGATTTTATCTCCAGGATGTCTTTGACTAGAAAGGCGAGGATGGGGTATCGTCACCTTTTTGTATTTTCTGTCTGTGGATTGTCTCTTAGTAATGCTATGACTTGTCCAAGGATATGAGGACACTGTGAGTCTAGTGTGAACTGGGGCATTCCTTGTTTGTGACTGTCTTATCTCCATGCAAACAGGTACAATGACTTTCTGGGTCGAACATATGCCTCGATTGTCATAACCTACTTGCCATAATAAAGCTCAATGATGATAACGCACAAGAAGCTCTTTCACTTTCATATCTTCTATCTTTCATCCCCCTTTTCTTGATTGACTTTCATCATCCGCGTAGCCTGCTGTCACATGACTGAGTATAATGACACACCAAAAATATTTGCATTTCATGTAGCTGCACCTACATTACCACATATAAGCATTTCATACATACATATAGATATCACAACTGCATCACATCCTGCACACAACACCTTTTAGCACAATTTACATTTGCATTATCATATTCATCTGCATTACTTACATTCACATTTGCATCATGCATACACATATAAAACATAAAAGAAAAAAAAAATATTGCATTGCATCATATACATATTTGCATCCATATCATAAGCATCACATAAGAACATCTCATCACATAGGTACACATGCATATAGCTGCCACAAAGATGAATCATCTCATATATATATATAAAGTGTCATGATACAATGATGTCAAAATCATATGGCTACAATCACCCGTAGGTGTCTACATCATTATACAAAATGGTACAAAACTGATACAGAGGAACTCACTGATCACTCCTGCCAACACTATTGGTAGTGCTAATCCTATCCATGTCATGGTATCCCATGCCATGTGTCCCACCCTCATCTCCAGTCTGGGATCCTAGAACACTCATCTAAGGGCATCCCTGTCTCCATCTCGATCGTATGGAATTAGCTCCCCATCAATCGATATCCGCATAATCCTATATACATCCTCCAGGGTGACTATCATCTCACCCATCGGCAGATGAAACGTGCACGTCTCAGAGTGCCATCTCTCAGCCAGTGCAATCAGTAAACCCATGTTTGCCCGAAACTCAGGCACATATAGTACATGTCTCAAACCCATCTCCTCGATAGCGGCTCTGTCCTCGGCTGTCAACTTAGGTCGCAACCTCTGAGTAGATGGGAATCTCTCCCATGACTCCAGCATCGGCAAATACTCCTGCAGTCAAGCAAATCACTCATGTCAGTCATAGTGGCATTCACTGTTCATCACAAAATGCTACTTTTTATCTAAATGCATATTGCTATCTACTCTAGTGACACTCACTGTTCATCACAAAGTGTTGCTATTTATCCTTGTGGTACTCCCTGTTCATCACAAAGTACTACGTGTGTGACTCACAAAGTGTTACTCACATTTGCACTCCCTGTTCATCACAAAGTGTTGCTCATATTTCAGTACTCCCTGTTCATCACAAAGTACTCTATCTTGGTACTCACTGTTCATCACAAAGTGCCTTGATCTATCCTAGTCTTCCTAGAGGACCTGCTTGAGTATATCCCCTCAGCAGCTTATCCAATCGACAGCATATGTTCATCACAGAACTGCCGATTTGACCTAGAAGATGCAAATTCATACTTTTCAAACGCAAACACACTTACATGACATAAACGCGCTCAAAGACTGCATAAATACGCCTGAAAAACACAAACGCACCTGACAAACATAGATGCGCCTAGCGAACACAGATGCACCTGGCACCAACGTAGACGCGCCTGGACGTTTTTGACACTTTTTGGACCCTAGTCTAAGCGCATTTATTACCCTATTCGACATGCATTAATGACAAAATTAAATGCGTCAAAGTACGAGGAGGTTTGGTGGTACTTACCGTCTCTCCTGCCTCTGCTGGCCTCTGAAATCGGTGATCGCAGTCGAATCTATGAGTAAAAGCCATCGCTGCTGACTGTTGCTGCTTTATTTTCGCTCTGCACTCTGCTCTCATGGATGTGTAGATGACAATGAGGATGTATTTTCCCCCGTGGTCTATCTTATAGCCTACCCTAGCCCTCGCCTTCATTTTTCGAGTCAGTCTTCGTTATCCCGTGACTTTGTCACTTTATCCGGTCAATCCATTCTATCTTGTCTTTCTTATCGAGAGATTGTCTGCAATCTTTTCAGACATTTTCATCCAATCTCTCGAGGGGGCATATCAATCCCATTCTGGGGCAACTCTGTATCAGTTCATCTTATCTTCTTTGAAACAACGCGACAAGCCGCATTGTCTCAAAGAGGGGCAAAATGTAGACACCTAAAATTGTCATGTCTAATTAAATAAATATTTTATTTATTTAATTATCTAAGCTTAATTCTTCTATTAATTAAATAAATCTTTATTTATTTAATTAATTCATTTATCCTCTTCTAGCCTTATTTCTCATTTAAATAAATACATTTATTTATTTAAATTATCCTTTTCCTAAATTAAATAAATATTCTTATTTATTTAATTATCCTACTTCTTCTATTAATTAAATACATCTTTATTTATTTAATTAATTCATTAGCCTTTTCTACCTATGACACATGTCATTCATCTCTTAATTCATACACTACCTACCCCTTTCATTATTTTATTATTTCTTTTACCTACCCTCTAATCATAGCCGACCTCCTTTTACACCTCTCAATCGTATCCCTCCATTTCATATAGTGTCTTCTATATAAGGAGATGCTTCCTTCATTATCAAACCCTAATCAATCATCCTAATCAATCATCCTAATCATTCATTCTAATCAATCATCATAATCAATCATCCTAATCATTCATGCTAATCATCTTTTATGCACTTGACTACACTACGATCCTACTTGCAACCACATTCTGTTCTTTGTTGAGCTCTTGTGCATATAAAATATGAGAACAAATATATCAAGCAAGATCAATGGAGATAGGAAGAATGGAGATCAAAACCCTATTGGACATGTGATGGTATAATTTTTGTGATTTCATTTGATTTGCATTGTCTTAGGTAATCTTCATATGTTATGGTGGATCTTTGTTGTTGTTAGGCTAGGGTTTTGTGGTTGAATTCATTTAGCCTTTCAATATTGTTATTATTGTTATCCATTTTCACCATATACATTTTGGCACGCCCGGTGGGACATGGATTTTTCTTAGATCTATGTTTTTTGCAGATTTTTCTAACCCTATATTGTTATTTTGTAAAACAATTTGGAGAATAACCTTGTGCAGCTAGGGTTTTGGACACAAAATCAAGATCTTGGAGAGATTCGATCATATCTCATAAACGGCTTGGAAATTTTGCACCAAATTTTTTGTGCAGGTTGAAGAAAGTATCAGGAGCTCTCAATCCAAAACTCAGAATTGTTGAAGTACATTTTCATTTTTTATTAATTTTTTATGATTTTTCATAAAAAATTAATTTTGAGAGCAAATGAGAGAATATTTTGGAAATCTCTCATAATTATACATAGGATCTGTTCTTTGTGAATTCAATTTTGATGCAAAATGTTTCCCTAAAAATTGGATCTTTAAAAATTAGGGTTTTTCCTTATTTTGATCAGATCTCACAAATAGCTTTGAATTTTGACATAAAATTTGTTTTTACAGGTTAGGAAACGTATCAGAAAGATTCAGTAAAAATTTCAGATTTTTTGGAATTATTTTGCATTTCATATGAATTTTTTATGATTTTTCATAAAAACTTAATTTTGAGAGCAAATTAGCAAATTTTTTGGATTTTCTTACATTTTTGGAAATCTCTCAGAATTATACATAGGATCTGTTCTTTGTGATTTTAAATTTGAGGCAAAAGTATTCTTCAAAAATCAGATCTTTGAAAATTAGGGTTTTGCATTATTTTACTCATATCTCACAAACTGCTTGGATTTGTTGCAGAAAATTTTTTGTGTAGGTTTGGAAGACCATCAAGACTCTCCAGTAAAAATTTTAGATTTTTTGGATCGATTTTGCATTTTATATGAATTTTTTATGATTTTTCATAAAAAATCAATTTTTGGAGCAAATTAGCAAATTTTTTGGATTTTCTTACATTTCTGGAAATCTCTTAAAATTTTATAGGTGGTCTTTTTTTATGATGAATCAGATCTTTGAATTGGTCAACAAAACACATTGTTGAAGGCCCCTATTTCACAAAGTCTTTTGGATCTAAAATTTACCTAACTTGTGTGCTTGCAGGAAGGGGTGATCATTTCAAACAATCCAAAGTACTAATAAATCTTTGTTGCAGGTCCTTGGCAAGGGTTTTTGGATTTTTATTGTGTGCCTTGTTTTCATAGACTAGCAAACACTTCAATTGGTGCACTAAAATTGAATCATTGTCTTTTGTGTCTTGAGCAATAGGTTCTTTTTGTTTAATCTTTAGAGGGCCTGTCTTCCCGTGTGGTCTTTAGGACTACTAGTGAGAAGAGAATGACCCAAGTGGTAGCGAGGAAAACCCACCTCTTTCGAACCACTATAAACAAATGTATTCATGGTGAAAACTATGGATAACGTGTGCTGATTAGTTCATACCGACACTATGTCTCCCCATAAACCCGTTTGATCAAATTTATTTGATCATTTGTAGGGCGTAACTCCTACCGGCTTGGAGCCTTTTGTATTTATAGAGCTGAAAGTGCCGCATGTATGGCCACACGAGCGAATGCCCTTACTAGCACTTTTTTATTTTAGAAGCCAAAATCACTCAATCGCATAGACATAATTATGCATTTGACCCTTCATGGTCACGCATTTGTCCAGGCAGGGTCACACAATCGCCCTGTCCGGATCACGCAATCGCCCTTTCTGGGCACGCATCCGCAGGGTTAATTGTTGTTTTATTTTTCTTCTGTCTATTATTAATTCTGTATAATTCTATCCTAAATTTGGTTAATCCGGGATCAAAATTTATTTTTACTTTAGGATTTGATTAACAAAGTTTATGGCAAGAAAAGTTCAGTTCAAAATTTCAGGTATGAGAAGGATGAAACAACAAAGGAGGGAAGCTAAACGATATCAAAAATTTCTCCAAGAAGAAAAATTGATACAAGATTCAGAAGAACAACTGGCCTTAGACAGATATAATAGCCTAGTTCTTTCTTATACAATTAAATATGATCTAATCAATATTGAATGGATGCTAAGGGATTTGGCTAGGGCTTCACAATTGGTTTCGCAGGTTCTTGATCGGGTTTAGTTTTCTTGTATTTTTCTAATTTTTTTTGTTGTTGTCTGCATTCTATCACACAATTGACCTGTTAGTGTTACGCAATCGAGCATATAAAGTCACACATTCACTCTGTCATATTTACGCATTCGCTCTGTCAGATTCACGCATTCGCTCAATAAGTATCACGCAATCACTCAGGTAGTATTACGCAATCGCCTCTGTCAAGTTCTCAGTTTCTATTTTCTGTTGGTTTATTTTGCTACTAATCTTCTGTTTACAGCTTGTGGTGGATTTGCAGAGAGGATTAGATTAGTAATTTTGCATGCACATCTCACAACAGTTAAAATGGACATGCATGGATAATCTCACACTTCAATTTTTAGTGCTTAAAATCAACAATAGTTAAAATTGACATGCATGGATAATCTCACACTTTGTTGTTGGTGCTTAAAATGAACATGGGCTAAAATTGACATGCATGCATCTTACACTTTGTTTTTGGTGCTTAAAAATCAAACAAATGGTTAAAATTGACATGTATGCCTTCATTCTTGGATTTGGTGTTTAAATTGACATGCACATGCAGATCTAACACCTAAATTTGGGCTATAAAACAAACATGAATCAGGCTGCATTAGCTTAAACCATTTTTCATTTTCTTAAGGGAAAAGAACTTTTCAATTTGTCTGGGGTGGACCTACAGTTGCACTAACTGACTTTCTACCTGCCATCGGGCTTTTTGGGAGAAAGAAGGAAGGTGACAATGACATCCAAATTTTCTTTTTATTCTACATAGTGAGGGGTATCTTTGATTGGGGATTTCATCACCCCACAGAGGTACTTCGAATTGGGATGCGTTGGGGATATCATCTCTCCCAGCGTACTCTCGAGTAGGTTTTTCGAGCCGCTATATAAATATACTGGTCAGGCGACTAGAGTGTTGAGTGAATTCAACGTATGTGGGGGCCTTCCCTGCACCGATAAGCTCAACTAAAGCCTTAAGTGGCTTGCTCCGAGAATCCGTCGTTGGATCAGGATCCCTCGAAACCTAATACTAAGAACCAAATTAGTTGCCAAAAATCCTACGTTCAGTGGTTCCGGGAGTGCGGATCGTACCCCATAGATACCCCTCATGTACCTTACATTATGAGATAGAAATCCCTCGGTGATAAGATCTTCGGATCTTTGAGGTAAGAGAGACTGGCATGCCCGAGAAGTGTGTGTCGTGGAGTGGAGCCAGTGTTGCCAGACTCTCTATCTGTCCATCTTGTTTTGGTATTTTGCTGCGGGGGCCTCACTGAATGGTGTCCAATATCCAGCCTAAGATTGTATTCTGTGCTTTTTTATGTATCGTTGTGATAGACCAGTATTGAGTTAGTCCCTTGGGCTATTTCAGGCCCTATCCCACGTATCTCTAAATTTTTTGAGATTGTATGAAAATTGAGTCAGTCAGCTATACATACCTACCAACCATTGTTCTCAGATTTGGAAGATTGCAAAACATTGTCCTACACATGAAGTTACCAAAAACAAAGTCCATTTTGAAACTGATTCTCAAAACATCCTTACATACTTGTGACCATAGGCAGTCCCTTACATAGTCTTTTGCATTGTCCCATCTATGTCCTCATTATCATCCATAGTCCCATTTACATCCTCATTATCATCCATAGTCTTTTACATAGTCCCGCTTATGTCCTCATTATCGTCCTAAGTCTTTTTGCATTATCATCCTCATATACGTCCTTGTCTAGACCTCATATACGTCTGTCTTAGTTCATCATCATTTGCATAATCATCCTAGAAAGTCATACCCCAAACGTCCAAAACACAATCAAAGGATCAATCAAACTCAACCTCAACTCAAACAAGTTGGTCAAGTTCAATCAAACATTGTCACATTCAGAGAAATGGAGAAAATATCTTACATGTTGTGATCCTAGGTCCAAACCAAATGAGAAAACATCATGGATTGGAATTATACATTTTGTAGGGAAGGTGGAGGATTCACCCCTTCCATTCCTATTACATCTCCATCGATAGAAACCTTAGCTCAACAAATCAAAACTTTTCAACAACAAGTGACTGACATGACTAGTCCTGACAACCATAGGGGCTGGTTAGAAAACATGATGAGAGAAGTGATAGCCATGAGGAGATCAGTATCAGACCAACCTTCTTATTCTTGTGAGACCATTCAAACATGCCAACCTCCATTCTTCAACAAAATTGTTCCTACCTCAGTTCAACCAACATTAGAATCATGTAAACCTTCTTTTTCTTTCAACCCACTACATCAATCATACCAATCACATTTGATAGTTCTGATACTTGATATAAGTACAGATCCAATAGCCAACAAGATGAGAGGGGGGGGGGGTGAATCATACAAACTTAATCATCCATAAAAACATCAGATTCAACCTCGGTAACACATATATCAGTCATATAACCAAAAACTGTCAAACATGCAAACTCAAAAGCATATGAACAATATAAACCTCATAACGCCAGATTTAACGTGGAAACCCAAATAGGGAAAAACCATTGTGGGATTTCGGACCCACTAAGAAATATACTCTTCTAGAGTATGCTCAGTTAAAAGCAAATCCTGTTAAAGATTACAAACACATTGCTAGATGTGACCCGGTTAAGGGATTTCCCTCACATCTGTTAGGATCTTCACTTTGTTAGAAGTGACCTTGTCAAAGGATTTCAAACACTCAATTAGAATGTCACATTGTTAGAGGATTTACATATAAGACTGTTAAGTCCACTCGGTTAACAGATTTCCTATCACTTTCACAAAATAACAGTAATACAATCTGTCTGCAACTTCACATCTAAAATGCTAAAGCAGATTCCTATTTGTTTAATACAATCTAGACATAGAACTAATCTTGTCTATCTGTTGGGCATCAATACTTTGTTATTCTAACAGGTCTTCAAGCTTTTGTGCTTGGTAATCACTATGTAGCATCCCTATGCATACACTTGCCCACATACATTGTTTATCAATAGTTTCCTATTTATAAACAATCTTCTAACTGCTTAATCTCCTTGATCACATTTCCCATGATCAATCATGGCCATCAGATCTTCAATCTTGTCCAGGTTCATTGTATCTTTCGATCTGAAAACATTTTACCCCACCTTGGAACTTGCACATTCACCTTGGAACTTGTGTTAGGGTAATGCGGTTCAATCTGAGCTGTAGATCTTCTTGCCGACTTTCCATTGCCTTAGATTCGTTAACAAATTTCTTCCATGGCTAACCAATCATTGATCCGCTCCAGCTCATCAGCATCATTCATTAAATATCACATGTAAACATTTAATGCATTATGTTGTAGCTCGGTTACAACTCGGTGAATACTAAACTTCACTCGATAGACATTCTATCTTCATTAACCAACTGCGATAACCTTAGGGTTTACTAACTAGGTTCCTTAGGGTTTATCAACTAGGTTCTTTGCCTGATAACATAGTATAGTATTAACCTTTACATTTTACAACATATGTATGATGTTAAAACAATCTAAAACATCAAGATCTCATCATTATCTGACTCGGTAGAGTTGCCCATTGAATAACTTATCCCCTTATTCATCATATTCTTTCCTGTGTCTTTATCGACTTCTTTATAATCTTCATATCATACTTCTCAAGATATGGCAACATCATACTGAATTAGAAAATCAATTTCTTGACATCAATGACAAAATAATAATATCAAGATAGTAAAACATCTTTAATCACTTATGTCCATAATCATCAACAACCTTCTTAATATCCTTATTGAAATGTCAACAATCTTTCATTGTCTGTTATAATGTAATATTGCCAACAACATCAACCCAACATTCAAACATCTTTCAACCAAAATCAAGCCCTATTCAACCAAGGTCCAAATCAAAATTCATATCAACCCAACATTCAAACCTCGTTCAACCAAAATCAAACCCTATTCAACCAAAGTACAAATCAAAATTCACACCAACCCAACATTCAAACCTCTTTCAACCAAAATCAAAACCCTTTCAACCAAAGTCCAAATCAAAATTCATTTAACCAAAATCAAACCTGTTTCACCCAAAATCATACTCCTTTCAACCAAAATCAAATCCCTTTCAAACAAATCCCAAATCAACCATATCTATCCACCATTTCATCATCCCCTAAAGTCACACAAGACCAATCCATGCCATCTCTATCTAATAACACAACCTCCCAATCGTTATTCATCGTACAAATCCAATCTAATTCAAGTAATGATTCAAAGGACCTCATTCAAAATCCTTCTTCATCAGGCCAATATGTTGAAACATTCCAAGAATCTCCCATGCGTTTACAAACTCCTTCCCCATGTCAAGAGGATGATCCAAAATCAGAAGAAATGAGTCCCAAAACAAATAAAGATCAAGAACAACCACTTCCATCCTACCCAATTTTTGATCAAGATCCCATCGACCAAGAATCTTATGATGATCCCCTCACTCTTTTCTATTCCATTCATAATCAAACCCTTCCATCTCAAGAACAAAGTGTCATTTCAAGTCCCATCCAACATCCACCTCCTAAGCAAGATCATGACATCCCTTCCATCCTCCCTAATAATCCCTTTACAAACCAAGATCAAATCATATCTTTATCTTCATGTCCTAAACAAGATCCCATTCTTTCTCAAAATCCTGATCAAGATCCCTCCATTCCTTCATGTCCATGTCATAATCCTCCATGTTCTTCACAATATCCCCTCTCAAACAAACTTACCATTTCTCCTAGTAATACCAATCTCTCTACACAAGTTGTTCATGAACCCCTTATCAATGAAATCATCAATCAAGGTCATACTACACAAAGCAACTTGTCAGCAATTGTATGTGTGCCATCATCAAATGCTAATGTAGGGACAAAAACAAGCATAACACCTGCTCATGTCATAACTTCAGAACTAGAATCAATTTGCCTCATACACCCACACTTGATAGACTGGGGGCAAGAGAACCTACCACGATTGGATTTCTTTGAAAATGATAAGGCTATACCCAAATTCATGGGTTCTAGAGCTGGATTTCCTTACGATGATCCACAAAATCGAAAAACTAATAAAATCAACATTGGAGATGTTGAACATGTACACTTAGCTGAGTCCTTATATCCTATTGAAAAACACATCTTTATCTGACTTTTCAAACAAAGACCAATGAACTACCTACACGATATTATACCTAAGGGCTGGGTTAGTTTAGGTTTTACTTTCTGCATTGCATATCATATCATTCAAAACACTGCATTACAAATAGTTTCTTTTCCAAAATGCATCGCATTCTCAAAAGTTTCTGCGTTTACATATAGTAGCATTAATAAAACAAGGCAACTTTCCAAGTTTATCATTTGTTTTCATTCAAGAGAAGCAAGGGTCATTTCCTCTCTTAGATATTTGGACATGAAGTCTTTGAGGTCCTAAGGTCATTCATTTTCAACATTACCCTATGACGATGCTTTACTTATGGTTGGGTAGTGATTTCACTATTTGAGACTTGTTAACCCACAATCTATCAATTGCTATATCTCACACCTTAACAAGATTTCTAATTCATTCTAGACACCTAGTTGATCGTATGACTAGTGAAAAATCTAAATTTCTACTTCAGCACTGCTGTAATTGTCATACCCAAGTAGGTTTCATTACTTACAAGTCAAGGCAAGAAAAGAAAAAAAGACAAAAAAGAGCTATGCCAAATATCCATCTAAAGGCAAATAGAGCAATGATATATAATTGAAATATCATGTATACAAATGTGGTAAAAAACTTGACTATGGGAACATGCAAGTAACTCCATCAGGGCTATGAATTCCTACTGGCAATGGAGCAATATTTGAGAAATTATAGTCTATAACCTCGTCGGAGCTCTCAAGGCTTGCTGGCAGCGAGGCTTGCAGTGAGGCTCTATTCGGGATGCTTTTGAAGTTAGAATAATCCATGTAGCTAGTCGTATAGGATGCTAAGGATCTTTAGTGAACACAAGAGCGAGAATTAACTCATCTGCACACACATGGGCAAAAGAAGATTGAAGTTTCAAGAACCAATGGGGAAGTTTTCCGCATCTCCATTTGTAAATCCAAGTCACTAAGTGTGTTGAGAAGAATGTTCTGAAGGGCCTTAGAGATTGATTGACCGCTTATCTATGAAATGTTTTGCACCTCCATTTCAATTGGTGTATTCAAATGCAAAAACTAACACAGTCAACCTTGTTCGAATAGGAAATGCATCTTCATCCTGCACGTTGCATGCACATAGGTCATGTCAAAAATTCATTTGTCTCCATATGAATTCTATAGATCATCATGTCATACAGGTCTACATACTGGGGGCATAACTGAAAAAATCCTAAAAATTAGATAAAGTCCTGAAAAAATCCAAAAAATTAGATAAAGTCTTGAAAAAATCCAAAAAATCAAATAAAGTCCTGAAAAAATCCAAAAAATCAGATAAAGTCCTGAAAAAATCCAAAAACATTGAAAAACTCAAAACCCAAAAACATTGAAAATCATGAAATACCAAAAACATCCATATAAAGTCCTGAAAAAATCATCCAAAAATAGTCAAAACATCAAAAAAGCTATTGGAAAAGAACTAAAAATCGAAAATCAATCAATCAAAACACTTGCAATAAAATGTGTTGTGAGAAACAAATACCCTAGTAGATATCCAGGAAACACTTCACACGAAGTTAACAAAGGATATGACTATCCAGTCAAACATTTGCAATCAACTGATCAAACTGTCTTATCAATCGTATCATATCCATATCAATGTGATCATTATCTTGTCTTAAACAGAAGAGGATACACTCGAAATCAGATAGGTTAGTCTTAAATGGGGTCCGCAACTTTCTGAGATTAGAAATTATCAACCATCACATCAAACAATTGAGAATGAAGGCACAAGGTCAGTATAGCTACTGAATTTTGTCCGGGTTAGTCTTTATCTTTTATCATTTGGCGACAGATATTGTTCCTATGCTACTCAAGGATGTCCACAAGTGACTAGAGGAGCCATGATGGGCATTATCTTTTTCTTTGTTTGCTACTTGTCTGCTACATGTTTGTTTCTTCAATGAGATATCTTTACGTCTTGGTTCCTTATACCCTGATGTGCTAAGCTTAATTGTTCAATAATAAGGCTCAGTGATGAATATATATTGACGCAATAAAATATGTGACATAGGTTCGTGAGTCATTCAATTTCATTCTCATCTCATCTGTTTCTTGATAGTCTGTTGATTTCTCATCTTCTCTCTAAATCGTATATTCTTTCTAAACATTATTTTCTCATCATCTCTTTCTAAATTATTTTCTCTCATCTAACATCATTCTAAGGCTCATTCTCCCATATTCTATCTCAATATCATCTTCACATCACCTATCTCTATCTCTAATCAACTAACCATTCTTCTATATTTAATCTCACATTCTTTTTTTTCTTTTTTTTTTTGAGAGAGAGATCATTCATGTCTTTAATGCACAAACAATCTCTCGAGGGGGCATTACACCCTAAGTATCACTAGGGTATACTGGGGCAGAATTTTTCGTTTTCTTTGAAACAATGCCATTCCGACTTTGTCTCAAAGAGGGGCAAATGTAGACACCTAAAAATGTCTCATTAATCATGTACTAATTATTTCTCTAATTGATTAAATAATCTTTATTATTTAATTAAGTTAATTAATCTTATTCTTCTAATTTCTTCTAATTTCATATTTCTTCATAATCTTACTAATTATTCTATTTCTTATTCTATCATCATTTAATCATTTCAATCATTTTCTAAATATTAATTAAATATTTATTATTTAATTAATTGTGTTTAATTCCCCATTTTAAATAATCTTTATTATTTAAATAAATTAATTCTCAATTTCTATCTCTAATCATCTAATCATTCAACCCTCTTTTGAATATTAATTAAATATTTATTATTTAATTAAATTCCATTTCTAAATAATTAAATAGTTTTCTTTAAATTATTTAATTAACTAATTAATTCTTCCATTTCCAAATCCCCAAATTCTAATTTCATTTAATTTCATTTCTTCCAAATTCAAAATACATGTGCATGATTTCAAAAACCAAATTGAAAATCAAAGTCAAGTTCTAAATATATTCAAATGCTAAATTGAATTAATAAATTTAATTATTTGAATAAATCTCATGCAAAGATTAAATTAATAATCTAAATCTAAATGCAAGCACATGCTAAATTAATTTATTAAATCAATTAATTAATTAGATCATTGATCTCTCCAATCTCTATTTCCCTCTTTCAATTAGCTTTTTCTAAATTAAGCTCTCCGTGTCATCTTCTTTATTTCCACCAATCATTCTTTTTCTTCCTTCAGTTAGCTTTTTCTCAATTAGTTAACTCAATTAATCTATTCAATCTATTGAGTTTCACTCCTACAGTCAGCAATTCAACTATCAATTTTCATTTGAACTCACCTGAGCTCACACCTCTTGATCAATCTGTTCCACCTTTCAATCAATCTTCTCCAATTTTCTATAAATTGAGCATCCAATCTCCATTTTCAACAATCACGAACTTTGAATCTTTGTGTCACTTGCAGGTTACCAGCGCAATATCTGAGAGCCATCATACCACGAAGAGGAGAAGAGCAATGGAAGCAATACGCAGTCATGAAATAGGGAGTTTTTATAGATTGAAATCATAATTCCTATTTTGGCTTGATTGTATCTTTTCATTGTCTAGTTTGTTAGATTTATTGATTAGATAGGGATTCGTGATTTCCCTTGTGCTTCTAATTGATAGCTTTGTTTATTTGAAGAATGAATTCTAGCATGCGTTACACCCACCATTGCACTCAGGAGGCCGTTTCCATAAAAATCGAGTATAAACTCGACCTATTTTGGTGAAAGTTGATTTTCGGGCTAGGAAAAAGTTTGCCCAATTTGGGCGATACGGTACAGATTTTCGGAAAATATTTTTTTATTTATTTAAAAAGTAAATAAAACAAATTGTTGCAGATTTTTTTTAAAAAATAAAACAAAATGAAAAAGAGTTTTTTGCAGGGGCCGTACCTTGCGCAGCACGCAGAGTCGTACCAGCTGCAGGCACCACTGCCGTAGACCGTACCTGGTGGTGTTGACCTTCAACCGCCCACCGCAGCACACCACCCGACCTCCCGTCGTCGCTGGTTGCAACTAGCATCTCTGGCTCTGCAAACTGTCTTCCAGCACCAGGCCCACTCACCGCCGACCTTCACAACCGGCCGCCACCGACTCCGGCACCCTGGCCATTGGCTCTGACCTCCACTCCGTCCACCAGCCCCGGCACCTCGTAGCCTACCGACCAGTCACTAGGTTTTGCCGACTCCAGCCACCTATCACCGATCCAGTGACCAATAGTTGCCGACATCCTCCTTGCTGCTGTGACACGTCACCTCCCCCGGTGAACCCACGTCTACCACGTGGAAGGAGGCCACTGCCCTGTGGGAAAACATTCTGACACGTCATCCGCTCAGTCAACGCCATGTCAATATTTTCGTACGGTCAGCCAAGGGGTGCAGCAACCATTTTGATGGTCATACGGCTATCAAATTTAACATAGCGAATTGCTGACGTCAGCCTACGTGAGCACCTTTTTTGAAAATTTTAGACCCCTCTCCATTGAGCAGTTTGGTTTTTTGGTTCAACTTTGGAGGTTCACAACTTGCTCAATGTTGATCCTTTTTGGGTACAATTTTTTTGATTCAGGCTAATTTGTTGTGCTCTCCAAAGTGGTGTGGTTGTTTTATGATTTTGGTGCATAGTTTTTTTCAGAATTTTCAGATTCTCTCAGCTATACCTATCCAATCCTCAATTCTGCAACTTCAAAGGCTTTGTTTTGAAAGTGCATGTTGTTTCGTCTACTTTCATAATCTATTATCATTTTTCAGAGATTTTGAGTGGATATTGTACTTTCATATATTGGTCCTTTTTGGCCTACTTTGTACTTGTAATTTGCTTGGATCTTAGTTTGGATCTCTTGCATTTTCAGAAGTCCACTTTGCCATTTTTCACAAGTGGCCCATTCTACACGCACTAAGTATAAAGTGCCAAATCATCTTTTATTTTTTTTTTTGGGGGGGGGGTTCTTTGATTGAGTGAATTTGGGGGGGGTGTTTTGTGTGATTGTGCCTCCCTTTCCTTGTGCTCTTTCTTTTTTGTTGCTATGAGTCCTCATAAATTTCCACCTTTAACTCCTCATAATTATGCATCTTGGAAAATTAAAGCATGGAGCAAACTAATGGAAAAAGGGCTCACACATTACATAGATGGAACAATAGCAACACTACCAAATCCTAAGGCTGATCCTAATGCTCAGTTAGAATGGATCACTAAGAATTGCATGGCTCTTGGAACTTTGTGTAAGTATGTATTAGATGACCCCATTTTTCACATTGAGAAGTGTTCTACAATCAAAGAGGCTTGGGACATCTTTCAGAAATTGTATGGTCAAGTTGATGAAATCAGAGGCTACAAGATTGACAATGAGCTCATCAACTTGGATCCCGAGATTTTTGATACAATCCAAGATTATGTCACCAAAGCAAATGAGCTAAGATCAAAGCTTGAGGATTGTGGAATTGACAAAAATGATGCTCAGTTGATATTCAACTTGTTGGACAAGCTTTCACCTGAATATGCAGCATTTGTTTCAAGCTTCCAAACTCATCGTTTGATAGTGGGGAGTTCCTACACTATGCCTTCATTTGATGCTTTCACAGAAATGTTGATGTTGGAACAATCTAAGTTGTTGAACATGGGGATTCTCAAGTCTTCAAAGTCCAAGGCTTTGGTGGCTAATAAAGGGAGTCAAGGCAAAGATTCCAACAACAACAAGAAGCAATCTAAGTCAAGCCAGAATAGGAAAAAGGACAATCATCCTCTCCATCACAAGGCGATTTTTCATCCTCTTCCAAGAAGGGGACTCTACTTAAGAAGGATAAACCAACTTGTGCTTATTGCAAGAAGTATGGTCATGATGAGCATCGATGCCACACCAAGCAATTTGGTGAGTTGACACATCTTCTTAAGAATAACAACATCAATTTTCCATCCACCTACAACAAGAAGGATTCATCTCCTTCAACTACCTCATAGTCTAAGGGAAAAGGGCAAGCATTTGTGGCTAAAACAGGTTCTTCATAGTAGTGGATACTTGACTCGGGTGCCTCTTATCACATGGGTTTTACAAAGCAGTAGTTTTCTTCATTGTAGCCATCAAATGTACCTCACATTTACATAGGAGATGATACACAAGTTGAGGTTGAAGGGAAAGGTTCAGTTGACATGGATGATGGAACATTTGAGAATGTTCTTTATGTTCCTAACTTGTCTACCAATCTTCTCTCTATGTACCAAATCACTCACTATGGGAATGGGAAAAAGGTTGAGTTTACACCTGATTCAGTTGTGGTAAAGGAACTTGATAATGATGCCTTGGTAGCAGTGGGATAAGTCAATGACAACTTAGGACTTTATTCATTCTCTCACTTTGTGCCAAGTTCTTCTTCTAGGGCCTTGCTTACTCATCCAAATTCAGAAAGTAAGCTATGGCATGAGCGGTTTGGTCACCTCAACTACCGCTATCTTCAATAGCTTAGCACTAAAGACATGGTCACGGGTCTACCTCGAATCAGTTTTTCAGAGGGTGTATGTTCAGGATGTTCCATGGGCAAGCATGCCGAGGAGAAGTTTGATAAGGGGAAAGATTGGAGAGCTTTGGAAGTTCTTCAACTTGTTCATAGTGATGTAGCAAGTCCATTTCCATCACCTTCATTTAGTAGGGCCTGCTATATCCTCACCTTCATTGATGACTACTCCCGCTTCACTTGGGTCTATTTTCTTGTTCATAAGAGTGAAGTGTTTGACAAATTTCTAGAGTTCAAGGCTCATGTGGAGAAGCAATTAGGGAAAGTGGTCAAGATTCTTCGCACAGATAATGGAAGGAAATATGTGAACAAAAGACTTGAGGATTTTTGTACATTCGAGGGGATTGATCTTCAGCATTCAATTTCTTTCACTCCACAACAGAATGGAGTTGCAGAACGTAAGAATAGAACTCTCAAAGAAATGGCTAGCTGTATGATACATGCACGTTCTCTTGATCCCGCCTTTTGGTCAGAGGCTATCAGTTGTGCCACACACATTCAAAATCGGGTTCCTCACAAAGATTTGATAGGTTTTACTCTTTTTGAGGCTTGGGCTAGTAGGAAACTGATTGTGAGATATTTCAGAGTCTCTGGGTGTTCAGCATGGGCTCCCATTCCTCTGCAGAAATGCAAGGCATTGGAACCTTAGATTAGGCCTTGAATTTTTGTTGGATATCCCGAGGGTGTAAAGGCATATCGATTGATGGATCTTGAGACACATGAGGTGTTTATTGAGAGGAGTGTTCATTTTGAGGAAAGCTCTCCTAGCCTAGCCTCCCTTCCTCTTCTACCTTTCTGCATTGTGGATAGTGATGAGAATGATTCAAATGGTGAGACTCCTTCAACTCTGACATGCAGGGTTACATCTCTACAGGGTCCACTTGTAGTTGAGGAGCCTCGTTCTCCACCTCCACCTAGACCTTGTTGGGCTCAATAGACACTTGAGTTAGTGGCTTCTCTTGTTGGGGATCCTTCAGATACATAGAGGACTTGATCACAACATCAAGACCTTCCAAATGCATACATTGCTATCGCTTCTGATCCACAGACATTTTAGGAAGCATTAGGGGTTCCCGAGGGGGACCAAGCTATGGAGGAAGAGTATAGTTCCTTGATGAGGAACAAGACATGGGAGTTAGTCCCTCTCCCTAAGGGGAGAAAGATGGTTCGATGTAAGTGGATCTATCGAAACAAGTTTGTAGTGGATGGTAGTGTGGATGGCTTGACTTGTTGCGAAAGGTTTCTCTCAGGTTCCAGGTGTTGACTATACTGAGACCTTTGCACCCATAGCCAAGGTGAACTCCATTCACTTGACACTTGCTATTGTTGTAGCTCATGGTTGAGTTGTACATTAGATGAATGTGAAGAGTTCTTTTGTTCATGGGGATCTTGATGAGGAGATATATATGGAGAAGCCATAGGGTCTCATCCAGGATTCTTCCTTGGTTTGCAGACTAAGGAAATCTCTCTATGGCCTTAAGAAGACCCCTAGGGCTTGGTACGCCAAGATGGATTCCTTCCTTGTCTCAGCAGGGTTCACCAGGTGTCATTCTGATCCAAATGTCTACATTTTGCGACAAGATGACTCACACTTGATACTTGTGCTCTATGTTGATGATTTGATCATTACAGGGAGTACCACATCCATCATTAGCAGTGTCAAATCTGCTTTACATGACAAATTTTCTATGACTGACTTGGGTCTTTTGCACTAATTTCTCGGGATAGAGATTTCACATTCATCTTTCAGGATTACTCTTTCGCAGCCCAAGTATTCTCTTGATCTACTTGCATGCTATCATATGGCTTATTGTAAGCTTGCATCGACTCCCTTTCTTTCAGGAGTCAAGCTTGAGGCTAGGTGCTCTTCTCCACCAGTTGATGCCACATTGTATCGTCAGCTTGTGGGTAGTCTCATCTACTTGACTCACATGCCATGGCATTTCATTTGCAGTTGGCATGGTTTCCCAATTCATGCAAGAACCACATGAGCTTCATTGGAAAGCTGCCAAACACATTCTACACTACATCCAGGGTACACATCATTATGGGATTCACTATGCAATAGGCACGAGACTTTTCTTGGTTGGATACACAAGCTCCGATTGGGCTGGCGATCTTGATGATCATAAGTCTACTTCTAGTTACAACTTCCACCTTGGTTCATACCCCATTTGTTGGTAGAGCAAGAAGCAACATGCTATTGCTCTGTCTTCAACTGAGGTTGAGTATCGAGGGGTTGTTAATGCAATGAATGAGACTATTTGGCTTCAGGATATTCTCACAGAGTTTGGGTTCTCCACTCCACGATTGACAATTCTACATTGTGACAATTAGAGTGCTGTTGCAATCTCGAAGAACCCAGTTCAACATCAGCAGACCAAACACATCGAGATTGATATGCACTACATCTGAGAGTTGATTCAAGAGCAAGTCATTGATTTGCAGTATTGTCCTATAGTGGAGCAGGTTGTAGACATATTCACTAAACCCTTCATTGAGAGTAAGTTCTAGTAGTTGCAAGCTCTATTAGGGGTGCAAGATGTTTCATTAGGGGGGTCAACTGACTTCTCCTTCCTCTCTTATGGGGGGGACTTTTTCCTCTTTGAGGTTTTGTCCTTCTTCTTTGAGAGTCTTTTGTACATTTATCTCTCTTTTGGGGGGGAGATTTTTCCCACTGGGTTTTCTCCCTTTCTCTGTTTGTGAGAGATTGCTTACATAGGTTTGCTTGCATTTGCATATTGTACATGGGTACCTATCATGGCCTAGTAGTCGGGACCCATCTTGCATTGTTGACTTGAGTCTTCATTCCTTTAAGTTGCACTTAAGGGGGGGTGCTGGTGTAGTTATTTATTCTTATAGGATATGATTACACTTTACTTAAGTTAACTTAGGATAATGCATCTCATCGTAGTTTGGATATGAGACACTTAGGGAAGTGTGCACATAGGGATGTAGCTTGTAGGAGAAATTCCACCTTTTGTGGTCTTATCTTTCTGTTACATTCCACATTCAGTGGGTCATCCACCTCTTGTGGAATATTATATTATTTCTCCTACCTACCCCTACTTTTTCTTACCTACCCTTGTTTCTCATTGAGCCACATGTCATGATTGTGTGCTCACATATCCATTTGGCCTTGCCTATATATGCAGGCCTATATTCATTGTATTGGTTAATCCAGTTGATCATTTGTATATTGATGAGAATAAAGTTTTGTCTTGTCATACTATTGTCTCTCTTTTGTACTTTTCATTGTGCCCTGATCTTGGCAAAATCTCACAAATTTGAACATAAGATAAGCATGCCACGCTTCTTCTTATTAACCTTCCTAAATAGAAAATTACAAGAGTTTAGCCACTAAGACAACATTCATTAATCCGAAATCTAATTACAAAATAAACAACACCTGCAATCAGTAACATATGCAAAATCAAACTACAAGAAAATTTATTCCCTCCAACTCTATTTTTAGCTACAAACTAGCTTCCCAAGTTACATAATTGTTATTCTAAAATTAAATAAACACATGGGTCTCATACAAAACATCTCTAGACTAATATAAATCAGCAAACTAATATGAAAATTAGTAAATTATGTAAGAGTGAACTACAAGTAAATTCATCCAAAACTTGAGTTGCAAGTTTACTCCAAACTCGGTCCTCCAACCTACAAAACTAAACTTGCAACTATTAAACTAGATCCCTCCAACTCCTGTAATGAATTCAATGAAATGTGATGCAAGGAATAACTCCCTCATGGTTACTGCAACCATTATTGGGAAACTTGACCAAATCCCATGCCATCTCTAGAAAAGTGCTAAAAATTTAATAAAATTAACATTAAAATGTTGCCATAAACTTTCATAAGTCAACATAAAACAATTTCAACGTTTTCACCTCCAATGGAGAGAGGTGCAGTGACACAAGATAGGTTTTTTAAGGAGGCCAGTGATATAGGAGATGATGGGAAGGAAGATGGAGACACAGATGGTGGGAGGGCTCTGGCTAGGGTTTTTGGCCAGGGTGGGGTTGTTTTTCTAGCCTAGTGTTGCCCTGGCTCGCTTGGATGCCTTTTTCCTATGCTTATTTAGGGTTGTCAGGACTAGGGTCCTATGGTTCAACTCCCTTCTGATTTAGTTTTGGTTTGATGGGTTGCCATTTCCTATTCTCATGGATCGACTACGGGTGTTATCTATTAGTTTCTCCCTTTCTCTCTGTCATTGGCTTGGGGGATATCTCTTTCGTCTACATACTACGTCCCCAATTACTGCCATTGTGATGGGTGACTGAGGATGTGGCGGCTTCACTACTTGGGCTTGCATGTCTCTTATGTTGTTTGGATATTTCTACCCTTTTTATAGTAGTTTGGAGATGTTGTGTTATATCCCTCACATGGCTAGCTTTAGGAGTGCGCTTCTCTAGCGATGTTGTCTTGATTGAAGATGGGTGCCTCTATGTTTTCTCAGACCTTTGGAGGTGGGCTTCTATGCAAAGCTAAGTTTGGCTCTTGGGCTTTGTGGGTCTCCTAATTTTGGGCATTTTTTTTCTTGGGGTGTGCTTTTGTTCTATCACATGCGCCCCCTTTGGAGACTCCTTTTGAGGTGGAGCTTCCTTGGGGTTGGTTGGGGGTGTGGGTTTATGTGTGCTGATTTTTTCTCTAAGGTTGTTATTGCTCCTTTTGGTGCTAGCCTTGTGCTATGGGTGGTTGGTTGGAAGTGGGGGAGTGCTAAGGGTTGGTTACCCTATGGGTGTTTAACTAGATAGGGCCTTGCTCCCTTCCTACATTTTGTTGCACTTGCTTCAGAATGTCACCTAAAGCAGTCACTCCCTCCTTGAGCCTTTTCTTTTGATCCCATTGGTCATCACCCTCTTTTGTGTTTTTTAAAGGGAACCCTAAGCGTTGTACTTGTTGGGGTTTTGGTGCTTTTTAGCTTTGTGAATAATAGGCCTATTGAGGTGGCCCTTTTTGTGTTGTTCACAGGGATCTTAAACAACAAAAGGTTTAAGGAGGCCTTTCAAAACCCTATGGACTATTTTTTTCTGTTTTGTTCTTTGGTACTTGTGTGTAGGGAATGGCTAGGTTTCTCTATCACTTGTTTCTCATGTCTAATGATGGAACATGGCAGGTTTAGATACAAGGTTGTGGGAAGCCTTTTGAAACCTGCACGATGTTGTCTATTACCTTGGCTTCATTGTTTTAAGCACAAGGGTTTATTTAGAACATGGTTTAGGGTGTTCTTAAACCCCCATGCTTTTTCATTAGGTAATTTTGGATTTTTGAGAACCTAGTTCCCAGCAGTTTTTTGCTTTGGTCAAAAGCGTGTTTCAAAAAAGGCTTGCCTTTTTTGGCTTTTGTTCTTTTTGATGGTCTCATTTCTTGTGAGTTCCCCCTTGTGCACCTGTTTGGTGGTTATGTATCGGTAACAAGCCTATCTCATCTCTATCTAATCAAAACTTGCATATATCTACCTTAACTCTCACCAATAAAAAATAGTTATAAAATATCTGTAAAAAATATATTCTCCCCAAATCCCACACCCAAATAAGGAGGCCACTTAAAAATAATAAATAAAATATAACATGTTCTATTTATGTTACACATGGCCACCTCTACTAACAACCAATGAAACAGGTCAACTATGACAACTCCATAACTCCATAAGAATCTATAACTTAAGAGATGGATTTCTAAGTGTCCCTTGGGAGCCCACTAATGAAGACAAGAACTTGTAAATGGTAAATGAAATATTTTAAAATACTTACCATCCATAACCAAAATGGAATATTCCAATTGCAGATGAAAAAAATTGATCTGAGATCTTATGGGAGAACATTTAGATAGATCAATCATCCAACAATGAAGTACCTCCAATAAACACACATGCACACCAAAAATCTAAGCTAGAACATGTACATGCATGCTATGGAAACCTAATCCATTGCACTTCAAGTCCTGAATATTTTGTCTTTTGTAACAATATTTCTCTTAGAAGAACATGCACAAAAGCCTACGAGGAAACATAGATTTGAGATGATGAATGCCAAAATCTAGAGAAAGTGAAGTGCAAGATAACAAGAATGCAAGAATGCAAAAGTGAATTGATTGGTAGATAGATTGAAATGAGAGAGCCTAGGCTGAATTAAATAGAAGTTCTCTGGGTGGATCCTGATTGTGGTATGAATGTGGGATAAAGAATAAGGTTTGAGAGTTTAATCCCACATGTGTGAGGTGGATTTAAATGGGTAGAGGAGAAAGCATAAATGAATAATGTAAATACTTATGCATATGTTTGTGAAAATGTATAAATAATAATATTATTAAATACATAGATGATAGAATAATAATACTATTACATGATAAATGGAATAATAATATTAATAATGGATAAATGATAATATGGATGTTATTGATGATATATAATTATATTAATGAATTACTGTTGGATAAATAGTAATATTAATGGATGAATGATGCTATAAAGAAAGTAATTGGGGAAGGGATTTTATCACCCCTGGTACCTAGACTGCTTTTCCCTTCCCAGTTACTGTCCATCTTTCTTTCCAATTGTCTAGATGGCTTGTAGTCTTTTCAGTTATTGAAGGCCATAGTTGGTGATGTTGTTCAACCAAGTTTCCTAAGGCAAGGAGAAATGCTTAAATGCATGCAAAAATATAATTGGGTGCAGGTAATGGATACATTCTGGGGATTTTCCATAGATGGGACTTAAAGCACACCATTTTAGGTGACATTTTTGATGCATTTGTTCAAGGCCTACGTTATGATGACCCGCATAGACTCTACAATTCTTTGTATACTCTTCGACATGACATAGATGCGGCAATAGTGAAAGTACTCAAAGATAATTTTCTTGCAATATCCTTTCTTCTCTCTCATCCGCATGCACATCAACTTCAACCTGCACCTGTTAGACCATGACCTCTCATACCTGCAATGCAAATAAAGGGAGATGATCTTCTCGGTGACGCCTCCTCTGCTGCAAAACATGTTTGCCATTGAGGTCATAAATCTGTGAAATTTGATGCATGTTATGGGTTGTTTTGATAAACTTCTGCCCAATTTTGTAATGTCCATTTTGTTTAAATTATCGGACCTTTAATAGTTACTGTACATAGAATATGTGCCAAATGATAGCTACTGTAATTGTATTTGCACTAATAGATTTGTAATAGCTTGTCTGATATTATGTTGTTAGCTTCTTCGTACACTTAGTTTTATATGTAAATTGCAAGATTTTGCAATTTTGATTACTGCTAGTACTATAATTCTGGATTTTGTAAACTTTTTATTATACTTAATATAATTATGGCCTAGGCCTTTTATTTAAAAACAAATATTAACAATAATATTAATGATGGATAATATTGATGATAAATGATAATAGATGGAATCATGCATGAAAATGAAATGGATCAACCCGAGATTAGGATAACAAATTTTATGTGTCTACACCAAGAATGTGTTGTGAAGATATTGTTGACATGTGTCAAACTCTAATGCTAGATGAGATGACTCTTTGCATGATATCATTTTTATTTATTTATTATGCTATTAGATTTGATGGATACATATATTATGAAGTTTAATTTTTTAATATAGGTAAGAGATTTGACGAAGTCAATATGGATTGCTGTCCAATGAGCCCATGAGGTAATTGTAGATAATTATACCATTATGAGGGTCATTATACAACTTGATGGAGCTATATGAGTGTATCTCAATATTTTATTTTGATTAAGGGAAAACAAGTTTTGATGGGCCCCTAAAACCCATTACAACATAGGATCAAAAGATAGCCATTAAAGCACTACAAAAAGCAAGAGACAACAAACAAAGAAAAGACAGGTGATCGGCAAACAAAAGGCCAACAACATAAAGACAACAAACAACAAACAAGACCGACAGAGAAAAAGCCAAGGCTAGGTAAAGTTCTTAAGCATCTCGGCAGCTTCCAGCTCTAGTTACTCAATGTTCTCAGTAGTCTGCTTAATTTCCTCAATCTCCCTACCTTGGCTTTGTTTTTTCTTGGTGCTTGCGTGAGTTCTTCTACCATGACTAGTCTCCTTATCTTCAGGGGTGTCTTCCTTCACCTTAGTGATGTCCCCAGAGGCCTTTTCCCCTTTATCACTATCAAGTTTGTTGATAAGAACCTTCATGCTTGCAGAGGCAGCCTTTAAGATCTTATGACTCTGCTCTCCAATCTTCTTGAGCATATTCTCAACCCCTTCCAGCCTTTTTCCAATAGCCCCAACTCTGTTCTCTAGGATTTGGAAGCCATTACATTGTGCATTAATGAGCTCCTCAGCATTACTAATTGCTTTGGTAAGTTCACTTAAACAATCAGGGAGAGAGCTAAATTTACTAGTGCCAATAGCTTCTAAAGTCTCAATTTTGTTGGCTTCCTGGGTTTGATTTTCTTTTATTCTTATTATTTCCTTCAGAACCCAAAGGAAAACCTTGTTGAAGCTATCCGTGCCATTTTTGATGCAAAGGTCAATATCCAAACGGGAGCCATCTTGGGCCTTGTCTCTCGCCGAATCCAAATTCACCTCTAGACCCACCTCCTTCAAATCTACACTCTTAGCTTCCTTCATGGGGGTGTCCTCCCTAGCCAGACCCTTATCCTTAGAACCAGTCAAGAAGGGTGAATGGTTCTTAGCTTCCACATCCTCATTTCTCAGAGTTTTCCTTTTATGCTTCTGGCTAGAGGGGATTTGGACCTCCTCGTTGTTAGTCTCCATATCATCATCAATTTCATCTTCCTCCTCATACCAACTATCATCATCCTCCCCCTTCTGCTTCCTTCTTGCCGATCCTTTACTCTGATCCTCTTGCCCTATTTTTCGTCTTTTCTTGCTCGACCCAATGATATGGTGGTCGTCCTCAACATCAGCTTCAATGTCGTAACCTTCACCATCATCATAATCATTTGAGTCTTCCAATTCCTCATCCGACTTGGAAACCTCTACAATGTTTAGATGAATGGTGGTATTCTTGATGTGATTGTACAAAATCACCATCAGACCCTCATGCATAAAATGATTGGTTTTGGGGTTGGAGATAGAGTCCTTTATCTCAGTATCAAGGGCTCAGAACAAATAATATGGGATGAAAATTTTCTCCTTATATCGGAAATGGTTGAGAATAACAAAATGATAGCTGTAAACCCTAGTAAATCTCCCATCTAAAGTGATAAATTCCATAATAGCAAAAAGAACCCGTCGCCATATCAACTTAATTACCTTAGGGGAGTAGTAAGTGTGACTTCCCTTCACCAAGCTGGCTTTCTCCTCCTCATCCTTATGAAATTTCTTCACTGCAACATTAGACAACTTCCTATCCCTATAGAACTTGATACCATCCATCGGTAGACCCGTAGCCTCAACAATCATGGTCTCATTCACCTTGACATTCCCACTGCCAATGGTCAAGGTTCCCTTATTCCATCCCTTTTTGAAAATCCTTGTAATTTCTGGTTGTTTCTCTTGCATTCTCTCCATAAAATCAGTCATTTTAGCTGCTTGCAGCACAACCCAAAACTGAGGATGGTCCCACCATCTATCAATTTTGGTTTCCTCCGTTGTCTTGCGATTTCCTCCCATTTTGTTATTGATTTCTATCAATTGTGATTTCCTACAAATACCACTCTTTGCTATGGACTTTCTAATTAGTAGGGAAGAAACCACTAGAAGCCAATGGATATTTCTAATGCTTCTGCTCGAAAAGGAAAAAAGCACCCACAAAGCATGCGAGGTGATCCAAAAATTATTAATTTACCTCCTTCTCGGTTGCATACAAAATTGTTTCCTAATGCCACGACCTCCCCTATCATCTCGGGATATGATTTCAAATCCGGCCTTGCTTACCATGATATCTTTCATAAATTAAGATGTCATGTGCCACCCGAGGGAGCTCCCCCTCTCTATTCCAAATCTTGATTTTCCTACTCCGTACTGCCTCATTGGCGGCCTAGTCAACACTCATGTTGGCCTCTCTATAATCATGAGAAATGTAGCACTGATCGAACCCCTCAAGCATCTCCCTGCCGAGTCATTGATATTTTTAATTGTCCACGATGGTTGGTGTTTACCAAGGAGGTAATTGATAATGTTTATAGAATCTCCCTCCAACCATAACAATTTGACTCCTAGATTGTGTGCTAATTTGATACCTTGGAGGGTGTCCATAGCTTCAGCCAGATGATTAGTCTGATTCCCCAAGGGAAAGGGCACTGCCCCAATACAAAAGCCAACACCATTCCAGATAACTCCACCACAACCACTAGGACCTGGGTTACCTTTAGCAGCCCCATCGAAGTTAGTCTTAAACCAGTCATTACGGGGAAAAGACCAGATGCACATACTTCTTTTGATTTGGTTGGTATTGATGTTCATGTGGGCTGGGATGTTCTAGTTCTTGAGAACATCAAAATCCTCCTTACTATAGCAGTAATGATCTCCCCTAGCCATCACATTCTCAACAAAATTATATTTTATCTTAGCCCAAAACACCTCAGAGGGGTTAATATCATTCTTGAAGATTCGGTTATTCCTCTCTTTCCAGATACCCTAAAGGATGTGTGGAAAAGAAAACTTTCATAAATTTCTTATGGTCAGATTGTTTGTATTACATTACCAACTCTTGAAGCAGTCTTGAATCTCCTCAAGGAACACCCAATTCAAACCCCACTATTGAAAAAACGTAGCCCTGATAGGTTGGACATAAGGACAGTGTATAAAAATGTGGTTTAGGGATTCCTCATCATTGAGACAAAGATAGAATCTTCTGGGGATGCAGAACCCCTCTTTCTCAAGTTATCTGTGGTTAGTATCTTATTTTACAAAAGATTCCATAAAAAAATATTAATTTTAGGAGTCAAACCTGGATGCCAGGCCTTAGCCTAGCAGGGGCTAGGGTCTTGATACTGAGCCAACATAAGAACACCAAATGACACATAATAATTCCCTGAAGAGGCACCACTTCACACCATGTGGTCCTCCCTTCTAGGATTTAAAATTGCATGGTTGATCACTACATTTACTTGCTTTAGGTTGGGATCAATAGAGTTGAGGTCCACCCACTTTTGATCTCTCTAGTAGTTAGCAACTTTAACACTGAACTTCTCCTTACATGTCTAGATGATCATCTACGAAACATAATTATTGAGAAGGGCTCCTCCAATCCAGGCATCATCCCAGAAATCCACCTTCTTGCCATTACCTATGACCCAAACTTTGCCTAAACTTACAATACCTTTAGCATGGATAACACTATTCTAAATTGTAGAGCCACTCGGTATCTGATCAGAGACAAGGAAATCTTCCATGGTAGGGACCACATGTAAGTACTTAGCCTTTCAAATATCATTCCACTCTCCATTTGCCTGATAGATTCTCCAAATTTATTTGGCTAGAAGGGTCTTGTTCAAGGTTCTAATATTTCTTAAACTTGGACCCCCCACCTTTTTGGGTTTATAGACATTTTCCCAGGCAATGAGGGCAACTCTCTTCTTCTCCTCAACCCCAGACCAGAAGAAAGCTTTTTGAATTTTCTCAAGAGCATCTGCAAATTTTCCAGGAATTTTGAATAGGCTTAAAGCATAAACCGGAAGACTCTGGAAAGAAGATTTTAAAAGCTGGATTTTACTAGCTTGACTAAGAAGGGTACCTTTCCAACCAACCAACTTCCTACTGAATCTATCAACAAGACTGTTCCAAAACACCTCTGTAGGTTTTGTGCCCAAAGGAAGACCCGGGTAAATAGATGGGGGCTTTCCAATTCAACAACCAAGGATCTAGGCCATCTTAATCTGTCTGTCCTCCGGGGTGTTGAAGAAGAAAACATAGATTTTCTCTCAATTAATCGTTTGACCCGAAGCATAACTATAATTTTTCAGAAGGTTCTCCATAGTGGAAGCATCTTTGATCAATGAAGTGCCCATTAAGATGGTATCATCAACAAATTGCTGGTGGGAACATGCTTTGAAACTAGAAGAGAGAGAGATTCCCAACAAAAGCCCCTGAGAAACAAATTTTCTAATAAATCTACCCAGACATTCAGTCAAAATAATGAAGAGAATAGGGGAGATGGGATCCCCCTACCTGATGCCCCTAGAATTTTTAAAGAAGAGGGAAGACACACCATTCACAATGACAGAGAAAGAAGGAGTTGAGATGGGTTGGTCAATCAACTGAATAAACCTATCACAAAAGCCAAAAGCACCAAGCACCTTACCCAAGAATCCCTAGTCCACACGATCATAGGCTTTAGGCAAGTCCATCTTCATCAGGAAGCCTTGTTTTTTTTACTCCACCAACGAGTGTATGTTTTCATGAATAGAAATGATAGAGTCAAGGATTTTTTTGCCAAGAATGAAGCCACTCTGTTGGGGCGATATTATAGACAGGAGAATCATTAGCAGTCTCCTAGTAACCACCTTTGAGATAATTTTATAGAAATAATTGCATAAGCTTATCAGACGGAACTTATCCATAGAATCAGCCCCAGGATATTTGAGAATCAGAACTAGAAAAGTAGCATTGAGTTCTTTTAAGATAATCCTAGCCCCAAAAAATTCTTGCACACCTTTAACCACATCACATTTGAGAATGTTCCAAAAGGCTTAAAAGAAGAACAATGGGAACTCGTCCGGACCTGGGGCTTTATTGCCATCAAAGGAGAAAACTTGTTTCTTAACTTCCTCCTCAGAGGGGATGACCACCAAAGCCTTGTTCTAAACTTCATTAATTATGGAAGGAATGGTCTCTAAGAGGGCCCTCTGAGAACAATCATCCAGAGCACAATCCATTGAGAGAAGAGATTTGAAAATATTCCTAGCTTCATTCCCAATCTCACCATCCTTCCTAGTTTCAATTCCACCAATTCTCAACTTTGAGATCCTATTTGCAGCTTTATGTTTCATAGAAGTCATATGGAAGAACCTGGTATTTCTATCCCCAACTTTAAGCCAAAGAGATCTGGACCACTATTTCCAAAATTCTTCTTCTCTTCTAATAATCTTATGATACTTAACAAGCACTTCATTTTCCTCCCTGATTGACACTTCATTATATCCACTAGTTTGGATTTTATCCTGTATTTCCTTAAGCTCAAGCTGGGTTTTGGGCTTGGCAGCAAAAAGATCCCCAAAAAATTCCTTGTTCCATTTCTTTATATTATCTTTCACGTACCTTAATTTTTTCACAATTCTATAGACCACCACTTCTGAATGACCTTCTCAAGGTTAGGATGGTCCAACCACATCCTTTCAAATCTAAATGAGAAGTTTATTTTAACACATATTCTCAACAACAAAAACCACAGGAAAGTGGTCAGAACCAATCCTAGAAATTGCGGATATGGAGCATAGATAATGGTTAAACCAATCATTAGAAATAAGGGCCCTGTCAAGTCTGACTTGAATAAGATCTTCCCCCGCCCTACGGTTGGTCTAGGTAAAATTGGCACCTTGGAGATCAATATCATGCAGACCCTGGTTATTGATAAAGTTTAAAAGATCCATTCTACTATCTAACTAAGAGGGGACACCTCCAAACTTCTCTTTGTCACAAAGAGGGGTGTTCAAGTACCCCATGACCATCCACATTTCATCTTTAAAAAGAGACCGAATGGCCTCCAACTTCTTCCAAAATTTACGTCTACCTAGTCTATTATTAGGGGTGTAAATATTAGTCAGGAGCCATGTGGTACCATCCCCTAAATGATGAAACCTAACAAAGGCCAAATTACTATCCTTCTTAACAAGCACCCCAGTAACACGCCTTAGATTCCAGAAAATGACAATGCCCCAAGAAGCACCATCCTAACTACCTCCTAAAACTCCCCCATCCTTAAAAAGATTAATCTTCTCAACTTTCTCTTTAGTCATTTTAGTTTCTTGGATAAGAACAATGTCTGGTTTATGTTCTCTAACTAAATTTCTAAGAACATCTTGTTTATGTGGACTATTCAATCCATGTATATTCCATGAAACAATTTTCATTTTCTTATTAGGGAACATACCTTATGGATGGTCATTTGAGTACCATCCGCTATATTCTTGCTTGCCTCTTGATCTCTGATCTGGATTTCTTTTTTTCTTTTAGGAGGAGAGGGGATAAAACCCGTATCAACTTTAGTTTGGTTTCTTGTCTTGACTGGAGTAGCTTGAGGGGTGGATTTTGACCCCTTTTTTCCCACTTTCTTTCATTCCACTACTTCATTAATCTGGCCATCTTCCTCTTGGATGTTGTAGGTGATTGTCTTCTGCTTGACATCATCAACCACAGCCTATTTAGCACTTATATTAAGCAGTGAGGTCACTGGGGACTGTTGGAAGGTAAATTTCACCATATCTATTGATTGTTGTGATTCTGACAATGAGATCCCTCCAAGGATCAAACACCTCTGGGCTTCTTCATAGTCGGGTCTAGGGCCATCTCTGTTAGTGTTTTCCATAATGCAATTCGAATCTGCTTCCTCATTGGTCTGTAACACCACCTGTATTTCTCCATCTTCTAAGTTATGACTTCGTTGTTCCTCTTGATTGGTGCCTTGTCATTCTCTCTCATCTTTGCCCATTTGATCCTCTTTCCCTTCTTCAAGCATTTGGTTTTCTGGGTTTTCTACATTAATGTTCCCTTGTTGCTTGAAGGTGTCAAGGACAATGACACTCTGGGCTTCTTCTACCATTTTCTCTTTTTCAACAATCTCAGGTTGCTTAGCAAGTTTTTTTGCTCTCCATTGCGTTGTCTTGTCTTTCTTCTCTTTCTCTTTGACAACCTGTAGAGGGCATTTTCTAGCCATATGCCCTAATTTTTTACAGTAAAAACATGCAAAAGGGACACTTTCATATTCCATAGGTTGGTTCCATTTCCCCAATCTGGAGTTAATCTTGATAGATAAGGGCATATCTGTGCCTTTCATAACTCCCACACAAATCCTAGAAAAGGTAAGTCTTCTTCTAACTGTTGTGATAGGATCCATAGATAAGAGTTCCCCAAAGGAGCTAGTGATTCCTTTAAAGACATATTCAACCCAAAACTCGAGGGGGAGGCCTGACAATCCGACCCAAATAGGAGCTTGTACAGAAAAGAATTCATTTAGGTCCATCTTAGGCGACCACTTTTGCAGAGCAAGCATTGATTTTCCAATCAACCAAGGACCATCACAAAGCACCCTCAACATGTGTTCCTTACATAAAAAGGCCATCGACAACGCACCTTTGGACATAGCAGTGATCTCCACTTGACCTTTAAGCACCCATTTACATTTTGCAAATGCCCTGACAACATAAATATTCAGCCTTGGGTCCAGAAATTTTCCAACCAGAGTTATTTCCATAAGGTTAATATTATGCTCAATCACTCGGTCTAGAAATTCAATAGCAAATCTACCCTTTTCTAGTTCTGAGATATTATGAACTGGAGGGAGCGAGGACTTTCCACTTGGTTTGACACCGAAAATAGAAGTCCATGACCGAGCGTTGTCCCTTCGAATAGGTCTTTGCCTTAGGTCTTCTCCAACACGGGATTATCCATTCCCCCCATCAGGATCGAGAGGCTTGTCGCCAGCTTGTGGGTCTGCCGAGTCCTTTCCATTTAGCTTAGAGGAATCAGGGCAGTCCCAGGATTCATCCTTTCCACCCTCCCCCTGGTTCACCTGTCCATTGCAGGGTTTCCCGCCATGTCCTAAGTTCAAATTCAAAGTTGCTCCCTTCTCCCACTCCCACATGTCTCCTTTTTTCTCGTATCTCAATATTTATTATTACCCAATAATTAAAGAATTTATGACTCAAGAGTTCAATGTTATGGTATTATGAGAACTTTGGAGTTCAAATCAAAGCTACAGCCTTCTAAAGGTCACAAAGTAGCTTGATGGAGTTTCACTTGATTTAGAACTTGGTGCTTTAAAGAAAGATCTTCTTAAGAATGACTTTTTTTTTCTTTTAACTAGCATGTTTTGGTGTGTTGAATGTTAACCTTAAAGGGGGTCCCTTAGCAAGGTGAAATTTATGACTGTAGGATTATATTTGTAGGAACAATGTAGTCATGGTCAAATGTTAGTGTATCTTATTGAGATTAATATTTTGTGTTGTTATAAGTGGCTGTAGGAAGTTATAAATCATGTAATTATTTATAACTTCATTCATCTCCTTTATATAAAGTCTCATCAGTTCTTTGAATAATAAATCATGCATCCATCATGCTCTTCAAAAAGATTTAAAATAGTAATATATGTCATTTCAGGTTTATAATTTATTTTGTTTAAATAATAAAAATAAATAAAACAACATGTCCAACAATAAGAAAATTAGGTAAAAGCACAATGCTATGTCACCCTTTTATAAAGGAAGTGACCAACACAACTAAAACTGTTTAACTTCGATTGCATAAAAGTGACATTTCTAGATTGGATTTCAAAATGATGTAAACTGATCAAATGTAGAAATATTAATGAAATTTATGTCTCTTATTTTTTTAAATTAAAAAACAAATTGATTTTTTTTTATATATTCAAAGAGATTTTGTTATTGCTAAAAATTAAGGGTTTTAGTCGGTGTTAGCAAAACAATGAAAACAAACTTATTTTTTCCTGATTTTAATTTTCCAAATAGAGGATATATATATATATATATATATATATATATATATATATATATATATATATATATATATATATATATATATATATATATATATATATATATATATATATATATGCAGTGCTAAAAAAAATTTAAATTTTGATGTATATTTTTCTCATAATAATATTTTGAAGTCCAACGTAGCTGAATTTGGCAGTTTTCATTCGACATCACCTTTTGTCTACTAAATTTAGCATTATCAAAAAAAAAAATTATACCCTTTTGGAGAAGATTCTCTCATCTAGTGAAAAATAATTTTTATAATTTTTTAAATATCATTTAATATATTTTTTTAAATTTTTAATCAGCCTCTTTTTTAACTTAAAAAATCTACTTGCAATGTTTAAAAAATAAAATTATTAAAAAAATTATGTCTAGATTTGTGATTTTGAGCTCTGCAAGAGGGTATTTTTTGATTTTTGTAAGAAATTATTCTACCTGAAGAAAAATACAGTAGAAGTGAAAAGTTTCAGAAATACAAACAAAATGTTGATTTTGCTACCACATCATGTGACACATAGGATAGTTCAGTCGAACTAGGTTTATATTAAAAATAGTTTGACAAAACTTAGAACTCTTGGTGCCATCTAGGAGCCACGACCACATCAACAGGCACCATGCGGTAGAAAAATAGTCTGGTTGAACTAAGTTCTGCCAGATTGCACCAATTAGCCCAAAGGGTGACACAACTTTGTGCTTTTGCCCAATTACATATTCGGTTAAAAAATTATAAACCAAGACATTAACCATATTGCTAAAGTAAAAGAAAAGAAATAATGAGGGCACTAAAAAATAATTTGTAGCAAACACAAAATCACTAGAAGACTTATGTTGATAGAAAAATACTAAAGTATATTTTAAGGTGGGTCATTTGGTTTCTTTGAGATTACGTATCAATATAGATAGAATTTTGTTAAGAAGAGTAAATCTAAAAATCTCTGACCTCGATATTGTGGACCCTACAAAGCTATGAGGAGGATAAGTGTTCAGTGGGGTATGAGTTGGAGATTCCCTAAAATAGCAGGGTGAATTCACAAAGCTGGTTCCCACTTTTGCCGACAAAGGAATTTGGTGAAAATGGGAATTTCGGATTTGCCCATGTTCAAGCGAAATGGAAATGTTCGCTCGGACTACCCCTGGGAGTCCGAGCGAACCAACCTTTTGACTTGGGGTCGCTCGAACATCGGGCGAGTTTTGGGTTTGAGCGAACCCATTAAAATATACCCCCCATTCGCTCGAACCCGTTGTGGTTAGGGTTTTTTTTTTAAAATTTATAAATATAAAAAATGACAGTTAAAAAGTCGTTATCAAATTTGACTTTTTCTGTCTAGTGGGGATTGGATGGAACCAGTCGTCAGCATCACGTCACCAAGCTTTGTCTGCAGCAGTTAGCATCTTTCCTATTTCAGTTTTCGACCTTTGTTATATCAGGTGCACAAAATAACCCTTTGTTTGGTTTAATAATGTCTTTTTTATTAAATTTGTAAATAATTTGTTTGTTAATTTATTTTTTTAATTAAATAATTATATATAGTTATTGTTTTTCAACATTTTAGAAAAATGTTCGATAATTTATTGTTTTTCATTATTTTAGAAAAATGTTTGATAATTTATTGTTTTTCATTATTTTAGAAAAATGTTTGATAATTTAATGTTTTGATTGAAATGTGTCAATTTATTTTTAAAATTACATAATTGTATAGATGTATATTTTTTTCAACATTTTAAAAAATTGTTATGAAAAACATAGAAAACTAACCTATAGTAAATCAAAACTTAGAAAAACATTAGCAAAAAAAAAAAAACGTTAGAAAAATTAATTTAAATAAACATTAGAAAATTTAGATAACAAATTTAAACAAATTAAATTTCCTCTACAATGTGACCCATTTTCACATCCTATTACATGCACAACATGACCCCTTAAGACCACATATGACACTATACGTTCCCTTAGGAGGTCATAGAGGATCACATATAACATAGTAGTGTACATGTATGACATTCCCTTTAGGATCACATCTAGTGTCCTAAGGGGTCATACATGGTTCTAAGGGGTCACACATGTGTTATAACACATGCATGACCCCTTAGAACCGCATATGACCCCTTATAAAATTGTAGTGTGAACGACATACCCCTTAGTCCATCAAATAGTGTCTTAACACATGCGTGACCCATTACAACCGCATATGACCCTTTATAAAATCCTAGTGTGAACGACATACCCCTTAGTCCATCACATAGCATCTTAAGGGGTCGTATGTGGTCCTAAGGGGTCACGCATGCATTAACACATGTGCGACCCCTTAGTAGGTCACATAGGACCCCTTATAACATCCTACTATACATATGACATTCCCTTAGGATCACATAGTGTCATAAGGGGTCATATGTGGGCCTGAGGGGTCATGCATGTTTTATAACATATGCATGCCCCTTAGAACCGCATATGACACCTTATAAAATCCTAGTGTGAACAACATACCCCTTAGTCCATCACATAGTGTCTTAAGGGGTCGTATGTTGTCCTCAGGGGTCACACATGCATTAACACATGCGTGACCCCTTAGTAGGTCACATATAACCCCTTATAACATCCTACTATACATATGACATTCCCCATAGGATCATATAGTGTCCTAAGGGGTCATATGTGGTTAGAACCACATATGACCCCTTGTAAAATCCTAGTGTGAACGACATACCCCTTAGTTCATCACATAGTGTCTTAAGGGGTCGTATGTGGTCCTAAGGGGTCACGCATGCATTGACACGTGTGACCCCTTAGTAGGTCACATATGACCCCTTATAACATCCTACTGTACATATGACATTTCCTATGTGTCCTAAGGGGTTGAATATGTGGTCCTAAGGGCTGACGCATGCATTAACACATGCATGACCCCTTAGTAGGTCACATATGACCCCTTATAACATCCTACTGTACATATGACATTCCCCTTAGGATCACATAGTGTCATAAGGGGTCATATGTGGTCCTGAGGGGTCATGCATGTGTTATAACATATGCATGACCCTTTAGAACTGCATATGACCCCTTATAGAATCCTAGTGTGAACGACATACCCCTTAGTCCATCACATAGTGTCTTAAGAGGTCGTATGTTGTCCTAAGGGGTCACGCATGCATTAACACATGCGTGACCCCTTAGTAGGTCACATATGACCCCTTATAACATCCTACTGTACATATGACATTCCCCTTAGGATCATATAGTGTCCTAAGGGGTCATATGTGGTTCTAACCACATATGACCCCTTATAGATTCCTAGTGTGAACGACATACCCCTTAGTCCATCACATAGTGTCTTAAGGGGTCGTATGTTGTCCTAAGCGGTCACGCATGCATTAACACATGTGTGACCCCTTAGTAGGTCACATATGACCCCTTATAACATCCTACTGTACATATGCCATTCCCCTTAGGATCATATAGTGTCCTAAGGGGTCATATGTGGTTAGAACCACATATGACCCCTTATAAAATCCTAGCGTGAATGACATACCCCTTAGTCCATCACATAGTATCTTGAGGGGTCGTATGTGGTCCTAAGGGGTTAACATGCATTAACACATGTGTGACCCCTTAGTAGGTCACATATGACTCCTTATAACATCCTCCTATACATATGACATTCCCCTTAGGATCATATAGTGTCCTAAGGGGTCATATGTGGTTAGAACCACATATGACCCCTTATAAAATCCTAGTGCGAATGACATACCCCTTAGTTCATCACATAGTGTCTTAAGGGGTCGTATGTGGTCCTAAGGGGTCACGCATGCATTGACACATGTGTGACCCCTTAGTAGGTCACATATGACCCCTTATAACATCCTACTATACATATGACATTTCCTATGTGTCCTAAGGGGTTGAATATGTGGTCCTAAGGGCTCATGCATGCATTAACACATGCATGACCCCTTAGTAGGTCACATATGACCCCTTACAACATCCTACTGTACATATGACATTCCCCTTAGGATCACATAGTGTCATAAGGGGTCATATGTGGTCCTGAGGGGTCATGCATGTGTTATAACATATGCATGACCCCTTAGAACCGTATATGACCCCTTATAGAATCCTAGTGTGAATGACATACCTCTTAGTCCATCACATAGTGTCTTAAGGGGTCATATGTTGTCCTAAGGGGTCACGCATGCATTAACACATGCGTGACCCCTTAGTAGGTCACATATGACCCCTTATAACATCCTACTGTACTTATGACATTCCCCTTAGGATCATATAGTGTCCTAAGGGGTCATATGTGGTTAGAACCACATATGACCCCTTATAGATTCCTAGTGTGAATGACATACCCCTTAGTCCATCACATAGTGTCTTAAGGGGTCGTATGTTGTCCTAAGGGGTCACACATGCATTAACACATGTGTGACCCCTTAGTAGGTCACATATGACCCCTTATAACATCCTACTGTACATATGACATTCCCCTTAGGATCATATAGTGTCCTAAGGGGTCATATGTGGTTAGAACCACATATGACCCCTTATAGATTCCTAGTGTGAACGACATACCCCTTAGTCCATCACATAGTGTCTGAAGGGGTCGTATGTTGTCCTAAGGGGTCACACATGCATTAACACATGTGTGACCCCTTAGTAGGTCACATATGACTCCTTATAACATCCTCATATACATATGACATTCCCCTTAGGATCATATAGTGTCCTAAGGGGTCATATGTGGTTAGAACCACATATGACCCCATATAAAATCCTAGTGTGAATGACATACCCCTTAGTCCATCACATAGTATCTTAAGGGGTCGTATGTGGTCCTAAGGGTTCAACATGCATTAACACATGCATGACCCCTTAGTAGGTCACATATGACTCCTTATAACATCCTCCTGTACATATGACATTCCCCTTAGGATCATATAGTGTCCTAAGGGGTCATATGTGGTTAGAACCACATATGACCCCTTATAAAATCCTAGTGTGAATGACATACCCCTTAGTTCATCACATAGTGTCTTAAGGGGTCGTATGTGGTCCTAAGGGGTCACGCATGCATTGACACATACGTGACCCCTTAGTAGGTCACATATGATCCCTTATAACATCCTACTGTACATATGACATTCCCCTTAAGATCATATAGTGTCCTAAGGGGTCATACGTGGTTAGAACCACATATGACCCCTTATAGAATCTTAGTGTGAATGACATACCCCTTAGTCCATCACATAGTATCTGAAGGGGTCGTTTGTGGTCCTAAGGGGTCAACATGCATTAACACATGCGTGACCCCTTAGTAGGTCACATATGACCCCTTATAACATCCTACTATACATATGACATTCCCCTTAGGATCATATAGTGTCCTAAGGGGTCATATGTGCTTAGAACCACATATGACCCCTTATAAAATCCTAGTGTGAACGACATACCCCTTAGTTCATCACATAGTGTCTTAAGGGGTCGTATGTGGTCCTAAGGGTTCACACATGCATTGACACATATGTGACCCCTTAGTAGGTCACATATATGATCCCTTATAACATCCTACTATATGTATGACATTCCCCTTAAGATCATATAGTGTCCTAAGGGGTCATATGTGGTTAGAACCACATATGACCCCTTATAGAATCCTAGTGTGAACGACATACCCCTTAGTCCACCACATAGTGTCTTAAGGGGTCGTATGTTGTCCTAAGGGGTCACGCATGCATGAACACATGCATGACCCCTTATAACATCCTACTGTACATATGACATTCCCCTTAGTATAATATAGTGTGCTAACATATGACATGTTAGATCTCTCTATTCTTGAATTTTTTATGTATGTCAAAGATTTAAATATGTACACTTGTTAGATCTCTCTATCTCTCTGAAATATATGTTATCTCTAGATCTGAAATATATGTTCTCTCTCTCTCTCTCACTGAAATATTTGAAATTTTTACATGTATTTTTTGAAAATGAAAATGATCTCTCTCTCTCTCTCTCTCATGAAGATTTATATGTATATAATCTCTCTCTCTCTCTCTCTCATGAAAATGATCTCTCTCTCTCTCTTTGCTTACGTATTTATTTTAACTTTATGACATGTACCTAGATAGATGGCATCCCAGGATATACCTTCGCAGGCTTCTGATCAGGATCCACCTTTGCAGGCTCCTAATCAAGATCCACCTGCACAAGCTCCACATCAGGATCCACCTGCGCAGGCTCCACATCAGGAGCCACCACAACAAGATCCTCCACAACAAGATCCTCCACAATAGGATCCCCCCTTGCCCGACATTGCTACTATTTTTTATTACAGTGATCAGGAGTTGCATAGGTTGAGGGCCATACTAGATGACCCTTGTACTGATGGCGTGTACAAGAGTACGTGCACGTCCATTTTTGACAGTTTGCGGATATTGAGGGACCGCTTAGTATCTCATACCTCATTCTCACCTGAGGTTATAGAAGATATATATAGATAGTTTAGGAGTGAGGTGAGGGGTCCTCATTCTTTTGCTAATGTGGTGGGGGTGGTCTCGAAGGAGACGATCAAGGAGAGATGCTTCCCACAATATCAGGAGAAGAGTAAGGTGAGGGGATATCAGGTTACCAGATGTATCGACCCACAGGTTGCATCACTGATTTACCCATGATTCTTAGCAGCCCATGGTCGTTATCCTAATAATAACCAGATTCCATTATACTTTGCATAGTAGGTATTTGCTGAGGTTCATTGTCAGATGAAACCAAACTACCTTGATATTCCGGGATATTATGGACAGGGGAGGGGCAGGATTGCTGATAGAGATGCATATCGTAGGCGTGATAGAGCTCCACCTAAACACAGGGACCTTGTTGGCCAGATATTTCCTACTGTAGTCCCAGCCATGGCACCCATAGCGGATCACGTTGTGATTGCTTCTCAGAGAGAAGCAATTGATAGGATTGGATAGATTGCATCAGCAACAGCCACCATATCTTCTGACAGGGTGGGCAGATATATGATGAGTCGACCACGTTCATGATCATCCATAGATCATGCATCTTCTAGTCATGGGGGGGCTTCAGATTCAGATGATCGGTATATTTCTGCTGGCATCCCCTCCCTATATGAGGTAGTAGCTATAGTCGGAGGTAGTAGACATGTACAGATGTCGCAGTATTTAGCTGAGGACCTACTACATGCTTATAGTTTTATTTCATCTCGACTTGGGATACCATTGGGTGATGTTAGAGAGGAGATTCTCAGAGATGGTCAGGCTATAGTGGCATCGACGCATACCCCGAGGCAGTCACAGCATTCTCATCACTCTACGCATGCTCCAGGCACTGACTCACCTACAGATCACTCTGTTGCTGCAGAGGAGGAGCTACGAGCTGATCAGCTCCATATCACAGATGAGGGCTGGTTGGATTCATTTGAGGAGGAGATACGAGTTGATCAGGTACATATCACAGATGAGGGTTTGGACTCATTTGAGGATCAGCTGAGAGATTTGAGCCATACTAGATTTATGGACATGCTACTACAGTCAGACACTTCATCCATGATGCCCACTCATCTAGTTAGCCCCTTGCACTCCTCAGTGATACGTACAGCTAGAGAGAGATATGCAGGCACGAGCGATGTTGTTGATATGATCATAAGACAGGATCAAACTATACAGCCTACTCCAGGTGATACACAGGTATGTACATGTACATGTGCGTTTAAAATTTTAGAAGATATGTATACATACATTGCAAATTTGTACCTGATAAATCTATATATATAGATCTCATGTTTAATAAATAATCTAGAGTTCTAAGTTTTAATTTGTAGATCATTTAAATTGATTGTGGACTATTCCTTAAATTGACAGTTAGCTCATGTCACTCCTTCCTTGAGCTCTGAGCATGTGCATAGGAGAGATTCTTTAGATGTTGTTAGTGTACAGGTTAGTTATGGTTTTTGGTATATATATTTGATGTACATGCACGTCTAGAGAGATAGATATATTATATTTAATATTTAAATAGATTCTACTTTTGCAGGACTCCCCCTCAGATGGTCGCTCAGTTCCTAGCTGACATGATCCCTGTTGATTTGCTCCAGACTTTATAGCTCATTTACATTTATCTTTTTATATACTTTCATATTATATATATTCATGCACGTACATGGAGTTTAGACTCTAGATTATACTTTATACGTGGTTTGTGTTTGACTCTAGATTATACTTTATACTTTATACATGGAGTTTAGACTCTGGATTATACTTTATACCTGGTTTGTGTTTGACTCTAGATTATACTTTGTACTTTATACATGGAGTTTAGACTCTAGATTATACTTTATAAGTTTTATACATGTTTGATTACATTAGATTTATACATGTTTGATTATATTCTAGATTTATGTACATGATGTTTGATTAAATTAGATTTAAATACATGTTTGATTAGATTGTATATTTCATGCATGTACAACGACTTGTTTAGACTCTAGATTATACTTTATACCTGGCTTGTGTTTGATCAGATTATACATGTTTGATTATATTAGATTATATTAGATTATACATGAAATGAACAAACTAAACTTAATAGGTCATGTATTGAATAGTTCACATCCAGTACATTGTAGGTATGTGAGCTTCTAGGTATGTATATTGTAGTTAAATAGTTCACAGTTCATGTACATGTCCTAATTCCATATTAAATATCAATTTTACAAATGTACAGATTACATTTTAATTTAAATATGCATTTTTTAATTAAATACAAATACAAAATTACATACAATTAAACATGTACATTTAAATACATTCTAATTTGATATAATGTATAAATAAACTTAAAAAATATTTATCCTTTAGTTTCAAATGTTCAAGTTACTTGAGATCTAGAATTTATCGAATTTATCTTGATTGTATTAATTAGATTTATACATGTTTGATTAGATTAGATTTAAATACATGAAATGATTTTCAAATGTAAAAGAGTATGTATGATTATACATGTTTCAAGATTTTCAAACAAAAGAGTATGTATGAAATGAACAAACTAAACTTAATAGGTCATGTATTGAATAGTTCACATCCAGTACATGTATATTACATAGGTATGTATATTGTAGGTATGTGAGCTTCTAGGTATGTATATTGTAGTTAAATAGTTCACAACATGTACATGTCCTAATTCCATATTAAATATCAATTTTACAAATGTACATATTACATTCTAATTTAAATATGCATTTTTTAATTAAATACAAATACAATTACATACAATTAAACATGCACATTTAAATACATCCTAATTTGATATAATGTATAAATAAACTTAAAAAATTTTTATCCTTTAGTTTCAAAACAAGTTACTTGAGATCTAGAATTTATCTTGAACTTACATTAAAATTCAATTCATGTGGATTAATAAATGTATATATAGTTCATACCACATCAAGTGGTTCACAACGCTCTTCAATAACACTTAATATTTTGTCATGATCTTCACTATCTAGTCTCCACTTTTGAGACCGCCCTCGACGTGGAACTGTTTGAAGAATTAGGCCAACAGCAATGACCAAGTGACTATACTGATATACCTTGTTGTCAATTTGGTATTCAGTGAAATGAATCCCATGTTGAACAATTTTAACTTGTTTGAAATATGTCCCTTGCACTACAACTGATCCTGCATGTACATGTATATAAGAAACGTGAGAAATTAAAAAATTTCACATAAGCGATTTGTACATGTACATGTACATATATTCAAATCAGAACTCAAACCTGTGGGAAATGACATTCCATCACTCATCTCAGATTTTGATAACTTCTTTCTCTCTTCTATGCAATGCAATAAATAATAACTAACACCTTCTATATTTCCATCTTCTGCTATGACTGCAAAAATATCTCCTGCAATTTGACACAAGTTAAATAAATTCTAAGTTATATGTCATTTTTAAGGAAATGTTTACATGTGTACGTCATGTATGTACCTTTTTTAATCAATCCTGAAATATGATCGTAATCACCAGAAATCAAAGGAATGTCTTCAAAGTTTTCATCCTCATTTGAATCCTCGTATGTGTCAGAAACATCTAGTGGCACCATTTTCCATTCACTAACATATCCAAGCTCTTGGTTCTTGCAATCAACATAGTTTTCGAAAATGCATTCAGAACAAAAACATGAATAATCCCTAGTGTATAATGTCCATGGGCGATTATCTGTACTCATGACACAATGCAAAGATCTTGTCCTCTCCACACTCTTGCATCTATGCATTGATTTTATATCCACATCTGCAAAATGTACATGTGCACAAGAACGTACATGTAGATCAAGTTGTTAAATTAAAAAAAATTAAATAAAATACTAAAAGAGAACACGTACTAGTTATCTCCCAAAACACTCTATATGGAATGGGCTTATATGTTCTCGATGATGATTCCCTAGGATAATTCGGTTGCTCAAAGTGTTTCTTACACCATTCAACAACATCATGTGCATTTTCTATACGTTCTCCTGTGTACTTTATTTGATGCTTTCTTAGAGCATGTTTGATACAAGCTCCTGCACCATCATGTTCACCGTTTCCATGACCACTCTCAAAAAAAATCCAAACATGTGGTATTTTGTCATTTCGATGATATCTACATAGTGCATAAAATGGCCTCAAAGATTTAAATTGTGCCGCACATCCATCAGACCAAACAAAATGTTTAACTATTGTTATGCCTCTATCTTTCAAATATTCAAAAAACTTCTTAAAGCAATGTTGTACAAAAAGTGTGTCATGCTCCTTATCATCACTAATATAGAAGTGGTACTCTTTCTTAATGACACGATTTTCAAATGTACTATCAACACCATCCAAATTCATCTGTGCATGTCGATAACACACATGCACGAAAATAGTGATTTGCTTTGAAAAGTAATACTCTGATTGAATCTCTTTTTGATGTGCAAAAGAGTAATTCTCTGCAAAGTCAACTACAGATAGAATAGTTCCAAGTGGGAAAGTGTCTCTTAATCTTTTAAATTGTTCTTCTTGCCACTTGGCAAAAAAACCATGGCATATGTATGGTTTTATCAACTTACGAAAATTTTCCATAAATGTTCCAATAGGTATTTCCTCTTCTACATAATCTAGTCTTGTAGATTCCTTTCCAAATTTTGTTTCAAATTTTTTGTACTTGTAACTCTTGCAATTTACCATCTTCCTCATGTCAGTATCTTCATCTCTCAAAGGCAATTTAGCCAAGTCCCCGCATGTTCCACAAATTCCTCTTATGCAATTTATTTGACCGGTTGCATTATCATCTGATTTATCACATAAGATGGATGCTATGAATTGACTTGTTTGTTTAGGAGGAGCATTTTTTTAACCATCATTATCTTCTCTAATCTTTCGAAACACCTGATAGTACAAGTCAAATTCAATGTGATAACGACAACAAGAAGTTTCGAAAACTTTGTTTAACTTCACATAATATGGCCTTAACCATTCAAACATGGTTTGTCCAATCTTTATATGAGGGTTTGTTTTAGTAAACAATACATACAATTCATGTTTTGTTGTGTCTATCCAATGTTTTACATGGAGATCATAACGATTAGGACCAATCCTTTGCTTGATAACATCTCTACTATTTGATGAAGGGCGAGTATTATCATTCCAAAAACTTGTCACAAAGTTCCTAACAACATCTTCAATTCTATCAGAAAGAGGAGCTCTACACGTAATTGCCCAATTCCCTTCTGAGGTAGTATCATCCAAAATCTTTCTCCTTTTAACATATTTAGATATTGTCCTTCTACTAAAACCAAACTCAAATGACAGTGAAGAGATTTATCTTTTTTGAGGCAATCTTTCATTTACTAAAGATGTCAACATCACTCTTCTTGAAATGGTCTTATCTAGTTTTCGAGATTTTTTACCAATGTTCACCAAACCTTTCTTAACATTATCAACAATAGATTTTTGTAGCCGAGAAGATTTTGTCTTTTGACTTGTTGTATCTATACCCAACAATTTCATTGGATCTATTAAGTCTTTATGAGTAAGTACAATTGATAACAATTGAGCTTTTTCTAGTGTAGTATTAAGATTGTTGAAATGCGACATTATTTCTTTTCCACTTTTATTCATTGACCTCCTTTTAGTATGTCTAGGTTCTTCACTGAGACGTTTCAACTCATCCACATCCATTTCAAGTAAATGATCTAAATTTTTATAAGAAATATTTCTCTTCACCTGTTTAGCTAGATCCACAATATGCTCATCCATATCAGTGGTAGGAGGTAAGGAGCCTAACCCCTCTCCTTCAAAGGTCTCCATTGGTTCAACTTGGACAATCTCCTCCCTATGTTCATCAACTATATTGTGTTCTTCAACAGGTTCGTTTGCCCGTTCTGCACATAATTTAAGAGTTTGTGTAAGGTTCTTGAATTAATCAGAGATTATTCAATTAGGATTAAGAATAGGGATGAATTTGGCTTAAAGCTTTACATGTTAAAATTAGCCCATTCAATTTGGTTTATTAAATTTAATTACTTTCAGGACCTTATTGTTATAACTCTAATTAAATTACCTGTTTAGGTTTAAAGTTCAATTTGTTCTCAGGTTAGGATTAAAGTTCAATCTCTAATTTTGAGCACTAATTTAACACATAAAATAAAATTTTGATAAATTAGAAATTCCAATTTTGAAAATTAAAAGTACAAATATTTTGATGCATGCATACAATAACTTAGGTGACCTCATATTAATTTGTTATGGACCATAATGTAAGTGGACTATAATTTGTCACATATGTGTGTATATTTAAGACCTATTATTGCATAATAGACCTCCTAATCTGAAATGTTTTTGCATGTACGCGAAGTTGAATATAAATAGTTCACCTAAATTATTCAACATGTTTAATAGGTTATAAATTTATGTCACATTTAAGACCTATAATCAATGTAATAGTCCTAATAGGCCTTATTATTAAAATCAATATGACCACATTTGAAAAAACATTTCATAATTAATATACTTAACTACCCTTAAGACAGATATATTATGTGATATTAAAGGACCTATCACATGAAATTACTTGTACATGTAGATTAAATATTCAATATATATAATTTAGAACCTAGAAATTATGACATAATAGGTCTTATTAATTTTATGACTTAATAGGTCTTATCTATTATAAATGAACTTAATGATATAGGAGAAAAATACAATTACACAACAAGCAAGTTGATGGAATTTGAAATTTGCAAATACACATGTATTATCTCAAATTAATTATGCTTTCCAATTAAAACAAAATTATTTTTAATCCTATTAAAAATATTGAATTCTAATTAATTGATACGTAATACATATTAAATTAAAAATACATACTTGCATCATGATATCTTTGTCTTCTTTGTTCTCGATATCTTTCTTCCGTTTCGGGAGAATAATTCCTTGAAGTCTTATTTTGCCTTCTCTTCTTGTTCCCCATGCTTTTACAAAAAACCTTCAAATTATTGCCTTCAAAATAATTTTCAAATGTCTTCTTTCATCCAAAAATGCAAATTATTTTAATCATTTGGGTGATAAAAAACGAAAAAAAATTATGGACATTTATACGATTCCACATATGAAAAAAAAAACCAAAAAATGCGTCGGCCAGAGTTCGAATGAAAGCCGACAGTTAAAAATTGTTGGGTTCGCTCGAACATGACAGTTAAAAAAATGTGTGTGCCAAAATCGAGCTCATTGGTTTGAGTGAATGGGGGTTCGGTCGAACCATTTTTGGTTCGAGCGAACCCAATTTGCTCGAACTTGTGTTCGCTCGAACCCGCAAATTAAGGGTTTCTCCAAAAAAAATTCAGAGTTCTGAAGAATTAATGACTTTGGAGCTCTGGTTCAATGCATGAATGAAATAATATTGATAACCCAAAAATATTAGATGGTAGTACTCGAAGCAAGCTTTCTAACGAGTATAATTTTGTTATATTTTGAATTTATTATGTTCTTGTTTTTTTAATTTTATGGAAAATTGGTTTTTCACCGAACATGAACTTCTCTGTTCAACGCATTGGGAAAAATAAGAAACTAATTCAAAAAAATTCTGAAAAATATCTATGCCCCTGGTATTGATGTCTTCTTTCTAACAAAAAAAAAAAATTGAATTTTGATTTATATAGAACAAGTTATGCGTTCAAATGTAAACCTATGTTTGAATTATGACTAGTCGGACTTCAAAACTTTATAAAATGAAAAATATTGAACATGTCACTATAAAACCAAATGCAAGCCCTGGATATTGATGTTACAAACCAAAATTTGAAAGAATTGAGTTTTTATCATTTATAGAAAAAAAGTTATGCGTTTCGGGAGGCACATCACTCTTAAAAAATGTAGTTTGTTGTAAAAAACTACTTTTCGAGGGAGATGGAAATTTTTTTTAAAAATCCTTCAAAAAAAATTGAAAAAAATGTATATAGAATCTACAAACAAAATGCTAGAAATCACTAATTTACATCATCTTCAAATTTTTAATAGTTTAAAAGTTATAGTTCTCGGAAGTTGAAGATTATTTTAAAAATGTACATCTCAGTGTCAAAAGTGGCAAAAAAGTGGGAACCATTATTGTGAGTTCACCTAGCAAGATTCATAATGTTTTACATCTTCCTTTCTTAATTAAAGTTCTTGATCAACATATTGTGCCTTTAGGGGACTTACCACCTTTGGATGATGAGAGTCAGTTAATTTTGATTCCACAAGAAGTAATGGATACTCAAGGAAAAAAGTTGAGAAACAATAACATCACAGCATAATTGATCAGATGGAAGAATTTACCATTTGAGGATGCCAAGTTTGGGAGGGACCTAAGATACTTGAGCATCTCACTTTCATTTCTTGATAGTGAGAAATCTTGGGAAGGGTGAAATTTTCATGCCATTTTTTTATTAATTCAATTTCATGGACAAATTTCTCAATTCATGTAAGTTGATTTATTTCTTGTAAGGCCTTTTAGGGTTGACCTTGTTATGTAGCATGTAATTTTCAAAAATTTGGTCTTAGGCACACATTTATAGATAGGTTGACTATTTTGAAGAGTTATTTTAATTTTTTCCCTCCAAAATGAGGCCTAGGATTTCAGGCACCCAAGTATGGGTTGTGACATATGAAACTTGTAACATTTTTATTTGGGAATTCATCTCATCTTATTCTAAATTATATGCTAGAGCACTTTGTGTTCAAGTTAGTTTTATGAATGAAAAACCATGGGATATTGTAGTCAGTGGACAAAAACCCTCTGGTACATGAGGGTGATCTCATTTAGAGATCACAAGGAAGCTTCAAGGAGTAACACAATTTAGCTAGTTTTATCTTATGTGTGTTTGCATGATCATAATTATTGTTTGTGTCACCATTTTACTATAGGGTTTGTTGTTGTTCTATGATATTATAATAATTTTTATAATAGTCTTATTTGATACAAAAACTAGATTCATATCATTATATTGTGTTTCAAGGATTTCAAGGTCATTTTATAAAGTTCTAGTGGTGATTAGTTGCTAGTTTTTGCTGTAATTTTTAAAAAAATGAATTTTGTGAAGTTTCATTGATTCAATTTTTACGTCAAACTAGTTTCTTGAACATTTATAAAATTGATGAAATTTATGTATATTTTCATTAGTGTTGCAAGAAACTAGACATGTTCATTGATTATCATAATTTGCATTAGATCTTATTGTGGATTATTAATTTATTGAAATTATTAAGATATTTTATCAGAGATATCATAATATGTTCTTAAGAAATTATAGAAATGGAAAATTATTGGTCTTATTATAGCATTGTGGAAATCAAATCACCTGACTTCTCTTACCTAGTTAATTTTTTCCACTGGATCATTTTCATTTATATTTTACTCATCAAACTTATCAAATAAATAGTAGAACTCATTGAAATACATCTTTTCAAAACTTGCTAGAGGAATTATTTAAAGATATCTAGATTTTGAGATTTTTTTCTATCATTTTAGAACCATAATACATGTAAAGAAACAAACAGTCAATAAAATTTTAGAATATAAATAATTCATATATATTTTTAAAAATATAGAATAACTAAAGAAAAAATAATACACAATATTTTCACATAAAAAATCCCTTGTAAGTAAAAATTCTAATATAGTAAAAAATTTTGCTATTTGAAAACTATAGTAAAATTAATTAAAAACTCTTCTTTCATATTGAAGTGTGTGTGATATAAGTATGAATAACAATATAAGTTTTACACATTGGATGAAAAGAAAAAGATAATCATAAATATGCAAAATAGAAAATACCCCAAATAACACCTAATTTTTTTTTAAGTATGTTAAACCAACTAGTGAGATTGATCATATCCAAACTATTCAATATAAAAATATACATGTTCACATATCAAGTAATACCCAAATTAAAGAATGTAAACGAACGATTTTGAGGTAGAATCCTTTCACAGTGCAACTCCTTAGACTTGGAAACTCTTAATGATCACATATATTTTTACTTTTGTATTGTGATTTTGGCCTTGGTTTTGATGTATAACTCTATACCTTATGGTTGGGATTCCTTGGTCACTTTTATTAAAAAAAATAAAAAAATAAAAATATTTATATTAGATATTGTTTGAATTTAAATTTCAATACATATAATTATCTTTAAATAAGTTATATTTGGTTTGTTCTTATTAATTATCGATTTTTCATTTATTAAAGATAATGCATTTTAAAAGGTAATGGTAATATATAGACATGTTATGGAATGAATTAATAGATAAAAAGTTATAGTCTTGTTTATCAAATATTATATTTAATAATTTTGTGCATATATATATATATATAAACCATTTAATAATAAACTTATATATTTTTATGTCTATTATCACAATAGTTTTGATTAGATAAGTTTTGAAAAGGATCCGAATCTTTACAAGGCAACCATCAAGACAAGAGAGACAAATCTAACAAAATGTAAGATCAAGCAAAAAAAACAAAAAAACTAAAAAACCTAAGAACTAACCAAAAAAGAACACAAAAACAACAAAAGACCAGCCAACAACTAGAAAATAAATTTAAAATGCATATCACTTGTTTATGTATAACCAATTATAGTTCTTATATTATCATCCATTAAATTTAAGAACTTGTGTAAAATTGTGTTTCTTAAACTATTTAACATTGATAATACCTAATTTAAGCTCAATCAATATCATGCACTGCTCCTCGCATTCATGTAGCAGGTTTTGGATAAGATCATGCGCTTAAAGATATGATTGAAAGCTGTACCATGGGTTTTGGATAAGATCATGCTTAAAGCTATGATTGAAAGCTGTACCCTAACCCTAATCTGTGATATGTTGTTGGGGAACATCAGAAATCTCAAATCTTCCACGTTGGTATGGAATGACATTTTGAACGTGAATTGAATTTCAGAGCTTTTCAAAGGTGATTGAAGACCCAATTATCGCATTATCAACATAATCACAGAGAGATTCTGAATTTTTCTTTGAATTTGTCAAGTCACAGTCTTTTCAACAAGATGTCGGTGCGGTCATATCTTTGGCAGAAGAAAAACTAATGACAAATTCAATGCAGAAACTTCCCCTATTCAACCACTGTTAAAGATGAGAGTTGGATGTATGGAATCAGAAATAGCAATTAAAGGACGTCCAAGATGATTACTACAAATCATTAATTCATATCTAGCATTGAATTATGAGTGAACCAAGCATTAGCATCTAGCATTGAATTAGGAGGGAAGCGAGCATGCATTAGCTCTCCTCCTCTTTAATGATTCAGATGGAGAGTTTATATCCACCAACAAAACGGCTGACCATCTCTATCCTTGTATGCCGTACCTTTTTTTTTAGTTTTTTAACTCTACCTAGTTTCACATTCTTTGTCGAATCATCTTGTGATATTTCACACCCTATAGAGTAGTTTACTATCACACATATCATTCAAAGAGAATGCTTTCTATCTAAACTTGTAAAAGAACATTTTGTCAACTATCATGAAATTTCAATAAACTTTGAGAGTGAGAATTAGGTCAGATAAGGATCCTGTGGAACTTGATTGTTGCAGGCTTCCAAGAGTTAGCTTAGTTTTATGGGGAAGATGTAATGCTTTTAGCATATATATATATATATATATATATATATATATATATATTTTGTCTTATGGGGTTATCATCATATTGTATTATTTTTATGTCAAGATGTTCTCAATATGTTATTCTATATTGTAATGTAGATTTAGATTATTATTATGAGATGGATGTGATAGTTTATGGTTAGATATAATAGTTTATCTTTGTTGTTGTATACAGATATAGCTATATTTATATACAATCATAAATAAATGTTTTAATCGTTTTGTAGTAGTTTGAATGTAATAATTTCATGGTTTATGTGACCATATGTCTTATTGAATGATTATGCATTGTTTTGACTATTATATATTACTTGTATGATTTGACATCTGAATTGAGTGTGTAGGCACAAAGTTATTTCCCCACTTCAATATTTAGGTCTGTGCTATTTTGCTAATGATAGTTATTGGATAGATATCATATAGGGCCTTATGCATATATTATCCTCTATGGTATTCAAATTTAGTGTGAGATATGTCATGTGTGACCCTAGTAAACCTAGATCTAAATCAGTGGTGATTGTGGAGTCCATTTCAATTGTAGGTTATATGTAATCATATGATTTTAATAAAAGGACTTAGTTGTTAAGATAAGGTGAAATTAACCTTGCAATCCTAAGCCATTCATAAGTTTTCACGTTCCTTGGAAATTGTTCCCTAGGACATGTGAGAAAAATATTAAATATTTATACTTTATGGATATTTGTAATTGCATTTTTCAAGAGGTGAACATGAAGAGGTGATAAATATAAATAGAAATGGACAAAACACACTCCTTCCCATGTCCATATTGAGACATGAAGGGTCATGCATGAAGATGTTGGATATTGTTATTGCTAGGATACGTTGTTGTCATTGATGTCAACATATTCTTGTGTTTTGGTATTCTGGTGATTGCAGAGACTTAAGTTGGTAAGTTGATCCATTGTGCTCTAGTATGACTATATCCTTGGTTGTGGATTTGGGAGAGTATTTGGGATGTTCATGTGTATCTTCAAGTTAGATGGTTCATGATTTGGTGCTCCGTAAGTTATCTTTTCAGTCCCAGTTGTTGTTGTTAAGTGTTCTTGAGTGTTAGCATGTTAATCAATGGATATTTGATTAAGTGGTATTGGTGTAGCTATTGTGGATGGTTCTAACGTGATTTTTGGTGTTTCCTAATCATGTTCTATTTGTTTTGGTGGTCCGCATTGATCTTTGTGCGCATTATTGAAGATCTTATGGGTCTAGTGACATTTTTTCGTGTTATGCAGTATTTTCGATGGTGTAGCGTGTTGCGGTTGATCTTGGTGACATTTCTGGTGGCGTTACATGTTTGAGGATTTGATTTGAGTCCATGCTATGCCATCTATGGCATTGTATTGGTTCTGTGGTTGATTTATGTACTGTGTGATGTAATTTTGTAATTAGGTGTTAAGGGTTGAGCCAATCTTGTAGTCAAGGTTGATGATTTGTATAAATGGGTGTTATATTCATGTAATTTGTGTATGGTGGTTGTGTTTGCATTATCAGAGAGTGGTGTATGTGTGAATAAGAGAATTCATCTTTTGGTATGTAGTGTAGAGTAGAGATTATTACAGGGCATACAATTGTGCTTAACCAGAACTGTCATCTTGGGCATTAGGAGATGCTATTACTTCAATTCATCTTAACTGGATTGTAGTATGAATGTTATTGTAAGGTAGTGAACCTTCCTTGAGGGTTGTAGCCTTTTAGGTCATTATATCTTGAGCAGTGAGCTCTAGCCAGTGTGCCTTAATGCATGTGTATTCCTCATTGTAATATTTACACATACTATTGCAGAATATCATCTTATTATGGATAGGTTCACACCGTGGTTTTTCCTTTAACTGGGTTTTCCATATCAAAAATCTATTTTCCACATCAAAAATCTTGGTGTTATGTGTGTTGTTGTTATTGTGCTTAACTCTATTCTTGTTGTAGTTGATCAGATTTGTAGTTGTGCTTAAATTGCTTAATCTGATGAAAACTGATTCACTTCCCCCCTCTCAATTTTCCTTCATTGTTGCTGCCAACAATTGGTATCAGAGCTAGATCCTCCAGGAGAAGCTTGACCGCTTGAGAGGATCTAGGATGTCAACCTATGTTTTCAAGAAAGAGACTCTAAGATTTGATGGAAACAATTACACTGTATGGAAGGACAAGGTGGAGTGTCATTTGGAGTGTCTTGGAGATGATTATTGGAAGATTACAAAGAATAGCTACAATGTTCCTCAGAATGGTCCAGTTACTAAAGCTGAGATCAAGGATGTTGAACATAACATAAGAGCTAAAGAAGCATTTTTTGAGTTCCCTGACCGATTCAAAGATGACTAATGTGATGGGTTTGGAGACTGCACATGAGATCTGGGAAAAGTTACAGACCTTGTATCAAGGAGATAAACATGTCAAAGTTGCTAAGCTACAGAGTTTGAAAGGAAAGTATGAGATGTTGAAGATGGGAGAAGATGAGAACATATCATCCTTTATGGCTAAGGTGAATGGACTTGTTATGAACATCAGATGTGTCGGTGGAACTTTTGAAGAAGATGAGATTGTTGCTAAAGTGTTGAGATCTTTGTCTCTTGCTTACAAATCTAAAGTTTTTGCTATTGATGAGATCCAAATTGTGACTACTATGACAAAAGACATGCTGGTTGGTAATCTTGCTGCCTTTGAGTTGAGTGAATTTGGAGAGTCACATGGTTTTTTTTTAAGACTGCATTTAAAGCCAATGTATCTAGGAAGTAGAAGTATGATCCAAGAGAGAGTTTATCTAGGGTTTCTAGGTATGAAAGAGAAATGAGAGGGATAGAAGAACATGAAAGAGATTTGGATGAGCTTGAAGCACTTATTGCTAGGAGATTGCCTAAGGGAGCCAGTAAGTATGATGGTAAGTTACCTTTGAAATGTTTCTCTTGTAATAAGATATGACATTTTTCTTCTAGGTGTCTTGAAAGAATATCAAGGTATGATAAGCATGATAAAGTCGAAAGGCATCATAGATCTGATAAGCATGATAAGCCTAACTAGAAGTACAAATATAAGAAGAGATGCTATTATGCTACTGATGAAACTTGTGTGATAGATGAAGAATCCGAGAATGGGAATTGCTACTGATGAAACCTGTGTGATAGATGAAGAATCCGAGAATGGGAATTCAAAGACGAATTTATATTTATTGCTATCAAGAAAGATGATCTGGTACTAGTGCATTCTAGAAGTTGCATTGTTGAGGAGAAATATTTGGCTGCTAAGATTGAAGAGAAAGATGAATGGGTAATTGAAAATGGCTATTCACATCATATGACAGGTGATAAAAGAAGATTTGTGAATATGGAGAGGTATGATGGCGGTATAATGAGATTTGGAGATGATAAAGCTTGTGTGATTCGTGGTAGAGGTTTTATTTCTTTTGATGGTAAACATAATATTGATGATGTCTTATATGTTGAAGGTTTGAAGCATAATCTTTTGAGTGTTGGATAAATGGTTGATAAGAGATATGACTTGTAATTCAATAATGGTAAATACAAGATTCTAAATGCTTTCGGTATAGAGATTGCATCAGGGACTAAGACTAAAGGTAACATCTTTCAATTGAATCCCGATGAGAAAAGTTATTTGATTGCTCAAATAGATGAAAGTTGGTTGTGGCATAGAAGGATGTGTCATGTTAATTTTGACTGCATGATTAAGATAAGTTCTTCTCAAGCTATTAGAGATTTGTATAAAATTGTAAAACCTTCTAATCTAGTATGTAAAGAATGTCAGTTGGGAAAGAAAATGAAGAATTTCATTAAAAAGTAAGTTGTATACATCTAATGGTTTATTGGATCTTGTGCATACTTGTGTGGTCCTACAAGAGTGAGAAGCATGTAGAGTGTGTTAGGATTCCCAAAGATACTGAGAGGGGGGGGGGGTTGAATCAGTATCTTGCCAGTTAACAGATTTTCTAATCTCATTAAACAAATTGCATTCCAAAATAGTGTACCGGTAAACCAGAAATAATGCAGTAAATAAGATCAATAACCATAACATAGAAAGCATACCATAACACAATATTTTTAACGAGGAAACCCAGTGTGGGAAAAACCTCAGTAGGATTTATGACCCACAATATTCACTCACTGGCCAATAAATGAATATTACTTACAATAGGGGTCTGCACATGCAGGAAGGCCAACTGCCTAAAGCTCATTTCTTAATTGTAAAAAGGGAAGTCTCATTGAATTACAAAATGGATTATGCAAATCCAATATCATGTACTACTTTGGTTTAGCATCTTCTATTCCAGGTTTAGTACCAGTTTAAGCTCATACAACTTCCATAAACCTTATTCCAAAATCTACCTTAATAATCGCATGTTTGCATCTGCCTATTACAATCCACTTACTTACACAAATGATCCTACAAGATATCATACTTATATGAGTCTTATTACAATTCTCCTTGTCGGCTTACAAAAAGATTTTACAATTAAATACAAAATATAATAACCAAAATCCTATCGACCAAGGTGTCGGTATTCATCTTTGCCTCTATTGGTAAACTATATGTCGGTGCCTGTGTTTGTTCCTGTGTCGGTGCCTACCAGTGCCATAGGATTGTAAGGTTTCCATCAATGAAAATACCTTCAATCACCTACAATTTATCATTGGAGTGTGCATTTGCCAACAATCTCCCCCTTTGGCATTGATGGCAACACTCATGAGAAAAAGTCAAAATTGTATCCAAAAATGTGTTGTCCAAAAATCTATCAAAACTATGTGCTCCCCCTGAGTAGATGATCTCTTCTGCCAATCATTTTCATTTTTCTCATCCTACTACTCCCCCTTTGGCATCAATGACAAAGGCTATCAATTAATGTCAATTGAGTGTAGTTCTAACCGGTGGGTTACAATCTGATATACATCTGCTAATGCAAAATTCAAGCTGCTAGTGAACCTCTCGCTATCCTTCAATGATGCTTCTATCCTTTGGATAGTATCGGTGAGTATTTGCATTTTCTCTTCCGGTGTCTTAAGTCCTAGAACAAGTGCCTCAGAAATCTCTTTTCTCAAAGAGACGAGGATGTCTAGTTTCAGACCAAGCCTGCATTTGAGTTCCTTAACCTTGTATTTTATTCTTTCCTTTTCCTTTTCCAATTTTTCAAGTTTCTCCTCAAAACCTGCTATCTCTTGCTCTATAACTGATATGGGTTCTGGTGAACCAATGAGATTGTTATCTATATCATTTATTTCCTTTTGTGCTATGCTGATTTCCTTGTCAATATCCACTGTCAAAAGATCAGTCTTGCAGGTGTCTCTGTACAACTCCTTAAATTTCGTTAAAGTTTTGTTTAGTGCTGGTAGAAGGGTGTCAATGTGTTCCGTGCACTTCTTTATTGTCTCTTCAAATAATTTTTCTTTTTCCTTGTTCATTTTCTCACTAAATGTCTCCTCATTAATCTGCTCAGCTGTCAAAATATTGTCGATGATGTACTTAGACAATGTGTCTAGTTGACTCAAAGAATCTTTATTTTCCACATTGCACATGGGTGCAATCAGTTTCAATAAAGGAATAGTGTCATCAATAGCCTTATATGCCTATGCATTAAACTTTGTGATCTTCTTGATGGAATCCAATAATACCTTTGTTACATTTGTCGGTCTGAATTCTGTTAAGGAGGAACCATATGATTGTCCAACTGCCTTAACGATTTGCAATATGTTGGTGTGAGTAACCTCTTTTCTTATGTTGACCTCTAGTAGGTCAGTTTGAGTCTGCATTTATACTAGCAAAGGTTTGGGTTTCTCATCTGTTGCCAATGGCATTGTCTCTGTCTGAACCTTTTCCTCTTCATGTTTCTCAGAATGTACCTCTATCGGTTTTGTCTGATTGTGTCTCAGTGTTAACCACCGATTTTTCTGTATGTACCTCTGAACTGTCTACTGACGATATCTCAATAGATTTATCAGTAGCCAGTTGCTCAGTAGGTTTTTCAGTGTGTACATCAGTGGTATCTGTCTTTCTAGTATCTAGGGGATCAGTTGATTGTTCAGTATGTGTTTCAATCCCAATCTCAACATTTCCAACTGTATCCTCAATATTTGTCTCAACTGCAATGTCCTCAGCCAGTGGCTCAGTTGTCACATCTATCTTCTCAGTTGTTTCCTTATCAACCACAATGTTAACCTCTTGTGTGTCAATATTCATGGTATACAACACCTCTGAATCAGGATTGGTGTCTTCATGTGTTGTCTCTATACTCTCAACATTATCTGTCGCAGGTGGTGTATCAATATTTACAATCGGTGGAGTATCAGAAGAAGGTGGGGGCAAGTTATCTGTTACCTTTATGCTTGGAGGACCACCTACCTTGCCTTTACCTTTATCCTTTTTCTTTTGATAGACTTTGAAAGTCTTTGGTCATTTAAGTTCTTCTTGCTTTTCCTTCTCTACAAAGAAGATATCCCATTTGTCTGTTGTCTCTTTAGTGATCTCATTTACTCTGCCAGCCATTAATGCTACATGTCGGTGACCGGTGGAAAATACAGTCCTGTTAGCTTCACTTATCAGTTCATCAATTTCTTCTGCTGATTTTACTGGGTGAACTGCAAGTAATTTTTCTACCTTAATCTTCTTATCTAGTTCCACAATTGCTGACCTTTTTGCATCTAACCTTCTGTACAAGTCACTAGGTAGATCATCTACAACTTCTATCAAAACTTTCTTATAAACATCTAAGTGTACACTATTTTCTATGCACATAGCCATCAAAGAGATAATCATGGTGGAGGGAAAAGGAGCAAGAATCCCAAATTTCAAATTGGGAAATGGCGGAATTCCTGGGGAAGGCAGATTTCCTAGAGATTGTAGTTTTTTTGGGACCGAAACTGGCAAACAGGCAAGAGGTCAAGCATCTCAAGGGTCAGAAGAGGACAAGGAAAAAGAAAAACTGGGAGAGGATAAATATTCGAACCCCGGGGACCCACATGACAGAGGTAAAGGTAAAAAATGGTCTTCACTCTTTGGAGTAAAGCCGCTGGCTAAATCTGGGCTTCCAGAAGTTACAAATATCTCAGACCCAGCCTCTGGACAAGTTGCTATCTCTGTTCTGGACAAAGTGGTTGATATGACTGTAGCTGGCCTATCCATGACATTAGTGGGATGATTCTCTAGCTTTAGGCCTAACATCGATGATGTTAGGAATTTCAAAAGGAGAAAATGGCTCATAAAAGGTCAAGTGGATGTGGCAGCGCTGCCTAGGGGGTTTTTTACCTTCACTTTTAACTCTGAAGAAGACATGAATAAAGCTCTTTGCGAAGGCCCCTGGATGTTTGGCAAGTCATCCCTGGCTCTTCAGAAATGGGCCCCGAACCTCGCCCTTGACGATTCTTTCTTTGTTTCTGCGCCAGTTTGGATGCATCTCCCGGGTCTCCCGCTGGAATACTGGAATGAGGAAGTTTTCAAGGGTATTGCAAAATCCTTTGGAGAACTCCTGACGATTGACCCGATGACGGTGGCTAAATCATGGTTAGTATTTGCTCGTATCTGCATAAATGTAAATCAAATGACGGATATGCCACAATCCATAGAAATTATATCTAAACTTGGAAAATGGTCCCAAGTTATTGAATATGAATCTCTTCCATTTGCTTGTTTCCACTGCAAAAAATTGGGGCATTGGGCAAAATCATGTTCGCTCAAGAAAAGCAAGGAAAGAAAGATCGATAGCAACATCAAGAACAAAAAGATTTGGCAAACGGTAAAGAAACAAGGAGACCCATCAACTGAGTGTAACCAAAATAAAGATGTAACAGATTTAGCGAATGAAGTCAGGAGGATTGGGAATAGCAGTAATGATAAACAAGATTGTGTCTACTCTAACAACCAACTAGAGAGCTCTAAAGAAGTAGAGAAAGGTATTGAGCTGAACAATAAATTTAATCCAGAGGACCAGAAGGTTGGATCTGTTAGTCAGGAGAAGGAAGAAACCATCCCAGACCAGGAGGCTGGATCTGTTAGTCAGGAGAAGGAAGATACCATTCCAGCCTCATCATTCTCAAAATCAGTTGAGGAAAACTTTAATGAAGCTCAAGACCCCTCTGACATTGAGACCTTATTGCTTTTTTTTAATGGAAGTCCAAAGCCACTTCTATGTAAAACCCTTTCTCAAAGTGTGGATATGCTGGATGGGAATATCTGGATTCTTGGGTCAAGAGAAGGAAAAATGAACAAGGAGGAACCCAATGGAGGAATCTCAACTAGAAGCAAGATCAAGAAAAAGGCAGATGTCGGAAGTTAGAACAAAAAGCAGGGAAGGCCATCCCTAAAACATCAAAGGGAATAGGAAAGCTAGAAGAACCGTGCTGATGGAACATAGTGTTCCATTGAGTCAGCCCTATCCCCAGTTAAAGTATGAAGATAATATCCTGGAACATCATAGGGCTGAACGCCCCTCATAAGCAGGATGTGTTGCGAAACATCATTAGAGATCATAAACCGGATGCGGTCCTTGTACAGGAAACCAAGATGTCTAAGGAAAAAGTTGAAAAGATTAGAATTTTCAAGGAAAATGGGGTCATAGGATCTAACTCGGAGGGAGCTTCTGGAGGAATTGCGATTTTTTGGAACCAAAAAACTATAATTGGTAAGGAAATCATCTCTTCTTTTAATAGGAACTCTATTCAGCATGAGCATATTAAGGACAACTTTGTTTGGGTGTTATCTAATGTATACGCACCTAACACCAAAACCAGGAGAGTTAAATATTGGAACAACCTAGCAGCCGACAGACTTAAGTTTGCTGATGAAAGCTGGATTATTATGGGAGATTTCAATACTCTACTCAAAGAGGAAGAGAAGATGGGAGGTATCCCTTTACAACTTGATGGGAAACAAGACCTTATGGATTTCAAAAATGATCAAGCTCTCATTGATGTGGATCTCCAGGGCATCAATTACACCTGGACCAATAGAAGAACTGGAGCTAATCTGATTCAAGTTAAGCTAGATAGATCTTTAATTTCTCCTGATTGGTTTTCTAAGTATAACTGCTCCCTTGCTTCTGTTATCAAAATTGGGTCTGACCATTACCCCATCTCCTTTACTGCCAACTCTTTTTTGGCCAAGAGAAACTTCCCTTTTAGATTTGAAAAAGCTTAGCTTTCCCATCCTTCTCTGGAAGCTCATATTGCTGAATGGTGGAATTCTGAGGTGGAGGGTATGACTCTTTTTAGAATTGCCAAAAATCTCAACATGCTAAAAGCTAAAATTAAAATTTGGAACAAAGAGATTTTTGGTGACATATTCAAGAGAAAAATTCAAGTCAAAGCTGAAATAAAGGAGGTTCAGGATAGAACCAAGAGGCTAGGTTGTCTGAAGATCTTAAGATGGCCGAAAATGATCTTTTATCCAAATATCACACCATCATTTCCAATGAAGAGACGTTCTGGAGACAAAAATCCAGAGCCTTGTTCCTGAAGGAAGGAGATAAAAACACCCATTTCTTTCACTTAACTGCTCTCAAACATAGGGAAGCTAATAGAATAGCTAGATTATCCTGCAATAAAGGCATCCTAACAGAGGATAGTGATATCAGAAAGGAAGCTCTCGAGCATTTCAGCACCCTGCTGGGAGATGTGGATAGCTTGGATTTCAGCAATCAAAACACCCTTTTGCAAGCTATTCCTTCAATCCTGACGAAAGACGATAGCAACCTTTTATCCTGTATTCCCTCTAATATGAAAATCAAAAAGGTGGTGTTCTCCTTTCAGGGTGATAAATCCCCTAGACCGGACAGCTTCCCTATGTTCTTCCAAATTTTTTGGCACATAGTTGAGGCTGACATCTGCAATGGTGTCAAAGAATTCTTTGGCTTTAGAAGACTCCTTAAGGAACTGAATACCATCTTCATTGTCCTTATCCCAAAGATCCTCGGAGCTGATTCTCTCAACAAGTTTAGACCTATTAGCTTATGTAACTCTGTTTACAAGATTTTATCCAAGGTTTTGACTTCTAGGTTGTTGGAAATTCTTCCTAGGATTATCTCTATCCAGCAGATTGGCTTTGTCCCCGGAAGACAAATTTTGGACTCTATCATATCCGTTCATGAAAATATCCACTCCCTGAAAGTGGCAAATAACCAGGGCTTCTTCCTAAAGTTAGACATGGCTAAAACTTTTGATAGAGTGAATTGGCAGTTTCTCCTTAGGATCATGAAAGTGTTTGGTTTTGGTGACAAAGTTATTCAGCTCTGTTCTCAACTCATGGAAACTTCCTCTTCTATTGTAATTATCAATGGTTCCCTGTCTAGTTTCTTCAAAAGCTCCAGAGGTCTTAGACAGGGAGACCCCATATTCCCTATCCTATTTACTATTCTAGCTAAATGCATGGGCAAATTTATTCTTAAAAATGTGGAAGATGGAAATCTTAAGGGTTTGAAACCTTCTTCCTCTAATGTAGTTTGTTCTCATGAACAATTCATTGATGACTCTATTACCATGGGGGAAGCCACCATTCTGGAAGCTAAAAACATGAAGAATATTCTAAACACTTATGAATCTGCCTCTGGCCAAAAAATCAACTGGGATAAAATTTCTCTATTCTTCATCAATACCCTAGTCCAAAGGCAACTAAGGGTTGGAAGGATTCTTGGCTACAATATTTCTGAGCTTCCCTCTACTTATTTGGGGCTTCCTCTGTGTCTCAATCTCGAGGATTCTTTCTAGAATAAGCTGATAGAAAGACTTAACTTGAAACTTGCTGGGTGGAAAGGGGTTGTCCTTAGTCAAGCGGGCAAAATTACTCTGCTCAAAGCCACTCTCCAAAATCTTCCTATTTATGCTCTTGGCTTGTTCAAAATTCCCTCAAAGTTTGCAAAAGCCATTGAAAGAATCCAAAAAAAGTTCCTTTGGTCAGGGGTGGAAGTCAAAAATAGAATTCCCCTTATTGTCTAGAATAAAATTTGTTCCCCTAAGGCCTCAGGTGGGTTGGGCTTAAGGAACATTGGTTCTATGAATAAAGCTTTATTAGCCAAACAAATATGGAGACTGAAAGGGGAGGAAAGAGAATGGAACTCAATCTCGAAAAACAAATATCTCTATATGCAACCCTCTGAGGAAGAATTCCTTGATAATTCCTTCATTGTTGAAGGATCAGCTATATGGAATGTTGTTCAATCTGCTAAAAGCTAGGCTACTACTGGTAGAACTTGGAACCTTGGGGACGAGAGGAGAATAAGATTTTGGGAAGATAGATGGATTCTGGATAAAGCTCTGGAGGAAATTCCAATCCTTAAAGATTGGAAAGACTGGTTCAAAAGCAGGTTTGGTGAGCTGGTCAGAGATTACTGGAGAAATGGGAACTAGATTAATTTTAGCCAGCAGTGCCCAGGGCTCAAGTTCCTTCAGATAGCTCTCTCTGCTAAAATCCCTAGAGACAACAAAGATGACAGACTGATATGGAGGGAAACCCTGGATGGGAAATATTCAGTTTCCTTAGCTGTGGCAATTCATAATGATCCGGTAGAAGAAATTCCTATATGGGCTAAAGTTTAGAACAAGAAGTTAGTTCCAAAGGTTAATATCTTCTTTTGGATTTTCATCCAAAATAAGGTTTTAACCTTGGACAACCTTCATAAAAGAGAATTTATTTTTCCTAATAGGTGTTCTCTTTGTTGTAGGGAAGAAGAGACGGCTTGCCATATTCTCAATCAATGCACTTTTAGTCAGGATATCTGGAAAATTATCTTGAGCAGGTGGAACCTGAGCTGGGTTTTCCTGAACTCCCTTGGGGATTCCTGGCAACAATGGCAATGCCCTAATTCTAATCCTAAAATTGTGGAGACTTGGAGAATCACTCTACCGATTGTTATATGGAATATCTAGAAAGAGCGTAGCAATAGGATTTTTAGGGATAAAAGGGCTATTCCTGAAGTGGTGGCAGAAAAAAAATTTAGGAGTATTTTTGAATGCCTCTATGGCACTGATCATGGACTTGCCGCTAAAGATGACTTCAAAGACAGGTGGAACCTCTCTACCACTACTACCAACAAGGAAACTGGAAGAGAAGGTCTCGTTTGGTGTTTTCCTCCTCAAGGGTGGATTAAGGCTAACTTTGATGGGGCCTTTAAAGGGAATCCGGGTAAAGCTGGATATGGGGGCATTGTCAGGAATTTTGCTGGAAGTTGTTTAAAGGCGGTGGCTGGTCCTCTAGGGAATATAACTAGCCATTTTGTCGAAGCCTCTGCCGCCCTGAACACCTTAATTTTAGCCAAAAGAATTAATTATGATAAATTATGGCTTGAGGGAGATTCACTTAATATTATTAAGTGTCTAGAGGGGGAGTCGGAGCCTTCTTGGTCAATTGAAAATATCATCATGAAAGCTAGGGAGATCATTGCAAGTTTTAAAGAAATTATTATTCAACATGTCTTCAAAGAGCAAAATAGTGTAGCGGATTGTTTAGCGAATATAGGAGTTAACTCTAACTCCCAATCGATTTGGCACGAGGAGGATCTCAATCTAAACATTAAAGAGCTCCTTAGAAAGGATCGTTATATGGGGAGAGAAGGACAGTTTAATCATGACAGGTAAAAAGAATTATTTATGCCTTGTTGGAAAGGTCATCATTACTTGGAAAAGCGATAGATCTCCAACAATCGCTAATAATTTTCTGCACGCTTTGTGGGTAACCCGGTTCAAAATCTCAAGCAACTTTGGGAAAGAAGGAATTAGTTTGCAGAGAAATAGAGCAGATAGCTTGAATTCGAAGATGGGAGGTGACCTGAGGTGGGAGGAACCAGACAATACGTTGACTTGGAAAGCGATACTGAAAGTCTGGGCAAAACTAGAAAACGGCTCTCTCACCAGCTTCATGGAGAAGCTCGTGGACTATGACAAAGGTAGGGTCAACCTCGCCATTTCCAAGATTTCTAAAAACTGGTCTAATGGCTCTTTTAAAATCTATGGAGTTAAGTTTAAGCTAGACGCTGGGCTCATATCTACTATAACTGGAATGCCCCACACTAGGCTTAATTTCTTTCGAGACCTTAAAGTCTCCAACAATGCAGTCAATCTATTCCTGTGGAAAGAGAAAGAAAGGGTTAAAATCGGCAAAGCTACTGGGGGCTACTAAGAAGCTGCAAACATCAAGAAACTATGGGGTTGGGTTCTGAATGCAATTATGGAATACATCATGGTTGAAGGCCATTTCTCCAGGGCCCACACCTACCATTTCATTCTCTTAAACCATTTCAGACACGAAAAAAAGGTATCCCTGCCCTACTACCTTTTTAGGTCACTCTCCAGGTCCCTCAATAAACATAGGAATAACCCTTCCAACCCGATTCTCCACTGCGGGCTTTTGCTGCTCATCTATGAGCATTGCAAAACCCTCGCCTTGCTGGAAAATAAGAGGATTTATGCCTCTCTGGGTAAGAGAAAGATGGAAGAAGGAGACTCCAGCAAGGAGAAGGCGTCCTCTAGTAAAAAAAGGAAAAGTGCCCCTAGGTTGGAAATAGAGGAAATTGAAAAGGTAAGCAACGGAATGGAAATGGACGACTCCAATGGTGAAGACAGCTGGAAAGATGAGGAGCTGGGTAATGAGGAAGAAAGTGGTGATAATGAGCCTGGTCATGAAAGCCCTATCCTCAGTGATTGCCGTGGTAAGGACAACAACCATCCGATGGAGGAAGTGGATTTCAAAAATAACAAGGAAACTGATGAATTCCGAGAGGGAAACGAACAAAGATTTTGAGAAGGAACAGACTAAAGATAGGGTTGGCGAGGATAAGGAAAGTGCGGGTAAAGGGCTAATCTTGGATAACCTCAAGAAACTCTCTGAGGCGAGAATGGATTACGATAGATGGACCTATGAGCTCTTGAAGAACCTGGAAAAAAGGGGAAAAATATGGATGAGAAGAGGGAGGATGAAAACAAAGAGAAGATAAATTGGAAGCAGAATAAGGAGGATAAGGTTAAATCACTGGAAGATGGGAAGGAAGCGATGAAAAATCTTATGGGCATTATTCCAAGTTTCCTTTTTGCTATCATTAAAAACCTGGAGGATGTTGCTAAGGTCTCTGATCAAATTTGCTCTCCAAAACTGGTTGTGGACCTTGACTTGGATCAAGAGACCATCCAGACTGGTAGCAGTGATGCTACTTCGGTGGGCGGCATTGTGAAGAGGACTAGGGCTAGTGTCAAGAAAGCTGTGGCTGCTACTGCAAAGGATCCCCCCAATCTTAGGGATAACATCAAAGAGTTGCACGAAATTAGCAACACTCTGGCAAAAGCTCTAGAAAAAATCAACTAGTTTCTCTTCCGGACTCTGGATGGCCTGCTGGCTTTGGGAGGCTTTTTCTGGTTTTCTTTGGTTTTCTGCTGGTTTTTCATTGGTCTATTCTTTTTTATTTCTCGTTACTTATGTTGTTTAAGTTCTGCTTGTAAAGGGTTTTGGGGCCCCTTCAAAACCTGCTTTTACCTTAATCAAAAACACTATTTTCTATGCTTTCCTTTTCTTCATTAGTGAAAGTGTTATACAACTTGCTAACATTTGACAAGTTACCATCTTCAGTTATTTCATTCAAAACTTGTTTTTCCTTTTTCTTCCTTGGGGTCATTTTCCTTGCCGGAGGCCTTACTGCCTGTTGTTTCTGTCTTGTTCTCTTTGGTGTAGGAGTGGGTACTAGTGAAGGTTTCCTTTTCCTTTCTACTCTCTGAAACTCTGTCGGTATTTCACTGTCAAAGGAGGTACCTATCGGTGAAAGATGTGTTTCTAGTTGTAATACTTCCAAGTCACTCTCCTTAATACCAGTATTATTCAATATATCTTCCTTGATTACCTTTGCCTATCTTGTTACTTTTCTAATTGTTTGTTCTATTTTCTTTATTCATTTATGTGATTGGACTTTGCTTTCAATAGTTTCAACACTACCAAATATTTCTTTTGTTGGTTCTCTAGGGGCTTCTAGAAGGGCTTTTGCAAAGTTTCTATTATGTTCTCATCAGCCTCATAACCCATCTTTGTAACCCAAACTGTCCTCGAAATCACTGCCTCCATCCATATTTCATCCTTCTTTATAACAAAACATATCTCTTTTTGATATTTATCAACTATGGATTGAGATAGTCTTTCCCTAATTTTCATTCTAGCCTTAAGTGCCTGAAAGTGTTCAATTATGTTCTTCTCCATGTCATCTCCCATGTTATAAAGAATATCCAAAATTTGTTTTCCTACCGGTATGTCAAATCCAAAATCCTTTCTCCCAATACCGGGAACTTCCTTGGTGATATACAACAATAGACATACAAGTAAGTTGCCAAATCTGAATGTGCCTTTCTTGTCACCCTTAAGTTTCTTCAGTTTGTCTATTAGCTCATCTTTTAACCATTCACATATGTTAATCTTTGCATTACTATTTACTAAGTCATAAGCACTCTTGATACGTAAACTAGAAATAGAGTATAATCTACTGGCATGTGTAGCTTTGTATCCAAGAATCATGCTAATGAATCTTATAACATTGATATCCTTTACATCATTGACTCTTTGGGATCTCTTGTCATAGGTTGCACCGGTTAGGGTCATTACAGTGTCATTTGGAACCTTTTTAGTCTTGTTAGGCCTGCTACCGGTGGAAGGTAAGCCTATCACTGGCCTAACTGCTTCTTTTGTTCTTATGAATGGAATCTAGCCAAAAGAACTCCCCATGAACTCTGCTCAATACAATCCTTATAACCTCTTTGGGAAAATCAGGAATGCTAAGTATCTCCACAAAACCTAGGGTTTCAATTATCTTGTGTTCCAGTTTTACATTACCATTTTCATCACATATTACTGTCTTATACATGTTTATAATCTCATCAACACCTAGTTCTTCAATATGACAATGTATGTAAATTCTAGGATCCTTAGCATATGCAACTCCTTTGGGTATTTTAGAAAATTCTCCTAGGTTATCATCCTTCTTCGCTACTTCAAGAATGATTTTAAATACGGGCCTAGGGCATTTAATCACTTCAATTACTATAGGGTTTGCAATGAATTCAGGTGCAGAGGAGGAAGCCATTGTACAAATACCTTAATCTACCTTTAGGTTTGAATGCTTGAATGATTTAATTCACTTTTCGCTGTGGATGCCTTCGCTCAGGTTTTTCATGCTCTAAGGAAATTTGAATGCTCGGTGAGTGAAAAAGAGTGAAAAACACTTGCTTTATAATGTCATTTTCTTCAACTACCACATTAAATGCTTGTTGGTTAAGTGAAACTTAACACATCTACCGGTAAAGAAGCAATTCAACTTCTCACCATCAACCGAGGGTAAAATAGCATGTTTTTCAATTTGTTGCCATACCCCCAAAAGGATTTCTTTTCAATTAGATGAAGAATCTCCTGTCGGTGGAGTGATACTCTGCTCTACCGGTGAAGGAATAGCTTCATTGACATTTTGATCTGACTTTCTAATCCATTGTTTTGAGAATTCTTGCTTTACTTCTTCAACCTTCTCTTTACCTTTCAAACTGGGTCCTTTGTTATTTGCTGGTGATGCCTGACTTCTACAAAATTTTGCAATATGTCCAACCTTGTTACAAGCATAACAAGTCACATTATTTTTTTGAATAGCTTTTCCATATCCTATGCCGGTATGTGTTCTGAATTGATTAGATAAGTGTCCAAATCTTCCACAAACATAACATCTTACATTCATTCTGTAGTTTTATGAATTATGACCAATTTTGTTGCATTTGGAACATTGACCAATGGGTGCATTGGTGTTCTGATAGTTTCTAGATCTACACTGATTTTCTCTATGACCATACTTGTTATAGTTAAAACATTTCCCATTAAATTTGTAGGCATTAAGTTGTCTTACCTGTTTATTGTGATCATGATTGTTTGTAGTACTAGAGCTTTCACCAACTTCAAAGCCGAGACCATTAGTATCTCCATTAGGTTTTTGATTTTTCAGCATGTCATCAAGTTCTTTTGAGCTTTTCTTGAATTTCTCCTTGTGTTGATTTGCAGTAGCCAACTCATTTTCTAAGAAATCTTTTTGTCTCATGAGTTCAGTTTTATCATGCTCCAAGTGAATTATATCTGTCTTCAACAAATCATTTTCATGACTGAGTCTTAGATTTTCATTTCTAGCATCATTGATTCTCCTAGTCAAGTCATCTTCATTCTTCTTTCGGTCTTCAATGTCTTTACAAAACCTCATAGTCATATCTTGCATCTCATTCCTCAAGGTCATGTTTTCTTACTTCATCTTGCTTACAAGATCATTAAGAGTTTCTTTTTGATCATCATCACTTTGTATCTTCTCATGAAGTTCTCTTCTTTTGTTCCTAGCAATAGTGATATTTTCTTGAAGTCCTTGAATGATTTCCTATGCAACCTTCAGATCATCTTCAAGTTTCATATTTGTCAACTTTTCTGCATCATAATCTGCAAGAGTTGTTTCCAATTGCTTTCTCAAGTTTTCCATCTGTACCACTGTCAGAATCTTCCTCAACTTGTTAAGCTTTTGAAAATAGAGGACCGAGCTCTGATACCAATTGTTAGGACTCCCAAAGATACTGAGAGGGGGGGGTGAATCAGTATCTTGTCGGTTAACAAATTTTCTAATCTTATTAAACAAATTGCATTCCAAAATAGTGTACTGGTAAACCAGAAATAATGTAGTAAATAAGATCAATAACCATAACATAGAAAGCATACCATAACACAATATTTTTAATGAGGAAACCCAGTGTGGGAAAAACCTTGATGGGATTTGTGACCCATAATATTCACTCACTGGCCAATAAATGAATATTACTTACAATAGGGGCCTGCACATGCAGGAAGGCCAACTACCTAAAGCTCACTGCTTAATTACAAAAAGGGAAGTCTCACTGACTTACAAAATGGATTATGCAAATCCAATATCATGTACTACTTCGGTTCAACATCGTCTATGTCAGGTTCAGTACCGGTTTAAGCTCATACAACTTCCATAAACCTTATTCCAAAATCTGCCTTAATATTTGCATGTTCGTATCTGCCTATTACAATCCACTTACTTACACAAATGATCCTACAAGATCACATACTTATATGAGTCTTATTACAATTCGCCTTGTCGGCTTACAAAAATATTTTACAATTAAATACAAAATATAATAACCAAAATCCTACCGGCCAAGGTGTTGGTATTCATCTTTGTCGCTGCCCGTAAACTATCTATCAGTGTCGGTGTTTGTGCCTACCAGTGCCATAGGATTGTAAGGTTGTCATCAATAACAATACCTTCAATCACCTACAATTGCTCATTGGAGTGTGCATTTGCCAACAGGGTGATAGATATCTCATGTTGTTGATTGATGATTATTCTAGAATGATGTGGGTTACTTTTCTAAGGGAGAAATCAAAAGTGTTGGAGAAATTCAAGATATTGAAAGATAAGGTAGAGACAAAGACAGGGTTGAAGCTAAAGTGTTTGAGATCTGACAGAGGAGGAGAATTCACATCTGATGAGTTTGATTCATTTTGTGAGAAGAATGGAATTAGAAGATAGTTATCTGCTCCTAGAACCCCTCAGCAAAACATAACTATTTTGGATGCTACTAGGACTATGCTGATTGAAGGAAATGTTCCACAAACCATTTGGAGAGAAGCTATTAGCACTGTTGTTTACACATTCAATTGGGTGCATATAAAAGGTGATTCCGGTAAGACACCTTATGAGCTATGGTTTGGTCATGTTCGTATAGTTAGATATTTCAGAGTTTTTGGAAGCAAATGTTATATAAAAAGAGATGAGGATATAGGGAATTTTAATGCAAGATGTGATGAAGGAATCTTCTTGGGCTATTCTACTAAGAGAAAGGCCTACCGGTGTTACAATAAGGGATTGAAGAAGATAGTGGAAAGTGCAAATGTCAAGGTTGATGAGTGTCATGGAAAGAAGATCAGAGTATGTGGATATGAGATTGATGATTTGGATGTTATTCCAAAGCATGTGTAGACTAAGATCCTAAAGCAGAATGATCTTGTAGAGATAGCTAATCCGAATACTACTACTGCCAGTGAAGAAGTTCAAGAAATTGAAAATCAAAATAATCTTCGAGGTATGTGAAATTGAATCATTCATAAAATCAAATTATTGGTGACAAAAATAAATGTGGAGTGACTAGGAGAAGGATTGCTAATGAAGAGATATGTTTTCTTTCCAAGATTGAACCTAAAGATGTTGCAGAAGCATGTAAAGATGAGAATTGGATAAAATTTATGGAATTAGAGTTGAATCAGATTGAGAAGAATAAAACATGGGAGACTGTTCCGAGACTTAAAGACAAGAATGTGATTGGCACTAAATGGGTGGTTTGGAATAAATTGAATCAAAGCTGGTGAAGTGGTTAGAAACAAAGAAAGATTGGTATGCAAGGGATATTCACAGATGGAAGGATTTGACTATGAGGAGACTTTTTCTCTAGTAGCTAGAATTATAATTGTTAGATTACTTCTTGCATATGTTGCTTACATGAATTTCAAGGTATATCAGATGGATGCTAAGTTAGCCTTTTTGAATGGTGATTTGGAAGAGGAAGTCTACATTGAGAAACTAGATGAGTTTTCATTATTAGATGAAGGAGACCTGATATGCAAATTGAAGAAAGCATTGTATGGATTGAAGCAATCCCCTAGAGCCCGATATGCTAGATTGGACAGGTGTTTGATGAAGTTGGGATTCTATAAAGGTACTGCTGATAGTAATTTATACTTTGAAGTTGATAATGATAACATTTTGATTGTTGAAGTTTTTGTTGATGACATTATTTTTGGAGATGATGATTTGAGTTATTGTGATAAAAATCTTGTTGTTATTGTGCTTAACTATATTCTTGTTGTAGTTGATCAGATTTGTAGTTGTGCTTAAATTGTTTAATCCGGTGAAAACCGATTCACCACCCCATCTCAGTTTTCCTTCATTGTTGTTGCCAACATAAGAGACAACTTTTGGGAGGAGAAAAGGTGTCCATTTGGGGATTTGAATAGTCACTGCAAGCTAGAGAGCACTCAAAATGTGTAAAGGGGTTTTGGGTTTGGCTCCCATGAGGAGTCATTTGAAGAGTTGTTTATTATTTTCTTATGTCTATTGGCTATTTATTATCCAAGGCATGATATTTTGCGACTTGTTTTGGCCCCTTGTTTTGTAAAAACAATAGTGGCTTTTCCTCTCCCATTTGGCTATAAATTGGAGCCAAGGAATAGTTGTTTAATGATTAGTTGATCATAGTTTCTTTGAGGTTTCAAAGTAGCTTAAGATCAGTTGGAGAAGTGTATTATTGTGGCATTCTCTTTTTTAAAGAATAATAATATACTTGCCCTCATTCTCTAGCGAATTTTTTTTCCTGAAAGGGTTTTTCCACATAAATCCAGTGCCTCATTTGGTATGGATATTTTTATATTTATGTTGAATGGCATAATCACATGTTCATTTTAGATTTTGTAATATTTTTAATATTTGTAATCACATAAGAAATTTAATGATCCCTGTCACCAAGCAATCTCACATCAACAAAAATATTTCCTTTCTTACATTTCGGTTTGTAGCTATCATAGTGGTAGGCCAACATTGGGGCAAAGAATACAAAATATTTAATGCTTTATGATGAATTTCAGGTTGGTCTATACGTGTCAATCCGTGGCATAAACTTGCGAAATATGTCATGGCTATTTGCACAAGGGTTGCAGGCAGTGAGATGAGTGGGGATGAAGTGCAACTAGAAAACAAAACCTATTGCAAATTGAAATAAAACTGACGAAAGGAACTTTCACTTCTTGGCGACAGGATCTGTTCTATTCTTTTCATGTGACATAAACTGTGCAGAAATTACCACAAACTCTGAAACATTTAGATCACACAATAAAATATAAAACATGGAAACCAATTGGAATTAAATACCAACTGCAAAAATTACTATATCTATTTCTAACGTTTAACCAATCCAAACAATATTGAAAAAATAAAAACACACTTGCAGAAATAAAGTATTTACATTCGTCCAGTAGCTGAAGAGTGGGCGTCCTTCCTCCAAATTGCCAGATGAAGAAAATAATCAAAGAACTTTCGAGTTCAACTCAGAATAGTAATATTAAATTTTTGAATAATACAATTTCATATATTCTTCCTCATAAATCTACGTACACTATATTATGCTCACACCAATATATATCTTGTAGCTTATATTACGCTACTTATATATATGTTGCCTTATAACCAGTATGTATAGAAATCGAGTATTTGTTTTGACCACAACAAACAATCTATATAATATAATGACCCACGTAAAACCTCTGCAGTAGCCAATAAATAAAAACAGATTTGTTATAACAAGTAGAAATAGAGACATGAATAGTTGCATTCTTTTTCCAACTATGCAACCACTGCTGGAAACCAATAAAACTGAGGGGGGGGGGGTGTGAATCAGTGTTATACCGGAATGATAATTTCAAGCCTTATTAAAACATGCATACACCAACCGGTATACCGGTACATACATAATTGAAAGAAGTAAAGCAACTAATAAGACAATCACATAAATGAGAACCATAACACAGATTTATACGTGGAAAACCTCAAAGAGGAAAACCCGCGGTCGGATTTGTGACCCACAATATCAATCCACTGGCCATATGAAGAGATATTATAAAATATGAGGGGCCTGCACTTGCAGGAAGGCTTACAGCCTAGTGCACACTGCTCAATCACAAAAGGAGCCTCATTGACTACATAAATTCCAGACTATAATCTAGATAAGTGTGAACTGCTAAGATAGCATCTTCTATGTCAGTATACAGTTCCGGTTTAAGCTCTATTTGTTCCGGTCTGAAACCCTAAACCCTTTACCAGAATAACCCTTACATGAATTTCCTCCCATACATGATCTCTTTGATATATTTCACATCATATTACATTCACATATCCATAATCTTCTATCATATGTCTCTTCTCTCTCTATTTCCAAAATGATCTATCAAACTGTCCTATATATCGTATAAAAATTTACATGCCTTATGTCGACTTACAAAAATATTTACAATATCAAATTACATGTTGGCCAGATAACATAAATGCGTAAACATTAAAATAAATTGTCAATGTCAAATTCAGGATATGTCAGCCTCCAATACCAATAACCTTTACTAAACCATGTTGGCTTGTATTTTCAGTAACCAAAGAAATCCTCCTATCATGCCAGTGCCGGTGTTGGTGAAGTATCTGTGAAGTGCCTGCCAGTATACCATAGAACCAAAACATGAAGCCATAACACAATACCATGTTTCCATCAATGAAAACATAGTGAAACCAACCAATTGAGTGCCAATTGCCAACAGGGTGGCTGCAAGAAGTTGAGTCCCACTTTTGGGCAAAAAGTGGAAGTGTTTTCTCTGTTAATTTTTTTGGTTGATTGATATCAAAATTTGATGCACTTAGAGATTGAATCAAAAAACTTCAGTAATAGAAAATGTAGTGCTTAGAGTCTACTTTTCAAATATATAATTAATTTTAATACCCACATGCTAGAAATCCATTTTAAGTAGGCATGTTTAAAAACCAGTTTTTCAAAATGCCTGTTTCAGGACCATACCACACGTGTATGACCATCCTTTTTTGATGCAAATAAATGAATTTTTGCAAATCCTTCTAGGAAATGATACCTAAGACACCAAATATTGATGAGAATATTTTTTCTTATTTTTTTATTGAATATATTTTTTTTTATTAATTTTTAACTAACAATAAAGTAGATTTTCAAAACATCAGGTGTACGACCACCATAATTTGATGAAAATTTCATATTTTTCAAAAAAAAATTAATATTCAAAAGAATTGTATGTAGATTGATGTCATATAATTAATTTTTCTAAAATCCTAAAAACAAAAAAGTTATTAAAGTTTTAGTGAACCTTGGTATTTTAGGTTTAGGTTCCACTTTTGATTAATAAATAATACAAAAATAGTAAAAAATAATCTTATCACTATGAAATTTACATTTCTGAAATTAGGATGTTGAAAACTCTAATGGGTTTTTGTTTCGTCAAAAAAATCAATCAGAAAGACCCTCAAAAAATTAGGCCAAGGTAGAAATCTGAAGTCGTTTTACCTTAGTCATTTTTTTGGAGGTCCAAGCATAAGCTTGGTGGGACCAAGCCTATCCCGAAGAAAAAATAAATGCTAAGGGTTGTTTCCTACCCCTAATTTTTACAAACGGGTGCCCATTTTTTAAATTCAAAAAATGGACGCCCATTTCACTTTGTACTGTTGAAAGCGAAACGGTCGCCCATTTTTAAAAATAGGCATTCGATTATAAAACAGGCACCCGTTTCATTAAATAACGGGCGCCCATTTCTAACAAGATCCATTGGGCCAGAATCTAGCCCATAAGCACAAATCCCAATGATTGAATGATTTTTCAATCATTGCCTGACAGGTACGATCTGCAAAGAGAATGTTTTGATTAATCATTCTCTTTGTTTGTCTTATTGTCGATTTGGTAAGGAGATCGATTCAAATTCAAAATCTGGTGTAGTCATGGAATCAAATCAATGCAGGAAGAGGCAAAGGAAGGTTCTGACAACTGAGGAGATTGTAGCAAATAGGGAGAAGGAGGCAATGCGTCAACGAGAGAGAAGATCAAGAATGAGACAAGGAGCTTCAAGTTCCACAATCATTTCAGAAGAGGAGAACATCAATGAGACCATAAATGCTGACGAAGGAAACACAATAGAACCATTTAATTTAGGTGCATCTTCTAATCCATTATTGTTTACATGTATGTCTTCACAGCCCTATGTGTTTTCTCATGAAGAAATTGGTGATTTAGTAGAAGCAGGTTACTTATTAAATGAAATGCCAATTGAAAACCAAACCCCAAATGAAATTAGAACTCAAGTTGAAACTAAAATTGAAATCCAAATTGAAACCCCAAATGAAACTAGATCTCAACTTGAAACTGAAATTGAAACTAAATTTGAAACTCCAAATGAAATTGAAAATCCACCTGCAACTAAAACTAATAATGTGTATGTAGACATGGAAACACCAATTGAAAATGAAACATGTTTGAATGATAATCAAATGAATGAAAATTTTGAAATTAAAAGTGATGTACTAGACAACCTTCCTAGCTTGGTTTCATGGAGACAGATTAGGACACATGCAAATAGATTGTTTAGACATTTTTTTTTATAATAAGAAATTCGGGTTTCAATGTCAATTAATGGTACAACTAATTAAAATTACTAAAACGCGAAGTGATGAAGAAGTTAGGCTTTTATGTCAAACCAAGAAGAAGGACGAGTCTTTAAAACAAGTTGTATCGACTGTTGCTAGCGCCTTTGATACAATTGGAAAGAAAAGTTTTTCGAAAGATAAAAATACGACACGATGGGCAATAACAACAACTTTAGTAAGCCAAACAACTTCTAATAAAAGAATGATGAGTAACATAAGTGGATATCTTAATATTCATCGCAAAACTTTGTCAAGAGTTGTAAAAAGAAGAGTTAATTTTGAAAGTGATCCGGCAAAAAAATTGTGGACTTTTAGTGGTAGACTACCAAGGTTTGATATGAAACTTACTGGTGAAGTCAAAAATTTGATCAAAAAATTCTGGCACGATAATACGAGAGTATCACCTAATGTTAGAGATGTTCTTAAATTAAGAGTTGGGTCAAAAATTTGTGATCCACATCCAAAACACCTATTGGACATGACTCAAACTAAATTGTACAAAAGAAAATTTGGATGATAAGGTATTGACTATTAGCATTTGTCAAAGGTCTTTTGAAAAGTGTAAGCCTTGGTATGCTTGAATTAACAAGGAAAGAGTCACATGTTGTTGCAAAACTCATGTTCAATTTCGCTACCATTATGATGTATTTTGATATATACGTGTTACCATGCATAGTAATGGAATGTTCCAAGAATGTGGTATAAATATACCACCTAAAACTATAAAGGAGTTTCTATCAAGTTTGTTTTGCAACCCACTAAATGAGCAAAATTTTCTTTTCAATGCATGTGTTTCCGGTGTATGTGATATATGTGGCAATCTTGCATTGTTTGATGAATGTTTGCATGAAAATCTTTCAAATGATTTTGGACAACAATTAGTTGATGTTAAAAGATTTAAAACTATTGACTATCTACTGAAGGATGGAAAGGTTGGAAAACGATGCGATCTAATCACTGAAAAAGTTAGTGTTCATGCATTTATGAATGAATTTACGAGTAACATCGTACCTAAATATGTTAAACACACTCAAAATGCTAGATGGCTCAATGGTTAGTTTTGAATATGTAAGGATACATTTCTTGTTGGTAGTATACTTTCGGTTGTTGAATTTGCAGAGAACTACACACTTGCACCACAAGATGAGGTCCAATCACAATACCATAATTGAGTGCAAGTATCATTTTTTGTCCATATTGTCTATAGGCATGCACCAGATAGTACAGAAGAGGATCACAAAATTTTGAGAGAGTACCATTTCTATATGAGTGATAATAAATTATACTCATCTGAGTTTGTCCAGTATTGCTTCAAAACCTTTTTTTAGAATTTGAGGGAGAGATAAATTCAGATGACACAACATCTAATATGGTTTGATAATTGCATAGGGCAATTCAAGAATGCTAGAATGTTTTATTGGTTGAGTAGGATTCATAAGAAAACTAATATCAAACACATGTGGAGTTTTTCGAGGTTGGACACGGGAAAGGAGAACATGACGGTGCCGGTGGATGTGTTAAGAGAGCCCTTTGCAGAGAGCAACTAAAATTCGAGGAAAAGGCTAATTTTAAAAATGCAAGTGCAATTGTGGATTGGTGTAGTGCAAATTTATCCACAGGATCAAGTCAGAACTCTACAATTAGACGTTTCTTCTGGCTAGTTAAAGAGGATAATATCCTTCCAAGATATGATTGTGATACAATCAATGGGTCAACTAGATGGCATTCATTTAAGAGTTCTAATTCTAACACTTGGACTATATGGACTAGAGAGATTGCATGTTTTTGTCAATTTTGTGTTGTAGGTGAATGGGAAGAATGTGAGAATATGGAATGGGTTGAAGAATGGCAACACAAATCCTTAACGCCTTGTGAGACACAATATGAAGATGTTAGAAGAAATGAAGACCCAGATCATGCATTTGCATCAGAAGATTATGATCGTGTTTTAGACCTCATACAACGTGGTAATTTAATTCAATTTCTTGTTTATAACTTTAAATTATATATTTTTATGTATTGTAATATAATTTATGATTGTATTTGAATTCTAAATTCTAACAAGTTTTATTTCTACATGTACTTAAATTTGTTTTCTAGGACATGTGTATGTTGTTGTTGCACCTAAGGATAATGATGAGTGGGTTGAGTATTGGCTAGCTAGATATGTAGAACCTAAGAAAAAGTTGATATGTGATCAAGTAGATGATGATGGTTTTCAGTATCCCAGTTGGGTCTGTTGTGGTAGTTGGCACATGGCTACGCAAATACTTAACAAGAAGGAATGGCTTACCATCTTATGAAGACTACCAATCAGAAAAGAATATTATACACTATTCTGATTTGGTGGTGGCAACAAACATCAAATTAGAAAGATACAAAGTTAGACCTGCTAATAAGGTATTGTGGATACTTTCAGTAGAAGAGAATGAGGCAATCATAGATGCATTGCAGAAGAGAGAGGATGCAAATGGTACATTAGGTTGAATCAAATTTATATGCATGTAAGTTTGTGTTACTTGTTGAACTCTTTTAAATTTAATCATGATAATTGTTTTTCTTTGTCCCTTTAACATTGTATTTGTCTACATTTGATACAATTTTGGTTTCATAAACAACATTGTATTAGTTATCTTCTTCTTAATGTTATTTTGTGCACATTGTAATTGTATTACAATTGAATTCTAATTTTTTATGATATATTTATTTTATTGTAATCTCTTCATAGATTAATTGTAAGTTCAAAGATATAATTAAGTCTAAAATATAATTATCGGTTCAAAGATAAGGTTTATTCATAGTCATATAAGAACTATCACTATTCCTTCTACCATTCCTCATTATCATTGTATGACAACTCTATATTTATAGTGTGATTTTATATTTTACTACCATTCTATTGCGTCCTATCTCTCATTCTCTTTAGCCATCCTCCATTCTATCCATTTTTTTCATACCACTACTATCCGCACCTATACACCTTCAATACACTAGTAAAGTAGTGTGATCAACTTAAGAGGAAAGTGGCTACTATGTTTGTAGCTCTTACTCTATTGCACATTTTGCATTCGAGGTTGTTACACACTCATTTCCCAATGGCTTTGTTACAGCTATATAAATGAAATATTATGGAAAAGGAGGTCACAATGTTCACCTACCATCTTTCAATGATAAATGTGATAGTTCTGATACTTAATGTTAAGTACAGATGCCAAGCTAACAAGATGAGAGTGGGGGGGGGGGGGGCGGGGGGTGAATCATACAAACTTAATCTTCCATAAAAACAAAAAATTCAACCTCGGTAACATATACTTCAATAATATAACCAAAACTACTAAACATGCAAACTCAAAAGCATATAAACATCATAACACTCATAACACCAGATTTAATGTGGAAACCCAAACAGGGAAAAACCACTATGGGATTTCAGACCCACTAAGAAATATACTCTTCTAGAGTATGCTCGGTTAAAAGCAAATCATGTTAAAGATTACAAACACATTGCTAGATTTGACCCGGTTAAGGGATTTCCCTTGGATTTGTTAGGATCTTCACCTTGTTAGAACTGACCTTGTTAAAGGATTTCAAACACTCAATCAAAATGTCACCTTGCTAGAGGGTTTACAAATAAGAGTGTTAAGTCCACTCGGTTAAGATATTTTTTGTCACTTCACAAAATAACAGTAATAAAAAATCTATCTACAACTTCACATCCAAAATGCTAAAGCAGATTCTTATTTTCTCAATACAATAGGACTTATCTTGTCCATCTGCTGGGCTCTATACTCTATTATTCAAAATAGGTCTTCAAGCTTCAGTGCTTGGTAATCACTATGTAGCATCCCTGTGCATACACTTGCCCACATACATTGTTTATCAACAGTTCCTTATTTATAAACAATTCGTCAACCGCTTAATCTCCTTGATCACATTTCCCATGATCAATCATAGCCATCAGATCTTCAAACTTTGACCAGGTTCAATGTATCCTTCAATCTAAAAGCATTTTATACTGCCTTGGAACTTGTGCTACGGTATTGCGGTTCAATCTGAGCTATAGATCTTCCTGCCGATTTTCCTTTACCATAGATTCTTTAACAAACTTCATGCATGACATACCAATCATTTAATCAATTCCAGCTCATGAACTTCCTTCATTGAATAATGTTTTTATTCATTCAATGCATTCTGTTATTACTCGGTTGCAACTCAGTAGATACTAAACTTCACTCGGTAGACATTCTACCTTCATTAACCGATAGCGATAACCTTAGGGTTTACCGACTAGGTTCCTTAGGGTTTATTGACTAGGTTCTTTGCTCGGTAACATAGTATAGTATTAACCTTACAATCAACAACATATGTAGGATATCAAAACAATCTAAACATCAGGATCTCATCATTGTCTAACTCGGTAATAGTTGCCCATTGAATAACTTATTCCTCCCCTTATTCATCACATTCTTTATGTGCCTTTTACCGATATCTTTATACTCATCAAATCATACTTCTTAAGATATGGCAACATCATACTGAATTAGAAAATCAATTTCTTGACATCAATGACAAAAAAATAATATTAAGATGGTAAACATCCTTAATCAGTTATATCCATATTCATCAACAACCATCTCAATATCCTTATTGAAATGCCAACAATCTGCCCTTGTCTGTTATAATGCCAACAATCTCCCCCTTTGGCATTGATGGCAAAACCAATTGATTTGACCTATTCGATTTGGATTGCTATGAGATTCTGAAATGCTCTCCCCCTATCATCAGTCTTCTCCCCTTTTCTTCAGTCTTCTCCCCCTTTGACAACAATGCCAAAAAGTAAAGAACTAAAACATAATTGCTTCCTATATGAAGTGATTTCCTGCTATTATTTGTCAACTTAGTCTTGGTTAGAGCATTTTGTCTTCAATTCTTGTTCCCTATATTTGTTTCTTGCACACCTTTAGAAAACATCCTAAAGTGTGTAAACAAGCATCAATCCACACATAATATTTTGTAGATTCATCGAATTGATGTTTTCACTGAACTCGGTCAGTGAATGGAAGATAGGGGTAGGACCCTTAACTTACTTCTGAGATACTCAAAAGTGTCCCTTGGTAGTGGCTTGGTAAAGATATATGTTATTTGTTCCTTTGTGCTAACATACTCCAACACCACTTTCTTCTCTTGAGCTTCTTCTCTAAGATAATGATATTTGATAGAGATGTGTTTTGTCTTAGAGTGCATAACAAGATTCTTTGAAATGTTAATGGCACTAGTATTGTCAAAGAATATAGTTACTAGCTTGGTAACTTTCTCATTTATACCTTCCAATAGTTGTTTGATCCATGCTATGTTGATACAATTTAATGCTGCAACAACATATTCAACTTCTGTTGTTGACTGTGAAACACATCCTTGTTTCTTGCTAAACCAACTCACTAGTCTTTCTCCTAATAAGAAAGCTCCTCCACTTGTGCTTTTGCTGTCATCAATGTTGCTTGCCCAAATAGTATTAGTATAAACTTTTAAATCAAAGTCATTTCCTTTCTGATATACTAAGCCATAATCTTTAGTGCCTTTCAAGTATCTGAAAATTCTCTTGATTCCTATCATGTGTGTTTCCTTGGGATCTGCAGAGAATCTTGCAACTATACCTACTGCATGTGCTATATCTGGCCTGCTGTGAACAACATATTGTAGCTTTCCAGTCATGGATCAGTAAAGTGTCTCATCAACAGATGCAGATTCATCATTCTTTGATAGTTTACAGTTGGTAGTCATAGGAGTACTTATTGGTTTTGAATCCTCCATTCCAAATTTCTTCAAGATTTCCTTTATGTACTTGGATTGAGTAATGAAAATCTCATTTTTCATTTGTAGTATCTGTAAACCTATAAAATACTTTATCTCACTAATTAATGACATCTCAAATTCTTTGCTCATTTCATTTCCAAAGTTATTACATAGAGAGTCATTTCCATAAAAGATAATATCATCAACAAATATGGCCGAGATCAGTATTCCATTTTCACCATTCTTCATGTACATGTTACTGTTTTCACTTGTTCTTATAAAACCAATCTTGATTAAATAAGAGTGCAATCTTTCATACCATGCTCTAGGTGCTTGTTTCAGACCATATAAAGCCTTGTTCAATTTACATACCTGATCTTTATTCTTGTCTTCAACAAATCCTTCAGGTTGTTCAATAAAAACTTCTTCTTCTAATATACCATTTAGAAATGCAGATTTGACATCCATTTGATATACCTTGAAATTCTTGTAAGTAGCATATGCCAACAATTTTCTTACTCCTTCAAGTCTTGCCACAGGTGCAAAAGTCTCACCATAATCAATTCCTTCTTCTTGGGCATAACCTTTGCAAACTAGTCTTGCTTTATTTCAAATGACCTCACCTTTTTCATTCAGCTTGTTTATGAAAATCCACTTTGTACTGATTACATTTTTGTCCTTCGGTCTTGGGACCAGTGTCCATGTGTCATTCTTCTTGATTTGATCAATCTCTTCTTTCATAGCATTTATCCAATCTTCACTATTAAATGCCTCTTTCACTATTCTCGGTTCAAATTCAGATATTAGACATGTGTTCTGTCTCAGTTTGTTCCTTATCATCTCTGGATCATCCTTATCTCCTATAATCTGACTTGATGCATGATGTCTTCTGAAATACTTGGCTAATACAGGCTCAATAGGCTCTGTATGATCTTCTTCATCACTCGGTAACTGAATATTTTCTTCATTTCCTTCTGTAGTTTTCTCGGTAGGACTTGTCGGTTGAACATAGACAAATTCATCATAATCTTCTGGTTCTTTGGAGTTTCCTTCATCATTTCTTTTTGCAAATTCATCAATTTTCACATTTACACTTTATACTATTTTGTTAGATGATTTGATAAGACATTTAAATGCTTTACTTCTAGAAGAATAACCAAGAAATGTTCCTTCTTCACTTTTCTGAGCAAACTTGCCATTTCTATCATCTTTGTGTACATAGAATCTACTTCCAAAGATTTTGAAATGACTTACATTAGGTTTCTTGTCATACCAGATCTAATATGGTGTGTTCAAAGTTCCTTTCTTCAGTTGTACTCGGTTCAGGGTGTAAATTGTTGTGCTTATTGCTTCTCTCCAAAATGTTTGTGGCACTTTCTTTTCAATCATCAGGGTTCTGGGACAATCCACAATAGATCTGTTTCTTCTCTCAGCTATTCCATTTTTTTGTGGAGTTCTTAGTGCAGAGACTTGTCTTTTTATACCATGATCATTGCAGAATAAGTTGAACTCATCAGATGTGAAATCTCCTCCTTTATCTGATCTAAGACATTTCAATTGTCTTCCCGTTTCATTTTCAACTCTTGCCTTGTAGCATTTAAACATTTGAAAAGCTTCTGATTTTTCTTTTAAAAACATAGCTAACATCATCCTTGAATAATCATCCACAAATAATATGAAATATTTATCACCATAATAACTTTGAACTTTCATAGGACCATAAAGATTAGTGTGCACAAGATCTAAAATTCCCTTAGAAGTGTAGGACTTACTTGTAAAGCTTTATCTTGTCATCTTACCCATCTGGCATCCTCAACACATAGAATTCTTAGGTTTTTCCAAACTCGGTAGACCTCTTACTCGGTGCTTCTTGCTTATTTTGATCAGATTATCAAAATTTACATGACAAAACCTTTTATGCCATAACCATGTATCATCTATCATTGCATACAGACACTTGTTCCAAGTTGAGTCAAGGTAAAATGTGTTACCTTTTGTTTGTGTCCTGGTAGCAGCTAACTTTCCATGCTTGTCATGAACTTTGACAATTCCTTTCTGAAATTCTATTCGATATCCTATATTGTTTAGCTGTGCTACACTCAACAAATTGTATTTCAAACCTTCAACCCAATAAACATCATTAGCTTTAGCATTATCAAGAAGTGTTATAGATCCTTTACCTTTTACCAAACATGGTGCTTCATTACCAAATCTTACATAACCCCCATCATAATCTTCTAACATAACAAACTTGTGTTTATCACCTTGATGTTAGCATCCACTATCTATGATCAAAGAATCATTAGTATTTATGTGAGATATTAGGGCTTTTTCTTCATACCTTTCTTCATATGATCCATCTTTGATAGCCACATAAACTACTTCCTTTGTATCAATTTCATTTGATTTATCATCATTGAATTCCTCATCGGCTATTAAGCATGACTTTCTATCTCTTCATGTGAAGTCTCAGTGTCCTCTGTAATGATTATCTTTCTGTTTGCCATCTCGGTAATCTCTCTTTTCAGTAGAATCTTTGTCAGGACAGTTAGAAGCCATATGTCCTATCTTATCACAATTGAAACATTTCAAAGGTAGTATTGCTTTATACTTACCTTTGCCTCTCGGCAACCTTCTTGCTTTCTGATTTCCTCATACAGTTTGTGTACTTCCTCCATGTTCTTGCGAAATCTTTCACTTGCTCCATTGTGATCTTGATAGGGAGGTAGGGCAAGGGGGCTGCCCAATAGGCTTGTATTTTTACTAAGTGATAGGTCCTCTGCTAGTTTCAAGTTGTAGTCACCAAAATCAGAGTGCAAAAAGCTTATAGGGAACCTAGCAACTCTCCTTGATCCACCTCCCTAAGTCAAACACTCCCTGGTTGCTCAAGGACTTCAACTCCATTGTTTTAGGCTTTGTAGTCTAACACCTTACTATCCCAATTGGAATTCATTTCCTCTGACCTTGACCTATTCTCTGACTACACAAGGTCTCCTCCTGATGAATTACAAGTTTGTGTCAAGTTCTACCCCCATGGGTGTCTTTGGTCTTCTATGGTTTGGAGTGTAGTAATCCTTCACAAGTGCTTCAAACCGACTTATGGAGTCTATCTCACCAAATGTGTTAAATGCATGCAATATTAACTAGTTTCAAGTTGATTTGATGGGTTTTATGCTTTACAACCTTCCTTTGTGTACCTGATTTGACAAAAAACCATATTTTAGGCCTAAAACGGGCTACAAGGAATTAGCCCTCTTTTTGGCGTTTTGTGCTCATCCTGCTCCAATGATGGACTTCCAGACAAAAAAAACTTATATTTTGATACCTTTTTGGAATTTCTTGAGGATTTTCTAAGTCTTAGAATCCATTAGGCATCCTCCATGACTGTCCCAAAAATGGGTGCAAAAAGAAGGGTTTGCTAGGGTTTTGATGGCAAGAATCAACTTACAAGTTAGAAACCCTCAATGTGAATCATGCAACCTTAGTTCTACCATGCCACATACTAATTAGGCCAAAATAAAGTAGTTTTACACCTTCAAAGGTTAGAGAACAAGGTTTTACAAAAGATGCTCATAAGGAGTGTGCAACATTTACAACATTTCCCTTTCTTGCTTTCCACAAACACATCATTGTATGAGTACCAATTACATTAAAAACATGTAAACATGTCCAACATTAGTGGCAATGGAGAACCACATTAGCCATGCACAAAAAGGCATTAGGCAATTACAAACCAATGAATCATTCACTGTCAAAACTTGTTATCATTGCACTTTGCCTCTTTCACTGCATTTTCACTTTAACCTGTATTTAACACTATCAAAACTCTTTTTCAAAGGTCTGTCTAGTGCTTTTGATCAATGCTCTATCTTTGAATGTTTTTTGACCTTCATACCTACTATTTGGAAGAGGAAGATTGCATAAACAACTCAACTAAAATGCAAAAATCACTCATAAATGACTATTACAGCCAGCTGGGCATTTCAACTTTGCCTAAAGGATCATTAACTAATCTTGACAATCTCAAAACCCATGGGTAGGGTCAAAGACCACTCCTTGTTCTTGTTTGTAAACAAATAAAAGGAGAAACAAGGTTTTACAAACACCAATATATGGTGGAGAGTAAGCAAATGAGTGGAAACCAACACCAAAACAGTGACTCACTGTTTTTTTTTCACAATTTTCACAAACTGAAAAATGGAACCATCCTTATCATGGCTTAGAAAGCCTCTTTGCTTTCACATACAACTTGAACATCAAGACAGGTCTTTCCATCTGATGAATGCATTTTCTATAGAAGAGAAAAACATCAAACCTCTTCAAAGACCCTAGCCAAATAGCACACTTGCCTAGGGCTCCATGGCCACAAAACTTCTTGCACCTGCATTTTTTAAATAAAAACATGTATTTACATATCTTACAAGTTGACCAACTAGTTCTTGGGAAGCCATGAACATTTAGGGCTTCAAGAAGCCAAGTTGGTCAAGCATCCTTGCCAAATTCCTAGACAAGGCAGTGAAACTGTCAAAACCAATTAATTTTGCTTAGAACTCAAAACTTAATGAAATTTGATGCCACCAAAGGGAAAACCTTTAGGAGGCATAAGATAACTTGAAAATGTAAGAAAAGTATGGCCAAGTACACCAGGTGTACGGACTGTTGCTCACATGGAGTTAAAACTTAGAGAAAAACAAGATAAAAACTAGCGCAAACTTTCAAATGCTTGATATCTCCAAACAATCAACCCTTACAATGGTTAAGGCGGGAGAATAAATACCTCTACAAGTCAGTTATCCTCCTGTATAGACAGGTACATGTCCAAGAGCACTCAAATTTGACATTTTCATGTCTAAAATGACAACTTTTAATGCCTAGATGATGCAAGGTTGATCTCAAAGACTATCAATCACCTAAGAACACTACTCACACCTAAAAACCAAGCACAAAGCCTATCTAAAAACTTTTCAAAACAAAAACACATTGAAAACTCACTTTTCCCAACATTTTGCCAGGCAACTCCAAACTGGCAACTTTGAGCAAAAAGATGAAAACAGGAAACATGACCACACAATGAGTTCAAAACTCATCCAAACAACTTAGAACAACTCAAAAAAATCTTAGACAAACTTTCCAACTCAAAAATAATAAAAATCAAACCTGCTATCAAACTTGTGATGAAATGAAGCTAGGTGCTCCTGCACCATACTCCCCCGGTGACAAAGAAGTCATGTGACTCCTTTGGGCAGAAAAGAGAGAGGAATACCAACCTTGTGGAAGTCGCTTTCAGGTATCCAAGTGGCTTCAGAGGCTAGTTGATCCTTCCACTTGATCAAATGTTCAAAGTAGTCATGCTGTCTAGTCTTCTTGATGTTTTTGGAATCAAGTACCTATTCAAGAATGGGAAAAGAAGAAGAGGGGAGAGATAGATGAGAAAGGGAATGTGAAATGTCTGAAGCTCTCTGAGTCTCTTCTGGAGGCTGCCCCTTGAAAGGTACCAAATCTGCAACATTAAAGATAGGAGACAAGGAAACATCAGCAGGTAAATCAATCTTATAAGCATTAGGACCATACTTAGCCAAAATCCTGCAAGGCCCTATTCTTCTCATCTGTAATTTGGTAGGAACTCCCTTTTTCAATTTGGACTTGTTGAGATGCACCACCACAAAATCTCCAACTGAGAATTGGACATCCCTCTTTGAAGCATCCACCCTTGCCTTGACTCTTGCTGTGGTGTCCTGCAAAGACTGCTTAACCTATTCATGGATCTCTCTCAGAGACCGTGCCATATCCTTTGCTGTCCCACTAACATGTTGCAAGTTAGTCACATCATGTAACTCAAAAACACCTTTTGGATGCATACCATAAACAATCTGAAATGGACTCTTACCAGTGGATCTATTTACACTATATTATAGGCAAATTTTGCTTGTGGAATGAGCTAATCCTAGCTTTGTCCATACTCCTTGGTGAGACATCTGAGTAGATTACCCAATGTTCTATTCACCACTTCTGTTTGGCCATCTGTCTATGGAAGATAAGCTGAGCCAAAAGAAAAGTTAGTACCCAATTTCTTCCACAAAGTCTTCCAAAAATGACCCAAAAACTTAACATCTCTATCTGACACAATGCTAGATGGCAAACCATGTATCCTAACAACTTCTTTAAAGAAAAGGAAAGCAATATGACTAGCATCATTAGTAGTTTTGCAAGGTATAAAGTGAGCCATTTTGCTAAATCCGTCAACAACCACAAAAATACTATCATACCCTGCTTTTGTCTTTGGTAAACCTACAACAAAATCCATGCTGATGCACTCCCATGGCCTAGAAGGAATGGGAAGTGGCTGATATAAACTAGCATTAGTGCTATTACCTTTGGCCTTCTGACATACCATACACTGCTCAACATACCTTCTAACATCTCTCTGCATCTTAGGCCAGTAATAGAAGTGTTGAACCAACTCTAAGGTCTTATTGAGACCAAAATGGCCACTCAAACACCCATTGTGTTTCTCTTGGATAAGGTTTTCTCTCATGGAACCTTTAGGAACACACAACTGTCCTCCCCTAAATAACAAACCATACTACAATGTATAGTCAGCATACTCACTATGGAAATGATTCTCAAAAGCGTGACAAACTTTATAAGTAGCAACAAAATCATCATCAGTAGGATACAAATCTTGAAAGCAATCAATACCAATACTCTTAACTTAAATCTCCTGAATAGTCAACAATCTCCTACTCAAAGCATCAAGTACTTTGTTACATTGGCCTTTCTTGTGCTTAAGAGTAAAGGTATATGCTTGTAGGTATTCTACCCATTTCACATGCCTATGGTTGAGTTTATCTTGAGAATTCAAAAAACTGACTGCCTGGTTGTCTATATACACAACAAACTCTTTAGGAAGCAAGTAATGCCTCCACTTCCTAAGTGCCTGGACCAATGCATATAACTCTAAATCATAGGATGAGTACTTTTTCTTTGCATCATTCAATTTCTCACTGAAGAAAGCAATGGGTCTATTATCCTGACTCAAGACTGCACCTACTGCAAGATGACTGGCATCACATTCTATAGTAAAGAGCTTATCAAAACTAGGAAGGATTAACATTGGTTGTGTAGCAACTCTAGTTTTGAGTAACTCAAACCCCTTATTGGCTGCTTCTGTCCATTGAAACTTAACCTTATGACCACCCTTTATTGTATCTAAAATGGGTACACAAATCTCACTGAACCCTCTAATAAACTTTCTGTAAAACTGGGCTAGACCCTGAAAACTCCTAACTTCACTAGCTGATTGTGGGGTTGGCTAACTTGTTATGGCTGCAACTTTAGATTGATCCATCTTAAGATCTCTACTGGACACAACAAAACCAAGATAGACTAGCTCTTGCTTCATAAAATCACATTTCTCAAGATTTATGGTTAACTGCTCATCAGATAATCTTTGCAAAACAATGGCTAAGTGTTTCAAATGCTCCTCTTTAGTCTTACTAAAAATCAGAATATCATCTAAGTAGACTACCACAAACTTACTAAGAAAATCCTACAATACTTCATTCATTAACCTCATAAAGGTACTGGGAGCATTAGAGAGTCTGAAAGGCATAACCAACCATTCATAAAGACCCTCATTTGTTTTGAAAGTAGTTTTCCACTCATCACCCGCTTTTATTCTTATCTGATGGTAACCACTCTTTAAGTCTATTTTTGTGAAATACTTTGTACCCCCTAAACAATCCATCAAATCTTCTATCCTGGGAATAGGGAATCTGTACCTTATTGTGATTTTGGTTATGGCTCTGGAATCTGTGCATAGTCTCCATGTTCCCCCTTTCTTGGGTGCTAACACTATAGGTACGACACAAGGACTTATACTCTTTCTTATTAATCTTTGATCCAACAACTCTTGAATCTGCCTAGCTACCTCTTTGTTTTGTTCAGGAGTCATCTTATAGGCTGCTTTGTTTGGCAAAGAAGCTCCTGGTATAAAGTCAATCTGATGACTAATGGCTCTAGGAGGAGGTAATGTTCCTGGTTGTCCATCACTGATGATGTCCTTAAAGTTATCAAGAATTTGTTGCACTTCTTGTGGGATCTCAACTTGTTTTTCTTTCTTCTCCTCCTTAGGGTTCACTACAAGTGCATAACCAATCCCATCTCCCTCTTTCATGGTTTGGATGCACTCTTTTTCATTGACTAATAACACTTTAGGTGCCTGTGGTTTGGTGTTCTTTGTCTCTTCACTAAGGGACTGTATTTTGTAGATAATGCCATTCTTTTGAAAGGAATATGTGTTTTTTTTACCATCATGGTGTGCCTTTCTATCAAATTGCCAAGGTCTACCCAATAGTAGATGGCAAGCATCCATAGGAAGGATGTCACATAGTATCCTATCCTTATATTCACCTATGTTGAATTCTATCCATGCTTGTTCATTAACTAGGACATGTTTCCCCTTGTTTAACCAGGTTACCTTGTAGGGTTCATTGTGCCTCATTCTAGGTAGGTTCAATTTGCTAACTGCCTCCTCTGAGATAATGTTATTTGTGGAACTTGAATCTATAACCACCTTACATACCTTGCCCAAGATTTTGCACTTGATCCTGAACAATGCTCTTCTCTGAGACACTTCACACTTGTGAGGTTCTTGCATCAATACTCTCCTCATCATTAGACTCTCACCATCTTCGGGTGCTAGGTTCATTGCTGGAGTTCTTGTACTACTTCCTTCCTCCTGAACATAGTTCACTCTCTTTTCACCTCCATGGGAAGAACTAGGCTTTTCTGGACACCTATAAGCAGGATGACCCAATTTCTGACAGTTATAGCATTTCATGGTGGAGAAGTAAGACCCTCTACCTAGTCCACTAGATCTACCCCTTCCTGGGTTTCTTGATCCCCTACCCCTATAGTTGGGCTTGCTCTGAGAATCCCCACTTTGCTCTATAAGTTTAGATTCTCCTTGGGACCTTTGATCTATATGTCTTCCCCCAAAACTGCCTCTATGGCCTCTACCATCTCTACCTCTTCCTCTACCTTTGTTATGCTGCTCTTTCTTCTTCCTACTCCTTTCCTCTACCTTAAGTACAAGTTGATAGCACTTCTAGACTGTTGTAGGACACAACAAACTTAACTCTTCCTGAATGTTCCATCTCAAGCCATTGAGATACCTAGCAACCTTGACATTTTCATCCTCTTGGATCTTTGACCTAAGGCATAGCTTTTGAAACTCCTCGGTGTAGCTACTAACATCTAACTCTTTTTGCCTAAGGTTTTGCCTTTCGTATGAAGTTGTATTTCATAGTCCTCAGGAATGTCAGTCTCTCTGATCTTGGACAACATTCCCTTCCAAGTTGTTATGGTCTTTTTGCCCTCTTTCTCACGTTCATCCTAAATGACCTTCCACCATGTTAAGGCACCTCCTCTCAACCTGGACTTAGCCACCTTCACTTTCTGGGCCTCTGTCACACCATCACATTCAAAATGGTTCTCAAGACCCTCAATCCACTCCATGACCACTTCTGGGTCCATTTTACCACTGAATAGTGGGACTCCTTCTAGTGTTCTCCCACTCATAGCTTTCAAGGCTTTCAAAAAGGGTTCATTCTCTATCACAGGGTCTGGTAGAGAGATTTCATCCTCTATAGCTAATAGCTTACCCGTGTCTTTTGTTCCATCTATCTTATTGCTGGCTTCATCTGCCTTCACTTCTACTTCTCCCAATTTCTACTCTAGGAGGTCTAGCTTCTCTCTGAGTAACCTATTTTCTTGTTCCTGATCTTCCATTTTCTTGGCTAACTCTGCATTTGTCACCATGGTTGCCAAATTGCTACTTCTTCCCAAGTGTACTTGGGCTTTGATACCACTATGATAGGGATGTAGGGAAAGGGGGCTGCCCAATAGGCTTGTATTTTTACTAAGTGATAGGTCCTTTGCTAGTTTCAAGGTGTAGTCACCAAAATTAGAGTGCAAAAAGCTTATAGGCAACCTAGCAACTCTCCTTGATCCACCTCCCTAAGTCAAACACTCCCTGGTTGCTCAAGGACTTCAACTCCATTGTTTTAGGCTTTGTAGTCTAACACCTTACTCTCCCAATTAGAATTCATTTCCTCTGACCCTGACCTATTCTTTGACTGCACAAGGTCTCCTCTTGATAAATTACAAGTTTGTGTCAAGTTCTACCCCCATGGGTGTCTTTGGTCTTCTATGGTTTGGAGTGTAGTAATCCTTCACAAGTGCTACAAACTGACTTATGGAGTCTATCTCACCAAATGTGTTAAATTCATGCAAGATTAACTTGTTTCAACTTGATTTGATGGGTTTTATGCTTTACAACCTTCCTTTGTGTACCCGATTTGACAAAAAACCATATTTTAGGCCTAAAACGGGCTACAAGGAATTAGCCCTCTTTTTGGGGTTTTGTGCTCATCTTGCTCCAATGATGGACTTCCAGACAAAAAAAACCTTAAATTCTGATACCCTTTTGGAAGTTCTTGAGGATTTTCTAAGTCTTAGGATCCATTAGGCCTCCTCCATGACTGTCCCAAAAATGGGTGCAAAAAGAAGGGTTTGCTAGGGTTTTGATGGCAAGAATCAACTTACAAGCTAGAAACCTTCAATGTGAATCATGCAACCTTAGTTCTACCATGCCACATACTAATTAGGTCAAACTAAAGTAGTTTTACACCTTCAAAGGTTAGAGAACAAGGTTTTACAAAAGATGCTCATAAGGAGTGTGCAACATTTACAACTTCTCCCTTTCTTGCTTTCCACAAACACATCATTGCATGAGTACCAATTACATTAAAAACATGTAAACATGTCCAACATTAGTGACAATGGAGAACCACATTAGCTCTACACAAAAAGTCATTAGGCAATTACAAACCAATGAATCATTCATTGTCAAAACTTGTTATCACTGCACTTTGCCTCTTTCACTGCATTTTCACTTTAACCTGCATTTACCACTGTCAAAACTCTTTTTCAAAGGTCTGCCTATTGCTTTTGATAAATTCTCTATCTTTGAATGTTTTTTGACCTTCATACCTACTATTTGGAAGAGGAAGATTGCATAAACAACTTAACTAAAATGCAAAAATCAGTCATAAATGACTGTTACAGCCAGTTGGGCATTACAACTTTGCCTAAAGGATCATTAATTGATCTTGGAAATCTCAAAACCCATGGGTAGGGTCAAAGACCACTCCTTTTTCTTGTTTGAAAACAAATAAAAGGAGAAACAAGGTTTTACAAACACCAATATATGGTGGAGAGTAAGCAAATGAGTGGAAACCAACACCAAAACAGTGACTCACTGTTTTTTTTTCACAATTTTCACAAACTAAAAAATGCAACCATCCTTATCATGGCTTAGAAAGCCTCTTTTATTTCACATACAACTTGAATATCAAGACAGGTCTATCCACCCGATGAATGCATTTGCTATAGAAGAGAAAAACATCAAACCTCTTCAAAGATCCTAGCCAAATAGCACACTTGCCTAGGGCTCCATGGCCACAAAACTTCTTGCACCTACATTTTTGAAATAAAAACATGTATTTACATATCTTACAAGTTGACCAATTGGTTCTTGGGAAGCCATGAACATTTAGGGCTTCAAGAAGACAAGCTGGTCAAGCATCCTTGCCAAATTCCTAGACAAGGCAGTGAAACTGTCAAAACCAATTAATTTTGCTTAGAACTCAAAACTTAATGAAATTTTATGCCACGAAAGGGAAAAGCTTCAGGAGGCATAAGAGAACTTGAAAATGTAAGAAAAGTACGGCCAAGTACAACAGGTGTACGGACTGCTGCTCACATGGAGTTAAAACCTAGAGAAAAACAAGATAAAAACTAGTGCAAACTTTCAAATGCTTGATATCTCCAAAAAATCAACCCTTACAATGGTTAAAGTGGGAGAATATATACCTCTACAAGTCAGTTATCCTCCTGTACAGACAGGTACATGTCCAAGAGAACTCAAATTTGACATTTTCATGTCTAAAATGACAACTTTTAATGCCTAGATGATGCAAGGTTGATCTCAAAGACTATCAATCACCTAAGAGCACGAATCACAACTAAAAACCAAGCACAAAGCCTATCTAAAATCTTTTCAATACAAAAGCACATTGAAAACTCACTTTTCCCAACATTTTGCTAGGCAACTCCAAACTGGCAACTTTGAGCAAAAAGATGAAAACACGAAACATGACCACACAATGAGTTCAAAACTCATCCAAACAACTTAGAACAACTCAAAAACATCTTAGACAAACTTTCCAACTCAAAACTAATAAAAATCAAACCTGCTATCAAACTTGTGATGAAATGAAGCTAGGTGCTCCTGCACTAGATCCCCTTTAGTGTACTTACTCATTCTATCATTGTAATCATTAGATTCACCAATATGAAAAGAATTGAATGCAGATTCAACTTTATTTACTGAAGACCCATTGTTATCAAAGTTACTTAACTCAAATGCATGTAGCTTACCATTAGTAGCATCTAAAGAAACTGGCATATTGGGTACATACCTCAATTCATTGATTGTAGAGACTCGGATTGTATAAGCTGGTAGAAGGGTTCTTAACAACTTACTTGTTATATCCTTTTCTTCAATAGTTCCACCTTCTCCATTGATTTGATTGACAATCTCCTTTAGTCTTGTACTGTACTGGGTTATGTTCTCACCTTCATTCATCCTCATAGATTCAAGTTGTCCTCTTAGACTGTCCACTTTTGCTCTTTGAACATATTCATCACCACCATACACAGATATGAGCTTGTCCCACATATCCTTTGCATCATTGCAGCCTTCTAGGTCATTAAACTCTGAGTCGGTCAATGCAGATGTTATTTCAATCATTGCTTGGATATGTTCTTGTTTCACTTTTATCTCTTCCATTGTCAATGGATAGGTGCTCAGTGTAATGAAATCATTCTCCAGATAATATACAACATATTCTCCAACTCCTGATAGGTGCAACTTCATCCTTTTCTGCCATGTAGAGAAACTTGACTTGTTCAGCTTCGGTGCATCCCTCTTATACATCTTTGGATCTTTTCCTCAAGTACCTTTAAACTTTTTCTTCCGGAGTCCAAAGCTCTGATACCAATTGATAGTTTTGATACTTAATGTTAAGTACAGATGCCAAGCTAACAAGATGAGAGGGGGGGGGTGAATCATACAAACTTAATCTTCCATAAAAACAACAGATTCAACCTCGGTAATATATACTTCAGTAAAATAACCAAAACTGCTAAACATGCAAACTCAAAAGCATATAAACATCATAACACACATAACACCAGATTTAACATGGAAACCCAAATAGGGAAAAACCACTGTGGGATTTCGGACCCACAAAGAAATATACTCTTCTAGACTATGCTCGGTTAAAAGCAAATCCTGTTAAAGATTACAAACACATTGCTAGATGTGACCCAGTTAAGGTATTTTCCTCAGATCTGTTAGGATCTTCACCTTGTTAGAAATGACCTTGTTAAAGGATTTCAAACACTCAATCAGAATGTCACCTTGCTAGAGGGTTTTACAAATAAGACTATTAAGTCCACTTGGTTAAGAGATTTTCTGTCACTTCACAAAATAACAGTAATAAAAAATCTATCTGCAACTTCACATCCAAAATGCTAAAGCAGATTCTTATTTGCTCAATACAATAGGACTTATCTTGTCCATCTGTTGGGCTCTATACTCTATTATTCAAAATAGGTCTTCAAGCTTCAGTGCTCAGTAATCACTATGTAGCATCCCTGTGCATACACTTGCCCGCATACATTGTTTATCAACAATTCCTTATTTATAAACAATTTGTCAATTGCTTAATCTCCTTGATCACATTTCACATGATCAATCATAGCCATCGGATCTTCAAACTTTGACCAGGTTCAATGTATCCTTCGATCTGAAAATGTTTTACCCCACCTTGGAACTTGCATAGATTTCTTGGAACTTGTGCTAGGGTATTGCGGTTCAATCTGAGCTGTAGATCTTCCTGTCGATTTTCCTTTACCATAGATTCTTTAACAAACTTCATGCACAACATACCAATCATTTAATCAATTCCAGCTCATTAGCTTCCTTCATTAAATAATGCTTTTATTCATTCAATGCATTCTATTATTACTCGGTTGCAACTCGGTAAATACTAAACTTCACTCGGTTGACATTCTGCCTTCAGTAACCGATAGTGATAACCTTAGGGTTTACCGACTAGGTTCTTTGCTCGGTAACATAGTATAGTATTAACCTTACAATCAACAACATATATAGGATATCAAAACAATCTAAACATCATGATCTCATCGTTGTCTAACTCGGTAATAGTTGCCCATTGAATAACTTATTCCTCCCCTTATTCATCACATTCTTTCTGTGCCTTTTACTAACATCTTTATACTCATCAAATCATACTTCTTAAGATATGGCAACATCATACTGAATTAGAAAATCAATTTCTTGACATCAATGACAAAATAATAATATTAAGACAGTAAACATCCTTAATCAGTTATATCCATATTCATCAACAACCTTCTCAATATCCTTATTGAAATCCCAACAATCTCCCCTTGTCTATTATAATGCCAACAAAATGTATAGATATTGCATATGAAGATAAATTCTAACCTAAATTACATTCATGAACTCTAAGGACTATACTCTTGAATGCTTCTAATCCTTAGCTCTTATATTTCTATCCATTATTTTGACGAGTTAGCTATCATTTTCTTACAAGCATGCATCAATATGGGCTTAGAAACAACTAACTAATTTAACTAAATATTTCTGGAGACATAATGAGTCAAATAATGACTATAGCATTAGCTTCCCAATATCTATGTGATAGGATTTGGCTGTACATGTAAGAAATATTGAACTCTAACTATTTTAATGTAATGGTTGGAATTGGAGGGCTTCCTTTACTAATTCCAGCCCTTCAAAATATCAAAAGAATTATGCATTTCAAAAAGAAATTGACAAGAAAGAATCTATGTCTACTTCCAATCAAAGAATCAATATTCGTCCTAATTGTCTACCTCAACTGATCGGGTGGAGGTGGAGGTGGAGGTGGAGGTGGAGGGGGTGGGGGTGGAGGTTGAGGTGGTGCTAGACCTAATAGCTCATATTTCTCAAACTCATCCATTCTGTGAAAATAATCTGCATATATATACAAACATGAAAATTTACAATTACTATTTAATTTACATTTCACCTTTCAAAATAACTTATAATTAAATACAATTTACCAACTTAGATATAAAAATGGAAACTCACATAGATCTATAATATTATTAATAGGTGGGTCTATTTTAATAATAAGCATCATTTAAGAAATATTATCCACTTAAATAAAAATATAAGAAATATTCTACAAAATAAAACATCATAATGCCCATGCAACTCAAACAATACTTTTTAACGTCTAAAGATGCATTAGTATAAGTTCCATCAAAATCATAAAAATAATATGAGAGAGAGAGAGAATAGATAATTAATAAATGACTCCACAAATTTAGATAATGAAGGTAACTTCCATCAAATTAAAATTTAGTACCCTTGCAATATTTAACCATTATCGCCAATTAGGCTACCACTTTATATTTTCAACTTGATAGGATTCGATTCAACTACTCTCTTTTGGTTTTAACTAAATTCATTAAAGTCATAAGTTATATCTATGAACTTGTCAATACATGTACTACTTTGTTGTGTTCTTTGCTAGAATCATTGGATGATTTAGTGATCGCAACTAGTAGTACTACACTAAGTTGAAGCTTGAATAAATAGTAGGTTCTCTACTCTTGGAGGAGTTAAAACAAAAAAAAACTCTATTTTTTTGTATATTCTATTTTATATTAGTATTTTCTTGTTCAAAGTCACAACCCACAAAATATGATTCCAATATTGATCTATATTTGATTCTTATTTTTATTAAATCTGCCACTAGTGTGATTTATTGTCCTCTTAACTTAAATCAAGCTATGTAAATTTAAAGCCTCGCAAATTTTGATAGAGAGCACATTTTTTCATGCTGCATGTGGCATTGAAAAGGTGGTTCATAATTCTTCATAGATCACACAATTATTTTCTAGAATATTCCCTCATATTTTATATTTTATTTTTCATGATTTCACATTCTAGTCATTTACTTGGACATCTTGGCACTTGAAAATGACCATCTTACATTAGATGAATTTGTTTGATATGTTTGATATGTATTGATCATTTAATTATTTATTTGAGGAGGTATCATAGGTTTCTCTATTCATCCTTTTGTGGTAAAATTAGAAAGGGATAACTATGATTCTTTTGTAAAATGATATCTTGATAAGTTTTAGGTGGTGTAATCATTTTCCTTTTATGTATGGACTCATACCTAAACTAGAAACACTAGAAATTATACAATCTTGGTGTAACATCATTGACCATGTAGGAGTGATTTGATCTAGTACCAAGATCATGATTCTATGTGTATTGCATTGGATATTGATTTCCCCCACACACTTTGGAATAGACTTTAGGAGATCCATGGAGACCCTCATATCTCTCCATTCCTAGAGGATCCTATTGTAGATTGTTTCATTCCCTTTGTAGATGAAGATCACATACCCTTCGATGGTGATACTTAAGAGGAAATTTATTATATCATAGGTCTTGCATGTTTTGACAATTTAGAGGCTTGTCTCATTCTTCAAGAACTCATCCTATCAAGACCTAATATCCATCTTAAATGTTTTTTATTATTTTAGATTATTATCACAAATTCCATAAACCCAATTGAGTTAGTCTAGCATGGCATTAACCACCTTCTAAACATGACCACTTGGGATTCATATCTTTTGAATATATTATCCTTGTTTGAGGAGTTTAGAATTACATATGTAAAATATTATTTTGAGGATATTAATATCCTCTTTCATGATAGTTATGCCATCATTGGCAACCCATCATATTATCTTTGGCGCTCATTCTACTTCAATCCTCACAAGATTCTTTATCATCATTTTGTTCCAACATGTGAATATTTGCGAAGTTTTTAGAGACAGAAGTCTATTTAGATTTGAATTTTGTATTTACCCAACTTATTATAATGACATTTCCAGTCACCAATGTATTTATTTCTTCCTAAAGGAAAAAAAAATGTTGTTTGCAAGTAATGGATCATGTTTTTTCTTCAAAATTTCATCATTAGCACTTGACCTACTTCTTTATGGGGAGTTTTGTATTCTCGTTTTATCTCTCTTATTAGGGGGATATTTACTATAAAAAGGAGGCATTGGTTATTAGAGGAAGATATAAGGATAAAGAAAAGAGAAAAAAAAAGAAAAAGGACATGTTATCATGTTTGAAAATATATAGTATATCTTTAGAGATTGGGCTAAGTTAGGAAGTAGTGAGGATTGATAGTGATAGCTAGAGTAAATTATCAAATTTAAGAACCCTATTTTTCACACACACAAAAAAACACATTCATATTCATTATCATTTTAAAGTTCAATTTAAACATAAATTAAACATCTAACTTTTACAAAAGAATCCTATAATTAAATACAACATTTAGAAATATAAATTTAAACATTCAGACTTTCACGCGTGATTAAAATAGAGAGAGAGAGGGAGAGTAGGTAATTTGATATACAACGAGTTAGAGAGAGAATATATAATTTGAGAGATAGAGAGTAGGTAATAATAGAGAGAGGGTAACATGTGAAAGAAAGAGGGGGGTAGTGTGTGTGTGTGTGTGTGTGTGTGTGTGAGAGAGAGAGAGAGAGAGAGAGAGAGAGAGAGAGAGAGAGAGAGAGAGATGGTAACGTGTATGTGTGTGTGAGAGATAGAAGGGGGGTTTATTATTGTTTTTCATCTAGGGTTTATTCTTAATTTTTTAGGGTTTGTTGTTCGTTTATTTTCTAGGGTTTTTTTTTTTTTTTTCTATCTAGGGTTTAGTATTTGTTTTTCTGTCCAGGGTTTATTGTCTGTTTTTTGTGTCTAATGTTGATTGTTCATTTACGTTTTTGTTTTTTGTTTTTTTCCTACGATTTTTACTATTCATGTTTTTTGTTTTTTTCCTATGGTTTTTACTATTCATGTTTTTTGCAATATTTAAAAACTAAAAACTATTTTAAACATGATATAAAATAAAATAAAAAATGTTTTTCAAACTTTAAAACACTAAAATTAAAAAATAACAATAAATTAACATTTTTTTATGAAAAATAATAATAATAAATTAACATTTTTTTATGAAAAATAATATAAATAAATAAAACTAAATATAAAAAATAAAACTAAATACCTGGAAGGAGGTAAAAAATGGTCTAGGGGTCAGCTGGGATGAAAAAAATGGGTACCCGTGCTCCTCTGAAACGTCTACCTATTTTTGAAATAGTGAAAATGATGGAAAATGGTTTTAAAAAATAAAATAAATACATTCCAAAAATGGGTGCCCATTTTTTTCAAATCAGCGCTCGTTTAGCTTCGGGTACCTATTGCTAAACGGGCGCCCATTTTTTAATGGCTCGGCACCCGAAGAAAAATGGTTGCCCGATTTGTAAAAATCAGGTACCGGTTTCTAGTAAGCTCTTTTCCCAACCCACGAACTTCCGTGGGATTGGGACCCAACTTTGTGAATTTACCCAACAATCTCCCCCTTTGGCATTGATGGCAACACTCATGTGAAAAATGGTCAAGGTTTCATCTATTGGTTTCATCCTGCCCTGCTCCCCTTGAGCTGAATATGCAAAATACTCCATATCTCCAAAACTCCATGACTCCAGAACTCCCCCTAATGTATACAACTATTTTTATTCTTTTTCACATCTATACTACTCCCCCTTTGAAATAAATGCCATCAAAAATTCAAAAAGGAATGTCAAAGAATAAGAACTGTACAATGAATATCCCTAAAAATATCTTACCGAAGCTTGACAAATTTGAAAATTTCTGGATAAGCCTTCTCCGGTAGCTAAAGATAAGCATCCTAGCCAGTTTTGAATGTGCCGAAAATAGATACAAGTCCACTCAATAAATGTGCAAAAGACTCTTTCTCATTTACCTTTGACGCTGTGGGCTTTCCCACCATATCCATGCATTCTTTCTTATGTACACTGAGTGAATCCAACCGGGGACTCACCAAGCCTCTCAGACTTCTGGCTCTTCTTATTATTTTGTCTCTTTCCTCCTTAAGAACAAAAACTTAGTTCTCCAAAATCAATGTTTGACCATCAATTGATTTAGTCAATGAAATCAGCTCATCAAAAGAATTTTCTCCTGAATCTCTTTTATCTTTTTATCCACATTAGATGTAAGTATTTTAGTGTTTCAACATACCCTAAATATATTTGTACATTGATTCAAAGAATTTTCTATTAGTATCAGCTTCTCATCAATCTTTTTCTTCTCTAATTCAATTACCTGATCAAATCTAGCTCTCTTAGCCTGAGTAAACCTTTCTAGTGCTTGCATGTTTGAGATTTGTTGTAAGGATTGAAAATCCTTGGAAATATGCTCAGTGATTATCTTAAGCTTGCCAAATGAGCTCACTTCATTTTCAATCTTACACTCTGGGACTAGTCTGTGTAAAATAGTGATTGATTGATCTATAATCCCTTTATTTGTGGATCCCTCCTTCATCAGTTTTTGTGTAGCCATCATCATCAGTTCAATGGGATTCATTTATGTGATGTTTTTCTTTTCTACCTATGAAGTCTCAATTGACAACAATGATGGACTAACAACCAGTTCCTTGCCAGATTCCTCTGCCTTCTCTTCTGAAGATTTATCCTTTATAACCTCCTCACTTGCACCGGTGGCTTCACGACTTGGTGCAGTCTGTGTAGCTATCAGTTCCTCTATAGAAACTGTAACCTCAACTTGTACATTTCTATCTGGAAAATAATTATCCTCAATATTAGTATCCTATACAATATTATCTTGTTCACTCTTTGTATTAACTGGTATCTCAATATTTGTCTGTACATCTGTATTTACTGGGGGCTCAATTTCCACTATCTTAATATTTTTTAAAACTGAGGGTGAAGTACCCATAATCCCCTTTCCTTTTCCTTCAACCAGGGTATCTACAGTGTCTGTCTTGGTTTCTAGTGAGGTAAATAATCCCCTTTTTTCTCCAAGACATTTAACCCATTCTTTTTGAGTCTCCTTTATTATTTCATTTACTCTTCCTAGCATCAAACTAGTTATCCTATGCTTACTATTGAAAACTTTTCTGGCTGCCACCTCAAGTGACTTTTCCATTTCATCAGGAGCAATAGTAACATAGATAGATAATGTCTCTTGAATTTTATTCTTTATCTTCTTGCATAGCTGACAGTCTTCTAGCATCTAACATGTTATACAATTCAACCAGTATTTGATTTTCTATTTCTATTAAGACTTTCTTATAAATATCCAAGTATAATAGGATTACTTCCTCTACCTCTCTTTGTTCATCCTCCTCTAAGTGATCATAGTAAAATTGAACATTCTTCAACATGCCATCTTTAGTGATTTCATCTACTAATTCTGCACAAGTTTTAGGTGGAACCTTACCAGAATCAATGTCATCCTTCTTATTCCTCTTTGCAGTACCGAATGCAGTTGTAGGTGTAGCTTTAGGTGCTTTCTTTTGTGCTGGTATTTTGATTGTAACCTTCCTAACCGGTTGCTTCTTAGCTTCTGCCTTTGTTTTGTCTGGTTTATTCCTAACAACCCTCTTAAATGCCAACAGTGTGTCATCCTCAGATTCTGATTCTGCAATAATAGGCTCAATATGAACTTTAGGATCCTTCCTCTTCTTGCCTTTCTCTGGGACAACATCAATTAATGCTTTGATTTCCTTTGAGACCTTCTGCAAATATTTGCTTGCTTTCCCTTCTTGCTTCTCTCTTTTCTTCCAATTGAACTCTGTTTCAACCTCTTGAGTTTTCTATTGCACAGTACCATAGGGCTTCTCTACCTCATCTATTGGTGCATCAATCAACATTTTTGCATAGGCACCAAGAATCTGTGCATCCACCTCATAGCCCATTTCTTCAATCCAATTCTTTCGAGGCCTAACTACTTCCATGAGTGTCTCATCCTTCTTTACCATAAATCATATGTTGGTAGAATATTTTTCTACAATATGCTTAGGTACCCTTATCTTAGACCTCATAGATTATTAGAATGATTTAAAATACCCACATACCTTATCATCTCTCTGGCTTCCTAAACTGGCAATTGACTGTTTCAATTGTCTCTCTACTAGGATGTCAAATGCCCATTGCCTCTTACCAAAACCGGGTGTATCATTTATGAAATATAACATCAAGCAAGCTAACAAGTTGCCATATCGGAATGTACCCTTCTTTTCACCCTTAATCTTCCCTAGATTTATCAACAACTCATCAAGCATCCAACCGCATAGATCTAATTTCACATTCTCTCTCATCATTTTATATGCAACCAAAATGTATGAATTAGAAACAAAATTCAGTTGGTTTGACTGAGTTACCTTATACCCAATGACCATGCTAGCAAATTTCATGTCTGTGTCAGTGATAGTGCTCACTTTCATGGATCTTTTGTCAGATTTCACGCCGGTAATGTTTCTCATAAAATTATTTGAGACCTTCTTGTCTAGATGTTGCCCAACCGATAACAAACCAGTGGTTGCCCGGATGGATTCCTTAGTGATTTTGTAAGGTCTATTTAACCATATAAACTCCCCATGTACTCTTCTCAGAACATATCTGATTATTTCATCCTCTAATTCCAGAATATCCAAAATTTGGTAAACCCTAGGTCTTCAATATGCTTGAATGCCAGTTTGATCTTTCTAGATTATCTCATCATCTCACTCATATACATGCCCTTAATTTCTGAAGTTCCCAAGTCCTCAATGTGACAGTGAATATATGCCCTAACTGTTGGCATTATAACATACAAGGAGAGATTGTTGGCATTTCAACAAGGATATTGAGAAGGTTGTTGATGATTATGGATATAACTGATTAAGGATGTTTACTGTCTTAATATTATTATTTTGTCATTGATGTCAAGAAATTGATTTTCTAATTCAGTATGATGTTGCCATATCTTAAGAAGTATTATTTGATGAGTATAAAGATGTCGGTAAAAGACACAAAAATATTGTGATGAATAAGGGGAGAAATAAGTCATTCAATGGGCAACTATTACCAAGTTAGATAATGATGAGATCATGATGTTTAGATTGTTTTGATATCCTACATATGTTGTTGATTGTAAGGTTAATACTATACTATGTTACCAAGCAAGGAACCTAGTCGGTAAACCCTAAGGTTATCGCTATCCGTTAATGAAGGCGGAATGTCTACCCAGTGAAGTTTAGTATTTATCGAGTTGCAACCAAGCGGTAACAGAATGCATTAAATGATTAAAAGCATTGTTTAATGAAGGAAGCTGATGAGCTGGAATTGATTAAATGATTGGTATGCCATGCATAAAGTTTGTTAAAGAATCTATGGCAATGGAAGATCGACAGAAAGATCTAGAGCTCAGATTGAACCACAATACCTTAGCACAAGTTCCAATAAATGTATGCAAGTTCCAAGGTGAGGTAAAACATTTTTGGATCGAAGGATACATTGAACTTGGTCAAGATTGAAGATCTGATGGCTATGATTGGTCATGGGAAATGTGATCAAGGAGATTCAACGGTTAGCAAATTGTTTATAAATAAGGAACTGTTGATAAACAATGTATGCGGGCAAGTGTAAGCACAAGGATGCTACATAGTGATTATGGAGCACAGAAGCTTGAAGACCTATTTGATTAATAGAGTATAGAGCCCAGGAGAGGGACAAGATAAGTCCTATGACTAGATTATATTGAGCAAATAAGAATCTGCTTTAGCATTTTAGATACAAAGTTGTAGATATATTTGTATTGCTGTTATTTTGTGAAGTGACAGAAAATCTCTTAACCGAGTGGACTTAACAGTCTTATTTGTAAAACCCTCTAGCAAGGTGACATTCTAATTGAGTGTTTGAAACCCTTTAACAAGGTCACCTCTAACAAGGTGAAGATCCTAACAGATCTAAGGGAAATCCCTTAACCGGGTCACATCTAGCAATGTGATTGTAATCTTTAACAGGATTTGCTTTTAACCAAGCATACTCTAGAAGAGTATATTTCTTAGTGGGTCCGAAATGCCACAGTGGTTTTTCCCTATTTGGGTTTCCACGTTAAATCTGGTGTTATGAGTTTTGTTATGATTATGTGTTCTTAAGGTTGCATGTTTTATAGTTTTGATTACATATATCTGTTTAAGCTACCGAGGTTGAATCTGTTGAATATATTGAATATTAAGTTTGTATGATTCACCCCCCCCCCTCTCATCTTGTTAGCTTGGCATCGGTACTTAACAATTAGTATCAGAACTATCACTAACATCCTCTATATAGACAACACCCTCTAGAATGCGAGAAAATGCTCCAACCAAATTTTCCAGGTTAGCCACATGTAGATAACGCTTAAAAATTGGCCTAGGGTGTTTCTTGACCTCTACCACAGTCGGGTCTGCAACAAAAATAAGAATAGAAGATGGTCCCGCTTCCATATTTAAAGATAAATACCTTTGATTTCTTTCGGTGAAAACCTCCATCAAATTCTTCTATTCGCTGGTGAGATCACTCAAGAAGAAATCTGATTGCTATGAATTGCCTTTGGTCACACTTAGTCACTCTGAATCACTCTGAAGTCACTCTGAATGCAAGGTAATTAACAATGAATTGTATTCGACCTTTTAACCTTCAAGAAAAACCCTAATCTTCCATTGACATAAATGACTACCGGTGAAAGATATTGGATCTCGCTCAGAACATATCCATTTTGGATAATTATCTCCAATGCCTGAAATATCTTCCAGAATCTCTTCCCAGGGCATATGCAACATCTGTTTGAATTTTCCCTACCCCTAAGGCATTTGCCTCAGTCACCAGATGAGCTCCCTGCCGGTGTAGGAGCAACCCCTTCTGCTAGATAAGTAATCGGGACATTCCCATCTGATGATTGTTCTTCAATATTTCTAACCCATCTTTGAGTATGATCTTCTTAGATTTCACTAACCTTATCTTTTCCTTTCTCATTTGATCCTCTATTGCCAATCGATGGATTTTTGCTTCTACAAAACTTAGTAATATGTCTAACCTCATTACATGCATAACATGTAACATTGTTCCTTTGAATTACTTTGCTAAAACTGGTGAAATTGTTTGACCTGCATTGATTAGCCATATGTCCAAACATTCCACATGCATAAAATTTAACATTCATTTTGCAATCTTATGTCTTATGACCAAATTTATTGCATTTAGAACATTGGAGCATAATCAGGGTTTTGATTTTCTCTATCTCTACTTTGCCTAGCCTTGTGACCAAATCTAATGTAAACAAAACATCTACCATTGAATTTATATGCATTAAATTGCCTTACCTGTGTCTTATGGTTTTGATCTTCATTAGCAGTACCGAAACTTTGTCCTTGCTCAAATCCAAGTCCATTGGAATCTCCAATCTACCTTTGTCTCTTCAATAACTCATCAAGCTATGTTGAGCTAATCTTGAAATTTTCTTTGTACTCACTTGCAGTAGTTAAATCTTCTCTCAAAATTATTATTTGTCTCTCAAGATCTTGTTCATTACTCTTGGATTGTACCAAATTATTTCTTAACCTATCATTTTCATGAGTCAACCTACCACATTCTTCAAATTTTTTGTCCAGGGATACAACAAGATTTTCTTCCTTCTTCTTTTTGTCCTTAATCTCCTTAGACACCCTCATAGTTATAATTTGCATTTCATTTTTCATAACCATGCTCTCCTAACTCAATTTCGAACATTGTTCCTTAAGTGCATCTTTCTCTTCATCTTCCTGACTTTGGAAAAGTTTCTTCCTCCTAGCTTGAACAGATGATAGCCTCTCTTGTAGGACAAGAATGAATTCCTTAGCAGAATTCAATTCATCTAGTTGTAGCTTTAAGTTCTTCAACCTTTTAGCATCATAATCTTCAAGTGTCATCTCAAGTTGATTCTCCAAAGCCATATCCATGGATTCCAGTTTCAGGATCTTCCTCAAGCTATTAAACTTCCTCTGAGGCACAAGGCTCTGATACCAATTGTTGGAAACCAATAACATTGAGAGGGGGGGATGAATCAATGTTATATCAGAATGATAATTTTTAGCCTTATTAAAACATGCATACACCAACAGGTATACCAGTACATACAAAATTGAAAGAAGTAAAGCAACTAATAAGCCAACCACATAAATGAGAACCATAAAACACAAATTTATATGTGGAAAACCTCAAAGAGGAAAAACCACACTGGGATTTTTGACCCACAATATCAATCCACTAGCTATGTGAAAAGATATTTAAAAATATAAGGGACTTGCATTTGTAGGAAGGCTTACAACCTAGAGCACACTGCTCAATCACAAAATGAGCCTCACTGACTACATAAAATTCTAGACTACAATCCAGATAAGTGTGAACTGCTAAGATAGCATCTTCTATGCCAGTATACAGTTCCGGTTTAAGCTTTGTTTGTTCCGGTTTGAAACCCTAAACCCTTTACCAGAATAACCCTTACATGAATTTCCTCACATACATGATCTCTCTAATATATTTTGCATCATATTACATTCACATATCCATAATCTCCTATCATATGTCTCTTCTCTCTCTATTTCAAAAACGATCTATCAAATTGTCCATATACCCTATACAAATTTACATGCATTATGTCGTCTTACAAAGATATTTACAATATCAAATTACATGTCGGACAGATAACATAAATGCATAAACATTAAAATCAATTGCTGATGTCAGATTTAGGATATATTAGCCTCCAATATCGATAAACTTTACTAAACCATGTCAGCCTGTATTGCCGATAACCAAAGAAATCCTGTTGTCCTGTTGGTGCTGGTGCCGGTGAAGTATCTGTGAAGTACTTGTCAGTATACCATAGAACCAAAACATGAAGTCGAAACACAATACCATTTTCCCATCAATGACAACATAGTGAAACCAACCAATTGAGTGTCAATTGCCAACAACCACCTCCACCACGAGTTTCCTCCATAGTCCATTTGGTTGTTTGCTCTATTTTTTGTTGACCATGAATTAAAAATTTGACTTTTTATAACAAATAGAAAGATTTCAGGTTTCCTCTACACAGTTGGCAAATGCATCTCTAATTACATTTATTTATCAATAATCTCATGGCTGCCTGTGCGTGATTAGATTTGGTACATGGTCAACATGTGAAGATGTAACTGATGACAAAAGTTCCTAGTTTGAATGTGATAGGAAGTTACCATGAAACAGGTGGCAGGTTGCATGCTGCAAGATATATTTTCCAAGGCATAAAATAATAATACTTAATAGTAAAAACAATCAATAAGTAATTTCCATATTTTACCTCAAAACTAAATTAAATACAACTTATTAATATTTAATCATATGCAACGTAAATGGTAGATTTATATGAAAATGGAATGGAATTTGAATGTAGGAATGGTTACGAAGGCATATGAAATAGGCAAAAATATAGCATAAAATGGAACACAATTGGCTCTCATCACATAGCACTTTCTTTGTATTGTACCAAATAAATCTCTTCATGCCTTGCATATTTGGATTCACACTCTGAACGTGGTCATCTACATCATATCCAAAGATCTTTCAATTTATGTTAAGTTATCACATCCACAAGTTCATTCCTTTGCTAGAACATTCAGTGTTTGAGGTGTATGTTTATTTGCAGACCTTTCTTGTTGTGTGTGTATCTACAAGTGGAACAACATTTGAGACATTTTGAACTTAGGGAATCCTTTCTTGTGGCATGCAATACATTTTCTCTTTTGTAATGTATTTTGAGGCTTGTTATACCCACAATAGGACTCAGAGGGGGGTCAATTAGTTTGGAACTCTTTAAATATGATATTAAAAATAATTAACAACTACACTAACAACATTAAGCATCAACACATGAACACTAGATTTATGTGAAAAACCCAATAAGAGAAAAACCATGATGAGAATCATACTCACAATATAAATTTAAACTTGACTACAAATTTTTAGGCTTATAGCCAAGGATCAGGAATCACCCAAAGGACTTGAAAGACTAAGGCACACTACCTTAGTGAAAGATACAATAAATTTCTCAACTAAGGCATACTACTTCAGGGAAAGATACAAGGTGTTGCCAAAAGACCCACTATTAATCAACAACAAATAAAAATGAAAAAATGATATGAGAAGGACCTTCTGATCATAAAAGTGTCCTTCAACCTCTGTGTGAAGCGACCAACATCACAACAAACATCCCTAATTAATGACCATTGTCACAACACTCTATCTCACATAGAGTATCACCTTCAAAGCTCTTCACAAATTGACTTTCACACATCTGCAATCTCAAATCTACTTGCACATCATTCAGATTTGTTTCTCATCAATCCATATTCTATTCCATATACTTCACACTCAGCTCATACATCCACACCCCTTAAATATAAGATAGATCATCGAAAACCTAATTGAGGCTCGACCACAATTGAAATAAACATTATTGTAGAAAGTAAGCCACCTAGACCAAAAATACTCAGGTTGGTCCTCTCTAGGAGAAAGAGGGGACCCAAAATAATTAGAATGTCCATTCTAAGTTGAACCCAACAATACACACACACTAATGTGCAACCTCAAAAGATGCCACCAAACGTAATGTGTAGATAAATAATAGAACTTAGCAATCAATCACCAAAAAGGTATCTTCCAATGCAAATCAGATCTGCACACACCATGGTGAGACCCATAACAATTCTCTAGCTCAACCTTCAAAGCATATCCAGACCAAAAGGAATGATCCAAACAATATAATCCAATCAAACTAAATATAATAAGCATGAATCATTCATAACTCACTAGAAGAATAGAAACACCACTAGAAAATTATACTAAAAATACTACATGAGAAACATGACCATGTCCACTAAACCGCAACATACAACTCACCATATTTGGAGGCCACCAAGCAGTTTTCAGACTAGTCTGATAGATGCCCTTATTGTCAGAGAATAATAACAACCAACTTTTGCAAACCACGAACCAGAAAACCAGTTGATACAATATATATAGAACATAATATTTACCATCCAAAGCATTGCAAATTATTTTACCAGTGAGACATCAAATATTGTTTCTTGCATACATTAAGTACTCTTGCATTTAAAACTCTTTCCTACATATTAAACTTGCCACAACCAACATTGAAACATCAAACCAATACCAAACACTAAACAAGGAAACCTGCAATAGCACATTATCATATCTAGACCAAATTCCATCTAGACCACCAGGTTTGACAAAAATGGAAACCAAACTCAAATTTCAATCAAACAGCTCAGATTTCCAACAATCTTCCCTTTTGTCATTGTGGAAAAACAACAAACAATTCCCCTTCTTCAATAAATCTCTCCCACAATTCTCTCCCCCTTTGACATCAAAGATAAAGGGCACAACACAATAGACTAATAATCAATAGATACCACATACTCCACTACTCCCCATGAGACTAACAACAACATCAATCCAGGACTATAAATGATAAACTTTGAATCTCCCCTTGGAAAGATGCACCTCTTTTAAGCATCTAGCTAGAGAAAGGATGGGCAATAACCCCTAGTTTAAGACTGAGGTACTTAAAAGCTTTCTTCATCAATGCCTTAGTTAAAATGTCTACAATCTTTTTTTGAAGGAATATACTCCAATCTGACTTCCTTTTTTGCAACTTTCTCTCTTAAGAAATGGTATTGGAGAGCAAAAGCATGAAGTTGTGTTGCACTTGGGGCTAACTGGGGGTATTCATGTCGGACTCAGTCTGACCAGACTACCACCCTGCCACATGGCACCCCATGTCATTGGTGTGACACCTAAATGGTGCCAAGAGTTTGGCCAAACTCAATTTCGCTATTTAGGTGCTTTTTGCAAGAGCTTGAGCTTAGAATTTTTCAAAAAAAATTAGAATAGTTCGACCAAACTCACCTATGTGGTAGGTGATAAGACAACCAAATCACCTATTTTGTTTGTATTTCTGAAACTTTTAACTTCTACTCAATTTTTCTTCAGGAAAAATATTTTTTTACAAAAAAATAAAAAAACCCTTTTGTAAAGCTTAAAGTCATGAATCTAGACATATATTTTTTTGTATTTTGATTAATTTTAATATTTTTTATTAATTGAACATTGCGAGTAGGTTTTTTAAGTTCAAAAAGAAGCTAATTAGAAATTAAAAAAATATTAAATGATATTAAAAAAATTAAAAAATATATTTTTCACTAGATGAGAGAATCTTCTCCAAAAGGGTATATATTTTTTTTGATAATCATAAATTTAGTAGACAAAAGGTGACGGTGAATGAAAACTACCAAATTCAGCTATGTTGAACTTAAAAATATTATTATGAGAAAAATATAACTCAATTTTTTTTAATTTTCTTTTAAAACACTGCATATATATGTCCTCTATTTGTAAAATTAAAATCGGCAAAAAATAAGTTCATTTTCATTTTGTTTGGTGACGCTGACTAGAACCCTTGATTTTCAACATTTTTTAGCAATAAAAAATCTATCTTTGAATATATAAAAAAAAAATGTCAAATTTTTTAAATTAAAAAAAAAATAATAGACATAGATCTCATTAATATTTCTATATTTGATCAACTTTTACATCATTTTGAAATTTAATTTAGAACTGTCACTTTTATGTTGTCGAAGTTAAATAGTTTTAGTTGTGTTGACCATTTCCTTTATAAAAGTGTGACACAACATTGTGCTTTTACCTTGGATTGATATATGTTTAGTTCTTGAATGCATTACCAAATTCTTTGAAATGTTTATAGCATGGATATTATCACACATAATGGGAATAGATTCATCATATACAACTCTGATATCTTGAATAGTTTGTTTAATCCACATAAATTGAGTACAAGAAGATGCTACTGCAATGTATTTCATTTTTGTAGTAGATAGAGATATTGAAAGCTATTTTTTACTTAAGTAAAAATCCAACCTGTCTCCCAAGAGAAATGCACCTCTGCTAGTAATTTTTTTTATCATCAATACTTTTAGCCTAATTAACATTTGTGTATGCATTCAGCATGAAATTTCCACTCTTCTTGTACCAAAGACCAAAATTTGGAATCCATTTGAAATACCTAAAAAAACCTCCAACTGCTTGCTCATGTGATTGCTTCAAATTAGCCCGAAATCTGACAACTAAGTAGATGACATGCATGATATCTGGTCTAGAAGCAATTAGGTATAATAGTCCTCTAATCATGGATATTTATTTCTTTTGATCAACTTTCGAAGATATATCATCTTTGCTCAATTTACAACCAACAACCAAAGGGGTTGCAATCGGTTTATAGTTCTCCATTTCAAAATTCTTTAGCATCTCTTTGACATAGTTAGCTTGAGAAATGAAAATTCCATCTTCTAACTGTGTAACTTGTAAATCAAGAAAGAATGAAAAGTCACCTATCATTGACATTTAAAATTCCTTTTGTATCTCCTCTAAAAACTCTTTATATAGACCATTACTTCCTCCAAACATAATATTGAATCAACATAAACAACAACAATCAATAGCTTGTTACCTTTAACTTTAAAGTAAATATTACTACCAACAGTACCTTTTCTAAAATTTTGTTGTAATAGATATCCATCCAATCTAGTATACCAAGCTGCTTATTTGAGTCCATACTGTAGATTAGGAAATTGAAAATCATTAAAGCAATAACAATTAGGACAACCACAAAACCTAAAGCTGCTATGAAAGCAATCCCAATCCAATCAATGAAGACATAAAGACAAGATATTCAAATCAAAAGAAATCAAAGCAAACCAACGTAGCTATCTCCTTCATGTGGCTCCATTGTTCTTCTTTCACCTTCAAATTTGATGTGAATCTCACCTACAAGTGCAAAATGCAAGTGGAAAGCAAGTTGTTGAGAGATGAAATTCGTAACATAAGGTTACTCAAAAATGTGATTGATTGATCCTTTCATTGAAGAAAATCATCCAATTTATAGACAAATTGGAGAGAGGACAAGATTAGCATGAAGAAATTTGAAAGGAAATTCAAATCAAGAATGGCAAAATTATGACAAATGTATGACAATTTCTATGCAAGGTGTATGACAAATTATGGCAAGTTGCTATGCAAGATGTATGACAAATTATGACCAACTATGACAAGATTGAAATAGAAATTAGGAATTAGGAGAAATTAGCAAATTAGAAAATTGAGGAAAAAGATGAAATAGAAATTAGGTGAATTAATTAATAGGTTTTTATCCATTAATTAACTCATGAAAGAGACCTAGGACTAAATAGATAGATTTATTTAACCCACAAAGAAGAAGAAAATGATTAAATGAACAAGTCATAAAACCCTAGAAATAAGAGGAAAAGGAATTAGGTCAAGACAACAAGAAATTAATGTAGGTTCGATCATGATTTTGATTGACAAAGGACCAATGTTGATAAATGATTGAGATTGGTTGACAAAAATCAATGACAAATTGACCAAGATTGACAAGGAGATCAAATTGATAGGTGCCAATTGGTGAGGAACAATGACTGATTGATCCAAATTGACATGATTGAAAAGGACAAGGATCGATGACGAATTGATCACAAAATGACAAGATTGACAAGGACAAGGATCGATGACGAATCGATCAAAAAATGACAAGGCTGACAAGGAAGAGGATCGATGACGAATCGATCGCAAAATGATGAGATTGACAAATTGATAATCGTAAATGATTAATAACAAGCTAAAGATGATTGAAAGATTGAAAAGAGGACAAAACCCTAATTCTATCATCGATTAGGATTGACGATGTCCAAAATGATGATAAATGAGCACGCACCATGATGCGACAGGATAAGATCGACCAAAATCATGACTGAAGATTGCTATCGACAAGACCTAATTTGAAAGCAAGAAAAATGAGGAATGCAGAAGAAGGAATCGATGCTCACAAATGATAAAGACCAAGTGCACAACATAGAAGAAATGTTAATGCGATGCAAGAACCCTAAAATAAGGAAATGTGCAAATGTTAAAGTATGACTCCACAAGCGTTGACCATTTTTAGACGTCTACATTTTGCCCCTCTTTGAGACAATGTGATTCTAAGCGTTGTTTCAAAGATCAATAGTGAAAATACCCCAGACAATAACAATAACATATGCATGCCCCCTCAAGGAATTGGCCGGAAAAATCCAGAAAAGAGGGCAAGTGATCGATAAGAATGACAGAAGACGATAGGTTCGAACGGATAAAAAATCGAAGGTCGGATGCACAAAGGACAAGTAGTGGAAGGCACAAAAGACCACGACCATCATAAGATGGAGACCATGCACGTCCATCTAGGTACTGACAAAGATCTATATAGGAGACAAGGAGAAGGAAAAGAGTTCATTTGCACTGGCCAAAGTGGAGGAGTTGTTGCTCAGGAAAAGGACCCTTGCAGAGAGATGGTGAACATTCCAATGGTAGATCACCTTGGGGAATGTGTACACACCTATAGACAACTAGATGACGTGGGAGTAGCGGTATGTACCTCAAAAACCCATATGTTCAATTTCATGAATTTTGCTTGATTGCGGGACATTGCGGGGCCCACAGGGGAGGGAAAACTGCAGAACTGTGCCTGTGTGGGCACATTCTGCGCCTATGTAATGATGTTTTGCACCTGTGTAAGGTACATAGGTGTAGCTTGATGCTACACAAGCGCAAAACAATGTGCACAAGTGCAATTGTGCACTTAGGACTCTAGTTTGACCGAAAACAGCGTGCAGATGATCCTGAAAAGAGGGATAAGGGTAGGATAGGTCAAAAATAGATAAGAAAACCTTGATTGGTGCATGAAACAAGGAAATGCAGACCTTAGGAGAAAACCCTAAAACTGACAAATTGTGCCCCAATTGTGATGTAGAGTCGACAGTATCCGTTGATCGCACGGGAGAACAGACCCGACTGTTTGATGTTGTGATACAGACTCAGGAGTACTGACAAAGACACATTAGTAAGACTTGGATTATACTACATTATGTACATGCTCGAGATTAGGGCAAACACAGGACTTCTCACCGCATTGGCCGAGCGATGGCATTCAGAGACTTCCTCTTTCCATCTTCCAACTGGAGAGGTGACTGTGATATTAGAGGACGTGTGGTGTATCCTCTACATTCTGATTCATGGGGAGATGGTGGTGTACGACCCAGTGATAGGGAGAGACTCTTTGTGCAGATTATTCGAGTGCGACGTAGATGACCTTGATATCATAGAGAGGGAGATCCGTTGGGAGACCATGGCAGCAAAGTATGATCAGCGATATGTGGTGATAGCAGTGGTTATGGCATGCCTATTAGCAGGTGACAGATGAGGACATGGATTCCCTATTAGATGGGGAAGAGTGCTAGAGTGGATGGCGACAGAGGGGACTGTATACGCATGGGGACCATGTGTGCTGGCCATGCTATATTTTCAGTTGCATCAGATAACATATCAGAGGGTACAGACTTTGAGCTGTGGGGTCACACTTTTACAGGTATGGGCATTTGAGCACATAGCCATATGTCGGCCAATTGTAGAGAGACAGGTAGTACTGCATCGACCATATGTGTACTGTTATGGGGGAGTACTGAGATAGGGTCCATTCAGATACATATTGTATTGGCAACATGAGCTAGACAGGTTGAGAGATTTCACATGGAGGCCATATCATGATTGCCCTGGATGGTCAGATGATGGCGATGAGCTACCATATTGCAGAGAGGAGATATACCTAATTGGGTGACCAGTGAACCACCAGAGAGTGATTGAGATGTATCTGCCAAAGAGAGTCAAACGACAATTTAGAGAGAGGCAGAAAGTACCGATAGGGACTGCACACTTTGCCTGATCCCACAGAGAGACGAGTTAGTGGGGGAGGATGATTCAGCCACACATAGCATATACCAACTTCAGACAACTACAATGGAGACAGTGAGATTGGAGATTAGATGTTGTAGATGTCGGGACGACAGAGAGGTATGAGCGATGGTTTGCACGACAGCGGCCAGTGCCATTGATGGATCCTGATATTCCGGTACCTAGGAGATAGGAGGACTTCCCACTCACTGGAGAGGAGGAGGATGGAGATGAGGGAGAGGAGGAGGGAGATGATGAGGAGGAAGATGATGAGGATGAGTGGGATGAGGATGAGGGGGATGAGAAGATTGAGGAGGATGAGGGCGAGGGGGATGAGGAGGCTGAGGAGAGAGAGGAGAGTCCTAGGTGCACACAAAGAGATGAGCCAGATCCAACAGATCATGAGTCATTGCAGGATATACCCATAGGGCAAGAGATAGCTAGCATAGAGGAGATGCATATATGTAGGGCTGCCATAGCGAGTCAACATGATTACATTGCTACATTGGAGAGATAGAATGCTATCTTGAGGACAGAGCAGGATCAATGGTCAACTGAGAGGGATACATTCAGAGCAGAGATAACTAGGCTGACAGTGGCTCAAGATACAGTGATAGCCCAGGCACAAGAAGTAGAGCAGAGAGTGACCAAGTATGTTGGGTTGATTAGGGATGCTAGTGCGCATGAGATGGCATAGATGTTATTAGAGGCAGGAGATGAGATGTGCCATTTGAGGACTCTATATGAGAGTACAGTTCCACTAGAGCAGAGAGTAGTGTCATATCAGTCATGATCGAGGACAGAGAGTAGGCCACACTCTCGGAGGTCAGTGAGCAGCATGGGGGTGAGTGTACCTATGAGACCACCATAGCTAGGACTAGGGACAGGAGGTGCTTCATCCTCAAAACATGGCAGGGATGAGGAGGACAGAGGGAGCACCTAGTGATAGAGGCATGTGCTCCTTATGATGGAGACATATATAGTTTGACATTATGTACTCAGCCTGTGGGCCATAAGTAGGATAGACAGTCCAATTTTGTACTCCGATATTGATATATGATACGATATGCAGCTATATGATGGGATGCAATGTGTTATGGCTTATGTTTACTTTCCATGTATAGATGTCTTATGCACCGTCTATATACTATCTTTGTAACATGTATGAATGTTGTTTATGTTTTTGATGCATTTATAAGATGAAATGGATAAAAATCTTTGTATGGGCTTGATATAATGCAAATGTACTAACCAATGAATACAGGATGCAACTTATTTTTATTTTTTAGAGATCAAAGAACTAGACCGAACGGACTGCCAAGACTGACAAAAGAAATGTTAGTAAGAAGAAATTAGACAGAGGATAGGTAGAGATGAAGGAAAACTTGCTTTCACAAATGCACGTAAGTAGGTGAGAACCTTTATTTATTGTAGCAAAGCAAATGTAGAGCATCATGGCATTGAAGGCCAGAGCTGGAACGCAACCCCTTTTGCAAAAGATAGACACATCGCACACAAGGAATGAGTGAAGCATCCTAGGGTACATACATCAAGGGTCGAGGTCTATGCAGCATTCACAAAGCAAATGTACTTATCACAGACACCCAATGATATAGTTGCCCCAGTTTGTGACAAACATTCCACAAACAACAAACACAACAAAAAAAAAGGAAAGGGACCATGAACCATCTCAGTCACTCTAAATCACTCAATGACATCATCGAGCAACATAGGAACATGATTGAAGCCAAAGATAAATCAGTAAAAAGATAAGATGCACAAATCCAACCAAGTCAAACAAACAGTCTGATCATCATCATCAAAAGTGGAAAACAAGAATGATCATTCTGTCTGGTTTCAGGGAATGTGGTACCCCGTCGAAGACAGGACATAGTCTGCTGTTGAGTATACCACACCCTGTATAAGACCCATGATAATGTTGACAAGGACCAATGGTAATGTTGATGCTATTTGGATTGATGTGACAACTGTGATCAGGTTAAATGCTTGCTTGGTCGAATAGTTAATCTATTAATGCGTGATTTCATTTAAAGCACAATGTTTGATTGATTGTCATTGGATGTATGCTCAGCGATCTATCTATGCACAAAGGGGACCATTTATTGACAAAATGCAAAATGCCAAAGAATTTGTTTTTGGATTTTTATGTTTTTCACTTTGTAGGAATTTCGAGTTTTTTACAATTTTTTTGTTCATTTTTCAAGACTTTATTTGATTTTTTAGGGATTTTTTTCAAGACATTATTTGATTTTTAGGGATTTTTTCAGGACATTATTTGATTTTTAGGGATTTTTTCAGGACATTATTTGATTTTTAGGGATTTTTTCAGGACATTATATGATAAGAAAGCTCCAGTCCGCACGCAACAATAACTCCAGTAATTGATCATGACAAGGAGCGTGCACCCCATGAAAAATTGAAAGACATATACAGCAACCAGGACCAAAACATATGCACAAGGACTGGAAACCTAAGTATGCAAGACAATGATGTTGACCAATCACAGGCCTGGAATAGAACATTGAGTCAGGGCCAGGATAATCGTGATAAACCTGCGGGGGGAAGTACAGCTAGGAGTCATGATAGATAACGGAGCAATAGTCTTTTACACATGGTGCTTGTTTGCCAGGTTTTCACCATGGTACCTGCCCAAAGCACCTGTTTGCCAAGTTTTCACTCAAGGGTGAATGATTTTTCTTTACTTTTTTGCGTTTCAATTTTTCACTTTTTTTGATTTTTTTTGTATTTTTGAGTTTTTGATTTTTTTGTATTTTTTCAGGATAATATTGAAGAACTAGTGACAGAAAAACTATTCCTAGTACTTTCGAAGGTGCATGCTATTTATAGGATCTGACAAAGGTTCATCGTCTGGGGTTGCAAGTTGATATGCCCCCGAACCATAGGCTGCAATAACTATGAAAGGCCCAACCCAATTAGGCTCAAATTTTCCTTTGATGATGTTAGTAGATTGTGTATTCTTCAGGTTTGCCTTTAGGACCATGTCTCCCACTTTGAAGTGTTGCCCTTTGACCTTCTTTTTATAAGAGCGACGGAGACGGTTTTGATATGCTTGCAAATGTGTCAGGGCTGTTTGACGTTTCTCATCTAACATCTCAAGCTGATGTAGCCTAGAGACTCTGTGCATCTCATCATCAATCAAATGTTGCAGGGAAACATGCAAAGAGGGAATTTCCACTTCCAAGGGTAAAATGGCTTCCGCTCCATACACCAAGGAATAAGGTGTTGCGCTAGTAGGTGTGTGGATGGAAGTGCGATAGGCCCATAGTGCTGGATTCAACTGTACATGCCAATCTCAACCAACGTCATTGACAACCTTTTTCAAGATCTTAATGATGGTTTTATTTGATGCTTTGGCTTGACCATTACTTTGTGGATAGTAAGGACTGGAGAAACGGTGTTGGATGCAAAACTATTCATAGAGTTCCTTGACATCTTTATTTTTGAATGGACAGCCATTATCTATGACTATTGCAAGGGGAACCCCATATCTGCATATGATATAATCCAGTAGAAACTTTGAAATTTGAACACCAGTGATATAGGTCATAGGGATAGCCTCAATCCATTTTGTAAAGTATTCTGTGGCTGTGATGATGAATTTGTGTCCGTTTGCAGATGTCGGGTGAATCTTGCCAATAAGATCCAATCCGCATTGAGAAAAGGGCCACAGAGATATGACAGAGTGAAGTTCTTGAGCTGGTGCATGAATGTAATTTCCATGTATTTGACATTTGTAGCATTTCTTGACAAAATCATGAGCATCCTTTTCCATGGTGGGCCAATAATATCCAGCATGAACCAAATTTTTAGCTAGACTCAGACCATTGAAATGGCCCCCACATATACCATCATGAACCTCGAGTAAAGACATTTGTGCCTTGTTAGAATCCAAACACTTGAGGAGGGTATGGTCAAAGGAACGACGGTAAAGGGTTTCTACGATGATGATATATTTGGCAGTTTGGCGTATGAAGGCTCAGCGTTGGTTAGAGGAAAGGTTAGGTGGTAAGGTTTGGGATTTCAAATACTGATAGATGTCATTGTAGCATGGGGAATTAGGACCAACAAGAACACACATCACATCTACTGTTGAAATTTCAAAAGAAGGCACCAGCAACTATTTGACCAAAAATTCACATCTGTCTATATTGTGGGGCATATTTAACATGGAAGCAATAGTTGCCATAGCATCTGCTGACTTGTTTTGAATTCTGGGAACTTGACTGAAATGGATATCAGTAAATTTTGTCTTGAATAAATCCACCATATGCTTGTAGGGAAGAATCTTTTCATCTTTTGTTTCATAGTCATCATTCACTTGATGGATGACTAACTGGGAATCTCCATAGACTTGCAAATGTGTAATGTTCCATTAGATTGCTATTCTGAGTCCTATGACTAAAGCTTCGTATTCTGCAATATTATTGGTGCAATGGAAAGTGATCCTATATGACTTTGGGATAGAATCTCCTTGAGGGGTGACAAACAAAATACCTACTCCTGAGCCATACTTTGTGTGAGATCCATCAAAGTATAATTGCCATTCCTTAGAAGAAGTAAGAGCAAATACTGATTCATTAGGGAAATTTGTCAACATTGGATGATCATCATGAATAGGTGCCTTTGCAAGTTGATCTGCTATGATTTGTCCTTTTATTGCCTTTCTCTCAATGTACTCAATATCAAACTCACTTAGGATCATAACCCACTTTGCCAGGCGACCTGTCAAAGCTGCCCTACTAAGCAAGTATTTCAAGGGATCAATTTTTGCAACTAACAATGTTTGATGATTTAACATATAGTGTTGAAGCTTTTGTGTGGCAAATACCATTGCTAAACATGCTCGTTCAATAGTTGAATAATTCAATTCATAGCCCACTAGTGTCCGACTAATATAATAAATAGCCCGTTCTTTGCCTTTCTCATCTTGTTGGGCTAAGAGAGCTCCTAGTGCCATTTCAGTTGCAAAGATATACATTATGAATGGCTTCCCTGCTATAGGAGGCATTAGAATAGGTGGCGACATCAGATAATCCTTGAGAGTTTGAAATGCTGAATGACATTGCTCAGTCCATTTAAAAGGGACACCTTTATGCAATAAATGTTGGAAGGGATGACATCTGTCTGCCAAGTGAGCTATAAACTGGCATATTGACTGTAACTTCCCTTGCAAACTTCTTAGTTGATGGAGATTGGAAGGAGGAGGCATATCCATTATTGCTTTAACTTTTGCTGGGTCTACTTCTATGCCTCTGTGAGAAACAATGTACCCTAATAATTTGCCGGCTGTGACACTAAAAACACATTTCTTTGGGTTGAGTCTGAGCTTGTAGGTTTCCATTCAATCAAAGATTGGGCCAAGGATGGCTAGATGACTATCTCTTGTGATGGATTTGCATAATAGGTCATCAACATAATCTTCCATCAAAGTATGCATAAAATCATGGAAAATTGTTGTCATAGCTCTTTGATATGTTGCTCCAACATTTTTAAGGCCAAAGGGCATCACATTCCAGCAGTAGGTACCCCAAGCACATGTGAATGCAATCTTATGTTGATCTTCAAGAGAAATGCGAATTTGATTATATCTGAAAAAACCATCCATCAATGATAGCATCTCATATCCGGCAGTCATGTCAACTATGATGTCTATATTCAGTAGTGGAAAGTCATCTTTAGGGCATGCTTTATTGAGATCCCTAAAATCCATATAGATTCTGATGCCCCCAGTTACTTTGCTAACTGGTACCAAATTTGAAATCCAATCTGCATAATCAATTGGTCTGATAGAGCCCACATCTAATAATTTTTGAGTTCTACTTTGACTAAGAGAGCCACCTGGGGATGCATCTTTCTGAGTTTTTGTTTGATGGGCTTGGCATCTGGTTTTAATGGCAAGTGATGAAGGACTAATTCTGGATGAAGTTCGGGCATATCTACATAAGACCATGCAAAACTAATCTTCTTCTCAAGAAAGAAATTGACAAAATCTATCTTTTCTTGTTTTGACAGAGAAACAATGAAATGAATGACCTTAGGGTTGTCAGGTGTACCCAAATTTATCTCTTCGGTCATTTCCACAAGCAATGTTGATTTATCCTGACTTGATGAGGGTATGTCCAATCTTCCACCTTTGGGCGCCTTAGAGAGGTTTTCACCCATAGGTACATCTTTTATTTTTACTTTTTCATGATCAGAGAGTGCCTTACGGTTTTCACTCAAAGACCCATTCTTTTGATTTTTTACTTTTTCTTTTTCTTTTTCATTTTATGACTAGAAGATGGAGTTGACTCCCCAAAATATGTTGTGGAATCTAAATCAATAGGAAACCCTGCCTTATGATCGCCTCGTGGTATGCCTGCCCATAGTCCAAGGAATTCTGCAATGGCTTCGTCATTTTGAAAACAATCCAATTTGAGTGGTTCTTGTTGGTCATGTTGGATAAGCTGTAGATAGACAAGGGGCATGCCATCATCAGTTTTTAGGGAGAGTTAGGGCCAAGAGAGTAAAGATAAAAATGTTTGTGGTATCACTGTCTGAACTGCTCGTATCTGATTTAGAGCTTGGGTCCCAGAATGACTCTATCCAAGCATTAGGACACATTTTGGGAGGGGGAGTTATTTCATGTTTGTCTTCCATGGGCAAATCATCAGGGTCAAGGAAAACATTGTCAAGGGCATAGGAGCTAGAAGAAAAGGAACTCCACTCCCATTCATTGGAATCAGTTTCAGGTTGGGTATCCTCAAGTGTTGTTTCATGATCAAAGTCACGCCCCTTTCCACACATGGTCACTTTGGTAGATGAGGTTCCAATTTGCAATGGTACAAAACCTAACCCTAAAGTTGGATGCCACAACTTAGGTATAATAGGTTCTATTCTTCCTTTCTTGTCAGGGCCCAAACCACTGCAGCCATCATATCCCTTTTTTTGCATTACAGTAAACCCTTTTCCATATCACTTCACTAGCAATTTGACAAGTGGTGTATCAGTTTGATCCTTATAAAGCCAATTTGTTACATCATCATCCAAAGTTTCCTTGTTAATTTCACCCCATTTTGTAAATGTAGTGGGGGGCTGATATTGAATGACTGTCTTAGGTTCCTTTTGCAACAAATGTGGTTTGCCATGTGATTTTGGAGATATTGGTAAATTCCCAATGAGGAATGTTTGAGCCATTGAATACTCTTTGCATCCTTGGTCTTGTATCTTCAATTTTCCTTTGACAGCATCTAATAACTTATTAGGATCCACATAATTATGTGAGTGGGCCTCTCTATTGACTGGGATTTGTTGTTGCGGGGAATCCTTTAGATTAGCACAAAATTGAAATGGATTATGATCTCCTGGAATTGTTATCTCAGTCCCATTATAAGGATATTTTAAACATTGATGATACGTAGATGGAATTGCCTTCATTGCATGGATCCATGGACGGCCAAGAATCATATTGTAAGGGAGATTGAGGTCTAGGACCTACAGGGAAGTGTTTTCTGTCACTGGACCTACTCTGATAGGCAATGAAATTACCCCTTTAGATGGGTGCTCAGCATCATCATATGCTTTGATTGTTATTCTTCTAGAAGAATCAATGTCATTTTCTATATAACCAAGACCAATGACTACTCTCAAGGTACAAATGTTAAGACCTGCTCCGCCATCTATCAAGACTCGTCCGATCTTGCAATTATGGACAAAGACTTCAAGATGTAAAGGATCATTATGAGGGAGCTTATAAGGGGAAATATCGTTATCAAAAAAGACAACGTGTTGGGAAACAACGAGATGTCCAATTCGGGCTTGAAACTGGTCAACATCAATGTCTGTCGGGATGGTGGACTTAGTTAAAGCTTTATCTAAGACTATGCGATGCATAGGGGACATTTTAAACAACTCAAGAATTGATATTTATGCAGTTGTCTTTCCTAGATGATCTAGGAGATTATATTGACTCATAGGAATTGATTTGGGAGGAATTGTAGGAGCTCCTTTCAGGACTATTTTGGATCGATGAGTGGTGACTGCGCAAGAAGGACCTTGTCCCTTTAATCTTATGGTGGAAACATACTCATTTGATGCTCAAAAACAATTGATGACATTGTTATAACCAGTATTTGCATAATTAAGATTCGCTGTTTGGGTAGAGTTTGAAGAAGATGCTTTGCCCTTGTCATGATCAAGCAAAGGAGTTTTGAAAATTGTATGATAAGTGTTAGAGGTCACATTGGGTGGGTCTACCTCAATTACCCCTTGATCTAACAAGTCTTGAATCATATGTTTCAATTGAAAACATGATGCGGTTTTATGTCCTTTTGACTGATGGTATTCATAATATGCATTATAATTCCACCAATGCGGCTTTACCAATGGTTCTTCCTTGACATCGGGTAACTTGATAAAATTTGCTTGTATCAATTGTTTCGTTATTGATTCAATAGGATCTCCCAATGGCGTAAACTGTTGAGGAGGCCCATCCCTTGATCTGAAAGGTTTTCGTTGCTGGTTTTGTTGCTGACCTTGTTGTTGATTATACTATTGGTATTGTGGCTGTTGAATAACATTACTTGCTTGTGTTTGATTTTGTTGCATAGCCGACATATTAGGAGCACTCAATTTATTTATCGTGAACTTGGGTTGATTTCCATTCACTACTCTTACGTCGACAACTCAATCATTAGTGACATTCTTGTTTTTGTACCAAAATCTATTTTTGTCCCCTGAATTGTTTGTGTTGTCATTGTCTTTGTTGAGCTTAATGAGTCCCTTAGCTACATAAGCATTTTCAATGTCCATCCCTTTCTTAATGAGCTTCTCAATGGTACTAGGACTCTTCAGTTTGAGCTCATACATCATTTCTAGGACCAAATTTTGAATAAATAAGTTCACTTGTTGTTCTTCAGGTATATCTAGGGAAGAACAATTGTAAAAGCTTCGCCATCTTTGTAAGAAAGTCACTAATGGTTCACCTTGCTTTTGCTTTGTGTTGCATAAATCTGACATGGTCACTTTGTTGTCAATGTTGAATGCAAAGTAGGATATAAACTTTTGAGCCAATTCCGGCCATGTCTTTATGTTCCCTGGCAAATGCGAATACCAATCCATGGCTTGTCTTGTGAGACTTCTTGCGAATAAGTGCATCAAATATGTTTCCTCATAGCTCACTTCAGTACAGGCTACAAAAAATGCTTGAATATGGTCTTTTGGATTTCCGTTCCCTTTATATTTCTCAAAATTAGGTGCCTCAAAATGCTTAGGAAAGGGAGGCATGTACAAGCTCTTGTCAAATGGATTAGGACATAAATCTTGATCTGTGTATAATTTCTTTGCCCCTTTGGTTTGCAATGCGTCGATTTGTCATTGCAACTTCTCAAGCTGTTGTGCAATTGTGTCAGTTAGCGAAGATTTTGGAAGTTCATCATTCATTCTTGGGTGTACTCTTTGTCGATACATCGTGCTCTCCATTGGCTATTGATGCTCTAAAATTGCTATCTTTGGTGTCTCTAGCATATAAAGTTCTTGATACAGCTCTTGTTGTTGTGGTTGTGCCATGCCTTAACATTGACCCTTTTGCTGTACTTCATGTGATGGGATCATCATTTGTAGCCTTGGTTGATATTGCAATTGAGGTTGTTGTTGATATTGCATGGACATCAATTGTGGTTGTGATGTATGATAATTTGTTTTTTCTGGCACATATTGAGGCACAAGTTGTTGTTGATGCCGACGAATCAGAATTTGCTAACTTTGTGCCAATTGTTGTTGTCCTGATGTAAATCCCATCATTTGTAAAAAACTTTGTTTGGGAGGTTTATGTTGTTTCTCCTTTAGATGGGGTATGGCACTTGCATTGACTAGTTGTGTTGCTTGTCCAATCCATTGTGGTGGTTGCAAGTTTGAATTGACTTGTAATGGTGCAGAAGACACTGCAACTTGTTGTTGAATGCGATATTGTTGTTGTTGTGCATTTCTTGTTTGCGCATTCGATTGTGCCTTTTGTGCATTCCTCAATTGTTGCAACACTTGTTGTTGGTGCACACCACTATTTGTGGTTCTTTGTGTTGCCACTATCGAAGGATCTATCACAATATTTTGCATAACGGGTACTTGAGTATTTGCCAAATGTATTGAACTTGATGGGACATATGAACTTTGTTGCATTGTAGAATTGTTTTGAACATTCGTAAGATCAAGCATTCCAGTCGTAAAGCTTTCTTGCATCTTAGAGTTGGATCCACTTTTAGGTATTTGAGGAATCACTTCTTGTTGAGGGACACCTGTCAACATTTGTGTGGTCATCATTTGATCTTGTGTTAAAGGTGTTGCATTAAACAATGGATTGTTTATTGTTTCGAATGTTGGCTTTTGTGGAATTGTCACTGTCAAAGTTTGTGGAGCACACTTACTCAACAATGTGTGTTGAGGTTCTTGTTGCACATTTTCTTCATTTGGATGTGGAGAGAAACTTAATAGATCACCACCTTGTTTTTTTTGCACATTAGTTTGCTCATTTGAGGAGGTCACATTACTCATCATATCAAGATATTTTTGTGGAACCATCTTTTTTGCCAACTTTGGATCTTTAAGGAACATATCAACATCATCGGAAGCATCAGAATCTAATGAAGATTCTGGTAAAACATTTGGATTTGTTTCTTGTTGAATGCCTTGATTTGAACCAAATCCTTGTGAAAGAGTTTGTTCCTCATGTAACGTTTGAGTTTGAATTTCATGTTGCAGGTTCAGTTGATTCCAGTCAAAAGGTGCATTTTCCCTTGGCGTTGGTGGAACACTCCCATATCCTAGTTTCATGGGTACAAACACTGGCTCATATAATGGAGGTGGTACAAGTTGAACCATTCCATATTGTGTTAATGATGTGTTTGACGAACCTTCAATTTGTAATGTTTGACTAGGTTGAAACTGTGAGTTTGATACATTGTCAATGGGTTGATATGTTGGTTCACCCATCTTCTTAGATTTTGACCTTGTTTCAACAGGCATGTCACTATGCAAATGCAATATCTTTGGGATTGTTTTTTTAATTTTAAAAGGATGATGTATGATATGCAACTAAATGCAACCTAAATAGATGAAAATTCAATCTATGGCAAGAATGCAACTTATGTTTTTGTTGTTTTTCAAGGTTTGGACAAACTTTTTGGAATGCAAACCTAAAGACTCATCCTTGGGAAGCTGAAATGAAGCCAAGACCTTAAAGGATAAAGGACCAAATGACAATAGGACAAATTGACAATGTCTCACCTATATGCTTGGATACTAAGCTAGGTTTGACAAAAATGGTATTAATGAAAGGGCAAATTTTAGACAAGGTCAAGACTCCCTAACAACAACTTAGGGTATCATCCAAAGTTTTGATTTTTCAAGTTTGACAAATCAAATTTTTGAGACTAAATGCAAGAAGGAAATGATTATGACAATGACTTAGGATATGCCATGAAAATGATCTAAGGATATGATATGACAAGATGAAGCTAAAACAAGATGACAATACAATGATAATGATATGCGAAGACCAATGACTTGGAATATGCAAAATGCAACCTATGCAAGACTTGATTTTAGCATGACAAGGATAATGCATGAATGTCACCTAAATGGAAATCTATCTTGGATATGACAATGAAATGCAAACTTAGGGAAATGATTTTGAACCTAAGTGCAAAATGAGGACGCTTGCAATGAAAAGGACTAAAATGAAGGGAGATGACAATATGTCCTAAGACCTAAGTTGGACTATGCAAAACCTAGCCTAAAGTGACATGAATTTTGACAAGCCATGTTCAAATGTTGGATGAATACTTGGACAAATTTGGACTTTTGTTTGGATTTTGTTTTGAATTGAAGGTTGTTGATTTTGAAAACCCAAGTTGATTATGAGCACTTTTGAAAGTTTGTTTTTGATTTAACTTTTGACAATCATAGAAGACAAAATGTTTGTTTGACTTTGACTCAAGACCATCAAGCACATTCACAACAAATCTTGTGGCTGGCAAGGGAAATATCTGTTGAATCCTCTAACCATAAAATACAACACTTAGCCAGATAGCTAGATGCTTCGTAGCACTGGCTCCCCCTTACAGTGCACTCACTTCTCGGGCATACCAAGCTTTGAGTTCAAGGGGCATCACTTCCCAAGAACTTGCTATCTCTAACTGAGGAGTACATGATTGGTGTCTTCGGCATGTGCATATCACAACGCTTGAGCCAACAGATAGAAGGATTTTGGCATCTAAAAACAAGAGATTCTAGTAAGGGCATCCGTTTGGGTGGGTATTGATCCGGCGAATAAATCGTCACAATACCATTCCAGCACCCGTTGTCTACAACTTTCGTTGCATCCACAGTTATTTAGAGTGGTTAGGAAGAGCTTGGCTTTAGCCCATCACCACTTTGGGTCGTTCCCTCTCACCAATGCCTGTGCGAAGTGCCAGACAAATCGGGAGGTAGGCCTAGTTCTAAGGGTTAAAACATGCAATGAAATTAAAAACAAACAAAGCATGCATGGTGTTCATTAACCTTTAAGAAGTGAAATGTGCAACTACTTTAAAAATCACAAGCAAGATGTTTTAATGAGAGTCTTTGATCGCATCCTGCATAAGATTCATTAGTAGTTGCATTTTTAGTCTTCATCACACGTAACGCCAAGATGCTACATAGAGAATTAGTACCAAAGAAAAACTAGAATGCAAGAAACAGAATGAAGACAAACAAATTTGCAAGTAAAAACAACTGATTTCACCTCTGTTTCTGGCCTTGCACAGGCGCAGAATGCCTCAACATAGGCGTAGAACCCATCAACACAGGTGCAAAAGTATTAACACGTGCAAAATGCCTCAACACAGGCGCAGAAGTTCCCAGAGAGCTTTGAGTCACCCTGTTTCTTGAGTTTTTCACCTACAAATGGCTCAAAAGCACTCAAAACATGGTTAAGGGGTTAGTTCACATCGGGTTCACCAAAAATGTAGATTAGGAAATTGAAAATCATCAAAGCAATAACAATTAGGACAACCACAAAACCTAAAGCTGCTATGAAAGCAATCCCAATCCAATCAATGAAGACATAAAGACAAGATATTCAAATCAAATGAAATTGAAACAAACTGACGCAAATATCTCCTTCATGTGGCTCCATTGTTCTTCTTTCACCTTCAAATTTGATGTGAATCTCACCTAAAAGTGCAAAATGCAAGTATAAAGCAAGTTGTTGAGAGATGAAATTCGTAACATAAGGTTACTCGAAAATGTGATTGATTGATCCTTTCATTGAAGAAAATCATCCAATTTATAGACAAATTGGAGAGAGGATAAGATTAGCATGAAGAGATTTGAAAGGAAATTCAAATCAAGAATGGAAAAATTATGACAAATGTATGATAATTTCTATGCAAGGTGTATGACAAATTATGCACAAATTATGGCAAGTTTTTATGCAAGATGTATGACAAATTATGACAAATTATGACAAGATTGAAATAGAAATTAGGAACTAGGAGAAATTAGCAAATTAGAAAATTGAGGAAAAAGATGAAATAGAAATTAGGTGAATTAATTAATAGGTTTTTATCCATTAATTAACTCATGAAAGAGACCTAGGACTAAATAAATAGATTTATTTAACCCACAAAGAAGAAGAAAAGGATTAAATGAACAAATCATAAAACCCTAGAAATAAGAGGACAAGGAATTAGGTCAAGACAACAAGAAATTAATGTAGGTTTGATCATGATTCTGATTGACAAAGGACCAATGTTGATAAATGATTGAGATTGGTTGACAAAAATCAATGACAAATTGACCAAGATTGACAAGGAGATCAAATTGATAGGCGCCAATTGGTGAGGAACAATGACTAATTGATCCAAATTGACATGATTGAAAAGGACAAGGATCGATGACGAATCAATCACAAAATGACAAGATTGACAAGGACAAGGATTGATGACGAATCGATCACAAAATGACAAGGCTGACAAGGACAAGGATCGATGACGATTTGATCACAAAATGATGAGATTGACAAATTGATAATCATAAATGATTACTAACAAACTAAAGATGATTGAAAGATTGACAAGAGGACAAAACCATAATTCTATCATCGATTAGGATTGACGATGTCCAAAATGATGATAAATGAGCACACACGATGATGTGACAGGATAAGATTGACCAAAATCATGATGGAAGATTGCTATCGACAAGACCTAATTCAAAAGTGAGAAAAATGAGGAATGCAGAAGAAGGACTCGATGCTCACAAATGATAAAGACCAAGTGCGCAACATAGAAGAAATCTTAATGCGACGCAAGAACCCTAAAATAAGGCAATGCGCAAATGTTAAAGTATGACTCCCCAAGCATTGACCATTTTTAGATGTCTACACATACAATTCCTTCTTCAATCTTCAAACGATATCCAGATCTTCTCACAATCTGAATCCATCCAATTTTTCAATATATACCTCTTCTTCAAGTTCTCCATTTAGAAAAGTTGACTTAACATCCATTTGATATACCTTAAAATTTTTATAAGTAGAAAATGCAAGAAACATTCTTATAGCTTGCATCCTAGCTATTGGAGCAAAATTTTCCTCAAAATCAATACCTTAACTTGTGAGTAGCCTTTACATACCAATCTTGCCTTTTTCCTTGTAACCTGTCTTTGTTCATTTAACTTGTTCCGGAACACCCACTTAGTTCCTACCACATTTTTGTCCACTGGTCTAGGTACTAGTTCCTATGTCTGATTCTTCCATAGCATTTACCCAACTCTCCTCTCTGCTTTCTTCCTCATATGATTTAGGTTCCATTAGTGAAAGGAAAATTAGTTTTCTTGCTCATTTACTTCTGCAACTCTTCTTCTTGTTTGAACTCCTTTGTTTTTGTCTTCAATAATCTGATTTTTAAAATGATTCTTTTGCACATATCTGGATAGAGTTTTAGTTACCTACTTAGGTTCTTCTTCTTCTTCTTCATTTATTTCTTTGTCACTAATGTCTTTTGGATCAGTCTTCTTGATGCGGGAGCATCCCTGGTTCATAGAAATCTTGCATCAGCCAAAAATATTTCCTTTTTGTTCTTCTTTTTGTTTGAAGTTTCAACATTTCTTTTTGTGCGTCCCAGATTTGGCTCATTGGAATTTGTGGAGTTGGATTTTTTCTTGAAGACTTGATCATCTTCCTTGTTGCCAAACCGTGGAGCATTTGGATCATTATCCGGCAAGTTATCACTATCGGTTTCTAAGAAAGTTTTATGTTATCGGTTTCCTGGACCTATTTGCATTGGTGATCTACCAGACTCCTTCCATAGCTTGTGGAGCCCTGAGCATTGATTTCGATGTTCCTTAGCATGTGGCTGACCTTTCCCCATGATCTACACTTCATCCTTTGGATTTTTTAGAGGAATTTCTTTGGCAAAGGCCGACCTTGTTGGTTTTACACTTTAGGTCTTGTTCTTCGAGTTTTGATCCCTTTTTGGGCTGACCAGATCCACTTGGATCATATCAATCATTGCAATAGAGCATTAGAATATAATCAAGAAGTTAGACTGAGTATAGAAGATAGATCTTAAGATTTGAGGTCCTGGTTGTGACTTGTTCTATATTTTGAGCATGATCTAGCAAGCCTTTGATCCTATTTTTGTAACCTGCTTTTTATCAGTTGGTTGTAATCAGTTTTTATGATATAATTCAATCTGTTTTGATTGCCTCTATCATGTCCCTATGTTTCTGTTGTGTTTACTCTTGTTGACTAGTTTGGAATGATCTCTTTGAGGTCCCTCCTAGCCGGTGACTACCTCAAGTGGTATCAGAGTGAGCTTTTGTTTCAAAGATTTTGTTGTCCTGAGATATTTTTGTTGTAGGGTGGAAGACGGTGGATCTGACCTGCAACTACAAAGGACTGGCGTAAAGATGATGCAAAGAGGAACTAGGAATGGTGGAGTGCATAGGAATACAGACCCTATTGTGATACAAAATTTGTGAGGAATAGCAGCATGGTTGGAAGCCATGGAGATAGCCCAGAGAAGAGGCCAACACACTGAAGATGTAAGTGGAGATGAAGGAGAAGAAGCCTTGGAAGAACAAGTAAACCCACTAGCGGCTGATCCGGATGAAGAAAGGTTTTTGATGGATTTGAGTAGGGAAAATACTAAACCTCATTTTACCCCACCAGAATATGATGGAAAGTTGGATTCAGATGAATTGATAGATTGGATCTTGAAGATGGAGAAATATTTTGATTTTGAAAACATTGCAAAAGAAAGGAATGTGAAATATGTCTGTACCCAGTTGAAAGGTCATGCATCTCTTTGGTGGGAGATTTTGCAGGTTGATATATAGAGAAGAGGTAAAGAGAAGAAGAAGACATGGGATCAGATGGTTGCTAAGTTGAAATCAAAATTTATGCCAACTGAGTATCAAGTTATTCTGTTCCAGAAGTTGCAAAATTCGAAATAGAAGGAATCTAGTGTGAAGGAATACACCGAAGTATTTAACAAGTTGAATAACAGATTCAGACATGTTGATGATGAAGTTGAATAAATTGTAGGATATTTGAATGGATTGCGAGTGACTATACAAGATGAACACAGTTTGATCAAATTGGAGAGTGTTTGAAGAATCTTACCAGTATGCCCTGAAGGCAGAAGAGAAGCTAAACAAAAGACATGAACAGAGGCAAAGAGGTAGAGGTGGAAGGATTTTTAGAGGAATATTTCAAGGAGGAAGAGGATATACTAAAGGTAGAGGAACCTATATGGATCAAAACAAGGAAAAGAAAGTGAGCAAAGAGGGTAATTCATACTAGAAAGATGATAAAAATTTCTACCGGAGGAGAGAACCGAATGGCTACGAGAATGAGAATTTTGGAAGAGATGATAGCGTACAAGACAAGAGAGTTGAAGGAAGATAAGTTGCTGATAAATCTTAATAAGTGTGTTAGGTCTTGGAGGCAATTGAGAGGGAGGGGGGGTGAATCAGTTGTCAATTTAATGCCGGTAGATAGTTTAGCAGATAATAACAGTACTGATAAATTTTAATGCAAGAAATAGAAAAACAAATAACATACACAACACATAACACAGTTATTTGTACGTGGAAACCCTGTAAGGGGAAAAACCACAGTGGGAAACCTTACCCACAAGTAGATGATACTACTGCAGATAGTATGTGTGTACAAATGGGGTCTACACATGCAGAAAGGCCAATTGCCTAGAGCTCACTGCTCAATCACAAAATGGGAGTCATAGTGACTACAATTTGATGGTTAAATCCAATGATAATGTACTGCTCAAAATAGCATCTTCATATGTTGGATTCAGTACCGGTTAAGCTCTTATTTGCCTTCTCCAAAATCCTCCTTGAATCTTGAATGATGTATGCATGTATAGCTCTACTTATATTCGCATATACCTTATTACAATCCTTTTTCACACTCCTCTCTACTTCTACTTAATCTCACAAATGAGATCTTAGATATATTCCAAGACCCAAGACCAAATGTGTAGGTCGGCTTACTAAGATATTACAATTAAATCAATTACAAATGAATCAATATACGATGCATGATGTCGGCTCAATGAATTTACAACAATAACAAACCATCTCCATAACATGTCATGCTGATCTGGAATAGATAATGCTTGTCGGTCCATAACCTAGACCTATTTGCCGGTAACAACAACTATGCAAACCCGATTAGATCAATGAGAAGATCACTAAAAAAAAAGTGTCCAAACAATGTCTTCAGCATAACCAAGTAATCTCCAGATGATAATAGATCATCCTTAGTGCTGGTGAACAATATAACTACTGGTGACCAGATACTGGTGACTGTGCATAAGTCACTGAACATGCCGGTGAACATAACCAAAGATCTCCAAGTGTTCTCAAGTGTTGACAAGTGTTGACATCAATAACAAAACCAATGCAACACATCCATAATACCAACAATCTCCCCCTTTGGCATTAATGGCAATAAAAGTTGGAAAAACCATCTAAGTGCCAAAGCAAAAATGCCAAAAACCAAAAACCAACAATCTCCCAAAGAGATCATTAAAATACAAAGTAACAATCTCTCCCCGAAAGATAATGTGTTTTTCCATAGATATCTCTCCCCCTTTGACATCAAATGCTAAAGCAATACAAAACCAAATACAATCTCATTACAAATACCAATGGTTATAACCACATTTATTCAATCTACTCCCCCTGAGAAGTAGCTCTCCTTCATCAAATCCGGAAAAAGATTTCTCTGTTAATTTTGTCGGTCTGATGCCATGCTCCAACTGTCTAAGTTTCTACCGGTGAGGGTATAACTCCAAGCTTCTCTCTAAGATATTCAAAAGTTTCCTTAGGCAAAGGTTTAGTAAATATATCTGCAATCTATTCTTTAGTATTCACATAAACCAATTTCACTTCTTTTTCTTCAACATTCTCTTTTAGAAAATTGAATTTGATAGAAACATGTTTAGCTTTTTGGTTAAATACCGGATTCTTTGATATATCAATTGCTTCCATATTATCACAATAAATGATTATAGGTTCCTTTCCTTTTACCTTTATGTCTTTCAACATTTGCTTAATCCATAATACCTGTGTACAATTAGTTATTGCTGCAACATATTCTGATTCTGCTATTGATAGTGATGTATAACTTTGTTTCTTGATCAACCATGAAATTAGTCTGCTGCCAAGAAAAAATGCTCCGTCGATGGTGTTTTTTCTGCCATCTACATCTCCTACCCAATTTGCATCTGTGTATGCACATAAATCAAAATTTTCATCTTTAGGATACCATAAACCAAGATTTGTTGTGCCTTGTAGATACCAGAAAATCCTTTTTACTGTTGATTCATGATTTTCCTTAGGTTTACTCTGAAATCTTGAAACAATACATACTGCATTCATAATATCATGTCTTGTTTGTGTCAAATACAGTAAACCTCCTATCATAGACTTGTATTTTGTCAGATTAACAGGTGTTGATTCATCCTTCAAAGATAGTTTATCAGTTGTAGTCATAGGTGTGCTTACCGGTTTAGAGTTTTCCATGCCAAATTTCCTAAGTAATTCCTTCAAGTACTTTGATTGATTTATGAATATACCTTTATCATTCTATGAAATTTGCAATCCTAAAAAGAATTTTATCTCTCCAATCGTAGACATTTCAAATTCTTCCTGCATCTTATTAGAAAAATCTTTACACAATCCATCTTCTCCTCCAAAAATTATATCATCAACAAAAACTTCAATAGCCAAGATGCCATCATTAGTCACTTTGTAATATAAGTTGTTGTCAGATTACCTTTAGTGTAACCAAGCTTCAAAAGTTATTTGTCCAATCTAGCATACCAAGCTCTAGGAGCTTGCTTCAATCCATATAAAGCTTTCTTTAACCAACAAACCATATCTTTGTCATCTGTCAAAGAAAATCTATCAAGTTGTTCAATGTAAACTTCCTCTTCAAGATCTCCATTTAAAAATGCATATTTAACATCCATTTGATATACTTTATAGTTCTTGTGTGGTGCAAAAGCCAAGAATAATCTGATTGCCTCAATTCTAGCTACCGGTGCAAAGGTTTCATTATAATCATTTCCTTCTTTCTGTCAATATCCCCTACACACTAATCTTGCTTTGTTTTGGATTACCTTACCATCTTCATTAAGTTTATTTCTGAATACCCATTTAGTTCCAATAACATTTTTGTTTTTAGGTTGGGGAACCAATGTCCATGTATTATTCTTTTCAATTTGTTCCAATTCATCTTCCATAGCCTTAATCCAATGTTTATCTTCACATGCCTCATTAATAGTTGCTGGTTCAAATTGAGAAATTAGACATACCTCTTCATTTTCTAGTCTTCCTCTAGTCATAACTCCTTGATACTTATTCCCAATTATCTGACTTTCAGAGTGATTCAATCTTACATACCTGGGTGTGTTCAATTGTTGTTGTTCTTCAGTCACTGTTAGATGATGTCGGTGTGACTAGATCAACATTCTATACCGGTGTACTCATAGTAGGTTCATTTGTGATTATCTCAACTGTCGGTTCACAGTCTATAAACCTTCTAATTTGTTCATCAATCTTCACATTTGCACTTTCAATGATTTTCTGTAATCTCTTATTAAAACATCTATATGCCTTGCTCTTAGATGAATAGCCAAGAAATATTCCTTCATCACTTCTAGGATCAAATTTGCCAATATAATCATCTCTCCTAATATAACATTTGCTTCCAAATATTCTAAAATATTTAAGAGTAGGAGTATTACCAAACCATATTTCATGAGGGGTCTTACCGGTTTCACCTTTGATGTGAACTTTGTTGAATGTATAAACAGTTGTATTGATTGATTCTCTCCAATACACAGGAGGTAGGTTTGCTTCTGATATCATGCTTCTAGCTGCATCAAAAATAGTTTTGTTCTTCCTTTCCACAACTCCATTTTGCTAGGGTGTCCGAGGTGCTGATAATTGTCTTCTGATTCCATTCTCTTCACATAATGTATTAAATTCCTTAGATGTGAATTCACCTCCTTGATCTAATCTCAAGCATTTGATTTTCTTACCGGTTTCATTCTCTACCATGACCTTGAATAGTTTGAATTTCCCAAAAGCTTCTGATTTCTCCCTAAGAAAACTAGCCCAACACATTCTAGAATAATCATCAATGATTAGCATAAAATATATATCTCCTTGTAAACTTCTAGTTCTTGCTAGGCCACATAAATGAGTATGAATTAAGTTAAGAACATTATTGGATTTTTCTAGAATACTCTTGAAAGTTATTCTAACTTGCTTTCCAAATTGACATTCCTTACATACCGGATTGTGAGGTTTAACAATCTTAGGTAAATCTCTTACTGCCTTAGTTGTACTGATTTTCACAATGCAATCAAAATTTACATGACACGGTCTCTTATATCATAACCAACTTTCATCAAAATGTGCAATTAAGCATGTTTTCTCATTATTATTCAAATGAAAGATATTACCTCTAGTCTAATTACTGGTTGCAATTTCCAAACCAGTTCTATTCATGATTTTGCATTTACCATTCTTGAATTGTAATTGGAATCCTTTTTCAACTAATTGACCAACACTCAAAAGATTATGCTTCAAATCTTCAACATAGTAAACATTATCAATATTGTGCTTACCATCAAAAGATATAGTGCCTTTTCCTCTGATCAAACAAGCTTTTTCATCTCCAAATCTTACTAGACCTCCATTGTATTCCTGAAAGGTTAAGAATTTACTCTTATCACCAGTCATATGATGTGAATATCCAATAATCCATTCATCCTTTTCTTCAATTTTAGCTGCCAGGGCTTGCTCTACCAGTTGAATAGTAGGTGTGGTTTGATTTTTTGTTATAGCAACAAAAGCCCATCCATTGTCTATCAGTTCCTCATCTGAATCATCAGTAACTCCTTCATCAACATACTAACATGATTTGTCTCTATTCTTCTTGATGCCCTGCAAAATGGACAAGGTTAGTCTAAGATAAACAAGACAAGACACACAAGAAAATCGTTAGTGTTATTCAATCAAAAACTAATCTAAACAGGCATATCAAAAGAGACACTAAAATCATGCTAATATATCTAACTAATGAAATAAAGATAATGAGGCATCTTCAAATGCCTCTTAGCATGCTCTTAGCTCCTTCTCCCTTGTTCCTCTCCTCTCCAAGTTCCAAAATAGTGTACCTCTCAGCAGCTTTTTGCACTATGGATGCTTATGAAGGATTGAGATTGAAATATTGCTCTAAATGTTAATAAAGAAGCTAATATTAAGCTATTGATGCTAAAATGATTTATTTTAACCAAAATGACAATACAAGAGTTTGCTATGCTAAATGCTCTCTAAAATGCGTATAGGTTAAATGCATACAAGTTTTCAGGATCTGGATTATGAAGAAATGGGCTCTATTTATAGGAAAAATGGAGCAATGGATGGTTGAGATTGAGCAATCTTAACAAGGGTCAGGATTGAATGATTTCAAATCCATGTGATGGCTTTCAACCCAATCCCAGGATGACAAGTGTCAATGTGAGATAGGTTGAGAGGGGAGGGAATAAGCATTAAATGCTTGATATGAGCTTGGGAGTTAAAGTCAAGGTTGGTTGAATGAATAAACTCTTTATTCAAAGAATAAAGCTTTTATCCAATGGATAAACTCTTGTGCAAATGTGAAATGGATGAATATGGTCAAAACAATAAATGTTTGGGGGGACAAGTTTGAAATAACCATAAATGGTTATGTAAGAGCCATAAATGGTCATGTAAGAGCCATTAGTGGTCTTGGAAGACTTTGGGGGTTAATTTGTTGAACACACAAAGCATTAAATGCTTTTCAAAGACTTGTGTAGTCTTTGAGAAGTGACTCCATTTTGCTTAGGAATGTGACAATAATTAGGGGATGGATTAGGCTAATTAAGAAGGGGTTAGAAGAATCTAGAAGGGGATTAGATTTTGCAAGTGGATTTGGTGGGTGAGGGAAAATAGGATTTTACTAAAATAAAAATTCATTTATTTCAATAAATGTGTGCAAGTTGCATTTGTAGGAAAATGCAAGTGGGGGGGGGGGGGGGGGATAATGATTTAAATAAATGATTTTATTTAATTTATTTAAAAGAGGAAAAGGGGATTTTAATTAAATAAATAGATTTTATTTATTTAATTGATTGGAATTTGATTTAATAAATTAATTAAAATAAATTGAATAATTTATTTAATTAATAGAAGAATGTTTGGGGATGAACTAATTAAATATTAATTTAATTAACTGATGGCTAGTGGATTTTTAATCAAATAAATAGCGAATATTTATTTAATTAAGCTGGACAGATTTGTGTGACTACACTTCTTAAATATGTACCTTTGATATTTAGGGTTAGGCTTGTATGTTCTTTTAGCTTCTTCTTTCAATCTTGCATGTCTATCAGGACACCTAGATGTCATATGACCAATTTTATTGCAGTTAAAACATTTAAATGGTGATTTACCTTCATACTTACTTCCAACTAGACCTTTAGGCATTTTCCTTGCAAATAGTGCTTCAAGTTGTTCAAGTTCTTCATTCTCTCTTCTGATTTCTTCAAGTTCTCTAACATAGATTGCTTTCCAATCAGTTTTTTTAGATGATGATGATGATGATGCAAATGATGAAGATTTGAAAACCAAATCTGTCTTAATTGAAGCAATAGGACCAAATTCCTCAAGTTCAAAAGATGAAAGTTTTCCAACCAAAGTATCTCTAGATACTGATGCATTAGGCATTGTTCTCAATTCATTAATAACAGTTAGTTTCATTTTGTATGCCGGTGGCAAAGCTCTTAAAACTTTAGAAATAATTTCATCTTCACTTAAGGATCCTCCACAACATTGTATACCCAAAACAATTTCATTAACTCTTTCCATAAAAGCAGAAATCCTTTCATCTTCTTCCATTTTTGGATTTTCATACCTGACCCAGAAGCATTCCAGTTTTGCAATTTTGATAGTGGTATCACCTTCATTCAGTGCCTCCAATTTATCCCAAATAGCTTTAGCAGTAGATCTATCTGATAATCCCATGATTTGTTGATCTGACAATGCACTCAAAAGTGCTTCTCTTGCTTTGCAATCATTTTCTTCATCTTTAGCCAAGGTTGGTGGATTAGGTTGACCTTGAGTAGGAACAACATGGCCATTCTTTGTAACATCCCATATGTCCTTTCTAATGTAATTAAGATGTGTCTCCATTCTGATCTTCCATATATCATAGTTGGTTCCATCAAGCTTCAGACTGTCCTTCCTGGAATAGTTAGTAGACATAGGATCTCCTCAAGTTGTTAAACTTCTACAAAAAGAGGACTAGGCTCTGATACCAATCCTTAGGTCCCAGAGGCAACTGAGAGGGGGGGTGGGGGGGTGAATCAGTTGTCAATTAATTTCAAACCAAAACTAACTTAACCAAACTTAGTGCATAATACCGGTAAACCAAACTTTAATGCTGGTAGACAGTTTAACAGATAATACTAGTATCGGTAAAGTTTAATGCAAGAAACAGAAAGACAAATAACATAACACAATTATTTGTACATGGAAACTCTGTAAGGGGAAAAACCACGGTGGGAAACCTTACCCATAAACAGATGATACTACTATAGATAGTATGTGTGTACAAATGGAGTCTGCACATGCAAAAAGGCCAACTGCCTAGAGCTCACTGCTCAATCACAAAATGGGAGTCACACTAACTACAATTGGATGGTTAAATTCAATGATAATGTACTTCTCAAAACAACATCTTCATATGTTGGAATCAGTATTGGTTAAGCTCTAATTTGCCTTCTCCAAAAGCCTCCTTAAATCTTGAATGATGTCTGCGTGTATTGTAGGGTCCATCCCTGACTTGACTTGTTTGACTAGAGTTGACCTTTAATTCATGCGTGATAGACACTATTGGGCATAGGCTATTTCAGATGATTTATAGGATGTTGATACTATCATTAATGATCGTGTGATTTATTAGACACTATATGCTTATTATGTGATTGACTATCGAAAGATTATATTGATCATGTGATTTGATGAGCATAATTGTTGATGGATTTTACATGCCTTACTATAATTGTGAATTATACTAATCATGCACTTGATGATGTTTTTATGTACTAACCATATTTAATGATTATCTATGATGAGTTGATCTTATGGTGTGTTTGATTGTTGTATGATTGTCTTCGGGATAGAGACAATTCCACATCACTCATTGCGAGCGGGATGTGTTATTGCAATTCTCTAATCCTTGTCTGTTATAATATATATATGCATATGTCGTATCATTGCTTTGTGTATGCAAGATTTGCAAGTACCAAACATCTACTCCACCTAGCTCCAAAGGTCTAAGCATGTCTTTAAATCCCAATGGTATGTGGTTTGGAGTTGGCATAATTTCCCCTCACATACTCTAGGTCTAAGTTGTTCACTGTGAGTCGTCAGTGTCTTGGCGCAAGTCGTCATGATAGTTAGTAAGCTGGGTTTCTTCTATGTTGTGAGTATGTTAGTATTGGCTAATTATTCCTTTTATGTTGAGATTGACTATTTGATTATTGATGCGAGATTAAATAATTAATGATGTTTATTTTAATTATTTTGATTAATAACGATTTGATTATTTGTTTATCTAATGTTTAATTTAATTTATTGGATTCTTTCCTTTTTGGTTATTTGATTATTTGATATTTAAATATTTATTTATTTTAATGATGATTTAATTTTTATTTGTTTAGCTTATGATGTGTTTTATATTTATTTGTGATTTGACCTTTATTGGTATTTATTTATTTATTTAATCGCCTATGGTTTAATATTTATTTGGCTTTTAATATTTATCTAGTTCATTAATTCATTTATGAGCCTTTGGTTTATTTAATTTAATTTCCCTATTTAATTTATTTAATTGTGGCTCATGTTATATTTATTAGTTTGACTTTTATATTAAGTGGTTTGTATAAATAATAAAATGATAAAACATTCCCACCAAATTGTAAAAAACATGATTTATATTTACCTTACCTACCCTCTTCTCTTATTGGTTGAATTTAGAAAGGGAGGTAAAATTATATTATATGGTGGGGTTGGTAAACTATATTATAGATTGGAATATTTTGATTGGTTGAGATTGAGGCTAGGGTTTTTGGTTAATGTTTGTCTTTTTATTTTCTTTTCCGTGAATTTTTCGGGGCTTGGTTCCTCTTTGGAAAATTTTCTCTAGCAAGTTTTCTTCTTGGTTTTGGTTTTATTCTCTCTTGGATTTTGGCTGGAGCTTGGGTTGGATTTGGTTTGGCTGGTGGAATCTCTTTTTCAGCTTCTTCCATAATGCGGGTTGCAGGTTGGAGATGTATTCTACTTTTTTATATTTTATTTTACAGTTTTTTATATTTTATTTTACAGTTTTTCTGTATGCTAGATTGAATGTGTGAGCTTGGGGAAATGAATCTAAAATTTGTACAGTGAGGAAGGAAATATATGAAGGAATAAATTTGTTGTAAGGTTTTATTCTATAGTTTGTGGGAAATATTTGTATTTCTGGGTTTGCTGAAAGCCTTCTTGTATTGGCCTTCAAGTGTTTATTATTTATTTAATGTTGAAGTGAATTTTATTTATTGGGTAATATTATTTTACCTATTAAGTAATTTAAAAGGGGGTAATTTGTATTCTTTTATTTACAAGTTATTTTCACCCTAGGTCAATGGTTTAATTTATTTTACCTACCCTTGGAATTGATTGGCTGGAAGTTTATGGTAGGTAGAAAATATATTTTATTTTCTTGAACTTTGAGAAGGTAGGTATGGAATATAATATTTTTTGAAATATTTTGATTGGAGCATGGTTTTGTTTTGTTTTATTTTTATTTTTGATAAATAAGCCTTCATTTCCTAGTTGCTTGATTGTGTGGTACTTTCCAGATTAATTCTTGTACCAGAAGCATTGTTGAGTGTGTTGATGATTTATAGTTTTATATCTGATTTTATTTGATGTATTTTGTTGGTTTCAAGCATATTTACCTTCCTATGTTATTGGGGAAAGAATTGTGCTTTGATCCATATTGATGTGCTATGGTTGGTGAGTTGGAAGTGTTGTTGTTTTGGGGCAGCAAGTGAGTTGGCCTTGCTATGGTTTTACTTTCATTAATGGTAGCAAATTTAATGGCTTGATATGCCTTTGTTTATTGCTAGCCAAGAGGCTCATTTTGTTATATTGATGTTGTTGTAGCCTTGCATATGTTGTGAGAGTATGTGTGAAAGTTATTGGCTGCATTGAGTGTTAGTTTAATGTATTTATGTTGGTAGAGCCTCTTGTGATGTGTTGTTGGGCCATGTTAGGAGGAGTGGGCTTCCTTGTGATGACCGGGGTCATGAGAGATAGGCTTGCATGAGGTTCCTTGTAAGGATGCATGAAGTCTAGACCACCAGAGCACATTGGAGTTTTCCATGATTTGTAAACAAGTGATAACATTGATAATAAATTTATTGGGATGGGAAAATTATAACTCATTTAAATAAGATAATGAATAGTTTTGAGCCTCATGACTTATGTCTTAGGGAGGATGTTTTAGGATAAGCATGAGAAGACCGTGAAGATGGTAAGCTAATCTCCCTTGGTCTCTCATAGGTTGAGATGGCTCCACATGTCCATCAGGCTAGTGCCTTGTGTTATTATGTTATTATGTTATGAGGATGGCATGTGATGACACTCCACTCCTATATGTGTTCCCCCTTTATGATTTATGATTATGCTTATTGGATGCATTTATGTCCTGATGAGTTTTACGCCTCTGAGAGTTTATTCTTGTAGCTATGTGTGATTTCTTGCTTGAGAGTCCTTGTTGGTTAGTCTCTTTGGTTTTGAGTGTTAGCCTAGATGTAGAGTGTGTGTTGGGACCTTGTGTGATCTCCTAGCACGGGGGGTGGCTCCTTTGGTTCCACATGGTCGGGTGGTTGGTGCTTTTAAGCCATTGGGATGTTCCTATCTTTGGATTCTTCTTGCGTGGATGAGGATGCTTCTTTAGATTATTCATGGATAATAATTACAGCAAGAATGCAAATGATGATGTGACTTATGTAATGAAATTCTTCTGTAATGGTTGTAAAAGAGATCATGTTTATGAGGAATGACTATGTTGTTCTAGTGATAGATTTTGATTATGGTATATGATTGTAATGATGAACCTTGATTTGTGTTGTAACATATTTATATTAAAATGGATGCATGAGATGTGAATAAGTATGGTGGTTTAGAATTTAATGATGCATTTCATGTTCTTGATAAGCCATGTTAAAAGAAAATGGTGTAAATGTTATGACAATGGTATTAGATCTGAAATGATGTCTTTAACTAATGATTTAAGTAGAAGAAATGTTATGTCTTGATAGGATGTGTGAGTTTGAGTAATGTTGGAAGATATCTTAGGACATTTTTATGAATTGTGATTGAAGAATTTGAAATTATAGTATCATACTTTGTAGTTAGTGATCTAATGGTAGGATTGAAAATCTTATAATGTTTGGGATGCAGTTGAATGTTCCTTATGAAAATATTGTATGGATGTCCTTAGTGAATGAATTGCTAATCTTATAAATAGAAATTACTAGTAAGTGTATGGGTAGATGGTAAAATGAATGCTTGTCTTTTAGAAAAGGATTATAATGTATCATGTGTTATGGTTTAATATTATATCTCCATTTGGTGGATGCTATTAGTGGTTATGGAATTAGAATATTGTATCATAGTTTATGTTGAGATGAATTCGTGTAGTTACCTGATTTGTAATAAGACGATTGTTGATTAATTGATATAGTGTAAGAGATTTTATGAGTATTAAATGAGCTATGGGTTAAATGTTTAAGGAGACTTTGTGAGTATTGCATTATGTGCTTTTAGAATCATGATGAAGTAATAAGTATGCTAGGAGCATAGAATTATAAATGACTATGTAGAAGTTAATTGAAAATGGAAATTATGTTAATGCAATGTAAGGGATTAATCTTGGTATGTGTATGGTGATGTTTATAGTCATAGGTTGGTTAATGGTAATAGGAACATTTGGACTTGATGTATAAAATGAATCTAAGTGAAAAAGGAAATAGTGGTGCATTGAAAGATGGAATCTCATATTAAATGAAAGATTAAGAAGGTTGCATATCATGAGTGTTAGGTATTGCTATGTTGCACTTATGTGTGTATAATGATTAAGATTATGAGGTATTGAACTGGAAGAAAGTAAATGCTTATTTCTTATGTAGGTAGATTAAGTAATGACATTGAGATACCCTAGGGAGTAGTAGAAATGATTTATTGTATTCCGCTTGCATAATTGTTTGAATAGCTTGAGTGAATTATTCTATGTTCATAACACTTAAATGTTGTTGTGTGCTCACTGCATTGCTTAAGTGATGTTATGTGGTGTATTGTTTAAAAAAAAATTAAATGAAATTAGCATGTTTTTAGCTATATGTCTCTGGGGTATTTTGGCGGGCATTACATTTGGTATCAGAGCCCATGTTGAAACACTGGGATCTCTGGTTAAGGATGTTGCTATTAGTCTTGTGAATATGCCTTGATGTTCCTTGAATTAAGTTACTCTTTGAGATTCATGTTAGAAGAAGTGTTATTGGAATTTTTGGAATCTTAGATATCTATGCCTTGTGTTTCTCTCTAATTCCTTTTAGGAATTATAACTTTAAGGAAAAGGTGTATTTATCCCATATGCATGTCTTCAGAATAAGAGAAGTGTCTATATGTTCTTACTTGCTCTATAAATTTCTAGTGCTTACTTGGATGATTAGGGTTGTTCTCCTTATACATAATTAATTTTGTGGTAGATTGAGAAAAGAATATGTGTATCCTCTTAACTAATGCGATGATCATAAAATTAGTCTGTTATGTTGATCTTCCTATGAATAGAAGGGTGAAGTGTTTGTATTATACATTTAGGAAGAATTAAGTATATATCATGATGTGAAAATCGAAGGAATTGTATGTGGTGCTTAATAAAAGTAGTTGGAATGCATTTTTCCCTTATTTTAATCTCCTGTGTGAAATGTAAGGAAGTTAGTTGGTAATGTAATGATTACCACATAGAACTATTGGTTATTTTGGTATATGTGTGATTTTGTATGTAATAAAAGATTGTTTGAGGAAATAATAGCTATCAAAGGATTTGGGATTGCTAGTTGCACATGTATTGGTAGGAGATCTTATGGAAGTTGAAATTGCATACCTTTAAAAGTGGTAGCTGCATTTGGCATGACTAAGAAATTCAAACTGAGTTTGCAAAAATTTGTGTGTATTGATTTGTGTGGCAGTATCCCTTCCTTCCTCTTCTCTCTTTGGGGTAAAGGATTCAAATACTTGGGGGTTATTGATATTAAGTAGAAGGATTGGATAATGATTTATGAATATGACTTGTAGACATTAAAGGGAAGATTAGATGAAGTTAATTTGGATTGGAGACTGAAATTTAGGTATTGCATTCATGATCTTTGTTCTTTAAGGGAAGAATTGATTAAATAGACTATCCCATCATTTAATTAGGAAATGTATTACGAAACTAAAAGGAGATAAATATGTGTATTGAAGCAAGGATTGGTGCATTTCATACGTAGAAATCAAAATGATATCATTGTGTCTTTATTTGGTTTGACAAGATAAAAATTTTAGCTTTGTGTAGAAATTGTGTGGCATTGAATAAATATTTCTCTTAACTAGATGGATAAATTAAGAAAGGTTATTACATCATTACCTTATTTGAATTTTAAGAAGTTCTTCCTTAGCGAATTCTATTGAGATAAAATAATAATTAGTTATATGAAATTGCGTTGGGATTCTAAATGCCATTTTTTCTTGAAATGTTGAAAATACATAGTCTATGAATGATAGTAATCAAGTAATAATAGGAAGTGATTTTAAATAGAATGATGTGTGTGTTCTTGTAATTTAAGTGGTATTAGATGAAAAGAAAACTAAGTTTTGGAAGTAGGACTGAGATATTCTTAACATTATTGGTAAGAGTAGAAATTGATATTAAACTTTGGATTTTGTAATGAGACCTATTTTTCTTGTTTAAATCTATGATTGACTAAATTGCTTAAAGACCTTATGAAGGAATTTCTAATCTTCTATAGGTTATTAGTTGTGCATTAATGGAAATAATGTGTGTTGTAGTTTACTATCAATTGAGTAATTGGATCTCTAACCTTTGTTTCTATTATAACTTGGTGAGTATGATCATGGTAGAGATAAGATATCTTGATCATTAGTCATGGTATGAGTATATTGCTTGTGCATGTGTGAGTGCGTAGTTGCTTTATCTATTCCTACCTATGTCAACTTTCATAAAGGATAATTGCCTATATTTTTTGAAAAATTGAATTGCTTTAAAAAATAATGAAAGTAATATGGACATATGGATAAAATAGAAGTCTTAAATATGGCGTGCACTCTCTAACACATTCAAGGCATTTCACCCTTGGATGTTGTGTAACGATTACTCCCTTTAGTGTGACTCATGTTGGTCACCTCGTGATGTGAGTTGGATGAATCATTTATTTTGCCTTGAGTTAATTTTTGATTTATGTGATGTGTCGTAAGGATTAATGTGTATTTTTTTAGATTTATTTACTTTTGGATGACCACTAATTTCTTCTTTCTTTTATTTTTCCCTTGTGGTGGCACTTGTCACTTAAATTTCTTGATTGATTTCGGTGGCAAATTTTCTTCTCTTTTAATTTAATGAATTGATTTGAGGATATTTCCTTTGACCTCCTCTTTTGTTGTCTATGGTGGTCATTTTGAGTGTCGATGTATTGTTGGCCCATATCTTGAGCCAGTGTTGTCTCTATCATATTCATTTTGAACCTCTTATAGTGTGTATGAGGGAGGACATCACGAAAAAGTGCACTAGACTAAGAAAACAATTAGATAATGTTCTTATTAGCTGAGTAAACGAAAAGGGTTAATAAGATGAAATTTATTGGTAACTTTCTAAAGTTTACGGTAGATAGAAGTGCCTTGGAATTGTGAAATCTGAAATAAAAGAATAGTTAAATAAAAAGTAGTTGCTGATTTCTTGCCTTCAAATCTTTGTGTACACATACTGGATTAAGGATGCCCTTTGAATGATTTGATTGGATAAGGATTGCATCTAACGTTTGTATAAAGTGTAGAGCAGTGTAAGCATGGTGGAAATTAGGACATTTGAATGTCATGAAATTTGTTCTTTTAAATAAATAGGTTATTTATGCTTGGTTATTGTGTGAGGTCTTTAGTACATTTAATTTGAAGAAGCTTAGTTCTGAGAAAATTTCACTCATTTAGGCTGATGACATGATTTGTTCAATAATATAATAGGTGCATATGTGTACGATACTGTGTAAATGTATATATCTCTCTCTCTATTTGCATGTAGCTAGATGTTGAGGGAGTATTATTATGAATAATGGTGCGAAATGTAGTGATTTCTTCTTATTGATGCTTGAATTAGTGATTGAAAAAACAGTTTTGTATTGCAAGTGTGGTTAAAATGAAGTTCCCTTGTAAGTATTTTAATAATTTAGTGTACATATCATAATTAATAGCAGTCGGTGCTTCATTTACCTCTTGTGTAACATGTTTATTTTGAATAATTGGAGCATAAGGAAGAAATTTAGTTGTCAATATCTTTCTTGGAGTTAGAAAATATTATAATATGTTTGTGTTAAAAGGAAGTTTTTGATTTATGTGTGCTAGTTTTCACCCTCACTCTGACGACTTCCAAGAGTAAGTCGAGTCTAAGGGGGGGAGGATGTAGGGTCCACCCTTGACTTGACTTGTTTGACTAGAGTTGATCTTTAATTCATGCGTGATAGACACTATTGGGCATAGGCTATTTCAGATGATTTATAGGATGTTGATACTATCATTAATGATCGTGTGATTTATTAGACACTATATGCTTATTGTGTGATTGACTATCGAAAGATTATATTGATCATGTGATTTGATGAGCATAATTGTTGATGGATTTTACATGCCTTACTATAATTGTGAATTATACTAATCATGCACTTGATGATGTTTTTATGTACTAACCATATTTAATAATTATCTATGATGAATTGATCTTATGGTGTGTTTGATTGTTATATGATTGTCTTCGGGATAGAGACAATTCCACATCACTCATTGCGAGCGGGATGTGTCATTGCAATTCTCTAACCCTTGTCTGTTATAATATATATATATGCATATGTTGTATCGTTGCTTTGTGGATGTAGGATTTGCAGGTACCAAACATCGACTCCACCTAGCTCCACATGTCTAAGCGTGTCTTTAAATCCCAATGGTATGTGGTTCGGAGTTGGCATAATTTCCCCTCACATACTCTAGGTCTAAGTTGTTCACTGTGAGTCGTCAGTGTCTTGGCGCAAGTCGTCATGATAGTTAGTAAGCTGGGTTTCTTCTATGTTGTGAGTATGTTAGTATTGGCTAATTATTCCTTTTATGTTGAGATTGACTATTTGATTATTGATGCGAGATTAAATAATTAATGATGTTTATTTTAATTATTTTGATTAATAGCGATCTGATTATTTGGTTATCTAATGTTTAATTTAATTTATTGGATTCTTTCCTTTTTGGTTATTTGATTATTTGATATTTAAATATTTATTTATTTTAATGATGATTTAATTTTTATTTGTTTAGCTTATGATGTGTTTTATATTTATTTGTGATTTGAACTTTATTGGTATTTATTTATTTATTTAATTGCCTATGGTTTAATATTTATTTGGCTTTTAATGTTTATCTAGTTCAATAATTCATTTATGAGCCTTTGGTTTATTTAATTTAATTTCCCCATTTAATTTATTTAATTGTGGTTCATGTTTTATTTATTAGTTTGACTTTTATATTAAGTGGGTTGTATAAATAATAAAATGATAAAACATTCCCATCAAATTGTAAAAAGCATTATTTATATTTACCTTACCTACCCTCTTCTCTTATTGGTTGAATTTAAAAAGGGAGGTAAAATTATATTATATGGTGGGGTTGGTAAACTATATTATAGATTGGAATATTTTGATTGGCTGAGATTGAGGCTAGGGTTTTTGGTTAATGTTTGTCTTTTTATTTTCTTTTTCGTGAATTTTTTGAGGGTTGGTTCCTCTCTGGAAAATTTTCTCCAGCAAGTTTTCTTCTTGGTTTTGGTTTTCTTCTCTTTTGGATTTTAGCTGGAGCTTGAGTTGGATTTGGTTTGGCTAGTGGAATCTCTTCTTCAGCCTCTTCCATAACACGGGTTGTAGGTTGGAGATGTATTCTACTTTTTTATATTTTATTTTACAGTTTTCCTGTATGCTAGATTGAGTGTGTGAGCTTGGGGAAATGAATCTAAAATTTGTATAGTGAGGAAGGAAATATATGAAGGCATAAATTTGTTGTAAGGTTTTAATCTATAGTTTGTGGGAAATATTTGTATTTATGGGTTTGCTGAAAGCCTTCTATGTATTGGCCTTCAAGTGTTTATTATTTATTTAATGTTGAAGTGAATTTTATTTATTGGGTAATATTATTTTACCCATTAAGTAATTTAAAAGGGGGTAATTTGTATTCTTTTATTTAAAAGTTATTTTCACCCCAAGTCAATGGTTTAATTTATTTTACCTACCCTTGGAATTGATTGGCTAGAAGTTTATGGTAGGTAGAAAATATATTTTATTTTCTTGAACTTTGAGAAGGTAGGTATGGAATATAATATTTTTTGAAATATTTTGATTGGAGCATGGTTTTGTTTTGTTTTATTTTTATTTTTGATAAATAGGCCTTCATTTGCTAGTTGCTTGATTGTGTGGTACTTTCCGAATTAATTCTTGTACCAGAGGCATTGTTGAGGGTGTTGATGATTTATAGTTTTATATCTGATTTTATTTGATATATTTTGTTGGTTTCAAGCATATTTACCTTCATATGTTATTGGGGAAAGAATTGTGCTTTCATCCATATTGATGTGTTATGGTTGGTGAGTTGGAAGTGTTGGTGTTTTGGGGCAGCAAGTGAGCGGGCCTTGATGTTGTTTTACTTTCATTAATGGCAGCAAATTTAATGGCTTGATATGCCTTTGTTTATTGCTAGCCAAGAGGCTCATTTTGTTATATTGACATTGTTGTAGCCTTGCATATGTTGTGAGAGTATGTGTGGAAGTTATTGGCTGCATTGAGTATTATTTTAATGTATTTATGTTGGTAGAGCCTCTTGTGATGTGTTGCATGTGATGACACTCCACTCCTACATGTGTTCCCCCTTTATGATTTATGATTATGCTTATTGGATGCATTTATGTCCTGATGAGTTTTATGCCTTTGGGAGTTTATTCTTGTGGCTATTATGTCCTGATGAGTTTTATGCCTTTGGGAGTTTATTCTTGTGGCTATGTGTGAGTTCTTTCTTGAGAGTCCTTGTTGGTTAGTCTCTTTGGTTTTGAGTGTCAGCCTAGATGTAGAGTGTGTGTTGGGACCTTGTGTCATCTCCTAGCATGGGGGGTGGTTACTTTGGTTCCACATGGTTGCATGGTTGGTGCTTTTATGCCATTGGGATGTTCCTGTCTTTGGATTCTTCTTGCGTGGATGAGGATGCTTCTTTAGATTATTCATGGATAATAATTACAGCAAGAATGCAAATGATGATGTGACTTATGTAATGAAATTCTTTTGTAATGGTTGTAAAAGAGATCATGTTTATGAGGAATGAATATGTTGCTCTAGTGATAGATTTTGATTATGGTATATCATTGTAATGATGAACCTTGATTTGTGTTGTAACACATTTATATTAAATGAAATGGATGCATGAGATGTGGATAAGTATGGTGGTTTAGAATTTAATGATGCATTTCGTGTTCTTGATAAGCCATGTTAAAAGAAAATGGTGTAAATGTTATGACAATGGTATTAGATCTAAAATGATGTCTTTAACTAATGATTTAAGTAGAAGAAATGTTATGTCTTGATAGGATGTGTGAGTTTGAGTAATGCTGGAAGATATCTTAGGACATGTTTATGAGTTGTGATTGAAGAATTTGAAATTATAGTATCATACTTCGTAGTTAGTGATCTAATGGTAGGATTGAAAATCTTATAATGTTTGGGATGCAGTTGAATGTTCCTTATGAAAATATTGTATGGATGTCCTTAGTGAATGAATTGCTAATCTTATAAATAGAAATTATTAGTATGTGTATGGGTAGATGGTAAAATGAATGATTGTCTTTTAGAAAAGGATTATAATGTATCATGTGTTATGGTTTAATATTATAGCTCCATTTGGTGGATGCTATTAGTGGTTATGGAATTAGAATATTGTATCATAGTTTGTGTTGAGATGAATTCGTGTAGTTACCTGATTTGTAATAAGATGATTGTTGGTTAATTGATATAGTGTAAGAGATTTTATGAGTATTAAATGAGCTATGGGTTAAATGTTTAAGGAGATTTTGTGAGTATTGGATTATGTGCTTTTAGAATCATGATGAAGTAATAAGTAGGCTAGGAGCATAAAATTATAAATGACTATATAGAAGTTAATTGAAAATGGAAATTATGTTAATTCAATGTAAGGGATTAATCTTGGTATGTGTATGGTGATGTTTATAGTCATAGGTTGGTTAATGGTAATAGGAACATTTGGACTTGATGTATAAAATGAATCTAAGTGAAAAGGGAAATAGTGGTGCATTGAAAGATGGAATCTCATATTAAATGAAAGATTAAGAAGGTTGCATATCATGAGTGTTAGGTATTGCTATGTTGCACCTATGTGTGTATAATGATTAAGATTATGAGTTATTGAACTAGAAGAAAGTAAATGCTTATTTCTTATGTAGGTAGATTAAGTAATGACATTGAGATACCCTAGGGAGTAGTAGAAATGATTTATTGTATTTCGCTTGCATAATTGTTTGAATAGCTTGATTGAATTATTCTATGTTCATAACACTTAAATGTTGTTGTGTGCTCACTGCATTGCTTAAGTGATGTTATGTGTTGTATTGTTTTAAAAAAAAATTTAAATTAAATTAGCATGTTTTTAGCTATATTTCTCTATGGTATTCTGGTGAGTATTACATGTATAGCTCTGCTTATATTTGCATATACCTTATTACAATCCTTTTTCACACTCCTCTCTACTTCTAATTAATCTCACAAATGAGATCTTACATATATACCAAGACCTAAGACCAAATGTGTAGGTCGGCTTACTAATATATTACAATTAAATCAATTACAAATGAATCAACATGTGATGCATGATGTCGGCTCAATGCATTTACAAAAATAACAAATCATCTCTATAATGTGTCACGCTGATCTGGAATAGATAATGCTTGTCAGTCCATAAACTAGACCTATTTACTGGTAACAAAAAATATGCAAAACCCAATTAGATCAATGACCAAATCACCAAAACAAAGTGTCCAAACAATATCTTCGACATAACCAAGTAATCTCCAGGTGATAACAAATCATCCTCAGTGTTGGTGAACAATATAACCTATTGGTGAATCAGATACGAGTGACTGTGCATAGGTCAATGAACATGTCGGTGAACATAACCAAAGATCTCCAAGTGTTCTCAAGTATTGAAAATTGTTGACATTAATGACAAAACCAATGCTACACATCTATAATACCAACAAAGTGTACTTTCATGAAGGAATAATTAGTCTATTTGGGATTTGTGATATCTGAGGATGGTTTGAAGATGGACCCTAAGAAAGTAAAAGCAATTGTTGAGTGTCCTACACCGAAAAGCATTGGATTGGTAAGATCATTTCATGGGTTGGCTAGTTTCTACCGAAAGTGCATCAGAAATTTTAGTTCAGTTTGTAACCCTATGACTGAGACAATGAGGGGTTTCAAATGGAATTCAAGTGGACAACCAGAGCAAACAAAAGTTTTAAACTATTGAAGCGGAAAGTGACTAAGAAGCATGTGTTAGCTTTATCATATTTCAATAAAGTATTTTAAGTGGATTGTGGTGCAAGTGGAACATCAATAGGAGAAGTCTTGAGTCAGGAAGGGAGAGCAGTAACTTATTTCAGTGAGAAATTAAATGATGCCCAGAGGAGATATTCAGTGTATGATCAAGAATTTTATGCCATATTTCAAGCCTTGAATAAGTGGAGACATTACCTACTTCCTAAGGAGTTTGTGTTGTATATGGATCATCAATATTTAAAGTATTTGAACATCCAGAGTAAGTTGAATTAGAGACATATGAGATGGGTAGAATTTTTGTAGAGTTACACCTTTGTGTTGAAGTATAGAAGTGGGAAATCTAATAAATTTGTTGACGCATTGAGTAGAAGAAGGAATTTGCTAACAGAAATGAGAGTGACAGTATTAGGATTTGAGGAATTGAAGACCTTGTATGAAGATGACCCAGATTTTTCAGAACCTTGGAGAGCATGTAGAGAATTGGTTATGGTAGATAGAAGCAAATGGTTGGATTACTTCATTCAGGATGGGATGTCATTCAAAGGAATATAGTTGTACATACCTAAGAGTTCTATGAGGGAGAATCTAATAAAGGAGAAACATAGTGGAGGATTAGCTGAACATTTTGGTATTGACAAAAGAGTAGCATTGGTGAGTGAGCATTACTTTTGGCCCCAGATTTATAAGAATATTAGTAAAAATTTGCAAAGTGGTAGAGTTTGTGAAGTTACAAAGGGTAGTAGTCAGAATGTGGGATTGTATTAACCTTTGATAGTACTGGTAAGACCTTGGGAGGATATAAGAATGGATTTCATAATTGGATTGCCTAACACACATAGAGGGAATGATTCTATATTTGTGGCAGTGGATTAGATACTAAAAGATGGCTCATTTCATACCTTGTAAGAAGACATTAGATGCGTTACATGTAGTAGACCTATTTTTCAAGGAAGTAGTGAGATTGCATGGATTACCTAAGAGCATAGTTTCAGACAGAGACACTAAGTTTGTTGGATATTTTTGGAGAACACGTTGGAAGAAGAAGAAGACATATTTGAAGTTCAGTTCTACTTTTCATCCACAGACTGATGGACAGACATAAATAGTTAACCAAAGATTGGGAAATTTGTTGAGATGTTTAGTTGGAGATAAAACCGGAAGTTGAGATTTGATTCTTGCACAAGCAGAGTTTGCCTACAATAATTCAGTAAATAGGAGTATCGGAAGAACACCTTTTGAGATTGTTACTGGAGCACACCCTAGAGGTATATCAGAATCAAGAGATATTAGCAGTGAAGACCAAAGAAGTTTAGAAGTAGAAGAATTTGCAGATCACATGAAGGACTTACATATTCAAGTTAAGCAACATTTGGAGGACATGAACATCAAGTATAAGGAGAAATCAGATGAGAAGAAGAGACATAAGGAATTTGAAGTTGGCGATGAAGTGATGGTGTATCTATGAAAAGAAAGATTCCTGGTTGGAACTTATAACAAGTTGCAGATGAGAAAGTTTGGACCTTGCAGGATTTTGAGAAAGTTCAGTTCTAGGAATACATATAAAGTGGAGTTACCAGATAGTCTGAGTATTTCAGTTGTGTTTAACATTATAAATTTTTATCTGTATCACAAACCAGAATTTAGTGAGGACAATATTGTAGACTTGGAGAAACCATTGCTATGGAAGGAACCAGATCAGATTGAAGACATTTTGGATAATAGGATTGGGCATAGTACCCAAAGCAGTCGGTATAAGGAGTATCTTATGAAGTGGATGTACAGACCAGTTGAAGATTCATCTTGGATTTCTCAGGAAGAGGTAGACTGCCTTGGTTTTTCTTTGACCCTAACAAAGTGAGAGACTCAATTTTTTTCAATAACCCTGAATGTCTGATGCAGGAGCATCCCCAACTCATAGCAATCTTGCATCAACCAAAAATATTTTGTTTTTGTTTTGTTTTCTATTTGCAATTTTAACATTTCTTTCTATGCATCCTAGATTTGGCTCACCAGAACCTATGGAGTTGGATTTTTTCTTGAAGACTTGATCATCTTCCTTATTCCCAAACCGTGGAGCATTTGGATCGTTTTTTGACAAGTTATTGCTATCGGTTTCTGAGACAGTTTTTTGTTACTGGTTGCATGGACCTATTTGCATTGGTTATCTACCAGACCCCTTTTGTAGCTTATGGATCCCTAAGAATTGATTATGATGTTCCTTAGCATGTGTCTGACCTTTCCCCATGATCTACACTTCATCCTTTGGATTTTCCAGCGGAATTTCTTTGGAGGAGGCTGACATTGTTGGTTTTACATGTTAGGTCTTGTTCTTCAGGTTTTGATCCCTTTTTGGGCCAACCGGATCCCCTTGGATCATATAAATAATTATAATAGAGAATTATATTATAATAAAGTAGTTAGACTAAGTATAGAAGATAAATCTTAAGATTTGAGGTCCCAGTTGTGACCTGTTCTATATTTTGAGCATGATTTAGCAAGCCTTTGAGCTGGTTTCTGAAACTTGGTTGTAATCATTTTTCATGATATAATTCAATTTGTTTTGCATTGCCTCCATCATGTCCCTGTGTTTCCATTGTGCTTACTCTTGTTGACCACTCTGGACTAATCTCTTTGAGGTCCCTCCTAGCCGATGACTGCCTCACTTCTCTTCTAAAAAAACTAGGATAATCTAAAATTCAGTCTCTTGTATGGGTTGAGAGTCATTGTGATCCCATTCTTCATATGATTTTACATTTGTGCTTCCCACTATCTTCTTTAGTCTCTTGTTGTAATATCGGTAGGATTTGTTGTTTGTAGCATATCTCATAAATATTCCTTCATATGCTCTGGTATTAAACTTTCTAACATCATCTTCATCTCTTCTGATATAGCACTTACTCTAAATATTTTGAAATAATTCACACTAGGAGGTATTCCATTTCATAGCCCATAAGGTTTCTTAGTATGATTTACTCTTATCTATACCCTATTAAGAATGTAAACAATATTATGAGTAAAAGCACAAAGTTGTGTCATACTTTTATAAAGGAAATGGCCAATGTTGATTCAAATTTTTAAGTTGAATCAATAGAAAGTGAAATATGTGTTTTGAATTTTGGAGTGATGTAAACTAATAAAATGTATATTTTTTTGAGTCTTTTATGTTTATAATTTTCTAAAAAAATTAAAAAATTATTTGAGTATACTTTCTTATAAAGTACACACTATAATTTAGTTGCTGATAAAATGAAGTTACATGAGGCATCACACTTTATATAGTAAATTTTACCTTATTTTCTTCATTTTTTTGTGTATATTGATAACTTGAAACTTTAGTGTAAAAATATATTTTTAACTATTTTTTGTGTATATATTTTTCAATAAATTTGAAAAGTTGCGTGTACTAAAACATAACTCTTTCCATTTGGTGTCACCTTTTTTCTTAATTATTTATCCAAATTATAAAATAATTATATCATCTTGGCATAGACTCTTTTCTCTAGTGCATCAATTTTTTTCAAAAAATTTAAATAATTTGAAGTATTTTTCCTTTACAAGATAATAACCTTATATTTTAGTGATGATGAACTACTTTCAATAAAAATAAAATACAAAATATAAAAACTAATTAAAATATTAAAAGATATATATTTATAAAATTCACTTATAGATCTATAAAAGGGTTTTTTAAATTTCAAAAAAAAATTTTTTTATAAGAATATGAGTTGTTGAAACATTGAGTTTTTCAAAAAAAAATGGTAACTAGACCTAAAGTGGTATAAAATATACATTTAGTCGACAATTTCGATTGGAAAAGTTGTGGCCCATATATAAGCTAGCTATAACGTATCTCTATAAACCATATGTTTGACTAAGATTAATTTTTAGTTAGAATTATTTAAATTCACTTGTGTTGATTAGTTAGCCTGAAATGTGACAAAGTTTTGTGCTTTTACCCTTATGCACAACTTCTTTCCAATACACATTAGGAAAGCTATCATCTTTCAACATAGTTTTAGTCGTCTCAAAAATATTCTTATTCTTTCTTTATATAACTCCATTTTGTTGAGGGGTTCTTGGAGCAGAAAAGTGTCTTCTAGTTCCATGTTTTTCATAAAAGTTATCAAAATTCATTTGAAGTAAACTCTCCTCCTCTATCATATCTCAATCATTTTATTTAAGTATCTATTTGATTTTTAACCATTGACTTGAACACTTTAAACCTTTCAAAATCTTTACACTTTTCTTTCGAGAATGTAACCTATATCATCCTAGAGTAATCATCAATAAGTAACATAAAATAACTTTGTCCATTGAGTGCTCTTGTCCTTGTAGGTTTGTAAAGATCTGTGTGAATCGGTTCCAAGGGTTTAGAAGTAGAATATTCCTTGTTCTTGAATCTCCTCTTTGTCTAGTTTCCTAGTTGACATTCCCTGTGTTAGATACTTGGTTAATCCCAAAGACACTGAGAGGGGTGGGGGTGAATCAGTGTCTGACCGATAGATGAAAGATTTAAACTTATTTGCAATTCTGTAACTGAAATTAATATACTGGTAAGAAAACAATAATGCAGTAAAGAGAAACAAAAGAATCAACACCAATGCACACCATAACACAAATATTTTGGGGAGGAAACCCTGTAAGGGAAAAACCTCGGTGGGATTTGTGACCCACAATATTTACTCACTGGCCAATATGAATAAATATTACTCACTACAAAAGGGGCCTACACATGCAGGAAGGCCAACTGCCTAGAGCTCACTACTCAACAAAAATGGAGTCACACTGATGTAAAGACAAAATTGAACTCTTACAACTTGCATCAAAATGTTGGATGAGTTCTCTGTTATGCTTTGTCTGATATTGGTTCTTCCTCTGCCAAAAACCCTAGCCGGTATGTTGTCAATATTACCGCTTACTTCATACATACATTACATACATACCAAATGGCTTACAAGAACTCATAAATATATGAGTCATCACTGTATACGGTGAAAATGGATAACAACAATGTTGAAAGACTAAATGAATTCAACCACAAAACCCTAGCCTAACAACAACAAAGATCCACCATAGCATATGAAGATTACCTAAGACAATGCAAATCAAATGAAATCACAAAGATTATACCATCACATGTCCAATAGGGTTTGGATCTCCATTGATCTTGCTTGATATATTTGCTCTCAGATTTTATGTGTGCACAAGAGCTCAACAAAGAACGGAAATGTGGTTGCAATTAGGCTTGATCGCATATGAAAGTTCGAATGCTAGAATAGCTGGATAATCATCAGGGGGCTTTGATAATGATGGAAGCATCTCCTTATATAGAAGACACTACAAAAAATGGAGGGATAAGATTGAGAGGTGTAAAAGATAAATGGTCGGCTATGATTAGAGGGTAGGTAGAGGAAATAAGAAAATAATAAGAGGGTAGGTAGTGTATGAATTAAGAGATGAATGACATGTGTCATGGGTGGAAAAGGTTAATGAATTAATTAAATAAATAAAGATTTATTTAATTAATAGAAGAAGTGGGATCAATTAAATAAATAAGATATTTATTTAATTTAAGAAAAGGATAATTTAAATAAATAAATGTATTTATTTAAATGAGAAATAAAGCTAGAAGAGGATAAATGAATTAATTAAATAAATAAAGATTCATTTAATTAATAGAAGAATTAATTAAATAAATAAAGATTCATTTAATTAATAGAAGAATTAGGCTTAGACAATTAAATAAATAAAATATTTATTTAATTAGATAGGACAATTTTAGGTGTCTATATTTTGCCCCTCTTTGAGACAATGCAGCTTGTCACGTTGTTTCAAAGAAGATAATATGAACTAACACAAAGTTGCCCCAAGATGGGAATAATATTCCCCGTCGAGAGATTGGATGAAAATGTCTGGAAAGATCGTAGACAATCTCTCGATAAGAAAGAAAGGCTAGAATGGACTGACTGGATAGAGTGACAGAGTCACGGGATAAAGAAGACTAACTCGGGAGATGAGGGTTAGGGCTAGGGCTAGGGCAGTCTATAAAATAGACCACGAGGGGAATACATCCTCATTGTCATCCACACATCCAAGAGCTTAGAGTACAAATATAGAATAGAGTAGCAGCAGTAGTCAGTAGTGATGGCATTGGTTCACAGATTTGATCGTGTTCATTGATTTCAGAGGCTAGTAGATACAGGAGAGCCGGTGAGTACCACAAAACCTCCTTGTACTTTGTCGCAATAAATGTTATCATTAATGCATGTTAGGTAGCACAATAAATGCATTCTAGAATATGTCAAACAAGGTCAAAAAATGTCGAGGCACGTCTGTGCTGGTACTAGGCACGTCTAGGTTAGCTAGGCGCGTCTATGTTTGTGCCAGGCATGTCTGTGCAGGAAAAGGCATCTATGTCAAATGCGAGTGCATTTGCGTTGTGCAGGCACATTTGTCCTATGTGGGCACGTCTGTGCAGAACAGGTGTGTCTGTGCAGAGCATAGGCACGTCTGTGTATTTTAGGCACGTCTGTGCAGAGCAGGCACGTTTGTGTAATATGTAAGCATGTTTATGTCTTCTAGGCCAAATTGACAGTTCTGTGATGAACATATATTGTCGATTGGATAAGCTGCTGAGAGGATACACTCAAGCAGGTCCTCTAGGGAAGACTAGGATAGCAGATAGGGCTAGGATTGACAATTATATGATAGAACATACGTTCCCAATTAGGAAACTACTCAAGAGGATACACTCAAGCAGAGGCCCTAGGATAGGATAGATTGAGGCACTTTGTGATGAACAGTGAGTACCAAGACATAGTACTTTGTGATGAACAGGGAGTACTAAAAAAAGCAGCACTTTGTGATGAACAGTGAGTGCAAATATGAGCAGCACTTTGTGATGAACAGGGAATGCAAAAACACGTAGTACTTTGTGATGAACAGGGAGTACCATTAGGATAATCAGCAACACTTTGTGATGAACAGTGAGTGTCACTAGGATAGAGTATCATAAGCACTTAGGATAAAAAGTAGCATTTTGTGATGAACAATGAATGCCACTTTGACTGATAGAGTTGATTTGCTTGACTGCAGGAGTATCTACCTATGCTGGAGTCATGGGAGAGATTCCCATCGACTCAAAGGTTACGACTAGAGCTGACATTTGAGGACAGAGCCACGATTGAGGTTATGGGTTTGTGATTCATTCTGTATGTGCCTGAGTTTCAAGTGAACATGAGATTGCTGACTACACTTGCTGAGAGATGGCACTCGGAGACATGCACGTTCCAATTACCGATGGGTGAGATGACAGTCACCTTAGAGGATGTATATAGGATACTAAGGATATCGATCGATGGGGAGTTGATACCCTATGATCAACATGGAGACAAGGATGCCCTGAGACAAGTGTTCTAGGATCTAGGACTAGAGATGAGGGTTGGACATGTGGCATGGGATATCATGACACAGACCGGATTGGTGCTACCAGCGGTGCTAGGAGGAGTGATCAGTGGGTTCCTGTGTTTGGATAGGGCAACATGAGGGCTGGCTATGGGCTAGGGGAGTACATTGGAGACACGGGTGATACAGCATACCAGATATGCCTGGGGACCGTGCGTGCTGGCGCATTTGTACTATGAGCTTCATCAGTTTGTATACCATGGATCTGTAGGATTGGGCTGCAGAGTGACATTATTGTAGGTATGGGCTTATGAGCATCTGTCGGTGATCCAACCAATACATTTTAGAGGCAGGAGCCATGGGAGCAGTTTTGTTCATTTATATGATATGATTACATCGCAGCCACAAATCAGGAGACTAGAGCACTGGCGCAGGGTCATCGATGAGATTGACACTATGGTATGGAGACCATACCAAGAGTGCTAGGAGTGGGAGGATGATGCAGTGGAGCTACCATACACCTTCAAGAGTAGGTATTTGATTTGGCGGACCCCTATGTACTAGAGAGGTAGTTGGTTGACAGGGTTTGTAGGTAGTTCGGTAGGATTCAGCGGATGCCATGGGGTTTCGGGATGTATGATCGAACAATGAGGGATTAGGCACACTTCGGGCCGTTATTGTCATATGATTAGGTAGTGATGCAGCTGGTAGAGATGGTGCCCTTGACTTGGGATATGTGGCTAGAGATAGAGGATGCAGGGATGGATGTAGAGTATACTGCATATTTGGCTGAGCATCTATTTCCTCGACTGATGGATCCAGGGGAGCAGATAGATGGAGATGGTGGGGGGGATGAGGATGATGATGGAGACGGTGGAGGTAGAGGCCGGTGGATGAGGTGGGGGGTGATAGGAAAGAGGAGAGTGGCTCCACAGAGAGAGGGTGGAGAGGAGAGACAAGCTTGGGTGGTGAGAGGCAGAGGTGGATTGTCTTTATAGGTGCCAGCAGCACAAGGTCCCAGATAGGTACAGGGACAGGGATAGGGATAGGGACAGGGACGAGGACAGGTGGAGGGGCAGCCACAGGAGAAGCCATAGGTGTAGGGGCATGAGTAGCCATAGGTACAGGGGGGAGAGGAGGAGGATGGGATATTAGAGTTGAGGGAGATCTGCCAGGGACATGCAGATGAGATCCAGGATCTAGAGAGGGAGATAGCTAGGCTCAGGCAACAGCTGAGGGACATAGAGCTTGAGCGGGATCAGGCCATCCAGCATTATACAGAGGCTAAGACAACACTGAGGGCAGGGAGGTAGGCAGCAAAGGCCACAAGAGCTGGTTATGCTTATGTTTTGTGAGCCGAGGAGGAGATAGGCTACTGGACAGACCTATACTATGGGGTTGTACCATGAGAGTAGCGGGCCAAGAGCTTTTGTAGACCATTGTGGATAATGACAACCACTGGAGGGAGGGACAGGAGACAGGCATCTAGCGATGGGGTCATGGGTCCTCCACCACCACCAGATAGAGTGGGCAGGAGAGATGATCCTAGGGTGGGTCCTTCTAGGGCTTAGACTCCATCGAGGCCAGGCGGCTTTGAGGGAGGGAGTTCATCATAGCCTAGAGGGCTCCTTATGTATCAGTTTTGTACCATTTTGTATGATGATGTAGACACCTTCAGGTGATTATAGCCATATGATTTTGACATCATTGTATTATGACACTTTTGATTATATATATATATGAGATTCATCCTTGCGGCAGCTATATGCCTGTGTACCTATGTGATGTTTCTATGTGATGCATGTATCTATGTGATGCTTATGATATAGATGCAAATATGTACATAATGAAATGCAATATTTTTGTTCTTTTATGTTTTTAATATGTTATGCCAATGCAAATGTGAATGTATGAAATGCAAATGAATATGATAATGCCAATGTAAAATGTGCTAACATGTGTTGTGTGTAGGATGTGATGCAATTATGATATCTATATGTATGTATGAAATACTTAATATGTGGTAATGCAGGTGCAACTACATGAAATGCAAATATTTTTGGCATGGCACTATACTTAGTCATGTGATAGCAGGCTACACGAACTCAAGAAGAATGATGGAAGTCAATCAAGAAAGGGGGATGGAAGATAGAAGATATGAAAGTGAAAGAGATTCTTGTGCATTATCATCATTGAGCTTTATTATGGCAAATAGGTTATGACAATCTAGATATATGTTCAACCTAAAAAGTTATTGTACTTGTTTGCATGGAGATAAGATAGTTGAAAACAAGGAATGCCCCAATTCATACTAGACTCACAGTGTCCTCATATCCTTGGACAAGTCATAGCATTACTAAGAGACAATCCATAGACAACAAACAAAAATAGGTGATGATACCCCATCCTCGCCTTTCTAGTCAAAGACATCCTGGAGATAGAATCTCTAGTCAGAGACATCCCGAAAAAGATAAAATCAAAAGAAAACCAAGACTCGACACCGACATCCACTGTAGTCCTCAAGTTTAGTGTCTCTTGTCACTTGTATAAGTCTTATTTGATTATGGTCACAATGTTTACTTTCACAAAATGATAGATAGCACTGAAGCATAATGTTGTCTGAGTCTGTCGAAAGATTTGATTTGTTGAAGCCCATTGTTGTTGCTGTGTCTCATCTAAAACTGACTAAATCTATGAAACTGATACTTTATTGTGGAGAAGACAGAACTTTATTATGGATCAGTGATGCAAATGTTTCTTTATTGCAGATTGTGCACAGATAGACTGAAGAAAATTGGAAGAAACTTGTACTCCTCGAAACATGTGATGTTCTCAGTTCCACAACCATTACTAGACGTAAGATTTGCCTTAGCCACAAATAGGAGCTGATTTATTATGAATGGAAAGGGTTGAATAGGGAAGTTTATTATGAATGGCTAACCAATCTTAGGTAGATCAATAACAAGCCATGATGGGAATGGGTAAGTTTATTATGAATGGATAGGTTGTGAGTGTGTGCAAAGTGAAGGTGAAATGGAATCCTGAAGGAGAAAGGAGCAATGTCTCTACACATGGTGTCGGTGACCCGGTTTTCACCATGGTACTTGCCCAGGGTGCCATCGAAGTGGTTTTCACCATTGGACGAAAATGTTTTTCTATTTTTCAATTTTTTTGTGTTACAAGGCACCTGTTTGCCAAGTTTTCACCGAGTAACGATTTTTTATTTTTATGATTTTTTTGTCTTTTTGTGTTTTTTGATTTTGTTGTATTTTTGAATTAGGATACTCTGAAGATCTATGTGTACAACCTGCGAAGATGCATGTTGTTGATAGGATCCTCCAAAGGTTCACCCTCTGTGGTTGAGAGGTGATATGCACTAGATCCATATGCTGCTGTGATGATGTAAGGACAAAGCCAGTTCAGTTAGAATTTGCCCTTCTTCTCTCTATCTTGCTGATTTTTAGGATTTTCTTTGAGAACTAAGTCACCTACCTCAAATGTGTGAGTCTTGACCTTATGATTGTAGTTGTGTCATTCCTTGAATGGATGATGTTTAGCTCAAGTGACTATCTTCCTTGATAAAGAAACTGAGATAGAATTACTAGTGTGTGGACTACACATACTCGTATGCATGTCACCTGAAGAAGTTTGGGCATCCCTGATAACAAAGTCCCTTGAGGAAGCTCCATTAAAGGTCCATGATGTATCACCAGAAGGGAAAAGATGTGTGGAACAAGTGAATGAGGAATGAAGGCTTATGATTGTGAAAATAAGTGAAAGTAGGATAGCATGATGGAGACTTAGGATCAACAAGTATGCTTTATGATTGTGAAAAGAAGTGAAAGTAGGATAGCATGATGGAAATGGAATGAGTGGATAATATGGTAAAGTTATGTGAGTTCTCAAGAGGGCTGGCGATACGCTCAATAGATTCTTCACTGGAACCACTCTTAGGACTATTGATATCAAGAGGTGCTTGCACCACTAGAGGAGATTTGCATTCAGACTTAGTAGCCACCACACTAGGTGGTTCATACCCAATTCCTTGGCATTGCAACTTGTTTGTAGGTTGTTCATGTTGAAAAAATTGTGTTAGGAGATAGTGGGAGTTGATCAACATGAAAGATATACTCACCACATCTCAGGTCTTTAATCTTGAACTTTTCTTTGATCTCTGCTTGTTTTGATGTAAAAGCTTTCAAGGATTCTGGATCCACATATGCCAATGAAGGAATAACCTCTCAATTGACTGGTATTGTTATTTCTGAGCTAGGTTGTAGATTGTTGCAATATATGAATGAATTTGGGTTAGCTTTGACAGTCACTTCAACTCCATTATGTGGAAACTTGATACATCGATGATATGTAGATGGTACTGTGCTCATCTCATGAATCCATGGATGTCCTAGCAATATGTTGTATGTGAGATCTAGGTCTAGGACTTGAAAAACCACATCCTTTGTAATTGGCCCAACTCTGAGAGGTAAGGTGACTGTGCCTTTGGATGAACGCTCTTCATCATCATATGCCTTGATGATAATTTTGTTTGTAGAATTTATAGCTTTATCTGAATATCCCAATTGTTTAATAGTGCTCAATGTACAAATGTTTGGACCTGCTCCTCCATCCATCAGGACTTATTTTATTTGATGTTTGTGTATGAAGGCTTCAATGTGTAAAGGTGCATTATGTGGTTGGCTCACAGAGGCATTGTTAGCTTCAGTGAATGTAAGGGAGTGTGGAACGGAAAGGTATCCCACCATGGATTGAAACTGGTTGACATTCAGATCACTGGGGATAGTAGTGTCTCTCAAAGTTTTGTCAAGAATGGCTTTATGTGTGGGGGATATGCGTAAAGTCTCTAGGATGGAGATAAATGCAGGTGTCTTCCCTAATTGTTCTACAAGGTCATACTCAGGTTTGGTTGATGAGGAAGCAATATTTTTAGCTGGAGCACCTTGCAAAGTGAATTTACCTTGATGGGTTGTAACATTACATTCAGAGGTAGGTTCGGAAGAAGATCCAATGCCTTTTAGGACAATCTTGGGTCTTTGGGTAGAATTCTCAGGTGTTTTGTCCTTGATGATAATGGTAGAGACATAATTGTCCATCAAAATGTGATTGATAGTTGAATCATAGTTATAGGATTCCCTGGTATAGTTGGTCTGCTCATCTGTGCCTTTAGATTTTCCCTTGTCATGCTTTGGGAATGGTTCCTTAAACATCTCATGCTCTTGATTGGATGAGTGTCCTTCAATCTCAATGTCACCTCTATCAATGAGATCTTAAATGATGTTCTTCAATCGGTGACAATTTCCTATTTTATGTCCTTTTCTCTTATGAAATTCACAATACTCATTGTCATTCCACCAATTTGGTTTAACCTTTGGCTCATATAGAGGCAAATTAGGAATTGTTATGATTTTGTTTGCCACTAGCTTCTTGAAAACTGTATTTATCAAACTTAGGTGTCACAAAGTATGTAGGAAATGGAGGCATTGGAATGCTTTTGTCAAAAGGATAGGGACATATGTCTCTCATTGTGTAAGATGGCTTTGGTGTATTTATATCCTCCATTTTCTTTTGTAAGTCCTTGATTTGTTGTTCCAAATTGTTCTTAGGTGGAGACCGACTTCTTGGACCATACCCCATGCCTAAACCACCAGGTGGAGGAGGAGCATGTTGCATATATGGATGATATTGATCATACACATGTTCATATGGAGGAGGTCTATAGTGATGTTGTGTATAAGGACCGCTTGGTATAGAGTCAGGATGAGGAATGGAATATCTATTTTTACCCTGTATACCATACTCTACAAGCATGTCATGAGTTTGTTCTAATGTGTTGCCCCCAAATTTGACACGAGGTTTCCTTATGTCCAAATTTTGAGCATGCCTTTGGATATCCAATTGCTTTGGTGGTTGATCCTTAGCATTGGTATGTGGTTGAGTATATTTTTCTACATAAGACTTCCATAATGGTTTGCAAAGGTGAGTATCATATGCTTGACCAAGTGTGTAAGGGACCTCTGGTTTTTGAAACAAAGATGATGGTGATTCAGGCACCATATGTTGTCCTTTATTGCCTCCACTATTAGGCCTCCTTTGATCCATGTTCAGGTGAGGTTGTTGCAAAGGTTGATTTTCTATTATTTGAGACATTTAAAAATCATGAGGGATCTTGGCTCCACTTTGTGCCATCACTTGTAAGACATATTGTCTATCTCTCCTCATTATTTCCTCAACCAATCGATTGAAATGGGGATCCATAATAGAGTCTTCCACTTCTGCTGAATATACTAAAATGTTGTCCATATTGTCATTGTGTGTATCAATGTTGTTTGTAGTGTCCATGTTCTCAACATTTGGAATGTTTCTATAAGCATCCATGTCAGGTAATGTAGTATGATCAGAATTGAAAAAGATATCATTGTAATACTCATAGGACTAAGAGTTGGATGAAATGTAAATGAATCTGAAGTTTACTTGCAATGTCCAAAGTGTAAGACCAAGTATGTATGTAGTAGAGTAGGCATGACTTCCAAAGAGATGATAGTTTCTCTTGATGAGGTAAGTTGACCTTGACTCTAAGTAAGACCAAATGAGACCCAAAGGTGATAGACCAAATGAGACCCAAAGGTGATAGACCTTGATGAGGGACCACTTAGAAAAATGTTGTTGTATGTAGTGTGTTGACAAAGTATGATGAGGACAAGTAAGTGACCTTTTGACTCAATTTTAAACAAATGTGAATGTAATGCAAGATGTAAAGCAATGATGGACTTTGTGAGACCCAAAGATAGATTGAATGCTAGATGAAAACCTAGAGAGATAACCTAGGAAGCTCAATAAGTCTGAAACTGACTGTTCTTGTTTGTTGGACTGTAAAAGTTTTTCAATTCTAAACACAGACGTGCCTATATACTTCACAGACGCGCTTAAATGACACAGACATGGCTCTATTAGACACATACATGTTTTTGAGATTTTTTAAATGCAATGTTGTTCAAAAGACACAGACATGTTTCTGCCCTTCATAGATGCGGTTAGATAACACAGACGTGGTTCTATCTGACATAGACACATTTTTGAAAACTTTGTGCAATTTTTCCAATGTGTGAAGTTGCTTGTTGTGACCAAATCTAAATGTTTGACTATTTTTCATGACAAGAGGACACAATGTTGATGAGGACTCAATGTTTGCAAGTGTTTAGACTCAAAATGACTCCAAGAAAAGTGTGTTGTTTGATATAAAATTATTTTGCATACACTTGAAGACACAAAAGACACAATGTTTTGATGTTTGGTCTTGAATGTTTGAATGTTTAAAATAAGTCAAGCACAATTCTTATGGCTGGCCAGGACAATATTTGTTGATCCCACATGAGGCTACATAATTCAGAGCGGATACTTAGATGCTTGACCCCACTGGCTCCACCCTCGGCACTCACTTCTTGGGGCAGCCAAGCATCAGTCCCCATGAAAACTCCCCGTGGCAAACTTTGTATCTCTACTAAGAACCGTATGTGTGTGGGCCACTCCAGAGGTCCGACCTCCTACCCCAACAACTAGAAGGATTTTGGCTTCTAAAACAAAGAGGTGCTAGTAAGGGCATCTGCTCATGTGGCCATACATGCGGCACTTTCAGCTCTATAAATACAAAAGGGTCCTAGCTGGTAGGGGTTATGCCCTACAACTGATCAAATAAATTTGATCAAATGAGTTTATGGGGAGACATAGTGTCAGTATGAACTAATCAGCACATGTTATCCATAGTTTTCACCATGAATACATTTGTTTATAGTGGTTCAGAAGAGGTGGGTTTTCCTTGCTACCACTTGGGTCATTCTCTCCTCACTAGTAGTCCTAATGACCACACAGGGAGACAGGCCCTCTAAAGATGAAACAAAAAGAGCCTATTGCTCAAGACACAAAAGACACTGGTTCAATTTTAGTGCACCAATTGAAGTGTTTTCTAGTCTATGAAAATAAGGCACATAATAAAGATAAAAAACCCTTGCCAAGGTCCTACAACAAAGATCTATTAGTAGTTTCAAATGATCACCCCTTCCTGCAAGCACACAAGTTAGGTAACTTTTAGATCCAAAAGACTTTGTGAAAATAGGGGCCTTCAACAAAATGATTTCTTTTCTTCTTTTCTTTTCAAGACAAACTGCACCAATTTCGTTAGCTAGATCTGAAGATGTTAGCTCAATATAAACCAGATTTGAAATCCAAATGATGAAAAACTAGATCAAAGAAATCAAAATGCAACAACTGCACACGGACGTTGTTCCTGAACACATACACCTTATAAATTTGTAGACGCGATTAGATCTGACACACACGCGGTTCCTGAACACAGACGCACCTGAAGACTTCACAGATGCAACTAGGGAACACAAACGTGTTCCCTAGAATCTGCACACAAAAAAAAATACTGTCGAAGGCACATACACGATTGCAGATGTCATAGATGCGGCAGAAAATAAAAAACGTGACTCAAAAGTACCTAGACGTGAAAATATCAAAATGTTGTTGGAAATGTCAGATCTGCAACTTCAAAAACACAAAATCTGCAACAAAAGATGTTAAATGCCAAAAGGGACACATGTCCCACCGGGTGTGCCAAAATGTATACGATGAAAATGGATAACAATAATGTTGAAAGTCTAAATGAATTCAACCACAAAACTCTAGCCTAAGAACAACAAAGATCCACCATAACATATGAAGATTACCTAAGATAATGCAAATCAAATGAAATCACAAAGATTATACCATCACATGTCCAATAGGGTTTGGATCTCCATTCTTCCTATCTCCATTGATCTTGCTTGATATATTTGCTCTTAGATTTTATGTGTGCACAAGAGCTCAACAAAGAATGGAAATGTGGTTGCAGTAGGCTTGATCGCATATGAAAGTTCAAATGCTAGAGTAGTCAGATAATTGGGGGGCTTTGATAATGAAGGAAGCATCTCCTTATATAGAAGACACTATAAAAAATGGAGGGATAAGATTGAGAGGTGTAAAAGATAAATGGTCGGCTATGATTAGAGGGTAGGTAGAGGAAATAAGAAAATAATAAGAGGGTAGGTAGTGCATGAATAAAGAGATGAATGACATGTGTCATGGGTGGAAAAGGTTAATGAATCAATTAAATAAATAAAGATTTATTTAATTAATAGAAGAAGTGGGATCAATTAAATAAATAAGATATTTATTTAATTTAAGAAAAGGATAATTTAAATAAATAAATGTATTTATTTAAATGAGAAATAAAGCTAGAAGAGGATAAATGAATTAATTAAATAAATAAAGATTCATTTAACTAATAGAAGAATTAGGCTTAGACAATTAAATAAATAAAATATTTATTTAATTAGATAGGACAATTTTAGGTGTCTACAATCACAATACAATATGTTGGTCATACAATTATAATTTACATTACAATTTATTTCGCATAAATAATACTATTGTCAAGTCAGCCTGGAATACCAATATGATCTGCTGCTAGTGTAACCTAGATGCCGGTGTGAATAAACCTTGTTGTATCTGTCGGTGCTGGTAGGTGAAGTCTATTTCTAGTTGAACCTATAGAACCTTATTGAATCTTGTTTCCATCAATGACAACATCTACCTTTCTCATCTGAGTGTATAATGCCAACAATCTCCCCCTTTGGTAATGATGGCAACACTCATGAGAAAAATCAAAAACAAAAAACTGAGAGTGCTCCCCCTGAGAAAATGATCTCTTTATGTTCACTTTTCACCATGCCTTACTATGTACATTTTTCTCATTATACCACTCCCCTTTTGACATCAATGACAAAGGATGTCAAAACTATCAAAAATTCAAAAATTACCTAGATACCTAAAGTTTGTTATGTACAATCTGAAAAATATCTGCAAGAACTAAGTTAAGAGCCTGTAATAACTTTGTATTGTTGGTAATTATTGCTTCAGTCTGCCTGATCATCCCGGTAAGATAGTGCATTTGTAATTCCGGTGATCTGTCTGCTTGAATTATTGCCTTGGATAGTTCATTCTGGTGAGTTAGTAGATTGTCCAATCTTGGACTTGTTAGGAACCAAGAAGGACAACTGAGAGGGGGGGGTGAATCAGTTGTGAACTAGTTGTCAATAAATTATAGTCCAAAACAACCTTATTCCAACTTTAAAACTTAGTGTCGGTAAAAGAAACTTAATGCCAGTAAACAGATTAATAGTTATAGCAGTACCGATATAACTTAATGCATGAAACATAAAGAGAAACAACATCCACAATACATGACACAAAGATTTTGACGTGGAAACCCTGTAAGGGGAAAAACCACGATGGGAAACCTTACCCACAATTAGATGATACTACTGCAGATAGTAAGTGTATACAAATGGGGTTGGCACTTGCAGAAAGGCCAACTGCCTAGAGCTCACTACTCAATCACAAAATAGGAGTCACACTGACTACAGTTGGATGGTTAGATCCAATGACAATGTACTACTTCAATGTAGCATCTGCATTACTGGATTTAGTACCGGTTTAAGCTCTGAACATGAGTGCCAAACACCTTCATAACCTTCATTCAACCTTCTGATAATATTTGCATGATTCACACAAGGATCTGCTTATTTTCGCTCTTCAATATTCGCACACACTCATCTGTTACATCTCTCAAATGAGATCTTACATTTATTTATACAAAACCTAAGACCAAATCATAAGGTTGGCTCACTAAGGATATTTAAATCAATTACAAATAAGTCTTGATGTGATACAATATGTTGGCTCAATACATTTACACATTATCCAATCAATAAACCATTTCCAAAATGTGTCGTGCTGATGGGGAATATGATATCTTGTACCGGTCCATAACCTAGACCTATCTGTCAGTAAAGGAAAATATGTGAACCCAATTAGTCCAATAAGAAAAACACCAAATCCAAATGTCCAATCCATGTCTTCGACATAACCAAATGATCCATAGATAATAACAAGTCATTATCACTGTTGGTGAACCATATATCCTGCTAGTGAACATATGTCGGTGACTATGCATAAGCCACTAACCATGTTGGTGAACACAATGTGTTAGTTCAACAACAAACCAATATAACCAGAGTGCCAAATCAACAAAGTAGACCTCCAGAAGGATAAGTGTTGACATCAATGAAGAAACCAATACAACACATGACGAAGTCATCCATAATACCAACAATCTCCCCCTTTGGCATTGATGACAACACTAGATGGGAAAAGCATCTAAGTGCCAAAAATAGAATGCCAAAAACCAACAATCTCCCAAAATAGATCAATACAAAGTTCTATGCCAAAACATAAACCATATAACCAAAACCAAAAATACATCTCTCCCCAAAGTACAATGTTTTTCCATATATATCTCTCCCCCTTTGACATCAAATGCCAAAGTAGTTAAGAATCAAAATATAACATACAACTAACTACTCCCCCTGAGCAGTAGCTCTCCTTCATCAAAGCCAGAAAAAGATTTTTCTATTAGTCCCTGTCGGTTTGATGCCATTCTTCATTATTCAAGTCTCTGCCGATGGGGAAATTACCCCAAGCTGCTCTCTGAGATATTCAAATATTTCCTTAGGAAAAAATTTGTAAAGATATCTACAATTTTCTCTTTAGTATTCACATAAACCAATCTCACTTCATTTGCTTCAACATTCTCTTTCAGAAAATTGTACTTAATAGAAACATGCTTTGTCTTAGAGTGAAATATCAGATTCTTTGATACATCAATTGCTACTGAATTATCACAATAAATAATTACTGGTTCTTTGTATTTTACCTTTATATCCTTCAAAATTTTCTTAATCCATAATACCTGAGTACAATTAGTTGCTGCTGCAACATATTCTAATTCTGTTGTAGATAATGATGTACAACTCTGCTTCTTGCTGATCCATGAAATTAACCTTCTGCCAAGAAAGAATGCACCGCCAGTGGTACTCTTTTTGTCATCTACATCTCCTTCCCAATTAGCATTTGTATATGCACATAACTCAAAATTGTCATCCTTAGGATACCATAAACCAATATTTGTTGTTCCTTGTAAGTACCAAAAAATCCCTTTTACTGTTGATTCATGATTTTCTTTAGGATTGCTTTGAAATCTAGATACAATACACATTGCATTCATTATATCAGGTCTGGTTTGTGTCAAATACAGTAATCCTCCAATCATAGATTTGTACCTTGTCAAATTAATAGGAACTGAATCATCCTTCAATGTCAATTTATCAGTTGTAGTCATAGGAGTACTTATCGGTTTGGAGTTCTCCATGCCAAATTTCTTCAAAAGTTCCTTCAAGTACTTTGTTTGAGATATGAATATACCTTTATCTGTTTGTGAAATCTGCAAACCTAGAATTTTTTTATCTCTCCAATCATAGACATTTCAAACTCTTCCTGCATCTTGTTAGCAAAGTCTTTACATAATCCATATTCACCTCCAAAAATGATATCATCCAAAAATACTTCAATAACCAAAATATCATCATTGGTGACTTTGTAATACAAATTGCTGTCAGCATTACCTTTTGTGTAACCAAGCTTTAAAAGATATTTATCTAGTCTAGCATATCAAGCTCTGGGTGCTTGCTTTAATCCATATAAAGCTTTCCTTAATCAACAAACCATATCCTTAACTCTGTCAAAGAAAATCCATTAGGCTGTTCAATGTAAACTTCCTCCTCAAGATCTCCATTCAGAAATGCACATTTTACATGTTGGCAAATGCACACTCCAATGAGAAATTGTAGGTGATTGAAGGTATTGTCATTGATAGCAACCTTACAATCATATGATATCGGTAGGCACCGACACCGACAAACTCTACACTGGCATACGTTCACCAACACTAAAAAGATTGATTACTGGCACCCTAGCCGACAGGATTTTATTATTGCAAAATGTAATTAATTAGAATATCTTTTTTGAAAGCCGACAAAGCATATTGTAATAAGGCTCATATATAAGTATGAGATCTTAGAGAACTCTTGTAGATAGGATATATGATGGATATTATGTGCAAATACTAAGGCGGAGTTTGGAATAAGGTTTTGGAAGTTGCAAAGCTTAAACCGGTACTAGATCTGGCATAGCAAAAGCCCTTTGTAGCACTACATGACATTAGATTTTCATAATCCACTTTTGTAAGTCAGTGAGACTTCTCTTTTGTATTCAAGCAGTGAGCTTTAGACCATTGGCCTTCCTACATGTGCAGGCCCCTATTGTAACAGTAAAATTCTCTTATTGGCTAGTGTGGGTCAAAAATCCCATCGAGGTTTTTCCCACACTGGGTTTCCTCATTAAAAATATTGTGTTATAATGTGTCTTTCATGTTGTGGTTGTTGTTCTTATTTACTGCATTAATTTTGGTTTACCGGTACATAGTATTGGAATTCTTTTTATTTAATAAGTTAAGAAAATCAATTAACCGTCAAGATACTGATTCACCCCCCCCCTCTCAGTATCTTTGGGAATCCTAACATTACACCCATCTGATAAACTTTATAGTCCTTGTGAGCTGAAAATGCAAGAAATAGTCTAACTGCTTCAATTCAGGCTACCGGTGCAAAGGTTTCATTATAGTCAATTCCTTCTTTTTGAGAATAACCTTTACAAACTAATCTTTCTTTGTTCCTGATTACTTCACCATCTTCATTGATTTTATTTCTATATACCCATTTAGTTCCAATTACATTTTTTTCTTTAGGCTGGGGAACTAATGTCCAAGTATTGTTCTTTTCAATTTGTTCTAATTCATCTTCCATTGCTTCTATCTAATGTTTACCCTAACATGCTTCAATAACAGATGCTAGTTCAACTTGAGAAATTAAACATACTTCATTTTCCAATATTCCTTTTGTCATAACACCATGATTTTTGTTTCCTATTATCTGATTCTCTAAATGATTCAATCTTACATACTTGGGTTTATTCACATGTTGTTGTTCTTCAGTCACAATTGAGTTTTCTAATGATGCCAGTGTGACTGGATCTTTACTGGTGCAATTTGTCTCATGGTTTAGGAGAACCTCATCAACAATTTATTCATGACCCTAAGGATGTGTGTGGGGGAAAAAGGGAAACTAAGCAAACATGCCCTAATCTCACTTTCAATCACACATTTGTGGAATACGAAAGAGCCTAGAGGTATCACACAATTGGCTACTTCTTTTTGTGGAAGAGAGAGCCACGGGCTACCTATTAGGATTTCTATTCCTTTGTTGTAATAGAAAGATGAAATGATGCAAGTTCAATTCTTAACCCCAAAGTGCAAGTATGAACTAATAACAAGATTGCAGAATTGAACTTAAACAATGGAAAGCTATAAACACAAGGACAAGACAAGAATGTAAATGCGTACCTGGTGTTAAAATCTGAGTGAAAATGTTCGGGACAGGGGCGCGGGCGCCACTGTCCTAATTCTGCCCCTGAAACTGCTCTGGAAACTGCTGTTTTGCAACCTGGAAAGCTGTCAAAAATGCTAAAAACTGCTGTCTGTCAGGAGGACCAGGGCACCCAGCGCCCCTATCCCAGGGACCAGGGTGCCCAGTGCCCCTGTCCTGGCAGGACCAGGGCGCCCCACACCCCTGTCCTAGCTTTCTGGGCTGGAATTTGGTGTGTTGTTCGGTCTCCGTTTGCTTCTTTCGGATCTGCAACTTGCGGCGTCGTCTGAATCCTGAAATCTGCACTTATATCGGAAAAGGTGTTTTGGGCAGCTATATAGGGTTTTGCCTTAGTCAAACCCCCACTTTGGTGATTTCCACCTCCACGAATAGCCAAGTTGTATTGCAAAAGTAATGTGTGTGCAGACCTTGTGTGTGTGCAAGATCCTAAAATGCAAGTAAGCAAACTAGAGCAACCTAGAAAGTAAACCCTAATTGCTTGTAGATGATAATGTAAATGCTCCAAATCAAGATACAAAGAGATCTAAAGCATGAATATAAGTGTTATAATGAGGCTTATGCAAAGACATGAAAACAACATGAAATCATACCCAACCCCAAGGGAGGGGTACAAGCCAATCTTTAGTCGGTGATCCCTTATTGCTCTTCAATGTCTTCAAAGCCCTAAATGGATGAATGAATTTGATGAATGCTTGATGGATGGATGTTGAATGTTGTTGAAGTCTTCAAAGATCTTCTCTTTCGCTGCATAGAAGGTCCTTGAAACCAAAAATCCGGATCCTTTCAAATGAAGAAAGAGAGCTCTTATATATGAAACCCTAGGTCTTAATTTCAACTTTTGGCCGACCTAGAGATTGAATCTCCCGCCAATTTCTTGGGGTTAAGCTTTATTTTATGATTGGATCGTGCTCCTAAAATTTTGGGAAAAATGTCCGGGACCATGTGCATGCCGGGTGCCATGGTCCCGACAACTTTTCACCAAATTTTCAGGGTTGTCGGATATGATGATTTTAGAGCGAATCCTGAAGTTATAGCTGATTTCGAGATGTTTTGACCCCTGAAATCAAGGCCCCAAGTTCAAAATAGGACCTAATTAGGGTTTTTGATTAAATGATGTATTGGAGGAATAAAATGAAAGGGGCACACTTTAATGAAAAGGGCCCAACTTTATGATATGGGAGATGATAAAATAGAACCCTAGACCTAATTAATTTAATTAATTAAGTGCTAAAGGGGAAATGCAATGCAAAATGCAAGATGCGCGAAGGCGGGTGCTAAACTAGGTGTGAAATTGTACCACCCTAGCAAGTGCGTACAATTTACGACACTACATTTAGCCCCCACTTTAGCGGTCATATGAACACTACGTGCATATGCAAGCTAAAGTACAGAAAAGTAAACATTATTTGAAAAAGGATATATCCATAAGTTGTCGAACGAAGCCCCCAGCGGTATCTGTAGTACACAGTTAGGAACTGCACCCTACAAAACACACGTTAGATCACAAAATCACCTAATGCTTACTAAGGAAGGTGATGAAAATTCGAGGGTAGCTATATTCCCCCCCCTGTTTCGGCTTGCTAATTTTAGTGAGTTGAAACAGGGTATCATGTTTACCACTTCGAATTGTTAAAGAATATTGATGACAAATGCTCACAAGAAGATTTGATATGAGATAAAAAACTAATGGAGAATCATTTGGTAAGAAAGAGGACTAAATCTCAATTCCAGCACAACAAAGAGTGTAAGGATTTGAGAGTTCTCTAACACAAGATGAAGGATGTGAATGGAAACAAAATGCAAAGAGAAGAAAAGAAAGGAAAAAAGCATGAATACACACATTGGTGATCCATGAGAAGAGTAGTGAGAGAGAAAACATGGACTTCTCGCCCCTAGATCTTGTCTAGGTGATCCATGGGAAAAAGGACATGGAAAACTAGCCCCTAGAGTCTGTCTAGGTGATCCATGTAAGGGAGGAGAGTGAGAAAGTCTAGCGTTATGCCACTAGTTTCACTCAACCTCGTGCATCTGTGTGTAAGGGAGGTTAGAAGCACCTCATAGGAGTCTATGCCCGAGTATGCTACAACCTGTATATGTATAGTACAAAAGCGTGACATCTCGCTCTAAGAGTCTATGCTCTGGTTCTGAGAATAATCACCTTGCATAAAAGAAAAATGGAGACATCTCACTCTAAGAGTCTGTGCTCTGGTTCCGAGAATGACCCATTGCTCAAAAAGTGTAATGTTTATGTTATAAGCAAAGTAGAACAAGGATACCTACCTTCATCACAAAAGAAGATACCCCAAAAATGCAACAATGTCATAGATCCAAGCAAGAGAGTTTTGCACCCTTTAAGCAAGGATAAGATAGTTGAAAAGGGATATCTTGTAGTATGTGTAAAGGAGATCCTTAGAGGAGAAGAGATCTTTTTACAAAAGACACCTATCCCCGAGAGGAATTGTCTTAGACAAAGAAGAGAATAAGAATGCAATACTTCCTTTCTTTTGCGAGGTGAAAGTGATTCTTAATGAAGGATGACGCTCTTTTAAACCCAATTGAGAGAGTGAATTCATTATGGATGTATTTTACCAAGTGCAAAAGAGGTTGTAGTCAAGGACTTACACCTCTTGTAAGAGAGAATCCTTGAACAAACAACAACAAATGCATACAAGGAATAACATCAAGTAATAAAGTTCACACCATCCACAAAATAGGAAAAAGTGGATCCTTAGATAAAAATAAGGAAAGATCATTGCCTCCCAAGGATAAGGATAATGAGAAGGACTTACACAATATTCTAGGGAGAGATTTAGACATAAGAAAAATGTACTACATACTCACATGAGTTCATGCAAGCAAGTCATTAGTGTATGTAAAATGCTCCTCACAAGAAGTGGGTAAGGTAAGAAAGAGAATACACATCTTCTCCCATATCTAGGAAAAGAGGATTCTAAAGAAAAGATGATCAATATTTCCACATTATTACCCCATAGGAACAAGAGATAACATAGAAAAATTAGGCTATTATGTTGCTTCAAAAATATGATTGCACTTGAAATTTCACCATCATGAATGACAATGAGCCCCCAGTAAATGAGCTACCAATGTCACATAATGATGAGCAACATAATAGCCATTAATGTTATTTAAAGACATGATAGATTGAATAAGGTATTTGAATATGACATGCTAAATGCTCAACTATAAGTGAGATCAAAAACATGTATAAAATGATAAAAATTGCAGAAGAAAAGTAAATCTTAGAAGAGGGATGAGTGTAATTTATTAGAGCCTTATCCCTGGAGGAAAGGACTTTATGATGAATAGGAGATAAAGATTCATAAGTGGATTTAGAAATTTGAGGGGAGTCATAAAGAGATTTGTTTATCACCAAGATTTCCTTATGAGGGGAATGAGATTTGATAGAAGTAGAAGATGATTTAGTTGAAGTGAGATCATCATCACTACTAAATATAGCATTCACACTGAGAGATGGTCTTTTAGATGCTTTGGTGGGCTTAGAAAGATTATATCCAAGTCCACATGAATATTCATGCATGTTATGTTCTAAAGGAACTTTAATTCCTTGTTCATTTGCGCCACAACCATTTCCACTATAGCCACTCTTAGCCAAAATATGAAAACCACGACCATAATGATTAGCCATTTCAGAAAGAAAAGGTGTTTTTTCATAAGACAAAGAATCAAATCCTTCAGAATTAGAGGTGTGAGGAGAAGAAGTTTGAGAAGCGGCCACAAAATTATTGCTCATAGGTTCAGGTAAGACTGATTGATCTCTAGTTTCTTCCTTCTTTTTAAGCTCTCTAGGAGGAACTCTATACTCACCTACAAAGGTGGGATTGAAATCAAGAGATCCCCAATCGTCTTCTACGAGAACCTTCTCAGGATCAAAAGCCTTTTCATGTGTAGATTCAAGTTGAGAAGAATCTTCTTCAGGAACTTCAGACTCATCCAAATAATTTTGATTATCAGAGGGTGATGATTCATCCATAGGTATCTTGCTTAACGAGTCATCACTAGAAGAGGAAGGCTTAGAAGAACTCCCTTTGGAAGTAGATGTTTGCAAATAGACTTGAAAATTAGTATCACCTATCAAGGTATATGTCTTATTATTATAAATAAATTTAACTTGTCTATGCAATGTAGAGGGGACAGCTTGCATACTGTGAATCCAAGGTCTCCCTAATAACAAGTTGTATGTTAGATTTCCCGACATAACATGGATAGGAGTAGGCAAAGTAACAGGTCCCACTGTGATGGGTAAGGTGATAATACCTAATGAAGACTTAGCCACATTATCAAAGCCTCGAATGGGATGAGAGTCAGGCTCAATAAGGGATGTATCCACATTCATCTTATGTAATAGATTAATGCTACACACATTAAGGCCAGAACCATTATCTATCAGTGTTCGTCTTATAGCAGTGTCATTTATGATAACCACAATCATCAAGGGATCATATTGATGTTGAATTTCACTAGTAGGCAACTCATCTTGATGAAAACACAATTTGAGCTTTAGGATTCATCACAGAGTTAACCAAAGACACTATATTACTAGATGTATTAGGTGGAGGAACATTCAAATCTTTCAAGGCATCTTGTAACATTCCATGATGAGCAGAAGAAGTTTGGATCAAATCCCAAAGGGATATCTTAGCAGGAGTAGTTTTAAGTTGTTCTATGAGATCATATTCCTTACCAAGAACTTGTGAAATACGCGGAGCTTGAGGAAGAATAGGTTGGGAAGGAGGAAGAGACACTGGAGTAACAGGAGGAAGATTAGGCTGCCTATTATTTCTAGTATTATAGGTATGAGCAACCACATGATAACTCTCTCTAGTCAGTTGCTTAGCATACTCATAAGGGCTCTTAGTAGAATAACCTCCTTGCATAGTAATAATAGGTTTGTTAGGAGTGAAAAAAGAATCATTAGCATAACCACCTTGAACCACTAAGATAGGCTTATTTAAAGGTTGAGAATTTTGAGAAGGACAAGCACCTTGGACAGTGAAGAGAGGTTTGTTAGGTGTTTCATTCACATGTATCAAATTAATTGAGGATGGTATAGAGGAATGAACAAAAGTGTTGGAAGAATTGTTGGTAGTCTTCTCTTGCACTAAAATCTCATCACGGATTAAATCAATTTTAGGAGAGAGACAAGGGGTAGGCATTGATGTTCTAGTAGGTAGAGTAATACTAGGAAAGGTCATATCATCCTCTATCATCAAAGGATATTCATGGGGAATAAACTCTCTAGGAGAAGGATCAACATTACTCTCTAAAGTCTCACTCTTGAGAGGGAGATCTTTGAAAGAGATGTTAACCATCTTGCTTTGAACTAGGGTTTCCTTATGAGTAGAACCAAGTTGAGGAGAGGGAGATGCTTTATTTTTTGAGGGAGAATAATTGAGATTGAAGGAAGGTGAGAAACTATCAAGGGAGTTTTCAATCTTGATTTCATCCCCTTTGGCTAGGGTTCTCTCATGGGGTATAGAATAGTCTACACCTTCTTCTAATGGTTCATCCCAAATAGTGAAGTTTTTGAAAGGAATGTTTGAAGTATTGTCAATTTCAGGAGAGGAGATAACATTGTTTATTAATTCCTCATCCTTAGGAGGGAGAGCATCAATAGATGTGTTAAACTCATCCTCTTTCCTCAAAATATGTTCAATATGATCTTTAGGGGAGAGAGAGTTAAGGAAATTGCTTATTATTTCATCTTCTTTCTCTAAGGGATGCTTATGGGTAAGACAAACTTTAGGAGAAGGGTAAGCATTTATCATTAATTCATCATCTCTAATGGGAATTTTGTTAGAAAAGGAAATGCCATCACTAGGAAATGTAGGGATAATGTCATCTTCTTGCACAAAAGGATCCTCATGAAGGGAGTGTTTTCTAGGAGGAACATGAACATATTTCTCCAAAGATTCATGCTTAGGAAGGAGATCTTTGAAAGAAGTGTTCATAACCTCTTGTTGCACTAACATGCCCCCATTGGAAGGACCACCTTTAGGAGAAAATAAGTCAATGTCCATCAATACCTTTTCACTTAGAGAGGCATCATCTAGGGAAGGTGAAGTAACATTAAGAAAGGTGTTTATGATATCATTCTCTTCCTCTAGGATAGCTAAATAGGAAGGGCACATTTTAGGAGAATTGTCAAGATCACTCTTAAAGTCTTCATCCTTAGAGAATGGGAGAGTCTCAAAGGGATTGGTAGAAACTCTTTTAGGCACTAAAATGTTGTTATAGATAGGGGGAGGTTCTTTAGGAGAAGGAAAAATTGAAACAAGGGAAGCTAACCCATTATCACATCTATGAAATGAATGCATCATGACAACAATTTTCCTCTTTCAAATGATAACACATGCAAAATAGAAGAAAATGTTTAATTTTAACCAATGCAAGCACTTAGAATGTAGATTTAGAAAATGAAATTTACGATTCAAATGAGTTCCTAAATCAGATTTGAAATTATTGATCCCAATTAAGCTATCCACAAGTTCAACTTTGAATTGAAAAATTAGCAAAAATTTCCTCTAAATTTTTGAATCTTGCAAGAAATTAAAACTTGTAAATACAAATTTGAATTTAAAATAGCATAAACACTCAAATTTGAAAACATAAATCAGAATTAGAGAAGATTGGGATTCACGTCGGGTTCACCAAAATGTGTGGGGGAAAAAGGGAAACTAAGCAAACATGCCCTAATCTCACTTTCAATCACACATTTGTGGAATACGAAAGAGCCTAGAGGTATCACACAATTGGCTACTTCTTTTTTGTGGAAGAGAGAGCCACGAGCTACCTATTAGGATTTCTATTCCTTTGTTGTAATAGAAAGATGAAATGATGCAAGTTCAATTCTTAACCCCAAAGTGCAAGTATGAACTAATAACAAGATTGCAGAATTGAACTTAAACAATGGAAAGCTGTAAACACAAGGACAAGACAAGAATGTAAATGCATACCTGGTGTTAAAATCTGAGTGAAAATGTTCGGGACGGGGGCGCGGGTGCCACTGTCCTGATTCTGCCCCTGAAACTGCTCTGGAAACTGCTGTTTTGCAACCTGGAAAGCTGTCAAAAATGCTAAAAACTGCTGTCTGTCAGGAGGACCAGGGCGCCCAGTGCCCCTGTCCCAGGGACTAGGACGCCCAGCGCCCCTGTCCTGGCAGGACCAGGGCGCCCCACACCTCTGTCCTAGCTTTCTGGGCTGGAATTTGGTGTGTTGTTCGGTCTCCGTCTGCTTCTTTCAGATCTGCAACTTGCAGCGTCGTGTGAATCCCGAAATCTGCACTTATATCTGAAAAGGTGTTTTGGGCGGCTATATAGGGTTTTGCCTTAGTCAAACCCCCGCTTTGGTGATTTCCACCTCCACGAATAGCCAAGTTGTATTGTAAAAGTAATGTGTGTGCAGACCTTGTGTGTGTGCAAGATCCTAAAATGCAAGTAAGCAAACTAGAGCAACCTAGAAAGTAAACCCTAATTGCTTGTAGATGATAATGTAAATGCTCCAAATCAAGATGCAAAGAGATCTAAAGCATGAATATAAGTGTTATAATGAGGCTTATGCAAAGACATGAAAACAACATGAAATCATACCCAACCCCAAGGGAGGGGTACAAGCCAATCTTCAGTTGGTGATCCCTTATTGCTCTTCAATGTCTTCAAAGCCCTAAATGGATGAATGAATTTGATGAATGCTTGATGGATGGATGTTGAATGTTGTTGAAGTCTTCAAAGATTTGCTCTTTCGCTGCATAGAAGGTCCTTGAAACCAAAAATCCGGATCCTTTCAAATGAAGAAAGAGAGCTCTTATATATGAAACCCTAGGTCTTAATTTCAACTTTTGGCCGACCTAGAGATTGAATCTCCCGCCAATTCCTTGGGGTTAAGATTTATTTTATGATTGGATCGTGCTCCTAAAATTTTGGGAAAAATATCTGGGACCATGTGCACGCCGGGCGCCATGGTCCCGACAACTTTTCACCAAATTTTTAGGGTCGTCGGATATGATGATTTTAGAGCGAATCCCGAAGTTATAGCTGATTTCGAGATGTTTTGACCCCCGAAATCAAGCCCCCAAGTTCAAAATAGGACCTAATTAGGGTTTTTGATTAAATGATGTATTGGAGGAATAAAATGAAAGGGGCACACTTTAATGAAAAGGGCCCAACTTTATGATATGGGAGATGATAAAATAGAACCCTAGACCTAATTAATTTAATTAATTAAGTGCTAAAGGGGAAATGCAATGCAAAATGCAAGATGCGCCAAGGCGGGTGCTAAACTAGGTGTGAAATTGTACCACCCTAGCAAGTGCGTACAATTTACGATGCTACAGGATGAAGACTAGGACCATTAGGATGTGTTAGGGTGTCTTGTGTTTCATGTATGAAAATAAACCCCACCATGTAAGCCCATGTCACCAATTAGGCAATTTGAGAAGCCAATTGGGACAATGTGGTAAAGAGGGGTAGTAGATGGTTTAGATTCATGTTTAATAGGTTTAAGAAATGTTTTGTGTGTGTTTGGTTGGTCCATGTGTGTGGGTCCCAACTTTAGGAAGTATGACAACTTTGTGAGCAAAATTGCAACTTTTGTAAAGTGCAACTTCTGAGTGCAAAAGTGCAACTTTTTGTAATTTGGTTGGGGAAGTCTTTCAACAGCTCCAACCTACTCCAAAATTGGTGGGAAACCATTGGAGAGTTGTATAAGCCTTGTGGGATTGATTCCCAAGGTTTTTGTTGTTGGAGTTGAAGTTCATGAAGCAATAATACTCAAACAATTCAGTTTTTCCCATAAATTCTGAGTTTGCAGGTGTTGTATGTGACTATATGGATTTAATTGAATCCCACCATCCATTAAGTAGATAGGAGGATGAAATAGTTTTCTTTTTGTGGTGGTCTGATGTCTTAATCATTCGGGAGTAGAGAGAAACCTTCATTCTACTGACTATAACCTAGAAACTTAGGGTTTGGAGAAGGTTTTGAACCAAAATGGCTTTATCTTGCATTCTAGTTCATTAGAAGACTCTTCCTTTGGAGGAATGTAGGATAAGCCTTTTTATTTTAGTTTTTTTATGTTTTTTTGCAAGGGAGACCTTGTTGTGTGGAGAAATGAACAGATTTAAGTAGGCATCTCTAGGTGACTACCTAAGGCAAGTTTTAGGACAGTCATCATAATTTGTCTTAGCGATGGATTCCAGGCGTGCAACCCTAGAATTAGAAGTTTCTCAATACCCCCACATGCCAATTAAGTTTATTTTTCATTTCGTCTACTTGTAAAGGTAGTTTCTTTGGAAATTAGGGCTAATTTCCCCTATTAGGTCTCTTAGTCTCCAAAGGGAGAAGACCTTATATTTGCAGATTTGATCAAACCATTTTGGGAATCAATAAAACTTTCAAAAGGGTATCTAGAATGCTAAGTTTTTTGTAGGGGTGTGTGGAATATTTTTAAGTTAAAGCCAAAACACTGGTATAAAAGGGCTACTAGCCGAAGGGGTAGGTTTATAAAGGAGGTATAGGGAATTGAGGACCAAGATCAAAACTAGTGCTTGAAAGACGTCTTAGATGTTGTGTGTTGAAAAAATTCTAAATTACAAGGTGTGGGGATCACTGATAAAGCCTATTTGAAGAGTTGAAGCCTTTTACTCATCTTATCGGTAAAGCCTGATTGGTAAGGCTTGTTTGAAGAATTGAAGCCTGTTACTCATCTTGAGTAGGCCTAAGAATAGGGAATGTGTGTGTAGTTTCATCTAAGGTGTAGAGTCCTTCCTTACAGGGCCCTTGTGAGTAGTTGAAGGGTTACTAGCCTATCTTTATTTGGGCTTGCTATTAGGAGTTTTGGGTAGGCCTCTGCATTAAGTGGCATCAAAGCAAAGGAGTGTCCTCTGAAAGAGAAGGAGAAGACAAGATGTCAGAAGAAGAAGGATCCCATGAGAAACCTTCCAGAATGACCAATGCAGAGTTGAATTTCCTGGTGAAGAAGCAGATGACAGAGAGTAGAGCAATTAGAGCTGAGAATCAAGCCTTCAGAAATGAGATGGACTAGTTGAAGGACAGAGTGGAGAGGGGAGAGAGAGACTCTAGAGAAGAAGGGGATGACAAGGAGATCCCTATACAGGAAGAGCTAGATGTGCCTATAGACCAGAGACCCCTAATGAGTGTCCTCAAGTCCATGGAGAGAAGAACAATGGATGTGAAGATGGATCTGCCAGTATTTGCAGGAAAGATGGAGCTTGACACCATGATGGAGTGGATAGACTCCTTGGACAATTTTTTTGAAAGTGAAGACATACTGGACCACCAGAGGGTGAAGATGGCCAATCCAAAATGAAAGGGGTTGCACTAACTTGGTGGAATTTCATACAAGATGAGAGGGTGCAAGAGGGAAAGAGAATAATAGCTACATGGAAGAAGATGATAGCTTCGGTGAAAGAAGCCTATGTCCCAATGGATTACAATATCCAATTACATAGGAGGAGAAATAATTTGAAACAAAAGGAGATGGATGTGAGTTCCTATACCAAGGAGTTCATGAAGTTGTGTGTGAGGAATAAGGTGAAAGAGAGTGAAGCTGAGAAAGTGGAAAGGTATCTCAATGGGTTGAGGTTTACAATCCAAGAAGATTTGAATCTCCACACCCTGGAGACAGTCCAAAAGTGTTTTCAATTAGCACTTAAGGTGGAGGAGAAGTTGAAGAGAATGCAAGATCAAAATGGCAGAGGTAAAGGGAAACAACAAAGAGGAGGAAGAGGCCCTTTCAGAGGTAGAGGAAATGGTTTTGTATACCAGGGATACTCTAACCAAGAAGGAAATAGAGGAGAGAGTAGTTACAACCATGGAGGAGTCTACAATCCAAGAGGGAGCTTTAGGGGTAGAAGAACACCCTCCAAAGGGAGATCCCAAGTCAAAGGACCTCCTAGGTGCTACAATTATAATCAAGAAGAGTGTATGGCCAATAGGTGTCTGGAGAAGGCTTCTATCTCCATGGGAGAAAGGAGAAGCAATTTGGTACAGGAATCTGATTGTCAAAGTGTGGCAAGTGCAAGGGCTTATCAAAGTGTGAATTCTCCTGATAGTTATAGATATCCTAAAAGAGGAGAGGCCCTGATAATGAGGAGAGTAGTAACCACCATGAAAGTACCTAGAAAGGAGCCTACACAAAGGAAATCTCTCTTCAAAACTACTTGCAAGGCAGGAGGAAAGGTATGCAAGGTTTTGATAGACTCCGGTTCCACTGAAAATTTTGTATCACTTGAAATAGTAGAGAAGCTAAAACTTAGGAAGTTGCCTCACCCATATCCCTATAAGGTTTCCTAGCTCACCCGGGGTCAACAAGTAGTGGTGGAGGAGCAACCTTGGGTGGAGTTTCAGATTGGGTCTTACAAGGATAGATTGCTATTTGACATAGCTAAAATGGATGCATGCTATCTCTTATTTGGGAGACCATGGTAGTATGACTTGAAAGCTCATCATGATGGGTTGAGAAACACCTCCTCAATCACCAAAGATTGGAAGGTGATAGAAATCTTACCTCTGATAGAGGAAGAGATGGAATTAAAAGGGAAGGATACAAGAGTGTTGATAGTAGAAGGAAAATAGTTCATGAAGGAGATTGCAGAGAAAGGTGCAGTTTTCTATGCCCTCATGCCTAGTCCTAAGGTGACAAGGAAAGAGAAGTTTGTAGAAGAGAAAGAAGGAGGACCAAAGCACATAGACCCGCCAGTCAGACAGTTTCTTGATAAGCATCAAGGCATCATCTCATATGGAATGCCAAGATCCCTATCACTAGTAAGGGACATCAATCATTACAGAGCTTTGATCCTTGGATCTACATTGCCAAACAAAGCAGCCTACAAGCTCACCCTAGACCAGAATGCAGAATGGCAAGGTAGATTGAAGAGTTGCTTGAATCAGGACTGGTTGGAAAAAGTCTAAGCCCATGTGCAGTACTGGTAGTCCTTTCACCGAAGAAAGAAGGAACTTGGAGGCTTTGTAGAGACTCAAGAGCCATCAACAAGATAACCATAAGGTATAGGTTCTCAATCCCTAGAATAGAGGATTTGCTTGATTGCTTAGAGAGTGCTAAATATTTTACAAAAATGGATCTAAAAAGTGGATACCATCTAATTAGAATAAGGCCAGGGGATGAATGGAAAATAAATTTTAAAACTAATGAGGGGTTATATGAATGGAAAGTCATGCCATTTGGGTTATCCAACACACCTAGTACCTTTATGAGGTTAATGAATGAAGTCTTGGTGGAATACATAGGAAAATTTGTCATAGTATACTTAGATGATATCTTGATCTTCAGTCACACAAGGAAAGAGCACCTCAACCACATAGATATGGTTCTCAAGAGGTTACATGAAGAGAAACTAATGATAAATTTGGAGAAGTGTTTGTTCATGAAGGAAGAGATCATCTACTTGGGTTTTGTAATCTCACAAGGTGAGTTGAAAATGGATCAAGAGAAGGTGAGTGCTATATTGTCTTGGCCTACACCTAGAACTATGAGTGATGTCCAAAGCTTCCATGGTTTAGCAACTTTTTATAAGAAATTCTAAGAGGATTTAGTCATGTTTGTGCACCCATGCTTGACACCATAAAGAGAGGACAAAAGTGTAGGTTCAGTTGGACCAAAGAGGCAGATGATTTATTTGAGACATTGAAGAAGAAGGTTGTAGAACAACTAGTCCTTGCCTTACCAGCCTACAACAAGATATTTGAAGTGGAATGTGATGCAATTCATATGGAAATTAGAGCAGTACTCAATCAAGAAGGAAGGCCTATTGCTTTTTTCAGTGAAAAGCTAAATGATGCTAAGAAAAGATACTCATCTTATGACTTGGAGATGTATGCTCTAGTACAGTCCTTGAAGAAATGGAGGCACTATTTATTGCCTAAAGAGTTCATAGTGTTTACTGATAATCAGATTCTCCGTTTCATAAATAGTCAAGAGAAGCTTAATCACCACCACATGAAGTGGATAGAGACCCTGCAAGCTTTTGATGAATCAATAATGAACAGTTAGTACCAAACCGGTACTGAGAGGGGGGGGGTGAATCAGTACTGAGAAAAACACTTTAACTTGACCGATTAGACTGAGAACATTGCACTTGACTGGAAAGAAATAACACCTGTCTAAACCAGATTACTACCAGTTAAACACAGTGAGAGACATAAATCGGTAACTTGGCTTTCCACATAATCTAACATCTTATTTCCACTTCACCCATATGCATAAACTAGTAATACTTCAACAGAAATGTAAATACGTACTGGTTCAACATGCTTTACTACTTAATAGAGAATAACAAAGCATCACATGAAAAGCATCACAAATAACACACATAGTTTTCACGTGGAAACCCAATTGGGAAAAACCATGATGGGGATGAATACCCACAAGCTATTCTTTGAACCCTTTTGAAGTCCACTTTGTTAGGAGCCTAGTCTGGTTAAAGACTTTACAATAGGTTCTGTTAAGAACTGATCTTGGTTAAGGGTTACCTTGTTAGAGTCACCCTATTAAAGGATTATAAGAACTCAATGATTTTGAGTCACCCTATTAAAGGATTTATAGCGAGCTGGTTAAAGCTACCCTATTAAGGGATTTTCCAACTGTTGAAGTGGTTAGAGGTCAATAGGTATTACAATGATTTGGTAACAACACTCAATGCCAATGCAGATCCGCTTTTGTTTCTTCCTTCTGCAATCACACTCTATAGGTATCTATTCTCTTATCTGGTTTGGAAAGAATCACATATCACTGCACTTGGATACACACACAACATTTTCCAACAACCTCAACATGAATAACAACATCGACCTTATAGGAAATAGATAGGTCGGTAGCATAAACCTTAAACCCTAAACATTTAGGTTAAGCAATTCAGTCAGTTCAATCCTAACCATTGATCATATTGCATTGATTACAACAGTCTTGAACATATCTCAAGATGTTCTCCAATGTTTGTTCTTCACCACTTCTTGGAGGTTGATAACCCATCACACATTCTCCACCGTTTACAAAGACTTCGCACATTCTCGAGGTAGATAGGATCAATCTCCTTCATGCAAGATCCTTCATGCGCACAAGGCTAACATGGCAACACAATCTATTCTTCATTACAATGCTAACTCATCACACGATGTCATCAGTTGAATCACATAGGAATAGAACACTTCAACTAGAAACCCTGAAGCTAAGACTACCAACCGGTAGTCATCCCATATGAAACCTTGATACAAGACATTCCAACATACTGATTCACTTGGACAAACATACCGCTTCACTTTTTCACATATACCAGTTCACATTTCAACATACCAGTTCACTTGGACAGACATACCACTTCACTTTTTCACACATACTAATTCACAACATCATACCGGTTCTCTTGTAAGTGCTTATTTCAATATAACGGTTCACTCTTCATCATATTGACATCAATGACAACATACAATATCATCATGTCAACATACTTTACACATATGCCAACAATCTCCCCCTTTGGCATTGATGGCAATATACAAAGATATCTCTGAGCTTCACATCTTCTCCCCCAATATTGTAGATATCTTCTCTGCTTCGCATCTTCTCCCCCTTTGACAACAATGCCAAAGTGAAGGCATAAACATATATGTTCTACTATGTTGCTCCCCCTAAGGAGTAGCATCCTTCAACACACCAATCTTGAGAAAAATATATCAATGTAAGTCCTAACTGATGTAGAGCACACACCTTTAGTTCACCTCATGAAGGGGAAGCACCCCTAATTCACCTCTCAAATAAGTAAAGGTATCCTTCAAGAGAGGCTTGGTGAATATGTCTGCTAAATGCTCCTTACTGGAAACATGTTCCAGTACAACTTCTTTGTTCTGAACCTTTTCCCTTAAGAAATGATACTTGAGCTCAAAGTGCATGGTTCTAGAATGTAAAATCGGATTCTTGGAGATGTTAATCGTACTTGTGTTGTCACAAAATATACTTACCGGTTCAGATACAGGAACTTTGAAGCCATTTAATACATGCTTCATCCAAATTTTTTGGGTGTAGTTCATAAATGCTGCAACATACTCTACTTCTATTATAGACTAAGAGATACAACTTTGTTTCTTACTCATCCATGAGACTAGTCTTCCACCAAGAAAGAATGCACCACTAATTGTGCTCTTCCGGTCATCCACATTACCATCCCAGTCAACATCTCTAAATACTTTCAGGTTGAAATCATTGTTGTATGGATACCATAATCCATAGTCAATAGTTCCCTTCAGATATCTTAGAATCTGCTTGACTGCTACCAAGTGGGATTCTCTTGGGCTTTTCTGGAATTGTGCAACAATGCCCACTGCATGTTCAATGTCTGGTATGCTATGTACTACATAGTGCAATTTACCAATCATTGATCAGTATTCCTTCTCATTTACCAACCCTGAGTCATCCTCTTTGGATAATTTACAACCGGTCACCATCGGTGTACCAACCAGTTTGTTGTCTTCCATGCCAAAGGTCTTCAACACCTTTTTAACATATTTGGACTGAGTGATAAAGATTCCATCTTTCACTTGTTGAATCTGTAGTCCAATGAAGAACTTAATCTCCCCTATAAGTGACATCTCAGACTCCTTTTTCATCTCATCTGCAAAATCATGACTCATCTTGTCATCTCCTCCAAAGATTATGTCATCAACAAATACCTCATAGATCAGAATCTGATCTCCTTCTGACTTCAGGTAGATACTTCTATCCTCACTTGTTCTCTCAAATCCAATCTTCACAAGATGGGAGTGCAAGCGTTCATACCATGCTCTAGGTGCCTGCTTTAGTCCATACAAGGCCTTATGTAGCCTACACACCATGTCACTATCTTCTGATAGGGCAAACCCATCTAGTTGCTCTATACACACCTCCTCTTCTAGTATTCCATTCAGGAATGTAGACTTTACATCCATTTGATAGACTTTGAATCCCTTAAATGTTGCATATGCAAGTAGCATATGAACTCCTTCCAATTTGGCTACTAGAGCAAAGGTTTCTCCATAGTATTCTCCTTCTTCTTGGGCATATCCTTTACACACCAATCTAGATTTGTTTCTAACCACTGAGCCATCTTCATTCATCTTATTTCTGAAAACCCATTTGGTGCCAATGACATTTTTATGCTCCAGTCTGGGTACCAAAGACCATGTACCATTCTTTTCTATCTGGTCAAGTTCCTCTTCCATTGCCTTGATCTAGTCTTCATCTTTATGTGCCTCTCTAAATGTTTTAGGCTCAAATTCAGAGATCATGCAAGAGTTGTTTCTGATCTTTCTTCTTGTAAGAATTCTTACATCCTTGTCTCCTATGATCAACTTTCGATCATGATTTAGCTTTACATACCTAGGAATGATCTTAGTTGTTTCCTCTTGCTTTTCTTCTTCATCCTCATCTTCATCAACATTAGCATCTACCAGTGTAGGAGCATTGTTACTGGTGCTTGGCTATTTTGCAACTGGTTCCCAGAAGGTTACTACCGGTTTATCTCCTACTTGCTCACTGTCGGTTTCCTCATATTTCTCAGAGGTTTCATCAACTCTAACAATGATGCTTTCGACAATTCTCTTAGTCCTATTGTTGAAACATTTGAGAGCTTCGCTCTTTGTGGAATACCCTAGGAATATTCTCTCATCACTTTTAGCATCAAACTTTCTCTGATGTTCACTCCCATTGATATAACATTTACTACCAAACACTTTGAAGTAGCTTACCACTAGTGTCTTACCAGTCCAGTACTCGTAAGGTGTTTTATCCTTACCCTTTTTGATGAGTACCTAGTTTATTGTGTAGACTGCAGTGCTCACCACTTCTCTCCAAAAGGTGTGAGCAACCTTTCCTTGGATCAACATATTTCTAGCTGCTTCAACCATAGTCCAGTTGTTTCTCTCTGCTAGGCCATTCTGTTGTGGAGTCTGGGGGGTAGATAGTTGCCTCTTGATGTCATTCTCTTCACAGTATTTCTTGAATTCACCGGAAGTGAATTCTCCTCCTTGATTAGTTCTTAAGCACTTAATCCTCTTTCTGAGGCCCTACCCCGACACATCCTAGCATTTCAGTGATTTTCATGTTGAAGCTATTATGGATGCTTTATTTTTATGCATTATGGATATAGAAATTTATATGATCCCAAGAATTTGATAACATTGATATATTGATGCTTCATTTCTATGCTTTGTGGGTATAGAATTTTATATGATTCTATAATAGGATAACATTGAGATGATGTATGTCATTATTTGATTTGCAAGACTTTATAATCATGCTAAAAATATGATTGCATATCTTATGAATGGATTAAATTTATGAGGATTATGATAAATTGCTTATGTGAATTGCTTTGATAGATGGTAAATTGTATTGTATGATGTCAATTCTATGTAGAGTGATTGATGTGTACTCTTATTTATGTGGTTAATATTATATGAGGCTATTGGAAAGTACTAATGTGTAATTGAGATGTGCAGGAAAATTATCCATGTGACCATGGAAACATTATGTAGAATCAAGCCCAGGCCTATGTATGTTCGTAAAACCAGGGGTTGTCTATTTGGAGAGACAACACCCCGTATGTATCGTATTTTATTCATAAACGTAAAATGTTTGCATGAATGTAAATTGTATTTATTAAATTGTTTAAATCATTCAAGAGACAATTGCCATGTGTGTATTAGTGATGTGGAATTATTTTTGTAGTGTCACTTGACACATATGTTGTATGTTGTGTTGGCAATTGTCATGTCACCTTTTTGAGAGATTTACTTTTTGTTTAATTGATATATTTCCAAATTATCCCTGAAGGTTCCAATAAATCTAGGAGAGTGAGCCATAAGGAGGGTCAACTCAGAGTTGACCCGTAGGTTAACTTTAGATGGACTTTCAAAGGGTTAAACCAACTCCTAGAGTCAATTTTGGGGTATTTTTATTGGGCCTCATGGGGTACCTATGGATGAGGGCCAAATTTGGCCATGTGTCCTTCCCCTAGGACTTCTCTAACCACAAAAAAAGGTGGGTTTTCCTAGATGGTCGAATTTCATCTTTAGGAGTGCCATCCTTTGTTATATAACCTTCTTGGTAGGTGTTATTCCTCTTCCCCATTTCATTCCTCTTCTTGAGGTTCCTTGGTTAGGGAGTGTGTAAGACCTAGGGAAGACCAACCAATGGGAGCCTCTCACTCTATCCAAGAGGTTGGAAGGAGTGAGAAAAACCTTCTTAGGCTAGAGATTGAGTCTTAGTGAGTTAATCACCCACTCTCCATCTTAGGAGATTTTGGCAATTTTGGAAGAAAAAAACCAATTTTAGAATAGGGATTTTGGCTAAGTGTTGTAGAAAAGATTTGTGGAATTGGGCTGCTCTTCTCCAAGCTATCCCTAGAATACCTTTGGCAGATTCAAAGTTCGTGCATTTTCTTACTTTTGTTTTTTGAAATCTGTTTGTAGGAATGCATGAATGTAACTGTTGTATCATTCCTTGCATTGTATTTGTGAAAGTTTTTATGTGATTCTTTTCCCATTTGTTATGCATTTTATTGTGTTTTGGGAGTATCCAAGGCCATCTTACCCTTGGGAGGGAAAAGTGGTCTTGGGGGTGGAAGGAGTTTGACAACCTTAGAGTGAGAGGCTCTCATTATGGGAGTGATCTCAAGGGTTTGTGTATGTGACCCTTGCTGCATAGTCTTGTTTATGCATTCAGGGGTCATAGGGGGAGAAAATATGGCATGTATTCCTTGGGGGTCATAAGGATGTGGGGTTAAGATGATTTTTGTTGTGTTCTTGGATGACATGAGTTGGCTATGACTTACTATCTATTAGTTCTCCTCAAAGGTACTTGGTCCACTTCCACCCTTGTAAAACATCACATTATGTGATGAAGTTTCAGCCTTGGTATGGGAATGTGTTTATTGAGTTTTTCCCATGTTTGCTTGTGTTTGTTTGAGTGTAACCCATCTAGGACTTGGTTCTCCAAGCTCGGTGGTGGCTTCTAGTAAGCTTGGTCTGGGAGGTGAGTACCCCATGGTCACAACCTTAAATTTTGAATGTAGATTGCTTGGAAAATAAAGCTAAGAGTTGCAGATTTTACTTTAGCTGCAGAAAGAAAAAGAATGTAATATTATTTTTTTTGAAAAGAAAAGAAGGGAAAGGAAGGAGTTTTTCTGTTGTAATGATATTGTAATGATTTATAAATCTGTAATATTGATTGTGCCTTAAGATGTATTTTATGGATGTAAGGATCATTTAAAATAAATGAAAGAAAAAAAGAATGCATTTGGTTAACTTTGTTTTGTATAAAGTGCAAAGGAAAGGAAATGTATTGTGTTGTTATCTTTTATTTAAATCTGAATTTTATTTAAATTTGTCATTTAACTAAAATCTGTCATTTAACTAAAATCTGTCATTTATTATGTCTGTAATTTATATAAAAAAAGATGCAGAAAGAAATATGAAAATGTTTTAAGTGTCTTTCCTGTAATATTTAAATGTTGTTGTAGTTATATTTATGACTATTTTAAAAGAAGAAATGAAGTGGTTGATATGTATATCAAACTGTTAAAACTGACACTCATGATATTGTTAATGCTGCATAATAAAGATCTATTTAATCTAACTAAAAGAATATTTGTATCCATGTTAACTATATCACATTATGCATAAAGAAAGAGAAATGAACGTGTATCTATTTTATGCTATCACTATTTTTCTATTTCCTGCATGTAAAAAAAAAGGGGGTCAAAAATCTAACTCAGGAAATATGTGTGTGTGTGTGTGTGTGTGTGTGTGTGTGTGTGTGTGTGTGTGTGTGTGTGTGTGTGTGTGTGTGTGTGTGTGTAAATATATATATGTATATTTACATTAATTATATTTTAAATAAAAAATATATATATAACAAAAAAAGAAAAGAGATTCCTTTGAGGCTGAACAACTATGATAACACACAATGGATGACACTAGGGCCGAACCACTATGTTTACACATAGTGGATGGCCTGGGAAGGTGCCACCACTGTGGGTAAACATAGTGGATGACACAGGCTGCCACTGTGTTTACACATAGTGGAGGGCACGGGCCACCACTGTGGTTAACCGCAGTTGTCGGCACGGGGGCCGCCACTGTGGGTAACCATAGTGGATGGCTCACGGCCGCCACTGTGGGTAATCACAGTGGTTTCCGAGGAGCTCCCCTACGTAGACCCTAAAACCTCCGTTGCCTGCATGAGAAACTGCCACCATGGCTGCTGCCTCATGGCCACCAAACCTTGCACACACACAAAAAAAATTATAATAAACTCAAACCCAATTTCGGGTTGGGTTAAAAACAATTAAGAAAAAGAAAAGAATTCTAGAAACTAAAAATGCAACCCTAACCCAATTTCGGGTTAGTGTTATCATTTAAATAACAAAGATATATTGGAAATGCAACCCTAGCCCATATTCAGATTAGGGTTTGCATATAAAAAAATAAGAGAGGGAATTTGAATTATAGTCTTTAATTATAACTTTTAATTTAGGGTTTATTTATAAGTTGCAATATAATATTTAATGGGTATAGTTGGTTCATTTTATTAAAGAAATATACATGTACAAATAGGTATAAATATAGATTTGTTCATCCAATTGTTTATATATATAAATATTTTTACATATATATATATATATATATATATATATATATATACATACATATATATATATATATATATATATATATACATACATATATATATATATAATTTTAAATTGGGGGATTAATTTTATATAGCTCTAATATCGCAATTACTGACGTAATTTTATCATGGATCATTAATAAGGATATGTCATAGATAATTTTTGTATTTAATTAAATATGGACGTCAAGTTAAATTTAATTTGGGGGAAATTTTTAAATGAGAATTATTAATTATTTTATACGATTTTTTAACATATGAGGCCAATGTTGGCCAAATTATTTAATCGTCAAAATTTGAAGGTTTAGGGGAAATTAAATTGGCTATAGTATAAATTAGATTTATTTGGCAAATAACATTATTAATTTTGAAACCTTATTGGCTAAATATAAATAATGAATTTTGCTTGTGCTCGATTAATTAAATTTTAGATTAAAGATATCTGCATCATTATTCAATTAGCCCAGAACAATTTTTTAATGCAATCTAAATATTTAATTTTCCCTCCACTTTAATTAGCAGCAATTTAATTAGGTTAATTAAATTAACTAATTAAAATTGCAAGGACCCTCTTAGGGAATAATTAGTCCTCATTAATTAATGTCTCTTTTATGAGTGAGTTAATTAATCCATTGTTAGTGAACAATTCTACTTACATCTTAATTAAGACAAAACTCAATTGGTTTCATTTTAATGTAGACTTTTTTGTGAGTTTAAGTTGTTCAAAAACAAAATTTGTTGTTTCGTTTTTGCCCAAAAGTTTGGGCATGACATTTTGGTATCAGAGCAAGGTTTCCAACACTAGGAACCTTTCTCCATTACGTTTCGCTTTGATTATTTAATTAATTAAATTTTTCCCCAAAAATTATTTTTTTATTTTATTTTATTTTATTTTTTCATAAGGATGCCTCCGACTACGCAACAAGATCGCAAGTGTGCAAGGGGTCCTAGGCATACGCGTATGGCACACGAAGATGTTGAAGGGAGGAACCGGTTCTGGAAGGGAACCCAGAGGCCCCTCCTGAACCACCAGTTGACCCAATCCAAGATATCTTATTAGCACTTCAGAACTTGATTGGGATAGTACAGGATAGGCTTCAGTAGTTGACTGTCATGCAGAAAACCAGAACTCAGGGAGCGTTAGATCAGTAGATAGGGAATGGAGTAGGAGTCCACCTCCTAATCCCGTAGAGGGCCATGTTGAGCATGAACCTAAGTCCATCCATCTACCCAGACCACCTCCAGTAGCAGCACCTGTGTACTTTGAGAGAGCATGTCGTGAACTAGGGGATCTGATCAAAGAGGTTTTGCACCTCCACCCACCATCTTTTGGGTGATCTACCGATAAGGTAGAAGCTGAGGCTTGGATTTTGAGCCTAGATCGGTGCTTTGCATTGCGTTCTTATGAAAGCAATCTGAAGGCATGAGTTGCAGTCCACCTTTTGAGAGCGATGACCTCCACATGGTGGAGACAGGAGGAAAACAAGTGTGGTCTAGCTGCAGACACCCTCACATGAAAGATCTTCATAAAGAGGTTCAGGGAGAGATACCTGTTAGAGCACTTCAAGCAGTGTAGGATAGATGAGTTCCATGACCTCTAGCAGAAGGGTCTCTCAGTGACCTAGTACGAGAGCAAGTTCATTGAGCTCCTACCTTATGTGGATTACCTAAAGGATGAGAAGCTTCTCGTCAACCATTTTATCAAGGGACTTAATGTCGAGATAGCAGGACCAGTGAGGATGGCCACTCCATGGAGCCTCCCTGTTACCATGGAGGAGGCCTTGATAGCTAAGGAGATTCAGGTCAGGCCATAGGACACGAGGGATCGGTTTCAAAACCAAAACCCGACACCCCAGTCTTTCAGGTTTCAGAAACCCCATTGGAAAGGCAACCACAGAAATGCATCGAGGTCCTATAAACCCCCTCCTCCATAGTAGTCACAATAGAATCAGAGGTAGAGGCCCCCTCAGAGACAACAAGGCTTTAAGCCCAAACAGTGGCATTCATAGGGTCCTAGGTGCGACCAAAGAGCACAGGGTACATACACACCTCTGACACAGACTCAACAGTCCTCTAGGGGTGGGTACAGTGGTTTGAGCAAGATAGGTGGGCAGCCTTTCTCTAGGCCTCAAGGTGCACAGTTCCAAGCACGCAGTGCTTGTTTCACATGTGGAGCCATGGGGCACATGGCGAGAGAGTGTCCACAGGGTCAGATGGTAGGTAGTCAGAGGATGGCAGAATTAGAGCCTATAGTTGGAGATATGGGCAAGTCCCATAGGGTCTTTGCAGTGGTTGACAACCGCTAGGCAGAGCACTAGGCCACAATCATTGAGGCTATAGGTATGATCAAAGGTATCGGTATTTCTATATTGTTTGACTCAGGAGCTACTGACTCCTTTATATCTCCATTGGTTGTGGAGCATTGCGGGCTGGTGGCAGTTAGGCAAGGTGTTAGTTAGGAAGTGGAGTTAGCATCAGGGGCTAGAGTGTCAGTGGATTCAGAGGTTAGGGGATGTCCATTCTAGATTGGTAATAACACCACCTTAGTAGACCTTAGAGTTACACCACTCAGATCTTATGGCATCATACTTGGCATGGATTGGATTTATGCCCACAAAGCCAAGATGGATTGTCGCCTGAATAAGATCGAGTGTGAGGATGATCATGGTGCTCCCATAGAAATCACTGGGATTCAGAGGCCTGTGTCTCTTCATATGATTTCTGCTATGTAGCTTAAGTGGAGCATGCGAAAGGGATGTCAATTGTTTGCTATCACCCTTAGTGATAGAGAGGAAGAAAATGAGAAGGATCCTTCCCTAGATGATCATCCCATCCTTGAGGAGTTTGCAGATATGTTTCTAGTTGAGCTACCTAGTATGCCACCTAGCAAAGAGATTGACTTCCACATAGATCTGGTACCAGGAGCCAAGCCTATTTTGGGAGCACCTTATAGGATGACCACACATGAGCTTAATGAGCTCAAGATGCAGCTAGAGGAAATCTTAGAGAAGGGTCACATTCATCCTAGTGTCTCCCCTTGGGGCACACCAGTCATCTTCGTGAAGAAGAAGGACAGGTCCCTTCGGTTATGCATGGATTATAAGCATCTGAACAAAGTAACTATCAAGAACCATTATCCCTTGCCCAAGATCGATGATTGGTTTGATTAGCTTCAAGGTGCTAAAGTGTTTTCCAAAATAGATCTGAAGTAAGGGTATCATCAGTTGAGGATTGTGGAGAGTGATATCCACAAGACCGCATTTCACACCAGATATGGCCACTATGAGTTCACTGTGGTCCCATTCAGTCTTACGAATGCTCCAGTTGTATTCATGAGTCTCATGAATGGGGTATTCTGCACTTTCCTTGATCGGTTTGTGATTGTGGTCCTCGATGACATATTGATATATTCTCGGAATGAGGAGGAGCACGAGGAGCACTTGAGGTAGGTATTGCAGTGCTTGAGGGACAATTATTTATATGGCATTCTATCAAAGTGTGCATTCTTCAGGACAGAGGTCAGATATTTAGGTCATGTTATATCCGGCGATGGGATCTCAGTTGACCCATTGAAGATCAGAGCTATTATGGATTGGCCAGCATTGACTAGCATGACAGAGGTCAGGAGTTTCATGGGTCTAGTAGACTACTATAGATTCTTTATTGATGGATTTTCTAGAGTTTCACATCCTATTACATTCCTCCAGTGAAAGGGAAAGAAATTCGAGTGGATAGAGAGGTGTGAGAGGGCTTTTCAGGATCTGAAAAGGGCACTCACTAGTGCACCTATCCTCATTGTGCCAAACCCCACGACTGATTTCATGGCATGCACGGATGCTTCCTTGGATGGGTTAGGAGCAGTCCTTATGTAGGGGGGTCGAGTTATAGCTTACGAGTCTATAAAGCCTAAGACTCGCGAGCTTAACTACCCTACACATGACCTAGAGCTTGCAGGAGTAGTACATGCACTTGTGAGGTGGAGACACTTCCTTTTGGGTCATCACTTAGAGCTTCATTCAGACCATCAGAGTTTGCAGTACATCTTCACCCAGCCTAATCTTAATGCCCATTAGAGGAGATGGATGGAGTTTCTATGTGAGTATGACTTTGATGTCCACTACATCAAGGGGAAAGAGAACGTTGTTGTAGATTCCTTGAGTAGGAGACAACATGAGGTATACTCCATATCTATGAGCATAGATTTGAGAGACCATATATTATAGCGGTTACCAGAGGATAGATGGTATCTAGAGGTTTGTTAGAGGATTCGATCTCAGGAGACCTTGGAGGGGAAGTATGTGGATTACTCTTTAGAGTCCAATGGACTATTATGCCATAGAGGGTGCATCTATATACCTTCTCTCAGGGGATTGCGAGAGTTCATTGTCATGAAGGCTCATAGAGCTCCTTATGCAGCACATCTCGGGGTTAAGAAGATGCATGTAGACTTGAGGCAATTATATCATTGGCCAGGTATGTGGTAGCTTATTGCTGAGTTAGTAGCCCGATGCCTTGAGTGTTAGAGAGTAAAGGCGGAGCACCGCCATCTAGGTGGGTTGCTCTAGTCTCATGCTATACAAGAGTGGAAGTGGGATACTATATCTATGGATTTCATCATTGGTCTTCCCATTTCATCCTGTCGCCATGATGCTATCTTGGTGACAGGTGACAAGTTGACCAAAGTGGCCCACTTCTCACCAGTCCGGACTACCTTCACAACACCAACAGTGGCACAGGTGTTCTTGCGAGACATTGTCAAGCTTCATGGTGTTCCGTGCAAGATTATTTCTGACAGGGATTCCCTCTTCACTTCTTCCTTTTGGAAGGCATTATAGGCAGCAATGGGCACCAAGCTCAATTTCAGCATAGCCTATCATCTTGAAATGGATGGACAGACATAGCAGGTTAACCAAGTGTTAGAGGATATGCTCCGTATGTATGTCATGGATCATCAGACTAGATGGGAGGAGTACCTTCATTTAGTAGAGTTTTCCTATAATAATGGGCATCACACTTCTTTGGGGATGCCACCATATCAGGCTTTGTATGGAAAACCTTGCAGGACACCCTTGAGATGGGACCGTATTGAGGATAGAGTGGCCATAGGTCCTGAGATGGTTCATGATATGGAGCAGCAAACAATTTTGATTAGACAATGCCTTAGAGAGGCACAAGATAGGAAGAAGAAGTATGCAGATGCAAAGAGGATAGACCGGAGTTACATGGTTGGGGATAGAGTTTTCCTAAGAGTGCGACCAAATAAGAGTCCAATCCATTATGGAAAGGGTTCTAAGCTCGCACCTTGCTTTGTCGGACCATTTGAGATCCTTGAGAGGACAGGACCAGTTGCTTATCGCCAAGCTTTGCCACCTAGCCTGTCACACATCCATGATGTGTTTCATGTATCAATTTTGAGGAAATATATCTATGATGAGTCTCATATTTTAGATTGGGATGCCTTGAAAGTGGAGTCGGATGGGTAGCTAGCTTTGGAGCCCATTAGCATTTTGGCTCACCGAACATTGGCCCTTCGAGGTCGAGAGCTGTACCAGGTTAGGATCCAGTGGGATTGCTATGATGAGGTTACAACTTCATGGGAGGATGCAACACGTATGAGATCACAATATCCTTATCTTTTTGATGAACTCCAGGAGGAAGTTCATGCCTAGAGGGGGAGGGTGTGAGGCCCTACCCTGACCCATCCTAGCCTTTCAATGATTTTCATGTTGGAACTATTATGGATGCTTTATTTTTATGTATTATGGATATAGAACTTTATATGATCCCAGGTATTTGATAACATTGATATATTGATGCTTCATTTCTATGCTTTGTGGGTATAGAATTTTATATGATTCTAAAATACGATAACATTGAGATGATGTATGTCATTATTTGATTTGCAGGACTTTATTATGATGCTAAAAATATGATTACATATCTTATGAATGGATTAAATTTATGAGGATTATGATAAATTGCTTATGTGAATTGCTTTGATATATGGTAAATTGTATTGTATGATGTCAATTCTATGTAGAGTGATTGATGTGTACTCTTATTTATGTGGTTAATATTATATGAGGCTATTGGAAAGTACTAATGTGTAATTAAGATGCGCAGGAAAATTATCCATGTGACCATGGAAACATTATGGAGAATCAAGCCTAGGCCTATGTACGTTCGTAAAATGAGGGGTTGTCTATTTGGAGAGACAACACCCCATATGTATCATATTTTATTCATAAACGTAAAATGTTTGCATGAGTGTAAGTTGTATTTATTAAATTGTTTAAATCATTTAAGAGACAATTGCCATGTGTGTATTAGTGATGTGGAATTATTTTTGTAGTGTCACTTGACACATATGTTGTATGTTGTGTTGGCAATTGTCATGTCACCTTTTTTAGAGATTTATTTTTTGTTTAATTGATATATTTCCAAATTATCCTTGAAGGTTCCAAGAAATCTAAGATAGTGAGCCATAAGGAGGGTCAACTCAAAGTTGACCCGTAGGTTAACTTTAGATGGACTTTCAAAGGGTTAAACCAACTCCTAGAGTCAGTTTTGGGGCATTTTTATTGGGCCTCATGGGGTACCTATGGGTGAAGGCCAAATTTTGCCATGTGTCCTTCCCCTAGGACTTGTCTAACCACCCAAAAAAGTGGGTTTTCCTAGATGGTCGAATTTCATTTTTAGGAGTGCCATCCTTGTTAGATAACTTTCTTGGTAGGTGTTATTCCTCTTCCCCATTTCATTCCTCTTCTTGAGGTGCCTTGGTTAGAGAGTGTTTAAGACCTAGGGAAGACCAACCAATGGGAGCCTCTCACTCTATCGAAGAGGTTGGAAGGAGTAAGAGAAGCCTTCTTAGGCTAGAGATTGAGGCTTAGTGAGTTAATCATCCACTCTCCATCTTTGGAGATTTTGGCAATTTTTGAAGAAAAAAACCAGTTTTAGAATAGGGATTTTGGCTAAGTGTTGCAGAAAAGATTTGTGGAATTGGGCTGCTCTTCTCCAAGCTATCCCTAGAATACCCCTAGCAGATTCAAGGTTGGTGCATTTTCTTACTTGTGTGTTTGAAATCTGTTTGTAGGAATGCATGAATGTAAATGTTGTATCCTTCCTTGCATTGTATTTGTGAATGTTTTTATGTGATTCTTTTCCCATCTGTTATGCATTTTATTGTGTTTTGGGAGTATCCAAGGCCATCTTACCCTTGGGAGGGCAAAATGGTCTTGGGGGTGGAAGGAGTTTGACAACCTTAGAGTGAGAGGCTCTCATTATGAGAGTGATCTCAAGGGTTTGTGCATGTGACCCTTGCTGCATAGTCTTGTTTATGCATTCGGGGCTCATAAGGGGAGAAAATATGACATGTATGCCTTGGGGGTCATAAGGATGTGGGGTTAAGATGATTTTTTTTGTGTTCTTGGATGCCATGAGACGACTTTGATTTACTATCTAGCAGTTCTCCTCAAAGGTACTTGGTCCACCTCCACCCTTGTAAAATATCACATTATGTGATGAAGTTTCATCCTTGGGATGGGAATGTGTTTGTTGAGCTTTTCCCATGTTTGCTTGTGTTTGCTTGAGTGTAACCCATCTAGGACTTGTTTCTCCAAGCTTGGGGGTGGCTTCTAGTAAGCCTAGGCTGGGAGGTGAGCACCCCATGGTCACAACCTTAAATTTTGAATGCAGGTTGCTTGGAAAAGAAAGCTAGGAGTTGCAGATTTTAATTTAGTTGCTGAAAGAAAAAGAATGTAATATTATTTTGTTGAAAAGAAAAGAAGGAAAAGGAAGGAGTTTTTCTATTGTAATGATTTAGAAATTTTTAATATTGACTATTCCTTAAGATGTATTTTATTGATGTAAGGATCATTTAAAATAAATAAAAGAAAAAAAGAATGCATTTGGTTAACTCTGTTTTGTATAAAGTGCAAGGGAAAGGAAATGTATTGTGTTGTTATCTTTTATTTAAATCTATCATTTATTATCTCTGTAATTTATATTAAAAAAAGATGCAGAAAGAAATATGAAAATGTTTTAAGTGTCTTTCTTGTAATATTTAAATGATGTTGTAGTTATATTTATTACTGTCATTTTCCTTTATTTAGAAAAACAAAAAACCAAAAAAAGAAGTTGTTAAAATAGGCAAATCTAAATATACGTCTTCCTACAGTTAACTATTAGAAGTTAAAAAGAAAAGCAATGCTATAGATAAACCTGTTAGTTTAAAAAGTCTATTGTTATGTGATATAAAAAAAAGAAAAGAAAATATATGCATACATAGACTTAGAAAACCAGAAATCTGCAAATAGATTGATGACTATTTTAAAAGAGGAAATGAATAGTCATGATATTGTTAATGCTGCATAATAAAGATCTATTTAATCTAACTAAAACAATATTTGTATGCATGTTAACTAGATCACATTTTGCATAAAGAAAGAGAAATAAATGTGTATCTGTTTTATGCTGTCACTATTTTGCTATTTCCTGCATGTAAAAAAAAAAGAGGTCAAAAATCTAACTCAGGAAATATATGTGTATATATACACACACACACACACACATATATATATATATTTATATTTACATTAATTATATTTTAAATAATATATATATATAACAAAAAAAGAAAAGAAATTCCTTTGAGGCCGAACCACTGTGTTTACACACAGTGGACGACACGAGAAGGTTCTACCACTATGGGTAAACAAAGTGGACAACACGGGCCACCACTATGTTTACACACAGTGGAGGGCACAAGCCGCCACTGTAGTTAACCACAGTGGTCGGCATGGGGGCCGCCACTATGGGTAACCATAGTGGATGGCTCACGACCGCCACTGTGGGTAATCACAGTGGCATTTGGGGAGCTCCCCCACGTAGACCCTAAAACCTTTGCCACTTGCATGAGAAACCGCCACCATGGCCGCCGCCTCATGGCCACCGAACCCTGCACACACACACAAAAAAAAAAATATAATAAACCCTAACCCAATTTCGAGTTAGGGTAAAAATAATTAAGAAAAAAAAAATTCTAGATACTAAAAATGCAACCCTTACCCAATTTCAGGTTAGGGCTAGCATTTAAATAACAAATATATATTGGAAATGCAACCCTAGCTCATATTCGGGTTAGGGTTTGCATATAAAAAAATAAGAGAGGGAATTTGAATTATAGTCTTTAATTATAACTTTTAATTTAGGGTTTATTTATAAGTTGCAATATAATATTTAATGGGTATAGTTGGTTCATTTTATTAAAGAAATATACATGTATAAATAGGTATAAATATAGATTTGTTCATCCAATATATATATATATATATATATATATATATATATATATATATATATATATATATATATATATATATATATATATATATAAGGTTAAGTTGAAAACCTATTTTATTTGATTTTATTAACAAATATTAATGAACGCTTAAGTAATAATTAGACCCCTTTTCACTTTTAGTAGAATTTTAAATTGGGGGATTAATTTTATATAACTCTAATATCGCAATTACTGACCTAATTTTATCATGGATCATTAATAAGGATATGTCATAGATAATTTTTGTATTTAATTAAATATGGACGTCAAGTTAAATTTAATTTAGGGGAAATTTGTAAATGAGAATTATTAATTATTTTATATGAATTTTTAACCTATGAGGCCAATGTCGGCCAGATTATTTAATCGTTGAAATTTGAAGGTTTAGGGGAAATTAAATTGGCTATAGTATAAATTAGATTTATTTGGCAAATAACATTATTAATTTTGAAACCTTATTGGCTAAATATAGATAATGAATTTTGCGTGCACTCGATTAATTAAATTTTAGATTTAAGATATCCACATCATTATTCAATTAGCCTGGAATAATTTAAATGCAATTTAAATATTTAATTTTCCCTCGACTTTAATTAGCGGCAATTTAATTAGGTTAATTAAATTAACTAATTAAAATTGCGAGGACCCTCTTAGGGAATAATTAGTCCTCATTAATTAATGTCACTTTTATGAGTGAGTTAATTAATCCAATGTTAGTGAACAATTCTACTTACATCTTAGTTAAGACAAAACTCAATTGATTTCATTTTAATGTAGACTTTTTTGTGAGTTTATGTTGTTTAAAAAAAAAAATTGTTGTTCTGTTTTTGCCCAAAAGTTTGGGCACGACACTCTTACTGCTTTCTTTTTCTACAAGTGCTCTGAAGGCTTTGAAATTTCCAAAAGCTTTAGATTTGTCCTTCAAGAATGTGACCCACATCATTCTTGAGCAATCATCAATAAGAATCATAAAATACCTATCTCCCTGCACACTCCTAGTTTTCATAGGACCACACAAATTAGTATGCACAAGATCAAGTAAATTGTCTACAGTGAAAGGTTTACCTTTAAAGGTTGAGGAAGACAGTTTCCCCAGTTGACACTCTCTGCATAAAGGATTCTCCGGTTTGCTATGCATAGGCAATCCTCTAACTGCCTTTATCTTACTGGCTTTCACAGTATTGTCAAAGTTTACATGGCAGAGTCTCCTATGTCATATCCAACTATCTTCAAACCTAGCCATTAGACATGTACTGACATTAGCATTTAGCTGAAATAGGTTACCTTTGGTCTGCATACTGGTAGCCATCAGTTCACCATTCTTTCCTTTGATTTTGCACACTCCATTTTTGAATTCCAGAGTGAGTCCATTATCATTTAGTTGAGCAACACTCAAAAGGTTGTGTCTGAGACCTTCTATCCAATACACATTGTCAACACTACTTTCATTCAGAAAGATGGACCCTCTACCTTTTACCATACATGGTGCATCATTACCAAAACAAACCACAACACCGTCATACTCTTCTAGAGATAGAAACTTACTCCGATCACCAGTCATATGGTGAGAACAACCACTGTCAATAATCCACTCATTGGAATTATCAAAGTGGGAGACAAGAGCCTTCTTGTCTGACACATCTTCCTTCACCGCTACAAACACAATATCTTCATTTTCTTCATCTTCTAATTCCTCATCAGTGACACCTTCATCAACTGCTACAAAATAGTTTCTTCGGTTTCCTCCTTTGAACTTCTTGAACCTCTTTGGTTTATCCTTGTTGTCACCATTAGGGTAGTTTATAGCAATGTGTCCTATCTGGTTACAAGAAAAGCATTTCAAAGGAAGCTTACCTTTGTATTTACAGGTTCCCTTGGGAAGTCTCCTCATCATCGATTTCTCTACTTTGTCTTGGTTCACCACTGGTACTAGCTTCTTTGCCTTTTCTAAATGGTGCAACGGATGCTTTGAAGGCTGATTCAGTCTTCTGAATACTGCCATCATAATTATTTAGCTCATAAGCTATTAACTTTGCAATGATGGAGTCCAAGGATACCTTTGTCTTGTCTACAGACCTCAACTCCTGAATAGCCGCAACCCTTATTGCATAGACCGGTAATAAGGATCTCAAAACTTTGCTAACAATAGTGGAATTTTCCATTTTACCACCTGCACTCTTGATATCTCCAACAATGGTTTTGATTCTTATTCCATATTGTTGAATGGTCTCTCCTTCAACCATCCACATGTCTTCAAACTTTCCCCTAAGGCTTTCTTCCTTAGCTTGTTTCACATGCTCATCACCACCATAGATATTCTCAAGGGTATCCCATACTTCTTTGGGATTCTCTTTGTCTTGAACATCAATGAACTCCATGTCAAATAGACTGCCAATTAGGGCTTCCATGACTTGTCCATTCTCTTGAATCTCTCTCTTTTGATCATCGATGAGAGTACCGATAGGGATAACATAAGCATTTTCAAAATAGCTCCAGTGTTGAGCACCCATGCTTCTGATGTATATCTTCATTCTATCCTTCCATATTTTAAAGTTGTCTCTATTGAACTTTGGACCTTCCCTCTTCATCATTAGAGTAGGATCTTTACCTCAAGCGGTTAAGCTTACAACACAGAGGACTTGGAGGATGCTCTGATACCAATTGATGAATCAATCATGAACAGTTAGTACCAAACCTGTACTGAGAGGGGGGAGTGAATCAATACTAAGAAAAACACTTTAACTTGACCGGTTAGACTAAGAACACTGCACTTGATTGGCAAGCAATAACACCAGTCTAAACTAGATTACTACCGGTTAAACATAGTGAGAGACACAAACTGATAACTCGGCTTTCCACAAAATCTAACATCTTATTTCCACTTCACCCATATGCATACACTAGTAATACTTCAACAGAAATGTAAAGACTTACTGGTTCAACATGCTTTACCCCTTAACAGAGAATACTAAAGCATCACATCAAAAGCATCATAAATAACACACATATTTTTCACGTGGAAACCCAACTGGGAAAAACCACGATGGGGATGAATACCCACAAGCTGTTCTTTGAACCCTCTTGAAGTCCACTCTATTAGGAGCCTAGCCTGGTTAAAGCCTTTACAATAGGTTCTGTTAGGAATCGATCCTTCTAGGGATCACCCGATTAAGGGATGGCTAAAATACTCAGTTAAGGGTTAAACCCTGTTAAAGGTTACCTTGTTAGAGGATTTTAAGAACTCAATGATTTTGAGTCACCCTATTAAAGGATTTACAACAAGATGGTTAAAGCTACCCTATTAAGGGATTTTCCAACTGTTGAAGTGGTTAGAGGTCAATAGGTATTACAATGATCTGGTAACAACACTCAATGCCAATACAGATCTACTTTTGTTTCTTCCTTCTGCAATCACACTCTACAGGTATCTATTCTCTTATCTGGTCTGGAAAGAATCATGTATCACTGCACTTGGATACACACACAACATTTGCCAACAACCTCAACATGAATAACAACATCGACCTTATAGGAAACAGATAGGTTGGTAGCATAAACCCTAAACACTAAAAATTTAGGTTAAGCAATTCAGTCGGTTCAATCCTAATCATCGACAATATTGCATTGACTACAACAGTCTTGAACAGATCTCAAGACGTTCTCCAACATTCATTCTTCACTACTTCTTGGAGGCTAATAACCCATCACATGTTCTCCACCATTTACAGAGACTTTACACATTCCCAAGGTAGATAGGATCAATCTCCTTCATGCAAGACCCTTCATGCACACAAGGCTAACATGGCAACACAATCTGTTCTTCATTACAATGCTAACTCATCACATGATGTCATCGGTTGAATCACATAGGCATAGAACACTTCAACCAAAAACCCTGAAGCTAAGACTACCAACCAGTAGTCATCCCATATGAAACCTTGATACAAGACATTCCATATACCAGTTCACATTCCAACATACCGGTTCACTTGGACAAACATAGAGCTTCACTTTTTCACATATATCGGTTCACATTTCAACATACCGGTTCACTTGGATAGAAATACCGCTTCACTTTTTCACATATACCAGTTCACAACATCATACCGGTTCTCTTGCAAGTGCTTACTTCTATATACTGGTTCACTCTTCATCATATTGACATTAGTGACAACATACAATATCATCATGTCAACATACTTTGCACATATGCCAACAACTTTCACATTTACCCTCAAGAACAAAGTTATTGATACTTTGAGCAGAAGAGTCTTGACTGTAAACCAAATCAAGATGGAGAGTGTTGGTATTGATTCCTTGAAGAGTATGTATGTTGTTAATGAAGATTTTGGAGAAATATACAAGGTATGTGAAACTTTGAGTGACCGGTATCATATTGAGTTTTCTGAGTTTTTGATACAAGATGGATTGTTGTTCAAGGGAGTGCAATTGTGTATTCCTAAATGTTCCATGAGGTTGAATATTATTAGGGAGAAGCATTGTGGAGCTATGGCAGGTCATTTCAGTTTGACAAGACCTTAGACCTTGTGAAGAGACATTATTTTTGGCCTAAGTTGCAGATAGATGTAAAAAAGTTTATGGAAACATGTGTCATATGTCAGAAAGTGAAGGGGAAGTCTACAAATGTAGGTTTATATCAGCCTTTATGCATTCCTTCTAGGTCGTGGGAGAGCATAAGTATGGACTTTGTGTTGGGTTTGCCTAGAATGAGGAGAGGATTTGACTATGTCTTTGTAGTAGTGGATAGGTTTAGTATAATGGCTCATTTCTTGCCATGTAAGACTTCTTGTGATGTATCATATGTTGTAGACCTATTCTTCAAAGAGATAGTCTAGATACATGGATTGCCCCTAAACATTGTTTCAGATAGAGATGTGAAGTTCATAGGTCACTTTTGGAGGACTCTTTGGAAGAAGTTGGGAACTAACCTAGATTTCTCATCAGCCTACCATCCTCAAACGGATGGGCAAACACAAGTTGTCAATAGATCATTAGGAAGTCTATTAAGGTGTTTAACAAGGCAACATGGAGAGAAATGGGATAACATTTTGTCACAGGTAGAATTCTCATACAATGACACCATAAATAGGAGTATCGATAAATCTCCTTTACAGATTGTTTATGGCATACACCTGTAGCATCCTAAAATTGTGACACTTGCAATTTCGACTACATTTGGGTCTACACGATGGCGATGCAACACAGAACCTGAATGGAGACCCCGAAACTTGTTCATGACATCAAAAACTGCATTTTTCAGCACCCTGGCCTGATCCTCCTTGCACCCTACTGTCCCGGGAGGTGGGACCATGGCGCCCAGTACCCTAGTCCCTGGCCCTATTTTGGGCCCGGTCTCTTATGGGGCTTCGGGTCCTTGTGCAGAGATGAATAGATCCCCCTTCGTTTCGCGGATTTTTCGGAGGACCGTGTGCACGCCGGGCGCCATCGTCCCGTCAACTTTCGCTCAAATTTGCAGAACAACACCATCTCGTGATTTTACTACTAATTCTAGGTCCGCAGCTTCATCCCATATCCCTATCTCTGTTTATAAGTGAATCTTTCCTACTTTACATACATTCCTAGTTCAATCTTTCTATCTACATTCTTTACAAAAGAGGGTATCCTTGCTATCACAACCCTTGAAACTCATTTAGAATCCAATCTTGCATTGCGTGGGATTGGATCTTGTGGGTTTCAACCCCTCTTTTGAATGTAAAGTCTCCCCTAAGTGAAAACCATCAACCCTAGTGACTCTCCCTTCTCTCTCCTCGGAGTTGGGGAGGGGAGAACAACTAGGGTTCGATTTTTTCCACTTTACATTTTGGTGAACCCGGCGTGAACATCCTCATTCTGATTATTCATGGTTAGATCTGAAAATTTTGCTTTCCTAATTATATTTCCATGTTTGATCTTTTGCAAATTTTAGAGGTTGATTGCATAAAAAACCCTAAAATTTTCTTTTTAGTAATTAAACTTGTGAAATGTTTAATTGTTAATGCTTGTTTCAGATCTACCCTTCTATTGCAAATTGTCAATTCATATTTGTGCTTTAATTCTGAAAATTAAGTGGTTAAGTGTCAAAACCCTAATTTTTAAAACCCTCTTGATTCAACCTTTGACTAATAATTTCACTAATCAAAACACCTCCAAATCGGCTGTAACTTTGGAATCAGCAACAAAATCACAATATCTCTCATCCCTGAAAATTTGGAAAAAGTTGCGAGGATCATGTGCACCCCGAGCGCCATCGTCCCCGACATTTTTTCCGAAATTTCGGGAGCTAGATCTTACTGTATTTTTCTACTAAAATCCAGAATTTTGGCTGAGTTTATCAATTTTAACACCTTCAAAATTAAAGTCAAAGTTGGTCTAGTGATGGCTTGGATTAAGGCTTATAATCATTCAAAAATCATTGAAACTGAAATTTGTGTTAAAATTGTGTTTCTTACAATCCTAAATCTAAAAAGTGTGTTGGCATTCATTCGAAATTTCAGTGCTTTATTCAAATCTTTACAATTTGTGACTTTTGAAATCAAGTGTTTAATTGCAACAACTCTGATTTCCGCTTTCAAATTTGAATTTTGCATGAAATTGAGTCAACTTTTAAATTTCAAAGCCTGCATTGCTTTCAGTATTCCCTCTAAAATCATAAAATTCAAAATTTCAGTTTCCCCCTCTTTTTCAAAATTCAAATTTTGCAGTTTTTCAACAATCTTGGTAGGGTTCAATTTTGAGATTGCAACTTTAATTTGGCCTATCCACAGATCGTAAAATCACTCAATTTTTTCAGATTAGCTTTAAAATCATCATAACTTTCATCCCTGAAAATTTCGAAAAAAGTTGCGAGGACCGTGTGCACTCCGTTCGCCACGGTCCTGGAGATTTTTTCTGAAATTTCGGGAGATTGTCCTGATTGTATTTAACAGCTTAAATATAGGAGATTGGCTGATTTTATTGAAATTTGCTACCTCTAAAATTCAAAATCTTCTCTCTCTCTTTAGTGCATGAGTTTCACAACAATAAGCCCTACTTACACTATTCCCGTTAGACGAAGCCTTAGAATTAAGTCTTTCCAAGGTTTAATTAATGAGGAGATGGAACCTAATTTGAATGGCCTTTTTAACGAGGACACGGGTAATTCCTCTAATCCTCTTAATGATGAAGAAGCTCTCCATGAGGTTTCTGTAGAACAACTTTCAAAATTGGATAACCAATTTGACGATTTTTGACAATGGATGTCTCAAGAATACCCTGATAGCGAAGCTCTTTCATTAATTGAGGGTCTAAAACGTATGGTTCAAAGTGATAAGAATGGAATTGATATTTTGCGTGGTATTGCACACATTGTGGATTCAAATGTGATGCCGATGAAAAGTTGTGCTGAAACTTTAGGTTATACACAACCTCCTACTCAAGTTAATCATTCTATTCCTTTGACAACTCCTATTGCTAGTATACCTACTTTTACATCAAACATAATGACTACTTCAATACAAGACATTCTACCTATGATCACCAGTCATGGGGGCAATCCCTCTTCTTCAATCAACCCTCTTCCTTCATTCAATCTGACTTCTTCATTCATTCCTTCAATGAGTGTCCCTATTATATCTCCATAAATGAACCTGACGCAAGGGGGCAATTCATTTAACCCTTCCATTCCTCCTTGTAGTGTTCCTCCTTTCCAATCATCTCCTATGACTAACTATCATAGTGTCCCACCACCTTACTCTCTACCTTCTTTCAATAACATAACACCTCCATCACAATCTAACACATCTAATATGAACTCTTCGACTGAAGCGACCATTAACAATCTTGCACAAACTGTCTCTTCTTTACAGCAACAAATTGCCTCTATGAATCAATCTAAGTTTAGTGTGCCCACATTTGATGTTGCGAGCCCACTTTCTCTTGACATTGTTCGAGCTATTCCCCCTAAACATGTTGAAATTCCGCATTTGGAGCTTTATAATGGTAAGGGTGATCCTCTAACACATGTTAAGACATTTCAAACAATATGTACTGATTTTGCTTATGACCAAAGGTTGCTTGCAAAACTGTTTACTAGAACATTAAGAGATAAAGCTCTACAATGGTATTGCTCGTTGCCTTCCTATTCTATTACTTCTTTCGAACAACTTGCCAATGCTTTTATTCAACAATTTCAAAACAATATAAGTCCTAAAGTTACTTTGATTGATTTAATGCATTGTAAACAAGGTGTTAAAGAAAAAGTGACTGATTTCATTGGTAGATATAAGCATTTGTATGCTCAGATTTCTTTTCTGGTACCCGACAATGATATTCAAAGAATCTTTATTTCTAATTTACAAAAAGAAATTAGAGAAAAACTTCTGTTTTCTGAGTTTACTTCTTTCCAACAGTTGTGCGCAACTCTTCACAATTATCAACTGACTGTGAGTCAAATGGAACAAGCAAATCCTATGGCTCTGAGTGATAAGGGTGATAGTAGTCAACAACCATTTGGGAAGTTTAAACCAAACAGAGAGTCCATTAAATTCAATGAAAACATCATCAACAACAATGTGAATGCAGCATCAGGTGTGCCTCCTATTTCTAAGTTTTTCAAGAAAGAAAGAAAGTTTACTCCTTTGAATGAATCATTGCATAGTATTATGAATAAGTTATTGGAACAAAATGTGCTTACCCTTCCTCCTATAAGGCAAATAGATCTTGCAAAGATTAATTCACCCTATTTTGATAACAAATCTTTTTGTCAATTTCATCGTCAACCTGGGCATGATACTGAAAAATGTTTTGCTTTGAAGGGTAAAATTCAAGATTTCATTGATAATAATACTATCTCTGGTTTTGGTGTGAATGATAAAGGCAACAAATCTGTAGCTCCCCCAAACCAAAATCTTTAGATTTTTACTGATCCATTGCCTTCTCATACCTCTAATGCGATTGATACTAATGATTCCTCTGTCTCACCTGATGATCTTGTGTCTATGACTCTGAATGTGATTAACTTTGTAGAACAACAGAAAATCCCTAAAGAACCTTCCATCACTTTTGATTCGAGTGAAACTATCAGGGCACCTGATGGTCCTTTATATATAGTTGCAAAAGTCAAGAATACACCTTGCCGTGGAGTGCTTATTGATCCTTCTTGTATGGTTAATATCATTACTAAAGAATTTATTTTTACTTTGCAATTGAATCAAGTGATCTATGATGAAACAAATGTGGTTGTGAAACTATTTGATGCATTTTCTTCTCCTACAATTGGTTCTATTACATTACCTATTGAGGTTCATAACAAATCCCTTAATGTGAGCTTTGCTATTATTCCATCATCCGAACAATTTCGTGTGAAGCTAGGCTATCCTTGGCTATCTTCCATGAAAGCTATTGCTTCTCCTATTCATAAGTGTTTGAAATTTCCCCATAATGGTGAAGTTGTTACTGTCAATCATAGTCTCTTTAAACCAGCTGAAAGAATTTCTAGCGTTCCTATTGATTACTTTTGGCCTAAACAATTCCAATCTCTTCCTCCGCGAAGTGATCATCTTTTCAAATCTTATCAAAAGTGGAAAAAAGATATGATCCTATCTCTAAGTGAACCTAGAACACCCAAACTTGATATTCCTATCATTCTTGAGAAGGAAGTTCTTCCTTTGAAAGATAAAACTAATGTCTTTCCTCAAGAAGATTCCCAACCCATCCCTATGAATGTGACTATGTCTATATCTAATAAACATCCTAAAAGTAGACCTATACCTCCTCGTCATGATGGACTTGTTCTCCTTCCTAAACCAAATATTCCTCCCTTATATGCAGCAGTTCCTCCTCCTTTCTCTTATGGAGAGAAGAGACCTTCCTCTTCTCCTATTGTTCAACCTAAGAGACCACAACCTAAACACCCAAGTGAAAAGGATGAGAACATTCCTCCTCCTCAATCTTCTCAACTTCCTACTAAGACTAGACGAAATCGTTCTGCACGTGAACGCCGACGAAAGCTTCGTCTTAGAGCTCAGGTAGTTGCTTCTCAAACTTTGCAATCCCCAAAAACACCTTTAGCCACTATTATTCCATTTTCTCCCCAGCCGACGATTGAGCCGAAATTTGCTAAACATAAGATGCATGATGGTCTTGATCCTGTGCGAGTTAAAGATCCTATTTTTATAAATCTTGATGATGATATAGATGAAAATGTTATTCATGATGAAAATGTTACTCTTGTTCATTCTGATAGTGAATATGAATATGTTGATGTTGATAACCATTTATCTAACGCATTTTCTAAAGCACTTATCCTAGCTCCTAGACAAGAACAACGTGGCTCGGAACATGAACATAGCCCTTTTTTGGATCTTGTGATAGCTCCATCTGCTGTGTTGGATGTTCCTCCTCTAGCGTGTTTCCTACCTTCCCGAAATATTGATCAGCAAGATCGGGGGGTAGATGATGTGCTAGACTAGTTTCATTAGCATAGTAGATTCTCTCCTCCTCTCTTTTGTTACTTCTTCTATGTGTTATTCTCATTCTTCTATTTGTTGTCCTTAGTGTTGTCTACTTGAGGACGATGCAAGAGCATTGAGATCTCTTTTGGTCTCTCTTATGTTGACTCAAAAGACACATGTGTTCCCTTCTTCTAGGTGACCTTCCTTGATTGGGGAATGAAGAACAATTATGCATACATACATATGATATACAGGAATTATCATATAGCATACTTACCCCGAGGAAAGTGAAGTCACCTTGTGCTTTGTGTTTTGTGTCTATTATCCTTGGGCTTATCTCACACTTGGGGGCTAAATCCTTGTGATAACGTGCTCCTTTCCCTTCTCATTCCTTATATGTATCACTACCTTAAAGCAATCACCCCTGGTGAGGCGTGTGCAATCACTTTAACGTAGGGGGGCATACATCCCGTTCATATCTTTTCAAGATACTTGAAAATTTCTTGACAAATTTAGCTTTGCCTTGAAAATTTTTGATATCTTTCTTGCTTGACTCATAGTGAGGGAACCTTACTACTGACAGTCATGGTTCTCCCTCATGATATTCCCTTTTACTTTGTCAATCGAAGTCGTAAGATCCTTAGTCCACTGGGGGCTTGGTGTATCTTGCCTCCTTGACGTAGTGAAAGTTTTTCAATGTTGTTTCCTTGTACTTTATCGGAAGTATGAGCGTACGCTTATACTCCCGCTAAAGTGGGGGCTAAATGTAGCGTCCTAAAATTGTGACACTTGCAATTTCGACTGCATTAGGGTCTTCACGATGGCAATGCAACACGAAACCTGAATGGAGACCCCGAAACTTGTTCATGACATCAAAAACTGCATTTTTCAGCACCCTGGCCTGATCCTCCTTGCACCCTGCTGTCCCGGGAGGTGGGACCATGGCACCCAGTGCCCTGGTCCCTGGCCCTATTTTGGGCCCAGTCTCTTATGGGGCTTCGGGTCTTTAAGTTTGCAAAGTGGAAAATATTGTTTCCTGGTCGGCCTAAGGTCGGGAAAATCAGTCTACCAGCCCTAATTGACAAGTATATAAACTACATTTCCTCTCTCAAAAAGGGAGGAGGACATATGTGAGCAAGGCACGAAAGCAACATTCAAGCATTCAAGCATTCCTTCAAGCAATTGAGCATTCTAAGTCTCCATTCAAGGCTAAGTGTTGCATTCAAGACAAGGATTCAACCATTGAAGAGGAGATCACTTACAACACATTACATACAACATACATTACACCTTCGCATGTAAGAATACAAACATTCTTACAACAAGGTATTAGTACTTGTTTACATTACAAACATTTACATTTACAGCATTCTCATTTCTTGGTTAATTCCAAAACCGGGGTTTGACCTAAAGGCAAACCCCTCATCCCTAACCCCCCAATCGTCCTCTCTTTTCTATGTGTAGGTTGCAGGTACGCGGCTGTAATTGAAGATCTGGAATCCTTGTGCAGAGATGAACAGATCCCCCTTCGTTTCACGGATTTTTCGAAGGACTGTGTGCACGCCGGCCACCATCGTCCCGTCAACTTTCGCTCAAATTTGTAGAACAACACTGTCTCGACATTTTACTACTAATTCTAGGTCCGCAGCTTCATCCCATATCCCTATCTCTGTTTATAAGTGAATCTTTCCTACTTTACATACATTCCTAGTTCAATATTTCTATCTACATTTCTTTACAAAAGAGGGTATCCTTGATGTCACAACCCTTGAAACTCATTTAGAATCCAATCTTGCATTGTGTGGGATTGGATCTTATGGGTTTCAACCCCTCTTTTGAATGTAAAGTCTCTCCTAAGTGAAAACCATCAACCCTAGTGACTCTCCCTTCTCTCTCCTCGGAGTTGGGGAGGGGAGAACAACTAGGGTTCGATTTTTTCCGCTTTACAACACCCAAGGGGAGTGTTGGATTTAAGAGATTGACCCAAAGAAGAAGCCATTAGTGCAGATGGTGAAGCCTTTGTATCAGCCATTAAAGAGGTGCATGACCAAGTCAAGTGTCATCTCCAACAATCTACAGTGAAGTATAAAGCTCATGTTGATAAGAAGAAGAGAGATGTATGGTTTAGTGTTGGGTATTTGGTATGGGTACATTTGAAGAAGGAGAGGCTACCAAAAGGAAAATACACCAAACTCATGTAGAGGAAGATTGGACCATGTTAGATATTGAAGAAGTGTGGACAAAATGCCTATGAGATCCAACTTCCTCCTGATCTTGGATTATCACCCATCTTTAATGTGTGTGATCTTACACTTTTCAAAGGTACTGATAATGAATAAGAGGAACCAATGCAGGTTGCAGTAGCCAATGACATTCCAATGCAGGAATCACCTAAGTTAAGAAAATTTATTGACACTAGAGTAAAAAAGAAGACAAGGAACAAGGAGTACATTGAATACTTGGTGGCTTGGCAAGATAAACCAAATTCTAAGGTGGTTTGGATGACAAGCGAACAAATATCCAATCATGGTGCAAATTTACAAACTCTGATCTCAAGTGGGCTTGAGATCTCTTCTCCCAAGGAGTATGGTGTAGGAGAACCTCATAAAAAGGTTATTCATGACCCTAAGGATGAAGACTAGGACTATTAGGATGTGTTAGAGTGTCTTGTGTTTCATGTATGCAAATAAACCCCACCATGTAAGCCCATGTCACCAATTAGGCAATTTGAGAAGCCAATTGGGACAATGTGGTAAAGAGGGGTAGTAGATGGTTTAGATTCATGTTTAATAGGTTTTAGACATTTTTTGTGTGTTTTCGGTTGGTCCATGTGTGTGGGTCCCAACCTTAGGAAGTATGACAACTTTGTGAGCAAAATTGCAAAAATGCAACTTTTGAGTGCAAAAGTGCAACTTTTTGTAATTTGGTTGGGGAAGCCTTTCAACAACTCCAACCTACTCCAAATTCAGTGGGAAACCATTGGAGAGTTGTATAATCCTTTTGGGATTGATTCCCAATGTTGTTGTTGCAGTTTTTGAAGCAATAATACTCAAATAATTCAATTTTTCCAAGAAATTCTGAGTTTGCAGGTGTTGTGCGTGACTGTACGGATTGAATTGAATCCCACCATCCATGAAGTAGATAGGAGGATTAAATATTTTTCTTTTGGTGGTGGTCTAAGGTCTTAATTGTTTGGGAGTAGAGAGAAACCTTCATTCTACTGACTGTAACCCATAAACTTAGGGTTTGGAGAGTGTTTTGAACCAAAATAGCTTTATCTTGCACTCCAGTCCATTAGAAGTCTCTTCCTTTGGAGGGATGCAAGATAAGCCTTTTTATTTTAGTTTTTTTGTGTTTTGTTGCAGGGGAGACCTTGTTGTGTTGATAAATGAATAGCTTTAGGTAGGCATCTCTATGTGACTACCTAGGGCAAGTTTTAGGATAGTCATCATCATTTGTCTTAGCAATGGATTCTAGGTGTGCAACCCTGGATTTAGAAGTTTCTCACTACCCCCCACATTCGTATTGAGTTTATTTTTCATTTGGTCTACCGGTAAAGGTAGTTGCTTTGGAAAATAGGGATAATTGCCCCTATTAGGTCTCTTAGTCTCCAAAGGGAGCAGACCTTATATTTGCAGATCTGATCAAACCATTTTGGAGATCAGTATAACTTTCAAAAGGGTATCTAGAATGATAAGTTGTTTGTAGGTGTGTGTGAAATATTTTTGAGTTAAAGCCAAAACATCAGTATAAAAGGGCTACTAGCCGGAGGGGTAGGTTTATAAAGGAGGTATAGGGATTTGATGCCCAAGATCAAAACTAGTGCTTGAAAGAGGTCTTAGATGTTGTGTGTTGACCAAATTCCAAATCCCAAGGAGTGGGGATCAACAGTAAAGCTTGTTTGAAGAGTTGAATCCTTTTACTCATCTTACCGGTAAAGCCTAACCGGTAAGGCCTTTTTGAAGAATTGAAGCCTGTTACTCATCTTGAGTAAACCTAAGACTAGGAAATGTGTGTTTAGTTTCATCCAAGGTGTAGAGTCATTCCTTGCAGGGCCCTTGTGAGTAGTTGAAGGGTCACTAGCCTAACCTGATTTGGGCTTGCTATTAGGAGTTTTGGGTAGGCCTCTTCATCATGCCTGCTCATTTATAATCATTTCAACTATCGGTTCAAAATGTATAGACCTTGATTCTCCTCTAAAATGTTTGTCTATCTTCACATTAGTACTTTCAATGATTTTCTGTAATCTTTTATTATAACATCTATATGCTTTGCTTCTGGATGAATAACCAGGAAATATTCCTTCATCACTTCCTAAGATCAAATTTTTTAATATACGCATCTCTCCTAATATAGAATTTTCTTCCAAATATTCTGAAGTATTTAAGAGTAGGAGTATGACCAAACCATAGTTCATAAGGGGTCTCACCGGTTTCAGTTTTGATGTGAACTCTGTTGAAAGTGTAAACAGTTGTATTCACTGCTTCTCTCCAGTACACATGAGGTAGATTTGCTTCCATCATCATGGTTCTTGCTGCATCCATAATAGTTATGTTCTTACTTTCCACAACTCCATTTTGTTGAGGTGTCTAGGGTGTTGATAGTTGTCTTTTGATTCCATTCACTTCACAGAATGCATTGAATTCTCTAGATGTAAATTCTCCTCCTTGATCAGATCTCAGACATTTGATTTTCTGGTTGGTTTCATTCTCTACCATTTCCTTGTATATCTTAAATTTCCCAAAAGCTTCTGATTTCTCCCCGAGAAAGGTAACCCAACACATTCTAGAATAATCATCAATTATTAGCATAAAGTATCTATCAACCTGAAGACTTCTTGTTCTTGTTGTACCACATAAATCAATATGAATTAAATCAAGAATATTATTGGATTTCTCATAAATGCTTTTAAATGTTGTTCTAACTTGCTTTCCCATTTGACATTCCTTACATACCGGATTATGAGGTTTCACAATCTTAGGTAAATCCCTTACTGCCTTAGTTGAACTGATATTTACAATGCAATAAAAATTCACATGACAGAGTCTTTTATGCCATAACCAACTTTCATCAATGTGTGCAATCAAACGTGGCTTATCACTAGTATTCAAATGAAAGACATTACCTTTAGTCTGATTACCAGTTGCAATCTCCAATCCAGTTATGTTTATGATTTTGCATTTTTCATTCTTGAATTGTAACTGAAATCCTTTTTCCACTAACTGACCAACACTCAAAAAATTATGCTTTAAACCTTCTACATAATAAACATTGTTAGTATTGTACTTACCATCCAAACAAATAGTGCCTCTTCCTTTGATTAAACAAGCTTTGTCATCTCCAAATCTTACTAGACCTCCATTAATTTCTTGTAATGATAAGAATTTTCCTTTATCACCAGTCATATGATGCGAGCATCCACTATCAATGATCCATTCATCCTTTTCTTGAATTTTTGCTGCTAATGCTTGCTCTACCGGTTTGACAATAGGTGTCAGTTGATCTTCTTTTATTGCAACAAATGCCCATCCACTATCTTTTGGATCTTCATCTGAATCATCTGTAACAACTGCATCCGCATAGTAACATGACTTATCTCTATTTTTCTTAAATCTATATCTTTGATATTTAGGGTTAGACTTATATGTTCTTTTTGCTTCCTCCCTTAATCTTACATGTCTATCAGGACACCTAGATGCCATATGACCAATTTTATTACAATTAAAACATTTGAAAGGTGCTTTACCTTCATACTTACTTCCTACTAGACCTTTAGGCATCTTCCTTGGAAATAGTGCTTCAAGTTCTTCAAGTTCTTCATTTTCTCTCCTCATATCTTCAAGTTCTTTTGCATAAAGTGCTTTCGAATTAGTTTTATCAGATGATGATGTTGATGATGATGCTTTGAATGCTATATCAGTTTTGATTGTAGAAACATGACCAAATTCCTCAAGCTCAAATGCTGAAAGTTTTCCAGCCAAAGTATCTCTAGAAACTGATGTATTAGGCATTGTTCTCAACTCATTAATAGGATTCACTTTCATTTTGTAAGCTGGTGGAAAGGCTCTTAAAATTTTAGAAACAATTTCATCTTCACTTAAGGATCCTCCACAACATTGTATTCCTAAAACAATTTCATTAACTCTTTCCATAAATGCAGAAATTCTTTCATCTTCTTCCATTTTTAAATTTTCATTCCTGACCCAGTAACATTCCAATTTTTCAATTTTGATAGTGGTATCTCCTTCATTCAATGTTTCCAGTTTATCCCAAATAGCTTTAGCAATGGATCTGTCTGATAATCCCATGATTTGTTGATCTGATAATGCGCTCGGAAGTGCTTCTCTTTCTTTCCAATCATTCTCCAAGTCTTTAGCTAATGTCGGTGGATGAGGGATATTTGAAGTAGGACCAACATAGCCATTCTTTGTAATATCCCATATATCTCTTCCAATGTAGTTCAGATGTGTTTCCATTCTGATCTTCCATATACCATAATTAGTTCCATCAAGTTTAGGAGTATCCTTCCTAAAAATATTTTCTGCCATAGGATCTCCTCAAGTTGTTAGGCTTCTGCAAAAAGAGGACTAGGCTCTGATACCAATTGTTAGGAACTGGGAAGGACAACTAAGAGAGGGGGGGGGGCTGAATCAGTTGTGAACCAGTTATCAATAAATTACAATCCAAAACAACCTTATTCCAACTTTAAAACTTAGTGTCGGTAAAAGAAACTTAATGTCGATAAATAGATTAACAGTTATAGTAGTACTGATATAACTTAATGCATGAAACAGAAAGAGAAACAACATTCATAACACATGACACAAAGATTTTCATGTGGAAACCCTCTAAGGGGAAAAACCACAATGGGAAACCTTACCCATAATCAGATGATACTACTATAGATAGTAAGTGTATACAAATGGGATCTGCACATGCAGAAAGGCCAACCGCCTAGAGCTCACTGCTCAATCATAGAATAGGAGTCACACTGACTACAACTGGACGGTTAGATCCAATGAAAATGTACTGCTTCAATGTACCATCTACAATGTTGGATTCAGTACTGGTTTAAGCTATGAACATGAGTGCCAAATACCTTCATAACCTTCCTTCAACCTTCAGATAATATCTGCTTGATTCACACAAGGATCTGCTTATTTTCTCTCTTTAATATCCGCACACACTCATCTATTACATATATCAAATGAGATCTTACATTTATTTATACAAAACCTAAGACCAAATCATAAGGTCGGCTTGTAGACATCTAAAAATGGTCAACGCTTGCGGAGTCGTACTTTAACATTTGCACATTGCCTTATTTTAGGGTTTTTGCATCGCATTAACATTTCTCCTATGATTCGCACTTGGTCTTTATCATTTGCGAGCATCAAGTCTTTCTTCTGCATTTCTTCATTTATCTCGCTTTCGAATTTGGTCTTATCAATAACAATCTTCAGTTATGATTTTGATCAATCTTATCCTGTCGCATCAATGTGTGTGCTCATTTGTCATCATTTTGGACATCACCAATCCTAATTAGGGTTTTGTCCTCTTTTCAATCTTGTCATTTTGCGATCGATTTTGTCATCGATCGTTGTCCTCTTATCAATCTTATCATTTTGTGATCGGTTTGTCATCAATCATTGACATTTACAATCTTGTTGCTTTGTGATCGATTTGTCATCGATCATGGTCATTTTCAATCTTGTCATTTTGCAATCTATTTTATCATCTATTGTTGTCATTCTCATCAATTTTGCGATTGATTTATCATCGATCGTTGTCTTTCTTAATTATGTCAATTTGGATCAATTAGTCATTGTTCCTCGTCAATTGGAGCATTTATCAATCAAATCACTTATCAGCATTGGTCATTTATGAAGTCAGAATCATGATCAAATCGAATCGACGTCAATTATCTTTTGTCAGGACCTAATTGTCATTCTTGCATTTTCTAATTCATCTTTTAGGGTTTCATGATTTATTCATTTAACCTTATTTGTCATTTCTCCCTCTAGGTTAAATAATTTATTTATTTATCCTAAGTCTTCTTGTCACAATTAAATGTTTAATTTAATTGGCTAACTAATTATTCCTCTTTTTGTGAATTAATTAATAAATGACAAATTATTAATTGATTTACCTAATTTCTCCTAATTCCTAATTTCCTAATTTTTCATCAATTTCTAATTCCTAATTTCCCAATTCTATTTCATCTAATTTCAATTCTCTCCTATTTTTCCTCCTAATTTCATGGGAATGACATTTCAGTTTGTCATAATTTGTCATAATTGACAATCAATCAATTTTGACATAGAAATTTGTCATAAATTGTCATGAATTATCAATCAATCAATCTTGCATAGAAAGTGCAAATTTGTTATAATTTGTCATAATTTGTCATAATTGACATTCTTGATTTGCAATTTCCATTTGAATCTCTTCATGCTAATTTGATATTTTCTCTAGTTTGTCTATAAATTGGATGAATTTCTTCAATCAAGATCCCTGATCCCTGGTCAAATCAATCACGCTTCTAGTACCCTTATGCTATCGTTTGGTCTTGTCAATCTTGCTTTCACATTAGGTTTATGCACTTGAAGGTGAGATCCACAAAACAAAGCAATTTGAAGGAGAAAGAAGGACAATGGAGCCACATGAAGGAGACATCTGCATTTGGTTTGCTTAGATTTCATTTTGAATGTCTTGTCTTCATGTTTTCATTGAATATAATTAGGATTGGTCATTGCAATTGAGTTTTCATGATTGAACTAGGCTAATACTACTTGCTTTGATGATTTTCAATTTCCTATCTACATTAATTGGTGAACTCGACGTGAACTAACCCCCTAACCATGCTTTTGAATGCTTTTGAGATGATTTGCAGGTGAAAAACCCAAGAAACAGGGTAATGCAGGGTTTTCTGAGAACTTCTGCACCTATGTGAGACAATTTGCGCCTATGTGAAGCATTATGCGCCTGTGTCAAGCATTCTGCACCTGTGTGAGACAATCTGCGCCTGTGTCAAGCATTCTGCACCTGTGTCAAGCATTCTATGCCTGTGTCAAGCATTCTGCGCCTGTGTCAAGCATTCTATGCCTGTGTCAAGCATTTTGCGCCTGTGTGAGACAATCTATGCCCGTGTCAAGCATTCTGCGCCTGTGTAGGGCCAGAAACAGAGGTAAAAGGCAGTGTTTTTTTTTACTTGCAAATTGTTTTGTTTTGCATTATGTTTCTGCTTTTTTGGTTTTTGGTACTGATTCTCTATGTAGCACCTTGGCATACGCATGACAAAGACAACAAATGAAACTACTAACACATTGTATGCAGGTTTGCTAGTCAAAGACTAAGAAAATCAAACTTTTGACTTGGTGGTTTTACAGGTTGCCTTATACTCCAACTAAACTTGGTGTTTATAATTCATAATTAGGCACTTAGTATTATTGCTAAATAGGATGGAATGAATGTGTGTTTTCTTTGAGTGTTGAGTTTGACATCAAAGTAGGAGAGTATGCTCTCATCCCTCTTAGGGTGATCAAAAATCCAGATCTTCGATACCATTCTCTTGGTTCAGATTGTGTGTCACCTTTAGAGGGCCTGCCTTCCTGACCATTTTCTTTTGCAAGCAAGTGACAGTCGTGAGAAGGGAATGACCCAAAGTGAGTACGGCTAGAATACCTTGGCATTCTAACTTACTATAAATAAATACCTAATGAGCGAAAGCTTTGAAGGAAGGGTTACGTGGGAATTGTAGTTACTTGGGAAGTGATGACCCTTGAACTCTTTCTCATATCAACATCTAAGTAGGGCCTCATGGTCTAAATCATGCTTGTGTGACTACATTTGTTTGGTATCTTGGTGGGCTTAATGTCTCAATCATGCTTGTGTGACACCAAGGAGTAACACTTAACAAAAATCCTTACTAAACACCTTGTATTTAGAGGCCAAAAATCCTTCTAGTTGCTTGAGAAGGACAAGTTCGAATACTTGGAAGAGATACTAAGTTCGCCATGGGGAGATTTCCATGGGGATTGATGCTTGGCTGCCTTGAGAAGTGAGTGTCGTGGAGGGGAGCCCATGGGGTCAAGCATCTATGTATTCTCCTTGAATCCCATAACAAGTCTACCTCTCAAGTACCTAATGTCCTTGCCTACCATAAGAAATGTGTGAATGAGCATGATTGTCTTGAGTCTAAATTGAAATATCTTGTCTTCTTTGCTTGTCAAAAGTTGAATTGCATCTCATTTCAAAAACAAGACAAATTGATTCAAAACAAGGTTAAACACAAGAGTTATTTCATTCAACAAAGTTCAAAACACCTTCAACCATGGTTGTCAAACATTTTTCAAAATCTTGTCTCAACATTCATGTCACTTAGAATTAGGTTCATCTTAGGTTTGCATTTTGCAAATTCATTGTCAACTACCAAGGTTAAATTTCACCTAGGTCATACTCCTTTGCATATCAATAAGGGTCATCCATTTGCATGTGTCCTCTTGCATTAGAGTAATACCATTTCATAATTCAAACTTAGGTTGACATTATCATACACTTACATTTGCATACCCTAGGTCTCTTCATTAAGTTTAGGTCATTATCATATCATATTAGGGGCATTTGCATAGTAATTGTCTCTTTGCATATAGTGTCAAAACTATATTTTTTCATACTAGAGTAATCCAAATCTTTGATAAACCCTAAGTCATTGTTAGGAAGTCTAGACCTTATCAAACCTTTTCTCTTTTTGTCATCATTGTCATTTGGTCAAACCTAGCTTAGTATCCAAGCATATAGGTGAGACATTGTCAATTTGTCCTAGTGTCACTTGATCCTTTTGTCCTTTGAGGTCTAGACACCATTTCAATTTCCTAAGGGTCTCATTTTTAGAATTGCATTCATGAGTTTGTCAAAATCTTGAAAAAGACCAAAAACATAGATTGCATTCTTGCCATAGATTGCATTTTCATTTATTTAGTTTGCATTTAGTTGCATATCATACATCATCCTTTTAAAATCAAAAATCCCAAAAACATTGCATAGTGACATGTCTATTGAAACAAGGTTTCAAGCACCAATGATGCAACAAAGTTTGACATATCAACCAACAATGCAATCAAATTTTAATCCAAGGCAATCACAATTATATCCAACCCAACAACAAGGCAATATCGATCAAACTTTTTATGATGAAACAAATGTCCAAATACAAAAACTAGAGGAGAAACTAGCTCAAGAAAATGAGATTTTGGAACAAAGAGTGAAAAACATTGTGAAGAATAGGTCACAAATGTCCAAAATGTTTTAAAAATTTCCAGGTCGAAATCCAAAGATTGAGCCAATTGATGTAAGATCTCTTCTTGAACGATCAGACATACCAGCTCTCCTCTCCCAAATAGAGATGATGAAACAATTTCAAGAAAAGAGACAACATCAATTTCAACATTATGTGCCTCCACAACAAGAACAAGAAGGTGTTTACTATCAATCAGATTTTCAACCAATACAACCAATGGTTCAACCAATTGTTCAACATATATAACCAATACAACCGATGGTCAAATTTCAACAATATGTCCAACCAACTATACAATGTCCACAAATGGTTCAACCAATGGTGGAATATCAATGTCAACAACCACAACCAAACATTCAAAAACAAAGGTTGCAACACACACCAACCCAAGTTTCAAACATGTCAGAACAATTGAACCAAGTCCAATATCAAAACATGACATCAGACCACGACCAAATTCTTGCCAAACAAGTTCAAATTCCAGATAAAACTATGTCAAAACCTTGAAAGAAAGGTGGCTTTATTGCAATGATCTTAAGGAAATTACCAAGTGAGTTCTTTGAGGAAGATCAAGATAATACACTTATGTCTAGCAATGCCTCATCCCCCCACAAACAAATTGACTCTCTAGTGGCATCTATCCCTACACCTTTAGAAGTTTCACAAGAACCTTCCATATTGTCCTCATCAAACAATACACCCAAGGATGCAATTATCCAAGAGCTATCCATAATTGATTGCCAAGATAATCCAATTCATGATGCACATCCTTGTCATGTTTCAGAAATACAAGACCCAATGCCACCATGCACTTTATCGCCATTACCTATTTTAGAGGACCCCATTCAAAGTCCCTCTTCCTCATGTTCAAGCATTGATTCCTTGCCAGAATCCATCACAAATGTTCAAAGTACATTTCCTTCATGCCAAAACATTAATCCCTTGCCCGAATCCTCCATGCATATCCAACGTCCAACCCCATGTCAAGAGGATAATTTAGAGCATGAAGAAACATGTCTTGAAACAGATCAAGATCAAGATCTTGAAACCTTATCATCCCATCCAATTGTTGACCAGGACCCCATGTTCCCAGACACTCACGATGATTCCCATATTCTTGTCCATCCTATCTAAAGTCCTATTGAAACTCCATTCCTTGAGCAAGATCAAGATATCCCAGTCCATCCAATCCCAAACGATCCCCTTCCATTTCATGAAAAAAATGTCCTTTCAAATCCCATTGACATTCCACTTCCTAAGAAAGATCAAGATATCCCTTCCATCCTTTCTGATGATCCCATTAAAAGTCCAGAGAAAAGCAACTTTAAAGAGGATTCCAATGATCTTCCTCCTTGTCAAGATCAAATTATTCCTTTAGATCCTCCACAAGATCCACTTATTCCTCCATCTCCACATCCTAATCCAGCATATCCACTCCAAGATCGCATTTCTTTTGATGATCCCATTATTTCTCCCATTCCATCTCTTGAAGAGCCTGTCATTGAACCATGTCCCCCTCACGATCCTAATCCCCCTCATGATTCTAATGTGTCAATGCAAGATGTTCATGAACCCTTGACATGCATAATGGGTTCTTCCACTTTGGTGCAATCTGATCCACTTCATGATCTCATTATTTCTCTCATATCATATCCACCTCATAATGGACTCGCGTCTTCTTCCCAAAGAAAAGAGTATCCTACAAGTCAAGATATTCATAACGGCAAAGGAGTAGACCTTCATGAGAAAGAACTCCTCAATATGAAAGAAAATCTTAAGGGTCATGTATACACAACTCACTCTCAAGACGTTGGTATCCCTCTATCAAAATCAAAACATACACCTTCCCCATCATACTTTCCATCCATCTTAGGTCCTTATATTCCTTCGTCCTCTATGCAAGGTCAGCAAAGGAAGACATCCTTGAGTAAATTTCATCAATCCAAAAGACCTCCATTTCATTCATATCCATCCATGCATTCCTTTCCTCCTCCAAGCAATTTGGATGCCAAACATGAAAGTCATAAGTCTAAAAATCCACATGTATTCAAGGATCAACATGTCCAATCTAATCGACATATCAAAGCAAAGAAAAATATGATCCAAAAAGAAACGGAAAAATCCAAAAGGCCACAAAGGCCACTGAGAAAAATAAAGCAAAGTCAAAATATATATGGGTTCCTAAATCCCCTGTGCAAGCAATGCACTCCAAGGAACCATGAAAGCATGAAAAATAAAAAACCATGTGGATCCCTAAGCGGCTCCTTGAAGCACAAAATCCTAAAGAAACATCCAACTTGGCATCCAAAATTGCTATTCCTCCATCCAAACCTCTCAAATTTGTTCCTCCATCACTTCCTTCTTCCATTTTGGGTCCTTATGTCCCAAAATCCCAAGCTATTCCTCCATCCAAATCTCACAATCTAAGATCTATTTTTCCTCCATTAGTCCATCACCCCTCAAGGTGTGTGCCAATGTTGATCTTGCCAACATTTCTATCAACTCAAGCACAGTTCTTCCAATACCCTATCCATTATCCAATGCATATTTTCCATCCTTCCATCCCTCTGGTCCAATCCTTTGCATAAATCCTTGCCTTAGTTTCATCTCATTTTCCATGTCCTTATCCTACCAACATCTTTGAGCATACTTTTAAAGGTCATGGTCCATTTTTTTTTTCAAGCCTACTATCCAAACAAATAGACGCTTGATTCCTTCTTCCATCCCCTATCATGTGTCCATCTTCTATTGAAAAAGTCAAAATACAAAAAAAAAAGTGAAAAAAAAAGAAAAAAAAAAGTAAAGCAAAAATAATTCGTCCTTTGGTGAAAACCTAGCAAACAGGCGCCTTGGGAAAGGACCATGATGAAAACCTAGCAAATAGGCGTCATGCGTAATTTATGAACTTCTTGCACACCACACTTGGGGGTAGGTTTTATCCTATCATATCCTTTTGTCCTTCATTGTTCCATTATCCTATCGAACCCCTGTCATTACCCTTCATTATCCTATTGTCCCTCATGTCCATTTCCTTTTTCCACCTTTGATCTTGACAAGGCTGAGGATCTTCATAAGCATCATGCATCTTGTTTGTAGCTTTCAGTCTATCATAGCTTTTGGTATTTATCCATTTGCTTATTACAACCTTTCATCCATATTCCCTAGCTTATTACAACTTTCTGCCACTATCCCTTAGCCTACCTCGACCTTCAGTCCATGTCCCTTATCCATTCTTGGTCTTGCTTATCCTATCCATATCTTATCACTATCCATACACCCTTTTTCATTCCTTGATCTTGATCTGACATAAGGACGCAAAATTTAAACATGGTTTCAAAAACCTCTTGACATGTCCCTCATGCCATGTTCACTACTTTACATTGTCATATCCAGTCTCTTGTCCCATCACGCAATAGCCCTTGAAAATTGCATCCGTATTGTCTCCATGATAAAAGGCCTTTATCTTCCCTCTATCCACCAACATTTCAGAAAGCCTATTTATTCACCTGTCATATTCCTTGCTTTGCTAGACACTGGGGGCAAAAATCATAAAAAAATTGAAAAATGTCCTGAAATAATCCAAAAAAATTGAAAAATGTCCTGAAATAATCCAAGAAAAAAATTGAAAAATGTCCTGAAATAATCCAAAAAAAAAATCAAATAATGTCCTAAAAAAATCCCTAAAAAGTCAAATAATGTCCTGAAAAAATGAACAAATTTTTTTTTCAAAACATCAAAATCCAAAAACAATTTCTTTGGCATTTTGCATTTTGTCAATAAATGGTTCCCTTTGTGCATAGATAGATCGCTGAGCATACCTCCAACGACACTCGCTTCAAACATTGTGCTTTAATAAAATCATGCATTCACAGATGAACTATTCAACCAAGCATTCAAACTGATCAACATTGTCCTATCAATCGAACATCAGCATTAACATTATCTGTCCTTGTCACATTATCATGGGTCTTATACAAGGTGTGGTATACATGAAACCAGACTGTGTCTTGTCTTAGATGGGGTACCACATGTCCTGAAACCAGACAGCATGATCGTCCTATCAACACTTTCAACTTTTGACAATGAAGATCAAGATGTTTGTTTGATTTATCCTCGATCATGTTCCTATGTTGCTCGATGATGTCACTGAGTGATTTAGAGTGACCGGGATGGTTCATGGTCCCTTTCTTTTTTTTTGTGGTGTTTGCTGTTTGTGGAATGTTTGTTACAAACTGGGGCAACTATATCATTGGGTGTCTGTGATAAGTACGTTCGCTTTGTGAATGCTGCACATACCTCGACCCTTGATGTATGCACCCTAGGATGCTTCACTCATTCCTTGTGTGTGATATGTCTGTCTTTTTGCAAAAAGGGTTGCATTTCAGCTCTGGCCTTCAATGCCATGATGCTATGCATCCATTTTGCTACATTAAAATAAAGGTTCTCACCTACAAAGTGCATTACTGAAAGCAAGTTTTTCTTCATCTCTAACTGTCCTCTATCTCATTTCTTCTTACTAACATTTCTTCCGTCAATTCGGATAGTCAGTTCGGTCTAGTGCTCCAATTTCCCCAAACACATATGCTACATCCTGCATTCATTGGTTAGTACATTTGCATTATACCAAACATCACATTGAGCATCACATCAAGCATTTTATCCATTTCATATTATAAATGCATCAAAAACACATAAAAAAATATATCCATACATGTTCCATAATGGTACATAAACAGTGCATAAGTCATCCATACATGGAAAATAAACATACGTCATAACACATTGCATCCCATCATATAGATGCATATCATATCATATATCAAAATAATATCAGAGTACAAAATTGGAATGTCTGTCCTAAGTATGGCCCGCAGGCTAACTACATAATGTCACACTACATAATGCCACACTACATAATGTCATCTGTCCATCATAAGGAGCACATGCCTCTATCACTGGATGCTCCCTCTATCCTCCTCATCCCTACCATGTCTCAAGGATGATGTCCCTCTTGGTCCTAGCTGTGGTGGTCTCATAGGTCCACTCACCCCCATGCTGCTCAATGACCTCCGAGAGCGTGCCCTACTCTCTGTCCTCGATCGTGCCCGATATGAAGCTGCTCTCTGCTCTGGTGGAACTACACTCTCATATAGTGTCCTCCAATGGCATATCTCCTTTGTGGTCTCTACCAATATCTGTGCCATCTCACGTGCACTAGCATCCCTAATCGACCCAATATACTCAGTGACTCTCTATTCTTCTCGCTGTGCCTGAGCTACTATTGTATCTCGAGCCACTGTAAGTCTGGCTATCTCCATTCTGAACTGATCCTGCTCTGTCCTCAAGATGGCATTTTGTCTCTCTAAAGTCACAATGTGATCATGCTGACTTGCTATGGTAGCCCTCCACATCTCCATCTCCTCTATGCTAGTTGTCTCTGGTTCTATGGGTATATCCTGCAATGCCTCCTGCTCGCCTCAATTTGGCTCATAATTATCATCCCCATCTTCATCTCTGTCTTCGTCAGCCCCCTCATCCTCATCACTGCCCTCATCCTCCTCGTCCTCATCATCTCCCTCCTCCTCTCCTGCGAGTGGGAAGTCCTCATGTCTCCTCGGTACTGGAATATCAAGATCTGTCAATGGCACTGGCTGTCATCATGCAAACCATCTCTCATACTCCTCTCTCATCCCGACATCCTCCACATCTAATCTCCAATCCCACTGTCTCTGCTGTAGCTATGTGAGGTCAGCATATGCTATGTGTGGCTGAATCATACTCCCCCACTGACTCGTCTCTCTATGAGATCGGGCAAAGTGTGCAGTCCTCCTAGGTACATCCTACCTCTCTCCAAACTATCGTCTGACTCTCTCTGGTAGGCACATCTCAATCACTATCTGGCAATTCACTGGTTGCCCAATCAGGTACCTCTCCTATCTACAATACGGTAGCTCATCACTATCATCTGACCATCCAAGGCAATCACGATATGGCCTCCATGTGAACTCTCTTAGTCTATCTAGCTCATGTCGCCAATACAATATGTATCCAAACGGACCATGTCTCAGTGCTCCCCCATAATAGTACACATATGGTCGATGTGGTAATACCTGTCTCTCTGTAATCGGTCAACATATGGCTATGTGCTCAAATGCCCATACCTGTAACAGTGTGACTCCACAGCTCAAAGTTTGCACTCCCTGATATGCTATCTGATGCAACTGAAAATACAGCATGGCCAGTACACATGGTCCCCATGCGTACACCATCCCCTTTGTTGCCATCCACTCTAGTACTCTTCCCCATCCAATAGGGAATCCTTGTCCTCATCTGTCTCCTGCTAGTAGACATGCTATCACCACGGCTATCACCACGTATCGTCAATCATACTTTGATGCCATGGTCTCCTAGCCAATCTCCCTCTCTACAATATCCAGATCATCCACGTCACACTCAAATAATTTGCACAAAGTGTCTCTCCCTATCACTGGGTCATACTCTAGCATCTCTCCATGAATCAGAATGCGGAGGATACGCCATACATCCTCTAGTGTCACAGTTGCCTCTCTAGTCACCAGATGGAATGAGGAAGTCTCTGAATGCCATCGCTCTACCAATGCGGTAAGCAGTCCTGTGTTTGCCCTAATCTCGGGCATGAATGTGATATAGTATATCCCAAGTCCTGCTAATGTATCTCTGTCTGTGCTCCTGAATCTATGTCATAACATGAAGCAGTCCGGTCGGTTCTCCCGCGTGATCAATGGATATTGTCGACTCTGCATCACAATTGGGGCACATTTTGTCAGTTTTAGGGTTTGCTCTTACGGGCTGCATTTCCTTGTTTCATGTCCAAATCAGGGTGTTTCTCATCTATTTTGACCTATCCTATTCTTATCCCCCCTTTTCGGATCATTCGCATGCCATTTTTGACCAAATTAGGGTTGCCAATGCACAACTGCGCCTATGTGATAAGTCCTGTGCCTGTGTAACACAACCTATGCCTGTGTCCCCTACACAAGCATAGAAGACCCTACACAAGTGCATAATTCTCCCTACACAAGCACAGAAGTCAGTTTCTACATTCCTTGTGGGCCCCGCAATGTCCCGCAAGCCAGTCAAATTCATAAAATTGAAAATATGGGTTTTTGAGATACATACCGCTGCTCCCACATCGTCTGGTTGTCTATGCGTGCATACACATTCTCTGAGGTGATCTACCATTGGAATGTTCGCCATCTCTCTACAAGTGTCCTTTTCCAGAGCAACAAATTCTCCCCTTTGGCTAGTGCAAATGAGCAATTTTCACTCTCTTTGTCTCATTTATAGATCTTTGTCAGTGCATAGATGGATGTGCACTCTCTCTATCTCATGTTGGTCATGGTCTTTTGCACCTTCAATTGCTTGTCCTTCATGCATCCGGTCTTCGATTGTCTGTCTGTTTGCTCCTATCGTGTTCTATCATTCTTATCGATCAATTGGCCTCTTTTCTGGATGTTTCTGGCCAATTCCTCGAGGGGGCATGCATATGTCATTGTCAGTGTCTGGGTAATTTTCATTATTGTTCTTTGAAAGAACGCTTAGAATCGCATTGTCTCAAAGAGGGGCAAAATTTAGACGTCTAAAAATGGTCAACGCTTGTGGAGTCCTACTTTAACATTTGCGCATTGCCTTATTTTAGGGTTTTTGCATCGCATTAATATTTCTCCTATGATTCGCACTTGGTCTTTATCATTTGCGAGCATCGAGTCTTTCTTCTGAATTTCTTCATTTATCTCACTTTCGAATTTGGTCTTGTCAATAACAATCTTCAGTTATGATTTTGATTGATCTTATCCTGTCGCATCAATGTGCGTGCTCATTTGTCATCATTTTGGACATCATCAATCCTAATTAGGGTTTCGTCCTCTTTTCAATCTTTTCATTTTGCAATCGATTTTGTCATCAATCGTTGTCCTCTTATCAATCTTATCATTTTGCGATCGGTTTGTCATCGATCATTGACATTTTCAATCTTGTCGCTTTGTGATCGATTTGTCATCGATCGTGGTCATTTTCAATCTTGTTGTTTTGCAATCTATTTTATCATCGATTGTTGTCATTCTCGTCAATTTTGCGATTGATTTGTCATCGATCGTTGTCTTTCTTAATTATGTCAATTTGGATCAATTAGTCATTGTTCCTCGTCAATTGGCACATTTATCAATCAAATCACTTATCAGCATTGGTCATTTATGAAGTCAGAATCATGATCAAATCGAATCGACGTCAATTATCTTTTGTCAGGACCTAATTGTCATTCTTGCATTTTCTAATTCATCTTTTAGGGTTTCATGATTTATTCATTTAACCTTATTTGTCATTTCTCCCTCTAGGTTAAATAATTTATTTATTTATCCTAAGTCTTCTTGTCACAATTAAATGTTTAATTTAATTGGCTAACTAATTATTCCTCTTTTTGTGAATTAATTAATAAATGACAAATTATTAATTGATTTACCTAATTTCTCCTAATTCCTAATTTCCTAATTTTTCATCAATTTCTAATTCCTAATTTCCCAATTTCTATTTCATCTAATTTCAATTCTCTCCTATTTTTCCTCCTAATATTATGGGAATGACATTTCAATTTGTCATAATTTGTCATAATTGACAATCAATCAATTTTGACATAGAAATTTGTCATAAATTGTCATGAATTATCAATCAATCAATCTTGCATAGAAAGTGCAAATTTGTTATAATTTGTCATAATTTGTCATAATTGACATTCTTGATTTGCAATTTCCATTCGAATCTCTTCATGCTAATTTGATCTTTTCTCCAATTTGTCTATAAATTGGATGATTTTCTTCAATCAAGATCCCTGATCCCTGGTTGAATCAATCACGCTTCTAGTACCCTTATGCTATCGTCTCGTCTTGTCAATCTTGCTTTCACATTAGGTTTATGCACTTGAAGGTGAGATCCACAAAACAAAGCAATTTGAAGGAGAAAGAAGGACAATGGATCCACATGAAGGAGACATCTACATTTGGTTTGCTTAGATTTCATTTTGAATGTCTTTTCTTCATGTTTTCATTGAATGTAATTAGGATTGGTCATTGCAATTGAGTTTTCATGATTGAACTAGGCTAATACTACTTGCTTTGATGATTTCCACATTTCCTATCATACACGGCTCACTAAGGATATTTAAATCAATTACGAATAAGTCTTGATGTGATACAATATGTCGGCTCAATACATTTCCACGTTATCCAGTCAATAAACCATTTCCAAAACATGTCGTGCTGATTTGGAATATGATATCTTGTACCGGTCCATAACCTAGACCTATCTGCCGGTAAAGGAAAATATGTGAACCTGATTAGTCCAATAAGAAAACACCAAATCCAAATGTCCAATCCATGTCTTTGACATAACCAAATGATCTCCAGATGATAACAAGTCATCATCACTTCTAGTGAACCATATATCCTACTAGTGAACATATGTCGGTGATTGTGCATAAGACACTAACCATGTTAGTGAACACAATGTGCCGGTTCAACAACAGACCAATATAACCAGAGTGCCAAATCAACAAAGTAGACCTCTAGAAGGATAAGTGTTGACATCAATGACAAAACCAATGCAACATATGACAAATTTATCTATAATACCAATAGGACCAAGCTTATTCTTCAACTCTCGGGTTTTTATTTTCAATATAGCCTTTTCTTTTTCCATATTTTCAATCTTTTCTACATGAATAGCCATTTCCTAATCTAAGATTGATGTTAGTTCTGAAGAACCAATTATGTTATCTGCAATATCATCAATCTCCTTTTGAGTTTTCCTGATTTGATCATCAATATCTTTAGTTAAATGATGAGGTTTGCAAGCTTCTCAGTATAATTCCTTATATTCCAAAATAGTGGAATTCAATGTTGGTAGCAATGAATCAATCTGCTGAGTACAATCCTTTATGAATTTACAAAAGAATTCTTCCTTTTCTTTATTAACTCTTTCTTGAATAGTCTCTTCATTTATTTTGTCTAATGTCTGAATGTTAGTAGAAATGAATTTAGACAATGTGTCCAATTTACCTATTGATCCAACAATGTGATCTACCTTGCACTCTGGTGCAATCATCTACAAAATCGATAGAGAGTCATTTATAGCCTTGAATGCTAAGGCATTACACTCAGTTATTTTCTTTAAGGAATCCAAAAGTACTTCGATGATATTTGTTGGTCTGAAATCCATAGTGGAAGTACTGGGAGAAGTGATGGGTTTTGCATTAGGTTTCTTCTCTTCTCCTATTATATGTTCAGCTACTTTGACCACTTCCTTATCCTCATTCTCACTCTTTTTCATTGTCGGTTCAGATGCTATCTATTCATGTTCTTTTTCTGCCGGTATATCAACATTTTGCTGAGTATCAATTACCTTGACCGGTGAGTCAGAGATCACAACATTTATAGACTCATATTTCTTCTCCTCAAAACTTTTTGAAATAGAGGTATTATCCACAATCAGATGATACTACTGTAGATAGTATGTGTATATAAATGGGGTCTGCACATGCTGAAAGGCCAAGCGCCTAGAGCTCACTTCTCAAACACAAATAGGAGTCACACTGACTACAGTTGGATGGTTAAATCCAATAATGATGTACTGCTCAAAATAGCATCTTCATATGTTGGATTCAATACCGGTGTAGTTCTGATATGCCATCACAAAAACCTTGCTTCACCTTCAAATGATGTCTGCGTGTATAGCTCTACTTAATCTTGCATATACCTTCTTACAATTTCTTTTCCCAATCGCATAACGATCTTACAAATAAGATCTTATATATATACCATAACCTAAGACCAATTTTAGTAGGTCGGCTCTTAAATATATTATAATAAATCAATTACAAGTAAATCAATAACCAATGCAATATCTGATTCAACATGTCGGCTTAATGCATTTACAATAACAACAAAATCATCTCCAAAGTGTGTCGTGCTGATCTGGAATAGATAAGCCTGTCGGTGCTTATTCTGGACGTATTTGCCAGTAACAACAAATATGCAAATACGAATAATCCAATGAACAAATATCCAAGACAAAGTGTCCAAATGATGTCTTCGATATAACCAAGTGTTTTCCATGTTATTCTAAGTGTCGGTGTACCAAATACCGATGACTATGCATAAGTCACTTGCTTGTCAGTGAACATTGCCAATCCTCCAAAGTGCCAGAGTTGATAAGTGTTAATAGGTGTTGACATCAATGACAAAACCATATCAACATAGCCAAAATACCAACACCCATTTGGGTTTCCACGTGAAAAATTTGTGTGTCATGAGTTGTGCATTTTTCATGTGATGTTTAAGCTATCTGAAGTCTTACTGTGTTTAACCTGTATTGCCATGGTTAATTTCAGTGATGAAGACAACCGGTTAGCATTGTTTTAACTTGATAAGTTGTTGAGAAGTTTTTGTTTGTATTGATTCAGCCCCCCCTCTCAGTACTGACTAGGGTATTTGTTGTTCATCATTATTCATCATCTTTATCAAAATCTTTAAAAGAATGATAAAGTTTACTAACATTACCGAGATTTCCATCCTGAGTTATTTCATTAACAAGATCTTCCAGGGAAAGAGTATCAGATAGCTTTTGTTCTAGTTTCTTCTGTGTAACCTTCTTCTTCTGATCGCTAGGCTCCCTCATAGCCTATTCTTTCTTTCTAAGTGTCCTTATCTTCTTAGGTGATGGAGCAAGTTTTGGTGAGGATTTTATCTTCTTCCTATCCACCCTTTTAAACTCTGCAGCCTTGTTACTATCAGAGTCGGATGAGGTAACAACAAGGGAAATATGTGTTACCGATTGTTGTTTAGATGTTCTTTCTTTTGTAGCAACACCACTCATTTGATCAAGTTTCATAAATCCCTTTGTAACATCTTCAACAAACTTTGAAGAAGATTTCAATATTATATCTCTTTTCTTCCTTTTCTTCTGAATATCAACATCTTTTTCTATGGTTTCAATAGTGCCAAAGATATTTTCACTAAGTTACGATGTGCATCTAGAAGTTTCTTGGCATAAGATTACAAAATGTTTAAGTCCACTTCATATCCCATCTGATTTACCCAAACAGTTCTAGGTTTAACTGCCTCCATCCATATTTCATCTCTCTTAATAACAAAGCATATTTGTTTGTCATATTTATCAACATTATTATGAGGGATTCTTCCCATTTGCTTCATTTTAGCTTGAAAGTTTTTGAAATATTCCTTTACATGCTTGTTACCTTCTAAACCCATTTTGCCTCCTTAATCTATTTTCCAACAGAAATATCATAGGCAAAGTCTTTGTGGCCTATACCAGGAATCTCCTTTGAGAAGTATAGCATTAAACATACAATCAAATTTCCAAATTTGAAGGTTTCCTTTTTGTCACCTTTGATTTTGTCCAAATTTTCTATCAGTTCATCTTTCAACCACTCACAAATGTCAATTTGAGAATTGTTCTTTATCATCTCATAAGCACTGTGAATGCATAGACTGGAAACATAATTCAGCCTATTTGTATGTGCAACCTTATATTCAACAACCATACTTGCATATTTAATATTGTTATTAGTTATGTCGCTAACCCTGAGTGATCTATTATCAAATGTAGTGTCGGTTAAGTTCATAACCTCTTTGTTTGGAATTTTCTTCTTCTTCTCAAGCCTTGTGATGGTAGAGGGTAAACCTGTAACAACCCTAATTGCTTCCTTAGTGATTTTATAAACTGAGTCTAGCCATAAGAATTCAACATGAACTCTACTAAGAACATATTAGACAGTTTCATCTTTGAATTCAGGCATATGAAGGATGTCTATGAACCCTAAATCTTCCACAATCTTATATTTAGGTTTAATTACACCTTGTTTGTTTGTGAAATCATTCATGATTCTTTATATCCTCAAACCATAAATTTTCAATATTACAGTGAATGTATGCCCTAGGGTCTTCTGCAAATGCTACTCCCTTTGGAATTTTTGAAAATGCACCAATAGAGTCATCCATCTTAGCTATCTTAGGGATTATCTTACAGACTGGTCTAGGACGTTTGATATTCTCCACAACAATAGGGTTTGCAATGAATTCAGGAATGAAAGATGAAGAAGCCATGTAAAATAAATACCTTTTAAGTGAAAACCTTGGATGCCCTAAAAATCTTTACTGCTTCACTTTTTGAATGTCAGTGCTCTACTTCTATTCTCTTCAAATACTTGAATTCTTGGTGAATCGAAATGAGAAATTTCAATGGTTTATAACCAAAAAGTTATCTAACAACCGCATTAAATGCTTCACCGGTTATGTAACTCAACATATGTGGCGGTAAAGAAGAATTGTGACTTCCTACCACCATCTGAGGGTAAAATGCATGGTCTTCAATTAGTTGCCTTACCCCTAAGGATTATTCCTTAGTTAGATGAAGAATCTCCTATCGGTGCAGGATTGCTCTGTTTTGTCGGTGCAAAGCCAGATTCCTCATTTCTCTGATCTCTCTTCTTGACCCATTGTTTAAAGAATTCTTGCTTGATTTTGTTGACCTTTTCCTTGCCTTTGTCATTAGATCCTCTGTTGTTTGTCGGTACATTCTTGCTTCTACAAAATCTTGCAATATGCCCTATTGGTGTAAATAATTATTCATCTTGGATATTATTACACCTTACTTAAGTTTACTTAGGAAATGCATTTCATAGTAGTTTGGGTATGAGACACTTGGATGTTTGTGTCACATTGGGATAGTGTGTGTAGGAGAATTTCCACCTTTTGTGGACTTATCTTGTTGTTACATTCCACATTCAGTGGGTGATCTACCTCATGTGGAATATTATATTTTTTCTCCTACCTACCCACACCTATTTCCTACCTACCCTTGTTTCTTATTGAGCCACATGTCATGTTGTGTGCTCACATATCCATATAGCCTTGCCTATATAAGAAGGCTCATATTCATTGTATGTAATGCTTGATGATCCAATTGATCAGTATTTTCATCTTGATAGAATACAGTTTATTTATATCATCTATTTTGTTCTCTCTTATTTGTGCTTTCCATTGCCTCTAGATCTTGGCAAAATCTCACATGGTATCAGAGCCATTAGAGTGCCATTGGTTTGCCAATTGAGAGAAATTTGGGGTTTTGCATTTTGGAGCTTTCTATTGCAAGTTATTATTGGAGCTTGTTGGGTCAGATCTAAGGTCATCGTTGGATTGAGGAGGTTCGAGAAAGTAAGAATCACCTTTTGTTTCATCCAAATCCGACATCTGAGGCCGAAAATAGAGTTGTTTGAAGGTGGAGGGTGGTGACTTGTCCTGACACCGATCTGCAATTTTGGAGCATTTTTGGCCAAATCCATCATCGCCATTGTGCTCAGAAGGCCCAAAAACCCCAGGATCGATTGTCAATTCATTGAAATCGGCCTCCGTTACCTCGAGTTGAAAAAATCTCCCCTCCTAGCCCGTCGTATGGACTTGTAGGTACAGGTCTAAATTTTTTTATTTATTTTTTTCCATTTTTAATTAATTTCGGAAAATCAAAAAATTAAAAAAAAAAATTTTAGCTTTATTGAAGGGTGGGTGCATTTTTTGTTTTTCGTTTTTAAAAAAAAAAAGGCAAAATTTTTTTGGGGGGTGCCATGATACTGCGAGTACACTGCAGTGTACCTGTGGCCCTGTAGTGTACCTATTGGTAACCGCAATGTACCTATGGGTAACCATAGGCTCTGTGGCCCCACAGTGTACCTGTGGGTCATCGCAGGCACTGCGGCCTCGCAGAGTACCTGTGGGTGTCCGCAGGCATTGTGGCCCCATAGTGTACCTGTGGTGGTCCCGTAGTACACTACGGGCCCCTCCCCGCATGGGGGGGGTAACTTTGTTTTATTTTTAAAAAAAAAAATTTATAAATAAAAAAAATCAACTTTTTCTTATTTTTTAAAGAAGTTTTTTAATAACAAAAAAAATAAAGTTTTTTTTATCTTTAATAAATTATTATTAAAGTTTGTTTTTTTCAATTTAAAAAAAAAAAAAATGACTGTCGCCTTTTTTCATTTTTTTCTTTATTTTTTAATAAATTTTTTTTGTGGGCTTTAATAAGTTTTTTTTATTTAGATTTTTTAAAATCTTTTAAAAACACAAACATCATTTAATAAGTCAAATTGGGAACATTTTTTTTCTTGTCACTTCATACCTGTCTTGCAGTGCTTCCAACTAGCACTCAAGGCGGGAGGTTGATTTTCTCCTTTATATCTCTTGGCCACATCCCAATCAGAGGTGTCTTTTTCTGCAGTATTCTATAGGGCTACTTGGTGGCATCATTTTCATGTTTCCAGATTTGCACTGTCATGTTGTATGCTCTTGCATGAGCAATGTTGTACTCGCACTATCATAAAGTGCCACACCTCTTTGTATCTTGTCATTGTTCACTATTTGATGTAATCCTCTTGTACATGTAGATTAGGAATATCTTGTGAGACTTGGTGCATGGCTCCAGTTGAGACTTAGATTGTACACGTTTGTGCATGGCTCCCATGAGACTTTGATTGTACCGGTATTTCTGCTATTTCTGAGTATCCAGATGATGCTCACAGCAGGTTGTCTCCATGCCTGATCTTCATTTTGTTGCAGCGAGTGATTCATCATCATCAACTTGGTACCTAGTTTTGTCACACTTTGACATTATTGGTGCAGCATTGGCTCTCTTTCTTCCTTATGGGGAGGTATTTTGGTCATCATCATTGGACCATCTTTGTAGGAGATTCAACATTGAGGGAGGGCTTCATGGTCTCTTCTTCTCTCTTATGGGGGGATATATTTTGTTCTTCTCATTCATCATTGAGAGCATTGTGTGCTTTCATCATCTCTCTTTTGGGGGAGGGTTTTTCCCCATTGGGTTTGTCTATCTTTCTTTGCTTTATGGGAGATTGCATTTGCATTTGTACATGGGTACCTAACATGGCCTTGTAGATGAGACCCATCTTGCATTGCTTAGTTGCATTGTAGACTTTAGTGCATTCCCCTAAGTTGCACTTAAGGGGGTGTGTTGGTGTAAATAATTATTCATCTTGGATATTATTACACCTTACTTGAGTTTACTTAGGAAATGCATTTCATAGTAGTTTGGGTATGAGACACTGGGTGTTTGTGCCACATTGGGATAGTGTGTGTAGGAGAATTTCCACCTTTTGTGGACTTATCTTGTTGTTACATTCCACATTCAGTGGGTGATCCACCTCATGTGGAATATTATATTGTTTCTCCTACCTACCTGCACCTATTTCCTACCTACCCTTGTTTCTTATTGAGCCACATGTCATGTTGTGTGCTCACATATCCATATAGCCTTGCCTATATAAGAAGGCTCATATTCATTGTATGTAACGCTTGATGATCCAGTTGATCAATATTTTCATCTTGATAGAATATAGTTTATTTCTATCATCTATTTTGTTCTCTCTTATTTGTGCTTTTCATTGCCTCTAGATCTTGGCAAAATCTCACATGCCCAATCTTTTTGCATGCATAATAGGTTACATTGTTTCATTGAATAGTTTTTCCACAACCTTGCCTGGTTTGAGTTATGCATTGATTATATAGATGTCCAAATCTACCACAAGCATAGAATTTTATATTCATTCTACAATTGTTTGAGTTATGACCATGTTTATTGCATTTGGAACATTGATCGATGGATGAGTTTGTATTCTGATTATTCCTATATCTACACTGATTTTCTCCACGACCAAATTTGTTGCAATTAAAACATTTTCCATTGAATTTATAAGCATTGGGTTTCCTTACCGGTTTGTTGTGATCATGATTGTTTGCAGTTCCAGAACTTTCTCCATGTTCAAATCCAAATCTAATTGTTTCTCCATCAAGTTTTTGACTTTTCATCATATCATCAAGCTTATCTAAACTCTTTTTGAATTTGTCCTTGTATTCATTTGCAGCAACCAACTCACCTTTGAGAGTGCTAACTTGCCTCATAAGTTCTTCTTTGTCATGTTGCATCTGAATCAACTTTGTTTTAAGCATATAAATTTCATAACTAAGCCTTGTAGATTCATCTAATCTTTCATTAGGTTGTCTGGCCAAATCTTCCTGATTCTTATTTTTGTCTTCAATATCCTTACATATTCTCATGGTTAAGTCTTGCATCTCATTCTTCATGTTACTATTCTCTTGTCTCAGTTTCTTTGCAATATCTTTGAGAGATTGTTTTTCTTCATCATCTTGTTTTTGTAGTTGTACATGTAATTCTTTTATCTTATTTTGTGCCATGACCAGGTTTTCTTGAAGTGCTTTGATGAATTCCTGAGCACATCTGAGTTCTTCCATTTTGATATTCTTTAATTTTTCTACATCAAAATCTTCAAGAGCCGCTTCCAATTGATGTCTAAAAATTTCCATCGGTACCAGTTTCAGAATCTTCCTCAAGTTGTTAGGCTTCTATAAATAGAGGACCAAGCTCTGATACCAATTGTTAGATACTTGGTTAATCCCAAAGACACTGAGAGGGGGGGTGAATCAGTGTCTGACTGGTAGATGAAATATTTACACTTATTTGCAATTTTGTAACTGAAATTAATATACTGGTAAGCAAACAATAATGCAGTAAAGAGAAACAAAAGAATCCATCAATGCACACCATAACATAGATATTTTGGCAAGGAAACCCGATAAGGGAAAAACCTTGGTGGGGTTTGTGACCCACAATATTTACTCACTGGCCAATATGAATAAATATTACTTAGCATAAAAGGGGCCTACACATGTAGGAAGGCCAACTACCTAAAGCTCACTGCTAAAAAAAAATGGAGTCGCACTGACTACAACATCACACTGATGTAAACACAAAATTGAACTCTTACAACTTACATCAAAATGCTGGATGAGTTCTTTGTTATGCTTTGTCTGATACCGGTTCTTCCTCTGCCAAAAACCCTAGCTAGTATGTTGTCAATATTACTGCTTACTTCATACATACATTACATACATACCAAATGACTTACAAGAACTCATAAATATATGAGTCATTACAATACAATATGTTGACCATACAATTATAATTTAAATTATAATTTATTTCGCATAAACAATACTATTGTCAAGTCGGCCTAGAATGTTGGTATGATCTACTGCCGGTGTAACCTGGATGTCGGTGTGAGTAAATCTTGTTGTATATGCCGGTCCCGGTAGGTGAAGTCTATTGCCGGTTGAACCTGTAGAACCTTATTGAACCTTGTTACCATCAATGACAACATCTACCTTTCTCATCTAAGTGTATAATGCCAACACCCTGCACACAATATTTGTAGGTTTCATAATCCTTGGTCAATCTCTCGCAACTTTAATAGTACTGATCTTTATCATGTTATCAAAATTGACATGTCCCATCCTCTTGTGCCACAACCAACATTCGCTACTCTATGATATAAAATACCTTCTTCCACTCTTATCTTTTATGTAATAAATATTTCCACTTGTCCTAATACCTTATGCTACCATTCTTCCATTTTTTCCTTTTCTAATTACACATTTGGACTTACCAAACAAATTTTCATAACCTTTATTTCATATCTAACTAACACTCAATAAACTATGTCTTAGACCTTCAACATAATTGAAAACATTATTTTTACGCTTATCATCAATCAAAATACTTTCTATCACATATATAGGTATAGCTTTCTCTCCTACAAATTTCACCAATCCTCCATCATACTTCTTAAGATTAGTAAACTTCTCTTTATCACTGGTCATATGATTTGAACATATGGAGTCGATGATCCAAGCTCTTAGTTCCACTTTAGCACACAATGTAGTATTTTATCTTGCTGACTTCTTGTTGTTCTCCATACCTTCTAGTCTTCCAAACATATACTTATTCTTTTCTTCTTCAACCAAAAACAAACATTCCTCATTCAGTTCATTGCCATCTTCATCCTCAAATGAATGTGCTTGCATATAACATAGGCTCATTTTCTGTCTATCTCTATCATCTGTCCTTTTCTTTGAGTTGTATCTTTTATATCTACTTTTCTTCTCAACATCATCATATCTTTTGTAATCTTCCTCGATTTGAAAGTTTGCTTCAATCTCATCCATGTTTCCACTTCCTTTCGATTCATCTTCTGTTAACTTTGACATATGAAATGTGACCTCTTCTCTTTCTCTTTTTATATCTTCCATCTCTGATATTTAATAGGCAGATAATAATCCAAAGAGTTGAACGATTGTATATTTATCCAAATCATAGCATTGTAGTGTCCCTCCTCAGTTTATCTTTTGATCTATGTGTTGATAACACTTATTTAGACATATTGATGATACTCTGATGTTTTCTTATGACTCTATTCATATCGTATATGCTATTCTATGGTGTTTTAGATTATGATCATGACTCTATTTACATTGTAAATACTCATTATGATGTTAGGAATTATTGGATAATATAATACACTGATGACTTATGTGGATACATGTTATTTTGATGGTTTATATGGATGATGGTACTATCATTATTGATCATATGATTTAATGAGTATAAGTGTTGATGGATCTTATATGTGTTCATATGCTTGATGGATTTTACATGCCTTAATATATTGATTAATTATACTAACCATGCACTTGATGATGTTTTTGATGTACTAATCATATTTAATGATTATCTACGATGAGTTAATCTTATGGTGTGTTTGATTGTTGTATGACTGTCTTCGGGATAGAGACAATGTCATGTCACTCATTGCGAGCAGGATGTGCCATTGTGATTCTCTAGCCCTTGTATGTTATAATATATATATATATATATATGCATATGTCGTATCATCGCTTTGTTGATGCAGGATTTGCAGGTACCAGACACCAACTCCACCCGGCTCCATAGGTTTGAGTGTGTCTTTAAATCCCAAAGGTATGTGGTTCGGAGTTGACACAAGTTCCCCTCACATACTCTAGGTCTAAGTTGTTCACTTTAGTCATCAACATCTTGGTGTAAGTCACCATGTCAGTTAGTAAGCTTGTTTTCTTTTGTGTTGTGAGTGTGTTAGTATTGGTTGGTTTATTTTATTATGTGAGATTATGTGTATATTAATATTGAGACTAATTATTTGATTATCAATATGAGATTAAATAGTTAATAATGTTTATTTTAATTATTTTGATCAATAGTGATTTGATTATTTGATTATCTAATGTTTAATTTAATTTATTGGATTTTTGGCCTTTTGAGTATTTAATTACTTGATACTTAATGTCTATTTATTTTAATGATGATTTATTGTTTATTGTTTATCTTATGTTGTGGTTTTATATTTATTTGATATTTGTGATTTGACCTTTATTGGTATTTAATTGTTCATTTATTTAATCATCTATGGTTTCATATTTATTTGGTATTTAATATTTATCTGGTTCTTTAATTTATTTATGAGCCTTTGGTTTATTTTATTTAATTCCCCCATTTGATTTATTTAATTGTGGCTCATGTTTTATTTAATAGTTTGACTTTCATTTCCTAAGTGGGGTGTATGAATACATTAAATTAAAATAATAATAAAACCTTCCCACTTTGCTGGATAAATATATTTTATATTTACTATACCTACCCTTTACTCTCATTGGCTAAATTCAAAATGGGAGAATAAATTATAATATATGGTGGGTTGGTAAAATATACTCCAAAATAGAATATTTTGATTGGTCGAGATTGAGGCTAGGGTTTTGATTATTGTTTTCTTTTTATTTTCATTCTCATGATGTTTTTTGGGTTGGCTATTCTCTGAAATTTTTTCCTGCAAGCTTTTTTCCTTTGGCTTTGGATTTACACTTGGATTTTGGCTGGAGCTTGGTTGTATTTTGGTTTGTCTTTGTGGGGAGCTCTTCTTCAACTACATTCCATCACTTTTGGTTGCAAGTTGGAGCCTTGAGTCTTTGTATTATTTTATTTTAATGGCTTCCCTATGCTTCGTGTCTGCACATTGTTTTCGAGAGATGGGTTGAAAATAATATTTATTCAATGGTTTTAATATAGTTTTGGAAATAAATATTTGGGGAGAAACTTTATATTATATGAGTTTTTATATAGTGTGTTGGAAAATATATTTTGGCTTCCTATTAATGTCATCTCATAGCTCTGTGAAATTTCTGTGTGAATATCTGGTTGTTGAGTCATTTGATTGTTTGGGAGTGTGAATAGTTTTTCCTTTGTGAGTCTTTTAGTCTGAAGGTGTTTTGATTCGATTGTATTGGAGTTTCTATGTGTTTTAGGTGGTTCTATATGCGTTTTGCCATGAAGGAAATCTTATTAGAACTGGACTTATAGTTTGTATCTATCTATTTCATTTATGTCATTTTATTCCTTATTTTTGGGCGACCTTGTTGGTCTTTGTTTCGTAAAATTTGGTTAAGTGTAAGATTTTAATTTTCTATCAAATTTTTTTTGAGTTTTTCCATCTAATTTATGCATTTGTGTTGTTTTAACAAAGAGCGCTAATCTGTTGAACAAAAGTGCTAACCTATTGAACAAAAGAGCTAACATGTTGAACAAAAGCGCTAACCTATTGAAAAAAATGCTAACCTATTGGGTAAATGCATGAACCTGTTTGATTTATGTGTTTTTCACAATTTTTCTTATTTTGATTAGCTTTTTCGATTGAAGTTTTGTACCAGAGGCTTTATTAAGGTTTGCTGATATTTTCTAGATTTGCCTTTGATTAGTTTTGATGTATTTTTATGGTTTTACGTATATTTACCTCTCCATGTTGATAAGCCATGGTTGATGAGTAAGTTGTATTGTTGTTTTGGACCATCAAGTGGATTGGCCTTGCTATGATGTTAGCTTCTTATTTGATGGCAAATTTAATGGTTTTGTTATGCCTTGTATTTATTGGCCAAGAGGCTCATTTTGTTATATTTGAAGTTGTTGTAGCCTTGCATATGTTGTGAGAATATGTGTGGAATTTCTTGGCTACATATGAGTGTTATTTTCATGTTTTATTATGGTTTAGAGCCTCTTGTGATTTATTGTTGGGCCATGTTAGGGGGAGTGGGCTTTCATGTGATGATCAGGATCATGAGAGATAGGCAGAGAGTTGATATGCCTCCCATCTAGATCGTCAGGGAATATTGGAAGTTTTCCTATTGTTAAAGAAGTGATAACTTTAATAATAAATTAGATGGGTTGGGTAACTAGGACTCACCTAACAAGATAATAAATTGATTTGTGCGTCATGACTTGATCCTAGGGAGGATGTTTTAGGATAAGAATGAGAAGGCCGTGAAGATGGTAATTCAAATCTCCCTTGATTCTCTCATGGGTAGAAATGGCTCCACATGTCTATCAGGGTTATGTTATGCCTTGAAGAGTTGTGTTGGCAATGTTATGGGGAGGATAGCATGTGATGACACTCCACTCCTACATGTGTCCTTGCTCGAGATGTATTGATGCCTTTTTGATTTGTGCACCTCTGTGAGTTTCTATTTGTGCTTTCTTGTGATTGTTTCTTGCTTGAGTGTCCTTGTATTGTTTAGTCTATTTGGTTTTAGTTGACAGCCTAGATGTAGAGTGTGTGATGGGACATGGTGTCATCTCCTAGCACAGGGGGTGGTTCCTTTGGTTCCACATGGTCGTGTGGTTGGTGCTTTTAAACCATTGGGATATTCTTATCTTTGGATTCTTCTTGCGTGGATGAGGATGCTTCTTTAGATAGTCCATGGATAATTAATGCAATAAAAATGTAAATGATGATGTGATTTATGTGATAAAATTATCATGTAATGGTTGTAAAAGAAATCATGAGAAATGAGAAATGATTATGTTGTTCTAGTTATAGTGATAGCTTGGGTTATAATATATGATTGTAATGATGGTCCTTGAGTTGTATTGAAACACATTTAGATATTAAATGAAATGGATGCATGAGATGTGAATAAGTATTATGGTTTGGAATAAAATGATGTAGTTTGTATTCATGATGAGCCATGTAAAAAGGAAAATTATGCAAATATTATGATAATGGTAATAGCTTAGGAATGATGTCTTTAACTAATGTTTTAAATACGAGAAATGCTATGCCTTGGTAGGATGTATAAGTATGAGTAATGATAGAAGATATCTTAGGACATGTTTATGATTTGTGATTGAAGAATTTGAACTTATAGTATCATACCTCGCAGTTTGTGATCTAATGGTAGGATTGAAATCTTATAATGCTTGGGTTGTAATTGAATGTTTCTTATGAAAATATTGTATGAATGTTCTTAATGAAAGAATTACTAATCTTATTAATGGATATTACTAGTAAGTGTATGGGTAGATAGTAAAATGAATGCTTGTTTATCAAAGGATTAGATTGTATTATATATTATGGATTAAGATTATAACTCCAATTGGTGGATGCTATTAGTTGTTATGGATTTAGGATATTGTATCTTAAATTGTGTTGAGTTGAATTCATGTAGTTACTTAATTTGTAATAAGATGTTATTGGAATGGAATAAATTAGGTTCTAGGTTAATTGATATAGCGTAAGAGATTTTATGAGTATTAAATGAGCCATGGACTAAATGTTTAGGAAGAGTTTGTGATTGTTGCATTATGTACTTTAGGAATCATGATTATGTTGGCATATTGGCATAACTGTTGATGATATTGATAAACCGGTATAAGGACTGTTGGTGATGATATAGTTGAGATGTTGTTTGATGACTTGATGATCAATTTGTGTTGTCATTGATGGAAACTATGGTTATATTGTTTTACCATGTTATCTAAGTCGTCTATAATTGACCGAAAAACTATGGAATGGATTTGATAGTTAACTAGCAAATAGGACTTTAACCGGTAAATGTGAAACTGTGTTATTCTTAAGTAATTGGATCTTGATATTGATGAAGAATTCGGTGTTGGGGTTTGGAATATGTGTTGGTAAAATTGTAATGAGGTTATGACCGAAACCACATCATGTTTTGGTTAACGTAAGTCATGTTTGTGATTGACTGATGTATTTTCTGTAGGGTTTTAGTATGGTTTAAGAACCAGTATTCAAATCTCATAACCACTAATGATTTGGAGTTCGACAGTGTATTACATTATGTTTGTAAGATGGTGATGACATGGTTGAATCCACGTGAAGTGTTTAAATGATGTTTTGGCATGATCAAAGAGGTAATTTCTTGGGAAGCTATGAAGTGCTTAGAAGAATGAGCTAAGGGTTTGAAAGTGTATCAGATCGAGGTGCGGTGATCATTCAATGGTTGTAATTGATTATAATGATCCATGTGAAGATCTGTAATGAGTTGTAAAGATCTGTGATGATCTATGATGTAAATCTTAGGGTTTTGTAACCGAATAAGTTGTAAAGTCTATTTAGGGTAACTTTGTGATGATTTACTGTGTCAGTGATCAAAAGAAGAGTGTGTGGCCGAACTAGTGTGTGTGTCTGCAAGAGAGAAGCATATTGGAATAGAAAAGGATCTGTACAAGCAAGAGTGTTATTTTCATATCATTTATCTGTTGTTCCCTAACAGTTATAGCAGACTCAAAATCCCTTAACTGGATAGGTCCTGGCAGACCTGATTGTATAAATCGCTTAATTGGGTGACTCATTAGCTTGGGTTCTTGTTGGTGTAAATAATTATTCATCTTGGATATTATTACACTTACTTAAGTTTACTTAGGAAATGTGTTTCATAGTAGTTTGGGTATGAGACACTTGGGTGTTTGTGCCACATTGGGATAGTGTGTGTAGGAGAAATTCCACCTTTTATGGTGTTGATCTTGTTGTTACACTCCACATTCAGTGGGTGATCCACCTCATGTGGACTATTATATTATTTCTCCTACCTACCCACACCTATTTCCTACCTACCCTTGTTTCTTATTGAGCCACATGTCATGTTTGTGTGCTCACATATCCCTAGCCTTGCCTATATAGGCAAGCTCATCTACATTATATGTAATTATGATTATTGATCATTTTCTATTGATGAGAATACAGTTTATTCTTGTCCTATATTGTGTCTCTATTTTGTACACTTCATTGAGCTCTTGATCTTGGCAAAATCTCACATGGTATCAGAGCCATTGGGGCTTCATTGATTTGTCTTGAAAAGGCATTATTGCAACGTCAAGAGGTAGATCTAAGGAGCAGCATCTTTTGGAGGCATCCTAGACCAGATTTGACTCCGCCATTGCGTCCACAAGGCCGTTTCCATGAATTTTGGTTATAAAGTCGACCTATTTTGGTGAGAAATTTTTTTTCGCCAATTTTGCTATTATTGTATGAATTTCGAAAAAAAATTTATATATTTTTTCGAAAAAAAAAAAATCAAAAAAAACTTTTCGAAAAATTAAAAAAAAGAAAAAAAATTCGTCAAAAATTTTCAAAAAAAATAATCAAAAAGTGCTTTTTGGGGAGTCCGCAGAGCCCCCCCATGATTCCTGTACTTGCAGGTCTGCGGAGAACTACCACTATACCTGTACCGATGGTACTTTTTTTAGGCTGCCTCTGTCACCGCCGCTGTCGCAAAAGTTTCCCCGTGCCGCCGAGTCCCGGGCACCTCCCGCCACCACTGAGGAATTACCCACCGCTGCCACTGCTCTCTCGCCGGTCGCCTCGCTCCCACCGTCGGCCGCTTTACCTTCCGCCGCCACCGACCGCCTTGCTCTCCCTGCCGTAGCCGCAGCCCGTAGTCCATAGCCCGCAGCTCCTCCCACGTGCCTCGGCTCCCTCTACTGCAGCCGCCGCGCCGCCACGCGCCTCTCGACGCACCTCCCTGTAGTGCCGACGCTCCGACGACCCTGCACTGCCGCCACCACACAAGTGGACCCACCACCTCCTCCGCCACGTGGATAGCTGACCCTGTCAACAACACACCTAGCGAACCTGTGTCCGCCATGTGGTAGGCGGCCACTGGCCCGCGGGCTAAACCGTACACACAGTCACCATGCCACGTCATCTGTACGACGTGTATAGTCATCTGCCACATCAGCCTATTCGTACAGTACAGACGCCCAGTCAGCAGAGAGGCGAAGTTTTTGCGACGATCATATGGCCGTCAAATTTAATTAGGTGATTTGCTGACATCAGCACACGTCAGCAAGGTTTGAAAATTTTTGGACCCCCCTCTCATTTGCATTTCTAATTTTGCAGTTCAACTTCAGACGATGATATCTTGCTCATTTTTGCTCCTTTTTTCAAGCAATTTTTTTTGAAATGGGCTAGAATTTCATTCTCTCCGCAGTGGTGAAGAAATTTTTTGATTTTGATGCACTGGTTTTTTAGAAAATACAGTTTTTGGTGACTGTACCTGAGTAATCCCAGTTTTTGGTGACTGTACCTGAGTAATCCCAGTTTTTGCAACTTCAGAGACTTCGTTTAGGGTCATACGACCTCCTTTTCAGGTGCCATTTTTTTTGAAAGTGCGTATTTTTTCATCTACTTTCACATGATGCTATTAGATTGATGCCATTGTAAGTAAAAATTGTACTTTCAGATTTTGGCCATTTTTGGCTCTCTTGGTACTTGTATATTTGCTTGAATCTCAGTTAGATTCATTGCACTATTGATTGAAGTCTCTTGTATCTCATTTGAGAAGTTGTAAAATTTGCATCATAAGTCCACTTTGCCTTGTTTTGCAAGTGGCTCATTGTAATCGCACTAAGTATAAAATGCCAAAATCATCACTTTGGGGGGGGGGGTACTTTGATTGAGTGAATTTGGGGGGGTGTCTCTTGTGCTTTTGTGCTCTTGTGTTCCTTCCTTTTTGCTACTATGGGTTCTTCTAAGTTTCCTCTGTTAACTCCTCATAATTATGCTACTTGGAAAATAGATGCATGGAGTAAACTTATGGAAAAAGGACTCACTCATTACATTGATGGAACTATTGTTGCTCCCGCTGATCCTAAGATTGATCCAGTTGGTCACTTGGATTGGCTCACTAAAAATATCATGGCAATTGGTACCTTAAGAATGTATGTATCAAAGGATCTCATTTTTCATATTGAGAAGTGTACTCTAATCAAGGATGCTTGGCAAAAGTTTCAAGACTTGTATGGTCAAGTTGATGAGATTAGGGGATATCAAATTGATAGTGATCTCACCATGTTAGATCCCAAGAACTTTGTGTAAAGCGGAAAATCGCGATCGAACCCTAGTTGCTCTCCCCTCTTCCAACTCCAAGGAGAGAGAAGGGAGATTCACTAGGGTTGATGGTTTTCACTTAGGGGAGAGACTTTACATTCAAAAGAGGGGTTGAAACCCACAAGATCCAATCTCATGCAATGCAAGATTGGATGCTAAATGAGTTTCAAGGGTTATGACAGCAAGGCTACCCTCTTTTGTAAAGAATGTGCATAGAAGAATTAAGCTAGGAATGCATAGAAAGTGAGAAAGATTCGCTTATAAACTGAGATAGGAATACAGTATGAAGCTGCGGACCTGGAATTAGCAGTAAAATGTCGATACGGCGCTGTCCTGCAAATTTGAGCGAAAGTTGCCGGGACGATGGCGCCCGAGCGCCACGGTCCTCCGAAAAATCCGTGAAACGAAGGGGGATCTGTTCGTCTCTGCACAAGGATTCCAGATCTTCAATTTCAGCCGCATACCTACAACCTACACACAGAAAAGCGAAGACGATTGGGGGGTTAGGGATTAGGGGTTTGCCTTTAGGTCAAACCCCGGTTTTGGAATTAACCAAGAAATGAGCAATGCTGTAAATGTAAATGTCTGTAATGTAAAACAAGTACTAATACCTTGTTGTAAGGATGTTTGTATCCTTATGTGCGAAGGTATAGACGTTGTATGTTGTAGTAGTATGTTGTAAGTGATCTCCTCTTCAATGGTTGAATCCTTGTCTTGAATGCAACACTTAGCCTTGAATGGAGACTTGAAATGATCAATTGCTTGAAGGAATGCTTGAATGCTTGAATGCTTGAGTATAGTTTCCACGCTTTTTCTGTCATGTATGTATCTCCCCAAATGAGAGAGGAAAATGTAGTTTATATACTTGTCATTTAGGGCTGATAGACTGATTTTCCCGACCTTAGGCCGACCAGGAAAGATAATTTTCCAATTTGCAAACATAAAGACCCAAAGTCCAAAAGAGACTGGGCCCAAAATAAGACCCAGGGACCAGGGCATTGGGCGCTCTGGTCCCACCTCCCGGGACAGCAGGGTGCAAAGGAGGTTCAGGCCAGCGTGTAAGAAAATGCAGTTTTCAGCGTCATAATCAGGTTTCGGGGTCTCCATTCAGGTTGCATGTTGCGTCGCCATCATGAAGACCGAAATGCAATTGAAATTGCAAGTGTCACAATTTTAGGATGCTACATTTAGCCCCCACTTTAGTGGGAGTATAGGCGTACGCTCATACTTCCGGTAAAGTAAAAGGAAACAACATTGAAAGACTTTCACCACGTCAAGGAGGCAAGATACACCAAGCCCTCAGTGGATTAAGGATCTTACGACTTTGATTGACAAAGTAAAAGGGAAGATTACGAGGGAGAACCATGACTGTTAGTAGTAAGGTTCCCTCACTATGAGTCATGCAAGAAAGATATCAAAAATTTTCAAGGCAAGGTTAAATTTGCCAAGAAATTTTCAAGTATCTTGAAAAGATATGAACGGGATGTATGCCCCCCTACATTAAAGCGATCGCACACGCCTCACCGGGGGTGATTGCTTTAAGGTAGTGATACATATAAGAAAATGAAAAAGGAAAGGAGCACGTTATCACAAGGATTTAGCCCCCAAGTGTGAGATAAGCCCAAGGATAATAGACACAAAACACAAAGCACAAGGTGACTTCGCTTTCCTCGGGGTCAGTATGCTGTATGATAATTCATGTATATATATCATATGTATGTATGCATAATTGTTCTTCATTCCCCAATCAAGGAAGGTCACCTAGAAGAAGGGAACACATGTATCTTTTGAGTCAACATGAGAGAGACCAAAAGAGATCTCAATGCTTTGCATCATCCTCAAGTAGACAACACCAAGGACAACAAATAGAAGAATGAGAATAACGTATAGAAGAAGTAACACAAGAGAGGAGGAGAGAATCTGCTATGCTAATGTATCTAGTCTAGCACGTCATCTACCCCCCGATCTTGTTGATCAATGTTTCGGGAAGGCAGGGAACACGCTAGAGGAGGAACATTCAACACAGCAGATGGAGCTATCACAAGATCCAAACAAGGGCTATGTTCATATCCCAAGCCACGGTGTTCTTGTCTAGGAGCTAGGATAAGTGCTTTAGAAAATTCATTGGATAAATGGTTATCAATATCAACAAGTTCATATTCACTATCAGAAGCAAGGGGAGTAACATTTTCATCATGAATAACATTTTCATCTATATCATCATCAAGATTTATAAAAATAGGATCTTTAACTCGCACAGGATCAAGACCATCATGCATCTTATGTTTTGGAGATTTTGGAGAAAATGGAATAATGCTTGTTGAAGGTGTTTTTGGAGATTGCAAAGTTTGAGAAGCAGCTGCTTGAGCTCTAAGATGACGCTTTCGTCGACGTTCGCGTGCAGAACGATTTCGTCTAGTCTTAGTAGGAAGTTGAGAAGATTGAGGAGGAGGAATGTTCTCATCCTTATCACTTGGGTGTTTAGGTTGTGGTCTCTTAGGTTGAATAATAGGAGAAGAAGAAGGTCTCTTCTCTCTATAAAAAGAAGGAGGAGGGACTGCTCCATACAAAGGAGGAATATTTGGTTTAGGAAGAAGACCAAGTCCATCATGACGAGGAGGTATAGGTCTACTTTTAGGAAGTTTATTAGATATAGACATAGTCACATCCATAGGGATGGGTTGGGAATCTTCTTGAGGAAAGACATTAGTTTTATCTTTCAAAGGAAGAACTTCCTTCTCAAGAATGATAGGAATGTCAAGTTTGGGTGTTCTAGGTTCACTTAGAGATAGGATCATATCTGTTTTCCACTTTTGATAAGATTTGAAAAGATGATCACTTCGCGGAGGAAGAGATTGGAATTGTTTAGGCCAAAAGTAATCAATAGGAACGCTAGAAGTTCTTTCAGCTGGTTTAAAGAGACTATGATTGACAGTAACAACTTCACCATTATGGGGAAATTTCAAACACTTGTGAATAGGAGAAGCAATAGCTTTCATGGAAGATAGCCAAGGATAGCCAAGCTTCACACGAAATTGTTCGGAAGATGGAATAATAGCAAAGTTCACATCAAGGGATTTGATATGGACCTCAATAGGCAATGTAATAGAACCAATTGCAGGAGAAGAAAATGCATCAAATAGTTTCACAATCACATCTGTTTTGTCATATATCACTTGATTCAATTGCAAAGTAAAAAGAAATTCTTCAGTAATAACATTAACCATGCACAAAGGATCAATAAGCACTCCACGGCAAGGTGTATTCTTGACTTTTGCAACTATGTATAAAGGACCATCAGGTGCCCTAATGGTTTCACTGGAATCAAATGTGATGGAAGGTTCTTTAGGGTTTTCTTGCTGCTCTACAAAGTTAATCAAATTTGGAGTCATAGACACAAGACCATCAGATGAAAAAGAGGAATCATTAGTCTCAATCGCATTAGAGGTATGAGAAGGTAATGGATCAGTGAAAATCTGAAGATTTTGATTAGGAGGAGCTACAGATGTGTTGCCTTTATCATTCACTCCAAAAATAGAAATAGTATTATTATCAATCAAATCTTGAATTTTACCCTTTAAAGAAAAACATTTTTCAGTATCATGCCCAGGCTGACGATGAAATTGACAAAAAGCTTTGTTATCAAAATAAGGTGAAGTAATCTTTGCAGGATCAATTTGCCTTATAGGAGGAAGAGTAAGCACATTTTGTTCCAATAACTTATTCATAATACTAGGCAATGATTCATTCAAAGGAGTATACTTTCTTTCTTTCTTGAAAAATTTAGAAATAGGAGGCACACCTGATGCTGCATTCACATTGTTGTTGATGATGTTTTCATTGAATTTGATGGAATCTTTGTTCGGTTTAAACTTCCCAAATGGTTGTTGACTGCTATCACCCTTATCACTCGGAGCCATAGGATGTGATTGTTCCATTTGACTCACAGTCAGTTGATAATTGTGAAGAGTTGCACACAACTGTTGGAAAGAAGTAAACTCAGAAAACAGAAGTTTGTCTCGAATATCTTTTTGTAAATTACAAATAAAGATTCTTTGAATATCATTGTCAGGCACTGGAAAAGAAATTTGAGCATACAAATGCTTATATCTACCAATGAAATCAGTCACTTTCTCTTTAACACCTTGTTTACAATGCATTAAATCAATCAAAGTAACTTTAGGACTTATATTGTTTTGAAATTGTTGAATGAAAGCATTTGCAAGTTGTTCGAAAGAAGTAATAGAATAGGAAGGCAACGAGCAATACCATTGTAGGGCTTTGTCTCTTAATGTTCTAGTAAACAATTTTGCAAGCAACCTTTGGTCATAAGCAAAATCAGTACATATTGTTTGAAAGGTCTTAACATGTGTTAGAGGATCACCTTTACCATTATAAAGCTCCAAATGCGGAATTTCAACATGTTTAGGAGGGATAGCTCGAACAATGTCAAGAGAAAGTGGGCTCGCAACATCAAATGTGGGCACACTAAACTTAGATTGATTCATAGAAGCAATTTGTTGCTATAAAGAAGAGATAGTTTGTGCAAGATTGTTAATGGTCGCTTCAGTCGAAGAGTTCATATTAGATGTGTTAGATTGAGATGGAGGTGTTATGTTATTGAAAGAAGGTAAAGAGTAAGGTGGTGGGACCCTATGATAATTAGTCATAGGAGATGATTGGACAGGAGGAACACTACAAGGAGGAATGGAATGATTGAATGAATTGCCCCCTTGCGTCATGTTCATTTGTGGAGATGTAATAGGAACACTCATTGAAGGAATGAATGAAGAAGTCGGATTAAATGAAGGAAGAGGGTTAATTGAAGAGGAAGGATTGCCCCCATGACTGGTGATCACAGGAGGAATGTCTTGTGTAGAAGTAGCCATTATGTTTGATGTAAAGGTAGGTATGCTAGCAATAGAAGTCATCAAAGGAATAGAATGATTGACTTGAGTAGGAGGTTGTGTATAACCCAAATTTTCAGCACAACTCTTCATAGGCATCACATTCGAATCCACAATGTGTGCAATACCACGCAAAATATCAATTCCATTCTTATCACTTTGAAGCATACGTTTTAGACCCTCAATTAAAGGAAGAGCTTGACTATCGGGGTATTCTTGAGACATCCATTGTCGAAAATTGTCAAATTGGTTATCCAATTTCGAAAGTTGTTCTTCAGAAACCTCATGGAGAGCTTCTTCATCATTAGGAGGATTAGAGGAATTACCCATGTCCTCGTTAAAAAGGCTATTCAAATTAGGTTCCATCTCCTCGGTAATTAAACCTCGGAAAGACTTAATTCTACGGCTTTGTCTAACGGGAAGAGTGTAAGTAGGGCTTATTGTTGTAAAACTCATGCACTAAAGAGGGAGAGAAAATTTTGATTTTAGAGGTACCAATTTTCAGTAAAATCAGCCAATCTTTTGGATTTAAGCTGTTAAATACAATCAGGACAATCTCCCGAAATTTTAGAAAAAATGTCAGGGACCGTGGCGCTTCGGAGTGCACACGGTCCGGGCAACTTTTTTTGAAATTTGCAGGGATGAAAGTTATGATGATTTTAGAGCTAATCTGAAAAAATTGAGTGATTTTACAATCTGTAGATAGGCCAAATTAAAGTTGCAATCTCAAAATTGAACCCTACCAAGATTGTCGAAAAATGCAAAAATTTGAATTTTGAAAAAGAGAGGGAAACTGAAATTTTGAATTTTATGATTTTAGAGGGAATGTCAAGAGCAATGCAAATTTTGAAATTTAAAAATTGACTCAATTTCACGCAAAATTCAATTTTGAAAGCGGAAATTAAAGTTGTTGTAATTAAGCACTTAATTTCAAAAGTCACAAATTGTAAGAATTTGAATAAAGCATTGAAATTTTTAATGAATGCAAACACACTTTTCAGATTTAGGATAGTAAGAACACAATTTTGACACAAAATTTCAATTTCAATGATTTTTGAATGATTAGAAGCGTTAATCCAAGCAATCCCTAGACCAACTTTGACTTTAATTTTGAAAGTGTTATAATTGATAAAATCAGCCAAAATTCTGGATTTTAGCAGGAAAATACAGTAAAATCTAGCTTCCGAAATTTCGGAAAAAATGTCGGGGACGATGGCGCTCGGAGTGCACACGGTCCTCGCAACTTTTTTCCAAATTTTCAGGGATGAAAGATATTGTGATTTTATTGCGGAATCCAAAGTTACAGCTGATTTGGAGATGTTTTGATCAGTGAAATTGTCGGACAAAGGTTGAATCAAGAGGGTTTTAAAAATTAGGGTTTTAACACTTAACCACTTAATTTTTAAAATTAAAGCACAAATATGAATTGGTAATTTGTAATAGAAGGGTAGATCTGAAACAAGCATTAACATTTAGACATTTCACAAGCTTAATTACTAAAAAGAAAATTTAGGGTTTTTATGCAATTAACCTCTAAAATTTTGTAAAAGATCAAACATGGAAATGTAATCAAGGAATCCAATTTTCAGATCTAACTATGAATAATCAGAAAGGATGTTCACGTCAGGTTCACCAAAATGTAAAGTGGAAAATCGTGATCGAACCCTAGTTGCTCTCCCCTCTTCCAACTCCAAGGAGAGAGAAGGGAGATTCACTAGGGTTGATGGTTTTCACTTAGGGGAGAGACTTTACATTCAAAAGAGGGGTTGAAACCCACAAGATCCAATCTCACACAATGCAAGATTGGATGCTAAATGAGTTTCAAGGGTTATGATAGCAAGGCTACCCTCTTTTGTAAAGAATGTGCATAGAAGAATTAAGCTAGGAATGCATAGAAAGTGAGAAAGATTTGCTTATAAACTGAGATAGGAATACAGTATGAAGCTACGGACCTGGAATTAGCAGTAAAATGGCGATACGGCGTTGTCCTGCAAATTTGAGCGAAAGTTGCCAGGACGATGGCGCCCGAGCGCCACGGTCCTCCGAAAAATCCGCGAAACGAAGGGGGATCTGTTCGTCTCTGCACAAGGATTCCAGATCTTCAATTTCAGCCGCGTACCTACAACCTACACACAGAAAAGCGAAGACGATTGGGGGGTTAGGGATTAGGGGTTTGCCTTTAGGTCAAACCCCGGTTTTGGAATTAACCAAGAAATGAGCAATGCTATAAATGTAAATGTCTGTAATGTAAAACAAGTACTAATACCTTGTTGTAAGGATGTTTGTATCCTTATGTGCGAAGGTATAGATGTTGTATGTTGTAGTAGTATGTTGTAAGTGATCTCCTCTTCAATGGTTGAATCCTTGTCTTGAATGCAACACTTAGCCTTGAATGGAGACTTGAAATGATCAATTGCTTGAAGGAATGCTTGAATGCTTGAATGCTTGAGTATAGTTTCCACGCTTTTTCCGTCATGTATGTATCTCCCCAAATGAGAGAGGAAAATGTAGTTTATATACTTGTCATTTAGGGCTGATAGACTGATTTTCCCGACCTTAGGCCGACCAGGAAAGATAATTTTCCAATTTGCAAACATAAAGACCCGAAGTCCAAAAGAGACCGGGCCCAAAATAGGACCTAGGGACCAGGGCGCCCTGGTCCTGAAGGACCAGGGCGTTGGGCGCTCTGGTCCCACCTCCCGGGACAGCAGGGTGCAAAGGAGGTTCAGGCCAGGGTGCAAGAAAATGTAGTTTTTAGCATCATAATCAGGTTTCAGGGTCTCCATTCAGGTTGCGTGTTGCGTCGCCATCATGAAGACCGAAATGCAGTCGGAATTGCAAGTGTCGCAATTTTAGGACGCTACACTTTGATACTATACAAGATTATGTCACTAAGGCAAATGAGTTGAGGGCACAACTCAAAGATTGTGGCATTGATAAGAAGGATACTCAATTGATATTCAACTTGATAGGCAAGCTTCCACAAGAATATGCAGCATTTGTTTCTAGTTTCCAAACCTATAGGATGACAAATGGTTCAAGCTATAAAATGCCTACATTTGATGCTTTCAATGAAATGTTGATGATGGAACAAACTAAGTTGATAAGCATGGGCATTCTTAAGGCTTCTAAGTCTCAAGCTTTAGTGGCAAATCAAGGGAACAAAGGAAATCAAGGAAAGGACAACTCAAACAAGAAGAAATGGCAATCAAAGCCTAAAGAAAAAGTACCATCTTCTACACAACAAGGAGATTCATCCTCTTCCAAGAGAGATAATTCACCAAAGAGGGAGAGACCTACTTGTGCTTATTGTAAAAAGATTGGTCATGAGGAGCATCGTTGCCATTCTAAGAAGATTGATGAGCTCACACATATCATCAAAAAGCATAACATTGATTTGCCTAAAGTCTACAAGAAGGATGATTCATCAACTTCCACTTCCTCACATTCAAAAGGAAAAGGGAAAGCATTCATGGCTTCTACAAGTGGGAAGACTCACTCTTTTGGAACAAGAAAAGGAAACGCTCTATGTGCTACTATTAGTCATAATTCAGAGAGATGGCTTCTAGATTCAGGGGCTTCTTATCATATGGCATCTTCACAGTCTATGTTCTCTACATTTGAGCCTTGCACCATGCCACAGATTTTGTTGGGCAATCATACATACATGGATGTGATTGGGAAAGGATCTATTGACATTGGGCATAACTCCTTCAATGATGTGTTGTGTGTACCCCACTTGACAAACAATCTCATTTCTATCTATCAAATCACACATGGCACAACTAAGAGGGTTGTGGAGTTCACACCTGACTCAGTTTTCATTAGAGACTTGGTGACTAGAGCTATCATTGCGACTGGGGTGGTTGATCATGCATCTCAGTTATACTCCTTTTCAGATTTTGTTGATGATGATGATTTCACATTTGATGATTCTACACATGATGATCACACTTCTTGTGATGGTTCAGATTTTGAGGAGAACCTTGGGCACTTGAATATGGGGATTCTCACATGTGACCCCATTCTTGAGCCTTGTATTTCATCTCCTCATATTGATATCACATCACCTATTGCACCTGATGATGCGGATAGTGCGACAATTTTGCCTTCATGTGATTCAGTGCAGCAGGATATTCATTGTCTTCTAGCTTCAGATTCATGGGATGATTACTTGACAAACATTGCAGGTTTATTTATGGAACTCTACATTGCAGGTTTGGGAGACATCATTGACGACATTCATCTTCTCTTTGATGAAGGTGATTCTACTTCGATTGTTGCGAGGTCACACTCTGACCCTCTTGTTCATTCTCTACATGATCATTCTTTCGAGGTTGACATGATTGTGGATACTTATGTACAGCAGTTGGAGGAGGTCTCTTTATGTTTTGAGGAGACATGTGAGTCTTTGGGACATGTTATACATCCATCTCCACTAGATCTTGGAGTGCCTTTTTCAGCAGTGTGGCACAGTTTACCACCTTTGGAGGGGGTATCTTTCAGCATCGACATGGGGACACTTGAGCAGTTTTCAGAGATTCCTTTCATCATGAGTTTTCTTCATACATCTTCCCTTCATGATTGGGGAGACTTCATGGATACACCTTTGGTTTTGTTTCTTCCTAAGGGGAGGAATGTTGTTCAATGTTTGTGGAGCAGTTTCTTCATACATCGAGCTTCTATCATTGGTGCAGATTCCACATTGAGAGGGGGCTTCCTAGCTTCTCTTCTTCTCTCATATGGGGGGGACTTTTTCCTCACATGGGGTTTTGTCCTTCACATTCTTCTATGAGAGTTCTCTTGTATGTTTTTCATCTCTCTTTTGGGGGACGATTTTTTCCCATTGGGTTTTTCTCTCTTTCCCCACTTTGTGAGAGATTTCATTGCATTGGTTTTCATGCATTTGCATTTGTACATGGGTACCTAACATGGCCTATTAGCCGGGACCCATCTTGCATTGATTAGTTGCATTGTTGACTTAAGTGCATTCCCCTAAGTTTCCCTTAAGGGGGGGTGTTGGTGTAAATAATTATTCATCTTGGATATTATTACACTTACTTAATTTTACTTAGAAAATGTGTTTCATAGTAGTTTGGGTATGAGACACTTGGTTGTTTGTGCCACATTGGGATAGTGTGTGTAGGAGAAATTCCACCTTTTATGGTGTTGATCTTGTTGTTACACTCCACATTCAGTGGGTGATCCACCTCATGTGGACTATTATATTATTTCTCCTACCTACCCACACCTATTTCCTACCTACCCTTGTTTCTTATTGAGCCACATGTCATGTTTGTGTGCTCACATATCCCTAGCCTTGCCTATATAAGCAAGCTCATCTACATTGTATGTAATTATGATTATTGATCATTTTCTATTGATGAGAATATAGTTTATTCTTGCCCTATATTGTGTCTCTATTTTGTACATTTCATTGAGCTCTTGATCTTGGCAAAATCTCACAGTTCTAAATCCTTTCACAAGGTTACTCCTAATAGAGAAAAGCTCCTAATAGGTCTGAGGTAAATCCCTTAACCAGGGGACTCCTAACAAGGTATGCTCCTAACCAGGCTAGGCTCCTAATAGGGCACATTCTAAAAGAGTGCAAAAATCTTGTGTGTACCAATTCCTACTGTGGTTTTTCCTATTTGGGTTTCCACGTGAAAATCATGGTGTTCTTGTGTTGATTTATTTCTTATGTGTTGAGTTGATATCTTTCTATTGCATGCATGTTGATGGACACTTAGATGAGTAGTTTGATAGATCTAATTAGCAATATGATTTCAGTTGTAATTGGTACTATTTATGAGTTGTTTTGAAAGAATTTTTTGGTGGTTGTTTAAGTTTTAAAGTTTATTGTTATTACTTATTTGCCCCGCCTCTCAGTAATAACTAGTTCCTCACAAATAAAAATTGGCATAAGAGCATTGGTCCTCTGTGTGCAGAAGCTTAACCGCATGAGAAAAAAATCCAAAGGAAAATAGTGAAGAAGGAGGGCCCGAAGTTTACCAAGGACAACTACACAATATGGAAAGACAGAATGAAGATTTATATCAAAGGTATGGGTTCTCAGTTTTGTTAACATGTTACTACTAAATATGTACCCCCTATCAGTCCTCTAACTCTAGATCAACTTAAGGAGCAACAGGAAAACAATCAAGCACTGGAAGCTATTATAAGTGCATTGTCTAATACTGAAAACGTTGTTCTACATGGATTAGAAGTTGCATCTGAAGTTTGGGAGAAATTAGAACTAATCTATGTTGGTGACAAACATATTCAAAAAGCTAAGGAAGAGAGTCTTAGAGGTAAATTTGATGACATGAGAATGGTAGAAGGAGAGAATATAGATCAATATGGAAAAAGGATTAAAGAGGTTGTCAGTGGTATTAAAAGTGCTGGAGGACAGATTGAAGATAACATTGTTGCAAGTAAGATGTTAAGAACTCTTTTACCTGCCTATTATATAAGAGTTTCTACAATTCAAGAGTTAAGGTCAATAAGTAGTGATAAAGTCACTGTTGATTCTCTTATTGGTAAACTAACTGAATTTGAATTAAATAGTTTTGATAACAGTATTTATAAGACATATGAATCAGCCTTTAAAGCATCTATAATTAGTACACCTATGAGAAAAGGGAAAGATGTATGTCATAGTTATGGCTATAGATCTAGTCATGGCATTAGCAAAGGAGACAATGACGATGAAGACCATGTGATGGAGTTTGAAGCTCTTTTGGCTAAGAGACTTCCAAGAGGTACTGGTAAATATAAAGGTAAACTACCTCTTAAGTGTTTCTCTTGCAATAATATTGGACATATTGCTGCAAATTTCCCTAATAGTGATAGTAAGGAGAAGTTTAGGAAATATAAAGAAAAATGGAAGAAACAATGCTATGTTATAGTTGATGGAGGTGTGATAGATGAGGAATCTAAAGATGATGATGATGAGGAGATTGTCTTTGTTGCTATGAAGGAACATTTGACTGATGAAATGTCCTTGGTATCTAAGTTTGACTCTAGTGATGAGTGGATAATAGATAGTGGTTATTCATATCACTTGACCAGTGATAAGAATAAATTCATATTCCTTGAAGAGTTTGATGGAGGTGTGGTAAGATTTGGTAATAACTCACCCTGTATGGTAAAAGGTAAAGGATCTATTTCACTAAATAGTAAGAGTAATGAAGATGATGTTTATTTGGTTGAAGACTTAAAACATAACTTGCTAAGTGTTGGACAATTAAATGATAAAGGATATCACTTTGAGTTTAAAAAATGAGTGTGCAGGATCATGGGATGCAATGGAGATTTGATTGCTATTGGTAAATAGACTAGATGTAATCTTTTTCATCTGAACACTAATGTGAATAGTTGTTTGTGTTGACATTCTACACTCAATGAGAATGGCTGATGTTGTCATTGATGGAAACCAACCAGTAACATGATTATACAGGTTCACCGACAACATAGACATCATTCACCGGCACCGACAGGCACAACAAAGGTCATTCACCAGCATCCAGATTACATTGGCAATGAAGTATACCGACAGCCAGACTGACATGAGACAAGTTTTGTTTTTGTGAATTATATTGTAAATGTAATTAATTATTTGTAAGCTGACATGATGTATTATAAAGACTCATATATGTATGAGATCTAATAAGTTATTTTTGTAATAGCATGGAATAGAAGAATATTATGTAGAAGATAGCGAAAGGATTTTGTAATAAGGCAGATAGGTTATGTAAGTGAATATCATTCACTGGCAAAGTTTTTGGTTAAGGTTTCTAATAGAGCTTAAACCAATGTTGAATCAAGCATTGCAGATGCTATTTTGAGCAGTACATTAACTTGGATTTAATTATCCATTTTGTAGTGAGTGAGACTCTTCTATTGAGAAGTGAGCTCTAGGATGTTGGCCTTCTTGCATGTGCAGGCCCCTGTTGTAAGTAATATTTATTCATATTGGTCATTGAGTAAATATTGTGGGTCACAAATCCCACCGAGGTTTTTCCCACACCGGGTTTCCTCGCCAAAATATCTTGTGTTATGGTGTGCATTTATGCTGTCTCTGTTATTTCTCTTTTTTGTACTATTTCTTGTTTACTGGTACATTAATTTAAGTTACAAAGTTATAAATAAGTTCAAATATTCCATTGGCTGGTTAGGCACTGATTCACCCCCCCTCTCAGTGTCTTTGGGATTGTCATTGCATCTAACAATCAGTATCAGAGCCTAGTCCTCTATTTGCAAAAGCTTAACAACTTAAAGAAGATTTTGAAACCAGTACCGATGGAGAATTTGAGAAAATAGTTGTAAGGAGCTCTTCAAGATTTTGATACAGAAAAACTAAAGAATATCAAACTTGAAGATGATCTGAGGATTGCTAAGGATTTCATTAAAGGACTTTAGGAGAACCTGGTTATAGCATAAAACAAGAGGAAGGAACTTCATGAGAAAATGCAGAAACATGATGATGAAAAGGAAACTTTTAGAGATATTGCAGAGGAGTTGAGGCAAGAGAACACTAATATGAGGAATCAAATGCAAGATTTAACCATGAGGCTATGTAAGGATATTGAAGACAGGAAGAAGAATGAAGAAGACTTGACTAGGAGACTTAATGATGGAGTAAATGAAAATATGAGACTTTGTCATGAAATTGATATGCTAAAGGCAAATCTGATTCACATGCAACATGATAAAGAGGAGCTTATGAGACAAGTTGGGATTCTGGAAAATGGGTTGATCACTGCAAATGAACACAAAGACAAATTCAAGAAAAGTTTAGAAAAGATTGATGACATGCTGAAAAGACAAAAACCTGATGGAGATACAATTGGACTTGGATTTGAACATGGAGAAAGTTTCAGGACTGCAAATAATCAAGATCATAGAAAACTGGTAAGACAACCTAATGCTTATAAATTTAATGGGAAATGTTTTAATTGCAACAAATTTTGTCATAGAGCAAATCAGTGTAGATTTAGAAATAATTAGAATACAAACTTACCCACCGATCAATGTTCCAAATGTAATAAAGTTGGACACAATTCAGAAAATTGTAGAATGAATGTAAAATGCTATGTTTGTGGTAGATTTGGACATTTATCTAATCAATACAGAACACAAACCGGTCAAGGATATGGGAAAGCTATTCAGAGGAATAATGTAACTTGCTATGCATGTAACAAGATTGGGCATATTTTAAAATTTTGTAGAAGCAAGACTATACCGGCAAACAATCAAGGATCTAATGAGAAAGGAAAAGAAAAGGTAAACAGAATAAAGCAAGAATTTTCAAAACAATGGATTAAGAAAAGAGATCAGAGAGTTGATGAATCTATCTCTGCACTAGTTGAACAAAGTAATTATCCACCGGTAGGAGATTCTTCATCTAACTAAGGAATAATCCTTAGGGGGGTATGGCAACAAGTTGAAAATCATGCACTCCACCCTCGGTTGATGGTAAGAAGACTGATTTCTTCTTTACCGGCATATATGTTAAGATTTCACTTAACCGACAAGCATTTAATGCAAATTTTGAAGAAATTTTTGATTATAAAGCACCAGAAAACCCTCATTTCAATCCACCAAGAATCCAAGCATTCAGAGAGCATGAAATTGAGCAAATAAATTCTAAAGGCAAAGCAACAAAGTGTTTTTCAGGCATTCAAGGATTTCAAGTAAGAGGTATTTATTGAAGTGGCATCCTCATCTTTTGTACTTGAATTTATTGAAAACCCTACTGTGGTAGAAAACATTAAGTGCCCTAGACTTGTATTTAAAATCATCCCTAAAACTACTAAGCAAGATGATTCTATCGGAGCTTTTTCAAAAATTTTGAAAGGAGTCGCTTTTCCTAAAGACCCGAGACTTTGTACTCACTGCAACATAGAAAATTTAGGGACTGATGACTTAAAGAACATGTACAATGATGTTATTACTGATGAACAAGGTTTGGTTAAACTGGAACATAAGATTGTAGGAGACCTAGGATTTGTTAAAATTCTAAACATACCTGAATTTCTGAAGGAGGTAGTTCGTCTTGTACTGAGTAGAGTTCATGTAGAGTTTATGTGGCTAGACTCTATTTTTAAAATCTCAAACGAAGCAATCAAGGAAGTTACTAGTTTACCCTCAACGGGTAGTAGGCCTGACAAAATAAAGAAGATACCTAACAAGAGTGTTATGAACCTAACCAGAGCCACATATGACAACAAATCTCTTAGGGTTAATGACATTACTGATGCAAATGTGAGATATGTGAGCATGGTACTTGGCTATAGAGTAACTCATGCAAACAGATTAAATTCAGTTTATATCTTATGTATTCATAGTGCATATGAGATAGTTAAGAACAATGCTAGGATTGATATCTATGAATGGATTAAGGATGAATTGATAGATAACTTGAAAAAGAAAGATTAAGGGTGACAAGAATGGGACATTCCATTTTGGCAACCTACTTGTGTGTTTGATGCTTTACTTCACCAAACAGATACTCAACATTGGTCATAAGGACTTTGGATATGACATCCCAGTAGGCAAACAATTCATGGAAGCTATTATCGCTATGGGCTCTAACAGTGATAACATTATAGCAGACTACTTCAAAAACTTCCAAACTAAGATGAAGGCTAGAGAAAGGTTACCACAAAGCATTGTAGATAAATATGATAAGAAAATATGTTTTGTAATCAAAGGTGTTGAAACATGGATGGAAGCTGTTACTCCTAGAACTGTTTGGATAATAGAAATGGGATATGAAGTTGATCTAATAATTCTTGAAGCATATGCTAAAACACTTCTTGATGCACCTAAGGAACCATCTGAAGAAATTTTTGGTATTGCTAAGACCATTAAGAGTGCTGTTTCGATGTAGAAGCAGAGAAAAAGAAGAGAAAAATTCATCCGAGATGCACCCAAGATGGCTAAGGAGGTTAAGGAAAATGTAATGAACTTGAGTGGCATATCTGCTAGTGAATTGGAAGGATTGGAACCAGTAGCTCATGTTTCACCGGTTGTCACTTCTTTGGATACAGACAGTGGAAAAGTAGCTGAGTTCAAGAGAGTTGAAAGGAAGAAGAGGAAAACCCCACTGGTACCCTCTCCTTCTCCCAAAATGACTATAACTTTAAGGAAGAAGCAATAGGATATAAGGGAGCCTACGAAGAAGCTAACTCCTAAGAAGAAACAAACTAAGGCACCATATACCCTTACACTGGAGAAACTAGTAAATGAGATAACACAAGAAGGTAATCTCAGTAATGTGAGCAAATTGTATCATTCTTACAAAGATTCTGACAAGGAGACAATAGAGGCTAGTATTATTTTACATCTAGACATCTATAAGAAGGTTTTGATTGAAGTTGTAGATGATCTATCGAATGACTTGTATCTAAGATTAGAGGCTAAAAGAATGTCAGTGATGGAATTAGATAAAAAGTTAAAAGTTGAAGCATTATTGGTTGGCAGTGCACCCTTTAAATTCTAAAGAGGAAATTAATGAACTGATTTCTGAAGCAAACTGGTCGGTTTTTGTGAGTGGACACTGGAAGGTTAGCCTAATGGCTAGGAGAGTAAAAGAGATAGTTGATGAAACTGCAGACAAATGAGACATATTTTTTTTTGAAAAAGAAAAGAAAGAGGAAAGGGAGAGACAGAAAATGGATAAATCTTTTGCAAAGGTATACCAAAAGGACAAAGGTAAAAGAAAAATTGGTAGTATACCTATTATAAAGGTCACATATAATATTCTTCCACCAACATAGGATACTCCACCAATAACTTCAGATTCACTGGTACATACAGGCAATCAACCGAATAAGGCAACTAAAGAAGTAACACATGATGACACTAACCCAGATTCTGAAATTCTTTTCACTATGAATGTTGATGCACAAGATTTTAATATTGTTGTGGATAAGGATACCTTAGAAGTTAAGACAACTGATGCTAAGAATAGTGAGATCTTTGAGTCACCGACACACACTGTTGACTCTCAGAACACTGAGATATCGATGGAAGCTAAGAAACTGGAAACTAAGGAACCGACTGATGCAGAGGTACTTACACAGACTAAAAAACCAACAAAAGTAGAAGTAATAACATAGAGTGAGAAGGACAAGGAGAATTCGAGCAGGGATTGGGATAAAGTTGGAGAGGGGATAATTTTGGATAAACTCAAAAACCAGTCTGAGGCTCATATGGGTTTTGACAGGTGGGTTTATGAAGGTAGAAAAAAATGATAAGCAGCAGGAAGAGAAAGGGAAGAAAGCTGAAATAAACCAGGAACAGTGGAATAAAGGTATGGAGGAAAAAGTGGAGAAGCTAGAAGCTCAGATTGGTAATCTGGAGGAAGGAAAAATAGCTATGAAAAACTTTCTGGTAATGATTTCGGATATCCTTACCTCTGTGACTAAGAATTTAGAGGAAATTACCAAGTTCCTTGATGGTTCTAGCACCTCCAAACCTGTCATGGACCTAGATATTTATGAGGATGCTATCGAGGTAGGGACAATGGAAAGTGCTCTTGGTTGTGTGGCAAAAAGAACAAGGGCAAGCATGAAAAAAGTTGTTGTGGCCTCTTCCAAGGATATCCCTAAGCTTAGGGATAATATTAAAGATTTGCAAGGGATTAGCAGAAATTTGGATAATGCCCTAAAAAACATTAAGTAATTTGTCTTCTGGCTTTTTTATGTTTATGGTTGGATGTGGATGGTTTTGTTGGCTTTTTTTGCTGATTTTTGCCCATATTTGTGTTGTTTTTTTGGCAGTCCATCTTTTCATGTTTCTTAATGTTATTATCTTTTAAGGATCTTTTGTAAAGGGTTTTGGGATCCCTTCAAAGCCTACTTCTACTGTAATAAAAAACATAGAGTGAGAAACCGGAAGAAACTGTAAATAAAGAGGAAACAATTGTTGGAAATAAGGAAGAAATTGTTAAGGCAATTGGGCAAGTATCTATTGAAAGGAAATCTATTGCAGAACCAAGCGCATCCACTGGAGAATTTAGACCCACTAATGTAATAGATGTTATTTTGGATTCAATTAAGAGGATAACAGATTGCAATGCCTTAGCATTTAAGGCTATTGATGACACATTACCTATTTTGAAGATGATTGCACCAACCTATAAGATAGATCACATTAATGATTCTTTAGGTAAATTGGATGCATTGTCCAAATTTATTGCTGAAAATGTTCTAACCATAGATAAGGTAAATGAGGAAACTATAAAGGAAAGAGTAGATAAAGAGAAAGGTGAATTCTTTGAGAAAACTATCAAAGACTATACTGAGCACATGGATTCATTATTACTGGTACTTAACTCAATAATTTTGGAATATAAGGAGCTGTATGGAGAAGCTTGCAAGCCTCACCACCTAAATAAAGATATTGATGAGGAATTAAGAAGACACAGAAGGAGATAGATGACATTGCGGATAATATGATAGGTTCTTCGAAACTTACCTCAATTTTTGAATAGGAAATGGCAGTTTATGAGGAAAAGTTAGAGAAACTTGAGAAAGAGAAATCAAGGATAAGGTTAAAGGCCCTGTTGGGACTCATTAAATTTGAGTCAAGTTTAGAGGCCAATTTCAAAAATTTTCTCTACATTCCCAAATAAGTCAATTTGAATGGCCTAGTTAGAGAGGGTAAAATGGAGCCAGTTGATTTTCAAAGAGTAAGGCATTGGAAACTTGTTGTACACCTTTCATTTGGCCTATGTAGTGATGTGCAACTTTTAGATTTCAATTTGGATTAGTTTATCAGGTACCCATTTCAAGGGGTGAGCTGAAAGTGCATTTTAGGCACAAATGCAAATTTTACCAAGTAGCTTACTTTGGGTGTTTATATCTTTTGCCCTGTTGATCGTCATGAAGAGTTTCAAATTGGATTCAATTCTATGCATAAATGAGTTATCTTGCAAAATTTTGAGTCCTTACGAATCCATTAGCTCAGTTTTCAAAGCTCAATCCATTTGCAGTTCGTGTTGTTTGACAAGTCCCTGTTTCAACTGCTAATCAGAGCCTTGTTTTGCATAAGTGTAAAAGTTGCCTCGGTGAACGTCATGCCGGACTGTTTGTCCTAGGATATTGTTGGTATAAATGACAAGCTATATATTTCTAGTTTCAAGCTCCTGCCAATCCATTTGATCAGTTATCAAAAGGGTTTCTTGAGCCATCTATTTCAGTGATCTGTACTTTTGTTGCTATATCAATTAAAGTTGCTATTTTCATGAGCGCGCCACTCGCACCCAGTCAGTCTTTTGGTCAAACTGAGTGTTCTAAGATTTTATATATACTTCAAGGTGCCTATGTCTCAAATTTTAGGGTCTATGGAGGTCGTTTGATATTTTAAAGAAAGGCATCATGTGTTGCCTGAACATTGACTTCATCAGGTCCACAGTGCCGACAAAGCCAGTTGGTCATTTTTGACAATTAATATCTCTTCACTCGGGATTCTTCTTGAGAAACCACTTGGTAGAGTTCATGCTTGTATATTAGCGCACACGCCTGTCAGATGGTGAGGCTCAAAAAGGTGTTTTGACTAGTTTGAAAATTATGTCTTCGCGATTAAATACGAAAATGTGGCATAAGTGCCTGAAAGTTGCAAAACTCAGTTCAATGATCTGAAAATAGTGTCGATCGATTCCAGAGGTGTGTTCAAGGTTTGTGAGGCATTTTAGAGGTCAATTTCATGGAAACAAAAAAAAATTTAGTTGGACCCACTTTGGGGCCCGACTTGGCTCATGCTCTTGCAGTGTTTGTTCTATGGAGAAAATGCTCTTAGTACGTAGTATCATGATGCATAAAGGTATGAATCAAATCATTACTTAAGGGTGTATATAACTGATGTTGATAAAGAGAGGTGGAAAGTCCCAAGAGAATTGGTAGCCAGAAACAATGATGGTGATATAATTGATAATAAGAAGGAACGTGAATTGAAGTTTTCATATACCAAACATCCATTTGGCTTTGTAGTTACAAGGTTTTCCAATGGAGAAGTTCTGTTTAATTCCACTACATGACATGTAGGCAATGAGCATCTATTTGGTGATATGGTGTTGAAGGACCCATATTTGGAGATTTTTATTGTTCTTCATCCGAATGATTCTTTGTATGGATTGGAAGAGAGCAGCCAGCATGGGTCTTATCTGTTTCATCTGGATGTAAGAGATGGAGGCGTTGAAAGCCTAAAAACCAAAGTAGATTCCATTAACAAGTTTTCCCCCTCTGCCTTGGAGTCTAGAGGGCTTTTTGGAACATGAAACAAAGGAAAATTGACAAGAATGCAGGCAACAGTCTATCCTTCCCCTCTACGTGATGGTTGTTATAAGATTATGCAGAAGCTTTTATCCATAGAAAACTTCCCTCTCCATTGTGGGCTGGATAAGACCTTGTAGAAGACTTGCCCATGGTGAGTTTCACTTCCAGCGTGGCTGGTCAAAGGAAGGTTTTGGAATCCTTCAAGCAAATGCACATTAGAGGTATGAAGCCCCTCGTGGATCCTTTGCATTAAAGGAAGGCATGTAACAACAGTTCATGTGATGGCTAGTGGTAGGAGAAGCATGTAGAAACCTCCAAGCCAAGTGCAAGCAGTAGTCTAGTTTCCCCTCATGAGCTCTCCCATCTCACGTGGCATTGTAAAGTAACTTTCATTCCCAAGGAATGCAAATAGAAACAACATCCTCTCCTCCTGTCTTCTGCATGGCATGGTAAAAGACACTTTTGAAACTTTCAAGGGATGCAATCAGCAGGTATAAGGCTAAATTCCTCTCTTTGCGTGGTATGGGCAGCAGTACAGGAATCAAATACATGCTCCCTGCATGGTGTGTGGCTGTTGAAAAGGCCACAGGAAAACTTAAAGTAGCTCAATCCTCCCTGCGTGGAGTGAAAACCATCAAAAAACTTTCAAAGCAATTGCAACTGGAAGATGTGGCGCCCAAATCTCCCACGTATGATATGCTGGAGCTATATGAAAAGGTTTTAAAATTTCAATCAAATGCAAGGAGGAGCCATGAAGTCTCAGAAATCGCTTCAAAAGGTGTAGTCCTAGGCTTAAGGAAATATCCCACATTGGCCGGGGAGCGAATATTTTTAATATTTATAAGAAAAGCTCCACACAAGTATAATGTTGAAAGCTAAGGGCTTTTGACACAAGGTTCTGATGGGCGCCCAGGTGGACCCCATGCATGTGGGCATAGATCCCAAGGCAATCAAGCAAGCTGATAGGTGGCGACAAGGTGGACCCCACGTAGGCATGGCTCCCGAGGTAGGCAAATTTTACAGAGAAGGAGCAGATTAACCAACGAGCAAGTTCCAGGAGATCCAATAGTTGTCATGACTTCGCGAAGGGAAGATGATCGAGAGTTACCTATCACGAAATGGTGAAAGATAGGTGGCGGGTCCAGGTGGAAAGACAACTCGCAGGTCTCGATGACATGGCAGTGACATGGCGCTCAAGGTGGCAGATTTCGATGAAAATGCTTGTTCGATGAGACCTGTAGACTGCTCGCCGAAGAAGAAATTCCACCGAAAGACTGAGACCTGATAGATAGGTGGCAGACACATGGTAGACCCAGCAGTGACATGGCACTCAGATGGTGGTCCACGGTGGGCCTGACAGTTTCGATGAAAATGCTTGTTTGATTAGACCTATAGACCACTCGCCGAAGAAGAAATTCCACCGAAAGATTGAGACAAGACTGCTAAGGTGGCGGACATGTGGTAGACCCGAGAGATAGGTGACGACTAGTAGACCCTACGAGCGAATCACAGGCTACCACATGGTAGGGCCTCAGATGAAAAATCAGGCTAAAAAGGAGGGAAAAATCAAAGTTAAATTGTATAGTACAGACTATAGTGTAAAAAATCAAAAATTTAGATGACAGAGGCACATGAGTGATTAATTCACCCAAAGGCTAATTTTTGCTTGAAATGGCAAGTATTGTATACTGTTGGAAAGCCCTCAAGACAAGGAATCCAGTCATGAAGTTTGGTTCAAGAGATCTCTGACATTTGGAGAGAAGTTTCCACGGAAAGGAGAACAAAATAATTTTTAGTTAGGGAAGAAGGCATCTGGCAATTTCGGTTGTAGACCTAATTTTTCCCTCTTCTTCTTAGTCTCTATTCTTCTCATTTTAAAAAAGGATCTCTCAAGAATTTTGTAAGGAACCTCTGGCAAAAAATATTTAGGGTTTTTTCTGGTTTTATAGAGATTGGTCTGAGTTATTAAATATTTTCAAGAATGAATATGAATATACAGATCAAAGTTTCAGGCCTAAAATTTTGTTTTCTTCTGGTATGCATTCTTTAGTTTGCTGGTTTCATTTGGATAATCTAGGGTTGTTTGAATGAACATGGATTATAAGGCAATCTTGTAGATGTTATTTCTAGTTTTTCTCTTTAGGAGAGGGATTAAATATGCATGAAATACTTCTGTCAGCAAGTCTATTGTTTGTTGCTATGAATCTGATGAATTGTTTTAGTTGAATGGGAGAGGATCTATATATATGTTAGGCATGTATGGGATTCATAAAATCCAAAATGATGAGATGTATATGAGTGTTCCATTTTGAGAATTATTGTTTGATTTAGGTGACTCTGTAGCCTAGATAAGGCACTAGTATCAGATTGAAGGATTTCTTTCTATCTTTCTTAAAGATCAATACTGAAATGAATATAAGTTTTTTTCTTTTAATATTTCAGTTTATGTTGAGGTGATGAAATCCACTTGTTTTTGATACTGGTTTACTGTGGATCTCATTTAAAAGTGTGAAAGTATTCACAAAAGGTATACCCACCTGAACTTTGGATAAGTTCAAAGTGTAGAAGGTTTTCAAAACCTTGTTATATGTTACTCTAAGGTTCTTTTTTCCTTGATCTCTTCATGTGCAAACAGAGTTATTCATTTTCTTACAAGGGGATAGGAGGGAAATCATAATTTGAGACTAACAGGCCCAAGAACTAAAAAGAAAACTTGGTCCAAGAATGGATAGTCTTATTACTCGATGGGTTGAGCTATTAAAGGCAACAATTCAAGGAGAATGGTCACCGGAGCAGTAGATGCACTATCTAAATGACATGATCCAACAGACAGAAACCATTCTTTTTGATAGTAACAAATTCATGCAAAACCTGAATCTAATTTTGGTGGACATTTTTCAACTTGTACATAACCGGTTATAGGCCATGAGGTAGCATTTTGTTTGTATTCTTTTATTATTTTTGACATCCTTTGTCATTGATGTCAAAGGGGGAGTAGTATGGAGAAAAATAAATGCATAGAGGAGATCACTTGCTCAGGGGGAGCACACTTCTTTTGGATTTCATTTTTGGATTTCATTTTTAGATTTGGATAACAGTTTTGGATTTTTATCATGAGTGTTGCCATCAATGCCAAAGGGGGAGATTGTTGGCATTCTACACTTAATGAGAATGGTTGATGTTGTCATTGATGGCAACCAACCGGTAACAGGATTCTACAGGTTCACTAACAATACAAACATCATTCACCAGCACCGGCAGGCACAACAAAGGTCATTCACCAACATCTAGATTACACCAACAATGAAGTATACTGGCATCCAGGCTGACATGAGACAAGTTTTGTTTATGTGAATTATATTGTAAATGTAATTAATTATTTGTAAGTTGACATGATGTTTTATAAAGACTCATATATGTATGAGATCTAATAAGTCATTTTTGTAATAGCATGGAATAGAAGAATATTATGTAGAAGATAGAGAAAGGATTTTGTAATAAGGCAGATAGGTTATGTAAGTGAATATCATTCACTGGCAAGGTTTTTGGTTAAGGTTTCTAAAAAAGCTTAAACTGGTACTAAATCAAGCATTGCAGATGCTATGAGTAGTATATTATCTTGGATTTAATTATCCATTTTGTAGTGAGTGAGACTCTTCTATTGAGAAGTGAGCTCTAGGTTGTTGGCCTTCCTGCATGTGCAGGCCCCTATTGTAAGTAATATTTATTCATATTGGCCAGTGAGTAAATATTGTAGGTCACAAATCCCACCGAGGTTTTTCCCACACCAGCTTTCCTCACCTTGACATCTTGTGTTATGGTGTGCATTTGTGTTGTCTATGTTATTTCTCTTTGCTTCACTATTGCTTGTTTACTAGTACATTAATTTAAGTTTCGAAGTTATAAATAAGTTCAAATATTCTATTAACCAGTTAGACACTTATTCACCCCCTCTTTCAGTGTCTTTGGGACTGTCATTGCATCTAACAGTTTGGTGGCTAAAATTGAAGATAGTTGGTTGTGGCACAAAAGGTTATGTCATGTCAACTTTGATAATTTGATAAAGGGTAGCAAATCAGGTATGGTGAGAGGTATGTCCCAAATTGTTAAACTGGATAATGTGTTATGCAAAGATTGTTAGAAGGGTAAGATGACTTTGACATATTTTAAGAGTAATTTTTTTTCTTTAGAGCATTTTCTTGATTTAGTGCATACTGATCTGTGTGGTCCTATAAGGAATAGAAGTTTTTATGGTGATAGGTATTTTATTATTTTCACTGATGATTTTTCAAGGATGATGTGGGTAACTTTCTTTAAGGAGAAATATGAGGATTTCAGCAAATTCGAGATCTTTAAAGCCCTAGTTGAAAAGGAAACTGACAAGAATTTGAAGTGCTTAAGATCTAACCAGGGTGGAGAATTTACTTCTGATGAGTTTACTAGGTATTGTGAAGAAAATAGAAAAAAGAGACAGATGTCAGCACCTAGGACTCCACAACAGAATAACATTGCAGAGAGAAGAAATAGAACAATAGTGGAAGCTACTAAAACAATGTTGATACAAGGAGATGTTCCAAAAATGTTTTGGAGAGAGGAAGTTAGCACCGTTGTTTATACTTTGAATTGGGTTCTTGTGAAGAAAGGTACTGATAAAACACCTTATGAACTTTGGCATGGTAAGATTCCTACTATTAGCTACTTTAAAGTTTCTGGTAGCAGATGTTTTATTAAGAGAGATGATTTTACTGGAAAGTTTGATGCGAAGAGTGATGAAGGAATATTTCTTGGATATTATACCAAGAGTAAAGCATTTAAATGTTATAATAAAAGGAAAAAGAAAATTGTTGAGAGTGTTAATGTTAAAATTGTTGAATTTTCTGACAAAGTTGATGAGTCCAACAAATCTGAGCCTGCTGATGATAAAGAAAAACTTGTGTATATTGAACCAGAAGTGCAGAAGGAAGATGAGAAGAACAATGCAGAAATAGGAGCTCAACCAGTAAGCATTGAAGAAGATGATGAACATGAAGCAGAAAGCATTGCACTAGAAATGGTAATCCAAAGATATGTAAGGCTAAATCATTCAGAAGACTAGATTATAGGTGACAAGAATGCTAGTGTGTAGACAAGAAAAAAAAAGAGAGAATTCCTGTCTAATTTCAACTATTGAGCCAAAGAATTTTAGAGAAGCTTTGAAAGATGAAGACTGGTTGAATGCAATAAATGAAGATCTTGACCAGATTGAGAAGAACAATATATATGGTCTCTTGTTCCTAGACCAAAAGACAAAAATGTTATTGGGACAAAATGGGTATTCACAAACAAACTCAATGAGGATGGTGAAGTTGTTAGAAACAAGGTGAGGTTGGTTTGAAAAAGGTATGCACAAGAAGAAAGTGAAGAATATGGTGAAACCTTTGCACTAGTGGCAAGACTTGAAGGTGTTAGAATGTTGCTTGCCTTTGCTACTTTTAAAGGATTTAAGGTATATCAGATGGATGTTAAATCAACTTTTATAAATGGTATCATAGAAGACGAAGTATATATAGAACAAACAAATGGTTTTGCATTGAGTGAAGATGAAAATATGGTTTGCAAACTACACAAGGCACTATATGGATTGAAGTGAGCCCCCAGAGCATGATTTAAAAGATTGCATGCACATCTGATCAAGATAGGATTTCGGAGAACCAGTGAAGACTGATGGAGACAAAATGTTACTTGCTGAAGTTTTTGTTGATGATATAATATTTGGTGGAAATGATGACGTGTATGTATTTTTCAGATGAAATGAAGAAATAATTTGAGATGTCTCTTATTGGTGAGATAAAATTCTTTATTGGTTTATAGATTCAACAACTAGAGAATAGAATATTTATCTATCAGACTAAGTATGTAAAAGAAGTCTTGAAGACTTTTAGCATGGAAGATTGTAAATTGGTTGGTACTCCGATGGTGACAGGTTGTAAATTGTCAAAACAAGATGATTCACCATATGTAGATGAGAAAGAGTACAGGTCTCTGATTGGAAAGTTGCATTATGTTGTTCGCAATAGACTAGATATTGCACATGTTATTGGATTGGTTGCAAGATTTTAGAAAGATCCTAAGGAGACACACATGGTAGCAGTAAAAAGGATATTCGAGTATTTAAAAGGATCAGTTGATTATGGTCTGTGGTATCCTTATAATGATAATTTTTCTTTAAAAAATTTCACAGATGCAGACTGGGCTAGAAATGTTGATGACCGGAAAAGCACAACTGGTGGAGCTTTCTTTTTAGGAGAATATTGGTGTCCTGGATAAGAAAGAAACAATCCTGTATTTCACAATCTATTACTGAAGCAGAATATGTGGTAGGATCAATGAATGGTACTCAAGCTATATGGATGAGACATATTTTGGAAGGTTTTAAGGAAGACATGTTTGAACCAGTGACTATTCATTATGATAACACTAGTGCTATTAATATTTTTAAAAATCATGTGTTACATGCAAGAACAAAGAACATTGAGTTGAAGTATCACTTTCTAAGGGGAAGAGTACAAGAGAAGAAAGTAAAAATGGAGTATGTGTCTAGCAAAGAGCAGTTAGCAGATATATTCACTAAACCTTTACCTAAGACAACCTTTGAATATCTCAGAGGTAGATTAGGGGTTGTACCCCTGCACAAGATCAACTAAGATGCTGGTGATGCATCAATCCGGTGAATTAATTGAATATCTTTCATTTTTGGATTGATATGAAGTGGGCTACTCCTCAAGGGGAGCAACTACAATGAGATTGATGGACTTGAAAAGCACTGAGAGGGGGGGTGAATCAGTGACACCAAAAATAAAATTACTTCAAACACTAACTGGTGGATGAAATTAACAAAACTTTTAAACACAATGCATGCAATCCAAAATGATATAACAATATCCACAATAAGTAAAACATCCACCATAACACAAGTTTTTGTACATGGAAAACCCAAATAGGTAAAAACCACGGTGAGATGGAACTCACAAGTTAACTATCTGCAAAAATAGATAATTGACCGGTTAAGGTCTACAAAGTGCTCTGCTAGGAGCGAATCTTTTTAGAGATCCCAAAGCTTGATTAAAAGCTACACCCTGTAAAAGTTAGTACCCTATTAGGAGTAACCTCAATAGAGGATTTCTGAATCCAAACTAATGGATCATCTTGTTAGAGGATTTGAACAATGAAGCTTGTTAGAGCTTACTTGGTTAGGGGATTTTAATTTTTCTCTAATTGTTAGAAGACAACAAGATTTGTTTGATCTGTCTAAGTAGCACAATACTTGCTTGATCACATCCTTCTAAGCATATTCAACATTGCTTCTCAACATACTCTGCAACTTAACACTTTTTCCTTTGCACATAATGTATCACTTTCGCTCATATAAAATAATTCATTATGATGTCAACATAAAGACATTTAGATTTCATGTCGGCCTCAAGAAATCATAACACAATTTCCTAGGTGATGTGTATCTGGTCAAGTGACCATAACTCATCACAAAATACTGCCAAAACTTGTCGATGGTGATAACACATCACACAATCTACAAATACCAGTTGGAACACTTAATACCAGTTAGAGTTAAACAACTTATCCTTGATGCTTTTGAGATAGTGTCCGCTGCATCTTCATAATGATGCAGAGACATGTATAACCAAGTGGTTATCTCCATGCATATACCAGTTAGAAATAAACCTCTAGTATACCAGTTATAGTGTAGACAACTTGAAGTTACACGGGTAGGCAATATAAACATATGTGTGCATATGTGTTTCATCAATGAAAACATATGATGAGTTCGTTAGAATCCTCATCAAGACAATAGAGATAAGCAGAGATGAAGACAACAGAGGTATTTGCACCTTTGGCATTGTTGTCAAAGGGGGAGAAGAATTAGTTGAAGATTAGCTATGAGAAGAAAAAGATCAGCTATGAGAAGAAGAAATAGATAACCGACAAAAGAGGAGGATGAGCAAGTACAAAACAAATCAGTTTAGTTCATCATGATGAGGTTTTTAAGTGTTGCCATCAATACCATAGGGGAAGATTTTTGGCATATTGTCATAACTGTTGATGATATCGATGAAATGGTATAAGAACTGTTGGTGATTATATAGTTGAGATGTTGTTTGATGACTTGATGATCAGTTTGTGTTGTCATTGATGGAAACTATGGTTATATTATTTTATCATGTTATCTAAGTCGTCTTTGATTGATCGAAAAGCTATGGAATGGATTTGATAGTTAGCTGGCAAATAGGACTTTAACCAGTAAATGTGAAACTATGTTATGCTTAAGTAATTGGATCTTGAGATTGATGAAGAATTTGGTGTTGCAGTTTGGAATATGTGTTGGTAACATTGTAATGAGGTTTTGACCAGAACCACATCATGTTTTGGCTTCCGAAAGTCATGTTTGTGATTGATTGATGTATTTTCTATAGGGTTTTAGTAGGGTTTAAGAACCTGTATTCAAATCTCATAATTGGTAATGATTTTGAGTTTGACGGTGTATTACATTATGTTTGTAAGATGGTGATGGCGTGGCTTAATCTGTGTGAAGTGTTTAAATGATGTTTTGGTGTGATCAGAGATGGAATTTCTTGGGAAGCTGCGAAGTGCTTAGAAGAATGAGTTAAGGGTTTGAAATTGTATCAGATCAAGGTGTGGTGATCATTCAACGACTTTAATTGATTTGTAATTGATTGTAATGATCGATATGATGATCTGTAATAAGTTGTAATGATTTATGATGTAAATATTAGGGTTTTGTAACTGACTAAGTTGTAAAGTCTATTTAGGGTAAGTTTGTGATGATTTACTATGTCAGTGATCAAAAGAAGAGTATGTGGCTGAGCCAATGTGTGTGTCCGCAAGAGAGAAGAAGATTGGAATAAAAAAATATCTGTACAAGCAAGAGTGTTATTTTTAGATCATTTATTTGTTGTTCCCTAATAGTTGCAGCAAACTCAAAATCCCTTAACCAGATAGGTCCTGACAAGCCTAATTGTATAAATCCCTTAATCAAGTGACTCATTAGCTTGTGTTCTAAATCCTTTCACAGGGTTACTCCTAATAGAGTAAAGCTCCTAATGGGGATTAGGTAAATCCCTTAACTGAGGGACTCCTAATAGGGTTTGCTCCTAACCGAGCATATTTGTAAGCTCCTAACCAGGCTAGTCTGCTAAAAGGGTGCATTCCGAAAGAGTGCAAAAATCTCGTGGGTACCAATTCCCATCATGGTTTTTCCCATTTGGGTTTCCATGCGAAAAATCCTGGTGTTCATGTGTTTAATTGATTTCTTATGTATTGAGATGATATCTTTCTATTGTATGCATGTTGATGGACACTTAGATGAGCATTTTGGTAAATCTGATTAGTAGTATGATTTCAGTTGTTACTGGTGTTGTTTATGAGTTGTTTTAAAAAAAAAATTGGTGGTTGTTAAAGTTTTAAAGTTTATTGTTATTACTGATTCACCCTCCCTCTCAGTAATAACCAGTTCCTTGAAAATAACAGATTAAGAGATGGACACACTAGGTGCATAGAATCATAAATAGTTATGTGAAAGTTAATTGTAAATGAAAATTATGATAATGCAATGTAAGGGTTAATCTTGGCATGTGAATGATGATCATAATAGTTGAAGGTTGGTTAAGGGTAATAGGAACATTTGGACCTGGTGTATAAAATGAGCTTAAGGAAAATGGGGAAATAGATATGCATTGAAAGATAGAATCTCATATTAAATGAATGGTTAAGTAGGTTGCATATCATGAGTGTTAGGTATTTCTATGTTGCACCTATGCTTGAATAATGATTAAAATTATTTGGTATTGTTCTGGAAGAAAGTAAATGTGTATTTCTTATGTAGGTAGATTAAGTAATGGCATTGAGATATGATGTAGAGGCAAGAGGATTAATTGCAAAACTTGCAGATAAATATATGATTAGGACCCAAACCCCACACTCCTAAGGTGATTCAAGTACATCTAATGCCTCTAAGAGGCTCAAAAAATTTCCTCCACTAAGACAAGTGGATCCTCTACCCCTACACCAATTAAAAACTCCCAAACAACATGTGTCTAATTTTCATAAGACATCAAGACTCGATTTGTCAAGACAACTCAAGTATTAGCCTGAAACTAGGCCTAGGCTCCTACTAGCCCTACAAACACTATTTTAGGCGATTATCTCCCCAAATTTGCAAATCACCAAACAAGAAAATCACATATCAAGATACTCTTTCCATCCAACAATAACATGTCCAAAACTCAGGTACTATTACTTTGGACCAACAATCTCAAAAATTCACTGTCCTCTATATCTGATAGGCTAATTATGCCACATTTGTAAAGGAATTACTTTCAAAACACATCTCCACAAAGAACCCTTCTATACAGTCTTTGGTTATGATCCAAAACTGAGAATTTTCTAGGTCTTATGGATAGGGAAGGCTTCTATATTCCCTAACCCCAAAACCCTCACTAATTCACCCCTAAACCTAGGGCTTTCTCAAAAACTCATCCAAACACACTTCCAGGATCAAATAAGTTTGATTCACCATGTCCCCAAAATAATCTTACTATTTCAAACATAAAAATATCCCCTCCTTAAGGCCAATCTACTACTACTATAACTGTGGCACAAAAACCATGCATTTTTCAGTCAATCCTCCATGGTGTACACCAAACTTTCTCTTCTTCCTGTCATTAAATTGTTAGGAATGTATGATACAAGTTAGGGTTGATCCAATACATAGGAAACAAAGTCTTACATCTGCGGTTGGATCATTATGTCAAAGGAAACCAACAAAATAGTAAATAAAAGACTGCAGACTCAGGCATGTACAGTACAATGTGTGATTCCAAATTTATTGAACCTTCAACAGATTAAAAACATGTAAGGATGCACACACACCACCCTCTCTTCATTACAAAAAACAAATATCAAACTACTTTAGTGCAAAGAAAACATGAAACCACATATTTGTAGAAAAATAAATGAGTTTTATTGCTATTGAGTTGCAGTCCTTACAATTTGTACTTGCTTGTGCTCTCCTCTCATACAAATGCCTCTCAAGGTTTTAAATAGGACTCCAACAACTACCCCAACTGATACATATAGTTATGTGTCATTACAAATTCTTAAACAAGCAAATATTGTTATTTCCCACCAAAATGACACTAGCCGTTATATTCAAATATTTGAATTAAAAACTCTTATTAAACATCGTATAGTGACTTCTACCCAAAGCTAATGACTCCTAAAGGATACAAATACTTTATCAAATAGATCTAAACACTCTTAAGATCATTCCCAATCCTATAACCCTGAAATCTCATATTTGGTCCTATGGTCCTATTAGGCCCATCATGACAATTAACCAATACATTAGGATCATTACAATAAAATGACATAATTGGCTTTAAGACATCAAAATTGAGTCTATTAGACCCATACACCTCCTTGTCATGTTCCATGGTGTCCTCAAGTTTTCTTCATGTCAGGGGCTCCTACACCATACTCCCCCCCAATAAAAAATCTCTTGTCCCAAGAGAACAAAACTTTTGTATTCAGATCTTGTGACTCCAGTGATGATTGTTTGGTACATGTCTACACCTTGTTCAGCTACTCAAATGGAACTCTTAGACCTTTGCAACCTACATCAATCTCAAAACAAGGATTAGTGCTCAGAAACTTATGTTTTGGTCCCCTCATGGGACTATCTTTTGCCTGCCCTTGCTGCCTTCTTTCATCTGCTATTTGATCTGCCTTTTGGTGAACACCAATGCCACCATTACTGCCCTTCTTCTGCACTTCAATAGGACACAAAACTGATCCGACCATTACACCATCCTCCCTACTATTCCATGGTACATCTATGCTTACTAAATTGTTGTCATCAACCACCATCTATTTCTTCGCATGAGGCTTATCTCTAACTTGCAAACTCACATGCATTGGATCTCCAAAACATATGACACTTTTTTCATTTGAGTCAACAAGATTCAAAGGATTCATCAAAAATGTTTGTCCGTATCTATGCACAAGGTATCTATTAGTGTATCCATCATGCATTGTCTTTCTCCCATACTGCCAAGGTCTTCCTAGGATTAAGTGTGCACAAGTCATAGGTACCACATCACACAAACCTCTATCATGATATTCCCTAATTGAAAAATTGACATATGCTTGTTCCCTAATGAGGATATGTTGTTCTTTTCTGACCCAAGTAGCATAATAAGGACTTCTATGAGGAAATATTTGTAAATGAAGTTTATTTACCATCTCATAGGAAACCAGGTTATTATGTGAACCCGAATCTACAATCAATTTGTAAATTTTACCTTGACACAAACATTGAGTTCTGAAAATGGATACCTTATGCTCTTCTTGTTGCTGCAACTTGCCTTTGTTAAGCATGAGGAATTCTCCTTCCATCACTGGACTTGCTTTCACTGGTTCATTTTCTTCTTTCTTTTCTTCTTCTTGTGTCGGGTTGACTCTCCTACCCTGCCTTTATCTGATTGTTCCTACTTAGGACATTTAAAAGAAGGATTCCCCACTTCATTACGATTAAAGCATCTGCCTATGAAAGTGCCTCTACCTGCCCCAAATCTTCCACTTCCCCAGTATCCTTCTCTTGAATCAGAAGATGTCTCTTTTCCTTTCTCATTGCTTCATCCTTGTTCCCAATTTATTCTACCACCTCTTCCTCTTCTTCCTCTTCCACCATTCCCTTGTCTTTCCTGCTTCCTCTTCAACTTCTCTTCTTCTCTAATGGCCAACTAAAAACATTCTCCCAATGTCCTAGGCATCTGCAAACCTATTTCATCTTGAAGATTGAATCTTAACCCATTCAAGTATCTTTCTATCTTCTCTTCTTCATCCTCTAGACCCCCTTTGATACTAATCTTATGAAATTGTTCAGTATAGGACATCACATCCATGTCCTTTTTCCTCAAATTATGTCTCATCTTCTTCACATGAATTGTATAATCAGATGGTAACAACTAATCCTTAATAAAACCCTTCATTATAGCCCATGTTGTGATCTTTTCCAATCCTCTAGTCATTGTGTCATTCTGTATATCAGATCACCATGTCAAAGTTGTACCTCTCAACTTAGTTTTGGCAAACTTCACTTTCTTTTCTTCATCCATTTCCTCAAATTCAAAGTAGTTGTCTAAGGAATCTAACCAACCTAATATTTCTTGACTATCCATCCTCCCTTGGTAGATAGGTAGGTCAATGTTATTCTTACCTCCACCTGGACTACCTTTAGTAATCTCACTAATCTCTTCTCTTCAGGATCTTCTTCTCCCATTCTAGGCTCTTCATGCCTTTCCCCTTCATCGTGTGCTCCCACTTCTTCATTCATTTCCTCTCTTCTATGTTATCCCCTTTCTTTCTATAAGGCTTCAATCCTTTCTAGTAGTTGTAACCTCTCTCTCCTTTGTTGTTTGTCCTCCCTATCCTTTGCTACTTCCAACTTCCTCTTTTCCCTCTTCTCTCTTTCAAGGGCTTCTCTCAACTCCTATATCTCCCTAGCCATTTGATTTTTAGGTGCCATCTTATCAAAACCTTTCCTAAAAGATCTAATCACTGCTCTGATACCAATCTGATGTAGAGGCAAGAGGATTAATTGCAAAACTTGCAGAAAAATATATGATTAGTACCCAAACCCCACACTCCTAAGGTGATTCAAGTGCATCTAATGCCCCTAAGAGGCTCAAAACTTGTCCTCCACTAAGCCAAGTGGATCCTCTGACTCTACACCAATTACAAACTCCCAAAAAACATGTGTCTAAGGTTCATAAGACATCAAGACTCCATTTATCAGGACAACTCAAGTATTAGCTTGAAACTAGGCCTAGGCTCCTACTAGCCCTGCAAACATTGTTCTAGGCGATTATCTCCCCAAAGTTGCAAATCATTAGACAAGAAAATCACATATCAAGATATTTTTTTCATCCAACAATAACATGTCCAAAACTTAGGTACTATTACTTTGGACCAACAATATCAAAAACTTACTGTCATTTGTATCTAGTAGGCTAATTATGCCACATTTGCAAAGGAAGTACTTTCAAAACACATCTCCAGAAAGAACCCTTTTGTACAGTCTTTGGTTATGATCCAAAACCAAGGATTTTCTAAGTTGTATGGTTAGGTAAGGCTTCTATATTCCCTAACCCCAAAACCCTCACTAATTCACCCCTAAACCTAGGGCTTGCTCAAAAAATCATCAAAACACACTTCTAGAATCAAATGAAGGTTGATTCACCATGTACCCAACATACTCTTACTATTTCAAACATAAAATTATCCCCTCCTTAAGGCCTATCTACTACTGCTATAACTGTGGCACAAAAACTATGCATTTTCAGTCAATCCTCCATGGTGTACACCAAACTTTCTCTTCTTCCTATCATTAAATTGTCAAGAATGTATGATACAAGTTAGGGTTGATCCAATTCATAGGAAACAAAGTCTTACATCTATGGTTGAATCATTATGTCAAAGGAAACCAACAAAACAGTAAATAAAAGTCTGCATACTTAGGAATGTAGAGTACAATGTGTGATTCCAGGTTTATTGAACCTTTAGCAAATTAAAAACATGTAAGGATGCACAAAAAACACCCTCACTTCATTACAAAAACCAATATCAAACTAATTTAGTGCAAAGAAAACATGAAACCATATATTTGTAGGAAAATAAATGAGTTTTATTGCTATTGAGTTGCACTCCGTACAATATGTACTTGCTTGTTCCTCCTCTTGTACAAATGCCTCTCATAGTTTTAAATAGGCCTCCAACAACTTCACCAACCGATCCATATAGGCATGTGTCATTACAAATGCTTAAACAAGCAAATGTTGTTATTTCCCACCAAAATGACACTAGCCATTATATTCAAATATTTGAATTAAAAACTCTTATTAAACACCCTATATTGACTTCTACCCAAAGCTAATGACTCCTAAAGGATCAAAATACTTTATCAAATAGATCTAAACACTCTTAAGACCATTCCCAATCCTATAACCCTGAAATCCCATATTTGATCCTATGGTCCTATTAGGCCCATCAGGACAATTAACCATTACATTAGGATCATTACAATAAAATGCCATAATTGGCTTTAAGACCTCAAAACTGAGTCTATTAGACCCATACACCTCCTTGTCATTCCTCCATGGTGTCCTCCATGTTTTCTTCATGTCAGGGGCTCCTGCACCAAGATACCCTAGGGAGGTAGTAGTAATGATTTATTATATTCCGCTTGCATAGTTCATTAATAGTTTACGTGAATTATTTTATGTTTGTAACATTTAAATGTTGATGTGTGCTCACTACATTGCTGAAGTTATGTTATGTGTTATATTGATAAATAAAATAAAAAATTATTATTGTGTAGTTAGCTATATTTATATAGGGTATTTTGGTGGGCATTAAATTTGGTATCAGAGCCCATGTTGCAACGCTGGGATCTTTGGTTAAGAATGTTTCTTTCGATTTTGAGTAATATGTTATTTTGTTCTCTTGAGTTAAGTTGCTCTTAAGAATTATGTTGGAAAAAATTCAATAGAGCTTTGATGATCTTAATTTTCCATGCTTTGTGTTTCTCCCTAATCTCCCCTACAAATCATAATTGTGTGCAAATGTGTAATCGTTCTTTATGTATGCCTTGGTTGAGAGAGATGGTTATGTGATTTTGTATGATCTTTCTGTTTGCAATCCCTAATTCCTTCCTGAATGTTAAAGGTTTCTACTTGTATATATAGATGATTATGTTATAGAAAGAGGGAAGATTGTCTGTACTCTTTTAACTAATTCTATGTTTCTAGGATTAGCTTGTTATATGGATCTTACATGAATGATAGCTAGAAGTATCTTTTCTATTATCCCATTTCCTATGTAAATATAAGGAATAATAACTAGTGTAATATGGAGATGTCAAGAGTACAAATATGGGTGAACATGTCTATAAGAAAAGATTGTTTGATTATACCTTATCCAGTAATAATGATTGGGATCTCTATTTGCATTCGTAATATTAGGAAATATCATTAGTAGTTAAAATTACATATCTTAGGAAAGAATGTAGTAGATGCATAAATCTTGTCTAAGAATTTAATCATTCCTGTATAATCTTTGTGTGAGTTTATTGATTGTTGGAAATATCCTTCCTTCCTTTTTGTCTCTAAATGAGTAAAAGATTCATGTACCTAGGAGTTATCCACATTAAATAGAAAGATTGAATAGCTAATGGTGGATGTGAATTTTGCATTAATAAAAGTAGCTAGATGGAATAACTTGGCATTCAATGTAGGACTTAGGGATTGCATCCATGATTTTTATTTCATTTAGAAGAAGAAGAATTGGCTAGATAAATATCTCTTCATATAGATGCAAAAGTATTTACAGAATAGAGGGTTAAAACACCATGATATAATGAAGTAAGAGTGGTGCATTGCATGTGTAGGAAAAGATACCATTGTGTCTTAACTTGATTTGGTTAAGTTAAACTCTTAAGCATTGAGTATGAATTATGTGGTTCAAGAAATGTTTTTCTTGATCAATAGGTAGGCTAGGTGTGAATGTTATTTCCTTTATTTAAATTTTAAGAAAGTATTTTTGTTACTAGATTCTAGTAGTGTGAATTGATAATAACTTGAATGAAGATGTATTGAGTATTCTAATTAGGCAATTCCCTCTTGAAATACTGAAAGCACTTAGTTCGTGAATGTTTATGACTAAGCAATGATAGGAGATGATTTTTTAGTAGAATGATATATGTATCTATTTGATAATGTGGCAATAAGAAATTAAGTTTTTGCAATTAGAATTATGATTTATGTAATATCTACAAATGAATAACAATGTATAAGGAGATTCCTATTATGTAAAAGGAGTGGATGTAATTGGAAACTAATATTAAATGTAGCGTAATTAATGAGACTATCCTTCTTGTCCAAATATATGCTTGATTAAGTTTCTCAATGGCTTTATGAATGAAATTCTATTCATCTATGTGCTATTAGTGTGTTTAGAATGGGGTAGCCCAACGGTTTATCCCTGCTTGTCATATTCTTTCATTAAGTGATTCTATATTGTAGCTTATAGTTTTCCTTGTGTCTTGGATTGACAAGATGTCTATCGAAGATAGAAGTCATGGAAGTAATGGTCATTTTGGGACTCGAGGAAATCCTTGTTCTGGAATTGCAGATGAAGGATGCGTAGAGGAGCATATCCAATGTGAGGAAGGAGAACTAGTTGGTGATACGGATCCAAAGTTGATCAATACGCTTCAAGATCTTCTCATGAAATTGGGAGAAAGGTGGGAGGAACTTCATCGTGCTGGATCAGCAGATGGAGTTGTGAATCAGGAAAGTAGAGAGATGACAATAGTCGACCAGGATGTCGATGCAGTAGACCATACGAGAGAGATTCTTAAGACTCACCCTCTCACTTCCAATGGATCAGGTAGTAGGACTGAGGTAGAGAATTGGCTATTGGATATAGGGAAGTGTTTTTCTATGTACCTATGTAACAATAATATCAAGGCTAGATGTGTAATCATACATCTTCATGGTGTGACATACTCATGGTGGTGCTTGGAAGAGATGAGGCTACAGTTGGATGTTATGATGGTGCCTTGGGAGATGTTCATAGAGTGGTTTTGTGCATATTTCCTATTGGATTTTTGGAGGAAGAGTGAGGTACGTCCAGTCGAGGAGAGCTTGGTTTGAGTTTCTGGAGTTTCACCTAGAGTGCAACTAACGAATGATCCAGTTTTAGGAGCAGATGTGAGAGGATTACATACGTCGATGGTAGGAGTTGCTAGGAATTTTCATCCTCTAGTTAAGAAAAGACAATGCAAATATAGATCGAAGAAGAATAAGGAGCGTAGAAGGAAGAGTTCTATTTGTTCTCACGTCTCATAGTCAGCTCGAGGTATTCGATAAAACTTTATTAAGGATATCTTCCAGCGAGGTAGTGTGTCTTCAGCAAGTCAAAGTATTAGGTGGAAGTGTTGCTTCATTTCCGGTCAGCAAGGACATATTGCTATTCATTTCCCTCAGAGGTTCTCATAGGTGTTCGGTCAGAGATTAGCAGTGGTTGAACCTATATTTTTGGGAGCTACAGGTAAAATATGTGATACTTTTTTGTCATGTCATTTGTAATTGGTGTCTTTTGAATCCTTTCTTTTCCCTTATTGGTGGAGTAGTTTCAAATTTTTATGGCTAGTTAGTCATTGGTTCCAAGGTTGAGATATTGTAGAAACCAATTTAGTGGTAGTTTTACTTGCTTTTAGTTGTGATCAGAGCCATGCAATGAAAGCATTATGTGCATCTAGATTGTCGTGTCTCCATCATATGTCTCTTTTAGTCACTTGGTGACCATATTTTTCTTAATAAATTACATAATTGGATTGATATGAATTGGAGGTGGAGGACAAACAACCTTTTTGGGTGCTCATGTGCTTTATCCGGCCTTGGGATATAACCTTCAAGGGTTGCAATATGGAGCAGGAGAGGATCGAATAGGACTTAATTGAGGATTCTTTGGCTTTTGAGTGAGGATGCTGATGGTATGATGAAAGAATAAGTATCTGATAGAATACTGAGAGGGGGAGGTGAATGAGTATACCAAGAAACTAATACAAACTCCTAAACTCAAAAATAAACTTATCAACAAATAACTTAGTCAAGATAATTACTCAAAGATTACCAACATCAACCAACATCAATCGGTTTAATTGTTATGACAACTTAATAGTAAACAACTTCAATCTTGTAAACATAAAAAATACTTAATCATATGTCAACATATTCATCTCTTAATGCTTCAAGTTATCATGCCTTATCAGAATAGTTAAGTAGTTAATCAAATCAACAAATAAAATCATAACCACAAAATCATTCACCACTTGACACAAATATTTATATGTGGAAAACCCAAATAGGTAAAAATCATGGTGAGATGAGACTTACAAGGATAGCTATCTGAACTCTTGTGAAGTTCACCCTGTTAGGAGCCAAGCCTATTAAAGCTTTTACAATGTCCTATTAAGAACTAATTCTATTAGGAATCACCTGGCTGAGGGATTTACAAATATGCCTTGATGAAAAGCACAATACCCTGTTAGGAGTAACCTCAGTAGAGGGTTTGAGAATCCAAACTAATGGACCAACTTGTTAGAGCTTACTCGGTTAGGGGATTTCAATTTTTGTTGCAACTGTTAGAAAACAATAGGTTTTCTTGATCTGTCTGAATATCACTACGTCTGCTTGATGAGATCCTTCTTAAGCTTCAATCTACCATTACTCAAACTACAGATCCATCCACCAGTTAGGAAACCACACACTCAACTAGTTTCTGCCAATCTTGTCAACTTTGCCAACTCTTAACAAAACAATATCATCGACCTTAAATACAAATCAACTAGGCCGGTAACACAACAAAAACCTAATTCTCCTCATCAAGATTACAAACAAGTCAGTACAATCTTGACCATTAGAAATCATAACAAACTCTTCACATTAATTAACAAAATTTCAACCACTCCATGATCATCACTTCATTGGACTCGTAACTCATCACGTGCTATGCATTAGATGCAATCTAGTTTGATCCTTTCCAAAACAATAAACAAACACACCAAATCAATCTGAACTAATCCTCATACAATGATCACATGTGTCTCCATTATTACTGCTCAACATTAGATCTTAAACCAACAAACTTCATCGGTTAGGGCTTAACAGAAAACAACTGGTAGGGTTTAATGATTACATAACATAGAAAGGTTTAACCCTTTACACTGGTTCAAGTAACAAACTACCATATACTGGTTTACAACATCTTCCTTAAAGTTTATCATACCGGTTACAATACAATAGCAATAACAACAATAACATCAACAATATCATGAATACCATTCACTGGTTCAATTGACATCAATGACAACATATCATTAATGCAATCTATATGCAAAATGCCAACAATCTCCCCCTTTGGCATTGATGGCAATACAAATATCAACACCTCTAATTGTTGTTGTGGATTGGTGAATAGGATTCCTGGTTTACATTACCAAGTATTCACCATGCTCTGTCTATCTTTAGTCTATCGCTAGTTCACCTAATCATACACATAATTCTTCTCCTCTATCACATAATTCTTCTTCCCCTTTGACAATAATGCCAAATTAAAAGTAAAACATGTAATGTCAAATTCTCACTATGCATCAACATACTGCAACTTGATGCTCCCCTATGGAATACATCCACTTCCAAAAACATCAATCCATGTAAGATTTTGAAAGTAATTCAATGACTGATGCAATCAACATCATGTTTAACTGACCTCATGAAGATGGACAACCCCCAACTGACTTCTAAGATACTCAAAAGTGGTCTTAGGCAGAGGTTTGGTAAAGATATCTGCAAGTTGCTTCTGGGTAGAAACATGCTCTAAGATAACATCTTTACTTTGAACTTTTTCCCTCAAAAAGTGATACTTCAATTCAATGTGCTTAGTCTTTGCGTGCAAAACAAGATTCTTAGAAATATTTATTGCACTTGTATTATCATACGAAATCTTTATAGGTTTTGATCCTCATCTTAAAACCTTCCAAAATGTGTCTCATCCAAATAGCTTGTGTGCAATTCATGAAAGCTTCTACATACTCATCTTCCGCACTAGATTGTGAAGTACAACTATGCTTCTTACTACTCCATGAAACTAGCCTTCCTCCTAGAAAGAATGCTCCATTGGTAGTACTTTTTCGGTCATCAATATTTCCCAACCAATCAGCATCTGTGTATGCCTTCAAATCAAAGTTTCCTCCATGTGGATACCATAACCCATAGTCAAGTGTACTTTTCAGATATCTAAAAATTCTCTTGGTTGCTATTAGATGTGCTTCCTTTGGATTTTTCTAAAATCTAGCAACTATACCAACTGCATGGGCAATATCCGGTCAACTGTGAACAACATAGTGTAATTTTCCAATCATTGAGTTGTATTTCTTTTCATCTACAGACATATATGCATCTTCCTTGAACAATTTACAACTTGTAACCATTGGAGTTCGAACATGTTTACAGTCACTCATGCCAAAAGTCTTCAAAACTTTTTTCACATATTTAGATTGAGTAATGAAAATACCATTCTTATCTGTTATATCTGCAAGCCTATGAATTTTTTTATTTCTCGTACTAATGACATCTCAAACTCATTCTTCATTTCATCTGCAAAACTATTGCTCATGACATCATTACCTCCAAATATAATATCATCAACAAATACTTCACTGACCAGTATTTCATCTCCTTCATACTTGACATAAATGTTGTTGTCATCACTGGTTCTTGCAAAGCCTATCTTCATCAGATATGTATTAAGCCTTTCATACCATGCTCTAGGTGCCTTCTTTAATCCATACAAAGCTTTATGCAATCTGCATGCCATGTATTCCTTACCTGTCAATGCATAACCCTCAGGCTGCTCTATATAAACCTCTTCTTCCAATATCCCATTCAAAAATACAGACTTAACATCAATTTGGTATACCTTGAACTTCTTATGGGCTGCAAATGCAAGTAATGTTCTAACTCCTTCCAGTCTTGCTACTAGTGCAAAAGTTTCACCATAATCTTCTCCTTCTTCTTGCACATAACCCTTGCAAACTAATCTTGCCTTGTTGCAAACTACAACACCATCTTCATTTAACTTGTTTCTGAACATCCATTTAGTACCTATAACATTCTTGTTTACTGGTCGGGGTACCAGGGTCCAAGTGTTATTTTTCTCAATTTGATCTAATTCCTCCTCCATTGCTTTCACCCAATGATCATCACCAAATGCCTCCTTAGCACTTCTTGGTTCAATGGTGGAGATCATGCAAGAGTTCTCTCTAATTATCCTTCTAGTTAGTACTTTGACATCCTTATCCCCAATAATCTGCTCAGGATTGTGATCCAGTCTCACATAACTAGGAATAACATGATCATTCTCTTCAGGTTCAACTTCTTCAATGTCTTCTTCCTCTGAATTTATTTGTTTTGGTTGAACAAGTACATCAGGATTTTCTTTACTAATTTTTGAATTAATAGTTTTAGGTTCCAAAAGCAAAATGCAAGGATCTTCATCCTTTCTCTCTAAACCGGTTCCTTCTAAAATTTCAGGACATTCATCTACACGAACATCAACACTCTCAACAATACTCTGTGTCTGGTTGTTGAAGCATTTGTAGGCCTTACTCTTCGTGGAATAGCCAAGAAATATGCCTTCATCACTCTTACCTTCAAACTTGCTTATGTAATCACCTCTTTTAATAAAACACTTGCTACCAAAGATCTTAAAATAGCTAACATCAGGTGACCTTCCATACCAATATTCATAAGGTGTCTTGTCCTTACCTCTTTTCACTTGAACTTGGTTCATTGTGTAGACCATTGTACTTATAGCTTCTCTCCAAAATGTTTTTGCTACATTTTCTTGTATCAACATAGTTATAGCCACTTCAACCACTAACCGGTTGTTCCTCTCTTCTATACCATTCTGTCGTGGTTTCCTTAGTACAGAAAGTTGCCACTTGATACCATTATCATCACAATACTTAGTGAATTCATCAGAAGTAAATTCATCGCCTTGATCTTTCCTTAGACATTTTATCTTTTTGTCACTCTCTTTCTCAGCTAAGGCTCTAAATGCCTTGAAGCTACCAAAAGATTCATTCTTATCCTTCAATAATGTGATCCACATCATCCTTGAACAATCATCGGTGAAGATCATGAAATATCTATCACCTGAAATACTTCTAGTTCTTATTGGTCCACATATATCTGTATGAGCCAAATCTAACAAGTGCTTTGCTGAGAAGGACTTTCTCTTGAAAGTGGAAGAAGTCATCTTTCCTAACTAACATTCTTTACAAAGAGCACTAACTGATTTGTCTATCTGAGGTAGACCTCTTACTGTCTTAGACTTGCTCACTTTAACAATGTTATCAAATTTTATATGACAAAATCTCCCTTGCCAAAGCCAACTATCATCTATCTTTGCAATCAAACAATTGCTAACTTTAGGATTAAGATGAAAGAGATTACCTCTGGTCTATTTTCTAGTTGCAATCAATTCACCTTTGTTGTCAAAGATTTTGCACATACCATTTCTAAACTCCAGTGGGTATCCTTTGTCATAAGTTGTGCCACACTCGGAAGATTGTGCTTTAGGCCTTCAACCCAATAGGCATCGTCAACACTGCTCTTCCCATTAAGAGAAATAACTCCCTTACTTTTAACCATACATGGTGAGTCATTGCCAAATCTGACAACACCACCATCAAATTCCTTCAAGGAAATAAATTTGATTTGATCACCGATCATGTAATGTGAACAACCACTATCAATGATCCAATCATCAGAGTTATTTGTCTTGGACACTAGTGCCTTCGGATCTGATATCTCTTCCTTAATAGCTACAAACACAATTTCTTCACTAGCATCATCATCAGATTCTTCATCAGTAATACCACTATCAATAGCAACAAGAAAATATCTCTTGCCTTTACCCTTATATTTCTTAAATTTGTCTCTCTTGTATTCATTTTCACCATTAGGGCAATTAGCTGCTATATGACCAATTTTATTGCAAGAAAAACATTTCAACAATAGCTTACCTCTATATTTCCCAGTGCCTCTTGGCAGTTGTTTTGCCAACAATGCTTCAAGCTCCATTAAACTGTCTTCATCATCAGCATCTCTACTGGATCTAGATTCATAGCTATGGCCGATCTCTACTTCTTGTCACAGATGGGTTAGAGATAGAAGCTCTGAATGCAGATTCTGATTTTTGTACATGAGCATCATAGCCATTTAGTTCAAAAGTAGTAAGTTTTCCAATGATAGATTCAAGAGTTACCTTTATTTTGTCAATGGATTTCAGCTCTTGAATAGTTGCAACTCGGATAGCATAGATCGGTAGCAGGGTTCTCAATACCTTACTGATCACTATGGCATCTTCCACTTTCCCTCCTGCCCTCTTTATTTCACCAACTATCTCTTTTATCCTTTGACCATACTGTTGGATATTATCACCTCCAGACATTCTCATGTCATCAAACTTTCATCTTCAACTCTCCTCTTTAGCAATCTTAACATGTTTGTCATTGCTATAAATCTCTTCAAGTTTTTTCCATACTTCATATGCAGTTTCAAGACCATGAACATCTACATATTTAGCATTAGATAGGGAAATGATAATAGCCTCTAATGATTGATGATTCTCTTGTTGTTTGTTGTTCTTGATTTTGAAAACCTTTGTTCCCTCTCTTTTAAAAATGAAAGTTACTACCTCTGTGTTGCAATGGAAGAGGACAACAAAAGCTTGAAATAAAGACAACAAGACAAGGTTTCAATGAGGAAACCTCCTACATTTTAATCTTTTAAAATCTTGGGCAGGTGAACCCTTTTATGACTATTTTCTTACAAAAATAGCAAAAGGTTTATAGAGATCCAGTGTACATTCCTATAAACTTTCCTTATTGACTGGTACAAGTAAACATAAAATGGAAAGTTGATTTGACTTTTAGAGAAGGACCACAAAAATGCATTAAAAAAAAAACCAATAGGTAAACCAGTGCCTTATCCAGGCAATAAAGTCATCTACAACAGACTGCAACCTGACAAGAGAAACTCGTACACAAGTCACAAATTAGTGATCTATTAACTTTGTATATGCCTGACATATACAAAGTCCTAATCTACACCAGACTTCATTATCAAATCCACACCAAAATATTGATATCAATGACTTTGTTCAAAGTACGTTTATATTTCTTCCTTGAGAAAAAATACTTAAATCAACTTCATGTAATGCCTAACAAGTCATTCAGATAAACAATCCTTGATTACTTAAATGAAATGAACACCAGTACAATGACATAGAGACAATACAAGTCTGAGTTAAAATTCTTTGGACTGTATATTTCATTTCTCCATCAAAAGATTACAAGTACATCCTATCTGACTCAAAAATTGCTAAGAAAATGGCCTGTATTAATTTTGCCAGAGTTTAGCTACAAAATTTTGTGTCCCTTTTCTAAGTAGTCCTGGTAACCATTTATACAGATATGGATGCGACAAGCTTCAGACTTCCCTAGAAAACAAAAATTCTAAATCCTAACCATAATCCCCCTAAAAAGGTTACATTGATTACCATCGAAGCAAGAGCATAACAAATTAGTTAACCAGCTGGAGAAAAGCCAACTGACTACTCAGTATTCACCGTTCAAGTGCTAGGTGTCTTTGATTCTTCAGAATTCTGATTTCCAAAAAAAATCATTGCAAGAACGAACCGCTTCTGGTTGCCTGAGGGTTACTGCATATTGGAGCGTCGGTCGATTCTTCCTTTGCCCTGTCCCTTTCATCACATACTTAATTTCCCATTCTTGTTGCCGGAGAAATCACAAAACCACACCTATTTTCTCTGCAACTTTACACTTCAAAACAATGTCGGACGAGAAGCTGCACAGTTCTGCCATTAGTCTTTTTGAAAATTCAAATTTTGGCACCAACGGATCAGAGAAGCTTTCCTCTAAGAACTTTTCCTTTAGTTATTGATCCGCGATGACTAACAGTCAAGCTTCTCCTCATAGCGGTTTAGCAACAATCATGAGATCATACAAAACTAGCACACCCTTTAACTTACCTAAGCCACCTACTTTAGAACGGGTCCAACCATTTGGTTGCTGGTTCACAAAGGGTATTCATCGAGAACTTCACAACGGCAGTATAGTGACCACCATTGGATCATTTCTAACTTGCTTGACCTTTAACTCATCTGAGCTACTCCCTTCTATCGAGTGTCACTTCCTGATTTGTTTGCACATCCAACTGGCCACAATCTGACTTGCCACCTCATCTACCACTTCACTTAAAGTTTCCATTGGTTTGTTCGATATTATTCTTTCAGCCAAACTTCCTCCCTTGGTGAGCTCCTCACATGTCTCATCGATTCTGTAGTTTCATTGATATTTTTTATTTTATCAATGGGAATAATTCTGATTTCTTTGATGTACTTTATTATCGATGGAAATGATGCTTTCGGTGAATCCTTTTAGAGATCCATCGCGGCCAAGGTTTATTCAATAAGTCATTTTATGAGTTTGATGACATGCCACCTGACTACCATCTCATCACCATTAGACCCACCACTAGACCTTGGTTTTATACCCTCTGCTCCGCTAAATGTCACCCCCTGATTGGCTATGGAGTCCTTACCCTACCACCTTAGCACGACCTCACTAACCATCGGAATGAAGCTCCTCTTTGTCGGTGGGTTATGATGGATATTCTAACGAGTAGATTTATGTCGCAGTGTAGGGACAACCATTGATCATTGAGCTACTAACCATTCAATCTTTAAATTTCTTTCAAAACTTAACCACCATCGCTTAAACGTCTGCCTTAACTACTTGCATTAACTTTTTGTGTGGACCCGCCCCTAGTAGTTTGTCGATGGGTTGTAAGAAATAACCGTCGCACACCTTTATGTCGCGGTCTCACGACAACCATCAGATCTTCCTCCTGACCGTCCAATTTTCCTTGGACTTTCTCAACTTTTACCTTGCCTGAGCGGTTCTCTTCTCATGGCTCCCACCACCTGGTCGCTGGTCTAGGAAGGGTAATATTCGAGCAACTTTGCATATCGGATTACAAACAACCACCAAATCAACAGGAACCTACTCGATTTTTAAGGACCCGACATATACATAGGAAAAGACATAGAACTTAGGAAAATATTGTTGGTATTTTGGTATGGTTTTGTCATTGATGTCAAAACCTATCAACACTTATCAACTCTAGCACTTTGGAGAAATGGTTATGTTCACCGGCAAGCAAGTGACTTTATGCACAGTCATCAGTATCTGGTACACCGGCAGGATATATTGTTCACCGACACTTGGAATGACATGGAAAACATCTGGTTATGTCGAAGACATCATTTGGACACTTTGTCTTGGAGATTTTTTCATTGGATTATTCATGTTTGCATATTTGTTGTTGTCGGCAAATAGGTCTAGAATAAGCACCGACAGGCTTATCTAATCTAGATCAGCACGACATGCTTTGGAGATGATTTTGTTGTTATTGTAAATGCATTAAGTCAGCATGGTGAATCAGATATTGCATTGGTTATTGATTTACTTATAATTATTTTATTGTAATATCTTTTAGAGCTGACCTACTAAAATTGGTCTTAGGTTATGGAATATATGTAAGATCTTATTTGTAAGATCAATATGCGATTGGGAAAAAGAATTATAAGAAGGTATATGTGAGATTAAGCAGAGCTATACACACAGACATCATTTGAAGGTGAAGCAAGGTTTTTGTGAAGGCAATCAGAACTGCACCGGTACTGAATCTAGCATATGAAGATTCTTTTTTGAGCAGTACATTCTTATTAAATTTAACCATCCAAATGTTGTTAGTGTGACTCCTATTTGTGTTTGAGTTGTGAGCTCTAGGCGCTTGGTCTTTCTGCATGTGCAGACCCCATTTGTATACACATACTATCTGTAGTAGTATCATCTGATTGTGGGTAAGGTTTCCCACCATGATTTTTCCCCTTACAGGGTTTCCATGTACAAATATTGGTGTTATGTGCTGTGGATGTTATTGTCTTTCTGTTTCATGCATTAATCTTTACCGGTACTGTAATTAATTGATATATTGTCTACCAACATAAATTCTAATTTACCGGTATTAAGCATTAAGGTTGGTTAAGTTTTTTTTGGTTTGAATTTATTTCATAACTGACTCACCCCCCCCTCTTAGTTGTCTCCAAGACCTAACAATTGGTATCAGAGTTGATTCCTCATTTTGCAGAAGTTTAACAACTTGAGGAGATCCAATGTCTACTAACTATTTCAGGAAGGACAATCCTAAACTTGATGGAACCAACAATGGCATATAGAAGATCAGAATGGAGACACATCTAAATTGCATTGGAAAGGGACACTTGGGAAGTTACAAAGAATGGCTACATTGCTCCTACTCAAAGTCAGCCTAATGCACCTACCATAGGAAAAGATGAAGAAAATGATTGCAAGGCAAGAGAAGCACTTTGAGTGCATTATCAGATCAACAAATCATGAGATTATCATTTAGGTCTACTGCTAAAGCTATTTGGGATCATTTGGAAAGATTGAATGAAGGAGATTCCATAGTCAAAACTGCAAAACTTGAAAGCTTCTGGGTCAGGTATGAAAATTTGAAAATGGAAGATGATGAAAGGATTTCTGCTTTTATGGAAAGAGTAAATGAAATTGTTTTGGGTATTAAATATTGTGGAGGAACCTTAAGTGAAGATGAAATTGTTTCAAAAGTTTTAAGAGGATTTCCATCGGCATATAAAATGAAAGTTACTACTATAAATGAATTGAGAACAATGCATAATACATCAATAACTAGGGATACATTGATTGGAAAACTTTCAGCTTTTGAAATTGAGGAATTTGGTCCTGTTACTACTATAAAGATAGATTTAGCCTTTAAGGCATCAATATCATTTGCACCATCTTTTGACAAATATGATTGGAAAGAAGGAGAGAAAATGAAGAACTTGAAGCACTATTTGCAAGGAAAATGCCTAAAGGTCTAGTTGGAAGTAAGTATGAAGGTAAAGCACCCTTTAAATGTTTTAACTGTAATAAGATTGGTCATATGGCTTCAAGATGCCTTGATAAACATGCTAGACTAAGAGAAGAAGCTAGAAGAACATACAATCCTAACCCTAAATATCAGAGATACAAATTTAAGAAGAATAAAGATAAATCTTGTTATCTTGTTGATGAAGGAGTCACTAATAATTCTGATGAAGATCCGATGGACCATGGATGGGGTTTTGTTGCTATAACAGAAGATCAACTGACACCTACTGTTCAACTGGTAGAGTAGGCCCTGGCAACTAAAGTTGAAGTTAAGGATGAATGGATCATTGATTTAGGATGTTCACATCATATGACTGGTGATAAAGGTAAATTCTTGAACTTTCAAGAATATAATGGAGGTTTGGTAAGATTTGGAGATGATAAAGCTTGTTTGATCAAAGGAAAAGGTACTATATCTCTTGATAGTAAGCATAATACTGACAATGTCTACTATGTAGAAGGTTTAAAGAATAATCTTTTTAGTGTTGGTCAATTAGTTGAGAAAGGATTTCAGTTACAATTCAAGAATGGAAAATGCAAAATTATGAACAAAACTGGTTTGGAAATTGCAACAGGTAATCAAACTAGAGGTAATATTTTTCATTTAAATAACAGTAAAAAGACATGCTTGATTGCACACATTGATGAAAGTTGGCTATGGCATAAGAGACTTACCTAAGATTGTTAAACCTCACAATCTGGTATGTAAGGAATGTCAATTTGGAAAACAAGTTAGAGCATCTTTTAAAAGTATTCCAGAAAAATCCAATAATGCTCTTGACTTAATTCACACTGATTTATGTGGTCCAGCTAGAACTAAAAGCTTACAAGGTGATAGATATATCATGCTAATCATTGATGACTATTCTAGAATGTGTTGGGTTACTTTTCTCAGAGAAAAATCAGAAGCACTTGGGAAGTTCAAACTGTTCAAAGCAATGGTAGAAAATGAAACCAGTAAGAAAATCAAATGTCCGAGATCAGATCAAGGAGGTGAATACACATCTAAGTAATTTAATACATTCAGTGAAGTGAATACAATCAGAAGACAGTTATCAGCACCCCAAACACCACAGTAGAATGGAGTTGTAGAAAGGAAAAATAGAACTATCTTGGATGCAGCTAGAAGTATGCTATCTGAAGCAAATCTAGCACATGTATATTAGAGAGAGGCAATAAGAACAACGGTCAATACATTCAACAAAGTTCACATCAAAGGTGAAACCGGTAAGACCCCTCATGAACTATGGTTTGGTATTACTCCTACTCTTAAATATTTCAAAATATTTGGAATTAAATGCTATATTAGAAGAGATGAGTATATTGGAAAATTTGACCCTAGAAGTGATGAAGGAATATTTCTTGGTTATTCATCTCAGAGAAAAGCATATAGATGTTTTAACAAGAGATTGTAGAAAATTGTTGAGAGTACAAATGTGAAGATTGATGAACAGTTTAGAAGAACTTCAAGGTATATAGACTCTGAATCGGCAACAGAGATACTGACAAATGAACCTACATTGAATCCATCTCTATAGAATGAAGATCTAGTTACAATGGTATCATCTGAAAATTCCATTGTAATTGAGGAACAACAACAAATGAAGACACCCTGGTATGTAAGATTGAACCACTTTGAAAATCAGATAATTGGGAACAAGTATCAAGGAGTTATGACAAGAGGAAGACTAGAAAATGAAGAGGTATGTCTTATTTCTCAAATTTAACCATCACCAATTAATGAGGCATGTGAAGATAAACACTGGATTAAAGCTATGGAAGAGGAACTAGAACAAATTGAGAAGAATAACACATGGACATTAGTTCCTTAGCCTAAAGACAAAAATGTGATTGGAACAAAATGGGTATTTAGAAAAAAACTTAATGAAGATGGGAAGGTAATCGGAAATAAAGCAAGACTAGTGTGTAAAGGATATTCTTAGAAAGAAGGAATTGATTATAATGAAACCTTTGCACCGGTAGCTAGAATTAAGGCAGTTAGATTAAACTTGGATTTTGCAGCACACAAGAACTACAAAGTATATCAAATGGATATTAAATGTGCATTTTTGAATAGAGATCTTGAAGAAGAAGTTTACATTGAGCAACCTGATGGATTTTCTTTAACAGACAAGAAAGATATGGTTTGCAGGTTAAGGAAAGCTTTGTATGGGTTGAAGCAAGCTCCAAGCGCTTGGTATGCTAGATTGGATAAATATCTTTTGAAGATTGGTTTTTCTAAAGGTAATGCTAACAACAACTTATACTATAAAGTGACTAATGATGACATCTTGGTTATAGAAGTTTTTGTTGATGATATAATCTTTGGAGGAGAAGACGGATTATGTAAAGACTTTTCTATTGAAATGCAACATGAATTTGAAATGTCTATGATTGGAGAGATAAAATTCTTTTTAGGATTGCAGATTTCATAGACTGATAAAGGTATAATCTTAAGTCAATCCAAGTACTTGAAGGAGTTACTAAAGAAATTTGGGATGGAGAACTCTAAACCGGTAAGTACACCTATGACTACAAATGACAAAATATCACTAAGGGATGAATCTACACTTGTTAATCCGACTAGGTACAAGTCTATGATAGGAGGCCTACTATATTTGATACAAACAAGACTTGATATTATGAATGCAGTATGTATTGTTTCAAGATTTTAAAGTAATCCTAGAGAAAATCATGAATCAGCAGTAAAAAGGATTTTCCAGTACTTACAAGGCACTACAAATTTTGGCTTATGGTATCCTAGAGATGAAAACTTTGAATTATGTGCATACACAGATGCAAATTGGGCAGGAGATGTGGATGATAGAAAAAGAACCACCGATGGAGCATTTTTTCTTGGAAGCAGATTAATTTCTTGGTTGAGTAAGAAACAAAGTTGTACATCTTTATCAACAACAGAATCAAAATATGTTGCAGCAACAACTAACTGTACATAGGTATTATGGCTTGAACAAATGTTGAAGGACATAAAGGTGAAATGCAAGGAACCTATAACTATCTATTGTGATAACACTGTAGCAATTGATATATCTAAGAATCTGGTACTATATTATAAAACTAAACATTTTTCTATGAAATTGAACTTTCTGAAAGAGAATGTTGAAGAAAAAGAAGTAAAACTGGTTTATGTGAATACTAAAGAGCAGATTGTAGATATTTTCACTAAGCCTTTGCCTAAGGAGACTTTTGAATATCTTAGAGATCAGCTTGGGGTCATACCCCCACCGGTAGACTTACACAATTGATGTTTGTCATCAACCGGCAGAACTAATAGAGAAATCTTTTATTCCGGCTTTGATGAGGAGAGCTACTTCTCAGGAGGAGTAGTTGGCATACTGAATTGGTTGGTATTTTGTATTTGAACCTGGCTTTTGTATTGGCTTTGGCATTTGATGTCAAAGGGGGAGAGATTGATATGGAAAAACATAAGGAAAACACATGTTACTCTCAAGGGGAGAGATTGTTACTTTGGATCTGAATTTTGATTTATGGTTATGATCTCTTTTGGGAGATTATTGGTTTTTGGTTTTTGGCATTTCTGTTTTGGCAATTTGATGGTTTTTCCATCTTGTGTTGCCATCAATGCCAAAGGGGGAGATTGTTGGTATTTTGGTATGGTTTTTTCATTGATGTCAACACCTATCAACACTTATCAACTCTAGCACTTTGGAGAAATGGTTATGTTCACTGACAAGCAAGTGACTTTATGCATAGTCATTGGTATCTGGTACACCGGCAGGATATATTGTTCACCGACACTTGGAATGACATGGAAAACATCTGGTTATGTCGAAGACGTCATTTGGACACTTTGTCTTGGAGATTTTTTCATTGGATTATTCATGTTTGCATATTTGCTGTTACTGGCAAATAGGTCCAGAATAAGCACCGATAGGCTTATCTATTCCAGATCAGCATGACATGCGTTGGAGATGATTTTGTTGTTATTGTAAATACATTAAGCCGACATGTTGAATCGGATATTGCATCGGTTATTGATTTACTTATAATTATTTTATTGTAATATCTTTTAGAGCCGACCTACTAAAATTGGTCTTAGGTTATGGTATATATGTAAGATCTTATTTGTCAGATCAATATGCAATTGGGAAAAAGAATTATAAGAAGGTATATGCAAGATTAAGTAGAGCTATACACACAGACATCATTTGAAGGTGAAGCAAGGTTTTTGTGAAGGCAATCAGAACTGCACCTGTACTAAATCGAACATATGAAGATGCTATTTTGAGTAGTACATTCTTATTGGATTTAACCATCCAATTGTAGTCAGTGTGACTCCTATTTGTGTTTGAGCTGTGAGCTCTAGGCACTTGGTCTTTCTGCATGTGCAGACCCCATTTGTATACACATACTATCTATAGTAGTATCATCTAATTGTGGGTAAGGTTTCCCACTATGGTTTTTCCCCTTACAAGGTTTCCACATACAAATATTGGTATTATGTGTTGTGGATGTTATTGTCTTTCAATTTCATGCATTAATCTTTACCGGTACTGTAATTAACTGATAAACTGTCTACCGGCATAAAGTCTAATTTACCGATATTAAGCATTAATGTTGGTTAAGTTTTTTTTGGTTTAAATTTATTTGACAACTGATTCACCCCACCCCCTCTCATTTGTCTCTGGGACCTAACAAATATGCGAAATCTTTCAAAATTAAAGGAACCTGCGTAAGGCTAAAACATAAAGTGGTCCCCCTTTCAACAATGCAGTGACCCTTCCACTTAAATGGAAAAGGTAATGGGCAAATAGAAGTGACATGAATATAATGCGACACAAAGGTTTATTTTCAAATGGTTTTGAAATGTAAAATAAAACCCTAAACCCTTAGAACCATAAACTTGCAGACAAAGGTCAAATTTCTGAATTTTGAAAGACTCCAATAGCTAAAAGGAAAGATTTTCAACATATTCAAAAATAGTGATAACAATGGCTCTGACTGGGCATGGTTGGATGCAAGACCAACACAAGGATCTAGAAAAACTCTGGAACGCAGACCAACAAAACCCTAACAAAATAAAACTAAAAAAAAGTAGATCAAACAAAAGCAAACCTAAACTACTATGCATGGAAAACTCATGAGAAATATTGATTCAGAAACTGTCCATGCACTACCAATTCCTGTAACTCACCATTCAATCTTTGAAGGAAATATGAATCTTTTCCATTAACATAAAAAATGATCAAAGGGCCTATCCACATCGATTCAAATTTCTTGTGCTTACCTTTTTCTTGATCTCTTGCATTCCACTGCAACACCATATCACCAATCTGGAATTTTTTTATACTAGTCCTTTTCTCAAAAAGGTACTTTGACTGTAATTGAAGTTTCATATTCCCTTTATGGGTTGTAGTCCTTATTTCCTCTAGCTCTACTAACTGAATCATTCTTTCTTCCATGGGCTCAGACATTTCTAATTCTTCAATCTGCAAAAAATTGTAAATTGGAAGCAATTATTCACAGGTAGTCTAGCTTTCACTCCATAAACCAGCTCAAAAGGGGATGTACCAATGGCCTTTTTTATAGTCACCCTGTCAGCCCATAAAGCCAACCTGGGCTTTTGATCCTAGGACATTTTATTTTCCTCTAGGATCTTCTTGATAATATTGAGGAGACTTTTAGTACTTGATTCTGTCTGGCTATTTCCCTATGGGTGGTATGACATAATAATCCCATAATTAGCACAAAACTCTGCAAACTCCTTAGACCTAAAGCACATGAAATTGTCCATTACCATTTTAGCAGGCACACCAAACCTTGTTATTATATTATCCATCAAAAAATTGATGACCACTTTACTAGTGGCCTGTTCGGTAGGTATGGCTTCAATCCACTTGGTGAAATAATCTATAACCACCAGGATCCATCTATGACCCCTACTTTATTTTTCTATTATCTCTCCAATAAAATCATTGCCCCATTGAACAAAAGGGGCTTCAACTATAACAGAATTCAAAGGCAAAGCACCAACATACTTTAGTTTAGAAGAGAACCTTTGACAAGGATCACATTTTTTAACATACTTATGAGAATCCTTGAACAAAGTTGGCCAATAATACCCTGCTCTGATTATTGGCTGAATAGTGGCCTCTATATACCCCATTGTGCATCTCTTTCAGAACCTTCTTAGCTTGGAATTCATCTAGACAAACCAATAGCATCCCATCACTATTCCTCCAATACAGGTCTCCCTGAATAAGAACATATTTTTGTGATTTTAACTTTAGTGTTCTCTTCTGGTTGTGTGTCATACCTTCTGGACATGAGGCATTCTTCAAGAAGTATACTATATCTAAATACCATGGCGGCCTCTCAATACTAGTAACCATAACCTCTTCAACCTCAACATTATTGATGTCAATATCCTCAAAGTTTGTCTCAGTCATTAACTTGGCTAAGCCTAAACCTCTCACCAGCTTTGTGATTTTGGTCTCAAGATCAAATTCTTGTATTCTGCTTATCCATCTGCATCTCTTTCTAGTTACTTCAGACTAGGACAGGATATCTTTCACAGCTGCATGTGGTACATAGGCTACAATTTGGGCATTTACCAGATAAGGCCTAAATACTTTAACAACCTTGACTAAAGCATATGCTCGTTTTTCCATAATTTCATATTTCAGTTCAGCAGCTTACAATGAATTTTTGTATAAGTACCGTTGCTATAGTATGATATGAAGCAAAAGAAAATAGTGAAAAAGGCTTACTATAGTCAAGGGACTTAAGCATTGGGGCTTCCTAAATAGCCTGTTTAATCTTATCAAATGCTAGTGCTTCCTCATCATCCCAAACAAACTTGGCATCCTTCTTCAAAAGCTTCACAATGGGCTTAACAATTTCAACAAAATCTGCATCAAATCTCCTAACAAAGTTTACTTTACCCAGAAAAGACTGAATTCCTTTAATATTTTTTGGTTGAAGAACCCTGTTGATAGCCTCAATTCTTTCAAGGTCAATTCCGACTCCCTCCTTAGATACAATGTGCCCTAGTAACTTTCCTTTAGTTACAAAAAAGTGGCATTTCTTTGGATTTAAAGATACACCAAACTCCAAGGCCTTGAAAAATATTTTTTCCAAATGACCACAATGGTCATCTACCTTCTTTGAGAAACATGTCAGATCATCCTGGTAGACAACCATTATGATATTAATAAATTCCTTTAAGGCTACATCCATAGCCCTCTGAAAAGTTGCACCAACATTCTTCAAACAAAATGGCATTCTTAAATACACATAGGTTCCCCAGGGGGTAGTAAAAGTAGTCTTAAACTATTCAGACTCTTTCACTAATACCTGATTGTAACCAAAAAATCCATCCATCATTGACAGTAAATCACAACCAGTTACCCTTTGTAACATAGCTTCCATGTTTGGGGATGAATAATTGTCTTTAAGGGAAGCAACATTCAAGTTCCTAAAATCCACACAAAGCCTTATGTCCCCATTCTTTTTTTTTGACAGGCACTAAATTTGATACCCATGAAGAATGTCTTATAGGATTTATAATACATCCTTCTCTCAGCTTAATCAACTCTTGCTGCATCTTGGGTTTTAGGAGGGGGTTAATGGGTCTTTACTTTTGTCTAAAAGGTTTAGCATCAGGATGCGGAGGTATTTCATGTTGAAATAAGTCTTGTCTATACACCTTCAAATCCTCATAGGACCAAGCAAAACCATGTTTGTACTTCCTTAGCAAATTAAGGAGGTTAGTCTTAATATGGGGAGACAAGTTTCTCTCGATATACACTAACTTAGGCGAAGATTTTGTCCCCAATTTTACCTCGTCCAACTCCTCCAACTTTGTAGATGATGTGATCAAAAGCAAATCTAAAACAGTGGAAAAATATTTTTATATTTTTTTTAGTTTTTCTATACATTAGTAATTGGCATTTTTGAAGGTCGTCGGGGCATTTTTAACCCTTGAAAGTTTGGCTTGTCCTTTAGAACATTTTCGTAGGCATGTTCTATCAAGACTTTGCCTCCAACTCTTGGAGACCTTTCCAATGAGTTAAACGACTTATAATTTTGAGTCCCATTCAGAAAGTTATGCCTAGTTAAAGTTAGGACAAAATTTTATATAGTTTTTTGAAAATTTCATAGTTTTAGATTTTATTATGTAAATAAACACGATGTGACTATTGGGTTTTGATTCTCAAGGAGTTGTTGGTGACCCTTGGAATCCCTTGGACTGATATATATTAGATTTTTGAATTGAATAGATCACTTTTTGGCTTATTGGAACAGGTACACTTCATAGAGCATGACATACTCAGGCATCGCAGCTTCTCTTTCACCATGGTTTGGATCATTTGATATATCATAACGCCCTTGTTTCTAGGCTTGGGGAAAAATCCTACACCTAGCTGGGGGCAAACTCTTGATCATTTTGAGCTTAATCAAACAAGTAGAATAACAATTAGACAACTCTTATCAAGCGAAAACTGAAACACATCCAACATTGAACACGAGATCAAACTATCAACTATCAAGCTATCACAAAATCAATCTAAGCACATCACACACTTTTCGGTGGATGATATATTTTTGGATAATGATTGTAACATGATTGTTCAACTTTTCTATATTGCTTTTCGCTATCATGATTTCTGAGTGACTCAAGATGTCTTTGACTAGAGGAACAAGGAAGGAACATGATATTTTTCTTGTCTGTTGTCTGAAAATTAATCATTAATATGTGCAAATTTGTCTCGAAACATGATCATTGGAGTATCATTGAAGACATTTCCGATTTGCGTATTGAAATGTTTAATATTGCCTATTTGACACAATCAACACTCAGGTCATCTCGGTTCAATTATACCTCGATGCTTTTGCTAACTTGCCATATCAAAATCCAGGAAAGAAGTGCTCAGGTCATCATGGTTTAATTATACCATTGATGTTTGCACTCACTTCCCACATTTCAAAAGCTCAATGATGACAAAAACGCAAAATAATCCAGTGACTGATCTGGTCATTCCATTGCATTTTAGCTTGCATTTCATTCTTGTATGGGATCCCACATGCTCCTTTTATCCAAGGCTAAATCGATCATAGGAATAATCAAAGTATCATCACAAGTGTATACACAATCAGAATAATGACTCATATATCTTCAGATATTGTAGACCTAGCCCAAATCTTATGCTATCTCTCTCAACAGAATCAACAATCAGCATATCCAAAAATTTCTGCAACTTGATATCAACAAACTCTCAGTTCTTTATCTAATCAACCTTATCAAATCAAATCAATCAATCAAACCTAATCAATTCTATCATGTCTTATACATGATGTATCCTTCCTGAAACTAGATGATCTGATTCTGATTCATGTCTTATACATGATGTATCCTTCTTGAAACCAGATGTTCTAATCATGTCTTATACAGGATGAATCCTTCCTGAAACCAGACGCTTTGATCATTGTTGTCTTATATAGGATGAATCCTTCCTGAAACCAGACTGAATCTAGATCTTATCAATCTAATCAATCAAGATTTATCAATCTTACCAATCTAAGCAATCAAGGTAATAGAAGAACTCACATTTTCATCAAAACATAGTTGCAGAAATCAAATCAAATCTATTGGGATATCAATTTTGCAAAAACTCCAAAGATCAATTATCTCAATTGATCTCCCAAGGGGGCATCATCATACCAAAATTTATCAATCAAGAGCTGGGGCATCCTATCAAATCAATATCATCATCAAAATGAGATTATTCTTTGAATCAAGGCATCATCACACCTCACTTCAAAGAGGGGCAAAATGTATACACCTAAAAATGGTCCGAAGATAATTAATTAAGTAAACAATTATTTAATTAATCCCCCTTCCCAATTTAATTGAATTCATCAACAATTTGATTAAATCTCCCTTTCATCTACTTATTAATAAATCTAAGGATTTATTTAATAGGTTCATTCCAATAATCCCCTAATTAATTAAAACAAATCAAATTCATGAGTTGTTGAGATTAATTAGCCTTTCCTTATTATTTGAATTTTAAAATTCAAATTCTTCTAACTTCTACCACTCCTAAACCTAACCATTCCTAAACCTAACCCATTCTACCTACCCACATGTTCCCTTTCATCCAGCCTCTTCTAGAAGCTTTATGACACTTGTCACTAAGTCTTCCCTTTCATCCAACCTCTTCTAGAAGCCTCTTGACACTTGTCACCATAGAGATGATAGATGTTCCCTTTAGTCCAACCCCTTTACCAACCTCCTCCAATTTAACCATTGATATCTTCAAATCAATCTTGACCATTGATTCCTGCCACTTCACCCCTAGCCTTGGGAAATCCTATAAATAGACCTAATTTTGGAGCACAAAGGGTCCCAACTTCATCTCATCTTATGCATTGTTACTATAGGCATCCAACTTCTAGTTTCTCATTTCAAGCATTGTTATCATGCTCAAATTTTAGCTTAATTGCATCTTCATTCTAGCCTATTTTATAGAATAATCAAGAAATCATTTAGCTTAATCATGCTATCATTGCTAGATCATGCATTTTCATCATTTAAATCCTCCATTTAAGTGTAGTCAAGTCACTGGAGTTTGCATACCAATATCTGAGAGCAAAATTCATACTTGCATTTACTAGGAGGTGATAGATCGCTTAGCTATGGTTTTGTCTTTCTTTGATTTAATTCACTAACCATTTCTTGTAATGATTTATTGGGTGCATTGTGTTTATAGGTATAGGTACACTTCACAAAGCATGACACTAATATATTTCATGCCTTAGCAGCAAAGCTTGGCATCAAAGATTGTGAGAAGCACCGAGTTTTGAAATATCAGAGTGGACTCCATAGGTATATCCAAACAGAAATGGAATTCATGAACATAGAGACTTTACCTAGTGCATATATATTTGCTACCAAAATTGAGGAGAAACTCAAACAGAAAGGAAGGAGGGATAATTTCACAAACAACAGATGGAAGGGTGAAGGTGGTAAAACTACATGGAAACAAACCTCTAAGGAACCCTCTCCCAATTTACCAACAAAAAGAACATGGAGTATGAAGAAGACACAAGAGAACAGTATGTGGTGTGAATTCCATAAGAGTCCCTCTCATAACACAAAATATTGCAGAACCATAAAAAGCTTAATGATGGAGATGCATGAGGACAAGGCAGAATCTAAGGTGGTAGAAACTTGCACATAAGAAAGTCATGAATAGGTCACTAAGGCTGATCCATATGCCATGGTAGCTACTACAAAGATATTACCTTGGGAGGATGAGGAGAGATTGTTCCATTTATAGATGTGGGTCAGAGGTAAAACCCTACACTTTATCATTGATAGCGGAAGTCAAAAGAACCAAATATCATCAGAGACTGAATCTGAAAACAACCACCCTATTCAATGGGATGGGCAAGTCAAGGGAGAGATATCCAAGTGCACCAGCAGTGTCGCCTTTCATACTTCTTAAAACCTTTCAAAGATGAGGTAATCTGTGATGTGGCTCCTTTAGATGTTTGTGATATTCTATTGGGACAACCATATATGTACCAGTGACATGGTGTTTATGAGTCCAGGCCTTGTAGCGTGACAATCAGATTAGGTGAGCAGAAATACCGACTACCAGAGGTAAGCATACACTACCTTTTTTATTAGTGCCAATAAATGTAAGAGGTTGGTTGCCAAAATGGGAACATTCATATTATTGATGATTCATTCTGAAGAAGAAAGGAAATCGGTCTATAATTCCCCTGCCATCACAAACACCGCAATATTGCAGAAAAGATCAATGGATCAAATTTTGATGAAATATGAAAAATCTATTTAAGTTACCAACTGGGGTACCTACACACTACCAAGTGAGACACACTATTGATTTGATACTAGGAACTCCATTACCTAATGAACCAGTCTACCATAGGTTAGTATTAGAGAATAATGAGATTAAGAGGCAAATACAAGAATTGATTGAGAAGGGACATATTCGTCCAAGTGCATCACCCTGTGGCAGCCCCATTGTTCTAGAAAAGAAAAAGGATGGAACCTGGAGACTTTGTATTGACTATAGGGCCTTGAATAAAATCTCAGTCAAAAATAGGTATCCACTTCCTCGGATAGATGACCTCTTGGACCATCTTAGAGGGGCCCGATTCTTCACCGAAATTGATTTGAAATCAGGGTACCAATTGAATCGGCCGATGTGTCGAAGACAACATTCAAATCTAAAGAGGAATTGTTTGAATGGATAGTGATGCCTTTCGATCTAACAAATGCTCCAGCAACATTCATGAGAATGATGAATGATATACTTAGACCATTCACTGATTCCTTTGTGATGGTATATCTTGATGGCATACTCATCTTCAACAAAAAATGGGAGGAACATTTGCAACATGTGGAAAATTTTCTCTCAACCTTACAAGATCATGGGATTTATGAAAACAAAGAAAAGTGGTCCTTTGGTATGTAGAGTATCAGATACTTAGGATATGTTATTGACAATGAGGGTTTCCATGTTGATCTAGAGAAGATACAAGTGATTAAGGATTGGCCATCTCCTAGAAATCTCATAGAGTTACAAAGTTTCCTCAGGTTGGCAAACTTTTATCACAGATTTGTGTTGGGATTTTCCCATTTGTCTTGGCCTTTAAATCAGTCCTTGAGAGGGGGGACACAAGAAAAGTTTAAATGGACAAGTGCTCAATAAGAAGCATTTGAGGGGCTAAAATGAAGGTTATGTTCTACACCAGTTTTATCTCTTCCTGGCCTGCAACAATCATTTGAAATACAAAAAGATGCCTCAAAATATGCTCTAGGGGAAATCCTCATGCAGCATGGTCATCCAGTTGCATATCACAATCAGACTTTTTTTGATACAATGCATCGGTATGCCACTTACGACAAGGACCTGTATGCTATTGTTCAAGCATGTAAGTAGTGGAAACATTACATTTTGGGTAAGGAGACTGTCATCCACACAAATCGCAAACCTCCTCAACTTTTGCAAACATAAGGGAAGTTGCAGAATGATTGACATCAACGATGGTCAACATATCTTCAACAATTTGACCTCAATATTCACCACAAGAAGGGAAGCATGAACAAAGTAGCAGACTGTTTGAGCAGGCCTCCAATTGCAGCCATAAGTATGGTTTTGAACTCATGTGGTCATCAAACTAGAGCCTGGGCTTCCTTGTATGAGAACGATGTTAAATTTGTAGATGTTTACAATTTACAATCAATTGGTGAAGGGATATCAAGTGAATGACTTCTATTTGCAGGATGGAATGCTTTATCACCTTGGCCAAATCTGTGTGCCCAATGTAGAACGCAAAAGGTTGATATAGGAAGCTCACTATAGTAAGGTTGCTAGTCATTTTGGTATAGGTAAGACTACTTCTATACTTCAGAGGTATTTCTATTGGCCAAAATTATGAAATGATGTTATTTCATATATTCAAGCTTGTACTGCATGTTCTATTGCTAAGCCCACCAATCGTAAACTTGGGCTGTATTCACAACTTCTTGTTCCTAAAAAACCTTGGCACTCAATTTTGATGGACTTTATGTCTGGTCTTCCTACCACCAAAAGAGGCCATGATTGTGTGTATGTTGTGGTAGATAGGTTCTCAAAAATGGCAGTAATAGTGGCATGTAAAAAAATAATTTCTGCAGAGGACATTGCAAAGCTCTTTTTTGAATACATTTGGGTTCATTTTGGTCTGCAGAATACCATTATCTTGGATAGGGACAACATGTTTCTTAGTAAGTTTTTGTCTACACTATGGGTAAAGATGGACACAAAATTAACAAAGTCTACTGCTTTCTACCCTCAAACAGATGGCCAAACAGAGGTAGTGAATCGGATGATCATACACATCCTATGAATGTACCACTCAAAACATCCCCGCACATGGGATGAATGTCTTCCATATGTTCAACATAGCTACAATAGGGCAATTCACAATTCAAATAGCCACAACCCATTTGAGGTTTGTCTTGGTTATCATCCACTTGCACCCATGGATGTTGCCATACCACTTATTCAACCTGATCTGGTTCCACGTGTTGGTAAGGAGGAAGATAAGGCAACCTAGTTCATTGATAGAATTCATCATCTGCAACAACAAGTTCATGAATGTTGGAGTACATAAATAAGAAATATAAGGAGAGACATGATGAGCATCGTACTCATAATTTTCTTCGATGTACTTTATTGTCGATGGAAATGATGCCTTCGGTAAATCCTTTTAGAGATCCATCGCGGCCAAGGTTTGTTTGATAAGTCATTTTATGAGTTTGATGACATGCCACTTGACTACCATCTCATCACCACCGGACCCACCACTGGACCTTGGTTTTATACCCTCTACTCTGCTACATGTCACCCCCTGATTGGCTCCAGAGTCCCTGTCCTACCACCTTATCACAACCTCACCAACTACCAGAATGAAGTTGTTCTTTGTCACTAGGTCGCGATGGATATTCTAATGAGAAACTTTATGTCACGGTGTAGCACCAACCATTGATCATTGAGCTTCTAACTATTTGATCTTTAAATTTCTTTCAGAACTTAGCCGCCACCGCTTAACCGTCTGCCTTAACTGCTTGCATTAACTTTTTGTCTAGGCCCACCACTAGTGGTTTGTCATTGGGTCACAAGAAATAATCATCGCGCACCTTTATGTCATGATCTCATGCCAACCATCAGATCTTCCTCCTGACCATCCAATTTTCCTTGGACTTGCTCAACTTTTACCTTGCCTGAGCGGTTCTCTTCTCACAGGCCCCACCACTTGGTCGCTGGTCCGCGAAGGGTAATATTCTGACAACTTTGCATAGTGGATCAATGACAACCATTAGATCAATAGGAGCCTACTTGGCTTTTAAGGACCCAACACATACATAGGAAAAGACATAGTACTCAGGAAAATATGCAAAATATTTCAAAATTAAAGGAACCCGCCTAAGCCTAAAACATAAAGTGGTTCCCCTTTCAACCATGCAGTGACCCTTCCACTTAAGTGGAAAAAGTAATGGGAAAATAGAAGTGACATGAATATAATGCGACACAAAGGTTTATTTTCAAATGGTTTTGAAATGTAAAATAAAACCCTAAATCCTTAGAACCATAAACTTGCAGACAAAGGTCAAATTTTTGAATTTTGATAGACTCCAACAACTAAAAGGCAAGATTTTCAACATATTTAAAAATAGTAATAACACTATTCTTTCTTTTGATCATCAGTCCGAGTTCTAGTAGGTGCAGTATACTTACTTTCTACATGATCCCAATACTGACTACCAAGACTCTTAATGTAAACTTCATTCTGTCACTCAATATCCTATAGTTATCTTTGTTGAACTTCAGACCTTCTTTCTTCATCATGATCTATAAGATCTTTTCCTCAAGTTGTTAGGCTTTAGGTTAAAGAGGACCTGAGACACTCTGATACCAATTGATGGTATGATGAAATAATAAGTATTTGGTAGAATACTGAGAGGGGGGGTGAATCAGTATACTGAGAAATTGATACAAACTCCCAAACTCAAAAATAAAATTATCAACAAATAACTCAGTCAAGATAATATTGTTGATATTTTGGATATGTTGATATGGTTTTGTCATTGATGTCAACACTTGTCAACACTTTTCAACACTTGTTAACACTTGTCAACACTTATCAGCACTTAGAGATCTTTGGTTTTGTCCACCGGCATGTCAGTGACTTATGCACAATCACCGATATTTTGTTTGTCGACAGGTTATATTGTTCACCGGCACTTGGAATGACTTGGAGACTACCTGGTTATGTCAAAGACATTATTTGATCACTTGGTTTTGGCATTTGGGTTATTGATCTAATTGGGTTTTCATATTTGTTGTTACCGGCAAATAGGTCCATGTTATGCACCAGCAAGCATTTGTATTCCAGATCAGCACAACACGTTATAGAGATGATTTATTATTATTGTAAATGCATTGAGATGACATGATGCATCGCATATTGATTTATTTGTAATTGATTTTATTGTAATATTCTTTGTAAGCTGACCTACTCATTTTGTCTTAGGCTTCGGTATATATGTAAGATGCCATTTGTGAGATTGTAATGGGAATGTAAGTGCGAATAAGGTATATGCAAAAATAAGCAGAGCTATACACGCAGACATCATTTGAAGATTGAAGGAAGGTTTGAAGAAGGCATATCAGAGATAAACCGGTACTGAATCTAGCATATGAAGATGCTATTTTGAGTAGTACATTATCATTGGCTCTAACCATTCAATTGTAGTCAGTATGACTCCCATTTTGTGTTTGAGCAGTGAGCTCTAGGTAGTTGGCCTTTCTACATGTGCAGACTCCATATTGTACACACATACTATTTGTAGTAGTATCATTTGATTGTGGGTAAGGCTTCCCACCATGGTTTTTCCCCTTACAGGGTTTCCATGTACAAATATTTGTGTTATGTGTTGTGGATGTTATTGTCTTTTTGTTTCATGCATTAATCTTTACCGGTATTACAATTAACTGATAAAACTGTCTACCAGCATAGAGTTTGGTTTACCGGCATTAAGCATTAAGCTTTGGTTAAGTTAATTTTGGTTTAAATTTATTGGACAATAGATTCACCCCTCTCCTCTCAGTTTTCTCTAGGACCTAACAATTGGTATCAAAGCCTAGTCCTCTTTTTGCAAAAATTTAATAGCTTGAGGAGATCCAATGTCTTCTAACTATTTTAGGAAGGACAATCCTAAACTTGATGGAACTAACTATGGCATATGGAAGGTCAGGATGGAGACACATTTGAATTTCATTGGAAAGGACATATGGGATGTTACAAATAATGGTTATAATGCTCCTACTCAGGGTCAACCTAATCCACCAAACTTGGCTAAAGATGAGGAAAATGATTACAAAGCAAGAGAAGCACTTTTGAGTGCATTATCAGATCAGAAAATCATGAGATTATCATATAGATCCACTACTAAAGCTATTTGGGACAAATTGGAAACATTAAATGAAGGTGATACTATAGTCAAAATTGCAAAAATTGAATGCTTCTGGGTCAGGTATGAAAATCTGAAAATGGAAGAAGATGAAAGAATTTCTGCTTTGATGGAAAGAGTAAATGAAATTGTTTTGGGTATACAATGTTGTGGAGGAACCTTAAGTGAAGATGAGATTGTTTCTAAAGTTTTGAGAGCTTTTCCACCGACATATAAAATAAAAGTTACTGCTATAAATGAATTGAGAACAATGCCTAATGCATCAGTATCTAGAGATACTTTGGTTGGAAAACTTTCAGCTTTTGAACTTGAGGAATTTGGTCTTGTTACTACTATTAAGACAGATTTAGCTTTTAAGGCATCATCATCATCTATAGCATCATCATCATCATCTAAGAAATCTAATTGGAAAGCCTTTTATGCAAGAGAACTTGAAGAAACCAGAAAGGAGAATGAAGAACTGGAAGAGCTTGAAGCACTATTTGCAAGGAAAATGCCTAAAGGTCTAGTTGGAAGTAAGTATGAAGGTAAAGCACCCTTTAAATGTTTCAACTAAAATGAAATTGGTCATATGGCTTCTAGGTGTCTTGATAGACATGCAAGATTAAGAGAAGAAGCTAAAAGAACATGTAAGCCTAACCCTGATTATCAGAGATACAAGTTTAAGAAGAATAGAGAAAAATCTTGTTATTATACTGATGAAGGAGTCACTGATGATTCTGATGAGGATCCGACAGACAATGGATGGGATTTTATTGCTATAATAGAAGATCAACCAACACCTACTATTCAATCGGTAGAGCAAGCCCTGGTGGCTAAAATTGAAGATGAGGATGAATGGATTATTGATTCTGGATGTTCACATCACATGACTGGTGATAAGAGTAAATTCTTAACCTTTTAGGAAAACAATGGAGGTGTAGTGAGATTTGGAGATGATAAAGCTTGTTTGATCAAAGGAAAAGGAACTATATCTTTTGATGGTAAGCACAATACTAATAATGTTTACTATGTTGAAGGTTTTAAGCATAATCTTTTGAGTGTTGGTCAATTAGTTGAGAAAGGATTTAAGTTACAATTCAAGAATGGTAAATGCAAAATCTTAAACAGAACTGGTTTAGAAATTGCAACCGGCAATCAAACTAGAGGTAATATCTTTCATTTGAATAAAAATGAGAAAGCATGTTTGACTGCACATATTGATGAAAGTTGGTTATGGCATAAGAGACTTTGTCATGTAAATTTTGATTGCATTGTAAAAATCAGTACAACTAAGGCAGTAAGAGATTTACCTAAGATTGTTAAACCTCACAATTCGGTATGTAAGGAATGTCAATTTGGAAAGCAAGTTAGAGAAAATTTCAAGAGTATTCTAGAGAAATCTACGAATGTTCTTGATTTAATTCATATTGATTTATGTGGTCCAACAAGAACTTGAAGTATACAAGGAGATAGGTATTTTATGCTAATCATTGATGACTATTCTAGAATGTGTTGGGTTACTTTTCTGAGGGAGAAATTTGAAGCATTTGGGAAATTCAAACTATTCAAGGTGATGGTAGAGAAAGAAACCAGTAAGAAAATCAAATGTTTGAGATCAGATCAAGGAGGTGAATTCACATCTAAGGAATTTAATACATTCTGTGAAGTGAATGGGATCAGAAGACAATTATCAGCACCCTAGACACCCCAGTAGAATGGAGTTGTGGAAAGGAAAAACAAAACTATTTTGGATGCAGCTAGAAGCATGATATCAAAAGCAAACCTACCTCATATATATTGGGGAGAAGCAGTGAATACAACAGTTTATATATTCAACGGAGTTCACATCACAAGTGAAACCGGTAAGACCCCTCATGAACTATGGTTTGGTAATACTCCTACTCTTAAATATTTCAGAATATTTGGAAGTAAATGCTATATTAGAAGAGATGAGTATATTAGAAAATTTGATCCTAGAAGTGATGAAGGAATATTTCTTGGTTTTTTATCTAAGAGAAAGGCATATAGATGTTTTAACAAGAGATTGTAGAAAATTGTTGAAAGTGCAAATGTGAAGATTGATGAATAGTTTAGAGGAAACTCAAGGTACGTAGACTCTGAATCGGCAATAGAGATAATCACAAATGAACTTACTATGAGTCCATCGATATAGAATGTTGATCCAGTTACAACAGCATCATTTGAGGATTCAACAGTCACTGAAGAACAACATCAAGTAAAAACACCCCAGTATGTAAGATTGAATCACTTTGAAGATCAGATAATTGGAAATAAATATCAAGGAGTTATGACTAGAGGAAGATTGGAAAATGAAGAGGTATGTATTATTTCTCAAATTGAACCTACAACTATTAATGAGGCATGTGAAGATAAATATTGGATTAAAGCTATGGAAGATGAATTGGAACAAATTGAAAGGAATAACACTTGGTTATTAGTTCCCCGACCTAAAGACAAAAATGTAATTGGAACTAAATGGGTTTTCAAAAATAAACTTAATGAAGATGGCAAGGTAGTTAGAAACAAAGCAAGATTAGTGTGTAAGGGATATTCATAGAAAGAAGGAATTGATTATAATGAAGCCTTTGCACCAGTAGCTAGAATTGAGACAGTCAGACTATTATTGGCTTTTGCAACTCACAAGAACTATAAAGTATATCAAATGGATGTTAAATGTGCATTTTTGAATGGAGATCTTGAAGAAGAAGTTTAAATTGAACAACCTGATGGATTTTCTTTGACAGATTACAAAGATATGGTTTGTAGGTTAAGGAAAGCTTTATATGGACTAAAACAAGCTCCTAGAGCTTGGTATGCTAGATTAGACAAATATCTTTTGAATCTTGGATACACTGAAGGTAATGCAGACAACAATATATACTACAAAGTGACTAATGATGACATCTTGGTTATTGAAGTTTTTGTTGATGATATAATCTTTGGAGGAGAAGATGGATTGTGTAAAGACTTTTCTAATAAAATGCAACAAGAATTTGAAATGTCTATGATTGGGGAAATACAATTCTTTTTAGGATTGCAGATTTCATAGATTGATAAAGGTATATTCTTATGTCAATCCAAGTACTTGAAGGAATTACTAAAGAAATTTGGCATGGAAAACTCTAGACCGATAAGCACACCTATGACTACAACTAATAAACTAGCTTTGAAGGATGACTCAACACCTGTTAATCTGACTAGATACAAGTCTATGATAGGAGGTTTACTATATTTGACACAAACAAGACCTAATATTATGAATGCAATATGTATTGTCTCAAGGTTTCAGAGTAATCCTAAAGAAAATCATGAATCAACAGTAAAGAGGATTTTCTGGTACCTACAAGGCACTACAAATCTTGGTTTATGGTATCCTAGAGATGAAAATTTTGATTTATGTGCATACATAGATGCTAAATAGGCAGGAGATGTATATGACAGAAAAAGAACCCCTGACAGAGCATTTTTTCTTGGTTGCAGATTAATTTCTTGGTTGAGCAAGAAACAGAGTTGTACATCATTAGCAACAACAGAATCAAAATATGTTGCAGCAACAACTAATTGTACACAGGTATTATTGATTAAACAAATGTTGAAGGACATAAAGGTAAAATGCAAGGAACCTATAGCTATTTACTTTGATAATATGGCAACAATTGATATATCAAAGAATCTGGTATTTCACTCAAAAACAAAACATGTTTCTATCAAATTCAATTTTCTAAAAGAGAATGTTGAAGCAAAAGATGTGAAATTGGTTTATGTGAATAATAAAGAATAGATTGCAGATATTTTTACTAATCTTTTTCCTAAGGAGGCTTTTGAATATCTCAGAGAGAAGCTTGGAGTTCTACCCCCACCAGTAGAGACTTAGATAGTTGACGTTTGTCATCAACTGACAAAATTAACGGAGAAATATTTTATTTCGGCTTTGATGAGGAGAGCTACTTCTCAAGGGGAGTAGTTGGTATTTTGTAATGAGTTGGTATTTTGTATTTGAAACTAGTTTTTGTATTGCTTTGGCATTTGATGTCAAAGGGGGAGAGATATTATGGAAAAACACATTATCTTTTGGGAAAAATTATTCCGAGGGGGAGAGACATTATGTATTTTGATTTCTGGTTAGTGATCTCTTTGGGAGATTGTGTTAGGTCCCAAAGACAACTGAGAGGGAAGGGTGAATTAATTGTCAAATTCAAACCAAAAATAGCTTAACCAACTTTAATGCTTAATACCAGTAAACCAATCTTTTGTGTCAGTAGACAGTTTTATCAGTTAATTGCAATACCGGTAAAGATTAATGCATGAAATAGAAAGACAATAACATCCACAACACATAGCACCAATATTTGTACATGGAAACCTTGTAAGGGGAAAAACCACGGTGGGAAACCTTACCCACAATTAGATGATACTACTGCAGATAGTATGTGTATACAAATGGGGTCTGTACATGCAGAAAGGCCAAGCGCCTAGAGCTCACTACTCAATCACAAATAGGTGTCACACTGACTACAATTGGATGGTTAAATCCAATAAGGATGTACTGCACAAAATAGCATCTTACTATGTTAAATTCAGTACCAATGTAGTTCAGATTGTCTTCACAAAAACCCTTCTTCAACCTTCAAATGATGTCTGCGTATATAGCTCTTCTTATTCTCGCATATACTAAATTTTTTCTTCCTTCGTATATCACACTTGATCTTACAAATAAGATCTTACATTTATATCATAGCCTAAGACCAATTTTAGTAGGTCGGCTCAAAAGGATATTACAATTAAATTAATTTACAAATAAAACAATGTCTGATGCAATAACCGATTCAACATGTCAGCTTGATGCATTTACAACAATAATAAAACATCTCCAAAGCATGTCATGCTGATCTGGAATAGATAAGTCTGTCGGTGTATAACCTGGACCTATTTGCTGGTAAAAGTAAATATGCAAATACGAATATGCCAATGAAAAAATCTACAAGACAAAGTGTCCAAATGATGTCTTCGACATAACTAGGTGTTTTCCATATCATTCTAAGTGTCAGTGAACATTATATCCTATCGGTGTACCAGATACCAGTGACTATGCATAAGTCACTTGCTTGCAGGCGAATAGTTCCAATTCTTCAAAGTGCCAGAGTTGATAAGTGATAGTAAGTTTTGACATCAATTACAAATCCATACCAAAATACCAACAAATTGTTGGTTTTTAGTTTTTGGCATTTCTGTTTTGGCACTTTGATGGTTTTTCCATCTTGTGTTGCCATCAATACCAAAGGGGGAGATTGTTGGTATTTTGGATATGTTGATATGGTTTTTTCATTGATGTCAACACTTGTCAACACTTTTTAACACTTGTCAACACTTATCAGCACTTGGAGATCTTTGGTTTTGTCCACCGACATGTCAGTGACTTATGCACTGTCATCGATATTTTGTTCACCGGCGGGTTATATTGTTCACCAACACTTGGAATGACTTGGAGACTACCTAGTTATGTCAGAGACATTATTCAATCACTTGGTTTGGTGTTTTGGTTATTGATCTAATTGGGTTTGCATATTTGTTGTTACCGATAAATAGGTCCATGTTATGCACCAGCAAGCATATCTATTCCAGATCAACACGACACATTATGGAGATGATTTATTATTATTGTAAATGCATTGAGCTGACATGATGCATCACATATTGATTTATTTGTAAATGATATTATTGTAATATTCTTTGTAAGCCGACCTACTCATTTGGTCTTAGGTTTCGGTATATATGGAAGATCTCATTTGTGAGATTGTAATGGGAATGTAAGTAAGTACAAATAAGGTATATGCAAAAATAAGTAGAGCTATACACGCAAACATCATTTGAAGATTGAAGGAAGGTTTGAAGAAGGCATATTAGAGCTAAACTAGTACTGAATCCATCATATGAAGATTCTATTTTGAGCAGTACATTATCATTGGATTTAACCATCCAACTGTAGTCAGTGTGACTCTCATTTTGTGTTTGAGCAGTGAGCTCTAGGCAGCTAGCCTTTTTGCATGTGCAGACTCCATATTGTACACGCATACTATCTGTAATAGTATCATTTGATTGTGGGTAAGGCTTCCCACTGTGGTTTTTCCCCTTATAGGCTTTCCATGTACAAATATTTATGTTATGTGTTGTGGATGTTATTGTCTTTCTGTTTCATGCATTAATCTTTACTGGTACTACAATTAACTGATAAAACTATCTACCGACATAGAGTTTGGTTTACCAGCATTAAGCATTAAGTTTTGGTTAAGTTAATTTTGGTTTGAATTTATTGGACAACTGATTCACCCCCCCCCCTCTTAGTTGTCTCCAGGACCTAACAAATATCTCAAATATTACCAACATCAAGCAACATCAACCGGTTTGACTGTTATGATAACTTAATAGTAAACAAATTTAATCTTGTAAACATAAAAAATTCTTAATCATATGTCAACATATTCATCTCTTAATGCTTCTAGTTATCATGCCTTATCATAATGGTTAAGTAGTTAATCAAATCAACAAATAAGATCATAACCACAAAAGCATTTACCACTTGACACAAATATTTATATGTGGAAAACCCAAATAGGTAAAAACCATGGTCATATGAGACTCACAAGGATAGCTATCTAAAATCTTCTGAGGTTCACCCTATTAGGAGCCAAGCTTGTTAAAGCTTTTACAATAAGTCTTGTTAAGAACTGATTCTGTTAGGAATCACCCGGTTAAGGGATTTACAAATATGCCTTGATGAAAAGCACAATACCGTATTAAGAGTAACCTCGGTAGAGGGTTTGAGAACCCAAACTAATCAACCTACTTGTTAGAGGATTTAGAAAGTAACCAAGCTTGTTAGAGCTTACCTGGTTAGGGGATTTCAATTTCTGTTGTAATTATTAGAAAACAACAAGGTTTTCTTGATCTGTTTGAATAGCACTACATCTACTTGACCAAATCCTTCTTAAGCTTCAATCTGCCATTACTCAAACTACATATCCATCCACTAGTTAGGAAACCACACACTCAACCAGTTTCTGCCAACCTTGTCAACTTTGCCAACTCTTAACAAAACAATATCATCGACCTTAAATACAAATCAACTAGGCTGGTAACACAACAAAAAGATAATTCTCATTATCGAGATTACAAACAAGTTGGTACAATCTTGATCGTTAGAAATCACAACAATCTCTTCACATTAATCAAGAAAATTCCAACTGCTCCATGATCACCGCTTCATTGGACTTGTAACTCATCACACGCTATGCATTAGATGCAATCCACTTTTCTCCTTTCCAAGACAATAAACAAATGTGCCAAATCAATCTAAACTAATCCTCATACAATGATCACACATGTCTCCATCATTACTGCTCAACATTAGATCTTAAAGCAACAAACTTGATCGGTTAGGGTTTAACATAAAACAACTGGTAGGGTTTACCAGTTACATAACATAGAAAGGTTTAACCCTTTACACCAGTTCAACTAACAAACTACCATATACTGGTTTACAACACCTTCCTTAAAGTTTATCATACCAGTTACAAGACAATAGCAATAACAATAATAACATCAACAATATCATGAATACCATTCATTGATTCAATTGACATCAATGACAACATATCATTAATGCAATCTATATGCAAAATGGCAACAATCCAAAAATGCCAACAGATGTGACTTGAGAGAGAGCGAGTTACCCCATTTGTTTCAGGCTTCCAGGAGTAAGGCTAGGGCAAGGGGGAGGATGTAGTTTCCCTGAATTTATCTTTTGATCTATACGTCGATAACACTTATTTAGACATATTGATGATACTTTGATGTTTTCTTATGACTCTATTCATATCATAGATGCTATTTTATGATGTTTTAGATTATGATCGTGACTCTATTTACATTGCAGATACTCAGTATGATGTTAGGAATTATTGGATAATATAATACTCTGATGACTTATGGGGATGCATGCTATTTTGATGGTTTATATGGATGATGGTACTATCATTATTGATCATGTGATTTAATGAGTATAAGTGTTGATGGAGTTTATATGTGTTCATATGCTTGATGGATTTTACATGCCTTACTATATTGATGAATTAAACTAACCATGCACTTGATGACATTTTTGATGTACTGACCATATTTAATGATTATCTATGATGAGTTGATCTTATGGTGTGTTTGATTGTTGTATGATTATGTTTGGGATAGAGATGATGTCACATCACTCATTGCGAGTAGGATGTAGCAGTGCGATTCTTTAACCCTTATTTGCTATATTATATATATGCATATGTTGTCTCATTGCCTTGTGGATGTAGGATTTGCAAGTACCAAACATCGACTCCACCTGGCTCCACAGGTCTGAGCATGTCTTTAAATCCCAATGGCATGTGGTTTGGAGTTGACACAAGTTCCCCTCACATACTCTAGGTCTAAGTTGTTCAATGTGAGCCGTCAACATCTTGGCGTAAGTCGCCATATGAGTTAGTAAGCTTGGTTTCTTCTATGTTGTGAGTATGTTAGTATTGGTTGGTTTATTATATTATGTGAGATGATGTGTTTTTTAATGTTGAGACTAATTATTTGATTGTCAATGTGAGATTAAATAGATAATAATGTTTAATTTAATTATTTTGATCAATAGCAATTTGATTATTTGATTATCTAATGTTTAATTTAATTTATTGGATTTTTGGCCTTTTGGGTATTTAATTACTTCATACTCAATGTTTATTTATTTTAATGATGATTTAATATTTATTTAATATTTATTGTTTAGCTTATGTTGTGGTTGTTAGGATTCCCACAGATACTAAGAGGGGGGGGTGAATCAGTATCTAACTGGTATATTGAATTTCTTAACTTAAAACTGTTAGTATTTTGGTATGGTTTTGTCATTGATGTCAACACCTACTAAAACACTAGCAGTCTAGAGATCCAGCAGCATTCACCGGCAAGCAAGTAACTATTGCACAGTTACTAGTATATGGTTCACCAGCAGGATATAATGATCATCGACACTTGGAATGATATGGAAGACACTTGGTAATGTCGAAGACATCATGTGGACACATTGTTTTGAAGAATTAATAATTGGTATATTTATATTTGCATATTTGCTTTTACCGGCAAATAGGTCCAGGGTTACCTAGGGTTACACCGGCAGGTTTATCTTTTCTAGATCAGCATGGCACACTATGGAGATGATTTATTATTGTTGTAAATTCATTAAGCTGACATGTTTAATCAGTTATTGCATCGGATATCATATTGTTTGTAAAATTCTTTTATTGTAAAATCTTGTAGAGCTGACCTACTAAAATTGGTCTTAGGTTATGGTATAAATGTAAGATCTTATTTGTAAGATTGAATGTGGAATGTGAAAAAGAAATGTGAGAAGGTATATGCAAGATTAAGTAGAGCTATACACAAAGACATCATTTGAAGGTGAAGCTAGGTTTTTATAGAAGCATATCAACATTACACCGGTACCGAATCCAGCATATGAAGATGCTATTTTGTGTAGTACATTCTTATTGGATTTAACCATCCAACTGTAGTCAGTGTGGCTCCCATTCTGTGATTGAGCAGTGAGCTCTAGGCTGTTGGCCTTTCTACATGTGCAAACCCCATTTATGTACACTTACTATCTGCAGTAGTATCATCTAATTGTGGGTAAGGTTTCCCACCATGGTTTTTCCCCTTACAGGGTTTCCATGTACAAACATTGGTGTTATGTGTTGTGGATGACTTTATGTTTATGTTTCATGCATTAATCTTTATCGATATAGCAATTAAATGTTAACACTATCTACCGACATACTTAACTAGTTTACCAGTATTAAGCATTAAGTTGGTTAAGTTGTTTTTGGTTTGAATTTATTTGACAACTGATTCACCCCCCCCTCTTAGTTGTCTCTGGGACCTAACAATTGGTATCAGATCTTATTCCTCTTTTGCAGAAGTTTAACAACTTGAGGAGATCCAATGACTACTAATTATTTTAGGAAGGATAGTCCTAAACTTGATGGAACCAACTATGGGATATGGAAGATCAAAATGGAGACACATCTGAATTGCATTGGTAAAGACATCTAGGAAGTTACAAAGAATCGTTATACTACTATTGTAGCTGGTCAGACCGCTCCAACTATCTTAGCCAAAGATGAGGAGAATGATTGCAAAGCAAAAGAAGAACTTTTGATTGCATTATCAGATCAACAAATCATGGGATTATCAGATAGGTCTACTACTAAAGCTATTTGGGATCATTTGGAAACACTGAATGAAGGAGATTCCACAGTCAAGATTGCAAAACTTGAAAGCTTCCAAGTCAGGTATGAACATCTGAAAATGGAAGAAGATGAAAGGATTTCTGCTTTTATGGAAAGGGTAAATGAAATTGTTTTGGGTATTAAATGTTGTGGAGGAACCTTGAGTGAGGATGAAATTGTTTCAAAAATTTTAAAAGGTTTGCCACCAGCATATAAAATGAAGGTTACTGCTATAAATGAGTTGAGAACAATGCCTAATACATTAGTAACTAGGGATACATTGATTGGAAAACTTTCAGCCTTTGAAATTGAGGAATTTGGTCCTGTTGCTACTATAAAGACAGATTTGGCCTTTAAAGCATCAACATCATCTGCTCCATCATTTGACAAATCAGATTGGAAAGCCTTTTATTTAAGAGAACTTGAAGAAACTAGGAAGGAGAATGAAGAGCTTGAAGAACTTGAAGCACTATTTGCAAAGAAAATGCCAAAAGGTACAATTGGAAGTAAGTATGAAGGTAAAGCACCTTTTAAATGTTTTAACTGCAATAAGATTTGTCGTATGGCTTCGAGATGCCCTGATAGACATGCTAGACTAAGAGAAGAAGCTAGAAGAACATACAAGCCTAATCTTGAATATCAGAGATACAGATTTAAGAAGAACAAAGACAAATCTTGTTACATTGCTGATGAAGGTGTAACTGATGATTCTGATGAGGATCCAATAGACAATGGATGAGTTTTTGTTGCTATAATAGAAGATCAACTGACACCTACTGCTCAATTGGTAGAACAAGCCCTAGCAGCTAAAGTTGAAGTAAAGGATGAATGGATCATTGACTCAAGATGCTCACATCATATGACAAGAGATAAAGGTAAAGTCTTGAACGCTCAAGAATATAATGGAGGTTTAGCAAGATTTGGAGATGACAAAGCCTGTTCAATCAAAGGTAAGGGTACAATATCTCTTGATGGTAAGCATAACACTGATAATGTTTACTATGTTGAAGGATTAAAGCATAATATTTTAAGTGTTGGTCAATTGGTTGAGAAAGGATTTCAGTTACAATTTAAAAATGGAAAATGCAAAATCATGAATAGAACTGGTTTAGAAATTGCAATCGGTAATCAGACTAGAGGTAATATCTTTCATTTGAATAATAGTGAAAAGGCATGCTTGATTGCACATATAGATGAAAGTTGGTTATGGCATAAGAGACTATGTCATGTAAACTTTGATTTCATGGTAAAAATCATTACTTCTAAGGCAGTTAGAGATCTACCTAAAATTGTGAAACCTCAGAATACAATATGTAAAGAATGTCAATTTGGAAAACAAGTTAGAGCTAGTTGCAAAAGTATTCCAGAAAAATCCAATAATGCTCTTGATTTGATTCACATTGATTTATGTGGTCCAGCTAGAACTAAAAGCTTACAAGGTGATAGATATTTCATGCTAATTATTGATGATTATTCTAGAATGTGTTGGGTTACTTTTCTCAGAGAAAAATTAGAAGCACTTGGAAAGTTCAAACTGTTCAAATCAAATGTTTAAGATCAGTTCAAGGAGGAGAATTCACATCTAAGGACTTTAATACATTCTATGAAGTGAATGGAATTAGAAGACAGCTATCAGCACCTTGAACACCACAACAGAATGGAGTTGTTGAAAGGAAAAACAGAACTATCTTGGATGCAGTAAGAAGTATGTTATCTGAAGCAAATTTACCACATGTGTATTGGAGAGAAGCAGTCAGCACAACAGTTTATACATTCAACAAAGTTCACATCAAAGGTGAAACCGGTAAGACCCCTCATGAACTATGGTTTGGTAATACTCCTACTCTTAAGTATTTTAGAATTTTTGGAAGTAAATGTTATATTAGAAGAAATGAGTATATTGACAAATTTGATCCTAGAAGTGATGAAGGAATATTTCTTGGTTATTCATCTAAGAGCAAGGCATATAGATGTTTTAATAAGAGATTGCACAAAATTGTTGAGAGTACAAATGTAAAGATTGATGAACAATTCAGAGGAACTTCAAGGTATATAGACTCTGAACCGGCAATAGAAATTGTGACAAATGAACCTACACTAAATCCACCGGTACAGAATGAAAATCTAGTTACCCCAATACCATCAGATGATTCCACAGTGATTGAAGAACAACAACAAACTAAGACACCTTGGTATATAGAATTGAATCATTCTGAAGATCAGATAATTGGAAACAAATTTAAAGGAGTTATGACAAGAGGAAGATTGGCAAATGAAGAGTTATGTCTTATTTCTCAAATGGAACCATCATCTGTTAATGAGGCATGTGAAGATAAATTTTGGATTAAAGCTATGGAAGAAGAATTAGAACAAATTGAGAAAAATAATACTTGGACATTAGTTCTCGGACCTAAAGATAAAAATGTAATTGGAACCAAATGGGTATTTAGAAACAAACTTAATGAAGATGGTAAGGTTGTCAAAAATAAAACAAGACTAGTGTGTAAGGGATATTCTCAGAAAGAAGGAGTTGATTACAATGAAACCTTTGCACCGGTAGCTAGAATTGAGGCAATCAGATTATTCTTGGCTTTTGTAGCTCACAAGAACTACAAAGTTTATCAAATGGATATTAAATATGCATTCTTGAATGGAGATCTTAAAGAGGAAGTCTATATTGAACAACCTGATGGATTTTCTTTGACAGATGACAATAATATGGTTTGCAGGTTAAGAAAAGCTCTGTCTGGATTGAAACAAGCCCCAAGAGCTTCGTATGCAAGATTGGATAAGTATCTTTTAAAGATTGGTTTTACTAAAGGAAATGCAGACAACAATTTATATTACAAAATAACTAATGATGATATCTTAATTATAGAAGTATTCATTGATGATATAATCTTTGGAGGAGAAGATGAACTATGTAAAGAATTTTCTATTAAAATGCAGCAAGAATTTGAAATTTTTTATGATTGGAGAAATAAAATTCTGTTTAGGATTGCAGATTTCACAGACTGACAAAGGTATATTTTTGAGTCAATCCAAGTACTTGAAAGAGTTACTAAAGAAATTTGGGATGGAGAACTCTAAATCGGTAAGCACACCTATGACTACAAATGACAAATTATCTCAAAGGGATGAATCTACACCTATTAATCCAACTAGATACAAATCTATGATAGGAGGTTTACTATATTTGACACAAACCAGACTTGATATTATGAATACAATATGTATTGTTTCTAGATTTCAAAGTAATTCTAGAGAAAATCATGAATAAGTAGTAAAAAGGATTTTCCAGTACTTACAAGGCACTGCAAATATTGGATTATGGTATCCTAAAGATGAAAATTTTGATCTATGTGCATACACAGATGCAAATTGGGCAAGAGATGTGGATGATAGAAAAAGCACCACCGGTGAAGAATTATTTCTTGGAAAGAGATTAGTTTCTTGGTAGAAACAAAGTTGTACATCTTTATCAACAGCAGAATCAGAATATGTTGCAGCAACAACTAATTGTACACAAGTACTATGGCTTAAACAAATGTTGAAAGACATAAAGGTAAAATGCAAGGAACCTATTACTAGATATTGTGATAACACTACAACAATTGATATATCTAAGAATCCAGTATTACATTCTCAAACAAAACATGTTTCTATCAAACTGAATTTTCTAAGGGAAAAAGTTGAAGAAAAAGAGATAAAACTGGTTTATGTGAATACTAAAGAACAACTTGTTGATATTTTCACAAAACCTTTGCCTAAGGATATTTTTGAATATCTCGGAGATCAGCTTGGATTCATACCACCATCGATAGAGACTTAGACAGTTGATGATTGTCATCAACCGGCAGAATTAACAGACAGATCTTTTACTCTGGTCTTTGATGAGGAAGCTACTTCTCAGGGAGAGTAGTTGGTATATTGAATTGATTGGTATTTTATATATAAACTTGGTATTATTATAACTTTGGCATTTTATGTCAAAGGGGGAGAGATATGTATGGAAAAACACATTATCTTTAATGAGAGATTGGTATTGAAAAACTTTTGGATAACACATGTTGCTCCCAGGGGGAGAGATTGTTGGTTTTTGGTATTTGGCGTTTTTGTTTTGGCACTTTGATGGTTTTTCCATCTTGTGTTGCCATCAATGCCAAAGGGGGAGATTGTTGGTATTTTGGTATGGTTTTGTCATTGATGTCAACACCTACTAAAACACTAGCACTCTAGAGATCTAGCAACATTCATCGACAAGCAGATAACTATTGCACAGTTACTGGTATATGGTTCACCGGCAGGATATAATGATCACCGACACTTGGAATGATATGGAAGACACTTGGTAATGTTGAAGACATCATGTGGTTACTTTATTTTGAAGAATTAATCATTGGTATATTCATATTTGCATATTTGCTTTTACCAGCAAATAGGTCCAGGGTTACCTAGGGTTACACCGGCAGGTTTATCTTTTCTAGATCAGCATGTCATGCTATGGAGATGATTTATTATTGTTGTAAATGCATTAAGATGACATGTTTAATTGGTTATTGCATCAAATATCATATTGTTTGTAAAATGTTTTTATTGTAAAATCTTGTAGAGCCGACCTACTAAAATTGGTCTTAGGTTATGGTATAAATGTAAGATCTTATTTGTAAGATCAAATGTGGAATGAGAAAAAGAAATGTGAGAAGGCATATGCGATATTAAGCAGAGCTATACACGAAGACATCATTTGAAGGTGAAGCTAGGTTTTTATAGAAGCATATTAGCATTACACCGGTACTGAATCCAGCATATGAAGATGCTATTTTGTGCAGTACATTCTTATTGAATTTAACCATCCAACTGTAGTCAGTGTGACTCCCATTCTGTGATTGAGCAGTGAGCTCTAGGCTATTGGCCTTTCTGCATGTGCAGACCCCATTTATGTACACTTACTATTTGCAGTAGTATCATCTGATTGTGGGTAAGGTTTCCCACCGTGGTTTTTCCCCTTATAGGGTTTCCACATACAAACATTGGTGTTATGTGTTGTGGATGACTTTATGTTTATGTTTCATGCATTAATCTTTACCAGTATAGTAATTAACTATTAACACTATCTACCAGCATACTTAACTGGTTTACTGGCATTAAGCATTAAGTTGGTTAAGTTGTTTTTGGTTTGAATTTATTTGACAACTGATTCACCCCCCCCTCTCAGTTGTCTCCAAGACCTAACAAAAACATGTAGAACATATTATAACAGTGTATCAGTATGCAAGAAATAATGCAATAAACATAATTAAAAGCATCCACATGAAAAACACACCATAACACAATGTTTTAATGAGGAAACCCGGTGTGGGAAAAACCTCGGTGGGATTTGTGACCCACAATATTCACTTACTGGCCAATAAGAGAATATTACTTACAAGAGGGGCCTACACATGTGGGAAGGCCAAGTTCCTAGAGCTCACTGCTCAATGGGAAGTCTCACTGACTTACAATGATGGATTATATGAATCCAGTATCTTGTACTGGTTCAGAATAGCATCCATAATGCTAGATCCAGTACTGGTTTCTGCTCTGCTTCTTACATAAACCCTTAACCTATAATTCACTTCAGAGGTCTGCCTTATTTCACCTAAATATTTTCCTCTCTCTTATTACAAATTTTCTATAATGATCTCTCATATATGTGAGTCATTTTACAATGATGCCAAGTCGGCTTACAAAGATTTTACAATAATAAACAAAATATAATATAACAAAAATCCTATCGACCTCTGTGCCAGTATGCTTCCTTTCTCTGTAGGTGCCAATGGTCTGAGTGCTGGTGTAGAGTCCGATCTTGCAAGTGCCGCTGTAATGCCTTGCCAGTGCCATAGGATTGTAAGATTGCCATCAATGACAAAATCTTCAATCACCTACAATTTCTCATTGGAGTGTGCATATGCCAACAATCTCCCCCTTTGGCATTGATGGCAACACTCGTGAGAAAATTCAAAACTGTATCCAAAACTTTTAATCCAAAAATGTTTCCAAAAATATGTTACCAAAAATATAAGAGCTTCCCCTGAGTAGATAAGTCTTTTGCCGGTTATTTACTCATACTACTACTCCCCCTTTGGCATCAATGACAAAGGTTGTCAAGATGTCGGTAGAGTTGTAGTCTCAACCTTGTAACTGGGTGGTTACAATTTGAAAAACATCTCCCAAAATCAAGTTTATACTTTCCATAAACTTCTTGTTGTCCTTTATTGTTGTCCCTGTTCTTTGAACTGTATCAGTGAGGTGTTGCATATGCTCTGCTGGTGTTCTCTATCCCTGTACTAGTGCCTTAGATATTTCCTTCCATAATGATGCTAGATAGTCCAATCTTGGACTCAGTCTTAGTCTCAAATTCTTTGCCCTATTTACTATTCTCTCCTTTTCTCTTTCTAACTTAAGTAACTCTTCCTCAAAACTTGTTATCCTTTGTTCAAAAACTAATAATGTATCAAGTGAGTTAACAAAATTGTCTGCAAGTTTATTGATTTCATCCTGTACCTTGCTCATTTTGTTATCTATGTCTACTGTCAAAAAGTTTGTCTTTTACTTTGATGCTCGAAGGTCCACCAACCTTTCCTTTTCCTTTGTCCTTCTCCTTTTGGTATACCTTTATTGGTTTGGGGTTCCTGTACTCTTCCTATTTTTCTTTCTCAACAAGGAATATGTCCCATGCATTTTCTATTTCCTCTATTACTTCATTCACTCTTCCAACCATTAATACAATATGCTGGTGTGTAGTAGAGAATACTGACCAATTGGCTTCTGCAATTAAGTCATCTATCTCCTTAGGTGAGTTGACTGGGTAAATAGCAAGTAACTTTTCAATTTTGATTTTCTTATCAAGCTCTACAATAGCTTGTCTTCTTGCTTCCAATATTTTGAACAATTCATCTGGTAGTTCATCTATCACTTCCATTAAGAACTTCTTATAGACGTCCATGTGTAAAATGACACTATTTTCAACTTGTTCTTTTTCATCTGCTGACAGTGTATCATAGACCTTTCCTAAGTTCTTGAGTTTCCCTTCCTCTATGATTTCATTTAGCAATTTGTCAAGAGGGGCCATGTTTTGTTTAGTATTCTTCTTCTTTGGTGTCAATGTTTTCTTTGGTGTTGTCTTTCTAACCGGAGACCTCACTGCCTGTTGTTTTGGTCTAGTCCTTCTAGGCGAGGGTGTGGATGTCGGTGAAGGATCCCTTTTCCTTATAACTCTTTTGAAAGTTGCAGGCATGTCATTCTTCAAAGAAGTAGCTACCGATGATAGGTGAGTCTCAGGCTGTAGAGTTCCTAACTCATCCTCAGTGATACCGGTTTGTTTTAGTACATCTTCTTTAATAGCCTTAGCCTATCTAGAACCTCTTCTCACAACTGCTTCAACCTTTTTCACTCTCTTCTTAGATTGAATTTGACTTTCTATGGTCTCAGCACTACCAAATACTTCTTCGATTGGTTCATTTGGTGCTTCCAAAATTTCTTTAGCATAAGTCTCAATGATATGATCATCGGTCTCATAACCCATCTCTATTACCCAAATTGTTCTTGGGATGATTGCTTCCATCCAGATCTCATCCTTTTTTATCACAAAACATATTTCATCCTTGTATTTGTTGACAATCTTCTATGACAGTCTAATCCTTTTCTTCATCCTAACCTTTAGTGCCTAAAAATAGTCATGAATATTATTTTCTTTGTTTTCACCCATGTTGTTGAATAGGTATGTTAACTATTTTCGTACCGGTATATCAAATCCAAGGTTCTTATTGCCTATACCAGGAACCTGTTTGGTTATGTGTAGCATCAAGCATATAAGTAGATTTCCAAATCTAAAAGTTCCTTTCTTATCCTTCTTGATTTTGCCTAAGTTATCAATCAACTCATCTTTTAACCATTCACATACATCAATTTTTACATTGTCTTTAACCATGTCATAAGCACTCTTAATGCATAAACTGGAAACTAAGTTAAGTCTATTTGTATGAGTTTCTTTGTATCCTAAGATCATGCTAACAAATCTCACATTTATATTGGTCACATCATTAACCCTCAGAGACCTTCTATCGGATGTTGCACCAGTTAAGTTCATTACTAGGTCATTGGAGACCTTCTTAGTCTTGTCTGGTCTGTTACCGGTGGAAGGTACCCTGTTACTACTTTCACAGCTTCCTTTGTAATTTTGTGAACTGAATCAAGCCAAAATAATGAGCCATGTACCCTACTTAAAACTATCCTAATCACTTCCTTGGGAAATTCAGGAATGTAGAGGATTTTAGTGAATCCTAGGGTTTCAACAACTTTATGTTCAGGCTTTACATTTCCGGAATTGTCACATATAATAGTCTTATACATGTTTTTAATTTCTTCATCTCCTAATTCTTCTATGTTGCAATGAATGTATATTCTGGGATCTTCTGCAAAAGCAACTCCTTTTTGGAATTTGGGAAAAAGCACCTACATTGTCATCTTTCTTAGCTACCTCGGGAACTAGCTGAAATATGAGCCTAGGGCATTTTATAACCTTGACTACTGTAGGGTTTGCTATGAATTCAGGTGCAGAGGAGGATGCCATGATGATAAATACCTTTTTCTACCTTTGGATGGATTGATTGCTGAAGTGCTTTGCCTCTTTGCTCAAAATGCCTTAGCTCTGCAAATTCTACGCTCTTCGAATGTTTGAAATCTCAGTGAAATGAAATGGAGCCAAAACCACAAATTTATAATGTTTATTTGCCATCTACCACATTTAATGTATGCCAGTTAAGTAGTCACTTAACATTGTCTGCCGGTATTGAAGTAATTTCCAACTACTCACCATTAACCGAGGGAATTATAGCATATGTCTCATTTGATTGCCAAACCCTCAAGAAAATTTTCTTTAATTTGATGAAGAGCTTCCTGCCAGTGGAGTATTACTCTGTCCTGCCGGTGAAGCACTACTCTGTCCTGCCAGTGGAGTGTTGATTGGTTCTACCGGTGGAGGAGTATTCCCAACAATATTTAGGTCTGACTTTCTAATCCATTGTTTTGAGAATTCTTGCTTAACCTCTTCAACTTTTTCTTTTCCTTTCAAACTAGAACTTTTGTTGTCTGTCGCTGATCCTTTACTTCTATAGAATTTTCCAATATGCCCAATTTTGTTACATCATAGCAAGTCACATTATTCTTCTGAATAGCTTTCCCATAACCTATGCCAGTATGTGTTCTACATTGATTAGATAGGTGTCCAAATCTCCCACAAACATAACATCTCACATTCATTCTACAATTTTTCAGAGTTGTGACCAACTTTGTTGCATTTTGAACATTGACTAGTGGGTGTGTTGATATTCTGATAATTTCTAGATCTACATTGATTTGCTCTATGACCATACTTGTTACAGTTAAAGAATTTTCCATTAAATTTATAAGCAGTAGGTTGTCTTACCGGTTTGCTATGATCTTGTGTGTTTGCAGTACCAGAGCTTTCACCAACTTCAAAGCCAATTCCAGAAGTGTCACCTTTAGGTTTTTCATTCTTCAGCAAGTTACCAAGTTCTTCTGAGCTTTTCTTGAATTTCTCTTTGTGTTGATTTGCAGTATCTAGTTCTCTTTCTAAGAATTCTTTCTACCTCATCAGTTCATTTGAGTCATTGTGAGTGTGCATCAGATCTGTCTTCAACAAATCATTTTCATAGCTAAGTCTTGTGTTTTCATTTGCAACATCACTTAGTCTTCTGGTCAAATCTTCTTCATTCTTCTTTCTATCTTTAATTTCTTTACAAAATCTCATAGTCATATCCTGCATCTCATTCTTTGTTGTCATGTTCTCTTGTTTCAACTTGTTTATCATATCATTAAGAGTTTCTTTTTCATCATTCTCATTTTGCATCTTTTCACAAAGTTCTCTTCTCTTGTTTCTTGAAATAGTAAGATTTTCTTGAAGTGCCTGAATGATATCATGGGCTGCCTTTAGATCATCTTCTAGTTTGATGTTTTTCAATTTCTCTACATCATAGTCTAAGAGAGCTGCTTCTAGTTGCTTCATCAGATTTTCCATCTCTACCAGTGTCAAGATCTTCCTCAAGTTGTTAGGCTTCTGAAAATAGAGGACCAAGCTCTAATACCAATTGTTAGGATTCCCACAGATACTGAGAGGGGGGTGAATCAGTATCTAACCGGTATATTGAATTTCTTAACTTAAAACATGTAGAACATATTATAACAGTGTACCAGTATGCAATAAATAATGCAATAAATAGAATTAAAAGCATCCACATGAGAAACACACCATAACACAATGTTTTAATGAGGAAACTCAGTGTGGGAAAAACCTCAGTGGGATTTGTGACCCACAATATTCAATTACTGGCCAATAAGAGAATATTACTTACAAGAGGGGCCTGCACATGTAGGAAGGCCAAGTGCCTAGAGCTCACTGCTCAATGGGAAGTCTCACTGACTTACAATGATGGATTATATAAGTCCAGTATCTTGTACTGCTTCAGAATAGCATCTATAATGCCAGATCTAGTACCGGTTTCTACTTTGCTTCTTACATAAACCCTTAACCTATAATTTGCTTCATAGGTTTGCCTTATTTCACCTAAATATTTTCCTCTCTCTTACTTACAAATGTTCTATAATGATCTTTCATCTATGTGAGTTATTTTACAATGATGCCAAGTCGGCTTACAAAGATTTTACAATAATAAACAAAATATAATATAACAAAAATCATGTCGGCCTCTGTGCCGGTATGCTTCCTTTCTCTGTCTGTGCTGGTGGTCTAAGTGCCAATGTAGAGTCTAATCTTGCAAGTGCTGGTGTGATGCCTTGTCGGTGCCATAGGATTGTAAGGTTGCCATCAATGACAAAACCTTCAATCACCTACAATGTCTCATTGGAGTGTGCATATGCCAACAATGGTTTTATATTTATTTGATATTTGTGATTTGACCTTTATTGGTATTTAATTATTTATTTTTTTAATTTTTTTTCAATAAAAGTGGATTATTCCACTAAACTTTTTTATTAATATATTTTTATTTTTTACATAGGATTCAAAGAGCATACCTGAGGAAAGAATCCTGGGAAGAAAACCTCTGGTCACAACTCATAAAATAAACCTATAGTATCTAACAGATCAGTTTATACAACCCACCCAAAACCACATACACAATGTAGTCAAAACACATATAATATCAGTTTTACATAGAGCCCATATGGCAATTTGCAATCGGATAATTTTCAAATGTAGACTCCACAGCTGCTATCAATGAAAGAAGACAAAATTTTCCAAAGCCCTATGCCAAATCCCATGAGCCAAAAACCTTCCTGCCAAAAAAGAAAGTATCAAAAAACCTTTGGAAAAACATTATTGTATCAAATACCATGAGCTCGAACTCTCCTCTAGACAACGAACATGAGTACTTGAAATGAAAGGGGAAAGTGGGAATAATTACCATCATAAAATTTTACATCAACATTACTCAAGAAAATAACATAACTATTGTTGCAAACCTTCCCATACCCTAGAAGGAATTTCCTAAAAACCCACCTCTCGCTGATTAGCATTGCTATCAATGGCTAAATTTTCCAAATGATCCGCAATCTTATTAACTTCTCTGTAATAATGGGATAACACGAAAGATTCAAACAATTCTAATTTTTGTAAAATGAGATCAAGTATATAATACAAATTCCAACAATTCAATTTCTTTTTCATAACACATTAAATAATCACCATAGAATCACCTTCAATTATTAAGTCCTTAATTCCCAAAGAGATTGCCAAATCCAATCCAAAAGACAAAGCATGAAATTCCGCATAATTGTTAGTTTTAAAACCAATAGCATGACACTTAGCTCGAATAAAATTTGCATTGTGATCATAAATTACCAGGCCTACCCTAGCTGACCCAGGGTTACCATGAGAGGCCCCACCAAAATTTAGTTTAAAGTGCCCCCTTGGAGGAGGTTTCCATCTAGCAGAGCATCTCTTACCTATTGCATCATTCTTTTTTTAAATTGAACCATTAGAGGGTAAAACCGATAGCGTCTTCCAAACTCTAGTAACTCTACTATCCCAGTTTGAAAAAGAAGTAAGATTTTCCAAATTGTTATAAATAAATGACAAAGCAACCTCAGAGATTGAAGACTCAATTTTTAATAGAACCTCAGACACAGGAGAACTTGTTTTTTTAAATATCCTATTGTTTCGCTCTAGCCAAACATTCCAAATTACAATAGATGGAGATATGATCCAAAGGCATGCATAAAAAGATGAGATAAACATAAATGGCCAAGATCTAAAATGGGAAATGAGATCCTTACCAATAACAAAGAATATATTTAACTTCTCAAACAACCACTGCCAACATTCATAAGCATAATCACAATGTAGGAACAGGTGTGAAGAAGATTCCAAATTTTTGTTACAAAGGACACTAGGGAAAACAACAGTAATACCAAGCTTGTCTAGTCTCATACCTATAAGGACTCTGTCCTGAACTGCCAACCAAGCAAAGGCTCCAACTTTAGGAAGACAAGCCGAATGCCAAAACAACTTATAAGGCCAGGATGATAAATCTTTAGCAACCATAAGAGAGTTGTAACCATCTTTAATGGTGTACTTACCAGAAATATTCTTTGTCCAAATAAGTTCATCCTTAGAATAAAAAAGAAATATAATTCTATCCCCCAAAATTTTCTCAAAATCTAATTTCATACTTTGATCAACATCTAAGAAATCAATCGACTTCCATCTAGCTAGATTAAGGGGTCCAATAGTCACAATTTCAAAATAATCTACTACAAAAACACCCCAAAGGGAGGAAGAAATAGTGATCAGAGGAGACCAATCCCTAATATTCACCAGAGGTGTGTGTCCATTCCATACTTCATCCCAGAATTTGACCTTTCTACCATTATGAAAAATCCATGAGAGATGAGGCAAAATAATTGATCTACATTTACAAACAAAATTCCAAATAGTAGAACCCGAAGGCAAATTTGAGACTTTAAAAATGTACTCTCTCAGTCCATTATTTAAATATTTGGAAAACATAATTTGTGCCCATAAGGAGCTAGGCTTGTCATATAATTTCCAAACCAACTTAGCACCTAAGGCTAAATTCTGATTCTCTAGACTCTGAATTCCTATTCCCCCAAGTTCCTTAGGCAAACATACCTTATCTCATGCAACTAAAGGGAGTTTACTCTTGCCATCTCTATTATTGTTCCAAAGATAATCTCTAAGAGTATCCTGTAAAATAACAATAGCTTCTTTTGGAGACTTTAAAACAAACATGAGATATATAGGAACAACATTCAAAACTGACTTGATGAGAACAATTTTACCTGCCAAAGTTAACCATCTATGATTCCATGAGAGAATTCTTTTAAAAATGACCGAAATAATCTTATCCCCAAAACCAATCTTATCCTATTTAACAACGAAAGGAATCCCAAGGTAAGTACATGGAAGATTTCTAGTCTCAAATCCCCAAAAGAATTGCAACCTATGTTGAACTAGTTGTGATGTATTAAGGAAGAAAATATTTGATTTATCACCATTCACTTTCTGACTAGAAAACGATGCATAATTCTGTATTATTCGTTTAATCACTTTTGCCTCAACTAATGAAGCATGTCCAAATAATAGAGTATCATCTGCAAAGAGACAATGAGAAATACTTTGGGGAATATTTTGAATCCTTATACCTTTCCAAAGATCTCCTACTTTAGCAACCCTAATAGGCCAACTAAAGGTTTCAGCTATGAGAATAAACAAAAAGGGAGAAAGGGGATCTCCTTATCTCAAACCCCTGGAGGAAGTGAAAAAACCACAAGGAGAACCATTAATTAAAACCGAGAATCTTGCAGAAGAAATACATGCACAAATCCATTTGACCCAAGCCTTGGAAAAACCTAACTTCTCAAGAACAACACATAAAGCCCCCCACTCTACTCTATCATAAGCCTTCATCATGTCTAGTTTAAGTATCATGGTCAGGGTTCTTTGGGTGGAAATAGAATGAAGCACCTCATGTGTTACAATTGCACCCTCTGTCATCTCCCTTCCAAGAACAAAACCACCTCGCTCCAATGAAATGATCCTAGGTAGAATTTTTGCCAACCTAAGGGAAATTGCCTTCGTAAATATCTTATACAAAGTATTATATAAAGAAATGGGGCGGAAGTCAGCAAAAGTCTTAGTATCCTCTTTTTTAGGAATCTTTGCAATCATTGTAGTATTAAGTTCTTTTAAACAAACCTATTTCTCCTAGCTTCCTCGAGAGCCAATAAAACATCATTTCCCACAAAATCCCAACATTTTTGAAAAAATAAAGGAGTAAAATCATCTAGTCTCAGAGCTTTATCTGGATTCATGGAAAAGATAGCACTCTTAACTTCTTCTAGGGAAAAGGGAGACATAAACATCTTATTGTCTTCCAAAGATACTAAAGGGGGAATATTAGATTTAATTTCATTACTGAGATTTCCATTTTCTGAAGATAATAATGACTTAAAAAACCTAACTGACTCTGAGGCAATGTCCTCCGGCTCTATCAATAAAGTCCCATTCTGACACTGAATACAAGATATCCTATTCTTACATCTTTTAATCTTAGTTGAAGAATGAAAATTTTTTGTGTTCCTGTAACCATCTAAAAGCCATAACTCTCTAGATTTCTCTCTCCAATAGATTTCCTCTCTTGCTAACACCTCCTCAAGCTGTAATTTTAGTGACTTCAATTCATCAAAAACTTGTGGCACCATACCATGTTGAAGCACATGAGTATTAAGACACTCAATCATATCTTTAATCCTTTGTTTCTCCTGAAAAATGTTCCTAAAATGCGAGATATTCCATTCCCTAATATTCAATTTCAAATAACTTAACTTTTTAGCAATTTGAAACATATGGGACCTAGAACAAAAGGAGCAAAATTCCACCATTTCATAAGCAAAGGCAAAAAGGAAGAATCCCTAAACCACATGGGCTCAAATTTAAATGGAGACTTAAAAGAAGCCCTATCCTCAATAACTAAAAGGCAAATTGGAAAGTGATCAGAACCCAAGATCGGTAGAATAGAGGAAAAGAATTCAAAATCTGAATCAATCCAATTCTCAGATAACAAAAACCGATCTAATCTCTCAGTAATCTGAGAAAAATCCCTTCTCATGTTTGTCCATGTGAAAACCCCATTCTGAGACTTACAATCAAAAAGGCTCATATCAGAAATAAAATCCCCAAAGTCATCCATTATCCTTTTATTAGGGAAAACACCTCCTCTTTTCTCATCTAAATCAATGATAGCATTAAAATCACCCCCGAAGATAATAAAGGAACCATGTCTTAAGGGAGAAGAAATCATCTTTAATTCACCCCATAACTTACTCTTCCCTTGAATTCCCGATGGAGCATAAATGTTAAAAAAGCCAAAATTTAACCTTCGAAATCTTTCTTATAACTAAAGTCAACATCCAATTTGTAGTAGATGCCACTAACTATACCTCAATATTATAATTATTCCAAAGCAATGCCAAACCTCCTGAAGCACCACAAGCAGGAGAAGAAATAAAATTCCACCTTCTCCAAGATGAAAAAACCAAATCAGCAGACTCCTTTGACAACTTTGTTTCTTGCAACATAAAAATATCACACTTAATTAAGTCCACCTGGGACTTAATTAAGTGTCTCTTGTTAGGGGAATTTAAGCCCCTAACATTCCAAGAAATAATTCTCATTGTCCTCGAGGGGAGGCTGAAGCTCCCCTCTTCCCATTAATCAGAGAATTTTTTCTTTCCCCAAAGCAACCTTGCAAATTACGTTTCACAGCCCCTACCGAATGCCTCCCTTGCCCACCAGTAGGAGAAAGGGACAAAGTCTTTTGAATTCGAGCATCAATTTCCATTTGAGTCTTAAGATTATTTGGAGGCCTACCTCTCCCAAGAGAAACAACTGATGGTGAAAAAACAAGAGTTGTTTGGACAATTGGTAAACTCTTGCATGACTTTGGAGAAGCCAGGATAATTGGATTATCTTCAAAACCTGACTTTGTTGTAGCCAAAACCACAAAAGGATTAGTAGATGCAGAAATCAGAAGGGTCGAGTTTATACCCCCCAAAACATTCTTAATTGAACAAACAACTCTATTAGTAATACCCTCATCCATCTGATGTGCATGATTGTTAAAAATATCATTTACTTGCTGAACCAGATTCTCATCTAGCATAATAATAGGGACAACCTCTGACGGATTACTATTCCCTAAGGAAGATTCATTAGCCATATTAATTTCAACATTCAAAGGGGAATTATTAGACACCAAATTCTTAATTTCCTGAACTAAAGAAGCATCATTAGGAAACCAGATGACAGGTACTACATTTTTATCTAAATTCACATTCTTTGAAGAATCCTAAACCTCCTTATGAGTACATGAAGACAAATTTATGTCCTTACCCTTTATGTGATTATTTGACATCTTAGGGAAATCTATTGTCAATGGATGATCTACTCCATTTATCGGGGGATTACCATCCATCACTATACCCCTGTTATTAGAAAATGTCTTCAGTAAAAACAAAAATGAGACCAAATTTGAAGTGTGATCATTTGGTTTCCCAGAACTACGACACAGTGGATTATTTTCAAGAATAATGTGACCTGTTTCTACCAATTTATACGAAGAGACATTTCCACATCCTTCAACTAAAGGTCCTGCCAGCAAACTATCCTTATTAAGGGATTTAGGGACAAAGCCAACAACCTGCTGGTTTTTCTTAAAATCCATAAGTAACAGAGCATCCAAAAGTAAAGGAGACTTAAGAAGCTCCATATCTAATTTCTCAATTGACTGGCGCCAAATACCATCATGATACTTGATATTACAAATACGGGGACAAACATTGTTAGGGTTAATAATAAAACAAATTTTTACCAGAACCTCCCCCTCCAGAAAGTCCATTTTAGATGTTAAAAAAGTTCCAATAGTATTTCCAATTTGCTCAAGAACATCTGGATCCATAAATTGAAAAGAATTTTAGGTAAACCAAACCAGAAAGGAATAAGTTTCGAACTAGACCAAGCAGGAACAAAAAAAGGTTTCCAAGCTGCAATTGAAATTAAATGTTTTCCAAACCAATGATGCGAAGTTCTTAATACCTCATCTCTAAAAGAAGAAGAATAAAAGACAATAATAAAATCATTTATAGACAATAATTGAAAATAATGCATATCCCCCCATCTTTTCTGCAATTTATGATAAAGCTTTAATAAACTAATTTGATCACCCCAAATTTCCCTAGAAATAGCATTCATATGCAAACAATTCGCTTTCTTATCGACATAGGAACCTAGAAGATCAATACAAGGGATAGGAGCCCAAACATGTGATGAAGAAACCCTTGGTAGAATAGGATCTATAGGTATCTTACTTACCTTTTCCAGACTAGCTTCCTTGAGGTTCACATTTACCTTATTTCCCACCTACTGTGAAGAAACAGAAACCCTAGCCATTGTCTCCTTATTTGCCAAGCCAATAACTCTAGCAAATGTTCACTGATTGCCCGGAGCCAAAGACCATTTCCCTGAAAAGACCTTCAATTGCTTCTTAGAATTCCCTTGATTCACACCATTATTAAAACACCCTCGAGTGAATCTCCTTCCATTGTTATTCTGCATCCATGCCACACTACGTCTGTTCTAAAAGAAGCCTTGAAAGTATTTTGAAACTGGCCAAAAAGCCTTGTTATTTCTGCTCTAGTTTACCTGTTTTGCCATGTCCTTCCATTTTCCATTTGTGTAGACCCACTGCAGAACATGGGGTAGGTCTTCCCAGCCCACATCTGCCCATGAACCCAAATGCCTTCTATCGGCCATTTCCTATAATTACTTTGACAAAATTTTTATTTTTGATGTCTGGATAGACAAACCTTTTCCAAGGTGTGGATAGACAACGACGGCTGGGCACGAAGATGCGTCTAAGTTGATGGTGGTTGTAGCGACTGTTGAGATGAATAGGTGGCTGAGAAGGCAGCAACTGTTAGTTTCTGCTAATTTCTACGAACAAGAGGCAATTCACACAAAGCTCTGCTATATTTATTGTCCACAATGTCTTTGCTACCTGGTTGCTTTAAACAAAGGCTCGAGTTCCTCCTTTATAGAAAATTCTAGAATTAGGGCTTCTTATTACACCGAAGAAGGACCACCTATCTTTTTTTTTTTTTTTTTGCAGATTGCCGATTCATAGGAGTATCACGAATTCAATGTTGGACCTATCACGAGAATCCTCAACATCCTCTTTTCTTATAACTAATAGATAATTCCAAATCCTTTCAATAGCCTATCGCATACTCCAAATCATATATTTAAACCTTTTTCAATAGCTTGTTGCATTTGACATATTTTGATAGTGTAGATAGGAATTTGGAATTCATCAAAGCAATAGACATTAAACTAGCTCAATCACAAAAACTAGATTGCAATGATAAGAAATCCTAATTACAATCAATAAAGGCATGAAGATGAAATACTACAATAAAAAGCAAACCAAAGCCTGTATCTCCTTCATTGTTCCTCCATTGTTCTTCTTTCACCTTCCAATTTGATGTTGTTCTCACCTATAAAGTGCATTTGCAAGTGGAAAGCAAGTTGTTGATGAAATTTGTAGCATAAGGTTACTCGAAAATGTGATTGATTGATTCCTTGACTGAAGAAAATCATCCAATTTATAGACAAATTGGAGAGATGACAAGATTAGCATGAAGAGATTTGAAAGGAAATTTCAAATCAAGAATGACAAATATGACAAATTATGACAAAAATTGACATTTTCTATGCAAGATTGATTGATTGACAAATTATGACAAAATTGACATGCAAGATTGATTGATTGACAAATTATGACAAAATTATGACAAAATTAAAAATGCAATTCTCATGACAAAAGGGAAGAGAGAAAATAGCCTCCATGATTGCAACAAATGGAAGCATAATCATAGGAGAGAATTAGGGGAAAAATTAGAAAAACTGAAGAAAATAGGAGAAATAGAAATTAGGAATTAGGAGAAATTAGTAAATTAGAAAAATTGAAGAAAAAGATGAAATAGAAATTAGGTGAATTAATTAATAGGTTTTCATCCATTAATTAATTCATGAAAAGACCTAGGACTAAATAAATAGATTTATTTAACCCACCAAGAAGAAGAAAAGGATTTAATGATCAAATCATAAAACCCTAGAAATAAGATGACAAGGAATTAGGTTAAGACAACAAGAAATTAATGTCAATTCGATCATGATTTTGATTGACAAAGGACCAATGCTGATAAAGAGATAAAATTGATAGGCGCCAATTGATGAGGAACAATGACTATTTGATCCAAATTGACATGATTGAAAAGGACAACGATCGATGACAAATTGATCACAAAATGACAAGATTGACCAAGACAAGGATCGATGATGAATCAATCGCAAAAATGATGAGATTGACAAGAGGACAAGGATTAATGACGAATTGATCGCAAAATGACAAGATTGACAAGGACAAGGATCAATGATGAATCGATCGCAAAATGAAGAGATTGACAAGAGGACAAGGATCGATGAGGAAACGATCACAAAATGACAAGATTGACAAGGACAAGGATCAATGATGAATCGATCACAAAATGACAAGATTGACAAGAGGACAAAACCCTAATTCTATCATCGATTAGGATTGATGATGTCCAAAATGATGATAAATGAGCACGCACCATGATGCGACAGGATAAGATCAACCAAAATCATGACTGAAGATTGCTATCGACAAGACCTAATTCAAAAGCGAGAAAAATGAGGAATGCAGAAGAAGGACTCGATGCTCGCAAATGATAAAGACCAAGTGCGCAACATAGAATAAATGTTAATGCAACGCAAGAACCCTAAAATAAGGCAATGCACAAATGTTAAAGTATGACTCCACAAGCGTTGCCCATTATTAGACATCTATAGATAGCATTCTAAATTTGAGGATAGGAGCTTAAACATAGAATAATGGTGACTAATTGTTTATTTATTTAATCATATATGGTTTAATATTTATTTGGTATTTAATTTTTATTTTTTTCTTTAATTTATTTATGAGCCTTTGGTTTATTTTATTTAATTCCCCCATTTGATTTATTTAATAGTGGCTCATGTTTTATTTAATAGTTTGAATTTCATTTCCTAAGTGGGGTGTATGAATATATTAAATTAAAATAATAATAAAACATTCCCACTTTGTTGGATAAATATATTTTATATTTACTATACCTACCCTTTACTCTCATTGGCTAAATTCAAAACGGGAGAATAAATTATAATATATGGTGGGTTGGTGAAATATATTCCAAAATGGAATAGCTTGATTGGCTGAGATTGAGGCTAGGGTTTTGATTATTGTTTGCTTTTTATTTTCACTCACGTGATGTTTTTCGGGTTGGCTATTCTCTGAAAAATTTTCTTGCAAGCATTTTTCCTTTGGATTTGGATTTACACTTGGATTTTGGCTTGTCTTTGTGTGGAGCTCGTCTTCAACTACATTCCATCACTTTTGGTTGCAGGTTGGAGCTTTGAGTCTTTGTATTATTTTTATTTTAATGATTTTGTTGTATGCTTCGTGTCTGCACATTGTTTTCTGGAGATGGGTTGAAAATAATATTTATTCAATGGTTTAAATATAGTTTTGGAAATAAATTTTTGGGGAGAAACTCTATATATTATGAGTTTTTATATAGTCTATTGGAAAATATATTTTGTCTTCCTGTACATGTCGTCTCATGGCTCTGTGAAATTTATGTGTGAATCTCTGGTTGTTGATCCATTTGATTGTATGGGAGTGTGAATAGGTTTTCCTTTGTGAGTCTTTTAGTTTGAAGGTGTTTTGATTCGATTGTATTGGAGTTTTTGTGTTTTAGGTGGTTTTGTATGCATTTTTTTGTGAAGGAAATCTTATTAGAACTGGGCTTATAGTTTGTATCTATATATTTCATTTATGTCATTTTATTCCTTATTTCTAGGTGATCTCGTTGGTCTTCGTTTCGTAAAATTTGGTTAAGTGTAAGATTTTTTTTTTGGCATAAGTTTTTTGAGTTTTTTTGTCTAACTTATGCATTTGCGTTGTTTTAACAAAAGCGCTAACCTATTGAACAAAAGAGCTAACCTATTGAACAAAAGCACTAACCTATTGAACAAAAGAGCTAACCTATTGAACAAAAGCACTAACATGTTGAACAAAAGCACTAACTTGTTGGGTAAATCCATGAACCTGGCTGATTTATGTTTTTTTCATAGCTTTGCTTATTTTGATTAATTTTTCCAATTAAATTTTTATACCAGAGGCTTTATTGAGGTTTGCCAATATTTTCCAGATTTGGCTTTGATCAGTTTTGATGTATTTTTATGATTTTACATATATTTACCTCTCCATCTCATTGTAGATGTTTTGGACTCTCTCCATGTTGATAAGCCATGGTTGATGAGTAAGTTATATTGTTGTTTTGGACTAGCAAGTGGATTGGCTTTGTTGTGATGTTAGCTTCTTATTTGATGGAAAATTTAATGGCTTTGTTATGCCTTGTATTTATTGGCCAAGAGGCTCATTCTGTTATATTTGAGGTTGTTGTAGCCCTGCATATGTTGTGAGAGTATGTGTGGAAGTTATTGGCTGCATATGAGTGTTATTTTCATGTTTTATTATGGTTTAGAGCCTCTTCTAATTTATTGTTGGGCCATGTTAGGGGGAGTGAGCTTCCATGTGATAACTAGGATCATGAGAGATAGGCAGAGAGTTGATATGCCTCCCATGTAGATCGCCAGGGCACATTGGAAGTTTTCCTATTGTTAAAGAAGTGATAACTTTAATAATAAATTAGATGGGTTGGGTAACTAGGACTCACCTAACAAGATAATAAATTGATTTGTGCCCCATGAATTGATCCTAGGGAGGATGTTTTAGGATAAGCATGAGAAGGCCGTGAAGAGGGTAAGTCAAATCTCCCTTGATTCTCTCATAGATATAAATGGATCCACATGTCTCTCAGGGTTATGTTATGCCTTGAAGAGTTGTGTTGGCAATATTATGGGGAGGATAGCATGCGAGGACACTCCACTCCTACATGTGTCCTTGCTTGAGATGTATTGATTTTTTTGTTGATTTGTGCACCTCTGGGAGTTTCTATTTGTGCTTTCTTTTGATTGGTTCTTGCTTGAGTGTCCTTGTATTGTTTAGTCTCTTTGGTTTTAGCTGTCATCCTAGATGTAGAGTATGTGTTGGGATGTGGTGTCATCTCCTAGCATGGGGGGTGGTTCCTTTGGTTCCACATGGTCAAGTGGTTGGTGATTTTAAACCATTTGGGATATTCCTATCTTTGGATTCTTCTTGCATGAATAAGGATGCTTCTGTTTGGATTAATGATAGTCCCAAATATACTAAGAGGGGGGGTGAATCAGTATCTAACCAGTTAACATAATATTTAACTTTATTAAGTATTTTGCATTCCAAAATAGTGTACCGGTAAATAATAATTAATGCAGTAAACAGGAACAATAAAGACACCATATAAAACACACCATAACACAAGTTGTTTAATGAGGAAACCCAGTGTGGGAAAAACCTTGGTGGGATTTGTGACCCACAATATTCACTCACTGGACAATGAAAAATATTACTTACAATGAGTGGCATGCACATGCAAGAAGGCCAACTGCGTAGAGCTCACTTCTCAATCTACAAAATAGAAGTCTCACTAACTTACAAAATGGATAATGAAAATCCAATACAATGTACTGCTTCAAATCAGCGTCAACTATGCCAAGTTCAGTACCGGTTTAAGCTCATACTATAACCATAAACCTTATACAAAATATGTCCTATGCATTTGCATATGTAGCGTCCTAAAATTGTGACACTTGCAATTTTGACTGCATTTGGGTCTTCACGATGGCGGCGCAACACTGAACCTGAATGGAGACCTCGAAACTTGTTCATGACACCAAAAACTGCATTTTTCAGCACCCTAGCCTGATCCTCCTTGCACCCTGCTGTCCCAGGAGGTGGGACCATGGCGCCCAGCGCCCTGGTCCTTCAGGACTAGGGTGCCCAGCACCCTGGTCCCCCAAGACCATGGTGCCCAGCGCCCTGGTCCCTGGCCCTATTTTGGGCCCGGTCTCTTTTGGGTCTCGGGTCTTTATGTTTGCAAATTGGAAAATAATATTTCTTGGTTGTCCTAAGGTTGGGAAAATCAGTCTTTTAACCCTAATTGGCAAGTATATAAACTACATTTCCTCTCCCATTTTGAGAGATGGAAAAAGGGGCGAAAGCAATATTCAAACATTCAAAGCATTCAAGCATTCAAGCATTCCTTCAAGCGATTGATCATTCTAACTCTCCATTCAAGGCTAAGTGTTGCATTCAAGACAAGGATTCAACCATTGAAGAGGAGATCACTTACAACACATTACATACTACATACATTACACCTTCGCATGTAAGAATACAAACATTCTTACAACAAGGTATCAGTACTTGTTTACATTACAAACATTTACATTTACAACATTCTCATTTCTTGGTTAATTCCAAAACCGGGGTTTGACCTAAAGGCAAACCCCTCATCCCTAACCCCCCCAATCATCCACTCTTTTCTATGTGTAGGTTGCAGGTATGCGGCTGTAATTGAAGATCTGGAATCCTTGTGCAGAGACAAACAGATCCACCTTTGTTTCGCGGATTTTTCGGAGGACCGTGTGCACGCCGGGCGCCATCGTCCCGTCAACTTTTGCTCAAATTTGCAGAACAACACCGTCTCAACATTTTACTGCTAATTCCAGGTCCGCAGCTTCATCCCATATCCCTATCTCTGTTTACAAGCGAATCTTTCCTACTTTACATGCATTCCTAGTTCAATCTTTCTATCTACATTTCTTTACAAAAGAGGGTATCCTTGATGTCTTAACCCTTGAAACTCATATAGAATCCAATCTTGCATTGCATGGGATTGGATCTTGTGGGTTTCAACCCCTCTTTTGAATGTAAAGTCTCTCCTAAGTGAAAACCATCAACCCTAGTGACTCTTCCTTCTCTCTCCTCGGAGTTGGGGAGGGGAGAACAACTAGGGTTTGATTTTTCCACTTTACATTTTGGTGAACCCGACGTGAACATCCTCATTCTGATTATTCATGGTTAGATCTGAAAAATTTGCTTCCTTAATTACATTTCCATGTTTGATCTTTTGCAAATTTTAGAGGTTGATTGCATAAAAACCCTAAAATTTTCTTTTTAGTAATTAAACTTCTGAAATGTTGAATTGTTAATGCTTGTTTCAGATCTACCCTTCTATTGCAAATTGTCAATTCATATTGGTGCTTTAATTCTGAAAATTAAGTGGTTAAATGTCAAAACCCTATTTTTTAAAACCTTCTTGATTCAACCTTTGACTGATAATTTCACTGATCAAAACACCTCCAAATCGGCTATAACTTTGGATTCCGCAATAAAATCACAATATCTTTCATCTTTGAAAATTTGGAAAAAAGTTGCGAGGATCGTGTGCACCCCAAGCGCCATCGTCCCCGACATTTTTTCCGAAATTTCGGGAGCTAGATCTTACTGTATTTTTCTGCTAAAATCCAGAATTTTGGCTGATTTTATCAATTTTAACACCTTCAAAATTAAAGTCAAAGTTGGTCTAGCGATTGCTTGGATTGAGGCTTCTAATCATTCAAAAATTGTTGAAATTAAAATTCCTATCAAAATTGTGTTTCTTACTGTCCTAAATCTGAAAAATGTGTTAGCATTCATTCAAAATTTCAGTGCTTTATTCAAATTTTTGCAGTTTGTGACTTCTAAAATTAAGTGTTTAATTGCAGCAACTTTGATTTCCACTTTCAAAATTTGAATTTTGCATGAAATCGAGTCAACTTTTAAATTTCAAAGCTTGCATTGCTTTCAGTATTCCTTCTAAAATCATAACATTCAAAATTTCAGTTTCCCTCTCTTTTTCAAAATTCAAATTTTGCATTTTTCAACAATCTGGGTAGGGTTCAATTTTGAGATTGCAACTTTAATTTGGCCTATCTACAGATCATAAAATCACTCAATTTTTTCAGATTAGCTTTAAAATCATCATTACTTTCATCCCTAAAAATTTCAAAAAAAGTTGCGAGGACCGTGTGCACTCCGTTCGCCACGGTCCCGGACATTTTTTCCGAAATTTCGAGAGATTGTCCTGATTGCATTTAAGAGCTCAAATCTAGGAGATTGGTTGATTTTATTGAAATTTGCTACCTCTAAAATTCAAAATCTTCTCTCTCTCTTTTGTGCATGAGTTTTACAACAATAAGCCCTACTTACACTATTCCCGTTAGACGAAGCCTTAGAATTAAGTCTTTCCAAGGTGTAATTACCGAGGAGATGGAACCTAATTTGAATGGCCTTTTTAATGAGGACACGGGTAATTCCTCTAATCCTCTTAATGATGAAGAAGCTCTCCATGAGGTTTCTGTAGAACAACTTTCAAAATTGGAGAACCAATTTGATGATTTTCGACAATGGATGTCTCAAGAATACCCTGATAGTCAAGCTCTTTCATTAATTGAGGGTCTGAAACGTATGGTTCAAAGTGATAAGAATGGAATTGATATTTTGCGTGGTATTGCACACATTGTGGATTCAAATGTGATGCCTATGAAGAGTTGTGCCGAAACTTTGGGTTATACACAACCTCCTACTCAAGTCAATCATTCTATTCTTTTGACGACTTCTATTGCTAGTATACCTACTTTTACATCAAGCATAATGACTACTTCAACACAAGACATTCCTCCTATGATCACCAGTCATGGGGGAAATCCCTCTTCTTCAATCAACCCTCTTCCTTCATTCAATCCAACTTCTTCATTCATTCCTTCAATGAGTGTTCCTATTATATCTCCACAAATAAACACGACGCAAGGGGGCAATTCGTTTAATCATTCCATTCCTCCTTGTAGTGTTCCTCCTTTTCAATCATCTCCTATGACTAACTATCATAGTGTCCCACCACCTTACTCTCTACCTTCTTTCAATAACATAACACCTCCATCACAATCTAACACGTCTAATATGAATTCTTCGACTGAAGCGACCATTAACAATCTTGCACAAACTGTCTCTTCTTTACAGCAACAAATTGCCTCTATGAATCAATCTAAGTTTAGTGTGCCCACATTTGATGTTGCGAGCCCACTTTCTCTTGACATTGTCCGAGCTATTCCCCCTAAACATGTTGAAATTCCGCATTTGGAGCTTTATAATGGTAAGGGTGATCCTCTAACACATGTTAAGACCTTTCAAACAATATGTACCAATTTTGCTTATGACCAAAGGTTGCTTGCAAAACTATTTACTAGAACATTAAGAGATAAAGCCCTACAATGGTATTGCTCGTTGCCTTCCTATTCTATTACTTCTTTCGAACAACTTGCAAATCCTTTTATTCAACAATTTCAAAACAATATAAGTCCTAAAGTTACTTTGATTGATTTAATGCATTGTAAACAAGGTGTTAAAGAAAAAGTGACTGATTTCATTGGTAGATATAAGCATTTGTATGCTCAAATTTCTTTTCCAGTGCCTGACAATGATATTCAAAGAATCTTTATTTCTAATTTACAAAAAGACATTAGAGAAAAACTCCTGTTTTCTGAGTTTACTTCTTTCCAATAGTTGTGCGCAACTCTTCACAATTATCAACTGACTGTGAGTCAAATGGAACAAGCAAATCCTATGGCTCCGAGTGATAAGGGTGATACTAGTCAACAACCATTTGGGAAGTTTAAACCGAACAGAGAGTCAATTAAATTCAATGAAAACATCATCAACAACAATGTGAATGCAGCATCAGGTGTGCCTCCTATTTCTAAGTTTTTCAAGAAAGAAAGAAAGTTTACTCCTTTGAATGAATCATTGCATAGTATTATGAATAAGTTATTGGAACAAAAGGTGCTTACCCTCCCTCCTATAAGGCAAATAGATCCTGCAAAGATTAATTCGCCCTATTTTGATAACAAATCTTTTTGTCAATTTCATCGTCATCCTGGGCATGATACTGAAAAATGTTTTGCTTTAAAGGGTAAAATTCAAGATTTGATTGATAGTAATACTATCTCTGTTTCTGGTGTGAATGATAAAGGCAACACATCTATAGCTCCTCCTAACCAGAATCTTAAGATTTTTACTGATCCATTGCCTTCTCATACCTCTAATGCGATTGATGCTACTGATTCCTCTGTCTCACCTGATGATCTTGTGTCTATGACTCCGAATGTGATTAACTTTGTGGAGCAGCAGAAAATCCCTAAAGAACCTTCCATCGCATTTGATTCCAGTGAAACTATCAGGGCACTTGATGGTCCTTTATATATAGTTGCAAAAATCAAGAATACACCTTGCCGTGGAGTGCTTATTGATCCTTCTTGTATGGTTAATGTCATTACTGAAGAATTTCTTTTTACTTTGTAATTGAATCAAGTAATCTATGATGAAACAAATGTGGTTGTGAAACTATTTGATGCATTTTCTTCTCCTGCAATTGGTTCTATTACATTACCTATCGAGGTCCATAACAAATCCCTTGATGTGGACTTTGCTTTTATTCCATCATTTGAACAATTTCGTGTGAAGCTAGGCTATCCTTGGCTATCTTCCATGAAAGCTATTGCTTCTCCTATTCACAAGTGCTTGAAATTTCCCCATAATGGTGAAGTTGTTACTGTCAATCATAGTCTCTTTAAACCAGCTGAAAGAACTTCTAGTGTTCCTATTGATTACTTTTGGCCTAAACAATTCCAATCTCTTCCTCCATGAAGTGATCATCTTTTCAAATCTTATCAAAAGTGGAAAAAAGATATGATCCTATCTCTAAGTGAACCTAGAACACCCAAACTTGATATTCCTATCATTCTTGAGAAGGAAGTTCTTCCTTTGAAAGATAAAACCAATGTCTTTCCTCAAGAAGATTCCCAACCCATCCCTATGGATGTAACTATGCCTATGTCTAATAAACTTTCTAAAGGTAGACCTATACCTCCTCGTCATGATGGGCTTAGTCTCCTTCCTAAACCAAATATTCCTCCCTTATATGGAGCAGTTCCTCCTCCTTCCTCTTATGGAGAGAAGAGACCTTCCTCTTCTCCTATTATTCAACCTAAGAGACCACAACCTAAACACCCAAGTGATAAGGATGAGAACATTCCTCCTCCTCAATCTTCGCAACTTCCTACTAAGACTAGACGAAATCGTTATGCACGTGAACGCCGATGAAAGCGTCATCTTAGAGCTCAGGCAGCTGCTTCTCAAATTTTGCAATCCCCAAAAACACCTTCAGCCAGTATTATTCCATTTTCTCCTCAGCTGACGATTGAGCCGAAATCTCCTAAACATAAGATGCATGATGGTCTTGATCCTGTGCGAGTTAAAGATCCTATTTTTATAAATCTTGATGATGATATAGATGAAAATGTTATTCATGATGAAAATGTTACTCTTGTTCATTCTGATAGTGAATATGAATATGTTGATATTGATAACCATTTATCTAACGAATTTTCTAAAGCACTTATCCTAGCTCCTAGACAAGAACAACGTGGCTCGGAACATGAACATAGCCCTTGTTTGGATCTTGTGATAGCTCCATCTGCTGTGTTGGATTTTCCTCCTCTAGCGTGTTTCCTACCTTCCCGAAATATTGATCAGCAAGATCGGGGGGTAGATGACGTGCTAGACTAGTTTCATTAGCATAGCAGATTCTCTCCTCCTCTCTTTTGTTACTTCTTCTATGTGTTATTCTCATTCTTCTATTTGTTGTCCTTAGTGTTGTCTACTTGAGGACGATGCAAAGCATTGAGATCTCTTTTGGTCCCTCTCATGTTGACTCAAAAGACACATGTGTTCCCTTCTTCTAGGTGACCTTCCTTGATTGGGGAATGAAGAACAATTATGCATACATACATATGATATACATGAATTATCATACAGCATACTGACCCCGAGGAAAGCGAAGTCACCTTGTGCTTTGTGTTTTGTGTCTATTATCCTTGGGCTTATCTCACACTTGGGGGCTAAATCCTTGTGATAATGTGCTCCTTTCCTTTCTCATTTCTTATATGTATCACTACCTTAAAGAAATCACCCCCGGTGAGGCGTGTGCGATCGCTTTAACGTAGGGGGGCATACATCCTGTTCATATCTTTTCAAGATACTTGGAAATTTCTTGACAAATTTAGCTTTGCCTTGAAAATTTTTGATATCTTTCTTACATGACTCATAGTGAGGGAACCTTACTACTGACAGTCATGGTTCTCCCTCGTGATCTTCCCTTTTACTTTGTCAATTGAAGTCGTAAGATCCTTAGTCCACTGGGGGCTTGGTGTATCTTGCCTCCTTGATGTGGTTAAAGCTTTTCAATGTTGTTTCCTTGTACTTTACCGGAAGTATTGGCGTACACTTATACTTCCGCTAAAGTACGGGCTAAATGTAGCGTCCTAAAATTGTGACACTTGCAATTTTGACTACATTTGGGTCTTCACGATGGCGGCGCAACACTGAACCTGAATGGAGACCCCGAAACTTGTTCATGACACCAAAAACTGCATTTTTCAGCACCCTGGCCTGATCCTCCTTGCACCCTGCTGTCCCAGGAGGTGGGACCATGGCACCCAGCGCCCTGGTCCCTGGCCCTATTTTGGGCCCGGTCTCTTTTGGGTCTCGGGTCTTTATGTTTGCAAATTGGAAAATAATATTTCCTGGTCGGCCTAAGGTCGGGAAAATCAGTCTTTTAACCCTAATTGGCAAGTATATAAACTACATTTCCTCTCCCATTTTGAGAGATGGAAAAGGGGTGAAAGCAATATTCAAACATTCAAAGCATTCAAGCATTCAAGCATTCCTTCAAGCAATTGATCATTCTAAGTCTCCATTCAAGGCTAAGTGTTGCATTCAAGACAAGGATCCAACCATTGAAGAGGAGATCACTTACAACACATTAAATACTACATACATTACACCTTCGCATGTAAGAATACAAACATTCTTACAACAAGGTATCAGTACTTGTTTACATTACAAACATTTACATTTAGAGCATTCTCATTTCTTGGTTAATTCCAAAACCGGGGTTTGACCTAAAGGCAAACCCCTCATCCCTAACCCCCCAATCATCCTCTCTTTTCTATGTGTAGGTTGCAGGTACACGGCTATAATTGAAGATCTGGAATCCTTGTGCAGAGACGAACAGATCCACCTTCGTTTCGCAGATTTTTCGGAGGACCGTGTGCACGCCAGGCGCCATCGTCCCATCAACTTTCACTCAAATTTGCAGAATAGCACCATCTTGACATTTTACTGCTAATTCCAGGTCTGCAGCTTCATCCCATATCCCTATCTCTATTTACAAGCGAATCTTTCCTACTTTACATGCATTCCTAGTTCAATCTTTCTATCTACATTTCTTTACAAAAGAGGGTATCCTTGATGTCTTAACCCTTGAAAATCATATAGAATCCAATCTTGCATTGCGTGGGATTGGATCTTGTGGGTTTCAACCCCTCTTTTGAATGTAAAGTCTCTCCTAAGTGAAAACCATCAACCCTAGGGACTCTTCCTTCTCTCTCCTCGGAGTTGGGGAGGGGAGAACAACTAGGGTTTGATTTTTCCGCTTTACAGCATATATCTCATCTTCTATATCCTCTCTCATGTCAACCTTTTTTTCTATATGAAAATGATTTACAAGATCTCATACATATATGAGTTTTTTACAATATGCCATGTCGGATTTATAAAAAGATATTTACAATTAAATACAATAAACAAAAGTTTATTCCTGTCGACTGGAATGTCGGTATGCATTGTTGCCGCTGCCGGTGAAGTGTTTGTCAGTGCCTGTGCCTGTCGGTGATTTACCAGATGAATGTTGGGTGGTTTCCTAAATGTTGCCGGTAGGTTGCCATCAATGACAACACCATCATTTCTCACTAGAGTGTAGAATGCCAACAATCTCCCCCTTTGGCATTGATGGCAACACTCATGAGAAAAATCCAAAACTGTTTCCAAAAATGAAGTCCAAACAATTTACCAAAAATATGTGCTCCCCTTGAGCAGATGATCTCCTCTGAATAGCCATTTTTCTCTGTCCACTACTCCCCCTTTGACATCAATGACAAAGGTTGTCAAAAATTGTCAAATGAGTGCAAAATTTCACCTTAATGTTTGTAATTGGTTGGTTACAATCTGAAATATATCAGCCAAAACCAAATTTAAACTCTGCATGAATCTGTTGTTGTCATTCATGATTGCCTCAATTCATTGGATCATGCCGGTGAGATGATGCATATGTTCCTCCGATGATATTTCTCCTTGAATTAATGCCTTAGAGATCTCATTTCTCAGAGAGATAAGGTTATCCTGTTTAGGACTAAGTTTATACTTCAACTCTCTGGCATTTGCCTTGATCCTTTATTTTTCCTTCTCAAATTTCTCTAAATTTTCTTCAAATCATGCTATTTCTTGCTCAATAACTTATATAGGTTCAGATGAAATAATGATGTTATCAGCTATATCATCAATTTCCTTTTGTACTCTACTTATTTCTTTTTCAATGTCCTGGGTCAAATAGATGTGGCTTGCATGTTTCTCTGTACAGTTCCTTATACTCCAAAATTGTTGTATTTAGTACTAGTAAAAGTGTGTTAATATGCTCAATGCACTTCTTTATTGTCTCCTCAAATAATTTTTCTTTTCCTTTTTCCATTTTCTCTTTGAATGTATCCTCATTTACCTTATCCACTATTATTACATTTCCAACAATAAATTTAGACAGTGTGTCTAACTATCCTAAAGAATCCTTTACATTATCTACATTTCATTTTGGTGCAATCATCTTAAGAATAGGTATGGTGTCATCAATTGCCTTGTAGACTAATATATTACAATCAATTATCTTCTTGATTGAGTTCAGAAGTACCTCTGTCACATTAGTAGGTCTGAATTCAGATGTTTGACCAACTACCTTTATTATTCCAGTGCTTCCAACATTTGTTACCAATTTTCTTGTCTGAACCTTTGGTGGATCGGTCTGAGTTTGTGTTTCAACCTATAGTGGTTTGGGTTTCTCAGTGATTAGCGGCTTTGCTATCTCAACATGTACTTGTGCCTCTATCAGTTTCTCTGTTGGTTTCTCTATGTTATCAGCTATCGGTTTCTCTATGTTATCAATTGCTGGTATCTCTATCTCTGTCGGTTTCTCCATGCCAACATCTACACTACCAATATTTATTCCACTGTCCAAAGGTTTCTCTGTGTGCACTATTTTCTCTATTTTCTCTATTGGTATTTCAACCTCTACATTTTCTGTCGGTTGCTCAACAATGTTTCCACTACTAGTAATATCATCCTATACCCATGTGTTGTCCTTGTCCATAATAATCTTCACTTCCTGAGTATCAACATTCATGGTATATAGAATTTGTGATTCAGCGTTAGTGTCATCATGTGTTATGTCAACATTTTCAGCAGTCGATGTATCATCAATATGTACCAGTGTAGTATCCAAGGGTGGTGGTAAGTTGTCAGTTGTTTTGATGTTTGGTATTCCACCAACTTTACCTTTCCCTTTGTCCTTGTCCTTTTGATATACTTTGAATGTTTTCTCGGGTCGGTTCAATTCTTCCTGTTTTTCCTTTTCTACAAAAAAGATATCCCATTTGTCAGTTGTTTCCTCTGTAATTTCATTTAATTTGTTAGCCATTAATCTCACTTGTTAGTGACCGCTAGCAAAAAATGATCTATTAGCTTCACAAATTAGTTCATCAATCTCCTCTTTTGAGTTAACTGGATGAATAGCCAAAAGTTTTTCAATCTTAAGTTTCTTATCTAACTCCATTATAGCAATCCTTTTTGCATCTAACCTTCTACATAGATAATTTGGTAAATCATCTACAACTTCAATTAACACTTTCTTGTAGATGTCCAAATGTAGAATAATGTTGTTTTCGACACTTTCCTTTTCAAAATCAGTGAATGTGTTATACAACTTGCTCACATTAGCCAAGTTACCATCATCAGTGATTTCATTCAGCAAATTATCGAAAGGTGGTATCACCTATTTCTGTTTCTTCTTAGGTGTCAACTTCTTTGCCAGTTGTCTTATCGCTTGTTACTTATTTCTCAGAGTTCTTTTTTTCTTGGGTGGAGAAGAGGGTACTGGTGAAGGTTTTCTCTTCCTATCAACTCTTTTAAACTCAGCAGGTATTTCACTATCAAATGATGTGCCAACCAGCGAGATATGTGCCTCTGGTTGCAATCCTTCCAGTTCACTTTCCTTTATTCCAATAAGGTTCATGACATTTTCTTTTACTTCCTTTACTTGTTTTGATGCATCTCTTATATACTTTTATCTTATCTTCCTTTGTTTCAATGTTTGTACACCACTCTCAATTGTTTCTGCACTGCCAAAAACTTCTTTCGCTGGTTTTCTAGGTGCTTCTAATAGGGCTTTATCATAAGTCTCAATAATATTTACATCAGCCTCATACCCCATTTCAGTTACCCATACAGTTCTAGGAAGAACTGTTTCCATCCATATTTCATCTTTCTTAATTACAAAGCAAATTTCCTTATCATATTTGTCTACTATACTTTGTGGTAGTCTCTCTCTGGTTTTCATTTTGGCTTGGAAAGCTTTGAAATATTCAGTTATATTGTTTTCCCTAGCTATACCCATTTCGATGAAGGCTTCTTGCAATTGCTTGCCTACCAGTATGTCATATCCAAAATCTTTGTGTCTAATACTGAGAATTTGTTTTAAAAAATACAACATAAGGCATACCAATAGATTACCAAAATGAAATTTTCCTTTCTTGTCTCCTTTTATCTTCTTCAAATTATCAACTGCTTCATCCTTCAACCATTCACATACATCTATTTTTGCATCATTATTTATCATATTATAAGCACTTTTAATGCAAAGACTATAAACTGAGTTAAGTCATTTTGCATGTGTGGTCTTGTAACCTAAAATCATACTTATGAATCTCACATTGATATCCTTGATGTCATTTACTCTCAGAGATATACTATCAGATGTTGCTCCTATTAAGGTCATGACTGTGTTGTTAGGTACCTTCTTTGTTTTGTCTAGTCTGTTGCCAATAGAGGGTAAACCTATCACTACCCTAATTGCTTGTTGGGTGAGTTTGCAAACTGAGTCTAACCAAAGAAATTCTCCATGTTCCCTACTTAGGATAATTCTCACTACTTCCTCTAGAAATTCAGGGATGTTCAAGATTTCTACAAAACCTAAGGTTTCAATAATCTTGTGTTCGGGTTTGACATTTCCATTCTCATCACAAATTACTGTTTTAAACATCTTTAACACTTCCACAGAACCTAATTTTTCAATATTGCAGTGAATATAAATTCTAGGGTCTTCAACATAAGTTACACCTTTAGGAATTTTTGAAAATGTGCCTATGGAATCATCTTGCTTAGCTATCTCATGAATAATTTTGAAAACGGGCCTAGGGCATTTTACAATTTCCACAACAGTAGGGTTTGCAATCAATTTGGGAGTAGAAGAGGAAGTCATTTGAAAAATACCTTAAGCTTCCTGATAATGTTTGAGTGCTTGAAAGAAATCGCTTCACTTCTTCACCTTGAATGCCTTTGCTCATATTTGTGCATTCTCTGCTAGTTTGAATGCTTGGTGATTCAAAAAAGAGGGAAAACCGATGATTTATAGTAAAATTTCATTCAACAACTGTAATAAATGCTCGTTGGTTAAGTGAAAACTTAACACATCTGCTAGTACAGAAGAAATCTATCTTCTCACCATCTACTGAGGTAATTTACATGATATTCAACTTGCTACAATACCCCCAAAGGGCTACTTCTCAGTTGGATGAAGAATTTCCTTCCGGTGGAGTAATACTCTATTCTACCAGTGAAGGAATAGTCTCATCAACATTCTAATCTATCTTTCTAATCCATTGTCTTAAAAATTATTGCTTTACCTCATCAACCTTTTCTTTGCCTTTCAAACTGGGTCCTTTATTGTTTGCCGATGAAGTCTTGCTTCTACAAAATTTTGTAATATGTCCAATCTTGTTACAAGCATAACAAGTCACATTATTCTTTTGAATAGCCTTTCCATATCCTATGCCAGTTTGTGTTTTGCATTGATTAGATAAGTGCCCAAATCTTCCACAAACATAACATCTCACATTCATTCCATAGTTTTCTGAATTATGACCAACTTTGTTGCATTTGGAACATTGACCGATGGGTGCATTAATGTTCTTATTGTTTCTAGATCTACACTGATTTTCTCTATGACCATACTTGTTATAGTTAAAGCATTTCTCATTAAATTTGTAAGCATTAGGTTGTCTTACCAGTTTACTATGATCATGATTGTTTGTAGTACTAGAACTTTCACCAACTTCAAATCCAAGTCCATTAGTATCTCCATTAGGTTTTTGACTTTTCAGCATATCATCAAGTTCTTCTAAACTTTTCTTGAATTTCTCTTTTTGTTGATTTGCAGTAGCCAACTCATTTTCCAGAATTCCCATCTGCCTCATAAATTCAGTTTTATCATGTTGCATGTGAATCAGATATGTCTTTAGCATATCATTTTCATAACTGAGTCTTAGATTTTCATTACCAGCATCATTGAGTCTCCTAGTCAAGTCATCTTCATTCTTCTTTTTGTCTTCAATGTCTTTACAAAATCTCATAGTCATATCTTGCATTTCATTCCTCATAGTCATGTTTTCTTGTCTCATCTTGTTCACAAGATCATTAAGAGTTTCCTTTTTATCATTGTCATTCTGCATCTTCTCATGAAGTTCGTTTCTCTTATTTCTAGCAATAGTAAGATTCTCCTAAAGTCCTTGAATGAATTCCTATGCAACCCTCAGATCATCTTCAAGTTTTATATTCTTCAACTTCTCTGAATCATAGTCTACAAGAGCTCCTTCCAATTTATTTCTTAAGTTCTCCATCTGTACCGATTTCAGAATCTTCCTCAAGTTGTTAGGCTTTTGAAAATAGAGGACCAGGCTCTGATACCAATTTTTAGGATTAATGATAGTCCCAAAGATACTTAGAGGGGGGGGGGGATGAATCAGTATCTATCTAGTTAACAAAATATTTAACTTTATTAAGTATTTTGCATTCCAAAACAATGTACCAGTAAATAAGAATTAATGCAGTAAATAGGAACAATAAAGACAACATAGAAAACACACCATAACACAAGATGTTTAACAAGGAAACCCGGTGTGGGAAAACCTTGGTGGGATTTGTGACCCATAATATTCACTCACTAGCCAATGAATAAATATTACTTACAATGAGGGGCCTGGACATGTAGGAAGGCCAACTGCCTAGAGCTCATCTACAAAATAGAAGTCTCACTGACTTAAAAAATGGATTATGAAAATCCAATACAATGTACTTCTTCAAATCAACATCAACTATGCCAGGTTCAATACTGGTTTAAGCTCATACTATAACCATAAACCTTATACAAAATTTGTCCTATGCATTCACATATATCTTATCTTCTATATCCTCTCTCATGTCAACCTTTTTTTCTATATGAAAATGATTTACAAGATCTCATACATATATGAGTCTATTACAATATGCCATGTCGGCTTTATAAAAAGATATTAACAATTAAATACAATAATCAAAAGTTTAATCCTATCGGCTGGAGTGTTGGTATGCATTGTTGCCGCTGTTGGTGAAGTTTCTATCCGTGCTGGTGCCTGCCAGTGGTTTACTAGATGAATGCTGGGTGGTTGCTTGAAGGTTGCCGGTAGGTTTCAATCAATGACAACACCATCATTTCTCACTAGAGTGTAGAATGCCAACAACTTCTTCAAATAGTCGATGGATAATTAATGCAGTAAGAATGTAAATGATAACGTGATTTATGTAATGAAATTATCATGTAATGGTTGTAAAAGAAATCATGCTCGTGAGAAATGATTATGTTGTTCTAGTTATAGTGATATCTTGGGTTATAGTATATGATTGTAATGATGGACCTTGAGTTGTATTGAAACAAATTTAAATATTAAATGAAATGGATGCATGAGATGTGAATAAGTATTATGGTTTGGAATAAATGATGCAATTTGTATTCATGATGAGCCGTGTAGAAAGGAAAATTGTGCAAATATTATGATAATGGTAATAGCTTAGGAATGATGTCTCTAACTAATGTTTTAAGTAGGAGAAATTCTATGCCTTGGTAGGACGTATAAGTATGAGTAATGATAGAACATATCTTAGGACATGTTTATGATTTGTGATTGAAGAGTTTGAACTTATAGTATCATACCTCCTAGTTTGTGATCTAATGGTAGGATTGAAATATTATAATGTTTGGTTTGTAATTGAATGTTTCTTATGAAAATATTCTATAGATGTTCTTAATGAAAGAATTACTAATCTTATTAATGGAAATTACTAGTAAGTGTATAGGTAGACGGTAAAATGAATGATTGTCTATCAAAGGATTAGATTGTATTATATATTATGGATTAAGATTATAACTCCAATTGGTGGATGGTATTAGTTGTTATGGATTAAGGATATTGTACCTTAAGTTGTGTTGAGTTGAATTCATGTAGTTACTTAATTTGTAATAAGATGTTATTGTAATGGAATAAATTATGGTGTAGGTTAATTGATATAGCATAAGAGATTTTATGAGTATTAAATGAGACATAGATAAGTGTTTAGGAAGACTTTGTGATTGTTGCATTATGTACTTTAAGGATCGTGATTGAGAGATGGACATTCTAGGTACACAGAATCGTAAATAGCTATGTGAAAGTTAATTGTAAATGGAAAATATGTTAATGCAATGTAAGGGTTAATCTTGGTATGTGAATAATGATCATAATAGTCAAAGGTTGGTTAAGGGTAATAGGAACATTTGGACTTGGTGTATAGAATGAAATTAAGGGAAAAGGGGAAATAGCTATGAATTGAAAGATAGAATCTCATATTGAATGAATGGTTAAGTAAGTTGCATATCACGAGTTTAGGTATTTCTATGTTGCACCTATGCTTGAATAATGATTAAGATTATTAGGTATTGATCTAGAAGAAAGTACATGCTTATTGCTTATGTAGGTAGATTAAGTAATGGAATTGAGATACCCTAGGGAGTTAGTAGTAATGATTTATTATATTCCTCTTGCATAGTTGATTAATAGTTTAAGTGAATTATTCTATGTTCATAACATTTAAATGTTGATGTGTGCTCACTACATTGCTTAAGTGATGTTATGTGTTGTATTGATAAATAAATAAAAAAATTATTAGTGTGTAGTTAGGTATATTTCTCTAGGGTATTTTGGCGGGAAATACTAGCATTCTTTAATCCCACATTTCTTAGGCTTGTAGGGTTTAGGAAGTGTCAACAAGATATTTGTTACAACATTACCTTCTTCTCATTTTCCACCAACACCTCTAATAGCATTTTCAATCTCATTCACCCCGGTTATGTAGTTCTCAACACCTTCACCATCAACCATCCTTAAGCACTCATATTTATGTTTTAGATTCATTAACTTATATTTCTTTGTCTTGAGATATCCTTCATATAATTGACATAATTTGTTCTAGAATTCTTTATCTTCTTTCAATTTACTAACCTTACCAAATACTACATCACTCAATAAATTGAATATTATTTCTCTAACTTTTGCATTAGACTCTTAATTCTTAAGTTCATCCAAATTCTAAGGTCCATCCAGTGAAGGTGTATAAACTTTATTGACAATATCCTAGATTTCATTCTGAAAAGTTTCCAAATATGATTCAATCCTCTCCTTTCAATAAGAAAAAATTGTACCATCAAACAATGGTGCTCGGAGATGAAGTTCCTATGGCATTCTAGATCTACCTCAAGTGGTTAATCTTGCCAAAGAGCATTCCAGATCTACCTCAAGTGGTTAATCTTACCAAAGAGGAACTTGTTGGCCTTTTGGAGGAATTGATTATGTGTTGCATTGATGTTTTGTCATTGATGTCAACACTAGCTATTTTGGATGCTTTATTGGCACCCTTCTGGTACCGATAGGATGTGTGGTTTCTGGTTGGTTTGGATCCGATATGATCTGGTATGCTCCAATATGATTTGGTTATGGAATTGGATTACTCATGTTCATATTCAGTCAGTTAGTTTTGGTCTAGTGATCGAATGCTATCCTATTTGCTTGGAAGCTTGGTTTGTGGTTCCGGCAAGGGTTTCACCAATAGAGCTTTGATAAAGATCTTTGATGATATGCATAAGTGGTGTTGGTGCAGCTTTTGGTGGAGATTATAGATGTTGATGGTGACCAAGTTCAAGAATTGGTAGATTGGGATCATTGCTTTAAAATGTGAACCTATATTGGGTCGCAGTTTATCTAGGTTATGGACCGACTTAATGTAACATGTGAATTGGACCGCTTGATGTGTTTGTGGGATGTCTTATGGGTTGCATATTATTTGTTTGGTCTAAGGCCGACATCTTTTGTAATTATGTAATTGATTTTTTGTCTAGTGGCCGACCTAATTGTTTATGGTCGAGGGTTTGTATATATATATATTGTAAGATCTCATTACAGATCATGGTCATGGAATGGGATATGGGATGTGTGAATAATGTAATATCATTCAGGCAGAGGATTTTATCGATCATTGGAGATTGAGTTGGGTTTATTTAAGAGGATTTAGTCCTTCGGTATTGAGCTTAATCGGAACTATATTTAGGCATAGGAGATGTTATCTTTATAGTTCATTCATTCTTCTAGATTGTAGTCTAAATTTCTTTGTAGTCAGAGAGACTCCTTTAGTGATGAGTAGTGTGCTCTAGGCTATTGGCCTTCCTACAAGTGCATGCCCCTCTATTGTAATTCACATGCTTACTGCAAAAGTATTATCTGACTGTGGGTAGGCTTCCCACCGTGGTTTTTCCCTTTACCGGGTTTTCCACTTATAAATCTTGGAGTCATGTGGATGGTATTTATTCTATGATTATTGTTTATGCTTAATTGGTTTATCTGTTATTTCAGTATTTGGTTTAAGCATTCCGGTATTAATGTTTTGGGTTTCGGTATTAAATTTTTAATTGCTAATGGTTCCGGTAATCTGTGACAACTGATTCACCCCCCCCTCTCAATTATCTTCCGGTTATTTGAATTGTCTAACAATTGGTATCAGAGCTTTGGTCCTCTCTACAGAAAGATTAACTGCTTGAGGAAGATCCTATGGTGACTAACAGTTCAAGTTCATCTAGTTCATCTGGAGCTATCTTTCGAAGAGATATTCCTAGGCTTGATGGAACAAATTACACAGTATGGAAGATTCAGATAAAGACTCATCTGAGATGTCTTAGTAAGGAGATTTGGGAGATCACATAGAATGGTGTTACACCTTATAATCTGACATTTGACAAAACTCCTCTGACAAACTTGGATAAGGAGCTTGAGAATTATTGTAGAGCAAGAGAAGCCCTCTTGTGTGCACTTTCTAATCAGCAAATAATTAGATTGACTGATAAATCATCTGCAAAGGTTATATGGGATAAGTTGGAGACTCTTAATGAAGGTGACCCTACTATGAAGATTGCTAAACTTGATGGTTACCGGGTGGGATATGAAAACCTAAAGATGGAAGAAGATGAAGGGATTACTGCATTCATAGAAAGGGTAAATGAGATTGTTATAGGAATTCAATGTTGTGGTGGAACTCTGAGTGAATATGCATTTTTTTCTAAAGTTCTGAGAGCCCTATCACTAGCTTACAAGATGAAGGCTACTACAATTAATGAATTGAGAACAATGGCTAATACTTCTGTCAACATAGATACCTTGGTTGGGAAATTATCTGCTTTTGAGCTTGAAGAATTTGGACCTTTTGGAGCTGTGAAGTTTGAACCTGCTTTTCATGCATTTTCATCATCAACCAGTAAGCAAGATTAGAAAGCTTTATATGTAAAGGAATTGGATGATATGAAGAGAGAAGATGATGAGTTTGAGCAACTTGAATCACTATTTGTTAGAAGAGTACTTAAAGGACCAGTAGGAAGTAAGTATGAAAGAAAAACACCTTTTAAATGTTTTTCATGTAATAAGATTGGTCATTTTGCATCTAGATGTCTTGAATGGAATTCAAGATTTGAAGAAAGAGTTAGAAGATATTTTAAGCCCAACCCTAGATATCAAAACAAGTATAAGTATAGGAAAAACAAAGATAAATCATGCTACATAGCGAATGAGGAAGTTGTGACTGATTCTGATGATGAACCGATAGAAGACTTTGCTAGTGGTTCCAACAATGGGAAAGAATGGGTGTTCCTCGCTATCAAGGAAGATGTTATGGCATTGGAAGAGAATGTACCTGAAGAGAAGGCACTTGCTGCTGAAATTGAATACAAGGATGAATGGGTAATTGACAGTGGATATTCATATCATATGACTGGAGATAAAAGGAAGTTTCTATCCTTGCAAGAATTTGATGGCGGTTTGGTTAGATTTGGAGATGACAAAGCATGTATGATCAAAGGAAAAGGAACTATATCATTGGATGGTAAGCACAATATTGATAATGTTTATTTTGTTGAAGGTTTGAGGCATAATCTTTTGAGTGTTGGAAAATTGGTGGATAAAGGATTTCAATTACAGTTCAAGGATGGAAAATGAAAAATCATTAACCGATCTAGTTTGGAGATTGCAACTGGTACACAGATAAAAGGTAATATATTTCATTTGAATTTTGGTGAGAAGACATGTTTGATTGCACAAATTGATGAGAGTTGGCTATGTTGGCAAATGCACACTCCAATCAGAAATTGTAGGTGATTGAAGGTTTTGTAATTGATGGCAACCTTGCAATCATATGATACTAGCAAGATAGGATACTGGCACCGGCAACGACAAACTCTACACTGACACACAGAACACCAGCAGTGAAAGGAAGGATACCGACACCTTGGCCGAAAGGAATTTTGTTTATAATGTATTTTGTAATTAATTGTAAAATCATTGTAAGCCGACATGGCAAGTTGTAAAATGACTCATATATGTATGAGATCATTATAGAACATTTTTTTTAAAAAGAAAGAAGGATATAGGTGAAATTATGCAGACCTAATATGTGAATTATAGGTCAAGGGTTTATGTATGTAGAAGAGCTTAAGCCGGTACTAGATTTGGCATAGAAGATGCTAATCTGAAGTAGTACAAGACATTGGATTAATATAATCCATTTTTCTAAGTCAGTGTGACTTCTTTTGTAATTGAGCAGTGAGCTCTAGGAACTTGGCCTTCTTGCATGTGTAGGCCCCTATTGTAAGAGTAATATTCCCTTATTGGCCAGTAAGTGAATATTATGGGTCACAAATCCCACTGAGGTTTTTCTCACATCGGGTTTCCTTGTTAAAATACTATGTTATGGTGTGCTTCTCATGTGGTTGTTGTTATTCTTATTTACTACATTATTTCTTATTTACCGATACATAGTTTTAATGTGCTTTTCAAGTTTTAAGTCAAGTAAATTTATTAACCGGTCAAATACTGATTCACCCCCCCCTCTCAGTATCTTTGGGAATCCTAATCCTAACAGGCTATGGCATAAGAGGCTATGTCATGTGAATTTTAATTGCATTCTAAATATCAGTTCAACTAAGGCAGTTAGAAATATACCTAAGATTGTGAAGCCCTATAATTCGACATGTAAAGAATGTCAAATGGGTAAACAGGTCAGAACCTCTTTTAGGAGTATACAAGACAAATCTAATGATGTTCTTGATCTTATTCATACTGATTTGTGTGGCCCTGCTAGAGTTAAAAGTTTTCAAGGTGATAGATATTTCATGCTAATCATTGATGATTATTCTATAATGATGTGGATTACTTTTTTAAGGGAGAAATTTGAGGCTTTTGAAAAGTTTAAAATCTTTAAAGCTAAAGTGGAAACTAAGACATGATTGAAGATCAGGTTTTTGAGGTCAGATCATGGTGGAGAATTAACATCTGGTGAGTTTAATAACTTTTGAGACAAGCATGGTATTAGGAGACATTTTTTTGCTCCCCAGACACCTCAGCAAAATGGAGTTGTGGAAAGGAAGAATAGAACTATCTTGGATATTTCTAGAACAATGATGATGGAAGCTAGTCTACCTCATATCTACTAGAGAGTAGTAGTGAGCATAATGGTTTATACATTCAACATAGTACATATCAAAGGAGAAACCGGTAAGACACCTTATGAATTATGGTTAGGCAATACATCTACAGTTAATTATTTCAAAATATTTTGTAGTAAATGTTATATAAGGAGAGATGATTGTTGGTATTATGGATGACTTTGTCATGTGTTGCATTGGTTTTGTCACTGATGTCAACACTTGTCTTCTTGGAGGTTTAAATTATATTTACCGGTATGGTTAGTGGCTTATACATAGTCACCGGTATGGTTAGTGGCTTATGCACAGTCATTGGTATATGTTCACCAATAGGTTATATTGTTCACTGGCAACGATGATAACTTGGAGATCATTTGGTTATGTCAAAGACATGGATTGGAAGTTTGGATTTGGTGATTTTCTTATTGGTCTAATCCAGTTGATAGATTTTCCTTTATCAGTAGATAAGTCTAGGTTATGGACTGGTACATGTTATCTATTCCAGATCAGCAAGACATGTTATGGATATTGTTTATTGACTAGATATTGTGGTAAATGTATTGAGCCAACATGTTGTATCGCATCAAGACATATTTTTAATTGATTTAAATGTAATATCTTTAGTGAGTTGACCTATTCATTTGGTATTAGGTTTTGTATAAATGATTGTAAGATCTTATTGAAGATTGTCATGACATGAGTGAGTGTGGATATTGAAGAGTGAAAATAAGCAGATCCTTGTGCGAATCATGCAAACATTATTTGAAGGTTGAAGGAAGGTTATGAAAGTATTTTGACACTCATGTTCAGAGCTTAACCGGTACTGAATCCAACATTGGAGATGCTATTTTGAGCAGTACATTATCATTGGATTTAACGATCCAATTGTGTAGTCAGTGTGACTCCTACTTTGTGATTGAGCAATGAGCTCTAGGTAGTTGGCCTTTTTGCATGTGCAGACCCCATTTGTATACACATACTATCTGCAATAGTATCATCTAATTGTGGGTGAGGTTTCCCACCATGGTTTTTCCCTTACCAGGTTCCCATGTCAAAATCTTTGTGTTATGTGTTGTGGATGTTGTTTCTCTTTATGTTTCATGCATTAAGTTAAACTGGTATTGCTATATCTATTAATTTGTTTTACTGATAATTAAGTTTGGTTTACCGACATTAAGGTTAAATTGGAATAACTTGCATTTGGTTTACAATTTATTGATAACTGGTTCACAACTGATTCACCCCCCCCCCCCCCCAACATCGCAGTTGTCCTTCCTGGGACCTAACAATGATATCATTGGAAAATTGGATCCTAGATGTGATGAAGGCATATTTTTTGGTTATTCTAATGAAAACAAGGCATATAGATGTTATAATAAGAGATTGCAAAGAATTGTGGAGAGTGGTAATGTCAAGGTGGATGAGCTGAATAGAGGTCAAATCAGTGTTTATGAGCAAGAACCGATAGTGGAAATGATTATATCTAAACTGATAGCACCTTTACCAGAACAAAGTGTTGAACCCGTTACTCTGACAATATCAGAAAATTTAATAGTAACTAAAGAAATGGGAAGAGGAATAGAGAGTCAAAAGACTCCTAGGTATGTGAGATTGAATCATTCAGAAGATCAGATCATTGGGGATAAGAACAATGGAGTGATGACAAGAAGAACACTGGAAACTAATGAAGTATGTTTAATTTCTTAAGTTGAAGCGGTATAAGTAATTGAAGCATGTAAAGATGAATGTTGGTTAAAATATATAGAAGAAGAATTAGATTATATTCAGAAATATAACACATGGACTTTAGTTCCTTAGCCTAAAAATAGGAATGTTATTGGAACTAAATGAGTTTTTAGGAATAAATTGAATGAGGATGGTCAAGTTGTGAGGAATAAGGCTAGATTGGTTTGTAAAGAATATTCTTAGAAGGAAGGAATTGATTATGGTGAAACTTTTGCACCTGTAGCTAGGATTGAAGCTGTAAGATTATTTCTTGCCTATGCTGTCCATAAAAACTACAAGGTTTATCAGATGGATGTTAAGTGTGCATTTTGAGTGGGGATCTTGATGAGGAAGTTTATATTGAGCAACCTGATGGTTTTTCACTTTTAGATGATACAAACATGGTTTACAGGTTAAGGAAATCTTTATATGGATTGAAACAAGCACCTAGAGCTTGGTATGCAAGGTTGGATAAATATCTTTTGAAGCTTGGTTTTACTAAGGGTAATGCTAATAGTAATCTATATTGTAAGGTCACTAATGATGATATATTGATTATTGAAGTATTTGTTGATGACATTATTTTTGGAGGTGAAGATAAGTTGTGCATGGAATTTTGTAAGAATATGGAGAAAGAATTTGAAATGTCTATGATTGGGGAAATGAAAATTTTCTTAGGTTTGCAGATTACCTAGACTGACAAAGGTATTTTCATCTGTCAAACTAAGTATGCTAGGGAATTCTTGAAGAAATTTGGTATGGGAAATTCTAAATCGGTAAGTACTCTTATGGTTATAAGTGACAAATTTGCAAGGAAAGATGTTTCTGCACTGGTAAATCCTACAAGATACAAATCTATGATTTGAGGTTTGCTTTATTTGACTCAAACTAGGCTTGACATAATGAATTTTATTTGTATTACATCTAGATATCAGAGTGATCCTAGAGAAAATCATTAGAGTGTGGTGAAAAGGATTTTTAGACACTTGAAAGGTACATCTAAATATGGTTTGTGGTACCCTAAGGATGATGACTTTAATTTATGTGCATATACAGATGTTGATTGGGCTAGAGATGTTGATGACCGAAAAAGTACTTTCAGTGGAGCTTTCTTTCTTGGAAAGAAGTCGGTTTCATGTATCAGCAAGAAATAGTCATGTACTTCTTTATCTACTGTTGAAGCTGAGTATGTTGTTGCTGCTACTAACTGTACACAAGTTCTATGGATGAAGCAAATGTTGAAGGATATCAAAGTGCATTGCACTGGACTGGTAGTTATTCATTGTGATAAGTCTACTGCTATTGACATATAAAAGAATCCAATATTTCACTCTAAGAAAAAACACATATCTATCAAGTATAACTTTTTGAAGGAGAAGGTGGAAGAAAATGAAGTTAGACTGGTTTATATGAACACTAAAGAGTAGATTGCAGATATTTTCACTTAACCTTTGCCTAAAAAATCATTTGAGTACCTAAGAGATAGGTTAGGGGTTTTTGCCCCTTTGGTAGAGAACTGATTGATGCTTTTTCGCATCAGTTCAATATGTATTATCAGAGATATTATTCATTCCGACAATGATGTGGGGATGCTACTGCTCAGGGGAAGTAGTTATCTTTGTGTTTCAGTGGCTTTTACTTTTGCTCGAATATTTTTGTCAAATTTTTGGCATTGATGTCAAAGGGGGAGAAATATTGATGTGAAAAACTTAAGGAGTTATATACATTAGGGGGAGAGATATATGTGTAACATAGAGCTTTACAGAGATATCGTTCATAGGGGGAGTTTGGTCTTTGTTTCATAACTTCATTGCTATATCTTTGAGTGGGAGATTGTTGGTTGTCTTCCATTGGGGAAGACTTGTTTGACATTTCTTGGTACTTAGATGTTTTTCACATCTAGTGTTGCCATCAATACCAAAGGGGGAGATTTCTGGCTATTTGGAGGAATTTATTATGTGTTGTATTGATGTTTTGTCATTGATGTCAACACTAGTTGGTTTGGATGCTTTACCGACACCCTTCTGGTCCCGGTAGGATGTGTGGTTTCTGGTTGGTTTGGATCTTACATGATCCGGTATGATTTGGTTATGGAATTGGCTTACTCATGTTCATATTCAGTTAGTTGGTTTTGGTCTGGTGATTGGATGCTATCCTATTTGCTTGGAAGATTGGTTTGTGGTTCCGGTGAGGGTTTCACTGGCAGAGCTTTGATGAAGATCTTTGATGATATGCATAAGTGGTGTTGGTGCTGCTTCTGGTGGATATTATGGATGTTGATGGTGATCATGTTTGAGACTTGGCAGATTGGGATCATTGCTTTAGCATGTGGACCTATATTGGGTCCCAATTGATTTAGGTTATGGACCTCTTTAAAGTTGTTGACATGTTTGCCATTGATGTCACCCCTGCATGCATAGTTTGAATATAATCAATAACACATTTAGATCATTACACAAAGAAAGCACAATTGACATTGATGTCAAAGTATACAGAATATTAACATTTTGTTGTCTTTCTATTGTTGCCAAAGAGATAAATAATAAAAGAACATAGGTTGTGCATTTCACCTTCTTCCATTGATTTAACATTTGCCTAGACCTCTCGATGTGTTTTTGGGATGTCTTATGGGTTGGACATTATTTGTTTAGTCTAAGGCCGACATGTTTTGTAATTATGTAATTGATTTATTGTCTGGTGGATGACCTGATCATTTATGGTCGAGAGTTTGTATATATATGTTGTAAGATCTCATTGCAGATCATGGTCATGGAATGGGATGTAATGTGCAAATAATGTAATATCATTCAGGAAGAGGATTTGGTTGATCATTGGAGATCGAGTTGGGTTTATGTAAGAGGATTTAGTCCTCCAGTATTGAGCTTAACCAGAACTATAATCAGGCATAAGAGATGTTATCTTTGTAGTTCATTCATTCTTCTAGATTGTAGTCTAGATTTTTATGTAGTCAATGAGACTCCTTTTCTGATGAGCAGTGTGCTCTAGGTTGTTGGCCTTCCTGCAAGTGTAGGTCCCTCTATTGTAATTCGCATACTTACTAAAAAAGTATTATCTGACTATAGGTAGGATTCCCACCATGGTTTTCCCTTTATCGGGTTTTCCACGTATAAATCTTGGAGTCATGTGGATGGTATTTTTTCTTTGATTATTGTTTATGCTTAATTGGTTTATCTGTTATTTTGATATTTGGTTTTAAAAATTGGTTATTTGGTTTAAAAATTCTGGTATTAATGTTTTGGGCTCTGGTATTAAAGTTTTAATTGCTAATGGTTCCAATAATCCATGACAACTGATTCACCCTCCACTCTCAGTTGTCTTCTGGTTATTTGAACTGTCTAATAGAACCTTTCTCTAATACCAATTGGTATACCCATGATAGCGCTGAGAGGGAGGGTGAATTAGTTTGGAAATATTTAAATATGATATTAAACAATACTTAACAACTACACTAACATCATTAAGTATCAACACATGAACACGAAATTTATATGGAAAACCTAGTTAGGGAAAAACCACGGTAAGAATCATACTCACAATATAAATTAATTTGCATACAAAGTTTTAGGCTTACATCCAAGGAGAAAAAAGAACCTGAATGACTTGCAAGACTAAGGTGCACAACCTTAGGGAAAGATACAAGGAATTTCGCAACTGAGGGACACTGCTTCAAGGCAAGATACAAGGTGATATCAAAATACCCACTATCAATCAACAACAAAGGAAATAACAAAACTAATATGTGAAGGATCTCCTAATAATGAAATTATCCATGAACCTTTGTGTCAAATGACCAATATCATGGCAAACATCTTTGAAATCACCATTGTCACAACATTTTGTCTCACAGAAAGTATCACCTTCAAAGCTCTTTACAAATTAACTTTTGCATATTTGCAATCTCAAACTTGCTTGCACATCATTCAAATTCGCTTCTCATCAATTCACATTCTATTCCATACACTTCACACTCAAATCATACATTCACACTCTTTAAATATAAGATAGATCATCAAAAACCTAATTGAGGGTCAACCACAATTGGAATAAACATTATTGCATAAAATAAGCCACCCAGACCAAAAATACACAGTTTGGTGCTCCTCAGAAGAAAGAGGGGACCTAAAATCATCACAACACATTGTTCTATCAATTAAAATGATCCGCACATGCTAACACAACCTCAAAAGATGAAACCAAACGTAATGTGTACATAAACAATAGAACTTAGCATTCAGTTAGTGAAAAGACATCTTCCAATGCAAATTATTTCACAAGAATCTCCACACACCATGGTGAGAACCATAACAATGCTCTAGCTCAATCTTTAAAGTATATCTAGATCAAAAGGTTTGGTCCAAAGAAGATAATACAATTGGACACACCGAATCATATTACAACCGAATATACTAAGCATGAATCAATTATAACTCACTTGTGGAACAAAAACACCACCAAAAAATTACACTAAAAATACTGCACAAGCCAAACAACTATGTCCACTAAACTTCAACATAAAATTCAACATATCCATAGGCCACCAAGCACTTTCCAAACTAGCCTCACAGATGCCCTTATTGTCAAAGAAGTGTAACAATCAACTTCTATAATCCATGAACCAAAAAACTAGTTGACATTCATAGAACACAATCTTTACCATCTGAAGAAATGCAAGTCATTTTACCAATGAGACATTAAGTATTATTTTTTGAATATATTAAGTGTTGGAATCAAGGAACATTGAGGGGGGGGGTGAATCAGTGTTCTGCAATTTTTTTTTTTGTCAATCTATTACTTTAACCACTTAATACATTGAACCAAAAGAAAGATGCAAGAACACAAGATAATCAACCAAAACACCATAACACAAGGATTTTATATGTTGAAAACTTGGTCAAGGGAAAAACCATGGTGGGATGAGACCCACAAAATGAGTATACTCAAATATAAAGTTTACAAGGGAATGCACATGCATTCAAGCACACTACCTAGAGCCCACTGCTCAAAACAACAAAGGGAAACAATTTTGGGAAGTCTCACTGCCTTACAAATGAGTTACAAATGATCACAAGAGAATTTGAACTATTGAACAACATCTGCAAATCCTTAAGTATATTTTTGGTTAAGTAATTTGTCCAATGATTTCACACTTTTCCTTATACTTCTCTGTTCTACAGTTCTGCAATATTCCGAAGCATAAATTTCTAACTTTTACACGTGAAATTGCACACAATTGATCATGAACACCTCTCGCATACCTATTGATATCGAAAATGATCATAGAAATTGACCTTATATATCCACAACAAGAAATTAGGTTACTTACATGTCAGCTTCAAGAGCACTTTACACATAATGAAATGTGTACACACTGTTAGCTTAATCCAAACCAAAATACCAATGTGGAACAAAACAATTGTCCACACTCTACCAAAACCATCTAACAAAACATCCAGGTCTCAAAAATAATCACCAAAATCGATCCACATAATTTGCATAAGGATTATCCACACGAGACTATTGATGTGCACTAATAAACTGAAGACCGATATATCAGAGCACCTAACATACAATCCAATCAACACTAGAGGCTAAAAATCCAAAATAAGACTGCCCAGCCATGCATCAACTTTCAACCAAATTTACAACATAGGATAAAGACCAGAAATGAAATGCTACCCGAAATACTAAACTATGTCGGATATGTTGGCATTTTGATGCAATTTTGTATGACAGGTAAACAATATGGTTGTCATTGTTGGCAACATCATCTCCTTAGTCTTCCCAATCCTTAGGGAGTAATAAAACCAGGTAGTGAGTAAACAAGCAGATAGTAAGACCGAGCAGTGAGTAAACTAGCAGATAGTAAGTATACCGGAAAGAAGAAGATCGACAAGTAGTAGACCGACAAGAAACAAGGTGATCAGGTAGCGATGAGTAGATTGGTAAGGAAGACATCCACTAGCTAAGAAAAGACTAAACCAGTACACTAGAAGAAATCATCTAGTCAAGGTATTGATTGGTTCACCAGAAAAGTCGGTAACTAACAAACTGGTAACGTTCAGTTACAATTAGCGAAATTGGAAGTCTTCTCTTAGTCAACCAACAAACATATTGGCATGTTTGACAGAATTGATAGAGATTCCTGCATGATTCCAGAAGCACATTTTAAGGCTTGACAACAAAATTTTGAAAGGTATGTTTTGGAGGGAAAAGTTGGCGAAAGACTTAAGGATATATAAATACACAAATCTCATTGCTGAGAAGGTTGTTGTCAAGGTGATTAAAGTTAAATGTGAAAAAGAACATAGGGGGAGTTTCATAGCACACAGAGCCGAGTGACAGAAGACCAATAGAGTGGGGTTTCATAGAGTAGTGACTTAGGTGACAGAGGATTGGCAGTACAAGATTCAAGTATCAACAAACCGATAGAAGGAAAAGTTGTGAAGGACAAGCACACTGATGCAGACCAAGACTAATGACTAATTGTGATATGATCAGGCTAATGTGTAGCTTCATGTATCTGATCATTTTATCTGTTGTTTTGAAATGACTACAATATAAATCCCTTAACTGGGTGGACTTTAACAGGTCCCATTGTATAACTCCCTTAACTGGATAACATCTTAACTGATGTTCTAAGTCCTTTAACTAGGATACCTTTAACAGGGTAAAGGCACTAATCGGCCTTCATCAAAATCCCTTAACCGGGTGGCACCTAACCAATGTCTTTGTAATCTCCTAATAGGGATGGCTCTTCACTGAGTGTACTTCACAAGAGTGCAAATTTTGTGAGTTCCTATTCACATCGTGGTTTTCTCCATATAGGGTTTCTACAAGATAAATCTGTGTGTCTTTGTGTATCTTTTCATGCAAGCTTAATCTTCTGCAGTAATTGTGTACATTGGTGAATGGTTAATTAGTTCATATTTAAAGCTAAAGTTTCAATTAGTAAAAACTAGTAATGTATTGATTCATCCCTCCCCTCTTAGTACCAGTTGGATCTAACAATTGGTATCAAAGCTCAGTTCCTCTGAAGTGAAGCTTAACAACTTGAGGATAAAGATCATGGAAGAGTACCGATATTAGAAGTAGATTGATGAAGCCAATGAGATCATTTCTCAACTGAAAGAGAGACTGAGAAAATCTCTTGCAAAAAGGAAGGAATTAGCTCAACATCTAAATGAAAGTTAGGATATCATAGATCAACTCTCTGAACAAAGTGGATTTGAAGAAGTTGAAGAAGCAGTCTCAGAACTCATGGAAAAGAACAAGAAGCTGACCAAAGAAGTCACACATCTCAAAAGGGAACATGAAGGTCAGGCCCTAAGAATGACTGAGATACTAGAAGCCAACATAAGTGTTGACGAAAGAAAAAGAGAGGTAGAAGAAGAACTATCAAAAGCTGAAAGAGCCAGGAGACTTGCTGAAGATGCCCTGAGAGAAAATGATGCAATCATGATTGAGAAAGATGAAGAAATCTAAGTTCTTACTCAGGAGAATGAATACATATACAAACATCTGAATGAAAATGCAGAAGAAAAGGAGATTATGATGAAAGAGATTGAACAACTCAAAAGTGAGTTGAAAACTAAGAATGAGAGAAATGAGAAGTTGAGAAAGTTCAATGAAATCTATGAGAAGGTAGATAAATAGTTGAAGGCTCAGAGAAGAACAAAGGATACAACCGGTCTTGGTTACCCCGGTTCAGGTCCTATAGAAATTGGAGAATCATCTAAATCCAAAAGACTGAAGGATGATAAAAGAAATTATTCAGAAGCAAGAGGTATGAAGTCTTTTCAAATTCTCTTGTAATCATTGTGAAAAATCGGGTCATAAGACCAATGACTGTAGAAATAAACCAGTTAATCAAAAGAAGACTTTTACTTTTGATGGTTATTGTCACAATTGTCATAAGTATGGTCACACTACTTATGAGTGTAGATCTCAATCAAGTATCCTATCAAGTGCAAAAAGATTTAATGGACATTGATTCACTTGCAATAAGTTTGGACATAGATCAAAACAATGTAGATTCAAGACAAAGGTATCAAGGCCATAGTTAAAATGGGTTAGTCCTAACAAAAAGAGTAATCAGTTGAATGCCACCTATTCCATGTGTGGTAATTTTGGTCATGTTGCCGAAATATGCAGAATGAGGATGGGTCAGAAAAAATATCCAAGACCATGGAGGACAACTGGTATGGCATGTTTTAACTACCATAAGATCGACCATCTAGCTAGAGAATGCAGAAGTCAATCCTACAACCAGTCTACAGACAAGAATTGATTTAGCAAGAAAGCGGAGCAAAATGACTTGAAAGGAAAGAAAACAACAAAAGAAATAAGAGATGAAATGAAAAAGACATGGATCAAGAAGGATGAAGGAAAATAAGGACAAGGACATTCTGAAACCAAGTCATCATCCATTGGTGATGACAGTTCCACTTCCAACTAGGCATACCGATGCCTAGGGGGAGCACATATGGTAAGATTACTCTTGAATCTGTTCAACAAATGTAAGGATGTGTTTATCTGTATAGTTGTGATGTACAAAATTTGGTCTGAAAGTTCTTAATTGAAGTTTGTCTTGTGAGTTATTTATTTTGAGTATCAATTTCAACAATAAATAACCAGTGAAGTCAAATTAGTGTACTTTAAGTAGTGAGCTTCAATCTGACTGTTGGATCCTAGCATCGATAAAACTCAATGGATAAATAAGGAAATGATAGTGCAATTTTATTTACCTAATGACTTGTGAATTTTCTTGAGCTCCCAAATGTTCCAAGGTGATTTGAAAATTTCTAAGCTTTGTTTGTGAGAAAAAAAGAGAGGAGAAATTCAAGCAGAGTGTTAGTGGTGTTTGGCATTCCCTAAGAAAGGGTTTTCAACTGCATCTGAGAAAATATTGATTGAAGGTCATCATGGCAATGTAGTTATCAACTCCTATGTTGGTTGAAGCTATCAAGGAACCCCAACCCAAGTTCAAGTTGCACCCGATGAAAGCTGGTGAAATTGACAAAATAGTTCCTTTATCATTTGTGCCCTTCAGTGTATTGTTGGTAGAAGATATTCGCTACTACATTTATTGCAATCTTGAAGAACTTGGAGATAAGTTCATTTGAAATGAGTTTAATGGGTTTTGTGACAATGATCAATTGAAGCCATAATTTCTATCTCTGAAGACAAAGGGTCTGGCAAATGTGATTGATTTTCCTATTTAGTTTCAATACGACTGGTTAGATATGTACTAAGCAGGGTTCATGATCAATTTTTGTGGCTATAGGCTAATGCACTGATCAAGATTTTAGAGGAGGTGATTCAAAGAGTGACTGGGTTTAGTGCTATTGATGAAGCACTAACCCTACGAATGATTTCATCAAATGAAGTCATCCGGCTAACCAAATCTCAGTGTGACAGTTGAGCAATGACTATCACTCATATTGAGGATGCTGAAGTAAGATTTGCCTCTCCAATGTTGGGTTACAAGGTATATCAATCAAGTCGGATGAACAGTGTGTTGAGCGGTGCCATCCATGCTGGATACCAGATTATCAAAGAAGATGCAACATATGATATATGTGGGATGATGCAAAGTCATTTCATGGTGAACATGAAAAGAATAAAGAAGGATAAGAAGCAATCCTTCAAATATGGCTCTCTACTGGTATGTGTTGGTATTTTGTGATAATTTCTTTTAATGAATTGTATTTGGTTTTGTATTTCTTTGGTATTTGATGTCAAAGGGGGAGAGATATCTATGGAAAAACACTTTTGGAGAGGTTATTCCTAGGGGGAGAGATATTATGTATTATGTTTAATGATCTCTTTGGGAGATTGTTGGTTTCTAGTTTTGGGCACTTTAATGGTTTTTCCATCTTGTTTTGCCATCAATCCCAAAGGGGGAAATTGTTGGTATTTTGGATATGTTGATATGGTTTTGTCATTGATGTCAACACTTGTCAACACTTATCAACACTTAAAGATCTTTGGTTATGTTCACTGACATGTTCAGTGACTTATGCATAGTCATCGGTATCTGGTTCACCGACAAGTTATATTGTTCATCGACATGTAATGCCCCGCTAGGAAACCCCTAAGGGTTTAAGTTAAAAACACTCAAATAGAGTGTAAAATTTTTTATTTTTTTATTTAATAATAATTAAGAGCGTTAAAGCAAAGTTACAACATTAAGATAGTTGAAGTTAACTCAATTCATATTTAGACACGACATTAAATTACAATGGAGATAACCTGTCAATTTAGATATCACAGCGGAAGGCTCAAACAATTTCCTAAGGAGTTTCCTAACGCGATTACATAACCTTACACCTAATTCAACTTGCGTCATTAGATCCACTAAACTGGATAACTTAATTACGAGGTAATGCATAGATCTTGATTACGTATGAGTTCAATGGTTCGACATCTTATAATTTTTTATTTTTTTTTAGGAAGCGTTCAATTGCTTTGGTTAGTGAGGAGGCCAACGAGAGGTTATCTACTCAAGCACTTTAATTCATAATTTCATTAGGAGGTCTCCAAATAGGTTCAAGCGTTTTAAATATAACAAAGTTCATTCATTAGAGTTTTAAAATAACCATCCACACTTGACATCATCCTTAAATGCTATAATTATGCTAAATGAGATTCATTCGTTTAGGGTTAAACTACGATTAGTAAAACGAGGGCCCCATCATTTGGTTTTAAAGTATTCACTCACATTTGATATATATATATATATATATATATATTTTTAAATATTAAAAGGTATGGTTAGTAGGAAGGATTCGTTCCTTAAGGATTATCTACAATTAATAGAGTGAGGTCCTTTCATTTGGTTTCATGCATAGCCAACTGATGGGTTGAAATTCTTTTATGAAAGGTATAATGTGAGAAGCCATAGATTTCATTGAAGTTTTAATAATGCTAATAGATGGCTAAATTCATTAAGATGAGAGTGTATTAGGAACCCATGAGATCATCCTTTAAATTAAGATATACTTAGCAAGGTGATATTCATCTTTTCAAGATTAGAGTAATAAGATCAAATGACGTTCTTCTATTAGAATTAAATTACAATTAACTTATTGCATATTTTTTTTGATAAATGAACGTAATATGCGAGAGGTACTTTTACTAAGATTTAATGTATAAACAACAAATCAATTACCTGCCCATTTAGATTAATTTTAGCAATCATGAGGGATTCCTTTTATAAGGATAAAAATATGGATATCTAATTGAGTTCACCCAATTGTAAGTTAATCTGGTGAGGATTATTGATTATAATTACAACATGATTTATTAAGTATATTCACCCAATATACAACATGAATTACCCAACTGAGTCCACACGATTATCAATTTACTCTGATGAGGACTATAGTTAAGGTTAAAGCGTGAAATAACTTAACAAATCATCCAATGCAATGAAACATAATTAACGTGGCGTGAATTCATTCACTAAGGTAAAAGGATAGATGTTTATATGATGTTCAACCTTTTAATCTCAATCTGGGAATTGTGACATAAGTTTCAACTTTGTTTTCCCTTTTTACATTCAATCCATTAACATACTTATTAACAAATTAATCCAATGTAGTAATTCTAACTAGCTTTCTTCCACTATTACAATTTATATTAACATTATCAAATTACTTTTTTTTTTTTTACAACTTTAATTTCAATATTTAAATACTTTGCCATATTCATAATTCACAACGTTTTATGAACTTAAATAGCTTCATTTATCCAGATGTTTAATGTTATGCACTTAAATTTGAGTTCATTAAATTTTCACCATACACTTATGCAAGAATACAACCATCCATGATAATTTTAAAACATAAAACAAAGTACGCTAAAAACATCGCATAACACAGGAATGATCTCGGAGTTCACCCCGGATGGGCTACATCTCCGGGTCTGCTCAACTGCAAGACCCCTTTGGTATTATATCGTTAGGAATACATGATATTTACAAGTCCTTTACATCTTGCCACCTAGGCGAATACAATCAGTATACAACAGACACTTCGATCGGGAAATACATAATTGGTCCCTTCTAAAACGGAATCAACTGACAATTCAAAGCAAGTACAGGTTCTAATGACTGAGGCTACTTGACTAGGGCGAAATCGGTTATGACCAACCCAATTAACCCAACGACTGGGTTCAAAACAAATCTAGCAAGACGTACTACTATAACAGACGCATTGACTACTAAATAATAAAGGGTCGACCTCTAGCGTTAACAGGTAATTACAACATCTTCCAAGTTGTCTTAAGCATCTAGACAGTCAAGTTATATCTTAGATAAACGCTAATGACATGCTAGTAATACAACAATAATCTAACCCCTGCTTTAATGATACGAAACAAACAACCCCCTTCTACAAGAGCAAAATATATTAAGAGTAAATCGAGGAATGGACAAATCATTTCCAAGCTAAACTAAGCCTCTACTGCATACATAACCACAAAGAAATTAAAGTCCATTACCCTCATGAAATATACTCACCATCTTATAATCAACTATCATTTGACTTTCTTTTTTTTTTTTAAAATAAACAAACTACAATGAAAGTCATGGCTATACTAAAGCCCAAAATCTATATGTGTAATTAACAATATACGTTAAATAGAGGATATCTATATTAGCCTATATTTTAATATACACATTTATCTTCTTTTTTTTTCTATTTTAAAAAAAATACATTATTCACTAAAATCAAAACCTCAACTCCTTTTTTTTTTAAAATACCATATTGCTAAACATTAAAAATAACTTACATTAAATATAATGTTAAATATTATATGCTTCTTTTCTTTTAATACAGGCAAAAAAAAATACATAAAAAAAGAAAACGGTTTTAAGACTACGAAGCAAACATGTCATAATAAAACATTTTTTTTTATGTTCGCCGAACCCTAGGGCCCCTGCGAAAACCACTGTGGGACGCAGGTCCCTGCGAGCCACACTGTGGTCTCGCAGGGTTTCCTGTGGCCACACTGTGGTCTCGCAGGGTTTCCTGTGGCCACACTGTGGTCTCGCAGGGTTTCCCTGCGGGCTACTGCGGCGCTGCGGGGTTGGGGTCGGGTCGAGCTCCGGCTCCCCCCCCGAAAACCCTCAAAAAAAATCTCTTTTCTTTTGTGTTTTTCGTTTAAATTTTATTTTATTTTTTTTTTGGTTTCTTTGCAACTTTCTCAGTTCGAATCAAATCGTTTTTTTTTTTTTTTTTAATAAGAACATTGAAAGAAATAAAAATCTTGCACAGACGTAGCCATTCTTTCAATTTTTTTTTTTTTGTGTTCCATTTTCCTTTCCAGCATGATCACAGTAACGGATTGGGGAGGGATTTCCAAATATCAGTTCAAGAATCTCCCTCAAACACAACAAAATACACAAAAGAAAACTCTTAAGTAGGCAAGATTTTTAACTCTTAAGACAGTGACAAAAATCATGATTCAATGATCACCATAATTTCAAACAAGAACTCAGATTTCTTTAGGGAGAATCCAACATACTTCTTTTGTTTTCAGATGGAATGAAAGATAACAAGAGACCTACCTCCATTTGCATTCCTGGTATGAATTTGAAGAAGAGCTCCAGCAACTCCAAGCAAGAAAGAAAAACTCTATTCTTTTTTTTCCCCAAAACCATGTTTTTCCCCCCCAAAAATGACCAAAAAGCCCAGAACCCCCCAAAATGCTTGCAAAACTAAGTTAAAAGAAAAAGCCCTAATTTTGCCCTAATTTTTAATTTCGAAATTAGGCATTTGTTTTTAAAATAAAAATGAATGGAAATCCCAAATGGAAGTCATTCATTACCATTATTTATTAATCTTATATGTTTTCCCTTATTAAAATTAAAATGCTTCTTTTCTTATTGAGTTTTAAAATTTTTAATTCCTCAGTATTAATTTTAGAGCTACTTTTATATTTCGGAACTATTGACTCGGGGTAAGGCACTTGATTAATTTAATTTTCTAAAAGTCAAACTTTTATTCTTTATCGACTTTACGAGTAAAAAGGAAATAATCTCGTTTAATTATAATAATTTACCCCTTTTTTCTTCCAAAATGCGAAAATGAGTAATTTATTTCTATCTCCCAAACGACTTTAAAATTCTTCCTTTCTAAAACGTATAACTCAATAAATTCGTTATTTTAAAATCAGCTATTAAATTAACTCGCTATAACATAATAAAGCGACATTTTTAAATAAATGACTAATCTAATGCAAGGGTCTTGTTTATTCAAATTTCTCAACTACAAATGTATAAATGTTACAAATGCGTAAATGAGCACACTAACCCCAGTTAAATGCCTTAAGCTAGCTACAATAATAATTTAAAGCAAATCTCTTTAATTACTGATTAATCGTATAAAAGAAACTACCTATTTAAATTTCTATATCTCTAATGTGTACGTTTAATCATAATTTTAAATTTAATACTTAGGATAACAAACCTCACTTACCTCGCGCAAGGCACGCAAATCGAGGAAGTCCTCCAAATCTCTCGACATGCATCCCAATGAAAGGCAAGTCCCACGAATCCACACACGATGCTCACCTAACCATGGCTAAGGCAAGGACGAGAGTTATATGACCACTAAATCCGAATTCAAAAGATGAAGGAGCATACTCAACCTTGCAAATTCCAAAGGGGATAAACCTTGCCCTAAGGGGTGTTGTACCTGCAATCCCCTGCACCCATGAATTCATACAAGCATGCATATACATATACATATTCAATGAAGGCGTTAGCTCAAGATTTATCTCAAGGGTTAGGAATCAATTACATTTACATGAAAATCGATGCAAAAGCACAATAATAAGTATGCACAATCTATTTATATTATCTAAACTACACATTGCATATCGGTTAATCTACCATTCAAAAATGCCACATAGGAAGTCAATCAAGGTTAAACGGGTTTTAAAAGTCCGACTAGGGTATGGGCATTACACGACACTTGGAATGACCTGGAGATTACCTGGTTATGTTGAAGACATTGTTTGGACACTTTGTTTTGGTGATTTATTCATTGGTCTAATCGGGTTCGCATATTTGCTATTACGGGCAAATAGGTCTAGGTTATGGACTAGCAAGCATATCTAATCCAGATCAGCACGACACGTCATGAAGATGATTTATTATTATTGTATTTTGCATTTAATTGTAATATCTCTTTGTAAGCCGACATGGCATATTGTAATAAGACTCATATATAAGTATGAGATCTTGTAGATCATTTTGTGCGACGACATAGAGGATAGATATGATGGATATGTAGAGTGAATTTTAAGGCAGATTTTGTAGAAGGGTTTATGGTTATTGTATGAGCTTACACCAGTTCTGAATCAGGCATTGTAGATGTTGTTTTGTAGAAATGCACTATATTGGATTTTCCTAATCCATTTTGTAAGTCAATGAGACTTCCTTTTGTAATTGAGTAGTGAGCTTTAGGCAGTTGGCCTTCCTACATGTGTAGGCCCCTCTTGTAAGTAATATCCATTCATTAGCCAGTGAGTGAATATTGTGGGTCACAAATCCCACCAAGGTTTTTCCCACACCAAGTTTCCTTGTTAAACACTTGTGTGATGATGTGCTTTCTATGTTGTCTTTACTATTCTTATTTATTGCATTAATTCTTGTTTACCAGTACATTGTTTTGAAATGCAAAATATTTAATAAGGTCAGAAAATCTATTAACCGATTAGATACTGATTCACCCCCCTCTCAGTATCTTTCGGAATCCTAACAGTATGTATATTCTTCTATGTGCTAAAATACTTTCCCGGTAAGGGTAATGTAGTATGGTCACGAGAGTAACCTATCATGGTTTGGATAGGTAAAATGATTAGGGATCTGGGAGATAATTTTGGGGAAGTAATGTGGGGTTATTTCAAAGAATTCCAAACTAGAATGCACAAGAGGGAAAGAATTCCAACCAAAATAGTGCAGAAATACAACAACATCTATTTTCTTGTAGACATAGATTGTTGTATTATCCAAGTAGTTGAACCAATAACTTTTTGGGTTCCGCCTATGGGATATGAGGTTTCAACAGATCTAGTTAAAATTCATATCAATATGCTTCTATCTAAACCTGTAGATTTGAAGGCAAAAGGGTTTGGAACATATGAGGAGGCAAGTTCTAAAATAAAACAAGAACTTCAGGCACCTATCATTAAAAGAAAAGTAAAGAAAATGACAAATACCCTTGACAATAAATATGGAGGTGAAGCATCCGGTGCTACTACCTCCACCGGTGTGAGTGAGAAATAAGGGGTCACACCTGCCAAAGATGAAGAACTGACCGGTGAAAAGAAGAAAGTGACAAAAACAAAACCAAAGGGCACTGCAACAACTAAACCAACAACATACACAAAGGAAAAGAATCCAAGTACTCCGGTATCTTCACCAAGAAAAGATAGATGGGTAGGAGTAACTTACACCAAAAAGAGGAAGAGTGATCCAAAACTTAAAGAGGATAAAAAAGAAGGTGACATTGGGCCAGATGTGGAAGTAACATAGGTTAGAAGAAGTCAAAGGAATAAAACTCCAACAATTGATGAGATGGTGTATGGCATCAAATAATTTGGAGGTTTGTCTAGTGTTAGAAGGAGATATTCTCTTAGTAATGATGAAAACAAGAGAAATCTTGAGGAAGCTTTGATCTGGAACTTGCACACCTTTAGTAGAACTCCCAGTGAATGGCATTATTCAATTAGATTTGATGGATAAAATTGAAGGAAGATGGAATTCTGCTCTAGCTATTGAAAAAGAGCGTAGAATAAAATCTCTCATGGAAGTGCAACATGAATTAGATTTTGATCAAGCTTCACTGATGGCTGAAGCATGCATTCAACATTTCAAGATAAGTAACAGAAATGGAAGAGTGGTAGTAGGTGAAATTAAAGAAGTGCACACTGAAGGTGTTGCCCTGTGGAAGGAAATTATGGACCAGCAAAAGAAGGTTGAAGAAGAAATTGAACAAGAAACTAAATAGGACAAAGGGGCATATGTCCTTGATAAAGGGAAAGCTAAAGACTCCACTAAAAGATTTGATACATTCTTTGTTGAGGATATCATAGGAGATGTTGTGTCAAACATTCCCAATCTGACAATAGGTATTGAACAACCGGTTCACACTTCACCGGTAGAGGAAGCCGATAAAACTAAATTGTTAGGTCAAGATGAAGTTTTAGTTGAAGATATTCCTTATGAGGATACACCTCATAGAAACTTACCAACACCAAATCCTAATCTCTCTCAAGATGGAAAAGAGGAAGAAAATAAGATAGAGGAAGAGAAGAGAACAAAGGAAGGAAATGAGGTAGAGAAGAGAATAGAGAAAGAAAAAGAGGAGGAAAAGAAAATAGAAGAAGATAAAGAGGAAGAAAAGAAGACAGAGGAAGAGAACAAAATAGAAGAAGGAAATAAGGAAGAAAAGAAAATAGAGGAAGACAAAGAAGAAGAAAAGAAATCAGAGGAAAGAAAAGAGGAAGAAAAGAAAGTAGAGGAAGGAAAAGAGGAAGTGAAGATAAAATATAAAACAAAAGTGTTGGATACCCCTCTAGTAAAAAGGAAATTAGACTTAGACAAGGAAAATGTAAAGAAAAAGGTAAGAATTGTCACAACAACTAGCTCAGAAGATGAACCCTCAAAAATTAAAGAAGGAATAGAGGAGGAAGAAGAAGGTGATTTAGTTATAGATATAAAGAAGATGACCCCAAAACAATTGATGAAAGTCTCAGAAAAACTAAAAATCTGTTAGTGAACAGATTTGTCCTTTGAAGATAACTATACAAATAAACTCAAAATTCCTAGAATGAAGGACAAAAAGTACTAACAGTTGGATAGATTATCATTGAAGTGATAATCTTCCTCTGAATTGAGAGGTATAACTCCCTCTTAGAAGATTTACAAGGAATTAAATTGCTGATATGCTTTTAACTAGAAAGCAATAAAGGAAAATAACATTCATCCATAGCCATGAAAATGAATGCCAAAGACTTACAAAATAGATATAAATGAAGACCATTAAATCAAAGTTTAATTTTCTGCACTTATGGATAGCATTTGGACTAAAAACTAACAGAGAAAGTCGTTGCTCCAATATGGCTTACTTTCAAGCACACAGACTTGTAATAAATCCACATACACAATTGATTATAATAGAAAAGGCATTAATAAACAATTGCAAAGGCTCAAAGTCCAGCTATAGCCATGAGAAGAATATCAGCAACACAAACATTGAAGATATCATCTACATTCTATTTATCTCTGGAAATCAACTCAAAGATTGATATTTTCTGTACAAAGCATTGCTTAAAAAAGCTTCAACTCCTCCCTTACAAATAAAAATCCACTCTCCCTCCCCCACAGGCTACTGGAAGAAAATAAAAAGAAGAAGGACCCCTCCTCTTTCAATCCTTTCACAATAAATAGTTACATGAAATCTTTATTCGGTTTTTATAACTGAATCTTGAAAAACTTTTTAACTTCTACTTTTCACTTTTCTCATTACTCTTATTTATAACATCAAATATTTATAAACATTATAAATATAATTCTCTAAAGTTTATAAAATATTTGGATAGGTGGCACTTGAATATTTTAAACCAAAATGAAAATATTCATTATGTTGGGCGGACTGAAAATATTTGTGACAGTCAAAGTCTGTCTCGGTACAGGGGCCATAAATTTTGTTTTCACCATTGGATCTTCCTCAATTTTGGATATGTTGGCCACAACCTAGTGTTCTCCATTCTAACTAGGGAGATTTCAAAAATAATGTCTGGGTAGAAAGATATGAGCTACTGTGTGCGGGTCTATATGACTGTCATAAAATCAGACCTGCAGAGCTTGAACCTTGAACTTCATTGAACAGTTTGAACATCACCGAACTGTTTGAAATAGGTTCAAATGGTTCACATTTTGGAGAAAGAGTATAAGAAATATCACTTGCGACTGTGAAATAGAGTTGTTGCAAAACACTTAAGTGAATGTTAGCCTGAAAATGTCTTAGACACAACTCAGAACCTGTGGTACCTAAATGAACACTATGAACTCTGTTCAAGATGGTTCAAGGGGTTCAAGGGGTTCATGAGGTTCAAACAACTATTGAAATGTAATGCCAAGGATTTAGAAATGATTTATAGGAGGATTAGAGATTGAACCAATGAATTTTTAACAAGACAAAGACTCAACTAAAAATTTTGCAAGGCGACTCACTCTTGTTATGAGGTACAAATGACAAGATAATAGAATCCAAGATGAAAAGGTAAAACTAAGAGAAAAGAAAAACAAGACAAGAATCCTCACCTCTGCCAAAACAATTCTCTGATCTCATACCAAACATTGCAATTGATGATACCGCACCCATTATTGATTAGTTGAATACTCTGGTCAAAGCAATAAGTTTAGAGGCAATGGATCTGGAGAAGGTTGTAATAAGACAATATGAATCTAAGAGAGGAGATAACCTAATGGAGCAGATATCAGTTGGCAAAGTTTTTCTATCAACCAGAACAAAAGAAGTTAAGACCACACTACAAGAAGTTGGTTGACTCCTATTGAAATATTCAAACTTTCCTATCTTAATCTAAGATTTAGATGATAACAAAAATCAAATTAAAAAGGATATTTAGGATCTGGGAATCTGATTTGATCCTCTTAGTAGTTCAACATCAACTTTCACTGGAAAAAGCAAAATGCTTAATCATCAACTCAGAAAGTTGAAAGATGAAGAAGATAAAAGAAGTCTTAGTATGTTAGAGCTCCAGTGCTATTTAGCACCAATTCTAGACTTCATGCAACTGAACATTAAAGAGGTAGACCACCTAATTAATACATCAGATTGCAAGATAGTTGACAATATGGAGGTCTTCATTGCAGTATTACATGGATACTTTACTACCATGAAACAAATTCAATCCTCATGGGAATCTTCCTTAAAAGTGGCTCAAGAAACCTTCAAAGAGATTTTTGCTTTATTTTGACAAATCATCTTGGATAGTCTTTACCATTGATGGAAAAGGGGGGAATTTGGATATTATGGAGTCTTGTCAAGAATAGGGGCCATGGGACTGGCACAATAGATGGGACCGGCTAAATAGTTTGTAGAATTTTCCACCAATGCCAAAGGAGGAGTTTGTTGGCATTTTGATGCAATTTTGTATGACTGGTAAACAATATGGTTGTAATTGTTGGCAACATCATCTCCTTATTCTTCCCAATCCTTAGGGAGTAATAAAACCAGGCAGTGAGTAAATAGGCAGACAGTAAGACCGGACAGTGAGTAAATCGACATACAATAAGTATACTGGCAAGCAGCAAGGCGATCGGGTAGTGGTGAGTAGATCAGTAAGGAAGACATCCACCAGCTAAGAAAAGACTAAACCAATACACTGGAAGAAATTGGCTAGTCAAGGTATTGATCGATTCACTGAAAAAGTCGGTAACTGACAGACTAGTAACGTTAGGTTACAATCAGCTAAATCGGAAGTCTTCTCTCAGTCAACCAACGGACATATCGACATGTTTGATAGAATTGATAAAGATTCCTACATGATTCCAAAAGCACTTTTTAAGGCCTGACAACGGAATTTTGAAAGGTATGTTTTGGAGGGAAAAGTTGGCGAAAGACTTAAGGATCTATAAATACACAAATCTCATTGTTGAGAAGGTTGTTGTCAAGGTGATTAAAGTTAAATGTGAAAAATAACACAGGGGGAGTTTCAAAGCGCATAGAGCCAAGTGATAGAAGAGTGGTAGAGTGGGGTTTCACAGAGTAGTCACTTAGGTGATAGAGGACTGACAATGTAGGATTCAAGTATCAGCAAACCGACAGAAGGCAGAGTTGTGAAGGACAGGTACAACTGATGCAAACCAAGACTGATGACTAATTGTGATCTGATCAGGCTAATGTGTAGCTTGTTGGTATTATGGATGTGTTGCATTGGTTTTGTCATTGATGTCAACACTTATCAACACTTATCCTTCTGGAGATCTTTGGTTATGTTCACCAACAAGTTCAGTGACTTATGCATAGTCACCGGTATATTGTTCAATGGCACTGAGGATGACTTGTTATCATTTGAAGATCATTTGGTTATGTTGAAGACATGGTTTGGACACTTGGTTTTGGTATTTTGGTTATTGGTCTAATCGGGTTGACATATTTGTTGTTACTGACAAATTGCTCTAGGTTATGGACCGACATGCATTATCTATTCCACATCAGCACGACATGTTATGGAGATGATTTAATCAATTGGATATTGTTGTAATTGTATTTAGCCGACTTGATGCATCACATCTTGACTTATCTGTAATTGATTTAACTATAATATTCTTAATTAGCCGACCTACACATTTGGTCTTAGGTCTTGGTATATATGTAAGATCTCATTTGTGAGATGATGTAAGTATGTAAGAAAAGATAGAGAGACGGTATATGGTTATGGTATTGTAACATGGTATGTCTGGATATTCAAGATCATATGAGCAGACCATAGAGAAGGTTCAAGGAAGGTTTGAAGGAGATTATCAGAGCTTAACCGGTACTAAATCCAACATTGGAGATGCTAATTTGAGTAGTACATTATCATTGGAATTAATCATCCAATTGTAGTCAGTGTGACTCCTATTTTTTGATTGAGGAATGAGCTCTAGGCGGTTGGCCTTAAGCATGTGCAGACCCCATTTGTATACACATACTATTTGCAGTAGTATCATCTGATTGTGGGTAAGGTTTCCCAATGTGGTTTTTCCCCTTACAGGGTTTCCACGTACAAATCTATGTGTTATGTGTTGTGGATGTTGTTTCTCTTTCTGTTATATACATTGAGTTTCACCGGTATTAATATTAACTATTAATCTGTCTACCAACATTAAGTTTTGGTTTACCAGTATTAAGTATCAAGTTTGATTAAGTTATATTTGGGTTGAAATTAATTGACAACTGATTCACCCCCCTCTCAATTGCCTCCAGGTCCTAACAATTGGTATCCAAGCTAAGTCCTCTTTTTGCAGAAGTTTAATAGCTTGAGGAGATTCTATGGCAACTAAATTTTTCAAGAAGGACAGTCTGAAACTTGATGGAACTAACTATGGTATATGGAAGATTAGAATGGAGACACATCTGAATTGCATTGGAAAAGATATATGGGATGTTACAAAGAATGGCTATGTTAGTCCTACACCGAATCAACCTAATCCACCAACATTGGGTAAGGATCAAGAAAATGATTGCAAAGCAAGAGAAGCACTCTTGAGCGCCTTGTCAGATCAGCAAATTATGGGATTATCAGACCATCTACTGCTAAAGCTATTTGGGATAAATTGGAGACATTGAATGAAGGAGATACCACTATCAAAATTGCAAAACTGGAATGCTTCTGGGTCAGGTATGAAAATCTGAAAATGGAAGAAGATGAAAGAATTTTTGCTTTTATGGAAAGGATTAATTAAATTGTTTTAGGAATACAATGATGTGGAGGTTCCTTAAGTAAAGATGAAATTGTTTCTAAAGTTTTGAGAGCATTTCCATAAACATACAAAATGAAAGCAACTGCTATTAATTAGTTGAGAACAATGCCTAATACATCAGTATATGAGATACCTTGGTTGGAAAACTTTCAGCATTTGAGCTTGAGTAATTTGGTCATGTTGCTACAATTAAGGCAAATTTAGCCTTCAAAGCATCATCATCATCATCATCATCATCATCATTGACATCATCATCATTTGATAAATCTGATTGGAAAGAACTTTATGCAAGAGAACTTGAAGATACGAGGAAGGAAAATGAAGAATTGGAAGAACTTGAAGCACTATTTGCAAGGAAAATGCCTAAAGGCCCTATTGGTAGTAAGTATGAAGGTAAAGCACCATTTAAATTTTTTAACTACAATAAAATTGGTCATATGGCATCTAGATGTCCTGGTAGACATGCATGATTTAGAGAAGAAGCTAAAAGAACATATAAGCCTAACCCTAAATATCAGAGATAGATTTAAGAAGAATAGAGACAAATCATGTTACTATGCTAATGAAGGAGTTACTGATGATTTTGATGAAGAACCAACATACAATGGATGGGCTTTTATTGCAATAAAAGAAGATCAACCGACAGCTACTGTTCCACCGATAGAGCAAGCCCTGGAAGCTAAAATTGAAGAAAAGGATGAATGGATTATAGATTTCCGATGTTCACATCATATGATTGGTGACAAAAGTAAATTCTTATCTTTTCAGGAATATAGTGGAGGTCTAGTAAGATTTGGGGATGACAAAGCTTGTTTGATTAGAGGAAAAGGCACTATATTTTTTATGGTAAGCACAATACTGACAATGTTTATTATGTTGAAGGTTTGAAGCATAATCTTTTGAGTGTTGGTCAATTAGTTGAAAAAGGATTTCAGTTACAATTCAAGAATGGTAAATGCAAAATCATGAATAGAACTAGTTTGGAGATTGCAACTGGTAATCAGACTAGAGGTAATATCTTTCATTTGAATAACAATGAAAAGACAAGCTTGATTGCACATATTGATGAAAGTTGGTTATGGAATAAAAGACTCTGTCATGTGAATTTTGATTACATTATAAAGATTAGTTCATCTAAGGCAGTAAGGGATTTACCTAAGATTGTAAAACCTCATAATCTGATATGTAAGGAATGTCAAATGGGAATTCAAGTTAGAACAACTTTTAAGAGTATTTCTGAGAAATCCAATAATGTTCTTGATTTAATTCATACTAACTTGTGTGGTCAGGCAAGAACAAGAAGTCTATAGGGAGATAGATACTTTATGCTAATCATTGATGATTATTCTAGAATGTGTTGGGTTACTTTTCTTAGGGAGAAATTAGAAGCTTTTGGGAAATTCAAATTAATCAAGGCATTGGTAGAGAATGAAACCGGTAAGAAAATAAAATGTTTAAGATCAGATCAAGGAGGTGAATTCACATCTAAAGAGTTAAATACATTTTGTGAAGTGAATGGAATTAGAAGACAGCTATTAGCACCCTAGACACCTCAACAAAATGGAGTTGTGGAAAGGAAGAACAAAACTATTCTAGATGCAGCTAGAAGCATGATATCAGAAAAAAATCTACCTCATGTGTATTGGAGAGAAGTAGTGAATACAACGGTTTACACTTTCAATAGAGTTCACATCAAAGGTGAAACCGGTAAGACACCTTATGAATTATGGTTTGGTAATACTCCTACTCTTAAATACTTTAGAATATTTGGAATCAAATGTTACATTAGGAGAGATGAGTATATTGGTAAATTTGATCCTAGAAGTGATGAAGGAATTTTTCTTGGTTATTCATCTAAGAGAAAAGCATATAGATGTTTTAATAAAATATTGTAGAAAATTATTGAGAGTGCAAATGTGAAGATAGATGAAAACTTTAGAGGAAATTTAAGGTCTATGGATTTTGAACTGGCAATTGAGATGATCACAAATGAACCTATACAAAGTGCACCGGTACAAAATGTGGATCCAATCACACAGGCATCATCAAATAATTCCACAGTGACTGAAGAACAACAGCAAGTGAACACACCCAGGTATGTAAGATTGAATCACTCTGAAATTCAGATAAATGGGAATAAGTATCAAGGAGTTATGACAAGAGGAAGACTAGAAAATGAAGAGGTATGTTTAATTTCTCAAATTGAACCAGCTTTTGTTATAGAGGCATGTGAAGATAAACATTGGATTAAAGCTATGGAAGATGAATTAGAACAAATTGAAAAGAACAATACATGGACATTGGTTCCCTGGCCTAAAAATAAAAATATAATTGGAACTAAATGGGTATTTAGAAATAAACTTAATGAAGATGGTAAGGTAATAAGAAACAAAGCAAGATTAACGTGTAAAGGATATTCACATAAATAGGGAATTGATTACAATGAAACCTTTGCACCAGTAGCTAGAATTGAGGCAGTTAGATTATTTCTTGCATTTGCAACACACAAGAACTATAAAGTATATCAAATGGATGTAAAATATGCATTTATGAATGATGATCATGAAGAGGAAGTTTACATTGAACAACTTGATGGATTTTCATTGACAAATGATAAAGATATGGTTTGCAGATTAAGGAAAGCTTTATATGGATTGAAGCAAGCTCCTAGAGCTTGGTATGCTAGATTGGACAAATATCTTTTGAATTTTGGTTACACTAAAGGTAATGCCTACAACAACTTATATTTCAAAGTGACTAATGAAGAAATCTTGGTTATTGAGTTTTTTGTTGATGACATCATTTCTGGAGGAGAAGATGGATTGTGTAAAGACTTTGCTAATAAGATGTAGGAAGAATTTGAAATGTCTATGATTGGGGAGATAAAATTCTTTTTAGGATTGCAGATTTCACAAACTGATAAAGGTATATTAATATGTCAAACAAAGTACTTGAAGGAACTACTGAAGAAATTTGGTATGGAAAACTCTAAACCAGTAAGTACTCCTATGACTACAACTGATAAATTGATAATGAAGGATGATTTAGCTCCTGTTAATCTAACAAGATACAAATCTATGATTGGAGGTTTACTATATTTGACACAAACAAGACCTAATATAATGAATGCAGTATGTATTGTTTCAATATTTCAGAGTAATACTAGAGAAAATCATGAATCAGTAGTGAAAAGGATTTCTTGGTATCTACAAGGCACAACAAATCTTGGTTTATGGTATCCTAAAGATGAAAATTTTGATTTATGTGCATACACCGATACAAATTAGGTAGGAGATGTAGATGAAAGAAAGAGCACCACTGGTGGGGCATTCTTTCTTGGTAGAAGATTGATTTCATGGTTGAGAAAGAAACAGAGTTGTACATCATTATCAACAGTAGAATCAGAATATGTTGCAGCAACAACTAATTGTACTCAGGTATTATGGATTAAGAAAATTTTAAACGACATAAAGGTAAAAGGCAAAGACCCTATAATCATTTACTGTGATAATTCAATAGCAATTGATATATCTAAGAATCTGGTATTTCACTCTAAAACTAAACATGTTTCTATCAAATATAATTTTCTGAAAGAGAATGTTGAAGCAGAAGAAGTGAGATTGGTTTATGTGAATACTAAAGAGCAGATTGCAGATATCTTTACTAAGCCTTTGCCTAAGGAAACTTTTGAATATCTCAGAGAGCAGCTTGGAGTTATACCCTCACTAGTAGAGACTTAGATATCTTATGATTGGCATCAAACCAATAGAATTAACAGAGAAACCTTTTTCCGGCTTTGATGGAGGAGGGCTACTTCTCAGGGGGAGTAGTTGGATATGACAATTGGTTATTGTAACTGGTTCTATGAATTGGTTGTATCTGGTATTTGTATTGCTTTGGCATTTAATGTCAAAGGGGGAGAGATATCTACGTAAAAACAAACATTATCCTTTGGGGAGAGATTACTTATTGGGGGAGTGATATATACTCTCTGCATTTGTATTTTGATTTCTGGTATTGATTTATTCTGGAGATTGTTGGTTTTTGTTTTTTGGCATTCTGTTTTGGCACTTAGATGTTTTTCCATCTTGTGTTGCCATCAATGCCAAAGGAGGAGATTGTTGGTATTATGGATGTGTTGCATTGGTTTTGTCATTGATGGCAACACTTATCCTTCTGGAGATCTCTGGTTATGTTCACTGGCAAGTTCAGTGACTTATGCACAATCACTGGTATATTGTTCACCAGCAGGTTATATTGTTCGTCGACATTGAGGATGACTTGTTATCATCTGAGGATCACTTGGTTATGTTAAATACATGATTTGGACACTTGGTTTTGGTATTTTGGTTATTGGTCTAATCAGGTTGACATATTTGCTGTTACTAGCAAATTGGTCTAGGTTATGGATCGACATGCATTATCTATTCCAGATCAGCACAACACGTTATGGAGATGATTTAATTGATTGGATATTGTTGTGATTGTATTTATCCGACATGATGCATCGCATCTTGACTTATCTATAATTGATTTAATTGTAATATTCTTAATTAGCTGACCTACACATTTGGTCTTAGGTCTTGGTATATATGTAAGATCTCATTTGTGAGATGATGTAAGTATGTAAGAGAATATAGAAAGATGGTATATATTATGGTATTATAACATGGTATGTGCGAATATTGAAGATCATATGAGCAGACCATAGAGAAGGTTCAAGGAAGGTTTGAAGGAGATTATTAGAGCTTAACCGGTACCGAATCTAGCATTGGAGATGCTACTTTGAGAAATACATTATCATTGGATTTAATCATCCAATTGTAGTCAGTGTGACTCCTATTTTTTGATTGAGAAGTGAGCTCTAGGTGGCTGGCCTTTCTGCATGTGCAGACCCCATTTGTATACACATACTATCTGCAGTAGTATCATTTGATTGTGGGTAAGGTTTCCCACCATGGTTTTTCCCCTTACAAAGTTTCCACGTACAAATATCTGTGTTATGTGTTGTGGATGTTGTTTCTATTTTTGTTATATGCATTGAGTTTCACCGGTATTAATATTAACTATTAATCTATCTACCAACATTAATTTTTGGTTTACCAGTATTAAGTATTAAGTTTGATTAAGTTATATTTGGGTTGAAATTAATTGACAACTGGTTCACCCCCCCTCTTAGTTGCCTTCGGGTCCTAACATAGCTTCATGTATCTGATCATTTTATCTGTTGTTTTGAAATGACTGCAATATAAATCTCTTAACTAGGTGGACTTTAATAGGTCCCATTGTATAAATCCCTTAACTGGGTAACATCTTAACTGATGTTCTATGTCCTCTAACCAAGCTACTTTTAACTAGGTAAAGGCACTAATCAACCTTCATCAAAATCCCTTAACCGAGTGGCATCTAACCAGTGTCTTTGTATTCTCCTAATAGGGATGGCTCTTCACCATCCATACTCCAAAAGAGTACAAATTTTGTGAGTTCCTACTCACATTGTGGTTTTCTCCCTATTGGGTTTCCATGAGATAAATATGTGTGTCTTTGTGTATCTTTTCATGCATGCTTAATCTTTTGTAGTAATTGTGTACATTGGTAAATGGTTAATTAGTTCATATTTAAAGCTAAAGTTTCAATTAGTAAAATATGGTAATGTACTGATTCATCCCTCCCCTCTTAGTACCAGTTGGATCTAACAGGATACTCCATTCTAGTTTGCGGAACTTGAACCAATCTGTATTCTAATTCTGGGTAGGATCAAATCACATACTGTGGATGGGATAACTGAATTTGGTTGCCATCAATGATAACATCAGATGATATGTGGAGTGTCTCTTTCCAACAATCTCCCCCTTTGGCATTGATGGCAATACTTAGTGAAAAATGACTAAGTGTCAAACCAAATATGAACATAACCCTGCAAAACTCCAAAAATCCAAAAACTATCAAAAACTCCCTCTAAGATAATCAAAACATTTTTCACTCCCCTACACTCCCCCTTTGACATCAATGGAAAATATGGGGTTTCACATACCAAAAAATCACACAAAATGGCTATGAACATACTGCATGTACAAATTGACTCCTCAACCTTACACAAAATTGAATACATTTGCAAAAGTGATTTTTAATGAGAACAAATTGATATCCTAACTTTTCTTGAGACTCTCCAAAATAGAAATGTGATTGCTAAAAAGATAAGTTTGCATCTCTGCTATCAGAATATCTGTTGGATCACTTACAACCATATATTCATGTGCTTCATTCAAAGCATTGAGAATTGTCTCCATCTTCAGACCAATTAGACCTCAGAGCTCACCAAGTCTTCCTACAATATTGTCCTTGTCATGCATCAAATTTTTAATCTTGTCAAGCAAAGCAATGACTTGACTTTCTTGACTACTCACTGAGACAGTCAAAGGATCAAAAGATTGAGATAAATCTACTAATTTCTTCTCATGCTCTTTAATCTTCTTTCCAATATCCTTAGTGAATTTGGACAATGATAAACATGCTTTGTAGAAATTTCCACCTTCTGATAGTGCATCTTGAATGGTTTTAATAAATATGTGTAACAAAACTCTATCACTAGCAATCATACTCTTCAATTTACTGAGTCTATCTGCATCAAACTTTTTACTAACCTTGACCTCTGCTAACTTCTCAATTGACTCAAAATAAGTACTTATCAAATTAATAAGACTCTTCAGTTGGCCAGAGGTCATGTAGCCATAACCAGTAAAACCCTCAAAGATAATCAATCAACTTATGCAACAAGAGTAACACAATGGAAGCAACAAGAACACATAACAAGATTACAAAACAATTCATATTATTGCCTTAGAACCTCTGACAATCAACTGGATATCATTATACAATCATCATAGAACATTTGGTAGTTAACCAGTTACATGCAAGCTATCAGCCAGATACAATCCAACCGAGACTTTAAGAATCAACTGGATCACTAAATGTGAATCTCAATCCTTATTCTCAATTCTACTTCCTCTACCCCTATAAATGATTACATAATGCCATATTTATACCCACCGAAACATATCCGGGTTAGCCTCACAAGATTACATTTACCAATGCAAGAAAATGAAATGTATAACTAGGTCAGCCCTAAGAATTAAAGAAATATTTTCGAAAAATAACAACCAAGAGGTGTGGTTCAGCAGGAAGGCTGGTCACACACCAAAGAACATTGGATAAGACTCAAAATAGATCCACATGCCAAGAATCGCTTTGGAAATGAAGGAAAACCAACTGGTAACCACAAGAACTATCTTGGAACCTAGAAACAGTCAACCAGGAGTGATAACTGACTGGAAAAGAATCCAAATGAACTGAAAATCTAGAATTAAGCACATGAACCAGCCTGGAAACCAAAAATAATTTCTACCACAAAAAGAAAGCAACTACCAATACCAACTAGTAAGAACACAAAAAACTTCACAATGAACTAAACAAGAACAAAACTGAAAGGAAATATTTTTGGTTTATGCAAGATTTCTTAGAGACTGGGGATGCTCCTGCATCAGACACCCATGGTAGGAAAAGATGTTCAATGAGAGGTGACTCAAGAACATCTAAAAGGATTCAGGATAAAGACCCCATGCTCATTTCTGATCCAAACATCTTCTTTATCTGCCAACCTCTGCTTTAGCTCCTCTAGTGCCTCAACTGGCTTCTCTAACATCTAGCTCTCTTTATTTCTCTTCCTTTTCTTTAGATCTACACATTGTCTTTGTTTACTACTCTCTTTCTTCTACAACTCTAATTTGTTTCTGCCACAAGACTTCATCTAGTTTGTCATCATAAGCTCTATGTCATCCGGTTCTAGCTATCCATCAGGCTCATCTGTCAGATCCTTTTGCAAACTCATGTCACCCTCTAGTATAACCTCTACAACCAATTCTATCAGATCTTTCTGCAAACCTTCTGGTATAACCTCTCCAACCGGTTCCTTAGTACTACAACTTTTCCCAAGGTTTAGATTCTTCACCTCCTCCTTCTCCTTCAAAGAAATCAATGTGAAATTCTACCCATCTTTCTAAATAGTGACTAGCTAGGTTTCTTCTATAGTTATAAATAGCTCTTCTATCAAACTGCCAAGGTCTTCCCAACAAGACATGACAAGCACTCATAGATACAACATTACACAAAACTTCATCCCTAAAAGGCCCAATATTAAAATTCACCAAACATTATTCCTTTACTTCTATCTTTTGATCATCTTGCAACCAACTTACCTCATACAGACAAGGATTCTCAGGCCTCTTCAATCCAAGCTTCACAACCATCTCCTTAGATACCAAATTGTCAGTACTCCCATTATCCACAATAACCTTGCAACAGTTACCACCTGATTTACACACAGTCCGGAAAAGACTCTTCCTTTGAGTATATCTAGTATCCTTTCTACTAAACATAAGGGATTCTTCTTGCTCTAGTGCACAGTTAGATCCAGTACCTTCACCTTCCGGTTCCTCATTTTCCACACAACTTCTTTCCATTCCCTGCTTACGTTCATAAAATCTATGTCTGGTTTCTCCACACTTGAAACATTTATTGGGGGATTCTCTATTGGTACTGCTACTGCCTTTCCTCTGTGTTTTCTATTCTGGTTCTTTACCCCACTTAGGTTTTTATTCTTCCTCAACACTCTTCTTCTTTGTACTCATCTGTCCCTTGAATTTCTCCTTCTCTCTATCTGGTTGTCTTCTTCTCATCTTCTCCTCAGCCTTCAAAGCATACTGGTAAGCTTCCTCAGTTGTGGAAACCCTCAACATACTCATCTCATCCTGAATGTCAAATGCAAGTCCATTTAAATACCTCACCACCTTTTCTCTGTCCATCTCTCTATATCCAAATCTAATCATCACCTTGTAGAATTCCTCAATATATTCTTTCACAGTCATGTTTCAGGTTCTGCAACTTCTTGAACAATTCCAACTCATAGTCTCTTGGTATGAACTTGGCCTTCAATCTTGCAACCATCTGTCTCCACCAGGTGATCTTCATTTCACCATTCTTTACTCTGTCTTTCTACAACTCTTTCCACCATAAGGAAACATGCCCTTTCAACTTAGTTTGTGCCAACTGGACTCTCTACGGGTCCTTGACATCCTCAAACTCAAAGTAATCCTCCAGCTCTCTGATCCAATCGATCAAATCCTCCAGGTTCAATGTTTCATAAAAGTTGGAATTTTCAACTTGATGAACTTTACTCACTTGCGCCACTGCTCTCAGGAATATATTCTCTCTTTCATCTTCCAGTCCTTCAGCTTCTTCAAGCTCTTCACCAACTTCTTCATACTCATCCTCCGATCAGGGTTCCTCCACAAACTAGTCAAAGCATTTCGGATTTTGTTCTTCACTTCATTCTTCCATTATTCCAGCATCTTTTCTACCCTCTAGGGGTTTTTCCTTCTTGGAGGCATCTCCTCTTCCACTCTAGTGAACTGCCTCAACTCGATGATCTAACTACCAGTTTCAATTGCCTCCCCTCAGCGATCTATTGAACACATGCACAGCCTGCCTCCAATAGATGATTTGTCCACCCAAAGGAATGGATCAATATTCGCAAACAACTCTTCCACCAGCCATTTCATAACCAACTCTAATACCACTTCATGCAGCCATAACTGGTAAAACTCTCAAAGAGAATCAATCAGCTTATGTAGCAAGAGTAATACAATGGAAGTAATAAGAAAACATAACAAGACTACATAAAATAGTTTATATTATTGCCTTAGAACCTCCGGCAACCAACCGGTTATCATCATACAATCATCATAGAACATTTGATAGCTAATTGGTTACATGCAGGCTATCAGTCTAATACAATCCAATTGGGACTCTAAGAATCAACGAAATCACTAAATGCGAATCTCAATCCTTATTCTCAATTCTACTTCCTTTGCCCCTACAAATGATTCCACAATGCCATATTTATACCCACCAAAAAATATCTGGGTTGGCCTCACAAGATTACATTTACCAATGCAAGAAAATGAAACGTGTAACTAGGTCGGCCCTAAGGATTAAAGAAATCTTTCCACAAAATAACAACCAAGAGGTGCAGTTCAGTAAGAAGGTTGGCCACACACCAAAGAACATCAAACAAGACCCAAAATAGATTCACATGCCAAGAATCACTCTGTAAATGAAGAAAAACCAACTGGTAAGCACAGAAACTATCCCGGAACCCAAAAATAGTCAATCGAGAGCAATAATTGACTTGAAAAGAATCCAAATGAACTAAAAATATGGAATTAAGCACATGAACCAGCCTGGAAACTGAAAATAAGATCTTCTATGAAAAGCAAGCAACTACTGATAATAACACAAAAAAATGCACAATGAACTAAACAAGAACAAAACTGAAAGGAAATATTTTTGTTCGATGCAAGATTTCTCAGAGAGTGGGGATTCTCTTGCATCAAGAGGGAGTATGTGATGTGTCTTTGGTATGAGTAGGCATGATCTTCTCTAATACACTGAATGCAAGAGTGAGAAATTCACTATCCTCAATGTGAGACTTCAACATCTCCTTCCTTGCGTTCTCCTAAGAAAATGATGCTAGTTGCAATTTCTGAATAGGGGATATAGACGCTAAGTTGATATTCCCTTTGTGATGCAGGAGAATCCTTCATTTTTGGCAATCTTGCATCAACCAAAAAAAAATATTTTTCAGTTTATTCCCTATTTTGCAGTTTTAGCATGTCTTTCAGTATTTTCTTGCATTTGCTCATTGGATCTTGTAGAGCTGGATTTTTCTTAAGGACATGATGATCTTCCTTATCCCAAGTCCATGAGGCATTTGGATATTTTTTAGCAAGTTATCACTTCTGGATTCTGAGACAGTTCTCTGGCTTAGAACACTGAAACCGCTTGGACCTATTTTATTATTGGTGAATCTTGCAAATACTTTTCATAGATTACGGAGCTTAATTTCAATGCTTCCAATTTTCCTTGGTGTAAGACCAACCTTCCCTTTGGTCCGCACTTCATCCATTGGATTTTTTGGAGGATTCTCTTTGGGGGAGGCTGAACTAGTGGTTTTACATGTTTCATCTTGTTCATCGGTGTTTGATTCTTCTTGGGCTGATGTGGACCCCTCTAGATCATATAAAATAATTTAATTTAGCTTGTAGTAATAAGTTTTTATAACATAGAAGATCTATCTTGAGATTAAGAGGTTTGGAGTTGACCAAGACTATAATTGAGCATGTATGTATTTAGGCCAGTGAGCTGAATCTTGTAGCTCGCATGTTTCCAACATATTGTAATTGGTTTTCATGGTAGAATTCAATTAATTCTGCATTGCCTCCATCATCCTATTTTTTTTCAGTTGTGTTTTACTCCTACTGCACTATCTGGATTGATCTCCTTGAGGTCCTCCTAACCGTGACTACACCAAGTGGTATCAAAGTGAGATTTCATTCCAGATATTTTGTGTTAGGGTGGCGGAATGAGTATCCGACCTGCAACTGCAGAGGACTTGCGTGAAGATGGTGCGAAGAGGAAATAGGAATGTTGGAGCATGTGGGAATGTAGACCCTACTATGATGGAAATTTTGAGAGGAATAGCAACCCAATTGAAAGCTTCTAAAATAGCCCAGAGAAAGGGTCAATATATTGAAGATGTGAGAGAAGATGAAGAAGAAAAAGCACTAGAAGAACAAGTAGCAAATCCACTAGCGAATGATCCAGATGAAGAAAATTTTATAAGAGCATTGTCAAGAGCGAATACCAAACCATATTTTAGTCCACCAGATTATGATGGCAAGTTGGATTTAGATGAATTGCTAGATTGGATCATAGAGATGGAAAACTATTTTGATTTTGAAGGCACCGTGAAAGATAAGAAGGTAAGATATGCTTGTACTAATTTGAAAGGTCATGCATCACTTTGGTGGGAACATTTCTAGGTTGATAGATAGAGAAGAGGTAAAGAGAAGATCAAATCATGGGAGAGGATGGTTACCAAGTTAAAATAAAAGTTTATGTCAGCTGATTATCAAGTGAATTTGTTCTAAAAGTTGCAGAACCTAAAGTAGAAGCAATCTAGTGTGTAGGAGTATACTGAAGCATTCTACAAGTTGAATATTAGCTCTGAACATACTGCTGATGAGGTCAAACAAGTTGCAAGATATTTGAATGGGTTGCATATGTCTATACAAGATGAAATCAGTTTGATCAAGCTACAGAGTGTTGAAGAAGCTTATCAATATGTCCTAAAAGTAGAAGAGAAGCTAAACAAAAGACATGAGCAGAGACAAAGAGGTAGATGTGGAAGGTTTTCCAGAGGAAGATTTCAAGGAGGAAGAGGAACCTATGTAGATCAAAACAAGGACAAGGAAGTGAGCAAGGATGGTAGTTCATACCAAAAGGATGACAAAAATTTCTACTAAAGAAGAGAACTTGATGGTTATCGGAATGAGGGTTATGGAAAAGATGATAGCAGACAAGAAAATAGAGTATTTAGAGGAACTTTCTTTAAGTGTGGAAGAGAAGGACATCTTGCTTTTGAATGTAAGAAGGTAGATAAAACTGGAAGAATGACATTGGTAGAAGAAGACCATACCAAATCAAATAACAAACTGGAAGATGGAGAACTGTTGATGATGAGGAGAGCTTTGTGTCATACTAGAGATGATGAAGAGCCCTTGCAAAGGAGGAATTTGTTCAAAACCAAGTGAAAAGTATTCGATAAGTGTTGTAAAGTTATAATTGATAGTGGTAGTTTAGATAACCTTGTTTCAGAGGAAATAGTGAATAAGCTAAATTTGGAAAGGTTGAAGCACCCTAAGCCTTATCAGATAGCATGGATTTAGGATGATCATAAGATATTAGTAAGTAAATAATGTTTCGTTAAATTAAAAATTGGGAAGTGTCATGATGAAGTTTTGTGTGACATTATTCCTATGGATATTTGTCATATCTTGTTGGGAAGATCTTGGCAATTTGATAGACATGCAATACATGATGGGAGAAAGAACATATACACTATTGTAGCAAATGGGATGAAACAAACCTTTTTACCCTTGATGGTGCCCCTGAAAAGTGAAGTTTGTATGAATGAAAGAATCTATTTTTTTGATGGAAGGAAATTCCTAGATGGAATGAGACATGAGAATGTTTGTTTTTCCCTAGTTTATAAGAAGACTGGGAACCCAAAGCATGAATAACAACCTGAGGAGATAAAGGAGTTGCTGATATAGTATGAAGACATCATTTCAGATAATGTGACTAATGGATTACCGACTATGGTAAGTATCAGTCATTGTATGGACCTTATTCCCAGAGCTAGTTTTCTTAATAAAGCAACACACTAGATGTTGAACACAATGTACCATTGAAAGGGGGGTGAATCAATGGTTCCTAAATTCTTTTCTTTTTAAACAACCTTGGAATACTGGTTATTACCCTGAGCACTAAATAATCAAACCAGTAAGACAAATATGGATATAAAAAGAGGAAAACACACAAATGCAACCCACAACACTAGATGTACAAGGAAAACCCAATATGGAAAAAACCTCGGTGAGAAATGTTGCTGGAATCTATTGCTCCAATATAGCCTCACAATGAAATAATGGATTACAATGATTTAGGGCACCAACCAAAGGAGCACCAACCCCTGCACCAAGCTCCAACTTAGTGATGTATAATGAAATACAATTTTGATAAAGTTATAGCAGCTGGTTGCAAATTAGTTATACAACACCTCATCAATAGATTTATACCAGTTAACAACCTCCTCTTCTTCACTGGTTCTCATAGTGCCAGTTATCACATTACTCTCTTTGATCACTCACCAATTACTCCTAGCCTCTCTCCTATCTCCCTCAGCCTCACACCACACTATGTCACTCTTAGATGCCTTCTTGATCAATCTCACCTCATCAGTTAGCTTAAATGTTAGACCTACAACAGTTTACCAATTACTCTGTCTCTATCGATTAGACCCTCTCACCGATTTTCTTGCTAACCCACTCTACAACATTCTTAGAATAAACTCTAAGGAAGATGATCTTTCTCCTTGATCAAGCTCTCTTCTCTCTCACTCTTTGCATCAAGAATCAATTGACTTATGTCTCAAACTCACATATTTGTCATCTAGGGTTCCTGCCAAATCAACATTCAAATAGTATCATGTTAGGTTTTCTCTTCACCAACTCAATCCATATTGGATTTGATCCAATCTAGTTTTCCAGAGAGATGATCTATATGCCATCGATCAAAATCACCAATGGCTCACATTCCAATGTATGCTTTCTAAATCTGGAGGTTTGCATTGTGCTTTTCTTCTTTTCTCAATAACATGCCATTAATGGATCGACTATTTCCTTTAGCAAATGGGTACAAAGATCTGATCTTCTTGTAGGATTAGTTCAATCGCTTGCCAACTTGTCTTCCTCAAGCCGCAATCTTCTGCCATCCTCCCATGACTTGTGGGTTCTTCATAAAAGTCAACCTTCTTGTTGACTATTATATTGGTGCGCACTTCACTGACTTGTTCATGATCACCACCTGGCGTCCTGCTATCATCTTTGTCGACATCCATCTCTGCTTGGTTTTCTATGTTGGTTTGACACTTTTCATTGACCAAGATTGACTACCGATTCAACTCACCTTACCAGTAAAACCTAACTCCACCGATGGGCCTTCATACCAGCAGACCTCTTCTATGTCGGTGGAACAACTTGGCCTTCCATCAAACATGTTGGTCCTATTACTCAGTCCATTTACTAACAACATTGATCTTCTTTGAGTATATTGGTTTACATCCTTCAATTCTTCTCTTGCTTTCTTGCCTTACCAGTGGTCCTTCTTTACCAGTAGATGACACATTTAATGTGTATGGGTAAACTTCCTTCTATCTACTTACTCACATATGGATTGACATCATCATGTCTTACTTCTCCTATATCGATCACCACTTCTTACTCACTGGTGACCATGCCAAACCAGTTGACATCAATGACAACTTAATGCCAATAATTTGAACACCAGATGACACCGACAAAAAATGAAGAGTTGAATAGATGAGTACAGGAGCTGTTGGAGAAAGGTTTGATCAGAGAAAGTTTGATTCCTTGTGCAATACCAACCATGTTAGCATCTAAGAAGAATGGAGAATGGAGGATGCATACTGATTAGAGAGAAATAAAAAAGATCACAGTGAAGTACCAGTTTCCTTTTCCTAGGATTGATGACATAATGGATTGTTTGACTGAAGCCAAATACTACACAAAGATAGACTTGAAGAGTAGATATCATTAGATCAAAATCAGAGAAGGAGATGAATGGAAGACAACATTCAAGACAAATGAAGGATTGTATGAATGGTTGGTGATGCCTTTTGGGTTGACTAATGCACCAATCACTTTCATGAGATTGATGAATAAGGTATTGAAGAAATTCTTGGGTAAGTTTGTTAATATATATTTGGATGACATCTTGATTTTTCAGTAAGACAAAGAAGGAACATATGTTGCAATTAAGAGAAGTTTTACAAAGATTGAGAGAAGAGAAGTTGCTGATAAATCTTAAGAAGTGTAGTTTCATGGAGGAAGAGTTAGTCTATTTAGGATTCATGATATCTATGGATGGATTGAATATGGACCTTGAGAAGGTGAAAGAAATTGTTGAATGGACTACACCATAAAGTATTGAAGAGGTAAGATCATTTCATGGATTGGCTAGTTTCTACCAGAAGTTTATCAGAAATTTTAGCTTAGTTTGTAGCCCTATGATTGAGACAATGAGAGGAGATAGGAAGGATTTCAAATGGACAACCAAAGAGAATAAGAGTTTTGAATTATTGAAGCAGAAGGTGATTGAGTAACCTATGTTAGCTTTACCAAATTTTAGCAAAGTATTTCAAGTGGATTGTGATGCAAGTGGAAATGTAATTGGAGCATTGTTAAGTTAGGAGGGAAAAGTAGTAACTTATTTCAATGAAAAGTTGAATGATGCAAGAAGGAGATATTCAGCATATGATCAGGAATTTTATGCCATAGTTCAAGCCTTGAAGAAGTGGAGACATTACTTGCTGCCTAAGGAGTTTTTGTTGTCTATCGATCATCAAACTTTGCAGTATTTGAACAGCCAAAGTAAGTTGAATTGGAGACATATGAGATGGGTAGAGTTCTTGCAGAGTTACACCTTTGTGTTGAAGCATAGGAGTGGGAAGTCAAAAAAAGTGGTTGATGTATTGAGTAGAAGGATAAATTTTCTGATAGAGATGAGGGTGATAGTGTTAGGATTTGAGGAGTTGAAGACCTTGTATGATGATGACCCGGATTTTGCAGAACCTTGGAAAGCATGTAGAGAACTGGTAATGGTGGATAGAAGTAAGTCGTTGGATTATTTCATTTAGGATGAGATGTTATTCAGAGGAGTTCAATTATGTATACCTAAGAGTTATATGAGGGATTATTTGATAAAGGAGAAGCATAGTGGAGGATTAGCTAGACACTTTGGTGTTGACAAAATAGTAGCATTGGTGAGTGAACATTACTTTTGGCCTCAGATTCATAAAGATGTTAGGAAATTTATGAAGAGCTATAGAGTTTGTCAGATAGAGAAATGTAGTAGTCAGAATGTTGGATTGTATAAGCCTTTGACAGTTTCAGGAAGACCTTGGGAGGAAAGAAGCATGGCTTTCATACTTGGATTACCTAAGACACGGAGAGGAAATGATTCTATATTTGTGGTGGTTTTTAGATTCTCAAAGATGGATCATTTCATACCTTGTAAGAAGACATCAGATGCAGTGCATATAGATGGCTTATATTTCAAGGAGGTAGTGAGATTGCATGGATTACCTAAGAGTATAGTTTTAGACAGAGACACTAAGTTTGTTGGTTATTTTTGGAGGACACTTTGAAAAAAGATGAAGACGGATTTGAAGTTCAGTTCTACTTTACACCCACATACTGATTGACAGATAGAGGTAGTGAATAGGAGTTTGGGAAACTTGTTGAGATGCTTAGTTGGAGAGAAGACCAAAAGTTGGGATTTGGTTCTTGCACAAGCCAAGTTTGCCTACAATAATTTAGTAAATAGGAGTACTAGATGAACACCTTTTGAGATTTTTATCGTAGTACACCATAGAGGTATATCAGAATTGAGAGATATCAATAATGAATAAGAGAGAATTATAGAAACAATAGAATTTGCAGATCACATGAAGGGCTTACATGTTCAGGTTAAACAACAATTGGAGGATATGAACAAGTATAAGGAGAAAGAAGATGAGAAGAGAAGACATAAGGAATTTGAAGTAGGTGATGAAGTGATGGTGTATCTGAGAAAAGATAGATGCCCAGTTGGAACCTATAACAAGTTGTAGATGAGAAAGTTTGGACCTCGTAAGCTCTTGAGGAAATTCAATTCCAGAAATGCATATGAAGTGGGGTTACAAGATAGTTTGGGTATTTCACCTATATTCAACATTGTAGATCTACATCAGTATCATGAATCAAAATTTAGTGAAGACATTATTGTAGACTTGGGGAAGCAGATGTCCTAGAAGGAGCTAGATTAGATATGTTGGTATTAGGTTAGTTACATGTCAGCTTCAAGAGAACTTTAAAAATAATATAATGTGTAGACACCATCGACTAAATCTTAACCAAAATACCAATACGTAGAAAAAATATTGTCCACACACTACCAAAACCATCAAATAAAACATCTAGATCTCAAAAATAATCACCAAAATTGATTCACATAATCCACATAAGGATTATCCACATGAGACTATTGATGTGCACTAATGAACTGAAGACCAATATACCAGAGCACCTAACTTACAATCCAATTAACACCAGAGACTAAATATATGAAATAAGACTACCCAGACATGCATCAAACTTCAACCAAATTTTCAACATAGGATAAAGACTAGAAAGAAATGCTATGCAAAATACTAAACTCTGTCGAATACTATGTTCTAGTTTGCAAAACTTGAACCAATCTGCATTCTTACTTCCAGTAGGATCACATATTGTGGATAGGAATAATAACTTAGGTTTCCATCAATGACAACACTGGATGATTTGTTCAGTGTCTCTTGCCAACATTAAGTACTCTTTCTTGGATTAAAAACTCTTTCTTGCATATTGAACTTCCCACAACCAACACCAAAACATCAAAACAATACCCAACACTAAACAAGGAAACTTGCAATAGTACAAGATGATATCTAGACCAAACTCCATCCATATCACCATTTTTGACATCAATGACAACCAGACTTAGATATCAATCAAATATCCTATATTTCCAACAAGGTCGACCTACATGTTTGATCACTCTTTGGGTTTTGAGACCTTGTGACCTATGAGGATCCTTTTTAGAGCTTGAGGAGAATATACAAGATCATTTTGTAATAATTTTAAAGACTATGCATAGTTAATAGTTTTTAGGTAATCATATAGTAAGTTTAATCTTTAGATTCAATTCACCAATCTGGGGGATTGCGATCAAGCCAATGTGCTCCTTGTAAACTTGTAATTGTTGGCAATTTGGAGGAATTGATTATGTGTTGCATTGATGTTTATCATTGATGTCAAAACTAGTTGTTTTGTTGTCTACCGACTTCTGGTAGAGTGGTTGGTCTTTGATGTTGATGTAAAGATTTATCTCCAGTTTGGTCTGGCTGTTGGAATTGGTTTGGATTGGTTATTCATGTGTTCCTGATGTGTATCACATTTAGTTGGTTCGAGATTTGATGATCCATATGCTATCATATGTTCTAGTAATCCTTTTGGTTACCGGTAAGGGTTTTACTAACAACACTTTGTTAAAGATCTTTTGGTGAATTCGATAAGTGGTGTTGGTATAGCTTATAGAAGGTTATCATGTTCATGTTCTAGTTATTCATGGTGTTTCATTTGGCTTATGGTGACCTATTTTGGGTCTGGTATTATTCTTCTAGGTTATGGACCAGTTTATGTAAAGTGTTGGTTGATGCTCCTGATGCGTTGTGGGTTGGATTTATTATTTGGTTTATGTTGTTTCAATCTTAGGCTGACTTGGTTTATCATTAGTTTGTGGGATTATGTAATGGATCTATTGTATTATCTTTTATATGGCTGACCTAATTGTTTAGGTCTCGGGTTGGAATAAATATGATGTAAGATCTCTTTGTAGATCATGTGGTATGGTATGGTTATGGGATTATCTGTGTGCGAATAAAGATGTAATCATATGCAAAAGGTTTTGGTCAATCATAGGTGATCGAATTGGGTTTTTGAAAGAGTTTTAAGACCTATGGTATTGAGCTTAACTGGAACTGTACTCAGGCATTGGAGATGTTATTCTTGTAGTTCACTTATCTTTTTGGATTGTAGTCTAGATTTCTTTGTAGTTAGTGAGGCTCATTTTGTGTTGAGCAGTGCGCTCTAGGTTGTTGGCCTTCTTGCATGTGTAGGACCCTTTTATTGTAACCACATGCATGCTGTAGAAGTATTATCTGACTATGCGTAGGCTTCTCGCCATGGTTTTTCCATTTACTGGGTTTTCCACATACAAATCACGGTGTTATGTGTTATGGATGGTTCGTACTTGTTCTATGATTTATGTTTGTGCTTAATTGTTATATCTCCTATTCCGGTATTCGGTGTATTCTTTCTGGTAAAAAAATTTGTGTGCTTAAAGTTTTATAATCTGTTGACAACTGATTCACCCCCCCCCTTCTCAGTTGTCCATTAGTTATCCTAACAACTAGTATCAGAGCTTGGTCCTCTCTGTAGAAGCTTAACCGCTTGAGGAAGATCCTATGTCAGCTAATAGTTCAACTACATCTATTTTCTGGACATAAACCCCTAAGCTTGATTTGACAAATTACAGGGTATAGAAGCTTTAGATGGAGACTCATTTGAGATGTATTGGGAAAGATATTTGGGAGATCATGGGGAAAGGATATACTCCTCATAATTTGGCATCTAGAAATCCTCCTCCGACAAACTTGGATAAGGACATTGAGAATGATTGTAGAGCTAGAGAAGCACTCTTGAGCGCACTTTCTGATTAGGAAATTATGGGATTAACTAAACAATCATCTGCAAAGGCTATATGGGATAAGTTAGAGGCTTTAAATGAAGGTGACCCAACTGGTAAAATTACTAAACTTGATGGTTACTGGGTGAGGTATGAGAATCTAAAAATCAAAGAAGATGAAAGCATTACTTCTTTTATGGAAAGAGAATGAAATTGTTATGGGAATTCAGTGTTGTGGTGGATCTCTAAGAAAAGATGAGATTGTTTCTAAAGTATTGAGAGCTTTTCCACTGGCTTACAAGAGGAATTTTACTGCAATTAATGAGCTGAGAATAATGGCTAACACTTTTGTTAACATGGATACTTTGGTTGGAAAGCTATCTACTTTTGAGCTTGAAGAATTTGGTCCTCAAGGAGCTGCAAAGACTGAATCTTCTTTTCATACATCTACATCATCAACTGGCAAGAGTGATTGGAAATATTTATATGCAAAAGAATTGAAGGAAATGAGGAAAGGAGATGATGAGTTTGAGCAACTTGAAGCCCTATTTTCTAGAAGAGTACCTAAAGGTCTAACAAGAAGTAAGTATGAAGGAAAATCACCTTTTAAATTCTTTGCATGTAATAAGATAGGTCATTTTACATCTATATGTCTTGAAAGGAATTCAATACTTTAAGAGAAGGCTAGAAGATCTTTTAGGCCTAACCATGATTATCAAAACAAGCATAAGTATAGGAGGAACAAAGACAAATCATGTTACTATGCAGATGAGGAAGGTGTGATTGATTCTGATGATGAATGGACACAAGATTCAGCTATTAGATCTGGAAGTGGAAATGAATGGGTATTTTTGGCTATCAAGGAAGATGCTCCGACACCTTTTATTCAAAATTAGGAAAAGGCCATTGCTGCTAAAATTAAAGACAAGGGTGAATGGGTGACAGATAGTGGATGTTCATATCATATGACTAGAGATAAAAGGAAGTTTCTATCTTTACAATAATTTGATGGTGGTCTGGTTAGATTTGGAGATGACAAAGAATGTATGATCAGAGGAAGAGGAACTATATCATTGGATGGTAAGCATAACACTGATAATTTTAATTATGTTCAAGGTTTAAGGCATAATATTTTGAGTGTAGGATAGTTGGTGGATAAGCGATTTCAATTACAGTTCAAGGATGGAAATTGCAAAATCATTAACAGATCTAGATTGGAGATTGCAACCGGTACATAGACTAAAGGTAACATCTTTCATTTGAACTCTGGTGAGAAGACATGTTTGATTGCACAAGTTGATGAGAGTTGGTTATGTCATAAGAGGTTGGGTCATGTGAATTTTGATTGCATTGCAAAGATCAGTTCAACTAAGGCAGTTAGAGATATACCTAAGATTATGAAGCCCTATAATCTGGTATGTAAGAAATGTCAAATGGGAAAGCAAGTTAGAACTTCTTTTAAGAGTATACAAGACAAATCTAACGATGTTCTTGATCTTATTCATACTGATTTGTGTGGTTCTGCTAGAATAAAGATTTTTTAGGGTGATAGATATTTTATGCTAATCATTGATGACTATTCTAGAATGATGTGGGTTACTTTTCTAAGGGAGAAATCCTCAGCTTTAAAAAAATTTAAGATCTTTAAAGCTAGAGTTGAGATAGAGACAGTGTTGAAGATTAAATGCTTAAGGTCAGATCAGGGTGGTGAAGTCACATCCGGTGAATTTAACAGTTATTGTGAGAAGCATGGGATAAGGAGATAGTTGTCTGCACCCCATACACCTCAACAAAATGGTGTTATAGAAAGAAAGAACATAACTATCTTGGATGTGGCCAGAACTATGATGATGGAAGCTAATTTGCCTCATATATATTGGAGAAAAGCTGTGAGCACAGTGGTATACACATTTAAAAGAGTTCACATCAAAGGAGACACTGGTAAGACACCTTATGAGTTATGGTTTGGTCATACACCTATAGTTAAGTATTTCACAATCTTTGGTAGTAAATTCTATATTAAAAGAGATGATTCCAATGGAAAGTTTGATCCTAGATGTGATGCAGGGATATTTCTTGGTTATTCTAATGAAAGAAAATCATATAGATGTTCTAAAAAAAGATTGTAGAGAATTGTGGAGAGTGCTAATGTCATGGTGGATGAGAAGTACAAAGGTCAAATTGAAACTTATGAGAGAGAATCAAGAGTGGAGATGATCATAACTGAACTGGTAGCACTTGTACCAGAATAAAAATTTGGACTAGTTGACCCAACGGTATCAGAAAATTCAATAGTAACTAAAGATTAGAGTATAGGAATGGAAATTCAAAAGACTCCTAGGTATGTAAGGTTAAATCATTTAGAAGATCAGATCATTGGAGACAAGAACAAAGGATTAATGGCAAGAAGATGGTTGGCAGCTGATGAGGTATGTTTAATTTCTCAAGTTGAACCAGTATTAGTTATTGAAGCTTGTAAAGATGAATGTTGGATGAGAATTATGGAAGAGGAATTAGAGCAAATAGAAAAGAACACATGGACTTGTTATCTCATCATTCATCCTTCATAACAAGATTAAGTCACCCTACAAAATTTTATTTGAGTCCTTATCTTTCTAGAAATTCCTTCGTTCAATCCTAAATCCATTTGTAAATTGTCTCTTAATCCATAGCGCCAAGTTTAAATGGTTTGTTTGAACCCCATGAACTCATTGAACCATTTTGAAGGGAGTTCATAATGTTCATTTAGGTTTCGCAGGTTCTAAGGTGTCTAAAAGGTTTTCATGCTAACATTCACTCAAAGTGTTTTGTAGCGGTTCTTTTTCATGGTCACGTACGATGTGTTATATCTTCTTTCTCTAGGCCATGAACCCTTTGAACCTTGTTCAAACAGTTCAGTGGTGTTCAACATGCTCAATGAAGTTTAAAAGATCAGCGACACTCAACGGAGTTAATCCTTTCAAAGAGAATTTTATTGGTGCAGTGTACATCTTGAACTACCCGAATTCTCATGAAGTCAATTCAGATTGTTCATGCGTGTTCAAATCAGGTGGATCCCATGAGTTAAAAGACATGATGGTGCATTTATTGCTAAGTATGATGAAGATTGAACCATATCTCGGGTGACATCAACTGGTTGAGTTTTCAAGGCAAGTAATCATTTTTGGGAATTGGCGGTTACTCCAAAAATGTCGCCATGCATTCAATGGATGCGTGTGATGTCCTTGATCCCAATGCTCAGCAAATTTGAGTTGATGATCAAAATTAATGCACTTAATAAGTTCGTATCACTTCTTTTTCTATAAGGTATGAAGTGATTAATTTCTGAAAAACTTGTTCATTGCTACGAAGTTTTTGGATAGAAGGTTTGTTTGCTAGTAGTCATCTGATTGGTCTCAACTATGAAGGTGAGTTTGTTTCCTGTCCTCTCTAGTGATTTTTACCTGCTTTTACTCTCTCATAATAAAATTTGCTGGGGAAAATAAGGGTTGTTGTTTATGAATTATGAAGTCCACATTGCACCTTTTTGGGAATATTTTCAGTCTTGCATGCACAAAGCCCATAGTCAGTGATACAGACTTGAAAGGAGAAAATCTGGAAGTTTTAAAGGAAAGGGTGTTTAAAGGAATTGATGGTTCATTTGGTTTAGAAATTCCAATTAGTGGTCTCATAGAAGCGACAACCTTTCCACCTACTATCCCGTGCCCAAAACTAGTTAGGGAGTGTATTGCAAGGTATGATCCTATTTTTGAAACTATTAAGAGAGATAATGGTGAAACCCTCCTTGCAATTAACAAGGAAGTTATTTCCTCCATTTTCAAATTTCCTAATTATTAGTTCTCAATAATTTCTCCCACCCAATCAATCACCGAGTTCAATGTAGATAAAAATGGACACTGGAATAATATAGCCAAGTATTGGTTGAAGGTTCCTCAGAGTGATGGCTCCAGATTACCTAGGAATCCCAACAAGAACCACATGCTTCCCCACATCCATGATGTCATGTTACTACTACACCTAGTTAGAGGTTTAGCTAAGGCCTACAACTTCGATCATTAGATTTACTGCTATGTACAACTGGTGCTGGATGGAAAGCAGTACCTTGATTGGGCAGAGCTGATTGCCGACTCCATGAGGGAACGACTGAGTATGGTGAAAAAGTTCAAGCAAAATTTCTTCATGTCCTCATATCTAATATATTGCTTGGCATGTGTTAAAGAGATAGTGGGAATACCTAGGCAACTTGCTGAGGGAGAGGTTTCTGTGTATGACTTTTACCCTATGTTACAAAAGGATAATGCTTTGCAAGATTTTAGGAGAGTACATAATGCTTTCCTGTGAGATTTGTGTTATGAGTTAAAGAACATGAAAACCAAGAGAATGTTTGAAGATGCACAGGCATTAGTGAAGAAATGTGGTAGTTTCTTTGTTCAATTTCCTCATTTTTTCTACATAAGAGTAGATGGTTTTGAGGAAGAGCCTTGCAGACTTCCATGTTTTTGTTCAAATTGTTTCGTTCTTGCTGAGGTCTGTAGGTAGTTGGCTACTATAATTAAGAAGGCTCAACCAGAGATAAATGGGAGGATCATTTCCCTATTCAATTGGGTATTTTATCTTGTAGTCCAATGTTAGATGCTCTAAGCATTGGAGCCAACTTGAAGAACTTCAATTTTCCACTATATCATGAAAGAAAGGGCTTTGACAATAAAGGTTTCTCACGAAGTCTTGGTTTGATGCCACACCTTCCAATCCCACACCTGGAGGACTTCTGGGAAGATTGCAATGATGAGCTTGAAGTGTTCAAAAGAGAAAACATGAGAATGGTTCTGGAACAGGTAGTTTCACTACAGGTGAAACTTGATATAAGGGGAATGCAAGAGGATTATCTAGAGCTCTTTGAACCTGGATATCAAGACCAAGTTGAACCCAAAACATCCTACATTAATTGTGATGTAGAAGAAGAGGATGACATACATCTTAAAACAAAGACAGTCTTGGAGAGAACCACAAAATGGGTTAACAAGAGAAGAGCAATGAAACTAGGCAACAAGATTGGTCCTGCAAAAGGTGGTGAGGCTGCTCTACATTCCCCAAAAGGTTTTTCTAACCCCACTTCTATGCTTATTCATGCAGGTAAAGATAAGAAGCCATCTTATACCAAGCACAAGCCTAATCTGGCTCTGGACTTTTCTACTCCTTGATATACAAGGACATAGAGTGCTGCGCAAAAGAAAATGGACCAAGTCAAAGACACAGAGGCAAAAGACAAAATCCTTGATACTCAGATTTTCAAAGTTGAGAACCTTGACAATGACATTGTCAACACCATAGATTCTCATGTGGTCACTGTAGCCATGACAGTGCCTCCTAAGGTGATCAGAGGAATAGCTAGTTCAAGTGCAACTCCTAAATGGCTAACCACTTCAGTAAGCAAGAAACGGAGTTTCATTCCAGTAACCATCCCAATTCAGGACATGGTGGTTAAGTACACAAAGAAGGGTCCCAAAAAAAAGAAGTTCCAAACAACTACCAAATTGGATACTAATGAAGAGACTGGGAGGTGGGTTGCTGAGATTGCTTCTTATAAGCCCAAAGATGAGAATAAGGAGGTAAATGCAGAGGACTTTGAGATCACCAAAGTGGAGCTCGGGAACATGAGTAGGGATTCAGATAATCACCTTTTCCAAGTATTGGCTAAGAAGATGCTCACTAGGTCATAAAAAGATAGGCAAGAGAAAAGAGAGCTGAAGTGGCATATCAAAATTCTTTCTCAATTCATTGATAGTATCGGTTGCTTTGGAGCACTTCCCATATCACATGCTTCAGAATGTTTTGACCCCACTACGCTAGAGAACAAGAAGCTGATGGGTCAAGTTCAGCGAGCCAAAAGTATCTTGGGGGCTATGGAGAAATGGATTGAAGGAGTGATTAGAGATGGTGAAAAGTATATCACAAGCTCCAGGAAGTTATGCGATGAGATGCAAAGCCTCATTGCAGAGATTCAGAATCAGATTGTGCCATGGGAAAAAGAAGAGCATAAATGGGAAAATGTCTTACCCATGCTCACCAAGATAGAAGATTACGGAGCCACCAAATTTTTAGCAGAAAACTCAATCAAGTTGGTAGATGAGTGCCAACTCTTTGTATTGAAGAAGACTATAATGTGGCAGGTACTCACAATCAAGTCTGTGATTTCTAATGCCAGGGCTTTTGTTTATGAGCTTCAGGATCTTCAGTGTAGCTTGGTTAATAAAAATAAAGTGGTTAATCCATACCATGATTGGCAACTGGGACTTTGTGGGCCGAACATGCAAGATGAAATAAAGGCTTTTAGGCTACACATGGAGAAAGTTAAAGCCAAAGGCAATTTCACTCCCGAAGATATAACATAAAGTTGCCCGAATTGAATCCATGACATTCATCGGTAACGATCGGTTACCTAAGCATGCCGAGAAAATGGTGAATCACAGGTGGGACAAAGAAGCTGCAAAAGCAAAGATCAACGCCATGAAAAATACAAGCCAGTCTATAATTCAGGAGCTTGCAACCACCCACGATGCCTAGAAAAGTGGAGGAGAGGATGATGATGGAAAAGAAGCGTAGCATGATGATAATGCTCTATTTTTATTTTATGTGTTTTTCATAATCTTGCAAATGACTTCAAGACATTTGTCCCTAAAATACTCTATTGGTTTTTATAACTGTTTCAGAGGACGTCGGGTTTTAAGGGAGACCTCCTCTATCTTTAAAGATACTATAAATTAGATTAAGATAGATAGAGAAGGGGTTAGAATAAGGGACTTAGATTTTGTTTTTAGAAGTTCTATTTTTGTTGGAAGGAAGTCACCAGTTTCCTGAAATCTGAAATTAGAAAGAACTTATACATGTATTGTTGTGTCTTTGTTGCATGAAATACATATATATATAAAGATCATATGCATTTTGGAGAAGGAAAACCTTTGAGTTTTGAATCTATGGAGTGGTATTTCTTTGCAAATATGAGTCTAATTGAATGACTGTGATCACCTTTCTGATGGTAAATGTTGTTATTATTCTGGAGCTCCTTTCTATGTGATTTTAAAAGATATGTGTTTGAAAAGAGATTTTATTTCTCTTACCTATTTTTATGAAGTGTTGAATCGGTGTTTCTGAACTTTGTTTCGATCACCTCCATTTTTCATGTTGAAGCATTTTGAAGAATAGTTTTCTCTAAAATATTTGTAAACCATTAGCCTCTCATCTAAGAATGAAGTAGGCAGCCTTATGTGCTTTTAGGTTAAAAGCATACCAGTTTAATTTAATTAGACTATTCCCTGAATAACTAATGGAGGGAGTTGTACCTATCAAAAATTCAGAGGGAAGTGGTGTATGTCACACTTACCCAACTGTTTAGTTGAACTTTTGTCTTTCAAAGAAGGCGACACAGTTTAAAACAATTTAATTTGAAGAAAGGCAAAAATCTGTTCACTAACAAGACTTTAGTTCCCCAACCTAAAAATAAGAATGTTATTGGAACTTAATGGGTTTTTTAGGAATAAATTGAATGAGGATGGAAACGTTATGAGGAATAAGGCTAGATTGGTATTTAAAGGATATTCTCTAAAGAAAGGAATTGATTATGATGAGACTTTTGCTCCGGTAGCTAGGATTGAAGATATAAGACTATTTCTTACTTATGATGCCCATACGAAATACAATGTTTATCAGATGGATGTTAAGTGTGCATTGTTTAATGGAGATCTTGAAGAGGAAGTTTACTTTGAACAACCTGATGTATTTTCACTTTTAGATGATAAAAGCATGGTTTGCAGGTTAAAGAAATCTTTATATGGATTGAAACGAGCCCCTAGAGCTTGGTATGGTAGATTGGATAAATATCTTTTGAAGCTTCATTTCACTAAAGGTAATGCTGACAATAACTTATATTATAAGATCATTGATGATGACATATTGATTGTTGAAGTCTTTGTTGATGATATCATTTTTGGAGGTGAGGATAAGCTATGTATGGAATTCTCTGAAAATATGAAGAATGAATTTGAGATGTTTATGATTGGGGAGATGAAATTTTTCTTAAGTTTGCAGATTACTTAGAATGATAAAGGTATTTTTATCTGTCAAACTAAGTGTGCTAGAGAGTTGTTGAAGAAATTTTCTATGGAAAATTCCAAACCGGTTGGTACATCTGTGGTTACAAGTGAGAAACTGAAAAAGAATGTTGTATCAACTCCGATAAATCCTACAATGTTGTCTTCTCAATGTCCTCTACCCTCATACTGATCTGATGATACCCTAATCTCAAATCTATCTTTTTGAAGAAGCATGCCCCATGTAGCTCATCTATCAACTCATCTATCCTCGGAATGGGGTACCTGTTCTTAATGGTTTTCTTGTTCAAGGCCCTGTAGTCAATGCACATGTGCATTGTTCCATCCTTCTTCTTAACCAAAACAACTGCTGAAGCAAAAGGGCTTTTGCTTAGCCTAATGTGCCCCATCTCCAACAACTCCTTGATGGCTTTCCCTATCTCATCCTTGTGTTTCTTTGGATGATGATAGGGCATGATCATAATCGGCTTAGCCCCCTCTTCTAACTCAATGATGTGCTCTATCCCCCTATCTGGAGGAACACCATGTGGAATACTACCAAATACCTTAGCATGTCTATCAAGGATGTACTGCATATGAGGTAGATGACTCTTAACCTATGGCTCTGGTAATGCTGGCATAATCAAGCATTCCACTACCCACTCAACATCATCATGTTTGAACAACCTCTCCATTCTCCTCAAAGAAACTACCCTACAACTGCCATTTGATAATCCTCTGAGTACCATGGTCCTGCCCTCATGTTGGAACCTCATCTCTACTCTCTCAACAATGTCATCCAAGTCATCCCTAAGATAACATCATAATCACCCATGTACATAACATAGAACTCATCTTGGAGCTCATAACCATCTCCCAATCTGATGCGAAGATTTGCAATCTTCTGTGTGCATAGTAACTTGTGACCACTAGCTACCATGACTCGGAATCCTGAATGTTCTTCAATTTGCCACCCTCTCCTAGCTACTAACTATGAAGCTGTGAAATTATGTGTGGCCCCAGTGTCCAACAAAGCAACCACCTTCTGTCCCTGTATGGTACCACGCACCTTAAAAGTAATTGCCTTTTGAGCACTTGTCAATCTAGCTAGGGACTTCTCATTCCCTAAACCCTCCTCAGTGGCACTACTCTCACCATCAGTCTCTAACTATTGCTCCTCATCCTCTAACTGTGACTCCTTAGCAGAGAAGTACTCTATTTGGTTGGCCTTAGCCTTTAGAGGACACTTGTGAGATAAATCCCATGGTTCCGTACACTGAAAATATAGTTTTTTCTACCTCAACTCATTCAGTGTCTCATTGTCTAACCTCTTTGATTCTTTTTTCTGAGGCTAAGAATCCTTATGTAGAGGTTTCTTAGCATTATCCTTCTTGAAGTCTGGATCCTTAGGAGTAAACTTACTCCTAGAAGTGGAAGGTGCAAGATCTCTCACCTTCCGAATGGCATCCTGCAATGTGGGGGGATCATGTCCCTTCACCCAACCATGAAGAGGCTCTGACAATCCATCCACAAATAGTATAATCAACCTCCTCTTTGAAATGTTTGTAACCAACACTGATAGACTCTAAAAATCTAAGATGTAATTGTCGATAGGACCCCACTATCTCAACTGGGCTAACTCCTTGAAATGGAGTTCTGGATCCTTCATATCAAACCCATCAATCAACCTCTCAGTGAACTCTACGTATGTGTCTATCTAGTTATGGCCCAATGTGACCATACCATGGTGCGACCACTCGTGTGCACTCCCACCCAAGTGCAATGCAGCATACTTAATCGCATCCTCCTCAAGAATGGGATTAAGCTATAAATAAGTATCTAATTTTTGGACCCATGTCCGTGCTGAAGCCTTCCCTATACCATCATAGTATGGAATAGACAACTTTCCCAACTTCTTCCTCATCTCATAATTCTATTGTTAGTTTCCTCTCATGGGCATATTCTTGAGTCTAATATCCATATATTCCCTAAATGTCATCTCAGCCTGTAACTTAGGGCTAGAGTCCCTCCAATCATCTATAATCATATCTTGAATCTCTCGTTGTGTAGGACTGGCATTATTCTAGTCATTCTGTCTCGGAGGAAACTGTGGCATGAGTGGTCTCGTAGTAGAAGAACCTACTCTAGCATATATCTCAGTTCCCCTATTAACAGATGCGTCTCCATTGCCTCCATTACCCTGTCCACCTCCCTGGTTAGCATTATTACCCTGATTAGTATTATTACCTTGGTTGCCATTATTGCCTTGATCTGCTCTCGTCAAATGTTGTGTAATGGCTATAGCCATTTGCTTCAATGTAGCCTAGAGCTCCCTCTGACCCCTAGCAAGATCACTGAGCATCTCCCTAGTGCTAGGTTCTCACCTTTCCCCATCTCTGTCACCCATGGCTTGTCCTGAAAAAGGGTCACCCTCCTCTTCAATCTCTGGTGAATTCTGTAAGTTTGGGATTGATCAGTTTCTCCTCAAGTAATACTGATGTGCTGGATGCATGAAACCCTCACAAGATGGCAGGAAAAACAAGCTCTGATACCACTGTAATGGACATCCTAGAATGCCCAAAAACTAAACCAATTGTTGATAGGAATTTAGTCAAAAAGTTTGCATCCAACTCCTTATTTCTCCGTTTAATGCTTAAACCTCTTATGGCTTCGGAAATAAAATGTTTGTTTGTTTTTAAGTCTTTGCATAGATTTCAAATCACATAACATGAACTAGAAGGAAATTACAATAATATGCAACATGAAGATTGACCTACTGCTGATATGATATTATTTCCAAAATTAATAAAATCAAATACATAGCAGATTTTTCAACTCACTAAATACTCCAGCGTTTTTGACATAATGTTCCAACAATGACTTCCCATCTTGCTACTACAGTAACATGATTAGTGTCATGCTATAGTAACATGAATAGTGTTGCACTACAGTAGCGTGAATAGTGTCGTGCTACAATAACGTGAATAGTGTTGTGCTACAGTGCTGCTATAGTATTAATTAGTCTTCAATCAGTCCAATATCTTCATAAAATCATCCCTTCAGAATGGCATAAGCATTGGTCAAGGAGTGAAGAAGGTATGAGCAAAACACCAAATCTGCCTGTAACCGGAGATGCACCCAATCTGCTTGTTAATGAAGCTGATAGCAATGGATTCCAAAGGCCAAACCCCAAGGGAATGACATCAGGAATGTCACAAGAGAGGATAGACATCCTCTAATGCCAAGAACGGATCTGCAACTCACACATCAATTTCTTCTCATATTCAACATGTTGAATGAAGCCACAAAAGCTTCCTTTTATTCTTTCTTTAAGGATTGACCCAACTCACTTGAGCAATGTGGGATAAAAGATGTTCAATATAAAACATATTAAAATATTCACTTATGTCTCCCTTGGGTGCTCCTTTGATTTGCACACATCCCCATAAAATAAATATTAAAGTAACACTTTAATATTTTACAATTAAATTAAATGTTACTTTAATAACACTTCAGGCATTAAAATATATTAGCAATCGGGCTCTGAATAGCGCGAGTGATAGCTCATCGAAAATCTCTCATCGAGGAGTATCGAATCCAATCACCAAAGCTAGCCTCTATTGTGTCCTATTGACTTAATAAAAATAGTAAGTATGCTTGAAACTAAGTAAATCAACTCCGTTTTAGCCCAAACTAGAAATGACTAGGCCAAAACACTCTAGGATCCTCTTAAACCCTTCGTTAGCCCTTGAGACCATGTAGAGCTAGGTTAACACACATACACTTGGTCAACTGCTAAAGTGGGGACATTATAGTATAAATATGATGTAAGATCTCTTTGTAGATCATGTGGTATGGTATGGTAATGGGATTATCTGTGTGCGAATAAGGTTGTAATCATATGTAGAGGTTTTGGTCAATCATTGGTGATCAAATTGGGTTTGTGAAAGAGGTTTAAGACCTCTGGTATTGAGCTTAACCGGAACTACACTCATGCATAGGAGATGTTATTCTTGCAGTTCACTTATCTTTCCTAATTGTAGTATGGATTTCTATGTAGTCAGTGAGGTTCCTTTTGTGTTGAGCAGTGCACTCTACGTTGTTGGTCTTCCTGCATGTGTAGGCCCCTCTTATTGTAATCACATACTTGTTGCAAGTATATTATCTGACTATGGGTAGGCTTCCTGCCATGGTTTTTCCCTTTACCAGGTTTTCCATGTACAAATCATCGTGTTATGTGTTATGGATGGTTGGTAATTATTCTGTGTTTTATGTTTGTGCTTAATTGTTATATCTGCTATTCCGGTATTTGGTTTATGCTTTCTGGTAAAAAAAATTGTGTGCTTAAAGTTTTATAATTTGTTGACAATTGATTCACCCCCGTGCTCTCAGTTGTCCAGAGATTATCCTAACAGTAATTCATAATGGCAGGCCTATGATCCCATTGACATTATAGATACTAATTTGTATGATGTAATTAATGTTGTCGATGATGAATATAGTAATTTTATTGTTTGAAGATCATGGTATTATGTTATTTCTATCGTGTTGCCTCTAGGCTACATGGTTGGATAGTCCTATTTTGAACCCTCCATTTGTGACTACCCCAAGTGGTATTAGAGCAAGTTTCAAGTCCTTGTGGAGTATATGCATTCCTTGTGGCGAATAGATCTCTGACCTGAGGTAGTATGCAAGTTTTTTCAACCGATCACTGACTGTGAGATAGTTAAAACCTTGTAGGCAGGTCTCCGAATTGAGGTAGTTGCATTGGAGCCAAGGAAGAGATTTCATTGAGGAGAATATATGTATAAAATGTTGGTAATAAAATGGATGCAATGAAGGAAATGATGAGATCAATGAGAGAATGATTGGATGTTGTATAAGAGGATAGAAAGAGAGGCTTAAACCCTAGACTAGAAAGTGAAAGTGATGATGAATTAGACCAAAACCCAATTGAAGACGATTTCATATAAGAGGAAGATAAATACAATCAAGTTAAGATGATGAAAGCTATTTCAAATATTAACAAGAGACTTAGAATTGAAATTCAAAATTACATAGGAAATATAAACTCTAAGGAATTGATTGATTGGATAAATGATATGGAAGAAAACTTTAAATATGAAGAAATTGAAGATCCGAAAAAATAGTGAAATTTGCAAAAACAAAGTTGAAAGGTCATGCTTCTTTATGGTGGAAATAAGTTTAGTTAGATAGAATAGGAGATGAAAGGATAAAATTAAAAAATGGGAGCAGATGGTAAAAAAATTGAAGAATCAATTTATACCTATCGATTATGAGCTTGAGCTATTGAAGAGACTACAAAACCTGAGCTAAAAGGAGAAATATATGGAGTATATTGAGGAATTCTACAAAGTAATTATTAGGGCTATACATAGTAAAGAAAATAAAGATAAGGTTGTATAGTACATCAATGGACAGAGAAAATATTCAGGAAGAATTGAGTCTGGTAAGAATATCCATAGTTGAGGAAGCATACCAATTTGCATTGAAGGTGGAGGAGAAGCCAAATAAGAAGTTTGATCAGAGACAAAGGTTCATAAGAGGTTGATTTTGTAGAGGTAGAATAAAATATGGAGAAGGAAGACACTATATTGAGAAAAACAAGGAAGATAGATGCATTTAGAGTGATGAAGAAGAGGAAAATGTATACCACAAAGGAAAATATGACAAAAATACCTATCACAGTGATGGAGGAGGCTAGAATTACTACTACAATGATGGATACAAGATAGATGGAAGTATATTTGAGAAAAGACCATTAAGAGGAACTTGTTTCAAGTGTGAAGGTGAAGGACATAGAGCATTTACTTGTCATCAAAGGAGTGTCAATAATAGGACTGAAAATAATTTCAGAGTAGTCTATGTAGAAGAAGAACTTGTTGGATTGCCCTAGAGGCCAGTTGAGAAATTGGAGAACGATGAATCATTAGTGATGAGGAGACATTTATTGCAAGAAGAGATCATTAAGGAGCCACCACAAAGGAAGAGTTTGTTCAAAACCATATGCAAATTATCTAGAGGTAAATTTTGTAGAGTCATTGTTGATAGTGGTAGTATAGACAATTTAGTTTTAGAGGAGATGGTGACTAAGTTGAATTTGAAGAGACTATAGCATTCAAGACTCTAGAAAATAGCATGGATTCAATATGAATACAAAATACTGGTAAGTGAACAATGTTGGGTAAAATTTTATATTGGATCTTATCATGATGAAGTATTGTGTTATATTATGCCCATGGATGTATGCCATCTATTGTTGGTAAGAGCATATAAATATGATAGGAAGACAAATCATGATGAGAGAAGGAACACTTATACGATGAAATCTAATGGTAAGAGACATATATTGATACATTTGTATGAAGAAGAATAGAAGAGTGAAGTGTGCAGTAACACCAAAATCTATTTGGTCAATGGCAGAAAATTATTAGGAGGTCTGAGACATGAAACTATGCATTTTGCATTGTTTCTGAAGAGGTTTGGTAGTTCGAAAGCTAAGAGTCATACCAAAACAAATGATAACCCACTATAGAGAGAGATAGTAGAATCATCAACATAATACTAGGACATTGTATTAGAGAAGATGCCAAATGGAATACCACCAATTCAAAGTATTATTCATCATATTGACCTTATATCGAGAGCTATTTTTCTAAACAAAGAAGCACATAGAATGACACCAATATAGAATGTAGAGTTGAATAGACAAGTAGGAGAGTTGTTGAAGAATGGATTGATCAGAGTAATCTTAAGCTCATGTGCGGTACCTATTGTGCTTGCACCAAAGAAAGATGAAGAATGAGGATGTGTACTGACTCAAGAGAAATCAACAAAAACATTGTGAAGTATAGCTTCCAATTACTAAGGAAGGGAGACATTATGGACTATTTGAGTGGAGAAAAGTATTTCAACAAGATTGACCTAGAAAGTGAATACCACCAAATCAGAACTAGAGAGGGAGATGAATGGAAGACTGAATTAAGATAAGTGAAGGATTGTATGAATAGTTGGTGATGCCTTTTGGATTGACTAATGCACTAAGTTATTTTATGAGGTTGATGAATGAAGTGTTGGCATTATGTGAATCGGTATGTGGACATAATGACATTGTATGTTGTCATTGATGTCAATATGTTGAAGAGGTGTGAACTAGCATATGTGAGAACCGGTATAACACTGTGAACCGGCATTTGTGCCAAAGTGAAGTGGTGTTCTTGTTCATGATGAATTGGCATATAGTTATGGGAACTGACATATGGAAGTATTGTATGACTACCAGTTGGTAGTCTCAACTTCAGGGTTTCCGGTTGATGTGCTTCAAGCCTGTGTGGCTCAATCGGTGACATTGTGTGATGAGTTAGCATTGTAAAGAAGAACAGATCATGTTGCCATGTAAGCCTATGTGCGTGAAGGATCTTACATGAGGGAGATTGTTCCTATCTACCTCGGGAATGTGCGAAGTCTATAAAATAGTGATAACATGTGATGGGTTATCAGCCACCATAAAATCAGTGGAAATGGACGATGGAGAATGTCTTGAGTTTGGATCAAGATATGTTGCATTTAATGCAGTGTGCTCAACGGTCAGGATTGAACCATTTGAATTCCTTAACCCAACAGGTTTAGGGTTTACGGTTCATGCTACCGACCTATCTATTTTCCTATAAGGTTGATGTTGTGTCTCTTTTTGAGGTTGTTGGCAAAAGTTGTGTGTGTGTATCCAAGAGAAGGGATACATGATTCTTGCCAGACCAAAAGGAGAGAAGTGATACCTGCAAAGTGTAAGTGCAGAAGGTGAAGAGAAGCTTAAGCGGATTTGCATTGGCATTGAATGCTATTACCAGATCATTGTAATACCTATTGATCTCTAACCACCTCAATAGTTGGAAAATCCCTTAATAGGGTAGCCTTAACCGGCTTGCTGAAAATCCCTTAACAGGGTAATTCAAAGCTACTGAGTTCGGAATCTTTTAGCTATTGAATTCTTGAAATCCTCTAACAAGGTAACCTTTAACAGGGTTTAACCCTTAACTAGGTATTGTAGCCATCCCTTAACCAGGTGGTCTCTAACAGGATCGGTTCCTAGCAGAACCTATTGTAATGTCTCTAACAGGACAAGGCTTCTAACAAAGCAGAATTCTAAAGAGTTCAAAAATAGTTGTGGGTATTCATCCCCACCGTGGTTTTTCCTAGTTGGGTTTCCACATGAAAAACATGTGTGTCATGTGTGATGCTTTTATCTTGTGACGCTTTGCTATTATCTGTCAAGCATATGATGGTTTTGTGTTTTATGTCTATCAATAAAACATGTTGAACTAGCTGGTATTATGATCTGATGATAGATTACCTATTTATGCATACAGGTGAAATGGTAGTATAGTCTTGAGTTGAGTGGAAAGCTAAGTGAGTAACCAGTTAATGCTTGTCTCAGACATTCTTAGCTTTAACAGTTGCACTCTATTTCAAACCGGTGTCATTGTTTGCCAGTCATTTGGAGTGTCTGCTATCAAACCGGTTTAGGACTATATTTTTTGTCTATATAGATTCAGTCCCCCCCTCTCAGTACTGGTTTGGTACTATTCACTCATCATCGAGTTATCAATTAGTATCAGAGCGTCCTCTAGGTCCTCTGGGTTTTAAGCTTAACCACTTGTGGTAAAGATCCTAGTCAAATGATGAAGAGGGAAGGCCCAAAGTTTAACAAGGAAAATTTTAGTATATGGAAAGAAAGAATGAAGATATTCATTAGAAGCATGGGTGCTCAACACTGGAGCTATGTTGAGACTGTCTATGTTGCTCCTACTGGTACCCTTACCGATGACCAAAAGAGAGAGATGTAGGAGAATGGGCAAGTCATGGAAGCCCTAATTAGTAGTTTATCTAACATTGAGTTTATTGATGTTTAGGATAAGGTAAATCCCAAAGAGGTATGGGATACTCTTGAAAATATCTATGGTGGTGATGAGCATGTAAAACAGGCTAAGGAATTAAGCCTGAGAGGGAAGTTTGAAGATATGCAGATGGTTGAAGGTGAGACCATTCAACAGTATGGAATAAGAATCAAAACCATTGTTGGAGATATCAAGAGTGCAGGTGGTAAAATAGAAGATTCCACTATGGTAAGCAAAGTCCTGAGATCCCTATTGCCGGTCTATGCATTAAGGGTTGCTGCTATTCAGGAGCTAAGATAAATAGACAAGATTAAGGTATCCTTGGACTCCATCATAGCAAAGTTGACAGCCTATGAGCTAAATAGTTTTGATGGCAATATTCAAAAGACTGAATCAGCTTTTAAAGCTTCTGTTGTACCATCCAGAAAAGGAAAAGAAGCTAGCACTAGTGGTGAACCAAGACAGAGCAGAGAAATGGATGATGAGGAGATTTTGATGGCATTTGAAGCTCTCCTTACTAGGAAGCTTTCTAAAGGAACCGGCAAATATAAAGGTAAGCCACTTGTGAAATGCTTTTCTTGTAACCGAATAGGACATATTGTTGTAAACTATCCTAATGGCTACAACAAGGAAAAACCAAAAAGGTTCAAGAAATTCAAAGGAGGAAACCGAAGAAACTGTTTTGTGGCAGTTGATGAAGGTGTCAAAGAGGAAGAATCAAAGGATGAAGAAAATGAAGATATTGTGTTTGTTGCTATCAAAGAAGATGTGTCAGACAAGAAGGCTCTTGTCTCCCAGTTTGATAATTCCAATGAGTGGATCATTGAAAGTGGCTATTCTCACCATATGACTAGTGACTAGAGCAAGTTTCTATCCTTGGAGGAGTATGATGGTTGTGTGGTTCACTTTGGCAATGATGCACCATGCATGGTCAAAGGTAGAGGGTCCATCTCTCTGAATGGAAATAGTAGTGCTAACAATGTGTATTGGGTTGATGGTCTCAGACACAACCTTCTGAGTGTTGCCCAGCTGAATGACAGTGGCCTCACTCTGGAATTCAAGAATGGAGTTTGCAGAATCAAAGGAAAGAATGGTGAATTGGTGGCCACTGACATGCAGACCAAAGGTAACCTATTTCATCTGAATACAAATATAAGTACATGTCTTATGGCTAAATTTGATGATAGCTGGATATGGCATAGGAGACTCTGACATGTAAAATTTGATAACACTGTGAAGGCTAGTAAGATCAAGGCAGTTAGAGGGTTGTCGGTGCTAAGAAAACTGGATAATACCTTGTGCAAAGAGTGTCAATTGGGGAAAATGTCTTCCTCAACCTTTAAAGGTAAATCTTTCACTGCTGACAACTTTCTTGATCTTGTGCATAGTGATTTGTGTGGTCCTATGAAAACTAGAAGTGTGCAGGGTGATAGGTACTTTATGATTCTCACTGATGACTGCTCAAGAATGATGTGGGTCACATTCCTGAAGGACAAGTCTGAAGCCTTTGTAAAGTTCAAAGCTTTCAGAGCATTAGTGGAGAAGGAAAGCAGTAAAAGGATCAAGTGCTTGAGAACTGATCGAGGAGGGGAATTCACTTTTGGTGAATTCAACAAGTACTGTGAAGAACATGGCATCAAGAGGCAATTGTCTGCCCCCCGGACTCCACAACAGAATGGCCTAGTAGAGAGGAATAACCAGACTATGGTTGAAGCAGCTAGAACCATGTTGATTCAAGGAAAGGTAGCTCACACCTTTTGGAGAGAAGCGGTGAGCACTGCAGTCTACACAATGAATCCGGTACTCATCAAGAAAGGTAAGGATAAAACTTCTTATGAGTATTGGACTGGTAAGACACCTATGGTTAGCTACTTTAGAGTGTTTGGTAGAAAATGTTACAACAAGAGGAGTGAACACCGGAGAAAATTTGATGCGAAATGTGATGAGGGAATATTCCTAGGATATTCCACCAAGAGCAAAGCTCTCAAGAATTTTAACAATAGGACTTAGAGAATTATGAAAAGCATCAATGTAAGAGTTGATGAAACCTTTGAGAAAACTGAGGAAATTGGTAGTGAGCAAGTGGTAAGTGAACTAGTTGCAACCTTCTAGGAACCAGTTGTCAATCAACCAAGTACCAGTAACAGTGTTCCTACACCGGCAGATGTAGATACTGATATTGATGGAGATGAGGATGAAGAAGAAAAGCAAGAGGATTCTATCAAGACCATTCCTCGGTATGTCAAGCTAAATCATAATTCTAAGCAGATCATAGGAGATAAGGATGCAGGAATCCTTACAAGAAGAAAAGTGAGAGAAAACTCATGTATGATCTCTGAATTCAAGCCTAAAACATTCAAAGAGGCACATAAGGATGAAGACTGGATCAAGGCAATGGAAGAGGAACTTGACCAGATAGAGAAAATGGTACATGGTCCTTGGTACCCAGACCGGAGCACAAAAATGTTATTGGTACCAAATGGGTCTTCAGAAATAAGCTAAATGAGGATGGCACAGTGATTAGAAACAAAGCCAGATTGGTGTGCAAAGGATATGCCCAAGAAGAAGGAAAAGACTATGGAGAAACCTTTTCTCCTGTAGCCAGATTGGAAGGAGTTCGTATGCTTCTTGCATATGCAGCTTTTAAAGGCTTCAAAGTATATCAAATGGATGTAAAATCTGCATTCCTAAATGGTGTACTTGAAGAAGAGGTGTATATTGAGCAACCAGATGGGTTTGCCCTATCCGAAGATAGTGACATGGTATGTAGACTACATAAAGCCTTATATGGGCTAAAGCAGGCACCTAGAGCATGGTATGAGCGCCTGCATTACCATCTTGTGAAGATTGGATTTGAGAGAACAAGTGAAGATAGCAATATCTACTTGAAGTATGAAGGAGATCAGATCTTGATCTGTGAGGTATTTTTTAATGACATTATCTTTGGTGGAGATGACAAGATGAGTCATGAATTTGTAGATGAGATGAAGAAAGAGTTTGAGATGTCACTCATAGGGGAGATTAAGTTCTTCATTGGACTACAGATCCAACAGATGAAAGATGGAATCTTTATCACTTAGTCCAAGTATGTCAAAGAGGTGTTGAAGACCTTTGGCATGGAAGATAGCAAACCGGTTGGTACATCGATGGTGACTGGTTGTAAACTATCCAAAGAGGATGACTCTACATTGGTTGATGAGAAGGAATACCGATCAATGATTAGTAAGTTGCATTATGTAGTACATAGCAGACCAGATATTGCACATGCAGTTGGCATTACTGCAAGGTTCCAGAAAAGTCCAAGAGAATCCCACTTGGTTGCAGTCAAGCGGATTCTTAGGTATCTGAAAGGAACTATTGACTATGGGTTATGGTATCCATATAATAATGATTTTAATCTGAAAGTGTTCACAGATGTTGATTGGGCTAGTAATGTAGATGACCAAAAGAGTACAACTGGTGGTGCATTCTTCCTTGGTGGTAGACTAGTCTCATGGATGAGTAAAAAGCAGAGTTGTATCTCTCAGTCTACAGTGGAAGCAGAGTATGTTGTAGCTTTCATGAACTGTACCCAGACAATTTGGATGAAGCATGTATTGAATGGCTTCAAAGTTTCTGTATCTGAACCAGTAAGTATATTTTGTGACAATACTAGTGCAATTAATATTTCCAAGAATCCAATTTTACATTCTAGAACCAAGCACTTTGAGCTTAAGTATCATTTCTTGAGGGAAAAGGTTCAGAACAAAGAGATTGCACTGGAGCATGTTTCCAATAAGGAGCAGTTAGTAGACATATTCACCAAGCCTCTCCCAAAGACTACATTCATATACTTAAGAGGTGAATTAGGGGTGCTGCCCCTTCCGGAGGTGAACTAAAGGTATATGCTCCACATCAGTCATGTATTGCATAGTCAAATCTTTTTTCAGGATTGATGTGTGAAGGATGCTACTCCTCAAAAGGAACAACATAATGGAACAGGGAAACTTGTGCCTCCACTTTGGCATTGTTGTCAAAGGGGGAGAAGATGTGAAGCGGAGAAGATATCTACACACATTGGGGGAGAAGATGTGAAGCGTAGAGATATCTTTGTATATTGCCATCAATGCCAAAGGGGGAGATTCTTGGCATTATGTGGACCAGTATGTGGACATAATGACATTGTATGTTGTCATTGATGTCAATATGTTGAAGAGGTATGAACTGGCATATGTGAGAACCGGTATAACACTGTGAACCGGCATTTATGCCAAAGTGAACCAGTGTGCTTGTTCATGATGAACTGACATATAGTTATGGGAACCGGCATATGGAAGTATTGTATGACTACCGGTTGGTATTCTCAACTTTAGGGTTTCCGGTTGATGTGCTTCAAGCCTATGTGGCTCAACCGGTGACATTGTGTGATGAGTTAGCATTATAAAGAAGAACAGATCATGTTGCCATGTAAGCTTGTTTGCGTGAAGGATCTTGCATGAGGGAGATTGTTCCTATCTACCTCGGGAATGTGCAAAGTCTATAAAATGGTGATAACGTGTGATGGGTTATCAGCTGCCATAAAATTGGTGGAAATGGAGGATGGAGAATGTCTTGAGTTTGGATCAAGATCTGCTACATTGAACCCTTTTGAATTCCTTAACCGAATAGGTTTAGGGTTTAGGGTTTATGGTACTGACCTATCTGTTTTCCTATAAGGTCGATGTTGTGTCTCTTTCTGAGGTTGTTGGCAAAATTTGTGTGTGTGTATCCAAGAGAAGGGATACATGATTCTTGCTAGACCAAAAGGAGAGAAGTGATACCTGCAGAGTGTAAGTGCAAAAGGTGAAGAGGAGATTAAGTGGATCTACATTGGCATTGAGTGCTATTACTAGATCATTGTAATACCTGTTGATCTCTAACCACCTCAACAGTTGGAAAATCCCTTAACAGGGTAGCCTTAATCGGTTTGCTGAAAATCCTTTAATAGGGTAATTCAAAGCTATTGAGTTTGGAATCCTTTAGCTATTGAATTCTTGAAATCCTCTAACAAGGTAACCTTTAATAGGGTTTAACCCTTAACCGGGTATTGTAGCCATCCCTTAACCAGGTGATCTCTAATAGGATCGGTTCCTAGCAGAACCTATTGTAATGTCTCTAACAAGACAAGGCTTCTAACAGAGCGGACTTCTAAAGAGTTCAAAAACATCTTGTGGGTATTCATCCCTAGCGTGGTTTTTCCCAGTTGGGTTTCCACGTGAAAAATATGTGTGTCATGTGTGATGCTTTTATCTTGTGATGCTTTGCTATTGTCTGTCAAGCATATGATGGTTCTGTGTTTTATGTCTGTCAATAAAACATGTTGAACTAGTTGTTATTATGATCTGATGATAGATTACCTGTTTATGCATAAGGGTGAAATGGTAGTATAGTCTTGAGTTGAGTGGAAAGCTAAGTGAGTAACTGGTTAATGCTTGTCTCAAACATTCTTAGCTCTACCAGGTGCACTCTAATTCAAACTGGTGTTGTTGTTTGCCAGTCATTTGGAGTGTCTGCTATCAAACCGGTTTAGGACTGTATTTTTTGTCTATACTGATTCACCCCCCCCCCCTCTCAATACCGATTTGGTACTATTCGCTCATCATTGAGTTATCATGAAGTATTGAAGCAATTCTTGGCTAAGTTTGTTATTGGTTACAGGGATGACATTCTAATTTTTAGTAAGAATAAGAAAATAATTTGTGGCATACTCGATAAGTATCTTATAGGTTAAGGGAATAAAAGAAGCTAATCAACATCAAAAGTGTAGTTTCATGAAGACTAGTGTAGGGGCACCCAAGAACATTGATGCCTCCATCAGGAATTTTTTAAAAATATTCTTTGATTTGTGTCTAATGAGGTCCTATGGGCCATTTGTGTAGTGATTTGTAATCAACAAATGTAATTGGAAACCCTTTTTGCTCCATGATGTAAAGTTGTTAGGAAATTGTCAATATTGTCATGAGGAGGAAAAATGTTGTCAATATGTGTCAAAAGGAATTCTAACATTGTAATCGGGTCTATGTTGGACATAATGGATCACTAAGAGGGGGGTGAATCAGTGATTTAACACTTTTTGTTTAAATAGGGATATACTGGTACAATATAAAACAAACAGAGTGATGACCAGTAAGCCAAACTATGCAAACTAAGTGTGAAAGGATTTGGTATAACATCAAAATAACTCATACACCAGAATGCATCACATAACAATAGATATGTGAGGAAAACTGAATGTGGGAAAAACCTCGGTGAGAATAGCTGTTGGAGATCTTCTGCTCCAATCCAACCTCACAATATAACTGATCTGATTACAATTTTAGGGCACTAACCCAAGGAGAACCAACCCCTGATTTATGAGCACTGAATCAAAGGAGAACCAACCCCAGAATAATTTATAGGCTTCAACCTAAAGGAGCTACAACCCCTGCACTAAGCACCTACTTAGTGAAGACAATATGAAGATTCAAATACAAAAAGAAATTCCTTATTGCAAATGAAGGTTTGCAACCCTTCAATACTCTGCTCTACCAATTTCAATCTTACTAGTCTATGAAACCTTCACACACACTGCAACACTGCCTTGATGCTAGTCCTTACTCTGTTGAAAATTCTCTTCCTCTATCTACTGGATCCACTTAACACCTACTCACACTTTTCCAAGTTCTGCCTCTATCGGTTTGTTCTCTATTGGTTCACACACCTTATCGGTTTCTCCTTCAACACACAATCACTTAAGATTTTTCTTGGTTTTTACTTAAACAATATTTTCTATCTCTCTTTCATTAACTAGCATAATCACATATCATTCCACAACAAAAGTCTCATTGATTTAGACCTATGTATTTAAGAACACTTTTTCCCGCCAAAAACATATTCAAATTTTAGGCGGTTAGGGTTTCATTCCCTCAACCAAATTTGTATCAAATCTGATTTGATCTGCCTTGGATCGCTCACCTGCATTTGGGGAGATGCATCTGTACATGTTTTTATTAATCTAATGCATGTTTTCTAAAAATAGAAAACTTCACCCTGCTTTACGGCCTTGATCCTCGTCGACCTCATTTCATCCAATTGTTCCTAACTGAAGGTCAATCTGCAATTGGATTTCATGCCCTAATCACCATGCCAACAACTATTTGATCATTCTTTGTCATCCATTCTTCCTCAAGGTGCATTAGTTAGATAATATCCTGTGATTTGTAGATTTATCATTTAATGACCACCAACTGCATGGATAGCCATGTCGATGAACATTTTATCAACCTTTGCATGTTTTCCACCTCAACTCCCCATGGCACACATCAACATACTTTCAACTCACCGCCAAAGAGTTGGTTCAATCCTAAACATCCTTGCTAGTACAAACCTTTACCAGTATGCTTAATACACTGGACAACTACTTTTATCAGAAGCACATCATACTGACAGTTCATCTTGCCTTCTGGTATGTCTTCATGCCATTCGTTCAGTTCAGCTCACCAGGTGTTGTTGTGATTCATCTAACATTCTGCCTCTTCATCACAAACAAACAACCAACCATCTTACCAATTTATGACTTACCGGTTAATAATAAAGCATGCCAACTCACTCCTGCATCTCACCTCATACTAGTGGTATCATCTGTCAACACATAATCATACTTCTCTTCTTTATGTCGGTTCAATTTTCTTCATATCGGGTTGACACACTACTGGTAACCTGCAATACCAGTTGACATCATTGAAAACTCAATGCCAACAGTCTATTAGGTCTCTTCAAACATATTTTTAATGGTTTCAAGCCATAAGAGTCTTGGTTAAGGTCCTTTTAGCAAGTTTTGTAAAAGTTGTCATGATTGACAAAAAAAAGAGTTGTCATTGTAAAAGTGCAAAATGGGAAGTTGTAAAGATAAAGTTGTAAAGGGGTAGTTGGAGAAGTTAGAAAGGGTGTAGAAAGTTATAAATACATCCCTTTTGAATTAGTAAAATTTTGTTAAGTGTGGAGGAAGGTGGTGAGGATGGTTAGAAGATGGAATGAATAAGAAACCTCATTTTTCTCTGTTTTTTTTTAGAAATTTGCATCTCTTTTGTTTAGCTTGTCCTGTATGGACGTGATGAGGGTTTGAATATTATATAGTTGTAAATCTAATTGAATTAAAAAACTTTTTAATTCTTACCAGGTCAAAATAAAAGGTCATTTAAGTTGTCTAATGGTCGAATCTTTCCAGTTACCCAGTTCAGAAACTAGATTTTTCCAGCATAACAGTCCATTGTTTAGGGTTATGTTTTGAAGAAACCCTATCAAATTTTGACATATGTTTTATAAATCCAAAATGGGTACTAAAAATGGTTTTATTTTTATGGTATGATACATGTATTGAAAGTTATGCCCAAAAAACTCAATCTATTGTATTAATTAGGTCTACTTTCATATTACCGATCAATTATTGAGTCATTTGTTCCAAAACAACCCCACCTCAGTTCTTTAAATGTTGTTAAAATAAAAAATGGGTATCCAAAAATATTTTCATATTTTCCAAATGTTGTCTGTACAGGAAGTTATGCTCAGAAAACCTATGTTGGAGGGCTACTAGGGAAATAGTAAGATTGTGAGTGAAATTCATGGAGTTAGTGTCCCACATTTACAAAATTGTGTAATTTGAGTGTTTTTGTTGATTTAATCCCATCTTACTACAACAAAGATGAAGTTTTAATATTTGGGATTTGTCATTTTTGTAGAGAGATTGAAGATGGATCTAGAGAAGGTTAAAAAATTATTGAATGGCCTACACCAATAAATGTTGGAGAGCTAAGATCATTTCATGGATTGGCTAGTTTCTATAGTAATTTCATCAAGAATTTCAATAGTATTTGTACACCTATGATTGATACAATGAGAGGAGATAGTAAATAATTAAAGTGGACATCTAGAGGACAAATAAGCTTTGAACTATTGAAGCAAAAATTGATAGAACAATTGATGTTAGCTTTGCCTAATTTTAACAAATATTTCAAGTTTATTCTTTGCATATTGTTGTTACACATTATATTAGGTCTACACAATAATTACTAATTTAGTAAGATATTTCCTTTGTATCAGTAGTTGGTGACTTGTCACTATACAAGATGATTAAAGAATGGTTGTCTATAGGTCACATGTCTTATTTGGTGCTTCACACTATGTTTTAGACATAAGGTTGTGTTAGGATCAGTCTTTGATAAGTAGGTTTGATGGTTGAAGATAATTATGTGTATTTCATTGATTGTGGTGGTTCTTGACCTATTCTACTTATGTTGGAGAATGCTTGGAGGTATGCTATCACTTGTTAAGGCTGACTATGATATTGGGTTGAGCCACAACCCTTTTATTCATGATGTCCCGTGTTTTGGAGCCAACTTGTGCCTTGTCATATTTTTACTTACTAGATCCTATTGAGCCGACCTACTTGATGTTTTGGGATATAGATAGATATATATAAGGAAGAATAAGACATTTCTAGTGTGAGAAAAAACTCATCTTTACAAAGGTGTGAGAGTTGATGTGATGGTTCATATTGTGCAAAATAATATAGTAGGATATTAAATATGTATGAAGTGTACAAATTTAAAGTGACAAACTAGTTTTAGACTAAAAATATGACTGCACTTCCAACATTTCTAAGATGCATCTTCTACAATAGTTTACCATGTGTTGTTCATTGTAATGCTATTGTACCTTACACTAAAGAAGTGATATTCTATTTGCAATTATTTTTATCTTACCCTAGGGTAGTGTGCCTTAGTCTGCAAGTCTAACCTATGGTAGTGAGCTTCCTAGGCAATATGCCTAAAATTGACATTGCAATACTTGTATTATACATTGTGAGTTAATCTTCACCGTAGTTTTTTCCTCATTTGGTTTTACATATTAAAACCTTAGTGTTCTTGGGTGATGAATTCTTTGTTTTTCTCTTTATTTTTGTATATCTAAATTTAATGATATAAGAGTTAATGAATGAATGAATTTTAGTTTATGTTGATTCACCCCTCCTCTCAGTATATAGTGTTTGTTCAACACCAAATGCATGGGTGATTAATAGTTGATTCTCTAATCATATGATTGGTGATAGAAGAAAGTTCATTAATCTTGAAAAGTGAAATGGCGAATTAGTTAAGTCTGGTGGTGAAGAGTCTACTCAAATTTGTGGTAAAGGAACCATAACCATTGATGGAAAGAACAAGACAAAGGATGTTCTCTATGTTAAGGGATTGAGAAATAATCTTCTCAATGTCAATTAGATGTCTAGTAAGGAATACAAGCTTACATTTCATGAGAAAGGATGTGAAATAAAAAAGGAATCTCAGGAAGACTAATTGTAGAAGTTACAAGAACTAATGGAAATATCTATCATCTAAAGGAAGCCAAAGGAGGAAACTGTTTGATAGCCTAGATCAGTGAATTTTGGCTTTGGCACAAACATATGGGACACATCAATTTTGATAACATAGTAAAGATCATCTCTACAAAAGCACTAAGATATATGTCCAAGATTATCAAGCCTACTAATAAATTGTGCAAGGAGTGTTAGATGGGAAGGAAACACAGACAAATTCAAGAGAAAGTAATATTCTACTATAAAACCCTTAGAGTTGATACATACTAATCTATGCAGACCTACCAGAATAAGAGGACTAAATGTTGAAAGGTATTTTATGTTTCTTGTTGGCACTCCACCTCCACCTAATTACTATAGAATATCATGGGTCATTTTTCTAAGAGAATAATTTGAAGCACTAGATAAGTTTAATTATCCTAAGTCTACATTTGAGAATTAAATGGATTCTAAGATCAAATTCTTAAGGTCTGATAAAGGAGGTGAATTTACATCAAGTGAGTTTAATATATTTTGTGAAGATGATGGCATTAGGATACATATGTCTTCTCCTAGGACCCCTTAGTAGAATGGGGTGGCAGAAAAGAAAAATAGAACAATTCAAGAGATGGCTAGGACAATGTTAAAATATGCTAATTTTACTAATGTTTATCCAAAAGAGGCTATGCATAAGTTATTATCTATATTATTCATGGAATGCAAGTGAGTCGATAATTCAAAAACCCCCTATGAGCTATGGTATGGGAGAACTATCCCTATTAGGTACTTTAGAATCTTAAGAAGTAGGTGTTACATTAGAAGAGATGAAGAAGATATTGGAAAGTTTGATTTAATAAATCATGAATGAATATTTCTTGGTTATTCAACAAGAAGAAAGAATTACATATGTTACATCAAGAGGCACAAGGATATAGTTGAAAGAAAAAATGTAAGAGTAGATGAAAATTAGAGTCAGACCATTGACGAACCCGGGGATTATGGAATAGAAGGTGTTCCTACAATGCAAAAGAAAGAAGAGGAAGAAAAAGAAGAAAAGGAATCAGAAAAGACCCTGAAGACTCTTGAAAAGTATGTTCACAAGAATCATTTAGAAGATCAAATTATTTTTGATAGAAATAAAGGTGTGCGAACTAGAAGAGGATTTGCCAAGACAAGTGAATATGTATCTTTTGTCAAAGGTTGATCCCAAGACCTTTTCTGATGCAAGCAATGATGAAGGTTGGATGAAATCTATGAAAGAAGAATTTGATCAAATTAAGAAGAATTAGACATGGGAACTTATTCCCAAACCTGAACATAAGAATGTTATTGAAACCAAGTGGGTGTTTCAGAATAAATTGAATGAAATATAAGAAGTGACAAGAAACAAAGCCATATTGGTGTGTCAAGGATTTTCTCAAGTAGAAGGCATTGTTTTTGAAGAGAATTTATATCCAATGGCTATAATGGAGGAAATTATAATGTTTCTTGTATTTTAAACTAACAAAGACTTTATGGTGCATCAGATGGATGTCAAGTCAACCTTCTTGAGTGGAGATATAAAATAATAATTCTATATAGAATATCTTGATGGATTTTAGCTGTCAGAGGATCCAAACATGGTGTGTATATTGAAAAAGGCTTTATATGGTGTTAAATAAGCTCCTAGGGCTTGGTATGCAATGTTGGATAAGTAATTAATACAACAAGGTTTCATGAAAGGTACAAAATATATTAATATTTAATTCAAGATTGATGGTGAAAAACTATTGATAGTTGTTGTATATGGTGATGGTATTAGCTTTGGCAAAGGTGATGTTGTACGCAAGAGATTTGTAGAGTAAATGTAGAAATAAATTGATATGTCAAAAATTTGTTAGTTGTCTAAAGACACGCCACCAATAATTTAGATATGCCTAAAACTCACATTGCAATACTATGTTATACATTGTGAGTTAATCCTCACCATGGTTTTTCCCTAATTTTGTTTTCCATATGAAAACCTTAGTGTCCTTGTGTGATGAATGCTCTGTTTTGTTCTTTCTTTTTGCATATCTAAAATTATTGATCTAAGAGAATGAATGAATGAATTTTAGTTTATGTTGATTCACCCCCCCTCTTAGTATCTAGTTTTTGTTCAACACCAAATGTATGGGTGATTGACAATTGATTCTTTGGTCATATGAGTGGTCATAGAAGAAAGTTCATTAATCTTGAAAAGTGGAATGGTGAACAAGTTAAGATTGGTGGCAAAGAGTCTACATAAATTGTGGTAAAGGAACTATAACCATTGATGGAAAGAACAAGACAGGATGTTCTCTATGGTAAGGGACTGAGACATAATCTTCTCAATGTCAATTAGATGTTGTAAAAGGAATACAAGCTTACATTTCATGAGAAAGGATGTGAAATAAAAAAAGGAATCTTAGGAAGACTAATTGTAAAAGGAACAAGGACTAATGGAAATATCTATCATCTAAAGGAAGCCAAAGGAGGAAATTGTCTGATAGCCTAGACTAGTGAATGATGGATTTGGCACAAACATATGGTACACATAAATTTTGGTAACATAATGAAGATCAGCTCTATAGACATAGTAAGAGATATGTCAAAGATTATCAATCATACTACCACATTGTGAAAGGAGTGTCAGATGGGGAAGGAAACAAAGACAAGATTCAAGAGCATGGTTTATTCTACTACAAAACCCTTAGAGTTGATACATATTGATCTATGCTGACCTACGAGAATAACAGGACTAAATGCTGAAAGGTATTATATATTGCTTGATGATTACTCTAGAATATTGTAGGTCACTTTTCTAAGAGAAAATTCTAAAGCACTAGATAAGTTTAATTATCTCAAGTCTGTGGTTGAGAATGAAATATATTCTAGGATCAAACGCTTAAGGTCTGATAGAGGAGGTGAATTTACATCAAATGAGTTTAATACATTTTGTGAAGATCATGACATTAGAAGACATATGTCTTCTCCTAGGACCCCCTTAGCAGATTGGAGTGGTATAATGGAAAAATAGAATAGTTCAAGAGATGGCTAGGAAAATGTTAAAATATGCCAATTTTCCTAATGTTTATCCAAAAAAGGTTGTGCATAAGTTGTTGTCTATGTTATTAATAGAATGCAGGTGAGAGTCGATAATTCAAAGACCCCCTATGAGATATTGTATGGGAGAACTATTCCTATTAGGTACTTTAGAATCTTTAGAAGTAGGTTTTACATTAGAAGAGATGGAGAATATCTTGGCAAGTTGATTCAACAAATGATGAAGGAATATTTCTTGCTTATTCAACAAGAAGCAAGACTTACATATGTTACATCAAGAGATTTAGGAAGATAGTTTAAAGAACAAATGTAAGAGTAGATGAAAATTGGAGTCAGACCATAGAAGAACTTGAGGAAATTATGGAATGGAAGGTATTCCTATAATGCAAAAGAAAGAGGAGAAAGAAAAAGAATCGGGAAAAACCCCAAAGAATCTAGCAATGTATGTTCACAAGAATCACTCAGAAGATGAAATTATTTATGATAGAAATGAAGGCGTGCGAACTAGAAGAGGACTTGCCAAGGCAACTGAACAAGTGAATATCTATATTTTGTCAAAGGTTGAGCCCAAGACCTTTTATGATGCAAGAAACTATAAAGGTTGGATGAAATATATGAAAGAATAGGGTGTGTGCACCAAGATGGTGCCCAAAAAGTGGACACACACCTTAAAAAAGTTGAAAAACCAATAGCGCGTACATGGTTTTTGAATTTTGAATGGTCCATTTATGTTGATCCTAAAGGAAAGGGACCATGTATGCGGTCCTTAAAAACTAAGACCATGTATGCGGTCCCTTAGAAATTAGGACCCCGTATGCGGTCTTAGTGTTTTAAGACCGTGTATGCACTGTCTATCAATATATATATATATATATATATATATATATATATATATATATATATATATATATATATATATATATATATATATATATATATATATATATATATTTTACGTCGACTGGGTCTCATTTTCAACCCGTGGCTGAAAGTAGTTTGGAGGGGCATTTTCTAGCTAAATCGCACACAAGCACCCAATTTCCACTTCCCAGCACCATGGAAAGAGGTAGGTTAATTTTTTTGTTTATTTTACATATTTGATAAATTTTATTTACATTTTGAATTTGAAATCATTGATTTTGATTTTTTTTTTTCTATTTTGTTACAAATATACCAAATTCCCAAAATATAGAACCACAAAAAGATGAAAACCCACAACAAAACCAACAAAATACACCTCCAACTCCTCCTTTAGAGCATACACCAACTACATAGGGTCAATTGCGTAATCAGTTAGGGCAAAACACTGCTAAAATAAGTAGACTAGTTAATAAATTGAAAACATCTAACATTGAGAATCATTTATCCCTTGCCACTAGCCTAGAAACATTAGCTAGTGGTTCCATCGCAGTTTCCACTCAAATTACAAAATGGGGAAACTATAGGGATAGGTGTCATGCATTTTATGAGAATGGATTATCATATGAGGGAGTGAAAAATAAAAACATAAGTAAATCACAAATATGTGCTCTTTTTGTTGATCCTAGAACTGGTGATTCCTTACCTCTTAATGCAAAGAGGTTTCCCATACATTGGTGTACCAATGTGCAGATGATGGATCTTTTTTGTAATAATTATGAGCTGCCATTGTATTTTTTGAGGAAAGTATATTGTGAGTTTGTCCTTAATGAGAAGCCTAATTATTTTGACATAAGATTTTCCATGGTAGAGGTGGCGGCTCTACCCAAGATAGACTTGGAGCTCGTAGGCTAGTAGACCCACATAGTCATTGCCCCCTAGCACCCAAACCCAAGGTGCATGTTGTTGGCATTTTTGATGTTTATGTTGTGATTGTCATTGATGGACACACACTTGCATTGAGATCCCCTTTATATGTATGAGTTAGAGGACAACCGGTATTTGTTCCAACTGGTATGTTGTATTATAGTCTTTAGACTATTGATGTTTTGCAGAATGTGTTTCCCGGTCTGAAGCGGCATGTTGATCTCAAGTGGTACGAGGGATTAAAGAAGCATAACACATTTCTACCAGTCTTCATTTTTGTCAAATTGGCAACTAACATTTTGTATGAACCGGTAATACTTTGTGATGAGTTACCATCCACCAATTGTTTGATGGTGCTGACACTATAGCAGTGCTTTTTGTGATGTATTACCAAGTATGTCTAGGTTCATTGAACCTAGGAAATTGGAATGTAATCATATTGGACTGACATGAAATCAGTTTCCTTTATAAGGACATCATGTCTAGGGTTTTAGGTTGTTGAAGTTGTTGTTGTTGCGATAGTTGATATTGCAGCTAGGGTTTAAGATGGTTGAGGAGTTGGAGAGAAGATGAATGTGTAGAAGACTGAAGTAATGTTGGAGTGCATTAAGAATGAGCTATCAAGGATCTAACCAAGTAGTCTGTGCTATTAGATAGATCAAACACTTGCTGATTACTCACATCTTTGACAAGTCTGTAGCCTTTAACCAGGTAGGCCCAAAAGCCTTTTGTAAATCCTCTAACAAGGTGGTTCACATTTGTGGATCTAAAATCCTCTAGCAAGGTAGACTTTAATCAGACTTATCTCCTAACAGGATCTATTCTGGTAAAGAACATTGTAAGAGCTTAACCAGTTCAACCTTAACCAGTCTGGTTCCTATTTTGCAGATAGTTACTTGTGAGTTCCATCTCACTATGGTTTTTCCCATTTGGGGTTCCATGTCAAAATATCTTGTGTTATGGTGTTTATGCTTCTGTGGGTGAATGCATTATTAGCTATTTGGTTTGCATGTTTGTTAATCAGTTTGTTTATTAAACTGTTTTACTGGTTTACTGCTAATGTTGCAAAGTGTTTAAATGCAAAGATTTTTGGCATACTAATTCACCCCCCTTCTTAGTATTCATCAATTGGTATCAGAGACAACCTTTCTATAAGTTTAACCACTTGGAAAGAGATATGGGGGAATACACATTGAGGGAACTTACCCACCAACTCACTTAGTCTGAGCAAGCCTATGATGATCTTATGGTCAAATACAAGGCATCTCAAGCAAAACGAAGAGAACATGTAGAAAAGCTGATGGAGCTATCTAAAAATAGTTCTTCAGATGAAGCAGACATGGAAGCCCTAATTGCTGAAGTAAATAAGTTGAATGAATCAAACTCCAACCTGAGAAAGGAGTTGGAAGGACTGACTATCCGGATGTGTCAATAGCTTGAGAACTGGAGAAAAGCTGAAGACCTAGTGAAAGAAAGAGATCGTGAGATCTCCAAGCTGAAACAAGAGATGAGTGCCCTAAATGCTCAACTCCATGCAAGGAGAACTGAACACTGCCATCTCTGAGAATGAAAACCTATTGGTAACAAATGCTGCTATATCCAAAGAACTCTCTGAGTCAAAGGAAATACTTGCTAAGTTCAACAAGAGTACTGTCAAGCTAGAGAAAAAGCTTGAATCTGCCAAACTAGTTAAGAACACCAATGGACTTGGTTATTCTGGTCATGAGGAAGGTGAGACCTCTGGTACAAATGCTAGAACATCAAAGAAACAACCGACATCAAAGGATAAAGGTAAGCAAAAGTTTAAACCTGTTTGTTTCAACTGTCTTAAAGGACATACTACTAATGTGTGTAGGAGTAAGGCTTACAACAATTTTCCTTATTTCCTAAATGATAAGCCTAGATCCTATAGATTTGATGGTAACTATTATGCATGCAACAAGTATGGGCATAGAGCATCTGAATGTAGGTCTGTTATGAATAACACTAGAAGATATCCTCAGAGGACCCAAGGAGTTGGTCCTGAACCTTTTGTGAACTGGAATCACAACCTGTTTAATGCCTTCAATCATCAACCAAGAAGCAGTGGTTATCAAGTGGCAACCAGATGGAGAGAAAATTGTATGATCTATCACGATCATGGTCATACTACTGCAACATGTAGAAGGAAGAATGGGAACATAAACAATGGACCTTGGAGAGCACCTGGATTGGTCTGCTATCACTACAACAAACTGGGTCACATTGCCAGATTTTGTAGATCAAGAAAGAACATATCTGATGATATACCAGTCACTCTGGAAGGAAACATTGATGTTGACACTATTCAAGCAGACATGAACAAAATCTGGAAGGAGAAACCAGTGGTGTTACAAGAGGAACTGGTTTCTACACCTAGTGTGGAAATCACGGAACCAACAAACTAAGCTTCAAAAAGCTTAGGGGGAGCAAACGGGGAAATGTTTCAAACCCTCGGTTTACACCAGTAAAAGACCTTAACTGGTATGTTATACCTATCATTTGGTAGAAGACCAGAAATGGTAAAAAGGCAAATTAGGGTTTACACCCTAATGAAGGAGCATTAATGACGGTAGGTGAGGAATATGTTTAAAAGCATTTTTCAAATCATTTCTCACTATTATTTTTCGAACGAAGAAAAAGTCTCTCAAAGAGCAGAGCGACGAAAAGGCGATTTGAGTAGAGATTTTGAGAAATTGAGAAACCGCGAAGGAGATTCAAATTCAAATTGGAAACTGTCAAGTGGAGAACACAAAGCGGTGATTCAGCAACCGACAGAGTGTGAAGTGAAGGAGAATCGACAAGCCCTAATTTCGCGTGTTTCAAAAGGTATTTCTTGAGTTCTTAAGATTTATATCATGGCTTCCACATCTCATACTAGTTCTAGTGCATCTGTCGAGTCTGCAAGTTTTATTCAATGGAAGTCCAAGTATAATGCCCTATCACAAGTTCCGACTGGTGTGATAGTAGAAGAGGGAATTTCTGACTACATAGATTGCAAAATAGAAGACCTAGGGTCTCTAGCTATCCACACCCAGTTAGGTTTATTTTGTGGTAAAGATAAGAAGATCAAACTAGAGTTTAATATTCTAGAGAAGAAAAAGCTCCACAATGCTATTTACTTCCTGGAAGATTTCACAGAGGATCATATAAGGATCATTCTGAGCAGAGTCCGTGGTGTTAAGATGTACCTGAAGAGAACACATGACATCACATTGTAGGCAATTCATGCAGTCACTAGATTCTACAACACAGGGGAAGTGCCAGTCCTAAGAACGGTAAGCAAAACTGAAATGTCCAAGCTCACCGGTTCAGTGAGCGACTCACATGGCATGACAATAAATTCTATCAAGGATGATCTAGTTAAGTATGTGTGTATGGTGATTGGATACCAGACATTCTCAAGTAGCAGAATTAACTCTGTATCTGCTGCAGCGGTAAATGCCACTTACTGAATGATAAAGGAGGATGCACCATTTGATCTGTGCACCAGTATGTAGAGACAACTCCTGTTGAATTTGAAGTTGATCAAATAGGATAATGCACTTAGGTTCAAGTTTGGACAACTATTGGTTGGGTTGTTCTTCTATTTCCAAGGCTACTTTCCAAGAGTAGGAGATGTCCAATGGTCTGGTGACCAACCGGTGACCAACCAAATCAAGGAAAGCATTGAAGCAATTGGAACCAACTACCTTGATGTTCTGAACAAGTATTTTGATGAGTTCAGAAGGAAAATGAGCCAAAGAGTGAGGATATCAGGTGACATCATCGAGAAATATGAAGATGATATCTGCTTCACCATCCAAGTAGATAAATGCATAATGGAGGTTGTTGAGCCTAGACAGGAAGAAGTGGAGCCAATGGGCTATGAGGTGATGTATGATATGCTGGAAGGGTATGCCTCTACCCTTATTGCCTCACCACTTGATTCTAAGGTGAAGAGAACCGACACCTACCTAGAGAGGATAGCACCGGTTGAGGAACCACCAGCAATGAAAGAAAAAGAACCAACAGTGAAGAAGGAAAAGGCAGTGCCTGCAGCATCATCACTGGTTACTACTGCAACTCCAAAAGTGACCAAGCGGTCACCAGCTAAGAAGAAACCAGAAGTTGAACAGGCTAAAGTGTTCCAGAGAAAGAGGAAGACAAGGAACACCTCTCCAGACTCAGAAGAAACTTTGTTTGAGGAAAAGCCAAAGAAAACATGTCAAACAAAGAGGAAGACAAAGAATGAACCAGCATCATCTACACTAGTAAATATAGATATATCTTCCTACAAACCTTTGACACATTGTCAAAGAACAATAAAGAATATTAGGAGAAAAGTGCTAAATGACTTACTTGAGTGTTTTGATGACTTTAATGAGGATGAAAAGGAAGCGGTTGAAAAGGAAATAATTCATTATTTATGTGTTAATGATCGGTCACCCTCAGAGATCAAATCTGACACTGGATTCTTTGCATATGTCATTAGACAATAGATGGTGCATTGCCATAGAGAAAGAATAGGAAATTAGGGAGAAAGTTTTTGCACAGTACTTTCCCGACCTATCAAATTCTAAATTGTTTGATGTTATTGACCAAAATAAAGGACTCTTCTTCACTAGAAAAAGAAGACTCTAGCTATTAGAAGGTAGAGTTGATGATGTCGAAAAAGACACTCATCTGTATATGAGAACTATTGTCTAGACTCACAAAGCACGTCTAGCCAACCAGCAAGCTGAAGAAGAACCAGTTATATCCAAACTGGACAAAGTATTTGATGATGAAGGAAATCGGGTTGCTGAACTGATTGACACCATTGATGTCGATGCTCTGGATGTTGAGGATGATACTTAGGAAACACCATCTGAGGCAATAGGACAGAAACAACAGGCTAAACAAGTTGATAAGCAAGTCGAGGATAGACAGGAAGCGGCAAAGGAAGAGGCAGAGAAGTGGAAAAAGGATGAAGAAGAGAAGTGGAAAAGGGATGAAGTAGAGAAGAAGAAGAAAGATGAAGAGGAGAAGAAGAAGAAAGATGAAGAGGAGAAGAAGAAAAAGGATGAAGAAGAGAAGTGAAAAAGGGATGAAGTAGAGAAGAAGAAGAAAGATGAAGAGGAGAAGAAGAAGAAAGATGAAGAGGAGAAAAAGAAGAAGAAATATGAAGAGGAGAAGAACAAAAAGGATGAAGAAGAGAAAAAGAAGAAAGAAGATGAAAAGAAAAAGAAAGAAGAGGAAGATAAAGAACAGGAGAAAAAGAAGGAAGCAGAGAGGAAGAAGGAAGAAGAAGGTAAGGAATAGGAGAAGAAGAAGGAAGCAGAAAAGAAAAAGACTGAGGAGGACAAGGAAGCAGAGAAGAGGAGAGAAGTGAAGAAGAAAGCAGAAGAGGACAAGGCAGGAGAAGCAGAGAAGAGCACCCAAATGGAGACTCCGAAGGTAACCGGGAGTCAAGCCAAACCGGCTGACCTCACTAGTCCTATAGATCTCCAGTTTGCAAGTGAAATGGAGCTAATGTAGAGCATCAAGGTAGCTCAAGAGCGCCTTGAAATCATCGACGAAAGAAGGAGAAGGATGTAATTCAAGTGGTTGTCGATGATACCCGGTACAAATCTTCCAAACACCGATTCATCACTAGCTAGACTTAATCTCCTATGCACAGTAGTGGATGATCAGGTGCAAAACCTTGAAGAGGCAGCAGAGGCTAATGTCAAGAAGGAGCATCAAAAAGCTCTTAATATAGCTCTGGTGAAGAAGTTGAATGAGCTCCAGACTGAACTAAAGAAAGAACAAAAGGATATAAGGGGTGCTCTAGATGAGGGGAATCTTCTACTTAGCAAAATCTGCCAACCCCATCTGTTTTATGATGATGTGCTAGCTCAAAAGCAAAAACTTGAAAAGGACTTGCAGTCCTACTTGAGCACATTCAATCCGCCTTATGATTCCTTCACAACTTATGGGCAAACCATTCACCGGTTTCACATCCAGTCAGTGAAAATGGAGCAAGAGATCTGCACTCAGTCTAGAGATTTGCAGGAGCTACAACTGGTTCTACTCCCATGATTGCAAATTCTTCAAAAGTGCTATCTGAACCTAGATGCCTTAACAGTTACACAGGAGATGAGCACAATTGATGCCATGGAAGAATAGGTCTCCCAGATGCAGATAGAGCAAGAAGTAGCCACCTCCCTACTTGAGTCTTGGTCTTTGTCAATGAAACAATTCTTGCAGGACTTTAAATCTATTTTTGACAAGTATCATTCCTTGTTGTCATAAACTTTTATTATTTTTAATATCAAATGAAAATAGGGTTGTTCAGCTGTACTTTGTCATTGTTGGCAAAGGGGGAGAAGAATTCTATTGGGAGAAGTATCTAATAATCAAATTTTGATTATATGCTCTGTATATCTCAATGTTTATGCTCTATATACAAAATTGTTATACATTGTATTGTTAAAGGGATAGTGTATATGCTTAGGGGGAGCAATTTTGTAAATGGCATGAATTTTTTGTAAAACACTTAGATGTCAAAATTTTATTTTCCTAAGTGTTGCCATCAATGCCAAAGGGGGAGATTGTTGGCATTTTTTATGTTTATGTTGTGATTGTCATTGATGGACACACACTTGCATTGAGATCCCCTTTATATGTATGAGTTAGAGCACAACCGATATTTGTTCCAACCTAGTATGTTGTATTATAGTCTTTAGACTATTGATGTTTTGTAGAATGTGTTTCTCGGTCTAAAGCGGCATGTTGACCTCAAGTGGTACGAGGGATTAAAGCAGCATAACACATTTCTAGCAGTCTTCATTTTTGTCAAACCGGCAACTGACATTTTGTATGAACCGATAATACTTTGTGATGAGTTACCATCCACCGATTGTTTGATGGTGCTGACACTATAGCGATGCTTTTTGTGACGTATTACCAAGTATGTCCAGGTTCATTGAACCTAGGAAATTGGAATGTAATCCTATTGGACTGACATGAAATTAGTTTCCTTTATAAGGACATCATGTCTAGGGTTTTAGGTTGTTGAAGTTGTTGTTGCGATAGTTGATATTGCAGCTAGGGTTTAAGATGGTTGAGGAGCTGGAGAGAATATGATTGTGTAGAAGACTGAAGTAATGTTGGAGTGCATTAAGAATGAGCTATCAAGGATCTAACCGAGCAGTCTATGCTATTAGATAGATCAAACACTTGTTGATTACTCACATCTTTGACAAGTCTGTAGCCTTTAACTAGGTAAGCCCAAAAGCCTTTTGTAAATCCTCTAACAAGGTGGTTCACATCTGTGGATCTAAAATCCTCTAGCAAGGTAGACTTTAATCAGACTTATCTCCTAATAGAGATTGAGATTCCTAACAAGATCTGTTCTAGTAAAGAACATTGTAAGAGCTTAACCGGTCTGACCTTAACTAGTCTAGTTCCTATTCTGCAGATAGTTACTTGTGAGTTCCATCTCACTGTGGTTTTTCCCATTTGGGGTTCCATGTCAAAATATCTTGTGTTATGGTGTTTGTGCTTCTATGGGTGAATGCATTATTAGCTATTTGGTTTACATGTTTGTTAACTGGTTTGTCTGTTAAACTATTTTATTGGTTTATTGCTAATGTTGCAAAGTGTTTAAATGCAAAGATTTTTGGCATACTAATTCACCCCCCCTCTTAGTATTCATCAATTGGTATCAGAGACAACCTTTCAATTGGTATTATAGTCTTTAGACTATTGATGTTTTGTAGAATGTGTTTCCCATTCTGAAGCGGCATGTTGACCTCGAGCGATTAAAGTGGCATAACACATTTCTACTAGTCTTCATTTTTGTCAAAACGACAACCGACATTTTGTATGAACCGGTAATACTTTATGATGAGTTACCATCCACTGATTGTTTGACGGTGCCGACACTATAGCGGTGCTTTTTGTGACGTATTACCAAGTATGTCTAGGTTCATTGAACCTAGGAAATTGGAATGTAATCCTATTGGACCGACATGAAATCAGTTTCCTTTATAAGGACATCATGTCTAGGGTTTTAGGTTGTTGAAGTTGTTGTTGTGATAGTTGATATTGCGGCTAGGGTTTAAGATGGTTGAGTTGGAGAGAATATGAATGTGTAGAAGACTGAAGTAATGCTGGAGTGCATTAAGAATGAGCTATCAAGGATCTAACCGAGCAGTCTATGCTATTAGATAGATCAAACACTTGTTGATTACTCACATCTTTGACAAAGTCTATAGCCTTTAATCGGGTAGGCCCAAAAGCCTTTTGTAAATCCTCTAACAAGGTGGTTCACATCTGTGGATCTAAAATCCTCTAGCAAGGCAGTCTTTAGTCAGTCTTATCTCCTAATAGAGATTGAGATTCGTAACAGGATCTGTTTTGGTAAAGAACATTGTAAGACCTTAACCAGTCTGACCTTAACCGGTCTGGTTCCTATTCTGCAGATAGTTACTTGTGAGTTCCATCTTATCGTAGTTTTTCCCATTTGGGTTTCCACGTCAAAATATCTTGTGTTATGGTGTTTGTGCTTCTATGGGTGAATGCATTATTAGCTATTTGGTTTGCATGTTTGTTAACCAGTTTGTTTGTTAAACTGTTTTACCGGTTTACTGCTAATGTTGCAAAGTGTTTAAATGCAAATATTTTTGGCATAATAATTCACCCCCCCTCTTAGTATTCATCACATGTGACTGTCCTAGTAGCCGTGAAAGAGTTGATGGAGCTAGAGATTCTTCAAGCAGCCACAACACTGATAGATGCCATCATCTAGCATAGGACACAGTTAGCACACCCTCTTGTACCAGATGATGATCCATTAGGTGGTGCAGCTGGCGCTGGTGAGCCCATTCAACATGTGTGTCCCACTTGCTCAGGAATATGCATGGGGATGGATGACGAGGCCACTGTAGATGGCTCCACAACACATTCATGCATGATTTGCGGGATTAGATGTCAGACCAACACAACTGAGGATATGGTGTTGACAGATGAATTGATGGACATGTTGTTTTCTAGTCAGTCACAAACACAAATGTGTTGATTTGAATTCATAACATTTTATTTATCAATCACTTAAAATTTGTAATTGTAAATGAATTTTAATTTATAGATCGATTTAAATTGATACAAACAATATGAATTCTAGGATGCAACATCGACATCTGATATTCCTCCTTTGGTTATTGCAACTGCAACATCGACGCCTGATGTATAAATTTTATAACATGTTAAAATAGAATAGTACACTTTGAAATTAAAAAAATTACAAGATATACTAACTCTCTTTAATGATTGACAATTTTTTGTTTTTTAGGCATTGTCAAGGGACCAAATGTCCCAGATTGATGATGTCATGCTCTCGGCAATTGATTTTGGCCTACAGAGCTATGCGGTATCATATTTTGTACACCTTATTTTATGTATTCTTTTGATGGAATTTATACAAGTCATTTAATTTTAGATTTGTTAAATTATGTTTAATATTATCTGTACTAATATCTTTTGTGTTAATTTTGTTTTTTTAAGGGTACCCCTTCCGTGTGTAGGCCTGGTCCTCAGTGAAAGAAATCCTCAAGGATGCCTAAACGTGGGAAGAAGGTAACTGAACACAATTTTAATTTTACAATTGTTTGAAAAGGTTGAAATTTTCTTAGTTGTAATTTGTAAATTGATTAGTGTTTTTTGTCTATTTTATATACAACAGCCATTGAGCTTTGCAAATATGTTGAATGCATCTAATACACTCGAAGATCGAGAGAGGGCGGATGTATGTATCTCTACTTTATTTTCTTGTTTTGATGATGGTATGCATGTGTACATGTGAACTTGTCATAAATTATAATCTTATCATTTTTCATACAAGAAATATGCATAGCTTCTTCATCAATATCGAGTCCTCCTCCATGTACTGGAGAAGAATCTCAGGCTCCGGTATGCATTTGTTTTATTTATTACATTAATTTTTTTTAACCTACAATACTTATCAATATATTAATTGTATTTAATCTTGATCATTTTTTGTACAGGTAATAGCGACAATTGTTCCATTGATGGCGATCTCTCCTCACTCTATTGGAGAAGCATCTCAGGCTTCAGTACAATTTTGTTCTCTATATCGTATATTTTTAGTGTTTTTGATGTATATATGTTAGTACAATGTATTAATTGTATTTAATAGACAATATCCCCCTTCGCGGTTCAGCCATAACTTGGAGCCTTTGAAGAAGGTATTCAAGAGAACTCCTAAGGATGACAAGGAGAAGATAGAGAAGATAGTAGATCCTAGATCAGCAGATGAGGTAATCTACATTTCTATTGCAAAGAAATTCTAGTTAAATGCATAGTTATGTTGATAACTGTGAACTATTTTCTACAAAAGGATTCTAACTTAGCTTTTGAATTGTGGTTTTGCAGCCATCTACAAAGCCACATACTGCATCGAAGAGGCTCGATTTTGATTATCCACCACAAACTGTATAAGATCATATCATGTTAGATGTGGTCATTGAATGACCAATACATGTAGATATATTCTACATTTTTATTGTATATCAATTTGGACATGGCATATGTCACATTTTTGTAAAACTTGTATTGACTTGGCATACGTGCCTTTTTTGATATATATAAGTATTGATATTCGATCCAATAAATGTGTATTGTGTTCATTATTGTACATTTCATTGATATTGATAGTCATTTTTGATACATACAAAATTTGCATTATGATATATATATATATATATATATATATATATATATGATAAATAACTATTGATAGGGTTAAATGATTATTGTTGATCGTTGTATTTGGTGGCTGCCCTTTTATAAAGTTAAATGAATATTTACCTATGTAATCAACAATATGAATATAATAAATATGACGATGGAGAGTTTGAAACCACAACTCTAGCCTGCTCCCCTGCTTCAGCTATGCCCTCTGGTTCGAATCAAGCAACGAATGATCTTACGCGCCATGGTCCATCTTGGGCATTGGTGATTGTTGGTGGCTCTCACCCTGACTCTGCTTAGGTTTCGAGGGTTCCCTCTTCATTTTTTTGTAGAGGGGATGGATTAGGGTTTACCCCGGTCTCCTGCACCACCTTTGTCAATGTGAATGAGGAGTCTGAATGGGAAATAGAGAACAATGTGAAGATTTTTACTGAGCATGGTATTATCTATAGATTCAAGGGTATCTGGTCTAGCCTCCAAGAGTTGCATAAATGGATCTCCCAACACTAGGATCCTCTCATTTCTGGTAATTTTCACATTTTCCCTATGGCTAAAGGTTTATTTGTTGCTAAATTTGAGAATGCTAAGGATAGTAGAAAAATCCTGTGTGAAATCTTTTTCTATGAGAAAGATAAAATGACACTTTTGGCCAAACCTTGGCACTTTGATTTTAACCCTGTCTCTGAGAAATTCAACAAAATTTTGGTTTGGGTTAGGCTTCCTTACCTTCCTCTCCATTTGTGGGCTAATTCTCTCTTTGAGGAAATTGGTGATGCTATTGGGAGCTTCATTACGATGGATAATGACTCCTTTGGGCTTTACCATACTACTTTTTCACGCATTCTGGTTGAGATAGATGTTTCGAAGGGATTTATAGCTGAGATTGCCCTTAATTCCTCTTTTGGAAGTTGGGTCCAATCTTTGGATTATGAAGGTATTCCTTTCAGGTGCTATAGATGCTTTAAAATTGGCCATGCGATTGGGAATTGTGGGCTTGAGAAGAAAAATCCTGTAGCCTCATGGTGGTCAGGGGCTTCTTACCAGCATTACATGGTTAAGAAATCTTTCGACACTTGTAAAGAATCTTTGGGTGCTGGGGATTCTACTTTGGTTGGCTTGGATTCTTTATTGTTAATGAATTCTTTGGATGCCACTATAGATGTTCCTGTGATTAAAGATGCTATTATACATGTTGATGATGTCTCTGTTGGCATATGTGCAGAGCTTGATGACATGATGATATTGTATGTTGTCATTGATGTCAATATGCTAAAGTGTAAACTGATATATTGAAGTAAGCAAACTGGCAAGAGAACCAGTATGATATTGTGAACTAGTATATGTGAGAACTGGTATGATATTGTGAACCGGTATATGTGAAGTGGTATGTTGGAATGAGAACTGGTATATGGGAAGTTTTGTATCAGGGTTTCACTTGGCATGACTACCCGTTGGTAGTCTCAACTTCAGGGTTTCTGATTGATGCATTCCAAGCCTGTGTGATTCAACTGATGACATCTTGTGATGAGTTAGCATTATAATGAAGATTGGATAGTGTTGCCACATCAGCCTTGTGTGCGTGAAGGATTTCCTTGAGGATCTTGCATGGAGATTGATCATATCTACCTCAGGAATGTGTGAAGTCTCTATAAGAGGTGGAGAGTGCATGATGGGTTATCAATTTCCTGAAGCAGCAAAGAATGAACATTGGAGAATGTCTTGAGATCTGTTCAAGACTGTTATATTCAATGCAGTATGATTAATGGTCAGGATTGAACCGACTGAATTGTTAAACCTAAATGTTTAGGGTTTAGGGTTTATGCTACCGACCTATCTGTTTCCTATAAGGTCGATGATGTTTTTCATTTTGAGGTTGTTGGCAAATGTTATGTATGTATCCAAGTGAAGAGATACTTGATTCTTGCCAGACCAGAGAAGTGTGTTGATACCTGCAGAGTGTGATTGCAGAAGCAAAGGAGATAAAGTGGATCTGCCTTGGCATTGAGTGTTGTTATCAGATCAATGTATTACCTATTGACTTCTAACCATTTTAGCAGTTGGAAAATCCCTTAACTGGGTAGCTTTAACAGGTTTTTGTGGAAATCCTTTAACAGGGCGACTCAATTCAATGAGTTTTACAAATCGTCTTGCGAGGTAACCTTTAATAGGGTTCTAACCTTTAACTGGGTATTTAGCCATCGCTTAACCAGGTGATCCTTAGCAGGATCGGTTCCTAGCAGAACCCATTGTAAAAAGTCTTTAACTGGACTAGGCTCCTAATAGAGAGGACTTCAGAAGAGTTCAAAGAACAACTTGTGGGTAATCATCCCCACCATGGTTTTTTCCAATTGGGTTTCCATGTGAAAAATCAATGTGTCATGTGTGATGTTTTTCATGTGATGCTTTAATATTCTTTGTCAAGTGGTAAAGCATGTTGAACCGACAGTCATTATATTTTTGATGATATATTACTTGTTTATGCATATGGGTGAAGTGGAAATGAGATATTAGATTGTGTAGAGATCTAAGTGTTTACCGGTTTATGTCTTTCATACTCTCACTGTGTTTTACTAGTAGTGCTCGGATTTAGACCGGTGTTACTATTTACCAGTTAAGTGCAGTCTTTGCAGTCAAACTGGTTCAGGGAAAGTTTTTGTCTATACTGATTCACTCCCCCCTCTCAGTACTAGTTTGGTACTAACTGATTCATCATCATTCATCAGTCTCTTACCCCACTGGCTACTTCATAGTGTGTTGGCACAACTTTTTCCTCATCAGTTGGTTGTGATCATGTGCCCACGATGGTTGTTGCTCCCTCTTCTAACACTCTTTTTTCCAGTCCGGAAAGATCAGTGTTGGGCCCTTCGGGTTGGTCAGTTGCAGCAACTAAAGTTGAAGAAGGATGGATTACTATAAAGGGGAAGCATTCAAAGATGTCCAAGCCCTCTTTTGATATGACTCTTCATTCCCACAAGGCTAATTGTAAATCTTGAGGTCCCTTGTAGTTGGTTGTTTGGGCTGGTTTTACTAGCCCTTTCTTTGTATGGGTTGCCTATTGTCTTTAGGGGTTGTCCCTATTTTTTTGGTTGTTCTATCTAGCTAGGCTTTCAATGCTTTATTTATTTTATAATCTAATGTAAAGGGTTTCAAGGACCCTTCAAAACCTTCTTTTCACTTAATAAAAAACAATATAAATATAAACAACAAAAATCTATGATATAAAGCATTGCAATAGTGATAAACTTTCTAAAAATATTGAATTAACCCCACAAAACTCCTTGTCTAAATGAAAATGAAATTCAATGGTAATGGTCAAATTTGATCCATGTTAATGATCACTGGATGCTTTTGATTCCTTTCATTTATATTTGTTAATGTGAGTGGTGTGATAGCACCCTCACGCTCACAATGGTCAAATTCTAGTTTTCGTATTGTTCTCCATTGTTTTATATAAGGTGATTTGGGACCATTAATGGTCATTTGAAGTCATTTGTGAAAGTTTGGGGTCATGTAGATAAAAAATGTAAAAAATTTCATTTGTGAAAGTTAGAAGCTGAACGCTACTTTCTTGTTTGCAAATTCAAAAAAGATGGAGATGAAAATGGCGAAAGATATTTCTTTTGTTCCCCTCAGGTGTATTACCAATGTTAAATTTAGCTTAGCCACTTTTGAAGAAATAGTAAGTCTCTTCTCTTTTCTTTTGACCTTAATTTATGCCAAGAAAATTGTAAGATGTTGTCAAATTTTTTGTCAAAGTTACTCACTTGTTATCAAAGTTGCTCAGTTGTTGTCAAAGTTGTCAAAGTTGCAAGGTAGGATAGAATTGATTCCATTCATCGTGGGCACAAACCAACATCACAGGCACCTCTGAGTGGAAATTTTTATGCTAGGCATGCTCCCGTTGTGCCTCCCAAAGTGTCGAAACGTCGAGAGCCATACCCTACCAACGCGATCTCTCAAGTGCTCTGAGTCCAAAAAATTATCAAACTTTGATGGTCTATTTCTCTCAATCTAGGATACATATGATTGAAATGTTTGAACCTTTAGGGTCATGTGAGGCTCTTCTATAATGGCCTATCTCAGTTTCTGACAACTCAGAGCCATTTTCAAATGGTAGCATATTTTCACCTACTGCAAAAACCCTCAATCACATGCAATGCAAAGTTGCAAGATAGGCTAGAATTGATTATGTTTGTCAAGGCACAAACCAACATCACAAACACTTTTGAGTCGGCATTTTTATGCTAGGAATGCTCCTTGTTGTGCCTCCCAAAGTGCTGGAAGGTTGAGAGCCATACCCTATTAGCGTGATCTCTCAAGTGCCCTGAGTCCAAAATTGTGTCAAACTTTGATGAACTGTTTCTCTGTATATAGGAACATATGATTAATTCATTTGAACCCATAGGGTCATGTGAGGCTCTTCTACAATGGACTTTCTTAGTTTCCAATGACTCGCAGCAGTTTTCAAATGGTAGCATTTTTTTGCCTGCTACAAAAACTGTCAGTCGCATGCAATGTAAAGTTGTAAGATAGACTAGAAATGATTTCATCCATCATGGGCACAAACCAACATCATGAGAACCTTCAACTAGGAAGTTTTACGCTAGGCATTCTCCTTCTGTGCCTCCCAAAGCACCGGAATGTTGAGAGCCATACCCTACCGACGCGATCTCTCAAGTGCCCTGAGTCCAAAAAATTGTCAAACTTTGATGGACTATTTCTCTCAATCCAAAACACATATGATCAATCTGTTTGAACCTATAGGGTCATCTAAGGCTCTCATACAATGGACTATCTCAGTTTCTAATGAATTGGTATCATTTTCAAATGGTAGCATTTTTTCACCTGCTGCAAAAATAGTCAGTGACATGCAATGCAAAGTTGCAAGATAGGCTAGAATTGATTTTGTCTATCATGGGCACAAACCAACATCACAAGAACCTCTAAGTGGGCATTTTTACGCTAGGCATGCTCCTTTTGTGCTTCCCAAAGCACCAGAACATCAAGAGCCATACACTACCTCGAGGGAGAGGGGGAGAGATAATGAGGGGGAGAGAGGATGGAAAAGGGAGGGAGGGATAAGGAGAGGGAGAGGGAGGGAGGGAGAGGGAGAGGGAGGGAAATAGAGAGGGGGAAAGAGAGAGGGGGGTAGAGAGAGGATGGAAAAGGGAGATAGAGGGGGGAGGGAGAGAGGATGGAAGAGAGAGAGAGAGAGAGAGAGAGAGAGAGAGAGAGAGAGAGAGAGAGAGGAGGGAGTGGGAGGGAGAGGGGGAGAGAGAGTGAGGGAGAGGGGGAGAGAGGGGGGAGAGGATGGAAAATGGAGGGAGGGAGAGAGAGAGGGAGGGAGGGAGAGGGAGAGGGAAGAAAATAGAGAGGGGAGAAAAGAGAGGATGGAAAAGGGAGACAGAGGGGGGGAGGGAGAGAGGATGAAAAAGGGAGAGAGAGAGAGGGGATGGGAAAGTAAGGGAGATAAAGGGAGAGCATGTTGGTCATATGGTGTCCTATGACCCCTTAGGACACTATATGACCCCTTACGACACCATAAGGTCACGTAGGGTCCTAATTGAGCCACACATGTGTTAAAACACCATATGATCCCTTAAGACACCATTTGACCCCTTGAGATATTATACATGGTCTGAAGAGGTCATATGACATCATTGGGGGCCATGTATGGTCATAATGGGCCTACACATGTGTTATAACATCATATGACCCCTTAGGACATCATCTAACCCCTTAGAACATCATATGGTCTGAAGGGGTCATATATGTGCTAAGGGACCTTACATGATGTCATTAGGTGTTATGTGGGGTCCTAAGAGAGAGAGAGATGAATACAATGTAGAATACAATATCAAAAGACTATATCAATATATATGTACATGTAGATACACATGTACATATAATACACATAATATAAGAATATTGCTACAGATTTCCTTGTTTGCCACGGTAATGCACCCGTGGCTCAATTTCAAACCCTTATTCTTCCTATTCAATGCACAAACACATTATTAATCAATGAATTTTCTTACATGATAACAATTAAAAGAGAAAGTTAGCAAAAATAAATTGTACCTTTGAGCTTTTGTAGACAATCTCCATCATTTTATCTTTCGAAGATGATTTATCATCTTGTTCAACTAGATGAATGTCTCTTCTATAACCTAACATTATATTATATTGTTGTATTACAATTAGGTCTTCCATTTAGTGGTTACCATTTGGATGAACAACATACCCAATAATCCCAAGATCCGCAGTTAGAGTTCCAAAGGCTATGCTTTCCTTGATAGAATTAGCATTTCAATCCTGGTATAAAACCCATTATGCATCATCCCTCCACCACACTCTTCATGTAGTGGGCTTTGGGTAGTCTTTCGTAATGCACATATTTTGTTTCTAATTTTTCCCCCTGCAATTCTCAGAAAACTAAGAGCTACACGATGAAGTGGTTTCCAGCTCATGGTTTGGGTGACAATTTATAGTCATACCAAGGAAATCAATTCCATTACATTTAACTGTCTTTTTAGCTTATGCAATAAGATTGATTGATATGCTCTCAAATAAATATTCTCACAATTTTGTAGTCATGTCAAATAAATATTCTCACTTTTTTTGCAGTCACGTCAAATAAATAAGAGTTCTTAAAAGATATGTGTATATATATTTTATTAATGGTAATTAAACTTTAACAAAATAAATTTTAGTTGATTTGATGTTTGATTTAATGGATAAGCATACAAAATTAAATGTAGGTTGTAGTAACTTTGTTGAAGAAAAGTTAATGTTTGTTTGCAAGACAGATGGAGATGATTGAATCATTTATTTCAGTTTATAACCACCAATCACACCTTGGTGTGCAATGGGTATGCCAAATAATTGTGAAGTTCAATTCTAAGGATAAATCTTGGTGCATTTTTTTTATATATTTGAGTAGTGCATGAGGTCAATTGACATATCATTTAGCAAATGATTTTGTACGTGCAAAAAATATCTTTGTGAAGTAATAGCTTCAAATAACCTATGCATCCACTTATATATGTCCAAAAAATACTAAAAAAATCCTTAGAAATAGGATGACAATCAAGCTCCGCTACTAATAGGCTCATCGTATATAATTTGAAATACAGAGGGATGAGAGTGAGATATAGATACCTATTGAAAGAGGAAGAGATAAAGGGGGGGATTTGATAAAGAGGGAGGGGTAAAGAGATAGAGATAAAGGAAGAGATAGAGATTGAGGTGGATAAGTGGAAGGAGAGGGAGATGTTGTTCACCAAAAGTGATAACCCAAGAACACCTGCAATTGATCTATGAAGTAGCCAATTCAATCTATGAAGAACCTTAGGGCTTTGACAACATGACAAGGATATGAATCCTTCTACTCTTCAGGCTCTGCAAAAACCTAGGTGGGTATACCTATGATGCATTTAATCATACCCATTACACACAACACTGCATCAACAACAAGCAGATAGATCATTCCACAGACTCACCAAATCTGGAAACACATTACAGATTGGCTAAATCTGTATAAACCACAAATGAAAAAGAGCTTGGAATGAAAGAACAAAACCCCTAAACATAAAGGGAAATAGATTTTCTTTTAAAATATATGTTTGAAACCATCCCCAAATCTGTCAAAGACCAGTGCCTTGTTCATTGGGCAACAAAGTCACACACAGGACTACAAAATGTCAATCACAACTGCAAATTTGTTTTCCTTACAAAATATCCTTGCATTAATACCTTATACTAATGCATTACTCAATCCATTCACAAAACTATCAGATCTGGGACACATTCCATTGTTTATGAGTGATTATAGAGTTTAAACTCTTCATTGAAGAATGCCTACAAACAATCATACAATCTCCTTGAGATGACAAATTATAGGCCTCCTTGAGGATTAAATTCATAACAATGAAATAAATGCACAGAGACAATATCATGGGAAATTTACTCATGCCTGACACAAGTAAGACTTGCAACTAGAAAACAATCTGTCATCCTGCAATGTAGCCTCTATACCCTAAACAAATCCATAGACCCTTACAAGTTTGGGTCAAGAAATTCAGAAAATGGAAGCCATGAAAATTGGAGCCACTCTGACAGAATTCTGGAACCCTTACAAAATGAGAAGAATTGGGAATAAGAAGGAGAGGGAAGAAAATCAAATCTGCAACTAAAATTGCCAAGTATCTCCTCTCTAACTAAATTCCACTCCCATGGAAACTGCTCTCGAAATATCCCACATTTGTCAACATTAACTGCCTGACCGGATTCCTCATTCCGAGATATTTCCAGCGATATATAACACTTCATATTTTGAGCAAAAATGAGACCCTGGGCAAATTAATCCTTCCAATGTGCACAATCATTTACATTTTTGAATTTTCTCTAAAGTCATAACTACATATTTAATTGATTTTAATTTTTATTTTTTCCTCCCTTTTGGCCCTAATGCTTTGCCACATGGCAACCTCTGATTGGTCAACGAGGTCCACTGGGCACCATCTGGATGACACCTCATCACTACCATGTCACTGCCTCATCAGTGCCACTTGTCTACTTGCTTGTCGGCCACCTAGGTGCCACCTCTGCACCACATCATTGCCACCGGGACGACACCTACCTGCTAGACATCTGACTGTACCTGCCACGTCATTGCCACCTGCCTTTTGCCATTTCGCAGCCTCTAACGGGTGAGCATCTTTAGGTCACAAAATCGCGCAGGCCATCGGATCCTCTGAACTTGCTCACTCTTTAACTCTTCGCGATCTACCAGAGCTTTTCACCATTTCGTAGGGCTTAACTCACATGCATCTCGCCTTCGCGAAGTCATGCTGATCGTCGATCTGCTCCGAACCTGCTTGCTGGTTAAGTCGGCCTTTCTCTGCAAAATTTCACCTATCTGCCTAGGGAAGTGTGCCTACGTGGGGTCCACCTGTCGCTGTCTATCATCTCCTCCGGTTGCCTCAGGATCCACGCCCATGCGTGGGGTCCACCTTGGGTGCCCAACAGCACCGTCCGTCAAAAGCCCAAATGGCTTTAACATATTACATTAGTGGAGATTTAGTTATAAATATTAAAACTTTCCCTCCCACCACCAATGTGGGATAATACAGTTTTGCCCAGAAATGCATTTTGAAGGTTTTCCCTGAGTTTTAATGGCGGCTGGTGTTTGCATTTGCTTCTAATTTCATTTGCTGAAGGATTAAAACACCTTCTCCACACCATTTCAATGGGTTCGATGCCTTCTAATGCATTTGTTGAGGTTTATAATGGCTCCTTTCTATTTTATGTGGCTTCAAACATGCCACATGAAAGGGGGTTGCTAGACTGTTGTTTGCATTGGCTACTACACTCTTAAACCACGTGAGAAATTGCTTCTATTTGACTTGTTTCATGTTTCACTGGCTTTTGCCCATATTCCATTTACATAAATCTGAAAACTTCAATGCCCAACCAGCACTCTGAGGGAGTTTGAATGGCATTAAAATTGCCATTTGCTGAAGCTATTGTTGCCCCTTCACCATACTACGTAGAGCTTCCAAGTTGCACTTGCTGGAAGTTTCATGTGGCCTCCAAACTATCCACGCAGGGAATGATATTGCTATTTGCATTAACTCTCCAATACTACACGCAAAGGGATGTAGTTGCTGTTTGCATTAACTCTCCAATTGTAAATGCTTTGAAGTTTAAAATTTGCTGCCTAGTTAATCACGCCAAAGTCCACCCTTAGCAACATCCACAGCAGAAGGGGAGTTTTAACTTTCAACCAAAAGCATTTGATTGAAGTTTAAAAGTATTGTCTCTACCAACAATCACGTGGGGAAAGGAAGGAAGCAACACTGCTAGCAATTTGTTTGCATTTGTTTAGTTCCTCAAAACTTTAACACTGCCCTCACTAGTATCCATTTGCTGATTGAAATTCTTTAAAATTTATGTGGCTTCAAACATGCCACGTGAGAGAAGGAGAGGACTGCAATTAACTTTACCATGCTATTTGTTTGGAAGTTTCAAAGAAAACCCCCTCCAATCTGGAAACAGGGAATGCTTTATACCAATAACACTTACTTTAAATTTTCAATAAAACATCTAATCACTCATCTTGTGTGAGCCTCCAGCAGCATCCTTGATGTTAAAATTGTCTATTTTGCCACATTCAAATTCACATTTGGTGTTGGAGTGTCTCTCACTATCCAACTGGCGAATTGCAATCGAGCCAATATGGATATACATATATTGCTAGGAAAAAAAGAACATTTCGCCATTAAAATTAAAGTACAGGCATGAGCCAAGTCAGGCCCCAAAGTGGGTCCAACTAAATTTTTTTTCATTTTCAGACAATTGACCTCTAAAATACCTCAGGAACCTCAAACACACCTCTGGAAACGATCCGCATCATTTTCGGATCATCAAACTACATTTTACAACTTTCAGGTACTTACGCCACATTTTCGCATTTAACCGCGAAGACGTATTTTTCAAGTTGGTCAAAACACCTTTCTGGAGCTCGCCATCTGACAAGTGTGTACTTTGATATACAAGCATGAACTCTACCAACCGTTTTTTCAAGATGAGTCTCGAGTGAAGAGATATTAATTTTCAAAAATGCCCAACTGGCTTTGTTGACACTGCAGACCTGACGAAGTCAATGTTCTGGCAACACATGATGCCTTTCTCAAAAATACCAAACAACCTCCGTAGACCCTCAAATTTGAAACATAGGTACCTTGAAGTACATACTAAATCTTTGAATTCTCAGTTCGACCAAAAGCCTGACAAGATGCAAATGGTACACTCATAAAAACAGCTACATTAACTGATATAGCACTGAAAGTACGGATAACTGAAAACGATGGCTAAATGAACCCTTTTGAAAACCAATCAAACGGATTGACAGAGGCTTAAAATTTGAAACGTAGCTCATCATTTATACCAGCAATAGCTCAGAAAAAACATTTTGACATGACACTTACTGAGGCAACTTTTACACTTGTGTGAAACAGGGCTCCGACTAGGCACTCAAACAGGGACTTGTCAAACCATACAAATTGCAAACATATTGATCTTCAAAAACTGAGCAAATGGATTCGTTAAGACTTGAAACTTTGCAGGTTGACTCAAATTTATGCATACAATTGAATCCATTTTTAATTTCTACATGAAAATCAACAGGGCAAAAGATGTAATAGCTCAAAGTAGGCTACTCAATAAAATCTGCATTTGTGCCTAAAATGCACTTTCAGCTCACCCCTTGAAATGGGTACCTAGTAAACTTCTCCAAACTGAATTCTGGAAGTTGCACATCACTGAATAGGCCAAATGAAAGGTGCAAGACATGAATCCTGATCCTAACCCCCTGAAAATCCACCGGCTCCATTTTACCCTCTCGCAATCTAGGCCATTCAAACTGACTCATTTAGGATACCTTTCTGACATGCAAAGCAAAATTTTGAAATGGGCCTCTAAACTTGACTCAATTTTAATGAGTCCCAATAGTGGCTCTGACTAGGGATGGTTGATTGCAAGATCAACACAAGAACATAGAATCAATGGTTAAGCAGACCACCCAAAAATGAATCATTTCTCACTTCTTCTCTTCTCTTCACTTCTCATTTCAAAAATAGGCATCCTTATTCTATCCAAATAACAGGGCACTTTATTGAAAACCACACAACTAAAGCAAAGCAACTATAAAAGAGATAGAAACATAAATGGCCCCGGGCCATCAAAACTGAAATCAATTCTTACCTCTTATCAAACACATGACTTTCATTTCCGCAAACTAGAGGTAAACTGGAAGTTTCATTCACATCTGCCTGTTCAGAAACACTTTCACTTCTAATCAGCTAATCACATAAAACATAATCATCAACATGTTTATAATCATGATATCTCTGAAAATAAAACACATGCTGAGAGGGTTGGTCACTAGGTGAGCAAAGAGTGCCATATTTTTTACCATCACTTCTCTGTTGAAATGAGAAGTAATCTGACTCCCTCTGAAAGTTGGGAATATCAGACAGATCCTTATTGCTAGTTTGCTGAAATAATAAACACTCATTCACAATAATATCCTACAAACTAGAGAGGAAAACTTCCTCATAAAATGACTGCACTTCAACTTGCTGATCACAATTTCTATCAGCACTTTGCATACATGAAAATACATGATTTTTACTTGGCAATGGTTCATTTCCTCCTTACAAATTTGAGAAAAACACCTCAGATCTGTCATGTCTTTGAAAAGGTAAATCCACATAATGCATATCAAAGCCAGAGTTCATATCAACATTTGAATCTACATCACCATACCTATCAACCATATATGCATTATCATTTTGTCTATCAAACATAGGAAGAGAATCAACATCATATGTATCATTTTTTACACCCTCAAAAACATCATCAGTATCAAAAAATATTCTGAATGGGTATGAAAGATTGGGCACATTTTTGAATCCACATCTCTGAAAAATCAGCAGCTAAGAGTTCTAAAATTTTCTCACTACTTAGTGAACCTCCTTCATTTTCATTTTCATTTTCCTTGGCTTCATCCTCTGAGCTGTAAACATTGTCCCAATCTGATAAGGGTATTGGATCTGCAGTGCTCATGTCTCTATGCACATTTATTTCATCATCACAACAACTTGCATCTGCATCATATCCTTTATCATGCTGCTCATAATGTGTTGCTACATGTTGCAACATAGTTTCACAACTTTGTTTGCCTACATTTTGTGGATTGAAATCAACAAGAAGGTGATCTACATCATTAGCATCTGAAACCTCAACGGGCTCATGATTAGTTGAACAATCACTGTTCTTACAAATTTCTTCTCGTTCTGAATACACATCTAAATTGTCATGCTGAGAATAATCACATTCAACATCATAGGAGGTACATCCACTCAGGGGCTCATCTCCTTCATTATTTTTAATCTTGTGTATATTTTCAGATTGAATTCTTTCAACCATATCTATCCATTCTTTAATACATTCAACACATTCTTCTCTAAAGGCAGTAGACCAATTAACTGAGTCAGGCTCATAAAGCTCTAAGAATAACTCAATCAAAACAGACTCATGGGGTCTAGCATTAGCTGAAAGCTCATTTGATGCAGCTAAAAATCTTCCATAGAAAACATATGATGATTCTTCTATTTTTCTTGTCCCTACTTTCCTTTTTAACAACCAGACAAATCTCTCTTGGATCATTTGAAGACATATTATAATTTCTCTATTGATCTCTTTCAGATTTGACAAAGGATTCTCGAATCTAGGAACTACATCTAGATCCATCCGTTTTATAGCATTCACTGAACCATTATCATGCATCTTACTATTTTATAAATTCTTTTAAAACCTTGTAGTCATTAACTTCAGAACTACATACTTCTTTGATCATTTAACTAAAATTTATTTCATAAACATGAAGTATGCATACTGCAAATTTGTTTTCCTTTCTATGGTGACTGTTTCACCTTATAAGGAACATATAATTTCATGAAAACCTTGGGGAATACCTGATAAATTTGCTGCTGCTGTTCACTTCACCTCTAACTGAAAATTTGAAGAACTCCTCCAAATCTTCGGTTCGTTCTTACAGAGTCGCCACCTCCCTGAAGAGGAATAAAACTTAACCACTGATCTTCACTCTGAACACTTTTAGATTTCTGGGTCTCACCACACAGCAGAGTCACACAATATTTTTGAATTTCTTAGCAACAAAAATCTTCAAGGTATACACTTCCAAATCCGAAAATGACTTTCAGATTTCTAAACTTCTAAGACTCTTCCCCAAATGAATTTTGGCTAGACTCATGAGATTTGATTCAACATGAATTATTACAACACTTCCCCAACAAAGTCACCATTTTTGTTGTTCAATAAAAGTGATAACCCAAGAACACATGCAATTGATCTATGAAGTAGCCAATTCAATCTATGAAGAACCTCAGGGCTTGGACAACATGACAAGGATATGAATCCTTCTACTCTTCAGGCTCTACAAAACCTAGGCGGGTATACCTGTGATGCATTTAATCAGACCCATTACACACAAGACTACATCAACAATAAGAAGATAGATCATTCCACAGACTCACCAAATCTGGAAACACATTACAGATTGGCTAAATTTGTATAAACCACAAATGAAAAAGAGCTTGGAATGAAAGAACACAACCCCTAAACATAAAGGGAAATAGATTTTCTTTTAAAATATATGTCTAAAACCATCCTCAAATCTATCAAAGACTAGTGCCTTGTTCATTGGGCAACAGAGTCACACACAAGACTACAAAATATCAATCATAGCTACAAATTTGTTTTCCTTACAAAATATCCTTGCATTAATACCTTATACTAATGCATTACTCAATCCATTCACAAAACTATCAGATCTGGGACACATTCCATTGTTTATGACTGATTATAGAATTTAAACTCTTCATTGAAGAATGCCTACAAACAATCATACAATCTCCTTGAGATGACAAATTATAAGCCTCCTTGAGGATTCAATTCATAACAATGAAATAAATGCACAAACACAATATCATGGGAAATTTACTCATGCCGGACACAAGTAAGACCTGCAACTAGAAAACAATCTGTCATCCTATAATGTAGCCTCTATACCTTGAACAGATCCATAGAACCTTACAAGTTTGGGTCAAGAAATTTAGAAAATGGAAGCCATGAAAACTAGAGCCACTCTCACAAAATTCTGGAACCCTTACAAAATGAGAAGAATTGGGAATAAGAAGGAGAGGGAAGAAAATCAAATTTGCAACTGAAATTGCCAAGTATCTCCTCTCTAACTAAATTTCACTCCCATGGAAACTTCTCTCGAAATATCCCACATTTGTCAACATTAACTGCCTGACCAGATTCCTCATTCCGAGAGCTTTCCGACAATATATAACACTTCATATTTTGAGCAAAAATGAGACCCTGGGCAAATTAATCCTTCCAATGTGCACAATCATTTAAATTTTTGAATTTTCTCTAAAGTCAGAACTATATATTTAACTGATTTTAATTTTGATTTTTTCCTCCCTTGTGGCCCTGATGCTTTGCCACATGGCAGCCTCTGATTGTTCGACAGGGTCCACTGGGCACCATCTGGATGACACCTCATCACCGCCATGTCACTGCCTCATCACTGCCACTTGTCTGCTTGCTTGTCGACCACCTAGGCGCCACCTCTGTGCCACATCATCACCACTGGGACGGGACCTACCTGCTGGACATCTGACTATACCTACGATGTCATCGCCACCTGGATTTTGCCATTTCATGGCCTCTAACGGGTGAGTATCTTCGGGTCACGAAATCGTGCAGGCCGTCGGATCCTCCGAACTTGCTCACTCTTTAACTCTTTGTGATTTGCCTGAGCTTTTCGCCATTTCACAGGGCTAAACTCACGTGCATCTCGCCTTCGCGAAGTCACGTCGATCGTCAATCTGCTCCAAACCTGCTCACTGGTTAAGTCAGCCTTTCTCTGCAAAATTTTGCTCGTCTGTATTGGAAAGCGTGCCTACGTGGGGTCCACCTGTCGCTATCTATCATCTCCTCTGGTCACCTCAAGATACAAGCTCGTGTGTGGGGTCCACCTTGGGTGCCCAACAACACCATCCATCAAAAGCCTGAATGGCTTTGACATATTACATTAGTGGAGACTTAGTTATAAATATTAAAACTTTCCCTCACACCACCAATGTGGGATAATACAGTTTTGCCCAAAAATGCGTTTTGAAGGTTTTCCCTGAGTTTTAATGGCGGCTGGTGTTTGCATTTGCTTCTAATTTCATTTGCTGAAGGATTAAAACGCCTTCTCCACACCATTTCAATGGGTTTGATGCCTTCTAATGCATTTGTTGAGGTTTATAATAGCTCCTTTCTATTTTATGTGGCTTCAAACATGCCACGTGAAAGGGGGCTGCCAGACTGTTATTTGCATTGGCTACTACACTCTTAAACCACGTGAGAAATTGCTTCTATTTGACTTGTTCCATGTTTCACTTGCTTTTGCCCATATTCCATTTGCATAAATCTAAAAACTTCAATGCCCAACCAGCACTGTGAGGGAGTTTGAATGGCATTGAAATTGCCATTTGCTGAAGCTATTGTTGCCCTTTCACCATACTACGCAGAGCTTCCAAGTTGCACTTGCTGCAAGTTTCATGTGGCCTCCAAACTATCCACACAGGGAATGATATTGTTGTTTGCATTAACTCTCCAATACTACACGCAAAGGGATGTAGTTGTTGTTTGCATTAACTCTCCAATTGTACATGCTTTGAAGTTTAAAATTTGCTACTTGGTTAATCACACCAAAGTCCACCCTCAGCAACATCCATAGCAAAAGGGGAGTTTTAACTTTCAACCAAAAACATTTGATTGAAGTTTAAAATTGTTGTCTCTACCAGCAATCACGTGGGGAAAGGAAGGAAGCAACACTGCTAGCAATTTGTTTGCATTTGTTTAGTTCCTCAAAACTTTAACACTGCCCTCACTGGTATCCATTTGCTAATTGAAATTCTTTAAAATTTATGTCGCTTCAAACATGCCACGTGAGAGAAGGAGAGGACTGCAATTAACTTTGCCATGCTATTTGTTTGGAAGTTTCAAAGAAAACCCCCTCCAATCTAGAAACTGGGAATGCTTTATACCAATAACACTTACTTCAAATTTTCAATAAAACATCTAATCACTCATCTTGTGTGAGCCTCCAGCAGCATCCTTGATGTTAAAATTCTCTATTTTGCCACATTCAAATTCACATTTGGTGTTGGATTCTCTCTCACTGTCCAATTGGCGAATTGCAATCGAGCCAATATGGATATACATATATTGCCAAGAAAAAAAGAACATTTCGCCATTAAAATCAAAGCACAGGCATGAGCCAGGTCGGGCCCCAAAATGGTTCCGACTAAAAAAAGTTTTGTTTTCAGACAACTGACCTCTAAAATACCTCAGGAACCTCAAACACACCTCTAGAAATGATCGGCATCATTTTCGGATCATCAGACTGGATTTTACAACTTTCAGGTACTTACGCCACATTTTCGCATTTAATCGTGAAGACATATTTTTCAAGCTAGTCAAAACACCTTTCTGGAGCTCGCCATCTGACAGGCGTGTACTTTGATATACAAGAATGAACTCTACCAACCGGTTTTTCAAAATGAGTCTCAAGTGAAGAGATATTAATTTTAAAAAATGCCCAACTGGCTTTGTCGACACTGCAGACCTGATGAATTCAATGTTCTGGCAACACATGATGGCTTTCTCAAAAATACCAAATGGCCTCTGTAGACCCTCAAATTTGAAACATAGGTACCTTGAAGTACATACTAAAACTTTGAATTCTCAGTTCAACCAAAAGTCTGACAGGATGCAAATGGTACGCTCATAAAAACAACTACATTAACTGATATAGCACTGAAAGTACGGATAACTGAAAACAATGGCTAAATGAACCCTTTTGAAAACCAATCAAACGGATTGACAGAGGCTTAAAATTTGAAACGTAGCTCATCATTTATACCAGAAATAGCTCAGAAAAAACATTTTGACATGACACTTACTGAGGCAACTTTTACACTTGTGCGAAACAGGGCTCCGACTAGGCACTGAAATAGTGACTTGTCAAACCATACAAATTGCAAACATATTGATCTTCAAAAATTGAGCAAATGGATTCGTTAAGACTTGAAACTTTGCAGGATGACTCAATTTTATGCATAAAATTGAATCCATTTTGAATTTCTTCATGACAATCAACAGGGAAAAAGATGTAATCACTCAAAGTAGGCTACTCAATAAAATCTGCATTTGTGCCTAAAATGCACTTTCAACTCACCCCTTGAAATGGGTACCTGGTAAACTTCTCCAAACTGAATTCTAGAAGTTGCACATCACTGAACAGGCCAAATGAAAGGTGCAAGACATGAATCTTGAGCCTAACCCCCTAAAAATCCACCGGCTCCATTTTACCCTCTCGCAAACTAGGCCATTCAAACTGACTCATTTAGGATACCTTTCTGACATGCAGAGCAAAATTTTGAAATGGGCCTCTAAACTTGACTCAATTTTAATGAGTCCCAACAGGAGAGATAAGGAAAGGGAAACAAGATAGAATAGATAAATATATATAGAGTGAGAGAGAGGGCGAGAATGAGAGAGGGAGAGATAAAAAGATACATATAGAGATGAGAAGTGATATAGAGAGAGGTTAAGAGAGGGAAAAATGTAGGGGTATAGAGAGACATAGAGATACTTAGATAGAGATAGAGGAATAAATGTAAGGAGAAATATAGAGAAGCAAATAGGTAGAGATATAGAGGTATAGGAAGAGGGAGAGCTAAAGATAGAGAGATATATTGAAAGAAGAGATAGAGATAAATAGAGGAAGAGGGAGAGGGAGATATGAAGAAAGATATATAGGGGGTGAGATAAATTGATAAAGAGATATATAGAGGGGGAAAGGGAGAGAGACAAATAGAAAGATAGAGAAACAAAGAGAAGTATAGATGGATAAATAAAGATGGAAAGAGGGAAGGTAGAGAAGGGGGAGAAATGTAGGGAGATAAAGGGGAGAAAGGGCAGGAGAGAGAGATAAATAGAGGAGGGAGAAAGAGAACATGAATGGGATAGAGAGAGATAGAGATAATATGGGGAGAGAGGGATGGAGAGAAGAAGAGAGAGAAGAGAGGGAGTGATAGATCAATATATAGAGGGAGAAGGAGAGAGGGATAAATTCAGATAGATGGTGATATAGAGATGGAGAGAATATGAGTGAGGGGGGAGACACAAATAGGCAACTAAATAATAGAGACCTCAGAGAGAGAGTGATATAGATAGAGGAAGATATAAACAGTTAGAGGGATAAGGAGAGGCTAATATAGATAGAAGGGGATATACAAAATCAAAGGGATAGGGGGAGAGAGAGATATAGAGTAAGAGAGATGGAGTGAATAAAAGAGAGAGGTAGAGATAATGATATATATAGATGAAGGGGGAGAGGGAGAGGGAGAAATATGGAGATAAAGATAGAGGGAAATAGTGAGAAAGAAAAGAAATAAAGAGAGGTATAGAGGGATAGAGAGATAGAGATAGGGAGGGAGAAATAGGATATTGTGTGTATATAAGTGAGAAATATGGAGGGAGAGATAGAGAGGGAAGGAGAAGAATATTTTTAAACACACACATTAATATTTTAATGATGGAGTATCACAGGAAGAACTGTGTACGCGTTGTTTTTTGCTTTAAAACCACGTATGAGATTCTTATAGAAAAACACCCTGTATGCGGTTTTATAAAAAAAAACCATACCCGATCTTTATACAAAAGAAAGCCCATACGTGCTTTTGACCATTTAGGCTTGTGAATAGGCTTGGATGACAAAGTTGTGGGTCGGAAGTTTGATTTCGCTCCATTTCCCTCCTTTTTGATGTGTTTTGTTTTATCAACTTGGTTTCTCGACTTTGTCATCATCAGGTTTACACTTCATCAAGTGGGTATTTCTAAAATTGCCACCATATTTTCACCCATCTTTTGAGCTTTCTAATAATATAATTTTTTTAAAATTTGAACAACAATAACATATTATTATTGAATTTGTTTTACCAGTGTCTCCATAGTTCGTAGAGACATATGTGTACCATTTTTTTCATAACTTTTGGTCTACTTTTCCAAATTTAAAAAACTTTATATATTATTATAGTGAACTTGATTCTTTACAATTTAAAAAAAAAATGCATTTTTTATTGTTTTGGTGCAAGTTATGTTTCACGCATGAATAGGTACCTGATTTTCAGGATGTGCTCGATTCGAAAAATCATAAACAAATACTCAACAAAAAATTACAAAAAAATACATAACTTCTAGTGCTCACTCTTAACTATCTTTCTGCCAAAGGATTTGTCAAAATACTAAATCTAACTATGACTTTTTTGATGCGCACGTCAGACACCATGTTATGTTTTTTAGAAAAAATCAGGCTATTTATCATGCACAAAGGATTTGACCCCCTTGATCTTATCCAATTTTGAAAAAAAATAGTAGTTTGCAAACTAGATTTAGAGTACTACAGTCTTTTTTCTTTGAGTATCTTCATATCTTGAGTGGATGACTCTCAACTTTCTCCTCCAAGTTTAGGTTTACCCAATTTCAGAAAAAAAGTGTCCACTTATACCCTCTTTTTTGACACCATCTTTGTGCACTTACCCAAGAAATTGATTAGATTAAGAAGAATTAGACATGGGAACTTATTCCCAAACCTGCAGATAAGAATGTTATTGGGACCATGTGGGTTTTTTGTTGAAATCCAAAAACACTGAGAGGGGGGGTGAATCAATGTTCTACCTAAATGATTAATTTTAACCTTAATAAAACATGCATACACCAACTGGTATACCGATACATATACAATTGAAAGAAGTAAAGAAACCAATAAGCCAATCACACAAATGAATATCATAACACACAAAATTATACGTGGAAAACCACAAAGAGGAAAAACCACGGTGCGATTTGTGACCCACAATATCAATTCACTGGCCATATGAAGATATATTACAAAATATAGGGGCCTACACTTGCAGGAAGGCTTACACCCTAGAGAACACTTCTCAATCACAAAAGGAGCCTTACTGACTACATACAAATCCAGACTACAATCTAGAGAAATGATTGAACTGCAAAGATAGTATCTTTTATGCCTGAATACAATTTCGGTTAAGCTCTATTTGTTCTGGTCTGAAACCCTAAACCCTTTACCAGAATACCCCTTTACATAAATATCCTCACATACATGATCTCTATCATAGGTTTCACATTACATAACATTATCATATTCTCCTATCAATCCATTACACAAAATGATCTAACCAATTGACCTATATACCCTTTACAATTCATCATGCCTTATGTCGACTTACAAAGATATTTACAATATGAATATACATGTCAGCCAGATAACATAAAAAATAAATATCAAATACAATTGCCGATTCCAGATCCAAAAGATGTCAGTCCCCAATACCAATAACTTGATTCTAAACCATGTTGGCATGTATTGCCATTAACAAAAGAAATCTATCTAACCTATCAGTGCCGATGTCAGTGTCGGTGAAGTGTTTGTGATGTGTCTGTCGATACACAACTGAACTAAAATGTGAAGTCATAACAAGTTTCCATGTTGCCATCAAAGACAACATGTTGAAACCAACCAATTGAGTGTCAATTGCCAACAATCTCCCCCTTTTCCATTGATGGAAACACTCATGACAAAAATGATCATAGTTTCCAACTGTCATTTCCATCCTCAGCCTGCTCCCCTTGAGCTGAATATCCTGAATATTTTCCACCTATACTCCCCTAATGTATACAACTCCCTCTTTTTCTTTTGCACATCAATATCTCTCCCCCTTTGACATAAATGCAATCAAAAATTCCAAAAAGAATACCAAAAACTAGGATGAAGAATGAAAAATACTGTACAATGAATATCCCAAAAATACCTTACCAAAGTTGAATATATTTGAAAATTTCTGGATAGGCCTTCTCCAATTGCTCTAGATAAGTATCCCAAACAGATTTGAAAATGCCAGAAATAGATACAAGTCCATGTAGCATATGGGAAAATGAATCTTCCTCATTTAACTCTGTCGATGTGGGCTTACCAACCATCCACCAAATTGGCATTGAGGAAAAAATATATGGCGGACTTTGCGGGAGGAGGGGAGCGGCAAGCGGGAAATTCAAATTTCAAACATGGGGATGGTGGTCTTTCTGTGACTGGTTCTGGAGATCATGTAGGTTCCCAGGCATCTTAGGGTACTGAAGGGGACAAGGTGACAATCAACTTGGTGGAAGATAAAGATTCCAAAACTGGGGACCCACATGATAGAGGTAAAGAAAAAAAATGGACGACTCTTTTTGGAGTCAGACCTTTGGTGCAATCTGGACTTTCAGAAGTTAAAAATCTTTCTAATTCGGTGACAGGGGTTTTTGCTATATCTCTTCTAGATAAGCTGGTTGATTTCACTGTTTCTGAATTATCTATGACTTTGGTTGGACAGTTTTCTGATTTTAAACGTAACATCGATGTCATAAGGAAATTTATAAGGAGAAAATGGGTTCTCAAAGGCCAAGTAGATGTGGCAGCTTTGCCTAGGGGGTTTTTCTCCTTTGCTTTTAATAATGAAGAAGATATGAACAAAGCGATATGTGAAGGGCCATGGATGTTTGGTAAGTCAACTTTGGCTTTACAGAAATGGGCTCCTAATCTACCTATGGATGATTCCTTTTTTGTGTCAGACACGTCTTCCTAGCCTTCCATTGGAGTTCTAGAATGAGGAGGTTTTTAAAGGGATTGTGAGCTCATTCAGGGAACTTCTGTTGATCAACCCAATGACTGCAACCAAATCTAGGTTGGTTTTTGCTCGTATTTGTGTTAATGTTAATCAAATGACGGATATGCCTCAATCCATTGAGATTTTGTCTAAATTGGGGAAATGGACCCAAGTGATTGAATATGAATCTCTCTCGTTTGTGTGTTTTCATTGTAAAAAGTCGAGTCATTGGGAAAAATCTTGTCCTTCCAAGAAGGGTAAGAATAGTAAAATTGATAGCAATTTGCAGTAGAAATGGCAAATGAAAGGGAAGAATGATGATCCACCTTCAGAGGTTATCCCTAAGAAGGAAGCGACCAAGATGGAAAATGAGGAAATGAAGGGTATGAACAATAACAAGGAAAAATCTGATTATGCCTGTTCTAATAGTTAAAAAGAAAGTAACAAGGAGGAAGAGAATGGGACCGAAGAACTGGCTCAAAAAATTGAATCAGAGGATTTGAAGGTTGATCCTATCATCTAGGGTAAAGCTGATTATTTTTCCAATGATGATGCTTCAGCTTCATTTAATAATGAACAAAATGAGGAAGACTTTAATGAAGCTCAGCACTATAATATCTCATAAACTGTGTCCCTGTTATTATTAACCAATGGAAGTCTTAAGAAAATTGGAAATATGATCTTGAACTCCCAATGCAAAACTCCTCCCAAAAGAATGGAGATGGTGGATCTTGAGGGAAATCCTAGGATTTTCGGTATTAAAGAAGGCAAGTCAAATAATGGAGAACCCAATGGAGGTATTTCAACAAGAAGCAAGAATAAGAAGGTTGCAGATGTTGGAAGTCAGAGAAAAAAATAGGGGAGACCCTCTTTAAAGAATCAGAGGGAACAGGAAAGTTGGAAGAACTGTGCTGATGGAACACAGAGCTCCATTGAGTTAGCCTTATCCCTGGTTAAAGTATGAAGATAATTTCATGGAATATCATAGGGTTGAACACCCCCACAAGCAGGATGTGTTGTGTAATATTGTTAGAGATCATAAACCAGATGTAGTTATTATTTAGGAAACTAAGATGTGTAAGATAAAGTGGAAAGAATTAGAATTTTCAAAATAAATGGTGTAATTGGAACAAGCTCGGAGGGTGCCTCTGGAGGTATAGCTATCTTTTGGAATCAGAATTCTATTAAAGGTAAGGAATTTGCTTCAGGGGTTAATAGGACCTCAGTTTTGCATGAGCATATTAAGGATAACTTTGTCTGGGTTATCACTAATATCTATGCACCTAATTCTAAAGTTGGAAGAGCTAAATTTTGGAGGAGCCTGGTTGAAGAGAGATAAAGTTTTTCTGATAAAAGCTGGATGATTATGGGAGATTTTAATACCCCTTTAAAAGAGGATGAAAAGATGGGAGGCCTTTCTTTGCAGTAGGAGGGAAGACAAGATCTTATGGAATTTATTAAAGATCAAGCTTTGATGGATGTGGATCTCCAAGGGATTAATTACACTTGGACCAATAGAAGAATTGGCCCTGATCTCATTCAAGTTAGGCTGGATAGATCCCTAATATCTTCCGATTGGCTCTCTAAGTATAATTGTTCTTTGGCATCTATCATTAAGATTGGTTCTGATCATTATCCTATCTCTTTCACTGCCAATTCTACTTCCTCAAAGCATAATTTCCCTTTTAGATTTGAAAATGCTTGGTTGTCCCACCCTTGTTTGGAAAACTTTGCTTCTGAATGGTGGAATTCAGAGGTTGAGGGTATTGCCTTATTTAGAGTGGCCAAAAAGCTTAATATTATCAAAGCTAAAGTCAAAATCTGAAACAAAGAGACTTTTGGAGATATCTTTAAAATGAAAGCTAATATTAAGACATATATTAAAGAAGTTCAAGATAAAATTCAAGTGGAAGGTCTTTCTGAGGATTTGAGGAATGCTGAAATGGGTTGCTCTCCTAATACCATGAAATTATCTCTAATGAAGAAAGTTTTGGAGACAAAGATCAAGAGCATTGTATTTGAAGGAAGGTGATAAAAAGACCCGATTTTTCCACATGACTTCTCTCAAGCATAGAGCAGCCAACAGGATATCCAGTTTATCTAGCAATAGGGGGATTTTGTCGGATGAAAATGAAATAAGAAAGGAAGTTGTGGATTTCTTTAGTAATCTTTTGGGAGGTGTGGATTCTCTAGATATCATAAATAAAGACCTTCTAGCTCAAGCTATCCCTCCCATTTTAAATGAGGATGACAACAAAAATCTCTCTAGAATCCCTTTGAATTAGGAGATCAAAAAGGTTGTGCTTTCCTTTCTTGGAGACAAGTCTCTTGGTCCAGACGGATTCCCTATGTCCTTCTTTCAAAAATTTTGGCATATTGTGGAGATTGAAATTTGTAATGGAGTTAAAGAATTCTTTGGATCTAGGCAGCTTCTAATAGAACTCAATGCTACCTTTATCGTCCTTATTCCTAAGATCCTGGAGCTAATTCTCTCAATAAGTTTAGACCTATCAGTCTTTGTAACTCTGTTTACAAGATAATATCTAAGGTAATCACTTTTAGAATGCTGCATATCCTCCCCCACATTATTTCGGCCCAACAAAATGATTTTGTCTCTGGTAAATAGATTCTAGATTTCATCATATCAGTGCATGAGAATATTCATTCTCTAACCGTAGCTAAAAAATAGGGCCTTTTTCTTAAGTTGGACATGTCCAAGGCCTATGACAGAGTGAATTGGCAATTCCTTTTCAAAATTATGAAAGCTTTTGGGTTTGGGGAAAAGGTGATACAACTTTGTTCTCATTTGACTAGTAGTACCTCTTTTGCAGTTATTATTAATGGATCTCCATCCAGTTTCTTCAAAAGTTCTAGAGGTCTAAGACAGGGGGATCCTATCTCTCCTATCTTGTTTACTATCCTGGTAGAAAGTTTGGGTAGATTTATTATGAGAAGTGTGGAGGAAGGGAAACTCAAAGGCCTTAAGCCTTCCTCATCCAACTTAACTTGTACTCATGAATAGTTTATTGATGACTCTATTACCATGGGACAAGCTACCATAAGAGAAGAAATATATATGAAAAGTGTTATGGATTCCTATGAAGCTGCTTCTGGTCAGAAAATAAATTGGGATAAGAGTTCTTTGTTCTTCATCAATACCCCTGTGGATAGACAAAGAAGGATTGAAAGGATCCTTGGATGTAAAATTGTTGAGTTTCCTTCTACTTATTTGGGTCTCCCTTTGTGCTTAAAGCCTTCGGAGAATTTCTAGATGAAGCTAGTTGATAGATTCAATTCCAAACTGGCTGGGTGGAAGGGAGCCATCCTTAGCCAAGCGGGTAAGGTGATGATGCTTAAGGCTACCCTTCAAAATTTTCCTATCTATGCCCTTAGTTTATTTAAAATCCCTAGGAAGTTTGCTAAGGCCATTGAAAGAATTTTAAAAAATTCTTATGGTCAGGAGTGGAAGATAAAAATAGAATCCCCCTTATTGCCTAGATTACTGTTTGCACTCCTAAGGCTTTTGGGGATCTGGGAATAAGGAACATTATGACTATGAATAATGCCTTGTTAGATAAACAAATTTGGAGAATGAAAGAGGAGGAAAGGGAATGGAATTCCATTTGGAAAAAGAAATACCTTCACATGCAACAATCTGAGGAAGAATTTATGGATAAATCCTTTCTTGTGGAAGTTTCTGTAATTTGGAATGTTGTTCAAACGACCAAAGTTTGGGCTTCTGCTGGAAGAAAGTGGAAACTGGGGAATGGGAGAATTATTAGATTCTAGGAGGACAAATGGCTTATGGATAAACTACTGGAGAAAATCTCCATTCTTAATGAATGGAAAGACTGGTTTAAAAGCAGGTATGGAGACCTTGTTAGGGACTACTAGAGAAATGGGAAGTGGATTGAGTTTAGCCAGTTTTGTCTGGGATTAAGAGTTTTGGAGACCTTGCTTTCTTCCAAAATATTTATGGAGCATTCTGAGGATTGTATGATTTGGAAGGAAACTTCTTATGGGAAATATTATATGTCTTCAGCAGTTTCTATTCATTACAAAGTTCCAAAAGAGATTCCTCTATGGGAAAAAGTGTGGATAAAGAAGTTGACTCCCAAAATTAATATCTTCTTTTGGATTTTTATCCAAAATAAGGTGCTAACCCTTGATAATGTCCATAAGCATGGATTTTTTTTTCCTAACAGGTGCTCTCTTTGCTGCAGGGAGGAGGAATCTACCTACCATATCCTCTACCAGTGCAATTTTAGTCAGGATATTTGGAATATTATTCTTGATAAGTGGAAGTTGAGCTGGGTTTTCCCGAACTCTCTGGAAGAGTTTTGGCAGCAATGGTTTTGGCCTAGTTCTAATTTTAAGAATGTTGAGCTTTGAAAACTTATTCTCCCTATTGTCACCTGGAACATCTAGAAGGAGTGTAACAACAAGATTTTTAGGGAAAAAAGTGTGAACCCTGAAGTGGTGGTGGATAAAATCTATAGAGGGATCCATGAATTCTTATACAAAATTGATACTGGTTTATCTGCTAAAGAAGACTTTAATGGAAGATGAAACCTTTCCAATAGTAGAAACAACAAGGATAAAGGTAGAGATGGTCTTTTCTGGTGCTTTCCTTCTCAGGGATGGATCAAGGCCAATTTTGATGAGGCCTCTAAGGGAAATCCTGGCAATGCTGGTTATGGGGGCATTGTCAAGAATTTTGCTGGAAGTTGCCTTGTGGTTGTTACTGTCCCTTTGGGTAACCAAACTAGTCATTATGCTAAAGCTTTGGTTGCCCTAAATATGCTCATTATAGCTAAAAATCTCAATCATGACAATCTATGGTTGGAGCGAGATTCTCTTAATATTATTAAATGCCTTAAGGGTGAAGTTGAGCCTTCATGGTCTATCAAAAATATCATTTTTAAGGCTAGAGAAATTATTACTAGCTTTAAATCTATTATTATTGAGCATTCTTTTAGGGAAAAAAATGTTATAGCGGATGGTCTTGCTAACCTTGGCATTATTTTCAAAGATCAAAGCATATGGAATGGTGAAGATAATATTGATTCCAATATTAAGGACCTCATTAGAAAGGACATAATTATGGGGAAAGAAGGATTGCATTTTAATCATGGTAGTATTAATGATTAATCATAAAATCTTTAGAAAGATAATGATAGCTTGTCAGAAGGGAAGAGTGCTAAATAAGAATATAAAAAATTTGCACGCTTTGTGGGTGTGTATTTTCAAGAAGTCGAGTGTCATTTGGAAGATTGCTTTGAAGTTGTAGAAGTAGAGAAATTGTAGAACAAATTCAAGAATGCAAGGTAATCTTAGAAGAGAGGAACTTGATAACATTTCTAGATGGCGGGAGATGCCTAAGGTATGGACAAAGCTAGAGAAGGGTTTCATGACACATTTCATGGAAAAAATGGTGGATTATGACAAAAGAAGAGTTAATATGGCAGTTACCAGAGTGATTGAAAACTGGAAAAATGGTTCCTTCAAAATTCATGGTGTAAAATTCAAGCTGGACGCGGATCTCATCTCTACGGTCATAGGTATGCCCCATACTGGCCTCAATTTCTTTAAGGACCTAAAAGTGTCCAATAATGATGTGAAGCTCTTTCCGCACAAAGATAAGGAGAGAGAAAAATTAGGCAAAGCATTTGGGGGGTATTATGATGTGTCTAATATTAAAAAAAATTGGGGTTGTGTGCTTAATGCCATTATGGAGTATATCACTATGGAGGGTTGTTTCACTAGGGTCCATACCTATCACTTTGTACTTATGAATCACTTTAGGCATGAGAAGATGGTTTCTCTTCCCTATTACCTTTTCAGGTCCCTATCACGCTCATTGAACAAGCACAGTAAGAACCTCTCTTCTCCTATGCTACATTATGGCCTTATTTTGCTCATTTATGAGCATTGTAAGATTTTGGCAATCCAGGAAAATAAAAGGCTGTCGGTGTCACTAGGGAAAGGAAAGAGGAAAAGTGAGGACCCTAGGCCCAGTAAGGATAAGCTGAAACTGAGTAAAAAGGTTAAAAAAGCCTCTGTGGAGAAAAATGTTGAGGACATGGAGTTGAGTCATAAACAAAAGGATACAGAGGTTGATCCTGAGGATATGGGAAAAGAAGGTAGTGAGATGGAGACTGATGATTCTGATGGGGAGGAGAGTTGGAAAGATGAGGAAGTGGGGGAAAAGGAAGGAGGAGAAGATGATGATTTTGATCAGAACAACCCTACCCACAATGTGAGTACTGGTAATTTTAACAACCAGCCTATGGAGGAGCAGGACAACCAGATTAATCAGGAGGAAAGGGAAATGGAAACTGAGCAGAACAAGGATAAGGAGGATATGAGTAGGGAAAAGGATAGAGATAGAGATGAGATTATTCTAGTTAAGCTCAAGAACTAGTTTGATGCTTGTGTGGGTTTTGATAGGTGGGTATATGAAAGAATTAATAAAATGGAAAAAATAGCTAATTAGCAGGAAGAGCAGGGACAAAAAGGTGAAAGTAACCAAGAGTAGTAGAATAAGGTTATGGATGAAAAAGTGGAGAACCTAGAAGTTTAGATTAGCAAGTTGGAGAAAGGAAAGATAGCCATGAAGAAATTCCTGATTATGATTCTAGATATCCTCAACTCTGTGACTAGGAATATGGAGGAAATTACCAAATACCTTGATGGCTCCAGCACTTCCAAACTTTTTGTGGATCTAGATGTTGATGATGATGCTATTGAGGCTGGGAATGTGGATAGTGCTCCTGGAGGTATGACCAAAAGGACTATGGTGAGTATGAAAAAGGTTGCCTTGGCCTCTTGCAAGGAAATCCCAATTCTCAAGGATAATATCAAAGAAATGCAAGGGATTAGTGGTAAATTGGCTAGTGCCCTTAAAAACATTAAATAATTTGTCTATTTTATGTTTTGGCTGGTTGTTGCTGGTTGTGTTGGGCTTTTGCCCAGTACTTTGTTGGTTTTTTTGTAGTCTGCCCCATCTCGTTTCTTAATGCTCTTATCTTTTAAGGTTCTTATGTAAAGGGTTTTGGGGTCCCTTCAAAACCTATTTTTCCTGTAATAAAAAACCATATCTATACACTCCTTATGTACACTTAATAAATCCAACCAAGGACTCACGGAATCTCTAAGACTTTTGGCTCTTCTTATGATTTTGTCTTTTTCCCTCTCAAGAGAAAAAACTTGTGCTTCCAAAACCAAAATTTGACCATCAAAGGATCTAGTCAATGAATTCAATCCATCAGAAGAATTGGCTATACCTGTAATCTCCTCTTGAATGTCCTTAATCTTTTTATCTGACTCAGCTATGAGTAGACCTATGTTATAACATACTATATAGATATTTGTACACTGCCTTAAATAATTATCTATCAATTTCAACTTATCATTGATTTCCTTCCTTTCAGACTCAATCATTTGATCAAATGTAGCTGTATTTGCCTGTGTCAATCTCTCCAGTGCTTGTCAGTTTGATATCTACTGCAAGGACTGAAAATCCTTTGAAATATGTTTAGTGATTATCTTAAGATTGTTGGATGGGCTCGCTTCATTGCCAAATTTACATTGGGACAATTATATGCAAAATAGTGATAGACTGATCAATAACACCTATATCCATCCTTCATCATTATCCGTGTAACCATCATCATGAGTTTAGTAAAACTCATCTTGGTTATGCTTTTCTTTTCAACCTGCGAGGTGTCAATTGACAAAAATGATGGACTCACTATCAGTTCCCTATCAAATTTCTCTTTCTTCTACTCTGATGATTTAACCTTTATAGCTTCCTCACTTGCACCGGTGGCTTCACCACTTGAAGTAGTCTCAGTAACTGTCGATTCCTCCCTAGGAACTTTATCATCATCCTATACAATTTGATTTAGAGGACCGTTATCCTCAACACTAGTAACACATTCATTAACAATCTTTACACTCTCTGTATTTCTCAGTATCTCAACATTTGTCTGTACATTTGTATCTACCAGGGGCTCAATTTCCACTATCTTAATTTTTTTCAAAATTGAGGGTGAAGTACCCATAATACCTTTACCCTTCCCTTTAGCTGGGATGTTTGCAGTATCTATCATAGATTCTGGTGAAGTATTAAAACCACAGTTTTTTTCAAAGAACTTAATGTTGGTATTTTGGATATGTTGATATGGTTTTGTCATTGATGTCAACACTTGTCAACACTTATCAAAACTTGGAGATCTTTGGTTATGTTCACCGACATGTTCAGTGACATATGCACAGTCACCAATATCTGGTTCACCGGAAGGTTATATTGTTCACCGTCACTTGGAATGACTTGGAGATTACTTGGTTATGTTAAAGATGGTCTAATCGGGTTTTCATATTTGTTATTACTGGCAAATAGGTCTAGGTTATGGACCGGCAAGCATATCTATTTCAGATCAGCATGACACATCATGAAGATGATTTATTATTATTGTAAATACATTGAGTTGACATCATGCATCACATATTGATTCATTTGTAACTAATTTTATTGTAATATCTTTTAATGAGCCAACCTACTCATTTGGTCTTAGGTTTTGGTATAAATGTAAGATCTCATTTGTGAGATTAATACAAGATTGTGAAAAAGGTTTATAAGGTTGTAATATTTGGTATATATGAATATAAGTAGAACTATACATGCAGACATCATTCAAGATTGAAGGAAGGTTTGAAGAAGGCAAATCAGAGCTTAACCGATACTGACTCCAGCATATGAAGATGCTATTTTGAGAAGTACATAATCATTGGATTTAACCATCCAATTTTAGTTAGTGTGACTCCCATTTTGTGATTGAGCAGTGAGCTCTAGGTAGTTGGCCTTTTTGCATGTGCAGACTCCATATTGTACACACATACTATCTACAATAGTATCATCTGATTGTGAGTAAGGTTTCCCACTGTGTTTTTTCCCCTTACAGGGTTTCCACGTACAAATAACTATGTTATGTGTTGTGTATGTTATTTGTCTTTCTATTTCATGCATTAAACTTTACCGATATTGCAATTAGCTGTTAAACTATCTACCGATATTAAGCATTAAGTTTGGTTAAGCTTGTTTTGGATTGCATTTATTGGACAACTGATTCACCCCCCCCCCCTCTTAGTTGCCTCTGGGACCTAACAATTGGTATCAGAGCCTAGTCCTCTTTTTGCTGAAGTTTAATAGCTTGAGGAGATCCAATGTCTTCTGACTATTTCAGGAAGGACAGTCTGAAGCTTGATGGAACTAACAATGGCATATGGAAGATCAGGATGGAAACACATTTGAATTGCATTCAGAAGGACATATGGGATGTGTAGCATCCTAAAATTGCGACACTTGCAATTTTGACTGCATTTGGGTCTTCACGATGGCGATGCAACACGGAACCTGAATGGAGACCCCGAAACTTGTTCATGACATCAAAAACTGCATTTCTCAGCACCCTGGCCTGATCCTCCTTGCACCTTGCTGTCTCGGGAGGTGGGACCATGGCGCCCAATGCCCTGGTCCTTCAGGACTAGGGCACCCAGCGCCCTGGTCTCTGGCCCTATTTTGGGCCCGGTCCCTTATGGGGCTTCGGGTCTTTAAGTTTGCAAATTGGAAAATAATGTTTCCTGGTCGGCCTAAGGTCGGGAAAATTAGTCTATCAGCCCTAATTGACAAGTATATAAACTACTTTTCCTCTCCTAGAAAGGGAGAGAAAGAGGAGGGCATATGTGTGCAAAGGCGCGAAAGCGATATTCAAACATTCAAACATTCAAGCATTCAAGCATTCCTTCAAGCAATTGAGCATTCTAAGTCTCCATTCAAGGCTAGGTGTTGCATTCAAGACAAGGATTCAACCATTGAAGAGGAGATCACATACAACATACAACATACTACATACATTACACCTTCGCATGTAAGAATACAAACATTCTTACAACAAGGTATCAGTACTTGTTTACATTACAAACATTTACACTTATAGCATTCTCATTTCTTGGTTAATTCCAAAACTGGGGTTTGACCTAAAGGCAAACCCCTCATCCCTAACCCCCCAATCGTCCTCTCTTTTTTGTGTGTAGGTTGTAGGTACGCGGCTGTAATTGAAGATCTGGAATCCTTGTGTAGAGACGAATAGATCCCCCTTCGTTTCGCGGATTTTTCGGAGGACCGTGTGCACACCGGGCGCCATTGTCTCGTCAACTTTCACTCAAATTTGCAGAACAGCACCGTCTCAACATTTTACTACTAATTCTAGGTCGGCAGCTTCATACCATATCCCTATCTCTATTTATAAGCGAATATTTCCTTCTTTACATGCATTCCTAGTTCAATCATTCTATCTACATTTCTTTACAAAAGAGGGTATCCTTGCTATCACAACCCTTGAAACTCATTTAGAATCCAATCTTGCATTGTGTGGGATTTGATCTTGTGGGTTTCAACCCCTCTTTTGAATGTAAAGTCTCTCCTAAGTGAAAACCATCAACCCTAGTGACTCTCCCTTCTCTCTCCTTGGAGATTGGGGAGGAGAGAACAACTAGGGTTCGATTTTTCTGCTTTACATTTTGGTGAACCCGACGTGAACATCCTCATTCTGATTATCCATGGTTAGATCTGAAAATTTTGTTTCCTTAATTACATTTCCATGTTTGATCTTTTGCAAATTTTAGAGGCTAATGGCATAAAAACCCTAAAATTTTCTTTTTAGTAATTAAGCTTGTGAAATGTTTAATTGTTAATGCTTGTTTCAGATCTACCCTTCTATTGCAAATTGTCAATTCATATTTGTGCTTTAATTTTGAAAATTAAGTGGTTAAGTGTCAAAACCCTAATTTTTAAAACCCTCTTGATTCAACCTTTGACTGATAATTTCACTGATCAAAACACCTCCAAATCGGCTGTAACTTTGGATTCCGCAATAAAATCACAATATCTCTCATCCCTGAAAATTTGGAAAAAAGTTGCGAGGACCGTGTGCACCCCGAGCGCCATCGTCCCCGACATTTTTTCCGAAATTTCGAGAGCTAGATCTTACTGTATTTTTCTGCTAAAATCCAGAATTTTGGCTGATTTTATCAAATTTAACACTTTCAAAATTAAAGTCAAAGTTGGTCTAGTGATTGCTTGGATAAAGGCTTATAATCATTCAAAAATTGTTGAAATTGAAATTTTTATCAAAATTGTGTTTCTTTCAGTCCTAAATCTAAGAAGTGTGTTAGCATTCATTTGAAATTTCAGTGCTTTATTCAAATTTTTGCAGTTTGTGACTTTTGAAATTAAGTGTTTAATTGCAACAACCTTGATTTCCACTTTCAAATTCGAATTTTGCATGAAATCGAGTCAACTTTTAAATTTCAAAGCCTGCATTGCTTTCAATATTCCCTCTAAAATCATAAAATTCAAAATTTCAGTTTCCCTCTCTTTTTCAAAATTCAAATTTTACATTTTTCAACAATCTTGGTAGGGTTCAATTTCGAGATTGCAACTTTAATTTGGCCTATTTACAGATCGTAAAATCACTCAATTTTTTCAGATTAGCTTTAAAATCATCATAACTTTCATCCTTGAAAATTTCAAAAAAAGTTGCGAGGACCATGTGCACTCCGTTCGCCACGGTCCCGGACATTTTTTCCGAAATTTCGGGAGATTGTCCTGATTGTATTTAACAGCTTAAATCTAGGAGATTGGCTGATTTTATTGAAATTTGCTACCTCTAAAATTCAAAATCTTCTCTCTCTCTTTAGTGCATGAGTTTTACGACAATAAGCCCTACTTACACTATTCCCATTAGACGAAGCCTTAGAATTAAGTCTTTCCAAGGTTTAATTACTGAGGAGATGGAACCTAATTTGAATGGCCTTTTTAACGAGGACATGGGTAATTCCTCTAATCCTCTTAATGATGAAGAAGCTCTTCATGAGGTTTCTGTAGAACAACTTTCAAAATTGGATAACCAATTTGATGATTTTCGACAATGGATGTCTCAAGAATACCCTGATAGCGAAGCTCTTTCATTAATTGAGGGTCTAAAACGTATGGTTCAAAGTGATAAGAATGGAATTGATATTTTGCGGGGTATTGCACACATTGTGGATTCGAATGTGATGCCTATGAAGAGTTGTGCTGAAACTTTGGGTTATACACAACCTCCTACTCAAGTTAATCATTCTATTCCTTTGACAACTCCTATTGCTAGTATACCTACTTTTACATCAAACATAATGACTACTTCAACACAAGACATTCCTCCTATGATCACCAGTCATGGGGGCAATCCTTCTTCTTCAATCAACCCTCTTCCTTCATTCAATCCAAATTCTTCATTCATTCCTTCAATAAGTGTTCCTATTATATCACCACAAATGAACATGACGCAAGGGGGCAATTCGTTTAAGCATTCCATTCCTCCTTGTAGTGTTCCTCCTTTCCAATCATCTCCTATGACTAACTATCATAGTGTCCCACCACCTTACTCTCTACCTTCTTTTAATAACATAACACCTCCATCACAATCTAACACGTCTAATATGAACTCTTCGACTTAAGCGACCATTAACAATCTTGCACAAACTATCTCTTCTTTACAGCAACAAATTGCCTCTATGAATCAATCTAAGTTTAGTGTGCCCACATTTGATGTTGCGAGCCCACTTTCTCTTGACATTGTTCGAGCTATCCCCCCTAAACATGTTGAAATTCTGCATTTGGAGCTTTATAATGGTAAGGGTGATCCTCTAACACATGTTAAGACCTTTCAAACAATATGTACCGATTTTGCTTATGACCAAAGGTTGCTTGCAAAACTGTTTACTAGAACATTAAGAGATAAAGCCCTACAATGGTATTGCTCGTTGCCTTCCTATTCTATTACTTCTTTAGAACAACTTGCAAATGCTTTCATTCAACAATTTCAAAACAATATAAGTCCTAAAGTTACTTTGATTGATTTAATGCATTGTAAACAAGGTGTTAAAGAAAAAGTGACTGATTTCATTAGTAGATATAAGCATTTGTATGCTTAGATTTCTTTTCCAGTACCTGACAATGATATTCAAAGAATCTTTATTTCTAATTAACAAAAAGATATTAGAGAAAAACTTCTGTTTTCTGAGTTTACTTCTTTCCAACAGTTGTGCGCAACTCTTCACAATTATCAACTGACTGTGAGTCAAATGGAACAAGCAAATCCTATGGCTCTGAGTGATAAGGATGATAGTAGTCAACAACCATTTGGGAAGTTTAAACCGAACAGAGAGTCCATTAAATTCAATGAAAACATCATCAACAACAATGTGAATGCAGCATCAGGTGTGCCTCCTATTTCTAAGTTTTTCAAGAAAGAAAGAAAGTTTACTCCTTTGAATGAATCATTGCATAGTATTATGCATAAGTTATTGGAACAAAATGTGCTTACCCTTCCTCCTATAAGGCAAATAGATCTTGCAAAGATTAATTCACCCTATTTTGATAACAAATCTTTTTGTCAATTTCATCGTCAACCTGGGCATGATACTGAAAAATGTTTTGCTTTGAAGGGTAAAATTCAAGATTTGATTGATAATAATACTATCTTTGTTTCTGATGTGAATGATAAAGGCAACAAATTTGTAGCTCCCCCAAACCAAAATCTTCAGGTTTTTACTGATCCATTGCCTTCTCATACCTCTAATGCGATTGATACTAATGATTCCTCTGTCTCACCTGATGATCTTGTGTCTATGACTCTGAATGTGATTAACTTTGTAGAGCAGCAGAAAATCCCTAAAGAACCTTCCATCACATTTGATTCTAGTGAAACTATCAGGGCACCTGATGGTCCTTTATATATAGTTGCAAAAGTCAGGAATACACCTTGCCATGGAGTGCTTATTGATCCTTCTTGTATGGTTAATGTCATTACTGAAGAATTTCTTTTTACTTTGCAATTGAATCAAGTGATCTATGATGAAACAAATGTGGTTGTGAAACTATTTGATGCATTTTCTTCTCCTGCAATTGGTTCTATTACATTAACTATTGAGGTCCATAACAAATCCCTTGATGTGGACTTTGCTATTATTCCATCGTCCGAACAATTTCGTGTGAAGCTAGGCTATCCTTGGTTGTCCTCCATGAAAGCTATTGCTTCTCCTATTCACAAGTGTTTGAAATTTCCCCATAATGGTGAAGTTGTTACTGTCAATCATAGTCTCTTTAAGCTAGCTGAAAGAACTTCTAGTGTTCCTATTGATTACTTTTGGCCTAAACAATTCCAATCTCTTCCTTCGCGAAGTGATCATCTTTTTAAATCTTATCAAAAGTGGAAAAAAGATATGATCCTATCTCTAAGTGAACCTAGAACACCCAAACTTGACATTCCTATCATTCTTGAGAAGGAAGTTCTTCCTTTGAAAGATAAAACTAATGTCTTTCCTCAAGAAGATTCCCAACCCATCCCTATGGATGTAACTATGCCTATATCTAATAAACTTCCTAAAAGTAGACCTATACCTCCTCGTCATGATGGGCTTGGTCTCCTTCCTAAACCAAATATTCCTCCTTTGTATGGAGTAGTTCCTCCTCCTTCCTCTTATGGAGAGAAGAGACCTTCCTCTTCTCCTATTATTCAACCTAAGAGACCACAACCTAAACACCCAAGTGATAAGGATGAGAACATTCCTCCTCCTCAATCTTCTCAACTTCCTACTAAGACTAGACAAAATCGTTCTGCACGTGAACACAGATGAAAGCGTCATCTTAGAGCTCAGGCAGTTGCTTCTCAAACTTTGTAATCCCCAAAAACACCTTCAGCTAGTATTATTCCATTTTCTCCTCAGCCGAAAATTGAGCCAAAATCTCCTAGACATAAGATGCATGATGGTCTTGATCCTGTGCGAGTTAAAGATCCTATTTTTATAAATCTTGATGATGATATAGATGAAAATGTTATTCATGATGAAAATGTTATTCTTGTTCATTCTGATAGTGAATAGGAATATGTTGATGTTGATAACCATTTATCTAACGCATTTTCTAAAGCACTTATCCTAGCTCCTAGACAAGAACAACGTGGCTCGAAACATGAACATAGCCCTTGTTTGGATCTTGTGATAGCTCCATTTGCTGTGTTGGATGTTCCTCCTCTAGCATGTTTCCTACCTTCCCGAAATATTGATCAGCAAGATCGGGGGGTAGATGACGTGCTAGACTAGTTTCATCAGCATAGCAGATTCTCTCCTCCTCTCTTTTGTTACTTCTTCTATGTGTTATTCTCATTCTTCTATTTGTTGTCCTTAGTGTTTTCTACTTGAGGACGATGCAAAGCATTGAGATCTCTTTTGGTCTCTCTCATGTTGACTCAAAAGACACATGTGTTCCCTTCTTCTAGGTGACCTTCCTTGATTGGGGAATGAAGAACAATTATGCATACATACATATGATATACATGAATTATCATACAGCATACTGACCCCGAGGAAAGTGAAGTCACCTTGTGCTTTGTGTTTTGTGTGTATTATCCTTGGGCTTATCTCACACTTGGGGGGCTAAATCCTTGTGATAACGTGCTCCTTTCCCTTCTCATTCTTATATGTATCACTACCTTACAGCAATCACCCCCGGTGAGGCGTGTGCGATTGCTTTAACGTAGGGGGGCATACATCCCGTTCATATCTTTTCAAGATACTTGAAAATTTCTTGACAAATTTACCTTTGCCTTGAAAATTTTGATATCTTTCTTGCATGACTCATAGTGAGGGAACCTTACTACTGACAGTCATGGTTCTCCCTGTGATCTTCCCTTTTACTTTGTCAATCGAAGTCGTAAGATCCTTAGTCCACTGGGGGGCTTGGTGTATCTTGCCTCCTTGATGTGGTGAAAGTTTTTTTCAATGTTGTTTCCTTGTACTTTACCAGAAGTATGAGCGTACGCTTATACTCCTGCTAAAGTGGGGGCTAAATGTAGCATCCTAAAATTGCGACACTTGCAATTTTGACTGCATTTGGGTCTTCACGATGGTGATGCAACACGGAACCTGAATGGAGACCCCGAAACTTGTTCATGACATCAAAAACTGCATTTCTCAGCACCCTGGCCTGATCCTCCTTGCACCCTGTTGTCCCGGGAGTTGGGACCATGGCGCCCAACCCCCTGGTCCTTCAGGACTAGGGTGCCCAGCACCCTGGTACCTGGCCCTATATTGGGCCCGGTCTCTTATGGGGCTTCAGGTCTTTAAGTTTGCAAATTAGAAAATAATGTTTCCTGGTCGGCCTAAGGTCGGGAAAATCAGTCTATCAGCCCTAATTGACAAGTATATAAACTACTTTTCCTCTCCTAGAAAGGGAGAGAAAGAGGAGGACATATGTGTGCAAAGGCGCAAAAGTGATATTCAAAAATTCAAACATTCAAGCATTCAAGCATTCCTTCAAGCAATTGAGCATTCTAAGTCTCCATTCAAGGCTAGGTGTTGCATTCAAGACAAGGATTCAACCATTGAAGAGGAGATCACATACAACATACAACATACTACATACATTACACCTTCGCATGTAAGAATACAAACATTCTTACAACAAGGTATCAGTACTTGTTTACATTACAAACATTTACACTTACAGCATTCTCATTTCTTGGTTAATTCCAAAACCAGGGTTTGACCTAAAGGCAAACCCCTCATCCCTAACCCCCCAATTGTCCTCTCTTTTCTGTGTGTAGGTTGCAGGTACGCGGCTGTAATTGAAGATCTGGAATCCTTGTGCAGAGACGAACAGATCCCCCTTCGTTTTGTGGATTTTTTGGAGGACCCTGTGCACGCCGGGCGCCATCGTCCCGTCAACTTTCGCTCAAATTTGTAGAACAGCACCGTCTCAACATTTTACTGCTAATTCTAGGTCCGCAACTTCATACCATATCCCTATCTCTGTTTATAAGTGAATCTTTCCTTCTTTACATGCATTCCTAGTTCAATCATTCTATCTACATTTCTTTACAAAAGAGGGTATCCTTGCTATCACAACCCTTGAAACTCATTTAGAATCCAATCTTGCATTGTGTGGGATTGGATCTTGTGGGTTTCAACCCCTCTTTTGAATGTAAAGTCTCTCCTAAGTGAAAACCATCAACCCTAGTGACTCTCCCTTCTCTCTCCTTGGAGATTGGGGAGGAGAGAACAACTAGGGTTCGATTTTTCTGCTTTACAGGATGTTATAAAGAATGGCTATGTTGTTCCTACTCAAGGTTAACCTATTCCACCAACCTTGGCTAAAGATGAGGAAAATGATTGCAAAGCAAGAGAAGTACTTTTGAGCGCATTGTGAGATCAGCAAATCATGGGATTATCAGATAGATCTACTGCTAAATCTATTTGGGATAAGTTGGAAACATTGAATGAAGGTGATACTGCAGTCAAAATTGCAAAACTAGAATGCTTCCGGGTCAAGTTTGAAAATCTGAAAATGGAATAAGATGAAAGGATTTCCGCTTTTATGGAAAGAGAATGAAATTGTTTTGGGTATACAATGTTGTGCAGGAACCTTAAGTGAAGATGAAATTGTTTCTAAAAATTTTAAGAGCTTTGCCACCAGCATATAAAATGAAAGTTACTACTATAAATGTATTGAGAACAATGCCTAATACATCAGTATCTAGAGACACTTTGGTTGGAAAACTTTCATCCTTTGAACTTGTGGAATTTGGTCCTGTTGCTACTATTAAGATGGATTTAGCTTTAAAAGCATCATCATCATCATTTGATAAATCTGATTGGAAAGCCTTTTATGCAAGAGAACTTGAAGAAATTAGAAAGGAGAATGAAGAACTGGAAGAGCTTGAAGCACTATTTGCAAGGAAAATGCCTAAAGGTCCAGTTGGAAGTAAGTATGAAGGTAAAGCACCAATTAAATGTTTTAACTACAATAAGATTGGTCATATGGTTTCTAGGTGTCCAGATAGACATGCAAGATTGAAATAAGAAGCTAAAAGAACATATAAGCCTAACCCTGAATATCAAAGGTATAGATTTAAGAAGAATAGAGACAAATCATGTTACTATGCTGATGAAGGAGTTACTAATGAGGAACCGACAGACAATGGATGAGATTTTGTTGCTATAACAGAAGATCAACTAGCACCTACTATTCAACTAGTTGAGCAGGCCCTGGCAGATAATATTGAAGATAAGGATGAATGGATTATTAATTTCGGATGTTCACATCATATGACTAGTGATAAGAGTAAATTCTTAACCTTTCAGGAATACAATAGAGGTCTAGTAAGATTTGGAGATCACAAAGCTTTTTTTATCAGAGGAAAAGGCACTATATCTTTTGATGGTAAGCATAATACTGATAATGTTTACTATGTTGAAGGTTTGAAGCATAATCTTTTGAGTGTTGGTCAATTAGTTGAAAAAGGATTTTAGTTGCAATTCAAGAATGGTAAATGCAAAATCATGAATAGAACTAGTTTAGAACTTGCAACCAATAATCAAACTAGATGTAATATCTTTCATTTGAATAACAATGAGAAGACATGCTTCATTGCACATATTGATGAAAGTTGGCTATAGCATAACTGACTGTGTCATGTAAATTTTGATTGCATTGTGAAAATCAGTACAATTAAGGCAATAAGAGATTTACCTAAGATTGTTAAACCTCACAATCCAGTATGTAGGAATGTCAAATTGGAAAGCAAGTTAGAGCATCTTTTAAGAGTATACCAGAGAAATCCAATAATGTTCTTGACTCAATTCATACTGATTTATGTGGTCCAGCAAGAACTAGAAGTTTACAAGGAGATAGATATTTTATGCTAATCATTGATGATTATTCTAGAATGTGTTGGGTTACTTTTCTCAGGGAGAAATCAGAAGCCTTTGGGAAGTTCAAACTATTCAAGGTGATGGTAGAGAATGAAATCGATAAGAAAATCAAATATTTGAGATTAGATCAAGGAGGTGAATTGACATCTAAGGAATTTAATACATTCTATAAAGTGAATGGAATTAAAAGACAATTATCAGCACCTCAGACACCCCAACAAAATGGAGTTGTGGAAAGAAAGAACAAAACTAATTTGGATGGAGCTAGAAGCATGATATCAGAAGCAAATCTACCTCATATGTATTGGAGAGAAGCAGTCAATACAATTGTTTATACATTCAATAGAGTTCACATCAAAGGTGAAATTGGTAAGACCCTCATGAACTATGGTTTGGTAATACTCCTACTCTTAAATATTTCAGAATATTTGGAAGCAAATGTTCTGATTAATTTAGAAAAATAGGTTTTCAGGACCTGAAACCTTTAACATAGGAGATTAAGATAAGACAATTAAAAGTCCAGAGATTATAAACCGCTTACAAAACGACCGGCAAAAAAGCCAACAAACCAAAAAGATAGTTAAAGATAAAAACAACAAAAAAACTAGGAAAGCACTACACAGCTATAGTCTTCAGAAGGTCCTCCACCTTTTTCACCAACTGGTCATAGGTGGCCCCAACATCTTTGAGATCATCCAGGTCCTTGTTAGGTTTCTTTTCTTTCTTTTTGCCTCTGGTTCTGGTTCTGGGTCCTTGAGCATCTCCTGTGTCTTCAGTGTCAAGGTCAATATCTAGGGTCTCCTTCTCCTCGTCCAATTTGCTGATGAGAGTATTAGTGTTGCTAGCAAAAATCTTCAGGATGTTTAAACTCTGTTTTGCAATACTCTTGAGGCAATCCTCAATTTTGCTGACTTTACTAGCAATGCTCGAAATAGTTTGATCATTAGCGTCAGCAAGAGATTTCCTTTCCAGTAGGTCTTTTTCTATTTTCTCAAATTTGGGGTTGAAGGAGTCTCTTATGTTTTCAGCTTTTGCAATGGTATTTTTCGGGTCCTTAATGTAATCAACCATAGTCTTCCCTTCCCTAGTGTTGATAGTTTCTAGAATCTGAATTCTGTGGCTGAGCTTTTTGTTGTATTAGAAGAGATGAGTATATTGGCAAATTTGATCCTAGAAGTGATGAAGGAATATTTCTTGGTTATTCATCTAAGAGCAAGGCATATAGATGTTTTAATAAGAGATTGCAAAAAATCATTGAAAGTGTAAATGTGAAGATTGATGAACAATTTAGAAGGTCTATAGACTCTGAATTGGCAATTGAGATAATCACAAATGAACCTACAATGAGTACACTGGTACAAAATGTTGATCCAGTCACACTGGCATCATCTGAAAATTCCATAGTGACTAAAGAACATCAGCAAGTGAAAACACCCTATTATGTAAGATTGAATCACTCTAAAAATCAGATAATTAGGAACAAGTATCAAGGTGTTATGACTAGAGGAATACTGGAAAATGAAGAGGTATGTCTTATTTCTCAAATAGAACCATCATCAATTAATGAGGCATGTGAAGATAAACACTGGATTAAAGCTATGGGAGATGAATTGGAACAAATTGAAAAGAATAACACTTGGACATTAGTTCCTAGGCCTAAAGACAAAAATGTAATTGGAACTAAATGGGTATTCAGAAATAAACTTAATGAAGATGGTAAGGTAATCAGAAACAAAGCAAGATTAGTTTGTAAGGGATATTCACATAAAGAAGGAATTGATTATAACGAAACCTTTGCACCGGTAGCTAGAATTGAGGCAGTAAGATTATTCTTGGCTTTTGCAGCACACAAGAACTATAAAGTATATCAAATGGATGTTAAATGTGCATTTCTGAAAGGAGATCTTGAAAAATAAGTTTACATTGAACAACCTGATGGATTTTCTCTGACAGATGACAAAGATATGGTTTGTAGGTTAAGGAAAGCTTTATATGGATTGAAGCAATCTCCTAGAGCTTGGTGTGCTAGATTGGACAAATATCTTTTGAAGATTGGTTTCATTAAAGGTAATGCTAACAACAATCTATATTACAAAGTGACTAATGATGACATCTTGGTTATTGAAGTTTTTGTTGATGATATAATCTTTGGAGGAGAAGATGGATTATGTGAAGACTTTTCTAAAAAGATGCAGGAAGAATTTTAAATGTTTATGATTGGAGAGATAAAATTCTTTTTAGGATTGCAAATTTCACAGACTGATAAAGGTATATTCATAAATCAATCAAATTACTTGAAGGAATTACTTAAGAAATTTGGCATGGAAAACTCTAAACCGATAAGCACACCTATGACTACAACTGATAAGCTATCATTGAAGGAAGAATCAACACTTGTTAATCTAACAAGGTATGAATCTATGATAGGAGGTTTACTATATTTGACACAAACAAGACATGATATTATGAATGCAGTATGTATTGTTTCAAGATTTCAAAGTAATCCAAAAGAAAATCATGAATTGGCAGTGAAAATGATTTTCTGGTATCTACAAGGAACTACACATCTTGGTTTATGGTATTCTAGAGATGAAAACTTTGATTTATGTGCATACACAGACACAAATTGGGCAAGGGATGTAGATGACTGAAAAAGCACCACCGGCGAAGCATTTTTTCTTGGTAGTAGATTAATCTCTTGGTTGAGCAAGAAACAAAGTTCCACATCTTTATCAACAAAAGAATCATAATATGTGTAGCAACAACTAACTGTACACGGGTATTATGGATCAAGCAAATGTTGAAGGAAATAAAGTTAAAATGCAAGGAACCTATAACAATTTCAAAGACAACATCAAAGAGCTGCAAGAAATTAGCAGCACCTTGGCAAAAGCCCTGGATAAAATCTGATTTTTGGATGGCCTGCTGGCATTTTGGGGCTTTTGTGGGTTTTCTTCAGTTTTTCATTGGTTTTTTCCTTTTAGTTCTGTTCCTCTCTGTTTCTCATGGCTTTGTTGTTTAAGTCTTTCTTGTAAAGGGTTTCGGGGCCCCTTCAAAACCTGCTTTTTCATTAATCAAAAACAATTTGCTGCGATAATATGACAACAATTGATATATCTAAGAATCTAGTATTTCACTCAAAAACTAAACATGTTTCTATCAAATTCAATTTTCTGAAAGAGAATGTTGAAGCAAAAGGAGTGAAATTAGTTTATGTGAATACTAAAGAGCAGATTGCAGATATCTTTACTAAACCTTTGCCTAAAGAATCTTTTGAGTATCTCAGAGAGAAGCTTGGGGTTATACCCCCACTCGTAGAGACTTAGACAGTTGATTATTGTCATCAATCGATAGAATTAATAGAGAAATCTTTTTCCAGCATTGATGAGGAGAGCTACTTCTTAGGGGGAGTAATTGGATAAATTAATAAGTTGGTATTTTGTGACAGGTTCATTGAACTGATTGTATTTGGTTTTGTATTGCTTTGGCATTTGATGTCAAAGGGGGAGAGATATCTATGGAAAAACACATTATCTTTGGGGAGATATTACTCCTAGGGGGAGAGATATTCTGTATTTTAATTTCTAGTTAATGATCTCTTTTGGAGATTGTTGGTTTTTTGGTTTTTGGCATTTTTGTTTTGGCACTTTAATGGTTTTTCCATCTTGTGTTGCCGTCAATGCCAAAGGGGGAGATTGTTGGTATTTTGGATATGTTGATATGGTTTTGTCATTGATGTCAACACTTGTCAACACTTGTCAACACTTATCAGGACTTGGAGATCTTTGGTTATGCTCACCGACATGTTCAGTGACTTATGCACAATCACCGGTATCTAGTTCACCAGCAAGTTATATTTTTCACCGGCACTTGGAATGACTTGGAGATTACTTGGTTATGTCAAAGACATCATTTGACACTTTGTTTTTGTGATTTGTTCATTGGTCTAATCGGGTTTGCATATTTGTTGTTACCGGCAAATAGGTCTAGGTTATGGACTGACAAGCATATATATTCCAGATTAGCACGACACATCATGAAGATGATTTATTATTATTGTAAATATATTGAGCCGACATCATGCATCACATATTGATTCATTTGTAACTAATTTTATTGTAATATCTTTTAGTGAGCCGACCTACTCATTTGGTCTTAGGTTTTGGTATAAATGTAAGATCTCATTTGTGAGATTAATATAGGATTGCAAAAAAGGTTATAAGGTTGTAATATTTGGTATATGTGAATATAAGAAGAACTATACACACAGACATCATTCAAGATTGAAGGAAGGTTTGAAGAAGGCAAATCAGAGCTTAACCGGTACTGAATCCATCATATGAAGATTCTATTTTGAGGAGCACATTATCATTGGATTTAACCATCCAATTGTAGTCAGTGTGACTCCCATTTTGTGATTGAGTAGTGAGCTCTAGGTGGTTGGCCTTTTTACATGTGCAAACTCCATATTGTACACACATACTATCTATAGTAGTATCATCTGATTGTGGGCAAGGTTTCCCACCATGGTTTTTCCCCTTACAGGGTTTCCATGTACAAATAACTGTGTTATGTATGTTATTTGTCTTTCTGTTTCACGCATTAAACTTTACCAGTATTGCAATTAACTGTTAAACTGTCTATTAAGTATCAAGTTTGGTTAAGTTTGTTTTGGATTGCATTTATTGGACAACTGATTCAACCCCCCCCCGCAACTCTTAGTTGCCATCGGGACCTAACATTTAACCCATGCCTTGTGGGTCTCCTTGATTATCTCATTGACCCTTCCTAACATAAGACTAATTATTCTATGCTTGTTGTTAAAGATTTTCTTATCTGCAACTTCAAGTGTCTTATCCATCTCCTCTGGAGCAATAGATACACAAACATATAACATAGCACATATGCTTGTCTTCTTGCATTGTTGATAGTCTTATAGCATCTAACATATCATACAACTGTGCTGATATTTGGTCTTCAATTTCTAACAAGGCTTTCTTATGAATATCCAAATATAACAAAATTGCTTCCTCTACTTCTCTTTGTTCATCATTATCTAAATGTTCATAATAAAACTGTACATTCTTTAACATACCATCTTTAGTAATTTCATCAACTAACTCTGCACAAGTCTTTGGTGGAATAATAGTTACATTACCATATTCAATTGCAAGACCGATGCCATCCTTATTCTTCCTTCTTCCAATACTGGATGGGGCTGAAGGTGTTTCTTTTGGTGCTTTCTTTTGTGCTAGTACCTTGATAGTAACTTTCCTAACCAATTGCTTCTTAGCCTCTACCTTAGTCTCTTAAATTTTCTTCCTTATTACCCTTTTGAATGCTAGGGGTGTGTCATCATCAGATGCAAACTCTGCTGCAATAGGCTCAATGAATATTTTTGGTTATTTCCTCTTCCTACCTTTCTCCAAAATAGCATCAATCAATGCTTTAATGTCTTGTGAAACTTTTTCAACAAATTTACTTGCCTTTCTTTCTTGCTTCTCTCTCTTCTTCTGGTTGTACTCAGTTTCAACCTCTTGCTTCTTCTATTTAGTAGTGCCAAAGGTTTTGATAGTTTCATCAATAGGTGCCTCAATTATCATTTGTGCATAAGCATCAAGGATATGTGCATTGACTTCATAACCCATTTCCTCAATCCAAATCTTCTGGGGTTTTACAACTTCCATTAAAGTTTCATCTTTCTTGACCATGAAGCATATGTTGGTTGAGTACTTCTCGATATTGTGCTTAGGAACCTCCTAGAATTCATAGCCTTTTGAAATGCTTTAAAGTAACCCCATACTTTTTCATCTCTCTGACTACCCAATGTAGCAATAGACTGTTTTAATTGCCTCCCTACCAGGATATTGAATGTCCATTTTCTCTTCCCAAAACTGGGAGTCTCATTGATGAAAAATAGCATTAAACAGACAATTAGGTTATCATACCAGAAGGTTCCTTTCTTTTCTCCTTTAATCTTTCCTATGTTAATCAATAATTCATCCAACATCTAACCACATAGATCTAACTTCTCAGTCTCCCTCATCATTTTATGAGTTGCGTAAGTGTAGGAGCTAGAAACAAAATTGAGTCAGTTTGATTGAGTTATCTTGTAACCAATGACCATGCTATCAAATCTGATATCTGTGTTGGTGATAGTACTAATTCTCATTGATTGTTTGTCTGATGTTGCATTGGTAATCTTGTTAACTTGATCATTTGAAACTTTCTTCTCTAAACATTTTCCAACCTACGATAAATTGGTGATTGCCTTGATGGCCTCCTTCGTAATCCTATATGGTCTATCCAACTAGATAAACCCTCCATGCACTCTGCTCAAAACATACCTAACAATTTCATCTTTAAATTCTAGAATATTTGGAATGCCTATAAACCCTAGATCAACAATATGCTAGTATTTAGGTTTTAATCTTTCCAGAATCTCCCATTAACTCATTCATGTACATGCTCTTGATATTAGTCATTCCAAAATCCTCAATATGACAGTGAATGCAGGCTCTTAAATATTCAACATACATGACTCCTTCTGGAACACGGAAAAAAGTGCCAACCGAATCGTCTAGGGTAGCAACATGTGGATATTGCTTGAAAATTGGCTTGGGATGATCCTTGACCTCAACAACAGTCAAATTTGCAATAAACATAGGTGTAGATGATGATCATGCTTCCATGATTGGAGATAAATACCTGGGAATCACTACCACTGAAAGACCCTAAAGCCATCTTCCACTTGCTAGTGAAATCACTCAAGATGATATCGATCGCACTGATTTGCCTTAGACTTCCTCTAAAACGCTTTGAATTTCTTTGAATGCAAAGTGATAAAAAATGAAGTGAATTTGACCTTTTATCCTCCAAGAAAAACCTTAATTTGTCATTGATATAAATGACTTTTGGTGAAAGATATCGGATCTTGGTTAAACATCTCCATGCCAGATAAGCATATCCAATGTCTAGAACATCTTCCAGAATCTCTTCTCGGGGCATATACAATATCTTCATGATTTTTTCCTACCCCTAAGGCATCTGCCTTAGTTGCTGGTTGAGCTTCCTACCGGTGCAGGAGCAACCTCCTCTGTCGGTTGAGTAAATAGAGCATTCCCATCTACAAATTGATCTTTTGACTTCCTGACCCATCTTTGGGTATGATCTTGTCAGATTTCATTAACCTTTTCTTTCCCTTTCTCATTTGATCCTCCATTACCAACTAGTGGATTTCTACTTCTATAGAATTTAGCAATATGTCCAAGCTCATTACATGCATAACATGTAACATTGTTCTTTTGAATTGCTTTGCTGAAACCGATATAATTGCTAGACCTACACTGATTAGCCATATGTCCAAATTTTCCACATGCATAACATTTAACATTCATTCTGCAATCTTCTATCTTATGTCCATACTTAGTAAATTTAGAATATTGACCAGAAGTAGAATTAGGGTTCTGATTTGCTCTATTTCTACATTGCCTAGCCATGTGACCAAATTTATTACAAATAAACAATCTACCATTAAATTTATAAGTATTAAACTAGCTTACCTGTGCCTTATGATTTTGATCTTCATTTGCAGTACCGGAACTCTATCCTTGTTCAAATCCAAGTCCTCTGGAATCTCCATTCTTCCTTTGTCTCTTCAATAACTCATCTAGTTGTGCTGAAATAATCTTGATTTTTTCTTTATAATCACTTGCAATAGTCAAATCATCTCTCAGAATTATCATTTTTCTCTCAAGCTCTTGTTCATTACTCTGGGATTGTACTAAATCAGTTCTCAACATATCATTCTCATGAACCAACCTACCACATTCTTCAAATTTGTTCTTCAGAGATACAACAAGATTTTCTTCCTTTTTCTTCTGACCTTCAATCTCCTTAGACATTCTCATAGTTATAGCTTGCATTTCATTTCTCATGACCATCTTCTCCTAACTCATCTTTTGACACTATTCCTTAAGTGCATCTTTCTCTTTATCATCCTAATTTTGCAAAAGTTCCTTCCTCCTAGCTTGAACAGATGACAACCTCTCCTGTAGGACAAGAATGAATTCCTGAGCAGAATTCAATTCATCTTGTAACTTCAAGTTTTTCATCCTTTCAGCATTTTAATCTTCAAGTGCTACCTCAAGTTGTTTTTCCAAACTCATATCCATGAATTTAGGATTCAGGATCTCCGTCAAGCTATTAAACTTTTTCTAAGGCACAAGGCTCTAATACCAACTGTTGGAATCCAAGAACACTGAGAGGGTGGGTGAATCAATGTTCTACTGAAATGATTAATTTTAACCTTATTAAAACATGCATACACCAACTGATATACTGGTACATAGAATTGAAAGAAGTAAAGCAACCAATAATCCAATTGCACAAATGAATATCATAACACACAAAATTATACGTGGAAAACCTCAAAGAGGAGAAATCATAGTGGGATTTGTGGCCCACAATATCAATTCATTGGCCATATGAAGAGATATTACAAAATATAGGGCCCTGTACTTGCAGAAAGGCTTACAGCCTAGAGCACACTGCTCAATCACAAAAGGAACCTAATAGACTACATACAAATCCAGACTATAATCCATAGAAATGATTGAGCTACAAAGATAGCATCTTTTATTTCTGAATATAGTTCTGGTTAAGCTCTGTCTGTTCTGGTTTGAAACCCTAAACCCTTTATCGGAATACCCCTTTACATAAATATCCTCACATACATTATCTCTATCATATGTTTCACATTACATAACATTATCATATTCTCCTATCAATCCATTACACAAAATGATCTAACCAATTGACCTATATACCCTTTACAATTCATCATGCCTTATGTTGGCTTACAAAGATATTTACAATATGAATACACATGTCGGTTAGATAACATAAAACATGAATATCAAAACAATTGTCAATGTCGGATCTAAAAGATGTCAGCCATGTCAGCTTGTATTGTTGGTAACCAAATAAATCTATCCAACCTACCTGTGTCGATGAAGTGTTTGTGATGTGCCTGTCGGTACACAACTGAACTAAAATGTGAAGCCAAAATAAGTTGTCATGTTGCCATCAATGACAACATATTGAAACCAACCAATTGATTGTCAATTACGAACAATTTCAAAATAAATTGAATGAAGAAGAAATAACAAGAAACAAAGCCAGATTGGTGTGTAAAGGATACTCTCAAGTAGAAGGCATTGATTTTGAAGAGAATTTGGATCCAATGGCTATAATGGAGGAAATTAAAATGTTTCTTGTATTTTAAACTCACAAAGACTTTATGGTGCATCAGATGGATGTCAAATCAACCTTCTTGAGTGGAGATATAAAAGAATAATTTTATATAGAATAGCTTGATGGATTTCAATTGTCGGATGATCCAAACATAGTGTTTATATTGAAAAAAATGTTATATGGTCTTAAATAATCTCCTAGGGTTTGGTATACAAGGTTGCATAAGTACTTAAGATAGTAATCTTTAATTCAAGATTGATGATGAAAAACTATTGATATTTTTTGCATATAGTGATGATATTATCTTTGGTGAAGATGATGTTGTACGTAAGAGATTTATAGAGGAAATGTATAAATAATTTGATATGTCAATGATTGGTGAACAACTTGATGGATTTCAATGATGCAAGAGCATCCAGGGTGTAGGGAAAATCTTGCATGACCCAAAAAAATAAATTCATGCAGAGGATGGAGGATCTGGTTGCAATCTTGCAAACTAAAGTATAATATGGACCCAAACCCCAACACTCCTATGGTGTTTCAAATGCTCAAAGTGCCTTAATAGGCTCAAAACTTGTCTTCACCTTAATCAGGTGTTTCCTCCACCTCCACACACATAAAATAACTTCAAATAACATGTCTCTAAGGTTTTCAAACCCTCAACTCATCAACTGATACAAAACCCAAATCTAGCCCTTCACTAGGCCTAGTCTCCTAGTAGCCGGGTGGACTGTTTTTGGCTCTTTTCACATAAATTTCCCAAAACATGGACCAATGTTATGACTGATTTAGATACCCAATATCAACCCCTATCAACACCCAAAATATTACCTATTGTTGTTTTGGAACAAATCATTCAAAAAACTGCTGTCCCTAGTCATCGTGAGGGCTAATTAGGTCACTTTTGTGAAGGAAGTACCCTCCAAACTCACTTCTAGGATTAACCCTTTTTTAAAGTCTCTTTTTATGGTCTCAATACAAGTATTTTATAGGTTTTAATTTTTCGTTGCACTCTTAGATACCCAAACTCCAAAACCCTCCTTAAATCAACCTTACAACTAGGGCTTTCTCAAAATCCCACCTCTAGTCACTTTTGAGGCTCAACCAAAGTTCAAAAACCTTCAAAAATGGTGTTTCTAGACACTTAAATTCATAAAATACCCCCCTTGTTCAATTATATTCTCTGTTGCTACACTCTAGCCTTCATTTTCACTCACTTTCAGTCATTTTTCTTCAACTTTCATGCAACTTTCATGGTGTACTCCTGCACTCTTCACTCCTTCCTATCAATAATGGTTTATTAAACTATTTTAAATGTCATTAGGCATCCACCCTATGAGAATCAGACATTTACATTCATAGGATGGATCCACACATGCTTGGAGTCTCACAAAAGTAGTGAGAAATCACTGGTTTTCCTGGGACAGTCAGCAATAAAACAAAAATGATATCTTTTCAGAACTTCAAAACATGTTATTCATGTAAATAATAGTCTATGGAGTCCCTAAAACATAATAATATCAGCCCCTTCACTTAGCAATGCAAGAAAAACATGAAAACACAAGATTTTGACAACAAATAAAGAGGTTTTTTATTGATTTTCTGGAACAGTCCGTACAAATCCGTACTAGCATCATCCAATCACACAAAAATGAATTTAAGGAATTTATAAGACCTTCCTCAACCAACTCCAACTGACCTCCAACTAATTGGATTGATTAAAGTGTTTAAACAACTCCAAAACTTAATTCCCACCAAAATTGGAACTAGCCGTTGGAAGTCCAATTTTTTGAATTTAAACTTCATTTTTAATGTTTTCAATCAAATAAACCTATCAAATCAATGGGTTTTAATCATGATATAATCATTTAAAACATATTAGACCCTTATTCAACCTATCTAGACTGCTAGGCATCATTTGCCCAATTACATAGCATTTTGGTCCTTAGGCCTTTATCAGGACCTTTAGGAATTTTATACATTACATATGATTTATTGCTTTCAAAAGCCATTATTGGCTCTAAAACTCTCCAATCAACTTGATTTGCTTCATAAAACCTTCCTGGTATCTTCATTGTCTTCTTAGTTTTGTAGGTTTGCCAGAAAATGTTGCATTTTCCTTTGTTTTGTGGTTTCTCCTTTGTTCTGTGGGATCCATTAGGTTGGTTGCACTATATAAATTGTGTAGAATCTTAAAATATCAAAAGTAGTCATGCACTACTTTCAGGACTTTTGCTCGTTTTTGGTCATACGGACATGGAAACTAGTCCAGAGGAGCAGAATTGAAAAATAAGATGATTGGCCAAAGAATCACCTCAATATCCTGAGTGGTTTGAAAGATATCAAAGTTTTTATCCCTATAAATTTCTCCAATGAAGCTTAAAACTCAAAATTGAAAACCTTAGAGGCCCTAAAAAAGGTTCAAAACCATGACAAATAGATTTGATTATTAGGCATTGTAGCTCTCTTCACCTTCATGAGTTTTCCAATGATATATTATAATAAAAAATCAAACAATCGAGTCAAAAGTTATGGCTCCTAAAAGTTTTTGGGACATTTTGGTCCTTGGAAGCCCAATGAACTAAGTTGCTATAAATAATTGTCTAGAAGAATGCTCCACATTCCTCTACATTTGATGATATGGTCTTGTGTATTTGAAAATAATGCTTATGTAATGGGGACATTACACTCCTATATTTGCAGGTCCCTAGTGTTGCACCTGATATGGTTGGTGATTATAGTTTGTTGATGGTCTACCTCTCTAACAAATTTGATTTAGGAAATGCTCCAAATTTCTCCATGTTTATGTTTCAAGATCTATGGATTTGAATAAATGTTCATGATGTTTTTTTTGTGTCTGAGTTCAAGTTTTAGGTGTTGATGTTGTTAGCAAGAGTTGATAATGGCATTTTATTCATGACTAGTTTTCATGCCCCTCTAAAATGAAGTGTTTGTATCAGTTGTGCTGCTCCAATATGATTTTGATATGAAAAGGAGAAATAATTACTTGGGGATGTTTTTTTTATGTTAAAGGAACTTCCTTGCATGCTCTGCATGATGCTAGAAGGGTTGTTTGATGGTGCATTATGTCTGGCATGTGTGTTTCAAGGTATCTGCTTTGGTTTGGCTGATAGAAGTTGTTCTCTTGCGTGTAGTGTATCCGTGGGTGTCTCTACTTGCATTGAAGGTTATGTTACATTGTATTTGTGTCCTACCTTTGTGTGTGAGGATCGAAATTGGTCTTATTAATCTAGAAGATATGTTTTGGGTTGACTAGTGATGTGTTCCATTTCTTATCTACATATTACCTCGTTGCCAACTTTAGAGGATGTGTAATATTATGTGAATTTTTGAAAACAAATTAGAAAGAAGTGATATGATGACTTTAGCTCCTCTCTATCTCTTGGATTGGACTTATTTCAACCCAATTGTGTTTTTGGTGGCTGACTAAATAGGACCTATGTTTATCCTCTTCTCTAGCCAACCTAATTGATGTTTGTAATGAAAAAGATGGTATATATAGAAGATTAATTCAATGATTATTGTGTGGATGAGTGTGTGGATCAATATGTGTGTTGCACTTACATCATTATATCATTTGCACTATCAGTGATGCAAAGTTGGGGCAAAAGAAGTGTGTGGAAATTTCTTTGAAATTGGCTACTTGAGATAGAGGTTCAAGGACAACTTCATACTTGGATATTGTTGGAGGTAGTATTGTTTAAGGTCCATTCATCTCGATTCATATGTTCATGTACCTTGCTAAGAGATAGTGAGTCTCCTCTGCAACTTTTGTGTCTTTCCCTAAGGTAACTTGTCTTAGCTTGCAAGCCCCTTGTATCTTGCCTTGGGTTATTTCACCTTATCTTGCAATTCATTTAGGGAGTAGTGCACTTCCTTTAAAGTGATCCTAAAACAATATTCTAATCATATTCATATATTGTGATTTGACTCTCATTGTGGTTTTTTCCTGTTTTTATTTTCGACGTGAATTTGGTGTTCTCTTCTACATGGTATTCATTGTTTTATCATTTATTGTTGCTGATAAGTTTAAGGGTAAGTTAGTATTGAATTGTGGTATAAAGTTCAAGTGGTTGATCAAGACTGATTCATCTCCCCCCCTCAATCTCAAGGTGTGTTTAATAAAATTTCCTACATTATAAGAATAAAATCAAATTCTTCATCATCAACCCCTAAAATGTCACATCCAATCTCAAAGGTGACAATTTATCTTAATGAAATTCTAATCCATCTTATTCTCCTCACCTCATAATCATATGCACATTCTACCCACTTAAAGTTGTGGGAGATGATGGAAAGCTGGGCCAATTGTAGATTTTTCTTCACAAAATCTTTATTATCAAAAGAAAATCTCATTTCATAAAATTGCATTAAATATTTAATCACATCCCTTTCAATTTTGAGATAATATAATTGTAATTGAATACTTGTGTTTTTTTATGGCATCTTTTGTTTACTTCAGCCACTTGTCCACATATCTCTATGAGAACAAAATTTTCCTCAACATACTTGGGAAAATTTATATGGAGGACCATCAAAATTTCCTACTCTAATGTAGGATAATCTTTAGAACTAAATGAAGTGGTTTTCATATTGGTTTATCAATTGCATATCTTCAAAAGAAATCTACTAGCATACATCACCTTTGATTTCTCTTAACAATTTCATGGTGAATAAAACATTAATCCTTCTAAAATTCTTATAACTATTATCTAGCTACAACTAAGTATATTAATCACAAATTTGAATGTTATCATCATATAATTCTACAAGGTGAAGACCTAGCCATTGCATGGTGCAATTTAATGCATAAAACAAATATGATGATATATAGAAAAACCTATTCAATGGAAAGATGGATATCATCGAATATAAATGTTGTTGCAAGGTGTGTGCCCTTGGTCTCCTTGTGTCGTGCAACACAATGCTCAAGTTTGTGACATGGCTTAACCACCTCCTATGGATTCTATAAGTCTAGTGGATGTATCAGGCATTAACAGGTCGATCTTTTGGTGCAACGATAACCACACTTGTAACAAGTGGTATTGGATCTTGGTCACATGTTCAAACCCCTTGCTTATGCTGGGGGAGGATTGTTGCAAGGTATGCACCCTTGGTCTCCTTGTGTTGTGCATCGCAATGCTCAGGTTTGTGACATGGCTTAACCGCCTCATGTGGATTCTCTAAGTCTAGTGGTTGTATTGGGCATTAACAGGTAGATCTTTTGGTGGAATGACAACCACACTTGTAACAAATATTTATTGATAATTATTTCCCAATCTAAATATTGTTCTTCATTGATAATTATCTAGATGAAGAAATATGTCTAGTCCTCAAAATCATGGGTAGTTGCATTTCACTTCATCATATACAATAAAATAATCATATCATAAATTTCATCTGCAATGTGTGACATACAATGTTTTGGAAAGCTATCATTTTCATTTCTTTCGAGTATAAAATCCCTCTCTAGATATTACATTTATATATTTCCCCTTTTTTCTCCTTGAACCTTTGATGAGACAATGAAAAGTTTAAATATGTGTAGAGCTCCCTTTTAGGCAAGCAAAAACATCCACTAATAGTTTACTTATAGGCAGTGAGGAGTAAGTTATTATCATTAGTTCTAATCTCCCTCATTTTTGGATCATAGCTATTGGTATTTTGATAAGTGTTAATAGGTGTTGACATCAATGACAAAACCATATCAACATAACCAAAATACCAACAATCTCCCCCTTTGGCAATGATGGAAACATAAAAACCACCAAAGTGCCAAAACACCATCAAAGTGCCAAAACAAAAATGCCAAATACCAAAAACCAACAATCTCCCAAAAGAGATCATAACCAGAAATCAAAATTTAGATACAAAGAGTAATCAATCTCTACCAAAGTAGAAATCTCTCCCCTTGAGAGTAACATGTGTTTTCCTTGTGTTTTTCTATATCAATCTCTCCCCCTTTGACATCAAATGCCAAAGCCAATACAAAAGATAGGTTCAAATACAAAATACCAACCAATTCAGTATACCAACTACTCCCCCTGAGAAGTAGCTCTCATCATCAAAGCCGGAGTAAAAGATTTCTCTATTAATTCTGTCGATTGATGACAAACATCAACTGTATAAGTCTCTACCTATGGTGGTATGACCCCAAGCTGATCTCTGAGATATTCAAAAGTTTCCTTAGGAAAAGGCTTAGTGAAAATATCTACAATCTGCTCTTTAGTATTCACATAAACCAACTTTACTTCTTTTGCTTCAACATTCTCTTTCAGAAAATTCAGTTTGATAGAAACATGTTTAGTTTTAGAATGTAATACCGAATTCTTAGATATATCAATTGTTGCAGTGTTATCACAATAGATAGTCATAGGTTCCTTGCATTTTACCTTTATGTCCTTCAACATTTGCTTAAGCCATAATACATGTGTACAGTTAGTTGTTGTTGCAACATATTTTGATTTTGTTGTTGATAAAGATGTACAACTTTGTTTCTTACTCAACCAAGAAATTAATCTTCTTCCAAGAAAAATGCTTTGCCGGTGGTTCTTTTTCTGTCATCCACATCTCCTACCCAATTTGCATTTGTGTATGCACATAATTCAAAGTTTTCATCTCTAGGATACCATAAACCAAGATTTGTAGTGCCTTGTAAGTACTGAAAAATCCTTTTTACTGCTGATTCATGATTTTCTCTAAGATTACTCTAAAATATTGAAATAATACATACTGCATTCATAATATCAGGTCTTGTTTGTGTCAAATACAGTAGGCCTCCTATCATAGATTTGTACCTAGTCGGATTAACAGGTGTAGATTCATCCCTTAGTGATAATTTGTCATTTGTAGTCATAGGTGTGCTTACCAGTTTAGAGTTCTCCATCCCAAATTTATTTAGTAACTCCTTCAAGTACTTGGATTGACTCAAGAATATACCTTTATCAGTCTGTGAAATCTGCAATCCTAAAAAGAATTTTATCTCTCCAATCATAGACATTTCAAATTCTTACTGCATTTCAATAGAAAAGTCTTTGCGTAGTTCATCTTCTCCTCCAAAGATTATATCATCAACAAAAAATTCTATAACCAAGATGTCATCATTAGTCACTTTGTAGTATAAGTTGTTGTCAGCATTACCTCTAGAAAGTCCAATCTTCAAAAGATATTTATCCAATCTAGCATACCAAGCTCTTGGAGCTTGCTTCAACCCATACAAAGCTTTCCTTAACCTCCAAACCATATCTTTGTTATTTGTTCAAGAAAATCCATCAGGTTGCTCAATGTAATCTTCTTCTTCAAGATCTCCGAATGCACATTTAATATTTATTTGATATACTTTGTAGTTCTTGTGTGCTAAAAATGCCAAGAATAATCTAACTGCCTCAATTCTAGCTACCGGTGCAAAGGTTTCATTATAATCAATTCCTTCTTTCTGAGAATATCCCTTACACACTAGTCTTTCTTTATTTTTGATTACCTTACCATCTTCATTAAGTTTGTTTCTGAATACCCATTTTGTTCCAATCACATTTTTGTCTTTAGGCCGGGGAACTAATGTCCATGTGTTATTCTTCTCAATTTGTTCTAGTTCCTCTTCCATAGCTTTAATCTAGTGCTTATCTTCACATGCCTCATTAATTGATGATGGCAATTTGAGAAATAATACACACCTCTTCATTTATCAGTCTTCCTCTTGTCATAACTCCTTGATACTTGTTCCCAATTATTTGATTTTTTGAGTGGTTTAATCTTATATACTGGGGTTTCTTTGTTTGCTGTTGTTCCTCAGTTATAGTGGAATTTTCAGATGATACTGGGGTACCTAGATATTCATTCTGTACTAGTGGGTTCAATGTAGGTTCATTTGTTAATATCTTTGTTGCCAGTTCAGAGTCTATATACCTTGAAGTTCCTCTAAACTGTTCATCAATCTTCACATTTGTACTCTCAACAATTTTCTGCAATCTCTTGTTAAAATATTTATATGCTTTGCTCTTAGATGAATAACCAAGAAATATTCCTTCATAAATTCTAGGATCAAATTTGCCAATATACTCATCACTTTTAATATAGCATTTAATTCCAAATATTTTGAAATATTTAAGAGTAGGAGTAATACCAAACCATAGCTCATGAGGTGTCTTATCGGTTTCACCTTTGATGTGAACTTTGTTGAATGTATAGACCATTTTGCTTACTGCCTCTCTCCAATATACATGTGGTAGATTTGCTTCTGATAACATACTTCTAGCTGCATCCAAGATAGTTTTGTTTTTCCTTTCTACAACTCCATTCTGTTGTGGTGTCTAGGGTGCTGATAACTGTCTTCTGATTCCATTCACTACACATAATGTATTAAATTCCTTAGATGTAAATTCACCTCCTTGATATGATCTCAGACATTTGATTTTCTTACCAGTTTCATTTTCTACCATTGCCTTGAATAGTTTGAACTTCCCAAGTGCTTCTGATTTTTCTCTGAGAAAAGTAACCCAACACATTCTAGAATAGTCATCAATGATTAGCATGAAATATCTATCACCTTGTAAACTTTTAGTTCTAGTTGGACCACATAAATTAGTGTGAATTAAGTCAAGAGCATTATTGGACTATTCTGGAATACTTTTAAAAGATGCTCTAACTTGTTTTCCAAATTAACATTCCTTACATACCGGATTGTGAGGTTTAACAATCTTAGGTAAGTCTCTAACTACCTTAGTAGTACTGATTTTTACCATGCAATCAAAATTTACATGACAGAGTCTCTTATGCCATAGCCAACTTTCATCAATATGTGCAATCAAGCATGTCTTTTCATTGTTATTGAAATGAAATATGTTACCTCTAGTTTGATTACCGGTTGCAATTTCCAAACCAATTCTGTTCATAATTTTGCATTTTCCATTCTTGAATTGTAACTTAAATCCTTTTTCAACTAATTGACCAACACTCAAAAGATTATGCTTTAAACCTTCTACCTAATAAACATTGCTAGTATTATGCTTACCATCAAGAGATATAGTACCTTTTCCTTTGATCAAACAAGCTTTATCATCTCCAAATCTTACCAGACCTCTATTATACTCCTGAAAGTTCAAGAATTTACCTTTATCACCAGTCATATGATGTGAACATCCTAAATCAATGATCCATTCATCCTTAACTTCAACTTTAGCTGCCAGGGCCTACTCTACTGGTTGAACAGTAGGTGCCAGTTGATCTTCTTTTATAGCAACAAAAACCCATCCATTGTCTATTGGATCCTCATCAAACTCATCAATGACTCCTTCATTAGCAAAATAACAAGATTTATATTTATTCTTCTTAAATCTATATCTCTGATATTCAGGGTTAGGCTTGTATGTTCTTCTAGCTTCTTCTCTTAGTCTATCATGTCTATCAGGGCATCTTGAAGCCATATGACCAATCTTATTATAGTTAAAACATTTAAAGGGTGCTTTTGTTGGCATTATGTGAACCGGCATGAAGACATAATGATATTGTATGCTGTCATTGATGTCAATATGAGACATGGTGTGAACCGGCACATGTGATAGGTGAAAAGAGAGAGGAACCAACATATGTATGAACTAGTTTATATGCCAAAGTGAAGTGGCATATTTGTTCAAGATGAACCGGCATGCAATTACGGGAACCGGCACATGGAAGCATTGTGTTACTACCGGTTGGTAGGTAGGTTACACTTTAGGATTTCTGATTGGAGCACCTCAAGCTTGTGTGACTCAATCGGTGATCTTTGTGTGATGAGTTAGCAGTATAATGGAGAACAGATCATGTTGCCACGTAAGCTCTGTGCACGTGAAGGATCTAGCATGAAGAAGACTATTCTTATCTACCTTGGGAATGTGTGAAGTCTATCAAATGGTGATAATGTGTGATGGGTTATCAACTGCCATGAAATCGATGGAAAATGGATGATGGAGAATGTCTTGAGATCGATTCAAGATTGTTGCATTTAATGCAGTATGATTCAACGATCAGGATTGAACCGCTTGAATTGCTTAACCCAATAGATTTAGGGTTTAGGGTTTTTGCTATTGACCTGTCTATTTCCTATAAGGTTGATGTTGTGTTTCTTTCTAAGGTTGTTGGAAAAAGTTGTGAGTGTGTATCCAAGGGAAGAGATACATGATTCTTGCCAAACCAAAGGAGAAAAGAGATACCTACAAAGTAAATGTGCAGAAGGAGAAGAGGAGCCAAAATAGATTTGCATTAGCATTGACTGTTGTTATCATATCACTGTAATTCCTATTGATCTCTAACCACTTCAACAGTTGTGAAATCCCCTAACAGGGTAGCCTTAACTGGCTTGATGCAAAATCCCCTAATAGGGTGGTCTTAACAGGCTTGATTCAAATCCCTTAACTGGGTAACTCGAGGTTAATGAGTTCTGAGAAGCTATAGAGCTCAGGAGATCCTTTAGCTATTGAGTTCTAGAAATCCTCTAACAAGGTAACCCTAACCGGGTTTAACCCTTAACCGGGTGATCCCTAACAGGATCGGTTCCTAGCAGAACCTATTGTAATGTCTTTAACCGGACAAGGCTCCTAATAAAGCAGACTTCAAAAGAGTTCAAAAGCAGCTTGTGGGTATTCATCCCCACTGTGGTTTTTCCCAATTGGGTTTCCACATGAAAAAAATATGTGTGTCATGTGTGATGCTTTTATCTTGTGATGCTTTGTTATTACCTATTGAGCATATGATGGTTCTATGTTTTATGCCTGTCTATAAAGCATACTGAACTAACTATTGTGATGATCAGAGGATAGTTTACCTATTCATTCATGAGGGTGAAATGGTAGTTTTGTTTGGAGTAAATGAAAAGCTAAGTGTTCAACAGTCAATGCTTGTTTTAGACACTCTTGGCTTTACCGGTTGCAGTCTATGTTGAACAGGTATTCCTGTTTGCCAGTCGTTTGGAGTATTTGTTGTCAAACTAGTTTTGGACTATATTTGTGTTTGTACTGATTCACCCCCCCCCCTCTCAGTACCAATTTGGTACTAGTGGTTCATCATTGAGTTATCAATTGGTATCACAACACTCCAGGTCCTCTATGTTGTAAGCTTAACCGCTTGAGGAAAAGATCCTAGTCAAATGATGAAGAGGGAAGGTCCAAAGTTTAACAGGGAAAATTTCAGTATATGGAAAGACAGGATGAAGATATTCATCAAAAGCATGGGTGTTCAATGCTAGAGTTATGTTGAAAATGTATATGTTGTTCCTACCGGTACTCTCACCGATGACCAAAAGAGAGAGATACAAGAAAATGGGCAAGTCATGGAAGACCTCATCAGTAGTCCCTCTAACATTGAGTTTATTAATGTTTAGGACAAGGCAAATCCCAAAGAGGTATGGGATGCTCTTGAAAATATCTATGGTGGTGATGAGCATTTAAAATAGGCTAAGGAAGAAAGCCTGAGAGGGAAGTTTGAAGACATGCGTATGGTTGAAGGAGAGACCATTCAGTAGTATGGAATAAGAATCAAAATAGTTGTTGGAGAAATCAAGAGTGTAGGTGACAAAATAGAAGATTCCACTATGGTAAGTAAAGTCCTGAGATCCCTATTGCCAGTCTATGCAATAAGGGTCACTGCTATTCAGGAGCTGAGATCAATAGACAAGTCTAAGATGTCCTTGGACTCCATCATAGCCAAGTTGATAGCCTATGAGCTGAATAGTTTTGATGGCAGTGTTCAAAAGATAGAATCAACATTTAAAGCCTTTGCTATACCATCCAGAAAAGGAAAAGAGGCTAGCACTAGTGGGGAACCTAATCAGAGAAGAGAAATAAATGATGAAGAGTTTCTGATGGAATTTGAAGCTCTTCTTGCCAGGAAATTTTCAAAAGGAACTGGTAAATACAAAGGTAAGCTACCTTTGAAATGTTTTTCCTATAACCGGATAGGACATATTGCTATGAATTGTCCTAATAGCGACAACAAGGATAAACCGGAAAGATTCAAGAAATTCAAAGGAGGAAATTGAAGAAACTATTTTGTGGCAGTTGATGAAGGTGTCAGAGATGAGGAATCAGAAGATGAAGAGAATGAAGACATTATGTTTGTTGTTGTAAAGGAAGATGTGGTAGACAAGAAGGCTCTTGTCTCTCGGTTTGATAATTTAAATGAGTGGATCATTGATAGTGGCTATTCTCACCATATGACTGATGACTAAAGCAAGTTTCTATCCTTGGAGGAGTATGATGGTGGTGTGGTTTTCTTTGGAAATGATGCACCATGCATGGTCAAAGGTAGAGGGTCCATCTCTCTGAATGGAAAGAGCAGTGTTGACAATGTGTACTGGGTTGATGGTCTCAGACACAACCTTCTAAGTGTTGCCCAGCTAAATGACAGTGGCCTCACTCTGCAATTCAAGAATGGAGTTTGCAGAATCAAAGGAAAAGATGGTAAATTGGTGGCCACTGGAATGCAGACCAAAGGCAACCTATTTCAGTTGAATGCAAATATAAGTACCTGTCTTATGGCTAAGATTGATGATAGTTGGATATGGCATAGGAGACTCTGTCATGTAAACTTTGATAACATTGTAAAGGCTAGTAAGATCAAGGTAATTAGAGGGTTGTCGGTGCTAAATAAACTGGATAATACCTTGTGTAGAGAGTGTCAATTGGGGAAAATGTCTTCCTCAACTTTTAAAGGTAAATCTTTCACTGCTGACAACTTGCTTGATCATGTACATACTGATTTGTGTGGTCCTATGAAAACTAGGAGTGTGCAGGGTGATAGGTACTTCATGATCCTCACTGATGATTTATCAAAAATGATGTGGGTCACATTCTTGAAAGACAAGTCTGAAGCCTTTGGGAAATTCAAAGCTTTCAGAGCATTAGTGGAGAAGGAAAGCAGTAAAAGGATCAAGTGTCTCAAAACTGATCAAGGAGGGGAATTCACTTCCGGTGAATTCAACAAGTATTGTGAAGAATTTGGCATCAAGAGACAACTGTTTGCCCCCCAGACTCCATAGTAGAATGGCCTAGCAAAGAGGAATAACCAGACTATGGTTGAAGTAGCTAGAACCATGTTGATTCAAGGAAAGGTAGCTCACACCTTTTGGAGAGAAGCGGTGAGCACTACAGTCTACACTATGAACCAAGTACTCATCAAAAAAGCTAAGGACAAAACTCCTTATGAGTATTGGACCGGTAAGACACCTGTGGTTAGCTACTTTAAGGTATTTGGTAGCAAATATTACATCAAGAGGAGTGAACATCAGGGCAAATTTGAAGCTAAATGTGATGAGGGAATATTTCTAGGATATTCCACCAAGAGTAAAGATTTCAAGTGCTACAACAATAGGACTCGAAGAATTATGGAAAGTATCAATGTAAGAGTTGATGATTCCTCTGAGAAAACTAAGGAAACTAGTAGTGAGAAAGTTGTAAATGAACTGGTTGCAACCTTCTGGGAACCGGTTGTTAGCCAACCAAGTACCAGTAATAGTGTCCCTGAACAGGTGAATGCTAATACTGATGAAGATGAGGATGAAGAAGAAAAGTAAGAAGAACCAATTAAGACCATTCCTCGGTATGTCAAGTTGAATCATGATCCTAAGTAGATCATAGGTGATAAGGATGCAGGAATCCTTACAAGAAGAAAGATCAGTGAAAACTCATGTATGATCTCTGAATTTGAACCTAAATCATTCAAAGAGGCTCATAAAGATGAAGACTGGATCAAGGCAATGGAAGAAGAACTTGATCAGATAGAGAAAAATGGTACAGGGTCCTTGGTACCCAGACTTGAGCATAAAAATGTCATTGGCACCAAATGGGTGTTCAGAAACAAGTTGAATGAGGATGGCACAGTGATTAGGAATAAAGCCAGATTGGTATGCAAAGGATATGCTCAAGAAGAAGGAGAAGACTATGGAGAAACCTTTGCTCCTGTAGCCAGATTGGAAGGAGTTCGTATGCTTCTTGCATATGCAGCTTTTAAAAGGTTCAAAGTATATCAAATGGATGTAAAATCTGCATTCCTAAATGATGTACTTGAAGAGGAGGTATATATAGAGAAACCATATGGGTTTTCCCTATCTAAAGACAGTGATATGGTGTGCAGACTACATAAAGCATTATATGGTTGAAAGCAAGCACCTAGGGCATGGTATGAGTGCCTACATTCCCATCTTGTGAAGATTGGATTTGAGAGAACAAGTGAAGATAGCAATATCTACTTGAAGTCTGAAGGAGATCAGATCCTGATCTGTGAGGTTTTTGTTGATGACATTATCTTTGGAGGAGATGACAAGATGAGTCATGAGTTTGCTGATGAGATGAAGAAAGAGTTTGAGATGTCACTCATAGGGGAGATTAAGTTCTTCATTGGACTATAGATCCAGCAGATGGAAGATGGAATCTTTATCACTCAGTCCAAATATGTCAAAGAGGTACTGAAGACCTTTGGCATGGAGGATAGCAAACCGGTTCGTACACCGATGGTGACGAGTTGCAAATTGACAAAAGAGGATGATTTCGCACTAGTTGATGAGAAGGAATACTGATCAATGATTGGTAAGTTGCATTATGTAGTGCATAGCAGACTGGATATTGCACATGCAGTTGGCATTATTGCAAGGTTCCACAAGAGTCCAAGAGAATCCCACTTGATTGCAGTCAAGCGGATTCTTAGGTATTTGAAGGGAATAGTTGACTATGGATTGTGGTACTCATACAACAATGATTTCAATCTGAAAGTGTTCACAGATTTTGATTGGGTAGGTAATGTGGATGACTGAAAGAGCACAACTGGTGGTGCATTCTTTCTCGGTGGTAGACTAGTCTCATGGATGAGTAAAAAGCAGAGTTGTATCTCTCAGTCTACAGCGGAAGCAAAGTATGTTGTAGCTTTTATGAACCGCCCTCAAACAATTTGGATGAAGCATGTACTGGAAGGCTTCAAAATCCCTATATCTGAACTGGTAAGTATATTCTGTGATAACACAAGTGCTATCAATATATCTAAGAATCCATTTTTACATTCTAGAACCAAGCATTTTGAGCTTAAGTATCATTTCTTGAGGGAAAAGGTTTAGAATAAAGAGATTGCACTGGAGCATGTGTCCAGTAAGGAGCAGTTAGCAGACATATTCACCAAGCCTCTCCCAAAGACTACATTTGTGCATTTAAGAGGTGAATTGGGGGTACTGCCCCTTCAGGAGGTGAAGTAAAAGTAATTGTTCCACATCAGTCAGGTATTGCAAGGTCAAATTTTTTATGATTGATGTGTTGAAGGAAGCTACTCCTCAGGGGGAGCAACATGATGGAACAGAGATGCTTGTACCTCCACTTTGGCATTGTTGTCAAAGGGGGAGAAGGAGTGAAGTGAAAAGATATCTGTAACAAATGGGGAGAAGATGTGAAGCGGAGAAGATATCTTTGTATATTGCCATCAATGCCAAAGGGGGAGAATGTTGGCATTATGTGAACCGACATGAAGACATAATGATATTGTATGTTGTCATTGATGTCAATATGAGACATGGTGTGAACCGACACATGTGATAGGTGAAACCAGTTTATATGCCAAAGTGAAGTGGCATATTTGTTCAAGATGAACCGGCATGTAGTTATGGGAACCGACACATGGAAGCATTGTGTTACTACTGGTTGGTAGGTAGTTTACACTTCAGGATTTCCGGTTGGAGCACCTCAAGCCTGTGTGACTCAATCGGTGATCTTTGTGTGATGAGTTAGCAGTATAATGAAGAACAGATCATGTTGCCATATAAGCTCTGTGCATGTGAAGGATCTAGCATGAAGAAGACTATTCCTATCTACCTCGAGAATGTGCGAAGTCTGTCAAACGGTGATAACGTGTGATGGATTATTAGCTGCCATGAAATCGGTGGAAAATGGACGATGGAGAATGTCTTGAGATCGATTCAAGATTGTTGCATTTAATGCAGTATGATTCAACGGTCAGGATTGAACCGCTTGAATTGCTTAACCCAACAGATTTAGGGTTTAGGGTTTTTGCTATCGACCTATCTATTTCCTATAAGGTCGATGTTGTGTTTCTTTCTAAGGTTGTTGGAAAAAGTTGTGAGTGTGTATCCAAGGGAAGAGATACATGATTCTTGCCAGACCAAAGGAGAAAAGAGATACCTGCAAAGTAAATGTTCAGAAGGAGAAGAGGAGCCAAAACAGATCTGCATTAGCATTGAGTGTTGTTATCAGATCACTGTAATTCCTATTGATCTCTAACCACTTCAATAGTTGTGAAATCCCCTAACAGGGTAGCCTTAACTGGCTTGATGCAAAATCCCCTAACAGGGTGGTCTTAACAGGCTTGATTCAAATCCCTTAACTGGGTAACTCGAGGTTAATGAGTTCTGAGAAGCTATAGAGCTCCAGAGATCCTTTAGCTATTGAGTTCTAGAAATCCTCTAACAAGGTAACCCTAACCAGGTTTAACCCTTAACCAGGTATTACAGCCATCCCTTAACCAGGTGATCCCTAACAGGACCGGTTCCTAGTAGAACCTATTGTAATGTCTTTAACCGGACAAGGCTCCTAACAAAGCGGACTTCAAAAGAGTTCAAAAGAAGCTTGTGGGTATTCATCCCCATCGTGGTTTTTCCCAGTTTGGTTTCCATGTGAAAAAAATATGTGTGTCATGTGTGATGCTTTTATCTTGTGATGCTTTGTTATTACCTGTTGAGCATATGATGGTTCTGTGTTTTATGCCTGTCTATAAAGCATACTGAACTAACTATTGTGACGATCAGAGGATAGTTTACCTGTTCATGCATGAGGGTGAAATGGTAGTGTTGTTTTGAGTTAAATGAAAAGCTAAGTTTTCAACGGTCAATGCTTGTTTTAGACACTCTTGGCTTTACCGTTTGCAGTCTGTGTTGAACAGGTATTCCTGTTTGCCAGTCATTTGGAGTATTTTCTATCAAACTGGTTTTGGACTGTATTTGTGTTTGTACTGATTCACCCCCCCTCTCAGTACCAGTTTGGTACTAGTGGTTCATCATTAAGTTATTAGCTTTACCTTTATACTTACATCCAACTGGACCTTTAAGCATTTTCCTTGCAAATAGTGCTTCAAGTTCTTCAAGTTATTCAAGTTCTCTCCTGCTTTCCTCAAGTTCTCTTGCATAAAAGGATTTCCAATCAGACTTGTCAAATGATGGTGCAGATGATGTTGATGTCTTAAAAGCTAAATCTATCTTTATAGTAGTAATAGGACCAAATTCCTCAATTTCAAAAGCTGAAAGTTTTCCAATCAATGTATCCCTAGTTACTGATGTATTAGGTATTGTTCTCAACTCATTTATAGCAGTAACTTTCATTTTATATGCCAGTGGCAATCCTCTAAAAGTTTTCCAATTAATGTATCCCTAATTACTGATGTATTAGGCATTGTTCTCAACTCATTTATAGCGGTAACTTTCATTCTATAAATTCTACGAACAAATTAGTACACTGAACCACTATGGGAAAACTACGCGCCTATAAATGACCACTTTTATTATTCTTTGAATAATTGGAGGCCTATTATCTTAGTTAACCCTTTCCCAAAATTCATTTAGGTTTATGTGCCCTAGCCAAGAGTTCCCATTTTTTTCCATTATTCTTGATAGACTGGATACCTCTCATAGGCTAGGTACTTGCATTCAACAGTAGCCAATTTTGGCTAAAATAGAGGGTTTTAGATTCTAGGAAAATTTTGGTAAAATTCCACAAGAATGTGTGTTTTTTACCATGAGAATGACTCAAAACCATTTCTTAAATGTTATATGGTGGTGTAGTAGAATGAGAACGATAGATGCTTACTATTTTCAAGTTGGAATATGGTGCTTATACCTTGGATTTTGCAAAAACTTGTTAAAATGACTTATTTTGAGCTTATTTCATCTTTAATAATTCTACATTTAATGCCCTTAGATTTTTCCAGTTAGCATTAATGGTGATAGATAAATCTTGTACTTTTCACCACTTTTTGAAAAGTAATAGGATTTTTGATAGGTTTCAAAAACCTCATTGCATTTTGACAGGGTTTCAAAATCTCTTTTTCATTGTCACCTTTCTCTTTTAAAATTTTTTCTAACCATATTTGTGAAAAGAGAAGCCAAAAATATGAGTTTTAAATCAAGAACCAACAAGGTTGTGAGAACCTTGGGCTTTGAAAGAGGTTCCAAAATTCATAGTTTTCCTCAATGTCAAGTCTTCAAAAAATTCCATTTAGAAAAATTTGAGAGATTTTTTAAGTTGGGTGTTATAAGGTAGACCTCGACAAGGTTTTGAAAAACTTGTTTGGTCTTGATGTAGCTTCATGAACCTCCTTAAATATGGATGAAAAGGAAAGAGATAAAGAAATTTTTCTAGAGAAAGGATTTTGGGCGAGACTTAAGTAATTTTTGATAACCTCGTTAGGAACCAAAAGGGTTGGAAACCTTGTTAATGTAGAATCTTTTGTAGCGATCAAGCTTCTGCCCTTCCTTCTAAAGAAGGATCAAGCGAATTTACTTTCTTTGGGCATGGTGGACCCCATCAACATTTGGCAAGAAGTTGTGTCTCTTTCATAATTTGGACCCGGTCTAGCTAGAATTATGTCTACTCACAACATGTTGCATCTGTAGATAATTCAAACCATACTATGGAGCCGGTTTAAAGAAACCTCACTTACTCACCACTTGCCACATTCATACGAAGGTCCCACCAAAAAAACCGTAGAATTTATAAGAATCCCATGAACCCTCCATGCATGTCATCTGTATCCCCACCACAATGATTCCCGACTGTTAGGATTGTAGTGGTCTTGAAGAATGAATGATGGAAATAGCTTGAAAAGTTGTGCATGCATGATATGGAATATTTTCAGGGTGCTTTCAAATCAAGAAAAAACAAAAAAAAGAAGAAGGTAGTTATCTTTTCAAACATGATCAAAGTGTTGGAAATTGACACTCATACGGTAAGGGTTAATGTCTCTTAGGGTTGTCATTGATGGAAACTCTTCTCCAGGTGATTGGAGATTGTTTGGGTTATCCAACATTAACTGACATTCATTTCACTTTATTGGCATTCACTTTGCTTCAACCAGCTAAGTCCCGATCCCGGTAACTGATCTCGATAATGTGCATTTGGAACCCGATAATGGATAGGATCCGACTAGGAGATCTTAAGGCCCTGATCATTTATTTCATGGATTTAATGGTAACGTGTGAAGGCTGACATGATCATTAGGATTATGTTTGAGATTCATTATGTTTCAATAGCCAACAGGTTTATACTTTTCATTGAAGCCAACATGGTAGAAGATAGAAGGATATTTAAGGAGATCCTTTTAGTGATAGATCAAAGAAGTTGTGGAATGCAAATTTTTGGTTGTGAATTATGCATTTTGGTCAGTGATTAGAAGCATCTATGTGCAGTTTCATGTGCACAACATAACCAGTAGTAGAACAGGCCATAACAGAGCATCAACAAACTAGTACACATTGAAGATTATCAAAGTATGAACCTGAACTTATCCAGTATGGTTAGATGCATCTTACAAGTTCATTCTACCTTGTGATTACTTTGTAATGTTTTGTAAGTCAATGAGACTTCCCATTCTATGTTTGAGTAGTGAGTTCTAGGCAGTTGGCCTAATTGCATGTGCAATCCCCAATGTGTAATATTTGTATACCTTGATCAAGTATATAGATATTGTGGGTATCAACCCCATCATTGGTTTTCCATTTGTAGGGTTTCCCACATTTAAATATTGGTGTTATGGTGTTGCCTCTTTATGTGTTATTTGGTGTATGCACTTTAATTTTATTTACTATTAACCGGTTAAAAATCAATAAGTTCAAAAATGTCATTACCGGTAGAACATTGATTCAACCCCCCCTCTCAGTGTTCTTGGATTACAACAAATGGTATCACAGCTTGGTTCCTTGGAAGAATTTTAACCACTTGAGGAAGATCCAAAATTTGAAATCAATGGAAACCGGTCGACAACAACAACTTTGACTTTCTCTTGAGTATCTTGATAATGAGAAAATGGACAATAATAAAATAAAAAATAAACTAAAGCAAGCTAGAGAACACATCACTTCATTGCAAGGAAAGCTTTCAGTTGTTAAGGCTAAGAGAAGGGAACTCTGTGATCAATTGTAAAATTAGAACAATGATGAGGAAGATGCTATGAAGAATCAATGTCAAAAACTCACTCAGGATAACACTATCTTAAAGAATGATATGAAAGCCCTAACAATGAGAATGTGCAATGAGATTGAGGACATAAAGAAAAATGAAGAAAACCTAGCTCAAACATTGAAGGATAGATCTAGTGAATGCAACAGATAGACACATGAGAATGATATGTTAAAAACTTGAGTTGACCTAGCCCCAGAACAATGAACAAGAACTTGAGAGATAGATTATAATCATGAGAGATGACCTACTTATTGAAAACAAGTACAAGGACAAGTTCAAGGATAACTACATTAAATTTGATGAACTGCTCAAGAATCAGAGAGATGTCAATGATAGGAGAGGTCTTGGTTATGAAGAAGGAGAAAGCTTTGACACTGCACAACAAAAGTAGAATCATACCAACAACTGGAACCATAAATAACTGGTAAGATAACCTAATGCTCACAAATTCAATGGTACATGCTTTGTTTGCAATAAATATGGTCATATGGCTAGTCAGTGCAGAAATAGGAATAAGCAAAACAATACATCATTCACCGATCTTGGAAATGTAAGATGTCATGCATGTAGAAAATTTGGATGCATGGCTAACCAATGCAGATCAAATGGAAATCAAGGAAATCCAGGGTTTAACAAAGCAATTCAAAAGAACAGTATTGTCTGTTATGCATGCAACAAGGTTGGACATACTGCTAAATATTGCAGAAGTAAGAACCCACTGACAACTGATGCAAATGAAGATGAGAAGGGAAAGGCAAAAGTGGAAGACATAAGACAACAACATGAGAAAAGATGGGTAAGAAGATTAGATAAATAACTAACAGATCACTCGGTAGATTCATCGAGTCCTACACCAATAGCAAATACAACCGGTAACTAAGGCACTCATTGAAGATCATGCGAATACCCCGGATTGGATCTATAGTCAGAGAATTCTTATTGCAAATAGGTACTCAAGAAATTTTAGGAATTTACCAGAACCTACTTGCAGACTATGTGAACTGGTAATGCTTCCCAATAACATTTATGACAATGAAAATTAGGGTTAACATTGATAAAAGGGAAAAGTAAAGTTATTTTCATCACACAACGATCTAGAATTCAGACGAGCGATTTCCAGAGTGATTTAGAGTTCAAGGCAATTTGTCTAAGCACTTTATTTTCAAAAGCAATTTCATCTCCCGACAGTGTCTTGAGGTATTTTTCATTTGTGGAAACCCTAATCTTTGTATTTGGTTATTATGGCTTCTTCATCATCTAGCATCGACACTCCTTTGGTGGTGGAAATCAAGAACCACCCCCATCCATTTTTCAAGAAACATCCTTTCAAGTCTCTTTTGGATGAACCATTGGGTGCATTTTTTGAGAGTTTTTCATGGTACTCTTCACACTAAGGATATTAGGGCATACATACATTGCTATATTGAGGAGCTTGGAGGATATGAGTTGTCTTGTGTTTTCATAAAAAAACTAATCACTGACAACCAGTTGAAACCAGAATTTGCACACTTGCAGAGGAAGGGTTTCACTCAGTTCATGGATTTTCCTACTTTTGATGAGGCGAAATGGGTGCGATATGTTTTGAGCCACATTCATAGAGAGTTTATCTAGTTGGACCAATCATACAAGATTATAGAGGAAGTGATCAAGAATGTCACCTGTTTACAAAAATTAGGAGGTGTACCCGGCCCTAGGTGCAAGCTTTCTAACTCTGAACTCAACAAACTCACCAGCACTAATTTTGATGGACGATCTATGAGAGTTGATGATGTAAAGGATATTGATGTGAAATTTTTTGTGATGATTATAGGTTAGTCTAACCGATTGAACTTTGTCTCTGGAAACAACATTTTGGTTTCTCATTAAATGGTTAAGGAGGATGCACGCTATGATCTTTGCAGCATAATGTTGAAAGAACTCATGACAAACCTCTATAAAATCAAGCAAGACAAAAAGAACACTTTCTACCAAGAATAATTTGGATCATGCCAATGGAATATGAGGTGGATGAGGCCACACTGGATGCCTATGCACGACACCTATTGTAGGCATCGGTAGATGAAAAACAAGAAAATTTTGGCACAACCAAAGAAAAATGACTTAAGGTTCACCAAGAATAGGTTGCACCAGCAATAAGAAAGAAAATGCATAAGGTTGCAATGGAATCTCTTATTGGTGAAGGTCATGACAGGGCAGAAGTTGAACAAAAAGTTAAAACTCTTGAATCCCGTAGGAAAGAAGAGATGAAGCAGAAGAGGAAAGAGGAAAGGGAAGCCCAGAAAGTAACTCATGCCACTCCCAATGTGGTTCCAGTACAAACAGAGACTTCCAAGAAATCAAAAGCATCATCCACATAGCCTACTACTTCTAAACCGGCTAAGAAGAAGGCCACCCATCAATACATGACTCTTTCTTCTAAGGAAACAGAAGCAGATGAGGGTGTAAAGGAAATTCCAAAGAAGAAAGGTGTAGAGAGGGAGAAGAAGGAGGAGCACAAGAAAGAACCTATCAAGGAGACTCCCTAAAAGCCCAAGATAAAAATTGTACATAAAAGAAAACCCAAGTCAAATGAGAAGTCCCAATTGGAAGAAAAGAGGAGAACTGATAAGAAGAAGTTGGAAGCTGATGGGATGGTGCTTGGGATAGACTAGCCTAGTCTATGCTCTTGGATCCTTTCCTTGGATCACCTAGTGTTCTCTACACACCCTAGGGTCTCTAGGACTTCCTTGCTTAAGGAATCTCCTGACCTTGCCCAATCTACCCACCAATGAGTTGCAATGCTGCTCCTAAGGTCTCACCTACTCATGAGACTCAAAAAGCCCTTACTATGGCTAATAAGGGCTAGGCTTGTTCTACACCTTCCAAGGTCTTAGCAAGGTTAGGATAGGTCATAAACCATGTTCTACATCCAACCATGTGCCCCCAAAAACTTACAACCTTTATCCCTCCTACCGATTTCACTATTTTGTGTTTTGCTTACAAAATAGGGCTACAAGGATTAGGACCAATTGGGCCTCCTACCCAAACTTTTAGGGCTCCCTCTCACAATCGATGCACAAACTACCCAAACTCCCAAAATGGACTACCATTCATTTGGAAAGGGCTCAAGGATTTCTCTAGTTTTGGGCCTCCAAGTGGTCGTATAGTGCCTAGGGTGAATTTTGGGGTTTTTTAAGGGTTTTATGAGGGTTTTTATGGTCTACCTGGGTCACAGTGAATGTTTTGTGTTTTAGCATCCTTGTCTAGATTGGTAGAGGCTCCTCTTTCACACCAGTGGTGCTTCACACACTCCTCTACACCTCCTCCAAAGGGTGCACTCTCCTCTTACCAACCTTGTTCTCCAAGACCTCTGCACCAACAACCATTCCTAACCAGGCACTGTCCAGTCTCGCCTAGGAATGGGTCTTCAAATGGCTTCCTTGCATTTTCAAGGGCCTTGCTTGCATGGAACTATGGTACAACATTTTCACTCCCATTACCCATGGTTTCATGGTGATTCCACAATGGGGAATGGAGTTATGATTCCATTTCCACAAACCAATCCAAAACTGGACAGTGAGAAGGCAATTTACAAACTATTTACAAACACACAACCTACAAATAAAAACCTAATCTAATTGCTCACAATGAAATTATTTACACCATAGAAGAAACTCCACATATTTTTACACACAAATCAATCCATTAAGTTGCTCGGTAGATTCATTCAAATTGACTAGTAACCAACAAACAGTCACAGTCAGGCTTTTCTCACTTGGGTCATAGAATGTCTGACATCCAAATCATTCACTTAGGGATTGGAAATACTTATACTATCCAGACCTTGATTAGTGTGCCAAAATTAGGGCTCTCCATGCTCAATAAGTGTCTTTGACCTTTTGGATGGAAAAGTTGCTTGACAACTTTTAAAAGTTGTCATGCAACTTTTGCATCTTTTGAGCAACTTTGCCATTGTTGCTTTTCATGACTCCTAGGCCCATTTTGGGATATCCTAAGGACATCCACATACCATTAAGGCCTAACACACATCCAAGTCATAGTCAACCTCTCCTGCACAAGAAATCACAACAAAAATACTAAGGACCTAAAACTAGGACCTAGTCAAAAACAAATGAGCTCATGGATCTTATTACATATACAATGGCTTCAAAAGAAGCATAACCCCAACAAAAAAAAGAAGGAGGAAGAGATTGGAAGGGTGCTCCTACACCATACTCCCTCTCTACACATAACTAAGAAATAGAAGAAGAGATGAGAGTTGGGTCTATGCCAAGTGTCTTGAACTTGCTCTCTTCAACCCAGGTAGCTTCAGACTCAGGCTGATCTGCCCACTTCACCAAGTGTTCCATGTAGACCTAGTGTCTGGTGGACTTCTTTACTCTGGATTCCAAGATCTCCTCTACTATTGGCTTCTTCACCTGTGGTAAGACATTAGCATCTAGGTCCTACAACACCTTGGCTTGGTTCTCCTTTTTCCCTACTATTTCACCCTTGTACATGATCAGGTCAGCTACATTAAAGACTGGTGATATGGCCAAATCTTAAGGCAGGTCAACCTTGTAAGCATTCTCCCCATACTTTGACAGAATTATACAAGGTCCTATACTCTTCATTTGTAGTTTGGTAGGCTTACCACTTTGCATCCTAGCTTTGCTCAAATGGACCATCACAAAGTCACCCACCTTGAACTGAACCTCTCTGCTTTTCTCATTGATTAAGGCCTTCATTTTTTGAGTGGATTCAAGGATGGCTTTCTTGACTTGCTCTTGGACTTCCTTGATGGTTTGAGTCAAGTCATCTACTTGCCCACTCTTCATTTCCAAGGTACCAAGGTCTCTCAACTCACATACTCCTCTTAGATGTCTACCATAGACAACCTCAAAAGGACTTCATCCAGTGGTCCTATTCACATTGTCATTATATGCATACTCTGCTTGTGGAATGACTAGATCCCATGTCTGCCCATACTCCTTAGTTAAGCACCTCAACAAGTTGCCTAACACCCTATTGATGACTTCAGTCTGACCATCTATTTGTGGATGGTAAGCTAAGCTAAATGAGAGATTAGTTCCAAGTCTCCTCCATAATGTCGACCAAAAATGACCCATGAACTTGTTGTCCCTATTTGAAACAATTCTTAAAGGGAGTCCATGAATCCTAACAATCTCCTTAAAGAAGAGATGTGCAACATAGCTAGCATCATGTGTAGTTTTACATGGAATGAAATGGCTCATCTTGGAAAATCTATCTACTACCACATAGATGCTGTCCATACCTGTCTTTGTCTTGGGAAGTCCTACTACAAAGTCCATGCTTATACATTCCCAAGGCCTATTTGGGACCAAAAATGGTTGATAGAGACCAGCATTGCTTGATCCTCCTTTTTTCTCTTTGGCATACACCACATTGTTCTACATATCTTTTCACATCCCTTGGCAACTTTGGCCAATAGTAGTACCTCTGTACTAAATCCAAGGTTTTGTTGACTCCAAAGTGTCCACTTAAACTACCATTGTGTTTCTCTTAGATGAGGTTTTCCCTCATGGATCCTCTTGGTACACACAACTGATTACCCTTGAACAAGAGACCATTTTGGAGAGTGTAATCCGCATACTCACCATGGAAATGGTTCTCAAACTCCTTGCAAACCTTGTAAGTTGATGAGAAGTCTTCATCTCCTTCATAGAGGTCCTTGAAACCTTCTATTCCTATGCTCTGCAACTGTAGTTCTTGAACTGTCAACAACTTCCTGCTCAATGCATCTACCACCTTGTTAAGTTGCCCCTTCTTATGCTTGATGGTGAAGGTGAACGATTGGAGGTATTCCATCCATTTCAAATGCCTATTGCTAAGCTTCTCTTAAGTGTTAATGTAACTCAATGCCTGGTTGTCTGTGAACACCACAAATTCCTTTGGAAGTAGGTAATGGCTCCATTTATTTAGAGACTACACTAATGCATACAACTCTAGGTCATAGGCTGAGTACCTCTTCTTTTCTTCATTAATCTTCTCACTGAAAAATGCCACAAGTCTTCCCTCTTGACTCAATACACCACCTACTGCAATTCCACTTGCATCACACTCCAATGTGAATAGCTTATCAAAGGTAGGTAGGAGAAGGATAGGTTTTGTGGCTACTTCTTGCTTCAACAATTGAAATGCTTTGTCAACCTGCTCAGTCTATTCAAACTTAGTTTTAAGGCCTCCTTTAATGGTGTCAAGGACTGGTGCACATATGCCATTAAAGTTCCTCACAAACTTCCTATAGAATTGAGCTAATCCATGGAAACTCCTAACTTCAGTCCCTGTTCTAGGTGCAGGCCAATTCAAGATTGCCTCCACTTTGCTTGGATCCATCTTCAAGGTTCCTTTAGACACCACAAATCCTAAGTAGACCAGCTCTTGCTTCAATAAGTCACACTTCTCTAGGTTGATGGATAACTTCTCCTCATGCAATCTCTCTAGGACTAACCTCAAATGCTCAAGGTGCTCCTCTTTGGTTTTTCTATAGATAAGAATGTCATCTAGGTACACCACCACAAACCTGCCTGTGAAATCTTTTAACACCTCATTCATCAACCTCATGAAGGTGCTTGGGGCATTGGTGAGTCCAACTGACATCACAAGCCATTCATACAATCCTTCTACGGTCTTGAAAGCAGTCTTCCAATCATCACCCTCCTTGATTCTAATATGGTGATAACCACTTTTAAGGTCCAATTTGGTGAAATACATAGAACCTCCTAGACAGTCCATCAAATCCTCTATTCTAGGAATAGGAAACCTATACCTTATGGTGATCCTATTTATTGCCCTTGAGTTAGTGCATAGTCTCCACTTACCTCCCTTCTTTGATGCTAGCACTACCAGGACTACACATGGGCTGATACTCTTCTTAATCAGTCCTTGTTCTAATAACTCCTGTACTTGCCTTGCTACCTCCTTGTTTTGATCAGGTGTAAGCTTGTATGAAGCTTTTTTAGGTAGGGATGCTCTGGGTACAAAGTCTATTTGATGGCTTATAGACCTTCTAGGTGGGAGTGTTGCAGGTGCTCCATCACTCACTATGTCTTTATACTCTTGTAGCATTTGCTTCACCTCCTTGGGTACTTCTGCCTGCAACTTGTCTTCTTCCTCCTTTGGTTTCACAAAGATGGCACACTTCACTATCTCCTCCTCATGTAGCAAGCTTAAGAACTCTTTACTAGTAGCCAATAAGACACTAGGTGTTCTTGAAGTTCCCTCTTCATCCTCTGTCAAGGACTAAATCTTGAAGGTCTTGCTATCCTTCTTGAATGATATGGAGTTCTCCTCTCCATCATAGATCACCTTCCTATCAAATTGATAGGGTCTTCCTAGCAGCAGATGACAAGCATCCATAAGCAACACATCACAAAGGATATTATCCTTATATCCTCATATAGAAAACTCTACGCAAGTCTATTCATTGACTAGCACACTATGTCCTTTGTTCAACCAAGTCACCTTGTAAGGGATAGTGTGGGGTATTCTTGTGAGTTTCAACTTCCTAACTACCTCTTTAGATATGATGTTGTCAGTTGAGCCTGAATCAACTATCACCTTGCACACTTTACCAAGAGCTTTGCATCTCACCCTAAACAGTGCTCTCCTATGCTTGGGTTCCTCCTTAACTGGCTGTCTGATCAAAATCCTATTGAACATCAGATTTTCACCAATTTATGATTCAATTTAGTCCACATCCAGTGTCTTTCTGCTTGAAGAGTCTTCATGTACATAAGCAACCCTCTTTCCATTGTTTGATGAGGTAGGCTTGTCAGAGCATCTATATGTCGGGTGTCCCAATTGTCCATAATTGTGACACTTCATAGTTGCAAAGTAGGAGTTACCTCTGCTGGTACCTCTACCCCTACTTGGACCACCTTGTGCACCTCTTCCTCTAGAATGGCCCCCTCTAAGATTGGTTTCACTACCATGTTAAGTCAACTTGGCTTCTCCTTGGTTCCTCTGCTCATTTGACTCGCTTTGGTAACCACCTCGGTTGTTCATTTGGTCTCTACCTTTGCCTTTACCCCTGTTATTGGAGTCTCCTTTCCTTTTGTTCCTCTCTTCCACCTTGACAACAAGCTGATGACAATTTTGAATAGTAGTAGGAGTCCATAGGCTTATCTCCTCTTGAATGATCCACTTTAGGCCGCTTAGATACCTAGCCACCTTAATAGATTCATCTTCTTGGACTTTGGATCTAAGACAAAGTTTTTGAAATTCTTCAGTGTAGGAGGTCACATCAAGGTCTTTTTGCTTCAACCCCTATCTCTTCTTATGAAGTTGGACTTCATAATCCTCTGGTAAGTAGTTCTCTTTGATCTTTCTCACCATGGCCTTCCAATTGGCAATAGGTAGCTTCCCCATGCTAACTCTCTCTTCTTGCAGGTACTTCCACCATGTTAAAGCTGCTCCCCTTAATCTTGATTTGGCAACCTTAACCTTTTGAGCCTCTATCACTCCCTCACACTCAAAGTGGTTTTCCATGCCCTTAATCCATTCCATGATAGTGTCAATGTCCATCCTTCCACTGAAATGTGGCAATCCTTCAAAAGCTTTGGTGTTCAAAGCCTTGATAGCCTTCACAAATGGTTCTTCATTAAACAAGGGATCTGGTTCAGGTATAATGTCATCTATGTCAATGGTTTTCTTGCCTTTATCCTTGGTGTCTTCACCCCAAGGTCCTTGTGTCCTCTGATCCACCACTTCTTGTAGTTTATCCCTTATCTCACTCATAGCTTCTTCAAGGAGTCTATTCTTCTCCTTCTGCTCTTCTACCTCCCTAGCTAGCTCTACATTAGTGACCATTTTGCTCTCCCCTACTGATTCACCAGTATATAAACACATACACAGTCCAACAAATCTTTGACTTGCTCTGATACCAATCTGATGGGATGGTGCTTGGGATAGACTAGCCTAGTCTATGCTCTTGGATCCTTTCCTTGGATCACCTGGTGTTCTCTACACACCCTAGGGTCTCTAGGACTTCCTTGCTTAAGGAATCCCCTGACCTTGCCTAATCCACCCACCAATGAGTTGCAATTCTGCTCCTAAGGTCTCACCTACTCATGAGACTCAAAAAGCCCTTACTATGGCTAATAAGGGCTAGGCTTGTTCTACACCTTCCAAGGTCTTAGCAAGGTTAGGATAGGTCATAAACCATGTTCTACATCCAACCATGTGCCCCCAAGAAGTTACAACCTTCATCCCTCCTACCGATTTCACTATTTTGTGTTGTGCTCACAAAATAGGGCTACAAGGATTAGGACCAATTAGGCCTCCTAAGTGGACTTTTAGGGATCCGTCTCACAATCGATGCATAGACTACCCAAAATCCCAAAATGGACTACCATTCATTTGGTAAGGGCTCAAGGATTTCTCTGGTTTTGGGCCTCCAAGTGGCCGTACAATGCCTAGGGCAAATTTTGGGGTTTTTTAAGGGTTTTGTGAGGGTTTTTACGGTCTGCCTGGGTCACAGTGAATGTTTTGTGTTTTATCCTCCTTGTCTAGATTGGTAGAGGCTCCTCCTTCACACTAGTGGTTCTTCACACACTCCTCTACACTTCCTCCAAAGGGTGCACTCTCCTCTACACCAACAACCATTCCTAACCGGGCACTGTCCAGTCTCGCCTAGGAATGGGTCTTCAAATGGCTTCCTTGCATTTTCAAGGGCCCTTCTTGCATGGAACTATGGTACAAGTTTTTCACTCCCATTCCCAATGGTTTCATGGTGATTCCACAATGGGGAATGGAGTTATGATTCCATTTGCACAAACCAATCCAAAACTGGACAGTGAGAAGGCAATTTACAAACTATTTACAAACACACAACCTACAAATAAAAACCTAATCTAATTGCTCACAATGAAATTATTTACACCATATAAGACACTCCACATAGTTCTACATGCAAATCAATCCATTAACTTGCTCGGTAGCTTCATTCAAACTGACTGGTAACCAACAAACAGTCACAATCAAGCTTTTCTCACTTGGGCCATAGAATGTCTGACATCCAACCCTTTCACTTAGGGTTTGTAAATACTTATACTACCCAGACCTCAGTCAATGTGCCAAAATTAGGGCTCTCCATGCTCAATAAGAGTCTTTGACCTTTTGGGTGGAAAAGTTGCTTGACAACTTTTAAAAGTTGTCATGCAACTTTTGCATATTTTGAGCAACTTTTCCATTGTTGCTTTTCATGACTCCTAGGCCCATTTTGGGCTATCCTAAGGACATCCACATACCATTAAGGCCTAACAAAAATCCAAGGCACACTCAACCTCTCCTGCACAAGAAACCAGAACAAAAACACTAAGGACCTAAAACTAGGACCTAGTCAAAAACAAATGAGCTCATGGCTCTTATTACATATACAATGGCTCCAAAAAAAGCATAACCCCAACAAAAAAAAGGAGGAAGAGCTTGGAAGGGTTCTCCTACACTAGAAGCTCAAGATTCAATTGATCAAGTTATTAACGATGGGAATCTAGATAATATTTCTTTATTCTTTCATGGATTTGAGGAGAAGGATAAGAAGCAAATTTAGGAAGATATTCTTTTATATCTTGATTCTTTTAGTAGGGAATTGATTGAACTTGAGAAACTTTTGCCTAAAGAATTGTATGATAAGTTTATTGGCCCAAAAATTACATGCTCGAACTCTAGACCGACAGATAAAAGAGACATAACTAGTCAATCTCTATCCCACAATAACCCCTCCAGAGATGGCAGATTTAATTAATAAATCATCTCATCCAAATTTAATCCCAAGCACAAAATAAATAGCCTAATGTTGGAAAGATTTGAGGAGATTCGGAAGGAATTGTAGATATTTGGGTGAGAATTCTTTTGAGTTTGGGTTATGAGCTTGTTGGCAAATGCACACTCCAATGAGAAATTGTAGGTGATTGAAGGTATTGTCATTGATGGCAACCTTACAATCATATGATACCGGTAGGCACCGGCACCAACAGACTCTACACTGGCATACAGTTCACCGGCACCGAAAAGAAAGATTACCAGCACCATGGCCGACAAGAATTTTGATTAATTGTATTTTGTATTTAATTATAAAATCCTTTTGTAAGCCGACATGGAGGATTGTAATAAGACTCATATAAGTATGAGATCTTGTAGATCATTTAGGAGACATATAGATGCAAGGATTATTGTAGACCTAATATGTGAATTGTAAGGTAGATTTTGGAAAAGGGTTTATGATTATTATAGAGCTTAAACTGGTACTGAATCTGGCATGGTAGATGCTGATGTGAAGCAGTATATGACATTGGATTTGTGTAATCCATTTTTCTAATTCAGTGAGACTTCTTTTGTAACTGAGCAGTGAGCTCTAGGCACTTGGGCTTCCTGCATGTGCAGGCCTCTATTGTAACAGTAATATTCTCTTATTGGCCAGTAAGTGAATATTATGGGTCACAAATCCCACCGTAGTTTTTCCCATACCAGGTTTCCTTGTTAAAATATTGTGTTATGGTGCATCTTTCATGTTGTGTTTATCATTCTTATTTACTACATTAATTCTGGTTTACCAGTACACAGTTTTAATTGCTTTTCATATTATAAGTTAAGAAAATTCATTCACTAGATAGATACTTATTCACCCCCCCTCTCAGTATCTTTGGGAATCCTAACAATTGGTATTAGAGCTTGGTCCTCTATTTTCAAAAGCCTAATAGCTTGAGGAGGATCCTGACACCGGTAGACATGGAAAACTTGAGAAAGAAATTGGAAACAACTCTTTCAGACTATGATGCAAAAAAAGTGAAGAATATCAAACTTGAAGATAATCTGAATGCTGCACAGGATATCATTCAAGGACTTCAAGAAAATCTCACTATTGCAAGGAATAAGAGAAGAGAACTTTGTGAAAAGATACAAAATGATGATGATGAAAAGGAAACTCTTAATGATCTGGTAAACAAGCTGAGACAAGAAAACAATACAATGAAGAATGAGATGCAAGATATAACTATGAGATTTTGCAAAGAAACTGAAAATCGGAAGAAGAATAAAGAAGACTTAGTTAGAAGACTCAATGATGCTACAAATGAAAATCTAAGACTCAGTCATGAGAATGATATGCTAAAGACAGATCTAATTCACTTAGAGCATGACAAAACTGAATTCATGAGACAGAAATATTTCTTGGAAAATGAGTTGGCTATTGCAAATCAACACAAGGAGAAATTCAAGAAAAGTTCAGAGGAACTTGATGACATGCTGAAGAATCAAAAACCTAATGGTGATACAAATGGCCTTGGCTTTGAAGTTGGTGAAAGCTCTGGTACTGTAAACAATCATGATCACAACAAACCGGTAAGACAACCTAATGCTTACAAATTTAATGGGAAATGCTTTAACTGTAACAAGTATGGTCATAGAGAAAATCACTATAGATCTAGAAATTATAAAAACACTAATATACCCACTGGTCAATGTTCTAAATGTAACAAAGTTGGTCATAATTTAGAAAATTGTAGAATGAATGTAAGATGTTATGTTTGTGGAAGATTTGGACACTTATCTAATCAATGCAGAACACATACCGGCATAGGATATGGAAAAGCTATTCAGAAAAAAATGTGACTTGTTATGCTTGCAACAAGATTGGACATATTGCAAAATTTTGTAGAAGGAATCACCGACAAACAACAAAGGACCCAGCCTGAAAGGCAAAGAAAAAGTTGAAGAGGTAAAGCAAGAATTCTCAAAACAATGGATTAGAAAGTCAGATCAGAATGTTGATGGGAATACTCCTCCACCGACAGGAGACTCTTCATCTAACTAAAGAAAAATCCTTTGGGGGTTTGGCAACAAATTGAAAAACATGCTAATATACCCTCGGTTGATGGTGAGAAGTTGAATTACTTCTTTACCGGCAGATGAGTTAAGTTTTGACTTAATTGACAAACATTAAATGTGGTAGTTGGAGAAAATAACATTATAAAGCAAGTGTGTTGGCTCTTTTTTCATTCACTGAGCATTCAAATCTCCAAGAGCGCAAAAATCTCGAGCAAAGGCATCCTTAGTGAAAAAGTGAAGCAATTCATTCAAGCACTCATCCTAAAGGTAGATTGAGATATTTATAACTATGGCTTCTTCATTTGCACCTGAATTTATTGCTAACCCTACTATGATTAAGGTTATCAAGCACCCCAGACCCATATTCAAACTGATTCCCAAATTGCAAAGAAAGATGATACCTTAGGAGCATTCTCAAAAATACCTAAGGGAGTAGTTCATGCAGAAGATCCTAGAATGTATATACATTGTCATATTGAGGAACTAGGAGATGATGAAATCAAGAATATGTATAGGACTATAATCTGTGATGCAAATGGTAACATCAAACTGGAACACAAGATAGTGGAAACCCTAGGTTTTGTGGATATTCTTAACATCCCTAAATTTATGGAAGATGTGATAAGAATAGTCCTAAGCAGAGTCCATGGTGAATTCTTTTGGTTGGATTCCATCCATAAGATCACTAAAGAAGCAGTTAGGGCAGTAAAAGGCTTACCTTCCACCAGTAGTAGGCCTGACAGAACTAAGAAAGTTTCTAATGACACTATGACAAAATTAACTGACGCAACATTTGACAAAAGATCCCTAAGAGTCAATGATGTGAAGGACATAAATGTTAGATTTGTCAGTATGATTCTTGGCTATAAGGCCACACATGCAAATAGGTTAAACTTAGTATCCAGCCTATGTATTAAAAGTGCATATGACATGGTAAATGATGATGCAAGAATTGATGTGTGTGAATAGCTTAAAGATGAATTGATAGACAACCTGAAGAAAATCAAAGGTGATAAAAAGGGAACTTTCAGATTTGGAAATCTGCTTGTATGTTTAATGCTATACATTACCAAGGAAGTACCCGGTATTGGTAGGAAAGACTTTGGCTTTGATATACCGGTAGGAAAGTAACTATTGGATATATTAAACAACATGGGAGATGACAAAGAGAAACATATAAATGAACATTTTCAAGCACTGAAGGCTAGAATGAAGAAAAGAGTAAGGCTATCCCAAGCAACCGTTGATAAATATCAAAAAGTGATATTCTTTGTAATTAAGAAAGATGAAATTTGGATGGAGGCAGTTGTCCCTAGAACAATTTGGGTAATTGAGATGGGATATGAGATAGATGATAACATAATTGAGACTTATGCAAAAGCCCTCCTTGAAGCACCAAAGGAACCATCTGAGAAAGTGTTTGGAAATGCTGAAACAATTGAGAGTAGTATCCAATCTCAGAAAAGAGTCAAGAAAACTGAACAGATAGTGAGGAAGGGAATAATACATGCTAAAGCAATAAAAGAAGATGTATTGAAGAAAATTGGTATCAAGGAAAGTGAGTTGGAAGGAATTCAACTGGAAGCTCATCTTTCATTGGTTGCAACTTCTTCTGAAAGTGATATACCGGTTGTATTCAAAAGGGTAGAAAGGAAAAGAAAACCCTCACCGACACCCTCTCCTACACCCAGAAGAACAAGACAAAAGCAACAGGCAGTTAGGTGTCTAGCTAAGAAGTTAACTCCAAAGAAAAAGAAGGAAAAATAGGCTATTGCTCCACTGGACAAACTTCTAAATGAAATAACTGAGGATGGAAAATTGAAAAATATCAGAAAGATGTATAACACACTTTCCAATGATGATAAAGAGAGTGTAGAGAATAGTGTAATTTTACACTTAGACATATACAAGAAAATTTTGATGGAAATTGTTGATGATATACCCAATGATTTATACAGAAGACTAGAAGCTAGAAGGGTAGCTATTTTTGAGTTAGACAAAAAGATAAAAATAGAAAAATTACTTGTTGTTCAACCAATGAACTCCACTAAAGAGATAGATGAATTAATCAATGAGGCCAACTGGACAGTATTTTCAACCGGTCACTTGCGTGTAGCATTAATGGCAGGCAGAGTGAATGAAATCACTGAAGAAACCATAGATCAATGGGATATATTCTTTGTTGAAAAAGAGAAAAAATACGAACTTAAAAGACCTAAGACCATCAGAGTCTACCAAAAGGACAAGGATAAGGGGAAAGGTAAGGTAGGTGGACCTCCAAGCCTAAAGATAACTAATAACTTTCCCCCACCTCTTTCAGATACTCCACCGGTAGAAACCATTGACACACAACTAACAACAGAGAGTATGGAGACTCCTCATGAGGATACAAATCTTGAGTCTGAAATTTTGTATACCATGAACATTGACACTCAAGGGGTAAATATTATAGTAGATAAGGAATCAAATGGGAAGACAGATGTGGCAACAGAGCCACCGACTGAAAATATTGAAGTTGGAAACATTGGAATTGGGGGACAACAACAAAATGAAAAATCAAATGATCCCCCAGACACTGCAAAGACGGAGACCACAAATGTGCATACTATTGCATCTACTGAGGCACTGACAACTACAAAAACTGAAATACCATCTGAGTCACCAGTAGTAGACAGCACAGAGGTGAACAAAGAGAAACTGGCAATGGATACCACTGGTAAAGCATCAAAAACATCGGTAGATAACAATGAAAAACAATCAGAAAAACTGGCAAACAAGAGAACAGTGAAACAAATAGAGACAAAAGTAGAGAAATGGTTAGAGGCACAGGTTGAGAAATAGGAATAGAAAAAGGTTGAGGTACAGGTTCAAATAGAGATAGTGCCATCTTCATCTGAAAAGCCCAAACCTTTGGTAGTGGAAATGCAAACTCAAACAGATCCTCCTGAGAAAGAGGAAAGAAAAGCTATCACTACAACCGGCAGACTATAGATTGTGAGGATAGTTGGACAATCATCTAACACATCAATGACTGAATTCTAGCCTACAAATGTGACGGAGGTACTCTTGAACTCAATAAAGAAAATAACAATGTAATACACAAGCTTACAAGGCTATAGATGACACATTACCAATTTTGAAAATGATAGCTCCAAAGTGTAACATAGATAATAAAGATTCTTTGAGCCAATTAGACACATTATCTAAATATATAACTGGCAATCTAATTACACTAGACCAGATAAATGAAGACACATTCAAAGAGAAAATGGATAAGGAGAAAGAAAAATTCTTTGAGGAAATAGTGAAGAAGAATAAGGAACAAATGGAAACCTTATTACCAGCACTAGGAGAAACAATTTTGGATTTCAAGAAACTGTACAGAGATACCTGCAAAACTGATATTTTGACAGAAGACATAGATTCGGAGATCAGCAAAGCTCAAGAAGAAATCAACAATATTGCTGACAATTTAATAGGAACATCATATTCATTTTTGGAAATTGAAAAGAACATTGTAGATCTTGAGGAGAAAATTGAGAAGTTAGAAAAAGATAAAGAAACGATAAAGCATAAGGAAAAGGATTTAAAATGCAAACTAGGTCCTAAACTAGATTACCTCATTTCTTTGAGAAAAGAAATTTTTGAGGCTCTGGTTCTTAGACTTAAGACATCGGAAGAGAAAATGCACATACTCACCTGTACAATTCAGAGAACTGAAGCAGCATTAAAGGACAGCGAGAGATTCAGCAATAGTCAAAATTTTGCATTGGCAGACATCTATCATATTGTAACCCACCAGTTACAAGGATCTAGGTAGGAACCACACTCCACTGACAGTGAATGATAAACTTTTTCATTGATGTCTAAGGGGGAGTAGTGGAGATGAGAAAAATGATCAGAAGAAAGACATCATCAGCTCAAGGGGAGCATACATTTTGATAACACAGTTTTGGTAAGACAATTTTGGCAAATTCTTTTTGGACATCATTTTTGGACACTTTTTGGATTTTTCTCATGAGTGTTGCCATCAATGCCAAAGGGGGAGATTGTTGGCAAATGCACACTCCAATGAGAAATTGTAGGTGATTGAAGGTATTGTCATTAATGGCAACCTTACAATCATATGATACCGGCAGGCACCGGCACCGACAAACTCTACACCTGCATACAATTCACTGGCACCAAAAAAAGATTACCGACACCATGGCCGATAGGAATTTTGATTAATTGTATTTTGTATTTAATTGTAAAATCCTTTTGTAAGTCAACATGGTGGATAGTAATAAGACTCATATAAGTATGAGATCTATTAGATCATTTAGGAGACATATAGATGGAAGGTTATTGTAGACCTAATATGCGAATTGTAAGGCAGATTTTGGAAAAGGGTTTATGATTATTGCAGAGCTTAAACCGGTACTAAATCTGGCATAGTAGATGTTGATGTGAAGCAGTACATGACATTGGATTTGTATAATCCATTTTTGTAAGTTAGTGAGACTTCTTTTGTAACTGAGCGGTGAGCTCTACGCACTTGGCCATCCTACATGTGCAGGCCCCTATTGTAATAGTAATATTCTCTTATTAGCTAGTAAGCGAATATTGTGGATCACAAATCCCACTGAGGTTTTTCCCACATCGGGTTTCCTTGTTAAATTATTGTGTTATGGTGTGTCTTTCATGTTGTGTTTATTGTTCTTATTTACTGCATTAATTCTAGTTTACCGGTACATAGTTTTGAATTGTTTTTCATAGTATAAGTTAAGAAAATTCATTCATTGGTTAGATACTGATTCACCCCCCCTCTCAGTATTTTTGGGAATCCTAATAGAGCTTAGTCCCAGTTTTGTGCAATCTTAGAATATTCAATTGCCAAAAGTTCAGCAACAAGTAGAACAACAAAGTGTACATACTGAGAAACCGACAGATAATATACAGGTTATAGAGTACATAGAGGCACATACAGATAAGGATATAGTCTATAAGGGGGCAGAGGATGTTCAGGATCTAGATAGGGCACCAAGTCGTGAAGCCACTGGTGCACAGGAGATAAAAGATTCTAAGATTATCTCACCGACAGACAAGGGTAAGGAAGTTGTGACAAAACTCTCTTCCAGCTTAGAAATTGACACTACAACCTTAGCCAAAGGGAATATGTCACAAATTTATATCAGTTTTGACAAACCCTATCACAAAATGTCACCGATAGAGAAAATTTTGGTAGTAGCAGCTCTTCAGGCTCAAGCTACCTAGGAATTGGCTCAAGAAGAGTCAAAAGACAAAAAATTAATTGAACGCAGTTTTGAAATTTTGAACTGGTTAGTACAAGAATTTTCAAGCACTGACATTCATTTCACTTTACCGACATTCACTTTGCTTCAACCTACTAAGTCCTAAACTTGGTAACGTGCATTTGGAACCCGATAATGGATAGGACTCAACTAGGAGATCTTAAGGCCCCGATAATTTATTTCATGGATTTTATGCTAACGTGTGAAGGCTGACATGGTCATTGGGATTATGTTTGAGATTCATTATGTTTTGGAAACCACCAGATTTATACTTTTCATTGAAGTTGACATGGTGGAAGACAAAAGGATATTTAATGAGATCCTTTTAGTGATAGATCAAAGAAGTTGTGGAATGCGAATTTTTGGTTGCGAATTATTTAGTGATTATCGGTATGCATTTTGGTCATCAATTAGAAGCGTCTTTGTGTAGTTTTGCATGCACATCATAACCAGTAGCAACAGGGTAGAACAACGCATCAATAAACCGGTACATAATGAAGATTATCAGAGCATGAACCAGAACTTATCCAGCATGGTAAGATGCATCTTATAAGTTCATTCTACCTTGTAATTACTTTGTATTGTTTTATAAGTCAGTGAGACTTCCCATTCTGTGTTTGGGTGGTGAGCTCTACAGTTGGCCTGATTACATGTGCAATCCCCTACATATAATATTTGTATACCTTGATCAAGTATATAGATATTGTGGGTATCATCCCCACAATGGTTTTTCCCTTTACAGGGTTTTCCACGTATAAATATTGATGTTATGGTGTTGCCTCTTTATGTGTTGTTTGTTGTACGCACTTTAATTTTATTTATTGTTAACCGGTTAATAATCAATAAGTTCAAAAATGTCATTACCGGTAGAACACTGATTCACCCCCCCTCTGAGTGTTCTTGGATTCCAACACAAAGAACAAGCATTCTCTATCTCAGAGATCAAGGAAAAATCTATAGCCCAAAATTCTCCAACATAAAGACTATTAGCAACACCATTTTGGTCTTATCTCTATGAATTTTCTCATGCCAAGTGATGAGGATCCTTGAAGATGATTATTAAATGCCTAGGGTTATCAAATGATTGGTTTATTATTATGATTATTATTACTATGATCCTTACTAGGTCTCTGGACATTCTTTAATTTATCAAGAGATCTCTTTGGACCAAAAAGGAAAGGTTCTAAATTTTTTGTGAATTTAACAGATTTGAATGAAGAATATAATCTTTCCTTCTTTTTTTCTGCATGAATAATAATATGCATTGGAGACTTAGTATTATTTATAAAGTGATTAACTATGCCTTGTTGCCTTTATTTCATCATAAATAATTTTCTATGCCATTTCATGAATGTATGATTGTTTTTCTTAATGAATGTTCTATTTTGGACTCATTTATTTATGAACTATGGATCATGAATATTTACTCTTCTATCTTTATGAAAATTAGTCCCATATCGATTTTGTTTAGTAAGAAGTAAAGGGAATTGTCCTTTCAGGGTAGCCGAGTTATCAATTTTGTTTGGCCTTTATAGGTGCTTCCCATGGGAGGATTTGAATGTTATGACTTATGTCCATGTTAGTTCGCTCATTTTGTTCTCTTCCCAACAATGAAGGGTCTATGGTGTATTGTGACTAGTCCACAAAATAGATATCTCCTGATGAAATATCACCCACAAAGGTCTCCATAATATCCAGAAAAGTTCAACATTCATTAAAGTTTCCATTTCTTGAGGTTTCTTTAGTTTGGATATTGTTTTACATCTTTTCGAAATGCCCCTTAAATTCAAGAGTCGACATCTAAAATCCTAGAGGTTGTTTTGTAGGTCACAATTAGTCCCACGCTTGCAGAACTTTTGTGAAACGCTGCCTCTTTTAAAAAATTGGCAGATGCTAGTTTTGGGGATCAACAATTTCTTTTTTCTGGCACACCTAGTAGGACATTGGAGTTCTTTTTCTAGTTGAGAATTTTGTCTACCTAAAAGAGTAATGGATGGCTATTTCCACATAAAACTGCAAATGGCCACAAATCACACATTCATGGTGCCATATCATGAAAGTTATGATTATCCGACAACCAATGAGATGCTACACAACTTTCAACAACAATTTGAAGTCTTTGTTATGGAGAAATGACAAGCCCAAGAAGAAGAAAAGAAGCAAAAAATTGCAAAACTTAGTCTCCCGATTCGTGAATACCAAAAGTTTGGATGAAGAAGATTGTCCCCTAGAGATGATGGACCCTAACCAAGATTGGTATTTCCCTCTTCCTTTCTTAGAAAGCATTTTCCTAGTAGATATTATGCTTCTAGAAATGACATCTCTATAAAGGCAAACCTTTAGTTTGGTGTTCATGTTAGGACCTGGAGGCAACTGAGAGGGGGGCGAATCAGTTGTCTATTAATTTCAACCCAAATATAACTTAATCAAACTTGATTCATAATACCGGTGAAGCTTAATGCATGAAACAAAAAGACAAATAACATCCACAACACATAACACATATATTTGTACATGGAAACCCTATAAGGGGAAAAATCACGGTGGGAAACCTTACCCACAATCAGATGATACTACTGCAGATAGTATGTGTGTTCAAATGGGGTCTGTATATGCAGGAAGGCCAACTGCCTAGAGCTCACTACTCAATCACAAAATGAGAGTCGCACTGACTACAATAGGATGGTTAAATCCTAGATAATGTACTGCTCAAAATAACATCTCCATATGCTTGATTCAGTACTGGTTAGGCTTAGATTATCTCTTTCATAACTTCCTTGAATCTTCAAATGATGTCTTTGTGAGTAGCTATGCTAATATTTGCATATACCTTATTACATTCCTCTACAACTATCATGTTAATCTCACAAATGAGATCTTACATATATACCAAAACCAAAGACCAAATGTGTAGGTCAGCTCACTAAGAATATTACAATTATAAATGAATCAATATGTGATGCATCATGTCGGCTCAATGCATTTATAATAATAACCAATCAATAAATCATCTCCATAACGTGTCATGCTGATCTGGAATAGATAACACTTGTCAGTCAATAACCTAGACCAATTTGTCAGTAACAACAAATATGCAAACTCGATTAGAGAAATAACCAGATCACCAAAATCAAGTGTCGAAACCATGTCTTCGACATAATGAAGTAATCTCCAGATGATAACAAGTCATCCTCTGTGTCGGTGAACAATATAACCTGCTCATGAACTAGATACCAGTGACTGTGCATAAGTCACTGAACATGCTGGTGAACATAACCAAAGATCTCCAAAAAGATAGGTGCTGATAAGTGTTGACAAGTGTTTGACATCAATGAAAAAACCAATGCAACACATCCATAATACCAACAACCTCCCCCTTTGGTATTGATGGCAACACAAGATGGAAAAACCATCTAAGTGCTAAAGGAGAAATGTCAATAAACCAAAGACCAACAATCTCCGAAGAGATCAATTACCATAAATCAAAATACAAAATATCTCTCCCCCAAAGAGTAATCTCTCCCCAAAAGATAATGTGTTTTTCCATAGATATCTCTCCCCCTTTGACATCAAATACCAAAGCAATACAAAAACTAGATATAACCAGTTATAGAACTAATTACAAATACCAACTACTCCCCTTGAGAAGTAGCTCTCCTCCATCAAAGCCAGAAAAAGGTTTCTCTATTAATCTCTGTCGGTTTGATGCCATTCTTCAACTGTCTAAGTCTCTACCGGTGAGGGTATTATCTGACTTTCAAAGTGATTCAATCTTACATACCTAGGTGTATTCACTTGTTATTGTTCTTCAGTCACTGTGGAATACTCTGATGATGTTGGTGTGACTGGATCAACATTTTGTACCAGTGCACTCAGTGTAGGTTCATTTGTGATTATCTCAACTGTCAGTTTAGAGTTCATAGACCTTGAATTTCTTCTAAATTGTTCATCAATCTTGACATTTTCACTCTCAATGATTTTCTGCAATCTTTTATTAAAACATCTATATGCCTATCTCTTAGATGAATAACCAAGAAATATTCCTTGATCACTTCTAGGATCAAATTTACCAATATACTCATCTCTCCTAATATAGCATTTGCTTCCAAATATTCTGAAATATTTAAGAGTAGGAGTATTACCAAACCATAGTTCTTGAACTCTATTGAATGTGTCAACCACTATATTCACTTCTTCTCTCCAATACACATGAGGTAGGTTTGCTTCGGATATCATGCTTCTAGATGCATCCAGAATAGTTATGTTCTTCCTTTGCACAACTCCATTCTACTTGGGTGTCCGAGGTGTTGATAGCTATCTTCTGATTCCATTCACTTCACATAATGTATTAAATTCCTTAGATGTGAATTCACCTCCTTGATCTGATCTTAAACATTTGTTTTTCTTACCGGTTTCATTATCTACCATTGCCTTGAATAGTTTGAATTTTCCAAAAGCTTTGGATCTCTCCCTAAGAAAAGTAACCCAACACATTTAGAATAATCATCAATGATTAGCATAAAATATCTATCTCCTTGTAGACTTCTAGTTCTTGCCGGACCAAATAAGTCAGTATGAATTAAATCAAGAACATTATTGGATTTCTCTAGAATACTCTTGAAAGTTGTTCTAACTTGCTTTCCAAGTTGAAATTCCTTACATACTGGATTGTGAGGTTTAATAATCTTAGGTAAATCCCTTAATGCCTTAGTTGTACTAATCTTTACAATGCAATCAAAATTCACATGAAAAAGTCTCTTGTGCCATAACCAACTTTCATCAATATGTGCAATCAAGCATGTCTTCTCATTGTTATTCAAGTGAAAGATATTACCTCTAGTCTAATTACCAGTTGCAATTTCCAAACTAGTTCTATTCATGATTTTTCATTTACCATTCTTGAATTGTAACTGAAAACCTTTTTCAACTAATTGACCAACACTCAAAATATTATGCTTCAAACCTTCAACATAATAAATGTTGTTAGTATTGTGCTTACCATCAAAAGATATTGTGCCTTTTCCTCTGATCAAACAAGCTTTATCATTCCCAAATCTTACTAGACCTCCATTGTATTCCTGAAAAGTTAAGAATTTACTTTTATCACCAATCATATGATGTGAACATCTAGAATCAATGATCCATTCACCCTTTTCTTCAATTTTAGCTGTCAGGGCCTAGTCTACTAGTTGTATAGTAGGTGTCGGTTGACTTCTGTTATTGCAACAAAAGCCCATCCATTGTCTATTGGTTCCTCATCAGAATCATCAGTAACTCCTTCATCATCATAGTAACATTATTTGTCTCTATTCTTCTTAATCTGTATCTCTGATATTCAGAGTTAGGCATATATGTTCTTTTAGCTTCTTCTCTCAATCTTGCATGTCTGTCAGGACATCTAGATGCCATATGACCAATTTTATTGTAGTTAAAATATTTAAATGGTGATTTACCTTCATACTTACTTCCAACTGGACCTTTAGGCATTTTTCTTGCAAATGGTGCTTCAAGCTCTTCAAGTTATTCATTTTCTCTTCTGATGTCTTCAAGTTCTCTTGTCTAAAGTGCTTTCCAATCTGATTTCTCAGATGATGATGATGATGTTGCAGATGATGATGATGCTTTGAAAGCTAAATCTATCTTAATTGTCGCAACAAGACCAATTTCCTCAAGCTCAAAAGCTGAAAGTTTTCCAGCCAAAGTATCTCTAGATATTGATGTATTAGGCATTGTTCTCAGTTCATTAATAGCAGTTAGTTTTATTTTGTATGTCGGTGGAAATGCTCTTAAAAGTTTAGAAACAATCTCATCTTCACTTAAGGATCCTCCACAACATTGTATACCCAAAACAATTTCATTAACTCTTTCCATAAAAGCAAAAATTCTTTCATCTTCTTCGATTTTCAGATTTTCATACCTAACCTAGAAGCATTCCAATTTTGCAATTTTGATAGTGGTATCACATTCATTTAATGTCTCCAATTTATCAAAAATATCTTTAGCATTATATCGGTCTGATAATCCCATGATTTGCTGACCTGGCAATATGCTCAAAAGTGCTTCTCTTGCTTTGCAATCATTCTCCTGATCTTTAGCCAAGTTTGGTGGATATATCTCTTCCAATGCAATTCAGATGTGCCTCCATTCTAATCTTCCATATACCATAGTTAGTTCCATCAAGTTTCAGACTGTCCTTCCTGAAATAGTTAGTTGCCATAGAATCTCCTCAAGTTGTTAAACTTTTGCACAAAGAGGACTTAGCTTTGATACCAATTGTTAGGACCCAGAGGCAACTGAGAGGGGGGAGTGAATCAGTTGTCTATTAATTTCAACCCAAATATAACTTAATCAAACTTGATGCATAATACCGGTGAAGCTTAATGCATGAACAGAAAGACAAATAACATCCACAACACATAACATAGATATTTGTACATGGAAACCTTGTAAGGGGAAAAACCATGGTGGGAAACCTTACCCACAATCAAATGATACTACTGCAGATAGTATGTGTGTACAAATGGGGTCTACACATGCAGAAAGGCCAACTACCTAGAGCTCATTACTCAATCACAAAATGAGAGTCACACTGACTACAATAGGATGGTTAAATCCTAGATAATGTACTACTCAAAATAGCATCTTCATATGCTAGATTCAGTACCGGTTAGGCTTAGATTATCTCTTTCATACCTTCCTTGAATCTTCAAATGATGTCTTCGTCAGTAGCTTTGCTTATATTCACATATACCTTATTACATTCCTCTACCACTATCATGTTAATCTCACAAATGAGATCTTACATATATACCAAAACCAAAGACCAAATGTGTAGGTTGGCTCACTAAGAATATTACAATTATAAATGAATCAATATGTGATACATCATGTCAGCTCAATGCATTTACAATAATAACCAATCAATAAATCATCTCCATAAATGTGTCATGCTGATCTAGAATAGATAACGCTTGTCGATCCATAACCTAGACCAATTTTCCAGTAATAACAAATATGCAAACTCGATTAGACTAATAACCAAATCACCAAAACCAAGTGTCCAAACCATGTCTTTGACATAACCAAGTAATCTCCAGATGATAACAAGTCATCCTCTTTTCTGGTGAACCAGATATCGGTGACTATGCATAAGTCACTGAACATGTCAGTGAACATATCCAAAGATCTCCAAAAAGATAGGTGCTGATAAGTGTTGACAAGTTTTGACATCAATGACAAAACCAATGCAACACATCCATAATACCAACAGTTCGGGTTATTCAAACTAATAGAAATAATAAATCTCATAGCCCAATGTCCTATTAGAGTTTCCTATTTCAATTGCATTGCAAGAGGATACACTTAAAAGCTTTTCCCAAGCTCTACAAAATGTTCTCCCCATGGAAAACTTAGCAATTTCATACCAAGGAAATCGACAATTGTGCAAGATAGAAATAGGAGCATAGAATCTAAAAATGGATGAATCTGACGATGATAGATTCTGGGATGAGAGAGAGATTTTTTTCTCATCATTTGCTGCTGAATGCCAGTCAGAGTGGGTAGAAGGTTGTTAATTCCCCAAAAATTACCTTAGAAATCAAGAAGCTTGATAACAACTTGAACCTAGTCTATGCAAAGACACAAACTTCAAAAAGATACACCTCTTGCAAAGAACCCAGTTCACATTACATTGAACCTTTGCATAGATGTCTAATCAGAGGCCTTATGCACTAGTAAGAAAAACAAACAATTAAAATTGTCACCTCTTTGACTCTCGACCAAGATCCTCCACAGGTAAGATGACCCATCATATTATATCTAGGGTATGTGTTATTTAGGTTTACATATGTCAAATTATCCATAGAAGATATGAAAAATATTGTGACAAAAATCTATTTCACACCTATTCCTGTTGGTGTCATCACAAATTTGAATTGGAAAAGAGTGTAGGGAAAAAGAGAAGTTATTTCAAAAATCCTATCAATGGTTTTGTTTAGTAAAATGTAGTGTTTTTTTTTATTTCAAATAAGTGCTACAACCCATGTGCTTGTCCTTTTTGGTAAGTTTGTACAGCTAGTGTTTTCTCTAAGTGCTTCATGTACATGTTTTGTGCAGTGGAAGATTTTGTATTCTTAAAATTTTTGTAGATCATTCTCGAAGTCATGTGGAATTCCAAAGAAAAGAGACCAAAAATGATGTTACAAGAATGAGGAAAGCTCAAAGGTAAAACAAAAACATGGAAATTGGTAAAGGTCATTTGAAACAAGTATATCCTTTCTATTTACCAGTTCTTGTATACTGTAAATGCTAGCCTTCATTATTTATAATAAAAAGGGATAAGATGTAATAGCATAATTCAAATAAATTTGCTTCATGCTTCCTTAGAAAAAAAATTGCAAAAAGAAAGAGGAAAATTATATACATTCAAGTAGTGTGAAAAATTTGTATGTGTTTCTTTATATATTTTTCTTTAATAATGATAATTACATAGCACTATATACATCATTTTCAAAAGGAGGCAAAATTACCAAATATTGTATTAACATCATGGTTGATAAAGGCATCACTAGCATTAGGAAAGAGTCTAAGCCTCAAGTCAGTCAAATGCATTTTGATTGTCATCATTGTCCTCATCCTCATCAAATTCATCTGACCATTCATCGCCATCAAAATCTAAGTTCTCTAGTCATAGACGTGGATCCTAAATTCTTCAATCCATCCCATATCTAGAGTTGGGTCCTATCCCAAGAGCTTTTTCACAAATGCACATGTAGTGAGAGAATGGTCCCTATGTTCCTCCAAGAACATGGTACAAAATTTACCGATGAAGGGAAGCTAGGGCACAACAACATCTCTCTCTACAAAGGCTCTTAAATCAGTCACAACAGGAAGCCCAACTCCATACTGTTTATTCTTCAGAACTTTATTTGATCCACCAACGATCTCATCTACAAATAGCCGATGGGTCAATTTTGCTAGAATAGGTTCTAGTTCACCCAAGTCTATAAGTGACCCTACAAAACATGACATAATTTATATGTCCACCTGATACCTATCCTCATTGGTGAGAAAATATCTCCCAAGCACCCATTTCATAGCTGCAATAATAAAATCATTATTTGTCCCCAACAGGTGCTCTATATGAGCACTGTGTATCCTTCCTAGGAAGGCTTGTTGGGCCTTGATCATCATAGTTAGCCTCATTTAAGTATCCATCCTTCTCACCACGACAAAATTATCCTCTACAGATCACTTCATAAATAACTCAATTTTGGAATGATCTTAAGGTTAGTAGAAGTCATCTTATATAGACCACCTAGCCTCTTATTGCATGAGTTTTCCTTTACCCAGCCTATAGTTATTATTTAGCCACAAATCATTCCTAAGATAAGGCAGCATGCGGCAACAACCCCAAGAGGGATAGATTCCCAATGCAAATATTCCTTTGCATGACACTAGAGGTGATGTAAATCATACGCTTTGGGTGAGGTGAAAGTGAATACATTTAATATTATTGCTAGGAAATAATATTTGTTTCTTTCTTGGTGATTTTTCTCGATTTCATAATTATAAATTTTGCCCTTCTAAAAGTATTGTCATGTACAAATGAACCTTTCGAAACCCTTAGTATTAATTCAAGTTTAATAATCATATGGATTTTTGTCTAGAAAATTAATATGTGGTGTAATAAGTGAAAAATCTAAAGGCTACTCCTACTACCACCCTAGTTCCTAACCTATAAAATTTGCTTTAAGTGTTTAAAAAAAAATGACTAAAGTCTGTTCGGAATGAAATTGAAAAATTAAAAGTAGGTGATGTAGATGATTCTATGAAGGATATTGATACATATCTGGAAATAAAGCAATATCCGATAGGAACTAGGGTGATATCCTTGTCGGGGCTATGGACGTCCATCTATCAGCAAGGCTCTATGCAGTCAACTATGGGAGGTCGGGTTCATCTGCATAGATTATTCACTTGGATATTTCTTTTTCCACTTTATTCATTGAAGAAGGGAAATTAATCATGTGCACACACTAAAATAGCAGAGTTGTTCACCCTTACATGAAGATTTCTAAATTGCAAAATTTTAATTATAAACTCGAGGACTTATCAAGACTCTTCCAAATATTATATTATAAAAATGACATTTTATGCTTGCATTTCTTTACTTGAAAGCGCGGGATTTTTGTTGCTTTTCATTTCATAAGGCAAAACCTTTTCTTCGATAATTTTGATCTCTGCAAGTGAGAGCCTCACCCCTTTTCTGAGCTCTCTCTTCTCTTTTTCATTGTGGTCTCTATGTTGTTTTTCCGAGATCATTTATAAAAAGGTGTGAGTTCTTTCAAAATTATATGACATGTTGTTCTAGCTAATGTTTAAATTTTTCTTAACTGTAGGGTCCAAAATCATAGGCAAAACTCTGAAGGCTTTCTTCAACAACTCTTTTACTAAGATTCAATCAGAGATATTTGAGATGTGACTTAAGAAAATCCAATGGACAAGGAATCATATTTGTGAACCAAAGATACTAAATTCACCTCTGTAGGAGAAGGTTCCCCTTGCGAGTCACCAAAGCTATAGACTTTTCTACAATAGTCATGTTTCTGACCTTTCTTCTAAAGGAGAAAGCACATTCCTTTCTTTGGGCATGGTGGAGCCCATCAACGTTTCATGGGAAATTGCATCCCTCTCAGGATTCAGGCTCATTTCAGCTAGAACTTTGCCTGCTAACCACATGTCACATCCGCAGAGAATTCAAACTATACTATGGAGCCACTTTAAAGAAACCCTACCTACTCACCACGTGTTGCATATGCGGGAAGGTCTCACCAAAGAAACCACATAAGTTATAATAATCCAATGAACTCTCCATGTATGTTGGTTGTATCCACACCGTGATGATTCCTGATTGTTATGATCATGATGATCATGAAGAATGAATTACAGAAACAACTGGAAAAGTTGTGCATGCATGAACTTGATTGTTTTTAGAGTGCTCTAAAATCAATAAAATAAGAAAAAAAAGAAGACAGTTAGCCCTTCAATCATGAATAAAGCATAGGCGGTCTCCATTTCTGAGATCAAGGAAAAATCTATGGCCCAAAATTCTCCAACACAAAGATAGTTGGTCATACCATTTTGGTCTTATCTTTGTGAATTTTATCATACCATGCGACAAGGATCCTCAAAAATGATTATAAAATCCTCAAGGTTATCAAAGGATTACATTATTATTATGATTATTATTATTATGATCCTTGTTGGGTCTTTAGACATTATTTAATGTTATCAAGAAATCTCTCTGGACCAAAAAGGAAAAGTTCTAAAATTTCTTTGAATGTAATATCTTTGAATGAAGAATATAAGCTCCCCCCCTTTGTTTTCTACATGAATCATAATTTGCATTAGAGCCTTAATATTATTTATAAAGCAGTGAATTGTACCTTGTTAGTTTTATGTTGTCATAAATAATTCTTTGTGCCATTCATGAATGTATGATTTTTTTTCTTAATGAATGTTCTATTTCAAGCTCCTTTTGTTTATGAAGTATGGATCATGTATATTTACTCTTCCATCTCTATGAAAATTGGTCCTAGATGGATTTTGTTTAGCAATAAGTAAAGGAATTTATCCTTTTAGGGTAGTTGAATTATCAATTTTTTTTGGCCTTTATGGGTGCTTCCCACAGGAGGATTTGAAATTTATTGTTAAAATTCATGAAATGCGAATCCCACAAGCCCAGTTATCTTTTGCAAGAATACCTGTCACACAATAAGAGAAAATTGAGCATCAAAGAGAATTGAAGACAATTAATAATAATTGAATGTACTGCTTTGAAATTTCTTAATTACAATGAAGGATATGACATGCCTTGGATAGTTCAAGACAACAGATTACTAGAGAAACAGATGCATTATCTGACCGGGATGATCCGATAGACAAAGACCATAATTTTTTATAGTACTAAGTTTTTGCAAGGTCTTAACTTGGTTTTAGCAGATATTTTTTAGATTGTACATAACCGGTTGCAGGTCTCTAGGTAAATTTTTGAATTATTTGATTCTTTTGACAACCTTTGTCATTGATGTCAAAGGGGGAGTAAGTGGTGTATGAGAAAAATGTACAAAAGGAGATCATTTTCTCAGGGGAGCACACTCAATTTTTGGACTTCAATTTTGGATATCAATTTTTGGATTTTTCTCATGAGTGTTGCCATCAATGCCAAAGGGGGAGATTGTTGGCATTATACACTCAGATGAGAATAGTTGATGTTGTCATTGATGGAAACCAATTGGTAATATGGTTCACAGGTTACACCAGCAACAAACATCATCTACTGACACCGACAGTTACAACAAGTCTATTCACACCGGCATCCAGTCTATACCAACAACAATCACTACTGGCACTCTAATGCTGACATGGAAATAATATTGTTTTGTATTATAATTATATTGTATAATTGACATGATGTATTGTAAAGAATCATATATATATGAGATCTTGTAATTCATTTTGATATGTAATAGGTTATGAATGTAAGCGATATATGAGAGAGAATAACTATATATGCATTATGATGTAATTATTTTATGAATGAATACGAGCAGAGCAAAGTGAAGCAAGGTTTATGGAAGAGGTATCTGACAGATCTTAAACAGGTACTGAATCCAGCATTGCAGATGCTATTTTGAGCAGTACATTGTCATTGATTTTAATCATCCAATTTTGTACTAAGTGGGACTCTTTTTTGTGATTGAGCAGTGAGCTCTAGGCTATTGGCCTTCCTGCACATGCAGGCCCCTATTGTATAAGTAATATTTATTCATATTGGTCAGTGAGTAAATATTGTGGGTCACAAATCCCACCGAGGGTTTTCCCCTACCAGGTTTCCTTGCCAAAAATATATGTGTTATGGTGTGCATTGATGGTTATACTTTTGTTTCTCTTTATTGAATTATTACTAGTTTACTGGTATATTAATTTGGGTTATAAAGTTTCAAACAAGTTTAAATCTTATGATTATCGGTTAGATACTGATTCACCCCCCCCCCCCCCCCCCCTCTCAATGTCTTTGGGACTGATCAAGTATCTAACATTGTGCACACATAAAATTTGAGAGCAAATATATCAAGAAAGATCAATGGAGATAGGAAGAATGGAGATCCAAACCCTATTGGACATGTGATGGTATAACCTTTGTGATCTCATTGATTTGCATTGTCTAAGGTAATATTTATATGTTATGGTGGATATTTGTTGTTGTTAGGCTAAGGTTTTGTGGTTGAATCTATTCAGTCTTTCAATATCATTATTTCATTTTTACCATAAACAGTTAGTTAATTAATTAATTATGAATAATTCATTAATATTTATCTCCATGCATAAGGCAAACTAGGAAAAGAAAGCTATGTTTATAATTTCAAGAGTTTCATACATTAATTAGTCTATTATATTTTTTGTGCATACATGACTAATTCATGCATTCTTATTTTAACTCTCAGTCTATCTTGTAGACTCTACCATTTAGGATTTCTATCTTTAAAGCAGTACATTCAATGAAGGATAGCTCATTCTAGTGTGTTAATAAGTTGTCCAATCTAGGACCAAGTTTGTTCTTCAACTCCCGTGTCTTCATTTTTAACCTTGCTTTCTCCCTTTCCAATTTCTCAATCTTCTCTTCATAGATTGCCATTTCCTGATCCAAAACTGAAGTAAGTTCTAAAGAACCTATCACATTATTAGCTATATCAACAATTTCTTTTTGTGTCTTCCTTATTTCCTCATCAATATCCCCTGTTAAATGGTGAGGCTTACATGCTTCCTTGTACAACTCTTTGTATTCCAAAATGGTGGAATTTAGTGTCGGTAACAAAGAATCAATCTATCTAGTACATTCCTTAATTGTCCTATCAAAGAATGAATCTTTCTCCTTATTCACCCTTTCCTTGATGATTTCTTCATTTATTTTATCCACAGTTTGAATATTAGAAGAAATGAATTTGAAAAATGTGTCCAATTTACTCACAGACCCAACAATGTGATCAACTTTACATGCGGGTGCAATCATTTGCAAAATTGGTAAACTATCATGAACAACCTTAAATGCTAAGGCATTTCATTCGGTGATCTTCTTTATTGAATCTAGAAGTACATCTATAACATTTCTTGGTCTATAATCCATGGTGGAAGTTCTAGGCGGAGTGCTAGGTTCTGCAGTTGGTTTCTTATCTTCTTCAGGATGTCTGCATATTAACCTTAACCAATTTTGCTATCTTTCTTTCGTCATTGACTTCTTCTTTATTCACTCTTTCTTCCTTATTCTCACTTTTTTTTTCAACCTTGTTGTTATAATGCCCGCCAAAATACACCAGAGAAATATAGCTAAAAACACACTAATTTAATTTAATTTTTTTAAAACAATACAGCACATAAAATCACTTAAGAAATGCAACAAGCACACAACAACATTTAAGTGTTATAAACATAGAAAAATTCACTCAAGCTATTCAAACAATTACGCAAGCGGAATACAATAAATCATTTCTACTACTCCCTAGGGTATCTCAATGTCATTACTTAATTTACCTACATAAGAAATAAGCATTTACTTTCTTCCAGTTCAATACCTCATAATCTTAATCATTATACACACATAGGTGCAACATAGAAATACCTAACACTCATGATATGCAACCTCCTTAATCTTTCATTTAATATGCGATTCTATCTTTCAATGCACCACTATTTCCTTTTTCACTTAAATTCATTTTATACACCAAGTCCAAATGTTCCTATTATCATTAACCAACCTCTAACTATAAACATCACCATACACATACCAAGATTAATCCCTTACATTGCATTAACATGATTTCCATTTACAATTAACTTCTACATAGTCATTTATAATTCTATGCTCCTAGCATAGTTATTACTTCATCATGATTCCAAAAGCACATTATGCAATACTCACAAAGTCTCCTTAAAAATTTAACCCATAGCTCATTTAATAATCATAAAATCTCTTGCACTATATCAATTAACCAACAATCATCTCATTACAAATCAGGTAACTACATGAATTCATCTCAACACAAATTAAAGTACAATATCCTAATTCCATAACAACTAATAGCATCCACCAAATGTAGATATAATTCTTAAACTATAACACATGATACATTATAACCCTTTCCTAAAGACAAGCATTCATTTTACCATCTACCCATACACTTACTAGTAATTTCTATTTATAAGATTAGCAATTCATTCATTAAGAACATCCATACAATATTTTCATAAGGAACATTCAACTACATCCCAAGCATTATATGATTTTCAATCCTACCATTAGATCACTAACTACGAAGTATGATGATATAATTTCAAATTCTTTAATCACAACTCATAAACATGTCCTAAGATATCTTCCAAAATTATTCAAAATCATACATCCTATCAAGACAAAACATTTCTTCTACTTAAATCATTAGTTAAAGACATCATTTCAAATCTAATACCATTATCATAACATTTACCCGATTTACTTTTAACATGGCTCATCAAGAATACAAAATACATCATTTCCTTTTAAACAACAATACTTATCCACATCTCATGCATCCATTTCATTTAATATAAATATGTTACAATACAACTCAAGGTTCATCATTACAATCACATACCATAACCAAACGCTATTACTATAACTAGAACAACATAATCATTTCTCATATACATGACTTCTTTTACAACCGTTACATAGGAATTCCATTACATAAATCACATCATCATTTACATTCTTGCTACAATTATTATCCATGAACAATATGAAGAAACATCCTCATCCACGCAAGAAGAATCTAAAGACAGGAACATCCCAATGGTTTAAAAGCACCAACCACCCGACCATGTGGAACCAAAGGAACCACCCCCATGCTAAGAGATGACACAAGGTCCCAACACACACTCTACATCTAGGATGACACTCAAAACCAAAGAGACTAACCAACAAGGACTCTCAAGCAAGAACTCACATAGAGCCACAAGAATAAACTCCCAGAGGCGTAAAACTCATCAAGACATAAATGCATCCAATAATCGTAATCATAAATAATAAAGGGGGAACACATGTAGGAGTGGAGTGTCATCACATGCCATCCTCATAACATAATAACACAAGGCACTAACCTGATGGACATGTGGAGCCATCTCAACCTATGAGAGACCAAGGGAGATTAGCTTACCATCTTCACAGCCTTCTCATGCTTATCCTAAAACATCCTCCCTAGGACATAAGTCATGAGGCTCAAAACTATTCATTATCTTGTTTAACTGAGTTATAATTTTCCCATCCCAATTAATTCATTATCAATGTTATCACTTGTTTACAAATTATGGAAAACTCCAATGTGCCCTGGTGGTCTAGACTTCATGCATCCTTACAAGGAACCTCATGCCAGTCTATCTCTCATGACCATGGTCATCACAAGGAAGCCCAGACCTCCTAACATGGCCCAACAACACATCACAAGAGGCTCTACCAACATAAATACATTAAAATAATACTCAATGCAGCCAATAAATTCCACACATACTCTCACAACATATGCAAGGCTACAACAACATCAATATAACAAAATGAGCCTCTTGGCTAGCAATCAACAAAGGCATATCAAGCCATTAAATTTGTTCTCATTAATGAAAGTAAAACCACAACAAGGCCAACTCACTTGCTGCCCCAAAACAGCAACACTTCCAACTCACCAACCATAGCACACCAATATGGATGAAAGCACAATTCTTTCTCCAATAACATAGGAAGGTAAATATGTATGAAACCAACAAAATACATGAAATAAAATCATATATAAAACTATAAATCATCAACACCCTCAACAATGCCTCTGGTACAAGAATTAATCCGGAAAGTGCCACACAATCAAGCAACTAGCAAATTAACCTACAGGAAAAACAAGTCCAAGCCTTTAATCCAATTTAAATCCAACCACCAGCAATCTTAAAATTAATCTCAGAAAGTCATTCACCAAAGATGCCAACCCCCGTGAATGCACATGAAGGCCTATTTATCAAAAATAAAAATTAAAAAAAAACAAAAAAAAGCAAAACCATTCTCCAATCAAAATATTTCAAAAATATTATATTCCATACCTACCTTCCCAAAGTTTAAGAAAATAAAATATATACTCTACCTACCATAAACTTCCAGCCAATCAAATCCAAGGGTAGGTAAAATAAATTAAACCATTGACCTGGGGTGAAAATGACTTTTCAATAAAAGAATACAAATTACCCCCTTTTAAATTACTTAATGGGTAAAATAATATTACCCAATAAATAAAATTCATTTCAACATTAAATAAATAATAAACACTTGAAGGCCAATATTAAATCAAAACTCCATGCATGACACAGACAAACCCAGAAATATAAATATTTCCCACAAACTATAGAATAAAACCTTATAACAAATTTATGCCTTCATATATTTCCTTCCTCACTATACAAATTTTAGATTCATTTCCCCAAGCTCACACATTCAATCTGCAGACACGGAGCATACAGGAAAACTGTAAAATAAAATATAAAAAGGTAGAATAACATCTCCAACCTACAACCTGTGTTATGGAAGAAGCTGAAGAAGAGATTTCACCAGCCAAACCAAATCCAACCCAAGCTCCAACCAAAATCCAAGAGAGAAGAAAACTTGCTGGAGAAAATTTTCCAGAGAGGAACCAACCCACGAAAACTTCACGGAAAAGAAAATAAAAAGACAAACATTAACCAAAAACCCTAGCCTCAATTTCAGCCAATTAAAATATTCCAATCTATAATATATTTTACCAACCCCACCATATAATATAATTTTACCTCCCTTTTTAAATTGAACCAATAAGAGAAGAGGGTAGGTAAGGTAAATATAAATCATGCCTTTTACAATTTGGTGGGAATGTTTTATCATTTTATTATTTATACAACCCACTTAATATAAAAGTCAAACCAATAAATAAAACATGAGCCACAATTAAATAAATTAAATGGGGAAATTAAATTAAATAAACCAAAGGCTCATAAATCAATTAATGAACCAAATAAACATTAAAAGCCAAAAAAATATTAAACCATAGGCAATTAAATAAATAAATAAATACCAATAAAGGTCAAATCATAAATAAATATAAAACACATCATAAGCTAAACAATAAATATTAAATAAATATTAAATCATCATTAAAATAAATAAACATTTAAATATCAAATAATCAAATAACCAAAAAGAAAAGAATCCAATAAATTAAATTAAACATTAGATAACTAAATAATCAAATCACTATTAATCAAAATAATTAAAATAAACATCATTAAATATTTAATCTTGCATCAATAATCAAATTGTCAATCTCAACATAAAAGGAATAATCAACCAATACTAACATTCTCACAACACAGAAGAAACCCAACTTACTAACTATCATGACGACTTGTGCCAAGACAATGACAACTCACATTGAAAAACTTAGACCTAGAGTATGTGAGGGGAAATTGTGCCAACTCTGAACCACATACCATTGGGATTTAAAGACACACTCAGACCTGTGGAGCCAGGTGGAGTCGATGTCTAGTACCTGCAAATCTTGCATCCACAAAGGAAAGATACGACATATGCATATATATTATAATAGACAAGGGTTAGAGAATCGCAATGACACATCCTGCTCACAATGAGTGATGTGGAATTGTCTCTATCCCAAAGACAGTCATACAACAATCAAACACACCATAAGATCAACTCGTCATAGATAATCATTAAATATGGTTAGTGCATAAAAACATCATCAAGTGCATGATTAGTATAATTCACGATTATAGTAAGGCATGTAAAATCCATCAACAATTATGCTCATCAAATCACATGATCAATATAATCTTTTGATAGTCAATCACATAATAAGCATATAGTGTCTAATAAATCACACGATCATTAATAATAGTATCAACATCCTATAAATCATTTGAAATAGCCTATTCCCAATAGTGTTTATCTCGCATGAATTAAAGGTCAACTCTAGTCAAACAAGTCAAGTCAGGGGTGGACCCTACATCCTCCCCCCTTAAACTCGACTTACTCCTGGAAGTCGTCAGAGTGAGGGTGAAAAGTAGCACACATAAATCAAAAACTTCATTTTAACACAAACACATTATAATATTTTCTAACTCCATTAAAGATAACAGTAAATAAATTTCCTCTTTATGCTTCAATTATTCAAAATAAACATGTTAAACAAGAGGTAAATGAAGCACCAATTGTTATTAATAATGATATGCAAACTAATTGGTTAAAATACTTACAAGGGAACTTCATTTTAACCACACTTGCAATACAAAGTTGTACTTTCAATCAATGATTCAAGCATCAATAAGAAAAAATCACTACATTTCGCACCAGTATTCATAATAATACTCCCTCAACATCTAGTTGCATGCAATAGAGAGTTATATATATATATACATTTACATAATATCTTACACATATGCACCTATGATATTATTGAACAAATCATGTCATAAGCCTAAATGAGTGAAATTTTCTCAAAACTAAGCTTCCTCAAATTAAATGTACTCAAGACCTCACACAATAACCAAGCATAAATAACCTATTTATTTAAAAGAACAAATTTCATGGCATTCAAATGTCCTAATTTCCACCATGCTACACTATGCTACACTTTATACAAACATTAGATGCAATCCTTATCCAATCAAATCATTCGAAGGGCATCCTTAATCCAGTATGTGTACACAAAGATTTGAAGGCAAGAAATCAACAACTGCTTTTTATTTAACTATTCCATAATTTTAGACTTCACAATTCCAAGGCACTTCTATCTACTATAAACTTCTAGAAACTTACCAATAAATTTCACCTTATTAACACTTTTCATTTACTTAGCTAATAACAACATTATCTACTTTTTTTCTTAGTCTAGTGCACTTTTCCGCAATGTCCTCCCTCACACACACTATCAGAGGTTCAAAATGAACATGATAGAGACAACACTGGCTCAAGATTTGGGCCCACAATACATCAACACTCAAAATGACCACCATAGACAACAAAAGAGGAGGTCAAAGGAAATATCCTCAAATCAATTCATTAAATTAAAAGAGAAGAAAAGTTGTCGGCGAAATCAATCAAGAAATTGAAGTGTGACAAGTGCCACCACAAAGGAAAAATAAAAGAAAGAAGAAATCAGTGGTCATCCAAAAGTAAATAAATCTAAAAAATACACATTAATCCTTACGACACATCACATAAATCAAAAATTAACTTAAGGCAAAATAAATGATTCATCCAACTCACATCACGAGGTGACCAACATTAGTCACACTAAAGGGAGTAATCACTACACAACATCCAAGGGTGAAATGCCTTGAATGTGTTAGAGAGTGCATGCCATATTTAAGACTTCTATTTTATCCATATGTCCATATTACTTTCATTATTTTTTAAAGCAATTCTAATTTTCAAAAAATAGGCAATTATCCTTTATGAAAGTTGACATAGGTAAGAAGAGATAAAGAAACTATGCACTCACACATGCACAAGGAATATACTCGTACCATGACTAATGATCAAGATATCTTATCTCTACCATGATCATACTCACCAAGTTATAACAGAACAAAGGTTAGAGATTCAATTACTCACTTGATAGTAAACTACAACACACATTATTTCCATTAATGCACAACTAATAACCTATAGAAGATTAGAAATTCCTTCATAAGGTCTTTAAGAAATTTAGTCAATCATATATTTAAACAAGAAAAATAGGTCTCATTACAAAATCCAAAGTTTAATATCAATTTCTACTCTTACCAATAATAATCTTCTAACATACTTCTAGTTATCTAAGTTAAGAATATCTCAGTGCTACTTCCAAAACTTAGTTTTATTTTCATCTAATGCCACTTAAATTCCAATAATACACACATCATTCTATTTAAAATCACTTCCTATTATTACTTGATTACTATCATTCATAGACTATGTATTTTCAACATTTCAAGAAAAATTGGCATTTAGAATCCCAACACAATTTCATATAACTAATTATTATTTTATCTCATTAGAATTCTTTAAGGAAGCACTTCTTAAAATTAAAATAAGGCAATGATATAGTAACCTTTCTTAATTTATCCATCTAGTTAAGAGAAATATTTATTCAATGCCACACAATTCCTACACAAAGCTAAAACTTTTATCTTGCCAAACCGAATAAGGACACAATGATATCATTTCGATTTCTACATATGCAATGCACCAATCCTTGCTTCAATACACATATTTATCTCCTTTTAGTTTCACGATACATTTCCTAATTAAATGATGGGATACTCTATTTAATCAATTCTTCCCTTAAAGAACAAGGATCATGAATGCAATACCTAAATTTCAGTCTCCAATGTAAATTAACTTCATCTAATCTTCCCTTTAACGTTTACGAGTCATATTCATAAATCATCATCCAATCCTTCTTCTTAATATCAATAACCCCCAAGTATTTGAATCCTTTACCCCAAAGAGAGAAGAGGAAGGAAGGGTTATTGCCACACAAATCAATACACACAAATTTATTAAAACTCAGTTTGAATTTCCTAGTCATGTCAAATACAACTACCACTTTTAAAGGTATGCAATTTCAACTTCCATAAGATCTCCTACCAATACATGTGCAACTAGCAATCCCAAATCCTTTGATAGCTATGACTTTCCTCAAACAATCTTTTATTACATACAAAATCACACATATACCAAAATAGCCAATAGTTCTATGGGATAATCATTACATTACCAACTAACTTCCTTACATTTCACATAAGAGATTAAAATAAGGAAAAAGGCATTCCAATTACTTCTATTAAGAGCCACATACAATTCCTTCGATTTTCACATCATGATCTATACTAAATTCTTCCTAAATGTATAATACAAACACTTCATCCTTCTATTCATAGAAAGATCAACATAATAGACTAATTTTATGATCATCGCATTAGTTAAGATGATACACACATTCTTTTCTCATTCTGCAACATAATTAATTATGTATAAGGAAAGCAACCCTAATCATTCAAGTAAGCACTAGAAATTTACAGAGCAAGTAAGAACATATAGACACTTCTCTTATTTTGGAGACATGCATAAGGAATAAATACACACTTTACTTAAAGTTATGATTTCTAAAAGGAATTAGAGAGAAACACAAGGCAAAGATATCTAAGATTCCAAAAATTCCAATAACACTTATTCTAACACAAACTTCAAAGAGTAACTTAATTCAAGGAACATCAAGGCACATTCACAAGACTAATATAATATCCTTAACCAGAGATCCCAGTGTTGCAACTTGGGCTCTGATACCAAATGTAATGCCCGCCAAAATACCTCAAAGAAATATAGCTAAAAACATGCTAATTTAATTTAATTTTTTTTAAATAATACAACACATAAAATCACTTAAGAAATGCAACAAGCACACAACAACATTTAAGTGTTATAAACATAGAAAAATTCACTCAAGCTATTCAAACAATTACACAAGCGGAATACAATAAATCATTTCTACTACTCCCTAGGGTATCTCAATGTCAATACTTAATCTACCTACATAAGAAATAAGCATTTACTTTCTTCCAGTTCAATACCTCATAATCTTAATCATTATACACACATAGGTGCAACATAGAAATACCTAACACTCATGATATGCAACCTACTTAATCTTTCATTTAATATGAGATTCTATCTTTCAATGCACCACTATTTCCTTTTTCACTTAAATTCATTTTATACACCAAGTCCAAATGTTCCTATTATCATTAACCAACCTCTAACTATAAACATCACCATACACATACCAAGATTAATCCCTTACATTGCATTAACATGATTTCCATTTACAATTAACTTCTACATAGTCATTTATAATTCTATGCTCCTAGCATACTTATTACTTCATCATGATTCCAAAAGCACATAATGCAATACTCACAAAGTCTCCTTGAAAGTTTAACCCATAGCTCATTTAATAATCATAAAATCTCTTGCACTATATCAATTAACCAACAATCATCTCATTACAAATCAGGTAACTACATGAATTCATCTCAACACAAATTAAAGTACAATATCCTAATTCCATAACAACTAATAGCATCCACCAAATGTAGATATAATTCTTAAACTATAACACATGATACATTATAATCCTTTCCTAAAGACAAGCATTCATTTTACCATCTACCCATACACTTACTAGTAATTTCTATTTATAAGATTAGCAATTCATTCATTAAGAACATCCAAACAATATTTTCATAAGGAACATTCAACTACATCCCAAGCATTATATGATTTTCAATCCTACCATTAGATCACTAACTACGAAGTATGATGATATAATTTCAAATTCTTTAATCACAACTCATAAACATGTCCTAAGATATCTTCCAAAATTATTCAAACTCATACATCCTATCAAGACTTAACATTTCTTCTACTTAAATCATTAGTTAAAGACATCATTTCAAATCTAATACCATTATCATAACATTTACTCGATTTACTTTTAACATGGCTCATCAAGAATACAAAATACATCATTTCCTTTTAAACAACAATACTTATCCACATCTCATGCATCCATTTCATTTAATATAAATATGTTACAATACAACTCAAGGTTCATCATTACAATCACATACCATAACCAAAACCTATTACTATAACTAGAACAACATAATCATTTCTCATATACATGACTTCTTTTACAACCATTACATAAGAATTCCATTACATAAATCACATCATCATTTACATTCTTGCTACAATTATTATCCATGAACAATATGAAGAAGCATCCTCATCCATGCAAGAAGAATCCAAAGACAGGAACATCCCAATGGTTTAAAAGTACCAACCACCCGACCATGTGGAACCAAAGGAACCACCCCTCATGCTAGGAGATGACACAAGGTCCCAACACACACTCTACATCTAGGATGACACTCACAACCAAAGAGACTAACCAACAAGGACTCTCAAGCAAGAACTCACATAGAGCCACAAGAATAAACTCTAAGAGACATAAAACTCATCAAGACATAAATGCATCCAATAAGCATAATCATAAATCATAAAGGGGGAACACATGTAGGAGTGGAGTGTCATCACATGCCATCTTCATAACATAATAACACAAGGCACTAGCCTGATGGACATGTGGAGCCATCTCAACCTATGAGAGACCAAGGGAGATTAGCTTACTGTCTTCATGGCCTTCTCATGCTTATCCTAAAACATCCTCCCTAGGACATAAGTCATGAGGCTCAAAACTATTCATTATCTTATTTAAATGAGTTATAATTTTCCCATCCCAATTAATTCATTATCAATGTTATCACTTGTTTACAAATTATGGAAAACTCCAATGTGCCCTGGCGGTCAAGACTTCATGCATCCTTACAAGGAACCTCATGCCAGTCTATCTCTCATGACCCTGGTCATCACAAGGAAGCCCACTCCTCATAACATGGACCAACAACACATCACAAGAGGCTCTACCAACATAAATACATTAAAATAATACTCAATGCAGCCAATAACTTCCACACATACTCTCACAACATATGCAAGGCTACAACAACATCAATATAACAAAATGAGCCTCTTGGCTAGCAATCAACAAAGGCATATCAAGCCATTAAATTTGTTCTCATTAATGAAAGTAAAACCACAACAAGGCCAACTCACTTGCTGCCCCAAAACAGCAACACTTCCAACTCACCAACCATAGCACACCAATATGGATGAAAGCACAATTCTTTCTCCAATAACATAGGAAGGTAAATATGTATGAAACCAACAAAATACATGAAATAAAATCATATATAAAACTATAAATCATCAACACCCTCAACAATGCCTCTGGTACAAGAATTAATCCGGAAAGTGCCACACAATCAAGCAACTAGCAAATTAACCTACAGGAAAAACAAGTCCAAGCCTTTAATCCAATTTAAATCCAACCACCAGCAATCTTAAAATTAATCTCAGAAAGTCATTCACCAAAGATGCCAACCCCCGTGAATGCACATGAAGGCCTATTTATCAAAAATAAAAATTAAAAAAAAACAAAAAAAAGCAAAACCATGCTCCAATCAAAATATTTCAAAAATATTATATTCCATACCTACCTTCCCAAAGTTTAAGAAAATAAAATATATACTCTACCTACCATAAACTTCCAGCCAATCAAATCCAAGGGTAGGTAAAATAAATTAAACCATTGACCTGGGGTGAAAATGACTTTTCAATAAAAGAATACAAATTACCCCCTTTTAAATTACTTAATGGGTAAAATAATATTACCCAATAAATAAAATTCACTTCAACATTAAATAAATAATAAACACTTGAAGGCCAATATTAAATCAAAACTCCATGTACGACACAGACAAACCCAGAAATACAAATATTTCTCACGAACTATAGAATAGAACTTTATAAAAAATTTATGCCTTCATATATTTCCTTCCTCACTATAGAAATTTTAGATTCATTTCCCCAAGCTCACACATTCAATCTGCAGACATGGAGCATACAGAAAAACTGTAAAATAAAATATAAAAGGGTAGAATAACATCTCCAACCTGCAACCCGTGTTATGGAAGAAGCTGAAGAAGAGATTTCACCAGCCAAACCAAATCCAACCCAAGCTCCAGCCAATATCCAAGAGAGAAGAAAACCAAAACCAAGAAGAAAACTTGCTGGAGAAAATTTTCCAGAGAGGAACCAACCCATGAAAACTTCACGAGAAAGAAAATAAAAAGACAAACATTAACCAAAAGCCCTAGCCTTAATCTCAGCCAATCAAAATATTCCAATCTATAATATATTTTACCAACCCCATCATATAATATAATTTTACCGCCCTTTTTAAATTCAACCAATAAGAGAAGAGGGTAGGTAAGGTAAATATAAATCATGCTTTTTACAATTTGGTGGGAATGTTTTATCATTTTATTATTTATACAGCCCACTTAATATAAAAGTCAAACTAATAAAAAAAACATGAGCCACAATTAAATAAATTAAATGGGGAAATTAAATTAAATAAACCAAAGGCTCATAAATCAATTAATGAACCAAATAAACATTAAAATCCAAAAAAATATTAAACCATAGGCGATTATATAAATAAATAAATACCAATAAAGGTCAAATCACAAATAAATATAAAACACATCATAAGCTAAACAATAAATATTAAATAAATATTAAATCATCATTAAAATAAATAAACATTTAAATATCAAATAATCAAATAACCAAAAAGAAAAGAGTCCAATAAATTAAATTAAACATTAGATAACGAGATAATCAAATCACTATTAATCAAAATAATTAAAATAAACATCATTAATTATTTAATCTTGCATTGATAATCAAATTGTCAATCTCAACATAAAAGGAATAATCAGCCAATACTAACATTCTCACAACACAGAAGAAACCCAACTTACTAACTATCATGACGACTTGTGCCAAGACACTGACAACTCACATTGAACAACTTAGACCTAGAGTATGTGAGGGGAAATTGTACCAACTCCGAACCACATACCATTGGGATTTAAAGACACACTCAGACCTGTGGAACCAGGTGGAGTCGATGTCTAGTACCTGCAAATCCTGCATCCACAAAGCAAAGATACGAAATATGCATATATATTATAATAGACAAGGGTTAGAGAATCGCAATGACACATCCTGCTCACAATGAGTGATGTGGAATTGTCTCTATCCCGAAGACAGTCATACAACAATCAAACACACCATAAGATCAACTTGTCATAGATAATCATTAAATATGGTTAGTGCATAAAAAACATCATCAAGTGCATGATTAGTATAATTCACGATTATAGTAAGGCATGTAAAGTCCATCAACAATTATGCTCATCAAATCACATGATCAATATAATCTTTTGATAGTCAATCACATAATAAGCATATAGTGTCTAATAAATCACACGATCATTAATGATAGTATCAACATCCTATAAATCATCTGAAATAGCCTACTCCCAATAGTGTTTATCACGCATGAATTAAAGGTCAACTCTAGTCAAACAAGTCAAGTCAGGGGTGGACCCTACAATTGTCATCTTTACTGTCTACCTTGTTGACTGCTAGTTCAGCTACACTCTATTCTTGTCCCTTTTCATCCACTGCTTCTACTTGTGCTTCTACCAATATTTCAATGCTAAGCTGAGTATCATCAGGGATGGAATTTGATTTCTTAACTTCAGTTGGTATCTCAATATTCTATTGGGAGTCAACAGTGTTGACCGGTGACTCAAAGATTTTAATATTTGTAGTTTCAGCTTTCTTTACCTTTACAGTTTCCTTATCCAACACAATATTAAAGTCTTGAGTGTCCACATTCATAGTAAAAAGAATATCAGACTCTGGATTAGTGTCATCTTTTGTCATTTCCTCTGCCTTTTCTTCTTTAGGCTGACTATCAATTTGTGTTGTTGCCTCTGCAGTTATTGGTGGGGTGTCTTGTGCTGGTGGAGGAAGGTTATCCTTGACTGTGATATCAGGTACACTTCTAATTTTCCCTTTACCTTTATCTTTTTGATATACCTTAGCAAAAGACTTATCCATTTTATGTCTATTCTTCTCTTCTTACTTCTCTCTCTCAACAAAAAAGTATATCCCACTTATCCACTGTTTCATCTGCTATTTCTTTAACTCTGTTGGCCATAAGACCAACTTGTCGGTGACCACTCACAAAAACTGTCCTATTGGCTTTAGATATTAGATCATCAATTTCCTATTTGGAATTAAGAGGATGCACAGCTAATAAAGCTTCTACCTTTAATTTCTTGTTAAGCTCCATGACAAACATTCTCTTAGCCTCTAATCTTAAGTATAAATCATTAGGTAAATCATCTACAACCTCAATAAGAACTTTCTTATATATATCAAGATATAAAATAATACTTTCCTCTATAGTATCCTTATTTGAATCCTTGAAAGAATGATAGAGTTTATTCATAGTACCAAGGTTATCATCTTGGGCAATTTCATTGATCAACTCTTCTGGTGTAAGAGTAATTGGTGCCTTAGGTTTAGGTTTCTTCTTTGGAGTCATTTTCTTCTTCGGACCACTAGGCTCTTTTACAGCCTATTGTTTCTTTCTCTGTGTCCTTGACTTCTTGGGAGATGGAGCAGGTGTCGGTGAGGGTTTTCTTTTCTTCCTATACACTCTCTTGAATTCAGCTTCCTGATTAGTTTCAGAATCAGATGAAGTAGCCATAGGAGAAATGTGTTGGTATTTTGGTATGTTTTTGTCATTGATGTCAACACCTACTAAAACACTAGCACTTTGGAGATCTAGTAGCATTCACCGGCAAGCAAGTAACTATTGCACAGTTACTGGTATCTAATACACCGGCAAGATATAATGATCACCGACACTTGGAATGGCATGGAAGACACATAGTTATGTCGAAGACATCATTTGGACATCTTGTCCTAGAGTTTTGTTCATTGGTATATTCATAGTTGCATATTTGTTGTTACTGGTAAATAGGTCTAGGGTTACACCAGCAGGTTTATCTTTTCCAGATCAACATGTCATGCTATGGAGATGATTAATTATTGTTGTAAATGCATTAAGCCGACATGTTCAATCGGTTTTTGCATCGGATATTGTATTATTTGTAAAATGTTTTTATTGTAGTATCTTGTAGAGCCGACCTACTAAAATTGGTCTTAGGTTATGGTATAAATGTAAGATCTTATTTGTAATATCAAATGTGGAATGCAAAAAAGGATTGTGTGAAGGTATATGCGAGATTAAGTAGAGCTATACACGCAGACATCATTTGAAGATTGAAGGAGGGTTTTTGTGGAAGCATATCAGCATTACATCGGTACTGAATCCAGCATATGAAGATGCTATTTTGTGTAGTACATTCTTATTGGATTTAACCACCCAACTGTAGTTAGTGTGACTCCCATTTTATGATTGAGCAGTGAGCTCTAGGCTGTTGGCCTTTTTGCATGTGCAAACCCCATTTATGTACACTTACTATATGCAGTAGTATCATCTGATTGTGGGTAAGGTTTCCCACTATGCTTTTTCCCCTTATAGGGTTTCCATGTACAAATATTGGTGTTATGTGTTGTGGATGACTTTGTGTTTATGTTTCATGCACTAATCGTTACCAGTATAGCAATTAACTATTATAACTGTCTACCAACATACTTAACTGGTTTACCAGTATTGAGCATTAAGTTGGTTAAATTATTTTTGGTTTAAATTTATTTGACAACTGATTCACCCCCACCCTCTCAGTTGTCTCTGGGACCTAACAATTGGTATCAAAGCTTAGTCCTCTTTTGCAGAAGTTTAACAGCTTGAGGAGATCTAATATCTACTAATTATTTCAGGAAGGACAGTCCTAAACTTGATGGAACCAACTATGGCATATGGAAGATCAGAATGGAAACACATCTAAATTGCATTGGAAAAGACATCTAGGAAGTTACAAAGAATGGTTATACTGCTTCTATACTAGGTCAACTTAGTTCAGCTAACTTGACAAAAGATGAGGAAAATGATTGCAAAGAAAGAGAAGCACTTTTGAGCGCATTATCAGATCAACAAATAATGGGACTATTAGATAGGTCTACTAATAAAGCTATTTGGGATCATTTGGAAACACTGAATGAAGGAGATTCCACAGTCAAAATTGCAAAACTTGAAAGCTTCAGAGTTAGGTATGAACATCTGAAAATGGAAGAAGATGAAAGGATTTCTGCTTTTATGGAAAGAGTAAATGAAATTGTTTTGGGTATTAAATGTTGTGTAGGAACCTTAAGTGAGGATGAAATTGTTTCAAAAGTTTTAAGAGGATTGCCACCAGCATATAAAATGAAAGTCACTACTATAAATGAGTTAAGAACAATGCCTAATACATCAGTTACTAGGGATACATTGATTGGGAAACTTTCAGTTTTTGAAATTGAAGAATTTTTTTCTGTTGCTACTATAAAGACAGATTTGGCCTTTAAAGCATCAACATCATCTGCTCCATCATTTGACAAATCTGATTGGAAAGCCTTTTATGCAAGAGAACTTGAAGAAAGTAGGAAAGAAAATGATGAACTTGAAGAACTTGAAGCACTATTTGCAAGGAAAATGCCTAAAGGTCTAGTTGGAAGTAAGTATGAAGGTAAAGCACCCTTTACAATATTTTAACTGCAATAAGATTGGTCATATGGCTTCAAGATGCCTTGATAGACATGCTAGACTAAGAGAAGAAGCTAGAAGAACATACAAGCCTAACCCTGAATATCAGAGATATAGATTTAAGAAGAATAAAGACAAATCTTGTTACATTGCTGACGAAGGTGTGACTGATGATTCTAATGAGGATCCGACAGACAATGGATGGGTTTTTGTTGCTATAATAGAAGATCAACTCGCACCTACTTCTCAACCGGCAGTACAGGCCCTGGCAGCTAAAGTTGAAGTAAAGGATAAATGGATCATTGATTCAGGATGCTCACATCATATGACAGGAGACAAAGGTAAATTATTGAACTTTCAAGAATACAATGGAGGCTTAGTGAGATTTGGAGATGACAAAGCTTGTTCAATCAAAGGTAAGGGTTCAATATCTCTTGATGGTAAGCATAACACTGCCAATGTCTACTATGTTGAAGGATTAAAGCACAATCTTTTGAGTGTTGGTCAATTAGTTGAGAAAGGATTTCAGTTACAATTTAAAAATGGAAAATGCAAAATCATGAACAAAACTGGTTTGGAAATTGCAATTGGTAATTAGACTAGAGGTAATATCTTTCATTTGAATAACAATGAAAAGACATGCTTAATTGCACATATAGATGAAAGTTGGTTATGGCATAAGAGACCCTGTCATGTAAACTTTTATTGCATGGTAAAGATGTGAGACCCTACCCCGACTCAGTCTAGCATTTCAGTGAATTTTATGTTGAGACTATTATGGATGCTTTATTTTTATGCATTATGGATTTAGAACTTATATAATTCCATGATTTGGATAACATTGCTATATGTTGATGCTTCATTTATATGCTTTATGATATAGAACTCTACATGATTTTAGAATAGGATGAATTTGAGATGATATATGTTGTTATTGAATTTGCAGGACTTTACTATGATGATAGAAATAGGATGCATGTTTTATGTGTGGATTAAAGTTATGAGAATTATGATAATTGCTTATGTGGATTTGTTTGGATATAAGATGTATTGATTTGTTTAAGTGTATATTATATGTAGAGTGTTTGATGTGTATTTTTATTCATGTGTTTTATATTATATGAGGTTATTTGAAATTACTAATGTGTAATTGAGATGCACAGGAAAATTATCCATGTGACCATGGAAATATTATGGAGAACCAAACCTAGACCTATGTACATTCGTAAAACCAAGGTTTGTCTATTTGGAGAGACAACACCCCATTTGTATCGTATTTTATTCGTAAAAGTGATTGTTGCATGAATGTTAAATTGAATTTTGTTAATTTGTGTAAATCCAACAAGAGACAAAATTTCAAGTGTAATTTCCTAAAAGTATTTTTATTGTGTTGCTTGACACATGTGATCGATTTATGTTTTGGATTTTAAATTTGTCTCTTGGAGGGAGTTGTTTAACCATACCTTTTTCAATTAATTTAATGTGGTTCTATATTTCCTAGGGTAAAGAATCTTTGGGTTGGTCAACTTAGGTTTGACCCGAAAATTAACTTCAGAGGGGTTTAAAAGGGGTTAAATGGACACTTAGGGGTAGTTTAAGAGTGTTTCCTAAAGCCCATAAGCTATACCTAAGGGTTAGGAGTAATTTTAGGCATGTTTCAACTCCCATGTGACCCTTTAGACACCCTAAAAAGTAGGTTTCCTAAGTTGAGCGAAAAGTGAAAATTAGAAGGATCATCTAAGTTGTTAACCTTCCTCTTTGAATGTGAGATCCCTTTCCTATTCTACCCTACCTTTCCTTTTCAGTTTTAGAAACTTGAGAGAACTCTCACAAAGGCCTTCTTAAGCAAAAATGAGAAAATTAGTGGGTAATCACCCACTCTCCATTTTTGGAGACAAGGAATTTTGAAAGAAAAAGATAGATTTGAATTAGGAATTTGACTAAGTGTAGAGAAGCAAGGGGTTGTGGAATTGGGCTACTCATCTTCAACCAATCTAGCATACCTTTGGGCAGTTGAAGGTTGGTCACATTTTCTCATTGTATTGTTTTATATTGAATGTTGTGTTGAAAGGATTTGCTTGTGTAAAAAGGCTAGTTTCTTGCATGTTTTTCCTTGGAAAATTATTGTGTTCTATGTTTTACTTTTGTATGCATTTTATGTGCTTTGGAAGTAATCAAAGCCTCTTACTCTTGGGAGAGGGGATGGTGTTCAGGGTGGTAGAAGTGACAGCCCTCGAGTGAGAGGCTCTCGTTAAGAGAGTGATCTCAAGGGATTCCTATGTGACCCTTGCTGCATGGCTTGTTTATGTATTTGGGGGTCATAAGGAGGGAGGGAAATAAGGCATGAATGCCTTGGGGGGCATAAGGATGTGGGGTTGTTATACTTATGATGTATTTGGTTTTCCATGAGGTGGCTAAATGTTTTACTATACTTGCAGTCTCTTCAGGGTATTTGGTCCACTACCACCCGTGGATAGTCATCACATGTGTGATGCAGTGTAGCCTGGGTTGGGAATGTGTATGTGATTGTTGTTTCCCATGTTTATTGTGTTTGCATGTGTGTTACCTATCTTGGGCTTGGTTCTCCAAGCTCGAGGGTGGCTACTAGTTAGCCTAGGCTAGGAGGTGAGCACTCCATGGTCATAGTATTTTGATTTACTGCAGGTTGTTGGAAGAAAAGAATAGGACACTTAGATGTGGCTGGAGTTATTTTTTTGCAGAGAAAAAATTTAGGAATGGGATATTTTAGATCTTAAAGTGTAGTAATGTGAAACAGAATCTATATGTTGTAATTACCTTGAAAAGAAAATGTAACTATTTAACTTAGAGACCTCATTTATTAGAAAAAGCGGGACTAGTTAAGGGTATTTCACCCATTTTGTAATATTGACTTTATTGCATGCTAGATATGTTTAAATAAATGCATTATTTCTATTAATTTATTATTGCATAGATGAAATGATTCAGTTGGGTTTTAGCTTGTATTGTTCTTAGAAAATTTAATGATTGCATGCATGTTCTTTGAAAATAATTGTTCAATTTGCATATCTCAAAGGATAAAATCAAGGAATTCTGGATAAATAAAGTTACTGTTAGAGTTTATTTAACTACTGTCATTTGTTTATTTGCCAAAAAAAAAAAATATAAAATCTAAAAGTTATGATAGCCATCTCTAAAGAATTATTTAAATAAATTCTAGATTTCCATAGTTGTTGTTTTAAGTTCACTTAATTCTGTTATTTACACTTGTAGCAGAGATTAAAATCCAAAGTTAAATGGCTACCTATTTTAATAATAAATTATTTATATAGTTGTTGGAATAATCTATTTAATTTTGACAGTAAATTAATTTGCAGAAAATAAACCATAAACTAATCAGTTTATCTCAATCCTAGCTAAATAGTATTTAGAAAAAAAAAAATACATTGTTCTAATTCTGGAAGTTCCTTTTTAATGAATCTATTAAAAAATAAAAATTCATGTAATATTTTGCATGTAATATTAAGGACGAGAAACTTCTCGTTAACTGTTTCATCAGAGGGCTAAATGTCGGCATAGTAGGACCAGTGAGGATGTCCGCTCGAGGGAGCCTTTGGGTAATATTATGTATGTAATATATATATAAATATATATATGTATATATATAAATTAATTTATTATATAAGAAAAAAAAAGAATATTGTGCATGTAATATATATATATATATATATATATTAATTAAAATTTTAAACAAAAAGATAAATAACGCAAAAAAAATAAAATTTAAAAACCTTTATTTAAAAAAAAAAAAAACGGGGGGGGGGGGTTGGGGGGGGGGGTAGGTTTTGGGCCGAACCCATTGTGTTAAACACAGTGGTTGGCGAGCCGAACCACTGTGTTTGGCACAGTGGGATGGCGCGGCCGGGAGCTGCCACTGTGGGCGACCACAGTGGTTAGCGCCACTGCGGCCTCCCACAGTGGTCGCCGCCACTATGGTAACCCACAGTGAGCGGCACCCCCGAGTATTGCCATCGTCGACCCTCCATCCATGGCCACCACTCGACAACCAATGCCCCTGCACAGACAAAAAAAAAGGGGATGGAACCCTAGCCGGTTAGGGCTAGGGTAAAAAATATGGAGAATAAAAAAGAAAAAAGAAAAAAAAGGGGTTTATCTTTATATTAATAAAGAGATTTAGGCTTTACATGGATATTATAAAATGGAAAAATATATTTACATTTAGTTATATAAATATATTTACATATGTGTGTAAATATAGAGAGATTTAAAATAATATGAGCGGTTTGGGAAAATCGTAATAATATTTGTTTAAGGAAAAATATATATAATTTGATTATATATATTAAACAATTTTTTTATAATTTATTATATATATTAATGTTTATTTTAATATTTAATAATAATGTTGTTTAAGGGCAAATGGTAGATCAAATATTTAACTAGGCATTCTACACTTTATATATGCTTTTTATAAACACATGGGTTTATTTTAAAACAATATGTTTAAATTTAAAATATTTTGAAGTTAATCTTTTAGAAAACTTACAATAAATAGGATAAGATTATTTTGGTTATGGGAATTATTTACACTTTATAGGAAAATATATTTTAAATGAATTATTTGACCCTTCAGCCGATTTTGGTTAAAATACATTTTATTATTGATAGTCATTTTTAGACTATATGATAGAACTAAATTAATTAGTTTCTTCAATCAATTATTGGTTATGGGAGATTAATTTTATCTATGCTAATTAATTGACTAAATTAGTTTATTGATTAAAATTGATGAGACAATAAAACTAGTCATTTAATTTTCCACATTTAACTTTAAAATTATTTTTACTTACTTAAGCTAGTGGATAGAGTTAACTCCAAACATAGTTAAGACAAAACATGTTAGAGCACTTCTTGCTAATTTAATGTTATTAAGTTGGAATTTCAAAAAAAAAATAATCCCGTTCTTGCCCTAAAGTTTGGGCATGACAAAAGACCAGTACTACTAAGGCAGATAGAGATTTACCTAAAATTGTCAAACCTCAGAATACAGTATGTAAGGAATGTCAATTTGGAAAACAAGTTAGAGCCAGTTTCAAAAGTATTCCAAAAAAATCAAATAATGCTCTTGATTTGATTCACCTCATTTATGTGGTCCAGCTAGAACTAAAAGCTTACAAGTGATAATTCTGATACTTAATGTAAGTACAGATGCCAAGCTAATAAGATGAGAGAGGGGGGGTGAATTATACAAACTTAGTCTTCCATAAAAACATCAGATTCAACATCGGTAACATATATTTCAGTAATATATCCAAAACTGCCAAACATGCAAACTCAAAAGCATATAAACATCATAACACTCATAACACCAGATTTAACGTGGAAACCCAAATAGGTAAAAACCACTATGGGATTTCGGACCCACTAAGAAATATACTCTTCTAGAGTATGCTCGGTTAAAAGAAAATCTTGTTAAAGATTACAAACACATTGCTAGATGTGACCCGGATAAGGGATTTCCCTCAGATCTGTTAGGATCTTCACCTTGTTAGAAGTGACCTTGTTAAAGGATTTCAAACACTCAATCGAAATGTCACCTTGCTAGAGGGTTTTATAGAGAAGACTGTTAAGTCCACTCGGTTAAGAGATTTTTTGTCACTTCACAAAATAACAGTAATAAAAATCTATCTGCAACTTCACATCTAAAATGCTAAAGCAGATTCTTATTTGCTCAATACAATATAGGACTCATCTTGTCCATCTATTGGGCTCTATACTCTGTTATACAGAACAGGTCTTCAAGCTTCAGTGCTCAGTAATCACTATGTAGCATCCCTGTGCATACACTTGCCCGCATACATTGTTTATCAACAATTCCCTATTTATTAACAATTTGCCAACCGCTTAATCTCCTTGATCACATTTCCCATGATCAATCATAGCCATCAAATCTTCAAACTTTGTCCAGGTTCAATGTATTCGCCAATCTGAAAATGTGTTACCCCGCCTTGGAACTTGCATATATTTCTTGGAACTTGTGCTAGGGTATTGCGGTTCAATCTAAGTTGTAGATCTTCTTGCCAATTTTCCTTTGCCATAGATTCTTTAACAAACTTCATTCATGGCATACCAATCATTTAATCATAGCCAGCTCATCAGCTTCATTAAATAATGCTTTTATTCATTCAATGCATTATGTAATTACTCAGTTGCAACTCGGTAAATACTAAACTTCACTTGGTAGACATTTCGCCTTCATTAACCGATAGCAATAACCTTAGGGTTTACCGACTAGGTTCCTTAGGGTTTACTGACTAGGTTCTTTGCTCGGTAATATAGCATAGTATTAACCTTACAATCAATAACATGTGTATGATATCAAAACAATCTAAACATCATGATCTCATCATTGTCTAACTCGGTAATAGTTGCCCATTGAATAACTTATTTCTCCCCTTATTCATCATATTCTTTTTGTGTCTTTTACCGATATCTTTATATTCATCAAATCATACTTCTTAAGATATGGCAACATCATACTGAATTAGAAAATCAATTTCTTGACATGAATGACAAAATAATAATATTAAGACAGTAAAACATTCTTGATCAGTTTTATCCATAATCATCAACAACCTTCTCAATATCCTTATTGAAATGCCAACAATCTCTCTTTGTCTGTTATAATGCCAACAATCTCCCCCTTTGGCATTGATGGCAAAACCAATTGATTTGACCTAATTGATTCGGATTGCTATGAGATTCTAAAATGCTGAAATTCTCTCCTTCTATCATCAGAATTCTCCCCCATACATTAGTCTTCTCTTCTTTTCTCTTCAGTCTTCTTTTTCTTTTCTTCAGTCTTCTCCCCCTTTGACAACAATGCCAAAAAGTAAAGAACTAAAACATAATTTCTTCCTGTATAAAGTGAATTCTTGCTATTGTGTATCAACTTAGTCTCGATTAGAGCATTTTGTCTTCAATTCCTGTTCCCTGTATTTGTTTCCTGCACAGCTTTAGAAAACCTCCTAAAGTGTGTAAATCAACATCAACTCCTAAAGATATTCTGTAGAGTCATCGAATTGATGCCTTCACCGAACTCAGTTAGTGAGTAGAAGATAGGGGTAGGACCCCTAACTTACTTCTAAGATACTCAAAAGTGTCCCTTGGTAGTGGCTTGGTGAAGATATCTGCTATTTGTTCCTTTGTGCTAACATACTCCAACACCACTTTCTTTTCTTGAGCTTCTTCTCTAAGATAATGATATTTGATAGAGATGTGCTTTGTCTTAGAGTGCATAACAGGATTCTTTGAAATGTTAATGGCACTAGTATTGTCACAGAATATAGTTACTGGCTCGGTAACTTTCTCATTTATACTTTCCAATAGTTGTTTGATCCATGCTATGTTGGTACAATTCAATGCTACAACAACGTATTCAACTTCTGTTGTTGACTGTGAAACACTTCCTTGTTTCTTGCTAAGCCAACTCACTAGTCTTTCTCCTAAAAAGAAAGCTCCTCCACTTGTGCTTTTCTTGTCATCAATGTTCCCTGCCCAATCAGCATCAGTATAAACTTTTAAATCGAAGTCCTTTCCTTTCTGATGTACTAAGCCATAATCCTCAGTGCCTTTCAAGTATCTAAAAATTCTCTTGATTGCTGTCATGTGTGTTTCCTTAGGATCTGGAGAGAATCTTGCAACTATACCTACTGCATGTGCTATGTCTGGCCTATTATGAACAACATATTGCAACTTTCCAATCATGGATCGGTAAAGTGTCTCATCAATAGATGCAGATTCATCATTCTTTGATAATTTGCAGTTGGTAGTCATAGGAGTACTTACTAGTTTTGAATCCTCCATTCCAAATTTCTTCAAGATTTCCATTATGTACTTGGATTGAGTAATGAAAATCTCATTTTTCATTTGCAGTATCTGTAAACCTATAAAATACTTTATCTCACCGATTAATAACATCTCAAATTCTTTGCTCATTTCATTTCCAAAGTTCTTACATAGAGAGTCATTTCCACAAAATATAATATCATCAACAAATATGGCTGAGATCAGTATTCCATTTTCATCATTCTTCATGAACATATTGTTGTTTTCACTTGTTCTTATAAAACCAATCTTGATTAAATAAGAGTGTAATATTTCATACCATTCTCTAGGTGCTTGTTTCAAACCATATAAAGCTTTGTTCAATCTACATACCTGATCTTCATTCTTGTTTTCAACAAATCCTTTAGGTTGTTCAATAAAAACTTCTTCTTCTAATATACCATTCAGAAATGCAGATTTGGCATCCATTTGATATACCTTGAAATTTTTGTAAGCAACATATGCCAATAATGTTCTTACTCCTTCTAGTCTAGCCACAGGTGCAAAAGTTTCACCATAATCAATTCTTTCTTCTTGAGCATAACCTTTGCAAACTAGTCTAGCTTTATTTCGAATGACCTCTCCTTTTTCATTCAACTTGTTTCTGAAAATCCACTTTGTACTGATTACATTTTCATCCTTCAGTCTTGGGATTAGTGTCCATGTGTCATTCTTCTTGATTTGATCAATCTCTTCTGTCATAGCATTTATCCAATCTTCACTGTTAAATGCCTCTTTCATTATTTTCAGCGCAAATTTAGATATTAGACATGTGCTATGTCTCAGTTTGTTCCTTGTCATCACTGGATCATCCTTATCTCCTATAATCTGACTTGATGCATGATGTCTTCTGACATACTTGGCTAATACAGGCTTGGTAGGCTTTGTATGATCTTCTTCATCACTCGGTAACTGGATATTCTCTTCATTTTCTTCAATAGTTCTCTCGGTAAGACTTATCGGTTGAACATAGACAAATTCATCATAATCTTCTGGTTCCTTGGAATTTCCTTCATCATTTCTTTCTGCAAATTCATCAATTTTCACATTTGCACTTTCTACTATTTTGTTAGATGATTTGATCAGACATTTAAATGCTTTACTTCTAGAAGAATAACCAAGAAATGTTTCTTCTTTACTTTTATGATCAAACTTGCCATTTCTATCATCTTTGTGTACATAGCATCTACTTCCAAAGATTTTAAAATAACTTACATTAGGTTTCTTGTCATACCAGATTTCATATGGTGTCTTCAAAGTACCTTTCTTCAGTTGTACTCGGTTCAGGGTGTAAACTGATGTGCTTATTGCTTCTCTCCAAAATGTTTGTGGTACTTTCTTTTCAATCATCAGGGATCTGGCACAATCCACAATAGATTTGTTTCTTCTCTCAACAATTCCATTTTGTTGTGGAGTTCTTGGTGCAGAGACTTGTCTTTTAATACCATGATCATTGCAGAATAAGTTGAACTCATCAGATGTGAACTCTCCTCCTCTATCTGATCTAAGACATTTCAGTTGTCTTCCTGTTTCATTTTAAACTCTTGCCTTGTACCATTTAAACATTTGAAAAGCTTCTGATTTTTCTTTTAAAAATATAACTGACATCATCCTTCAGTAATCATCCACAAATAATATGAAATATTTATCACCATAATAACTTTGAACTTTCATAGGACCACAAAGGTCGGTGTGCACAAGATCTAAAATTCCCTTAGAAGTGTAAGACTTACTTGTAAAGCTTGATCTTGTCATTTTACCCATCTGGCATCCTCGGCACATAGCATTCTCAGGTTTTTCAAGACTCGGTAGACCTCTTACTCAGTGCTTCTTGCTTATTTTGATCAGATTATCAAAATTTACATGAAAAAACCTTTTATGCCATAACCAAGTATCATCTTTCTTTGCATATAGACACTTACTCCAAGTTGAGTCAAGGTGAAATGTATTACCTTTTGTTTGTGTCCCAGTGGCAGCTAACTTTCCATTCTTGTCATGAACTTTGACAATTCCTTTCTAAAATTCTATTCGGTAACCTATGTTGTTTAGTTGTGCTACACTCAACAAATTGTATTTCAAACCTTCAACCCAATAAACATCATTGCATCTTGCATTGTCAAGAAGTGTTATGGATCCTTTACCTTTTACCGAAAATGGTGCATCATTACCAAATCTTACATAGCCTCCGTCATAGTCTTCTAACATAACAAACTTGTGTTTATCACCTGTCATGTGATGTGAGCATCCACTATCTATGATCCAAGAGTCGTTAGTATTTATGTGAGATATTAAGGCTTTTTCTTCATACCTTTCTTCATCTGATCCATCTTTGATAGCCACATAAACTACTTCCTTTGTATCAGTTTCATCTGATTTATCATCATTGGATTCCTCATCAGCTATTAAGCATGTCTTTCTATCTCTTCTTCTAAAGTCTCTATGTCCTTTGTAATGATAATCTTTCTATCTGTCATCTCGGTAATCTCTCTTTTCAGTAGATTCTTTGTCAGGACAGTTAAAAGCCATATGTCCTATCTTATCACAACTGAAACATTTCAAAGGTAGTTTTCCTTTTTACCTTTGCCTCTCAGTAACCTTCTGGCTAATAGTGCTTCAAACTCTTCTTGCTTTCTGATTTCCTCATACGGTTTGTGTACTTCCTCTATGTTCTTGGGAAATCTTTCACTTGCTCCACTGTGATCTCCTTTAGAGTACTTATACTTTCTTTCATTATAATCATTAGATTCATCAAGATGAAAAGAACTAAATGCAGATTCAACATTATTTATCGATGACCCACTGTTATCAAAGTTACTTACTCAAATGCATGTAGCTTACCAATAGTAGCATCTAAAGAGATTGGCATATTTGGTACAAACCTCAATTCATTGATTGCAGAGACTCGGATTGCATAAGCTAGTAGAAGGGTTCTTAACAACTTACTTGCTATGTCCTTTTCTTCAATGGTTCCACTTGCTCCTTTGATTTGATTAACAATCTCCTTTAGTCTTGTATTGTACTGGGTTATGTTTTCACCTTCATTCATCCTCATAGATTCAATTTGTCCTCTTAGACTATCCACTTTTGCTCTTTGAACATGTTCATCTCCTCCATACACTGATATGAGCTTGTCGCACATAGCCTTTGCATCATTGTAGCCTTCTAGATCATTAAACTCTGAATCGGTCAATGCAGATGTTATTTCAATCATTGCTTGGATATATTTTTGCTTTGCCTTTATTTCTTCCATTGTCAATGGATAGGTGCTCGGTGTGATGAAATCATTCTCCAGATAATATACAGCATATTCTCCAATTCCTAATAGGTGCAACTTCATCTTTTTCTGCCATGTAGAGAAACTTGACTTGTTCAGCTTCAGTGCATCTCTCTTATACATCTTTGGATTTTTGCCTCAAATACCTTTTAACTTTTTCTTCCATAGTCCAAAGCTCTGATACTAATTGATAGTTCTGATACTTAATGTAAGTACATATGCCAAGCTAATAAGATGAGAGGGGGAGGTGAATCATACAAACTTAATCTTCCATAAAAACATCAGATTCAACCTCGATAGCATATATTTCAGTAATATATCTAAAACTGTTAAACATGCAAACTCAAAAGCATATAAACATCATAACACTCATAACACCAGATTTAATGTGGAAACCCAAATAGGGAAAAACCACTGTGGGATTTTAGACTCACTAAGAAATATACTCTTCTAGAGTATGCTCGGTTAAAAGGAAATCCTATTAAAGATTACAAACACATTGCTAGATGTGACCCGGTTAAGGGATTTCCCTCAGATCTATTAGGATCTTCACCTTGTTAGAAGTGACCTTGTTAAAGGATTTCAAACACTCAATCAGAATGTCACCTTGCTAGAGGGTTTTACAAATAAGACTGTTAAGTCCACTCGGTTAAGAGATTTTCTGTCACTTCATAAAATAGCAGTAATAAAAATCTATCTGCAACTTCACATCTAAAATGCTAAAGAAGATTCTTATTTGCTCAATACAATATAGGACTCATCTTGTCCATCTGCTGGGCTCTATACTCTGTTATACAGAACAAGTCTTCAACCTTCAGTGCTCGGTAATCACTATGTAGCATCCCTGTGCATACACTTGCCAGCATACATTGTTTATCAACAGTTCCCTATTTATAAACAATTTGCCAACCGCTTAATCTCCTTGATCACATTTCCCATGATCAATCATAGCCATCAGATCTTCAAACTTTGTCCAGGTTCAATGTATTCGTCGATCTGAAAACGTGTTACCCTGCCTTGGAACTTGCATACATTTCTTGGAACTTGTGCTAGGGTATTGTGGTTCAATCTAAGTTGTAGATCTTCCTACTGATTTTCCTTTGCCATAAATTCTTTAACAAACTTCATTCACGACATACCAATCATTTAATCATAGCCAGCTCATCAGCTTCCTTCATTAAATAATACTTTTATTCATTCAATGCATTTTGTTATTACTCGATTGCAACTTGGTAAATACTAAACTTCACTCGGTAGACATTTCGCCTTCATTAACCAATAGCGATAACCTTAAGGTTTACCAACTAAGTTCGTTAGGGTTTACTGACTAGGTTCTTTGCTCGGTAACATAGCATAGTATTAACCTTACAATCAATAACATGCGTATGATATCAAAACAATCTAAACATCATGATCTCATCATTGTCTAACTCGGTAATAGTTTCCCATTGAATAACTTATTTCTCCCTTTATTCATCATATTCTTTTTGTGTCTTTTACCGACATCTTTATATTCATCAAATCATACTTCTTAAGATATGGCAACATCATACTGAATTAGAAAATCAATTTCTTGACATCAATGACAAAATAATAATATTAAGACAGTAAAACATCCTTGATCAGTTTTATCCATTATCATCAACAACCTTCTCAATATCCTTATTGAAATGCCAACAATCTCTCCTTGTCTGTTATAATGCCAACAACAAGGTGATAGATATTTCATGCCAATTATTCATGACTATTCTAGAATGTGTTGGATTACTTTTCTCAAAGAAAAATCAGAATCACTTGGAAAGTTCAAACTGTTCAAAGCAATGGTAGAAAATGAAACTAATAAGAAAATCAAATGTTTAAGATCAGATCAAGGAGGTGAATTTACATCTAAGGAATTTGATACATTCTGTGAAGTGAATGGAATTAGAAGATAGCTATTAGCACCTCAGACATCCTAGCAGAATGGAGTTGTTGAAAGGAAAAACAGAACTATCTTGGATGCAGCAAGAAGTATGTTATCAGAAGCAAACCTACCACATGTATATTAGAGAGAAGTAGTCAGTATAGTGGTCTATACATTTAACAAAGTTCACATCAAAGGTGAAACCGGTAAGACCCCTCATGAACTATAGTTTGGTAATACTCCTACTCTTAAGTATTTCAGAATTTTTGGAAGTAAATGTTATATCAGAAGAGATGAGTATATTGGAAAACTTGATCCTAGAAGTGATGAAGGAATATTTCTTGGTTATTCATCTAAGAGAAAAGCATATAGATGTTTTAACAAGAGATTGCAGAAAATTGTTGAGAGTACAAATGTAAAGATTGATGAACAATTCAGAGGAACTTCAAGGTATATAGACTCTGAACTGGCAATAGAAATTTTGACAAATGAACCTACTCTAAATCCACTAGTACAGAATGAAGATCAAGTTACCCGGTATCATCTGAGGATTCCACAGTAATTGAGGAACAACATCAAACTAAGACACCCCAGTATGTAAAACTGAATCATTCTGAAGATCAGATAATTGGAAACAAGTTTAAAGGAGTTATGACAAGAGGAAGATTGGAAAATGAAGAGGTATGTATTATTTCTCAAATTGAACCATCATCTGTTAATGAAGCATGTGAAGATAAATTTTGAATTAAAGCTATGGAAGAAGAATTAGAACAAATTGAGAAAAATAACACTTGGACATTAGTTCCCCGACCTAAAGATAAAAATGTAATTGGAACCAAATGGGTATTTAGAAACAAACTTAATGAAGATGGTAAGGTTGTCAGAAATAAAGCAAGACTAGTGTGTAAGGGATATTCTCAGAAGGAAGGAATTGATTACAATGAAACCTTTGCACTGGTAGCTAGAATTGAGGCAGTCAGATTATTTTTGGCTTTTGCAACACACAAGAACTACAAAGTTTATCAAATGGATATTAAATGTGCATTTTTGAATGGAGATCTTGAAGAGGAAGTATACATTGAACAACTTGATGGATTTTATTTGACAGATGACAATGATATGGTTTGCAGGTTAAGGAAAGCTCTATGTGGACTAAAACAAGCTCCAAGAGCTTGGTATGCAAGATTGGATAAGTGTCTTTTAAAGATTGGTTTCACTAAAGGAAATGCAGACAACAATTTATATTACAAAGTAACTAATGATGACATGTTGATTATAGAAGTTGATGTCATGGAAATGGGGACAAGGCAACAACAAAGTTCAATGTTAATAAGTTAGTTTCAACCATAAAAACAAAACAAAGAACTAAAAACCATTCCAAACATATCAAAAGAGATTTCAAAAAGCATGAAAGAAGTTTAACAAAATAAAAGGAAGGAGAAGAACCTCCCTAAGATGCTTCCATGATTCCTTTTTATGCTTCTCCCTTGTTTCTCCCCTCTCCAAGTCCCAAATGAGTGTAGCTCTTAGCTTTTAGCACTATCCATGGATGCCATATGGAGATTCAAGATGGTTGAATATGATAAACAAATGCTATGCAAGTGTAGATAGTGATGCTATGAAAAAGCTCTATGCTAATGCCAGTATAACAACAATACTCTAATGCTTCCTCTTTGCTTGAGGAGAAGGGTTCTATTTATAGAAGAAATGGGGAAATGAAGGGTTAAGATTGAGTAATCTTAATAAGGGTTAGGATTGAAAGATATTCAATCCATGTGAGACTTTCAATCCAATCCCATGTTGACAAGTGTCACCATGAGGAGGCTTGAGAGGAGAGATAAGCAGCATTAAATGCTTGAGGGGACATGATGGTTACCCTAGTCAAAGAAATAAATGCTTTGAAGAGACACATGGGCCACATGAGGGTTAAGTTAGGGGTCAAAGTCCTTAACCATGGGTGCAAGTGGAATTAACCGTTAATGGTCATGTAAGAGCCATAAGTGGTTTGGAAGACTTTAGAGGTTAATTTGTTGAACACACAAAGCATTAATTGCTTTTCAAAGACTTTGGAGTCTTTGAGAAGTGACTTCAATTTGCTTAGGAATGTGACAATATTTAGGGGATGGATTAGGTTAATTAGGAAAGGTTTAGAAGAATCTAGAAGGGGTTTAGGCATGCAAGTGGATTTTGTAGGAAAATGCAAGTGGGAGGAATTTTGGTATTTTCAATTAAAATAAAATCATTTATTTCAATTAAATGGTGTAATTTGCATTTGGATAAATATTCAAATAAATATTAATTTATTTAAATGAGAAAAAGGAAGATAAAGCATTAAATGCTTGAAGACTTTAAGGGAAACCATTAAAGGTTTCAAGTGGATGAGGATAAAGGTGATTTAAATAAATGATTTATTTAAAATAGTTGTGCAACTTGCTTTTGTAGGAAAATACAAGTGGGTGGAGGATAAAGGTGATTTAAATAAATAATTTATTTAAAATAATTGTGCAACTTGCATTTGTAGGAAAATGCAAGTGGGTGGAGGATAAAGGTGATTTAAATAAATGATTTATTTAAATGTGAGAGGTGGGATTTTGGGGGAATTTAAATAAATATTAATTTATTTAAATGTGAGAGAAGATTTAATTAAATAAATATGATTTATTTATTTAATTAATGGTCTGAATTTGGTTAAGTGAATTAAATCAAATAAATTGAATAATTTATTTAATTAATAGGAGAAGAGGGTTAAGATGAATTAATTAAATATATTAATTTAATTAATTATTGATTGATGGTTAAATAATCAAATAAATACTAAATATTCATTTAATTAAGTGGACAGATTTATGTGACTACAGAAGTATTTGTTGATGATATAATCTTTGGAGGAGAAGATGGATTATGTAAGGAATTTTCTATTAAAATGCAGCAAGAATTTGAAATGTCTATGATTGGAGAAATAAAATTCCTTTTAGGATTGCAGATTTCATAGACTGATAAAGGTATATTCTTGAGTCAATCCAAATACTTAAAAGAGTTACTAAAGAAATTTGGGATGGAGAACTCTAAACTGGTAAGCACACCTATGACAACAAATGACAAATTATCACAAAAGGATGAATCTACACCTGTTAATCCAACTAGATACAAATCTATGCTAGGAGGTTTACTATATTTGACACAAACCAGACCTGATATTATGAATGCAGTATGTATTGTTTCAAGATTCCAAAGTAATCCTAGAGAAAATCATGAATTAGCAGTAAAAAGGATTTTACAGTACTTACAAGGCACTATAAATCTTGGATTATGGTATCCTAAAGATGAAAACTTTGAATTATGTGCATACATAGATGCAAATTGGGCAGGAGATGTGGATGATAGAAAAAACACCCTTGGCGGAGCATGCTTTCTTGGAAATAGATTAGTTTCTTGGTTGAGTAAGAAGCAAAGTTGTACATCTTTATCAACAACAGAATCAGAATATGTTGCAACAGCAACTAACTATACACAGGTACTATGGCTTAAGCAAATGTTGAAAGACATAAAGGTAAAATGCAAGGAACCTATTACTATCTATTGTGATAACACTGCAACAATTGATATATCTAAGAATCCGGTATTACATTCTAAAACCAAACATGTTTCTATCAAACTAAATTTTCTAAGGGAAAATGTTGAATCAAAGGAGATAAAATTGGTTTATGTGAATACTAAAGAGCTGATTGCAAATATTTTCACTAAACCTTTGCCTAAGGAGACTTTTGAATATCTCAAAGATCAACTTGGAGTCATACCACCACCGGCAGAGACTTAGACAGTTGATGATTGTCATCAACCAACAGAATTAACAAAGAAATCTTTCATTCCGGTCTTTGATGAGGAGGCTACTTCTCAGGGGGAGTAGTTGGTATATTGAATTGATTGGTATTTTGTATATGAACTTGGTTTTATTGTAACTTTGGCATTTAATGTCAAAAGGGGAGAGATATCTATGGAAAAACACATTATCTTTATTATCTTTTGGGGAGAGATTGGTACGGAAAAACTTTGAGAAACACAAGAAAAACACATGTTGCTCCCAGGGGGAGAGATTGTTATTTAGGAGAGATTATTACTTTCTGGTTATAATCTTTTGGAGATTATTGGTTTTTGGTACTTGGCATTTCTGTTTTGGCACTTTGATGGTTTTTCCATCTTGTATTGCCATCAATGTCAAAGGGGGAGATTGTTGGTATTTTGGTATGGTTTTGTCATTGATGTCAACACCTACTAAAACACTAGCACTTTGGAGATCTAGTAGCATTCACCGGCAAGCAAGTAACTATTGCACAGTTACTGGTATCTGATACACCAGCAAGATATAATGATCACTGACACATGGAATGGCCTGGAAGACACATGGTTATGTCGAAGACATCATTTGGACATCTTGTCTTGGAGTTTTGTTCATTCGTATATTCATAGTTGCATATTTGTTGTTACCCTCAAATAGGTCTAGGGTTACACCGACAAGTTTATCTTTTCCAGATCAACATGTCACGCTATGGAGATGATTAATTATTGTTGTAAATGCATTAAGCCGACATGTTCAATCAGTTTTTGCATCAGATATTGTATTATTTGTAAAATGCTTTTATTGTAATATCTTGTAGAGCCAACCTACTAAAATTGGTCTTAGGTTATGGTATAAATGTAAGATCTTATTTATAAGATCAAATGTGGAATACGAAAAAGGATTGTGTGAAGGTATATGCGACATTAAGCAGAGCTATACACACAGACATCATTTGAAGATTGAAGGAGGGTTTTTGTGGAAGCATATCAGCATTACACCAGTACTGAATCCAACATATGAAGATGCTATTTTGTGCAGTACATTCTTATTGGATTTAACCATCCAATTGTAGTCAATGTGACTCCCATTTTGTGATTGAGCAGTGAGCTCTAGGTTGTTGGCCTTTCTGCATGTGCAGACCCCATTTATGTACACTTACTATTTGCAGTAGTATCATCAGATTGTGGGTAAGGTTTCCCACCATGGTTTTTCCCCTTTCAAGGTTTCCACGTACAAATATTGGTGTTATGTGTTGTGGATGACTTTTTGTTTATGTTTCATGCACTAATCCTTACCGGTATAGAAATTAACTGTTATAACTGTCTACCGACATACTTAACTAGTTTACCAATATTAAGCATTAAGTTGGTTAAATTGTTTTTGGTTTAAATTTATTTGACAACTGATTCACCCCCCCCCCCTCTCAGTTGTCTCTGGGACCTAACAAAATGTGAGTGACCAGTTTCTATACTGATTGAATTTCTAACACACTATCAGCAATACCGCTAAGATTCATCAACCCTTTTGTAACTTCCTTTACCATCTTAGAAGCATCTTTCATAAATTTATCTCTTTTCTTCCTTTGCTTCATCATAGCAACACCACTTTCAATAGTTTCAACATTACCAAATATTTGCTCTGTTGGTTCCGGTGGAGCATGTAGGAGTATTTTAGCATGTGAATCTAAGATGCGAGAATCCGCCTCATATCCCATTTTAGTAATCCAGACAATTCTGGGTCTAACTGCCTCTATCCAAATTTCTTCTCTTTTCACTACAAAGCATATCTGTTTATCATATTTATCCACAATGCTTTGGGGAATCATTTCCCTTTATCTCATTTTAGTTTGGAGATTCTTGAAATAGTCTTGTACCAACTTATCACCATCAGATCCCATTCCAGTAATTGCCTCCTTTATCTATTTTCCAACAGAAATATCATAGACAAAATCCTTATGTCCTATATCGGGAATCTCTTTTGAGAAGTAAAGCATTAAACACACAATCAGACTTCCAAATTTGAAGGTTCCTTTCTTATCACTTTTTATTCTGTGCTTATTCTCTAATGGTTCATCCTTTAACCATTCACAAATGTCAATTTTAGCATTGTTTAATATCATCTCATGAGCACTATGAATGCAGGAACTAGATACAAATTTCAACCTATTAGTATGAGCAACTTTATATCCAATGAACATACCTGCAAATTTAACATTGTCATCTTTTATATCATTGGCCCTAAGTGACCTATTGTCAAATGTAGCTCTGATTAAGCTCATAACTTCCTTGTTAGGGATTTTCTTCTTCTTGTCAGGCCTAGTGCCGGTGGATGGTAAACTAGTAAGAGCCCTTATAGCTTCTTTAGTGATCTTAAAAACTGAGTCCAACCACATAAATTCACCATGAACCCTGCTAAGAACATAGCAGATGGTTGCATTTGAGAATGTTGGCATATGGAGGATATCAATGAAACCTAAATCCTCAACTACCTTGTGTTCCGATTTCACTACCCCATTCTTGTCAGTGATAATATTCATGTACATGTTCTTCAAATCTCTAGACCCTAAACTTTCTATGTTACAATGTATGTATGCCCTAGGGTCTTCAGCAAATGCAACTCCCTTCAGGATTCTAAAAAATGCACCAATGGAGTCATCTAGTTTTGCTATCTTAGGAATAATTTTAAAAATGGGTCTAGGTTGTTTTATGTTTTCCACAATGGTAGGATTTTCTATGAATTCAGAAATGGAGGATGAGGAAGCCATTGTGAAAGATAAATGCCTTTTAACTAAGAAATCCTTGAATTCTGTGAAAAACCTTTGTTGCTTCACCTTTAGAATGCCTTTGCTCAATTTCACTCTCTTTGAATGCTTGGATGCTTGGTGAGATGAAATGAGAAGTTGCAGTGCCTTTATAACCCAAAAGTAACTTACAACTACAATAAATGCTTTGTCGGTGAAGTGAAAACTCCACATATTTGTCAGTAAAGAATAATTATAACTTCTTACTACCAACTGAGGGTAAATGCATGATCTTCAATTAGTTGCCTTACCCCTAAGGATTATTCCTTAGTTAGATGAAGAATCTCCTACTGGTGCAGGATTACTCTGTTCTGTCGATGCAGAGACAAATTCATCAATTCTCTGATCTCTCTTCCTAATCCATTATTTAGAAAATTCTTGCTTGATTTTAGTCACCTTTTCTTTTCCTTTGTCATTAGATCCTTTATTGTTCGTCGGTACACTCTTGCTTCTATAGAATTTTGCAATATGCCCAATCTTGTTACATGCATAACAAGTTACATTGTTTCTCTGAATAGATTTTCCATAACCTTGATTAGTTTGAGTTATGCATTGATTAGATAAATGTCCAAATCTACCACAAACATAGCATTTCATATTCATTCTACAATTGTCTGAGTTATGACCATTTTTATTGCATTTGGAACATTGACCTATGGGTAAGTTTGTATTCTGATTATTCCTAAATCTGCACTGATTTTCTCTATGACCAAATTTGTTGCAATTAAAATATTTCCCATTGAATTTATAAGCAGTAGGTTGCCTTAACCGATTTTCTATGATCATGATTGTTTGTAGTCCCAGGACTTTCTCCATGTTCAAATTCAAGTCCAACTATTTCTCCATCGGGTTTCTGACTTTTCAGCATATCATCAAGATTATCTGAACTTTTCTTGAATTTGTCTTTGTATTCATTTGCAGTGACCAACTCTCTTTCCAAAGTGCTAACTTGTCTCATATGTTCCTCTTTGTCATGTTGCATGTGAATCAAATCTGTTTTGAGCATATCATTTTCATAACTAAGCCTTTGAGATTCATCTGATCTTTCATTAAGTCTTCTGGCCAAATCTTCTTCATTCCTATTTTTATCTTCAATATCCTTGCATAATCTCATTGTTAAATCTTGCATCTCATTCTTCATGTTACTATTCTCTTGTCTCAATTTCTCTGCAATATCTCTAAGAGTTTCCTTTTCTTCATCATCTTGATTTTTCAATTGCACATGTAATTCTTTTCTCTTATTCTTTATTATAACTAGGTTATCTTGAAGTGCTTTGATGAATTCCCAAACAGTTCTAAGTTCATCTTCCAGATTGATATTCTTCAATTTTTCTGCATCAAAATCTTCAAGAGCTTCTTCCAACTATTGTCTCAAACTTTCCATCGGCACCAGTTACAGAATCTTCCTCAAGTTGTTAGGCTTCTGCAAATAGAGGACTAGGCTCTGATACCAATTGTTAGATACTTGATCATTCCCAAAGACACTGAGATGGGGGGTGAATCAGTGTCTAACCGATAACCATAAGATTTAAACTTGTTTACAACTTTATAAGCCAAGTTAATATACCAGTAAACAAGTAATAATGCAATAAAGAGAAACATAAGTATAACCATCAATGCACACCATAACACATATATTTTGGGCGAGGAAACCCACTAGGGGGAAAACCTCAGTGGGATTTATGACCCACAATATTTACTCACTGCTCAATATGAATAAATATTACTTATACAATAGGGGCTTGCACATGCAGGAAGGCCAACAGCCTAGAGCTCACTGCTCAATCACAAAATGGATTCTCGTTGACTACAAAATTGGATGATTAAATTCAATGACAATGTACTGCTCAAAATAGCATCTACAATGTTGGATTCAATACTAGTTTAAGATCTGTTAGATACCTCTGCCATAAACCTTGCTTCTCTCTGCTCTGCTCTTATTCACTCACAAAATAATTACATAATAATGTATATACAGTTATTCGCTCTCATATACCGCTTGCATTCATAATCTATTACATATCAAAATAACCTACAAGATCTCATACATATGTGAGTCTTTACAATACATCATGTCGGCTATACAATATAATTACAATACAAAACAATATTATTTTCATGTCATCTTAGAGTGCTAGTAGTGACTATTGTCAGTATAGACTAGATGTCGGTGTGAATAAACTTGTTGTAACTGCCGGTGCCGGTAGATGATGTTTGTTGCCAGTGTAACCTATGAACCATATTACCAGTTGGTTGTCATCAATGACAACATCAATTATTCTCATCTGAGTGTATAATGCCAACACACAAGAGCTCAACAAAGAACGGCAATGTGGTTGCAAGTAGGCTTGATCTCATATGAAAGTTCGAATGCTAATCTAGGAGGATTAATAGTGAAGGAAGCATCCTCATATATAGAAGACACTATAAGAAATGGAGGGATAAGATTGAGAGGTGTAAAAGATAAATGGTCAGATAGGATTAGAGGGTAGGTAAAAGAAATAAGAAAATAATGAAAGGGTAGGTAGTGAAGGAATTAAGAGATGAATGACATGTGTCATAGGTAGAAAAGGCTAATGAATTAATTAAATAAATAAAGATTTAATTAATTAATAGAGGAAGTGGGATCAATTAAATAAATAAGTATTTATTTAACTTAGAAAAAGATAATTTAAATAAATAAAAGTATATTTTAAATGAGGAAAGAGGGCTAGAAAAGGCTAAATGAATTAATTAAATAAATAAAGATTTATTTAATTAATAAAAGAATTAGGCTTAAAATAATTAAATAAATAAAATATTTATTTAATTAGACAGGACAATTTTAGGTGACTACATTTTGCCCCTCTTTGAGACAATGTAGCTTGTCGCGTTGTTTCAAAGAAGATAAGATGAACAGATACAAAGTTGCCCCAAGATGGGAATGATATGCCCCCTTGAGAGATTGGATGAAAATGTCTGAAAATATCGCATACAATCTCTTGATAAGAAAGAAAGGCTAGAAAGGACTGACAAGATAGGATAGAGTGATAGAGTCACAAGATAAAGAAGACTGACTCAGGAGACTAGGGCTAGGGTAGTATATAAGATAGACTACGAGGGAAAACATCCTCATTGTCATCCACACATCGAAGAGATCAGAGTGTAGAGAGAGCAGAGAGCAGTCAACATCGATGACATTGGTGCATAGATTCTATCATGTTCGCCGATATCAGAGGCCAGCAAATGCAGGAGAGCCGATGAGTACTGTAGAAACTCCTTGTACCTTTGTTGCATTAATTTTTGTCATATATGCATGCTATGTAGTGCAATAAATATGCTCTAGGTGTGTCGAAAAAAATGTTAAGCGGGGGAAAAATGCCAAGGCAAATCTACATTGGCACTAGGCACGTCTGGGTAGGCTAAGCGCATCTGCGTTGGTTCTAGGTGCATCTATAATTTCAATAGCATTTGTGTTCAATGCGAGCACATCTGTGAAGTGCAGGAGTGTTTATGTAGGATAGGTGCGTCTGTGTCAAACAGAGGCACATCTGTGTGATTCGGGTGTGTCTGTACAAAGCAGGCATGTTTGTGAAGTATGCAAGTTCATTTGTGTCATGAATGTGTGTTTATGTCTTCAAGGTCAAATCGATAGTTCTGTGATAAACATACGTTGTCGATTGGATAAGCTGTTGAGAGGATACACTCAAAAAGGTCCTCTAGGGAAGACTAGGATAATAGATAGGGCTAGGATTGACAATTCTATGATAGAACATACGTTGCCAATAAGGAAACTACTCAAGAGGATACACTCAAGCAGAGGTCCTAGGATAGGATAGAGCGAAGCACTTTGTGATGAACATGGAGTACCAAAGAAATTGACAATTCTATGATAGAACATACGTTTCCAATTGAATTAGGCAAAAATTGACAATTCTATGATAGAACATACGTTGTCAATTGGATAAGCTACTCAAGAGGATGCACTCAAGTAGGTACCCTAAAAGATAGGATAAAAGAAGCACTTTGTGATGAACAAGGAGTACCACTAGGATAGAGTGCCATATGATAGATATAAGCACTAGGATAAAAAAGCAGCACTTTGTGATGAACAGAGAGTATTATTGGGATTGACATAGTTGATTTTCTTGACTACAGGAGGACCTACCGATGTTGGAGTCACAGGAGAGATTTCCTTCAACTTAGAGTTTGCGAACATAGTTGACATTTGAGGATAGAGTAGCAGTTGAGGCTATGGGTATGCGATATATTATGTATGTGCTTGAGTTTTGGGCAAACATGGGATTGTTGACTGCATTAGTTGAGAGATAGCACTCAGAGACATGTATGTTTCATTTGCCAATGGGTGAGATGACAGTCACCTTAGAGGATGTATATAGGATACTAAGGATACCAATCATTGGGGAGTTAGTTCCTTATGATCGAGAGTGAGATAGGGATGCACTGAGATGAGTGTTTCAGGATCCAGGACTGGAGATGAGGGATGGACATGTAGCTTGGGACACCATGACATCTACATGATTTACGCTACTGGTGGTGCTGACAAGAGTGATCAGTGGATTCCTCTGTTCGGGCAGAGCAACACGAGCATTGGAAGTGGGATGGGGGAGGACTCTAGAGACATTGGTGACTGAGCAGACTAGGTTTGCATGGGGGCTGTGTCTACTGGCACACTTGTATTATGAGTTGCATCAGTTTGTATATCACGGATCAGCAGGATTGGGGTGTGGAGTGACATTGTTGCAGGTATGGGCATATGAGCATCTGTCGGTTATATGACCGATACACTTTAGAGGCAGAGGACATGGGCACAACTATGTGCATCTGTATGATATGATTACTTCTCAGTTATAGATTGGGAGGCTGGAGTATTGGCACCGAGTGATTGATGAGGTAGACAATGTGGTATGGAGGCCTTAGACCATGCGGAGTGAGAGAATGACATAGTGGAGCTTTCATATGTATTTAGGAGTAGGTATCTAATAGGGAGGACACCATATGTCATTAAGCGACAGTTGATAGATAGGGTATGCAGGTAGTTCAGAAAGATACAATGAATGCCATGGGGGTCAAGGATGTATGTGCAGACTGTGAGGGATCGAGTGCATTTAGGGCCATTATTGTCTTATGATCAGCCTATGACATAGCTTCTAGAGATGGTTCCCATGTATTTAGACATATGGGTAGATGTAGAGGATGTAGGGATGGATGTAGAGTACACTACATATTGGGGAGAGCATCCATTTCCACATTTGATGGATCTAGGGGAGCCGATAGAGGGTGATGGTGGAGGTGATGGAGATGATATTGGGGATGGCAGAGGCAGAGGCCGATGACAAAGGCGGGGCACATTGGTAGAGAGGAGAGTGGCTTAGAGAAGAAAGGGTGGAGAGGAGAGATAGATGCATCTAGTGAGGGGTAGAGGTGGATTGTCGTTATAGGTGCCAGCAGTACAGGTTCCCAAATAGGTTTAGGGATAGGAGCAGCCATAGGATTAGCCATAGGGACAAGGTGAGGGGAGAGAGGAGGATGAGCTATTATCCTTGAGGGAGATCTGCTAGGGATAGGCAAATGAGATCCAAGATCTGGAGAGGGATACGGTTAGGCTCAAGAGACAACTGAGGGACACTGAGCGGGAGAGAGATCAGGCTATTCAATGCTATACAGAGGCTAAGACAACACTTAGGGAAGGCAGGTAGACAACAAATGACACAGGGGTGGGATACACCTATTTTCTAGGGGCAAGGGATAAGATAGCTTACTGGTGGGACCTATATTATGGAGTGGTGCCACTAGATCAGTGGGATAGGAGCTTCCAAAGAGCATCGCGAACAATGACGACCACTAGAGAGAGAGACAGGCGATAGGAGTCTAGTGGTGGGGTCATGGGTCCTCCACCACCACTAGATAGAGTGGGCAGGAGAGATGATCCTAGGGTAGGTCCTTCTAGGGCTTGAACTCTGTCAAGACCAGCTAGCTCCAAGGGAGGGAGTCCATCATAGCCTTAGAGGGCTCCCTATGTATCAGTTTTGTACCATTTTTGTATGATGATGTAGACACCTTCGGGTGATTGTGTAGCCATATGATTTTGACATCATTGTATTATGGCACTTATGATTTTTGATATATATATATGAGATGATTCATCTTTGCGGCAGCTATATGCATGTGTACCTATGCGATGCTTCTATATGTCATATGATGATGATTTTATGATATGGATACAAATATGTACATAATGAAATGAAATATTTTTGTTCTTTTATGTTTTATATGTTATGCAAATGCAAATGTGAATGTATGAAATGTAGAGGAATGCGATAATGCAAATAACTATTTACATGATGAGAATGTAAAATGTGCTAACATGTATTGTGTGCATGATGTGATGCAATTGTGATATCTATATGTATGTATGAAATGCTAATATGTGGTAATGCAGGTGCAAACTATATGAAATGCAGATATTTTTGGCATGTCATTATACTCAATGATGTGATAATGGACTACACGGACTCAAGAAGGATGATGGAGATCAATCAAGAAAGGGGGATGAAAGATAAAAGATATGGAAGTGAAAGAGCTTCTTGTGCTATTATCACCATTGAGCTTTATTATGGAAAATGGTTATGACAATCGAGGTATATGTTCGACCTGGAAAGTCATTGTACCTATTTGCATGGAGATCAGACAGTTACAAACAAGGAATGGATTAATTCACACTAGACTCACAATATCCTCATATCCTTGGATAAGTCATAGCATTACTAAGAAACAATCCACAGACAACAAAGAAAAATAGGTGATGATACCCCATCCTCACCTTTCTATTCAAAGACATCCTGGAGATATAATCTCCAATCAGAGACATCCTAGAAAAGCTAAAAGACATATCACCAAAAGATAAAATCAAAAGAAAACTAAGACTCGACACCAACATCCACTATAGTCCTCAAGTTTAGTGTCTCTTGTCTCTTGTATAAGTCTATTTGATTGTGGTCACAATGTTTACTTTCACAAAAGGATAGATAGCACTGAACCATAATGTTGTCTGAGTCTGTTGAAATATTTTATTTGTCAAAGCCCATTGTTGCTGTGTCTCATCTAAAACTGACTGAATCCATGAAAGTGATACTTTTTTGCAGAGAAGATGGAACTTTATTGCGGATTGGTGATGCAAGTGTTTCTTTATTGTGGATTGTTTGTAGATAGACTGCAGAAAACTAGAAGAAACTGTACTCCTCGAATTGTGTGGTGTTCTTAGTTCTACACCCATCACTAGACATAGGATTTGCCTTAGCCACAGATAGGAGCTGATTTATTATGGATGGAAAGGGGTGAAATGGGAGGTATTATTATGAAAGGCTAACCAATTCTAGATAGATCAATAACAAGCCATGATGGGAATGGGTAAGTTTATTATGGATGGATAGGCTATGAGTGTGTGCAAAGTGAAGGATGAGATCAAATCCTGAAGGAGGGAGGAGCAATGTCTCTACACATGGCGTCGGTGACTCATTTTTCACCATGGTACTTGCCTAGGGCACCACCAAAGTGGTTTTCACCATTGGATGAAATGTTTTTCTATTTAATTTTTTTTTTTGTGTCACAAGGCCCCAGCTTGTCGGGTTTTCACCAAGTAATGATTTTTTATTTTTATGATTTTCTTTGTATTTTTTATGTTTTTTTAATTTTTTGTATTTTTGAATTAGGATATGCTAAAGAGCTATGCGTAAAACCTGTGAAGGTGCATGTTGGTTATAAGATCCTCCAAAGGTTCACCCTCTATGGTTGAGCTGATATGCATCAGATCCATAGGTTGTTGTGATGATGTAAGGACCAAGCCACTTTGGTTCAAACTTGCCCTTCTTCTCTCTATCTTGCTGATTTTTGGGGTTTTCCTTGAGAACTAAGTCACCTACCTCAAATGTGCGAGGCTTTACCTTATGATTGTAGTTGCGACTCATTCATTATTGATAAGCCTTGAGATGATTAAAATAAGTTTGTCTTCATTCATCCAATAGTTCTAGTTCTTGTAAGCGAGAGACCCTGTAGTCTTCATCACTGATAATGTTGTGCAAAGAGACTCGTAAATATGGTATCTCAACCTCAATAGGCAAGATAGCTTCAGCACCATAAACAAGTGAATGTGATGTGGCTCCTGTAGGTGTACGAACACTTGTGCGGTAAGTCCAAAGTGCGGGATTAAGTTGGATATGCCAATTTTGGCTAGCGTCATCAATTGTATTTTTGAGGATTTTAAGAATAGTTTTATTAAACGCCTCAACTTGACCATTACCTTGGGGGTACTATGGAGTGGATAAATGATGGGTAATATGAAATCAATCACAAAGCTCACGAACATCCTAGTTTTTGAAGGGACGTCCGTTATCGGTGATGATGGAAAGAGGAATACCGTATCGACAAATAATATAATTAAGAATGAATGTAGCAATCTGTTTTCCAGTGACTTGTGTAAGAGGCACAACTTAATCCATTTTGTGAAATACTTTGTGGCAGTGATAATGAATTTGTGGTCATTGGAATAAGGAGGGTGAATCTTTCCTATGAGATTGAGTCCCCACTGACAAAAGGGCCAAGGAGTCACAATCAGTTGAAGTTCTTGTGCTAGCGCATAAATAAGGTCTCCATGAATTTGGCATTGCTTACATTTCTTGACAAACTAATATGAATCTTTTTCCATATTAGACCAATAATATCCACTCCTGATGAGTTTCTTGGCTAAGGTAGGACCACTAGAATGTGGGCCACATATTCCTTCATGAACTTTGTGTAATGCAATTTGAGCTTCGTCCCTTTCTAAACATCTAAGGAGAGTTCCATCTAGACCCTGATGGTATAGGATATCGGCTAAAATGACATATCGGGAAGATTGGCAAATGAAAGTATGATGTTGGTTGTTGGATAAGTCAGGAGGAAGGGTGTTGTTACAAAGGTATGTGAAAATGGATCCATATAACTAGGAATCAGGACCAATGACACATATCATCTTAGTAGGAGTGATCTCATACGAGGGAACCAAAAGGTTATCCACCAAGAACTCATAGTGGGTTTCATTTTGTGATAGATCGATCAATGAAGCAATAGTAGCCATGGCATCTGCAGCTCAATTCTGTTCTCTTGGTATCTACTCAAAGGTTATCTTTATGAAATGTTGCTTGAAGTCATCTACCATTTTCTTGTAAGGCATTAATTTTTCATCCTTTGTTTGGTAGTCATCAGTTTCTTGATGAATTACCAGTTGAGAGTCCCCAAAAACATGAAGTTCCTGGATCTTCCACTAAACTATAATCCCTAATCCAGTTGTTAATGCCTCGTATTCTACTATGTTATTAGTACAAGGAAATGACAATCAGTATGATTTTGGAATGGAATCCCCTTGAGTTGTGATAAAGAGGATGCCAGCTCCTGCACCATGTTGCGTGTATGAGATGTCAAAGTACAGTTGCCAAGGCTTTGTGTGTGATACCGTCAAGATGGATTCATCTGGAAACTCTGAATTTAAAGGAGTATCATCTATCATGGGTGCATATACTAACTGATATTCAATGTTAAATTCACTCAAGAGCATCACCTTATTGAGAAGGTACTTCAATGGATCAATCCTTGTGACCATCTTAGTTTTATGAGTTATCATGTAATGTCATAATTTTTGTGAAGAAAAAACCACAACGAGACACGCATGCTCAATTTGTGTGTAGATTAGCTCGTAACCAACCAAAGTACGACTGATGTAATAGACTGCCTTTTTTTTTTTCCCTCAACATCATGTTGTGCTAAGAGTGCCCCCTGTGTTGTTGATGTCGCTGATATGTAGAGTAATAGGGGTTGTTATGGGACTGGTGGCATCAAGACTAGTGGATTCAGAAGATAATCTATGAGTATCTGAAAATCCTATTGACAATTATCATCCCATTTGAATTTGATGTTTTTGTGTAGCAAGTGCTAAAAAGGATGACATTTATCTACAAGTTGTGCTATGAATCTTCGTATGGACTGGAGTCTTCCTTGTAAATATCAAAGTTGACTGATATTTATTGGTGGTGGCATTTCTAGGATCACTTTGACTTTTTCTGGATTGGCTTTGATTCCTCTTTTTGAAACAATGAATCCCAGGGGCTTCCTGGAGGTTACTCCAAAGACACATTTCTTGGGGTTTAGTCTTACTTTGTATTTTTCCAACCAATCAAAAATGACTGAAAGGATGTCCAAATGTGTATCTTTGTCTATTGATTTTCCCAAGAGGTCATCAACATAATATTCTACAGTTACGTGCATGAGATCATGAAAGATAGTATTCATGGCTCTTTGGTATGTAACGCCTACATTCTTTAGCCTGAAGGGCATAACATTCTAGCAGAAAGTTCCCTAGGGACAAGTAAATGATATTTTGTGTTGATCCTTGGATGTGATTTTTATTTGATTGTAGCCAGAGAATCCATCCATCAAAGATAACATTGCATGACCTATTGTGAGATCTATGATCAAGTCGATGTTTGTGTAGATAGGAATTTGGAATTCATCAAAGCAATAGACATTAAACTAGCTCAATCACAAAAACTAGATTGCAATGATAAGAAATCCTAATTACAATCAATAAAGGCATGAAGATGAAATACTACCATAAAAAGCAAACCAAAGCCTGTATCTCCTTCATTGTTCCTCCATTTTTCTTCTTTCACCTTCCAATTTGATGTTGTTCTCACCTACAAAGTGCATTTGCAAGTGGAAAGCAAGTTGTTGATGAAATTTGTAGCATAAGATTACTCAAAAATGTGATTGATTGATTCCTTGACTGAAGAAAATCATCCAATTTATAGACAAATTGGAGAGATGACAAGATTAGCATGAAGAAATTTGAAAGGAAATTTCAAATCAAGAATGACAAATATGACAAATTATGACCAAAATTGACATTTTCTATGCAACATTGATTGATTGACAAATTATGACAAAATTGACATGCAAGATTGATTGATTGACAAATTATGACAAAATTGACATGCAAGATTGATTGATTGACAAATTATGACAAAATTATGACAAAATTAAAAATGCAATTCTCATGACAAAAGGGAAGAGAGAAAATAGCCTCCATGATTGCAACAAATGGAAGCATAATCATAGGAGAGAATTAGGGGAAAAATTAGAAAAATTGAAGAAAATAGGAGAAATAGAAATTAGGAATTAAGAGAAATTAGTAAATTGGAAAATTGAGGGAAAATATGAAATAGAAATTAGGTGAATTAATTAATAGGTTTTCATCCACTAATTAATTCATGAAAGAGACCCAGGACTAAATAAATAGATTTATTTAACCCACCAAGAAGAAGAAAAGGATTAAATGAACAAATCATAAAACCCTAGAAATAAGAGGACGAGGAATTAGGTCAAGACAACAAGAAATAATGTCGATTCAATCATGATTTTGATTGACAAAGGACCAATGCTGATAAATGATTGAGATTGGTTGACAAAAATCAATGACAAATTGACCAAGATTGACAAGGAGATCAAATTGATAAGTGCCAATTGACGAGGAACAATGACTAATTGATCCAAATTGACATGATTGAAAAGGACAACGATCGATGACAAATTGATCACAAAAATGACAAGATTGACAAGTTGATAAGGATCAATGACAAATCGATCGCAAAATGATGAGATTGACAAGGACAAGGATCGATGATGAATCGATCGCAAAATGATGAGATTGACATAATTCGAGGATCGATGACAAATCAATCGCAAAATGACAAGATTGACAAGGACAAGGATTGATGACGAATCGATTACAAAATGAGAAGATTTACAAGAATGAGGATCGATGACAAATCGATCACAAAATGACAAGATTGACAAGGACGACAAGGATCGATGATGAATTGATTGCAAAATGACAAGATTGACAAGGACGAGGATCAATGACAAATCGATCGCAAAATGACAAGATTGACAAGAGGATAAGGATCGATGATGAATCGATCGCAAAATGACAAGATTGACAAGGACAAGGATCGATGACGAATTGATCACAAAATGACAAGATTGACAAGAGGACAAAACCCTAATTCTATCATCGATTAGGATTGATGATGTCTAAAATGATGATAAATGAGCACGCACATTGATGCGACAGGATAAGATCGACCAAAATCATAACTGAAGATTGTTATCGACAAGACCAAATTAGAAAGCAAGAAAAATGAGGAATGTAGAAGAAGGACTCGATGCTCGCAAATGATAGAGATTAAGTGTGCAACATAGAAGAAATTTTAATGGAATGCAAAAACCCTAAAATAAGGCAATGCGCAGATGTTAAAGTATGACTCCGCAAGCGTTGACCATTTTTAGACGTCTACATTTTGCCCCTCTTTGAGACAATGCGATTTTAAGCGTTGTTTCAAAGAACAATAATGAAAATGCCCCAGACAATAACAATGACATATGCATGCCCCCTCGAGGAATTGGCCGAAAACATCAAAGAAGAGGCCAATTAATCGATAAGAATAATAGAAAATGATAGGTTCAAACAAATCAAGAATTGAAGGTCGGATGCACGAATCACTAGCAATAGAAGACGCAAAAGACCACGACCAGACTGATGGAAGAAATGTTAGTAAGAAGAAATTAGACAGAGGACAATTAGAGATGAAGGAAAACTTGCTTTCACAAATGCACATAAGTAGGTGAGAACCTTTATTTATTGTAGCAAAGCGGATGCAGAGCATCATGGCATTGAAGGCCAGAGCTGGAAAGCAACCCCTTTTGCAAAAGATAGACATATCGCACACAAGAATGAGTGAAGCATCCTAGGGTGCATACATCAAGGGTCAAGGTATGTGCGGCATTCACAAAGCGAACGTACTTATCACAGACACCCAATGATATAGCTGCCCCAGTTTGCGACAAACATTCCACAAACAACAAACACAACAAAAAAGGAAAGGGACCATGAACCATCCCAGTCACTCTAAATCACTCAGTGACATCATTGAGCAACATAGGAACATGATCGAAGCCAAAGATAAATAAGTAAAAAGATAAGACACACAAATTCAACCAAGTCAAACAAATAGTCTGATCGTCATTGTCAAAAGTGGAAAACAAGAATGATCATGCTGCCTGGTTTCAAGGAATGTGGTACCCCGGCTAAGACAGGACATAGTCTGGTTTTGAGTATACCACACCCTATATAAGACCCATGATAATAGTGACAAGGACAAATGATATTGATGTTGAGTGTTTGACATGACAATTTTGATCAGTTTGAATGCCTGGTTTGATTGAAAAGTTCATCTGTTAATGCGTGATTTCATTAAAGCACAATGTTGTAACATGTTATTTGTTTGTTGTCTACACAAATGTTTGATCAATTTTTCATTGGGTGTATGCTCAGTGATCTGTCTACGCACAGAGGGTACCATTTATTGACAAAATGCAAAATGCCAAAGGAATTGTTTTTGGGTTTTGATGTTTTTCACTTTGTAGGAATTTCGTGTTTTTTAAATTTTTTTGTTCATTTTTCAGGACTTTATTTGACTTTTTAGGGATTTTTTCAGGACATTATTTGATTTTTTTGGATTATTTCAGGACATTATTTGATTTTTAGGAATTTTTTCCGAACATTATTTGATTTGTAGGGATTTTTTCTGAACATTTTTCATTTTTTATGATTTTGCCCCCAGTGTCTAGCAAGGCAAGGAATATGACAGGTGAATAAATAGGCTTTTTGAAATGTTGGTGGACAGAGGGAAGACAAAGGCCTTTTATCATGGAGACAATATGGATGCAATTTTCAAGGGCTATTGCATGATGGGACAAGAGACTAGATATGACAATGTAAAGCAGTGACATGGCATGAGGGACATGTCAAGAGGTTTTTGAAACCATGTTTAAATTTTGCATCTTTATGTCAGATCAAGATCAAGGAATGAAAAAGAGTGTATGGATAGTGATAAGATATGGATAGGATAAGAAAGACCAAGAATAGATAAGGGAAATGGACTGAAGGTTGGGATAGGATACAGGATAGTGGCAGAAAGTTGCAATAAGACAGGGAATATAGATGAAAGGTTATAATGATCAAATGGAGAAATACCAAAAGCTATGATAGACTAAAAGCTAGCAACAAGATGCATGATGCTCATAATGATCCTTAGCCTTGTCAAGATCAAAGGTGGAAAGGGAAACTGGACATGAGGGACAATAGGATATGAAGGGTAATGACAGGGGTTCGATAGGATAATGAAGGGCAATAGGATATGAAGGAGGAAACCTGCCCCCAAGTGTGGTATGCAAGAAGTTCATACATTACACATGATGCCTATTTGCCAGGTTTTCATCATGGTACTTTCCCAAGGTGCCTGTTTGCCAGGTTTTCACCAGTGGATGAATTATTTTTGGTTTAATTTTTTTTTTCTTTTCCTTTTTTTTTCACTTTTTTTTTTTGTATTTTGACTTTTTCAATAGAAGATGGACACATGATAGGGGATGGAAGAAGGACTCAAACATCTTATTGTTTGGATAGTAGCCTTGAAAAAAATGGACCATGACCTTTAAAAGCATGCTCAAAGACGTTGGTAGGATAAGGATATGAAATATGAGATGGAATTAAGGCAAGGATTTATGCAAAGGATTGGACCAAAGGAATCAAAGGATGGAAAATATGCATTGGATAATGGATAGGGTATTGGAAGAATTGGGCTTCACTGGATGGAAATGAAGGCAAGATCAACATTGGCACACACCTTGATGGATGGTGGATTGATGGAGGAAAAATGGGTTTTGGATTGTGAGATTTGGATGGAGGAATAGCTTGGGATTTTGGGACATAAGGGCCCAAAATGGATGAAGAAGGTGATGGAGGAACAAATTTGAGAGGGTTGGATGGAGGAATAGAAACTTTCGATGCCAAGTTGGATGTTTCTTTAGGCTTTTGTGCTTCAAGGAGTTGCTTAGGGATCCACATGGTTTTTGATTTTTCATGCTTTTGTGGTTCCTTGGAGTGCATTGCCAACACAAGGGATTTAGGAACCCATATAGATTTTAATTTTTGTTTTTGAGAAATGGGCCTTTGTGACCTTTTGGATTTTTCCTTTTCTTTTTGGATCATATTTGTCTTTGCTTTGACATGTTGATTAGATTGGACATGTTGATCCTTGAATACATGTGGATTTCTAGACTTATGACTTTTATGCTTGGCGTCCAAATCGCTTGGAGGGGGAAAGGAATGCAGGGATGGATAGGAATGAAGTGGAGGTCTTTTGGATTGATTAAATTTACTCAAGGATGTGTGCCTTTGTTGACCTTGCATAGAGGACGAAGGGATATAAGGACTTAATATGGATGGAAAGTATGATGGGGAAGGGATATGTTTGGATTTTGAAGGGATGTTGGATTTAGTAGGGGTACCCACGTCTTGAGGAATTTCACTGAGGCCATGACCCTTAATATTTTCTTTAACGTGAAGGGATTCTTTCTTATGGAGATCTACTCCTTTGCCTTTATGAATATCTTGACTTGTAGGATACTCTTTTCTTTGGGAAGAAGACGCGAGTCCATTATGAAGTGGATATGATATGAGAGAAATAATGAGATCTTGAAGTGGATCAGATTGCACCAAAGTGGAAGAACCCATTATGCATGTCAAGATTTCATGAACATCTTGCAATGACATGTTAGAATCATGAGGGGGATTAGGATTGTGAGGGGGACTAGGATTGTGAGGGGGACTAGGTTCAATGACAGGCTCTTCAAGAGATGGAATGGGAGAAATAATGGGATCATTGGAAAGGATGGAAGGGATATCTTGATCTTTCTTAGGAAGTGGAATGTCAATGGGATTTGAAAGGAAATTGTGTTCTTGGATATAATTGACAGGAATAAATGAATCATCGTGAGTGTCTAGCAACATGGGGTCCTGGTCAACAATTGGATGGGATGATAAGGTTTCAAGATCTTGATCTTCATCTATTTCCAGACATGTTTCTTCATGCTCTAAATTATCCTCTTGACATGGGGTTGGACTTTGGATATGCATGGGGGATTCTGACAAGGGATCAATGTTTTGGCATGAAGGAAATGCACTTTGAACATTTGTGATGGATTCTGACAGGGAATCAATGCTTGAACATGAGGAAGAGGGACTTCGAATGGGGTCCTCTAAAACAGGTAATGGTAATAAAGTGCATGGTTGCATTGGGTCTAGTATTTCCGAAACATGACAAGGATGTGCATCATGAATTGGATTATCCTGGCAATCAATTATGGATAGCTCTTGGATAATTTCATCCTTGGGTGTATTGTTTGATGAGGACAATATGGAAGGTTCTTGTGAAACTTCTAAAGGTGTAGGGATAGATACCATTGGAGAGTCAATTTGTTTGTGGGGGGATGAGTCATTGCTAGACATAAGTGTATTATTTTGATCTTCCTCAAAGAACTCACTTGGTAATTTCCTTAAGATCCTTGCAATAAGGCCACCTTTCTTTCAAGGTTTTGACATAGTTGAATCTAGAATTTGAACTTGTTTTTGGTTTGATGTCATGTTTTGATATTGGACTTGGTTCAATTGTTCCGACATGTTTGAAACTTGGCTTGGTGTGGGCTGTAACCTTTGTTTTTGAATGTTTGGTTGTGGTTGTTAACATTGATATGTTGGTTGAACTTGTTGATATTCCACCATTGGTTGTGTTGGTTGTATATGTTGGACCATTGGTTGTGTCTGTTGGATATATTGTTGATTTGAGATTTGATTGAATGAAATTTGACCAAATGAATTTTGATTTGGGACTTGATTGAAATTTGTGCTTGTTTTTTGAAATTGTTTCATCATCTCTATTTGAGAGATGAGAGTTGGTATGTCTGATTGTTCAATAAGAGCTTTTACATCAATTGGCTCAAATTTTGGGTTTGGACCTTGAAATTTTTTAAATGCTTTGGACATTTGTGATCTATTCTTCTCAATGTTTTTCACTTTTTGTTCCAAAATATCCTTTTCTTGAGCTACTTTCTCCTCTAGTTTTTGTATTTGGACATTTACATCATCATGATAAGTTTGATCAAAGTTCTGAGACATGTAGAGAGTCGATTGACATGATTGATTTCTCAATTGTGATGACATGGCTTCATAAGAAGGTTGAGACCTCATTTCAACAAACATGTCACTATGGAATGCAACTAATGGGATTGACAAATGCAACCTAAAAGGATAACAATGCAACTTAATGTTTTTGTACCTTTTGAATTTTTGGAGACAAACTTTTGAAATGCAAAGCTAAAGACACAACCTTGGGAAATTGAAATGAAGTCAAGACCTTAAAGGACAAAGAACCAAATGACAATAGGACAAATTGACAATGTCTCACCTATATGCTTGGATACTAAGCTAGGTTTGACAAAAATGATATTAATAAAAGGACAAATTTTAGACAAGGTCAAGACTCCCTAACAACAACTTAGGGTATCATCCAAAGTTTTGATTTTTTTTGAGTCTGACAAACCAAATTTTTGAGACTAAATGCAAGAAGGAAATGGTTATGACAATGACTTAGGATATGACATGAAAATGATCTAAGGATATGATATGACAAGATGAAGCCAAGACAAGATGACAATACAATGATAAGGATATGCGAAGACTAATGACTTGGGATATGCAAAATGCAACCTAGGCAAGACCTAATTTTAGCATGACAAGGATAATGCAGGAATGTCACCTAAATGGAAATCTAGCTTGGATATGACAATGAAATGCAAACTTAGGGAAATGATTTTGAACCTAAGTGCAAAATGAGAACGCTTGCAATGAAAAGGACTAAAATGAAGGGAGATGACAATATGTCCTAGGACCTAAGTTGGACTATGCAAAACCTAGCCTAAAGTGACATAAATTTTGAAACAAAGATATTCAATGTCTTGACAAGCCATGTTCAAATGTTGGATGAATACTTGGACAAATTTGGACTTTTGTTTGGATTTTGTTTTGAGTTGAAGGTTGTTGATTTTGATAATCCAAGTTGATTATGAGCACTTTTGAAAGTTTGTTTTTAATTTAACCTTTGACAATTACGAAAGACAAAATGTTTGTTTGACTTTGACTCAAGACAGTCAAGCACATTTACAAAAAATCCTATGGCTGGCAAGGGAAATATCTATTGAATCCTCTAACCATAAAATACAACACTTAGCTGGATAGCTAGACGCTTGCTAGCACTAGCTCCCCCTTACAGTGCACTCACTTCTCGAGCATACCAAGCTTCGAGTTCAAGGGGCATCACTTCCCAATAACTTGCTATCTCTAACTAAGGAGTACATGAGAGGTGTCTTCGGCATGCATGTATCACAATGCCTGAGCCAACAGATAGAAGGATTTTGGCCTCTAAAAACAAGAGATTCTAGTAAGGGCATCCGTTCGGGTGGGTATTGATCCGACGAATAAATCATCGCAATACCATTCCAGAACCCGTTTTCTACAACTTCCGTTGCATCCATAGTTATTTAGAGTGGTTCGAAAGAGCTTGGCTTTAGTCCGTCACCACTTAGGGTCGTTCCTTCTCACCAATGCTTATGCGAAGTGCTAGGCAAATCGGGAGCCAAGCCCAATTCTAAGGGTTAAAACATGCAATCAAACTAAAAGAAAACAGAGCATGGATGGTGTTCATTAACCTTTAAGAAATTAAATGTGCATCTACCTTAAAAATCACAAACAAGATGTTTTAGTGAAAGTCTTTGACTGCATCCTGCATAAGATTTGTTAGTAGTTGTATTTTTAGTCTTCGTCACACGTAACTCCAAAATGCTGCATACAGAATTAGCACCAAAGAAAACCCAAAATGCAAGAAACAGAATGAAAACATTTTTTTTATTTTTTTATTTTTTTTACACAGGCGCAAATCCCATCAACACAGGCGGAGAATGCCTTGACACAGGCCCAGGAGTGTCCAAAAAGCTCTAGGTCGCCCTGTTTCTTGATTTTTCACTTGCAAATCAGCTCAAAAGCACTCAAAAACATGGTTAGGGGGGGTTAGTTCATTTCGGGTTCACCAGAAAATGTAGATAGGAATTTGGAATTCATCAAAGCAATAGACATTAAACTAGCTCAATCACAAAAACTAGATTGCAATGATAAGAAATCCTAATTACAATCAATAAAGGCATGAAGATGAAATACTACAAGAAAAAGAAAACCAAAGCTTGTATCTCCTTCATTGTTCCTCCATTGTTCTTCTTTCACCTTCCAATTTGATGTTGTTCTCACCTACAAAGTTCATTTGCAAGTTGTTGATGAAATTTGTAGCATAAGGTTACTCAAAAATGTGATTGATTGATTCCTTGACTGAAGAAAATCATCCAATTTATAGACAAATTGGAGAGATGACAAGATTAGCATGAAAAGATTTGAAAGGAAATTTCAAATCAAGAATGACAAATATGACAAATTATGACAAAAATTGACATTTTCTATGCAAGATTGATTGATTGACAAATTATGACAAAATTATGACAAAATTAAAAATGGACAAAATTAAAAATGCAATTCTCATGACAAAAGGGAAGAGAGAAAATAGCCTCCATGATTTCAACAAATGGAAGCATAATCATAGGAGAGAATTAGGGGGAAAATTAGAAAAATTGAAGAAAATAGGAGAAATAGAAATTAGGACTTAAGAGAAATTAGTAAATTGGAAAATTGAGGAAAAATATGAAATAGAAATTAGGTGAATTAATTAATAGGTTTTCATCCATTAATTAATTCATGAAGGAGACCCAGGACTAAATAAATAGATTTATTTAACCCACCAAGAAGAAGAAAAGGATTAAATGAACAAATCATAAAACCCTAGAAATAAGAGGACAAGGAATTAGGTCAAGACAACAAGAAATTAATGTCGATTCAATCATGATTTTGATTGACAAAGGACCAATGTTGATAAATGATTGAGATTGGTTGACAAAAATCAATGACAAATTGACCAAGATTGACAAGGAGATCAAATTGATAAGAGCCAATTGACGAGGAACAATGACTAATTGATCCAAATTGACATGATTGAAAAGGACAACGATCGATGACAAATCGATCGCAAAAATGACAAGATTGACAAGTTGATAAGGATCAATGACAAATCGATCGCAAAATGACCAAATTGACAAGGATGAGGATCGATGACGAATCGATCGCAAAATGATGAGATTGACATAATTTGAGGATTGATGACAAATCGATCGTAAAATGACAAGATTGACAAGGACAAGGATCGATGACGAATCGATCACAAAATGACAAGATTGACAAGAATGAGGATCGATGACAAATCGATCGCAAAATGACAAGATTGACAAGGATGACAAGGATCGATGACGAATCGATTGCAAAATGACAAGATTGACAAGGACGAGGATTGATGACAAATCGATCATAAAATGACAAGATTGACAAGAGGACAAGGATCGATGACGAATCGATCGCAAAATGACAAGATTGACAAGGACAAGGATCGATGATGAATCGATCACAAAATGACAAGATTAACAAGAGGACAAGGATTGATGATGAATCAATCACAAAATGACGAGATTGACAAGAGGACAAAAACCTAATTATATCATCGATTAGGATTGATGATGTCCAAAATGATGATAAATGAGCACGCACATTGATGTGAGAGGATAAGATTGACCAAAATCATAACTGAAGATTGTTATCGACAAGACCAAATTCGAAAGCGAGAAAAATGAGGATTGTAGAAGAAGGACTCGATGCTCACAAATGATAAAGATCAAGTGCGCAACATAGAAGAAATGTTAATGCAATGCAAAAACCCTAAAATAAGGCAATTCACAGATGTTAAAGTATGACTCCGCAAGCGTTGACCATTTTTAGACGTCTACAGTTTGGCAATGGAAAGTCATCCTTAGGACAAGATTTGTTGATGTCTTTGAAATTTGTACATATTTCGATGTTGCGATCTGGCTTATTGACTAGTACCAAGTTGGAGATCCATTTATGATAATCAATGGGTCGTATGAATCTGACATCTAACAATTTTTCAAGATTTGCTTTGACTAATAATGCCACTTGTGGATGCATCTTTCTTAATTTTTATTTCATTGGCTTTGCCCCCGGTTTAACTATCAAATGATGCATTACTAAATCTAGATCCAGTCTAGGCATATTGACATATGACCTTGCAAAATTGATTTGTCTCTCTATGAAGAAACTTATGAACTTTGATCTTTCTCTCTCTGTCAGAGATTGTGCCAGAAATATGTTGTGTGTAATCTCTTTTGTACCAATATTTGTTTTGATGGTCTCCTCTACTAACATGGATGATTTTTCTTCATATGATGTCGGGAGAATGTTGAGCCCTCCATCTTTAGGCACCTCAAAGAGGTTTTAACCCTCAGATACGTCCTTTCTTTTTACATTTTTGGGGTCAGACAGTGCCATAATGTGGTTTTCACCGAACAACCCTTGATTTGTTTTTATTTTTACATTTTTGCGACTGGAAGGCCCAACACCCTCACCAAAATAGGCCACGCTATTGAGTTCTATAGTGTATCCCACCTTATGGTCCCCAAGTAGAAAGTCATCTCGTATGCCTAAATAGTCGATAAAGGCTTCATCATTTTGGAATGTGTCGAATTGTACAGGTCCTTCATGGTCCTAGTCAATAAGTTGGTGGTGAACAAGGGGAAGGCCTTCAATGTCTTTGAAGTCAGTGGGTGTTAGGGTGTAGATACAATTATATTCAGGTATGTCAAGGTAGTTGTCGAGGTCATCATTAGCACTCTCCTCATCTATCTCGATCGTGAATGAGTCCAAATTGTCATTACTAAAAGAGCATTCTAGAACTGGTGTCCTCATCCGTCATGATTTCGACCTAGAACCTATAGACAAAGACTGTGTGGGATCCTCAGGGGTTGTTTCTTGACCGCCTCTGAATTTTCTATGAAATTCCTCCTCTTTTGTGGGTTCACCTGGTTCTCAGAATGTATCCATGAGTTCATAGTCACTGGAGGATTTGTCTGAACCCCATTCCCATCCATTAGAGTCAATGGAATAGCAGCTCTCTTGCTGATCATTGGAAATCATGATTTGTATTGCTTCTTATGATTTGTGAGTGTTTATCCTAGAAGAGATGAAACCAAGCCCTTTTGAGCGTTGATTTTTGAAAGTCAATTCTGGTTGCAAAGGTTGAGTGATACCTTATTTTCTTAAGCCAAGAGGACTTTTACCATCATACCCAAACTTTTGTAGGATCTTGAATCCTTTGCCATATTTTTCACATGGTATCTTGATTTGATCTTGTGTACCATCTTCAGGGTCTTTGTAAAGCATTTTGTATAAGTCTTTTTCTTCCATTTCACCCCACTTTTGGAATATAGTAGGATCCCACTTTAGTGTAATGATAGCTACTCGTTTAGAAGGATGTGGTCTTCCATATTTTTTTGGTGAACTCATAAGTTGCTGCAAGCACATGGTTTGATTCAAAATGTATTCACCCATGCCTTTGTCTTGATATTTCCCTTTAAGCTCACCTTGCTTTGATGTTGAAGGTTTTAATGATTCAGGGTCAATATATGCAGAAGATGGGATAGCCTCTCTATTAATTGGAATTATTGTCTCTGCTTTTGGTTTCAAGTTATTGCAGTTTATAAATGGATTAGGATCACCATTAACTATTATTTCAACTCCATTATGAGGAAACTTAATGTATTGATGGTATGTAGATGGAACTTCTCTCATCTCATGAATCCATGGGCATCCTAGCAATATGTTGTATGTGAGATCAAGGTCTAGGACTTGACAAACCACATCTTTTGTAACTGGCCCTACTCAGAGAGGTAAGGTAACTGTGCCCTTGGATGAATGCTCTTCATCATCATATGGCTTGATGGTAATTTTGTTTGTAGAATTTAAAGCTTTATCTGAATATCCCAATTGTATTATTGTGTTTAAAGTACATATATTGAGACCAGCTCCTCCATCTATCAAGACTTGTTTTATTCGATGTTTGTGTAGGAAGGCTTCAATGTGTAAAGGTGCATTATGTGGTTGGCTTAAGGAGGCATCGTTAGCTTTAGTGAATGTAAGAGAATGTGGAACGGAAAGGTATCCCACCATGGCTTGAAACTGGTTCACGTTCAAATCAGTGGGGACAAAAGTTTCTCTCAAAGTTTTGTCAAGAATAGCTTTATGTGCTGGGGATATGTGTAAAAGCTCAAGGATGGAGATAAGAATGGGTGTCCTCCCTAACTATTCTACCAGATTGTACTCAGGTTTGGTTGTTGAGGAAGTGGTGGTTTTAGCTAGAGCACCTTGCAAAGTGACCTTACCTCGACGAGTTGTGACATTACATTCAGAGGTAGATTCAGAAGAAGGTCCAATGCCTTTTAGGACCACTTTGGGTCTTTGGGCAGAATTTTTAGGCGCTTTGTCCTTTATGATAATGGTAGAGACATAATTATCCATCGAAATTTGATTAATAGTTGAATCATAGTCATAGGATATTTTGGTATAGTTGGTCTTCTCATTCGTGGCTTTGGCTTTTCCCTTGTCATGTTTAGGGAATGGTTCCTTAAACATCTCAAGTTCTTGATTGGATGAATGTCCTTCAATCTCAATGTCACCTCTATCAATAAGATCTTGTATAATGTTCTTCAAGTGATGACAACTTCCTATTTTATGTCCCTTGCTCTTATGATATTCACAGTACTCATCATCATTCCACCAATTTGTTTTGACCTCTAGTTCATATGGAGGATTGTCTAGAATTGTTATTATCCTGTTTGCCACTAGCTTCTTGAAAGCCGATTCAAGTGGTTCTCCCAATGGGGTGTATTTCCTTTGTGGTTTTGAAGTTGTTTGAGTATTCACTTGGTTGTTTGTAGAACTTGATCCAGAAAGAATGATTTTTGGTCTCACTATGTTAGCATTGACAATGCCATCATTTACTGTGTTCTTGTTCTTGTTCCAAAATTGTGGCTTGTCTTTTCCTTTAAAGTCCTCTTTATTTTCTTTGAATATATTAATGACTCCTTGCTCAATTAAGACCTTCTCTATCACTAATCCTTTCTCAATGACGTCCTTGAAAGTGGATAAACAAGCTTTTCTTAAGTCATAAACAATTTCTCTATGGACATTCTGTGTGAACATCTCTACCATTTGTTTTTGTGGAATTTCACAAGAGCATTGGCTGGATAAATTCCTCCATCTTTGTAAGAATGATGAAAATGACTCCCCATCCTTTTTCTTGGTGTTGCACAAACTAGTGACTGATATGTCTGTCTCTATGTTGTATGAGAAATGTTGTATAAAATCTTCTTCTAGATCACACCATGACTTAATTCCAGGTGGAAGTTGGGAGAACCATTCCATAGCTTGATCACCTAAGCTTTGTGGGAATAGTCTCATCAAGTATGTTTCTTCTATTGCTACCTCAATGCAAGTTGTGAAGAATTGTCTTATATGTGCCTTAGGGTCTCTCTTTGTTGGTATTTTGGATATGTTGATATTGTTTGTCATTGATGTCAGCACCTATTAACACTTATCAACTCTGGCACTTGGAGAATTGGCAATGTTTACCGGCAAGCAAGTGACTTATGCACAGTCACCGGTATCTTGTACACCGGTAGGATATATTGTTCATCGGCACTTGGAATGACATGGAAAACACTTGGTTATGTCGAAGAAATCATTTGGACACTTTGTTTTGAAGATTTGTTCATTAGTATATTCGTGTTTGCATATTTGTTGTTACCGACAAATAGGTCTAGGATAAACACCGACAGACTTATCTATTCCAGATCAGCACGAAACACTATGGAGATGTTTTATTAATGTTGTAAATGCATTAAGCCGACATGTTGAATCGGATATTGCATCGGTTATTGTTTTACTTGTAAATTGTTTTTATTATAATATCTTTGTAAAGCCGACCTACACATTTTGGTCCTAGGCTTTGGTATATATGTAATATCTTATTTGTAAGATCGATATGTGATTGGGGAAAAAGATTTGTAATAAGGTATATGTGAGAATAAGCAGAGCTATACATGCAAACATCATTTGAAGGTTGAAGGAAGGTTTTGTGAAGGCATATCAGAACTGAACCGATACTAAATCCAGCATATGAAGATGCTATTTTGAGTAGTACATCATTATTGGATTTAACCATCCAATTGTAGTCAGTGTGACTCCCATTTGTGTTTGAGCAGTGAGCTCTAGGCGGTTGGCCTTTCTGCATGTGTAGACCCCCTATTGTATACACATACTATCTGCAGTAGTATCATCTAATTGTGGGTAAGGTTTCCCACTGTGGTTTTTCCCCTTACAGGGTTTCTACATACAAATATTGGTGTTATGTGTTGTGGATGTTATTGTCTTTCTGTTTCATGCATTAATCTTTACTAGTACTGCAATTAATTGATAAACTGTCAACCGGCATCAAGTTTGGTTTACCGGTATTAAGCATTAAGTTTGGTTAAGTTGTTTTTGGTTTAAATTCATTAAACAACTGATTCACACCCCCTCTCAATTGTCTCTGGGACCTAACAATTGGTATCAGAGCATAGTCCTCTTTTTGCAAAAGTTTAACAACTTGAGGAGATCCAATGTCTTCTAACTATTTCAGGAAGGACAGTCCTAAACTTGATGGAACCAAATATGGCATATAGAAGATTAGGATGGAGACACATCTGAATTGCATTGGAAAGGACATCTGGGAAGTTACAAAGAATGGCTATACTGCTCCTACTCCTAGTCAGCCTAATCCACCTACCTTAGGAAACAATGAAAAAATGATTGCAAAGCAAGGGAAGCACTTTTGAGTACATTATTAGATCAGCAAATCATGGGATTATCAGATAGATATATTGCTAAAGCTATTTGGGACCATTTGGAAACATTGAATGAAGGAGATTCCATAGTCAAAATTGCAAAACTTGAAAGCTTTCGAGTCAAGTATGAAAATCTGAAAATGGAAGAAGATGAAAGGATTTATGCTTTTATGGAAAGAGTAAATGAAATTGTTTTGGGTATTAAATGTTGCGGAGGAACCTTAAGTGAAGATGAAATTGTTTCAAAAGTTTTAAGAGGATTGCCACCAGCATACAAAATGAAAGTTGCTGCTATAAATGAGCTAAGAACAATGCCTAATACATCAGTAACTAGAGATACATTGATTGGAAAACTTTCAGCTTTTGAAATTAAGGAATTTGGCCCTATTGCTACTATAAAGACAAATTTAGCTTTTAAGGCATCAACATTATCTGCACCATCATTTGACAAGTCTGATTGGAAAGCCTTTTATGCAAGAGAACTTGAAGAAAGCAGGAGAGAAAATGAGGAACTTGAAGAACTTGAAGCACTATTTGCTAGGAAAATGCCTAAAGGTCCAATTGGAAGTAAGTATGAAGGTAAAGCAGGGTCAGTGCAAGAAAATGAGTCCACTTTTTGGCCAAAAAGTGGAAGTGTTTTCTCTGATTTTCAGATTTTGTCTCATTTGAGCTTAAATTTTGAAACACTTAGAGATTGAATCTTGGAAAAAGTCAGAAATATAAAAGATGGCCCTCTAAGTTTACTTTTCAAATATGTAATTTATTTTAATACCCACATAATAAAAAATAACTTTTTGAATGGAGTTCTGAAAACTATGTTTTAAAAATGCCTGTTTTAGGACCATACCATGCATGTGTACAACCCACACTTGTTGACACAATTAAAATTATTTTCTCAAACCATTTTGGGAAATGGTTTGTAACACACTGAAGATTGATGAGCATATTTTTTTGTATTTTTTTTCTAATATTTTTTTTTTAATTAATATTTTAATGGTCGTAATTATCTTTTGAAAAATTTGACGTGTACGACCCACATAATTTGACGTAAACTTAACATTTTTTGGTTTTTTTTTTAAATACAAAAGAATTTTGTGTAGATTGATGACATATAATTTTTTTTCCAAAATTCATTAAAATAAAAAAGTTATTAAATTAACAAAATTAGTTAATATTTTAAATTTATGGACCCGATTTAGTATAAATTAAATGAAAAATAGTTAAAATAATCAATTTTTAAATAAATTTACATATTTAGAATCTAGACAGTATAATCTGAAATGGGTTTTAATTTCGTATAAAAAATCTCTGATTAGAGGCACGTAAACTATTTTAGAAGTTCATATTTGTGCTTTTATTCATGGAGATTTGAATTTGCAGGTCCATGTCTCAGGTGTGGCCATCTCAGGCCTATCTCGGGCCTAATCCCGAGCCAAGTGGTAGGTTATGGAATCAACTTCCATAGACCAGGCCCTCGTTTTCAAACAAGGGTGGCTTGTAGAAAAAAAAAGGAAAAATACGATTTAGAAACGGGGGCCCGTTTTTAAAAAACAGACCTCCGTTTTTTAGAAATGGGCCCGTTTCTACAAAATGGGCCCCCATTTTGTTTAAAAGTGAGCCCCCATTTTAGAACAAAATGGGGACCCATTTATTTTTGCTTCGGGCTCCCGTTACCTTTCGGCTCGGGAGCCCGAAGCATAAACGGGCCCCCGTTTATAAGAGCGCCTTTTCCAATGCACGGACTTCCATGAATTTGTGACTCATTACCTTGCACTTTCCTAGCACCCTTTAAATGTTTTAAATGTAATAAGATTGGTCATATGCCTTCAAGATGCCTCGATAGACATGCAAGATTAAAAGAAAAAGCTAGGAGAACATACAAGCCTAACCTTGAATATCAGAGATACAGATTTAAGAAGAATAAAGACAAGTCTTGTTATCTTGCTAATGAAGGAGTCGCTGATGATTCTGATGAGTATCTGGCAGACAATTGATGGGTCTTTGTTGCTATAACAGAAGATCATCTGGCACCTACTGTTCAATCGGTAGAGCAGGCCCTAGTAGCTAAAATTGAAGTTAAGGATGAATGGATCATTGATTCAGGATGTTCACATCATATGACTGGTGACAAAAGTAAATTCTTGACTTTTCAAGAATATAATGGAGGTCTAGTAAGTTTTGGAGATGATAAAGCTTGTTTGATCAAAGGTAAAGGTACTATATCTCTTGATGGTAAGCATAATACTAACAATGTTTACTATGTTGAAGGTTTAAAGCATAATCTTTTGAGTGTTGGTCAATTAGTTGAAAAAGGATTTCAGTTACAATTCAAGAATGGAAAATGCAAAATTATAAACAGAACTGGTTTGGAAATTGCAACCGGTAACCAAACTAGAGGTAATATCTTTCATTTGAGTAATAGTGAAAAGACATGCTTGATTGCACATATTGATGAAAGTTGGCTATGGCATAAGAGACTATGTCATGTAAATTTTGATTGCATTGTGAAAATCAGTACAACTAAGGCAGTTAGAGATTTACCTAAGATTGTTAAACCTCACAATCCAGTATGTAAGGAATGTCAATTTGGAAAACAAGTTAGAGCATATTTTAAAAGTATTCCAGAAAAATCCAATAATGCTCTTGACTTAATTCATACTGATTTATGTGGTCTAGCTAGAACTAAAAGCTTACAAGATGATAGATATTTCATGCTAATCATTGATGACTATTCTAGAATGTGTTGGGTTACTTTTCTCAGAGAAAAATCAGAAGCACTTGGGAAATTCAAACTATTCAAGGTGATGGTAGAAAATGAAACTAGCAAGAAATCAAATGTCTGAGATTAGATCAAGGAGGTGAATTTACATCTAAGGAATTTAATACATTCTCTGAAGTAAATGGAATCAGAAGCCAATTATCAGCACTCTGAACACCACAGCATAATGAAGTTGTAGAAAGGAAAAATAGAACTATCTTGGATGCAGCTAGAAGTATGTTGTCATAAGCAATTATACCACATGTATATTGGAGAGAGGCAGTAAGCACAACAGTCTACACATTCAACAAAGTTCACATCAAATGTGAAACTAGTAAGACCCCTCATGAACTATGGTTTGGCATTACTCCTACTCTTAAATATTTCAGAATATTTGGAAGTAAATGCTATATTAGAAGGGATGAGTATATTGGCAAATTTGATCCTAGAAGTGATGAAGGAATATTTCTTGGTTATTTTTCTAAGAGCGAGGCATATAGATGTTTTAAAAAGAGATTGCAAAAAATTGTTGAGAGTACAAATGTAAAGATTGATGAACAATTCAGAGGAACTTCAAGGTATATAGACTCTGAACCGACAACAGAGATACTGGCAAATGAACACACACCGGTATAGAATGAAGATCCAATTACACTAGTATCATCTGAAAATTCCACTATAACTGAAGAACAACAAAAAACGAAGACACCCCGGTATGTAAGATTGAACCACTTTAAAGATCAGATAATTGGGAAAAAATAGCCAAGAGGAAGACTAGAAAATGAAGAGGTATGTCTTATTTCTCAAATTGAACCAACATCAATTAATGAGGCATGTGAAGATAAACACTAGATTAAAGCTATGGAAGAATAATTAGAACAAATTGAGATGAATAACACATGGACATTAGTTCCCCGGCCTAAAGACAAAAATGTAATTGGAACAAAATGGGTATTTAGAAACAAACTTAGTGAAGATGGTAAGGTAATTAGAAATAAAGCAAGACTAGTGTGTAAGGGATATTCACATAAAGAAGGAATTGATTACAATGAAACCTTTGCACCGGTAGCTAAAATTGAGGCAGTTAGATTATTCTCGGCTTTTACAACACACAAGAACTACAAAGTATATCAAATGGATATTAAATGTGCATTTCTGAATGGAGATCTTGAAGAAGAAGTTTACATTGAGAAACCTGATGGATTTTCTTTGACATATAACAAAGATATGGTTTGAAGGTTAAGGAAAGCTTTGTATGGGTTGAAGCAAGCTCCAAGAGCTTGGTATGCTAGATTGGATAAATATCTTTTGAAGATTGTTTTTTCTAAAGGTAATGCTGACAACAATTTATACTATAAAGTGACTAATGATGACATCTTGGTTATAGAAGTTTTTTTTTATGATATAATCTTTGGAGGAGAAGATGGATTATGTAAAGACTTTTCTATTGAAATGCAACAAGAATTTGAAATGTATATGATTGGAGAGATAAAATTCTTTTTAGGATTGTAGATTTCATAGACTGATAAAGGTATATTCTTGAGTCAATCTAAGTACTTGAAGGAGTTACTAAAAAAATTTGGGATGGAAAAATCTAAACCAGTAAGCACACCTATGACTACAAATGACAAATTATCACTAAGGGATGAATCTACAACTCTTAATCCGACTAGGTACAAATCTATGATAGGAGGCTTACTGTATTTGACACAAACAAGACCTGATATCATGAATGCAGTATGTATTGTTTCAAGATTTCAGAGTAATCCTAAAGAAAATTATGAATCAACAGTAAAAAGGATTTTCTGGTACTTACAAGGCACTACAAATCTTGGTTTATGGTATCCTAGAGATGAAAACTTTGAATTATGTGCATACATAGATGCAAATTGGGCAGGAGATGTGGATGACAAAAAAAGAACCACCGGCGGAGCATTTTTTCTTGGAAACAGATTAATTTCTTGGCTGAGTAAGAAACAAAGTTGCACATCTTTGTCAACAGTTGAATCAGAATATATTGCAGCATCAACTAACTGTACACAAGTATTATGGCTTAAGCAAATGTTGAAGGACATAAAGGTAAAATGCAAGGAATCTATAACTATCTATTGTGATAACACTGCAACAATTGATATATCTAAGAATCTGTTACTATATTCTAAAACTAAACATGTTTCTATCAAACTGAATTTTCCGAAAGAGAATGTTGAAGCAAAAGAAGTAAAACTAGTTTATGTGAATACTAAAGAGAAGATTGCAGATATTTTCACTAAGCCTTTGCCTAAGGAGACCTTTGAATATCTCAGAGATCAACTTGGGGTCATACCCCCACCGGTAGAAACTTAGACAGATTGATGTTTGTCATCAAGTGACAAAATTAACAGAGAAATCTTTTACTTTGGCTTTGATGAGGAGAACTACTTCTCAGGGGGAGTAGTTGGTATACTGAATAAGTTGGTATTTTGTATTTGATCCTAAATGTTTGTAATACTTTGGCATTTTATGTCAAAGGGGGAGAGATTGATATGGAAAAACACAAGGAAACCACATGTTACTCCTAGGGGGAGAGATTTTATTTGGGAGAGATTGATTACTCTTTGTATCTGAATTTTGGTTTCTGGTTATGATCTCTTTTGGGAGATTGTTGGTTTTTGGTATTTGGCATTTCTGTTTTGGCACTTTGATAGTTTTTCCATCTTGTGTTGCCATCAATGCCAAAGGGGGAGATTGTTGGTATTTTGGATATGTTGATATGGTTTTGTCATTGATGTCAACACCTATTAACACTTATCAACTCTGGCACTTGGAGAATTGGCAATGTTCACCTGCAGGCAAGTGACTTATGCACAGTCACCGGTATCTGGTACACCGATAGGATATATTGTTCACCAGCACTTGGAATAACATGGAAAACACTTGGTTATTTTGAAGACATTGTTTGGACACTTTGTCTTGAAGATTTGTTCATTGGTATATTCGTGTTAGCATATTTGTTATTACCGGTAAATAGGTCCAGGATAAACACTGGCAGGCTTATCTATTTCAGATCAACATGACACACTATGGAGATGATTTAGTAATGTTGTAAATGCATTAAGTCAACATGTTGAATCAGATATTGCATCAGTTATTGTTTTACTTGTAAATTATTTTTATTATAATATCTCTGTAAAGTCGACCTACACATTTTGGTCCTGGGCTTTGGTATATATGTAAGATCTTATTTGTAAGATAAATATGTGATTGGGGAAAAAGATTTGTAATAAGGTATATGCGAGAATAAGTAGAGCTATACATGCAGACATCATTTGAAGGCTGAAGGAAGTTTTTGTGAGGGCATATCAAAACTGAACCGGTACTGAATCCAACATATGAAGATGCTATTTTGAGCAGTACATCATTATTGGATTTAACCATCCAATTGTAGTCAGTGTGACTCCCATTTGTGTTTGAACAGTGAGCTCTAGGCACTTGGCCTTTCTACATGTGCAGACCCCCTATTGTATACACATACTATCTACAGTAGTATCATCTGATTGTGGGTAAGGTTTCCCACCATGGTTTTTCCCCTTACAGGGTTTCCACATACAAATATTGGTGTTATGTGTTGTGGATGTTATTGTCTTTCTGTTTCATGCATTAATCTTTACTGGTACTGTAATTAACTGATAAACTATCAACCAACATCAAGTTTGGTTTACCGGTATTAAGAATTAAGTTTGGTTAACTTGTTTTTGGTTTAAATTCATTAGACAACTGATTCACCTCCCCCCCTCTCAGTTGTCTCCGGGACCTAACACCCTTGCCTTTGTACTTATCAAACTTTGGTGTCATGAAATGCGTAGGAAAAGGAGGCATTGGAATAATTTTGTCAAATAGATAGGGACATATGTCTCTCATTGTGTAAGTTGGATTTGGTGTATTTATGTCCTCCATTTTCTTTTATAAATCCTTTATTTGCTGTTCCAAATTGTTCTTAGGTGGAGACCGGCTTCTTGGACCATATCCCATGCTTGTGGCATTAGGTGGAGGAAGAGGATGTTACATATATGGATGGTATTGATCATAAACATGCTCATATGGAGGAGGTCTATAATGATGTTGCATATGAGAACCAACTGGTATAGAGTCATAATGAGGAATGGAATATCTTCTTTGTCTGTGTATATCATATTTTACAGACATGTCATGAGTTTGTTCTTGTGTGTTGCCCCCAAATTTGACACGGGGTTTTCTTGTGTCCAAATTTGAGCATGCCTTTGGATATCCAATTTTTTTGAGGTTGGTCCTTAGCATTGGTATGCAATTGAGTGTATTTATCTGCATAAGACTTCCATAATGGTCTACGTAGACGGAGTTGTTCATGAGATGTTCTTTCATGAGTTTCATAGGCTTGACCATGTGTATTTGGGACCTCAGGTTTTTGAAACAAAGATTATGGTGACTCGGGCATGAAATGTGGTCCTCTATTACCCCCACTATTAGGTCTCCTTTGATCCATGTTGAGTTGAGTTTCTTGCATAGGTCCATTTTCCACTATTTGAGATATGTCAAAATCATGAGGTATCTTAGCTCCACTTTGTGCCATCACTTGTAAGAAATATTTTCTATCTCTTCTCATGATTTCCTCAACCAATTTATTAAAATGGGGATCCATGATGGAGTCTTCCACTTTTGTTGAATGTACAAAAAAGTTGTCTATATTGTCATTGTGTGTATCATTGTTGTTCGTATTATCCATGTTCTCAACATTTTGAGTGTTTCTATAAGTGTCCATGTCAGGTAATGTGGTATGATTAGAATTGAAGAAGATGTCATTGTCATAATCATAGATACTCATGTTTGCGAACTCTTGAGATCCCTTAGCTTCTCTCCTAGATTTTTGTGAACGGGTTTCAACCATGAACTAGGTCTTGACCAAGATGTCTGAGACTAGATGAAAATGGAAAAGTATGGAAGACCAAGAGTTGGATGGAATGTAAATAAATCTGAATTGTACTTGCAATGTCCAAAGTGTAAGACCAAGTATGTATGTAGTAGAGTAGGTGTGGCTTCCAAAGAGATGATAGTTTCTCTTGATGAGGTAAGTTGACCTTGACTCTAAGTAAGACCAAATGAGACCCAAAGGTGATAGACCTTGATGAGGGACCACTTAGCAAAATGTTGTTGTATGTAGTGTGTTGACAAAGTAAGATGAGGACAAGCAAGTGACCTTTTGACTCAAGTTTAGAAAAATGTGAATGTAATGCAAGGTATAAAGCAATGATGGACTTTGGGAGACCCAAAATAGGCTGAATTCTAGATGAAAACCTGAAGAGATAACCTAGGAAGCTCAATAAGTCTAAAACTGACTGCTCTTGTTTGCTGGACAGTAAGTGTTTCTCAATGCTGAACATAGACGTGCCTATATACTTCACAGATGCGGTTTCCCGACACAGACATTTTTGAACACTGCAAAGACGCGTTTCTGAGATTTTATGAATGCAGTTTTACTTGTGATAACACAGACACATTTCTATCCTACATAGACATGATTAAATGACACAGATGTGTTTCCAAAAATTGAGTGCACTTTTTCCAATTTTGTAAAGTTGTTGTTGTGACCAAATCTAAATTTTTGACTATTTTTCGAGACAAGAGGACACAGTGTTGATGAGGACTCAATGTTTGCAAGTGTTTAGACTCAAAATGACTCCAAAGAAAGTGTGTTGTTTGATGTAAAAATGTTTTGCATACACTTGAAGACACAAAAGACAATGTTTTGATGTTTGATCTTTGAATGTTTGAATGTTTAAAAGAAGACAAGCACAATTCTTAAGGCTATCCAGGACAATAGTTGTTGATCCCACATGGGGTTTCCCCCGAGGCTACACTATTCAAAGCAGATACTTATATTCTTGACCCCACTGGCTCCACCCTCGACACTCTCTTCTCTAGAGGAGCCAAGCATCAGTCCCCATGAAAAATCCTCGTGGCAAACTTTGTATCTCTACTATGAACTGTATGTGTGTGGGCTGCTCTAGAGGTCCGATCTCTTGCCCCAACAACTAGAAGGATTTTGGCTTTCTAAAACAAAAAGGTGCTAGTAAGGGCATCCACTCATGTGGCCATACATGCGACACTTTCATCTCTGTAAATATAGAAGGCTCCCAGCCGGTAGGGGTTACACCCTACAACTGATCGAATAAATTTGATCAAATGGGTTTATGGGGAGACATAGTGTCGGTATGAACTAATCAGCACACGTTACCCATGGATTTCACCATGGATACAATTATTTGTAGTGGTTTGGAAGAGGTGGGTTTTCCTCACTACCACTTGGGTCGTTCTCTCCTCACTAGTAGTCCTAATGACCACACGGGGAGACATGCCCTATAGAGATTAAACAAAAAGACCCTATTGCTCAAGACACAAAAAAGACACTGGGTCAATTTTAGTGCACCAATTGAAGTGTCTGGTAATCTATGAAAATAAGGTACACCATAAAGATCAAAAACCCTTACCAAAATTCTACAACAAATATTTGTTAGTAGTTTTGCAATAATACCCCTCCTGCAAGCACACAAGTTAGGTAAATTTTAGATCCAAAAGACTTTGTGAAAAATGGGCTTTCAATAAGATGTGTTGCTTCAAGGACAAGCTACACCAATTTGTTAGCTAGATCACAAGATGTTAGCTCAAATAAACTAGATCTAAAATCCAAATGACGAAATAAAGCCTTAAAACTGGAACAAAAACCAAAAATTGCAAAATCAGAAACACATACGTGATTGAATATCATGCAAATGCGGTTAAAAGACACAAACACATCTTAAACCCTCGCAGATGCGCTTTGGCAACACAAAAACGGATCTAGAACACAAACGTGATTGAAAGATGCACAGATGCAATTCGGGAACACAGACGCAACCCTACAATCTACAAAAAAGTAAAATAATGTTGAAGATGCAGACGTGATTCTAGAGGTCATAGATGCGACAAGAAAGCAAAAACATGGTTCCAATATGCACAGACACAGAAATGTCAAAATATTGTCGGAAAATAGACCAGATCTACAACTTCAAAAACACAAAATCTACAACAAAGATGTTAAATGCAAAAGAGACAAGAGTCCCACCAAGCGTACCAAAATGTTTATGGTAAAAATTGAATAACAATATTGAAAGACTAAATAGATTCAACCACAAAACCCTAGCCTAAAAAAAACAAAGATCCACCATAACATATGAAAATTACCTAAGACAATGCAAATAAATGAAATCACAAAGATTATACCATCACATGTCCAATATGGTTTGGATCTCCATTCTTCCTATCTCCATTGATCTTGCTTGATATATTTGCCCTTAGATTTTATGTGTGCACAAGAGCTCAACAAAGAACAGAAATGTGGTTGCAAGTAGGCTTGATCGCATATGAAAGTTCGAATGCTAATCCAAGAGGATTGATAATGAAGGAAGCATCCTCTTATGTAGAAGACACTATAAAAAATAAAGAGATAAGATTGAGATGTGTAAAAGATAAATGGTCAGCTAGGATTAGAGGGTAGGTAAAAGAAATAAGAAAATAATGAAAGGGTAGGTACTGTAGGAATTAAGAGATGAATGACATGTGTCATAGGTAGAAAAGGCTAATGAATTGATTAAATAAATAAAGATTTAATTAATTAATAGAGGAAGTGGGATCAATTAAATAAATAAAAGTATTTATTTAAATGAGGAAAGAGGGCTAGAAAAGGCTAAATGAGTTAATTAAATAAATAAAGATTTATTTAATTAATAGAAGAATTAGGCTTAAAATAATTAAATAAATAAAATATTTATTTAATTAGATAGGAAAATTTTAGGTGTCTACACTAACTAATAAATGTCAATAATTAATTACTAACTAAGGCATCAAATATTTAGTGAATTAATATAATGAAGTGAATAATTAATATATGAATTATTTATTCCAACACCCCCTGGATGCACAACTGGGAGAGAGATGAAGATATAGGAAAAAACATGCAAAGATTAATGCATGATGGGTCCCGGCCTAAAGCCTTATGAGGTACCCATGAACAAACATGCAAGTTTCTTAGAAATAGAGAAAAGGAGAAAACCCTAAATGGGAACAAAACTCCTCTCCAAAAGAGAAACAAAACAAACAAGCATGAAGAAACATTGAAGCATGAAGAAGTTGCAAACACTGTCATAGAATGACTGCTATGATGCTGAAAAAAGAACCTCCAAAAATAGGAATGCTAGAGTGTCAATATGGTAAGTATTCCATCTTACCGACAATGCATCCCATAGTACATAGGAATAAATACGTAAGTGATCCATCTCACAGACAATGCATGGGTAAATGCCCCTGCATCTCCTAGTACATAGGAACAAGTACTGAATACAAAGAACACTCCAACACAAAGCCAAGGAAGTATTAGAAACAATAGTAGAAACCCCCTCATAATGCTGACAAGGGAGAGTAAGACATGTACACTGAATCTGAATGCTATTCTCCATGATGCAAAAAAAAAAATAGAGATGTGTGCCAAAACGATGGAGCTCCGATCACAGGAGGACAAAATAGGGCTAGAAAGTCACTGATTACTTCAGCAAGAAGAGGTAGTGGTATGGAAAGATATCTGAAAAAATGGACCTAAGATATGGATAGAGTGCTGCATCACCTTTTCGATGATATCTCATTTGCGAAAAATGGAGTCCAGATGCACAAGATATGCCCCCGAGAGTGCAAACTGCAACTTCTGACTTCAACTGGAAAAAAACTTGCAAAATGTAAAAAATAGAAAAATATACCTCCATATATGGATCAGTCTCGAAAAGAGATTTCCAATGGTATATGGTTTTTCCAATTTTGACTCTGTATGACCAAGTTATGGCCAAAACAAAAAAACATCTCTTTTAGGGCACAAAGAGGGTCAAAGAAGGGCCATGCATGCTCATTGTACTGCTGATGTTAGCATAATGTCATGCTAATGTCAGCAACTTAAAATAAAAATCCCTTTTTAAAAAAAAATGACAAAATCTTTTTGATGCAGGTGCATGTATGGTCGTACGGATTTTCGTGCCTCGAAAAGTGTGCCAATGAAAAAATCATGCCCCTGATGCCGAAAATAGGCAGATTATATATCAAAATTCATAGAATTGGACTTCTGAATCCAACCATGAGGTCCTTTTGGGCCCAAAATGCTCTGAATTTGAAGGTACTCTCTAGAACAGAGAAAATCCCTCAAACTTCGAACCCTTGCAAAATGGACACCGTGTATCCGATTTCAGCAAAACAAAAGACAATCTTGACTTTCTCGAGCCTTCTGGAACTGCTGGTGAGATCTAAATTAACCCAAGGTGAAATTTTTTTGTGTAAATGCAAATAACCTCCAAAAAAGCGAACAAGAATCTTGAGATCTGGAGCTTTGATACCATGTTAGAATTCATGAAATGCGAATCCCACAAGCCTAGTTATCTTTTGCAAGAATACCTGTCACACAATAAGAGAAAATTTAACAGCAAAGAGAATTGAAGACAATTAACAATAATTGAATGTATTGCTTTAAAATTTCTTAATTACAATAAAGGATATGACATCCTTATAAAGAAATCTAACTTTAAAGATAGAAATCCTTAATGGTGAAGTCTACAAGATAGACTGAGAGTTAAAATAGAATGCATGAATCAATCATGTATGCACAAAAAAAATAATAGACTAATTAATGCATGAAACTCTCGAAATTCTAAACATAGCTTGCTTTTCCTAGTTTGCATTATGCATGGAGATAAATATTAATTAATTATTCATAATTAATTAATTAACTAACTAATAAATGCCAATAATTAATTACTAACTAAGGCATCAATTATTTAGTGAATTAATATAATGAAGTGAATAATTAATACATGAATTATTTATTCCAACAATTATGACATGTTTGTGTTACTTCGTTCATTTCGGTGTCTTCCCAACAATGAAGGGTTTGTGGTGTACTGTGCCTAGTCCACAAAATAGATATCTCCTGATGAAATGCCACCCACATAGATATCCATAATCTTTGTAAAATCTTAACATTCATTTAAGTTTCTCATCTTTCTCATTATATAAGTATCTCTAAGTCTTCTAATTTCATCTTTCTCATTATATATATAGCAGATGATAGTTTTGGGACCAACAATCAGTTTTCGACAATCCAATAAAAAGATTGAGAACATGAAAAATTCTCAAAAATTGAAAAGTTTGTTGGGATTCAATGGGATTTTGGGAACTTGATATAGGCTAAAAAATAAATAAACCTTAGAAATGAATATTTCAAAGGGGCAACTAAAATCAAGGCAATAGAATTATTATTTCTTGTCTAATCTCTAGTTTGGTGTAAAGTATAGGACACAAAAGTTTACCAATTGCATTTATATTAGGCTCATGCATCATTTTCTCTCTCATAACTAGTGCCAATGGACTCTCCTCGATAGAATTTGTTTTTCCCATGAGAATGTGAACACACATTAGCTTGCAATATTGCATATTAAACCAGTACAAAATGAAGTTAATAGACTTACTTTGGTGTATGTAGAGGTTTTTGTTTTCTTTAACTCTTCTAATTTTTATGCTTGAGATGAACACAATTGCCTAATTTATCCATATCCAATAGAAAGCTAAGATTTAATATCATTAATTATATTATTATTAATAAAAATAGATTTCAAGTTAAACAATACTAAATGGCCACCAAATTGTTTTAACCAAACATGTAATGATCTAACATAGTTAGATAACAAATCCCAACTCTAATAACATTTGAGTCAAAATTTCACTACACTGAGAGATGTGCTCTAAACCATGTCCTTATATTGCACCATAAAAATCTCTAGCTATGACATATAGGCCTCCTCATCTTCACATCTTCCACTCAACCTCAAGGTGTAACATAGAAACAACGGATAAATTAAAAAAGATGTAAGATTCACTAAAAAAAAAAAACTAACCAAACCACATTCCCTCAATCTAGGAATTAACCCTTAGCAACTAAATTTACCATGTACTTCTTAAAACATTCCATCTAAATTGAATCCTTCATAGTTCCAGAGCCATCCAAGTTAGAACAAAAATGCATCTAAAAATGAGCAATTTACACGTATTAGGTTGCATTATATACTAAGAGGACCTACTCAAGCATAGAGAATGAGATTATCCATCTTCTCTTGAATCACTCTAACTCACTCTCTAGATGATACCCTCACTAGGATCATGCTAAATTTCATGTTCAATGTTATCTAGGCTTCTTACTCTTTGGTTTCCATTATAAAACTTCTCAGTGATGCAACTCATTCAAACACTCTATGTCATCTAGAACCACTTGTTTAAAAGATAAGAGATAAATAACTAATAAAATAATGTTAATAAAAATTTAGTGGTTTCATTTTTTTATTAAAGTGTTTGCAACCAATAGTCTTGTGAGAAGAGTCATCTCAAATATACATCTATCCATCACTGTACATATTTAAGTAGTAAAAACAACTCCACACATGAAATGAAAAGAAAAGATGCTTCAAAGTTAAATCATCCATACATCACCATGTATCAATATCCTTTTGACCTTATTTTCCTTGCTATCATTCTCCGTCCTCCCAATCTTATCATAACTCCATCATTTCACCTTAGATCTACTAAAAGACTCAAATCTTCTTTTAAGACTTTGCAATCCATCATTTCACCTACTGAATTGACTTGAGCCTCCTTCTAAGACTTTTCATACTTGTCCATCTTTTCTTCATTGCCCTTATCTTAAAAAAGTGCATCCAATAACCACTACATCTTTGGTAGATGTTGTCTTCTACCTCATCTCCTGATAGATCAATGCACCCACCATGTTGTTAAACATAAACCTCATGATAGTGCTATTAGTTGCCATAACCAGTTTGGCCCTACTATGAGGTAGCACAAACACTAATGGCTTATGCGTTTGTCCATCTATGGCAGTAACAGGGATGGGGGATGAAACCCAAAACCGGGTCGCTTTGAATGAGAGGGCTTAAAAGATAGAAGATACATTTTGCGAGTGGTCCTCGTCCATGGTCGGTCCTATCTCCATTGTCGGTGGCACTCACAAAGAAGCAAGCATTCTTTACTTTTTAAAAGGCTTATGTTGACAGTCCTGGTCCACCATTAGAAGATTCTCAGTTATGCTTTCTACGTAGCTTTTCTTTGCTAGGGACGGCTTTTCATGGAGGAATAAATTATTGAAATTTGTTCAATAGGATGGTGACAAAGCACTTAAGGCTGTTCACATTAATCTATGGTTTTAATTTGAATGATCATTATCTCATTTCTTATATATCATATTTTCAGAGGTTCCAATTTTGTTGAATGATGCAATCATATGTAAAATATTCTGATTTATTAAATTCAATTAATCAAATTACAATCTTTTAGATGAAAAATATCTTTGATCTTGTCAATTGAATAATAGTTAGAACAAAGCATTGTATTAATTAATGTTCCATGACATGTTCTTAATAATTTTTTTTTTTTATGAAAACAATTGAATTATATAGATGTTGCCATTTCTGTCTTTATAGAGTGGATGGCAACAAAATGGGTAAGAATTCATCCAAGCCAAAAGTCACCTTCAATTAAAACAATCTCGGTCTGTCATTTGGACAATTCTTAGTTTTGCTTTGTATGGATTTGTCTTTCATAAGGGACGACATTTTATGAAGGAATAAATTATTGATTTGTTTCCAATTGGATGACATAGAACAATTAAGGTTGTTCACATTGGTATGTATCGGTGTTTTTTAGTTGAATACTTATTGTCTCATTTCTTATATATCATATTTTCAAAGGTTTGAATTTTATTGAATTATGTAATCATATGTAATACGTAATATAACCCGATCTTTTGAAATTATATTCAATTAATTAAGTTACAAATCTATTAGATGAAAAATATCTTAAATCTTTGCAAGTGGTGATTTTGATTATGGATAAGAGTTATGGCAATAATTTGAGTGAAACAATGTAATAATTAATGTTCTATGAAATGTCCTTGATAACTTTTTTTTTATGAAAGCAATCGGATTACATAGATGTCATCATCTCTATCTTTATGTAGTGGATGACAAAAACATGGGTAAGTATGCATCTAAACCAGAAGTCGCCTTCGACTAAGATAGTCTTTGACCACTATTTGGAAGATTCTCAATTTTACTTTCTATAGACTTGTCTTTCATAAAGGACAACTTTGTACATAGGAATAAATTATTGAAATTTGCCTAATAAGATGGTGCCAGAGAGTTAAGGCTATTCATATTAGCCTATGTTGATACTTTTTGGTTGAATGATCATTGTTTCATTTCTTATTATCATATTTCGACATGTTTGAATTTTATTGAATGTTGTAATCATGTGCAACATAATCTGATCTTTTCAAATTATATTTTATTAATTAAATTACAAATATTTTAAATTGAAAAATATCTTTAATCTTGTTAAGTGAATATTTCAACTATGGATAAGAGTGAAAGTAATATTTGGGGAAAAGTAACATATCAACTAAATTTCTATGAAAAGTCCTTAATAACTTTTTTTAATGAAAACAATTGGATTACATAGATGGCATCATCTCTATCTTTATATAGTGGATGACAACAAAATGGGTAAGTATACATCTAAATAAAAGTCACCTTCGACTAAAACAATACTAGGCCACCATTTGGAATCTTCTCAATTTACTTTCTACAAATTTGTCTTTCATAAGAGACAATTCTCTATGAGGTAATAAAATATAGAAATTTGCCCAATAAGATGACAACAAAGCAATTAAGGTTGTTCATATCAATCCACGTTGATACTATTTTGGTTGAATGATCATTGTCTCATTTCTTATATATGGTATTTCCACATGTTTGAATTTTATTGAATCGTGTAATCATATTAACATATTTTGATCTTTTCAAATTATATTCAATTAATTAAATTACAAAGTTTTTAAATGTAAAAACTTTAATCTTGTCAATTGAAACTTCTAATTTTGGATAAGATTCAAAGTAATAGTTGGGATGAACCATCATATTAATTAGTGTTCTATGAAATGTGTTTAGTAATTTTTTTTATGAAAACAATTGAATTACATATATGCCACCATCTCTATCTTTCTATAGTGGATGGCAACAAAACTAGTAAGCATACATCTAAACCAGAGGCCACCTTCGACAATGTAGCGACATGAAAAGGGATCTCATCCATCAAAGTCTCATTTCTTATTATCATATTTCCACATGTTTAAATTTTATTGAATGACGTAATCATATGCAACATAATCTGATCTTTTCAAATTATATTCTATTAATTAAATAACAAATATTTTAAATAAAAAATATCTTTAATCTTGTTAAGTGAAGATTTCAAAAATGGATAAGAGTGAAAGTAATATTTGGGGCAAAGTAACATATCAACTAAAGTTCTATGAAAAGTCCTTAATAACTTTTTTTAATGAAAACAATTGGATTACATAGATGGCATCATCTCTATCTTTATATAGTGGATGACAACAAAATGGGTAAGTATATATCTAAACTAAAAGTCACCTTCGACTAAAACAGTACTAGGCCACCATTTGGAAGCTTCTCAATTTTACTTTCTACAAATTTGTCTTTCATAAGAGACAATTCTCTATGAGGGAATAAAATATAGAAATTTGCCCAATAAGATGGCGACAAAGCAATTAAGGCTGTTCATATCAGTCCATGTTGATACTCTTTTGGTTGAATGATCATTGTCTCATTTCTTATATATGGTATTTCCACATGTTTGAATTTTATTGAATCATGTAATCATATTAACATATTTTGATCTTTTTAAATTATATTCAATTAATTAAATTACAAAGTTTTTAAATGTTAAAACTTTAATCTTGTCAATTGAAACTTTTGGTTATGGATAAGATTCAAAGTAATAGTTGGGATGAAGCATCATATTAATTAGTGTTCTATGAAATGTGTTTAGTAATTTTTTTTATGAAAACAATTGAATTACATATATGCCACCATCTTTATCTTTCTATAGTGGATGACAACAAAACTAGTAAGCATACATCTAAACTAGAGGTAACCTTCGACAATGTAGCAACATGAAAGGGAATCTCATCCATCAAAGTCATCCAAATGCTAACCCTAATCTGAACATGACTTCAAAAATTTGGACCTTGGTGGATAGCTATTCTATCACATACTATCATCCTCGTCATTTGTACTCAACCAATTGAAATACACACTTCTGACTTTTAAAAAAAATTATTCCAAAGATTCGAGATAACCCTAACTAGGTCACTATATTCTTTTAGCTTGGGTATCAATGGAAAGGTATTTAAAAACTCCCCATGGTGATTATTATTCCACACTTTCAGACCATGAGCTTTGAAAACTCTACTTTTTGTTGGCATATGCACACTCCAATGAGACATTGTAGGTGATTGAAGGTTTTGTCATTGATGGCAACCTTACAATCCTATTACATCGACAAGGCATTACACCGGCACTAGCAAGATCAGACTCTACACCGGCACTCAGACCACCGACACCAGCAGAGAAAGGAAGCATACCGGCATAGAGGCCGATAGGATTTTTGTTATATTATATTTTGTTTATTATTGTAAAATCTTTGTAAGCTGACTTGGCATCATTGTAAAATGACTCTTATATAAGAGAGATCATTGTAGAACATTTGTAAGGAAGATAGAAGATCATTTTTAGGCAAAATAAGGCAGACCTATTATGTGAATTATAGGTTAAGGGTTTATGTAAGAAGAAGAGTAGAAACCGGTACTGGATCTGGCATTATAGATGCTATTTTGAAGTAGTACAAGATACTGTATTTGTATAATCCATCATTGTAAGTCAGTGAGACTTCCCATTGAGTAGTGAACTCTAGGCAATTGGCCTTCTTGCATGTGCAGGCCCCTCTTGTAGCAGTAATATTCTCTTATTGGCCAGTAAGTGAATATTGTGGGTCACAAATCCCACCGAGGTTTTTCCCACACTGGGTTTCCTCGTTAAATCCTTGTGTTATGGTGTGTTTTTCATGTGGTTGCTTTTAATTCTGTTTATTGCTTTATTTCTTGCATACCGGTACACTGTTATAATATGTTCTACATGTTTTAAGTTAAGAAATTCTATTCACCGGTTAGATACTAATTCACCCCCCCTCTCAGTATCTGTGGGAATCCTAACAATTGGTATCAGAGCTTGGTCCTCTATTTTCAGAAGCCTAACAGCTTGAGGAAGATCTTGACACTGGTAGATATGGAAAATCTGATGAAGCAACTAGAAGCAGCTCTTTCAGACTATGATACAAAGAAATTGAAAAATATCAAACTAGAAGATGATCTAAAAGCAGCTCAGGATATTATTCAGGCACTTCACGAAAATCTTACAATTTCAAGAAACAAGAGAAGAGAACTTTGTGAAAAGACGCAAAATGAGAATGACGAAAAGGAATCACTTAATGATATGATAAACAAGCTAAAACAAGAGAACATGATGACAAATAATGAGATGCAGGATATGACTATGAGATTTTGTAAAGAAATTGCAGATAGAAAGAAGAATGAAGAAGATTAGACCAGAAGACTAAGTGATGTTGCAAATGAAAACACAAGACTTAGCTATGAAAATGATTTATTGAAGACAGATCTGATGCACACTCAGAATGACTCCAATGAACTGATGAGGCAGAAAGAAGTATTAGAAAGAGAACTAGATACTACAAATCAACATAAAGAAAAATTCAAGAAAAGCTCAGAGGAACTTGGTAACTTGCTGAAGAATCAAAAACCTAAAGGTGACACTTCTGGAATTGGCTTTGAAGTTGGTGAAAGCTCTGGTACTGCAAACACATAGGATCATAGAAAACCAGTAAGGCAACCTAATGCTTATAAATTCAATGGAAAATGCTTTAACTGTAATAAGTATGGTCATAGAGAAAATGAATGTAGATCTAGAAATTATCAGAATATCAACACACCCACCGGTCAATGTTCAAAATGCAACAAAGTTGGTCACAACTCTAAAAATTGTAGAATGAATGTGAGATGTTATGTTTGTGGAAGATTTGGACACCTATCTAATCAATGTAGAACACAAACCGGCATAGGTTATGGGAAAGCTATTAAGAAGAATAATGTGACTTGTTATGCATGTAACAAGACTGGGCATATTACAAAATTCTGTAGAAGTAAAGGATCACCGACAGACAACAAAATTTCTAGCTTGAAAGATAAAGAAAAGGTTGAAGAGGTTAAGCAAGAATTTTTGAAAACAATGGATTAGAAAGTCAGACCTAAATATTGTTAGGAATACTCCTCCACTGGTAGAACCAATCAATGCTTCACCGACAGGACAAAGTGATGCTTCACCGGCAAGATAGAGTAATACTCCACCGTTGGGAAGCTCTTCATCAAATTGAAGAAAATTTTCTTGAGGGTTTGGAAATCAATGAGACATATACTATAATTCCCTCGATAAATGGTGAGAAGTCGGAAATTACTTCTATACCGATAGACAATGTTAAGTGACTAGTTAACCGGCATGCATTAAATGTGGTAGATGGTAAAATAAACATTATAAATTTGTGATTTTGGCTCCATTTCACTTCACCAAGATTTCAAACATTCGAAGAGCATGAAATTTGCAGAGCTAAGGGATTTCGAGCAAAGAGACAAAGCACTTCAAAAATCAATCCATCCAAAGGCAGAAAAAGGTATTTATCATGGCATCCTCCTCTGCACCTAAATTCATAGCAAACCCTATAGTAGTCGAGGTTATAAAATGCCCTAGGCCCGTATTTCAACTAGTTCCTAAGGTAGCTAAGAAAGATGACAATGTAGGTGCTTTTTCCCAAATTCCAAAGGAAGTTGTTTTCGCAGAAGATCCCCGAATATATATTCATTGCAACATAGAGGAATTAGAAGATGAAGAAATCAAAAGCATGTATAAGACTATTATATGTGACAATTCCGGTAATGTAAAACCAGGAAAAATAAAATTGTTGAAACCCTAGGATTCACTGAAATCCTCTACATTCCTGAATTTCCCAAGGAGGTGATTAGGATAGTTTTAAGCAAGGTACATGGTTCATTATTTTAGCTTTATTTAGTACACAAAATAACAAAGGAAGATGTGAAAGCAGTAACAGGGTTACCTTCCACCGGTAACAGACCAGACAAGACTAAGAAGGTCTCCAATGACCTAGTAATGAACTTGACTGGTGCAACATCAGACATAAGGTCTCTGAGAGTTAATGATGTGACTAATATAAATGTGAGATTTGTTAGCATGATTTTAGGGTACAAAGCAACTCATGCAAACAGACTTAACTCAGTTTCCAGTTTATGCATTAAAAGTGATTATGACATGGTTAAAGACAATGTGAAAATTGATGTATGTGAATGGTTAAAAGATGAGTTGATTAATAACTTAGGCAAAATCAAGAAGGATAAGAAAGGAACTTTCAGATTTGGAAATCTACTTGTATGCTTGATGCTACACATAACTCAACAGGTTCCTAGTATTGGCCATAAGAATCTTGGATTTGATATACCGGTAGGAAAATAGTTGATAGACTTATTCAACAACATGGGTGAGAACAAAGAAAAGAACATTCTTGACTATTTTCAAGCACTAAAGGTTAGGATGAACAAAAGAATCAAACTATCACAGAAAATTGTCAACAAATACAAGGATGATATATGTTTTGTAATAAAAAAGGATGAGATCTAGATGGAAGCAGTCAACCCAAGAACAATCTGGGTAACAGAGATGGGTTATGAGACTGATGATCATATAATTGAAACTTATGCTAAAGCACTTCTGGAAGCACCAAATGAACCAAAGGAAGAAGTATTTGGTAGTGTTGAGAGCATAGAAAAACAAATTCAATCTAAGAAGAGAGTGAAAAAGGTTGAAGCAGTTGTGAGAAGAGGTTCTAGACAGGCTAAGGCTATTAAAGAAGATGTATTGAAACAAACCGGTATCACTGAGGATGAGTTAGGAACTCTACAACTTGAGACTCACCTATCACCGATAGCTACTTCTTCAGAGAGTGACATGCCTGTAGCTTTCAAAAGAGTTGTAAGGAAAAGGGATCCTTCACCAGCATCCACACCTTCGCCTAGAAGGACTAGACAAAAACAACAGGCAGTGAGGTCACCGGTTAGAAAGACAACACCAAAGAAAAAGTTAACACCAAAGAAGAAGATGACTAAACAAAACTTGGCCCCTCTTGACAAATTACTATATGAAATCACAAAGGAAGGGAAACTCAAAAACATAGGAAAGGTCTATGATACACTGTCAGCAGATGACAAAGAACAAGTTGAAAACAATGTTATCTTACACATGGACATCTATAAAAAGTTCTTAATGGAAGTAATAGATGATCTACCATATGAATTGTTCAAAATTGAAAAGTAATAGATGATCTACTAGGCTGTTGTAGAGCTTGATAAGAAAATCAAAATTGAAAAGTTACTTGCTGTTTATCTAGTAATCTCACCTAAGGAGAGAGATGACTTAATTGTAGAGGCCAATCAGACAGTATTCTCTACTGCACCCTGGCATATTGCATTAATGGTTGGAAGAGTGAATGAATTAATAGAGGAAACAGAAAATGCATGGGACATATTTCTTGTTGAGAAAGAAAAACAGGAAGAATATAGGAACCCCAAACCAATAAAAGTATACCAAAAGGAGAGAGACAAAGGAAAAGGAAAGGTTGGTGGACCTCCGAGTATCAAAGTCACAGATAACTTATCCCACCGCCTCAAATTGCATCACCAGTAAAAACTACTGAAGATCAACTGATAGATGAGAGTATGGACACAGAGGATACAAATCCTAATCCTAAGGTACTATACACAGTTGATGTTGATACACTAAAGGTAAACATTGTGATAGATAAAGAAACAACCGAGAAGACAGATATGGCTAGTGAGCTATCGGCAACTAATAGCATTAACAATACAACAGAGCAACAGGTAGAGACTCAGACTGAGACTAAAATAGAGCAACAAACAAAGAGACAAGAAGAGCAACAGGCTTCGAAACAAGAATAGGTTCACATGGAAACAGTGCCACCGGCAACAGGAGAAGATCAAAAACCATTTCTTAAAGAAATGGAAACACAGACTGACCTACCAAAGGTCACTGCAAGCTTGGTTACTTCCTCCACCGGTATAATTCAGAATGTTGGTTCCTCCTCAGCAGGCAACAAATCAACAAATGTAACTGAAGTACTTTTGGACTCCATCAAAAAGATAACAGATTGTAGTTCACAGGCTTATAAAGCTATAGATGACACAATCCCAATTTTGAAGGTAATAGCTCCTAACTGTAACATAGACAATAAGGATTCTTTAAAACAACTTGATACTTTGTGTAAATACATCACTGAGAATACAGTGACTATTGAGAAAATAAAGGAAGAGACATTGAAGAATAAGATAGAAATTGAAAAGCAAAAAATCTTTGAAGATCAGATAAAGAAGTGTACTAGGGAATTTGACACACTTCTACCGGAACTATGCAACTTATTAAATGAATTTAAAACTCTGTATAAAGATACTTGCAAGACAAATTTTTTGACAGTAGACATAGATAAGAAAATGAGCAAGGTATAGGATGAAATCAATAAACTTGCAGACAATTTTGTTAACTCACCTGATACAGTATCAATTTTTGAGCAAAGGATAACAAGTTTTGAGGAAGAACTACTTAAGTTAGAAAGAGAAAAGGAGAGAATAATAAATAAGGCAAAGCATTTGAGACTAAGACTGAGTCCAAGATTGGACTATCTAGCATCATTACGAAAGGAAATATCTGAGGCACTAGTACAGGGACAGAGAATACCGGCAGAGCATATGCAGCACCTCACCGGTACAGTTAAAAGAATAGAGACAACAATAAAGGACAACAAGAAGTTTATGGAAAGTATAAACTTGTTTTTCGCAGATCTTTTTCAAATTGTAACTACCCAGTTACAAGGTTGAGTGAGACTACAACTCTACTAACATCTTGGCAACCTTTGTCATTGATGCCAAAGGGGGAGTAGTAGTATGAGAAAATAATCGACAGAAGACTTATCTGCTCAGGGGGAGCTCTTATATTTTTGGTAACATATTTTTGGATACACTTTTGAATTTTTTCATGAGTGTTGCCATCAATGCCAAAGGGGGAGATTGTTGGCATATGCACACTCCAATGAGACATTGTAGGTGATTGAAGGTTTTGTCATTGATGGCAACCTTACAATCCTATTACACTGGCAAGGCATTACATCGGCACTAGCAAGATTAGACTCTACAACGGCACTCAGACCACCGGCACCGGCAGAGAAAGGAAGCATGCCGACACAGAGGCTGACAGGATTTTTGTTATATTATATTTTGTTTATTATTGTAAAATCTTTGTAAGCCGACTTGACATCATTTTAAAATGACTCTTATATAAGAGAGATCATTGTAGAACATTTGTAAGGAAGATAGAAGATCATTTTTAGGTGAAATAAGGCAGACCTATTATGCGAATTATAGGTTAAGGGTTTATGTAAGAAGCAGAGAAGAAACCAGTACTGGATCTGGCATTATAGATGCTATTTTGAAGCAGTACAAGATACTGGATTTGTATAATCCATCATTGTAAGTCAGTGAGACTTCCCATTAAGCAGTGAGCTCTAGGTAGTTGGCCTTCCTGCATGTGTAGGCCCCTCTTGTAGCAGTAATATTCTCTTATTGGCCAGTAAGTGAATATTGTGGGTCACAAATCCCACCGAGGTTTTTCCCACATTGGGTTTCCTCGTTAAATCATTGTGTTATGGTGTGTTTTTCATGTGGTTGCTTTTAATTCTGTTTATTTCTTTATTTCTTGCATACCGGTACACTGTTATAATATGTTATACATGTTTTAAGTTAAGAAATTCTATTCACCGGTTAGATACTGATTCACCCCCCCCCTCTCAATATCTGTGGGAATCCTAACACTTTTAGGCAAATCAACATAGATTTGTTATTAATGGTCAAGTAAAACAAATTAAATACGAAGTGCATGTTAACTGAATGTGTGGAAAATATGCATTGCTTTTTCTTATCCTCCCCTACTCTACATCTAACAAATTTGTCAATGATTGTAACTCGAAAACTACCACTTATCTAGGAATTTTAGGCTAATTAAATAAATAAAGGGATACATGATTAATGATTGTAATAGGAAAAGAAAACCATCCCTTACATAAAATATTTATGCTAATTAAATAAATTAAGGGATAAATAAATAATTCCAAGGGCGATCATGTTCTTCTATCTTATGTTTTGAGTTTGCTACTATGAGTGATTTAAATAGCAATTAGTTTATATGGTATTTTAATTTTTTCATATTATTATTTTCTTACATTAATATCTTTTATTCTCAAATTTATTTTTTATCATATGTTAAAATTATAGGTTTGAGCAATTTTGTATTTGTAAATTTGATTTTTGATTTTTAAATAAAAAATTATATTTTTCATTTGATTAATTATTTCACTAGTCATTGAAAATCAATCTTACATATTTAATTGACTTGAAGGTTTGTTATTGTATTCAAAGACATTCATTTAGAAAGAATCAAGGGATTTGATTAAACATGTTCAAATTTCTTTTTGCAAAACAGAACAAAAAGAAATTCAACACGTTGTGAAAGCATTTATGAAAGAACATAACCCTAGGTTTGTTCCATACTTGTTGTCTTTGAATATTCACGTGCAGTTGTAAGGTTAGTCAACTCAGGGTTTGATTAAAGAATGTGAGCCTCATAGTTTAGTAGATTCCCTATAAGTGTTTGCAAATGTTGGTAGTCCCTATAAGAATTCAAACATTAAAAAATCAAATTAATTTATATAATTACTTCCATAAATTACATTAGATAGCTAGCCGTCTGTACCAAGATGAGACAAAAAAAACCTGGTCGAATGCCCAAAAAACCCAAAAATGAGAAAAACACGTTCATTTTTTGAATAAATTCAAATACCACATACATGTTATGGCTTGATTTTTCCAAGATTTAGCACATGTTTTTTTATTTAAAGTGAAAAAAAAAACTATCTATTTTAAATAGTTGTGGCCCACATTTTGAGAAGTCATTTTCTCACCCTAAACTCACCAAAACATGAATGAAATTTGGAGATTTGCAAACTAACTTCAAAATGCTACACTATAGAAGAAGTAAGTTGTCTTTTTTTGTCCATTAGATTCAAATTTTGTTTGCATTTTGAAACAAATGGATTGTTTTTTATCAATTTCGTGTTTATTTTTAAATCTAATATCAAGTCATATAAACTCTAATCCCTAGCAAAATTATAATGATAAAATGGCTGAGAAAAACCCTAGGATGTGTGACCCTCCTCCAAACCCTCCAAACAAGCCCAGACAAAGCCAAGAGGATTTGTTAGAGCATCTAGAACAAAAAAGGATGCAATTTGTGAATTAGTTTAAAAATTGAAGGTTTCAACATTAAACTAGCATCACACACAATTTGTGAATTAGTTTAAAAATTGAAGGTTTCAACATTAAACTAGCATCACACATCCCTTGCCTCATTATTGGAAGCAATGATATCAAATATTGACTCAATTACTAATCAAATAAAATAGGGAGAAAAATTAAAGAGATTCATACATCATCAATATTATGCAGCAAAATTGTCGTATTATCAAGGAAAAAAAAACAAGATAACAAAATATTAGATATGTGTTCTTTTTGTTGATCCTAGAACCAATGAACTTCTTCCTATGAATACATTGGTGTAATCATGATGATATAAGAAATAATTTTTAGGATAGGTGGTGGATGGTCTTTGGCTAACCTAATTCTAATAATTATGAGATGCTAATATATTTCCTTAGAAAACTATATTATGAGTTTATCCTTCATGAAATTTATAATTATTTTGATATGAGGGGGTTTTAGTGTAGAGGTCAAGAATTTGTCCAATATAGACCAAGAGTTTTTTGAGTAGATAACCATGCACATTGAACACTACTAGTGCCAAAACCTATTCATCATGTGATGGTTCTAGTAGCCCTCAAGGAGAGTATGGAGGCACAGACTCTCCATGTAGTTTTTAGGTTGACATACATTATCATAGAGCATGGCACAAAGATATCATAGCCTTTTGTCTCACAATATGATGTAGTAGTTGGATCATCTAGCTCTAGTGCCCCTAGCTATCACATATGTCAAAATTGTTGTAATGTATCCTTTGGAAGACATCAAAGCAGAGGGTGCAGATGGCTCCACCTCCCATGTGTATTCTCATTGTTAGTCTAGATATTATGGGAGTAGTGGGGGTCATCAAGGTGGTGCATTAGATGATGTGGTGTTGATAAATGAGTTGTTGAATGAGATGTATGGTGGTCAAATACAAGTATGTTGATTTGAATTTATAAAAAAATATATATTAAATGCTTAACATTTTTAAATGTAAATATATTTTTAATTATAGAATAAAATTAAATTGATGTAAACATTGTGCATTCTGGGGTGTAGCATCAAAGGGTGGTGTTATTGTAAATATGGTTATATTTTCATTGATGTCAAAGTTGTTTGGTGTTGTCATTAATGTCACTTGAGTGAAAAAGAATTTGTGTTGTTTGTGATTGTGTGTACACTTGGTGGCAAGGTGAAGAAGAAGTTTTAGTCATTTAGTTGTGTAGTTGTGGTCCAAAAATAAGTATTTAGATGTTTTTATGTTTTCTAGAGGTAATGTTGAGTGAGTATGAGGTGTTTCTAGAAGGTGAAAGTATGAAAAGTTACAATATGCAGGAAAGGGTATTTAAAGTCCTTATGAAAGAATTCTCTGCATTCCTCTAGTTTTTGAAGATGATGGCTTGTAGTTTTGGAATTAATTTCTATGTTCTATGGATGTTGCACTATCATATTCTTAGGTCCTCAATTGCTCTGATGTTGGAGTCGGTTATTTTTATTTGTTGACAGTGAGGTTATTTGTTAAGACTAGTTTGGAGAATGCCTTGTATTTCTCTGAAGTGTTGGATATTTTGTTTCAGCTTGGAGGACATTCTCATATAGTTCATACAATGTTCTAGTTTATATTTCAAGTGTTGGTTGGGTTCGCAAGTGAAGTTATGTTGTTCAGTTGTTTGGTATGGTCAATTTTGTTGGTCTCTGGTTGACTTAGTTGATTTATCTTATTTGGATCATACTCTTTTGTTATAGATATACATTGGAGGTTGAGTTAGAGTTTTGTTATGGGTCTTGTTGGTGTTTTTCCACCAAGTTCCTTGAAAGCCTCTAAAGGCTAGCTATCCTTATGCTTAAGGATTTTCAAGCTAATGACCAATGAACAAGGTTAAACCCTAAAGCTTTTACCTTCTACACTTTTGTCTCTGCCAAACCAAGGAGATTAGTCCTCAACAATATCCTAGCTATGCAACCTTTAAACACTTGATTATTATTTTAGGCAGATATATTCATCTTCATGTAATCCTTTTCAAACTAGATCTAATGGGTATTAGTTCTTCTCAAAATCAAGGAACAACAAACCTTAACCTACTAAAACAAAACAAAACAAGAAAATAAGATTATTTTTTGATTTTATAATTTAAAGAGTGCCTTGCAATCCTACTTAAAAATTCATTGATTAATACCTTATCAAGGCTATAGAGTTTGGTCTATCAAATCAAGAACAATTATAACATGCAAATGATAAACCTGTGGGCTCAATAGATATAGTGCATTACACTAAACTTCCCATAATATTTATGATTAACTTCTCCTTTTAGATCCTAATTGATTATGTTAAAATTTTATACTCTAATTCAAAATAGTTTAATTATTCCCTTAGAATAAATTAAAAAACCAAAATATAATAGTAAGGTAAACTCAGAATTTTGAAATGACAAAGACTTGCTTCATAACTTCAATAGAATCAACACATCACATAGGAGATAATTTCACCATAAACTCCATATTTCATTTCATTATATGTTTTGACAAATTCTCTAATTCTTTATGATATGATTTCCCGATTTCCCTTTTTTGTAACTCCTTAACAAAACATTGTCTGCAAATTCCAAAGCAAAATTACAAGAAGAAACCTAACCATACCCCAAAAAGTATTAGAGAAAGGAACCCCATTCAATGGATTTGGATTCTCTTTTATAAAAAAATAAGGGAGCAAAAAACTTAAAGCCATGAACCCTAACTAATTTCTGACCTAGCAAAATTAAATTACAAATTATCCTGACAATCAAGAAGTCAGAAAATAGAAAAATAGAAAGATGCATAGTCAAAAGAGAAAATTGCTCTTTGAAATGTGTTGCTAATACAATTTCTCTATTATCTAATGCAAACTTGTGAAGGTAAAAATTGAGGCTATTTGTTGGTTTGAGGGAAATTTTATTTCCCATATTAATTTAAATCTTTCTCTCAACCTAAAGACAAAATCAAGGCTCACCCTCATGAGGACCAAACTCTGCTTTCCAATTTAGGAACACTTCATCACTTGGCCATGTTATCTTTAACATATGTTCAAGCTTCTCCATATTGGAAACATACTTTGAATCAAGCAATGACCTTGAATCTTTCTAAAATTTTCCACATGTATATTCAAAATCATAAATGTCATCAATTAATTCATTCATTTTTGCAGTGCTCAACTCATCATCTGTATATACCATTGTTGCACCTTTTGCCAATAAAGAACCAATTTCTTCTTTCCATTGATCAAGTGACTTGAGACTTCCTTGATCGTCATTAATGCTAGGGAATCAAAGTAAATTCTACTTGATCCATGACCTTTAACCTTTGTTCAAGCTACACTTCAAAAGTCATAGTAAATGCCACTACCTCTTCAAGCATCTTGACCATATTATATGTCTCTCTCAACTCTAGTGGCTTCATTGCTGCCTTAGATGACCTTTTGATAAAATCAGTCAACAATTGAGTCCTAAGCAACCGCATATCTTGAATTGGTTTCAACTGATCAACATGTTTCTTATGTCTTACCTTAGCAACCATTAGGTCACAATAGGCCTTGTAAGTATCACCAATTTTCATGTTACCCTATGACCGATGATATCTATTATATTTACATTTGAAAGATATGCTTTCATTTTCTTCTACTCTTCAATATTCTCTTTCAATTCTTTTATTTCAGAAACCAACACTTCCTTGTTAGTAGAAAATGCACTATCAAAAGTAGATGGCCCTTGAATGTTAGGAACACTTCCTACCTTCAAAATATCAATTTTCCTCCTGAAGGCTTTATTTTCAACAATCAATTCCATGAACTTCTTCTTCAATTACTCATGATCATTATGCAATTTAAGTGTAACTGGTTTGTTGAGCTCTGTTGTGTTGACTGCCAAATCTACAACTTCTTAGGGAGATGTATCGAAAATTATTCTTACCATAGAACTACCTTAAATTGATCATAGCTCTGAAACAAGTTAGTTTTCTATTTTGAAGGGGCTAGAGCTCACATTGACAGCAACTCATATGTTGGATTAAACATGGATCCTGGAAATTCTATCTAAATTTTCTCTTCACTTTGTATTACAGTTTTGTTTTCACTTCTTGTAACATACAACACCATTGCAATACCTATATCCCAACTTGACAATAATAATATTCCTACATCTTTGATTATTTTCCTTACTTGTTCAATTGTCATATCATCAATAGTATCATTGAACTCATTCATCACTCTCTCCTCAACTTGGCCCCATTCTGATGATGGAACCTTTTTCTTTTCTTCCTTAACCCTTTTCTCATATTCTTCCTTTTTTGATGAAAAAAAAAAATCTTTGAATTATTGTGTTTTAATTAAAATTTAATCATTAACAAATTGAGTGTTTATCAATCCCCTAACATGACCAGTTGGATCATATCCAACCTACAACCTTTCAGTTGATCTATCCTCTATTTTAAAAGAAACTATGTTCCTTTAGACTTGATCTTGTGGAGAAGATGGAGGTGATGGGGGATAAGAAATAAGAGGAGACCCAACTTGTTTCTCTTCTTCCTGCTTATATTTCTCAGCTTCTTCCTTATCTATAATATTCAATGTAGTTTCCTTATTTGGCACTTCAAAAAATGTTTGCCTTTTGGTTGAAGGTTCTTCTAAAACTTGGAGATGTTTACTCGCTTTTATGATTTCATTTTTAAAAAGTGCCTCTATAGACATGATCTTATTTTCAATTTTCTTCTAGTAATCAAGCTCATCGTCAAAGAAACTAGGAAAATTGAGATCCCTCTATCTTCTTATCTCTTTATCTTTTAGTACCATGTCCTATTTCTTTCTTCTTTCACTTACTAGCTCAAAAGTTGGACAATTTCTTGTAATATCTTCTTTTATTTTGTCCTCATGTATGAATGCGGGCATAATACTAACAAAACTATCTAGATCATATTTTTTTATATCTTCATATCTCATATTATATCTCCTTAGAACCACATAAAATTTTTCCAGTGCTTCCTTCTTTGTTGCATGGAAATCCACAAATATGCACTGAGTTGGGAACAAGGAAGATTTATGTTGTCTTCTGAAATCGACATGATCCATTTGGTCAAGCTATCAAATAACTTCAAGGAATGTAACTTTGAGTGGCATGAAATTGGGTTGGACATGAGGTATCACTGGGGTGCCATAGACCATGATTGCAGTTCTGTTAGTATGGAGGAAGAAGTCTCCCCAATTACATGAAATCCCAAGATGCCTTCTCCTCTCAACTAGCCTAAGAAAATCAAGAATTGGCCTTGGAATTATTTCTTGTGGGACATTAAAGTAACTTATAACTTTTTTCACAATAACACTCTTGAAAAGTGACAAAATTTGGAGCAAGGAAATCCATATCCTATATACATGTCCAACATTGCATAGACAACTTTCTTCCTTGATTGTCTATTGTTCTTATTGGATATTGTTGCTGCTAGGATATGTTGTCATTGATGTCAACATATTCCTGTATTTTGGTGATCCAATGATTGTAGAGCGTTGATCTGGTTGGATTATATGTTTGGGATGTTGAATCAACTAGAGATACTTCATTGTTTATTGATTCCATGATGCTATGTGGTGATTTGATCGAGTTGCAAATTCTGGTATAAAGATTAGTTTTTTAGTGTTTAGTGTTGCAGTATTCTGATGATTGATTTGTTGTGCTCTAGTATGATCATATATTGAGTTATAGATTTGGGAGTGTGTTTTGGATGTTCATGTGTATCTTCATCTCAGATGGTTCATGATTGAGTGCTCTGCAAGTAATATTTCTAGTCTAAATTGTTTTTGTTAAGTGTTCTGAGTGTTAACGTGTTGATTGATGAAGATTTGATCAAGTGGTGTTGGTGAAAATATTGTGGATGGTTACAATGTTCTTGTTGGTGTTTCCTAATCATGTCCTATTTGTTTTGATGGTCTGCATTGATCACTATGTGTGGTATTGAAGATCCTTCGGGTTCGGTGATATTCTTCATATTATGCAGTATTTTGGGTGGTGTAACGTGTTGGGGTTGATCTTGGTGAGATTTCTAGTGGTGATGCGTGTTTGAGGATTTGATTTAGGTCCATGCTATGTCATCTATGGTATTGTATTGGTCTGGTGGTTTATTTATGTATCGTCTGATGTAATTTTGTAATTAGGTGTTGAGCGTTTAAGCCAACCTTGTAGTCAAGGTTGATGAATTGTATAAATAGGGGTTAGATTCATGTAATTCATGTGATGGTGGTTGTGTCTGCATTATCACAGAGTGGTATATGTGTGAATAAGAAAATTTATCTTTTGATGTGATGTATTGAGCAGAGATTGTTGCCGAGCAGACAAATGAGCTTAACCAGAACTGTCATCAAGCATTAGGAGATGCTATTCTTTCAGTTCATCTTAATTAGATTATAGTCTGAATGTTATTGTAAGGTAGTGAACCCTCCCTGAGGGTTGGATCCTTTTGGGTCATCATATTTTGAGCAGTGAGCTCTAGGAAATGTGTCTAAATGCATGTGCATTCCCCATTGTAATATTTACACATACTACTATAAAGTATCATCTTATTGTGGGTAGGTTCCTACTATGGTTTTTCCCTTAACCGGGTTTTCCATGTCAAAATATTGGTGCTATGTGTATTTTTGTTATTGTATTTATCTTTATTCTTATTGTAGTTGATCAGATCTGAGATTGTGCTTAAATTGTTTAATCTGGTGAAAATTGATTCACCCCCCCCTCTCAGTTTTCCTTCATTGTTGTTGCCAACAATTGGTAACAGAGATAGATCCTCTGGAAGAAGCTTGACCTCTTGAGGAGATCTAGGATGACAACTTATGTGTTCAAGAAGGAGAGTCTAAGATTTGATGGAAATAACTACATTGTATGGAAGGAACAGATGAAAGTTCATTTGAAGTGTCTTAGAGAAGAGTATTGGAAGATTACAAAGAATACCTATAATGTTTCTCTGAATGGACTGGTTACTGCTACTAAAATAAAGGATGTTGAACATAACATAAGAGCTAAGGAAGCATTGTTGAGTTCCTTGACCGATTCAGAGATGACTAATGTGATGGGTTTGCAGATTGCACATGGGATATGGGAGAAGTTAGAGACCCTTTATGAAGGAGATAAACATGTCAAAGTTGCTAAATTATAGAGTTTGAAAGTGAAGTTTGAGATGGGAGAATATGGGAGAAGATGTTAATATATCTACCTTTATGTCTAAGGTGAATGAATTTGTCCTAGGTATCAGATGTGCCAGTGGACTTCTTGAAGAAGATGAGACTATTTCTAAAGTGCCTAGATCTTTGCCTCCTTACAAGCCTAAAGTAACCACTATTGATGAGATTCGAAGTGTGACTACTGTGACTAGGGACATGATGGTTGGTAGGCTTTTTGTCTTTGAGCTGAGCAAGTTTGGAGAATCATATGGAAAATCTGAGACTACATTCAAAGCCTCTATATCTGGGAAGCAAATGTATGATCTAAGAGAAAGTCCATGTTGGGTATCTAGGTATGAAAGAGAAAAGAGAGAGATGGAAGAGAAAGAAAGAGAGTTGGATGAGATTGAAGCTCTTATTTCTAGAAGATTGCCTAAGGGAGCTGGTAAGTATGATGGAAAATTACCTTTGAAATTTTTTTCTTGTAATAAGATAGGATATTTTTCTTCTAGGTGTCCTGAAAGAATGTCTAGGTATGATAAGCATGACAAATTTAAAAGGCATGATAGATCTAATAAGCATGATAGATATGAGAAGCATGATAAGTATGATAAGCCCTATAAGCCTAATCAGAAATTCAAATATCAAAAGAGATGTTATTATGCTACTAATGGAGGTGTGATAGATGAAGAGTTTGAGAATAGGAATTCAAAAGATGAGTTTGTATTTATTACTATCAAGGAAGATGATCTGGTACTAGTGAATCCTACAAGTTGCATTGTTGAGGAGAAAGCTTTGGTTGCTAAGATTAAAGAGAAAGATGAATGGGTAATTGATAGAAGTTGTTTACATCATATGATAGGTGATAAAAGCAAATTTGTGAATATGGAAAGGTATGATGTTGGTATAGTGAGATTTGGAGATGATAAAGCTTGTGTGATGCGTGGTAGAGGTTCAATTTATTTTGATGGTAAGAATAATACTGATGATGTCTTGTATGTTGAAGGTTTGAAGCATAATCTTTTGAGTGTTGGACAAATGGTTGACAAGGGATATTATTTGCAATTCAAGAATGGTAAATGCAATATTCTTAATGCCTTTGGTATAGAGATTGCATCAGGGACTAAGACCAAAGGTAATATCTTTCACTTGAATGCTAGTGAGAAAAGTTGTTTGATTGCTCAGATTGATGAAAGTTGGTTGTGACATAGAAGGATGTGTCATGTTAATTTTGACTACATGATAAGGATAAGATCTAATCAAGTTGTTAGAGATTTGCCTAAAATTATGAAGCCATCTAATCCAGTATGTAAACAATGCCAGCTGGGAAAGAAAATAAGAACTACATTCAATAGTAAGTTGCATTCATCTAATGGTTTACTAGATCTTGTGCATACTGACTTATGTGGTCCTACAAGAGTGAGAAGTGTGCAGGGTGACAAATATTTCATGTTGTTGATTGATGAATCTAGGATGATGTGGGTTACCTTTCTAAGAGAGAAATTAGAAGCATTGGGGAAATTCAAGATATTCAAAGGTAAGGTGGAGACCGAGACATGATTGAAGCTGAAGTGTATGAGATCTGATAGAGGAGGATAATTTACATCTGGTGAGTTTGATTCATTTTGTGAGAGGATGGAATTAGAAGATAGTTATCTACTCCTAGAACCCCTCAACAGAATGGAGTTGTTGAAAGGAAGAACAAAACCATTTTGGATTCTAGTAGGATTATATTCATTGAAGTAAATGTTGTACAAACCTTTTGGAGAGAAGTTGTTAGCACTATTGTTTACACATTCAGCGGGGTGCAAATAAAAGGTGATTCCAGTAAGACTCCTTATGAGTTATGGTTTGGTCATGTTCCCACATTTAGATATTTCAGAATATTTGGAAGCAAATGTTATATCAAGAGAGATGAGGATATAGGAAATTTTGACGCAAGATGTCATGAAGGAATCTTCTTGGTTTATTCTACAAAAAGTAAGGCCTATCGGTGTTACAACAAGAGACAAAAGAAGATAGTGGAAAGTGCAAATGTGAAGGTTGCTGAATATCATGGAAAGCAGATCAGAGCATGTGGATATGAGTTTGATGCTCAAGATGTCATTTCAAAATATTTGCAGATTGAGATCTTAAAGAAGAATTCTTTGGTAGAGATAGTTAATTCGGATATTGTTGCTGCTGGTGAAGAAGTTCAAGAACAATCAAAAGGCTCCGAGGTATGTAAGATTGAATCATTCAGAAAATCAGATTATTTGTGATAAAAATAAAGGTGTGATGACTAGGAGAAGGATTGATTCTGAAGAGATATGTTTGATTTCCAAGATTAAGCCTAAAGAAGTTGCAAAAGCATGTAAAGATGAAAATTGGATAAAAGCTATGGAAGAAGAGTTGAATCAGATTGAGAAGAATAACACTTGGGAACTTGTTTTGAGACCTAAAGACAAGAATGTGATTGACACTAAATGTGTGTTTCAGAATAAACTGAATGAAGCCGGTGAAGTGGTTAAAAACAAAGCAAGACTGGTATGTAAAGGATGTTCACAGATGGAAGGAGTTGAATATGAGGAGAATGTTTCTCCGGTAGCTAGAGTTGAAGCTGTTAGATTGCTTCTTGCACATGCTTCTTATAATAATTTCAAGGTATATCAGATGGATGTTAAGTCAGCCTTTTTGAATGGTGATTTGGAAGAGGAAGTCTACATTGAGCAACCAGATGGATTTTCATTATCAGATGAAGGAGACATGGTATGAAATTTGAAGAAAGAACTCTATGGACTTAAGAAAGCCCCTAGAGCTTGGTATGCTAGATTGGAAAAGTATTTGATGAAGTTGGGATTCTGTAAAGGTAATGCTGATAGTAATTTATACTTTAAAGTTGATAATGATAACATTTTGATTGTTGAAGTCTTTGTTGATGAAATTATTTTCTTAGGAGATGATGACTTGAGTATGAAGTTTGATGATGATATGCAAAAAGAGTTTGAGATTTCTATGATATGTGAGATAAAATTCTTCTTAGGATTGCAGATCACACAGATTGACAAAGGCAATTTTTCATTTCTCAATCTGAGTATGTGAAGGAATTATTGAAGTAGTTTGGGTTAGCTGACTCCAAACCTGTTGGAACTCCTATGGTGACTGGATTCAAGTTGCCTAAGAATGATGAATCTCAAAGAGTTAATCATACTTTGTATAGATTGATGGTTAATGGACTACTATACTTGACTCAGACTAGACTGGATATTATGCATGTTGTTTGTCTTTGTGCTAGATTTCAAGTTGATCCTAAAGAAACTCATGTTACTGTTGTGAAGAGGATTTTTAGATACTTGAAGGGGACAGTTGACTATGGTTTATGGTATCTTAAGAATGATGAATTCATGTTATTTTCTTATACTGATGTTGATTGGGCAGGTGATGTTGATGACCGAAAGAGCACTACTGACAGAGCTTTCTTTTTAGGGAAGAAGTTGGTTTCATGGTCTAGTAAGAAACAAGATGCCATATCTCTATCTACTATTGAAGTTGAATACATTGTTGCTGCTAGCAACTGTACTCAGGTAGTTTGGATGAAGAATATGTTGAAGGATATTAGAGTTGTTTATGATGAGCCTACTATCATATATTGTGATAATTCAAGTGCTATCAATATTTCCAATAATCTGGTACTGCATTCTAAAAAAAAGAATATATCAATTAAGTATCATTTCTTGAGGGAGAAAGTCAGCGATGAAGAAGTCAAATTGGAGTATGTATCTACAATACCCACAGGCACTGCATGGGGGTCATGGGGTGTATGCCCCACCTCCACACAACATTTTTTAAATCTTTTTTCTTTCAAAAACTTTTTCCACCCCTCCAACACATTTCAGTAATTTTTTAAAATTAATTTTGCAGGTTTCAGATTTTTTAATCCGATGGGACAAATAAACATTTTTTAATTCTGCATATCACTATCACAAATTTGACGGTCGTCATGGTCATCAATTAATTTTTTTTGCAATATTTTCAATAATAACCAAACTAGGGAAAATTTTATATGAATTTTTGTTTCTCGGCCAACCTGAATCCATGCATTAGGTCCATTTTGTGCCACGAGGCCAAATATGAAAGCTCACCCTCAAAACCCTCATTTAAAGCAAATTTTCAATGATGCCCTAGATTGGCCAAATTTGTCAAACCTGAAATCTACAAACATTCCATTATAACAACAAACCCAAATAACATAGATCTGCAATAACAACCTGCAAAACTATATATCTTTCCTTGTCTTTCATTCTTTCATGCATTCATGGATTCCAACTAGGGTTATAAACACCATTAAACCAATAGCTCTGATACCACTTGTAAGGAAACTTGCAACCATCTTTATGACAATTTCTGCATAACCCATTAAAGCTTTCAATCAAATCAACATATAGAGGTCATATGCAAATAATAGACAACATACCCATGAAAATGTGACACAAGATATATCTTGGGAAAAACCTCATGAGGGAAAAAACCCAGCCTCCAAAAGAATCATCCATTGTGTATAATCAACAATGCATCCTGTTATCACTGTTTAGAAAATTGAGTATTCTTGTCCCATGGTCGGCTAAAAATCTACAAAAAAAATGTGTTTGGCATGACCTTGTTGCCTCTGTATTTCTTGGGTCAAAAGAGGGTTTAAGGTTTATGAATTCTATCTCTTTCCTATGTTTTGAAAAAATCCTTGTGTTCTATTATTGCATTACCTTTTTCCACTTAAGGAAGGGTCAGTTTATCATGAGAAGTGTCCCCCCATTAGCTTTTTTCCCTAGGCGGTCTTTTAAATATTTTCAATCTTTACGCCTTTACCTATTGTTGGGTTTTAACCTTTTTCAGGCTCCTTAATAATTGTGCAAGTCCATGTTAATCCTACGCTTGTCGTTGTTTCGCTGGGAAAAGATACTTGAGATTTAGTGTTCGTGAAATGGTGAAAAGGGGTAAGCGGGCCCGGCCAAAGGATTGTCCATCAGGTTAAAAGACTGCATCTTGTATTGGATCCAATGGCTCGCGTTGCTTTTCTAGCCTAAGATGCACATGATCTACCCTCTGTAAAATAGCGAAAGACTTGGCGGGTCCCAGAGGCGAGTGGCTCCTTTGGTTAAAGGACGATCAGTTCAGAGAAGATCAATGACTCGCGTTGATTCGTAGTCAAAAGATGCCCATAGTTTACCTTTTGCGAAGTAGCGAAAAGGTGGAGGGCCTGGGCGAGATGGTCATGGCAGGGGTAACAGATGAGCAAGTTTCCGAGATCCAGCGGTTGTCATTGCTTCGTGAAGGAAAGGTACCTGAGATTTAAGTTTCGTGAAGTAGCGAAAAGGTCAGTGGGCCCAAAGGACAAGAAGGTCATAATTTTAAAGACCGATTAAGTAGGAGTTAATCAGATGGTTGTCATGGATTCGCAGCCTCAAGTCAAGTGAAGGTTAATGTTCATGAAATAGCGAAATGATGTGGCGATCACACTGTGGATGATGTGGCAGGATAGATGGATTGCTTTGTGACAAGAATTGGTGACTCATAAGATGCATGTGGCTCTAAAGGGTAGTTGAGGGTCCGCCTTGATTTCAACCGGCGGTTATGTTGAGAATGGTAAAGAAAAACATGTGGCAAATTTAGAATACAATCCGATGGACTTACCTGAGCAAATAGCCGACTGCCACATGGTGTTTGCTAGCCGGTGATGAAACAGAGCAAGTGGTCTCCAAGTTGAGGGACCACTTTGAAGGTCTGAGCGTGTTAAATGGTGTTCATCTCATAGTGAATCCAACGGTTGTCATTGTTTTGGAGCCCAAAGATGCCTGCAGTTTAGTCTTCGCAAAGTGGCGAAAACCGTTAACCGTCATGGTTGAGCGCAGTTAGTTAAGAAGACTGATAGTCACTGTTAGAAGTAAAGATCAAGCAAGTAGATGATGATCTAATGGCTGGCATTGTTTCATGTGGTGAAAGTGCACAAGGTTTAGTGTTCGCAAAATAGCAAAAAGAAGGTAAGGCCCATCACTAATGCAAAGGGACCAGAAGGAATAAAGGTAGTGCAAGTTCCAAGGGTCCGACGATCGTCGTTGCTTTGCGAAAGAAAAGTGTAGGGGTTTTAAACTCTACAAAATGGTGAAACAATGAAATAGAGAAAGACTCAGAGAACTTGTGGTCCATTGGAGCCTGTTTTTGAATTTGATTTATGAATTCAATTATGAGGTGATGGCAGAAGCATGCGAGATTAATTTCTCAATTCAATGCCAAATTGCCATATTAAGGTCCGCATAAATTGAATATTGGTACCATTTCGACAAGTTTATTGTACAGGAGTTGGTGCAGAGCGAGTTTCTTTAGGCGAATAACCAGGTTTTTTCTATGTTTTCCTTGCTAGTTGCAGTCTGACAATCAGTGTTGCTGTGTGAATTGTTTCATTAGAGTTTTGTGCAAATCTCAATTGATATAATTGCATTAATGGGATGGTGCCAAGAAGGGAGTTAACAGGAAAGGTAAACTACCAAGATAGGAATATATGTGACGACTTTCTAGAACAACTAACTATGTCTATGAATGTCAGGGCCAAAGAAAAAGAATTGGTGCCGAAGAACCCTCGTTTAAGAATTAGGGATGGCCTATATGACAAAGGTAATTGGTTAAGGGATCCACAAATAGGGATGTTAGGTTTAGGACTGTTCAAGGTAGGTTTTGGTCAAAGACATTCCCTTGCCCCTTTAAATAGTATATGGGAATTGGATGTGGGGAAGCCTATAGTCCCTGGGGTCTTCATAGATGTAGATTTGTTGACTCTGATTGCACAAAATAATGACCCTGTAGCTAGCTATATCAAGAATGTGAAGGGATCAGCCCTGATTGAAATTAATGATGTTGAATTCAGAAGTGTGTTTAAGCTCAATGAGGCTTCAAATTTGTTAGAGCCTATTGATTTTGAGTTACTGGCCCAGGTTTATAATGCACAAAGGGATCACCTTAGGAGTGGCCCACTGAAAGAGTTTTTTGTTAAGATAGAAGGGCTGACTGTTGTAGGCCCCAGCACCATGGAACCTTTCTCCCTGAATTTGTTTACTTTAAGAGCTAAGGGTATGCATTGGGCACTTTGTTAGATTTTTGGAGAAGATGCTGAGAAAAACATGTCAACCCATTATATGCTGATGATTGCATAGATTATAAACCCCTCTCTGGCAATAACATTTGACTATGCGCCTTACCTCACTGATGCAATTCATACAAGGCTATTAGGGATAAAAAATGGTAAGGTGGACAGGCCATTTGGATGGTATTCTCTTCTAATGCACATGTTTTTGTTCAAGGGTGCTGATTACTTTGCAAAAGAAATGGATTTGGTCAAGGTGAAAGATAAGGAAGAGATGCGTGTTGAACTTTGGAGTACTGTTTTGTCCTGGGACAGAGAGGATGCTAGTTATTTAAAGTTTGATAGATGCTTTGCATCTAAGATTAGGATTCTTTTGTGCACAGAAAACCCTAGGATCCCTAAGGTTCTCTTAGAATTCCTCAGACCCAAAGAGTTTGCTAAGGGTATTAAGATTGTTCATAATTGGGGAGATATGTATTTGTACCCTATTTCTACAGTTTTCAGAGTATATGGTTTCAGCGGCACTCCATATTTATTGCCTTATCAAGTCCCACTGAAGATAGGAATTGCAGAAGTCTTAAGGCAGATTGGAGGTTTGCAAGAGGTAGAGTTGACAAATAGAGGTAAAGGGACTATTTTCCCAACTATTACCATGGCCCATCATTTTGTGATCACCAAAGGTGGCTGGAAGTATCTTGAAGAATTCTTTAAACCATATAGATTGTCAACTACAGTTTCAAGATTTGCAGACCCTGGAGACTTTTTCAATGACATGTTTAGAAAAAGAGCAGTTTGTAAAGGTAGGCCTCACCAATTTCAATTCCCTGAAGATTTAATTAGGAATGAATTCAATTTGGATGAGCAAGAATTGAGGAAAGAGAAATGGGTGGCATATAAAACGGCTCTTGACTTCATCTATCAGTTTGATAGAAGTTATGACCCTCTTTATAGTTTCAATCCCTTTGGGGAAAAAATAAAATTCTTAATTCTTTATTTTGAAGACCTCATGCAAACTTTGAAAGAAAAGAGGGAGGCTATAATGAGAGTTGATCCTGATAGGGTTAGATTATTTCTTGCTAAGCCTACCTTTGCTAAGGCTATCCCACTAGGTGATTATGTAATGCACAAGAAGTCAAAATACAATGTGATGATGCCAGTGACTGGTGAGCCTTCTACTTAAAAGGGGAAAAGAGAAATTGAAGATGTCAATGACATCCAAGACTCCCCTAAAAGGCAAAGAGTGGGGAAGGAAGTGCAAACCAATGATCCCTTGTATTCTCCATCTCAATCCCCCATCCACATAAGAGATGAGCAAGCGGTGGCCGAACAGTTGTTACAATCAGGGAGTCTCGGGGAGATTGCCTACACATATGAGGAAACACAAGAAGGGATGCCAGAAGAGCCACCTAGTGCTGAGATGAACTTGACTAAAGGTGAGCTCAAAGGTAAAGAGTTAGACTTAACTGTCAAGCAAGCCAGTGAGGAGTTCCTGGCTGATACTAACTTTATTACAACAGGAGCCTTCATGTAATTTGTATGGAAACAAAACATGGAACAATTTAAGGCTAGATGTGAAAAAAGGAAGAGTGAGCAGCCTCACAAAGATGCAAATCTGATGGAGGAAGAGGTAAAACAAGAAATTATTTAAGAATTCAAGGCCATTACTCCTAAAAAGGGAAGAGAGATGGTATCAAAGGCTGGTGTTTTGATCCTCCTTGAGTGGGATATAGCTGATGCTCTGGTACATGAAGCGGTCAGGAAGGAAACTAAACCCATGGAAGGAGTGACCTTCAACAAAGATAATGCTACTTTAGTTATGTGGTCATTGAAAAAGGATGAAAATAGAAGAAGGAAAGATGCCTCAGATTCTAGTTTCCTAGGAGGTATGATTGTAAAAAGAGTTCAAGGTATAGGGATGGTGGAAGCTGCAAGAACAGTCTTAGAGACTGCAAAGTTCAGTGTAGCAGTGGCAGAAAAGGAGTGGTGCAGGAGCACCCTTCTAAGGTCTTCCTCCTTTTGGATTTTGTTTCTTTAAGAAGCCATGTAAATGTAATAAGAGCCAAGAGCTCATTGGTCTTGTTTAGGTCCTAGTTTAGGTCCTAGGTTCACAAGTCTAGGTTGAGTTTTCTTTTGGAGTAGAGGGTATGTGTGCCCATTGATGAGTTTGGGGTCCTTTTAGCATGGTTGTGTCCATAGGATAGTCCAGTTTAGGCCTAAAAGTCAAGAAAAGCAACATTGCAAAAGTTGCTCAAAAGTTACAAAAAGTTTCATGACAACTTTTCAAAGTTGTCATGCAACTTTTCCACCTAATAGGTCATAACCTTAGCTTGGCATGGAGAATCCTAACCTTGGCACGCAAACTAAGGAAAAGAAATTATATATTGTTTCAAACCCTAAAATGAGGGGTTGGATGTCAGATTGTACGGCCCAAGGAAAAAGACCTTGACTGTGATTGTGTTTTTGTTGCCAGTCGGCACAAATGGAGCATTAAAAGATTGACAATGGATTTTTTTGCAGACTAAATGGTGTTGAGAGTCTTGTATTGTGTTTATAATTTCATTTTGAGCATTTAGGTTAGGTTTATTGTGCAGGTTTTGTGTGTTTTGTAAATATTTTGTGAGTTACTCTTTCACTGTCTAGTTTTGGACTGTTTTGTGTAAATGGGTTGACAACTCCTATCCCCATTGTGGAAACACCATGAAACCATGGGGAATAGGAGTATAGACCCTGTATGATACCTCAGAGGAAGAAGGGCCCTTGAAGATGTAGGAAATCCTTTCAAAGACCCACTCCTAGGTGAGACTGGACTGTGCCCGTCTAGGAAGGGTTGAGGTTGCAGAGGTCCGTGAGAGAAAGGTAGGACAAGGAAGAAGGCACCATTTGGAGGAGTTGTAGAGGGGTGTGTGGAGTCCCATTGGTGAAAAGGAGGAGCTTCCACCAATCCAGATAAGGTGGTGAAGACAGCAAACCATCACTGTGACCCTGGCAAGCCTAAAAACCCTCATAAAAACCCCCAAAAACCCCTGAATTCACCTAGGGTAGTGTACGGACACTTGGAGGCCCAAAAATAGGAAAATATTTGAGCCTTTTCCAAATAAATAGCAGTCCCTTTGGGGAGTTTCAAAAGTTTGGGCATCATTTGCAAGAGGGAGCCCTAAAAGTCCAGAATGGAGGCCTAATTGGGCACATTCCTTGTAGCCCTATTTTGTAGGAAAAAAGCAAAATAGAGAGATCGGTAACAAATAGGAAGGTCAAAACCTCTTGGGGGCACATGAATGGATGGAGAACTATGTCAAAGACCTATCCTATCATTGCTACGACCTGAGAAGGTGTAGGAAGAGTTAAACCCTTATTAGCCTATGTGAGGGTTTTTGAAGCTTGTGAGTAGGTGAGACCTTAGGAGAAGAATCACATGTTGTTGGTGGGTGGATTGGGCAAGGTCAGGGGATTCCACAAGAAAGGGAAGTCCTAGAGACCCTAGGGTGTGGTTGGAACACTTGGTGATCCAAGGAGAGGATCGAAGAGCATAGACAAGGCTAGTCTATCCCATACCCATTCCCATCAGATTGGTATCAGAGCCAGGTTAAAGATTTGGTGGACTCTGCATGTCTCTATATTCTGGTGAATCAGTAGGGGAAAACATAATGGTCACTAATGCAGAGCTGGCTAGGGAGGTAGAAGAACAAAAGGAGAAAAATAGAATCCTTGAAGATGCTATGAGTGAGATAAGGAACAAGCTGCAAGAAGTGGTTGATCAGAGAGCACAAGAACTCTGGGGTGCGGACACTAGTGATAGAGGTAAGAAAGCTATTGATCTTGATGACATCATACCTAAACCAGACTCCTTAATCAATGAAGAACCTTTTGTAAAGGCCATCAAGGCTTTGAATACAAAAGCTTTTGAAGGATTGCCACATTTCAGTGGAAGGATGGACATTGACACCATCATGGAATGGATTGAGGGTATGGAGAACCACTTTGAGTGTGAAGGTATGACAAAAGCTCAAAAGGTTAAGGTTGCCAAATCAAGACTAAGGGGAGCAGCCTTGACATGGTGGAAGTACTTTCAAGAGGAGAGAGTTAGCATGGGAAAGCTACCTATTGCAAACTGGAAGGCCATGGTGAGTAAGATCAAGGAGAACTACTTGCCAGAGGATTATGAAGTCCAACTTCATAAGAAGAGACAGGGATTGAAGTAGAAAGACCTTGATATGACCTCCTACACAGAGGAGTTTCAAAAGCTTTGTCTTAGATCCAAAGTCCAAGAAGAGGAATCCATCAAGGTGGCTAGGTGTCTAAGTGGCCTAAAATGGAAAATCTAGGAGGAGATAAGCCTATGGACTCCTACCACTTTCCAAAAGTGTCATCAACTTGCTGCTAAGGTGGAAGAGAGGAACAAAAGGAAGGGAGACTCCAACAATAGGGGTAGAGGCAGAGGTAGAGATCAAATGAATCACCGAGGTGGTTACCAAAGCAAGGCAATTGAGCAAAGGAATCAAGGAGAGTCCAAGTTGATTGAGCATAATAGTGAAACCACTCTTAGAGGAGGCCATTCTCAAGGAAGAGGTGCAAAAGGGGGCCCAAATAGGAGTAGAGGTACCGGCAGGGGTAATTCCTACTTTATAACCATGAAATGCTACAATTGTGGTCAATTGGGACACCTGGCCTATAGATGCCCTGACAAGCCTACCTCATCAAACAGTGGAAAGAGGGTTGCTTATGCCCATGAAGACACATCAAGCAGAAAAACACCTGAGGTGGACCGTATTGGATCAGAGATTGGAGAAAATCTGATGTTCAATAGAGTCTTGATAAGACAGTCGGTTAAGGATGAACCTAAGCATAGGAGAGCATTGTTTAGGGTGAGATGCAAAATCCCTGGGAAGGTTTGCAAGGTGATAGTTGATTCAGGGTCAACTGATAACATCATATCAGATGAGGCAACCAAGAAGTTGAAACTCACAAAGATACCCCACACTAGCCCTTACAAGGTGACATGGTTGAACCAAGGACAAAGTGTGCTTGTCAATGAACAGACTTGGGTAGAGTTCTCTATTGGAGGATACAAGGATAAGATCCTTTGTGATGTGTTACCCATGGATGCTTGTCATCTGCTACTAGGTAGACCCTGGCAATTTGATAGGAAGATGATCTATAATGGAGAGGAGAACTCCATTTCCTTCAAGAAGGACAACATAACCTATAAGATTCAGTCTCTAATAGAGAATGATGAGGGAACCTCAAGAACACCTAGTGTCTTACTTAATACTGGTAAAGAGTTCTTACACCTGCTACATGAAGAGGAGATAGTGGGATGTGCCATCTTTGTGAAGCCAAAGGAGGAGGAAGATAAGTTGCATACAGAGGTACATAAAGAGGTAAAACAAATGTTGCAAGAGTATAAGGACGTAGTGAGTGATGGAGCACCTACAACACTTCCACCAAGAAGGTCTATAAGCCATCAAATATACTTTGTCCCCAGTGCATCCCTGCCCAATAAAGTAGCATATAAGCTCACACCTGATCAAAACAAGGAGGTGGCAAGGCAAGTGCAGGAGCTGTTGGATCAAGGACTGATCAAGAACAACATCAACCAATGTGCAGTCCCAGTAGTACTAGCAACAAAGAAGGGAGGAAAGTGGAGACTTTGCAATGATTCAAGGGCAATCAATAGGATCACCATAAGGTACAGATTTCCTATTCCTAGAATAGAGGATTTGATGGACTATTTAGGAGGTGCCATATATTTTACTAAGTTGGACCTTAAAAGTGGTTATCATCAGATTAGGATTAATGAGGGTGATGAGTGGAAGATCGCTTTTAAGACCACAGAAGGGTTGTATGAATGGCTTGTGATGCCATTTGGACTTACCAATACCCCAAGCACCTTCATGAGGTTGATGAATGAGGTGTTGAAGGACTTCATAGGAAGATTTGTGGTGGTGTGCTTAGATGACATACTCATCTATAGCAGAACCAAAGAGGAGCACCTAGAACATTTGAGGTTAGTCCTAGAGAGGTTCCATGAAGAGAAGTTGGAAATCAACTTATTGAAGTGTGACTTTTTGAAGAAAGAGTTAGTCTACTTGGGGTTTGTGGTGTCTAAGGGAACCTTGAAGATGGATCCAAGCAAATTGGAGGCAATCTTGAATTGGCCTACCCCTAAAACAAGGACTGAAGTTAGGAGTTTCCATGGTTTAGCCCAATTCTATAGAAAGTTTGTGAGGAACTTTAGTGGCATATATGCACTGGTACTTGACACCATAAAAGGAGGCCTTAAAACTAAGTTCAAATGGATTGAACAAGTTGATGAAGCATTCCAATTATTGAAGCAAGAAGTAGCCACAAAACCCATCCTACTCTTACCTACTTTTGACAAGCTATTCACATTGGAATGTGATGCAGGTGGAATTGAAGTAGGGGGTGTATTGAGTCAAGAGGGAAGGCCTATGGCATTTTTCAGTGAGAAGCTTAATGAGGAAAATAAGAGGTATTCAGCATATGATCTAGATTTGTATGCACTAGTTCAGTCTCTCAAGAAGTGGAGGCATTACCTACTCCCAAAGGAATTTGTGGTGTTCACAGATAACCAGGCTTTGAATTACATCAACACTCAAGATAAGCTTAGCAATAGACATTTGAAGTGGATGGAGTACCTCCAATCCTTTACCTTTACCATCAAGCATAAAAAGGGGTAGCTTAACAAGGTGGTAGATGCTTTAAGCTGGAAGTTGTTGACTGTCCAAGAATTACAATTGCAGAGCATAGGGATAGAAGGTTTCAAGGATCTCTATGAAGAAGATGAGGACTTCTCATCAGCCTACAAGGTTTGCAAGGAGTTTGAGAATCATTTTCATGGTGAGTATGCATATTACACTCTTCAAAATGGTCTCTTGTTCAAAGGCAATCAGTTATGTGTGCCTAGAGGATCCATGAGAGAAAATCTCATACAAGAGAAACACAATGGTAGTCTAAGTGGACACTTTGGAATCAATAAAACTTTGGATCTAGTATAGAGGTACTACTATTGGCCTAGGTTGCCAAGGGATGTGAGAAGGTATGTGGAGCAATGTGGTGTTTGTCAAAGGGCAAAAGGAGGATCAAGTAATGTAGGCCTCTATCAACCATTACCGGTCCCAAATAGGCCTTGGGAGTGTGTGAGCATGGACTTTGTGGTAGGACTCCCCAAGACAAAGATAGGTATGGATAGCATCTATGTGGTGGTAGATAGATTTTCTAAGATGAGACATTTTATTCCATGTAGAACTACTCATGATGCTAGTTATATTGCACATCTCTTCTTTAAGGAGATTGTAAGGATTCATGGACTCCCATTAAGTATTGTTTTAGATAGGGATAGCAAGTTCATGGGCCATTTTTGGCAAACCTTATGGAGAAGACTAGGGACTAATTTATCATTCAGCTCAGCTTACCATCCATAAACTGATGGTCAAACTGAAGTTATTAACAGGGTGTTAGGCAACTTGTTGAGGTGTCTAACCAAGGAGTATGGGCAAACTTGGGATCTAGTTATTCCACAAGATGAGTATGCCTACAATGATAGTGTAATAGGACCACTGGAAGGAGTCCTTTTGAGGTTGTCTATTGTAGACATCCAAGAGGGGTGTGTGAACTAAGAGAACTTGGTTCCATGGAGATGAAGAGTGGGCAAGCAGAGGACTTCACTCAAACCATCACAAAAGTCCAAGAACAGGTCAAGAGAGCCATCCTGGAGTCTACTAAAAAACTGAAAGCTAAAGTGGATGAAATAAGGAGAGAGGTTTAGTTCAAAGTGGGTGACTATGTGATGGTCCATTTAATTAAAGCTAGAATGCAAAGTGGCAAGCCTACTAAGCTACAAATAAAGAGGGTAGGACCTTGTAGAATTCTGTCCAAATATGGTGTGAACGCCTACAAGGTGGATCTTCCTTCAGATTTGGCTATATCACCAATCTTCAATGTTGTTGATCTGATATTATATAAAGGTGAAATAGCAGAGCAAACCGAGAATCAAGCCAAGGTGTTGCGGGACTTGGATATGAATGCCTTACCTCAACTGAAGCAGCCCATAGTAGAGGAGATCTTGGAGTCAAGGGTGAAGAAATCTACTAGACACAGGGTCTACATGGAACACTTGGTGAAGTGGGTAGGTCAACCTAAGTCTGAAGCCACTTGGGTTGAAGAAGGTAGGTTCAAGAAACTTGGTATTGATTTTCTTTCTTTAAGAAGCCATGTAAATGTAATAAGAGCCAAGAGCTCATTGGTCTTATTTAGGTCCTAGTTTAGGTCCTAGGTTCACAAGTCTAGGTTGAGTTTTCTTTTGGAGTAGAGGGTATGTGTGCCCATTGATGAGTTTGGGGTCCTTTTAGCATGGTTGTGTCCATAGGATAGCCTAGTGTAGGCCTAAAAGTCAAGAAAAGCAACATTGCAAAAGTTGCTCAAAAGTTGCAAAAAGTTGCATCATGCAACTTTTCCACCTAATAGGTCATAACCTTATCTTGGTCTGGAAAACACTAACCTTGGCACACAAAACAAGGAAAAGACATTATATATTGTTTCAAACCCTAAAATGAGGGGTTGGATGTCAAATTGTACGGCCCAAGAAAAAAGACCTTGACTGTGACTGTATTTTTATTGCCAGTCGGCACAAATGGAGCATTAAAAGATTGAGAATGGATTGTTTTGTAGACTAAACAGTGTTGAGAGTCTTGTATTGTGTTTATACTTTCATTTTGAGAATTTATGTTAGGTTTATTGTGCAGGTTTTGTGTGTTTTGTAAATATTTTGTGAGTTACTCTTTCATTGTCTAGTTTTGGACTGTTTTGTGTAAATGGGTTGACAACTCCTATCCCCATTGTGGAAACACCATGAAACCATGGGGAATAGGAGTGTAGACATTGTACAATACCTCAGAGGAAGCAAGGCCCTTGAAGATGTGGGAAATCCTTTCAAAGACCCACTCCTAGGCGAGACTGGACTGTGCCCGGCTAGGAAGGGTTGAGGTTGCAGAGGTTCGTGAGAGAAAGGTAGGACAAGGAAGGAGGCACCCTTTGGAGGAGTTGTAGAGGGGTGTGTGGAGCCCCATTGGTGAGAAGGAGGAGCTTCCACCAATCCAACTAAGGTGGTGAAGACAGAAAACCATCACTATGAGCCTGGCAGGCCTAAATGTTACTACTTATCAGATTGCCATTAGTTTTATGTCAAAGTTATACTATATACTCTAGCCAGTTATCTATTACCGAAATATTCAGTCGGTATGTATAGTCTAGTTGGTTATAGAAGAAAGTAGTCATAGAATGTAGTATACACCGAGCTATCTACCAAGTATCTTTACATGTTTACCGAGTAGCAAAGAAGACACACCAAGTGAAATGTGTTACCAGATTCATTGAACCTGGACATGCATATGAAAACGTGTTACAAGATCGAGGCACATCTAACCATTATCACATTGGAAATTGCACTTAAAGATTGTGTATGATTTTGAGGTTATCTAACCAATGAAATATTTTATATGATTATTCATTCAATAAATTGTGTTTGTAAGATCGAAGCAATGAATTGGATCACCGTCATAAGAGATCTATTTATATATCATGAGTTAAGAGTTAAAGGTGTGTGCATGAGTATAAGAAGACCGTTACAGAGACACAGAGGTCACTGAGAAAGTTTTTAGAGAATAGTCGAAGAACAGAGTAAATAGAAGGGTTTACCGAGTTACTATATGGGTTACCGAGGTATGCTCTAAGCAAGGTAATCTATTCTGAGCACATAGAATCTTCTATAACATTTCTGATGTAAAGTTGCAAATATTTGTAATGATTTTATTGTAATATTGTGAAGTTGAAAGAGAAACCTTTAACAGGGTAAAAGATTCTAATCAAGTCTATAAATTGTAAAGCCTCTAACCAGGTGCAACATTTAGATGAAGTGTTGTAAAATCCTTTAGCAAGGTAGATCTAACAGATCTTGTTACTCCTAATAGGGTAAGCTATCAGAAATAGCTAAACATGTAGCTCTAATCAAGCACTCTTTATTATTGCAGTAGTGAAGTTGTGGGTGCCATCCCCACCATAGTTTTTCTCTCTAACCAAGAGTTTTTGCTTAACCAAAATATGTGTTATGGAGTGAATCATGTATGATTTTTATCTATTTGTTTTAGTTTTATATTATCTTACTGCACTATTCGGTTTATGCATAACAGTAAAGATATTGTTGAAGAAATGTTTTGAAGTATTGATTCACCCCTCCCCTCTCAGTACATTAGCTTTCCATAATGGGCCTAACAATTGGTATTAGAGCTCAAATCTTGGAAAAGGGTTTAACTGCCTAAAGAAAAAGATCTTATCAATGGAAGGCTATAAACAATCTCGGAGGATTGTGTATTTGCAAGAAGAGCTGGATCATGCTAATCAAGTGATTGCCGACATGCAAAGGCAAATGCAAAAATCTCTGAAAGTGAGAAGAAGATTATCTAATGATTTGCAGGACTCTCAAGAGTTAGTGGAACAAATTGAGACATCATCTGAGAACAATATATTTGAAGAAACTGAAGAAATGATTGGAGTATTGAAAGAAAAGAACAAAGCACTAGCTGATCAACTAAAAGCAATGAAAAGAGAACATGAACATTTCAGCACACAGATAACTGAAAATATAGATGCATTGAGAATAGCTGAGGATAAAGTAAGAGATCTAGAAAGAGAGAAACAACAACTTGAAGTTTTAGTATCTGATAAGAATGATGAAATCAAAAGGTTGACTGGAATTAAATAAAACCTATCGGATCAACTAGGTTATGCACATCATGAAGCAATTCTGAAGAATGATGAGAAACAAGCATTGAAACTTGAAGAATCAAAGTTAACCAATGAACTTGAAACAGAGAAGAAATCCAAAGAAACACTGAAGAAGAGTTATGAAGTATGAAAGATGTTGGATGAGCAACTAAACACAAGATGACCCAACAAAGATGCAGGACTCAGTTACAAAGGAAAAGACTCTACTGAGAAGGGAATTCATACTACCGAGAGAGGAGAATCATCAAAGAAAGATGGAAATAGGAATAACATCAAAAGAAAGAATCCTATTTGCAACTACTGTGGAAATCAAGGTCACACTACCAACATATGTCAAATCAGAAAAGGTAAGCAACCGAATGTCACTAAGTCCAATGGTTATTGTTACAATTGCAATAAATATGGTCACACATCTAATCAATGTAGGACAAAGTCTGCTAACAATTATCAGAAGGCAAAATTCAAAGGGTTTTGTAAAAACTGCAATAGATATGGACATAGTACTGAGAAGTGTTGGTTTAAGCAAAAGAACTTTATGTGGTATGCACACCAAGAAAATGCTAGAGGTTACTGAACTCACACAGATCCTTACCAATAGTATTCTGTAGTACCATGGGATTACAATACAATGATATGGTGTGAATGTTGTGGAAGATATGTACATATTAGTGCTAACTTCTTTATAAGGTTTGGAATGAACAACCGAAGATCATGGAGAAATCTTGGTATGGCATGTTTTCATTGTCACAAAGTGGGACACTTAGCTAGAGATTGCAGAGATCAACCTAGAAAAGACACTGAGGAAATAAAAGAAAAATTAAAGATGATTTGGAAAAAGAAGGAAATTGTGTCAAATGAAGAAAGCACCTTACCTACCGAGTTAGGTGCTCCTATTCCAAATTAATCAGTAAAGGTATGAAGGGAATGCATTCTCTAAAGGTTAAAATATCAATAGTTCCTATTCTATTATGTACTAAATTCAAAATCTGCATAGTTAAGATGTAATAGTAAGTTTGAAATTCTATCAAAGTCTTTGAAGCACTTTATAGGAAACCTATCAAGTCGGTGAATACAGGAAGTCTGTCAAGTCAATAAATGAAGGAAATTTGGTTACTCGGTTAAAACGGAAAAAGGAGAGTAAATTGGTTAAAGGTGAACCAAGTGCATTTAATATTTTTGACCTAACCCACACGGAGCCCGATAAGGTATTTTGTGTACTTAAAAGCATTTTTCGGTGAATTACACTTACCAAGTTTTCGAGAAAGCAGAGCAAGCGATTCAAAGGCGATCAAACCTCCTACAAAGCAAATTCAAGGTATTTACATCAAATCTCAACACATTGTTAAGTTGGTTTACCGAGCATATCTAGTTGCCATTATCTGCTAAGTATAAAGCATCTGTCATTTGAAATCCTAAAACCCTAAGGACTCTTTGTTAGTTTTTTTTTTTCTGAAATCTTCAAATGGCACCCAAGATCCAAGATCCCATAGTTGTCAAGAATGTAGAGAAGCCCTCACTAAAATACTCTTTGACTCCCAAAGTCGCTTCTGAACCGGATGACAAAACTGCCTTTTCACTCATCCTGGACAGAGTGTTGTTAGTCGAAGATGTGAGATTCTTCACCAAATGTCATGTTGAAGAACTCGGTCATGTTGAAATCAGAGACACCTATGAGGAGCTATGTACCGATGGTATATTGAACAACAAGTATGAGCACATCAAAGTCAAGGGATTAACTAAAGCCCTAACCTATTGTCGTGTGTTCAAGCCCCAGTGGGTCAAGTTTGTTCTGAGCAGAGTTCACAATGATTTCATGTGGCTAGAAGAGAAACCATTCAAGATTACCAAGGAAATCATTCATCTGATTACCGGTTACCCTATCTATGATCATGCCCGAGCCTAGAAGATGATATCGCAGAAGGAATTGATCAGTTTAACTAGAGTGGAATCTGATTGCAGAGGATTGAAACTGAATAATGTCACTGATGAAGAATTAAAACTTGCCATTAGAGTAATGGGCTACTATTTCTTCCCATCGGCAAGAGAAAACAGTGTTCCCTATGCAACAGTAGACTTGGCATACAAAATTGTGAAAAAGGGAATGAAAATTGACCTATGCGAAGTATTGCTGAAGAACCTATTTGAAAATATGAACACCATCAGGAAGCCAAAGAAGAATAACTCGGCTAATACTCTAAAGTTTGGATCACTACTAGTATGCATGTTTTTCTACTTTGAAAAATTCTTTCCATCAGTCGGTAAAGTTGTTTGGGAGCTACACCGACCAATCACCCATCAGATTAATGACTTCATTAAGAAGTTAGGAGATAATTTCAAAGATATCATGGATGATTACTTCAGTAAATTTCAAGAGAAAATGCATAACAGATATAGGATACCACCCTAGCTAGTAGAGAAATACAAAAATGATATATGTTTTGAAGTTGACACCGATTACTGTTATGTGAATGATGTGGAACCGAGGACTCAATCTTTGTCACCAATGGGTTATGAGATTGATTTTGAAATCACAAAACAAAAAATTGATGCATTTCTTACATTGCCCAAACATGCTACTGAGCTAAGGTATGGTACCTATGAGGAAGTAAAGGAAAAGGTAAAGATGAATATTGTAGTACCCAAAGCTACAAGAAAGGAAACAAAGATGATTAAGGCATTGTCTGAGAAATTTAGAGAAGACTCTTCCTCTACACCTATCAAAGGCACAATTGCCATTACCGAAGAGGAATCTGAAGCCCAAGAGGTAGCTATAACACTGAGCACTGAATTGCCTAAGGGTAAAGTATTAAAGAGAAGGAAACATGACACATCAAAAGTCTCACTGACTCTACCTCCAGTAAAGCAACCTAACACTAGAGCATCTGTAGCCTCACTGAGTAAGAAGATAAAGAGTGTTATTGTTCCCAAGGTAACAAAGACATACAAGAAATCTACTCGGAGACTCATTTTGGCAAAAGAGTCTAGTGATACCAAATCAAAAGATGCAAGCAAATTCCAGATTATCAAGAGCAAGAAGGTAAATGTACATAGTGTTGAAAACTTCTATGCTAATTTGAAAGAATATGGTGGATTTGGAGGATTTAGATATGTTAAGTATGAAACCAGGAACAATGATGAAAAGAGACAAATTGAAGAAGCTGTCATCTGCACACTTCTAAAGTTTCGGTTAGCTCCATTGGAACTAGCTAAGTTACTTCCAAATGAACTATATCTACATATTGATAATAGGTGGAAGTATGCAATGGACTCAAAGAAACAAATCAGAGAAAGAAGTCTAGTCCAAATCTTTCCTAATATGTCAGTAGCTGAAATAAAGGACCATCTGACAACCTACAATTCAAAGTTTCTTGTCAAACAGAGAGCCTTAAAATTGATGAATGGGCTATATATTGACGTAGAAAATGAGACAAAAGAAAAGTGGCAGGAAATCTTCAAAATTAAGGATGCCGGTGAACAAGCTACAGTTGAAATCATTGATGTCACCAAGCATGATCTTGATGTCACCGAATAAGGTCCTGATGATACCGAACAAGACCCTGCTGACACCATTCAAATAGATGAAGATGTCATGGATATAGAAGCACCTAAGCAGGAAATGATAGAAGGCACTACATATTTAAAACTTGTATCTAGTGAATCCATCTTGGAACAAGTTCAGCCTTATCCACCAGTCAAGCAACCTGTCTCAACCGAAACTCCTCAAGATATAGATCAAGGCACTGAAGGTCACAAATCTGCAACAGGAGAAGGTACTACTCAAGAGAAAACATCTCAAGCACCTTTTGGCACTGAGAATGTTGCAACTAAGATACCAAGCACAGAGACACCGAAGGATTCTATAGAGACTAAAAGAACCGATCAAAGTGTTGCCTCTACCGAGCAACCTACCGAGGGTAATCAAGCCTCACAAGCACTTGTCTTAATTCCATCAGTGAAAGGTAAAGAAAAGAAAGTAAAGAAGCATAGTTTTAAACTTGATTTGTCAAAACCAATAGTGTTTCCCAATGTTGATATATCAAAATTGAAAGGGCAAGCACTCATTGATTTCGGTGAACTATGCAAAGCAAAGGCTGAACAAGAGAAGCAAATGTCCTTTCAAAAGAAAAATAAAGTACTTCAGAAGGTAAAAGCACTCCTAATAGATATGCTACCTAAAGCTATAGTATCAATAGATGCAGCCATCCACATTCAATTGGATGAACTCCTAACAAAGATAGAAACATCTGGAGTAGATGCATCAGAGTATTTGAGCAAGCTGAAAGACAAAGAGCTTGCTGCCAAAATGATAGAAGAGGTACAAAATGCTATCGCTATTGGCAAAGTTAAACTTGTCAAATTTATTGCTGAGTTGACTCCTCAACTTAAGCACATTCATTATTTATTTCAGAAACTCTGCACATTTTCTTTATTCACTAAAGACAATAAGAATAAAACAGAGGCATTTGAGAAAGAGATCATCGATCTCTCAAGCAAGTTGACCATATAGCCAAATTCAATTCAAAATTTTTATACAAAGCTTCAACAGCTCATGGCTCAACAATTGGACTTAAGAAATGAAGAACACAAGATCAGGATGGACATAATGACACTTCAGACATTATTCCTTCCACATCTTTCATCAGTCCAAGAACAGATCAACCGAGCCACATACCTATCTACTACTCAAGAGGGAAGCACTCTAGATGGCTTAATATCGCTATTGGCTGATATTCAAGCACAAAATTCTTTAATGGACAGTGTAAAGGATGCACTCTCTGTCGCTCTCACTGATGCCCAGACCAAGTACAAATCTATTTTTGACCAGTTACCGCCCCCGGATGGAAATTAAGTTTTGATGTTTGTCAAAAAGGGGGAGTAATATGATAGTCTTGGGGGAGCAATACAATATAAGGGGAGTGATACAATTTTGATATAGTATTGAGAGAATGATATAGTATTTGAGTATAGTATATAGGGGGAGTATACCGAGTAGAGTAAGTAGAGTATCAAAGAGCAGTATACAGAACAGTAAGCAACGCACACAAGAACAGATCACCAAGCGTGCAAAATCAGAGTTATGTATAGTATATCGACAAGGGGAGTATATCTAATATATTATTGACTATTGTATATACTATCAGTATAGTCATTTTGCAAAGTATATAGATTTTTGAGTTATAACTTTGAAAGTAGTTTTTGTCAAACATCTCAACTAATTTCAAAAGGGGAGATTGTTACTACTTATCAGATTTCCATTAGTTTTATGTCAAAGTTATACTATATACTCTAGTCAGTTATCTATTACCGAAATATTCAGTCGGTATGTACAGTTTAGTCAGTTACAGAAGAAAGCAGTCATAGAACACAGTATACACCAAGCTGTCCACCGAGTATCTTTACATGTTTACCAAGCAACAAAAAAGACATAGCGAGTTGATTCACACCGAGTGAAATGTGTTACCAGATTCATTAAACCTGGACATGCATATGAAAATGTGTTACAAGATCGAGGCACATCTAACCGTTATCACATTGGAAATTGCACTTAAAGATTGTGTATGATTTTGAGGTTATCTAACCAATGAAATATTTTATATGATTATTCATTCAATAAATCATGTTTGTAAGATCGAAGCAATGAATTGGATCACCATCATAAGAGATCTATTTATACAACATGAGTTAAGAGTTAAAGGTGTGTGCATGAGTGTAAGAAGACTGTTACAGAGACATAGAGGTCACCGAGAAAGTTTTTAGAGAACAGTCAAAGAACAGAGTAAACAGAAGGGTTTAGCGAGTTACTATATGGGTTACCGAGGTATGCTATAAGCAAGGTAATCTATTCTGAGCACATAGAATCTGCTATAACATTTCAGATGTAAAGTTGCAAATATTTGTAATGATTTTATTGTAATATTGTGAATTTGAAAGAGAAACCTTTAATAGGGTAAAAGACTCTAATCAAGTCTATAAATTGTAAAGCCTCTAACTAGGTGCAACATTTAGATGAAGTGTTGTAAAATCCTTTAGCAAGGTAGATCTAACAGATCTTGTTACTTCTAATAGGGTAAGATATCAGAAATAGCTAAACATGTAGCTCTAATCGAGCACTCTTTATTATTGCAATAGTGAAGTTGTGGGTGCCATCCCCACTGCAGTTTTTCTCTCTAACCAAGAGTTTCTGTGTAACCAAAATATATGTGTTATGGAGTGAATCATGTATCATTGTTATCAATTTGTTTTAGTTTTATATTATGTTACTACACTATTCGATTTATGCATAACAGTAAAGATATTGTTGAAGAAATTTTTTGAAGTACTGATTCGCCCCTCCCCTCTCAGTACATTAGCTTTCCATATTCAGCCTAACACTAAAAACCCTCATAAAAACCCCCAAAAACCCCTAAATTCACCTAGGGCAGTGTACAGACACTTGGAGGCCCAAAACTAGGAAAATCTTTGAGCCTTTGCCAAATAAATAGCAGTCCCTTTGGGGAGTTTCACATGTTTCGGCATCATTTGCAAGAGGGAGCCCTAAAAGTCCGGAATGGAGGCCTAATTGGGCACATTCCTTGTAGCCCTATTTTGTAGGAAAAAAGAAAAATAGAGAGATCGATAACAAATAGGAAGGTGAAAACCTCTTGGGGGCACATGAATGGACAGAGAACTATGTCAAAGACCTATCCTATCCTTTCTAGGACCTGAGAAGGTGTAGGAAGAGTTAAACCCTTATTGGCCTATGTGAGGGTTTTTGAAGCTTGTGAGTAGGTGAGACCTTAGGAGAAGAATCACATGTTGTTGGTGGGTGGATTGGGCAAGGTCAGGGGATTCCACAAGCAAGGGAAGTCCTAGAGACCCTAGGGTGTGGTTGGAACACCTGGTGATCCAAGGAGAGGATCAAAGAGCATAGACTAGGCTAGTCTATCCCATACCCATTCCCATCAAGGAGGCAAAATAAAAGGCTAATCTCCAGTTGAAACTGGAAACAATCTTGAAGGCTTATAATGAAGCCAAAGAAGGAATAGCCAACTGAGATATCATTATTGCTAGGCTTCAAAGTCAATTGGTAGGTCAACACCATCAAGGTCAATCCTCTACTCTTATGATAGCTTCTTCTCCAGCAAGACCTCCACCTAGAAGTCCTATCATAGAATATCCCCCTTCTCCTATGCCTTCTGGTTTCCAACCAACTGAAACTGTTCAACATGAGTTGGAAAAGTTGAAACAAGCTCAAGCCTTGCTTGCAAGCAAATATGAGGAAAAGGTAAAAGCCATAATTTTAAAGTTTGTTGATTTAGTTAGGGCCTCTGTCATTCATATTTTTATGAAGAGGATTCTGAATATTTTTACTGAATTAAGAGAAGATGAGACCACTTTACAACCAATTTTAAATAAGTGTGTGCCTAGGGGAAAAGAGTTAGAGCTTATGTGTTCATCCCATGCAGATGTAGAGGCAAATGAAAATCTTAGATCCACCTATGAATTAATAAAAGAAATGAATATACTCTCAGAAGAAAGGGTAGGTGTGAAAAGAAAAGCCCAATTGTATAAAAAAGAATATTCTGATCACAAGTATGAGTTGTTTCTAGAGGGTTTTGTTGGTCCTACTTAGTTAAAAGAGGAGAAGGCATGGCTGGAAGAGTTGGACCACAAATTATCCTGAAGGGTCAATGAAATCATTAACACTGATGACACGTCCTTATTTGTCGAAACAATTGAGGAGATTGAAAAGGTAAAATCACATTATGGTTTCATAGAAATAGAAATTGGGTAGTTAAGATTTACTTGGAAAAGGTTAGAAGGGATGAAGAAGAAGATTGTTAGCTTCTCTTGGCCAAGTGATGATGTGTTCCAGGAGTGGAAAGACAAGTATGTCAGACAAAGAGAAGATATTCCAGAACAACTAGAAGATGTTGCAGTGGAGCAACCAACTGAAGAGGCCGTTGATGCTAAAAAGGACTTATAACTATTTCTTGGAGAATATTGCGGTCTGTAACAAACGTTTCTTAGAAATTGTCTGAAGCTTGTAAACATCCATGATATTTGTGAGACATGGACCAGCTCTGATACCATGTGAGATTTTTCCAAGATCAAGAGGCAATGGAAAGCACAAATAAGAGAGACAAAATATATGAGAGGAATAAACTGTATTCTACCAAGATGCAAAATATGATCAACTGGATCATTACAAGATATATATTGATTTCCTGTACAAACAATGTAGATGAGCCTACTTATATAGGCAAGGCTAGGGATATGTGAACACACAAACATGACATGTGGCTCAATAAGAAACAAGGGTAGGTAGGAGAAACAATATAATAGTCCACATGAGGTGGATCACCCACTGAATGTGGAGTGTAACAACAAGATCAACACCATAAAAGGTGGAAATTCTCCTACACACACTATCCCAATGTGGCACAAAGACCCAAGTGTCTCTTACCCAAACTACTATGAAATGCATTTCCTAAGTAAACTTAAGTAAGTGTAGTAATATCCAAGATGAATAATTATTTACACCAACACCCCCCCTTAAGTGCAACTTAGGGGAATGCACTTAAGTCTACAATGCAACTAAGCAATGCAAGATGGGTCCTGACTACGAGGCCATGTTAGGTACCCATGTACAAATGCAAATGCAATCTCCCATAAATGAAGAAAGAGAGAAAAACCCAATGGGAAAAAACCCTCCCCCAAAAGAGAGATGATGAAAGCACACAGTGCTCTCAATGATGAATGAGAAGAACAAAACTGTGTCCCCCCATAAGAGAGAATAAGAGACCATGAAGCCCCCCTTCAATGTCGAATCTCCTACAATGATGGTCCAATGACGATGACCAAAATACCTCCCCATAAGGAAGAAAGACATCCAATGTTGCACTAATAATGTCAAAGTGTGACAAAACCAGGTACCAAGTTGATGACGATGAATCATTCGCTGCAACAAAAAGAGGATCAGGCATGAAGACAACCTACTGTGAGCATCATCTGATTACTTAGAAATAGTAGAAATATTGGTACAATCTAAGTCTCACGGGAGCCATGCACAAATGTGTACAATCTAAGTCTCAACTGGAGCCATGCACCAAGTCTCACAAGATATTCCTAATCTACATGTACAAGAGGATTACATCAAATATGTCAACAATGACAAGATACAAAGAGGTGTGGCACTTTATGATAGTGTGAGTACAACATTGCTCATGCAAGAGCATACAACATGATAGTGCAAATCTAGAAACGTGAAAATGATGCCACCAAGAAGCCTTGTAGAATACTGTAGAAAAAGACGCCTCCGATTGGGATGTGTCCAAGAGATATAAAGGAGCAAATCAACCCCCCCCCCTTGACTGCCGGTTGGAAGCACTACAAGATAGGTGTGAAGAGACAAGAAAAAAAGTGTTCCCAATTTGACTTATTAAATGATGTTTGTGTTTTTAAAATATTTTAAAAATCTAAATAAAAACAATTATTATGCCCATGCAAAAAAAACTTTATTAAAAATGATTCTTTCATTCTTTCAAGGATTTTTAGTATGGTAACCTTGAATGAATGATAAAGTTTATTTACATTACTAAGGTTACCTTCTTGTGTGATTTCATTGATCAACTCTTCCGATGTAAGAGTATATGGTACCTTAGGTTTTGGTTTCTTCTTCGGAGTTACTTTCTTCTTTTGACCATTGGGCTCTCTTATAGCTTGTTGTTTCTTTCTTATAGTCCTTGACTTCTTGGGAGATGGAGCAAGTGCCGGTGAGTGTTTTCTTTTCTTCCTATCCACTCTCTTGAATTCGGCTGCCCTGTCACTGTTAGAATCAGATGTAGTAGCTACAGGTAAAATGTGAGCTATTGGTTCCTATTCTAATTGTCTTTTTACTCCAGCAGAAATACTACTGATATTCATTAGTCCTTCTGTCACCTCCTTAACCACTTTTGAAGCATCTTTCATTAGCTTTTCTCTTCTCTTTCTTTGTTTTTGCATGTCTACTTCCTTCTCTATTGTTTCAACATAGCCAAAAATTTCTTCAGAAGGTTTCGTGGAGAATCTAAGAGTATTTTAGCATAAGAGTCTAAGATGTGAGAATCCAGCTCATATCCCGTCTCTGTAATCCAGACAGTTTTGGGTCTAACTGCATTCATCCAGATTTCATCTCTTTTTACTACAAAGCATATTTGTTTGTCATATTTATCTACGATGCTCTGTGGAATCCTTTCCCTCTGTTTCATTTTGGTTTGGAATTTCTTGAAGTAATGTTTTAACAATTCATCACTATTAGCTCCCATACCGGTAATTTCCTCCTTTATCTGTTTTCCAACAGAGATATCATAGGCAATGTCTTTGTGACCAATACCGGGGATCTCTTTTGAAAAGTAAAGCATTAAACACACTAACAAACTTCCAAATTTTAAGGTTCCTTTCTTATCACCTTTGATTTTATCCAAATTCTCTATCAATTCATCCTTTAACCATTCACATATGTCAATTTTAGCATTGTTTATAATCATCTCATGTGCACTATGAATGCATGAACTTGACACAAAATTCAATCTATTTGTATGACCAACTTTATATCCAATTACCATGCTATCAAATTTAACATTTTTATCCTTTATGTCATTGACCCTAAGTGACCGGTTGTCATATGTAGCTCTGGTTAAGCTCATAACCTCTTTGTTAGGGATTTTCTTCTTCTTGTTAGGTCTAATACCAATGGAGGGTAAACCAGTAACAACCCTGATAGCTTCCTTGGTAATCTTAAAAACTAAGTCCAACCACATAAATTCACCGTGAACCCTACTAAGGACATAGCGGATGGCTTCATCTGAGAATTCTGGCATATGGAGGATATCTATGAAACCTAAATCCTCAACTACCTTATGTTCTGGTTTCACTACCCCATTCTTGTTAGTGGTTACATTCATGTACATGTTCATCAAATCTTCAGATCCTAAAATTTCTATGTTGCAATGTATGTATGCCCTAGGGTCTTTAGTAAATGTGACTCCCTTCAGGATTCTAGAAAATGCACCAATAGAATCATCATATTTTTCTATCTTAGGAATGATCTTGAAAATGGGTCTAGGTCGTTTGATGTTATCCACTATGGTAGGGTTTGCTACGAATTCAGGAACAAAAGATGAAGATGCCATTGTGAAAGATAAATACCTTTTAACTGAGAAATCCTTGAATGCCCTGAAAAGACCTTTGTTGCTTGGCCTTTAGAATGCCTTTTCTCAATTTCACTCTCTTCGAATGCTTGGATGCTTGGTAATTCAAAATGAGAAGTTACCGAGCCTTTATAACCAAAAATTAACTTACAATTGCAATAAATACTCGTCGGTGAAGTGAAAATTCCACATATCTCTCAGTAAAGAAATATAACTTCTTACCATCAACCGAGGGTAAATGCATGATTTTTTAATTTTTTGCCTTACCCCTAAGGATTATTCCTTTGTTGGATGAAGAATCTCTTGCCGGTGCATGATTACCCTATTCTGCTGGTGCATTGATAGATTCATCATTTCTCTGATCTCTCTTCCTAATCTATTGTTTAGATAATTCTTGCTTGATTTCAGTCACCTTTTCTTTGCCTTTATCATTAGATCATTTATTGTTCGTTGGTATAGTCTTACTTCTACAAAATTTTGCAATATGCCCAATCTTGTTACATGCATAACAAGTTACATTGTTTCTCTGAATGGCCTTTCCATAACCTTGACCGGTTTGAGTTCTACATTGATTAGATAAATGTCCAAATCTACCACAAACATAACATTTCACATTCATTTTGCAATTGTTTGATTTATGACCATTTTTATTGCATTTGGAACATTGACCGGTGGGTAAGTTTGTATTCTAATTATTCTTAAATCTGGACAGATTTGCTCTATGACCAAATTTGTTGCAATTAAAACATTTCCCATTAAATTTATAAACATTAGGTTGCCTTACCGGTTTGCTGTGATCATGATTTTTTGTAGTCCCAAAACTTTCTCCATGTTCAAATCCAAGTCTGATAGTTTCTCCATCAGGTTTCTGACTTTTCATAATATCATTAAGATTATCTGAACTCTTCTTGAATTGTTCTTTGTATTCATTAGCAATGACCAACTCACCTTCCAAAGTGCTAACTTGTCTTAAAAGTTCCTCTTTGTCATGTTGCATGTGAATCAAATCTGTTTTAAGCATTTCATTTTCATAACTAAGCCTTTGAGATTCATCTAATCTTTCATTAAGTCTTCTGGCCAAGTATTCTTCATTCCTTTTTCTATCTTCAATATCCTTGCATAGTCTCATGGTTAAATATTGCATCTCATTCTTCATGTTACTATTCTCTTGTCTCAATTTCTTTGCAATATCTCTGAGAGTTTCTTTTTCTTCATCATCTTGATTTTGCAATTGCACATGTAATTATTTTCTCCTATTCTTTTCTATAACTAGGTTATCTTGAAGTGCTTTGATGAATTCCCGAGCAGTTCTGAGTTCATCTTCCAGTTTGATATCCTTCAATTTTTCTGCATCAAAATCTTCAAGAGCTCCTTCCAACTGTTGTCTCAAACTTGCCATCGGCACCGGTTTCAAAATCTTCCTCAAGTTGTTAGGCTTCTGAAAATAGAGGACTAGGCTTTGATACCAATTGTTAGATACTTGATCAGTCCCAAAGATACTGAGAGGGGGGGTGAATCAGTGTCTAACCGGTTTCTAAAAGAATTAAACTTGTTTGAAACTTTACAACCCAAATTAATATACTGGTAAACAAGCAATAATGCAATAAAGAGAAATAATAGTATAACCATCAATGCACACCATTACACAGATTTTTTTGGCAAGGAAACTAGGTAGGGGAAAAACCTCGGTCGAATTTGTGACCCACAATATTTACTCACTGGCCAATATGAATAAATATTACTTATACAATAGGGGCTGCACATGCAGGAAGGCCAACAACCTAGAGCTCACTACTCGATCACAAAAAGGAGTCACACTAACTACAAAATTGGATGATTAAATCCAATGAAAATATATTGCTCAAAATAGCATCTGCAATGTTGGATTCAGTACCGGTTTAAGCTCTGTCAAATACCTTTCCATAAACCTTGCTTCCCTCTTCTCTACTCTTATTCGGTCATAAAATTATTACATCAAAATGCATATATAGATATTCTCTCCCATATACCGCTTGCATTCATTACCTAATTACATTCCTTTCATACATTTACACACTTACAAAATAACCTATAAGATCTCAGACATATATGAGTCTTTACAATACATCATATCGGCTACACAATAATATTACAATACAAAAAAATATAATTTCCATGTCGGCTAGGGTGTTGGTAAGATCTTTTGTCGGTGTAGATTGGATGCCGATGTGAATAACCTGTAGTGCTTGTCGGTGCTGATAGATGATGTTTATTGCCGGTGTAACCTATGAACCATGTTACCAGTTGATTGCCATCAATGACAACATCAACTATTCTCATCCGAGTGTAGAACTCCAATAGTTGGATGTGTGCTGCAAATATGTGCTTATGAGATATCTTTGAGTTTTTGAGAGATGTGTTGTCATTGATGTTAGTATATTTTTTGTCTAGTGCAGTGATGCAGTAAAGTTTAGTTAGTTGGTTTATGTTGTATCCTAATGATCAGTTTTTGTAGATTAAAGGGTTTGTAGAGTGATATCTCTAGTTGATTCAATGCAAGTGTCAAAGGTCCACATGAAGCTTGAGTGAGTTATGAGTATTTGTGTTGTGGACAATTTTTTTGTTGTTCATTATGGCCAATGTTTATTATTTTGATTTGCACCGCTCCACATTGTAATATCTTGATTTGTGGATTTGCAATTATGTTTTGGACGTTGATGTTGTAGTTTCATAAAATTGCAACCCTAGCAATTTTTGACTGTATTAGGGTCCTCACGCATGCGATTTCAATTCCTCTAGCCTAATCGGAGACTGGAGATTGCTGAGCCTTTAAAAACAACTTCTTCCTTGGCCTCTATATCACCTCATTTGCACTCTGCCATAGAGAAAGTGGTAGAATAGGGGCGTGGTGCCAATGTCCCCCCTTAGACAGGGGCATGGAACTACTATCTCCCCTTGGACATGGGCATGGCACCCTTTTCCTCCCAGGACAGGGGCGTGGCACCCCTATCCCTACCCTATTTTTGGGAAGGACCCTTCCTAGGGTTTCATTGTTGGTTGTGCATCAGGTGGGAAACTTCCCCGATGTCGGCCCGTGATGAAAATAAAATCTACTAACATGTATTTAAGGGGAATTCTTCCTCTCATTCACACAAGTGTAATAAGTTCAATAAGTTGAAGTTGGATAAGGTTGGAGTGTGCACAAGCAATCAATAATTCAAGAGCATTCAAGCATTCTTTTCCAACATTGAGCATTCTCAAGTCTCCCTTTAAGGCTAGGTGTTGCATTCAAGTCAAGGATTCAACCATTGAAGAGGAGATTGATTTCAATATTCAATTCCACACAAAAATTTATATCAACATTGCTACTACAACCTCCCTTGAGGTGATTTACAATTTAGTCTTTCATTTATAGCTACTTGCAAGTACTTTCTTTCATTACTTAGTTAATTCCAAAACTGGGGTTTGACCTAAAAGCAAACCCCCAATCCCAACCCATTTTCATCTCTTTTCTATGTGTAGGTTATAAGTGTGTAGCTGTACTTTCGGATTTGGGCTTCATTTGCAGAGGTGGAAAAACCCTTTTCATTTTGCGGATTTTTCGAAGGACTGTGTACATTCTCGCCACGGTCCAAGCAAATTTTCCTCGAATTTGTAGGGTGACTTCGTCTCAACATATTACTACTAGAATCAGGTGCACAACTTCATCCCATAATCCGATCTCGTTATAATCAATTCTTTGTCAATTTTGCACTACATAATTCAATCAATTCCTTTCCATTTCAAACAAGGAAGAGGGGATCAACTTAACATTCCCAATTCATTCATAATTCAATCTACCATCTTCATTATCCTCTCCTCTTTCTAATGTAACATGGTAAAAAGTGTTTGAAGGATAATCAATAGTGAAACTCTCATCTCTCTTTGAGGGAAAGGGTAGTTTTCCTCTTGATCTATTATTCACTAGTTTTCCCCATTACATTTTGGTGAACCTGACGTCTTGCATGCTTTCCTTGGAACAATATTGCATACTTTTCATTTACAAGTTTCAAATTTCTGCAAAATTAGTGGTTAAATCATTAAAAACCCTAGTTTTTAAAATTAAAATTGAACTTGGGATTTGTAAAAAATTGCTTGTGGTTATCTTAGATTTGAAAATTGTTTTGTTTGTCAAATTCATTTTCCTCTTTGTCTTGTTCAATTTGCAAATAAAATTTACAAAATTAAGAGGTTACTTGTTAAAACCCTAATTTTCAAAAATCATCTTGAACTTGTGCAAAAATTGGATTTCAATTTAATTTTTCAGATTTCTGATTGTTCTCAAATTTGTCTTCAATCCTACAATTCAAATTTTCAATTTCCCCCCTTTTTCCCAAAATTGAAATTTCAAAATTAAGTGATTAGGTCATCAAACCCTAATTTTTGAAATTAATTGGATTTTGTGCAAATTTAAAATCAATTTCATTTACATTCATATTTCTAAACATTTTCCAAGGTGTCCCTATCCATTAGGTTTGACCCTTTTCAAAATTTCAATTCAATTCCTCTTTTTCTTCAAAACCCTAATAGGGTCCTATTTTCACATTTGCGCCTTCATTTCGCCCATCTAGAGATTGTAAAAATTTTCATTTTTGGGGGGTTAGCTTTAAAATCATCATAATATCCATTCCTGAAAATTTTGACAAAAGTTGGTCGGACCATGTGCGTTCCCACCACGGTCCTCGGCTTTTTTCCTGAAATTTTGGGAGATTGTGATGACTATATTTACTAGCCTAAATCCATAAGATTGGCTGATTTTATTGATTTTTGATCCCCTCTAGAATTGGAAATACCTCCCAAATTCAACATTTCAAATTTCAAGAAATTTTTTTAAATTAAGAGGTTAATTATAGTCTGCCCTGGTTTTAAAAATTGTAATTTTAAAATTAAGTGGTATTCCCTTGGCCCTAATTTTGAAATTCCTATTTCCTTTCATTTTTGGAAATTGTGTCAATCCCTTCCTCCAACAAAGTTCAAATTGTGTAATCATCATTTTCTTAAATTTTGCAATACTCAATTTTGTAAGCTTTGTTCCACAATTCAAAATTTAAATTTTCCCTCTAATGCATGAGTTTTACCACTATTAGTCCTACCTATCCTATCCCCATTAGACAAAGCATTAAAATTAAGGCTTCCTAAGGTTTAATTACTGAGGAGATGGAGCCTAATTTGGGTGACTTCTTTAATGAGGATCATGCTAATGCTTCCCATCCTAATCATGTGCCTATTCACCCCATTAATGGAACCCATGATGAAGAAGAAACTTTAACTAGGGTTTCTTTAGATCAAATTTCTACATTGGATAATCAATTTGATAGATTTCAACAATGGATGTCTCGAGAATACCCTAATAGTGAAGCTCTTCCATTAATTCAAGGTCTTAAACGCATGCTTCAAAGTGATAAGAATGGAATTGGTATATTGTGTGGCATTGCATATATTGTTGATTCTAATGTCATGCCTATCAAGAGCTATGCCAAAACCCTAGGTTACTCACAAACTTCAACACAAGTCAATTCTTCTATTCCTTTGACTACTCCTATGACTAGTATTCATACTTTCACATATAACATCATGGCTACTTCAACTCAAAATGTCATTCCTACAACCATGGGTCATGGGGGCAATCCATCTTCTTCATTTAATCCTCCATCTTTACCTATGTCCTCCATGAGTGCTCCTATTATTCCTCAACCAATCAGTGTGACACAAGGGGGCAATTCCTTCAATAAATTTATTCCTCCTTTAAGTGTCCCTTTTCCTACCTAATCATCACCCATGCCTACTTATCATAATGTCCCACCACCTTATTCTCAGTCCATCCCTTCTTTCAATAACATCACACAACCTTCTCAATCACCTATGTATAACATCAATTCTTCTATTGAGATGAAAATTAACAATCTTTCTCAAACCGTATCTTCCTTACAACAACAAATTGCTTCCATGAGTCAATCCAAGTTAAGTGTGCCCACCTTTGATGTTGTGAACCCACTTTCTTTTGATATTGTTAAAGTCATGCCACCTAAACATGTTGATATCCCTCAATTGGAACTCTATAATAGAAAAGGTGATCCTCTTTCGCATGTCAAAACATTTCAAACCTTGTGTACTGATTTTGCTTATGATCAACAATTTCTTGCAAAAATGTTTACAAGAACACTAAGAGATAAGGATTTACAATGGTATTGCTCTCTTCCTTCTTATTCTATCACTTCCTTTCAACAATTGGCAAATGCTTTCATCCAACAATTTCAAAACAACATTGGTCCTAAAATCACTTTGACTGATTTAATACATTGTAAACAAGGTGTTAAAGAAAAAGTGACTGATTTCATTGGTAGATATAAGCATTTGTGTTCTCAAATTTCTTTTCACGTGCCTGATAATGATATTCAAAGAATTTTCATTTCTAATTTGCAAAGATATCAGGAAAAGCTTCTTTTGTCTGAGTTTACTTCATTTCCGTAGTTGTGTGCAACACTCCACAATTATCAACTGGTTGTGAGTCAAATGGAGAAATCCACTCCTATGGCTCCAAGTGATAAGGGGGGGAGTGTTCAACAACTATTTGTGAAGTTCAAACCAACAAAAAGATTCATCAAGTTCAATGATTGAATCAACAACAGTCATGTGAATGCTACAATAGGTGTGGCTTCTATTTCTAAAATTTTCCAAAGAGAAAGACAATTTACTCCTTTGAATGAATCTTTACATAGTATTATGTCTCAGGTGTTGAACAAAAATGTTATCAAAATTCATCCTATAAAACAAATTGATTATTCTAAACTTGTATCCCCTTATTTTGATAACAATTCTTTTTGTCAATTTCATTGTCAACCTGATCATGATACTAAAAAATGTTTTGGATTGAAGAATAAGATTCAAGAATTGATCGATAATAATACTATATCTGTGGCGGGTGTGAATAATAAAGGGAATAAATCAGTAGCTCCTCCTAATCAAAATCTTAATATTTTCACTGATCCCTTGCCATCTCATACCTCTAACATTATTGAGATTGTTCCCAATTCTCTCTCTTCTAAGGAATTCACCTCTATGTCTCCAAACTTGGTTAATATGGTAGAAACACAAGATAAGCCTAAGGATCCTTGTATTAAATTTGACCCTAGCGAGACCATTAGAGAACCCAATGGCCCTTTATACATAGTTGTGAAGGTTAAGGATATCCATTGCCGTGGTGCCCTTACTGATCCCTCTTGCATGGTTAATGTCATAACTGAAGAGTATATTTTCACTTTACAATTACATAAACCAATATATGATGCTTCTAATGTGGTTGTGAAGTTATTTGATGGCTTCTCTTGTCCTACCATTGGTTGTATCACTATTCCTATTGAGGTTCATACTAAATCCATGGATGTTGACTTTGTTATCATACCTTCTTCTGAGGAATTCCATGTGAAGTTGTGTTGTCCTTGGCTATCTTCCATGAAGGCTATTGCTTCTCCAATACACAAGTGTCTAAAATTTCCTCACAATGGAGAAATCATAACCATGAACCATAGCTTTTTTCATTCATCTGAAAGAAGCCCTGGTGTTCCTATTGATTTCTTTTGGCCTAAGAAAATTCAATCTCTTCCATCAAGGAGTGATTCTCTTTTTCAATCTTATAAAAAATGGAAGAAAGATATGATCTTATCCTTAAGTCAACCTAGATCTCCAACACTTGACATTCCCATTATTCTTCAAGATGAGGTTCTTCTCCTCATAGATAGAACTAATCTCCCTCCTAAGGAAGATCATCCACCTACCCCTATGGATGTGACTTTACCTTCTCTTAAGGAGAACACCAATATTCTTCCTAAGGTTATACCTATACCTCCTCCTCATGATGGACTTGGTCTCCTTCCTACACCTAATATTCCTCCTTTCTATGGTGTAGTTCCACCTCCTTCCTCTTATCAAGAGAAGAGGCCTATTGGCATTATGGATGAATTGATTATATGTTGCATTGATGTTTTGTCATTGATGTCAACACTAGTTGATATGGATGGTTGTCGGTAGATAGGTTTTGGTTACCGGTAGAAGATCTAGTGTTGCTCGCAGAAGAGATTATCTGTTGACACTTTCGGTATGTTTGGATCAGTGAATTATATTGGATTTAATGTGTTATATGCTCCATGAGCATGTTTTGGTCAGTTGGTATTAGCTTAGTAATCATATTCTATCATACACTTTGGTAAACCCTTACCGACACTAGTTTAAGGCTTTACCTATAGAGCTTTCATTGAGGAATCATGACAGGATGCACAATTGGTGTTGGTGCAGCTTCTTCATGGATTACAAAATGTTGAAGATGTTCCTTGATCATGCTTCAAATGCTTCAAGACTTTGCTTTAGCATGGTGGACCCAAAACAGGTCCGGTACCTATCTAGGTTATGGATTGGTATCATGCTAGCATGTACTCTACACGTAACCTGGATGATTTGAGATGTTTTATGGACTTTTTATTATTGTTTTGGTCTTAAGATGACATGGCATATCATTGTAATAAGGAATTATGTAATGATCTTATTGTAATATCTTTAGGTGGTGGTGTTGGAGCACCTAGGACTTAGGCAATTTAGTTTTCACAATTTTGGCTTGTACTGACCCTAGCCAAGTTAGTGATGAATAAGGACTCCAGGAGGGTCCACGAGTTAGCATTTTGTGTCAATGTAGGCCTAGGTTGTGTTCATACTACTTAGGTTTGCATTTTTGTGTAAATAGTGAGGTTGAGTAGCCAATTGACCTTTTTTGATGGTCAAAAGTGTCAAAACTTGGCACGAGCATTAGAGAGGGCTAAATAGGTCTTAGACATGTTTGAAAAGTCATTTATGATTATTTGGAATAGGTCTTATAGTTTGGAAAGGCCAAAAGTGCAAAAGTTGCAAAGTTGCAAAAAGTTGTCATAACAACTTTTGTCCTGAATTGGTTACCATTGGATTTAGGGATTGTTTAACGCCCTAGGAGGACTCCACACATGGGAAACCTATATATACCCTCTCTTGCATGTTTACCAAGGCTGGATAAGTGTGTGATGTAAGTTCAACAACTGAAACTACTCATTTTCAGTCTTGTTGGCAACATTTTGGCTTGATTTTACTCATTTTGTAATTGAACATGGATTGAGTTACTCTTGTGTGTTTTTGAGTTGTTGGTTCATTTTAGAGTCTTGTAATACTATTAATTGGTGTTTTCTTGTTCAAGTTTGTAAACAACTAGTTTTGGCTTGAAAATAACAATTTTCTTGTAAATATGGTTGCCCCATGAGTTCCACATGTGCTGCCATCATGACTTGTTGGAACATGATGGGAAACCCTTTGTATAGTGTAAATATGTAGGTTCAAGTGCTGGAAAGGATTTTAAGTATATATGTCGCCTTATACTAGGCGAGTCCAGGAGCAACCCGGCTAGATGAAATAAGGTGAAATTGAAGTGCCAAGTACAAGGGTGTGTGCCAAATCACCATTTCAAAGTTTGGAGGGGTTCATGGAGTTGGGGTAGATTTTTCCATGCAGGGAGAAGCCTTGACAAAGCCATTAGATACCAAAACCCCAATTTTCTCATTCACTATCGCTTAAAGGCCTTGTAAACCCTTCAAACCCCTCATTTTGGGGTTCATACATTGTACGATGAAACCAGGGGCTAAAACCATAAAAATACTTTAGGGATAGGTATATCATTGAAGAAAATCCAAACTTATTTGGGGGTCCTTTGAATCATTTTCACCCAAGCCCTAGAAAACCGGATTTCGAGGCCTAATTAGAGCTAATTCCTTGTAGCCCTTTTCTAGGTAGGATTTTGAAATCAGTAAGAAACCTAATGGTTGCAAGCCACTAATGGACCTAAAAGGCAAACAAAACATTTTAGTAGACACCTCCACACCTCTGCAACATCTTACAAAGATAGGAGGTCATTTTGACAACTTGAAGCCAAGAAGCCACAATTGAGCAACTAAGAAGCACTGTGAATTGGTAGGGTTCCTAGCAAAAACACTTGAAGAAAACACCTTAGAAAGAACAAGAATCAAGCCCTAGAAAATATTGAGAAGGACTTGAAGGTCTAGAGAGTAACTAGGATTGGTGAGTTGGTGCAATTGAGCAACACCAGCTAGGTGGAGTGTTGAGCAAACTAGATAAACCCCATGAGGTGGCCAACCTAATTGGTTTAGGCCTTGGGGTTTGTATAAATAAGAGGTAGAAACTCTTTGTAAATTATCATGGTTATTGAAAATTTCATGGTCAAGGAATGTAATATACAAATATTTTAATATCATTCAGGCAAAGGAGTTGGTCGATCATTGGTGATCGAATTGGATTCAGAAGAGGATTTAGTCCTCTGGCACTAAGCTTAACCGGGACTGTAATCGGGCATAGTAGATGCTATTTCCAGCAGTTCACTCTATTGGATTGTTGTCCATTTATCTTGAGAAGGTTGTAGCCTCTTTATATTCAGTGAGACTCTTTTGTAATGAGTAGTACGCTCTAGGCAATGTGCCTTCTTGCAAGTGCAGGCCCCTCATTGTAACACATACTTTCTACAGAAGTATCATCTGACTGTGGGTAGGCTTCCCATCATGGTTTTTCCCTTTCCGGGTTTTCCACATACAAATCATGGTGTTATGTGGTATGGTTTCTTTGCATTGATTATTTGGTTAATTATTAAGTTGTATTATTTACCGGTATCTGTTCCTACTGGCATCTGTATGTGCTTTATCGATACTTGATTTGTTTAAGGTTGTATTGTGGATTAAAAATTATAATCTGTTAACAACTGATTCACCTCCCTGTTGTTCACCAGTTATCCTAACAATCGGTATCCGAGCTTTGGTCCTCTTTTGTAGAAGCTTAACTGCTTGAGGTAGATCCTATGAGAACTAACACTTCTAATCCACTGGCAACTATTTTCATAAGAGAAATCCCTAAGCTTGATGGAACAAATTATGGGATATGGAAAATTTGAATAGAAACTCATCTTAGATGTCTTGGCAAGGATATTTGGGAGATCACTAAGAAAGGATACACACCTTATGATCCAACATCTGACAATCCTGCTCCTACAGACTTTGATAAGAATATTGAAAATGATTGCAGAGCTAAAGAAGCCCTATTGTGTGCACTTACTGATCATCAGATTATGGGATTGACTGACAAATCATCGACTAAGTTTATGTGAGACAAATTGCAAACTCTAAATGAAGGTGACCCTACTATCAAAATTTCTAAACTTGATGGTTACCGAGTAAGATATGAAAACTTGAAGATGGAAGATAATGAAAGAATTGTTGTGTTTATGGAAAGAGTAAATGAGATTGTTATGGGAATTCAATGTTGTGGAGGATTTCCAAGTGAAGATGAAATATTTTCCAAAGTCTTGAGAGCCCTTCCACCGGCTTATAAGATGAAGGCAACTGCAATTAATGAGTTAAGAACAATGGCAAACACTTCAGTCAACAGAGATATTCTAATTGAAAAATTATCTTCTTTTGAGCTTGAAGAATTTGGATCTTCTGGAGTTGTAATGTTTGAACCTTCTTTTCATGCATCATCATCAAAATCCACTGGCAAGAGTGACTGGAGAGTCGTATATGCAAAATAATTGGAAGACATAAGGAAAGAAGATGAAGAGCTTGAGCAACTTGAAGTCTTATTTGCTAGAAGAGTACCTAAAGGACCAACTAGAAGTAAGTATGAAGGAAAAGCACCTTTTAAATGTTTTGCATGTAATAAGATTGGTCATTTTGCATCTATATGTCCTGAAAGGAATGCAAGGTTTGAGGAAAGAGTTAAGAAATTTTTTAAGCCTAACCCGAATAGATATAGATTTAAGAAAAACAAACATTGCTACATAGCAGATGATGAAGGAGTAACAGATGACTCTGAAGATGAACCAACATAATACTCTACTAGTGGATCCGGTAATGGTAAAGAATGGGTTTTCTATGATTTGAAGGTAGATGAATCGAAACTGGCTATAAAAAATGAAGAAAAGGCCCTCACAACAAAAGTTGAAGATAAATATGAATGGGTAACTGATAGTGGATGCTCACACCATATGACTGGAGATAAAAGTAATTTTTTGTCCCTAAAAGAATACAATGATGGTCAAGTCAGATTTGGAGATGACAAGGCATGTATGATCAAAGGTAGAGGTATTATTTCTTTGGATGGCAAGCATAATAATGATAATGTCTATTATGTAGAAGGTTTGAAGCATAATCTTTTGAGTGTTGGACAATTAGTTGATAAGGGTTTTCAACTTCAGTTTAAAGATAGAAAATGCAAAATCATTAACAAGACTAGTTTGGAAATTGCAACTGGTATTCAGACAGGTAGTAACATCTTTCACTTGAACATTGGTAATAAGACATGTTTGATTGCTCATATTGATGAGAGTTGGCTATGGCATAAGAGGTTGTGTCATGTTAATTTTGATTGTATTGTTAAGATTAGTTCAGCTAAGGTAGTTAGAGATATACCTAAGATTATGAAGCCTCCTAATCTGGTATGTAAGTAATGTCAATTGGGTAAGCAAACTAGAAGTTCTTTTAAGAGCATACATGATAAATCTAATGATGTACTTGATTTGATTCACGCTGACTTATGTGGTCTAGCAAGGACTAGAAGATTTCAAGGTGATAGGTATTTCATGTTGATTATTCATGACTATTCTAGAATGATGTGGGTGAATTTTCTGAGGGAGAAGTCTGAAGCTTTTGAGAAATTCAAGATCTTTAAAGAAAAGGTTGAAATAGAAACGGGATTGAAAATCAAATGTCTAAGATTAGATCATAGCAGTGAGTTCACTTCTCATGAATTTAATAGTTATTGTGAGACAAATGGAATCAAGAGACAACTATCTGCACCTAGGACTCCTCAACAAAATGGAGTAGTGGAAATAAATAACAAAACCATTTTGGATGTAGCTAGATCTATGATGATGGTGTTGGCAAATGCACACTCCAATGAGATATTGTACATGACTGAAGGTTTTGTCATTGATGGCAACCTTGCAATCATATGATACCGGCAAGACAATATACCGGCACTGGCAACGACAAACTCTACACCGACACACATAACACTGGCAGTAAAAGGAAGTAAACCAGCACCCAGGCCGATAAGAATTTTGTTTATAATATATTTTGTAATTAATTGTATAATCATTGTAAGCCGACTTGGCAAGTTGTAAAATGACTCATATATGTATGAGATCATTATAGAACATTTTGTAAGCAAGAAGATAGGTGAAATAAGGCAGACCTATTATGCAAATTATAGGTTAAGGGTTTATGTATGAAGCAGAGCTAAAACCGGTATTGGATCTGGCATAGTAGATGCTATTTTGAAGCAGTACAAGACATTGGATTTGCATAATCCATTTTGTAATTTAGTGAGACTTCCAATTTTGTAATTGAGCAGTGAGCTCTAGGCACTTGGCCTTCTTGCATGTGCAGGCCCCTATTGTAGTAGTAATATTCTCTTATTGGCCAGTAAGTGAATATTGTGGGTCATAAATCCCACTGAGGTTTTTCCCACACCGGGTTTCCTCGTTAAACTACTGTGTTATGGTGTGTTTTTCATGTGGTTGCTGTTATCTCTATTTATTGCATTACTTTTTGTTTACCGGTAGACAGTTGTGATATGATTTACATGTTTTAAGTTAAGAAAATTAATTAACCGGTTAGATACTTATTCACCCCCGCCCCCCTCTCAGTATCTTTGGGAATCCTAACAATTGGTATCAGAGCCTGGTCCTCTAATTTCAGAAGCCTAACAGCTTGAGGAAGATCTTGACACTGGTAGAGATGGAAAACTTGATGAAGCAATTAGAAGTAGCTCTCTCAGACTATGATACATAAAAGTTGAAAAATATCAAACTTGAAGATGATCTGGCCCCGTATTCCAGTTAGTTCCTAAAATTGCCAAGAAAGATGATAACATTGGTGTATTTTCTAAAATTCCTAAGGGAGTAGTTTTTGTTGAAGACCCTAGAATGTATATACATTGTCATATAGAGGAATTGGGTGATGAGGAAATTAAGAATATGTATAAATCTGTAATTTGTGATGAATCCGGAAATATCAAACCTGAACACAAGATAGTTGAAACCCTAGGTTTCACTAAAATTATGAGTATCCCGGATTTTCCCAAGGATATTATAAGGATAGTACTAAGTAGGGTACATGGTGCATTCTTCTGGTTGGACTCAGTTCACAAAATCACAAAAGAAGTAGTAAAGGCTATGACAGGGTTACCTTCCACCTGTAACAGACCTGACAAAACAAAGAAGGTCTCAAATGACCTAGTGATAAACCTAACTGCTGCAACATCTAATAAGAGATCTTTAAGGGTAAATGATGTAACGGATATCAATGTGAAATTCATCAGTATGATCTTAGGCTACAAAACTACACATGCAAATAGGTTAAACTCAGTCTCTAGCCTATGCATTAAAAGTGCCTATGATATGATTAATGATAATGCAATAATAAATGTGTGTGAATGGCTTAAAGATGAACTGATTGACAATTTGGGAAAGATAAACAAAGACAACAAGGGAACATTCAGATTTGGAAGCCTACTTGTTTGTCTAATACAGCACATAACCAAACAAGTACCCAATATTGGTATTAGAAATTTTGGTTTTGATATACCGGTAGGCAAACAGTTGTTAGATTTACTGAACAACATGGGCGAGAACAGAGAAAAGAACATAAATGAGTATTTTCAGGCATTGAAGGCCCGAATGAAGACCAGAGTTAGATTGTCACAAGCAATTGTGGACAAGTACAAGGATGAAATCTATTTTGTAATAAAGAAGGATGAAATTTGGATGGAGGAAGTTATCCCAAGAACCATCTGGGTTACTGAAATGGGGTATGAAACTAATGACCACATAATAGAAACATATGAGAAAGCCCTCCTAGAAGCACCTAAGGAACCTAAAGAAGAGGTATTTGGCAGTGTTGAGACTATTGAAAAACAAATTCAATCCAAGAAAAATGTTAAAAAGGTTGAGGCAACAGTTAGAAAAGGATCCAGGCAAGCAAAAGATATTAAGGAAGATGTACTTAAACAAACTGGTATTACTGAAGATGAGTTAGAAGCACTTCAACAAGAAATTCACCTTTCACCGGTTCGAACTTCTTCAAAAAGTGACATACCAACTGCATTCAAAAGAGTTGTGAGAAAAAGAAAATCTTCACCGGTATCTTCACCTTCTCCTAGAAGAACAAGATAGAAACAATAGGCAGTAAGGCCCCCAGCAAAGAAATGAACTCCGAAGAAGAAAAAGGTGACTCCTAAGAAGAAGTTCATAGCTCCTATTGATAAATTACTAGATGGAATTATTAAGGATGGTAAATTGAAAAATATCAGCAAAATGTATAAGACATTATCAGATGATGACAAAGATAAAGTAGAGAACAGTGTAATATTGCACTTAGATATTTTTAAGAAATTTTTGATGCAAGTTGTTGATGAAATACTGACAGATCTCTACAATAGACTTGAAGCTATGAGAGTAGGTATTATTGAACTTGATAAGAAAATAAAAATTGAAAAATTACTTGTTGTACATCCTGTCAACTCACCTGATGAGATAGATAAATTGATCTCAGAGGCTAACCGGTCAGTATTTTCAACTGCTCATCGACATGTAGCACTAATGGCAGGGAGAGTGAATGAGGTAATAGAAGAAATAGCTAATGCATGGGACATATTCCTTGTAGAGAAGGAAAAGCAGGAAGAGTATCAAATCCCTAAACCCATCAAGGTATATCAAAAGGATAAGGGAAAAGGAAAGGTTGGTGGACCACCCAGCATAAAAATAACAGACAATGTATCCCCACCACCTCTAGATAATCCACCAATAGTTACTATTGACAATCAATAGGCTAGTGAGAGTATGGACATACCACATGAGGACACAAATCTTGATTCTGAGGTGTTATATACAATGAACATTGACACTTAGAAAGTCAATATTGTGGTAGATAAGGAATCAACAGGGAAAACAGATGTGGCAACTGGGCCACCGGCAATAGATAGCACAGAAGAAAAGCTGGCAGTGGACAACACTGAGAAATAGGAAGAGCAATAGGCTCCCTCATAGAAATAGGTTCATGCAGAGACAGTGCCACCAGAAACCAATGAGCAACCCAAACCTTTGCTTAGAGAAATGCAAACACTAACTGACCTACCAGAGGTCACTACAAGCAAAGAAATTACTCACACCGGAAGAATATAGATTGTTGGTTCGTCCAATGCAGAATTCAGACCAATAAATGTGACAGAAGTTCTTTTGGATTCTATCAAGAAAATAACAGAGTGTATCTCACAAGCATACAAAGCTATTGATGATACAATCCCAATTTTGAAAATGATAGCACCCAAATGTAATATGGATAATAAAGATTCTTTGAATCAACTTGACACATTATCTAAGTATATTACTGACAACATTGTGACAGTTGAACAAATAAATGAGGAAGCATTCAAAGAGAAACTAGAGAAGGAAAAACACAAATTCTTTAAAGAGGAAATAAAGAAGTGCATGAGACAATTTGACACTCTTTTACCGGCACTATGTAATACACTAAAAGAGTTTATAACTTTGTACAGAGATACATGCAAAACAAACTTTTTGACAGTAGATATAGACAAGAAGATCAGCAAGGTGTAGGAAGAAATAAATAAATTAGCTGACAACTTCATTAATTCATCTGAACCATTATTAGTTTTTGAGCAGAAAACAATAGGTTTTGAGGAGGAAATTCTAAAATTGGAAAGAGAGAAGGAAAGTATAAAAGGAAAGGCAAAAGATCTAAAATGGAAACTTAGTCCAAGATTGGACTACCTCGCCTCCTTGAGAAAAGAGATATCTGAGGCTCTAGTTCAAGGATAGAAAACACCGGAACATCAAATGCAACACCTCACCGGTACAATTTAGAGGACAGAGGCCACATTAAAGGACATTGAATGGTTCATTGAGAGCCTAAATTTGGTATTGGTAGACCTTTTTTAGATTATAACCAACTGGTTACAAGGATGAAGCTGCAAACCACACTCGATTGACACTTTGACAACCTTTGTCATTGATGCCAAAGGGGGAGTAGTGGCAATGAGAAAAATAATCAGCAAATGGCTCATCAGCTCAGGGGGAGCACATATTTTTTTTGGTACACAATTTTTGGTAAGACAATTCTGGCAGATTCTTTTTGGATGACACTTTTTTGGATTTTTCTCATGAGTATTGCCATCAATTCCAAAGGGGGAGATTGTTGGAAAATGCACACTCCAATGAGATATTGTAGGTGATTGAAGGTTTTTTCATTGATGGCAACCTTGCAATCATATGATATTGGCAAGACAATATACTGGCACCGACAACGACAGACTCTACACCAACACATAGAACACCGACAGTAAAAGCAAGTATACCGACACTCAGGCCGACAAGAATTTTGTTTATAATATATTTTGTAATTAATTGTAAAATCATTATAAGTCGACTTGGAAAGTTGTAAAATGACTCATATATGTATGAGATCATTATAGAACATTTTGTAAGCAAGAAGATAGGTGAAATAAGGCAGACCTATTATGCGAATTATAGATTAAGGGTTTATGTATGAAGCAGAGCTAAAACCGATACTGGATCTGGCATAGTAGATGCTATTTTGAAGCAGTACAAGACATTGGATTTGCATAATCCATTTTGTCAGTCAGTGAGACTTCCCATTTTGTAATTGAGTAGTGAGCTCTAGGCACTTAGCCTTCCTGCACGTGCAGGCTCCTATTGTAGCAGTAATATTTTCTTATTGGCCAGTAAGTGAATATTGTGGATCACAAATCTCACCGAGGTTTTTCCCACATTGGGTTTCCTTGTTAAACTACTGTGTTATGGTGTACTTTTCATGTGGTTGTTGTTATCTCTATTTATTGCATTACTTTTTGTTTACCGGTATACAGTATTGATATGCTTTACATGTTTTAAGTTAAGAAAATTATTTAACCAATTAAATACTGATTCACCCCCCCCCTCTCAATATCTTTGGGAATTCTAATAGATGGAAGCCAAATTGCATCATATCTAATGGAGAGAAGAAGTGAGTACAACAATCTACACATTCAACAGAGTTCACATCAAAGGTTAAACCAGTAAGACCCCTTAGAACTATAGTTTGGACATACACCTACTATTAAATATTTTAGAATTTTTGGATGTAAATGCTATATCAAAAGAGATGATTCAATTGGAAAGTTTGATCCTAGATGTGATGAAGGGATATTTCTTAGCTATTCAATTCGGAGAAAAGCATATAGATGTTATAACAAAAGATTACTGGAAATTGTGGAAAGTGCTAATGTGAAAGTGGATGAATAGTATAGAAATCATTCTATATCATATGATAGGGACCCGAAAATGCCTCAACCGGTACATGAAGATGAAATAGTTACACCGGCATAATCAAAAAATTCAACTGTGATTGATGATTAGAGTGGTGAACCTGAAGTTCAAAAGACACCAAGGTATGTAAGATTAAATCATTTTGAAGATCAAATTATTGGAGATTGAAACAAGGGAGTTATGATAAGAAAAAAACTGGCAAATTAAGAGGTGTGTCTTATTTATCAAGTTGAACTGACAACTGCTATTTAAGCTTGTAAGGATAAACATTGGTTAAAGGCTATGGAAGATGAATTAGATTAGATAGAAAAGAATGAAACTTGGTCTTTAGTTCTCCGACCTAAAAATAAGAATGTTATTGGAACTAAATGGGTTTTTAGGAATAAACTGAATGAGGATGGTCAAGTTATAAGAAACAAGGCTAGATTAGTTTGTAAAGGATATTCTCAAATGGAAGGAATTGATTATGATGAGACATTTGCACCTGTAGCTAGAATTGAAGTTCTTAGACTATTTATTGCCTATGCAGCTTATAAGAACTATAAGGTTTATTAAATGGATGTCAAATGTGCATTTCAGAATGGTGAGCTCGAGGAAGAAGTTTACATTGAGCAACCTGATAGATTTTCATTGACAGATGATAAAGATATGGTTTGCAGATTGAAGAAAGCTTTATATGGTTTGAAACAGGCTCCTAGAGCTTGGTATGCAAGGTTGGGTAAATATCTTTTGAAGCTTGGTTTTACTAAAGGTAGTGCTGATAGTAATCTATATTATAAGATTAGTGATAATGATATGCTGATTATTGAAGTTTTTGTTGCTGATATCATTTTTGGAGGAGAGGATAAATTGTGCATGGAATTTGCTAACAACTTGAAAAATGAATTTGAAATGTCCATGATTGGTGAGATGAAATTTTTCTTAGGTTTGCACATTACTCAAACTGACAAAGGCATTTTTATCTGTCAAACTAAGTATCTGAGGGAATTGTTGAAAATTTTTGGTATAGAGAATTCCAAATTGGTAAGTACTCCTATGGCTACAAGTGAGAAATTATCTATCAAGGATACTTCTACACCAGTAAATCCAACAAGGTATAAATCTATGATTGGTGGTCTATTATATCTAACTCAGACTAGACCTAATAGTATGAATGCAATAAGTACTGTTTCAAGATATCAAAGTGATCCTAAAGAAAAACATGAATGTGCAGTAAAGAGAATATTTTGATATTTGCATGGAACAACATAATATGGCTTATGGTATTCCAGAGATGACGATTTCACTTTATGTGCATATACTGACTCAGATTGGGCAGGTGATATTGATGATAGGAAGAGCACTTCTGGTGGATCTTTCTTTCTTGGAAAGAAACTGGTTTCATGGGTAAGCAAAAAACAATCATGCATTTCTTTATCTACTGCAGAAGCTGAGTATGTTGCAACAACAAGTAATTGCACTCAAGTTTTGCAGATGAAGCAAATGTTGAAGAAAATCAGGGTAAATTATAGTGAACTGGTAGTTATCTACTTTGATAACTCTGCAGCTGTTGACATGTCTAGGAATCCAGTATTTCACTCTAAGACTAAGCATATTTCAATAAAGTATAACTTTTTGAAGGACAAGGTAGAAGCAAAGGAAGTCAAATTGGTTTATGTGAACACTAAAGAACAGATTGCAAACATATTCACTAAACCATTGTCTAAGGAATCATTTGAATATTTGAGAGATAGGTTAGGGGTTTCTGCCCTTCTGGGAGAGACTTGATTGATGAAGTTTGTCATCAGTTCGGTATGCATTATTAGAAACATTATTCATTCTGGCACTTATGAATGGAGCTACTACTCAAGGGGAGTAGAGAGCTTTGAGATTCAGAGGTTTATATCATTGCTTTGATATTTTTGTCCGGTTTCTGGCATTGATGTGAAAGGGGGAGAGATATTGATGTGAAAATAAAGAAAAAGTTGTATACATTATGGATAGAGATTTGTTCAAAGCCTTACAGGGATATCATTCTCAGGGGGAGACTTGTTTTGGTACTTCTTGGTACTTAGATGTCTTTTTCACATCTAGTGTTTCCATCAATGCCAAAGGGGGAGATTGTTGGCAATATGGATTAATTGATTATGTGTTGCATTGATGTTTTATCATTGGTGTCAACACTAGCTAATATGGATGGTTACTGACAGACAGGTTTTGGTTACCGGTAGAAGATCTAGTGTTACTGACAGAAGAGATTATCTGTTGACACTTCCAACATGTTTGGATCAGTGAAGTATATTGGATTTCATGTGTTATATGCTCCATGAGAATGTTTTGGTTAGTTGGTATTGGCTTGGTAATCAGATGCTATCATACACTCTAGTAAACCCTTATCGGCACTGGTTTAAGGATTTACTCACAGAGCTTTCATTGAGGAATCATGATAGGATGCACAATTGGTGTCGGTGCAGCTTCTTCATGGATTTTAGGATGTTGAAGATGCTGCTTGATCGTGCTTCAAATTATTGAAGACTTTTCTTTAGCATGGTGTGTTAGCATTATAAATGAATTGATTATGTGTTGCATTGATGTTTTGTCATTGATGTCAACACTAGTTGACATGGATAGTTATTGGTAGACATGTTTTTCTTACCCGTAGAAGATCTAGTGTTACCGATAGAAGAGATTATTTGTTGGACACTTCCAGCATGTTTGGATTAGTGAAGTATATTGGATTTCATGAATTATATGCTCCATGAGCATGTTATGGTCAGTTGGTATTAGCTTGGTAATTGGATGTTATCATGCACTCTGGTAAACCCTTACCAACACTAGTTTAAGGCTTTATCGGTAGAGCTTTCATTAAGGAATCATGACAGGATGCACAATTGGTGTTGGTGCAGCTTCTTTGAGGATTTCAGGATGCTGAAGATGTTCATTGATTGTGCTTCAATTGCTTGAAGACATTGCTTTAGTGTGGTGGACCTAGAATAGGTCTGGTACCTATCTAGGTTATGGACTGATATCATGCTAGTGTGTACTCTACACATTACCTGGATGATTCGAGATGTTTTATGGATTTGTTATTATTGTTTTGGTCTTAAGCCAACATGGAATATCATTGTAATAAGGAATTATGTAATGATCTTATTGTAATATCTTTAGGTAGCCAACCTAATTGGTTTAGGCCTTAGGGTTTGTATAAATAAGAAGTAGAAACTCTTTGTAAAGTATCATGGTTATTGAAAAGGTCATGGTCAAGGAATTTAATGTGCGAATATTGTAATATCATTCAGGCAGAGGATTTGATCGATCATTGGTAATAGAATTGGATTCAGAAGAGGATTTAGTCCTCCAACACTGAGCTTAACCGAGACTGTAATCAGGCATAGTAGATGTTATTTCCAATAGTTCACTCTATTGGATTGTTATCCATTTATCTTGAGAAGGTTGTAGCCTCTCTGTATTCAGTGAGACTCTTTTGTAATGAGAAGTACGCTCTAGGAAGTGTGCCTTCCTGCAAGTGTAGGCCCCTCATTGTAACAAATACTTTCTGTAGAAGTATAATTTGACTATGGGTAGGCTTCCCACTGTGGTTTTTCCCTTTCTGGGTTTTCCACATACAAATCATGGTGTTATGTGGTATGGTTGTTTTGTATTGATTATCTGGTTAATTATTAAGTTGTATTGTTTGCCGGTATTTGTTCCTACTAGCATGTGTATGTGCTTTACTGGTACTTGATTTGTTTAAGGTTATATCATGGATTAAAAGTTATAATCTGTTAACAACTGATTCACCCCCGCCCGCTCTCAGTTGTTCACCGGTTATCCTAACAAGGCCTACTTCTCCTATTGTTCAACCAAAAAAACCTCAACCTAAACCTTCCACTATCAAGGAGAGAAATGTCCCTACTTTTTCAAGTGTTCCTTCTCCTTCTCACCCTTTCACTAAGACTCGACGGAATCATTGTGTGAGAGAATGCCGATGAAGATTCCATGTTTGAGCTCATGAAGATATCCCTCAAAATATTCAATCTCCTCACACTCTAACAATTGACATGATTCCCTTTTCTTCTAATCAAGATGTTCAACCAACATCTCCAAATCATAAGTTGCATAAAATGTGTGATGGTTTTACTCCTATTCGTGTTCTTGCTCCTATTTATCTAAACTTTGATGAATAAATGAGTGAAAATGGTATTCATAATGGCAATACAACTCCTAATGCTTTTTATAGTGAGTATGAGTATGTTGATGTAGACAAGCATTTATCGGATGAGTTTTCACAAACCCTAATCCTAGCTCCTAGAATCAAACAAAGTGACTTACAAAATGAGCATAGTCCTTGTTTGGATCTTGTGATAGCTCCATCTGCTGTGCTCGATGTCACTCCTCTAGCATCTTTCTCGCCTTCTTGAAATAGTGATCAGCAAGATCGTGAGGTGGATGTTGTGCTAGATTAGCAATATTAGCACTGTAGATCTGTCTCTCTCTCATTTCTTTCTCTTTTGTGACCATTCTTCTATGTGTATCCTTGTTTTTCTATTGTTCCCTTAATGTCTACTTGAGGATGATGTAGAGCATTGAGATCTATTAGGACTCGGAGGCAACTGAGAGGGGGGGTGAATCAATTGTCTATTAATTTCAACCCAAATTTAACTTAACCAAACTTAATCCCAGTGGATAGTTTAGCAGTTAATAACAGTACCGGTAAAGTTTAATGCATGAAACAAAAGGCAAATAACATCCACAACACATAACATAGATATTTGTACGTGGAAACCATGTAAGGGGAAAAACCATGGTGGGAAACCTTACCCACAATCAAATGATAGTACTGCAAATAGTATGTGTGTACAAATGGGGTCTACACATGCAGAAAGGTCAACTGCCTAGAGCTCACTGCTCAATTACAAAATGGGAGTCACACTGACTACAATTGGATGGTTAAATCCAATGATAATGTACTGCTCAAAATAGCACCTTCATATGTTGGATTCAGTGTCGGTTAATCTCAGATTATCTTTTTCATACCTTCCTTGAATCTTCAAATGATGTCTGTGTGTATATCTCTGCTTATATTTGCATATACCTTATTACGATTCCTTTTCGACACTCATGTTAATTACTTAGTTAACTTTATTTTTGCTTTGTAATCTTTAGTATCCTTTCTTTGATGACTCATAGTGAAGGGAACTTTGCTACTTGCAGGCATGATTCTCCCCTTCTCAATATTCCCTTTTAATTTGTCAATCAAAGTTGTAAGATCTTAAGTCCACTGGGGGCTTGGTGCATCTTGCCTCCTTAACATGGTAAAAGTCTTTCGATCTTGTTTCCTTGTACTTTACCAGCAGTATTGGTGTATGCTTATACTCCCACTAAAGTGAGGGCTAAATGTAGTGTCATAAAATTGTGACCCTAGCAGTTTTCTACTACATTAGGGTCCTCACGCATGTGAGTTTGAATCCTCTAGCCTGATCGAAGACCAGAGATTGCACAACCTTCAGAAATAGCTTCTTCCTTGGCCTCTGCATCACCCCGTCCACACTCTACCCTGGAGAAAGGGGTAGGACAGGGGTTTGGCACCACTATACCCCCCTTTGATAGGGGCATGGAACCACTGTCCCCCCTTGGATAGGGGTGTGGTACCCATGTCCTCCTAGGACAGGGGCGTGGTGCCGTTGTCCCTGCCCTATTTTGGGACAGGACCCTTCCTAGGGTTGCATTATTGGTTGTGCATTAGGCAGAAAACTCCTCGATGTCAGCCCGTGATGAAAATCAAATCCACTAACATGTATTTAAGGGGCATTAATCCTCTTATTTGCACAAGTGGAATAAGTTCAATAAGTTGAAGTTGGATAAGATTGGAGTGTGCATAAGCGATCAAGCATTCAAGAGCATTCAAGCAGTCTTTTCTAGAATTAAGCATTCTCAAGTCTCCCTTCAAGGCTAGGCGTTGCATTAAAGTCAAGGATTCAACCATTGAAGAGGAGATTGATTTCAACATTCAATTCCACACAATCATTTCTATCAACATTTCTATTACAACCTCCCTTGAGGTGATTTACAATTCAGTCTTTCATTTACAGCTACTTGTAACTACTTTCGTTTATTACTTGGTTAATTCCAAAATTGGGGTTTGACCTAAAGGCAAACCCCCAATCCCAACCCATTTTCCTCTCTTTTCTGTGTGTAGGTTGCAGGTGCGCAGCTATACTTTCGGATTCAGGCTTCATTTGGAGAGGCGGAAAAGCCCTTTTCATTTCATAGATTTTTCAGAGGACCGTGTACATTCCCGCCATGGTCTGGGCAACTTTTCCTCAAATTCATAGGGTGACTTTGTCTCGACATATTACTACTAGATCCAAGTGCACAACTTCATCCCATAATCTGATCTCAAGTTATAATCAATTCTTTGTCACCCTTTCACTACATAATTCAATCAATTCCTTTCCATTTCAAACAAGGAAGAGGGGATCAACTTAACATTCCTAATTCATTCAGAATTCAATCTACCATCTTCATGTAGAGAGATTGAATCTAGTGAATTATCCTCTCCTCTTTCTAATGTAACATGGTAAAAAGTGTTTGAAGGATAATCAATGGTGAAACTCTCTCTCTCTTTGAGGGAAAGGGTAGTTTTCCTCTTGATCTATCATTCACCATTTTCCCCCATTATAGATGTGTGTCCTCAATTCAAGTGGTTCATGGTTTGGAGCTCTACACTTGATTTTTCTAGGTTGGCAATCAATTCAGTTAGTGACCTTGAAGTTTGGTATAATGATGATATGATTCTAGTAATTTGAGTTGGTGCAAATGTTGTTATGGTAATTCATGATGCTTGTGGATGTTTCTAGATCATGTGCTACTAGTGTTGGTGGTCCACATTGATCGGTGAGTATGTTATTGATGATTTTATTTGGTCCAATGGTGTTCTTCATGTTCTTGGCTGATGTGATACTTGTAGCGTGTTGTGGATGTTTGATGCATAATTCTTGGAGGTGTTGTTGGCAACAATAATGAAGGAAAATTGAGAGGGGGGTGAATCAGTTTTCACCAGATTAAACAATTTAAGCACAATCTTAGATCTGACCAATTGCAGCAAGAATAAAGATGAACACAATAACAACAACACACATAAAATCAAGATTTTGATGTGGAAAACCCGATTAAGGAAAAAACCACGGTGGGAACCTACCCACAATAAGATGATACTATGCACTAGTATGTGAAATATTACAATGGGGGAATGCACATGCATTCAGGCGCACTCCCTAGAGCTCACTGCTCAAAATATGATAACCCAAAAGGCTACAACCCTAAGGGAAGGTTCACTACCTTACAATAGCATTCAGACTACAATCCGATTATGATGAACTAAAAGATTAGCATCTCCTAATGCCTGATGAGAGTTCTGGTTTAGCTCATTTGTTTGTTCTACAACAAACTCTTCTCAGTACACTACACCTAAAGATGAATTCACTTATTCAAACATACACCACTCTTTGATAATGTAGACACAACATGCATGTGCAAATTACATGAAAATAACACCTATTTATACAAATCATCAACCTTGACTACAAGGTCGACTCAACCCTCAAGACCTTATTAAAAAATTACATTACATGATACATAAATAAACCACCAGACCAATACAATTCCATAGATGACATAGCATGGAACTAAATCAAATCCTCGAACATGCAACACAACCATAAATCTTTCCAAGGTGAACCACAACATGCTACACCACTGAAAATACCACATAGCACGAAGAATATCACCAAACCAAAAAGATCTTCAATACCATGCATAATGATCAATACGGACCACCAAGACAAATAGGACATGATTAGGAAACACCAACAAGCACATTAGAACCATCTGCAATAGCTGCACCAACACCACTTATTCAAATCTTCATCGATCAACACGCTAACACTCAAGAACACTTAACAGAAGAAATTTGAACTAGAAGGATAACTTGCAGAGCACCAAATCATGAACCATCTGAAATGAAGATACACACAAGCATGTCAAACACTCTCCCAAATCTGCAACATAAGATCAGATCATACTAGAACATAATGGATCAAATACCAGACTCTGCCAACTGTTGGGACCTATAAAAATTTTGAGATTTTGAGTGGCCCATTTTAAAATTTTGCTTTGCACTTTCTAATGGCTCTTGTTGAATCTATTATCATTGTTTCAAATATGTTGAAAATCTTGCCTTTTAGCTGTTGGAGTCTGTCAAAATTCAAAATTTGACCTTTGCCTGTGAGTTTGTGATTCTAAGGGTTTAGGGTTTTTGCTTTTTCATGAAAACATTTAGAAAAATTAAACCTTTGTAGCGCATTATTGTAATTCATTTTGAACTTGAACCCTTTGGTTCAATGTTAAAGGTTCAACCATTCCTCTTGCGCGAGTCATGGCTTTGTAATGTTTTTTACTAAGCAAGTGAGAATGTGTTATGTCTATTTTGAGCCATTTGCAAATCGGTTCAAGGTTCATGGTTCAAAATGTCCCTTTGCTTTTGATTAAAAGTCTCTGCTCATCATTTTTCCACTTAAGTGGAAGGGTCTATGCGTCATCAAGAGGGGGCCAATTTTAAGTCTAAGCTTAGGTGGGTTCTAATAAATTTTAATTTTGCCTAAGTCTTATGTCTTTTCCTATGTATCTGTCGGGCTTCCTAAAGATCGAGCAGGTTCCTATTAATCTCATAGCTATCGCTATACCACAACCCAAAAGTGCTCGATGGTTATTCGCTGCAACATGGCGACTAAGTGGTGGGACTCATGAGAAAGGTGCGAAGCACAGAAAGTCCAAGAAGATCAAAATTCAGGTTTTCAGACTATCCCGATGACCCAATGGAAAGGGCTAAGGTGAACCTTTTATCCCACATTAGCCACAGGGAGGAGCATTTCAGTATTTACGTGCAAGGCCGCATATATCCTAAGTGTCAAAGCTTATGGGCTTTTGGCAAGTTGTAGATTAAGGAAGTGGTGGGGCCCCCGCATGCACGTGCATCTCAAAGTGGCCATATTTTGGAGCAAAAGTGGAAATTAAACAGTAAGAAGGTTTGGGCAGATCGGACAACGGTCACTATACCGCAAGATGAAGGTGCTCGACTATTAAAAGCCGTGACTTGGCAGCTGATGAGCTAGCAAGCCAGGTGGCACCGTGGTCAGCATTGAGCAAGTCATGAGGTGCCGCATGGTGACATGCAACTAGTGAAGTGGAGGTACCACGTGGTGGAGCAGAGGATATAGGACCAAGGGATGAATGTCGAGCAGACCATGATTTTAATGGATCTTAGGGAGGACTCACTGAAGGCATCAATTTCATCGATATAGAAGGTGTCGATGAAACTAAGGTTTTGATCAGACATGAGAGTAGTTCACCAAATGCTCAGATCCATCAACAAGGGCACATCAAAGAAATATCAACCAATTCTATCGAAAAGTGAAGGCATCAATGAAACTGTAGTTTTGATGAGACACAAAAATAGTTAGCCGAAGAGGAAGTTTGGCCGAAAGGCTGATGCCGAACAAGCCAAAGGAGATGGTGGGTCCGATGGAGATGACTTGGTGGTCCAGGAGGGTTAGGTGGTGAACTAGAGGTTACCAAGTGGTAGGCCTGACTAGACAGGTGGAGTCCAGGAAGATCTCAGAGCAAATCTAGAGATGCCAAGTGGTGACACCATGGCATAAGCGAGAGCCATTTCAGAGAGGCTAAGGCTCAAGTGGGTTAAGAGGATCCAAAGGTTGGGTGAGATGATCTAATGGTTGTTTCCATGTCACGATGCGAAGGTTCTCTCCAAATATCCCATGCAACTTGGTGACAAAGGACGTGCACTAAAAGGAAAGCGGGCCAGGCGTTAAGGATCGAGCAGCTTGAGGGAAGATCTATGGCCATCGCTATACCGCCATGTGAAGATGCCTGATGGTTATCACTGGTGACATAGTGACTGACCAGGTGGCGGTTGAGGTGGCAGTCTAGGTGGGCTCAGGGCGAATCTGGACATGCCACGTAGTGGGAGTATAAGAAGAATCAGGGCAAGCGCAAGTCCAGTGGCAAGTCCAAGGTGGCGGGTAAATGGATCCAAAGGCAAGTCAGGATGTGCCACATGTCAGGCCCACTAAAAGAGAAATTGATAGAGAGAGCCGCTCAGGCAAGGTAAGGGTCAGGCAAGTCAAGGCCGATCAACGGTGATCCAGGGAAGATCTATGGTTGTCGCCAAGTCGCAACAAAAAGTTGCTCGATGGCCAATAGTCACGACTTGGCGACTAAGCGGTGGGGCTCGATGGAGAAGCAGTGCAGTCTGGAGGAAATAGAGAACAAGCAAGTCCAAGGAAGAAACAAAGAGCTTCATTCTGGTGGTGAACCTCGGCAGTGCTGAGGTTGCAGGATAAGGGCCTCGGAATGAACCAGATGGTGCCATGTGGTAGAGATGCATGGCAAATGTCTGCACGGGAAATTCAAAGATTTAAAAATATAATTTCTGACTGTGATGAATAGGTAGAAAATTAAACGACTGACCTCCAAAAGGATTAATGCACCTAAGGGATTATTGTTTGTCCGATATATAAGTATTATATATCATTGGAAAGATCTCGATTTGAGGAATCTGATTTTGTAGTCAAGTGTAACCTACAAAAATTATTTTTGGGGTAGTTTCCTTGGGATCTCAGATTGGATTTTTCAGTCAGAGAGATTGGATGTTCTGCAAGCCAAGTTGTGCGAAACAGTTAATGCTGAAAGATAGGGTGGTTGCCATTGTGAGAGAATGAAATCTGATTTTTTCCTCCCAGCCTTCTTATTCGAGAGTCTTCTCATTTCGTAAAGGTTCTAGACTTTTGTGAGATAGGCTCCATAATCTCGGTTTCCAATTCTGAGCTTTTTGCTAAATTTGTAATACAATGTCCCTTTTCAAGTAAGAGTATCTTCTTGTTGTAAATGTTTTCTGTTGCAAGTCACATATATGTAATGAATATATATATTTTATTGGATTGTCTCTAGGCCTTCTCTTATTTTCAATAAATCCATTCTTCAAGGGAGTTTAGGTTTATCCTCTCACAGTGGGAGTGTAATGGGTGTTCTTAGGGATTCTTCAAGGAAGAGTTTAAATTCTATGAATAATCATTTTGGATTCAGGATAATGTCTAGATATGTATGATCCTCCATTTGAGTTTAGAACGTATTAATGTCAGGCATTGATACAGGGATATCTTTCTTAATAAATTGGATTTGCAATAAAGGTTTTCATTTTCAGTTTGATGTATGACTCCATGCCCTTGGATAAGGAACTAGTCTTACAGATTCTGGGGATTCTTAGAGATTTTGAAATATCAAATATCCTTTTAATTTTATGTCTGTAGTTTTAGTTTTTTCCATCTATTGCATACTCCAATCTTGTTGAGATGTCAATGTAGATCTAGCCCATCTGCAGTAACCTCCTTGTTGTTGAGCACTGTGAGATTTATTTGCTTTTGTTGATGCAATGTCTCTAACTGATTGTATTCTATGCATGAAAGGGTGTCCCCCCCTAGGTCTTGTAGAACCTGAAGTGTAGGAGGATCATTAGGATCCTATGATAATGTTGTCCAAAACCTGAAGCTTTTCATTGATTGAGATTGGCTATTTCATAGATAGATTGCAGGTGAACTTGGGTTTCTCTTTTTTGAGAACAACAAAATGGTGACTCTGCTGGGGAGTAATCTAAAGATGTTTGGTGTAGATTGTTGAATCAGATTGTAAATGAGTTTTCCCATCTGAATCACCACAACAAAATGGCAACTCTACCAGGGAGAGAGATGTAAAATTTTGTCAAATCAAATCCATGAGTCTGGCCAAAGTCATTTGGGGAAGAATCTTAGAAGTTTACAAGTCTGAAAGTTGTTTTTAGATTTGAATGTATATATCCTGGAAGGTTTTGTTGTTGAGAAATTTAAAAAAGTTATATTGTGACTCTGTTGTGTGAGACCCAGAAATATGAAGTTATTTCAGAGTGAAGATCAGTGGTTGAAATTTTATTCCTCATTAGGGAGGTGGCGACTCTATATGAACAAACCTGAGGTTTGGAGTTTTTCTTCAAACTTTCAACCAGAAGTAAAGTGAACAACAACAACAACTATACCTAGGTATTTCCCATTCATGAGATAACTTTTGTTCCTTAGAAGGTGAAGCAAGTCACTAGGAAAAGGAGTATTGGTTCTAAGGTTACATACTTCTTGTTTTGAAAAGTTTCATTTAGAAATATGGTGAGAAGTATGTCTGGTAATGAACTTAATGACTGCATATGTTTTGAAAAGAGAGTAGAACAATAAGATGTATCAGCATAGTAATGGTTCAGTAGATGTTTCAAATTTGATGGATCAATATGTGGTTCCTAGCTCTCCAAATCCTTTGTCAAATTTGAAAGAAATTGATAGGGAGATTGAAATATGTCTTAAAAAGATCCAAGATAGGTGCATCTTCTTTTTAAGAATGAAGGTAGGGAGGAGAAAGGTAGAATCATCATATGTTTTTTATGAAAGATTTATTGCTGCATTAAATGAGCTTCCAGTTGATGTTAGACTCCATGAGTCGGTTTGGATTAAATTATTTTTAGAGCTTGATGAGCCTGACTTAGTTAGCTGGTCTTCGAATTTGAGGGAGGAAAGTATTGCCTATATTAAAGAATGGATAGATGAGATTGAAATAACCAAATCTGAAAATGTACATAGTATTGAGTATAGTGATGGAGATGAATCCTTGAGTGGATATACCTCTTATGATGCTAAAGGTGACTCGTATTCTCAGCATGACAGTGCAGATGTGTGTTTAGAGCAAGAAGATAATTGTGAAAGTACAAGTTATTGTTCAAATAATCTTGAGCATGTTGAGGTTTCAAATTTGAATAATGTAGATCACCATGCTGTCAATATCAATCCACAAAGTGTTTGCAACCAGGGTTATGAAACTATGTTGCAACATATAGCAACATTTTATGATCAGCCTGATAAAGGTCATGATGCAGATGCAAGTTACTGTAATGACAAAATAAATGTGCATGAAGACATGAGCACTGTAGATTTAACACGTGCATCAAATTGGGACAATGTTCACAACATAGAAGATGGAGCCAAGGAAACTGAAAAATGAAGGAGAAGGTTCACTAAGTAGTGAACAAATCTCTTAACTCTTAGCTGTTGATCTTAAGAGGTATACATCTAGAAATGTCTCCAATCTACCCAATAAGTATATGTTTTGATACTGATGATATTCTTGAAGGTGTGAGGTATGATACATATGATATTTCTTTCCCTACATTTGATTTGAATAATGGACAAGATGAAAATGCATATAAGGTTGATAAATGTGATAATGTGGATTCATATGTTGATATGAAATTAGAATTTGATATGCATTGTATGGATCTTGGTGTTAAAGAGAAAGACAAATTTGAGGTAATCTTTCAAGATTTGCAATTGATAAATGAACCATTGACAGATGATGATGTATTTCTATGTTTGCAAAAGGCTGATATAAAGTGTGACCAACATGCTAGGTTGAAGTCATTTTATGAGGAAATGTTCCTCTCTAGTTTGCAAGCCTGTATTATGGATGAGTGTTTTCCATTTTTGCAAACTAGCAATCAGCATGTTCCTAATGTTCTTAGTGATCAGATGGAGCAGGGTTACTTTTATTTTCAGCCGAGAAATAATTGTAAACAATATGACAGTTATGTGTCATCTGATGATCAGCATTCAGAGGCGGGTTTTGTTTTCAAAGATTGATTGATTACCAACGTGTTGATTGTCTTTTGTGTGATGTGCTGATGAGAAGTTGCAGAGTTTGTGATCAAGCAAATGTAAATGAAACTTCCAGCTTACCCTTGATTCATGGAAATGAGAATCCTATGTTTGATAGGGGTAAGCATCGATTCCAATTTTGATGGCCTCGGGCCATATCTAAATAAGTTATATTGTACAATCGCTTTGTTTTCAGTTGTGTGGTTTTCAATAAGGAAACCCTGTTTTGGAGACTGAAGCTCATTGAAGATTCCAAAAGAGGAAGAAGTGTCATGATTTTTTTTGGATGGTCTGCTCTGCCAAAGATTTTGAATTCTTGTATTGATCTTGCAATCAACCATCCCCAGTCAGAGCCACTATTGGGACCTATAAAAGTTTTGAGATTTTGAGTGGCCCATTTTAAAATTCTGCTTTGCACTTTCTAATGGCACTTGATGAATCTGTTATCACTGTTTCAAATATGTTGAAAATCTTGCCTTTTAGCTATTGGAGTTTGTCAAAATTTAGAATTTGCCCTTTGCCTGCGAGTTTGTGGTTCTGAGGGTTTAGGGTTTTTTCTTTTTCATGAAAACATTTTGAAAAATTAAACCTTTGTAGTGCATTATTGTTATTCATTTAAAACTTGAACCCTTGAAACTGTTGTTCATCAAAAATGATTAACCCAAGTTCACCTGCAATCCTTCTATGAAATGGCCAATTTCAATCTATGAAACACATCAGGGCTTGGACAACATAACACAGCACCCTAAATGATCCTCCTGTACTTCAGGTTCTGCTAGACCTAGGGGGGAACACCCTTTTGATGCACTGAATCAAACTCATTTACCACATATGACAACATCAATAAAGTAGATAGATCTCACAAGCCTTAACACCTAAGAGGTTACTGTAGATGGGCTAAACCCACATTGACATCTCAACTAAGTTGAATGCATGAGATGGATGAAACATTCCCACAGAACATAAAATAAAGGTAGTTATTCTGATTTGATTTTAAATCTCTGAGAAAACTCCAAAATTTGCAAGATCAGTGCCTTATCCAAGGGCAATAGAGTCATGCATCAGACTACAAATGAAAACACTCATTGCAAATCCATCTTCATTATTAAATATTCCTGCATTAATTCCTTGTATAAATGCATTACTAAGATCATTCACAAAATCATCAAATCTTGAAACTATATTCCATTATTCATGATTTACTACAGAATTTAAATTCTTCCTTGAAGAATCCCTGCAAATAATCACAACTATCTCCTTGAGATAACAAATTTCATCCTCCTTGAGGATCTGATTTAAATAAAATGGAAATACAAATCTAGAGACAATCTTGTGTGAATTTATGTATGCCTTACATACATATAATTCTGCAACAGAAAACACCTATAGCATGAAAATAAGACTCGATTACTTGAAAGAAAACATTACACTGCAAATTTGAAGCTAACCCAGAATTGGAAACCAAGAAATTTGGAGCATTTTTCACAAAATTCTAGAACCCTTACAATTGAGAAGAAATGGGAATAAGAAGAGGAGAGAAAAAGATCAGATCTCAACAGAATTTGCCAAGTGTCTTCTTTTCCTTAACTGCAAAAATATCTCCTTCCTTCCCATGGAAACTACTCTTGAAATATCTCATATTTGTTAAAACTAACTGCACTATTTGATTCCTTATTTTGAGGGCTTTCCAACGGTATATAATACTTGCCATTTCAGGCAAAAATAACCCTCTAAGCGAATTAAACCACTTTATGTAGGCCATCATTTAAATTTTTGAATTTTTCATATAGTTTCAACTATATATTTAATTTGATTTTAACTTTGATTTTTGGCATGACACCCTGCCACGTGGCAGCCTCTGATTGGCTGATGGGGTCCACTGGGTGCCACCTCGGATGACACCTCATCAATCTGCCACATGTCCACCTCGTCATTGCCACTGGGCTGCTTGCTTGTACGCCACCTCGTTGCCACCTCAGCGCCATGTCATTGCCATGACAGTGGGACCCGTGACCTAGACCTCCACCTAGACGCCTCGTCATCTTTCGCTACTTCACAATGGGTAACATGCGTGCATGTTTCCTTCACGAATCCACGTGCATCATCAAATCTCGCTGAACTTGCATGGTCTTTAACCTCCATTTTTCCCCCTGAGCTTTTCGCCATTTTGCAGGGTTTAACCGGCAAGCATCTTTGTCGTGCAAATCAACACCGACCGTCGATCTTCATGGAACCTCCTCACTCTTTAAGCTTCGCGATGCTTAACTCTCACCCATCTTTACCCCGCAAACAACGCGCGTCATCGGATCTCCTGCAACTAGCTCACTGGTTAAGTCATTTGTTCTCTGCAAAACTCTCCTCGGGATCCGTGCATATGTGGGGTCCACTTGGTTGCCACTCAGCCTCCTTGGTCACCTCGAGAAGCGCACCCACGTGCGTGGGGTCCGCTTGGGCACCCAACCGACACCTTGTGTCAAAAGCCTTTGAGCTTTGACATTATACTAGTTTGGAGCTTTGTATTTAAATACAAAAAGATCCCCCTCCACAGTCAATGTGGGATATATACTTTTTGCCTGGGAATGCATTTTGAAGGGTTTTCTGAAACTTTTAATGGCTGTTAACGGCATTGGAGATTTTAAAATGCCTCTTTGCCTACACATGAAGGGAAAACACACTCGCATATTGCATTTATTTGAAGATTTCTAATGCTGCCCCTTTTCAGAGCACCACACAAAGGAAGGATTGTATTTGTTTGAATTTCTTTTGCCTTTACCCATACCACAGCAGAGGGGAATATTTGTCTTGGCAATACAATCTGCCACTAGCATTTGCTTAAAAGTTTCTAAAGCTGTTGTTTGCATTTGCTTTAAATCTTCTAAGACTTTCCTATTCAACTGCCATGCACAACAAGGAGGAGATGACTGGTTTAAACCTTCAATGGCATTTGCTGGAAGTTATTAAACTTTAAATTGATATTCAAACCTACCAATGCATTTGTTTGGAGTTTTGAATGTTTCCTCTTCTCACCAACCATCGAACCACACTCCAAAGGATTTGGCTTGATGTCTGCCAACATACATTTTCTTTGAAAGTTTAATTTAAAAGCTTTCACCCAACCACCAATGGCCAATTGCATTTTGCATGAAGTTTCAATGACCATGTTTGTGTGCAGCCATGCCTTCCTGAAGAGGTTTATGGAATTTGCCTGAAAGCAACTTGGATCCTTTTCATTTGCCATAGCAAAGGGGAGGGGTTTTATCCTAATGCCTAGCAATCACATTTGCTTCAGATTTAATGCCTCTTCACCACTATACGCTAGAGACTGCCATTGTTTTGCTTTGGTTTATTAACTTAAGGTTTATTTCTTTTTCCATCTGCCACACGAGGGAGAGCAATACACTTGCCAATCTACATTTACTTGAGGGTTTAATGCTGCCCCTTTCAAACATGGGTGCCACATACATTTGCTGGAGTTTCCATTGCCTTTTCAACGTGGCTGCTCTAATTTTTATCTGCAAATGGTGGAAAGAAAGTTCCATATGCATCGCTAGTGCTATGCTCCAACCTGGTGTTCCTCATCAAATTTATTTAATAGCTCTGGCCTCAAGTGCATTCTCGTTCTTTCATTACTCTCTCCTGGAAAACTTGCAAGTATTCTACTCCAACTATGGATGTCAATATCATTCTCGAATTGCTCAAAGGGCCAAGTTGCCAGTAAAATTAATGGACCTAGATCGGGCCCAAAAGTGGGTCCGGCTAAAAAAAAATTTGTTTTCATGCAAATGATGTTAGAAATGTCTCAAGAACCTTAAACATACCTCTGGAATCGATCGGCACCGTTTTTGGATCATCAAACTAAGTTTTGCAACTTTCAGGCACTTGTGCCACATTTTTGCATTTAATCGTAGAGACGTAATTTTCAAACCAGTCAAAACACCTTTATGGACTTCGCCATCTGACAGACGTGTACTCTGATATAAAAGCATGAACTCTACCAAGTGGTTTCTCAAGAAGAATCTCGAGTGAAGAGATATTAATGGTCAAAGATGACCAACTGGCTTTGTCAACACTGCGGACTTGATGAAGTCAATGCGCAGGCAACTCATGATGCCTTTCTTAAAAATATCAAATGACCTCCGTAGACCCTCAAATATGAGGCATAGGTACCTTGAAGTACATATCAAATCTTAGAATTCTTAGTTTGACCGGGAAGCTGACTGGGTGCAAATGGTGTGCTCATGAAAATGGCTACTTTAACTGATGCAGCAATGAAAGTACGGATCACTGAAAAAGATGAATCAAGAAACCCTTTTGAAAACCGAACAAACGAATTGGCAGAGGCTTGAAATTTGAAACATAGCTTGTCATTTATACCAAAAATAGCCTAGAAAAAACATTCTGACATGACACTCACTGAGGTAACTTTTACACTTGTGCAAAAACAGGGCTCCGACTAGCTGTTGAAATAGGGACTTGTCAAACAACACAAACTGCAAATGGATTGAACTTGCAAATTGAGCAAATGGATTCACAAAGACTTGAAATTTTGCACGGAGGCTCATATTTATGCATAGAATTCAATAAATTTTGAATTTCAATATGATGATCAATAGGGAAAAAGATATAGGAGCTCAAAATAGGCTACTTAATAAAATTTGCATATGTGCCTAAAATGCACTTTCAGCTCACCCCTTGAAATGGGTACTTGATAAACTGATCCAAACTGAAAACTAAAAGTTGCAAAATACTTCATAGGTGAAATCAAAGGTATAGGACACATTTCCCAAGCCTTACCCCTTGATGATTAACTAGCTTTATTTTACCCCCTCTCTAACTAGGCCATTAAAACTGACTCATTTTATAATCATTTGGAAATGGAGAGAATTTTTTTGAAATGGGCCTCTCAATTTTACTCAAATTTAATGAGTCCCAACAGTGGCTCTGACTAGGGATGGTTGATTGTAAGATCAACACAAGAATTCAGAATCAATGGTTAAGCAGACCACCAAAAAATAGAATACATCTCTTCTCTTCTCAAAACAAAGGGCTCCTTGTTCTACCCAAACAACAGGGAACTTTATTGAAAACCACACAATTGAAGAAAAGCAACTGTACAAAATATACAACTTATAAATGGCCCCAAGCCATTAAAACTGAAATCAATTCTTACCTCTGTCAAACACATGACTTTCATTTCCACAAACTGGAGGTAAATTGGAAGTTTCATTCACATCTGCTTGATCAATCACACTTCCATTTCTAATCAGCTGATCACATAAAACATAATTAGCAGCATGTTCATAATCATAAAATCTTTGAAAACCAAACAAATGTTGAAAGGGCTGATCACTAGGTGACATAAGAGTGCCATACTCTTTACTATTCTTTCCCAGCTGAAATGAAAAGTAGCCTAACTTATTCTGAAAGTTGAGAACATCAGGCACATCTCTATTGCTAGTTTGCTCAAATGATGAACACTCTTCCATAATGATGGCTTGCAAACTAGAGAGGAAAACTTCCTCATAACATGACTGCAATTCATCTTCATGTTGATCACAATTTCTATCAGCCTCTTGCACAAGTAAAAACACATGATCATCACTTATCAATGGTTCATTTCCCACTTGCAAATCTAAGAAAACTACTTCAAATCTATCATTCTCTTTAACAACAAGATCCATACAATGCATACCAAAATCTAAGTTCATATCAACATATGAATCTACATTATCACACCTATCAAGCATATAGGCATCTTCATCTTGTCCATCACTCAAATCAAATATAGGGAAAGAATCAATACCATAAGTATCATACTTAACACCATCAAAAACATCATCAATATCTAAATAGGTATTGGTTGGGTGTGAGAGATTGGACACATTTTTAGATGCATACCTCTGAAGATCAACAGCTAAGAGTTCTGAAATTTGTTCACTACTTAGTGAACCTTCTTCTTCATTTTAAATTTTCTTGGCTTCATCCTCTGAGCTGTAAACATTGTCCCAATCTGATAAAGGTATTAAATCAGCAATTCTCAGGTCTCTATGCACATTTATTTCATCATTACAACAACTCCCATCTGCATCATAGCCTTTATCATGCTGCTCATAAAGTGCTGCTATATGTTGCAACATAGTTTCATAACTTTGGTTGCAAATATTTTGTGGATTGAACTTAACAACAAGGTGATCCATATCATTAAAATCTAAAACCTCAACGGGCTCATGATTATTTGAACAGTTACTTATATTCTCACAAATTTCTTCTTGCTCTGAATACACATCTAATATGTCATGCTGAGAATAAGAATCACCTTCAGCATCATAGGAGGCATATCCACTCATGGATTCATCTCCCTCACTATCCTCAATCTTGTGTACATTTTCAGATTTAATTCTTTCAATCTCATATATCCATTCTTTAATACATGCAACACTCTCTTCTCTCAAGGTAGTAGAGCAATTAACCAAGTCAGGCTCATAAAACTCTAAAAATAACTCAATCAAAATAGATTCATGGGGTCTAGCATCAGCTGAAAACTCATTTAATGCAGCTATGAATCTTTCATAAAAAATATATGATGACTCTTCCTCTTTTCTTTTCCCTACTTTCTTTCTTAAAAACTAGATGAATTTCTCTCAGATCTTTTGAAGACATACTGCAATCTCTTTATCAATCTCTTTCATATTTGACAAAGGATTTGGAGATCTAGGAACCACATCTAGATCCATGAATTTTAAAAAATCTACTGAACCATTATCATGACCATGCATCTTACTATTTCACAAATTCTTTTCAAAACATATGCATTCATAATTTTTCACAACCATACACACTTCTCCCTTCACTTAACTGAAATTTATTTCAAAATGTGAAGTATGCACTGCAAATTTCTTTTCCTTTCAATGGTGACTATTTCACCTTATAAGGAGCATATAATTTCATAAAACTTTGAGGAATACCTGGTAAAATAACTACTGCTGTTCACTTCACTTCTGACTAGAAATTTGAAAAACTCCTCCAAATCTCAGGTTCATTCTTACAGAGTTGCCACCTCCCCGAAGAGGAATAAATTTTAAAACTACTGATCTTCACTCTGAAACACTTTCAGATTTCTGGGTCATACCACACACAACAGAGTCACATAACATTTTCAAATTTCTTAGCAACAAGAATTTCCAGGGTATACACTTTCAAATCTGAAAATGACTTTCAGATTTGTACACTTCTAAGATTTTTCCCCAAATGAATTTTGGCTAGACTCATGGGTTTCACTTGACAGAAAATTTTCACATCATTTTCCCCAGTAGAGTCACCATTTTTGTTGCTCATCAAAAATGATTAACCCAAGTTCACCTACAATCCTTCTATGAAATGACCAATTTCAATGTATGAAACACATCAGGGCTTGGACAACATAACATAGGACCCTAAATGATCCTCCTACACTTTAGGTTCTGCTAGACCTAGGGGGAACACCCTTTTGATGCACTGAATCAAACTCATTTACCCACATATGACAGCATCAATAAAGAAGATAGATCTCACAAGGCTTAACAACTAGGAGGTTACTGTAGATTGGCTAAATCCACATTGACATCTCAACTAAGTTGAAAGCATGAGATGGATGAAACATTCCCATTGAACATAAAATAAAGGTAGATATTTTGATTTGATTTTAAATCTCTAAGAAAACCCCAAAATCTGAAAGATCGGTGCCTTATCCAAGGGCAACAGAGTCATACACCAAACTACAAATGAAAACACTCAATGCAAATCCATCTTCATTATTAAATATTCCTGCATTAATGCCTTGCATAAATGCATTACTAAGATCATTCACAAAATCATCAAATCTTGAAACTATATTCTATTATTCGTGATTTATTACATAATTTAAATTCTTCCTTGAAGAATCCCTGCGAATAATCACAACTACCTCCTTGAAGATCTGATTTGAATAAAATAGAAATACAAATCTAGAGACAATCTTGTGTGAATTTATTTATGCCTTACATACATATAAATCTGCAACAGAAAACACCTATAGCATGAAAATAAGACTCCATTATTTGAAAGCAGACATTACATTGCAAATTTGAAGCTAACCCAGAATTGGAAACCAAGAAATCTAGAGCATTTTTCATAGAATTCTGGACCCTTACAATTGAGAAGAAATGAGAATAATAAGAGGAGAGAAAAATATCAGATCTCATCAGAATTTGCCAAGTGTCTTCTTTTTCCTTAACTGCAAAAATATCTTCTTCCTTCCCATGGAAACTTCTCTCGAAATATCTCATATTTGTTAAAACTAACTACATGATTTGATTCCTTATTTTCAGGGCTTTCCAACGGTATATAATACTTTCCATTTCAGGCAAAAATAACCCTCTGAGCGAATTAATCCATTTTATGCAGGCCATCATTTAAATTTTTGGATTTTTCATATAGTTTCAACTATATATTTAATTTGATTTTTGGCTTGATGCCCTGCCACGTGGCAGCCTCCGATTGGCTAATGGGGTCTACTGGGTGCCACCTCGGATAACACCTCATCAATTTGCCACATGTCTGCCTTGTCAATGCCACTGGGCTGCTTGCTTGTATGCCACCTTGTTGCCACGTCATTGCCATGTCAGCGGGACCCGCGAGCTGGACCTTTACCTGGACGCCTCATCATCTTTCGCTGCTTCGCAATGGGTAATGTGTGTGCATGTTTCCTTCATGAATTCGTGTGCACCATCGGATCTCGCTGAACTTGCATGCTCTTTAACCTCTCTTTTTCTGCCTGAGCTTTTCGCCATTTCACAGGGTTTAACCGGCGAGCATCTTTGGCTTGCGAATGATCTTCAAGGAACTTGCTCACTCTTTAAGCTTTTCGCTGCTTCGCGATGCTTAACTCTCGTCCATCTTTACCCCGCGAAACAACGCGCATTGTCGGATCTCCTACAACTAGCTCATGGGTTAAGTCGTCTATTCTGTACAAAACTAGCCTCAGGATCCGTGCCTACCTAGGGTCCACCTGGTCTCCACTCAGCCTCCCTAGTCACCTCGGGAAGCATGCCCACATGCATGGGGTCCAATTGGATGCCCAATCGACACCTTGTGTCAAAAGCCTTTGAGCTTTGACATTATACTAGTGTGGAGCTTTGTATTTAAATACAAAAAGGTCCCCCTCCACAGTCAATGTGGGATATATACTTTTTGCCTGGGAATGCATTTTGAAGGGTTTTCTGAAACTTTAAATGGTTGTTAATGGCATTGGAGATTTTAAAATGCCTCTTTGCCTGCACGTAAAGGGAAAATACACCTGCAAATTGCATTTATTTGAAGATTTCTAATGCTGCCCCTTTCTAGAATACCACACAAAGGAGGGATTGTATTTATTTGAATTTCTTTTGCCTTTACCCTATTGGCATATGGACACTCCAATGAGACATTATGTGTGATTGAAGGTTTTGTCATTGATGGCAACCTTGCAATCCTATTCAAGAATCAAATCATTCTTGATGGCACCGGCAAGACATCATACCGGCAAAGCATTATTCAAGCAAGATAGTGCACCGGCATCAACAAGACCACTTTACACCGGCACCGGCACCGGCACAGAAGAAAAGATGTATATCGGCACAAAGGCTGACAGGATTTTTGAAATGTAATAATTTGATTATTATTGCAAGCCAACTTGGCAAATTGTAAAATGACTCTTGTATATAAAGGAGATCATTATAGACATTTGTAGATATAGGTATAGCGAGCATAAAGAAAATTATTAGACAGACATAATGTGCAAATTATAGGTCAAGGGTATATGTAAAGAACAAAGCAAGAACCGGTACTGAATCTGGCATTGGAGATGCTATTATAAAGTAGTACAAAATATTGGATTAGTATAATCCTCATTGTAAGTCAGTGTGACTTCTCACTGAGCAGTGTGCTCTAGGCAATTGGCCTTCCTGCATGTGCAGGCCCCTATTGTAAGTAATATTCTCTTATTGGCTAGTAAGTGAATATTGTGGGTCACAAATCCCACCGAGGTTTTTCCCACACCGGGTTTCCTCATTAAACATCTTGTGTTATGGTGTTCTTTTCATGTGGATATTTTTTATTTTGTTTATTACATTAATTCTTGCATACCGGTACACTGTTACTTTATGTTCTGCATGTTTTATCTTAAGAAAATCTGAATACTGGTTAGATACTTATTCACCCCCCCCTCTCAGTATCTGTGGGAACCCTAACAATTGGTATCAGAGCCTGGTCCTCTATTTTTAGTAGCCTAACAGCTTGAGGAAGATCTTGACACCGGTAAAAATGGAAAATCTGATGAAGCAACTTGAAGGAGCTCTTACTGACTATGATGCAGAGAAGTTGAAAAATATCAAATTAGAAGATGATTTAAAAGCAGCTCAGGATATTATTCAGGCACTTCAAGAAAATCTTACTGTTACAAGAAATAAGAGAAGAGAACTTTGTGAAAAATTGCAAAATGAGAATGATGAAAAGGAATCACTTAATGATATGATAAGCAAGTTGAAACAAGAGATCATGACAACAAAAAATGAAATGCAGGATATGACTATGAGATTTTGCAAAGAGATTGAGGACAGAAAGAAGCATGAAGAAGAATTGACTAGAAGACTAAGTGATGCAACAAATAAGAACACAAGACTTAGCTATGAAAATGACATGTTGAAGACAGATCTAATGCATACTCAGAATTACTCGAATGAACTAATGAGACAAAAAGAAATCTTGGAAAGGGAATTGGAAACTGCAAATCAACATAAAGAAAAATTCAAGAAAAGCTTAGAAGAACTTGGTACCTTATTGAAGAATCAAAAACCCAAAGGTGACACTTCTGGAATTGGATTTGAAGATGGAGAATGCTCCGGTACTGCAAATACTCAGGATCACAGCAAACTGGTAAGACCACCTAATACTTATAAATTCAATGGAAAATGCTTTAACTGTAATAAATATGGTCATAGGGAAAATGAATGTAGATCTAGGAATTATCAGAATATCAATCCTCCCACCAGTCAATGCTCCAAATGCAACAAAGTTGGTCATAACTCTGAAAACTGCAGAATGAATGTAAAATGTTATGTTTGTGGAAGATTTGGACATTTATCAAATCAATGCATAACACAAATTGGCATAGGTTATGGGAAAGCTATTCAGAAAAATAATGTAACTTGCTATGCATGTAACAAGACTGGGCATATTGCTAAATTTTGTAGAAGTAAAGGTACACCGGTAGACAACAAAAATGCTAGCTTGAAAGGTAAAGAAAAAATTGAAGAGGTAAAGCAAGAATTCTCAAAGCAATGGATTAGAAAAGCTGATCTAAATTTTGGGAATACTCCTCCACCAGTAGAACCAACAAATGCTCCACCGGTAGGACAATGTGATGCTCCACCGGCAAGATAGAGCAGTGCTCCACCGGCAGGAAGCTCTTCATCTAATTGAAGAAAATTGTCTTGAGGGTTTGGTAATCTAATGACACATGTGCTATTATTCCCTCAGTTAGAGAAAAGAAGTTGAAAATCACTTATTACCAACAAATAAAGTTAAGTGAATACATAACCGACATGCAATTAATGTGGTAGGTAGTGAAAAAGACTTTATAAAATAAGGTTTTGGCTCCATTTCATTTCACCGTGATTTCAAACTTTCAGAGAGCGCGAAGATTTCCGAGCTAAGGCATTTCGAGCAAGAAGCAAGCACACTCCAAGCAATCATTCATCCAAGACAAAAAAGGTATTTTATCATGGCATCCACCTCTGCAATTGAATACATAGCGAACCCTACTGTTGTGGAAGTAATTAAAACACCTAGGGCCGTATTTCAGTTGGTCCCCAAAATAGCAAAGAAAGATGATACCTTAGGTGCATTCTCTCAAATCCCTAAAGGTGTTGTATATGCTGAAGACCCTAGAATGTATATTCACTGCAATATTGAAGAGCTAGGAGACGAGGAAATCAAAACCATGTACAAAATCAAGATATGTGATGATACCGACAATATCAAAGCTGAACACAAAATCATTGAAACCTTAGGATTCACAGAAATCCTTAGTATTCCTGAATTTCCTAAGGATGTGATTAGGATAGTGTTAACCAGAGTTCATGGAGAATTTTTCTGGTTAGATGCAATTCATAAGATCACCAAGCAAAGGTTGTCACAGGGTTACTGGCCACTGGTAAAAGACCAGATAAAAACAAGAAAGTTTCAAATGATTTAGTCATTGACCTAACATGTGCAACATCTGATAAAAGATCTTTAAGGGTTAATGATGTAAAGGATACAAATGTGAGATTCATAAGAATGATATTAGGTTACAAAGCCACTCATGCCAATAGACTCAACCCAGTTTCAAGTTTATGCATTAAGAGTGCTTATGACATAATAACCAACAATGCAAAAATTAACATCTGTGAATGGCTAAAGGATGAACTGATAGACAACCTTGGAAAGATAAAGAAGGATAAGAAAGGAACCTTCAGATTTGGAAATCTGTTAGTATGTCTAATGCTTCATATAACAAAACAAGTTCCCGGTATAGGATATAAAGAATTTGGATATGACATACCAGTAGGAAAACAACTGACATAACTGTTCAACACCATGGGTGAGAATAAGGAAAACAACATTCATGACTTTTTCCAAGCACTAAAGACGAAAATGAAGAAAAGGACAAGGTTATCACAGAAGATTGTAGACAAATACAAAGATGATATATGCTTTGTTATCAAAAAGGATGAAATATGGATGGAAGCAGTCATCCCCAGGACAATCTGGGTAACAGAAATGGGCTATGAAACAGATGACCACATAGTTGAAACTTATGCCAAAGCACTTCTGGAAGCCCCCAATGAACCTAAAGAAGAAATATTTGGTAGTGCTGAAACCATAGAAAGCCAAATTCAATCAAAGAAAAGAGTGAAAAAGGTTGAGGTAGTTGTGAGGAAAGGATCCAGACAAGCAAAAGCCATTAAGGAAGATGTATTAAAGAAAACCGGCATAACTGAAGATGAGTTGGCAGCCCCACAACCTAAAGCTCATCTATCACCGGTAGGTACTTCTACAGAAGGAGATATGCCAGCAACCTTTAAAAGAGTTGTTAGGAAAAGAGATCCCTCACCGGCAACCACTCCTTCACCTAGAAGGACAAGGCAGAAGCAACAAGCTATGAGATCTCTGGTCAAAAAGGTCACACCTAAAAGGAAGCTGACTCCTAAGAAAAAGAAAAAGGTAAAAACTGACTTGGCACCTCTAGACATTTTGTTAAATGAGATCACAGAGGAAGGAAAACTGAAGAACATAAGGAAAATTTATGACACTCTATCGGCTGATGAGAAAGGGCAAGTTGAGGAGAGTGTAATACTACACATGGACATGTTTAAAAAGGTTTTGATGGAAGTCATAAATGAAATTCTTGATGACTTATACAAAAGACTTGAGGTCAGAAGGCAAGGAGTAATTGAACTAGACAAGAAAATAAAAGTAGAAAAACTACTTGTTGTATATCCGGTAAATTCCCTAAAAGAAATTGATAATCTGATAGCTCAGGCCAACCAGATAGTTTTTTCCACTGCACACTGGCATATTTCACTGATGGCAGGTAGAGTTACAGAGGTTTTAGAGGAAACAGAAGATGGTTGGGACATATTTTTGGTTGAAAAAGAAAAACAAGAAGAATATAGGAATCCCAAGCCTATTAAGGTATATCAGAAGGATAAGGACAAAGGGAAAGGGAAAGTTGGTGGACCTCCAAGCATAAAGGTTAAAGATAACCTACCTCCACCTATAAAAATTGCAATCCTTGAAAACCAACTGGCAGCTGAAAGCATGGATGCAGAGGATAGCAATACAAATCCTGAAGTCCTATTCACTGTAAATGTTGATACCCAAAAGATCAACATAACAGTCGATAAAGACCCAAGTGAAAAATTAGATATGGCCAAAGAGCCTCCGGTAATAGGAAATACAGATCAACTGGCAGTGGATACAGGGAAAAAGATGGAATCTAAAGCACAAATAGAGAAACCGATAGAGCTAAAGGCTCTAGAATAGATGCCACCGATAAGAAATAAAGCAGGAAAACTAGTGCTAAAGGAAATGCAGACACAAACTGACCTGCCAGAGGTCAATACAAGCATGGTCACTTCCATTGGTACTCAGTTTGTTGGGTCACCATCAAAGTCAACAAATGTGACTGAGGTATTACTTGAATCCATCAAGAAAATAACTGACTATAGTTCACAAGCTTACAAAGCAATAGATGATTCAATACCAATTTTGAAAATAATCGCTCCTAATTGTAATATAGATAATAAAGATTCTTTAGGAGAGTTGGATACACCATGTAAATACATTTCTGGAAATATTGAGCAAATAAAGGTAGAATCTGTAAAGGACATTGTAGAAAAGGAGAAACATAAATTCTTTGAGGAAGAAATTAAGAAGTGTAACAGAGATTTTGACACACTTCTACCGGAACTGTGTAGTTTGTTAAAAGAGTACAAAAACCTGTACAAAGACACATGCAAAACAAACTTCCTGACTATAGATATAGACAAGAAAATAAGCAAGACACAGGAAGAGATAAACAAGCTTGCAGACAATTTTGTCAACTCACCGGATTCATTATCTGTTTTTGAAGATAAGTTAGCAAATTTTGAGACAGAATTACTTAAACAGGAGAAAGAGAAAGAGAAAATAATAAATATGGCAAAACACTTGAGATCTAAACTGAGTCCAAGATTGGATTATCTAGCATCTCTACAGAAGGAAATCTCAGAGGCATTAACACTGGGAAGTGAAACACCGGCAGAGCAATTGTAGCATCTCACCGGCACTGTGAAGAGAACTGAAATAGCAATAAAAGATAGCAAAAAGTTTATGGATAGTATAAACTTAATTTTGGGCGATCTTTTTCAGATAATGACTACCCAACTACAAGGTTGAGGTTATGGACCAGTATAACTATAAACTCTACTAACATCTTGACAACCTTTGTCATTGATGCCAAAGGGGGAGTAGTAGAATGAGAAAATTCAAAACACAGGGATCATATGCTCAGGGGGAGCCCCTCATTTTTTTTGGTAAATTTTTGGTCTACACATTTTTGGACATCTTTTTGGAATTTCTCATGAGTGTTGCCATCAATGCCAAAGGGGGAGATTGTTGGCATATGGACACTCCAATGAGACATTGTGTGTGATTGAAGGCTTTGTCATTGATGGCAACCTTGCAATCCTATTCAAGCATCAAATCCTATTCAAGCATCAAATCATTCGTGATGGCACCGACAAGACATCATACCGACAAAGAATTATTCAAGCAAGATAGTGCACCGACATCAACAAGACCATTTACACCATCACTGACACTGGCACAGAAGAAAAGATGTATACCGGCACAAAGGCTGATAGGATTTTTGAAATGTAATATTTTGATTATTATTGCAAGCCAACTTGGCAAATTGTAAAATGACTCTTGTATATAAAGGAGATCATTATAGACATTTGTAGATATAGGTATAGCGAGCATAAAGAAAATTATTAGACAGACCTAATGTGCAAATTATAGGTCAAGGGTATATGTAAAGAACAAAGCAAGAACCGGTACTGAATTTGGCATTGGAGATGCTATTATAAAGCAGTACAGAATATTGGATTAGTATAATCCTCATTGTAAGTCAGTGTGACTTCTCACTAAGCAGTGTGCTCTAGGCAATTGGCCTTCCTGCATGTGCAGGCCCCTATTGTATGTAATATTCTCTTATTGGCCAGTAAGTGAATATTGTGGGTCACAAATCCCATCGAGGTTTTTCCCACACCGGCTTTCCTCATTAAACATCTTGTGTTATGGTGTTCTTTTCATGTGGATGTTTTTGATTCTGTTTATTACATTAATTCTTGCATACTGGTACACTGTTACTTTATGTTCTGCATATTTTATCTTAAGAAAATCTCATTACCAATCAGATACTGATTCACCCCCCCCCTCTCAGTATCTGTGGGAACCCTAACATACCCATACCATGACAAAGGGGAATATTTGTCTTGGCAATACAATCTGCCACTGGCATTTGCTTAAAAGTTTCAAAAGTTGTTGTTTACATTTTCTTTAAATCTTATGAGACTTTCCTATTCAACTGCCACACACAAGGAGGAGATGATTGGTTTAAACCTTCAATGGCATTTGTTGGAAGTTATTAAACTTTAAATTGACATTCAAACCTGCCAATGCATTTGTTTGGAGTTTTGAATGTTTCCTCTTCTCACCAGCCATCACACCACACTCCAAAGGACTTGGTTTGATGTCTGCCAACATGCATTTGCTTTGAAATTTTAATTTAAAATCTTTCACCCAACCACCAATGGCCAATTGCATTTTGCATGAAGTTTCAATGACCATGTTTGTGTGCAGCCATGCCTTCCTAAAGAGGTTTATGGAATTTGCCTGAAAGCTTCTTGGATCCTTTTCATTTGCCATAGCAGAGGGGAGGGGTTTTAGCTTAATGCCTGGCAATGACATTTGCTTCAGATTTAATGCCTCTTCACCACTATACGCTGGAGACTGCCATTGTTTTGCTTTGGTTTATTAACTTAAGGTTTATTTCTTTTTCCATCTACCACACGAGGGAGAGCAGTACACTTGCCAATCTACATTTACTTGAGGGTTTAATTCTATCCCTTTTAAACATGGCTGCCACATACATTTGCTGGAGTTTCCATTGCCTTTTCAACGTTTGTTGCTCTGATTTTTATCCACAAATGGTGGAAAGAAAGTTCCATAAGCATCGTTGGTGCTATGCTCCAACTTGGTGTTCCTCATCAAATTTATTTAATAGCTCTGGCCTCAAGTGCATTCTCATTCTTTCATTATACTCTCTTGGAAAAATTGCAAGTACTCTACTCCAACTATGGATGCCAATATCATTCTGGAATTGCTCAAAGGGCCAAGTTGCCAGTAAAATTAATGCACCCAGGTTGGGCCCCAAAGTGGGTCCGGCTAAAAAAAAATTTATTTTCATGCAACTGACCTTAGAAATGCCTCAGGAACCTTAAACATACCTCTGGAATCGATCGGCACCATTTTTAGATCATCAAACTGAGTTTTGCAACTTTCAAACACTTGCGCCACATTTTCGCATTTAATCGCGAAGACGTAATTTTCAAACCAGTCAAAACACCTTTCTGGACTTCGCCATCTGACAGACATGTACTTTGATATACAAGCATGAACTCTACCAAGAAGTTTCTCAAGATGAATCCTGAGTGAAGAGATATTAATGGTCAAAGATGACCAACTGACTTTGTTAGCACTACGGACCTGATGAAGTCAATGCGCAGGCAACTCATGATGTCTTTCTTAAAAATATCAAACGACCTCTGTAGACCCTCAAATCTGAGGCATAGGTACCTTGAAGTACATATCAAATCTTAGAATTCTTAGTTCGACTGGGAAGCTGATTGGGTGCAAATGGTGCGCTCATGAAAATGGCTACTTTAACTGATGCGGCAATGAAAGTACGGATCACTAAAAAAGACGACTTGAGAAACCCTTTTGAAAACCGATCAAACGGATTGGCAGAGGCTTGAAATTTGAAACATAGCTTTTCATTTATACCAACAATAGCCTGAAAAAAACATTCTGACATGACACTCACTGAGGCAACTTTTACACTTGTGCAAAAATAGGGCTCCGACTAGCTACTGAAACAGGGACTTGTTAAACAACACAAACTACAAATAGATTGAACTTGCAAACTAAGCAAATGGATTCACAAAGACTTGAAATTTTGCATGGAGGCTCACATTTATGCATAGAATTCAATCCATTTTTAATTTCAATATGACAATCAACATGGAAAAAGATATAGGAGCTCAAAGTAGGCTACTTAATAAAATTTGCATATGTGCCTAAAATGCACTTTCAGCTCACCCCTTGAAATGGGTACCTGATAAACTAATCCAAACTGAAAACTGAAAGTTGCAAAACACTTCATAGGCCAAATGAAATGTATAGGACACATTTCCCATGCCTTACCCCTTGATGATTAACTAGCTTTATTTTACCCCCTCTCTAACTAGGCCATTAAAACTGACTCATTTTATAATCATTTGGAAATGGAGAGCAAAATTTTGAAATGGGCCTCTCAAGTTTACTCAAATTTAATGAGTCCCAATAGAACCTTTTTGGTTCAACGTTCAAGGTTCAATCGTTCCTCTTGTGTGAGTTGTAGCTTTGAAATTTTTTTTACTAAGCAAGTGAGAATGTGTTATGTCTGTTTTGAACCATTTGCAAATTGGTTCAAGGTTCATGGTTCAAAATGTCCCTTTGCTTTTGATAAAAAGTCTTTGCTCATCATTTTTCTACTTAAGCAGAAGGGTATGTGCATCGTCAAGAGGGGCCCCTTTTAAGTCTAGGCCTGGGCGGGTTCTAATAATAATTAATTTTGCCTGTCTTATGTTTTTTCCTATGTATCTGTCAGGCTTCCTAAAGATCAAGTAGGTTCCTGTTGATCTCACGGCTATCCCTATACTACAACCCAAAATTACTCGATGGTTATTTGTCGCGACATGGTGACTAAGTGGTGGGACCCGTGAGAAAGGTGTGAAGCGCAGAAAGTCCAAGAAGATCGGAATTCAGGTTTTCAGACTATCCCGATGACCCGATGGAGAGGGCTAAGGTGAACCTTTTATCCCATATTGGCTGCAGGGAGGAGCATTTCAGTATTTATGTGCAAGGCTACATCTATACTAAGTGTCAAAACTTACGAACTTTTGGCAAGTGGCAGATCAAGGAAGTGGCTGGCCCCCGTGTGCACGTGCATCTCAGAGTGGCCTAATTTTGCAACAAAAGGGGAAATTAAATAGCGAGCAGGTTTGAGTAGATCGGACGACGGTCGCTATACTGCAAGATGAAGGTGGTCGACTGTTAAAAACCGCGACTTGGCGACTAATGAGCTGGCAAGCCAGGTGGTGTCGAGGTAAGCACTAAGCAATTCATGAGGTGTCGCGTGGTGACACACAGCTAGTGAAGTGGAGGTACCACGTGGCAGAATAGAGGATATAGGACCAAGGGATGAATGTCGAGCAGACCATGGTTTCGATGGATCTCAGGGAGGCCTCACCAAAGGCATCAATTTCATTGACATAGAAAGTGTCGATGAAACTAAGGTTTCGATAAGACATGAGAGCAATTCACTGAATGCTCAGATCTATCGACAAGGGCACATCAAAGAAATATCAACAGGTTCCATTGAAAAGTGAAGGCATCGATGAAACTGCGGTTTTGATGAGACACAAAAATGGTTAGCCAAAGAGGAAGTCTGGTCGAAAGGTTGATGCCGAACAAGCTAAAGGAGATGGTGGGCCCGATGGACATGACTTGGAGGTTGAGGAGGGTTAGGTGGCAAACCAGAGGTTTCCAAGTGGCAGGCTTGACTAGACAAGTGGAGTCCAGGAAGATCTCAGAGCGAATCTAGAGATGCCAAGTGGTGACATCATGGCATAAGCGAGAGCCATTTAGAGAGGCTAAGGCTCATGCGGGTTAAGAGGATCTGACAGCCGGGCGAGATGAACTAACAATTGTTGCCATGTCGTGATGCGAAGGTTCTCGCCAAATATCCCATGCGACTTGGCTACAAAGCATGTGTGCTAAAAGGAAAGTGAGCAAGGTGTTAAGGATCGAGCAGCTTGAGGGAAGATCTACGGCCATCGCTATACCACCATGTGAAGATGCCTGATGGTTATCACCAACAACATAGCGACTGACCAAGTGGCGGTTGAGGTGGCAGTCCAGGTGGGCTCGAGGTGAATCTGGATGTGCCATGTAACGAGAGTATAAGAAGAATCAGGGTGGGTCCAAGTCCATTGGAAAGTCCAAGGTGGCGGGTAAATGGGTCCAAAGGCAAGTCAGCATGTGCCACGTGTCAGGCCCACCAAAAGAGAAAGTGATAGAGAGAGCCGCTCAGGTGAGGTAAGGGTCGGGCAAGTCAAGGCCGATCAATGGTGATCTAGGGAAGATCTATGAATTCCGCTATGTTGCAATGAAAATTTGCTCGATGGTTAATAGCCGCGACCAAGCAGTGGGGCCCGATGGAGAAGGAGAGAAGTCCAAAGGAAATAAAGAACAAGCAAGTCCAAGGAAGAAACAAAGAGCTTCATTCCGATGGTGAACCTAGGTGGTGCTGAGGTGGCAGGATAAGGGCCCCAGAATGAACCAGATGGTGCCATGTGGCAGAGATGCATGGAAGATGTCTGCGCGGGAAATTCAAAGATTTAAAAATATAATTCCTGACTATGGTGAATAGGTAGAAAATTAAATGACTGACCAGCAAAGGGTTAATGCACCTAAGGGATTATTTTTTGCCCAAGATATAAGTGTTATATATCATTGGAAAGCTCTCAATCCAAGGAATCTGATTCTATAGTCAAGTGTAACCCACAACAAGTATTTTTGGGGTAGTCGCCTTAGGATCTCACATTGGATTTTTCAATCAAAGAGATTCGATGTTCTGTAGGCCAAGTTGTGCGTAATAGTTAATGTTGAAAGATAGGATGGTTGCCGTTGTCAGAGAATAAAATCTGATTTTTTCCTCCTAGCCTTCTTATTCAAGAGTCTTCTCATTTTGTAAAGGTTCCATATTTTTGTGAGCTAGGCTCCATAATATCGGTTTCCAATTCTGAGCTTTTTGCCAAATTTGTAATACAATGTCCCTTTTCAAGTAATAGAGTATCTTCTTGTTGTAAATGTTTTCTATTGTAGGTCACATATATGTAAGGCATAGATACAGTTTATTGGATTGTCTCTAGGCCTTCTCTTGTTTTCAATAAATCCAGTCTTCAAGGGAGTTTGGGTTTATCCTCTCATAGTGGGAGTGTAATGGGTGTTCTTAGGTATTCTTCAAGGAAGAGTTGAAATTCTATGAATAATCATTTTGGATTCAAGATAATGTTTGGATATGTATGATCCTCCATTTGAGTTTAGAATGTATTAATGTCAGGCATTGATACAGGGATATCTTTCTTAATAAATTGGATTTGTAAAAGAGGTTTTCATTTTTCAGTTTGATGTTTGACTCCATGCCCTTGGATAAGGCACTAGTCTTGTAGATTCTGGGGATTCTTAGAGATTTTAGAATATCACATATCCTTTTAGTTTTATGTCTGTAGTTTTAGTTTGTTCCATCTATCTCATACTCCAATCTTGTTGAGATGTCAATGTAGATCTATCCCATCTATAGTAACCTCCTCTTTGTTAAGCCCTGTGAGATTTATCTACTTTTGTTGATGCCATATGTCTCTAACTAATTGTATTCTATGCATCAAAGGGTGTCCCCCCCCAGGTCTTGCAGAACTTGAAGTGTAGGAGGATCATTAGGATCCTATGTTAATATTGTCCAAGCCCTAAAGCTTTTCATTGATTGAGATTGGCTATTTCATATATAGATTGCAGGTGAACTTCGGTTTCTCTTTTTTGAGAACAACACCAACCACTGAATAGAAAAAAGCCAAACTTCAATCCAGATCAAATGATATGTGTTGGCAAGTGACACTCATTGGATTCATATGTTTTCATTGATGGCAACAAGATTCCATAGAAGTCATATATCGGCATTTGGAGGCTTACACCGGCAGACACCGACATTGGAGTAATCAAGGTCGCCACCGACACCAACACCGACACCGTCATCCAGCACTTCAGGGAATCCGACATCAACAAATTTTTATTTGTAAAATCATTTTTTAATTATTGTATAAGGCTGACATTGTATATCTTTTGTATTGTAAGATGACATAAGGCATATTATTTGTAAAGGGTATATCAGTCAGTTTGTTAGGTAATTATGATATGATAGTGATGAGATATGAAATGACAAAATAGGATTATGGATATATGCAAATGATATGTATGTAGATCATTTGTATGCGAATGTTATATCATGCAATGATCTGTAGATGTTATGTAAGGCATTCTTGGAGGGAAGGAGATACCAGTAGAAGGTTAAGGGTTTATGAACCAGTACAAAACAAAGATTTAACCGAAACTCTTTTTGGCATTGCAGATGCATTTTGTGATTTCACCAGTACTGTTTTATTTCAGTAGAAGCTTGTAGTCAATGAGACTCTTTTTTGTTGAGTAGTGTACTCTAGGCAGTGTGCCTTCTTACATGTGCAGGCCCCCATGCTATGTAATGTCTTTCATATGGCCAATGAATTGATATTGTGGGTCACAAATCCCACTATGGTTTTTCCTCTTTGAGGTTTTCCATGTACAACTTCTGTGTGTTATGGTGTTCATTCACGTGGCTAATTTATTTGGTTCATGTTATATGTTTCTTCATTTACCGGTTTATATGTGTATGTTATAAATGTTGGCATTATGTGAACCGGTATGAGAACATAATGACATTGTATGTTGTCATTGATGTCAATATGTTGAAGAGGTGAGAACCAGCATATGTGAGAACCGGTGTAACACTGTGAACCGACATTTGTGTCAAAGTGAAGCGGTGTGTTTGTTCAAGGTGAACTGGCATATGGTTATGGGAACTGGCACATGGAAGCGTTGTATGACTACTAGTTGGTAGTCTCAACTTCAGGGTTTTCGGTTGAAGTGCTTCAAGCCTATGTGGCTCAATCGGTGACATTGTGTGATGAGTTAGCATGATAACAAAGAACAGATTGTGTTGCCATGTAAGCCTTGTGTGCGTGAAGGATCTTGCATGAAGGAGATTGTTCCTATCTACCTCAAGAATGTGTGAAGTCTGTAAAATAGTGATAATGTGTGATAGGTTATCAGCTAGCATGAAATCGGTGGAAATGGATGATGGAGAATGTCATGAGATTGGATCAAGAACTATTGCATTTAATGCAGTGTGCTCAATGGTTAGGATTGAATCATTTGAATTCCTTAACATAACAGGTTTAGGGTTTATGCTACCGACCTATCTATTTTCCTATAAGGTCGATGTTGTGATTCTTTCTGAGGTTGTTGACAAAAGTTGTGTGTGTGTATCTAAGAGAAGGGATACGTGATTCTTGCCAGACCAAAAGGAGAGAAGTGAAACCTGTAGAGTGTGTTGTTCACCAAAAGTGATAACCCAAGAACACTTGCAAATCTTTCTATGAAATGGCCAATTTCAGTCTACAAAACACATCAGGGCTTGGACAACATAACATAGGACCCTAATTGATCCTCCTGCACTTCAGGTTCTGCTAGACCTAGGGGGGGACACCCTTTTGATGCACTAAATACAACAATTACAGACACATGACTGCATCAACATTAAACAGATAGATCATTTCACAAGCTCAACAGGTTAGGAAACATTACAGATTGGCTAGATCTGTACAAACAATAGGATGAAACAGAGCTTGGAAAGAATGGAACACACACCCCTAAACATAAAGGGAAATAGATTTGTCTTTTAAAATGTTAATCTAAAACCATCCCCAAAACTTGCAAGACCAGTGCCTTGTTCATTGGGCAATAGAGTCACAGACAGAACTACAAATATGAATCATAGATGCAAATTTGTTTTCCTTAAACAAGATATTCATGCACCAATACCTGATATTAATGCACTATTTGATTCATTCACAAATTTATCAGATCTGGAAATACATTTCATCATTTATGACTGACTATAGAATTTAAAACCTTCCTTGAAGGATACCTACAAACAGCCACACAATCTCCTTGAGATGACAAATTTCATCCTCCCTGAGGATTGAATTCATAATAATGAAAAAACATATCACAGAGACAATATCATGGGAAATTTACTCATGCCTGACACAAGTAAGACCTGCAACTAGAAAACAATCTGTCATCCTGCAATGTAGCCTCTATACCCTGAATAGATCCATAGAACTTTACTAGTTTGGGTCAAGAATTTCAGAAAATGGAAGCCATGAAAACTGGGGCACTTCCTCACAGAATTCTGGAACCCTTACAACTGAGAAGAATTCGGAATTAAAAGAGAGAGGGAATCAAATCAAATTTGTAACTGAATTGCCAAGTGTCCCTTCTCTAACTGAATTTCGTTCCTGTGAAAACTGCATCCAAAATATCCCACATTTACCAAAATTAACCTCATATTCAGATTCCTCACTCTGAGAGCTTTCCGAAAACATATAACACTTTATACTTTGGCAAAAAATTGAGCCTTGGGCGAATTAATCCTCAACACAGACCCATCATTTAAATTTTTCGAATTTCTCTATAGTTTAAACTATATCATTTAATCATTTTAAATTTGATTTTTGCCTCCATTTGTGCTCTGACGCCTTGCCACGTGGCGGCCTCTGATTGGTTGATGGGGTTGACCGGACACCACCTGGGATGACACCTCATCATCACCACGTCATCTGCTTCGTCACTGCCACTTGGCTGCCACATCATCGCCACTGGACTGCCACCTGTGCGCCAACTGTGTGCCACCTCACCGGGACCCGCCTGCTGGACTGCCACCTATCACGACACATGGACGGCTCTCGTTCACTTTCGCTATTTCGCGGGGTTTAAACGACGTGCATCTTCCCTTCGCGAAATAGCGCACACCGTTGATCTCTCTCGGACTTGCTCGCTCGTTAACCCGGCCTTCGTCTGCAAAATTTTGCCTGTCTGCCTCGAGAAGCGTGCCCGCGTGGGGTCCACTTGGTCTTCGTCTAGTCAACTCCTCCATCACCTCGGGAAGCGTTCTCGCGCATGGGCCCGCCTTAGGCGCCCATGGGCACCTTGTGTCAAAAGTCTTTAAGGCTTAGACATTATATTACTGTGCGTTTTTGCATATAAATACCAAAAACTCCCAGTGCACAGCCAATGTGGGATAATGTGTTTGCCTGAAACTGTGCATTTTTTGAAACTTTCTGAGTTTTTAATGGTGATTTTCAGATTGTTTGTTTTAATACCTTGGGGTTTAACTCCTTTTCCATATGCCACATGTGGGAGGAGGTTGATCTACAACCATTAACTGCATTAGTTTGAAGATTTTTTTACCACATAGGGAATAATGGCTGTGAGCTTGCCAATGCATTGGGTTCTATTTTAACATGGCCTCCAAACAGCCACGTGAGGGAGGAGAGACTACATCAATTGTTGTGGAGTTTGTTGTTGCTGTTATAAGTTGCATTTCAAATGCCCTTCTCCAGCTACCACGTGCCATAAACAAGGAGGAGCTGCCAATGTATTTGGTTGATCTCTCTGCAACTTCACACAGGGCCATGCACAGGAGGAAACAAATTCAAACTTTGGCATTTGCTTGATGGTTTTCATTTTTTGTTCTTTAATCTTTAGTAACTCTACTAATGGGACAGTAACCTTCATTTGAGTTAAAGCTTGGGTCATATCAAATGTAGAATAATTACATTTTTTAGTATTAGCCTTGACCTTTTCTACTTTGAGTTGATTGGCCCTTTTTACTATTTCCGCCTTTTGTACATCACCAACAATTTTGGCATCTGTGGTTCTAGGTGAGTCTTTAACTTGTTCCTCTTTTACTTGACTAGCTTTAACAGGAGCAGTAGCACTGTTTGATGCTTCTTTCTTAGTGACTTCTTTTACAAACATGGAACCTGGTTCACCTCGATCAGTATCTCTCTTGGTGCTTCTCAGGTTGTAGTTATGTTTTGCTTTGGCAATTGCAGCCTTAGTAAGATTTTTAACTTCCTCTTCACTAGGCCTCCTAAGATGAACTTCTTCATCTTCAATTGTTACCACATTCAGTGTGGGATGCCAACCTAAGGCTAACTGCCCTTGCACTAACCTTCCATTATCTAACACATCACTATACTCACTTTGTATAGATTCCTCATCACTTTCTATGATAGTTTCAAACATATTAATATCAAGCTCTGTTTTTGGTCTCATGGATTCTTCCAGAGCTTGAGCCACTGCACACTGATGAGGAGAAGTGGTCCATCACAAGCAATACACCAGGGAGTATTTTCTATATTATTAACAGTTTTCCCTTTCAAAGGATCTGGTGTGTCTTGGCTTTGAGCAATTTTAGGCTTCTCAACTTGGGGCTTACCATCCTTCCAATTTGTATTGTATGGCATATCATGTAACCTAGGAGGTCTATCCTGCCAGTTGTAATGAGGTTTATCATTTTTGTTAACCTTAGTAGTCAAATCTTTCATAGCAGTAACCAGTTTTTCTATTTTATCCTCTTCCTTAGCAACTTTGTTAGGTTGCTGTTTGGTTTCATGCCATAATCTTCCATCTGTCCTCCTTCCTAATTTTCCAGATGCCTTTCTATTACTTTCAACATTTATGGCAATTCTAAAGGCATCCCTCAGGTTATGAGGATTTTTATCTCTGAGAATGTAAGCCATCTTGGAATCAAATGCATTATAATATGTATTAAGGCACATATTGTCATCTAGCCTCATTACCTGATACAATCTATGCATAGCCTTTTGGAACCTAGCATTAAAATCAGTGACTATTTCATTTTCAGATTTTCTAATATTATTGAACTCATTCAGCATGAAACTCACATTAGTCTTATCACCGTACTGTTCTTGAAAGCAATTTTTGAACTCTTCCCATGAACCTATGCTAGCTACTGGAAGGCCTCTGTACCAATCTCTTGCATCATCGACCAGGGATTGAACAAACAGTTTCATAATAACATCTTCATCAACTATCTCACAATCATTTATCAAATCCCCAAAAGATTTGAGATGTTCCTCAGCACTGACTGCATTGTTCCCAGCAAATTTATGGAGTTTGTCTCTTAACTCAGTGGGAACATGATTTGGATATCCTGGGATCCCATCAAAAAACAATTGCCTATATTGTTCTAGATTAATCGGCCTTCTTTGAAAAGGGGAAACAGTACTATTATTCCCCATGATCATTTTAGCTTTTGGGATTGGGGATTGAGATGTTTGGGTGTACTGTTTATTTGAAGGTATGTGGCTTGCTGAGGCAATGTTAGTGTGTGCTGTTGGTTGGGTATTGCCCTGAGGAAGAGAGATATGTTGGGGATTAGGCTTGCTAAGATCTTCTGATGGGAATGTAATAGGGGGAGCTTTTAGGTAGTTAATCTTTCTTTTAACTTCCTGATTTGCAGCTTCTAACTCAGCCTTTTCCAATTCCATTTGGAGGTCTTCCTTTTCCTTCCTCATCCTTTCCATCTCTCTCTCATGTGCTAGGATCCTATGAGAAATCCCTTCTGCAGTTTTAGACTCTACTCCATCATCTACCCATATCTGTTTCCCTTTGTCTAAATTAACTTTAGGAAGCTGGGAGTCATTAAAAACTTCCTTACTTGGCTGGGCTACTGACTTAGAGACTGGTCTCATCTTAGGGATTAAGATCTCCCTAATCACTGGGCCTTCCTCATCACCCTTTTCTTTTTCCTTGGCAAGCACTTCAAGATCAGCTATCTGTCTAAGAAGCCTATCTCTCTCCATTATTTTGGCTTTAACTTCCTTTTCCTTATCTGCCTCCTTTTGGGCCCTCAAGGATATTAAATGATGAACTCTTTTATTTAATTCTTCAATTTCTTGAGACATTTTATCTTCATTAGGATAGTTTTCTTCAGAATCTGATGCATTAATTTGATCTATATCAATCAAACTAATGTTCCCATCTATTGTCCTAGGAACAGAGTGCCTAATTACATTTGAGCTAGTTCTATCTTTTGTAGAAACACTAACATGTGATAAATCTCGACTTAAAGTAGGCACCTCATCAATATTCCCAAACAATCCTAAATGAAAACCTAAAATATCATGCTCTGAATCTCTTGAAGATGAATTTGACTTTGCATAAACAGGTCGGTCAAGCACCTTACCAGTATTGTTGTTTTTCTGCACCCATGCAGCATTTGATGGTTCATGGATCACAGATCTTTTCTGTCCTCTTCGTGATTGCTCTGGCAGACCTTCTTGCAAGGTTTCACGAGGATGCTTCTTCATGAATGACCTTGTGTGCTTATTTCCTTGCATCTTGCTTGTCTTTATTTTGGAAAGTTGGTATTCTCACAAGGACTGGTTCAATAGTAACAGAGTCGCCACCCACAAAACTATGGGAAAGATAAAGAACAAGCAGTCTTACTCACAAATACAACGATATTCTCCATAAGTCTTGGCACAGATTCTGTGTCTATGTCTTTGTGATAATTGTCCCCAGCAGAGTCGCCACTTTTGTTGTTCACCAAAAGTGATAACCCAAGAACACCTGCAAATCTTTCTATGAAATGGCCAATTTCAGTCTACAAAACACATCAGGACTTGGACAACATAACATAGGACCCTAATTGATCCTCCTGCACTTCAGGTTCTGCTAGACCTAGGGGGGGACACCCTTTTGATGCACTAAATACAACAATTACAGACACATGACTGCATCAACATTAAACAGATAGATCATTTCACAAGCTCAACAGGTTAGGAAACATTACAGATTGGCTAGATCTGTACAAACAATAGGATGAAACAGAGCTTGGAAAGAATGGAACACACACCCCTAAACATAAAGGGAAATAGATTTGTCTTTTAAAATGTTAATCTAAAACCATCCCCAAAACTTGCAAGACCAGTGCCTTGTTCATTGGGCAATAGAGTCACAGACAGAACTACAAATATGAATCATAGATGCAAATTTGTTTTCCTTAAACAAGATATTCATGCACCAATACTTGATATTAATGCACTATTTGATTCATTCACAAATTTATCAGATCTGGAAATACATTTCATCATTTATGACTGACTATAGAATTTAAAACCTTCCTTGAAGGATACCTACAAACAGTCACACAATCTCCTTGAGATGACAAATTTCATCCTCCTTGAGGATTGAATTCATAATAATGAAAAAACATATCACAGAGACAATATCATGGGAAATTTACTCATGCCTGACACAAGTAAGACTTGCAACTAGAAAACAATCTGTCATCCTGCAATGTAGCCTCTATACCCTGAATAGATCCATAGAACTTTACTAGTTTGGGTCAAGAATTTCAGAAAATGGAAGCCATGAAAACTAGAGCACTTCCTCACAGAATTCTGGAACCCTTACAACTGAGAAGAATTCGGAATTAAAAGAGAGAGGGAACCAAATCAAATTTGTAACTGAATTGCCAAGTGTCCCTTCTCTAACTGAATTTCGTTCCCGTGAAAACTGCATCCAAAATATCCCACATTTGCCAAAATTAACCTCATATTCAGATTCCTCACTCTGAGAGCTTTCCGAAAACATATAACACTTTATACTTTGGCAAAACATTGAGCCTTGGGCGAAGTAATCCTCAACACAGACCCATCGTTTAAATTTTTCGAATTTCTCTATAGTTTAAACTATATCATTTAATCATTTTAAATTTGATTTTTGCCTCCATTTGTGCTCTGACGCCTTGCCACGTGGCGGCCTCTGATTGGTCGATGGGGTTGACCGGACACCACTTGGGATGACACCTCATCATCACCACGTCATCTGCTTCGTCACTGCCACTTGGCCGCCACGTCATCGCCACTGGACTGCCACCTGTGCGCCAACTGTGTGCCACCTCACCGGGACCCGCCTGCTGGACTGCCACCTATCACGACACGTGGACGGCTCTCGTTCACTTTCGCTATTTCGCGGGGTTTAAACGACGTGCATCTTCCCTTCGCGAAATAGCGCGCACCGTTGATCTCTCTCGGACTTGCTCGCTCGTTAACCCGGCCTTCGTCTGCAAAATTTCACCCGTCTACCTCGGGAAGCGTGCCCACGTGGGGTCCACTTGGTCTTCGTCTAGTAAACTCCTCCATCACCTCGGGAAGCGTGCTCGTGCATGGGCCCGCCTTAGGCGCCCATGGGCACCTTGTGTCGAAAGCCTTTAAGGCTTAGACATTATATTACTGTGCGTTTTTGCACATAAATACCAAAAACTCCCAATGCACAGCCAATGTGGGATAATGTGTTTGCCTGAAACTGTGCATTTTTTGAAACTTTCTGAGTTTTTAATGGCGATTTTCAGATTGTTTGTTTTAATACCTTGGGGTTTAACTCCTTTTCCATATGCCACATGTGGGAGGAGGTTGATCTACAACCATTAACTGCATTAGCTTGAAGATTTTTTTACCACGTAGGGAATAATGGCTATGAGCTTGCCAATGAATTTGGTTCTATTTTAACATGGCCTCCAAACAGCCACGTGAGGGAGGAGAGACTACAGCAATTGTTGTGGAGTTTGTTGTTGCTGTTATAAGTTGCATTTCAAATGCCCTTCTCCAGCTACCATGTGCCATAAACAAGGAGGAGCTGCCAATGTATTTGGTTGATCTCTCTGCAACTTCACACAGGGCCATGCACAGGAGGAAACAAATTCAAACTTTGGCATTTGCTTGATGGTTTTCATTTTTTGTTGCTTTCAATTGCTATGTGGGGGAGATGCTGGGATGGTTGGAGTCTTGCTTGCTGCACATTGCATTTGTCTGATTTGCTTTTGTTTGGGAGTTTTAAATTGCCCTCCCAGCCATCACACACAACAAAGAGGATAAAAAGGCACGTGAGGGAGGGAAGACACAATCTGATTTGCATTTGTTGTGAATGTATTTTGCAACCCCCTTCACATGAAGTGAAGCAAAAATAAAATCCTTCCAACTCCCATTTGCAAATGAAAACTATGCCACATCACATCATTAATTTGCATAAAGATCTTCTTCCAGCAAATCAGATTGAAAAATTTGAAGTTCTGGCACATTACTAAGTTGAAAACCTATTGATCTTCATTTTGGCTTATATGTTGTTGTTCAGCATCATTATCTCTTGTTGGCTGGACGGACACAAATACTCTAGCTCTTATCTTATTCTCACAATTGAAGTCACTTAGTGGCATTTTAATCACCTCAAGACAAAATGGATTTGGTCTTCATTTGTTTGGAAATTTAAATGACTTCTCACATTTGCCACTTACCAACTTGCACTTGATTTTGAACTTTCTCTGCTCTCTCACTGTCCAACTGGCGAATCGCAGTCGAGCCAGGTCGGGCTCCAAAGTGGGTCCGACTAAAAAAAATTTCGTTTTCATGCAACTGACCCCTGGAATGCTTCACGGACCTCAAACATACCTCTGGAATTGATCAGCACCATTTTCGGATCATAAAATTGCATTTTACATCCTTCAGACAATTACGCCACAATTTTCGCATTTAATCGCGAAGATGTAATTTTCAAACCTGTCAAAACACCTTTCTGGAGCTCGCCATCTGACAAGCATGTACTTTGATATACAAGGATGATATCTACCAAATGGTTTCTCAAGATGAGTCCCGAGCGAAGAGATATTAATTTCCAAAAACGGCCAACTGGCTTTGTCGACACTGCGGACCTGATGAAGTCAATGTTCTGGCAACACATGATGCCTTTCTCAAAAATATCAAACGACCTCCGTAGGCTCTCAAATTTGGAACATAGGTACCTTTAAGTACATATTAAATCTTTGAATTATCAGTTTGATCACCCGATTGATAGGATGCAAACGGCGCGCTCACCAAAACGGCTACATTAACTGATATAACACTGGAAGTGCGGATAACTGAATTTGATGGCAAAATGAGTCCTTTTGAAAACCGATCAAACGGATTGATAAAAGCTTGAAACTTGAAATGTAGCTCACCATTTACACCAACATTATCCCGGAACAAACATTCTGACATGACAATCACCAGGACATTTTTACACTTGTGCAAACCTCACAAACTACAAATGGATTTGGCTATGAAAATGGAGCAAACGGATTCGTTAGGACTTGAAATTTTGTAGGTTGACTCACATTTATGCATAGAATTGAATCCACTTTTAATTTCTTCATGATGATCAACAAGGCAAAAGATATAATCGCTCAAAGTAGGCTACTTAATAAAATTTGCACTTGTGCCTAGAATGCACTTTCAGCTCACCCCTCAAAACGGGTACTTGATAAACTTCTCCAAACTGAATTTTGAAAGTTGCAACACACTAAATAGGCCAAATGAAAGGTGTAGTACATGAATCCCGAGCCTTACCCTCTGAAAATCAACTAGCTCCATTTTACCCCCTTGCTAACTAGGTCATTCAAACTGACTCGTTTAGGTGCCTTTCTGACATATTGAGCAAAATTTTGAAATAGGCCTATAAACTCGACTCAGTTTTAATCAGTCCCAACAGAGTGTAAGTGCAGAAGGTGAATAGGAGCTTAAGCGGATCTGAATTGACATTGAGTGTTGTTACCAGATCATTGTAATACCCATTGATCTCTAACCACTTCAACAGTTGAGAAATCCCTTAACAGGGTAGCTTTAATAGGCTTGCTATAAATCCTTTAACAGGGTGACTCAAAACCATTGAGTTCTTGAAATCCTCTAACAAGGTAACCTCTAACAGGGTTTAACCCTTAACCGGGTACTCTAGCCATCCCTTAACCAGGTGATCCCTAATAGGATTGGTTCCTAAAAGAACCTATTATATCAGTCTTTAACCGGACAAGGCTCCTAACAAAGTGGACTTCTAAAGAGTTCAAAAACAAGCTTGTGGGTATTCATCTCCACCGTGGTTTTTCCCTGTTGGGTTTCCATGTGAAAAATATGTGTGTTATGTGTGAGGTCTTCTTCATGTGATGCTTTGTTGTTTTCTGTCAAGCGGTGAATCTTGTTGATCTAGTTGCTCATATGTATATCTTTGATGGTAGATTACCTGTTCATGCATTAGGGTGAAAAGGAAATGAAGTGTTAGATTGTATGAGAAGATAAGTGTCAGCCAGTTTATGCTTGTTTCAGTTATTATGGGTTTTGTCAGTTGTACTTTGTTTGAGAGCCAGTGTCACTGTTTGTCTATCAATGCACAGTGTCTGTAGACAAACTGGTTCAAGAGTGTGTTTTTGTCTGTACTGAATCACCCCCCCCCCCCCCCTCTCAGTACCGGTTGGGTAATACTCGTTCATCATTGTGTTATCAATTAGTATCAGAGCATCCTCCAGGTCCTCTATGTTATAAGCTTAACCGCTTGAGGTATAGATCCCAGTCTAATGATGAAGAGGGAAGGTCCAAAGTTTAACAGAGAAAATTTCAGTATATGGAAAGACAAAATGAAGATATACATCAGAAGTATGGGTGCTCAACACTGGAGCTATGTTGAGAATGCCTATGTTTCCCCTACCAGTACTCTCACCGATGACCAAAAGAGAGAGATATAGGAGAATGGGCAAGTCATGGAAGCCATAATTAGTAGTTTATCTAACATTGAGTTTATTGATGTCCAAGATAAGGAAAATCCCAAAGAGGTATGGGATACTCTTGAAAATATCTATGGTAGTGAGGAGCATGTAAAACAAGCTAAGGAAGAAAGCCTTAGAGGGAAGTTTGAAGATATGCAGATGGTTGAAGGTGAGACCATTCAATAGTATGGAATAAGAATCAAAATCATTGTTGGAGATATCAAGAGTGCAGGTGGTAAAATAGAAGATTCCACTATGGTAAGAAAAGTCCTGAGATCCCTATTACCGGTCTATGCAATAAGGGTTGCTACTATTTAGGAGCTGAGATCAATAGACAAGACTAAGGTATCCCTAGACTCCATCATTGCAAATTTGACATCCTATGAGCTAAATAGATTTGATGGCAGTGTACAAAAGACTGAATCAAATTTTAAAGCTTCTGCAATACCATCCAGAAAAGATAAAGAAGCTAGCACTAGTGGTGAACCAAGATAGAGCAGAGAAATGGATGATGAGGAGATTCTGATGGCATTTGAAGCTCTCCTTGCCAGGAAACTTCCTAAAGGAACCGACAAATATAGAGGTAAGCTACCCTTGAAATGCTTTTCCTATAACCAGATAAGACATATTGCTATAAACTGTCTTAATGGCAACAACAAGGACAAACCAGAAAGGTTCAATAAATTCAAAGGAGGAAACCAGAGAAACTCTTTTGTGGTAGTTGATGAAGGTGTCACAGATGAGGAATCAGAGGATGAAGAAAATGAAGATATTGTGTTTGTTGCTGTCAAGGAAGATGTGTCAGACAAGAAGGCTCTTGTCTCCCGATTTGATAATTCCAATGAGTGGATCATTGACAGTGGCTATTCTCACCATATGACTGGTGACCAGAGCAAATTTCTATCCTTGGAAGAGTATGATGGTGGTGTGGTTCACTTTGGCAATGATGCAACATGCATGGTCAAAGGCAGAGGGTCTATCTCTCTGAATGGAAATAGTAGTGTTGACAATGTGTATTGGGTTGATGGTCTCAGACACAACCTTCTAAGTGTTGCCCAGCTGAATGATAGTGGCCTCACTCTGAAATTCAAGAATGAAGTTTGCAAAATCAAAGGAAAGAATGGTGAATTGGTGGCCACTGGCATGCAGACCAAAGGTAACCTATTTCAGCTAAATGCAAATATAAGTACATGTCTTATGGCTAAATTTGATGGTAGCTAGATATGGCATAGGAGACTCTGCCATGTAAACTTTGATAACATTGTGAAGGCTAGTAAGATCAAGGCAGTTAGAGGGTTGCTGGTGCTAAGAAAATCGGATAATACCTTGTGTAGAGAGTGTCAATTGGGGAAAATGTCTTCCTCAACCTTTAAAGGTAAATCTTTCACTACTGACAACTTGCTTGATCTTGTGCATACTGATTTGTGTGGTCCTATGAAAACTAGACATGTGCAGGGTGATAGGTACTTCATGATTCTCACTGATGACTGCTCAAGAATGATGTGGGTCACATTCTTGAAAGACAAGTCTGAAGCCTTTGTAAAGTTCAAAGCTTTCAGAGCATTAGTGGAGAAGGAAAGTGGTAAAAGGATTAAGTGCCTAAGAACTGATCAAGGAGGGGAATTCACTTCCGGTGAATTCAACAAGTACTGTGAAGAACATGGCATCAACAGGCAACTGTCTACCCCCTGGACTCCATAACAGAATGGCCTAGCAGAGGGGAATAACTGGACTATAGTTGAAGCAGCTAGAACCATGGTGATTCAAGGAAATGTAGCTCACACCTTTTGGAGAGAAGCGGTGAGCACTACAGTCTACACAATGAACTGGGTACTCATCAAGAAAGGTAAGGATAAAACTCCATATGAGTATTGGACCGGTAAGACACCTTTGGTTAGCTACTTTAGAGTGTTTGGTAGCAAATATTACATCAAGAGGAGTGAACACCAAAGCAAATTTGATGTGAAATGTGATGAGGGAATATTCCTAGGATATTCCACCAAGAGCAAAGCTCTCAAGTGTTTCAACAATAGGACTCAGAGAATTATGGAAAGCATAAATGTAAGAGTTGATGAAACCTCTAAGAAAACTGAGGAAACCGGAAGTGAGCAAGCGGTAAATGAACCAGTTGTAACATTCTGGGAACTGAATGTCAGTCAACCAAGTACCAGTAACAGTGTTCCTACACCGGTAGATGTAGATGTTGATACTGATGGAGATGAGGATGAAGAAGAAAAGCAAGAGGAATCCATTAAGACCATTACTTGGTATGTCAAGCTGAATCATGATCTTAAGCAGATCATAGGAGATAAGGATGCAGGAATCCTTACAAGAAGAAAGGTCAGAGAAAACTCATGTATGATCTTTGAATTTGAGCCTAAATCATTCAAAGAGGCCCATAAAGATGAAGACTGGATCAAGGCAATGGAAGAGGAACTTGACTAGATAGAGAAAAATGGTACATGGTCTTTGGTACCCAAACCGGAGCATAAAAATGTCATTGGTACCAAATGGGTTTTCAGAAATAAGTTGAATGAGGATGGCATAGTGATTAGGAACAAAGATAGATTGGTGTGCAAAGGATATGCTCAAGAAGAAGGAGAAGACTATGGAGAAACCTTTGCTCCTATAGCTAGATTAGAAGAAGTCTATATGCTTCTTGCATATGCAACTTTTAAAGGTTTCAAAGTATATCAAATGGATGTAAAATCTGCATTCCTAAATGGAGTACTTGAAGAGGAGGTGTATATTGAGCAACCATATGGGTTTTCCCTATCTGAAGACAGTGACATGTTATGTAGGCTACATAAATCCTTATATGGTCTAAAGCAAGCACCTAGAGCATGGTATGAACATCTACATTACCATCTTGTGAAGATTGGATTTGAGAGAACAAGTGAAGATAGCAATATCTACTTGAAGTCTGAAGGTGATCAAATCCTGATCTGTGAGGTATTTTTGATGACATTATCTTTGGTGGAGATGACGAGATGAGTCATGAGTTTGCTGATGAGATGAAGAAAGAGTTTGAGATGTCAGTCATAGGGGAGATTAAATTCTTCATTGGACTGTAGATCCAGCAGATGAAACAAGGAATCTTTATCACTCATTCCAAGTATGTCAAAGAGGTGTTGAAGACCTTTGGCATGGAAGATAGAAAACCGGTTGGTACTCTGATGGTGACCGATTGTAAACTATCCAAAGAAGATGACTCAACATTGGTCGATGAGAAGGAATACCGATCAATTATTGGTAAGTTGCATTATGTAGTGCATAGCAGACCGGATATTGCACATGCAGTTGGCATTACTGAAAGATTCTAGAAAATCCCAAGAGATTCCCACTTGGTTGTAGTCAAGTGGATTCTTAGGTATCTGAAGGGAACTATTGACTATGGATTATGGTATCCATATAGCAAGGATTTCAACTTGAAAGTATACACAGATGCTGATTGGGCAGGCAATATAGATGACCGAAAAAGCACAACCGGTGGTGCATTCTTTCTCAGTGGTAGATTGGTCTCATGGATGAGTAAGAAGTAGAGTATGTTGTAGCTTTCATGAACTGCACTCAGACAATTTGGATGAAGCATGTATTAAATGGCTTCAAAGTTCCTGTATCTAAACCGGTAAGTATATTTTGTGACAATACTAGTGCAATTAATATCTCCAAGAATCTGGTTTTACATTCTAGAACCAAGCACTTTGAGCTTAAGTATCATTTCTTGAGGGAAAAGGTTTAGAACAAAGAGATTGCACTAGGACATGTTTCCAATCAGGAGAAATTAGCAAACATATTCACCAAGCCTCTCCCAAAGGCTACATTTATGTACTTAAGAAATGAATTAGGGGTGTTGCCCCTTCAAGAGGTGAACTAAAGGTATATGCTCCACATCAGTCAGGTATTGCATAGTCAAATTTTTCTTCAGGATTGATGTGTTGAAGGAGGCTACTCCTTAGGGGAGCAGCATAATGGAACAAGGAAGCTTGTGCCTCTACTTTGGCATTGTTGTCAAAGGGGGAGAAGATGTGAAGCAAAGAAGATATCTATAGAAATATGGGGAGAAGATGTGAAGTGGAGAGATATCTTTGTATATTGCCATCAATGCCAAAGGGGGAGATTGTTGGCATTATGTGAACCAGTATAAGAACATAATGACATTATATGTTTTTATTGATGTCAATATGCTAAAGAGGTGAGAACCGACATATGTGAGAACCAATGTAACACTATGAGCCGACATTTGTGTCAAAGTGAAGCGGTGTGTTTGTTCAAGGTGAACTGGCATATGGTTATGGGAACCAGCACATGGAAGCGTTGTATGACTACCGGTTGGTAGTCTCAACTTCAGGGTTTTTGGTTGAAGTGCTTCAAGCCTGTGTGGCTCAACCAGTGACTTTGTGTGATGAGTTAGCATGGTAATGAAGAACATATCATGTTGCTACGTAAGCCTTGTGCGCATGAAGGATCCCGCATGAAGAAGATTGTTCCTATCTACCTCAGAAATGTACAAAGTCTGTAAAACGGTGATAATGTGTGATGGGTTATCAGCCGCCATGAAATCGGTGGAAATGGATGATGGAGAATGTCTTGAGATTGGATCAAGAACTGTTGCATCTAATGTAGTGTGCTCAACGGTCAGGATTGAACCATTTGAATTCCTTAACGTAACAGGTTTTAGGGTTTAGGGTTTATGCTACCAACCTATCTGTTTTCCTATAAGGTCGATGTTGTGATTCTTTCTGAGGTTATTGGCAAAAGTTATGTGTGTGTATCCAAGAGAAGGGATATGTGATTCTTGCCAAACCAAAAGGAGAGAAGTGATACCTGTAGAGTGTAAGTACAGAAGGTGAAGAGGAGCTTAAGTAGATCTGCATTGGCATTAAGTGCTGTTACTAGATCATTGTAATACCTGTTGATCTCTAACCACTTCAACAGTTGAGAAATCCCTTAACAGGGTAGCTTTAACAGGCTTGTTGTAAATCCTTTAACAAGGTGACTCAAAACCATTGAGTTCTTGAAATCCTCTAACAAGGTAACCTCTAAAAGGGTTTAACCCTTAACCAGGTATTCTAGCCATCTCTTAATCGGATGATCCCTAACAGGATCAGTTCCTAATAGAACTTATTGTATCAGTCTTTAACCAGACAAGGCTCCTAACAAAGCGGACTTCTAAAGAGTTCAAAAACAAGCTTGTGGGTATTCATCCCCATCATGGTTTTTCCTTGTTGGGTTTCCACGTGAAAAATATGTGTGTTATGTGTGATGTCTTCTTCATGTGATTCTTTGTTGTTTTCTATCAAGCGGTGAATCTTGTTGATCTAGTTGCTCATATGTATATCTTTGATGGTAGATTACCTGTTCATGCATTAGGATGAAAAGGAAATGAAGTGTTAGATTGTATGAGAAGATAAGTGTCAACTGGTTTATGCTTGTCTTAGTTATTCTGGGTTTTGTTGGTTGTACTCTATTTGAGGACCAGTGTCACTGTTTGTCTATCAATGCACAGTGTCTGTAGACAAACTGGTTCAAGAGTGTGTTTTTTGTCTGTACTGATTCACCCCCCCTCTCAGTACCGGTTGGGTACTACTCATTCATCATTGTGTTATCAATAAAAGGTTAAAATCTTCTGTTACCAATATAAAATTGATTCACCCCCTCTCTTAGTGTTCTTGGGTTGATTGTATTCCAACAATTGGTATCAGAGCTTGGTACCTCAGAAGAAATTTAATAGCTTGAGGAAGATCCTAAAACTAGAATAATTGAACATAGTTATGGAGAAGCAACTTGAGATGGCACTTGAGGACTATGATGCTAAAAGGATGAATAACTTGAAACTACAATATGAATTGAATTCTGCTAATGAATTCATTCTTATTTTGTAAGAAAGGTTATCATTAGCTCAAGCTAAGAGAAAGGAACTTTTGCAAAACTAGGATGATGAAGAGAAAAATGCACTTAAGGAACAATGTCAGAAACTGAGTCAAGCAAACATGCTCATGAAGAATGAAATGAAAGACCTGACTATGAGGTTATCAAAAGATATTGAGGACATAAAGAAGAAGGAATAAAATCTTGCTATATCTCTGAAGAACAAATTTGAAGAATGTGGTAGATTGACTCATGAAAATAATATGTTGAGAATTGATTTGGCACATTCCCAGAATAATGAATAAGAGCTTGAAAGACAAATAACTACTCTAAGAGATGATCTGACTACTACAAGTGAGTATAAAGAAAAATTCAGGATTAGTACTGCACAGTTGGATGTTTTATTGAGAAGACAAAGGCAAAATGAAGATTCTACAGGACTTGGATTTGTACATGGTGAAATCTCTGGTACTGCAAATGAAGATCAAACAACCAGTATGCAAAACTCATCAGAATAGGGGAAACCGGTAAGGCAATCTATTTCTTATAAATTCAATGGTAGATGTTTTGTGTGTAATAAATTTGGTCATATGGCTAGACAATGTAGAAATAGAGCAAAACAAAACTATAATTTTGTTCCCAGTCAATGCACAAATTGCGAGAAATATGGTCATAAGTCAGAAGACTACAGAATGAATGTTAAGTGTCATGCATGTGGAAAGTTTGGACATTTGGCTAATCATTGTAGGTCAAGGAATGACACCGGATATGTCAAAGCAATTCAAAAGATAAATGTTACATGTTATGCATGCAACAAAATAGGTCATAGTGCTAAGTACTGCAAAAGAAAAACTACACCAGTTAGCAATGATAAAACAAATGAGAAGGGAAAATAGAAGGTAGATGAAATACAAAAAGGTCACACCAAGAGATGGTTTAGAAAATCTGAAGAACCAAGTGGAGATGCAACTACACCAGTAACTACACTTGTAACTCCACCGGTAGACTAGAGCATTCCTGCACCGAAAGGAAATTCCACCGGTAACTGAGGCATACACCTTAGGGGTTGGAAAATTCATTGCAAATATTGCATATTCCCTGGAAGAGATTTGGAGAATGGTATTGATCATTGATTAAGGTTTACACGACATCTGATAGGGTACATTGCAAAACATTTATTACAGTGAAGAATTAGGGTTTATTCACTAATAAAAAGGGGAAAGTGGATTCATTTTCACTCACCCAACATTCAAGCATCCAGAGCGAAGAAAAGGTGAATCTTAGGAGATTAAGAGAATAAAATCATTTTGTAAGGGTTTCCAACAATTATCTGAGAAGCACTCAATCTTCCAACCGATGATCACTTTCAGGTATTTCTTCATAATGACATCTAGATCATCTGCTCCTACTTTCATTGCAAATCCCACCGTTGTTGAAGTCAAGGATAGACTAAGACCCATTTTCAAGGAAGTTCCCTTGATAGCTAAGAAGGAAGACTCTACGGGAGCATTCTCTAGGGTTCCTGATGATGTGATGTATGTTGAAGATGTAAGAGGATACATTCACTGCACCTTGGAGGATCTAGGCACGGAGGAAATAAAAGGCATGTATCAATCTATGATACCAGGAAGCTCCAAAACAATCAAGTTGGAATACAAAACCATTGAGGATCTAGGGTTAATCGGTATCCTATACATACCAAAATTCAAAGATGAGGTGATCAGATATATTCTAAGCAGGGTTCACAATGAGTTCATCTAGATGGATCAGGCCTAAATGATCACAAAGGAAGCTATTCAAGAAGTCACCGACTTACCCAAAGTCGGATAAGAACCTGGCAAGGAGATCTCCAACATTGTGGTTGAGAAGCTCACCGGTGCAACCCATGGTGGAAGATCAATGAGGATCAACACAATCAAGGAAACAGATGTGAAGTTTGCAAGCATGATAATCAGTTACAAGGTAACTCAATCTAGCTGATAGAATTATGTTGCTAGTTCTTGCATCCATGCTACACATTAGATGCTAAGGAATGATGGTAAATATGACTTGTGTGAATGGCTGAGAAGTGAACTGATGTTGAATCTTGGAAAGATTAAGGGTGTTAAGAAAGGAACCTTTAGGTTTGGAAATCTAATTGTTTATTTAATACTTTACTTCATAAATGAGCTACCTGGTCTAGGAAAGAAGCATTGGGCTTAATCACAAAAGAAATCACCGATCTTGGTACTGGTAGAGATGAAAAGATTTGGGGTTATTTTAGGAAAATATGAGACAGAGGGAGAGGATATCAAAGCTCATTGTGGAGAAGTAATCCACTGATATTTGTTTTATGGTGAAGACTGATGAAACCCTCATGGAGGCAGTGGAACCAAGGACTATAGGGTTCACTGAGCTTGGATATGAGGTGGATGATAACATTTTGGATCTTTATGCAAAGATGCTGCTAGAAGCTCCATTGGATGACAAAACCAAACATTTTGGCACTACAGAAGAAAAGGTTCTTGAAGTCAAGACTAGCTTCAACAGGAAGAGAAGAGAGAAGATAATAGATAAGATGTTTGCATTTGTACAAAATATAATTTATAGGATAGATACAGAATTGGGTTCTAGATCCAAACCGACAGGAGAACCGACAGTGGCTAGTACTCTTGAGGAGATGAGGCCTAAAAATTTTGTTTCTCCTATCACTTCTAATACTAATCTAGAGGACAACCAACCTCTAGCTCCATCCACTCTGGAAACCCCCAACAAAAAGTAGAAGAGTGATGATTCTACTGAATCTGATAAGGCTAAAATGACCTGTGCTGAATTGATTGATGAGATAACAAAGGATGGAATTTTGAAAAATGTATATATATACTATAAGAACTTAGAGGATAATGAGAAAAATGAAATTGAAGAGGCAATTTTGTTGCACATAGATATATATAAGAAGGCTTTAGTAGAAATATTGAATGAAATTCCTTTATCTCTGTATAATAAATTAAATGCTAGAAGACTTGACACAGTCAAGAGGGATAGAGAGATCAAGGAGGTAGAACTTTTGCATTTATGTGGTTCGATAAATAATGAGGAAATGAAGAGGTGTATAGATGTTGCTAACAGGACAATTTTTAGTAGTAAACCCCAGTAAATAAGCCTAATGATGGGCAGAGTTAATGAGGTTATAAATGAGACCAGTGTGGGTTGGTCCAAATTCTTCCAAAAGAATCCAGACTTTCTCACCTCCCATGAAGAATTTGTTAAGGTAACAACTTCCACCATTGCAGATAAATCAAAAGGGAAAGGTATTTTGGGAAGTTTTGAATAAATTATGGATATACCGACAAAAAATAAGGGTGTACAAACAACACTGGCTGCAAAGGAAAGTGTACAATTTATACCAACATAAACTATTTTTAAGAAAGGCAATATACAGGGTACTGAGAATATTATGGATAATACTCCATCGACAGTAATTGATACTGCACCAAGTAGTGAAGCTACCGGTGAAAAGGAGGTCAAGGTAAAGGAGACTATACCGATAGTTGATACTGATTCCCCGATAAATTTTTTGGCAATTGACACTTCTCAAGTTGAGAAAAAATCAATAACTAAGATGAGTCCCACTGAATTAATGATGGTAGCTACTCAAAAGCTATTAAAGGAGGGATCTGCAGATAAGGGAATAATAGAACAATCAATTATAGTTTTGCAAAAGTTGATTCCTGATTGTATGATTGAGAATGAAGCAAGCCCTTCCTGCAAGCTTAAGACACTAACTGAGCATATATCTAACAATTTTCAATCATTGAGGCAGATCTCAGACCGACAGGCACTTGAGAGATTTACTGTGGCTAAAAGAGCCACCTTTGACCAAATCATTAACACAAAGAAGAAGAAAATTGAAGATAAACTAATTCTTATTGAAATTTGTTTGAAACAATGTACAAATATCTATAGGGTCTGTTGTAACATAGAAACTCTTATAGCTAATGTAGATAGTAGATTAAAGGAATTACATGATAAGGTAGCTAACATTGCAAATTTGTTTGATGGATTGACCTCACCAACAACATCTATTGATGGTCAAATTTTTTGTGTTTGGAGGATCAAATTTTTGCTCTTGAAAAGGAGAGAGAAAAGATCATTCAAAGATCAAGGAGTCTCAGAGGATTGGTGAGTCCATGATTGGATTCACTCGATGCACATAAGAGAGAATGTATGGATATGATTCCTAAGCCAACACCGACAAAAGTCTCAAAGAAGGAAACACTTGCACACTTATTGAGTGGACTGGTATCCATATCTGATACTTTCAAAATCAGCTAGGATACATATTTACAGTTGCTAGACAAGGCTTACCAAGAAATTTTCAAATTGGTCAAACTTCGGTAGAAAAATCTGAATTTTTTAATTCTTTCACTAGTCTTTGGCATTGATTCCAAAGGGGGAGTGCATATATGTGAAAAATATCAAAAAAATACCAGACAAAATAATATGGGAAGGATATCAAATAGAGTGTATTTCTTAGAGGGAGCATGTGTCATATTTCAATTGAATAGGTAGGGAATCCATTTTTCACATGAGTGTTGCCATCAATGCTAAAGGGGGAGATTGTTGGGAATTGACACTAATTGGATTCATATGTTGTTATTGATGGCAACAAGATTCTATATGGAAAGAAGATCCCATAGAAATCATATACCGGCATTTGGAGGCTTACACCAGTAGACACCGGCATTGGAGTAATCAAGGTCACCATCGACACTAGTACCGGCACTAACATCCAACACTTCAGAGAAGCTGACATCAAGAAAGTTTTATTTGTAAAATCATTTTGTAATTATTGTATAAGGCCGACATTGTATATCTTTTGTATTGTAAGGTGACATAAGGTATATTATTTGTAAATGGTATATAGGTCAGTTTTTTATGTCATTATGATATGACAGTGATGAGATATGAAATGACAAAATAGGATTATGGATATATGTGAAGGATATGTATGTAGATCATTTGTATGCCAATGTTATATCATGCAATGATCTGTAGATTTTTTGTAAGGCATTCTTGGAGGAAAGGAGATATCGATAGAAGGTTTAGGGTTGATGAACCGGTTGAGAACAGAGCTTTAACCGAAACTTGTTTTTGGCATTGCAGATGCATTTTGTAAGTTCACCAGTACTATTTTATTTCAGCAAAAGCTTGTAGTCAGTGAGACTCTTTTGTGTTGAGTAGTGTTCTCTAGGCAACGTGCCTTCCTACATGTGTAGGCCTCCATCCTATGTAATATCTTTCATATGGCCAGTGAATTGATATTGTGGGTCACAAATCCCACCATGGTTTTTCCTCTTTGAGGTTTTCCACATACAAATTCTATGTGTTATGATGTTCATTCATGTGGCTAATTTATTTGGTTCATGTTATATGTTTCTTCATTTATTAGTTTATATGCGTATGTTATAAAAGGTTAAAATCTTTTGTTACCGGTAGAACACTAATTCACCCCCCCTCTCAGTGTACTTGGGTTCATTGTATTCCAACAATATGATCAAGTAAACTTCCAGATCACTAAAACCAATAAAGAATGAAGTATCTCTAGTTGATTCAGCATCCCGAACAAATAAACCAACCAGATCAACTCACTATAATCACAGGAGCACCAAAACACAGGAATGTATTGACATCATTGATAACAACATATCCTAGAAACAAAAATATCCAACAGGTGTTTCATATTCAAGGTGGTGATTTAAGTCCATGCCATGTTGTAGCCGACATTGTTTTAGTCCGCATATGATATTGTAGCATGTATGGTTATATTTTTGTAATTAGGTGATATGTGTTGAGCCGACCTTGATGATATTAATCCAAGGTTGTGTTGGAATCCAAGAGCACTGAGAGGGGGGGTGAATCAGTGTTATACTGATAATGTTAGTTTTCAAATTATTGCTTATTAACCGATTAACACTAAATTAAATTAAAGTGCATACACCAAATAACACATAAATAGGAAACACCATAACACCAATATTTATACGTGGAAAACCCTGGAAAGGGAAAAACCATAGTGGGTTTGATACCCACAATAGCTATATACATGATCGAGGCATACAAATATTACATAAAGCGGATTGCACATGCAATCAGGCCAACCGCCTAGAGCTCACTGCTCAAATAGAAGTCTCATTAACTTACACAGTACTACAAGATGATTACAAACAAAAATAAACTCATAATATACATCTAACCATGTTGGATAAGTTCTAGTTCATGCTCTGATAACCTTCACTATGTATCAGTTTTTTGATGCTTTGTTATGTTCTGTTATGCTATCGATTAGGCTATACATGTGAATGTTAGGATTCCCACAGATACTGAGAGGGGGGAGGGTGAATCAGTATCTAACCAGTGACTAGAATTTCTTATTTTAAAACATGTAGAACATATTATAATAGTGTACCGGTATGCAAGAAATAATGCAATAAACAAAATTAAAAACATCCACATGGAAAGCACACCATGAGACAAGGATTTAACGAGGAAACCCGGTGTGGGAAAAACATCGGTGGGATTTGTGACCCACAATATCCACTTACTGGCCAATAAGAAAATATTACTTACAAGAGGGGCCTGCACATGCTAGAAGGCCAATTGCCTAGAGCTCACTGCTCAATGGGAAGTCTCACTGACTTACAATGTGGATTTAGACAAATCCAATATCTTGTACTGCTTTACAATAGCATCTATAATGCCTGATTCAGTACCGATTGCTGCTCTGCTTCTTACATAAACCCTTTAACCTATATTTCGCATAATAGGTCTGCCTTAATATTTTTCCCTTTCCCTTACATCACTTTTTAACATACAAAATGTCTACAATGATCTCTCTTATATATAAGAGTCATTTTATAACATGCCAAGTCAGCTTACAAAGTTTTAACAATAATAAACAAAATATAATATAACAAAATACTATCGGCCTCTATGCTGGTATACTTCCTTTCTTTGTGCCGGTGCCGGTGTCCTAAGTGCCACTATAGAGTCTGATCGTTGATGCCGGTGAACTATTATGCCGGTGTAATGCCTTGCCGGTGCCATAGGATTGTAAGGTTGCCATCAATGACAAAACCTTCAATCACCTACAATGTCTCATTGGAGTGTGCATATGCCAACAATCTCCCCCTTTGGCATTGATGGCAAAACTCATGAGAAATTTCAAAAGTGTATCAAAAAATGTGAAGTCCAAAAAAAATGTTATCAAAAATGTGTGTGCTCCCCCTGAGCATATGATTCCTATGATGTTGAATTTTCTCATCCCACTACTCCCCCTTTGGCATCAATGACAAATTTTGTCAAGATGTTAGTGGAGTTTGTAGTTTCAACCTTGTAACTGGGTAGTTACAATTTGAAATAGATCCGCCAAAATCAAGTTTATACTCTCCATAATCTTTTTACTATCTCTTATTGTTGTCTCTGTTCTTTTAACTGTACCGGTGAGATGCTGCAAATGCTCTGCCGGTGTTTTCTATCCCTGTATCAGTGCCTTAGATATTTCCTTCCATAATGATGCTAGATAGTCCAATCTTGGACTCAGTTTTAAGCTTAGATACTTTTCCTTATTCACTATTCTCTCCTTTTCTCTTTCCAATTTAGGTAATTCTTCCTCAAAATTTGTTATCTTTTGTTCAAAAACTGATAATGTATCAGGTGAGTTAACAAAATTATCTGCAAGTTTATTGATTTCATCTTGTACCTTGCTCATATTTTTATCTATATCTATAGTCAAAAAGTTTATCTTATAGGTGTCTTTGTACAGAGTTTTGTACTCTTTCAATAAGTTACACAGTTCCAGTAGAAGTATGTCAAAATCTCTGGTACACTTCTTTATCTGCTCATCAAAGAATCTTTGCTTTTCAATTTCCAATTTGTCCTTCAATGTTTCTTCCTTTAATTTCTCAATGTTTTTTGTGATATATTTACACAAGGTATCAAGTTGTCCTAAAGAATCTTTATTGTCTATATTACAGTTAGGAGCAATTACCTTCAAAATTGGTATTGTGTCATCTATTGCCTTATAAGCTTGTGAGCTGCAATCTGTTATCTTTTTAATTGAATCTAATAATACTTCAATCACATTAGTTGATTTGTAGCTTGATGATGAACCTACATTCTGAGTACCGCCAGTGGAAGTAACCAAGCTTGTATTGAGCTCTAGTAGGTCTATTTGTGTTTGCATTTCCTTAAGCAATGGTTTTTCTATTTCTCCAGTTGTTAGTGGCACTGTTTCCTTATAAACCTATTCCTGTTTCTGTTGTTGTTCCTATTCAAGAGCCTTTTGCTCTGTTTGTTTCTCTATTTGTTGCATTGTCTCGTTTGAGTTTCTACTTGTTGCTCTTTGTCATCTGTCAGTTTCTCCTGTGTGTTATCAGTTTGCTTAGCTACCGGTGGCTCACTAGCCATTTCAGTCTTATCAGTTGTATCTTTGTCTACCACAATGTTGATCTTTTGAGTATCAACATCCACTGTATATAAGACTTCAGGATTAGGATTGACATCCTCTATATCCATACTTTCAACTACTGGTTGATCTTTTGTAACTGTTGTTGTTACTAGTGGAGTAATCAAAGGAGGTGGGGGTAAGTTGTCTTTAACCTTGATACTGGGTGGTCCACCAAATTTACCTTTACCCTTGTCTCTTTCTTTCTGATATACCTTTTTAGGTTTGTGGCTCATGTATTCTTCTTGTTTTTCTTTTTCCACTAGGAAAATGTCCCATGCATTTTTTGTCTCCTCAGTCACCTCATTAACTCTTCCAACCATTAAAGCAATGTGCCGGTGTGCAGTAGAAAATACTGACCGGTTGGCTTCAGCAATTAAGTCATCAGTTTCTTTGGGTGAATTCACTGGGTATATAGCAAGTAGCTTTTCTATCTTTATTTTCTTGTCAAGTTCTACTACTGCTTGTCTCCTTGCTTCCAGTCTCTTAAATAGTTCATCTAGTACTTCATCTACTACTTCCATAAAAAATTTCTTATACATATCCATATGCAATATAACACTGTTTTCTACTTGTTCTTTTTCATCAGCTGTTAGAGTGTCATATAGTTTCTCTATATTCTTCAATTTCCCTCCCTCTGTAATTTCATTCAATAGTATGTCAAGAGGGGCCAAGTCCTTGTTTGTCCTCTTCTTCTTCTTGGGTGTCAGTTTCTTCTTCTTTGGTGTAGCCTTTCTTACCGGAGATCTCACTGCTTGTTGTTTTTGTCTTGTCCTCGTAGGTGAGGGTGTGGTTTCTGGTGAGGGATCTCTTTTCCTTACAACTCTTTTGAAAGTTGTAGGCATGTCTGTAGACATCTAAAACTGGTCAACGCTTGCGGAGTCATATTATAACATTTGTGCATTGCCTTATTTTAGGGTTTTTGCATCACATTAAGATTTTTTCTATGTTGCGCACTTAGTCTTTATCATTTGTGAGCATCGAGTCCTTCTGTATTCTTCATTTGTCTCGCTTTCGAATTTGGTCTTGTCGATAACAATCTTCAGTCATGATTTTGGTCGATTTTATCCTGTCACATCAATGTGCGTGCTCATTTGTCATATTTTGGACATCATCAATTTGATTTTATTTTGGACATCGTCAATCCTAATTGATGATAGAATTAGGGTTTTGTCCTCTTGTCAATCTTGTCACCTTGCGATTGATTCGTCATCGATCCTTGTCCTCTTGTCAATTTTGCAATTGATTTGTCATCAATTGTTGCTCTTGTCAATCTTGTCATTTTGCGATTGATTTGTCATCGATCCTTGTCCTCTTGTCAATCTCGTCGATTTTGTGATTGATTTGTCATTGATCATTGTTCTTTTTAATCGTGTCAATTTGGATCAATTATTGTTCCTCGTTAATTGGTGCCTTTCAATTTGGTCTCTTTATCAATCTTGGTCAATTTGTCAACCAATCTCAATCGTTTATCAGCATTGATCCTCTATCAATTAAAATCATGATTGAATCGACATCAATTATCTTTTGTCAAGACCTAATTTCCATCCTTGCATTTCTAATTCATCTTCTAGGGTTTTATGATTTATTCATTTAACCTTATTTGTCATTTTCCTTCTAGGTTAAATAATTTATTTATTTATCCTAAGTCTTCTTGTCACAATTAAATTTTTATTTAATTGGCTAATTAATTCCTTCTCTTTTTGTGAATTAATTAATGAATGAAAAAGTATTAATTAATTCACCTAATTTTCTAATTTCTCCTAAATTCCTAAATTTCTATTTCTATTTCAAATTCTTGTCATAACTTCTTGCATAGCAATTTGTCATAAATTGTCATAACACCTTGCATAGCAATTTGTCATACACTTGTCATAATTTTTCTATTCTTGATTTGAATTTCCTTTCAAATCTCTTCATGCTAATCTTTTCTTTTCTCCAATTTATCTATAAATTGGATGAATTTCTTCAATCAGGGATCCGAATCAATCACGCTTCTAGTATCCTTACGCCATCATCTCATCTTGTCAATCTTGCTTTCATCTCATGCTTATGCACTTGTAGGTGAGATCCACAAACAAAGCAATTTGAAGGAGAAAGAAGGACAATGGAGAATTCTGGAGGAGACATTCGCGTTTGTAATGGTTTGCATTTGGTTTAAATGTCTTATTTTTAGTATCTCTAGTGAATGTAATTAGGATTTGTCATTGCAATTTAGTTTTTGTGATTGAGCTAGTTTAATGTTTATATTTGCTTTGATGATTTCCAAATTCGTATCTACATTAATTGGTGAACCCAACGTGAACCTAACCCCTTAACTGTGTTTTTGAGTGCTTTTGAGCTGATTTGCAGGTGAAAAACCCAAGAAACAGGGCAACTCAGGGCTTTTTGGGCACTTATGCGCCTATGTCAAGGCATTCTGCGCCTGTGTCAAAGGGATCTGCGCCTATGTCAAGGCATTCTGTGCCTGTGTCAAGGCATTCTGCTCCTGTTTTGAGACATTCTGCACCTGTGTAAGGCCAGAAATAGAGGTGAAACCAGTGTTTTTACTTGCAAATTACTTTGTTTTGCATTCTGTTCTTATATTCTGGTTTCTTTGGTACTGATTCTCTATGCAGCACCTTGGCATTACGTGTGATGAAGACTAAGAATGAAACTACTAACAAATCTTATGTAGGACATGGTCAAAGACTTCTATTAAAACATCTTGCATGTGATTTTTAAAGTAGTTGCACATTTAGTTTCCTAAAGGTTAATGAACACCATGCATGCTTTGTTTGCTTTTAATTTGTTTGCATGTTTTAACCCTTAGAATTGGGCCTACCTCCCGATTTGCCTGGCACTTCGCACAAGCATTGGTGAGAGGGAACGACCCTAAGTGGTGACGAGCTAAAGCCAATCTCTTCCGAACCACTCTAAATAACTATGGATGCAATGAAAGTTGTAGACAACAGGTGCTGGAATGGTATTGCGATGATTTATTCACCGGACCAATACCCACCCAAACGGATGCCCTTACTAGAAGCTCTTGTGTAGATGCCAAAAACCTTCTATCTGTTGGCTCAGGCGTTGTGATACGCGCATGCCGAAGACACCTCTCATGTACTCCTTAGTTAGAGATAGAAAGTTCTTGGGAAGTGATGTCCCTTGAACTCGAAGATTGGTATGCCCGAGAAGTGAGTGCACTGTAAGGGGGAGCCAGTGCTACTAAGCGTCTAGCTATCCAGCTAAGTGTTGTATTTTATGGATAGAGGATTCAACAGATATTGCCCTTGCCAGCCATAAGAGTTGTTGTAAATATGCTTGATTGTCTGGAGTCAAAGTTAAACAAACATTTTGTTTTTCGTGATTGTCAAAGGTTCAATTAAAAACAAACTTTCAAAAGTGCTCATAATCAACTTGGATTTTCAAAATCAACAACTTTCAACTCAAAATCCAAACAAAGGTCCGAATTTGTCCAAGTATTCATCCAACATTTGAACATGGTCATCAACACATTAAATGTCTTTGTTTCAAAATTCATGTCACTTTAGGTTATGTTTTTGCATAGTCTCACTTAGGTCCTAAGGCATATTGTCATCTCCCTTCATTTTAGTCTTTTTCATTATAAGCGTCTTCATTTTGCACTTAGGTTTTAAAATCATTTCCCTAAGTTTGCATTTCATTGTCATATTCAAGTCAGATTTCCATTTAGGTTGCATAGGTTGCATTTCGCATATTCCAAGTCATTGGTCTTTGCATATCCTTATCATTGCATTGTCATATCATATCCTTAGATCATTTTCATATCATATCCTAAGTCATTGTCATAATCATTTCTTTCTAGCGTGTAGTCTCAAAAACTAGGTTTTGTCATACTTGAGTAATCCAAATCTTTGAGTAAACCCTAAGTCATTATTAGGAAGTCTAGACCTTATCAAACTTTTGTCTTTTTGTCATCAATGTCATTTGGTCAAACCTAGCTTAGTATCCAAGCATATAGGGGAGACATTGTCATTTTGTCCTTTTTGTTGGGAACAATGGTGTCTCAACCTTGCATTTATGAGAGGTTACTATTTATAGTAAGTTTTCATTTGAGCACGAAATGGTGCGAAACTCTCCCTGAAGCTTCTGGTTGGCTAGATAAGCATTCCGGTAAAGTTGCGTCGCAAGGTCATAGCTAGTTTTGAAGATATTAATGTTTTCGTCTTGGAGGGGTGCAATAAAATATTTAAACTTAATTTTGGGGACTTTAGAAGCTCCAAAATGCCCTGAAAAGTGGCCATAACCGGCAAAGTGGGTTACGAGGTGATAGAGCACTTCGTGAGCTTTCCGGCGCTTCAAACGGTTCGTCAATCGGACACCCGGTTCTCAAGTTATGGCCTCCGAAAGTTTGTACTCCTGAAATAGGAAAAATAATTTGTATCGGATACATAAATGAGCTGTAAAAGGGAGCGACACGTGTTGATGTGTGCTTTAACATGTCATAGAAGGGAGATAAAGTCAGCTACACCTTATTGGGTGGTTTTAACCCATGGTTTTGTAATACCGTTTGACGGTTTCTTGTATTGTATCTCCTATTTATGAGGTGTGTGAGATAGAGGTTGTGTGTAAGAGTCTTATGGCTATTGAGTTGCCTCCGAATCTCTGATTAGTGGTACTCCTGCGAAGAGCTTGCTCTGCAAGTATGTTGTAATCTATTTTTGATTGCTGAATAAAATATTGAGCTGCTTTTGGAGGGTGGGGTTTTTCTCCCGAAAGGGTTTTCCCCACGTAAATCATTGTGTTGTGGTATGATTGCTATTATATCTATTTCTATTTTCTGTAACTATTGTAATGATCTGAAAAAGTTTTGCATTACCCTCCTCTCAAGGTTAGTGTAGGAAGTTGTTTCCGCTACTTAACTTCCTTACAAGTGGTATCAGAGCCTGATCACCTTTGGTTTCAATTGTGGGCAGTTGGGTTTTTTGAACTAATCCAGATTTGAGTGGGAGCTTGTGCAGAAGACACTTTTTGATCTTGTTGCAGGAATATTCAGATGGCAAGTTCGTCAGGGAGAATAGAGGTGGAGAAATTTAATGGAAGTAATTTTGAGATGTGGAAGCTGAAGATGGAAGATCTGCTAATAGATCGAGATCTTTGGGATGCTGTTGATGCGAATGTCCAAAGGCCCTCAGATCCTACTGCGGCAGCTCAGTATGATGTTATGGACCGGAAAGCCAAGGGTCTAATCAGACTGTGCCTGGCAGACTCTGTTCTAATCAATGTCCATGAAGAAAACTCTGCAAAGAAGCTATGGACTAAGCTTGGTGAGATGTATCAAGTGAAATCTTTATTAAATCAAATTTTCTTAAGAAAGAAATTGTATTCCTTGAAGATGGAAGAGGGTGGACGAATTGCAGACCACCTGGAAGCATTCAATATGTTGGTGGCTCAATTAGTATCCGTCGGTGTTAAGATGGACGAGGAGGAGAAATGTCAAATCTTGCTTTGTTCTTTGCCTGATTCGTGGGATTCTCTTGTTATGGCTATCGGTAGTACTTCTGTTGTTTTGAAATCTGAAGACGTGGTGGGTGCCCTACTCGGTGAAGAGATGCGAAGGAAGGTATCCATCAGTTCAAAGGAAGCCCTAACCGTTCGTGGAAGACCTAAGGAGAAAGGCAAGAAGAATGAGAAGCGTGACAAGTCCAAATCCAAAGGGAGATCGAAATCTCCTGGAAAGTCCAGAGTCATTTGCTGGAACTGCGGTAAACCGGGTCACATCCGTAAGGACTGCAAAGAAGAAAAGAAGAAGAAGAAAAAGAAAAAGTTCGATTCTGATTCTGAGTCCGACAAGGAAGATGGCGATGCATTTATTGCGGCTTTGGTGACTCATGCAGGTAATGATGCCTGGCTAATTGACTCAGGTGCATCTTTTCATATGACTTCCAATAGAGATTGGTTTTCTGAATATGAAGGATTTAATGGAGGTAAGGTGTACTTGGGTGATGATTCACATCTAGACATTGTTGGTCGAGGTAAAGTTAGAATCAGGTTTTCTGATGGTAGAATAAAAAGGATTAATGGTGTGCTGCATATCCCTGGATTAAAATGAAACCTGTTATCTGTGAGAAAACTGATAGATGCGGGTGTGCAGGTAGTCTTTTCTGAAGCAGAATGTAAGATGATTAAGGGTGCTATGGTAGTTGCTAGAGGTGTCAGGCTTGGCACTTTGTATAAGCTTGAAGCATACACTGTTGAATGTAATAGCACTTCTGTAAAAAGCAAATCTGCGTATACTTCACTGGAAGATTTGAAGGTTTCACCTTCTGCAGATGGAAATGGTTTTTGGGTACCTAAGGGTGCTCTTTCATCTGAAGCAAAGTTACCTGCAGAGAAGACTATGTTATGGCACCAGAGACTTGGCCACATTGGAGAAAAGGGTCTAAGAACCTTGAAAAATAAAAACCTTGTTGAAGGTTTGAATGACTATAATCTTGATTTTTATTTCTGTGAGCATTGCATTTATGGAAAACAAAACTGCGTTCAGTTTTACTCGAGTTCTCATAAAACTTGTGGTGTTTTGGATCTTATCCATTCTGATGTGTTTGGTCCAGTAGATGTCTCTTCGATTGGAAAATCCACATATTATGTTTCATTTATTGATGATTTTAGTAGAAGGACATGGGTTTATTTTCTAAAGAGTAAATCTGAAGTTTTTAGTCATTTTAAAGAATTTAAAGCAATGGTTGAGTTGTAGACTGGAAAGAAAATAAAATGTTTGAGAACTGATAATGGCGGTGAGTTTTTCTCTAATGATTTTGATAGATTCTGTAAAGACTGTGGAATTAACAGGCAGAAGACAACTCCGTATTCTCCATAGCAAAATGGAGTTGTAGAAAGAATGAATAGGACACTGATGGAGAAGGCTAGGAGTATGTTGAGTGGTGCTGGTCTCGAACAAAAGTTTTGGGCTGAAGCTATTGCCACTGCTTGCTACCTGATTAACAGGTCTCCTACATCAGCTCTTGTTGATAAAACACCTATGGAAGCATGGTCAGGTCACAAGCCTTCATTGAGACATCTTAGAGTTTTTGGTTGTGAGGCATATGCACATGTGCCAAAGGAGAAGCGAACAAAGTTGGAGAACAAGGCTATGAAATGTATCTTCATCGGGTATAGTTATGGTGTGAAAGGATACAAGCTTTGGGACCCTGTTGCACAAAAGGTAATTCACAGTAGAAGTGTTATTTTTAGAGAAATTAAGTCTCCTTCTATTACATTGTAGCCAAAACAGACTAAAAAAGAAGATGTGATTCAACTTCCATCTACACCTGAAAAAGTTGAATCGAGACCCCTAGATAGGCAAGAATTTGAGGAGAGCTCGTCTAGCTCTGAATCTTTAGAAGAGGAGGAAGAACCTCCAACTCAGCTTGTTCGAAGGTCTACAAGACATAGACAACCACCTGAAAGGTATTCACCTGATGATTGGAGATGTATTTTTGCTCTGAATACTAGTGTGGATGAACCGAAATCTGTAGAAGAGGCATTAGGTATGAATGATGCAGAATCCTGGAAGATTGCTATGGAGGAAGAAATGGCAGCTTTGAAAAAGAATGATACATGGGATCTTGTACCATTGCCTGAAGGATGAAAACCTGTTGGTTGTAAATGGGTGTTCAAGAAAAAGATTGGTTCAGATGGAAGCATTGAGAAGTATAAAGCAAGGTTGGTTGCAAAAGGCTACTCTCAAGTTGAGGGTGTTGATTACGGTGAGATATTTTCTCTTGTTGCAAAAATGACGTCCATTAGATTTTTGCTTTCTATTGCTACTGCTTATGATTTAGAGGTTGAGCAAATGGATGTGAAAACTGCTTTCCTTCATGGTGATTTGGAGGAAGATATTTATATGACATAGCCGGAGCACTATGTGGTGAAAGGCAAAAGTAATTTGGTCTGTAAATTGAAGAAATCTTTGTATGGCCTCAAACAAAGTCCTAGGATGTGGTACCAGAAATTTGATACATATGTGTTGAGTTTGGGATTTGAACGTTCTAAATCAGATCACTGTGTTTATTATAAATCTTATGGTGATCATTTCTTATTCATTGCATTGTATGTTGATGATATGTTATTCATTGGTAAAGGGAAAGGTATGATTTCAGAACTGAAGTCTCAGCTCGCTGCTAAATTTGAAATGAAAGATCTTGGTGCAGCAAAGCACATTCTTGGGATGGAAATTAGAAGAGATAGGGTGAACAGAAAGCTATGGCTAGGCCAGAGTAAGTATGTGAATTCAATGTTATAGAGGTTCAACATGCAAAATTGTAGACCATTGAGTGTTCCTTTTACAGGTGGAATGAAACTATCTATTTCAGATTGTCCTACATCGCCATTGGAGATGGAAGACATGAGCAGAGTGCCTTACCAGAGTGCGGTTGGAAGCTTGATGTATGCTATGGTCTGTACTAGACCAGATATTGCCCAAGCAGTGGGAGTACTTTCTAGATATATGTCTAATCCTGGTAGAGTTCATTGGGATGCAGTCAAAAGAGTCTTCAGATATTTGAAGGGTACTTCAGAGTATTCTTTGTGTTATCATGGTAATTTAGTTGGAAACATGACTTCCCTTGATATCCATGGTTATGTGGATTCAGATTGGGTAGGTGATATTGATAGCAGAAGATCCACCAGTGCTTATGTGTTTACTTTGTTTGGTGGTGCAATTAGTTGGATGAGTAAGCGACAGGCTGTGGTTGCTTTATCCACTACTGAAGCAGAGTATATGGCAGCTACTCATGCTTGTAAAGAGGCCATTTGGCTTAAGAGACTGTGTTTGGATATTGGAATAAAACAACGTACAGTGACAGTTTACTGTGACAGTCAGAGTGCAATTAGCCTAGCTAAGAACCCGACATTTCATGCCCGGACCAAACATATTGATGTTCAGTATCATTTTGTTAGAGATATGGTCGAAGATGGTAGGGTGAAGCTGGTTAAGGTGGAAACTTTGATGAATGTTGCAGATGCTTTAACTAAGGCTGTGAGCACAGAGAAGTTCAGAGTCTATGGGCCTTATGGCCCCTAGCAATTGATTCATTGTGTTGACATTCCCTTCCGCTCTTGCAAGGTGTTTGACAAGTGGGAGATTTGTTGGGAAAAATGGTGTCTCAACCTTGCATTTATGCGAGGTTACTATTTATAGTAAGTTTTCATTTGAGCACGAAATGGTGCGAAACTCTCCCTGAAGCTTCTGGTTGGCTAGATAAGCATTCTGGTAAAGTTGCGTCGCAAGGTCACAACTAGTTTTGAAGATATTAATGTTTTCATCTTGGAGGGGTGCAATAAAATATTTAAACTTAATTTTGGGGACTTTAGAGGCTCCAAAATGCCCTGAAAAGTGGCCGTAACCGGCGAAGCGGGTTACGAGGTGATAGAGCACTTCGTGAGCTTTCCGGCGCTTCAAACGGTTCGTCAATCGGACACCCGGTTCTCAAGTTATGGCCTCCGGAAGTTTGTACTCCTGAATAGGAAAAATAATTTGTATCGGATACATAAATGAGCTGTAAAAGGGAGCGACACGTGTTGATGTGTGCTTTAACATGTCATAGAAGGGAGATAAGGTCAGCTACACCTTATTGGGTGGTTTTAGCCCATGGTTTTGTAATACCGTTTGACGGTTTCTTGTATTGTATCTCCTATTTATGAGGTGTGTGAGATAGAGGTTGTGTGTAAGAGTCTTATGGCTATTGAGTTGCCTCTGAATCTCTGATTAGTGGTACTCCTGCGAAGAGCTTGCTCTGCAAGTATGTTGTAATCTGTTTTTGATTGCTGAATAAAATATTGAGCTGCTTTTGGAGGGTGGGGTTTTTCTCCCGAAAGGGTTTTCCCCACGTAAATCATTGTGTTGTGGTATGATTGCTATTATATCTATTTCTATTTTCTGTAACTATTGTAATGATCTGAAAAAGTTTTGCATTACCCTCCTCTCAAGGTTAGTGTAGGAAGTTGTTTCCGCTACTTAACTTCCTTACACTTTTGTCACTTGGTCCTTTTTTCCTTTTGAGTTCTAGACATCATTTCAATTTCCTAAGGGTCTCTTTATAGATTTGCATTCTAAAAAGTTTGTTAAAATCTTGAAAAACAACCAAAAACATAGGTTGCATTCTTGCCATAGATTGCATTTTCATCTATTTAGTTTGCATTTAGTTGCATATCATAGATCATCCTTTTAACATTAAAAAATCCAAAACAATATTGCATTTGCATAGTGACATGCCTATTGAAATAAGGTCAAAATCTAAGAAGATGGGCGAACCAACATATCAACCCATTGACAATGTATCAAACTCACAATTGCAACCTAGTCAATCATTACAAATTGAAGGTTCATCAAACACATCATTACCACCATATGGAATGGTCAACTTGGACCACCTCCATTATATGAGCCAGTGTTTGTACCCATGAAACCAGGATATGGGAGTGTTCCACCAACACAAAGAGGAAATGCACCTTTTGATTGGAATCAACCGAACCTGCAACATGACATTCAAACTCAAACATTACATGAGGAACAAACTCTTTCACAAGGATTTGGTTCAGATCAAGGCATTCAACAAGAAACAAATCCAAATATTTTACTAGATTCTTCATTAGATTCCAATGCTTCCGATGATGTTGATATGTTCCTTAAAGATCCAAAGTTGACAAAAAAGATGGATAAATTCTTGAACAAGGTCTTTAAGATGTTCCCACAAAAATATCTTGACATGATGAGTAATGTGACCTCCTCAAGTGAGCAAATTAATGTGCAAAAACAACAAGGTGGTGAGTTGTTAAGTTTCTCTCCACATCCAAATGAAGAAAATGTGCAACAAGAACCTCAACACACCTTGATGAGTAAATGTGCTTCAAAAATGTTGACAGTGACTATTCCTCAAAAGTCACCATTTGAAACAATAAACAATCCATTATTTAATACAACACCTGTAACACAAGATCAAATGAAGGCCACACAAATATTGATAGTTGTCCCTCAACAAGAAATGATTCCTCGAATAGTTATAAGTGGATCAAAATCTAAGATACAAGAAAGCTTTACGACTGGAATGCCTGATCTCACCAATGTCCAAAACAATTCCACAATGCAACAAAGTTCCTATGTCCCATTAAGTTCAATATATTTGACAAATACTCAAGTCCCTGTTATGCAAAATATTGTGATAGATCCTTCGATAATGGCAACACAAAGAGCTACAAATAGTGGTTTACACCAACAACAAATGTTGCAACAATTGAGTAATACACAAAAGGCACAATCGAATGTGCAAACAAGCAATGCACAACAACAACAATATCGCATTCAACAACATGTTGTGGTGTCTTCTACACCATTACAATTTAATTTGAACTTGCAACCACCACAATGGATTGGACAAACAACACAGCAAGTCAATGCAAGTGCCATACCCCATCTCAAGGAGAAACAACAAAAACCTCCCAAACAAAGCTTTTTGCAAATGATGGGATTTACATCGAGACAACAACAATTGGCACAAAGTCAGCAAATTTTGATTCGTCAGCATCAACAACAACATGTGCCTCAATATGTGCCAAGATAAACAAGTTATCATACTGTTGTTCTCAAAATCTGATTCCCCTTCAATGCCTTTAATAATATAATCTAAAATGGGTGCCAAGAAGACATCAAGGATAAAAGGATTTCAGAGACAACATATGACAAGGTTTGGTTAGACCTTCTACACTTCGGGCTCTTCCTTAAGCCCAGGCGGGTATACCCTTTGTGAATTAACTTCACATTCTTAAGCAACAAACCCACAGCAAACCAGTCCAGAAAACCAGTGAGTTTATTCACCTTGAAAAACAACTGAAAACAAAAAATGAAACAATACTCAACTTTAGCATATTTGATCAACAAAGCATGCAATAAACAGCTTCGATTAGTACCAGTGCTTTATCCAAGGCTACAGAGTCACTCAAACTCAAATAAAACTCCTGAAATAAAACATCTCTATACTTCCCATCAACTTGGTCTCCATTTATCCCTGTAAATGCCTAGCATCAATCAAGAATTTAATCACTTCAAAATAAGCTATGGTCCTCAAAATTCTAAGTTTATCCTAAAGTATTTACTGGTAGAGTGGTCATGCCTGTTTAATTTCCCTTCTAAAGAGAAAAGCTAAAAACACCCATACTGAGATTGCCTTACAATTCCATTCAAACAGAAAAAATCCTAGACTATTCTGAATGAAAGAGTAAATACAATTAAAGACAAATTTGAAGACGACACAGATCTTTACTCAAAACTGACGGTCTGTATATTGATATTCATTTGAAAAAGATTTTACAAAAGTCTGATTCTCCATTAAACTTTTGGAAAAGCTCAGATAACATTTCTGCAGCGTTTTCTTACAAAAATTTTGTGATCCCTTTCCCTCTAGTCCTGGTATCCATTTATAACAATATGGATGCACAAAGCTTCGGACTTCTTGAGGAAAGTTTGTTACAATTACTTCAAAAATTGAAGAAGTTGCAATTTCAGTTATGCGCTCTTTTCAGCTTCTTCAGCAGTCTGTTGGACGGGTTGTTCAGTTGCAACCTCCTCTGGCTCTTCAGGGACATTCTCTAACTACTCTGGATCTCGAGTGGAATATTTAATTCCCCACTCACCATACGTCTCCTCGGTCGGCCATACAAAATTAATCACATCACTTTTAACCTTAGTCAACCCTTTCCAAGAATTCCTCAGTTTGTTGACTTCTGAGTTAAGAAAACTGCAGTGTGATTTAACTCTCTCTATTTCCTGTATGGTTATAACAAAAAATGAGGTATCATCCAGATCAATAATTCCCTTGACCCTTGCTGATAATTTAGCATTTATCTCATTGAGCCATATCTGCTTATCTTTCAGCTGATCTGGATTGGCAAAAATTCCTGGGAGTAACTCACAAACCTGATCAGTGTATTCCTTTTTAAGCAATTTAACCCTTCTTTCCTCATTATCCACCTTTGTTGCCAATTGCAATAAACTCTTAGTGATATCAGAAGTGGATTTAATAATAGGGTTAGCTCTTGCTTCATCACAGGAAACACACATGAACTCCAAATCCTGCTCCCTAGGCCTCCATCTGTCAAAAATGGGTGTCAATATGACTTTATCTCTTCTCAACTCAGTCCATATCTCCATGACTTTTCCTACACTATTGTGAAGGAGTGAAGCATTTATAGTGTCTGCAAAACTGGAGACTGTGGCCTTGATCTTTTCTTCATACTTCCCTGCATAATAGGCCTGAGTTTGCTTAAGACTCTCCAATTCTTGGGGAGTTATCTCTATCATCTGAGAGCTGGAAGGTGCAGGAGATGGTGGGAGCTCAATAATGGGGCTAGTAGGTGGAGGTCTTGCAGGAGAAGAGGTGATCATTAATGTTGAAGACTCACCTTGTTGACGTTGTCCTGCTAACTGGCTCTGCAATTTGGCAATGATACTCTCCTTGCCTCTTATTTCCTCCTTGGCACTGTCATAAGCTTTCAAGACCATTTCCAATTTTAGCTGGAGAGCCTCCTTTTCTTTAGCATCCTTCTCAGCTACTGCAACACTAAATTTGGCAGTCTCCAACACTGTGCTAGCAGCCTCTACTACCCCTGTACTTTCTACTCTCTTGACCATCAATCCGCCAATGTGACTTGTCCCTGTGGTGTCTTTACCCTTCTTGTCCTCATTTCTCTTAAGGGACCACATGACTAGAGCAGCATTGTCTTTACTGAATGTAACCCCTTCCATGGGTTTGGTTTCTTTCCTCACTGCATCCAGCACCAGAGCATCAGCAATATTCCATTCTAGCAAAATGAGCACTCCAGCTTGTGCTACTAAATCTCTCCCCTGTTCAGGAGTGATGGTTTTGAATTCTTCCATCATCTCCTATTTTATTTCTTCCTCCACCGAGGCTGGATCTTTATTTGGTTGTTCTGCCTTTCTTGTTTCACATCTAGCATTATATTTATCTATATGTTGTTTCCATATAAACTGCATGAATGCTTCAGATGTTACAAAACTATCATCTGCTAGAAAAGCACTAGTGGCCTTCTTTATCTCAGGATCCCACTCTTGGCCTTTGAGTTCAGTCGAGGTGATGTTCATTTGTGCTTCAGTGGGTTCTTCTGGCATCCCCTCTTCCACTTCATCATATGTATACGCAATCTCCCCCAAACTGCCCAACTGAGAGAGGTATTCAGTTGCTGCTTGTTCATCTCCAATGTGGAGAGGGGATTGGGATGGGGAATATAAGGGTGTATCTGATTGCACTTCCTTCCCCACCCTCTGCTTCTTTGGGCTGTCTTGGATGTCAATGACTTCATGTGCTTTCCTCTTCCCTTTAGATGAAGAGGGTTCCCCTGTTGCAGACACCAATACACTGTAACCTGCTTTCTTATGCAGGGTATAATCACCAGGAGGGATGGCTTTAGTGGGAGCTGATTTCCCCAAAATTATTCTTGCTTTCTCAGGGTTATTTTTAATTACAACTCCCCTTTTCTCCTTTATTGTCTGCATCACATCCTCAAAACAAATGATCAAAAACTTTATCTTTTCTTCCAATGGGAAGAAGCTAGACAATGGGTCATAGCTGGCATCAAATTGATGCACAAAATCCAGGGCCTTCCTGTAAGCCACCCATTTTTCCTTCCTCAACTCCTGTTCATCTAAATCAAATTCATTCCTGATTAAGTATTCAGGAAAGTGGAATTGATGAGGCCTACCTCTGCATGCTACTTTCTTCCGGAATACACCATTGTAGAAGTCCTTCGGGTCAGCACATCTAGACACTGCAGTGGACAAATGGTAGGGTTTAAGGAAATCCTCAAAACATTTCCAGCCTCCCTTGGTGATTACAAATTGGTGGGCTACTGTAGCTATAGGGAAAATAGTCCCTTTACCTCGGCCTGTTAACTCTGCCTCTTGCAAGTCACCAAGTTGTCTGAGAATCTCAGCTATTCCCACTTTGAGGGGGACCTGGTATGGTAACAAAAATGGGGTGCCTCTGAAACCAAAGACCCTAAACACTGTGGACACTGGATACAAATACATATCACCCCAGTTATGAACAATCTTGACATTCTCTGTGAATTCTTTTGGTCTTAAGAATTCCAGAAGAACCTTGGGGACTCGTGGATTGTCAGAGCAAAGAAGAGTCCTTATCTTGGATGCAAAGTATTTATCAAACTTTAGAAAACTTGCATCCTCTCTATCCCATGACAATACGGTACTCCATAATTGTACCGGCATCTTTTCTCCCTCCTTTTCTTTTACCAGGTCCATTCCACTGGCAAAATAATCTCCACCTTTGAAGAGGAAGAGGTGCATCAATAGTGAATACCACCCAAATGGCCTATCCACCTTCCCATTCTTTATCCCCATCAATCCTCCATGGATAGCATCAGCAATATAGGAGGCATAATCAAATGTAATAGCAAGAGAAGGATTCAGAATTTGAACAATCATTAACAGATAATGATTTGGCATATTAGATTCAGCATCCTCTCCTAGAACTTGGCAAAGTGCCCAGTACATCCCTTTTGCCCTTAAGGTAAACATACTTAGTGAAAAAGGCTCTTGTGTATTGGGCCCTACAACTGCTAACCCTCCCACTTTCAGAAAAAGTTCTTTAAGAGGCCCATTCCTGAGATGAGTCCTCTGTGCCCTGTATACCTGAGCTAATTGTGTGAAGTTTATAGGCTCCAAGAAATTGGTAAACTCACTAAGCCCAAACGCTTTTCTCAGCTCTTCTGCATTTATCTCCATGAGGGTTTTTCCATTCACATCCCGGATACACCTGGTAACTGAATCATAATTCAATGCCATTTGGGTTAACAAATCTGTATCCATGAACACCCCTGGGACTACCAATCTCCCAACATCTAATTCCCAAATGCTATTTTGAGGAGCAGGAGAATTCCTCATTCCAAAACCGATTTTAAATAACCCCAACCCAGACAGCCCAACCAGTGGGTCTCTTAACCAATTACCCTTATCATATAATCCTTCTCCAATTCTCAGTCGGGGAGCCCTGGGTACAAATTCTTTGGCCTTAGAGGCCTGGTTGGTTGACAGCGTCAACTGCTCTAAGAAGTCATCACACACACTTCTTTCAAGATAATCAACTTTACCAGAAAATTCCCTTTTAGGAGCCATTTGCAATACAACTAGATAAATATTACTTCTGAAAATACTTCTGTTATACGAGAACAATTTCACTTATTACAACACAAGAATGGCTACAAAATAAGAAAAAACCTGATGCTTGCTCGAAGAAATTCGCTCTGCAACCAATTCGCCTTCTCTGTTTTTATAAAAGATAACTCTACGTTTGCTTCCTCTGCAAAAATCCTTTTAAAAGGTATCCTTACAAGGTTGTTAGGAAATCAAATGCTTGTACTCTGGGCCTTAACTATAACATTGATTCCGCATGCTTCGGCCGTCCCTTCAAAATCGAATTCATATGAGAATTCATATTTTAGCTCCAACGTGTCGCAGTCTTTCTGCAAGTGTCTCTCTATGAATTTCATTTTGACGGCTTTGTCCTTAGTCTAAATCCTGTCTTTTTATTGACCACATAATACCACGCGGCATCCGACCATTGGCTTAGAAAATCCCCTCACATTCTATTTTGATACTGGCTGACTGTCGCCCTTTATACTGTGGCGGGCCCGTGTCTTTCTCTTTTTGCCATGTCATCATCATGACACGTGGACGACCGATATTCATTCTCGCTATTTCGCAGCCTTAAAGGGTGAGCACTTAACCCTTGCGAAATAGCGCGGGCCGTTGGATTATCTTTCAAGTTAATCACCTTTTAATCCTTCGAACAGGTCCTCAGGAATGGTGGGCCCACTGAGTCATCAGTGACATCTGGCATCTAGTCATCCACTGTGCTGATTTGTCATTCTGTCACTTGCCGGAAGAAGAACCATGGGGGCCCCACTTTCTTCTCGACAGGTCTATCTCATAAATGGTGGGCCCACGGACACGCCATGGACACCTGGCACCTTGTCATCTTCGGAGCCAACCTGTCACATTTTAATTTGTTAAGCATACACTACAGGGACTCACAGTGGCCTTTTAGACCGCATGTCATCAAGACACGTGGACGGTCCAGGTTAACTTTCTCTATTTCGCAGCCTTAAAAGGTGAGCACTTAACCCTTGCGAAATAGCGCGGGCCGTTGGATTATCTTTCAAGTTAATCACCTTTTAATCCTTCGAATAGGTCCTCAGGAATGGTGGGCCCACTGAGTCATCAGTGACATCTGGCATCTAGTCATCCACTGTGCTCATTTGTCATTCTGTCACTTGCCGGAAGAAGAACCATGGGGGCCCCACTTTCTTCTCGACAGGTCTATCTCATAAATGGTGGGCCCACGGACACGCCACGGACACCTGGTGCCTTGTCATCTTCAAAGCTGACCTGTCGACTTTTCATTCGCTGGAAGGGGCCACGGGGTCTCAATGAATTGTAAGAGCTGTCCCTGCCAGGTCACCTCCACCTGTGAGCTGACTCATCTTTGGGGCCCACTTTTGAACCTTGATCTCAACATGATAACTGTGGCGACCTGTGCCACGTGCTGTCCTCTAATATGCCAGAGAAAACCACGTAGAGGGGGCCCCACCTTCTTGACAGCCGCAACCTTCACTTCCTCCGCATGACACATGGACGGCTGATATTAATCCTCGCTATTTCGCAGCCTTAAAGGGCAAGCACTTAACCCTTGCGAAATAGCGCCAACCGTCGGATCTTTCCCCAAGTTGATCAATGTTTACTGGGCCCGGCACTTTAGAAGGAAATAATAAAAGGTGAAAATTTTTCAAATAATTAACATGACCGCCTAGGTAAATAGCAAGGGGGGGACACTTCTTACGACCCCGCGACCCATGACTTAAGTGAAATAAAGTAACGACGGAATAGAAACCAGGGGATTTAAAACAAAAGATAAAGTGTAAAACTTGGAAAACCCTTAAACCCTCTAGGTTTAGAACAGAGCTGAGACACCAGGGGCCACACCCTACGAATATTTTCAAAGAACCATAGGCAATTATGGGAAAAGTACCCAATTTTAAAAAACAGTGATAACACATACTTCCCAACAACAATTGATGTCCATGCAATGTCAACAACACCCTCAATTGCAATATCAACCAATGATGATCCCATCACAAGAAGCACAACAACATGGTCAATATCAAGGCATGGTACAACCATAGCAACAAGAGTTGTATCAAGACCTTTATATGCCAGAGACACCAAAGACAACAATTTTTGAGCATCAGTAGCCAATGGATAGCAGGATGTATCGACAAAGAGTACACCCAAGAGTGAATGATGAACTTCCAAAATATTCACTACCTAACGCATTTGCACAACAGCTTGAGAAGTTGCAATGACAAGTTGACGCATTGGAAACCAAAGGAACAAAGAAATTGTACACAGATCAAGATTTATGTCCTAATCCATTTGACAAGAGCTTGTACATGCCTCCCTTCCCTAAGAATTTTGAGGCACCTAATTTTGAGAAATATAAAGGGAATGGCAATCCAAAAGACCACATTCAAGCATTTTTCGCAGCATGTACAGAAGTGAGTTATGAGGAAACATATTTAATGCACTTGTTCACACGAAGTCTCACAGGACAAGCCATGGATTGGTATTCGCATTTGCCAAGGAATATAAAGACTTGGTCGGAATTGGCTCAAAAGTTTATATCCCAATTTGCATTCAACATTGACAGTGAAGTGACTATGTCAGATTTCTGCAACACCAAGCAAAAGCAAGGTGAACCATTAGTGACTTTCTTTCAACGATGGCGAAGCTTGTATAGTCGTTCTTCCCTAGATACACCTGAAGAACAACAAGTAAATTTATTTATTCAAAATTTGGTCCCAAAAATGATGTATGAACTCAAATCGAAAAGTCCCAGTACCATTGAGAAACTCATTAAGAAAGGGATGAACATTGAAACTGCTCTTGTCGCTAAGGGATCATTAAGCTCAACAAAGATAGTGACAACACAAACAATTCAGGGGACAGAAATTGATTTTGGTACAAAAACAAGAATGTCACTAATGATGGAGTTATTGACGCAAGAGTGGTGAATGCAAATCAACCCCCGTTCACAATAAAGAAATTGAGTGCTCCTAATATGTCAACTATGGAACAAAATCAAACACTAGCGAGCAATGTTACTCAACAGCCGCCATATCAACAATACACTCAACAATATAATCAACAACAAGGTCAGCAACAAAACCAGCAACGCAAACCTTTCTGATCAAGGGATGGGTCTCCTCGACATTTTACGCCATTGGGAGAGCCTATTGAGTCAGTAATGAAACAATAAATACAAGCAAAGTTTATCAAGTTACCAGATATCAAGGCAGAACCATTGGTAAAGCCGCATTGGTGGAATGATAATGCATATTGTGAATACCATCCGTCAAAAGGACATAAAACCGCATCATGTTTTCAATTGAAACATATGATTCAAGACTTGCTACATCAAGGAGTAATTGAGGTAGACCCACCCAACACGACCTCTAACACTGATCATACAATTTTTAAAACTCCTTTGCTTGATCATGATAAGGGTAAAGCATCTTCTTCAAACTCTACCCAAACAGCAAATTATGCAAAAACTAGTTATAACAATGTCATCAATTGTTTTCGAGCATCCAATGAGTATGTTTCCAGCATAAGAATAAAGGGACAAGATCCTACTTGCGCAGTCACCACTCGTCGATCCAAAATAGTCCTGAAGGGAGCTCCTGCAATTCCTCCCAAATCAACTCCTACGAGTCAGTATAATCTCCTAGATCATCTGGGGAAGACACCTGCACAAATATCAATTCTTGAGTTGTTGAAAATGTCCCCTATGCATCGTGCAGTCCTAGATAAAGCTTTAATTGAGTCCATTGTCCCGACAGACATTGATGTTGACTAGTTTCAAGCCCGAATTGGACATCTAGTTGTTTCCCAACACATCGCCTTTTCTGATAATGATATTTCTCCTGATAAGCTCCCTCATAATGATCCATTACATCTTGAAGTCTTTGTCCATAATTGCAAAATCTGACAAGTCTTGATAGATGGCAGAGTAGGTCTTAATATCTGTACCTTGAGGGTGGTCATTGGTCTTGGTTATATAGAAAATGACATTGATTCTTCCAAAAGAATTACAATCAAAGCATATGATGATGTGAGCATCCATCTAAAGGGGTAATTTCATTGCCTATCAGAGTCGGTCCAGTGACAGAAAACACTTTCCTACAGGTCCTAGATCTTGATCTCCCTTACAATGTGATTCTTGGCCATTTGTAGATCCACGCAATGAAAGCAGTTCCATCTACTTATTATCAGTGTTTAAAATATCCTAACAATGGGACTGAGATAACAATTCCAGGAGATTGTAATCCATTTCAATTTTGTGTTAATCTAAAGGATTCCCCGAAGCAACAAGTCCCAGTCAATAGAGAGGCCCACTCACATAATTATGTGGATCCTAATGAGTTGTTAGATGTTGTCAAAGGAAAATTGAAGATACAGGACCAAGGATGCAAAGAGTATTCAATGGCTCAAACATTCCTCATTGGGAATTTACCAATATCTCCAAAATCACATGGCAAACCACATTTGTTGCAAAAGGAACCTAAAATGGTTATTCAGTATCAGCCCCCACTACATTTACAAGATGGGGTGAACTTGACAAAGAAACTTTAGATGATGATGTCATAGATTGGCTTTATAAGGATCCAACTGAGACACCACCTGTCAGGTTGTCGGTGGAGCAGTACGGCAAAGGGTTTACTATGCTGCAAAAAAAGGGATATGACGGCTACATTGGCTTGGGCCCTAACAAGAAAGGAAGACTAGAACCTATTATACCCAAGATGCAACCTCCAACTTTAGGCTTAGGTTTTGTACTATTGCGAATTGGACCCTCGTCTACCAAAGTGACCACGTGTAGAAAGGGGCATGACTCTGATGATGAAACAACACCTGAGGATACCCAGCCTGAAACTAATTCCAATGAATGGGAATGGAGTTCCTTTTCTTCTAGCTCCTATGCCCTTGACAATGTTTTCCTTGACCCTGATGATTTGCCCATGGAAGACAAACATGAAATAACTCCCCCACCCAAAACATGTCCTAATGCTTGGATAGAGTCATTCTGGGACCCAAGCTCTAAATCAGATACGAGCAGTTCAGATAGTGATACCACAGACGTTTACATCTTTACCATCTCAGCCCTCGCTCTCCTTAAAACCAATGACGACATGCCCCTTGTCTATCCTCAACTTATCCAACATGACCAACAAGAACCACTCACATTAAATTGTTTTCAAAAATGACGAAGCAATTGCCAAATTTCTTGGACTCCGAGAAGGCATACCACAAGGTGATCATAAAGCAGGATTTACTATTGATCTAGATTCCACATCATATTTTGGGGAGTCAACTCCATCTTCTAGTCATAAAAATGAAAAAGAAAAAGTAAAAAATCAAAAGAATAGGTCTTTGAGTGAAAACCGTAAGGCACTCTCTGATCATGAAAAAGTAAAAATAAAAGATGTACCTATGGGTGAAAACCTCTCTAAGGTGCCCAATGGTGGAAGATTGGACATACCCCTACCAAGTCAGGATAAATCAACATTGCTTGTGGAAATGACTGAAGAGATAAATTTGGGTACACCGGACAACCCTAAGGTCATTCATTTTGCTGCTTCTCTATCCAAACAAGAAAGGATAGATTTTGTCAATTTCTTTCTTGAGAAGAAGATCAGTTTTGCATGGTCCTATGTAGATATGCCTGGCCTTGATCCAGAATTAGTCCTTCATCACTTACCATTAAAATTAGATGCCAAGCCCATCAAACAGAAACTTAGAAAGATGCATCCCTAGGTGGCTCTCTTGGTCAAGGTAGAACTAAAAAAATTATTAGATGTGGGCTTTATCAGACCCATTGATTATGCAGACTAGATTTCAAATTTGGTACCAGTTAGCAAGGTAACTGCGGGGCATCAAAATCTATATGGATTTTAGGGATCTCAATAAAGCATGCCCTAAAGATTAATATCGACATAATAGTTGACATGACTACCGGATATGAGATGCTATCATTGATGGATGGTTTTTTTGGATATAATCAAATTCGCATTGCTCCTGAAGATCAACATAAGACTGCATTCACATGTGCTTGGGGTACCTACTGCTGGAATGTGATGCCCTTTGGTCTTAAAAATGTTGGTGCAACATATCAAATAGCTATGACGACAATTTTCCATGATTTTATGCATACTTTGATGAAAGACTATGTTGATGACCTATTATGCAAATCTATCACAAGAGATAGTCATCTAGCCATCCTTGGCCCAATCTTTGATCGAATGGAAACCTATAAGCTCAGACTCAACCCAAAGATATGTGTCTTTGGTGTCACAGCCGGCAAATTATTAGGGTACATTGTTTCTCACAGAGGCATCAAAGTAGACCCTGCAAAGGTTAAAGCAATAATGGATATGCCTCCTCCTTCCAATCTCCATCAACTAAGAAGTCTGCAAGGAAAGCTACAGTCAATCCGCCGGTTTATAGCTCAATTGGCAGACAAATGTCATCCCTTCTAGCATTTATTGCATAAAGGATTCACTTTTAAATGGACCAAGCAATGTCAATCAGCATTTCAAACTCTCAAGGATTATCTACTATCACCACCTATTTTAATGCCTCCTATAGAAGGGAAGCCATTTATATTGTATATTTCTGCAACTGAAACGGCACTGGGAATTCTCTTAGCCCAACAGGATGAGAAAGGCAAAGAATGGGCTATTTATTATATCAGTCGAACACTAGTAGGCTATGAGCTGAATTATTCAACTATTGAATGGGCATGTTTAGCAGTGGTATTTGCAACACAAAAGCTTCAACACTATATGTTAAATCATCAGACATTGCTAGTTGCAAAAATTGATCCCTTGAAATACTTGCTTAGCAGGGCAGCTTTGATAGGTCGCCTAGCAAAGTGGGTTATGATTCTCAGTGAGTTTGATATTGAGTACATTGAGAGAAAGGCAATCAAAGGACAAATCATAGAGGATCAACATGCAAAGGCACCTGTTAATGATGATCATCTAATGTTGACAGATTTTTCGGATGAATCAGTCTTTGCTGTCACATCTTCTAATGAATGGAAATTATATTTTGATGGATCCCATACCAAATTTGGGTCCAGTGCAGGTATATTGTTTGTCACCCGTCAAGGTGATGCTATTCCCAAATCCTACAGAATAACCTTCCATTGCACAAATAACATTGCAGAATATGAAGCTCTAGTTACAGGACTCCGAATAGCGATCCACTAGAACATCACACATTTGCAAGTCTATGGAGATTCCCAGTTAGTCATCCATCAAGTGAATGATGACTACAAAACAAAAGATGAAAAGCTTATTCCCTACAAGCATATGGTGGATTTCATCAAGACAAAATTTACGGCTATCCATTTCAGTCAAGTTCCAAGAATTCAAAACAAGTTGGCAGATGCGATGGCCACTATTGCTTCCATGTTAAATATGCCCCGTAATATGGACAGATGTGAATTTTTGGTCGAACAGTTGCTTGTCCCTTCTTTCAAAATTTGGACAGCAAACGTGATGTGTGTTCTTGTTGGTCCTAATTCCCCATGGTACAATGACATCTATCAATATTTGAAATCCCAAACCTTACCACCTAGCCTTTCCTCTACCCAACGTCGAGCCTTCATACGCCAAACTATCAAATATGTCATCATCGCTGACACTCTTTACCATCGTTCCTTTGACCACACCCTCCTTAGGTGTTTAGATTCTGACGAAGCACAAACGGCTTTACACGAGGTTCATGATGGTATATGTGGGGGCCATTTCAATGGTCTGAGTCTAGCTAAAAAGTTGGTTCATGCTGGGTATTATTGGCCCACTATGGAAAAGGATGCTCATAATTTTGTCAAGAAATGCTACAAGTGCCAAATCCATGGAGATTACATTCATGCGCTAGCCCAAGAACTTCACTCCATCATATCTTTGTGGCCCTTTTCTCAATGGGGATTGGATCTTATTGGTAAGATTCACCCGACATCTGCAAATGGACACAAGTTTATCATTACCGCCATAGAGTACTTTATAAAATGGATCGAGGCTATTCCTATGACCTATATCACTAGTGTACAAATTTTAAAATTCCTATTGAATTATATCATCTGCAGATATGGAGTTCCCCTTACAATTGTCACAGATAATGGCCGTCCATTCAAGAACAAAGATGTCAAGGAACTCTGTGAAAAGTTTCATATTCAACACCGTTTCTCGAGTCCTTACTATCCATAGGGTAATGGTCAAGCCGAAGCATCAAATAAAACCATTATTAAGATCCTGAAAAGGGTGGTCAATGATGTTGGTCGAGTTGGCATGTACAGTTGAATCCAACACTATGGGCTTATCGTACTTCCATCCGCACACCTACTGACGCAACACCTTACTCCTTGGTGTATGGTGCGGAAGCCATTTTACCCTTGGAAGTGGAGATTCCCTCTTTGCATGTTTCCTTGCAACATTTGATTGATGATGAGATGCACAGAGTCTCTCGGTTGCATCAGCTTGAGATGTTAGATGAGAAACGTCAGACAGCCCTGACACATTTGCAGGCATATCAAAACCATCTCCGTCACTCTTATAATAAGAAGGTCAAAGGGTGACACTTCGAAGTGGGAGATTTGGTCTTAAAGGCGACCCCAAAGAATACACAATCTACTGACATCATCAAAGGAAAGTTTGAACCTAATTGGGTTGGGCCTTTCATAGTTATTGCAGCCTATGGCTCAGGGGCATATCAGCTTGCAACCCTAGAAGGTGAACCTTTGTCAGATCCTGTAAATAGCATGCATCTTCACAAGTACTGGGCATAGTTCTTTCATCAACAGTTCTTTAATATGATCCTAAAAAAATAATACAAAAAAATTAAAAATCTCAAAAAATACAAAAAAATCAAAAAGTGAAAGAAAAAAATCAAATAAAAAGTGAAAAATTGAAAAGAACAAAAAAAGTAAAGAAAAATAATTCGCCCTCTAGTGAAAACCTGGCAAATAGGCGCTTTGGGCAAGTACCATGGTGAAAACCTGGCACATAGGTGCCATGTGTAAAATATTATTGCTCTGTCATTTATCATGACCCCTAGCTATATTTTCTCCCCGCTGGTTTATCATGCTTATCCTTGCCCTGACCCAATGTTCTATTCTAGGCCTGTGATTGGTCAACATCATTGTCTTGCATACTTAGGTTTCCAGTCCTTGTGCATACGTTTCGGTCTTGGTCGCTATATATATTTTTCAAATGTTCATTGGGTGCACACCCCTTGTCATGATCAATTACTGGAGCTTTCAAAAATTGAAAAATGTCCTGAAAAAATTTTAAAAAAAAAATTGAAAAATGTCCTGAAAAAATTCAAAAAAAAATTGAAAAATGTCTTGAAAAAATCCCTAAAAAAAAAAAAAATGTCCTAAAAAAATCCCTAAAAATCAAATAATGTCTTGAAAAAATCCCTAAAAAGTCAAATAAAGTCTTGAAAAAATGAACACAAAAAAATTGTAAAAAAATCAAAATTCCTAAAAAAATTTCAAAACCTTAAAATCCAAAAACAAGCATTTTGCATTTTGTCAATAAAATGGCACCCTATGTGCATAGACAGATCGCTGAGCATACATCCAATGACAATCGATCAAATATTTGTGTAGACAACAAACAGATAACATGTTACAACACTGCGCTTTAATGAAATCACACATTAACAGATGAACTTTTCAATCAAACCAGACATGCAAACTAATCACAATTGTCATATCAATCAATCAACATCAATATCATTTGTCCTTGTCACTACTATCATGGGTCTTATACAGGGTGTGGTATACTCGAAACCAAACTGTGTCTTGTCTTAGATGGAGTACCGCATTCCCTAAAACTAGACAGCATGATCATTCCTATTTTCGACTTTTGACAATGACGATCAAACTGTTTGTTTGACTTGGTCGCATTTGTGAGTCTTATCTTTTTACTGATTTATCTTTGGCTTCGATCATGTTCCTATGTTGCTCGATGATGTCACTGAGTGATTTAGAGTGATCGGGATGGTTCATGGTCCCTTTCCTTTTTTGTTGTGTTTTCTATTTGTGGAATGTTTGTCACAAACTGGGGCAACTATATCATTGGGTGTCTGTGATAAGTACGTTCGCTCTGTGAACGCCGCACATACCTCAACCCTTGATGTATGCACCCTAGGATGCTTCACTCATTCCTTGTGTGCGATGTGTCTGTCTTTTGCAAACGAGGTTGCGTTTCAGCTCTAGCTTTCAATGCCATGATGCTCTGCATCCACTTTGCTACATTAAATAAAGGTTCTCACCTACTTCTATGCATTGGTGAAAGCAATTTTTTCTTCATCTCTAACTGTCCTCTGTCAAATTTCTTCTTACTAACATTTCTTCCATTAGTTTAGGCAGTCAGTTCGGTCTAGTTCTCCGATCTCCAAAAATATAAGCTGCATCCTGCATTCATTGATTAGTACCTTTGCATTATATCAAACATCACATCAATCATTTTATCCATTTCATATTATAAATGCATCAAAAACACATAAAAATATATTCATACATGTTCCACAATGGTACATAAACAGTGCATAAGCCATCCATGCATGGAAAGTAAACATAAGCTATAACACATTGCATCCCATCATATAGCTGCATATCATATCATATATCAAAACAATATCGGAGTACAAAATTGGACTGTCTGTCCTAAGTATGGCCCACAGGCTGAATACATAATGTCACACTATATATGTCTCTGTCGTAAGGAGAACGTGCCTCTGTCACTGGGTGCTCCCTCTATCCTCCTCATCCCTGCCATATCTCAAGGATGATGTCCCTCCTATCCTTGGTCCTGGCTATGGTGGTCTCCTAGGCCCACTCACCCCCATGCTGCTCACTGACCTCCTAGAACGTGGCCTACTCTCTATCCTCGATCGTGCCCGATATGATGCTTCTCTCTGCTCTAGTGGAACTGCACTCTCATATAGTGTCCTCCAATGGCGTATCTCCTCTCCGGTCTCTACCAACATCTGTGCCATCTCACATGCACTGGCATCCCTAATCGACCCAATATATTCGGTCACTCTCTGCCCTGTTTGCTATGCCTGGGCTATTGCTATATCTTGAGCCGATGTCAGTCTGGCTATCTCTGCTCTGAACTGATCCTGCTCTGTCCTCAAGATAGCATTTTGTCTCTCTAATGTCACAATGTGATCATGCTGACTCGCTATGGAGGCCCTACATATCTCCATCTCCTCTATGCTAGCTGTCTCTGGCTCTATGGGTATATCCTACAATGACTCCTAATCAGCTGAATCTAGCTCATCCTCCTTGTCCTTGTCATCCTCCTCATCATTCCCTCCATCCTCATCATCCTCCTCATCATCCCCTCTGTCCTCATCATCCCCCTCATCCTCATCATCTCCCTCGTCCTCATTTTTGTCCTCATCATCTCCCTCCTCCTCTCCAGCAAGTGGGAAGTCCTCCTGTCTCCTAGGTACTAGAATATCAGGATCTATCAATGGCACTGGCCGTCATCGTGCAAACCATCGCTCATACTCCTCTGTTGTCCCAGCATCCACCACATCTGATCTCTAATCCCACTATCTCTGCTGTAGCTGTGTGAAGTCAGCATATGCTATGTGTGGCTGAATCATCCTCCCCCACTGACTCGTCTCTCTGTGAGATCAGGCAAAGTGTGCAGTCCCTCTCGGTACATCTTGCCTCTCTCCAAACTGTTGTCTGACTCTCTCTGGTAGGTATATCTCAATCACTCTCTGGCAATTCACTGGTCGCCCAATCAGGTATCTCTCCTATTTGCAATACGGTAACTCATCACTATCATCTGACCATCCAGGGCAATCAAGATATGGCCTCCATGTGAACTCTCTCAATCTGTCTAGCTCATGTCGCCAATACAGTATGTATCCAAATGGACCCTGTCTTAGTGTATCCCCATAACAGTACACATATGGTCGATGTGGTACTACCTGTCTCTCTACAATTGGTCGACATATGGCTATGTGCTCAAATGCCCATACCTGTAATAGTGTGACCCCACAGCTCAAAGTCTCCACCCCCTGATATGCTACCTGATGCAGCTGAAAATATAGCATAGCAAGCACACATGGTCCCCATGCATACACAGTCCCCTCTATCGCCATCTGCTCTAGCACTCTTCCCCATCCAATAGGGAATCCATGTCCTTGTCTGTCCATGGTCTCCCAGCGGATCTCCCTCTCTATGATATCAAGGTCCTCTATGTCGCACTCAAATAATCTGCATAATGCATCTCTCCCTGTCATTGGGTCATATTCTATCATCTCCCCATGAATCGGAATGCTGAGGATACGCCACACGTCCTCTAGTGTCACCGTCACCTCTCCTATAGGCAGCTGGAATGAGGAGGTTTCTGAATGCCATCACTCTGCCAATGCGGTAAGTAGTCTTGTGTTTGCCCTAATCTTGGGCATGAATGTAATATAGTATAATCCAAGTCTTGCTAATGTATCTCTATCTGTGCTCCTGAGTCTATGTCGTAACATGAAGCAGTCGGGTCTGTTCTCTCGCATAATCAATGGATACTATCGACTCTGCATCACAATTGGGGTACACTTTGTCAGTTTTAAGGTTTGCTCCTAAGGGCTGCATTTCCTTGTTAAATCAACAAATCAGGGTGTTTCTTATCTATTTTGACCTATCCTACCCTTATCCCCCTTTTCGAGATCATACGCGCACTGTTTTTGGTCAAATTAGGGTCCTAAGTGCATAACTGCGCCTGTGTACCCTGTCCTGTGCCTGTGCAGCATCAAGCTGCACCTGTGTACCCTACACAGGCATAGAACATCCTCACACAAGCGTAGAATGTGCCCACACAGGCGCAGATGTCAATTAATTCATTCTTTATGGGCCTCGCAATGTCCCGCAATCAAGCAAAATTCATGAAATTGACAATATGGGTTTTTGAGATACATACCGCTGCTCTCATGTCGTCCGGTCGTTTGTAGGTGCGTATGCGTTCCCCAAGGTGATTTGCCATTGGAATGTTCTCCATCTCTATGCAATGGTCCTTTTCCAGAGCAACAATTCCTCCACTTTGGCTAGTGCAAATGAGCTTTTTTCCTTCTCCTTGTCTTATTTATAGATCTTTGTCAGTGCCTAGATGGACGTGCACCCTCTTCATCTTATGCTGGTCGCGGTCTTTTTGCACCTTCCATTGCTTGTCATTTGTGTATCTGACCTTCGATCTTTCATCCATTTGATCCTATCATTTTCTATCATTCTTATCGATCAATTGGCCTCTTTTCTGGATGTTTCCGGCCAATTCCTTGAGGGGGTATGCATATGTCATCGTTATTGTCTGGGGCATTTTTATTATTGTTCTTTGAAACAATGCTTAGAATTGCATTGTCTCAAAGAGGGGCAAAATGTAGATGTCTAAAAATGGTCAACGCTTGCGGAGTCATATTTTAACATTTACGCATTGCCTTATTTTAGAGTTTTTGCATCCCATTAACATTTCTTCTATGCTGCGCACTTGGTCTTTATCATTTGCGAGCATCGAGTCCTTCTTCTGCATTCTTCATTTGTCTCACTTTTGAATTTGGTCTTGTCGATAACAATCTTCAGTCATGATTTTGGTCGATTTTATCTTGTCACATCAATGTGCATGCTCATTTGTCATATTTTGGACATCGTCAATTTTATTTTATTTTGGACATCGTCAATCCTAATCGATGATAGAATTAGGGTTTTGTCCTCTTGTCAATCTTGTCACCTTGCGATTGATTCATCATTGGTCCCTATCCTCTTGTCAATTTTGCGATCGATTTGTCATCAATTGTTGCTCTTGTCAATCTTGTCATTTTGCGATTGATTCATCATCGATCCTTGTCCTCTTGTCAATCTCGTCAATTTTGTGATCGATTTTTCATCGATCGTTGTTCTTTTTAATCATGTCAATTTGGATCAATTATTGTTCCTCGTCAATTGGCGCCTTTCAATTTGGTCTCTTTATCAATCTTGGTCAATTCGTCAACCAATCTCAATCGTTTATCAGCATTGATCCTCTGTCAATTAAAATCATGATTGAATCGACATCAATTATCTTTTGTCAAGACCTAATTGTCATCCTTGCATTTCTAATTTATCTTCTAGGGTTTTATGATTTATTCATTTAACCTTGTTTGTCATTTTCCCTCTAGGTTAAATAATTTATTTATTCATCCTAAGTCTTCTTGTCACAATTAAATTTTTATTTAATTGGCTAATTAATTCCTTCTCTTTTTGTGAATTAATTAATGAATGAAAAAGTATTAATTAATTCACCTAATTTTCTAATTTCTCCTAAATTCCTAAATTTCTATTTCTATTTCAAATTCTTGTCATAACTTCTTGCATAGCAATTTGTCATAAATTGTCATAAATTGTCATAACACCTTGCATAGCAATTTGTCATACACTTGTCATAATTTTGCTATTTTTTATTTGAATTTCCTTTCAAATCTCTTCATGCTAATCTTGTCTTTTCTCCAATTTATCTATAAATTGGATGAATTTCTTCAATCAAGGATCTGAATCAATCACGCTTTTGTATCCTTACGCCGTCATCTCATCTTGTCAATCTTGCTTTCATCTCATGCTTATGCACTTGTAGGTGAGATCCACAAGCAAAGCAATTTGAAGGAGAAAGAAGGACAATGGAGAATTCTGGAGGAGACATTCGCGTTTGTAATGGTTTGCATTTGGTTTAAATGTCTTATTTTCAGTATCTCTATTGAATGTAATTAGGATTTGTCATTGCAATTTAGTTTTTGTGATTGAGCTAGTTTAATGTTTATATTTGCTTTGATTATTTCCAAATTCCTATCTACAATGTCATTCTCTAAAGATGTGCCTACCGGTGATAGGTGAGTTTCAGGTTGTGGAGCTGCTAACTCATCCTCTGTTATACCGGTTTGTTCCATTACTTTATCCTTGATTTTCTTTTCTTGCCTAGAACCTTTTCTTACAACTGCCTCAGCCTTTTTCACTCTTTTCTTAGATTGTATTTGGCTTTCAATAGTTTCTACACTACCAAATACTTCTTCCTTAGGTTCTTTAGGGGCTTCCAGAAGTGCTTTAGCATAAGTTTCAATTATATGATCATCTGTTTTGTAGCCCATATTTGTTACCCAAACTGTCCCAGGGATGACTGCTTCCATCCAGATCTCATCCTTCTTGATTACAAAGCATATTTCATCCTTATATTTGTCAACAATCTTTTGTGATAATCTGATTCTTTTCTTCATTTTGGCCTTAAGTGCTTGAAAGAAATCATGGATATTGTTTTCCTTATCTTCTCCCATATTATTGAATAGTTCTGTTAGTTGTTTACCTACTGGTATATCATATCCAAGTTCTTTGTAGCCTATACTAGGAACCTGTTTGGTTATATGTAGCATCAGAAATACTAGCAGATTTCCAAATTTAAAAGTTCCTTTCTTGTCCTTCTTAATCTTGCCTAAGTTGTCAATTAATTCGTCCTTCAACCACTCACATACATCAATCTTTGCATTATCTGTGACCATGTCGTAAGCACTCTTAATTCACAGACTTGACACTAAATTGAGTCTATTTGCATGAGTAGCTTTATATCCTAATATCATGCTGATAAATCTTACATTAGTATCTTTTACAGCATTGACTCTTAAGGACCGTCTGTCGGATGTTGCACCAGTTATGTTTATAACTAGGTCATTGGAGACCTTTTTAGTCTTGTCTGGCCTTTTACCGGTGGTTAGCAACCCTGTGATAGCTTTCATAGCTTCCTTGGTGATTTTGTGAATTGTATCTAACCAGAAAAATTCACCATGTACCCTACTTAAGACTATCCTAATCACATCCTTGGGGAATTCAAGAATGCTAAGTGTAGACACCCAAAATTGTCCAGTCTAATTAAATAAATATTTTATTTATTTAATTATCTAAGCTTAATTCTTCTATTAATTAAATAAATCTTTATTTATTTAATTCATTCATTTATCCTCTTCTAGCCTTATTTCTCATTTAAATAAATACCTTTATTTATTTAAATTTTCCTTTTTCTAAATTAAATAAATATCTTATTTATTTAATTATCCCACTTCCTCTATTAATTAAATAAATCTTCATTTATGTAATTAATTCATTAACCTTTTCTACCCATGACACATGTCATTCATCTCTTAATTCATACACTACCTACCCTTTCATTATTTTATTATTTCTTTTACCTACCCTCTAATCATAGCCGACCTCCTTTTACACCTCTCAATCTTATCCCTCCATTTCATATAGTGTCTTCTATATAAGGAGATGCTTCCTTCATTATCAACCCTAATCAATCATTCTAATCAGTCATTCTAATCAATCATGCTAATCAATCATTCTAATCAATCATTCTAATGATGCATCCTAATGACCTAATGAAAGACCTTATGCACTTGGCTACACTACGATCCTACTTGCAACCACATTCCGTTCTTTATTGAGCTCTTGTGCACATAAAATCTGAGAGCAAATATATCAAGCAAGATCAATGGAGATAGGAAGAATGGAGATCCAAACCCTATTGGACATGTGATGGTATAATCTTTGTGATTCCATTTGATTTGCATTGTCTTAGGTAATCTTCATATGTTATGGTGGATCTTTGTTGATTGTTAGGCTAGGGTTTTGTGGTTGAATTCATTTAGCCTTTCAATATCGTTATTATTGTTATCTATTTTCATCATATACATTTTGGCACGCTCGGTGGGACTCTTATCCCCTTTACATTAACATCTTTGTTGCAGATTTTGTGTTTGAAGTTGCAGATCTGGCATTTTTGACAACATTTTCGACATTCCCACGTCTGTGCACTTATGGATCGTGTTTTTGTTTTTCTGGCGCGTCTACGACATCAGGAATTTGTAGTGTCCACCCTTGATTCAACTTATTTTGACTAGAGTTGACTTTTATATTTCGCTTGATAGACTTATCTAGACTATATTTTGATGATTTGGATGATGATTACTCATGTGCTTCAGTGACTTATGATTGATGTTAGATACTATTGGACATATGCTATTTTGATGATCTATATGGATGTTGGTATTATCATGATTCATCATGTGATTTGATGATACATGTACTTGATGGACTTTATATGCTCACTATGTGATGGATTATTGATAGTTTAGATTTATCATGGTTTTTGATGATGATTATGATTATGCTAACCCTACTTTGTGATTACATATGATGAGATGTTTATGAGATGTGTTTGACTATTGTTTGACTGTCTTCGTGATAGAGATGATTCCACATCACTCATTGCGAGCGGGATGTGTCATCGCAATTCTCTATCACTTGCTTGTTCTATATATGTATATGTATATGTTGTGTTGTCGTTTCGTGGTTGCAAGATTTTGCAGGTACCAGACATCGACTCCACATGGCTTCACAGGTCTAAGCGTGTCTTTAGTTCCAATGGCTTATGTGGTTCGGAGATGGCATGAGATTCCCCTCACATACTCTAGGTCTAAGTTGTTCACCATGGTTAGTCAGCGTCTTGGCATAATTCGCTATGTCAGTTAGTAAACTTGGTCCTTTGGTATTGTGAGTTTAGTTTATGCCAGTTGATTTACTTGATGATGTTAGAGTAATTATGTGTAGTTTTCTATTTGGAAATGTTTATTTTAATGTATTTAATTTATAAGTTTTCAATATTTAATTATTTGATATTTATATTTATTTGATAATTAACATTAATTGATTTTATGATTATTTTAATATTTGATAAGTTTTATTGTTGTTTAAAATTTATTCAATATTTGCGACTAATCTTTAATGGTATTTGACTATTTAATTATTTATTTGACTTTTTATGATTTAACATTTATTTGACATCTTTTATTTATTTGGTTCTTTAATTTATTTTATTAGCTTTTGGTTTAATTGATTTTAATCCCTTTTTGGATTAAATTTATTTTCATCTTATATTTATTTAATAGTTTGACTTTTTATTTCTAAGTGGGGTGTATGAGCACAATAAATTAAATAAAGAAATAAAAACAATCCCACTTAGTTGAATAAGTATATTTTATTTACTTTACTTACCCTTCACTCTCATTGGTTAAATTCAAAATGGGTGAATAAATTATATTATATGGTTGGTTGGTAAAATATACTCCAAAATGGAATATTTTGATTGGCCAAAATTGAGGCTAGGGTTTTTGGATTATTGTTGCTTTTAATTTTCATTTCCGTGAAGTTTTTCGGGGGGATTTTTGCTATTCTCTGGAAATTTCTCCAGCAAGTTTTTTTCCTTGGTTTTGGATTGTTGCACTCTTTATTTTTGGCTGGAGCTTGATTGGATTTTGGTTTGGCTTGCGGGAGCTCTTCTTCAACTACAAACCATCACACAGGTTGCAGGTTGGAGGCTTCTCCATTGGTTTCTTATTTTGCTTTCAAATTTTGAAACTTGTATACTCTGTGTTTGATTTGATTAAAAATAATAATAATAATAATTATAATTTGGTTTATAGTTTTGGAAATAATGCTTCCTGTGCATTACCTGTGAATGTTCAACATGAGGAATATATTGCAGATTTTGAATATGTGTTGTGTGAATTATTTTAATGAGATCTCTATTGTATATTAAGGATATTTTAACCTGGTAGATGAGTTCTTATGGAGATTGTAAATCTGGGAAAGAGGAGAATCTTTGTGAGCTCCCAATCTGGCTTTGCCGTAGAGGAGACTCACATGACTTTTTCCCCTTTTTATTTTTTTACACATCCCCTTGTGTATGGATGTTATTGGTTATGTGGAATGTCTTTTTAAATGTATTTGAGTCATATATTATTCTTTCTATATTTTAGATTCAAGGTTGTAGAATTTCCTCAGTTTTTGACAGTGCTGGAGATGTTCTTCCTCCAAAAAGTCTACATTATGTTTTCAATTGGATTTCCTTGGGTGAATTTTATTATTTTATTTTGTTCACATATTCTTATAGTTTATTTCGCGTCGATTCCAACGAGTATAAATATGTCATATTTGGCCATTTATATTTCGATTAGTTTTGATTTTGCACTTAAGTAGTTTTCTGCCAAAATTTACATTTTTTTTTTATGCACTAAAATATCAGTCATATGTGCCATTATGTGTATTTTTAAAGTTTTATCCAGTTTGAAGTCTATTTGAGGACAGTTGGATTTGGAGTTATACCAGAGGCTTTTTGAGGGCATTTATGATGTTGTTTAAAATTATTTATGATTGGTGATGTCTTCATATTATTTATTTATTTTTGTTTTGTATGCATTTTACTCCATTTGAGTTGTTTGTGCTTCCTCTCTTGTTGATGCCCCAAGAGAGAGATTGAGATTCTTGTGATTATGTGCCAGCAAGTGGATAGGCCTTGCTGAGATTATGTGATGATTCATTTCATATTTGATGGCATTTCTTATGGCCTTGATATGTTTATTTGGCCAAGAGGCTCATTGATTTTTGGTTCTCATGATGTTAACTTTCTCATGTTTTATGATTATGAGATGATATTATTGTTTGCATATGGATTATTTGTGAGTTCAGATTTATGTATATTCTCAAATCCAATTATGATTCTAGAGCCTCTTGTGTTTTCATGTTGAGACCATGTTAGGGGGGAGTGGGCTTCCTTGTGATGACCGGGGTCACGAGAGATAGACTTGCATGAGGTTGCTTGTAAGGATGCATGAAGTCTAGACCACCAGGGCACATTGGAGTTTTCCATGATTTGTAAATAAGTGATAACTTAATAATTAATGGGTTGGGTAGTTAGATTAATTAATAAGATGATAAATTGATTGTGCCTCATGACTTAGTCCTAGGGAGGATGTTTTAGGATAAGCATGAGAAGGCCGTGAAGACGGTAAGCTAATCTCCCTTAGTCTCTCATAGGTTGAGATGGCTCCACATGTCCATCAGGCTAGCGCCTTGTGTTATTATATTATTGTGTTATGAGGATGGCATGTGATGACACTCCACTCCTACATGTGTTTCCCCTTATTGATTTATGGTTATTCTTATTGGATGCACTTATGTCGTGATGAGTTATGCCTCTGGGAGTTCATTCTTTTTATATTGTGTAAGTTCTTGCTTGAGAGTCTTTGTGTGGTTAGTCTCCTTGGTTTTGAGGTGCCAGCTTAGGTTTAGAGTGTGTGTTGGGACCTTGTGTCATCTCCTAGCACGGGGGGTGGTTCCTTTGGTTCCACATGGTCGGGAGGTTGGTGTTTTTTAGCCATTGGGATGTTCTTTTGGATTCTACTTGCATGGACGTGGATTCTTCTTCATGATGTACTACGGATGTACCTTATAGCATATTTATGTAAGGGATAAGATAAAATGTATGTAATGTAACACTTTTTGTACATCATAGATAGAATCTTGTAGTAGAAAGAGCTATGCTCATGATGTATTTAATGTACTTATATTTGTAGATGAATTGTAGTTGGAAATTGGAACTAAGGCCTAGTTGTATTGTACTATTGTAGAGAGGTGATCTTATGAGTCATGGAAATGAATGGATTATAGTTGGAATAGAATGGAATTGCATTATGGATCAGTTGTATTATCTCATGGGATGATTAGAGGCTAGTTAGAATGTAAAACAATCTTGAAAGAGGAATGTTCATGGAGTAATAAATGAATATGTTATAGGATATTAAATGGATTTAGTAAACATGTATGATTCATATAGATGCATTGGTGGAAGAAAATTATGCATATCATGGGAAGTAAGTAATGTTGTAGGTTGCATATTTCATGAGTAGGTAATTATATTATGATGCAATAATGAAGGTGAAATGTATCTTTCATGTGTGTAGTATGCTATTGTGGAAATGAATGTAAGTAATGATGCTAAAGTACCCTAGGGAAAGACTAATGATGTTGTGATATTTCCGCTTGCGTTAATTCATGAAATGAGTAATGATATATGTTCATATTGGTTAATTGATGAACGAATGTAAATAGATGGAGATGTTATGTGTTGCATTAATTGTTATTAGATGTTAATTAAAAAAAAAAAAGTATCTCCATTTGTATATTATTGTTTAGTTTCTTTAGGGTATTTTGGCAGGCATTACAACTTGGTATCAGAGCCCATGTTCAATACTGGGTACTCTGGTTTCAATTGAGCCCATTGTGCATTTTAGCATTTGGCATGGGGTAGCCCAGCAGTTTTATCCCTGCTATTTATTTTCTTGTTATAGTTTTCTCGGATGTTTAGCTTATAGTCTCCTTTGCATTTTTCTTAGATAAGATGCCTATTAGGGGTAGAGATCGTCGTCATGTCGGTCGCATGGGTACTCGTAGGAACCCTCTCCCTGAGGTTTCTGAAGAGTCACACCATGAGGAACAAGAGCAAGAGCAGCCTAGAGATGATCCGATTCCACAGTTGGTTAATGTGCTTCAGGAGCTTCTTGGTCACCTAGGACCGAGATAGGAGGAGAACCAATAGGAGGGATCTCGTCATTTAGAGCATCGAGAGAGAGAGCGTTCACGTTCTCCTAGGAGGAGAATTGAGGTGGATCAGGAGGCACTTGCAGCTAGTCACATCAGGGTTCTGAATAGGACTCATCCTCCTACATTTGATGGCTTAGGTAGTGGCATGGAGGCAGAGACTTGGTTATTGGACTTAGGTAGGTGTTTTGCTATGCACCAGTGTAGCAGTAACGCCAAGGCGAGATGTGCGATTTTGCATCTTCGTGATTTTGCGACGACATGGTGGCACATGGAGGAACAGAAGTTGCATTTGGACATAGCAACGATATCATGGGAGTTATTCATGGAGCGGTTTCGTGCCAGATTTCTTTCAGATCATTGGAGGCAGAGGAAGGCTGATGAGTTCCATGATTTGAGACAACAGAGGATGACTGTGGACCAATATGAGCGTAGATTCTTTGAGCTTAGATAGTATGCTGGATATGCAGATGATGAGCCGATGTTGATCCAACACTTTGTTAGAGGTCTGAATGATCGTATTGGTGGAGAGGTTCAGATGCACGAACCTAAGACCTTAGAGGCAGCGGTGGAGAAGGCGAGACTAGCAGAGGAGAATCTTTCATTAGCATCAGGAGGAGCGACTGGGGGATAGATAGTTAGTGCACCTGTTATAGGATCTATGATGAGAGGACCACAGCAACAGTCTGTAGGATATGCTAGGAGCCATCCTTCTTCTTTTCGTAGTGGTCAGCGGTTTAAGAAGAGGTTTTCTCAGGGACAGAGCTTTGCTCAAGGTGCCAGATTTTAGGTTGATAGGAGTCACAATCGTCAGCATGATAAGAGACATACTCCTTCCCAGCCAGCGCAGAGTTCACAGCCAGCTTCTAGTAGAGGCAGTGTTCAGCAGTCAAGTACAACACCAGGTCACATTGCCGTTCATTGTCCTCAGCGTACTTCTCAGATGTCAGGGCAGCAAAAGCTAGCTACTTCTGAGCCTACAGTTGGAGATGCAGGCAGGTCTCATCATGTTTTTGCGGCGGTTGATAACCGTCAGGCTAAGCATCAGGCCACCGTTGTAGAGACATCAGGTGTGATAGGTGGTATCTCTTGTTCTGTGTTATTTGATTCTGGAGCATCAGACTCTTTTATTTCTCCTTTTCTAGTAGAGCGATGCGGGCTTGCTACAGCAAAGCAGGACGATAGGTGGCAGGTAGAGTTAGCTACTGGGTCCAAAGTGGTAGTGGATTCCCTTGTGCTCAAATGTCCTTTAGTTTTAGGAGAATGCCAGACTTCTGTGGATCTTCGTGTTATGTATTTGGAATCTTATGATGTGGTTCTTGGTATGGATTGGCTTGGATCTCACCAAGCGCAGATAGATTGTAGAGGTAAGAGAGTGCAGTGGAAGGATGATAGTGGGAAGAGAGTGGAGATTGTAGGTATTCAGAGACCTATCTCTCTTCGCATGATTTCTTCTATGCAGATGAAGAGGTGTGTGCGTAAGGGTTGCCAATTGTTTGCGGTTAGAGTGAAGGATGTGGATGGGGAAGTTAGCTCAGAGGATTTATTGCAGCAGCGTCCCATTCTTCACGAGTTTGAAGATGTTTTTCCTAGTGAGATTCCAGGTATGCCCCCTCAGCAAGATATAGATTTCAGGATTGATTTGGTGCCAGGAGCTGAGCCTATTTCTAAAGCTCCCTATCAGATGACCACGCAGGAGTTGGATGAGTTGAGAGTTCAGTTAGAGGAGTTGTTGGCGAAGGGATTTATTCGTCCTAGTGTGTCCCCTTGGGGTACACCTGTGCTATTTGTGAAGAAGAAGGACGGATCTCTTCGATTATGCATTGATTACAGACAGCTTAATAAGGTGACAGTGAAGAACCAATATCCCTTACCTCGGATAGATGATTTATTTGACCAAATTAAGGATGCCAAAATATTCTCTAAGATTGACCTTAAGTCCGGGTATCACCAGTTGAGGATTCAGGAGGCAGACATTCATCGCACAGCTTTTCGTACTAGATATGGTCATTATGAGTTCACAGTAGTACCTTTTGGTCTCACGAATGCACCTTTGGTTTTCATGAGCTTGATGAATGGTGTATTCAGGTTGTATTTGGATAGATTTGTATTAGTATTTCTGGATGATATTTTGATTTATTCGAGATCGGTTGAGGAGCATGAGGATCATGTGAGGCAGGTTTTGCAGTTTCTTAGGGAGGATCAACTATACGCCAATTTGGCAAAGTGTGATTTCTTCCAGACAGAGGTGAGGTATCTTGGTCATGTGATTTCTGGAGAGGGTACCACAGTTGATCCCTCAAAGATTCAGGCGATTGTTGATTGGCCAGCACCCACTAATGTGGGAGAGGTGCGTAGTTTCATGGGTTTAGTAGGATATTATCGTAGATATGTTCAGGATTTCTCCAGGATAGCTCATCCTATCACTTCTCTTCAGAGAAAAGGGAAGAAGTTTGTTTGGACAGAGCAGTGTGAGAAAGCATTTCAAATCCTTAAGGAGTGTTTGACTAGTGCACCTATTTTAGTAGTACCAGATCCTTTGGGAAATTTTGTGGTGTGCATAGATGCTTCTTTGGAGGGTCTAGGAGCAGTATTGATGCAAGATGGTCATGTGATTGCATATGAGTCACGTAAACTTAAGAATCATGAGCAGAACTATCCCACCCATGATCTTGAGTTAGCGGCAATGGTTCATGCTTTGGTTAGGTGGAGGCACTTCCTTCTTGGACATAGATTTGAGTTGCACAGTGATCATCGCAGTTTGCAGTATATCTTCATGCAGCCAAATTTGAATGCTAGGCAGAGGCATTGGATGGAGTTCTTATGCGAGTATGACTTTGAGGTGAGATATATTCAGGGTAAGGAGAATGTGGTAGCAGATGCTTTGAGTCGCAGGAGGCATGAGATTTCAGCAATGTCTCTTAGTGTAGATTTGAGGAGCCGTATTTTTAGTGCTCTTCCTTCAGATGTATGGTATCAGGAGATTATTGTAGAGGTTACTGCAGGTAGAGCTCTTGAGGGCAGATATGCAGGTTACTCAGTAGAATCAGATGGACTTCTTAGGCATTTGGGATGCTTTATGTTCCACCATCAGATGGTCTTCGAGTTTTGATCATGTCAGAGGCACATAGTGCACCTTACTCGGCACATAGTGATTAAATGAAGGAAGAGGGTTGATTGAAGAAGAAGGATTGCCCCCATGACTGGTGATCACAGGGGGAATGTCTTGTATAGAAGTGGTCATTATGTTTGATGTAAAGGTAGGTACGCTAGTAATAGGAGTCATCAAAGGAATAGAATGATTGACTTGAGTAGGAGGTTGTGTATAACCTAAGGTTTCAGCACAACTCTTCATAGGCATCACATTCGAATCCAAAATGTGTGCAATACCACGCAAAATATCAATTCCATTCTTATCACTTTGAAGCATACGTTTTAGACCCTCAATTAAAGGAAGAGCTTGACTATCAGGGTATTCTTGAGACATCCATTATCGAAAATCATCAAATTGGTTATCCAATTTTGAAAGTTGTTCTTCAGAAACCTCATGGAGAGCTTCTTCATCATTAGGAGGATTAGAGGAATTACCCATGTCCTCGTTAAAAAGGCTATTCAAATTAGGTTCCATCTCCTCGGTAATTAAACCTCGGAAAGACTTAATTCTACGGCTTCGTCTAACGGGAATAGTGTAAGTAGGGCTTATTGTTGTAAAACTCATGCACTAGAGAGAGAGAGAAAGTTTTGATTTTAGAGGTAGCAATTTTCAGTAAAATCAGCCAATCTTCTGGATTTAAGCTGTTAAATGCAATCACGACAGTCTCCCAAAATTTCGGAAAAAATGTCCAGGACCGTGGCGCTCGGAGTGCAACACGGTCCTTGCAACTTTTTTTGAAATTTGTAGGGATGAAAGGTATGATGATTTTAAAGCCAATCTGAAAAAAATTGAGTGATTTTATGATCTGTAGATAGGCCAAATTAAAGTTGCAAATTCAAAATTGAATCCTATCAAGATTGTCAAAAAATGCAAAATTTGAATTTTGAAAAAGAGAGGGAAACTGAAATTTTGAATTTTATGATTTTAGAGGGAATGTCAAGAGCAATGCAAATTTTGAAATTTAAAAGTTGACTCAATTTCACGCAAAATTCAATTTTGAAAGCGGAAATCAAAGTTGTTGTAATTAAGCACTTAATTTCAAAAGTCACAAATTGTAAGAATTTGAATAAAGCACTGAAATTTCGAATGAATGCAAACACACTTTTCAAATTTAGAACAGTAAGAACACAATTTTGACACAAAATTTCAATTTCGATGATTTTTGAATGTTTAGAAGCCTTAAACCAAGCAATCACAAGACCAACTTTGACTGTAATTTTGAAGGTGTTAAAATTGATAAAATCAGCCAAAATTCTGGATTTTAGCAGAAAAATACAGTAAGATCTCGCTCCCGAAATTTCGGAAAAAATGTCAGGGACGATGGCGCTCGGAGTGCACACGGTCCTCGCAACTTTTTTCCAAATTTTCAGGGATGAAAGATATTGTGATTTTATTGCAGAATCCAAAGTTACAGCTGATTTGGAGATGTTTTGATCAGTGAAATTGTCAGACAAAGGTTGAATCAAGAGGGTTTCAAAAATTAGGGTTTTGACACTTAACCACTTAATTTTCAAAATCAAAGCACAAATATGAATTGATAATTTGTAATAGAAGGGCAGATCTGAAACAAGCATTAACAATTAAATATTTCACAAGTTCAATTACTTAAAAAGAAATTTTAGGGTTTTTATGCAATCACCTCTAAAATTTTGCAAAAGATCAAACATGGAAATGTAATCAAAGAATCAAATTTCAGATCTAATCATGAATAATCAGAAAGGATGTTCACGTCGGGTTCACAAAAATGTAAAGCGGAAAATCGCGATCGAACCCTAGTTGCTCTCCCCTCTTCCAACTCCAAGGAGAGAGAAGGGAGATTCACTAGGGTTGATGGTTTTCACTTAGGGGAGAGACTTTACATTCAAAAGAGGGGTTGAAACCCACAAGATCCAATCCCACACAATGCAAGATTGGATGCTAAATGTGTTTCAAGGGGTTAAGACAGCAAGGCTACCCTCTTTTGTAAAGAATGTTGATAGGAAGATTAAGCTAGGAATGCATAGGAAGTGACAAAGATTCACTTTATAAACTGAGATAGGGATATAGGATGAAGCTGCGGACCTGGAATTAGCAGTAAAATGTCGATACGGCACTGTCCTGCAAATTTGAGCAAAAGTTGTCGGGACGATGGTGCCCGGCGCCACGGTCCTTCGAAAAATCCGCGAAACGAAGGGGGATTTGTTTGTCTCTGCACAAGGATTCCAAATCTTCAATTTCAGCCGCGTACCTGCAACCTACACATAGAAAAGCGAAGACGATTGGGGGGTTAGGGATTACGAGTTTGCCATTAGGTCAAACCCCGGTTTTGGAATTAACCAAGAAATGAGCAAGTGTTGTAAATGTAAATGACTGTAAAACAAGTACTAATACCTTGTTCTAAGGATGTTTGTATCCTTATGTGCGAAGGTATAGATGTTGTATGTTGTTGTAGTATGTTGTATGTAGTATGTAGTAAGTGATCTCCTCTTCAATGGTTGAATCCTTGTCTTGAATGCAACACTTAGCCTTGAATGGAGACTTGAAATGATCAATTGCTTGAAGGAATGCTTGAATGCTTGAATGCTTGAGTATAGTTTCCGCACTTTTTCCATCATATCGAATGAAAGAGGAAAATGTAGTTTATATACTTGTCAATTAGGGTTGATAGACTGATTTTCCCGACCTTAGGCCGACCAGGAAAGTTTATTTTCCAAATTGCAAACAAAGAGACCCAAAGTCCAAAGGAGACCGAGCCCAAAATAGGACCCAGGGACTAGGGCGCTGGACGCCATGGTCCTGGGGGACCAGGGCACTGGGCACCCTGGTCCTGAAGGACCAGGGCGCTGGGCGCTCTGGTCCCACCTCCCGGGATAGCAGGGTGCAAGGAGGTTCAGGCCAGGGTGCTTGAAAAATGCAGTTTTCAGTGTCGTAATCAGGTTTCGGGGTCTCCATTCAGGTTCCGTGTTGCGTCGCCATTGTGAAGACCGAAATGCAGTCGAAATTGCAAGTGTCGCAATTTTAGGACGCTACATTTAGCCCCCACTTTAGCGGGAGTATGTATGCTCATACTTCCGGTAAAGTACAAGGAACAATCATTGAAAGACTTTCACCATGTCAAGGAGGCAAGACACACCAAGCCCCCAGTGGACTAAGGATCTTACGACTTCGATTGACAAAGTAAAAGGGAAGATCACGAGGGAGAACCATGACTGTCAGTAGTAAGGTTCCCTCACTATGAGTCATGCAAGAAAGATATCAAAAATTTTCAAGGCAAGGTTAAATTTGCCAAGAAATTTTCAAGTATCTTGAAAAGATATGAACGGGATGTATTTTAGCCCCCACTTTAGCGGGAGTATGTATGCTCATACTTCCGGTAAAGTACAAGGAACAATCATTGAAAGACTTTCACCACGTTAAGGAGGCAAGACACACCAAGCCCCCAGTGGACTAAGGATCTTACGACTTCGATTGACAAAGTAAAAGGGAAGATCACGAGGGAGAACCATGACTGTCAGTAGTAAGGTTCCCTCACTATGAGTCATGCAAGAAAGATATCAAAAATTTTCAAGGCAAGGTTAAATTTGCCAAGAAATTTTCAAGTATCTTGAAAAGATATGAACGGGATGTATGCCCCCCTACGTTAAAGCGATCGCACACGCCTCACCGGGGGTGATTGCTTTAAGGTAGTGATACATATAAGAATGAGAAAGGAAAGGAGCACGTTATCGCAAGGATTTAGCCCCCAAGTGTGAGATAAGCCCAAGGATAATAGCCACAAAACACAAAGCACAAGGTGACTTCGCTTTCCTCGGGGTCAGTATGCTGTATGATAATTCATGTATATCATATGTATGTATGCATAATTGTTCTTCATTCCCCAATCAAGGAAGGTCACCTAGAAGAAGGGAACACATGTGTCTTTTGAGTCAACATGAGAGAGACCAAAAGAGATCTCAATGCTTTGCATCGTCCTCAAAAAGACAACACTAAGGACAACAAATAGAAGAATGAGAATAACATATAGAGGAAGTAACAAAAGAGAGGGGGAGAGAATCTGCTATGCTAATGTAACTAGTCTAGCACGTCATCTACCCCCCCGATCTTGCTGATCAATGTTTCGGGAAGGTAGGGAACACACTAGAGGAGGAACATTCAACACAGCAGATGGAGCTATCACAAGATCCAAACAAGGGCTATGTTCATGTTCCGAGCCACATTGTTCTTGTCTAGGAGCTAGGATAAGTGCTTTAGAAAATTCATTAGATAAATGGTTATCAATATCAACAAGTTCATATTCACTATCAGAAGCAAAAGGAGTAACATTTTCATCATGAATAACATTTTCATCTATAACATCATCAAGATTTATAAAAATAGGATCTTTAATTCGCACAGGATCAAGACCATCATGCATCTTATGTTTAGGAGATTTTGGCTCAATTCTCGACTGAGGAGAAAATGGAATAATGCTTGTTGAAGGTGTTTTTGGAGATTGCAAAGTTTGAGAAGCAGCTGCTTGAGCTCTAAGACGACGCTTTCATCGGCGTTCACGTGCAGAACGATTTCGTCTAGTCTTAGTAGGCAGTGAAGAAGATTGAGGAGGAGGAATGTTCTCATCCTTATCACTTGGGTGTTTAGGTTGTGGTCTCTTGGGCTGGATAATAGGAGAAGAAGAAGGTCTCTTCTCTCTATAAAAAGAAGGAGGAGGGACTGCTCCATACAAAGGAGGAATATTTGGTTTAGGAAGAAGACCAAGTCCATCATGACGAGGAGGTATAGGTCTACTTTTAGGAAGTTTATTAGGCATAGACATAGTCACATCCATAGGAATGGGTTGAGAATCTTCTTGAGGAAAGACATTAGTTTTATCTTTCAAAGGAAGAACTTCCTTCTCAAGAACGATAGGAATATCAAGTTTAGGTGTTCTAGGTTCACTTAGAGATAGGATCATGTCTTTTTTCCACTTTTGATAAGATTTGAAAAGATGATCACTTCGCGGAGGAAGAGATTGGAATTGTTTAGGCCAAAAGTAATCAAGAGGAACGCTAGAAGTTCTTTCAGCTGGTTTAAAAAGACTATGATTGACAGTAACAACTTCACCATTATGGGGAAATTTCAAACACTTGTGAATAGGAGAAGCAATAGCTTTCATGGAAGATAGCCAAGAATAGCCAAGCTTCACATGAAATTGTTCGGAAGATGGAATAATAGAAAAGTTCACATCAAGGGATTTGTTATGGACCTCAATAGGTAAAGTAATAGAACTAATTGCAGGAGAAGAAAATGCATCAAATAGTTTCACAATCACATCTGTTTTGTCATAAATCACTTGATTCAATTGCAAAGTAAAAAGAAATTCTTCAGTAATGATATTAACCATGCACGAAGGATCAATAAGCACTCCATGACAAGGTGTATTCTTGACTTTTGCAACTATGTATAAAGGACCATCAGGTGCCCTAATGGTTTCACTAGAATCAAATGTGATGGAAGGATCTTTAGGATTTTCTTGCTGCTCTACAAAGTTAATCACATTCGGAGTCATAGACACAAGACCATCAGATGAGAGAGAGGAATCATTAGCCTCAATTGCATTAGAGGTATGAGAAGGTAATGGATCAGTGAAAATCTGAAGATTTTGTTTAGGAGGAGCTACAGATGTGTTGCCTTTATCATTCACTCCAGAAACAAAGATAGTATTATTATCAATCAAATCTTGAATTTTACCCTTTAAAGAAAAACATTTTTCAGTATCATGCCCAGGCTGACGATGAAATTGACAAAAGGCTTTGTTATCAAAATAAGGTGAAGTAATCTTTGCAGGATCAATTTGCCTTATAGGAGGAAGAGTAAGCACATTTTGTTCCAATAACTTATTCATAATACTATGCAATGATTCATTCAAAGGAGTATACTTTCTTTGTTTCTTGAAAAATTTAGAAATAGGAGGCACACCCGATGCTGCATTCACATTGTTTTTGATGATGTTTTCATTGAATTTGATGGAATCTCTGTTCGGTTTAAACTTTCCAAATGGTTGTTGACTGCTATCACCCTTATCACTCGGAGCCATAGGATGTGATTGTTCCATTTGACTCACAGTCAGTTGATAATTGTGAAGAGTTGCACACAACTGTTGGAAAGAAGTAAACTCAGAAAACAGAAGTTTGTCTCGAATATCTTTTTGTAAATTAGAAATAAAGATTCTTTGAATATCATTGTCAGGCACTGGAAAAGAAATTTGAGCATACAAATGCTTATATCTACCAATGAAATCAGTCACTTTTTCTTTAACACCTTGTTTACAATGCATTAAATCAATCAAAGTAACTTTAGGACTTATATTGCTTTGAAATTGTTGAATGAAAGCATTTGCAAGTTGTTCAAAAGAAGTAATAGAATAAGAAGGCAATGAGCAATACCATTGTAGGGCTTTGTCTCTTAATGTTCTAGTAAACAGTTTTGCAAGCAACCTTTGGTCATAAGCAAAATCAGTACATATTGTTTGAAAGGTCTTAACATGTGTTAGAGGATCACCCTTACCATTATAAAGCTCCAAATGCGGGATTTCAACATGTTTAGGAGGGATAGCTTGAACAATGTCAAGAGAAAGTGGGCTCGCAACATCAAATGTGGGCACACTAAACTTAGATTGATTCATAGAGGCAATTTGTTGTTGTAAAGAAGAGACAGTTTGTACAAGATTGTTAATGGTCGCTTCAGTCGAAGAATTCATATTAGATGTGTTAGATTGAGATGGAGGTGTTATGTTATTGAAAGAAGGTAAAGAGTAAGGTGGTGGGACTCTATGATAGTCAATTATAGGGGATGATTGGACAAGAGGAACACTACAAGGAGGAATGGAATGGTTAAATGAATTGCCCCCTTGTGTCATGTTCATTTGTGAAGATGTAATAGGAACACTCATTGAAGGAATGAATGAAGAAGTCGAATTAAATGAAGGAAGAGGGTTGATTGAAGAAGAAGGATTGCCCCCATGACTGGTGATCACAGGGGGAATGTCTTGTATAGAAGTGGTCATTATGTTTGATGTAAAGGTAGGTACGCTAGTAATAGGAGTCATCAAAGGAATAGAATGATTGACTTGAGTAGGAGGTTGTGTATAACCTAAGGTTTTAGCACAACTCTTCATAGGCATCACATTCAAATCCACAATGTGTGCAATACCACGCAAAATATCAATTCCATTCTTATCACTTTGAAGCATACGTTTTAGACCCTCAATTAAAGGAAGAGCTTGACTATCAGGGTATTCTTGAGACATCCATTGTCGAAAATCATCAAATTGGTTATCCAATTTTGAAAGTTGTTCTTCAGAAACCTCATGGAGAGCTTCTTCATCATTAGGAGGATTAGAGGAATTACCCATGTCCTCGTTAAAAAGGCTATTCAAATTAGGTTCCATCTCCTCGGTAATTAAACCTCGGAAAGACTTAATTCTACGGCTTCGTCTAACGGGAATAGTGTAAGTAGGGCTTATTGTTGTAAAACTCATGCACTAGAGAGAGAGAGAAAGTTTTGATTTTAGAGGTAGCAATTTTCAGTAAAATCAAGCCAATCTTCTGGATTTAAGCTATTAAATGCAATCACGACAGTCTCTCGAAATTTCGGAAAAAATGTCCGGGACCGTGGCGCTCGGAGTGCAACACGGTCCTTGCAACTTTTTTCGAAATTTGCAGGGATGAAAGGTATGATGATTTTAAAGCCAATCTGAAAAAAATTGAGTGATTTTATGATCTGTAGATAGGCCAAATTAAAGTTGCAAATTCAAAATTGAATCCTATCAAGATTGTCAAAAAATGCAAAATTTGAATTTTGAAAAAGAGAGGGAAACTGAAATTTTGAATTTTATGATTTTAGAGGGAATGTCAAGAGCAATGCAAATTTTGAAATTTAAAAATTGACTCAATTTCACGCAAAATTCAATTTTGAAAGCGGAAATCAAAGTTGATGTAATTAAGCACTTAATTTCAAAAGTCACAAATTGTAAGAATTTGAATAAAGCACTGAAATTTTGAATGAATGCAAACACACTTTTCAGATTTAGAACAGTAAGAACACAATTTTGACACAAAATTTCAATTTCAATGATTTTTGAATGTTTAGAAGCCTTAAACCAAGCAATCACAAGACCAACTTTGACTGTAATTTTGAAGGTGTTAAAATTGATAAAATCAGCCAAAATTCTGGATTTTAGCAGGAAAATACAGTAAGATCTCGCTCCTGAAATTTCGGAAAAAATGTCGGGGACGATGGCGCTCGGAGTGCACACGGTCCTCGCAACTTTTTTCCAAATTTTCAGGGATGAAAGATATTGTGATTTTATTGCGGAATCCAAAGTTACAGCTGATTTGGAGATGTTTTGATCAGTGAAATTGTCGGACAAAGGTTGAATCAAGAGGGTTTCAAAAATTAGGGTTTTGACACTTAACCACTTAATTTTCAAAATCAAAGCACAAAAATGAATTGATAATTTGTAATAGAAGGGCAGATCTGAAACAAGCATTAACAATTAAATATTTCACAAGTTCAATTACTTAAAAAGAAATTTTAGGGTTTTTATGCAATCACCTCTAAAATTTTGCAAAAGATCAAACATGGAAATGTAATCAAAGAATCAAATTTCAGATCTAATCATGAATAATCAGAAAGGATGTTCACGTCGGGTTCACCAAAATGTAACGCGGAAAATCGCGATCGAACCCTAGTTGCTCTCCCCTCTTCCAACTCCAAGGAGAGAGAAGGGAGATTCACTAGGGTTGATGGTTTTCACTTAGGGGAGAGACTTTACATTCAAAAGAGGGGTTGAAACCCACAAGATCCAATCCCACACAATGCAAGATTGGATGCTAAATGTGTTTCAAGGGGTTAAGATAGCAAGGCTACCCTCTTTTGTAAAGAATGTTGATAGGAAGATTAAGATAGGAATGCATAGAAAGTGACAAAGATTCACTTTATAAACTGAGATAGGGATATAGGATGAAGCTGCGGACCTGGAATTAGCAGTAAAATGTCGATACGGCACTGTCTTGCAAATTTGAGCAAAAGTTGTCGGGACGATGGCGCCCGGCGCCACGGTCCTCCGAAAAATCCGCGAAACGAAGGGGGATCTGTTCGTCTCTGCACAAGGATTCCAGATCTTCAATTTTAGCCGCGTACCTGCAACCTACACACAGAAAAGCGAAGATGATTGGGGGGTTAGGGATTAGGGGTTTGTCATTAGGTCAAACCCTGGTTTTGGAATTAACCAAGAAATGAGCAAGTGCTGTAAATGTAAATGACTGTAAAACAAGTACTAATACCTTGTTCTAAGGATGTTTGTATCCTTATGTGCGAAGGTATAGATGTTGTATGTTTTTGTAGTATGTTGTATGTAGTATGTAGTAAGTGATCTCCTCTTCAATGGTTGAATCCTTGTCTTGAATGCAACACTTAGCCTTGAATGGAGACTTGAAATGATCAATTGCTTGAAGGAATGCTTGAATGCTTGAATGCTTGAGTATAGTTTCCGTGCTTTTTCCATCATATCGAATGAAAGAGGAAAATGTAGTTTATATACTTGTCAATTAGGGTTGATAGACTGATTTTCCTGACCTTAGGCCGACCAAGAAAGTTTATTTTCCAAATTGCGAACAAAGAGACCCAAAGTCCAAAGGAGACCGGGCCCAAAATAGGACCCAGGGACCAGGGCGCTGGGCGCCATGGTCCTGGGGGACCAGGGCGCTGGGTGCCCTGGTCCTGAAGGACCAGGGCGCTGGGCGCTCTGGTCCCACCTCCCGGGACAGCAAGGTGCAAGGAGGTTCAGGCCAGGGTGCTTGAAAAATGCAGTTTTCAGTGTCGTAATCAGGTTTCGGGGTCTCCATTCAGGTTCCGTGTTGCATCGCCATCGTGAAGACCGAAATACAGTCGAAATTGCAAGTGTCACAATTTTAGGACGCTACAGGTATTCCTTGACGGATCATATCTGATCGCGATCCAGTGTTCACATCAGCATTTTGGACAGCTCTTCAGCATGATTTGGGTACGCAGTTGAACTTTAGTTCACCTTATCACCCCGAGATAGATGGGCAGACAGAGAGGGTGAACCAGGTATTGGATGATATGTTAAGGATGTACGTAATGGATCAACAGTCTCGTTGGGAGGACTACCTCTATTTGGTTGAGTTTGCATACAATAATGGTTACCATAGCTCTATAGGTATGTCTCCTTATCAGGTGTTATATGGTAGACCATGTCGCACACCCTTGAGTTGGGATCGTTTAGAGGATAGAGTGCATATCGGATCAGAGATGTTGCAGGATATGGAAGATTAGGTGGCTCGCATCAGAGAGCATTTGTTGGCCGCTCAAGATAGACAGAAGAAATATGCAGATGCTCATCAAGTGGAAAGGCAGTTCTCTTTTGGTGACAGGGTATTTTTGAGAGTTCGCCCACGAAAGAGTCCGATCCATTATGGGAAAGGATCTAAGTTGGTACCTTGGTTTGTTGGACCTTTCGAGATTCTAGAGCGGATTGGTCTTGTGGCTTATCGCCTTGCCTTGCCGCCTAGCTTGTCCCGCATCCATGATGTCTTTCATGTTTCAGTTTTGAGGTTATATCATCCTGATATTTCACATGTGTTGGATTGGAATGCTTTGCAGGTCGAGGACGGACAGCTTTCTATGGAGCCCGTGCACATTCTTCAGCACAGAGAGATGTCACTCAGAGGCTGGAACATAGAGCAAGTAAGGGTCCAGTGGGATCCGATTGATGATTCTTCGGCTACAAGGGAGGATGCATTGCGAATGAGAGAGCTATATCCCTATTTGTTCTCAGGCTTCCAGGAGTAAGCCTAGGCAAACGAGGGGAGGATGTAGTGTCGACCCTTGATTCGACTTATTTTGACTAGAGTTGACTTTTATATTTCGCTTGATAGACTTATCTAGACTATATTTTGATGATTTGGATGATGATTACTCATGTGCTTCAGTGACTTATGATTGATGTTAGATACTATTGGACATATGCTATTTTGATGATCTATATGGATGTTGGTATTATAATGATTCATCATGTGATTTAATGATACATGTACTTGATGGACTTTATATGCTCACTATGTGATGGATTATTGATAGTTTAGATTTATCATGGTTTTTGATGATGATTATGATTATGCTAACCCTACTTTGTGATTACATATGATGAGATGTTTATGAGATGTGTTTGACTATTGTTTGACTGTCTTCGTGATAGAGATGATTCCACATCACTCATTGCGAGCGGGATGTGTCATCGCAATTCTCTATCACTTGCTTGTTCTATATATGTATATGTATATGTTGTGTTGTCGTTTCGTGGTTGCAAGATTTTGCAGGTACCAGACATCGACTCCACATGGCTTCACAGGTCTAAGCATGTCTTTAGTTCCAATGGCTTATGTGGTTCGGAGATGGCATGAGATTCCCCTCACATACTCTAGGTCTAAGTTGTTCACCATGGTTAGTCAGCGTCTTGGCATAATTCGCCATGTCAGTTAGTAAACTTGGTCCTTTGGTATTGTGAGTCCAGTTTATGCCAGTTGATTTACTTGATGATGTTAGAGTAATTATGTTTAGTTTTGTATTTGGAAATGTTTATTTTAATGTATTTAATTTATAAGTTTTCAATATTTAATTATTTGATATTTATATTTAATTGATAATTAACATTAATTGATTTTATGATTATTTTAATATTTGATAAGCTTTATTGTTGTTTAAAATTTATTCAATATTTGCGACTAATCTTTAATGGTATTTGACTATTTAATTATTTATTTGACTTTTTATGATTTAACATTTATTTGACATCTTTTATCTATTTGGTTCTTCAATTTATTTTATTAGCTTTTGGTTTAATTGATTTTAATCCCTTTTTGGATTAAATTTATTTTCATCTTATATTTATTTAATAGTTTGACTTTTTATTTCTAAGTGGGGTGTATGAGCACAATAAATTAAATAAAGAAATAAAAACAATCCCACTTAGTTGAATAAGTATATTTTATTTACTTTACCTACCCTTCACTCTCATTGGTTAAATTCAAAATGGGTGAATAAATTATATTATATGGTGGGTTGGTAAAATATACTCCAAAATGAAATATTTTGATTGGCCAAAATTGAGGTTAGGGTTTTTGGATTATTGTTGCTTTTAATTTTCATTTCCGTGAAGTTTTTCGGGGGGATTTTTGCTATTCTCTGGAAATTTCTCCAGCAAGTTTTTTTCCTTGGTTTTGGATTGCTGCACTCTTCATTTTTGGCTGGAGCTTGATTGGATTTTGGTTTGTCTTGTGGGAGCTCTTCCTCAACTACAAACCATCACACAGGTTGCAGGTTGGAGGCTTCTCCATTGGTTTCTTATTTTGCTTTCAAATTTTGAAACTTGTATACTCTGTGTTTGATTTGATTAAAAATAATAATAATAATAATAATAATAATTTGGTTTATATTCCATGGGATTTTAGATTCTTTGCTTGGTTTATAGTTTTGGAAATAATGCTTCCTGCGCATTACCTGTGAATGTTCAACATGAGGAATATATTGCAGATTTTGAATATGTGTTGTGTGAATTATTTTAATGAGATCTCTATTGTATATTAAGGATATTTTAACTTGGTAGATGAGTTCTTATGGAGATTGTAAATCTGGGAAAGAGGAGAGTCTTTGTGAGCTCCCAATCTGGCTTTGCCGTAGAGGAGACTCACATGACTTTTTCCCCTTTTTATTTTTTTACACATCCCCTTGTGTATGGATGTTATTGGTTATGTGGAATGTCTTTTTAAATGTATTTGAGTCATATATTATTCTTTCTATATTTTAGATTCAAGGTTGTAGAATTTCCTCAGTTTTTGACAGTGCTGGAGATGTTCTTCCTCCAAAAAGTCTGCATTATGTTTTCAATTGGAGTTCCTTGGGTGAATTTTATTATTTTATTTTGTTCACATATTCTTATAGTTTATTTTGTGCCGATTCCAATGAGTATAAATATGTCATATTTGGTTGTTTATATTTTGAGTAGTTTTGATTTTGCACTTAAGTAGTTTTCTGCCAAAATTTACCTTTTTTTTTTATGCGCTAAAATATCAGTCATATGTGCCATTATGTGTATTTTTAAAGTTTTATCCAGTTTGAAGTCTATTTGAGGACAGTTGGATTTGGAGTTATACCAGAGGCTTTTTGAGGGCATTTATGATGTTGTTTAAAATTATTTATGATTGGTGATGTCTTCATATTATTTATTTATTTTTGTTTTGTATGCATTTTACTCCATTTGAGTTGTTTGTGCTTCCTCTCTTGTTGATGCACCAAGAGAGAGATTGAGATTCTTGTGATTATGTGCTAGCAAGTGGATAGGCCTTGCTGAGATTATGTGATGATTCATTTCATATTTGATGGCATTTCTTATGGCCTTGATATGTTTATTTGGCCAAGAGGCTCATTGATTTTTGGTTCTCATGATGTTAACTTTCTCATGTTTTATGATTATGAGATGATATTATTGTTTGCATATGGATTATTTGTGATTTCAGATTTATGTATATTCTCAAATCCAATTATGATTCTAGAGCCTCTTGTGTTTTCATGTTGAGACCATGTTAGGGGGGAGTGGGCTTCCTTGTGATGACCGGGGTCACGAGAGATAGACTTGCATGAGGTTCCTTGTAAGGATGCATGAAGTCTAGACCACCAGGGCACATTGGAGTTTTCCATGATTTGTAAATAAGTGATAACTTAATAATTAATGGGTTGGGTAGTTAGATTAATTAATAAGATGATAAATTAATAAGATGATAAATTGATTGTGCCTCATGACTTAGTCCTAGGGAGGATGTTTTAGGATAAGCATGAGAAGGTCGTGAAGACGGTAAGCTATTCTCCTTTAGTCTCTAATAGGTTGAGATGGCTCCACATGTCCATCAGGCTAGCGCCTTGTGTTATTATATTATTGTGTTATGAGGATGGCATGTGATGACACTCCACTCCTACATGTGTTTCCCCTTATTGATTTATGGTTATTCTTATTGGATGCACTTATGTCGTGATGAGTTATGCCTCTGGGAGTTCATTCTTGTTATATTGTGTAAGTTCTTGCTTGAGAGTCTTTGTGTGGTTAGTCTCCTTGGTTTTGAGGTGCCAGCTTAGGTTTAGAGTGTGTGTTGGGACCTTGTGTCATCTCCTAGCACGGGGGGTGGTTCCTTTGGTTCCACATGGTCGGGAGGTTGGTGCTTTTTAGCCATTGGGATGTTCTTTTGGATTCTACTTGCATGGACGTGTATTCTTCTTCATGATGTACTACGGATGTACCTTATAGCAGATTTATGTAAGGGATAAGATAAAATGTATGTAATGTAATACTTTTTGTACATCATAGATAGAATCTTGTAGTAGAAAGAGCTATGCTCATGATGTATTTAATGTACTTATATTTGTAGATGAATTGTAGTTGGAAATTGGAACTAAGGCCTAGTTGTATTGTACTATTGTAGAGAGGTGATCTTATGAGTCATGGAAATGAATGGATTATAGTTGGAATAGAATGGAATTGCATTATGGATCAGTTGTATTATCTCATGGGATGATTAGAGGCTAGTTAGAATGTAAAACAATCTTGAAAGAGGAATGTTCATGGAGTAATAAATGAATATGTTATAGGATATTAAATGGATTTAGTAAACATGTATGATTCATATAGATGCATTGGTGGAAGAAAATTATGCATATCATGGGAAGTAAGTAATGTTGTAGGTTGCATATTTCATGAGTAGATAATTATATTATGATGCAATGTTGAAGGTGAAATGTATCTTTCATGTGTGTAGTATGCTATTGTGGAAATGAATTTAAGTAATGATGCTAAAGTACCCTAGGGAAAGACTAATGATGTTGTGATATTTCCGCTTGCGTTAATTCATGAAATGAGTAATGATATATGTTCATATTGGTTAATTGATGAACGAATGTAAATAGATGGAGATGTTATGTGTTGCATTAATTGTTATTAGATGTTAATTAAAAAAAAAAAGTATCTCCATTTGTATATTATTATTTAGTTTCTTTAGGGTATTTTGGCGGGCATTACAGAATCACGTCTGTATTACTGGCAATATTTTATTTTGCAGGTTCCGGGAAAGCGCGCTTGTGTTATTTAGTCGTGTCTACGGTGTTTTTAGCCGCGTCTATGACCAAGGGTCGCGTCTGTGTTCTGTAGCTGCGTCTGTGCATCACAGAACCACGTCTGTGTCACGAAGTCACGTCTGTGCTTTGCAGGATTTTCTGTTTTACATTTTTTTTTGCAGAAACGCGTTTGTGAGGTGTTAAATCACGTCTGTGTTGTGGAATCGTGTCTGTGTAGGGTGGAATCGCGTCTATGTAAGGTAAAATCATGTCTATGTAAAAAAAAATTAGGTTTTCTTTTTTCGCCATTTTGTCTTACATTTAATGTTTCAGATCTGGTTTATTTTGAGCTAACATTTTCAGATCTAGCTAACAAAATTGGTGCAGCTTGTCTTGAAGGCCCCTATTTTCACAAAGTCTTTTGGGTTTAAAATTTACCTAATTTGTGTGCTTGCAGGAAGGGGTAATCATTTGAAACAATCCAAACTACTAACAACTCTTTGTTGCAGGTCCTTGGCAAGGATTTTTGGATTTTTTTTTTCTATTGTGTGCCTTGTTTTCATAGACTAGCAAACACTTCAATTGGTGCACTAAAATTGAATCATTGTCTTTTGTGTCTTGAGCAATAGGCTCTTTTTGTTTAATCTTTAGAGGGCTTGTCTTCCCGTGTGGTCATTAGGACTACTAGTGAGAAGGGAACGACCCAAGTGGTAGCGAGGAAAACCCACCTCTTCCGAACCACTATAAACAAATGTATTCATGGTGAAAAATATGAATAACGTGTGCTGATTAGTTCATACCGACACTATGTCTCCTCATAAACCCATTTGATCAAATTTATTTGATCAGTTGTAGGGCGTAACCCCTACCGGCTGGGAGCCTTCTGTATTTACAAAGCTGAAAGTGCCGCATGTATGGCCACACGAGCGGATGCCCTTACTAGCACCTTTTTGTTTTAGAAGCCCAAATCCTTCTAGTTGTTGGGGCAGGAGGTCGGACCTCTGGTAGCGGCCCACACACATACGGTTCTTAGTAGAGATACAAAGTTCGCCACGGGGAGTTTTCGTGGGGACTGATGCTTGGCTGACCCGAGAAGTGAGTGCCAAGGGTGGAGCCAGTGAGATCAAGCATCTAAGTATCCGCTCTAAATAAGCATAGCCTCGGGGGTAAAACCCCATGTGGGATCAACAACTATTGTCTTGGCCAGCCATAAGAATTGTGCTTGACTTATTTTAAACATTCAAAACATTCAAGACCAAACAGCAAAACATTGTGTCTTTTGTGTCTTCAAGTGTATGCAAAACATTTTTACATCAAACAACACACTTTTCTTGGAGTCATTTTGAGTCTAGACACTTGCAAACATTGGGTCTTCATCAACACTATGTCCTCTTGTCACGAAAAACAGTCAAAAAGTCAGATTTGGTCACAACAAAACGACTTCACAGATTGGAAAAAATTGCACAAATTTTACAGAAATGCGTCTGTGTCAGACATAATAGCATCTATGTGGTATAACCGCGTCTGTGAAGGGAAGAATTGTGTCTGTGTTCCAACATTCAACATTACACTTTGCAAAAAAAATCTCAGAAACGCGTCTGTGCTAAACAGAGTCACGTCTGTGTCAGGAAACCGCGTCTGTGAAGTATACAGGCGCGTCTGTGTTCAGAATTGAAAAACTGTTATAGTCCAGCAAACAAACACAGTCAGTTTTGAATTTCTTGAGCTTCCTAGGTCATTTCTCCAGGGTTTCATTTAGCATTCAACCTGTCCTTGGGTCTCACAAAGTCCATCATTGCTTTACATCTCACTTTACATTCACAATTGTCTAAACTTGAGTCAAAAGGTCACTTGCTTGTCCTCATCATACTTTGTCAACACACTACATACAACAACACTTTGCTAAGTGGTCCCTCATCAAGGTTTCTTACCTTTGGGTCTCATTTGGTCCTACTTAGAGTCAAGGTCAACTTACCTCATCAAGAGAAACTATCCTCTCTTTGGAAGTCACACCTACTCTACTACATACATACTTGGTCTTACACTTTGGACATTGCAAGTACACTTCAGATTCATTTACATTTCATCCAACTCTTGGTCTTCCATACTCTTTCCATTTGTCATCTAGTCTCACACATCTTGGTCAATACCTAGTTCATGGTTGAAACCCATCTTCAAAAATCTAGGAGAGAAACTAAAGAGGCTCAAGAGTCTGCAAACATGAGTTCTTATGAGTATGACAATGAGATCTTTTTCAATTCTGATCATACTACATTACCTGACATGGATGCCTATAGAAACATTCCAAATGTTGAGAACATGGACACTACAAACAACAATGCTATGCATAATGACAATGTGGACAATTTTTCCGTACATTCAGCAGATGTGGAAGAATCCATTATGAATCCCCATTTCAATCGATTGGTTGAGGAAATAATGAGGAAGGATAGACAATACTTTTTACAAATGATGGCACAAAGTGGAGCCAAGATACCTCATGATTTTGACATGTCTCAAATAATGGAAAATCAACCTTTGCAACAACCTCACTCCAACACGGATCAAAGGAGACCTAATAGTGGAGGAAATAGAGGACCACATATGGTACCTGAATCACCATCATCTTTGTTTCAAAAACTAGAGGTCCCACATACACATGGTCAAGCATATGATACTCACCTTCGCAGACCATTATGGAAGTCTTATGGAGAAAAATATGCTCAATCACATGTCAATGCTAAGGATCAACCACCAAAGCAATGGGATATTCAAAGGCATGCTCAAAATTTGGACACAAGGAAACCCCGTGTCAAATTTAGGGGCAATACATTAGAACATGACATGCCTGTAGAGTATGGTATACATGCACAAAATAGATATGGTGTTCCTCAACATGAATCTATACCAAGTGGTCCATATATGCAACATCATTATAGGCCTCCTCCATATGAACATGTGTATGATCAATATCATCCATATATGCAACATGTTCCTCCTCCAATTGGTGCCTCAAGAATGGGGTATGGTCCAAGAAGTCGATCTCCACCTAAGAACAATTTAGAGCAACAAATCAGGGACTTACAAAAGAAAATGGAGGACATAAATACACCGAAGCCAACATACACAATGAGAGACATATGTCCTTATCCATTTGACAAGAGTATTCCCATGCCTCCTTTTCCTACACACTTTGTGATGCCTAAATTTGATAAGTATAGAGGAAAAGGGGATCCTAAGGCACACATAAGACAATTTTTCACAGCTTGCATTGAGGTAGCAGCAGAAGAGACATATTTGATGAGATTATTCCCACAAAGCTTAGGTGATCAAGCTATGGAATGGTTCTCCCAACTACCACCTGGAATTAAGTCATGCGGTGATCTAGTAGAGGCATTTATTCAACATTTCTCCTACAACATAGAGACAGACATATCAGTCACTACTTTGTGCAATACTAAGCAAAAAGAGGGAGAGTCTTTTGCATCATTCTTACAAAGATGGAGAAATCTAGCCAGCAGATGCTCTTGTGAAATTCCACAAAAACAAATGGTAGAAATGTTCACCCAGAATGTTAACAAAGACATTGGCTATGATCTAAGAAAAGCTTGTTTGTCCACCTTCAAGGACGTTATTGAAAAAGGCTTAGCGACAGAGAAGGTCCTCATTGAACAAGGAGTCATTAAGATATTCAAGGAAAACAAAGATGACTTTAAAGGAAAAGACAAGCCAAGATTTTGGAATAAAAACAAGAACACAGTCAATGATGTTTTTGTTGACGCCAACACAGTGCGACCCAAATTCATTTTTTTTGGATTAAATCAGATGAATACTCAAACAACTTCTAAATCACGAAGGAAGTACACTCCATTGGGAGAACCACTTGAGTCAGTTTTCAAGAAGCTAGTGGCAAACAAAGTAATCACAGTTCCAGATTTTTCTCCATATGAACCAAAGGTTAAACCAAATTGGTGGAATGATGATGAGTTTTGTGAGTTTCATAAGAGCAAGGGTCATAAGACAGGAAATTGTCATCGACTGAAGAACATCATACAAGATCTCATTGATAGAGGTGACATTGAGATTGAGGGACATTCGTCTAATCAAGAACATGAGATATTTAAGGAACCATTCCCAAAACATGACAAGGGAAAAGCTAAAGCCATAGAGGATCAAACCAACTATACCAGAGCATCTTACAACTATGATTCAACCATCAATCACATCTCAATGGACAATTATGTCTGTACCATTATCATCAAGGACAAAGCATATGAGAATTCTACTCAGAGACCCAGGATTGTCCTAAAAGGTGTTGAATCTTCTTCCGAACCTACCTCTGAATGTCATGTCACAACTCATTGAGGTAAAATCACTTTGCAAGGTGCTCCAACTAAAAACACCGCTTCTTCATCAACCAAACCTGAGTATGACCTTGTAGAACAGTTAGGGAAGACACCCACGCTTATCTCCATCCTTGAGCTATTACGCATAGCACCCGCTCATAAAGCCATTCTTGACAAAACCTTGAGAGACACTGTCGTTCCTACTGATCTGGACGTGGACCAGTTTCAAGCCATGGTGGGATACCTTTCCATTCCACACTCCCTTACTTTCACAGAAGCCGATGATGCCTCCATAAGTCAGCCACATAATGCACCACTACATGTTGAAGCCTTCATACACAAACATCGAATAAAATGAGTTCTGATAGATGGAGGAGCTGGTCTAAACATTTGTACATTGAGCACTATTAAACAATTTGGATATTCCGACAAAGTTGTGAATTCTACAAATCAAATCACCATCAAGGCATATGATGATGAAGAACGTTCGTCCAAGGACACAGTCACCTTACCTCTCAGAGTTGGGCCAGTTACAAAGGATGTGGTTTGTCAAGTACTTGATCTGGATCTCACATACAACATATTGCTAGGACATCCTTGAATTCATGAAATGAGGGCAGTTCCATCTACATATCACCAATGCATTAAGTTTCCTCACAATGGAGTTGAAATAACAGTTAATGCTGACCCAAATCCATTCATATATTGCAACAATCTGCGACCTAGATCAGAAATAACAATTCTAGCTAATCGAGAAGCTATTCCATCTTCAGCATATGTGGATCTAGAATCATTGAAAGCTTCTACATCAAAACAAATAGAGCTCAAAGAAAAATTCAAGGTTAAAGACCTAGGATGTGGTGAGTATATATTTCATGTTGACCAACTTCCACTATCTCCTAAGACATTCAGTCGACAAGAACAATCTATAAACAATTTACAAGGAATTGGGTGTGAACCACCTAGTGTTGTGGCTACTGAGTCTGAATGCAAATCTCCTCCAGTGATGCAAGCAACTCTTGATATCAATAGTCCTAAGAGTGGTTCCAGCGAAGAATCTATTGAGCATATCGCTAGCCCTCTTGAGAACTCACATAGCTTTACCATATCATCCACTCATTCCATTTCCTCTCCGCTCCTAGACTTGGATCAACAAGAATTACAAAAGCCCTTACTCATTGGGGATCAAAAATCAAGCTTTGAAAAGAAAAATCTAAAAGTCAATAATAAAGAAAAGTCCTTTAGTCCAAATCAAAATCAAAAGCTACTGGACTCCACAAAAATCAAAGTCAAGGATAAAAATCTTATGAAGCAAAATGAACAAGAGATGATCTCCCCTAATATCAAAATAACTAGGGGCAAAAGTTCTAAAATTTCAAGTCAAAAAGCATACTTGTTGATCCTAAGTCTCCATCATGCTATCCTACTTTCACTTCTTTTCACAATCATAAGCCTTCATAACTCATCCACTTGTTCCACACATCCTTTCCCTTTTGGCGATACATCAGGGACCTTTAATGGAGCTTCCTTGAAGGACTTTGTTATCAGGGATGCCCAAACTTCTTCAGGTGACACGCACATGGGCCTGTGTAGTCCACACACTAGTAATTCTATCTCAGTTCCTTTATCAAGGAAGACAGTCACTCGAGCTACACATCATTCAATCAAGGAACGTTGCAGTTACAATTATAAAGTCAAGCCTCACACATTTGAGGTGGGTGACTTAGTTCTCAGAGAAAATCCTAAAAATCAGCAAGACAGAGAGAAGAAGGGCAAGTTTGAACCAAACTGGCTTGGTCCCTACATTATCACAACAGTCTATGGATCTGGTGCATATCAGCTCTCAACTACAGAAGGTGAACCTTTGGAGGATCCTATCAACAGCATGCACCTTCGCAGGTTTTACACATAGCTCTTCAGAGTATCCTAATTCAAAAAAAATACAAAAAAATCAAAAATTTCAAAAATACAAAAAAAAATTATAAAATAAAAAAAATCATTATTTGGTGAAAACCTGGCAAACAGGCACCTTGTGACACAAAAAATATTGAAAAATCGAAAAACGTAAAGAGAAATAATTTTGTACAACGGTGAAAACCACTTCAGTGGTGCCCTGGGCAAGTACCATGGTGAAAACTGGGTCACCAGCGCCATGCGTAGAGACATTGCTCCTCCCTCCTTCAGGATTCACTTTCATCCTTTCACTTTGCACACACTCACAACCTATTCATTCATAATAAACTTACCCATTCCCATCATGGCTTGTTATTGATCTACCCAAGATTGGTTAGCCATTCATAATAAACCTCCCTTTTCATCCCTTTCCATCCATAATAAATCAGATCCTATCTGTGGCTAAGGCAAAATCCTACGTCTAGTAATGGGTGTGGAACTGAGAACATCACATGTTTCGAGGAGTACAGTTTCTTCCAGCTTCCTTCAGTCTGTCCGCGCATAGATCCACAATAAAGCAACATTTGCTTCACAAATCCGCAATAAAGTTTCATCTTCTCCTCAATAAAGTATCAGTTTCATGGATTCGGTCAGTTTCAGATGAGACACAGTAGCAACAATGGGCTTCAACAAATCAAATCTTTCAACAGACTCAGACAACATTATGGTTTAGTGCTATCTATCCATTTTGTGAAAGTAAACATTGTGACCACAATCAAATAAGACTTATACAAGTGACAAGAGACACTAAACTTGATGACTATAGTGGATGTTGGTGTCGAGTCTTGGTTTTCTTTTGATTTCATCTTTTTTGGTGACATGTCTTTTAGCTTTTCCAGGATGTCTCTGACTAGAGATTCTATCTCCAGGATGTCTTTGACTAGAAAGGCAAGGATGGGGTATCATCACCTATTTGTATTTGCTGTCTGTGGATTGTCTCTTAGTAATGCTATGACTTGTCCAAGGATATGAGGACACTGTGAGTCTAGTATGAACTGGGGCATTCCTTGTTTGTGACTGTCTTATCTCCATGCAAACAGGTACAATGACTTTCTGGGTCGAACGTATGCCTCGATTGTCATAACCTACTTGCCATAATAAAGCTCAATGATGATAATGCACAAGAAGCTCTTTCACTTTCATATCTTCTGTCTTCCATCCCCCTTTCTTGATTGACTTCCATCGTCCTTCTCGGGTCTGCGTAGCCTGCTATCACATGACTGAGTATAATGACACACCAAAAACATTTGCATTTCATGTAGTTTCACCCGCATTACCACATGTTAGCATTTCATACATACATATAGATATCACAATCGCATTACATCCTGCACACACCACTTGTTAGTACAATTTACATTTGCATTATCATATTCATTTGCATTACATACAATTGCATTGGCATAACATTTTAAAAACATAAAAGAACAAAAATATTGCATTATCATATACATATTTGCATCCATATCATAAGCATCACATAAGAACATCTCATCACATCGGTACACATGCATATAGCTGCCACAAAGATGAATCATCTCATATATATAACCATAAGTGTCATGATACAATGATGTCAAAATCATATGGCTACAATCACCCAAAGGTGTCTACATCATCATACAAAATGGTACAAAATTGATACATAGGGAGCCCTCTACGGCTACGATGAACTCCCTCCCTCAGAGCTGGCTGGCCTCGACGGAGTTTGAGCCCTAGAAGGACCCACCCCAAGATCATCTCTCCTGGCCCTTGTGTCCTCCCCAACCCATAGCCAACCCCCGTGTCGCCCTATCTAGACACAAGAATCCACTGATCGCTCCTCCTACCACTACTGGTAATGCTAATCCTGTGGCTGTCATGGTATCCCATGCCACATGTCCTGCCCTCATCTCCAGTCCTGGGTCCTGGAATACTTGTCTCAGGGCCTCCCTGTCTCCATCTCGATTGTATGGGATCAGCTCCCCATCGATCGGTATCCGCAGAATCCTGTATACATCCTCCAGGGTGACTGTCATCTCACCCTACAGCAAATGGAACGTGCATGTCTCAGAGTGCCATCTCTCAGCTAATGCAGTCAGCAGTCCCATGTTCGCCCGAAACTCAGGCACATACAAAACATGTCTCAAACCCATCTCCTCAATGGCAGCTCGCTCCTCAGCTGTCAGCTCAGGTCACAACCTTTGAGTAGATGGGAATCTCTCCCGTGACTCCAGCATCAGCAAATACTCCTGTAGTCAAGCAAATCACTCATGTCAGTCATAGTGGCATTCCCTGTTTATCACAAAATGTTACTTTTTATCTAAATGCATATGGCTATCTATCCTAGTGACACTCACTGTTCATCACAAAGTGTTACTCACATTTGCACTCCCTGTTCATCATAAAGTGCTGCTCATATTTTAGTACTCCCTGTTCATCACAAAGTACTACGTGTGTGACACTCCCTGTTCATCACAAAGTGTTACTCACATTTGCACTCCCTGTTCATCACAAAGTGCTGTTCATATCTTGGTACTCACTGTTCATCACAAAGTGCCTTGATTTATCCTAGTCTTCCTAGAGGACCTGCTTGAGTGTATTCTCTTAGCAGCTTATCCAATCGATAGTGTATGTTCATCATAGAACTGCCGATTTGACCTAGAAGACCAAAACTTAACACAAACATGCTTACCTGACATAAACGTGCTTTTAGACTGCACAGACGCGCTTGAAAAACACAGACACGCCTAATTGACATAGACATGCCTATGCTCTGCACAGACGCTCCTGGGCGACACAGACGTGCCTTCTTGGCACAGACGCGACTGACCATCATAGACGTGGTCGCATTTGACATAGATGCGGGTTCCAACGCAGACGCGCCTGGCACAAACACAGACGCGCCTCGCGAGCACAGATGCGCCTGGCACCAACATAGACGCGCCTGGGCATTTTTGGACACTTTTTGGACCCTAGTCTAAGCGCATTTATTACCCTACCTAGCATGCATTAATGACAACAATAAATGCATCAAAGTACGAGGGGGTTTTGCGGTACTTACCGGCTCTCCTGCCTCTGCTGGCCTCTGGAATCGGCAAATGCGGTCGAATCTATGAATGAAAGCCATCGCTGCTGACTACTACTACTCTATTTTCACTCTGCAATATGCTCTTGTGGATGTGTAGATGACAATGAGGATGTATTTTCCCCCATGGTCTATCTTATAGACTACCCTAGCCCTAGCCCTCACCTCCCGAGTTAGTCTTCATTATCCCGTGACTCTGTCACTTTATCCAGTTAGTCCATTCTATCCTGTCTTTCTTATCAAGAGATTGTCTACAATATTTTCAAACATTTTCATCCAATCTCTCGAGGGGGCATATCATTCCCATCTTGGGGCAACTCTGTATCAGTTCATATTATCTTCTTTGAAACAACGCGACAAGCCGCATTGTCTCAAAGAGGGGCAAAATGTAGACACCCAACATTGTCCAATCTAATTAAATAAATATTTTATTTATTTAATTATCTAAGCTTAATTCTTCTATTAATTAAATAAATCTTTATTTATTTAATTAATTCATTTATCCTCTTCTAGCCTTATTTCTCATTTAAATAAATACCTTTATTTATTTAAATTTTCCTTTTTCTAAATTAAATAAATATCTTATTTATTTAATTATCCCACTTCCTCTATTAATTAAATAAATCTTTATTTATTTAATTAATTCATTAACCTTTTCTACCCATGACACATCTCATTCATCTCTTAATTCATACACTACCTACCCTTTCATTATTTTATTATTTCTTTTACCTACCCTCTAATCATAGCCGACCTCCTTTTACACCTCTCAATCTTATCCCTCCATTTCATATAGTGTCTTCTATATAAGGAGATGCTTCCTTCATTATCAACCCTAATCATTCATTCTAATCAATCATTCTAATGATGCATCCTAATGACCTAATGAAAGACCTTATGCACTTGGCTACACTACGATCCTACTTGCAACCACATTCCGTTCTTTATTGAGCTCTTGTGCACATAAAATCTGAGAGCAAATATATCAAGCAAGATCAATGGAGATAGGAAAAATGGAGATCCAAACCCTATTGGACATGTGATGGTATAATCTTTGTGATTCCATTTGATTTGCATTGTCTTAGGTAATCTTCATATGTTATGGTGGATCTTTGTTGATTGTTAGGCTAGGGTTTTGTGGTTGAATTCATTTAGCCTTTCAATATTGTTATTATTGTTATCCATTTTCACCATATACACTAAGGATCTCTATAAATCCTAGGGTTTCAATGATCTTATGTTCATCTTTTACATTGCCAAATTCATCACTTATGATAGATTTAAACATGGTTTTAATCTCTTCATCTCCTAGTTCCTCAATGTTGCAATGAATGTAAATTTTAGGATCTTCAGCATAAACAACTCCCTTAGGAATTTGAGAAAAAGCACCTAAAGTATCATCTTTCTTTGCTACTTCGGGAACTAATTGAAATATGAGCCTAGGTCTTTTTATAACTTCGACGACAGCAGGGTTTTCTATATATTCAAGTGCAGAGGTGGATGCCATGATAAAGTACCTTTTACTACCTTTAGGATGGATGATTACTTGAAGTGTTGTTGCCTCTTGCTTGAAAATGCCTTAGCTCGGAATCTTTGCGCTCTTCGTAGGTTTGAAATCTTGGTGAAATGAAATGGAGCCAAAACCTCAAATTTATAGTGTCTTTTTGCCATCTACCACATTAAATGTATGCCAGTTAAGTAGTTACTTAACATTGTCTGCCGGTAATAAAGTAATTTCCAACTTCTCATCTCTAACCGATGGAATAATAGCACATGTGTCATTAGATTCCCAAACCCTCAAGGAAACTTTCTTCAATTCGATGAAGAACTTCTTGCCAGTGGAGCACTGCTCTGTCCTGCTGGTGAAGCATCACTCTGTCGTGTCGGTGAAGCATTGACTGGTTCTACCGGTGGAGGAGTATTCCCAATATTTAGATCAGATTTTCTAATCCATTGTTTTGAGAATTCTTGCTTAACCTCTTCAACATTTTCTTTACCCTTCAAGCTAGAACTCTTGTTGTCTGTCGGTGATCCTTTACTTCTACAAAATTTTGCAATATGCCCAATCTTGTTACATGCATAACAAGTTACATTATTCTTTTGAATATCTTTCCCATAACCTATGCCGGTTTGTGTTCTGCATTGATTAGATAAATGTCCAAATCTTCCACAAACATAACATCTCACATTCATTCTGCAATTTCCAGAGTTGTGACCAACTTTGTTGCATTTAGAACATTGACCGATTGGTGTGTTGATATTTTGATAATTTCTAGATCTACATTCATTTTCTCTATGACCATACTTATTAGAGTTAAAGAATTTTCCATTGAATTTATAAGTATTAGGTTGTCTTACCGGTTTGCTATGATCCTGAGTATTTGCAGTACCGGAGCTTTCACCAACTTCAAAGCCAATTCCAGAAGTGTCACCTTTAGGTTTTTGATTCTTCAGCAAGGTGCAAAGTTCCTCTAAGCTTTTCTTGATTTTTTCTTTATGTTGATTTGCATTTTCTAGTTCTCTTTCTAAGACTTCTTTCTATCTCATCAGTTCATTTGAGTCATTCTGAGTGTGCATCAGATCTGTCTTCAATAAATCATTTTCATAGCTAAGTCTTGTGTTCTCATTTGCTGCATCACTTAGTCTTCTGGTCAATTCTTCTTCATTCTTCTTCCTATCCTTAATTTCTTTACAAAATCTCATAGTCATATCCTGCATCTCATTCTTTATTGTCATGTTCTCCAGTTTCAGCTTCCTTATCTGATCATTAAGTGATTCCTTTTCATCATTTTCAGTTTGCAATTTTTCACAAAGTTCTCTTCTCTTATTTCTTGCAATAGTAAGATTCTCTTAAAGTGCCTGAATGATATCCTGAGCTTCCTTTAGATCATCTTCTAGGTTGATATTTTTCAATTTTTCTATATCATAGTCTGAGAGAGCTCCTTCAAGTTGCTTCAAAATATTTTCCATCTTTACCGGTGTCAAGATCTTCCTCAAGTTGTTAGGCTTATGAAAATAGAGGACCAAGCTTTGATACCAACTGTTAGGATTCCCACAGATACTGAGAGGGGGGGGGGTGAATCAGTATCTAATCGGTGAGTAGAATTTCTTATTTTAAAACATGCAGAACATATTATAACAGTGTACCAGTATGCAAGAAATAATGCAATAAACAGAATTAAAAACATCCACATGAAAAGCACACCATGACACAAGGATTTAACGAGGAAACTTGGTGTGGGAAAAACCTCAGTGGGACAATATCCACTTACTGGCCAATAAGAGAATATTACTTACAAGAGGGGCCTGCACATGTAGGAAGGCCAATTACCTAGAGCTCATTGCTCAATGGGAAGTCTCACTGACTTACAATGTGGATTTATACAAATCCAATATCTTGTACTACTTTACAATAGCATCTATAATGCCTGATTCAGCACCAGTTGTTGCTCTGCTTCTTACATAAACTCTTTAACCTATATTTCGCATAATAGGTCTACCTTAATATTTTTCCCTTTCCCTTACATCACTTTTTAACACACAAAATGTTTACAATGATCTCTCTTATATATAAGAGTCATTTTACAACATGCCAAGTCGGCTTACAAAGTTTTTACAATAATAAAAAAAATATAATATAACAAAATCCTGTCGACCTCTGTGTCAGTGCTAGTGTCCTGAGTGCCGGTGTAGAGTCTAATCGTTGATGCCAGTGAACTATCATGCCGGTGTAATGCCTTTCCGATGCCATAGGATTGTAAGGTTGCCATCAATGACAAAACCTTCAATCACCTACAATGTCTCATTGGAGTGTGCATATGCCAATAGTGAAAATGCACACAAACACTTTCATTCACTAACCAAAATGCATATCGATAATCTCTGAATAATTCACAACCAAAATCACATTACAAAAACTTATTAATCCATCACTGAAAGGATCTCCTTAAATATCCTTCTATCTTTCACCATGTCGGCTTGAATGAAAAATTAAATCCTGTCGGTGATGAATAATGATAAACAATAAATACCCAATAGGTACTGAGTGTTAGGATTCCCAAAGATACTGAGAGGTGAGGGGTGAATTAGTATCTAACCAGTATATCAAATTACTTGATTTAAAACATGAAAAGCATATTAAAACTAAGTACCGATAAACCAAGAAATAATGCAGTAAATAAGAACAATAACAACAACATGAGAATCACACCATAACATAGTATTTTAATGAGGAAACCCAGTGTGGGAAAAACCTTGGTGGGATTTGTGACCCACAATATTCTCTTACTGGCCAATAAGGGAATATTACTCTTACAATAGGGGTCTGCACATGCAGGAAGCCCAAGTGCCTAGAGCTCACTGCTCAATTACAAAAGAAGTCTCACTGACTTACAAAAATGGATTATACTAATCCAATGTCTTGTACTACTTTAGATCAGCATTTGCTATGCCAGATTCAGTACCGGTTTAAGCTCTACTACAACATAAACCCTTAACCAATATTTCGCATATTAGGTCTGTATATTTCGCATCCTATCTCATTATTTTAAAATGATCTACAATGATCTCATACATATATGAGTCATATTACAAGTTGCCATGTCGGCTTACAATGATTTTACAATTAATTACAAAATACATTTTAAACAAAATTGAAGTCGGCCAAGGTGTTGGTATCCTTCCTTTCACTATCGATATTCTGTATGCCAGTGTAGAGTCTGTCAGTGCCAGTGCCGATATCTTTGTCTTGCTGGTGTCATATGATTGCAAGGTTGCCATCAATAACAAAACCTTCAATCACCTACAATTTCTCATTGGAGTGTGCATTTGCCAACAATCTCCCCCTTTGGCATTGATGGCAACACTCATGAGAAAAATCAAAAGTGTCAAAAAAAATCTGCCAAAATTGTCTTACCAAAACTATGTGCCAAAACTATGTGCCAAAAAAATGTATGCCCCCCCTTAGCAGATGATGTCCTTTCTTCTGACCATTTTTTCTCATTACACTACTCCCCTTTTGACATCAATGACAAAGGTTGTCATTCGGTGTCAGTGGAGTCCTGCCTGGATTCTTGTAACTGGTTGGTTACAATCTAGAAAATATCTGTCAAAATGATATTTATACTGTTATTGAATGTTTTGTTGTCTTTTATTGCCTCTTGAGTTCTCTGCACTGTACCAGTGAGTATGTGCATTTGCTCTTCTGGTGTCTTCAGTCCAGGAACTAGAGCCTCGGATATTTCTTTTCTCAAAGAAATAAGGTATTCTAGTCTTGCACCAAGTCTGCATTTCAAGTCCTTTGCTTTATCCTTTGTTCTCTGCTTGTCATTTTCTAACTTCTTGATTTTCTCTTCTAGCTCTACAATCTTCTTTTCTATCTCCAAAAATGAATTTGATGATCCTATCAGATTGTTAGCAATGTTGTTAATCTTGTCTTGTGCTTTGCTGATTTCCTTGTCAAGGTCTTCTATTAAGATATTTGTCTTACAAGTGTCCTTGTACAGTTTCTTGAAGTCAAAAATTATTTCTCCAAGTTCCGGTAATAGGGTATCCATTTTCTCCTTGTTCTTCTTCACAATTTCCTCAAAGAATTTCTCTTTTTCTTTAATCATTCTTTCCTTAAACGTATCCTCATTTATTTGATCAATAGTCAATATGTTGTCGGAGATGAACTTAGACAATGTGTCTAGTTGACCTAAAGAATCCTTATTATCAACAATGCACTTTGGTTCTATCAATTTAAGAATTGGAATTGTATCATCAATAGCCTTATAGGCTTGTGCATTACATTTTGTGATCTTCTTTATTGAATCCAACAAGACCTCTGTTATATTTGTAGGTATGAATTCTGCCATAGATGTACCAGATGTTTGTTCAACAGTCTTTACAATAGCCATGCTACTAGTTGTTGTAATCACCTTACTTGATTCAACCTCTGGTAGGTCAGTCTATGTTTGCATTTCCACAAACAAAGGTTTATGCTTTTCAGTTTGGCCTGGTGGCATTGTCTCTCTCTGAACCTATGCTTCAACCTATACCTGCTTTGGTTTTTCTATTTGTGTCTCAGAGGGTTTTTCTGAGCTTTCAACTGCTAGTTTCTTAGATGTAGTCTCAGTTTGTACCTCTGAAATCTCTTTTGCCAGTTCTTCAGATGGTTTTTCTGTAGTATCTACCAGTTTCTCTGTGGTATCCTCTGTCGGTTGCTCTGCCTATGTAGGTTTTTCTATGTTCATATCAACCTCTACAGTCGGTGACTCAGTAGTCACATTTTTCTCCTTATCCTCAGTGATTTCTCTATCAACCACAACATTTACTTCCTATGTGTCTACATTTACCGTATACAAAACTTCAGACTCAGGATTTGTATCCTCTAGTGGAGTCTTCATACTCTATGTGGCCAGTTGACTGTCAGTAGTATCTACTAGTGGAGTATCACAAAGAGGTGGGGGCACATTGTCAGTTATTTTCAGGCTTGGTGGTCCACCTACCTTACCTTTCCCCTTATCTATATCCTTTTGGTATACTTTAATAGTTTTTGGCCTAAGTAATTCTTCCTCTTTTTCTTTTTCCACAAAGAATATATCCCATGCATCTGTTGTTTCCTTAGATACTTCATTTACTCTACCGGCCATTAGTGCTACATGTCGGTGAGTAGTGGAGAATACTGTCTGATTTGCTTCACTGATTAATTTGTCTATTTCATCAAGTGAGTTAACTGGATGCACTGCAAGTAATTTTTCAATCTTAATTTTCTTATCCAGCTCAACAATGGCCAATCTTCTAGCTTCAAGTCTCCCATACAGATCATTTGGAATTTCATCAACAATTTGCATCAAAAATTTCTTGTATATATCTAAGTGTAGAATTACACTGTTCTCTATGCTTTCCTTATCATCAACTGATAGTGTATTGTATATTTTGTTTATGTTCTTCAGCTTACCATCCTCTATAATTTCACTAAGAAGTTTGTCTATTGGAACAATATCTTGTTTTACCTTCTTCTTCTTAGGAGTCATTTTCTTTGTTGGAGGCCTTACTGCCTGTTGTTTTTGTCTGGTTCTTTTTGGTGTAGGAGAGGGTACCGGTGTGGGTTTTCTTTTCATTTCTACCCTTTTAAATACTACTAGTATATCACTCTCAGAAGAAGTTCCAACTAGTGAAAGATGATTTTCCAGTTGAGGTGCTTCCAACTCACTTTCACTTATACCAGTTTGTCTCAAAACATCTTCCTTGATTGCCTTTTCTTGTCGGGTTCCTTTTCTTATAGTTGCTTCGACTTTCTTAACCCTTTTCCTAGATTGAATACTACTTTCTATTATTTCAGCACTACCGAACACTTTCTCTTCTGGTTCCTTTGGAGCTTCAAGGAGATCTTTTGCATAAGTTTTTATGATGTTGTCATCTATTTTATAGCCCATTTCAGTTACCCAAATAGTTCTAGGGATAACTACCTCCATCCAGATTTCATCTTTCTTGATCACAAAATAGATTTCTTTCTGATACTTATCCACAATAGCTTGTAACAATCTTACTCTAGTTTTCATTCAAGCCTTTAATGCTTGAAAATACTCATTTAGGTTTTTCTCCCAGTTCTCTCCCATATTGTTTAGTAAATCTAGCAATTGTTTTCCTATCGCTATGTCAAAGCCAAATACTCTAGCACCAATACCGGGTACTTGTTTGGTTATGTACAGCATCAAACAAACAAGTAAGTTTCCAAATCTGAATGTTCCTTTCTTATCTCTTTTAATCTTTCCCAAATTTTCTATCAACTCATCTTTAAGCCATTCACATATATCTATTCTTGCATTATCATTGACCTTATCATAGGCACTTTTGATACATAGGCTAGAAACTGAATTCAACCTATTTGCATGAGCTTATAACCTAAGATCATACTGATAAATCTGAAATTTATATCTTTTACGTTGTTTACCCTTAGAGATCTTTTATCAAATGTTGCACCAGTTAGGTTTATCATTGTGTCATTTGAGACCTTCTTTGTTTTGTCAGGTCTATTACCAATGGAAGGTAACCCTGTTACAACTTCTTTTGTGATTTTATGAATTGAGTTTAACCAGAAAAATTCACCATGTACTCTGCTTAACACAATCCTTATGATATCCCTAGGAAAATCCAGGATACTAAGAATTTCAGTGAAACCTAGGGTTTCCACTATCTTATGTTCAGGCTTGACATTTCTAGACTCATCATAAATCGTAGACTTATACATATTCTTAATCTCATCATCACCTAATTCCTCAATATGACAATGCATATACATCCTAGGGTCTTCAACATATACTACTCCCTTAGGGATTTGAGAAAATGCACCTATGCTATCATCTTTCTTTGCAATTTTGGGAACCAATTTGAAAATGGGTCTAGGGTGCTTAATAACCTCAACAACAGTAGGGTTTGCAATAAATTCAGGAGTGGATAAAGATTACATAGCTATAAATACCTCAATTTGCCTTAGGGATGAATGCTTTGATGGATTGCTTCACTTCTTCGCTTAGAATGCCTTCACTCAAGAATTTTCGCGCTCTCAAAGATTTGAATGCTCGGTGAATGAAAAAGGAGCTAAAACATTTGCTTTATAATGTTATTTTCTCCAACTACCATATTAATGCTCATCGGTTAAGTCACAACTTAACTCATCTGCCGGTATAGAAGTAATTTCAACTTCTCACCATCAACCAAGGGAATAATAGCATGTTTTTCATTTTGTTGCTAAACCCCCAAAGGATTTTTCTTTAGTTAGATGAAGAGTCTCTTGCCGGTGGAGTGTTACTCTATTCTACCAGTGGAGGAGTATTCCCATCACCATTCAGATCTAACTTTCTGATCCATTGTTTTGAGAATTCTTGCTTTACCTCTTCAACCTTTTCTTTACCTTTCAAACTAGGACCTTTTGTATTTGTCGGTGATTCCTTACTTCTACAAAATTTTGCAATATGTCCAATTTTGTTATAGGCATAACAAGTCAGATTGTTCTTCTTAATAGCTTTCCCATATACTATGTCAGTGTGTGTTCTGCATTGATTAGATAAGTGTCCAAATCTTCCACAAATATAACATCTTACATTCATTCTACAATTCTTTGAATTATGACCAACTTTGTTGCATTTAGAACATTGACCAATGGGTGTATTAGTATTTTGATGATTTCTAGATCTACACTGATTTTCTCTATGACCATACTTGTTATAGTTAAAGCATTTGCCATTAAATTTGTAAGTAGTAGGTTGTCTTACCGGTTTGCTATGATCATGATTGTTTACAGTACCAGAGCTTTCACCAACTTCAAAGCCAAGGCTATTTGTATCACCATTAGGTTTATGATTTTTCAGCATGTCACCAAGTTCTTCTGAACTTTTCTTGAATTTCTCCTTGTGTTGATTTTCTAGAGTCAGTTCATTCTCCAATATTCCTTTCTGTCTCATTAGTTCAGTTCTGTCATTTTGTGTGTGCATAAGATCTATTTTCAACATATCATTTTCATGACTGGGTCTTGTGTTTTCATTTCCAGCATCATTTAGTCTTCTAACGAAGTCTTCTTCATTCTTCTTTCTGTCTTCAATTTCTTTACAAAATCTCATAGTCATATCCTGCATCTCATTCTTTGTCGTACTGATTTCTTGTCTTAGCTTGTTTACCAAATCATTAAGAGTTTCCTTTTCATTTTCCTCATTCTGCATCTTTTCACAAAGTTCTCTCCTCTTGTTCCTTGCAATAGTAAAATTCTCTTGAAGTGCTTGAATAATATCCTGAGCAGCCTTTAGGTCATCCTCAAGTTTGATATTCTTCACTTTTTCTGCATCATAGTTTGTAAGAGCTATTTCCAATTGCTTTCTCAAGTTTTCCATTTCTACCGGTGACAAGATCTTCCTCAAGTTGTTAGGCTTTTGAAAATAGAGGACCAGGCTCTGATACCAATTATAAGGATTCCCAAAGATACTGAGAGGTGGGGGGGGTGAATCAATATCTAACCGGTATATCAAATTACTTGATTTAAAACATGAAAAGCATATTAAAACTGAGTACCGGTAAACCAAAAATAATGCAGTGAATAAGAACAATAACAACAACATGAGAAGAACACCATAACACACTATTTTAACGAGGAAACCTAGTGTGGGAAAAACCTTGGTGGGATTTGTGACCCACAATATTCGCTTACTGGCCAATAAGGGAATATTACTCTTACAATAGGGGCCTGCACATTCAGGAAGGCCAAGTGCCTAGAGCTCACTGCTCAATTACAAAATAAGTCTCATTGACTTATAAAAATGGATTATACTAATCCAATGTATTGTACTGCTTTAGATCACCATCTACTATGCCAGATTCAGTACCGGTTTAAGCTCTGCTACAACATAAACCCTTAACCAATATTTTGCATATTAGGTCTGTATATTTCGCATCCTATCTCATTATTTCAAAATTATCTACAATGATCTCATACATATATGATTCATATTACAACTCGTCATGTCGGCTTATAATAATTTTACAATTAATTACAAAATACATTTTAAATAAAATTGAAGTTGGCCAAGGTGTCGGTATCCTTCCTTTCACTGCTAGTGTTCTGTATGTTGGTGTAGAGTCTATCAGTGCCGGTGCCGGTATCTTTGTCTTTCCAGTGTCATATGATTGCAAGGTTGCCATCAATGACAAAACCTTCAATCACCTACAATTTCTCATTGGAGTGTGAATTTGCCAACACTAAGAGGGGAGGGGTGAATCGGTACACACAAAAACTTCTTAAACAACTTAAATTGCAAAGACTGCACTAACTGGCAAACAGTATCACCGATCTAAATCAAGGCAATACCGGTAAAACACAATGACTGTAAAAGTCATAAACCGGTAACACTTAGATCTTCACAAAACCTAGTATCTCATTTCCACTTCACCCAAAGGCTTAAAAAAGCAAATACATCAGAAATATAATGACCACTAGATCAGCTTGCATTACTGCTTAACAGAAAACACTAAAACATCAATGAAAAACCATCACACATGACACACTTATTTTTCACGTGGAAACCCAACTAGGAAAAACCACGGTGGGGATGAATACCCACAAGTTGTTCTTGAACTCTTTTGAAGTCCGCTCTGTTAGGAGCCTAGTCCGGTTAAGGACTTTACAATAGGTTTTGTTAGGAACTGATCCTACTAGGGATCACACGGTTAAGGGATGACTAAATACCCGGTTAGAGGTTAAAAACCTGTTAAACGTTACCTTGCCAGAGGATTTAAATAACTCAATGATTTTGAGTCACCTTGTTCAAGGATTTACAAAAATCCTGTTAAAGCTACCCGGTAAAGGGATTTTCCATCTGCTGAAATGGTTAGAAGTCAACAGGTAATACACTGATCTGATAACAGCACTCAATGCCAAGGTAGATCCACTTTAGTTCCTTTACATCTACAATCACACTCTGCAGATCTCTACTCACTATTTCGGTCTGGCAAGAATCACTTCACACACATTCATTTGCCAACGACTTCTAATGAGAATCATCATCGACCTTATAGACAACAATTAGGTCGGTTGCAAAAACCTAAAACCCTAAGCATTTAGGTTAACAATACAGTCGGTCCAATGCTGTCCATTTAAACACATTACATAGGGTAAAACAATATTGAACAAATCTCAAAACATTCTACATCGTTCGTTCTTTGCCGCTTCTGGAAGTTGATAACCCATCACGCGCTCTCCACTATTTACTCAAATTTTGCACATTCCTGAGGTAGATAGAATCAATCTTATTTATGCAAGATCCTCAAGGAAACCCTTCACACACACAAGGCTAACATGGCAACACAACCTAATCTTCATTTCAATGCTAGCTCATCACAGGATGTCATCGGTCGAATCTCATAGACTTTGAATGCATCAACCGGAAACCCTAAAGCCGAGACTACCAACTAGTAGTCATATCAAATGAAACCCCAATACAAACTTTGCATAACCGGTTCACATTCCAACATACCGGTTCACCTTTTCGCATATACCGGTTCACTTCATACCATCATACCGGTTATCTTGCCAGTTTTCTTTCTTCAATATACCAGTTCATACTTCAGCATATTGACATCAATGACAACATACAATCCTATCATGTTATCAAACTCTGCACATATGCCAACAATCTCCCCCTTTGGCATTGATGGCAATACACAAAGATACCTCTACATCTTCTTCCATATAATATGTCTTCAAAACTGTAGATATCTTCTCTGCTTCATATCTTCTCCCCCTTTGACAACAATGCCAAAGTGGAGGCACAAACATCCATGTTGCATTATGCTGCTCCCCCTAAGGAGTAGCATCCTTCAACACATCAATCCTAAAATGTTTTCACAATGTAATACTTGACTGATGTGCAACACATACCTTTAGTTTACCTCTTGAAGGGGCAGCACCCCTAATTCACCTCTTAAATAGGTAAATGTAGCCTTCGGTAGAGGCTTGGTGAATATATCTGCTAACTGCTCCTTACTAGAAACATGTTCCAATACAAACTCTTTGTTCTGAACTTTCTCCCTCAAGAAATGATACTTGAGCTCGAAGTGCTTGGTTCTAGCATGTAGTACCGGATTCTTGGAAATATTAATTGCATTTGTGTTATCATAAAATATGCTCACCAGTTCAGATACAGGGACTTTGAAACCACTTAATACATGCTTCATCCAAATTGTCTAAGTGCAGTTCATAAATGCTGCAACATATTCTGCTTCTGCTGTAGATTGAGAGATACAACTCTGCTTCTTACTCATGCATGAGACTAGTCTACCACTGAGAAAGAATGCACCACCGGTTGTGCTCTTTCGGTCGTCCACATTACCAGCCCAATCGGCATCTATAAATACTTTGAGATTAAAATCATTACTGTATGGATACCACAATCCATATTCTATAGTTCCCTTCAAATATCTAAGAATCCGCTTGACTGCTACCAAGTGGGATTCTCTTGGAATTTTCTAAAAATGTGCAGCAATGCCCACTGCATGTGCAATGTCTGGTCTATTGTGTACTACATAGTGAAACTTACCAATCATTGACTGGTAGTCCTTCTCATTCACCAATGCTGAGTCATCTTCTTTTGACAATTTACAACTGGTCATCATCGGTGTACCAACCGGTTTGCTATCTTCCATGCCAAAGGTCTTCAACACCTCTTTGACATACTTGGACTGAGTGATAAAGATACCATCTTTCATTTGTTGAATTTGTAGTCCAATGAAGAACTTAATCTCTCTGATTAGTGACATCTTGAATTCCTTCTTCATTTCATCTGAAAATGCATGGCTCATCTTGTCATCTCCACCAAAACTTATGTCATCAACAAACACTTCATAGAGTAGAATCTGATCTCCTTCTGACTTTAGATAGATATTGCTATCTTGACTTGTTCTTTCAAATCCAATCTTCACAAGATGGGAGTGTAAATGTTCATACCATGCTCTAGGTGCTTGCTTCAATCCATACAAGGATTTATGTAGCCTACATACCATATCACTGTCTTCTGATAGGGCAAACCCATCTGGTTGCTCTATATACACTTCCTCTTCAAGTATTCCATTCAGGAATGCAGATTTCACATCCATCTGATACACTTTGAATCCTTTGAAGTTTGCATATGCAAGTAGCATTCGAACTCCTTCCAATCTAGCTACTGGAGAAAAGGTTTCTCCATAATCTTCTCCTTCTTCTTGAGCATATCCCTTACATACCAGTCTTGCTTTGTTTCTTACCACTGTGCCATCTTCATTCAACTTGTTTCTAAAAACCCATTTGGTGCCAATAACATTTTTGTGCTCATGTCTGGGTACCAAACACCATGTACCATTCTTTTCTATTTGGTCAAGTTCCTCTTGCATAGCCTTAATCTAGTCTTCATCTTTGTGTGCCTCTTTAAATGTTTTGGGCTCAAATTTAGAAATCATGCAACAATTTTCTCTGACCTTTCTTCTTGTAAGAATTCCTGCATCCTTATCGCCTATGATCTGCTTTGGATCATGATGCAACTTTACATACCTAGGAATGATCTTAGATGATTCCTCTTGCTTTTCTTCTTCATCCTTATCTTCATCAGCATCTACTGGTGCAGGAGCACTGTTACTTGTACTTGGTTGTTTTTCAACCAGTTCCTAGAAGGTTACATTCAGTTCATCTACCGCTTGCTCACTACTAGTTTCCTCAGGTTTCTCAGAGGTTTCATCAACTCTAACATTGATACTTTCAATAATTCTTTGAGTCCTATTGTTAAAACACTTGAGATCTTTTCTCTTGGTGGAATACCCTAGGAATATTCCCTCATCATATTTTGCATCAAACTTGCTCTGGTATTCACTTCTCTTGATATAACACTTGCTACCAAACACAATAAAGTAGCTTACTACTGGAGTCTTACCAGTCCAATACTCATAAGGAGTTTTATCCTTACCTTTCTTGATGAGTACCCGGTTCATAGTGTAGACTGCAGTGCTCACCGCTTCTCTCCAAAAAGTGTGAGCAACCTTCCCTTGAATCAGCTTCGTTCTGGCTGCTTCAACTACAGTTTGGTTTTTCCTTTCTGCTAGGCCATTTTACTATGGAGTTTGTGGGGCAGACAGTTGCCTCTTGATGCCATTCTCTTCATAGTACTTATTGAATTCTCTAGAAGTGAACTTATTGAATTCTCCAGAAGTGAACTCACCTCCTTGGTCGGTTCTAAGGCATTTGATTCTCTTACCGCTTTCCTTTTCAACTAGTGCTCTGAAGGCTTTGAACTTTCCAAAAGCTTCAGACTTGTCTTTCAAGAATGTGACCCACATCATTCTTGAGCAATCATCAGTAAGAATCATAAAGTACTTATCTCCCTGAACACTCCTAGTTTTCATAGGACCACACAAATCAGTATGCACAAGATCAAGTAGATTATCTGTTGTGAAAGATTTACCTTTCAAGGTTGAGGAAGACATTTTCCCTAGTTGACATTCTCTACACAAAGGATTCTCCATTTTGTTAAGCACAGGCAATCCTCTAACTGCCTTGAACTTATTGGCCTTCACAATATTATCAAAATTTACATGGCAGAGTCTCCTATGTCATATCCAATTGTCATCAAACTTAGCCATTAGATATTGACTGATATTTGTATTTAACTGAAATAAGTTACCTTTGGTTTTCATACCAGTGGCCATCAATTCACCACTCTTTCCTTTTATTTTGCACACTCCATCTTTGAATTCCAGAGTGGGTCCTTTATCATTCAGCTAGGCAACACTCAAAAGGTTATGCCTGAGACCTTCTACCCAATACACATTATCAACACTTCTTTTTCCATTTAGAGAGATGGACCCTTTGCCTTTTACCATACATGGTGCATCATTACCAAATCAAAATACACCTCCATCATACTCTTCTAGAGACAAAAATTTTTTCTAGTCACCAGTCATGTGGTGAGAACATCCACTATCAATAATCCACTCATTAGAATTATCAAAGCAAGAGACAAGAGCCTTCTTGTCTGACACATCTTCCTTAATAGCTACAAATACTATGTCTTCACTTTCTTCATCTTCTGATTCATTATCAATGAGACCTTCATCAACTACAACAAGGCAGTTTCTCCTATTTCCTTCTTTGAACTTTTTAAACTTCTCCGATTTGTCCTTATTATCACTATTAGGATAGTTGACAATAATGTATCCTATCCTATTGCAAGAAAAGAATTTCGAAGGGAGCTTACCTCTATATTTTCCAGTTCCCTTAGGAAGTCTATTGGCAAGAAGAGCTTCAAATTCCACCAGGATCTCCTCATCATCCATATCCTTGCTTTGTCTAGGTTCAGAGCTGGTACTAGCTTCTTTACCCTTTCTAGATAGTGCAGCAGATGCTCTAAAGGCTGAATTAGTCTTCTGAACCCTACCATCATAACTATTTAGCTCATATGTGGTCAACTTAGCAATGATGGAATCTAGGGATACCTTTGTCTTGTCAATAGATCTCAACTCCTGAATAGCGACAACCCTTATTGCATAGATTGGTAATAAGGATCTCAAAACTTTGCTAACAATGGTGGAATCATCCATTGTACCTCCTGAACTCTCGATATCTCCAACAATAGTTTTAATCCTTATCCCATATTGTTGAATGGTCTCTCCTTCAACCATCCGCATGTCTTCAAATTTTCCTCTAAGGCTTTCTTCCTTAGCTTGGTTCACATGCTCATCACCGCCATAGATAGACTCCAAAGTATCCCATACATCTTTGGGATTGTCTTTATCTTGAACATCTATAAACTCGATATCAGATAGACTGCTGATAAGAGCTTCCATGACTTGCCCATTCTCTTGAATTTCTCTTCTTTGATCATCAGTGAGAGTATCGGTAGGGACAACTTAAGTATTCTCAACATAGTTCCAGTGTTGAGCACCCATGCTTTTAATGTATATCTTCATTTTGTCCTTCCATATCTTAAATTTATCTCTATTGAACTTAGGACCTTCCCTCTTCATCATTAGAATAGGACCTTTTCCTCAAGCAGTTAAGATTACAACACAAAGGACTTGGAGGATGCTCTGATACCAATTGATGAATAATGATGAATAGTAAATACCCAATAGGTATTGTGAGGGGGGGGGGTGAATCAGTACACACAAAAACTTCTTAAACAACTTAAACTGCAAAGACAACACTAACTAGCAAACAATATCACTAATCTAAATCAAGGCAATACCGGTAAACACAGTGACTGTAAAAGTCATAAATTGGTAACACTTAGATCTTCACAAAACCTAATATCTCATTTCCACTTCACCCATATGCTTAAACAAGTAAATACATCATAAATATAATGACCACTGGATCAGCTTGCATTACTGCTTAACAGAAAACACTAAAACATCACATGAAAAAGCATCACACATGACACACTTATTTTTGACGTGGAAACCCAACTGGGAAAAACCACAGTGGGGATGAGTACCCACAAGTTGTTCTTGAACTCTTCTGAAGTCTGCTCTATTAGGAGCCTAGTCCGGTTAAGGACTTTACAACAAGTTTTGCTAAGAACCGATCCTGCTAGGGATCACCCGGTTAAGCGATGGCTAAATACCTGGTTAGAGGTTAAAACCCTACTAAAGGTTACCTTGTCAGAGGATTTAAAGAACTCAATGATTTTGAGTCACCCTGTTAAAGGATTTACAAAAATCCTGTTAAAGATACCCGATAAAGGGATTTTCCATCTGCTGAAATGGTTAGAAGTCAACAGGTAATACACTAATCTGATAACAACACTCAATGCCAAGGAAGATCCACTTCAGTTTCTTTACATCTACAATCACACTCTACAAATATCTACTCATTGCTCTGGTCTGGCAAGAATCACTTCACACACATTCATTTTCCAACAACTTCAAATGAGAATCATCATCAACCTTATAGACAACAATTAGGTCGATGGCAAAAACCTAAAACCCTAAGCATCTAGGTTAACAATACAGTTGGTCCAATCCTGACTATTTAAACACATTACATAGGGTAAAACAATCTTGAATAAATCTCAAAACATTCTGCATCATTCGTTCTTTGCCGCTTCTGGAAACTGATAACCCATCATGCGTTCTCCACCGTTTACTTAGATTTTGCACATTCCTGAGGTAGATAGAATCAATCTTCTTTATGCAAGATCCTCAAGGAAATCCTTCACGCACACAAGGCTGATGTGGCAACATGATCTGATCTTCATTTTAATGCTAGCTCATCACAGGATGTCGTCGGTCGAATCTCATAGAATTGGAATGCATCAACCGGAAACCCTGAAGCCGAGACTACCAACCGGTAGTCATATCAAATGAAACCTTGATACAAACTTTGCATATACCAATTCACATTCCAACATACCGGTTCACCTTTTTGCATACACCGGTTCACTTCATACCATCATACTGGTTCTCTTTCCAGTTTGCTTTCTTCAATATACTAGTTCATACTTCAACATATTGACATCAATGATAACATACAATCCTATCATGTCATCAAACTCTGCACATATGCCAATAGTTGGCTATCAGATCATAATGAATTCAAACATAATCCCAATGATCATGTCGCACTTAACAAGTTACCATAAATTTTATGAAAGCAATAATCGAGGCCATAATATCTCCTAGCCGGGTCCTATCCATTACCGGGATAAGGACTTAGCCGGTTGTGAAGAAAAGTGAATACTAGTTAAGTGTAATGAATGTTGGTTAACCCAAATGAAGCAAAGGGATAAAACAATGAATCCAAATAGAATATATTTACACCTAAAGATGAGCTCCCATGAGTTTCCATCAGTGACAACCCAAAATGCCAATAACTCTTACCGGATGAGTGTCAATTGCCAACAATCTCCCCCTTTGGCATTGATGGAAACACTCATGTGAAAAATGGTGTTGTCACTAAAATTGCCTCTAAATTTGCATGACCTCCTGACCTGTACGTGAATCTTATATATGCATTTGATGCTCCCACTGAGTATTATATACATTTTTCACTTTATTTCTTCCCCTTTGACATCAATGACAAAGTGGAGTGCCCACAAAGAATTCAGTATAGTTATAAACATAAGCCAGTTCTATACAAGTTTCAAAATGCCTGCATACATAGACTTCAAAAATGAAAGTAGGTATCCCAAACTTTCTTAAGGGAGTCAAGAATGGAGATGAATCCATTCAAGAGACTGACATAATATTCAATTTCTTCTGATGTAGTGGGATCCTCCTTCTACATGTTAGAAATACATCCAGTCTTATGAAATAATAAATAATCCAACCGGGGACCAATGAGATTGTGGAGCTCATTTGCTTTCTTTATTATATTGTCCCTTTCCTTCTCTAATTTCAAAATTTAATCCATAAGCACCAAAATTGGACCATCCAAGTAACTTGTTAAGTTAACTGCTGGGTTGTAAGAGTTGGAAATCTGAGTCAAATTATTCCTACAATCTGGCAGTTTCTTGTCTATAGGGGTTGTGAGATTATCAAAATATAGTTCAGTCTTATATACGCTACCTCCCTCCGCCAATGTTGCATCAATGGATTGCAAACAAGTTTGAATTTTCCCCTTGTCAAACTCAATCATTTGCAAAAATGTATGCTTCCAGGCCTCAACAAATTTATCTTTAGCCTCTGTCAATGAAATTTTTAGTAAAGAATCATAATGCTTGGGAATAAAATTAATGATCTCCTCCAATTTAGCAGATGAGATTGCACTCTCTTGTGCTTGGAATTCAGGTACCAACAAGTTCAAAACTTCAAAACTATGCTTGATTAATTCCTTGTCTTTTGACTCTTCTTGAGCCAACTCTTGGGTTGCCTGAGCTTGAATTGTTGCTGCCGCCAAAATTTTCTCAGTTGGTGACATCTTGTGGTAGGGTTTTTCAAAACTGATATAAAATTGTGACAAGTTCCTTTTGGTTATGGATGAGGTGTCAATTACCAAGCCGGAAGAGATATCTGTCACAGATTCCTTACCCTTGTCTGCCAAAGAGGTATCCTTAGAACCTTTTAACTCTTGTGCACCGATGGCTTCGGCACTTGGTACCCTATCTAGATCCTAAACATCCTATGTAACCTTATCATCTGAATCCTTATCTACATTTTCATCTGTATCCTCTACATTCTATACATTATCAACCGGTGTATCCTCTTCTATAAAATTTGACTCACTAGCAGGTACAATGGTAGCCAGTGGAGTACTAGCAGGTTGCTCAGTATTTACACTTTGTTGTTATGTATCTGTGGGTTGCTTATCTTTTGGCAACTGAATATTCTGAGATTGTACAAAACTGGGACTCAATTCATAACCCAAACTCAAAAGAATTCTTACCCAAATGTCTATTGTGTCCTTTTGAATCTCCTCAAAATTTTCCAACATAAGGTTATTTATTTTGTGCTTAGGATTAAATTCGGATGAGCCATTTTTATTTATTAGATCTTCCATCTCTGGAGGGGTTATTGTTGGATAGAGATTAACTAGTTATGTCTCTTTTATTTGCTGGTCCAGAGTCTGAGCATGTAATTTTATAGCCTCTAACTTATCATACAACTCCTTAGGCAAAATTTTCTTAAGTTCAATCAATTCCCTACTAAAAGAATCAAGATATAAAAGAATTGCTTCCTCAATTTTCTTTTTATCCTTCTCCTCAAATCCATCAAAGAATAAAGAAATGTTATCTAAGTTACCATCATTAATAATTTGATCAATTAGATCCCAAGCGTCCAAATTATTCTTACCAAATCTTCTCTTGGTTTCTGGTTTGGGCTACTCATCAGATTTAGGTTTATGCTTATGTACAATTGTGATTTTAGGTTTCTGGGGAGTCTCCTTAATCGGTTCTTTCTTTTTCTCCTCCTTCTTCTCCCTCACTACTCTAGCAAAAACTCCTTTCTTCTTTGGAACTTCCTTTATATCCTCATCGGATTTTGTTTCCTCATAAGAAACAGTCATATATTGTCGGGTAGCCTTTTTCTTTCTCTTTGCTGAGTCTATTGGTTTAGGACTGGCAAGCTCAGTGGATGATGCTTCCTGATGCTTGGAAGTCTCTGTCTATACCGAGACTATATTGTGAGTGTCCTGAGTTGCCTTCTGTGCTTCCCTTTCCTCTTTTCTCTTCTTCTTCACCTCTTCTTTCCTCTAGGCTTCAAGGATTTTAACTTTTCGTTCATCATCCGCCCTCTCATGCCCTTCACTTATAAGAGTTTCTGCTGCAAGCTTAGTAATTTTCTTCCTAATATTAGGTGCAACCTGTTCTTGGTGAACCTTAAGCCCTTTTTCTTGGGCTGTGCCAAATTTTTCTTTCTTTTCATCAACTGGTGCTTGCAGTATTTGTTGTACATAGGCATCCAGTGTGGCCTCTTCCACCTCATAACCCATAGGCATGATCCATATAATTCTAGGTTGTACAATTTCCATCATGTATTCATCTTTATTAACCATAAAACATGTTGTATCCTTATACTTTTCTATTATAGACTTTGGAATTCTAGATCCGTTTTTCATTTCTTCTTGGAAATTCTTGAAAAATTCCCATAAATTAGCCTTAACTTATCTCCTTTCCTATCCAAAATTTGAGATATCTGAGTTGCTACCAGACGGTCAAAAGCCCATTGAATCTTCCCATAACTGGGAATAGTGCCCAAAAAGTAAAATGCTAGATAGATAACAAAAGAGCCATACCGAAAAGTGTTTTTCTTATCTTGCTTGATTTTCTAGAGGTTTGTCATAAGCTTTTTCAGCATCACACTATAGAGATCATAGTGTACATCCTTCTTTACTAATTTATTAGCAATCAAAATATTATTGTTGGAGACAAAGTGTAGCCGGTTAGACTGATAGACCTTGTAACCAATTATCATTGTGACAAACTTGACTTCAATTTCTCTTACATTATCAACCCTCATCAAGCATCTATCAAAAGTAGTGTCAGTAAGTTTGTTGATTTCTATGTTAGAGAGCTTGCACCTAGGGCTAGGTACACCTCCAATCTTGTATAGACAAGTGATGTTTTGTATCACTTCTTCAGTGATTTCGTATGGCTGGTCCAACCAAATAAATTCTCCATGAATACGTCTCAGAATGTATTGGACCCATTCCACCTCATCGAAAGTGAGAAAATCCATGAATTGTATAAAACCCTTCCTCTACAAGTGGGCAAATTCCAATTTCAGATGGTTATCGGTGATCAAGTTTTCTGAGAAAACGCAGGACAACGCATATCCTCCGAGCTCCTTGATGTTGCAATGAATGTATGCCCTAATATCTTTGGTGTGAAGAATACCATGGCAAACACTTGAGAATGCTCCCAAAGGTTCATCGAGAAGGGATTTGAAAGGATGCTTCTTGAAAATAGGATGGGGGCGACTCTTGATTTCCACCACCAAAGGAGTATCGATGTTGGATGATGAAGCCATGATAACTGGATACTAAAACTAGGGTTTCTGCAAAGGAAAAATACCTTAAGATAGTGTTAAGAGATGAGATCGCTTTTAAAAGAAAGTGCTTGCACAAATTGCCTTGGACTCTAAATTGATTTGGAAAGTGCTTGTCTGAATTCTCAATCACTATGTGAAGAAAATAACTTTACTTTCTATTTTTATCGTTGTTAACCCTAATTTTTCACTGTCATAAATGTTGTTGGGAGGGCTAACCGGTTCACATAGTCTGAGAGTAGGTTTTGGTAAACATCTAAAATTTCTTGAGTACCCATCCACAATCAGAATTAACTGACTACTGATCTAATCCAATGTATTTCTATGATCTTCAATGATTTGTCTACCCCTAAGGCAAAGTGCCTTAGTTACCGGTTGTGTCTGCTACCGATGTAGGACCTAATGACTCTACTGGGTGTTTTACCATTGTGTATCTGATCTTCTTACCCATATTTTCTCATGTTATTTTTTGATGTCTTCGACTTTTGCCTTTCCCTTCTCATCTGCATTTCAATTAGTTGTCAGTTGGTTCTTACTTCTACAAAATTTAGCAATATGTCCAATCTTATTGCATGCATAACAGACAATATTGTTTTTCTGAATTGCTTTGTTAAACCCTTGATTTCCTTGATTACCTTTTGATCTGTATTGGTTAGCCATGTGTCCAAATCTACTACATGCATAACATCTTACATTTACAAGACTGGTGAATGATGCATTGTTCTGATTATTCCTATTTCTGCACTAACTAGCCATATGACCATATTTATTGCTAACAAAGCATGTACCAATGAATTTGTGAGCATTAGGCTGTCTTATCAGGGATTTTTGGTTTTGGTTGTTGACATTATTTTGCTTATGTCCAGGTGATTGATCTTTTTGTGCACTACCAGAGCTTTCTCCTTTTTCATAACCAAGACCTATCTTGTCATTAGCATCTCTCTGACTCTTCAGCAGTTCATCAAGTTTAGCAGAGATGGCTTGAAATTTTCCCTTGTACTCATTTGCAGTGACCAAGTCATCTCTCATGATTATAATTTATCTCTCAAGTTCCTGTTCATTGTTCCAGGACTGGACCAATTCAAGTTTCAACAAATCATTCTCATGTGTTAGTCTGTTGCATTCATCAGATCTATCCTTCAACGCTTGAGCTAGATTTTCTTCATTTTTCTTTTTGGCTTCAATCTCTTTGCACATTCTCATGGTTAAGGCTTGCATCTAATTCTTCAAGATAGTGTTCTCCTGAGTGAGTTTATGACATTGATCCTTCATAGCATCTTCCTCATTACTGCTCTGATTTTGTAATTGATCACAGAGTTCCTTTCTCTTAGCTTGAACAATTGAAAGCTTTCCTTGCAATTAAATGATGTGTTCTTTGATTTTCTTCAGTTCATTTTTCAATTTTTTATTCTTTATTTGCTCATTATCAAGATCTTCAAGAGCAAGTTGAAGTTGCTACTGCAAACCGGTTTCCATTGGTTCCAAATTCTAGATCTTCCCCAAGTGGTTAAACTTCTTCTGAGGAACCAAGATCCGATACCAATTGTTGGAATCCAAGAACACTAAGAGGGGGGGGGTGAATCAGTGTTCTATCGATAATGTTAGTTTTCAACTTATTGCTTATTAATCAGTTAACAATAAATAAAATTAAAACTACATACACTAAATAACATATAAAGAGGCAACACCATAACACCAATATTTATACGTGGAAAACCCTGCAAAGGGAAAAATCACAGTGGGGCTGATACCCAAAATATCTATATACTTGATCAAGGTATACAAATATTACATAAAGGGGATTGAACATGCAATCAAGACAACTGCCTAGAGCTCACTGCTCAAACAAAATTCTCATTGACTTACATAGTACTACAAGATGATTACAAACAAAAATGAACTCATAATATGCATCTAACCATGCTGGATAAGTTTTGGTTCATGCTCTAGTAACCTTCACTATGTACCGGTTTGCTAATGCTCTATTCTGTTATGTTCTGCTACCGGTTAGGTTGTGCATGTGAAACTGCACACAAACACTTTCATTCATTGACCAAAATGCATACTGATAATCTCTGAATTATTCGCAACCAAAATCACATTACAAAAACTTGTTAATCCATCGCTGAAAGGATCTCCTTAAATATCCTTCTATCTTCCACCATGTCAGCTTCAATGAAAAATATAATCCTGTCGGCTGCCAGATCATAATGAATTTTAAACATAATTCCAATGATCATGTCGGCCTTCACACATTATCATAAATTCCATGAAAGAAATAATCGGGGCCATAAGATCTCCTAGCTAGGTCCTATCCATTACCGGGTTCCAAATACATACATGTTACCGAGATCAGGACTTAGTTGGTTGTGAAGAAAAGTGAATACCGGTTAAGTGTAATGAATGTCGGTTAACCCAAACAAAGAAAAGTGATAAAATAATGAATCCAAATAGAATATATTTGCACCTAAAGATGAGTTCCCATGAGTTGCCATCAATGACAACCCAAAATGCCATTAACTCTTACCAGATGAGCATCAATTGCCAACAAGTTGATGTCATGTATAAATAAATGTAACATCTTTGTAATTGAGTGTGTATGCATGTGTGTGTGAATAATGTATTAATCATTCAGAAGCAAAGAAGAAGTGTGAGAGTTTTATGTGCTTAACTAAAACTATAACCAAGAATTAGGAGATGCTATTCTCTTAGTTCATGATTTTCCAGAAGTAATCTGAATCTATTTGTAAGGCATTGAGCCTTCCCAAGGTTGTTTCCCTTTGTTGTTTTTGAGTAATGAGCTCTAGGCAATGTGCCTGAATTCATGTGCATTCCGCATTGTAATATTTCATATACTTCTAACAGGGTATCATCATATTGTGGGCAGGTTCCCACTATGGTTTTTCCCTTGATCGGGTTTTCCACATCAAAAATCTTGGTGCTATGTGTGTCCATGTTGTATTGTTAATTTATGCTTCCACTGTTAATTATCAGATCAGAGATTAAATTAACTTGGTGTAAAATTTAGTGACAACTGATTCACCCCCCCCCTCTCAGTTGTCTGCCCTATTTTCATTAGAATTAAATAAATATTTTTCTTTATTTAATTAATTCACTAAAAAAATTATAAGCTATTTTCTATCCTAATTTGAATAAATATTTTTATTTAGTTTAATTCCCTTTTTTTAAATTAAATAAATATTTTATTATTTAATTTATGTGGCCTTCCCTCTATTAATTAAATAAGTTCTTTAATTTTTTTTGATTAATTCATTTAGCTTTTTCCCCTTATTTATCTTAACCACTCCCTTTATTTTATCATTTCCTCTATCTACCTATCCATCTTAGCTAACCATCTTTTATTCCACTTCTTAATCATATCCATCCATTTTTAAGATGTTCTATATATAAGAGGCCTCTTCCTCTCTCTTTTCAATCAACCAACCTTGGAGCATACTTACATTCTTTCAAATTGACTTTATCCTAGATCAAGCTACGTCATCACAACCACCTTCGTTCACAATTGAGCTCTTGTGTGTTGGAATTGAGGTTGTCATTGATGTCAACATGTGTGTGTGTGTATGGATTGATTTGTTGAAGTTGCAGGTTGTAAATGAGATGATTGTGTTCAAAGTAGTATTGGTGAATATGGAGATGAGCTATGACAAAATGTCCCTGAGTAAAGATTAGTCTGACATAAAATTTGCAGATGGATCAACTTGAGTGTTGTAGCAATTAAAGATCAAAGTGTCCTAGAGCAGGTAACTCACAAAGGGAAGTTGCAGAAATGCATAACACACCTGGTTAGTCACACTCAGTTATAAGAAGTGGTAATCACATAAGGGTAGTATGGAGTATGTGCATTTTGACAAAGAAGACATAGGTCAAAGTTGACCAAAGGCTACTACAATAGGAAAAAGGTTGTGCATAACATGTAGGTTGGAGATGTGCATAACACATAGGTTATCACTATGTAGTAGAGTTCATGGGTTGTAGAGGTGATCATGTATGGAATTCATGTTACTCAGTGTTGGAATCTTGTTCTATAGTGGTCTCTCAATGCGTTTTGTCCATCAGGTTCCATCTATGTGATTTGCAGATTGAAAATGTTAAAATTCCACGTGATTAGTAGTTTTTGGTAAGACCCTCCTTCTGTCTCAGCAACATCTCTGCATTTAGGTGTGAGATAGTGAGAGGTGTTGGTATTTTGGTTATGTTGATATGGTTTTGTCATTGATGTCAACACCTATTAACACTTATCAACTCTAGCACTTTGGAGGATTGACAATGTTCACCGACAAGCAAGTGACTTTATGCACAGTCACCGGTATCTAGTTCACCGGCAGGATATATTGTCCACCGGCACTTGGAATGACATGGAAAACACTTGGTTAAGTTGAAGACATCATTTGGACACTTTGTCTTGGAGATTTGTTCATTGATATATTTGTATTTGCATATTTGTTGTTACTGGCAAATAGGTCAAAAATAAGCACCGACAGGCTTATCTATTCCAGATCAACACAACACACTTTGGAGGTGATTTTGTTGTTATTATAAATGCATTAAGCTAACATGTTGAATCGAATATTGCATCAGTTATTGATTTACTTGTAATTGATTCTATTGTAATATCTTTTAGAGCCGACCTACTAAAATTGGTCTTAGTTTATGGTATATATGTAAGATCTTATTTGTAAGATCGATATACTATTGGGAAAATGAATTATAAGAAGGTATATGCGAGAATAAGAAGAGCTATACATGCATACATCATTTGAAGGTGAAGCAAGGTTTTTGTGAGGGCATATCAGAACTACATGGGTACTGAATACAACATATGAAGATGCTATTTTGAGCAGTACATTATTATTGGATTTAACCATCCAATTGTAGTCAGTGTGACTCCTATTTGTGTTTGAGCAGTGAGCTCTAGGTGCTTGGCCTTTCTGCATGTGCAGACCCCATTTGTATACACATACTATCTGTAGTAGTATCATCTGATTGTGGGTAAGGTTTCCCACCATGGTTTTTCCCCTTACAGGGTTTCCACGTACAAATATTGGTGTTATGTGTTGTGGATGTTATTGTCTTTCTGTTTCATGCATTAATCTTTATCAGTACTCTAATTAACTGATAAACTGGCTACCGACATAAAGTTTGGTTTACCGGTATTAAGCATTAATGTTGGTTAAGTTGTTTTGGTTTGAATTTATTGGACCACTGATTCACCCCCCCCCCTCTCAGTTGTCTCCGAGACCTAACAATTGGTTTTAGAGCTTAGTCCTCTTTTTGCAGAAGTTTAACAGCTTGAGGAGATCCAATGTCTACTAACTATTTGAGGAAGGACAGTCCTAAATTTGATGGAACCAACTATGGCATATGGAAGATCAGAATAGAGACACATCTAAATTGCATTGGAAAGGACATCTGGGATGTTACAAAGAATGGCTATATTGCTCCTATTCAAGGTTAGCCTAATCCATCTACCTTAGGAAAAGATGAGGAAAATGATTGCAAAGCAAGAGAAGCACTTTTGAGCGCATTATCAGATCAGCAAATCATGGGATTATTAGATAGGTCTACTGCTAAAGCTATTTGGGATCATTTGGAAACATTGAATGAAGGAGATTCCATAGTCAAAATTGCAAAACTTGAAAGCTTTTGGGTCAGGTATGAAAATCTAAAAATGGAAGAAGATGAAAGGATTTCTGCTTTTATGGAAAGAGTTAATGAAATTGTTTTGGGTATTAAATGTTGTGGAGGAACCTTAAGTGGAGATGAAATTATTTCAAAAGTTTAAAGAGGATTGCCACCGGCATATAAAATGAAAGTTACTGCTATAAATGAGTTAAGAACAATGCCTAATACATCAGTAACTAGGGACGCACTGATTGGAAAACTTTTAGCTTTTGAAATTGAGGAATTTGGTCTCGTTGCTACTATAAAGACAGATTTAGCTTTTAAGGTATCAACATCATCTACACCATCATTTGACAAATCTGATTGGAAATCCTTTTATGCAAGAGAACTTGAAGAAAGAAGGAGAGAAAATGAAGAACTTGAAACACTATTTGCAAGGAATATGCCTAAAGGTCCAGTTGGAAGTAAGTATGAAGGTAAAACACCCTTTAAATGTTTTAACTGTAATAAGATTGGTCATATGGCTTCAAGATGCCCTGATAGACATGCTAGACTAAGAGAAGAAGCTAGTGTTAGGCCCAATATGGAAAGCTAATGTACTGAGAGGGGAGGGGTGAATCAGTACTCCAAAACTTTTCTTGAATAATAACTTTACTGTTATGCATAAACAAAATAGTGCAGTAACATAAAATAAAGTTAAAACAAATAGATAACAATCATACATGATTCACTCCATAACACATATATTTTGGTTACACAGAAACTCTTGGTTAGAGAGAAAAATTACGGTGGGGATGGCACCCACAACTTCACTATTGCAATAATAAAGAGTGCTCGGTTAGAGCTACATATTAGCTATTTCTGATAGCTTACCTTCTTAGGAGTAACAAGATCTATTAGATCTACCTTGCGAAAGGATTTTACAACATTTATTCTAAATGTTGAACCTGGTTAGAGGCTTTACAATATATAGACTTGATTAGAGTCTTTTACCCTATTAAAGGTTTCTCTTTCAACTTCACAATATTACAATAAAATATTTGCAACTTTACATCTGAAATGTTATAGCAGATTTTATGTGCTCAGAATAGATTACCTTGCTTATAGCATACCTCAGTAACCCATATAGTAACTCGGTAAACCCTTCTGTTTACTCTGTTCTTCGACTGTTCTCTGAAAACCTTCTCGGTGACCTCTGTGTCTCTGTAACAATCTTCTTACACACATATACACCCTTAACTCATGCTTGTATAAATAGATCTCTTAAGATGGTGATCTAATTCATTGCTTCGATCTTACAAACAAGATTCCTCGAATGAATAACTATACAAAATATTTCATTGGTTAGATTGATCTCAAAATCATACACAATCTTTTAGTACAATTTCCAATGTAATAACAGTTAGATGTGCCTCGATCTTGTAACACATTTTCATATGCATGTCTAGGTTCAATGTATTTGGTAACACGTTTCACTTGGTGTATATCAAATCTATGTGTCATCTTTGCTACTCGGTAGACATAAAATGATACTCGGTAGACAGCTCGGTGTATACTGCGTTCTGTGACTGCTTTCCTCTGTAACCAACTAGACTGTGCATACTGACTTCTTTGTGTATATTGACTGCATGATTCGGTAGTGTTAACCGACCAGAGTATATAGTATGACTTTGAATATAAAAACTAATGGCAACTTGATAAGTAGTAATAGCTAGAAGAACATACAAGCCTAACCCTAAATATCAGAGATACAGATTTAAGAAGAATAAAGATAAATCTTGTTATCTTGTTGATAAAGGAGTCACTGATGATTCTAATGAGGATCCGACAGACAATGGATGGGTTTTTGTTGCTATAACAGAAGATCAGCTGGCACCTATTGTTCAACCGGTAGAGAAGGCCCTGGCAGCTAAAGTTGAAGTTAAGGATGAATGGATCATTGATTCAGGATGTTCACATCATATGACTGGTGATAAAGGTAAATTCTTGAACTTTCAGGAGTACAATGGAGGTCTGGTAAGATTTGGAGATGATAAAGCTTGTTTGATCAAAGGAAAAGGTACTATATCTCTTGATGGTAAGCATAATACTGACAATGTTTACTATGTAGAAGGTTTAAAGCATAATCTTTTGAGTGTTGGTCAATTAGTTGAGAAAGGATTTCAGTTACAATTCAAGAATGGAAAATGCAAAATTATGAACATAACTGGCTTGGAAATTGCAACCGGTAATCAAACTAGATGTAATATCTTTCATTTGAATAACAATGAAAAGACATGCTTGATTGCACATATTGATGAAAGTTGGGTATGGCATAAGAGACTCTATCATGTAAATTTTGATTGCATGGTAAAAATCAGTACTACTAAGGTAGTTAGAGACTTACCTAAGATTGTTAAACCTCACAATCTGGTATGTAAGGAATGTCAATTTGGAAAACAAGTTAGAGAATCTTTTAAAAGTATTCCATAAAAATCCAATAATGCTCTTGACTTAATTCACACTGATTTATGTGGTCCAGCTAGAAGTAAAAGCTTACAAGGTGATAGATATTTCATGCTAATCATTGATGACTATTCTAGAATGTGTTGGGTTACTTTTCTTAGAGAAAAATCAGAAGCACTTGGGATGTTCAAACTATTCAAGGTAATGGTAGAAAATGAAACCGGTAAGAAAATCAAATGTTTGAGATCAAATCAAGGAGGTGAATTCACATCTAAGAAATTTAATACATTCTGTGAAGTGAATGGAATCAGAAGACAGTTATCAGCACCCCAGACACCACAACAAAATGGAGTTGTAGAAAGGAAAAATAGAACTATCTTGGATGTAGCTAGAAGTATGTTATCAGAAGCAAATCTACCACATGTATATTGGAGAGAGGCAGGAAGCACAAAGGTCTATACATTCAACAAAGTTCACATCAAAGGTGAAACCGGTAAGACCCCTCATGAACTATGTGTCATGCCCAAACTTTTGGGCACAAATGGGATAATTTTTTTTTTTAAAACATAACCCAATAACACTACATTTGATAATATGACACACAATAACAAGTTTTGTCTTAACTATGTTTTGAGTTGACTCTAACCACTAACTCAAGTAAGCAAAAATAATTTAAAATTAAATGCGGAATACTAAATAAATTATTTTATTATCTCATCAATTTTAATCAATAACTTAATTTAATCAAAACTTTCTAAATTGTTTGACGAAGGTAATATTAATCTCCAATAACCATTAATTGTTTTTAGGAACTAATTAAATTAGTCCTAGCACTTAGATTTATTAATGCCTGTATTTTATTTTAACAATAATTAAAATGTAGTTAAATTAATTCGACTAAATGGTCAATTAAATCCATAATGAAAATTGTCCTATAAAGTTTAATCTCAAAACCTATTTCTAGGTGGACTAAAAATTATTTCCCCATAGCCAAAAATAACTTGCCAAATTTGTTATAAAATTTTCTAAAAGATTAGACTTCATAAATATTTTAAATTTAAACATCATTCTTAAATATACCCATATGTTTATATAAAAGCTATATATAATATAAACACCTAATAAAATAATTAAACTACTATTTGTTCTATATGTTCATATTTTTAACTCTATATATATTTTTTCATTTAAACACATTTATACGAAGATATTTATTTTCTAACACATATTGTCCCATATAACTTAACTAAAATATTAATTAACAATGAAAACCTATTTAAAATATTGTAAAATTTACTCCACACTTTACCCTATTTTTCTTTCATCCTTTTACCTTGCCCTAACCCTATTTTTGGGTTAGGGCTGAACTATGATATATTTTTTTTGTGAGAAGTGTGTGTATATGTTGGTATTTGTTTATTGTAGGTCATGAGAGGCACGGTGGAGGAGTGGAGGAGGCATGGCAGAGCTTTCATGGAGGGGGGGGGCTCCCCGCGAGGACAGCCACTACTGAGCCTACGGGTCACGACATACAAAGGCGGCCTAGGCCACTGCTGTGGGACACGGCCTGCAGCCCAGTAGGGCTGCCGCCCACAGAGGGGGGCCGAAGCCTCCCCAACTGTGGGTTGCGGCCCACAGTGGCGGCTGCTAGCAGTGCTACCGCTATAGGGCACCGCCCACAGAGGGGGCCCGAAGCCTCCCCAACTATGGGTTGCGGCCCACAGTGGTGGTTGCGACCACCGCTGGGGGTCGCCGCCCACTGTGCAGGGGTCGAGGTACCCCCTTTGTTTATTTTTTTATTATTATTAAAAGAAAAAACAATAAATAAAATCCCTTTTTTTTATTTAATAATTCAAATTTATCTTATTTTGTTTTAAAAATGTAAAATTACATTTATATAAATATAGATTTAAATATATATATATATGTGTGTGTGTGTGTGTGTGTGTGTGTGTGTGTGTGTGTGTGTGTGTGTGTGTGTGTGTGTAAATCTAGGGTAGATTAATATGAGTTTTCATAGATGAATAACCTTATATATATATATATATATATATATTTTATTTTTTTTAAATTCCATGTTGCTAAAATTTGAGATAAACTATATAACCTTAGATTTATTTCTTGCAAATAAATAATTGACAGAATTCAATAAATTTATACAGCAACTATATAAATATGTTTTTATTTAAATTAGATAGACTATTTAACTTTAGATTTTAATTTCTGCAAATCAGTAAATGACAAAATTAAATAAACTTAAACGATAGCTATATTAATCTAGAATCATTTGAATTTAACCTTACAGATATGCATGTAAATTCTTTAAACCATGATTTGTATTGGAGAATAAATGGTTAGGACTAGATGCTTAATTTTTCTTTCATTAACATGCAAGCTCTCCTATTTCATTCTTTTCCAATAATCCATATGCTTAAGGGGGTAAAATGAATTTCTTGCTTTCTAAAGTAACATGCATACAACCATTAATATTTTAAGAACATTTCATAGCTAAAGCCCAACAGAAATATTTCATTTATGCAATAATAATTTAACAGAAATAATGCATTTATTGAAGGCATTTTTAAAGTACAATATAGTCAACATTACAAGAGGGTGAGATACCCAAACTAGTCCCTCATTTCTATTAAATGAGGACTTATATTAAAATAGATACATTTCCTTTCGAAATAGATACAACATATAGTTTCCTTTACATTGTTGCAACTTAAAATATAAAATATTCCATTCCCAAATCTTTTTCTGCAAACAAATAAATCCAGCAACTTCTACTTGTCCTTTTCTTTTCTTCCAAACAACCTGCAAATAAATCATAGGCTATGACCATGGAGTGCTCACCTCCCAGCCTAGGCTTACTAGAAGCCACCCCCGAGCTTGGAGAACCAAGCCCTAGATAGGTTACAGACATGCAAACACAACAAGCAAGGGAAAAACATATAGCAAACACTTTCCCAACCAAGGCTACACTCCATCACAGAATGTGATGATTTTTACGTGGGTGGTAGTGGACCAAATACCCTGAGGAGACTGCAAGAATGGTAGAACACAATGCCACCTCATGGCAAACAAAGTTATTTCATAAGATCATTAACCCCACATTCCTTATGCCCCCCAAGGAATCTATGCCACACTTTCTCCCCTTATGACCCCCAAATGGACAAACCAGGCCATGCAGCAAGGGTCACAAATGCACCCCTTGAGTTCGCTCTCATAAAGAGAGTCCGTCACTCAAGGGTTGTCAAACTTCTACCACCTGCAAGACCATCCTACTCTCCCAAGAGTAGAAGGCCTTGGTTACTCCCAAAACATAGAAAATGCATACAAGAAAATAAAAGACAGATTGCATAATAATAATTTTCACAAAAGAAAATACAAGAGAATCATTTTCACATACAACCAAACTTTCCAACATAGACATGCAAAGTAAAAAGAAAAGAGATGAACCAACCTTCAATCTGCCCAAAGGTATGCTAGAACTAGTTTGAGGATGAGCAGCCCAAATCCACAATCCTCCCTTTTACACTTAGCCAAATTTCGAATCCAAAAACCAACTTTTCAAAATGCATAGTCTCCAAAAATGGAGAGTGGGTGATTACCCACAAAATCTCTCATTCTTGCCTATGAAGACCTCAGTGAGAGTTCTCACAAGTTTCTAAAATTGAAAAAGGAAAAAGTAAGAAAAAGATCAAAAAGGATCTCTTAGCAAAAGGGAAGGTTATATAACCTAGATGGCACCTTCTAATTTTGAATTTTCGCACATCTTAGAAAACCAACTTTTTGGGATGACTAAACAGTCACACGGGAGTAGGCACATGCCTAAAATCACTCCTAACTCATAGTTATACCTTATGGCCTTTAGGAAACACCTTTAACTACCCCTATTAGTCCATTTGACCCCTTATAAACCCATTTGAAGTTTATTTTTGGGTCAAACTTGAGTTGACCACTCCAAAGACTCTCTACCCAAGGAAATTATATAACCACATTCAAATGTTTCAAAAAGCTATAGTTGAACAACTCCCTTCAAGAGACAAGTCAAAATTCAAGACATAAATCAACACATGTGTCAAGTGACACAATAAAATACATTACAAAATTACACATGGAAATTGTCTCTTGTTGGATTTAAATAAATCAATAATAAAATTTAACACACATGCATCATTCACTATTACAAATAAAATACGATACATACAAGGTGTTGTCTCTCCAAATAGACATCCCCTAGTTTTACGAACATACATAGGTCTAGGTTTGGTTATCCATAATATTTCCATGGTCAGATGGATAATTTTCCTGCGCATGTCCATTACACATTAGTACTTCCAAATAACCTCATATAATATTTAAACACATGAATAAGAATACACGTCAAACACTCTGCATACAATTGATATTAAATAAATTCAATATATCTTGTATCAAACTAAATCCACATAAGCAATTATCATAATCCTCATAATTTTGATCCATACATAAAACATGCATCCTATTTCTATCATCATAGTAAAGTCCTGCAATTCCAATAATGACATACATCATCACAAAGTAATCCTATTCTAGAATCATATAGAGTTTTATATCTATAATGCTTAGAAATGAAGCATCAATATATATCAATGTTATCCAAATCATGAAATCATATAAGTTCCAAATCCATAATGCATAAAAATAAAGCATCCATAATAGTCTCAACATGAAAAATACTGAAATGCTAGGATGAGTCGGGGTAGGGCCTCACACTATGGTTTAGCATTACTCCTACTCTTAAATATTTCAGAATATTTGGAAGTAAATTCTATATTAGGAGAGATGAGTATATTGGCAAATTTGATCCTAGAAGTGATGAAGGAATATTTCCTTGTTATTCATCTAAGAGCAAAGCATATAGATGTTTTAACAAGAGATTGCAGAAAATTATTGAGAGTACAAATGTGAAGATTGATGAACAGTTTAGAGGAACTTCAAGGTATATAGACTCTAAACCGGCAACAGAAATACTAACAAATGAACCTACGTTGAATCCACCAGTACAGAATGAAAATCTAGTTACACCAGTATCATCTGAAAATTCCACTGTAACTGAGGAACAACAATAAACGAAGACACCCCGGTATGTAAGATTGAACCACTCAGAAAATTAGATAATTAGGAACAAGTATCAAGGAGTTATGACAAGAGGAAGACTGGAAAATGAAGAGGTATGTCTTATTTCTCAAATTGAACCATCATCAATTAATGAGGCATGTGAAGATAAACACTGGATTAAAGCTATGGAAGAGGAACTAGAACAAATTGAGAAGAATAACACATGGACATTAGTTCCCCGACTTAAAGATAAAAATGTGATTGGAACAAAATGGGTATTCAGAAACAAACTTAATGAAGATGGTAAGGTAATAAAAAATAAAGCAAGATCAGTGTGTAAGGGATATTCTCAGAAAGAAGGAATTGATTATAATGAAACCTTTACACCGGTAGTTAGAATTGAGGTAGTCAAATTATTCTTGGCTTTTGCAGCACACAAGAACTACAAAGTATATCAAATGGATATTAAATGTGCATTTTTGAATGGAGGTCTTGAAGAAGAAGTTTACATTGAGCAACCTGATGGATTTTCTTTGACAGATAACAAAGATATGGTTTACAGGTTAAGGAAAGCTTTGTATGGGTTGAAGCAAGCTCCAAGAGCTTGGTATGCTAGATTGGATAAATATCTTTTGAAAATTGGATTTTCTAAAGGTAATGCTGATAGCAACTTATACTATAAAATGACTAATGATGACATCTTGGTTATAGAAGTTTTTGTTGATGATATAATCTTTGGAGGAGAAGATGGATTATGTAAAGACTTTTCTATTGAAATGCAACAAGAATTTGAAATGTCTTTGATTGGAGAGATAAAATTCTTTTTAGGATTGCAGATTTCACAGACTAATAAAGGTATATTCTTGAGTCAATCCAAATACTTGAAGGAGTTCCTAAAGAAATTTGGGATGGAAAACTCTAGACTGGTAAGCACACCTATGACTACAAATGAAAAATTATCACTAAGGGATGAATCTACACCTATTAATCCCACTAGGTACAAATCTATGATAGGAGGCCTACTATATTTGACACAAACAAGACCTGATATTATGAATGCAGTATGTATTGTTTCAAGATTTTAGAGTAATCCTAGAGAAAATCATGAATCAATAATAAAAAGGATTTTCTGGTACTTACAAGGCACTACAAATCTTGGTTTATGGTATCCTAGAGATGAAAACTTTGAATTATGTGCATACACAAATGCAAATTGGGCAGGAGATGTGGATGACAAAAAAAGCACCACCGGTGGAGCATTTTTTCTTGGAAGAAGATTAATTTCTTGGTTGAGTAAGAAACAAAGTTGCACATCTTTATCAACAACAGAATCAGAATATGTTGCAGCAGCAACTAACTATACACAGGTATTATGGCTTAAGCAAATGTTGAAGGACATAAAGGTAAAATGCAAGGAACCTATAACTATCTATTGTGATAATAGTGCAACAATCAATATATCTAAGAATATGGTACTACATTCTAAAACTAAACATGTTTCTATCAAACTAAATTTTTTGAAAGAGAATGTTGAAGCAAAAGAAGTAAAACTGGTTTATGTGAATACTAAAAAATAAATTGCAGATATTTTTACTAAGCCTTTGCCTAAGGAGTCTTTTGAATATCTTAGAGATTAGCTTGGGGTCATATCCCCACCAGTAGAGACTTAGACAGTTGATGTTTGTCATCAACCGACAGAATTAACAAAAAAATCTTTTACTCCAACTTTGATGAGGAGAGCTACTTCTCAGGGGGAGTAGTTGGTATATTGAATTGGTTGGTATTTTGTACTTGAACTTGGCTTTTGTATTGGCTTTGGCATTAGATATCAAAGGGGGAGAGATTGATATGGAAAAATTCAAGGAAAACACATGTTACTCTCAGGGGGAGAGATTGTTACTTTGGGAGAGATTGATTACTCTTTGTATCTGACTTTTGATTTTTGGTTATGATGTCTTTTGGGAGATTGTTGGTTTTTAGTATTTGGCATTTCTGTTTTGGCACTTTGATGGTTTTTCCATCTCGTGTTGCCATCAATGCTAAAGGGGGAGATTGTTGGTGTTGTGGTTATGTTGATATGGTTTTGTCATTGATGTCAACACCTATTAACACTTATCAACTCCAACACTTTAGAGGATTGGCGATATTCACCGGCAAGCGACTTTATGCACAGTTAGTGGTATCTGGTTCACCAGTAGTATATATTGTCCATCGACACTTAGAATGACATGGAAAACACTTGGTTAAGTTGAAGACATCATTTGAACACTTTGTCTTGGAGATTTGTTCATTGATATATTCATATTTGCATATTTGCTGTTACTGGCAAATAGGTCCAGAATAAGCACTAACAGGCTTATCTATTCTAGATCAGCATGACATGCTTTGGAGATGATTTTCTTGTTATTATAAATGCATTAAGTCGACATGTTGAATCGGATATTGCATCGGTTATTGATTGACTTGTAATTGATTTTATTGTAATATCTTTTAGAGCCAACCTACTAAAATTGATCTTAGGTTATGGTATATATGTAAGATCTTATTTGTAAGATCGATATGCGATTGGGAAAAGGAATTATAAGAAGTTATATGCGAGAATAAGAAGAGCTATATATGCAGACATCATTTGAAGGTGAAGCAAGGTTTTTGTGAAGGCATATTAGAACTACACCGGTATTGAATCTAGCATATGAAGATGCTATTTTGAGTAGTACATCATTATTGGATTTAACCATCCAATTGTAGTCAATGTGACTCCTATTTGTGTTTGAGCAGTGAGCTCTAGGCGCTTGGCCTTTCTACATGTGTAGACCCCATTTGTATACACATACTATCTGTAGTAGTATCATCTGATTGTGGGTAAGGTTTCCCACCATGGTTTTTCCCCTTACAGGGTTTCCATGTACAATTATTGGTGTTATGTGTTGCGAATGTTATTGTCTTTCTATTTCATGCATTAATCTTTACTAGTACTATAATTAACTGATAAACTGTCTACCGACATAAATTTTGGTTTACTGGTATTAAGCATTAAGGTTGGTTAAGTTGTTTTGGTTTGAATTTATTTGACAACTGATTCAGCCCCCCCCCCCCTCTGTCAATTATCTCCGAGACCTAACAAGAGGGTCTATTGGCAAGACCCCTTTTATCTCTTATCATCTGTTTGGAGTTATACTGATATCCTCCTTTAGTGTGACAAGTGATTAGTCTTACCGATGTAGCTTCATTTTGGCATGAGATGGTGTGTCGGTAAGACCATTATTTCCTCTCTCCAACTAGTTGTAGCTATACTGACACTGCTTCCCTTTGGTGGAACCACTATTGAGCCCACTATGCTCCATGTCCGTAGGCATCTAGCTGGCTCATGCTTATTGGTCCACCTGTGTGATGAGTTGATCATGTGGGGCCCTTAATGATGTAATGGTATCTGTCTCCTTAGCATGAGTTTTGTAGGGCACACTTTGTCCAAGTGTTTGAGGGTATCCAATTGGCAGTCATTTTATGGTCCACATTGTTTGTGAGGCATCTATGTGGGGGCAATTTTTTTTTCTTGGCATGAGATGGCACTTTGGTATGACTCAAAGTTCCCTTTTGTTGGTGGTATGCGTTTTAATGAAATGGGACCCATGGTAGAAGGCTAAACATTTTGATGTGACATGTAATCTATCATATCAATATACATTTGACCATGTGAACAAGTAAAGACATCCAGTTGGCAAGTATTGATTAGTCCATCTTGGCAGTGTTGTTTGGCAAGGTCCACCTTGTCCATGCAAAAAATTTGTTGGCACATGGTAATTGGTTCATGATGACACTGATGTGTTCATGTCGAACCCACTTGTTCTGAATGGCCCAGGTATCCGTGTGGAAAATATTCATTCATCCAAGTGTTCGGATGATGTGGCCATGTGGGGCCCTCATGTTGTCTTGTGGCAAAAAGGTTTTTCACCATGACCTTGCCCTTCAGCAAGATGATCCATCCCTTTGGCCACCCCTCTTGGGTTATACCAAAAGCATTTAATTTTGGTGTAACGGACTCTCCATTATGTCGATGAGGGATCCACTTTGACGTGACAAAAAAACTATCTTGGCAACAAGGATTATTTTTGGTGTAAAATGGCACTTCTCTATGACAAAAATTGGCTTTACAGACCCCTTGGAACTATACCGATAGAAGTCCACTTCACTGTGACTTGAGAGTTTCTTGCTGATATAAGTTTCTTTTCGGTGTAATGAGAAAAGCATTTGGTCGATGAAGCTTTTCTTGTCAGTGTGACTTGGAGTTTCGACATGACACCAAAATGCTTCTTGCAAACCTTTAAGCTATAGCGATAGACCTCTTCTTCGCTATGATGCACTTGGAGTCTGGGAGAAATTCTTTAAATGACAGAATTTGACCGAATCAGAAGGTTTCAATGACATAGTTGTATCTCGATATGCAAAATTGTCCATGTCGGTTGTTTAACTAGCGAAGACCAGATGATTTGGAAGGTTAATTCGATGATGTGTAATGAAAGCCAAATAATATTTAGAGAATCTTTTACATGCAAAGTTTGAGAACATAAATCAGGTTGGTTTCAATCCAATCAGAGTTGAAGAGATGGATTTAAGCAGCATTTGTGAAGTTCAAGTTGCAGAGGGAGTCATTAATCTTTCTAAAGCCCAAGAATTCACATCGGAACTAAGATTACTAAGTTTAGTATTTGAATACAGAGAACAGTTAGAACACGATGAGAATGCAATAAATAATGGTAGCCAATTGTAAGGAAGTCAAGTAGCGAAACAACTTCCTACACTAACCTTGAGAGGAAAGTAATGCAAAACATTTTACAGATTGTCACAATAGTTACAAAAAATAGAAATAGATATAATAACATTCAAACCATAACATAGTGATTTATGTGGGGAAAACCCTTTTAGGAGAAAAACCCCACTCTCCAAAAGCCGCCCAATATATTATTCAGAAATCAAAATAGATTACAATATACTTGCAAATCAAGCTCTTCACAAGAGTACCACTAATCAGAGATTCAGAGGTAACTCAATAGCCATAAGACTCTTACACACAATGTCTATCTCACACACCTTGTATATAGGAGATACAATACAATAAACTATCAAACGGTATTACAAAACCATGGGCTAAAAAAACCCAATAAGGTGTAGCTGACCTTATCTCCCTTCTAGATGCCCTATGATGCATCCCTCCCTTTTTATAGCTCATTTATGTGTCTGATGTATTTTATATTTCCTATTTCAAGGGTACAAACTTCCAGAGGCCATAACTTGAGAATCGTGTGTCTTATTGACGAATCGTTTGAAGCGTCGGAAAGCTCGCAAAGTTATCTATTGCCACATAAACTGCTACGTCAGTTATGCCCACTTTTTAGGGAGTTTTGGGGCCTTTGAAATCCTCAAAATCAAATTTAAACCTTTCATTGGACCCCTCCAAAATGAAAAAAAAAATATCTTCAAAACTAGTTGTGATCTTGCGACGTAGCTTTACCAGAATGCTTATCTAGCCAACCAGAACTTTCGGGGAGAATTTTGCACCATTTCATGCTCAAATGAAAACTTACTATAAATAATAACCTTATGTAAATGCAAGGTTGAGACACCATTTTCCCAACACCAATTAGCCTGAATGTCAAATCTGTTAGGAGCCCGAAAATATTTTGAATCTATTCTTGGAGGGAAATCTTACATGCTCAGAGTAGACTGAATAAAAAGAATATGTGATGAGATGTGACTATGGTAGAGGAGGTAGTTGAGTTGGTAGAGGTAGATGTGTGTATGGCAATAAAAAAAAATATGAGCTGAAAAGTGCATAAAAAGAAGCTCTGCAAACAGAAAAGTAGAGAACATGAGTGAATAAGGGGGTAGTTGTAAAAGCATTTCATGCAAATGTGCATAACATGATGTTAGTGTAATCAAAACACTACAAAAAATGATTACATATAGAATGTTTAGAAGACTATGAGAATATAATAGCCAATAGGAAGCACATGCAAATAGTAGGAAGATAGAGGATAAAAGAAGAGAGCAACCAAGATAAAAAGATCTAAGAGTGCAAAGCAGAGGAAGATAACATAGTGAGTTATATGCATTGTGAGTAAGCAAATATGGAGAAGAGATTAGAGCAGGAACCAAAGAGCTTTTTTCAGAGACAAAAATATGACAAGAGTAGAATACAAAGATTGATAACAAAGATCAGAGAGAAGTGATCAGATCTTGGGAGCAGAAAAGAATCAGGTCAACCTCAAAGGCAGAATTTGTAAGGTGTTACAAAACTCTTTGGTAACAAAGCTCTTCATTGTATTAAATTGTTTATTGAATCATTGTAAATCTTTGAGTGGGTGCTCAGAGAAGGGGTAGGTTCTCCTTTGGGTTGGTTCCCATAAATCCAGGGTTCGGTGCTCTTTTAGTTTGGTGCCCATAAAGCTAGGGGTTGTTTCTCCTTTGGGTTGGTGCTCGTAAACTTTAGGGGTTGGTGCCCTAAACATTGTAATAAATTTATCATTGTGAGGCTGGATTGGAGCAATAGACTCCAACAACATTTCTCAGTGACGTTTTACCCCACCATGGGTTTTCCCCATATCTCTAGTGTTATGTGTTTCCCTTGTGTGTGTATGCATATGAGTTTAACATCTATCCCCTTAATTTTCTTGATGATTTTTTGTCAGAGATTTGATTATGTATAGTGGTTGCATATCTTATGTTACTAATGTTTTAATCATTTAGATAGTTTAATTTTTTGATTACCACTTATTCACCCCCCCCCCCTCTCAGTGGTCCATTTATGTTCTTCAATTGGTAAAAGAGTGCTAGGTTCCTAGTTAGATAAGCTGTCTCTAGATTGGGTAGATTCTGGTGTGTGAACACAATGGTGATGTATGAGTCATCCTCTACTAGTGTTCGAATGTTTGAACTATGTCATTTGGAGTATTAGAATGAAAGTCTATTTGTCCTCCTTAGGTTATGATGTTTTGATGTTGGTTAAAAATGGCTATAAAATCCCTGCTACTCCTCCTACTGATCCTGATGCTAAAAGAGAATATGAATGCAATGTTATAGCCAAGAAGAATATTTTTAGTGGGTTGTCTAATATCATAACTCCAAAGGTTAAGAAATGTAAATCTATAAAGAATGTATGAGATAAATTGAAGAGAGTATATGGTGAAGAGCCTACCATTGCTAGATAATATTGTGAAAGGAAGAAGATTAAAGGAGTAGACAAATGTGCAGAAGATAAAAGAAAATCATATTGTAAATGTCGTGAAGATGAAAAGGAAGAAAAACTACTCATGGCACATGATATAGGAGCATCCCTAGTTTATGGCAATCTTGCATCAACCAAAAATATTTCTTTTTTGTTTTGCATTTTTTGACATTGGCTCATCGGATCTTGAGGAGTTGAAATTTGTGTGAGGACTTGATCATATACCTTATTCCCAAACCATGGAGCATTTGGATCATTTTCTGGCAAGATATCACTACCAGTTTCCAAGATAGTTTTTTAGTACCGATTGCCTTGTTATAATCTATTGGGATCTATCAGACCCCTTTCATAGCTTGCGGAGCCCTGAGCATTGATTTCAATGTTCCTTTGAGTGTGGCCAACCTTTCCCCAAGATCTACACTTCATCCTTTGGATTTTTTGGAGGAATTTGTGAGATTTTGCCAAGATCAAGAGCTCAATGAAATGTACAAATAGAGAGACAAAATATAGGACAAGAATAAACTATATTCTCATCAATAGATAAATGATCAATAGATCAATAGTTGATCAATAATTCTTACATACAATGAATATGAGTCTGCTTATATAGGCAAGGCTATATTGATATGTGAGCACACAAACATGACATGTGGCTCAATAAGAAACAAGGGTAGGTAGGAAATAGGTGTGGTAGGTAGGAGAAACAATCTAATATTCCACATGAGGTGGATCACCCACTGAAGGTGGAATTAACACTCCACAATAAGTGGATATGATAAAGTAGTAACAAGATCACACCATAAAAGGTGGATATTCTCCTACACACACTATCCCAATGTGGCACAAATGCCCAAGTGTCTCATACCCAAATTACTATGAAATGCATTTGTTAAGTAAACTTAAGTAAGGTATAATAATATCCATGATGAATAATTATTTACACCAACACCCCCCCTTAAGCGCAACTTAGGGGAATGTAGTTAAGTCTACAATGCAACTAAGCAATTCAAGATGGGGCTTGGCTACAAGGCCATGTTAGGTACCCATGTACAAATGTAAATGCAGGTAAACCAATGCAATGAAATCTCTCACAAAGTAGGGAAAGAGAGAAAAATCCAATGGGAAAAAACCCTCCCCCAAAAGAGAGATGAAAACCATACAAGAGAACTCATAGAATCATGTGAGTAACAAAACCCCATGTGAGGAAAAAGTCCCCCCCCCCCATATGAGAGAAGAAGACAAGCTAGGAAGCCCCCCCTCAATGTACAATCTGCACCAATGATAGAAGCTCGATGATGTATGAAGAAACTTCTCCACGAACGTCGAACAACATTCCTCCCCTTAGGAAGAAACAAAACCAAAGGTGTATCCATGAAGTCTCCCCAATCATGAAGGGAAGATGTATGAAAAAAACTCATGATGAATGAATTCTTTGAAAACTGTTCAAGTGTCCCCATGTCAATGTTGAAAGATATCCCCTCCAAAGGTGGTAAACTGCTCCACACTATTGAAAAAGGAAATCCAAGATCTAGTGGAGATGAATGTAGAACAAGTCCCAAAGACTCACATGTCTCCTCAAAACATAAAGAGACATCCTCCAACTGTTGTACATAAGTATCCACAATCATGTCAACCTCAAAAGAATGATCATGTACAGAATGAACAAGAGGGTCAGAGTGTTCCCTCACAACAATCAAAGAAGGATCACCTTATTCAAAGAGAAGATTAATATCATCAATGATGTCTCCCAAACCTGCAATGTAGGATTCCACAAACAAACCTGCAATGTCTGTCAAGTACTCATCCCATGAAATTAAAGCTAGAAGACATGAAATATCCCGCTGCACTGAATCACAAGAAGGCAAAACTATTGCACTAGCTACATCATCAGGTGCAATAGGTGATGTGATATCAATAGGAGGAGATGAAACACAAGGCTCAATAATGGGCTCACATGTGAGAATCCCCAAGTTCAAGTATCCAAAGTTATCAAAATCTGAATCATTACAAGAAGTGTGATCATCATGTGTAGAATCATCATATGTGAAATCATCCTCATCAACAAAATCTAAAAATGAATATAATGAAGATGCATGATAAACCACCCTAGTTGCAATGATAGCTATAGTCTCCAAGTCTCTAAAGAAAACTGACTCAGGTGTGAACTCCTAAATTCTCTTAGTTGTGCCATGTGTGATTTGATAGATGGAAAGGAGATTTTTTGTCAAATGGGGTACACACAACACATCATTGAAGGAGTTATCCCCAATGGAAATAGTTCCTTTCCCAATCACATCCATGTATGTATGATTGCCCATCAAAATTTGTGGCATGGTGCTAGGATCAAATGTAGAGAACATAGATTGTGAAGATGTCATATGATGAGAAGCCCCTGAATCTAGAAGCCATCTCCTTGAATCATGACTTGTAGTAGCACAAAGAGCTTTCTCTTTTAATTTCCAAAAAAAGTGAGTCTTCCCACTTGTTGAATCCATGAATGCTTTCCCTTTCCCCTTTGAATGTGAGGATGTCAAAGTTGATGAATCATCCTTCTTCTAGACATTAGGCAAATCAATGTTGTGCTTTTTGAGGATATGTATGAGCTCATCAATCTTCTTAGAATGGCAACGATGCTCCTAGTGACCAAAATTTTTATAATAGGGTGAACTCACAATACTGGTTCCCAATTTTTGACCAACTTTGACACTCATATGAATATTTTGAAAAAAACCTTCACTTTCTGACACCTATAACTTTTAAACCGTTAAGAATTTGGAGATGATATAAATTAGTGATTTTTAACATCTTGTTTGTAGATTCTAAATATATTTTTTTCAAATTTGTTTGAATAAAATTTTATTGATTTTTCCATCTCCCTCAAAAAGTAATTTTTTACAGCAAACAACATTTTTTAAGAGTGATGTGTATCCTGAAATGCATAATTTTTTTTCTATAAATGATAAAAACATAATTCTTTTGAATTTTGGTTTGTAACATCAATACCCAAGGCATGCAGTTGGTTTGATAGTGATATATGATAGTTCTGATACTTAATATAAGTACATATCCAATAGCCAACAAGATGACAGGGGGGGTGAATCATACAAACTTAATCTTCCATAAAAACATCAGATTCAACCTCGGTAACATATATTTCAGTAATATAACCAAAACTGTTAAACATGCAAACTCAAAAGCATATGAACTTCATAAACCTCATAACACCATATTTAACATGGAAACCCAAATAGGGAAAAACCACTGTGGGATTTCGGACCGACTAAGATACATACTCTTCTAGAGTATGCTCAGTTAAAAGCAAATCCTGTTAAATATTACAAACACATTCCTAGATGTGACTCGGTTAAGGGATTTCCCTCATATCTATTAGGATCTTCACCTTGTTAGAAGTGACCTTGTTAAAGGATTTCAAACACTCAATCAGAATGTCACCTTGCTAGAGGGTTTTACAAATAAGACTGTTAAGTCCACTCGGTTAAGAAATTTTCTGTCACTTTCACAAAATCACAATAATAAAATCTATCTGCAACTTCACATCTAAAATGCTAAAGCAGATTCTTATTTTTTCAATACAATCTAGACATAGAACTAATCTTGTCTATCTGCTAGGCTTCTATACTCTGTTATTCAAACAGGTCTTCAAGCTTATGTGCTTGGTAATCACTATGTAGCATCCCTGTGCATACACTTGCCCACATACATTGTTTATCATCAGTCTCCTATTTATAAACAATTAGGTAACTGCTTAATCTCCTTGATCACATTTACCATGATCAATCACAGCCATCAGATCTTCAATCTTGTCCAGGTTCAATGCATCTTTTGATTTGAAAACATTTTACCCTGCCTTGGAACTTGCATATTAGTCTTGGAACTTGTGCTAGGGTATTGTGGTTCAATCTGAGCTGTAGATCTTCATGCCAACTTTTCATTGTCTTAGATTCGTTAACAAACTTCATTCACGGCTCACCAATCATTGATCAGTTTCAGCTCATCAGCTTCCTTCATTAAATAACGCATGTAAACATTTAATGCATTTTGTTATAGCTCGGTTACAACTTGGTAACAACTCAGTGAATACTAAACTTCACTTGGTAGACATTCCACCTTCATTAACCGATAGCGATAACCTTAGGATTTACCGACTAAGTTCCTTAGGGTTTACCGACTAGGTTCTTTGCTTGATAACATAGTATAGTATTAACCTTTACATTTACAACATATGTATGATGTTTAAAACAATCTAAACATCATGATCTCATCATTGTCTGACTCGGTACTAGTTGCCCATTGAATACCTTATTCATCCCCTTATTCATCATATTCTTTCCTGTGTCTTTTACCGACATCTTTATAATCTTCATATCATACTTCTCAAGATATGGCAACATCATACTGATTTAGAAAATCAATTTCTTGACATCAATGACAAAATAATAATATCAAGACAGTAAACATCTTTAATTAGTTATATCCATAATCATCAACAACCTTCTCAATATCCTTATGAAATTCCAGCAATCTTTCATTGTCTGTTATAATGCAATATTGCTAACAATCTCCCCCTTTGGCATTGATGGCAAAACCAATTGATTTGACCTTAAAAGATTCAGATTGTTGTGATTCTAAAATGCTGAAATGCTCTCCCCATACATTAGACTTCTCCTATTTTCAGTCTTCTTTCCAATCTGTAGTCTGCTCAGTTTTCTTTTAGTCTTCTCCCCTGATAGGTCTTCTTCCTCTTTATAGTAGTCTTCTCCCCCTTTGACAACAATGCCAAAAAAAGTAAAGAACTAAAACATAATTACTTTCTATAAGAAGTTATTTCCTGTTGTTGTGTATCAACTGAGTCTCGGTCAGAGTATTTGTCTTCAATTCCTGTTCCCTGTAATATTACCTGTATTATTTTTGTACACCTTTAGAAAACATCCTAAAGTGTATAAATCAGCATCAACTCCCAAAAGATATTCATTAGAGTCATCGGATTGATGCTTTCACCGAACTCAGTCAGTGAGTAGAAGATAGGGGTAGGACCCCTAACTTACTTCTGAGATATTCAAAAGTGTCCCTTGGTAGTGGTTTGGTGAAGATATCTGCTATTTGTTCCTTTGTGCTAACATACTTCAATACCACTTTCTTCTCTTGAGCTTCTTCTCTAAGATAATGATATTTGATAGATATGTGCTTTGTCTTAGAGTGCATAACAAGATTCTTTGAAATATTAATGGCACTAGTATTGTCATATAATATAGTTACTAGCTCGATAACTTTCTCATTTATACCTTCCAACAGTTGTTTGATCCATGCAATGTTGGTACAATTCAATGCTGCAACAACGTATTCAACTTCTGTTGTTGAATGTGAAACACATCCTTGTTTCTTGCTAAGCCAACTCACTAGTCTTTCTCCTAAAAAGAAAGCTCCTCCACTTGTGCTTTTTCTGTCATCAATGTTGCCTACCCAATCAGCATCAGTATAAACTTTTAAATCAAAATCATTTCCTTTCTAATATACTAAGCCATAATCCTCTGTGCCTTTCAAGTATCTAAAAATTCTTTTGATTGCTATCATGTGTGTTTCCTTAGGATCTGCAGAGAATCTTGGAACTATACCTACTGCATGTGCTATATCTAGTCTGCTGTGAACAACATATTGTAGCTTTCCAATCATGGATTGATAAAGTGTCTCATCATCAGATGTAGATTCATCATTCTTTGATAATTTGCAGTTGGTAGTCATAGGAGTACTTACTGGTTTTGAATCCTCCATTCCAAATTTCTTCAAGATTTCCTTTATGTACTTGGATTGAGTAATGAAAATCTCATTTTTCATTTGCAGTATCTGTAAACCTATAAAATACTTTATCTCACTGATTAATGACATCTCAAATTCTTTGCTCATTTCATTTCCAAAGTTCTTGCATAAAGAGTCATTTCCACAAAATATAATATCATCAACAAATATGGCTGAGATCATTATTCCATTTTCATCATTCTTCATGTACATGTTGTTTTCACTTGTCCTTATAAAACCAATCTTAATCAAATAAGAGTGCAATCTTTCATACCATACTCTTGGTGCTTGTTTCAAACCATATAAAGCTTTGTTCAATTTACATACCTGATCTTTATTCTTGTCTTCAACAAATCCTTCAGGTTGTTCAATGAAAACTTCTTCTTCTAATATTCCATTCAGAAATGCAGATTTGACATCCATTTGATATATCTTGAAAATTTTGAAAGCAGCATAGGCCAACAATGTTCTTACTCCTTCAAGTCTAGCAACAGGTGCAAAAGTTTCACCATAATCAATTCCTTCTTCTTGAGCATAACCTTTGCAAACTAGTCTTGCTTTGTTTTGAATGACCTCTCCTTTTTCATTTAGCTTGTTTCTGAAAATCCACTTTGTACCGATTACATTTTTTTCCTTCGGTCTTGGGATTAATGTCCATGTGTCATTCTTCTTGATTTGATCAATCTCTTCTGTCATAGCATTTATCCAATCTTCACTGTTAAATGCCTCTTTCACTATTCTCAGTTCAAATTCAGATATCAAACATGTGTTCTGTCTCAGTTTGTTCCTTGTCATCACTGGATTATCCTTATCTCCTATAATCTGACTTGGTGCATGATGTCTTCTGACATACTTGGCTAATACAAGCTCGATAGGCTCTGTATGATCTTCTTCATCACTCGATAATTGGATATTCTCTTCATTTTCTTCAACAATCTTCTCGGTAGGACTTCTCGGTTGAACATAGACAAATTCATCATAGTCTTCTGGTTCCTTGGAATTTCCTTCATCATTTCTTTTTGCAAATTCATCAATTTTCACATTTGCACTTTCTACTATTTTGTTAGATGATTTGATCAGACATTTAAATGCTTTGCTTCGAGAAGAATAACCTAGAAACATTCCTTCTTCACTTTTTTGATCAAATTTTCCATTTCTATCATCTTTATGAACATAGCATCTACTTCCAAAAATCTTAAAATAACTTACATTAGGTTTCTTATCATACCAGATTTCATATGGTGTCTTCAAAGTTCCTTTCTTCAATTGAACTCGGTTCAAGGTGTAAACTGTTGTGCTTATTGCTTCTCTCCAAAATGTTTGTGGCACCTTCTTTTCAATCATCAGTGTTCTAGCACAATCTACAATAGATCTGTTTCTTCTCTTAGCTATTCCATTCTACTGTGGAGTTCTCGGTGTAGAGACTTGTCTTTTAATACCATGATCATTGCAAAATAAGTTGAACTCATCAGATGTGAACTCTCCTCCTCTATTTGATCTAAGACATTTCAGTTGTCTTCCTATTTCATTTTCAACTCTTGCCTTGTACCATTTAAACATTTGAAAAGCTTCTGATTTTTCTTTTAAAAACATTACTGACATCATCCTTGAATAGTCATCCACAAATGATATGAAATATTTATCACCATAATAACTTTGAACTTTCATAGGACCACAAAGATCAGTGTGCACTAGATTTAAAATTCCTTTAGAAGTGTAAGACTTACTTGTAAAGCTTGATCTTGTCATCTTACCCATCTGGCATCCTCGGCACATAGCATTCTCAGGTTTTTCAAGACTTGGTAGACCTCTTACTCTGTGCTTCTTTCTTATTTTGATCAGATTATCAAAATTGACATGACAAAACCTTTTATGCCATAACCAGGTATCATCTAACTTTGCATGCAAACACTTATTCCGAGTTGAGTCAAGGTGAAATGTGTTACCTTTTGTTTGTGTCTTGGTAGCAGCTAACTTTCAATTTTTGTCATGAAATTTGACAATTGCTTTTGAAATTCTATTTGGTAACCTGTGTTGTTTAGCTGTGCTACACTCAACAAATTGTATTTCAAACCTTCAACCCAATTAACATCATTGCATCTTGCATTATCAAGAAGTGTTATAGATCCTTTACCTCTCACCGGACATGGTGCATCATTACCAAATCTAACATAGCCTCCATCATAATCTTCTAATATAACAAACTTGTGTTTATCTCCTGTCATATGATGTGAGCATCCACTATCTATAATCCAAGAATCATTTGTGTTTATGTGAGATATTAGGGCTTTTTCTTCATACCTCTCTTCATCTGATCCATCCTTGAAAGCCACATAGACTACTTCCTCTGTATCAGTCTCATCTGATTTATCATCATTGGATTCCTCATCAGCTATTAGGCATGTCTTTCTATCTCTTCTTTTGAAGTCTCAGTGTCCTCTGTAATGATTATCTTCATGTCTATCATCTCGATAATCTCTCTTTTTAGTAGAATCTTTGTCAGCACAGTTAGAAGCCATATGTCCTATTTTATCACAATTGAAACATTTCAAAGGTAGTTTTCCTTTATACTTACCTTTGCCTCTTGGTAAACTTTTGGCTAATAGTGCTTCAAACTCTTCTTGCTTTCTAATTTCCTCATATAATTTGTGTACTGCCTCCATGTTCTTACGAAATCTTTCACTTGCTCCACTCTGATCTCCTTCAGAGTACTTATACTTTCTTTCATTGAAATCATTAGATTCATCAAGATGAAAAGAACTAAATGCAGATTCAACTTTATTTACCGAAGATCCACTATTATCAAAATTACATAACTCAAATGCATGTAGCTTACCAATAGTAGCATCTAAAGAAACTGGCATATTAGGTACAGACCTCAATTCATTGATTGCAGAGAATCAAATTGCATAAGCTTGTAGAAGGGTTCTTAACAACTTACTTGTTATATCCTTTTCTTCAATAGTTCCACCTGCTCCTTTGATTTGATTGACAATCTCCTTTAGTCTTGTACTGTACTGAGTTATGTTCTCACCTTCATTCATCCTCATAGATTCAAGTTGTCCTCTTAGACTATCTACTTTTTCTCTTTGAACATGTTCATCTCCTCCATATACTGATATGAGCTTATCCCACATTGCCTTTGCATCATTGCAGCCTTCTAGATCATTAAACTCTAAATCGGTCAATGCAGATGTTATTTCAATCATTGCTTGAATATGTTCTTGCTTTGCCTTTATCTCTTCCATAGTAAATGGATAGGTGCTTGGTGTGACAAAATCATTCTCTAGATAGTATACAACATATTCTCCAACTCCTGATAGATGTAGCTTCATCCTTTTCTATCATGTAGAGAAACTTGACTTGTTCAGCTTCGGTGCATCCCTCTTATACATCTTTGGATCTTTAACTCAAGTGCCTTCAAAATTTCCTTCCGGAGTCCAAACCTCTGATACCAATTGAAAGTTATGATACTTAATATAAGTACAGATCCAATAGCCAACAAGATGAGAGGGGGGGGTGAATCATACAAACTCAATCTTCCATAAAAACATCAGATTCAACCTCGGTAACATATATTTCAGTAATATAACCAAAACTGTTAAACATGCAAACTCAAAAACATATGAACATCATAAACCTCATAAAACCAGATTTAACATGGAAACCCAAATAGGGAAAAACCACTGTGGGATTTCGGACCCACTAAGAAATATACTCTTCTAGAGTATGCTCGGTTAAAAGAAAATCCTGTTAAAGATTAAAAACACATTGCTAGATGTGACCCGGTTAAGGGATTTCCCTCAGATCTGTTAGGATCTTCACCTTGTTAGAAGTGACCTTGTTAAAGGATTTCAAACACTCAATCAAAATGTCACCTTGCTAGAGGGTTTTACAAATAAGACTGTTAAGTCCACTTGGTTAAGAGATTTTTTGTCACTTTCACAAAATAACAGTAATAAAATCTATCTGTAACTTCACATCTAAAATGCTAAAGCAGATTCTTATTTGTTCAATATAATCTGGACATAGAACTAATCTTGTCTATCTGCTGGGCTTCTATACTCTGTTATTCAAATAGGTCTTCAAGCTTCTGTGCTTGGTAATCACTATGTAGCATCCTTATGCATACACTTGCCCACATACATTGTTTATCATCACTCTCCTATTTATAAACAATTAGGTAACCGCTTAATCTCCTTGATCACATTTCCCATGATCAATCATAGCCATCAGATCTTCAATCTTGTCCAGGTTCAATGCATCTTTCGATTTGAAACATTTTACCCTACCTTGGAACTTGCATATTAGTCTTGGAACTTGTGCCAAGGTATTGCGGTTCAATCTAAGTTGTAGATCTTCATGCCGACTTTTCATTGCCTTAGATTCGTTAACAAACTTCATTCACGGCTCACCAATCATTGATCAGTTCCAGCTCATCAGCTTCCTTTATTAAATAATGCATGTAAAAATTTAATGCATTCTATTATAGCTCAGTTACAACTCGGTAACAACTCGGTGAATACTAAACTTCACTCAGTAGACATTCTGCCTTCATTAACCGATAGCGATAACCTTAGGGTTTACCGACTAGGTTCCTTGGGGTTTACCGACTAGGTTCTTTTCTTGATAGCATAGTATAGTATTAACCTTTACATTTACAACATATGTATGATGTTTAAAACAATCTAAACATCATGATCTCATCATTGTCTGACTCAGTACTAGTTGCCCATTGAATACCTTATTCATCCCCTTATTCATCATATTCTTTCTTGTGTCTTTTACCGACATCTTTATAATCTTCATATCATACTTCTCAAGATATGGCAACATCATACTGATTTAGAAAATCAATTTCTTGACATCAATGACAAAATAATAATATCAAGACAGTAAACATCTTTAATCAGTTATATCCATAATCATCAACAACCTTCTCAATATCCTTATGAAATGCCAACAATCTTTCATTGTTTGTTATAATGCAATATTGCTAACAATATGTTGAATATTTTTCATTTTATTAAGTTTTGAAGTTCAACTAATTATAATTTAGATATAGCTGTATGTTTGAACAGATAACTTGTTCTATATATATCAAAATTCAATTTTCTTTTTTTTGTTAGAAAGAAAACATCAATACCTAGTGCATAGATATTTTTCAGAATTTTTTTGAATTAGTTTACTATTTTTCCCAATGCATTGAACAAAGAAGTTCATGTTCGGTGAAAACCCTACATTCATAAGAAATAAAATAAAAATATATTAAAAGTTATACTATTTGGAAAGCTTATAATAAGGACTAAATACTTAAAAAAAAAAAATTTAAATGAATTAATTTGACCCCCCAAAAGCTAATGTAAAATTGGTTATCAGCATTTGATAGATGCAAAGGAGACTCCATTGCAAGTATGATTTAGAAGTAGAGAGGATCTATCCAAGAAATTTTGATCTAAGAGCCTTTGATTTAACTCTCTTCAATTAATTACTTAAAATGGGACCTCTTAAAGCTTAAGATATTATATTTTCTAAAAAATGTATGATTTCAGCAAAAATTAGGACGTACCAAAAAGTGGGAACCAACTTTGTGAGTTCACCCAATAGGAACAAGTAGGTCTCTCCCTCTTTGGTGAATTGTCCTTCTTAGAAGAGGATGAATCTCCTTGTTGTGGAGAAGGTGGTTCTTTGTCCTTAGGTTTTGATTGCAATTTCTTCTTGTTTGAGTTGTCCTTTCCTTGATTTCCTTTGTTCCCTTGATTTGCAACTAATGCTTGAGACTTAGAAGCCTTAAGAATGCCCATGCTTATCAAGTTAATTTGTTCCATCATCATCTTTTTCAGTGAAAGCATCAAATATAGACATTGTGTAGCTTGAACCCATTGTCATCCTATGGGTTGCGAAACTAGAAATAAATGTTGCATATTCTTGTGGAAGCTTGCCCATCAAATTGAAGATCAATAGAGTATCCTACCTATTAATGCCACAATCCTTGAGTTGTGCCCTCAACTCCTTTTCCTTAGTGACGTAATCTTGTATAGTATCAAATTTCTTAGGATCTAACATGGTGAGATCACTATCAATCTGATATCCCCTAATCTCATCAACTTGAGAATACAAGTCTTGAAACTTTTGCCAAGCATCCTTGATTAGAGTACATTTCTCAATATGAAGAATGAGGTCCTTTGATACATCCTTTCTTAAGGTACCAATTGCCATGATATTTTTAGTGAGCCAATCCAAGTGACCAATAGGATCAGCCTTAGGATCAGTGGGAGCAACAATAGTTCCATCAATATAATGAGTTAGTCCTTTTTCCATAAGTTTACTCCATGCATCAATTTTCCAAGTAGCATAAATATGAGGAGTTAAGAGAGGAAACTTAGGAGAAACCATAGCAGCAGAAAGGAAGGAACAGAAGAGCACAAAAGCATAAGAGACACCCCCCCCCCCCAAATTCAATCAATCAAAGTACCCCCCCCCCCAAAAAAAAAAAAAATGATTTTGGCACTTTATATGTAGTATGTGTACAATAGGCCACTTGCAAACAATGGCAAGGTGGACTTTTGATTTTGTTTTACAACTACCCCAATAGACTGAGAACTACAATGTAAAAGATCAACAAGATAGATCTATGCAATACAAGTGCCAAATTGGCCAAAAAAGACCATATGCTAAAAGTAAAAAATTTTACCCAAAATCGCTACAAAATGATAGCATATTATGAGAGTAGACAAAAAATTATACACTTAAAAAAAAATGGCACTTGAAAAAGAGTTCATATGAGCCCAAATGGAGTCTCGTAAGTTGCAAAAATGAGGATTGGAAAGGTACAGTCACCAAAAACTAAGATTTCTGAAAAATATGTCCATCAAAATTAGAAAATGATGCCACCACAAGAAATGACACGAAATTATAGCCCATTTTAAAAAGATTGCACCAAAAAAGGAGCAAAAATGAGAAATATATGGCCATTTGAAGTTGAACTACAAAACCAAATATCTCAATGGAGGGGGCCTGCCAAATTTTCAAAAAAATGATGACGTCAGAAAAACACTAGCTTAAATTTGATGGCCATCTAGCTGTCGCGAAAACTTCACCTCCTTGCTGACTAGGTGTCCGTATTGTACGAAATGACACATGGCAGAATCTAATTGGCTAAAAAATTGATGTGGCAGTACAATCTGATGACGTAGCATGCTAACTGGATGTGCCATGTGGCGTATGGTCAGTGACAGGGCATCATATGCTGACTGTGCGGATGATTTGGCAACCAACTGGGCTGTTGACTAGATGTTGTTTACGTGGCAAGGTCCACGTGGAGACTGCATGACAGTCTCAGAGAAGCCTCGTGGCAAAGGGAGGAGGTCATAGTGCCAGAAGACACAGTGCTCAGTGGGTGGAAGATCATTGGGAAAGGTAATCATGGAACAGGGGTCGTGGCAGTGCACAAAAGGGGCCGCCGATAGTGCAGACTAGTGGTGACTAGGAGGGTTGCTGGGATACTGCAGGTCGACACCAGAACATGGGAGCCCACCGAGAATGGAATGGTCAATGTCAAGAGGCATTGGTAGGTGTAGTGACAAGTCCATGCAAAGTACAATAAAAAAATTCATACCGTACCGCCCTAATTGGGCAAAAAATTTCTCCAAGCCCCAAATTTGACTTTCACCAAAATAGGCCAAATTTATACTCAAAATTCATGGAAATGGCCACGTGGATGCAATGGCAAGGTCGGATTTGGTCTAGGATGCCTCCAAAAGATGTTTCTCTTCAAATCGGCCTCTTGACATTGCAATAATGCCTCTCGAGAATGAATCAATGACACTCCAATGGCTCTGATACCATGTGAGATTTTGCCAAGATCAAGAGCTCAATGAAATGTACAAATAGAGAGACAAAATATAAGACAAGAATAAATTGTATTCTCATCAATAGATAAATGATCAAAAGATCAATAGTTGATCAATAGTTCTTACATACAATGAATATGAGCCTGCTTATATAGGCAAGGCTATATTGATATGTGAGCACACAAACATGACATGTGTCTCAATAAGAAACAAGGGTAGGTAGGAAATAGGTTTGGTAGGTAGGAGAAACAATATAATATTCCACATGAGGCGGATCACCCACCGAAGGTGGAATTATCCCTCCACAATAAGTTGATATGATAAAGCAATAACAAGATCACACCATAAACGGTGGAAATTCTCCTACACACACTATCCCAATGTGGCACAAACACCCAATGTGGCACAAATACGCAAGTGTCTCATACCCAAAATACTATGAAATGCATTTCCTAAGTAAACTTAAGTAAGGTGTAATAATATCCATGATGAATAATTATTTACACCAACAAAATTTTTTTGGTGGAGGCCGACCTTGTTGTTTTTAAATGTTAGGTCTTGTTCTTCAACATTTGATCCATTTTGGGCTGATCGAATCCATTTGGATCATATAAATTATTGTAATTGAGCATTAGAATGTAGAGAGGTAAGAATAAACAAGTTAAGATATAGAACATAAAAGATAGATCTGAAGATTTGAGGTCTCAATTGTGACATGTTTTAACGGGCCAGAGAGCCAGTTTCAGTAACCCAGTTACTATCGATTGATTGTAAATAGTTTTCATGGTATAATTCATTTAGTTCTTCATTGCCTCCATCATATCCTTGTGTTTACTCTTGCTGACCGGTCTGGATAGATCGTATTGAGGTCTCTCCTAACCAGTGACTGCACCAAGTGGTAACAGAGTGAGATTTCATTCCAGAGATTGTGTTGTCCTAAAAGATTTTGTTGTAGGGTGGCAGACTGGGATCCGACCTGTAGCTATAGAGGACTGGCGTGAACATGGAGCGAAGAGGAAATAGGAATGATGGAGCACATGGGAGTGCAGACCCTGCTATGATGGAAATGTTGAGAGGAATTGTAGCTTAGTTAGAAGTCCTTGAGACAGCCCAGAGAAGAGGCCGACATATTGAAGATGTAAGTGAAGATGAAGGAGAAGAAGCCTCAACTGAACAGGTAAACCCATTGATGATTGATCCAGATGAAGAGAGGTTTTTGAGGGTTTTGAGTAGGGAGATTACTAAACCTCATTTTACCCCATCAGAATATGATGGAAATTTGGATTCAGCTGAATTGATCAATTAGATCTCAGAGATGGAGAAATATTTTGATTTTGAAAACACTGTCGAAGAAAGGAAGGTGAAATATGCCCGTACCCGGTTCAAAGGTCATTCATCTGTTTGGTAGAATCATTTGCAGGTTGATATATAGAGAAGAGGTAAAGAGAAGATCAAGACATTGGATCAGATGGTTGCTAAGTTGATATCAAAATTTATGCTAGCTGATTATCAAGTGAACCTATTCTGGAAGTTTCAAAATTTGAGATAGAAGGAATCTAGTGTGAAGGAGTACACCAAAGAATTTTACAAGTTGCATATCAGATCCAAACATGTTGATGATGAAGTTGAACAACTTGCAAGATATTTGAATGCATTTTGGATATCTATACAAGATGAATTGATTTTGATCAAATTCCAGAGTGTTGAAGATGTTGGTATTTTTAGATTGTTGGCATTTTGCATATAGATTGCATTAATGATATGTTGTCATTGATGTCAATTGAACTGGTGAATGGTATTCATGATTTTTCTGATGTTATTGTTGATATTGCTTTTGTATTGTAACTGGTATGATAAACTTTGTGGAAGATGTTGTAAACTGGTATATGGTAGTTTGTAAGTTGAACCGGTGGATAAGGTTAAACCTTTTTATGTTTTGTAACCGGTAAACCCTACCAGTTATTTTTGTTAAACCCTAACCGATCAAAGTTTGTTGGTTTAAGATCTGATGTTGAGCGATAATGGTAGTGACACGTGTGGTCATTGTATGAAGATAAGTTCAGATTGTTTTGGCGTGTTTGATTGTCTTGGAAAGGAGCAAAGTGGATTGCATCAAATGCATAGCACGTGATTAGTTACAAGTCCGATGAAGCGTGATTATGGAGCGGTTGAAATTTTCTTGTTAAATGTGAAGAGATTGTTATGATTTCTAATGGTCAAGATTTTACCAACTTGTTTGTAATCTTGATGATGAGAATTAAGGTTTTTTTTTATATTACCAGCCTATTTGATTTGTATTTAAGGTTGATGAAATTATTTGTAAGAGTGTTGGCAAAGTTGATAGAAATTAGTTGAGTGTGAGGTTGCCTAACCAGGAGAATGGATCTACAGTTTGAGTGAAGGAAAATTTGAAGCTTAAGAAGGATCTGATCAAGCAAATGTAGTGCTATTCAGATAGATAAAGAAAAACCTGTTGTTTTCTAACAATCACAACAAAAATGGAAATCCCCTAACAGGGTAAGCTCTAACAAGCTTGGTTACTTTCTAAATCCTTTAAAAAGATGGTCCATTAGTTTGGATTCTCAAATCCTCTACCGAGGTTACTCCTAACAGGGTATTGTGATTTTTATCAAGGTATATTTGTAAAATCCCCTAACCGGGTGATTCCTAACAGAATCAGTTCTTAACAGGACTTATTGTAAAGCTTTAACAGGCTTGCCTCCTAACAGGGCAAACTTCAGAAGAGTTCAGATAGCTATCCTTGTGAGTCTCATCTCACCGTGGTTTTTACTTATTTGGGTTTTCCACATATAAATATTTGTGTCAAGTGGTGAATGCTTTTGTGGTTATGATCTTATTTATTGATTTGATTAAGGTATGATAACTAGAAGGATGAGAGTTGAAAATGTTGATATCTGATTAAGCATTGTTGATGTTTACAAGATTGAAGTTGTTTACTGTTAAGTTGGTATAATAGTCAAACTAGTTGGTATTGATTGATGTTGGTAATATTTGAGATATTATTTTGACAGAACTATTTTGTTGATAAGTTTATTTTGAGTTTGGGAGTTTGTATCAGTTTTTGAGTATACTGATTCACCCCCCCCTCTCAGTATTCTACCGGATACTTATTATTTCATCATATCATCAATTGGTATCAGAGAGTCTCAGGTACTCTTAAATCTATAAGCCTAACAACTTGAGGAAAAGATCCTATAGATCATGATGAATAAAGAAGGTCCTAAGTTCAACAAAGAGAACTATATAATCTGGAGTGACAGAATGAAGATTTACATCAAAATCTTGGTAGTTAGTATTGGGAGCATGTAGAAACTCAATATGTTGCACCTACTGGTACTCTGACTAATGATCAGAAGAAAGAACAACAAGAGAATCATCAAGAATTAGAGGCTATTATATGTTCCTTGTCTGATGCTGAATATGTAGATGTTCAGGGTCTTGAAACTGCATATGAAGTGTGGAAAAAACTTGAAGAGATTTATAGTGGTGATGAACATGTTAAGATTGCTAAAGAGGAGAGTTTAAGAGGAAAGTTTGATGACATGAGAATGTTTGAAGGCGAGAATATCTAGTAGTATGGTCAAAGGATTAAAGAAATAGTTGGTGAAATAAAGAGTGCAAGAGGGAAAGTGGAAGATTCCATAGTGATCAGTAAGGTACTGAGAACCCTGCTACCGGTCTATGCTATTCAAGTTGCAGCTATTCAAGAGCTGAAATACATTGACAACACAAAGGTAACTCTTGACTCTATCATTGGCAAACTTACTTCTTTTGAGTTAAATGGATATGATGGTAGTGTACAAAAATCATTTAGAGCTTTTGTCTCGAACCAATCTATGAGAAGAAGTAGAGATACCGACCATAGCTATGAATCTAGATCCAACAGAGATGTTGATGATGAAGACATTTTAGTGGAACTTGAAGCATTGTTGGCAAAATGATTGCCTAGAATAATTGGTAAATATAGAGGTAAGCTACCATTGATATGTTTTGCTTGCAAAAAGATTGGTCATATAGCAGCTAATTGCCCTAATAGTTAAAATGAACACAAGAGAGACAATTTTAAGAAGTATAAGGGTAAAGGCAAGAGAGATTGTCTTGTACCTATTGACAGTGGTATTACTGATGATGATGCTAGTGAAGATATTGTGTTTGTAGCTATTAAGGAAGAGACATCTGGCCAAAAGGATTTAGTGTCTAGGATGGATAACTTTGATGATTGGATTATTGATAGTGGTTGTTCACATCACATGACTAGTGATTGGAGCAAATTTCTTTCCTTGAAAGAGTTTGATGGTTTTGTTGTTAGATTTGGCAATGATTCACCTTGCATGGTTAAAGGCAAAGGGGTTATTTCTCTTAATGGGAAGAGAAGTGCTGATGATGTTTATTGGGTTTAAGGTCTTAAGCACAATCTTCTGAGTGTGGCACAGCTGAATGACAAAGGATACCCACTAGAATTTAAAAATGGTATGTGCAAAATCTTTGACAACAAAGGTGAATTAATTGCAATCGGTAAATAGACCAAAGGTAATTTATTTCATCTTAATCTAAAAGTTAGCAACTGTTTGATTCTAAAGATAGATGATGGTTGGCTTTGGAATAGAAGATTTTGTCATATAAATTTTGACAATAATGTTAAAGTGAGCAAGTCTAAGACAATAAGAGGTCTACCTCAGATAGACAAACTGGTTAATGCTCTTTGTAAAGGATGTCAGTTAGGGAAGATGACTTCTTCTACTTCCAAGAGAAAGTCTTTCTCAGCGGAGCACTTGTTAGATTTGATTCATACAGATCTATGTGGACCAATAAGAACTAGAAGCATTTCAGGTGATAGATATTTCATGATCCTCACTAATGACTATTGAAGGATGATGTGGGTCACATTCTTGAAAGATAAGAATGAAGCTTTTGGTAAATTCAAGGCATTCAAGGCCTTAACTGAGAAAGAAAGTGGCAAAAATATTAAATGTCTGAGAACAGATCAAGGTGGTGAATTCACTTCTGAGGAGTTCACTAAGTATTGTGATGAGAATGGTATCAAGTGGCAAATTTTTGCACCAAGAACACCACAAAAAAATAGTATAGCAGAGACAAACAACTAGTCAATGCTTGAAAATTCTAGAACTATGTTGATACAAGGAGGTGTAGTGAAAATATTTTGGAAAGAAGCTATAAGTACAACAGTGTACACAATGAACCGGGTTCTGGTGAAAAAAGATGAATGTCCTAAAGTTTCAGAAGGAACTAGTTCAGAGGAAAAGGATGAAGATCCTTGCATTTTGCTTTAGGACCTGAAACAATTAAATCTAAAATCGGTAAGGCAAATCCTAATGTACTTGTTCAACTGAAGCAGATAATTTTAGAAGAAGAAAATGATGAAGGAGATGAACCTGAGGAGAATGATCATGTTATTCCTAGATATGTGAGACTAAATCGTAGTCCCAAGCAGATTATTGGGGATAAGGATGCTGGAGTTCTTACTAGAAAAAGAGTTAGAGAGAACTCTTGCATGATCTCTACCTTTGAACCTAGAAGTGTTAGGGAGGAATTTGGTGATGATCATTGGGTTAAGGAAATGGAAGAAGAATTGGCTCAAATTGAGAAGAACAAAACTTGGACCCTGGTACCCTGACTAGTAAACAAGAATGTCATAGGTACTAAATGGGTGTTCAAAAACAAGTTGAATAGGATGGTGTTGTAGTTCACAATAAGGCAAGATTAGTTTGCAAAGGTTATGCACAAGAAGGAGAGGATTATGGAGAAACTTTTGCACTAGTAACAAGACTAGAAGGAGTAAGAACATTACTTGCATTTGCAGCTCACAAGAAGTTCAAGGTATAACAGATTGATGTTAAGTCTGCATTTTTGAATGGGATATTGGAAGAAGAAGTTTATATACAGCAGCCTAATGGTTATGCATTGACAGATAAAGAAGACATGGTATGAAAATTGCATAAAGATTTGTATGGATTAAAGAAGGAACCCAGAGCATGGTATGAAAGGCTTCATACACATCTCATGAAGATAGGATTTACAAGAACTAGTGATGACAACAAAATTTATCTCAAGTCTGAAGGAGATAAAATACTAGTTAGTGAAGTATTTGTTGATGACATTATATTTGGAGGTAATGATGTCATGAGCAATAGTTTTGCTAATGAAATGAAGAATGAGTTTGAGATGTCATTAGTAGGGGAAATAAATAATTTCATAGGCTTGCAGATACAACAGATGAAGAATGGTATTTTCATTACTCAATCCAAGTATGTGAACTAAGTTTTGAAGACTTTTGGCATGAGTGACTGTAAACCAGTTGGAACTCCAATGGTTACAAGTTATAAATTGTCAAAGGAAGATGCATCTAAGTCTGTAGATGAGAAATAATACAGATCAATGATAGGAAAATTTCACTATGTTATTCATAGTCGACCAGATATTGCCCATGCAGTTGGTATAGTGGCTAGATTTCAGAAGAATCCAAAGGAAGCACATCTGATAGCAACCAAGAGAATTTTTAGATATCTGAAAGGTACAGTTGAATATGGATTATGGTATCCATATGGAGGTAATTTTGATTTGAAGGTGTACACATATGTTGATTGGGTTGGAAATATTGATCACTAGAAAAGTACTACCGGTGGAGCATTCTTTCAAGGAGGAACGCTAGTTTTATGGAGTAATAAAAAGAAGAGTTCTACTTCACAATTTACAGCTGAAGATGAGTATGTAGCAGCTTATATGAATTGCACACAAGCTATTTGGATGAGGCACTTTTTGGAAGGTTTTAAGATGAAGATATTAGTTGTAGCATCGTAAATTGTACGCACTCGCTAGGGTGGTACAATTTCACACCTAGTTTAGCACCCGCCTTAGTGCATTTTACATTCTGCATTGCATTTCTCCTTAAGCATTTAATTAATCAAATTAATTAGGTCTAAGGTCCTATTTCATCATTCTCTACATCATAAAGTTGGGCCCTTTTCACTAAAGCGCGCCCTTCGCATTTTATTCCTTCAATACATCACTCAATCAAAAACCCTAATTAAGTCCTATTCCGAACTTGGGGGCTTGGTTTCGGGGTCAAAACATCTCGAAATCACCTGTAACTTCGGGATCCTCTCTAAAATCATCATATCCGACGGCCCTGAAAATTTGGTGAAAAGTTGTCGGGACCGTGGCGCCCGGTGCACATGGTCCCGGACATTTTTCCCAAAATTTTAGGAGCGTGATCCAATCATAAAATAAAGCTTAACCCCAAGAAATTGGCGGGATATTCAATCTCTAGGTCGGCCAAAATACAAATTTATGACCTAGGGTTTCATACATAAAAGCTCTCTTTCCTCATTTGGAGGGATCGGATTTTTGTTTCCAGGAACTTCATATGCAGCGAAAGAGCAGATCTTTGAGGACTTCAACATCTTATAACATCTTTCTATTCAGCATCTATCAAATTCATTCATCCACTTAGGGCTTGGAAGACATTGAAGAACAATAGGAGATTACCGACTGAAGATTGGCTTGTACTCCTCCCTTGAGGGTTGGGTATGATTTCGTATTGTTTTCATGTCTTTGCATAAGCTTTGATACATCATTTATTCATGCTTTAGATCACATTGCATCTTGATTTAGAGCATTTACATTATCATTTGCAAGCAATTAGGGTTTACTTTCTAGGTTGCTCTAGTTTGCTTTCTTGCATTTTGGACCTTGCACACACACTAGGTCTGCACACACTATACATTTTACAAAACAACTTGGCTATTCATGGAGGTGGGAATCACCAAAGCGGGGGTTTGACTAAGGCAAAACCCTATATAGCTGCCCCTCCCCCTTTTCAGATATTATTGCAGGTTTCGGGATTCGGACGACGCTGCGGGATACAGATCCGGAGAGAGAAGATTGGAACAACACTCTGTGTGAAATTGCAGAGCAGGAGACTGGGACAGGGGCGTTGGGCGCCCTGGTCCTACCAGGACAGGGGCGCTGGGCACCCTGGTCCCTGGGACAGAGGCGCTGGGCGCCCTGGTCCTCCGGACAGACAGTTTGCAGACAGTTTCCAGACAGTGTTTCAGAGTGCAGAACAGTGGTTTCCGGTGCAGTTTTCAGGACAGTGGCGCCCGCGCCCCCGTCCCGAACATTTTCAGTCCGATTTTGACTCCGGGTACATATCTGCATTCTTATTTCATCCTTGTACTTACAGCTATTCATTGTTTAATCTCAATTCTGCAATCTTGTTATTAGTTCATACTTGCATTTTGAGATTAGGGTTTGAACTTGCATTACTTGATCTTACAATTTCAACAAGGGAATAGGAATCCTAATAGATATCCCGTGGCTCTCTCTTTCACAAAAAGAAGTAGCCAATTGTGCGATATCTCTAGGCTCTTTCGTATTCCGTAATGTGTGTCAAAAGGTAGGATTAGGGCATGATAACCTAGTCTCGCTTTTTCCCCCACACATTTTGGTGAACCCGACGTGAACCTATCATTGCTTCCTCTTGCATTGCATTTATTAGATCTAGATCTAGATTTAGTGTGTTTTCATTTTATTTTCATTAAAAGAGAAAAAGAAAAAAAAAAAAAGAGAGTGTGTTTCTTTGCATTGTGTGTTTAAATTTTATGCAATCTTTTCAAAATGTCAGATTTTTATTTGCAAAATGTTCATGCTTTTGATGATTATTATGAGTATAGCCAAGATGAATTAGATGAAGCTTTAGATGAGTTTTTAAACCCTAAGGATGCTAAACCTTCATTTTACCAAAAACTCATAAACCTTGTTACTATGCCATTTAGGTGTGATGAGAAAGATAAGTCGAATGATTCCTCTCAAGGATACATTCCTATCAACTCTTCCCCTGAATCTAGTAGCATGGTTGTTTTCAATAATCCCCTCTATGAGGAGATGTCTCCTTTTGAATCAAAAGACAAACCTTTTAACCGATATGATCACGCTTTGTTGGATGATGCTCTTGATGACTTTGTGGCTTTGTCGAAACCTATAAACAAAAACAAGACCTCTAAATTGGTTAGCATGATAAACTTGAATGAACATAATAAGCCTCTCTTTAAAGTCCAAGGTGCTTATCCTTCTCCCACCTTTCAAGTTCTTAAATCACCTCTCCTTACTGTCTAAGGAAGGTATGATCATGATTCCTTTCGTACCTCGAAAAAACCAATCATCACTGTGCAAGGAAGAAAACCTATAAGTCCTTACAATTATGCTAAGCAAATAACTAGAGAGAGTTATCATGCGGTTGCCCATACCTATCATACCAGAAATAATAGGCAACCTAATCCTCCTCCTGTTATTCCAGTTTCCCTTCCTAATCCTCAACCAATTCTTCCTCAAGCTCCCCGTATTTCGCAAGTTATGGGTAAGGAATATGATCTCATAGAACAACTTAAAGCTACCCCTGCTAAGATATCCCTTTGGGATTTGATTCAAACTTCTTCCGCTCATCATGGAATGTTACAAGATGCCTTGAAAGATTTGAATGTTCCTCCACCAAATACATCTAGTAATATAGCATCTTTTGTTAACTCTGTGATGAATCCTAAAGCTCAAATTGTGTTTTCTCAAGATGAGTTGCCTACTAGTGAAATTCAACAACAATATGATCCCTTGATGATTGTGGTTGTCATGAAAGACACTGCTATAAGATGAACACTAGTAGATAATGGCTCTGGCCTTAATGTGTGTAGCATTAATTTATTGCATAAGATGAATGTGGATACGTCTCTTATGGAGCCTGACTCTCATCCCATTCGTGGCTTTGACAATGTGGCTAAGACTTCATTAGGTATCATCACCTTACCTCTCACAGTGGGACCTGTTACTTTGCCTACTTCTATCCATGTTATGCCGGGAAATTTAACATATAATTTTTTATTAGGGAGGCCTTGGATTCACAGCATGCAAGCTGTCCCCTCTACATTGCATAGACAAGTTAAATTCGTTTATAACAATAAGACATACACTTTGATGGGTGATACTAATTTTCAAGCTTGTCTACAAACGTCTAATTCCAAAGGAGAGTCTTCTAAGCCATCCTCGTCTAGTGATGACTCTTTAAACAAGAAACCTATCGCTGAGTCTTCACTTTCTGATGATCAAAATCCTTTGGATGAGTCTGGAAATCCTGAAGAAGATCCTTCTCGACTCGAAAATACACATAAAAAGGATTCTGATCCTGAGAAGGTCCTCGCAGAAGATGATTGGGGATCTCTTGATTTTAACCCTACCTTTGTGGGTGAATATAAGGTTCCTTCTAGAGAAATTAAAATTGAAAAGAAGGAAGAAGCTGAAAATCATAAAGTTGAAAAGAAAGAAGAAACTAAAAATCAATCAACCTTACCTGAATCTATGAGTAATAATTTTTTCGCTGATTCTCAAACTTCTTCTCCTCACATCTATAATTATGAAGAGTTTGATTCTTTGTCTTATGAAAAACCACCTTCTCTTCCTGAAATGGCTGATCGTTATGGTCGTGGTTTTCACATTTTCGCTAAGCATGGGTATCATGGAAAAGATTGTGGTGCTCATGAACAAGGGATAAGAGTTCCTCTAGAGACTAATTTTCACAATTATGCCTTTGGACTTGGCTTTAATCCCTGCAAACGTACTAAAGCTTCTAAAAGACCATGCATTAGTGTTAATGCTATCTCTACATCTCTATCAATGCAACATCCTGAGTATATTGATAAGGATCCTTCGTGTGCCTGTGCTTTGGATGTCTTCCCTACCGACGATGCTTTAGCTGAGTTCTTGGGAGCCTATGACACTCTTCCTCGTTATCATCACAATAGGGGACTCCCTTATTGCTTGAACACCGAAGCCTATTTTGGAAAAGAGATTGATAATGATGAGATTGTGAAAGAATTCCCTCAGTTAAAGGACACTCCTCAATAAAGTAATCTTCTCATAAGTGACACCACTGATGTTAAGATGGATCCTTGCAACAAAGAGAAAGTTATTAAAATTGGGAAATGTTTGGATGAAGAGGAACAGAAACAATATGAAGAACTATTGCATGAATTCCCTGAGATCTTTGCTTGGGCATATTCTGACATGCCTGGTATAGATCCTAAGATCGTTACTCATAATATTGTCTTAGTTCCTGACGCTAAGCCCGTGAAACAAAAGATTCAAAAAATGAATCCTAAGGTGGCTCTGCTGGTTAAGGCTGAGATTGAAAAATTATTGGAAGCTGGATTTATCCGCCCTATTGACTATTCCCCATGGATTTCAAATATTGTCGCTGTGGCTAAACCAGATAACAAAATAAGGATGTGTACCGACTTTCGGGATCTAAATAAGGCTTCTTTAAAAGATGATTTCCCTCTTCCAAACATTGACATGATAGTTGATTCTACGGCAGGACATGCCTTGTTATCCTTCATGGATGGTTTTTTGGGCTACAATCAAATTTTTATTAACCCTCAAGATCAATTCAAAACCACTTTCACCACTCCTTGGGGTACGTTTTGCTGGATAATGATGCCTTTTGGACTTAAAAACGCCGGTGCAACTTATCAACGAGCGACGACCCTTATCTTTCATGATTATATGCATAAGATTTTAGAGGATTATGTTGATGATATTTTGGCCAAATCCTTTCTTCGCATGGATCATGTTAAAGTCCTTCATCAAATCTTTGAAAGAATTCATAAATATCACATGCGCTTGAATCCCCGAAAATGTGTTTTTGGTGTGGATAGTGGAAAACTATTAGGGTTCATAGTTTCGCATCGTGGGATTGAGGTGGATACTAAGAAAATAGATGCTATTGTTAACATGCCACCTCCTAGAAATGTGTCTCAACTTAAAAGCTTACAAGGAAAGATTCAAGCTATTCGTAGGTTTGTGTCTCAACTTGCGGATCGTACCTTTCCTTTTACTCAACTTCTTAAAAAGGATATCACTTTTCAATGGAATGAGGATTGTCAGCAAGCATTTGAAGATTTAAAAGTGTATTTGGCTAGTCCTCCCATTCTTCAACCTGCCGAACCTTCTAAACTCTTCCTTCTGTATACAGCTGCTTCCTCTCATGCTCTCGCAGCATTGTTGGCACAACATGATAAAGATGGTAAGGAATGTCTGGTTTATTACATAAGTCGTACCTTACTTGATTATGAGACCCGATATTCTGCGATAGAAAGACAATGCTTGGCCTTGGTGTTTGCGACTCAGAAATTGAGACATTATCTTTTAAATTCAGAAGTCCACGTCATGGTAAAGTTTGATCCTCTGAAGCATCTTTTCTCTAAAACTGATTTATCAGGACGTCTAGCTAAGTGGGTTATGATGTTAACTGAATTTGACCTTAAGTTTGTTTCCCAAAGAGCAATTAAAGGACAAGCGTTGACCGATCACTTAGTTGAGGCTCCTTCACCTTTCTCCTTCCCTAAACCTGAGTCCTTTCCTGACGACTTCATTCTTTCTATAAAGAAAGATGAAACTTGGGAGTTATACTTTGATGGCTCTAAGTGTCGTACGGGATCGGGGGCAGGTGTTGTTCTGATTTCTCCTACAAAGAAGTCCATTCCTTTATCATATCGTCTAAATTTCCTGTGTACCAATAACATTGCTGAGTATGAGGCTCTTATAGCGGGAATAAAAGTAGCCTTAGCTCTGAATATAAAACACATACATATCTATGGAGATTCACAATTGATTATAAGACAAGTAACAGGAATATATCAAGCAAAACAAGACAAATTATCACAATATAAAGACCTTTCTGTCTCTTTATTACAAAATTTCGATTCTTATACTATGGAACCCGTTCCTCGAAAAGATAATCGACATGCGGATGCAATGGCATGTGTGGCTTCTCTTGTATCTTTAGAGGATCCTGTGGTTGATCTTAAATTTGTTATTCACAACCTTATTTCTCCAGCTATTGTAGACGATTCTAGCTGGGTAACATGTTGTGACTTTGTAGACTCAGATGAATGGTTCTCGCATATCGTAAGATATTTGACTGATGGTACCTTTCCTGATTCCGCTAATAGGAACACTAGGGCTAGAATCCGCAAGCTGTCTGCTAGATATATCACCCTTTCTAATGTCCTTTATCGAAGGGGTTATGATGGTCTTCTCCTTCGTTGTCTTAACAAGTCAGAAATCCCCGTTGCTCTTGAAGAGGCACATTCAGGTGCCTGTGGGGGGCATTTTGGGGGCAAATCCCTAGTTCATAGGTTGCTTCGTATGGGATACTATTGGCAAACTATGCAGAAGGATTCCTTTTCATTTGTTAAAAAATGTCATCAATGTCAACAACACAATAATCTGATTCATGCTCCTACCCAAGAACTTCGTTCTCAAGTAGCTTCTTGGCCTTTCTCCGCATGGGGTTTGGATCTTATTGGAAAAATTTCTCCTCCTTCATCTCAAGGACACACCTTCATTATAACCGCAATAGATTACTTTACGAAGTGGGTAGAAGCTATTCCTCTTTGCTCTACTACTGCTGAAGTGATTTGTCAATTTCTTCTAGAAAACATCATTTCTCGATTTGGGATACCTTCCACTATTATCTCAGATAATGGGACATCGTTTAAAAACAAGGATGTGAAGAAATTCCTCGAGAAGTATCATATCAAACATCGATTTTCTACACCTTACTATCCTCAGTCAAATGGCCAAGCCGAATCATCCAATAAGATAATTGAACAAATTCTTCGTAAAACCGTGAATAAGCATGGTAAGGATTGGAGTAACCAGCTGATCTATGCTCTTTGGGCCTACCGAATGAGTGTACGAATTGCTACGGGAACTACTCCTTATAATCTTGTTTATGGTGCTGATGCTATTATGCCCTTAGAATTAGAGATTCCATCACTTAGGGTTTCTCTCAAAGGTATAGTAGATGATGACTCTTATAGGGAACAATGACTTCAACAGCTTGAGATGCTTGATGAACAGCGCATAAACGCTCTTGAGCATATTCAAGCGTATCACAAAACTCTACAACGAAGCTATAATGACAAGGTTATTCAACGTTCCTTCTCAGTAGGTGACTTAGTCCTTTATGAGAATCAGCGCAATGTGAATGCCTTGCCTGCAGAAAAGGGAAAATTCAGTCCTAATTGGCTTGGACCATACATCGTTATTGAGGATTATGAATCAGGTGCTTACAAAATAGCGGATGTAGACAGTACGCCTCTTAAAGAACCTATAAATGCTATGCACTTGCGTAGATATTATGCTTAATTCTTCATTCTTCATCTATCTTCTTTTTCAATTCTTCAACATTGGATAATATGGTAGTATCTCTTAATTAAAGCAAAATAGAATTAAATGTTATGTTGTTTAATCTATATTGCTTCGTTCCTGACAAGCGTGTCTCCTTACTTTATAGTTTGTCTTGAATTCATTAATGTAAATTGTAAAAGGTTTACATTTCTCATTATGCTAGCATATTATACAATGTCTTTATGTATTAAGTAGAATAGTATCATGTTGTGTTTAAATTCAGAATTAAATCACATTAGTTATATGATTCTTAGGCTTAATGCATATTTCTTGTTTATCATCAATGTAGTACTTGATTAAACATTTTAATTAAGTCACACATGTATCAATTTAATCATGGAGCATTGAGAAATCAATCACATGGAAATTAAATTCTAAACATACATGTACATTTACCAAATGTATTAAGATTTAATCAAAACAAAATATACATTGTTTTAAGCATTAAAGATAACACATTTGAGACAAAAGAGAAGCATGTATATATACATATATATATGTGTGGATCGTATACAAATCTAGGTCACTGTACATCCAAAATGTGACCTCTCTTTTACATCATAAAATCATCTCCTATCCCTAGGGCTAGTGGCTGGAGAGTGTCGACTGGACGCTCCCTCCTGGTCTGGCCGTGAAGGTGGACCCATGGGTGTGTAGCGTGATACAGATAATGAGTGACTCGGAGAGGAACTCCTATGATCCCTATCCATAAGGATCGCATGATAGGTGGTAGCCTCGGTCTGAGCCGCTGCTAGATCTCGCCGCGCCTGCTGGAGGTCCTCTAATAGGACTCTCTCTCTCTACCGCGCCTGCTGGAGGTCCTCTGATAGGACTCTCTCTCTCTCCCTCCATATATCTACCTGTACTCAGAATGGGAAAAACAAATCCTCATGCCGACCCGCGTTCCCCTGAGGCCTATAGGCAATCTGTGAGGAACTGGGGATCTGTGCTATCATGGAAATGTCTGTCATTGCCTGCTGAATCAAGGAACGCCATTCCTGCACATTAGCTGTGGCAGTAGAATAGATTTTTGTTAGTACCATTCTTTATCATCAAAACATTAATCAATCAATATAAACCTACTATACCTGGATCTCCCTCGCGCCAGTAGGGATCATGATATGGTAGTATCTGTGACTGAGAACCGCTAGGCTCCCCTCGCTCGTATACTCTATCCACGATGGGTGTAGGCTGGACGGTACTGGTGATAGGTCTCCGTATCGCCTCCTGTTCCCCCTGTTGGGGAATAAGAGGTTGATCCAGAGCTATGGTATCGTCTCCTGAATGGTGGGGAGCTGCATCCGACTCCTCCTCATCATCTCTATCCTCCTCCTCGTCGTCCTCCTCATCATCATCATCCTTGTCCTCATCCGCATCATCACCTGCATCCTCCTCGTCCTCCTCTCTATTTGCATCCTCATCCTCCTCCTCCTCGTCACTGGGCTGATCGCCTGTAGGTGGATCAGGATCTCCCGCCTCCTCATGACCCTCTCCCTCCTCTGGCTCCTCTAACCTAGATCCCTCGTCCTCGTCTCGGTCTCCATGTCTCCATGGGCCTGGATAGCCTGTCGGATGATCTGGTGGAAAGATAGGACCTGGATATGATCTCATGAACCATGAAACATATCTACGCTGTGCTCCAGGCTCTGCAGAATAGTCAGTGACTACATCCTGATCAGATCCCTCTAAGTCTGTCGTCTCAATATCATCTACCATCGGTCTCGCTACTGCTCCAGGTCTGGGAAGGACCCGTGAGTGTCGAGTATAGATGGGCACATCGGCTGGAACACACTGCTCTAGTCTGAACTGCCTCCGTACTCGGTCAAAGTAGAAAGGGACTATGATGTGTGCATATCATCCTCGCAATAGGCGGTTCCTCTGTAGACATGCTAACTGTCTCTCCATACCATCCCATCTGTGCATCAGTAGGTAAGGTCTCCACACTATCACCTCGGATGTCAGTCTGTCAACAATCACTCTCCAATACAACAAATCGCCAAATCTCCACTCTCTGGTAAGTGGATAAGCGAACACCCTAGGTCGCTCGCTCGCTGTACTCAGTGGAAAGCCGACGGGCCTGGTGCATGTGAAGTGCTCTAAAATCCACACCTGTAGAAGTGTGCATGTCATCAAACTACAACCCTGTCCGAATACATACTCCTCAAGGTCGTGATAGAGATGCGCAAGCATACTTCGACCCCAGGCATACACTCTCCTGTGTCTCTCCATCGCTTTGATACACCATGTGAGGCCCCCATGCATGTGTGTCCCTCGCCCATTAGGGCAGACGGCTAGTGCTATGATGGCTATCATAAGGCGTCTCAGAAGTGGTACCTCCCCTGTAGGATGTAAGAGCCAGCTGACCATGATGCAACCTCTCATCTCGCTCGGCATGACTCTCCCTATGCAATACACCTGCTCTCTCTGATGATCCTCCACTGACCAATCGGTCGCGTATGTAACTGTCGCTCCTCTGATAGGAAGATGAAGTATACGGTACACATCCTCGAGTGTGACCATCAGCTCTCCTACTGGAAGGTGAAAGGTGCCTATGTCAGGATCCCATCACTCCATCAAGGCCATCAGCATCGCAGGATGAAATCAAATGGCCGGCATCAGAATCACGTACCACAATCCTACAATTGATAGTGTGTCTCTCTCTGACTGGGTCAGCCGCGGAATCTAATCTCTCAAAGTGCGAAGAATATGTCCCGTTGTGTGCTCTCTCATGTACAGGAGACCCTGCAACACTAAAACATGACTGTAATCAGTACTCGATCATCGAAATCGCAAATGCAAACCGTCGCACATCGTATGCTAGCCCCAAAACCTCTCGCCAGGCCCTGATTGGGGACCATGGCCCCCTGTCAGGGACCATGGCGCCCTGTCAGGGACCATGGCGCCCTGAGGGGACCATGGCGCCCTGCAGGGACCATGGCGCCCCTGTCAGGGACCATGGCGCCCTGGGGGGACCAGGGCGCCCCACAGGGACCATGGCGCCCTGGGTGGGCCCCGGTCAGCCTTCGAGGCCTGCATACGATCACGGAAAAGTCAAACATGCGAAAAATCAAAAGTCAAATGTTCAGTCAACTCACCCCGTCCAGTGGCTCGTCGTCGATCACGACCTGGCACAGGATCTCGATCCTCGTGGGACGTTCTAGTCGTCGTGAAGGCATGGTGATGGCTAGGTGGGCTCCACTACACTGAATAGTATCCTGAAATCGACAAAGTGACGAATACAAGTGTCACTTTCGAAGTATATACTCTTATGTGTTTATTCTTACTTTGTGAAACCCTAATTTTTCCTCTGTCATTCATTTTATCATAACTTGAGTTTGGGAGATGCGATTTTCGCGCCGTTCATTGCGTTGGAATCGTATTTTCCTTCTCCTACTCTCGGGATGTTCCAAAAAGTGCTCTGATGAAGCCTATTTCGCGAACACCCCTCATCAACACTCTCTTACACAATTTGTCGCAAGTAAACATGCTACCCTGTTTCACCTCCCTAATAAGCAAGTCGAAACAGGGGGGGGCATATAGCTACTCACAGATTTCATCACTTTCCCTAGTAAGCATTAGGTGATTTTGTGATCTAACGTTTGTTTTGTAGGGTGCGGTTCCTAACTGTGTACTGCAGATACCGCTAGGGGCTTCGTTCGACAACTTATGGATATATCCTTTTTCAAATGATGTTTACTTTTCTGTACTTTAGCTTGCATATGCACGTAGTACTCATATGACCGCTAAAGTGGGGGCTAAATGTAGCGTCGTAAATTGTACACACTCGCTAGGGTGGTACAATTTCACACCTAGTTTAGCACCCGCCTTAGTGCATTTTACATTCTGCATTGCATTTCTCCTTAAGCACTTAATTAATCAAATTAATTAGGTCTAAGGTCCTATTTCATCATTCTCTACATCATAAAGTTGGGCCCTTTTCACTAAAGCGTGCCCTTCGCATTTTATTCCTTCAATACATCACTCAATCAAAAACCCTAATTAAGTCCTATTCCGAACTTGGGGGCTTGGTTTTGGGGTCAAAACATCTCGAAATCACCTGTAACTTTGCGATCCTCTCTAAAATCATCATATCCGACGGCCCTGAAAATTTGGTGAAAAGTTGTCGGGACCGTGGCGCCCAGTGCACATGGTCCCGGACATTTTTCCCAAAATTTTAGGAGCGCGATCCAATCATAAAATAAAGCTTAACCCCAAGAAATTGGCGGGATATTCAATCTCTAGGTTGGCCAAAATACAAATTTACGACCTAGGGTTTCATACATAAAAGCTCTCTTTCCTCATTTGGAGGGATCGGATTTTTGTTTCCAGGAACTTCATATGCAGCGAAAGAGTAGATCTTTGAGGACTTCAACATCTTATAACATCTTTCTATTCAGCATCTATCAAATTCATTCATCCACTTAGGGCTTGGAAGACATTGAAGAACAATAGGAGATTACCGACTGAAGATTGGCTTGTACTCCTCCCTTGAGGGTTGGGTATGATTTCGTATTGTTTTCATGTCTTTGCATAAGCTTTGATACATCATTTATTCATGCTTTAGATTACATTGCATCTTGATTTAGAGCATTTACATTATCATTTGCAAGCAATTAGGGTTTACTTTCTAGGTTGCTCTAGTTTGCTTTCTTGCATTTTGGACCTTGCACACACACTAGGTCTACACACACTATACATTTTACAAAACAACTTGGCTATTCGTGGAGGTGGGAATCACCGAAGCAGTGGTTTGACTAAGGCAAAACCCTATATAGTCGCCCCTCCCCCTTTTCAGATATTATTGCAGGTTTCGGGATTCGGACGACGCTGCGGGATACAGATCCGGAGAGAGAAGATTGGAACAGCACTCTGTGTGAAATTGCAGAGCAGGAGACTGGGACAGGGGTGCTGGGCGCCCTGGTCCTGCCAGGACAGGGGCGCTGGGCGCCCTGGTCCCTGGGACAGAGGCGCTGGGCACCCTGGTCCTCCGGACAGACAGTTTGCAGACAGTTTCCAGACAGTGTTTCAGAGTGCAGAACAGTGGTTTCCGGTGCAGTTTTCAGGACAGTGGCGCCCGCGCCCCCATCCCGAACATTTTCAGTCCGATTTTGACTCCAGGTACGTATCTGCATTCTTATTTCATCCTTGTACTTACATCTGTTCATTGTTTAATCTCAATTCTGCAATCTTGTTATTAGTTCATACTTGCATTTTGAGATTAGGGTTTGAACTTGCATTACTTGATCTTACAATTTCAACAAGGGAATAGGAATCCTAATAGATATCCCGTGGCTCTCTCTTTCACAAAAAGAAGTAGCCAATTGTGTGATATCTCTAGGCTCTTTCGTATTCCGTAATGTGTGTCAAAAGGTAGGATTAGGGCATGATAACCTAGTCTCTCTTTTTCCCCCACACATTAGTGTTACTACTTATCAAGTTGCCATTAGTTTTATGTTCAAAGTTATTCTATATACTCTAGTCGGTTACCTCTACTGAAATATTCAGTCGGTATGCACAGAGTAGTCGGTAATAAAAGAAACTAGTCTTAGAGCCCAGTATGCACCGAGCTATCTACCAAGTATCATTCCATGTCTACCGAGTAGCAAAGATGATACACCGAGTTAATATACAATGAGTGAAATGTGTTACCAGATTCATTGAACTTGGACATACATATGGAAACGTGTTACAAGATCAAGGAACATAGAATCATTATCACATTGGAAATTACACTTAAAGATTGTGTATGATTTCGAGGTCATCTAACCAATGAAATATTTTGCATCGTTATTCATTCAATAAAACATGTTTGTAAGATCGAAGCAATGAATGGATCACAGACATAAGAGATCTATTTATACAACATGGATTGAGATCAAAAAAAGGAGACACATGTAGTGAAAGAAAGAGCTATAGTGGTGTAAGAAGCAAGACATGTGAAAACACTAAGTGTTATGATTGTTACAGAGACACAGAGGTCACTGAGAAGGATTTTAGACAATAGTCAGAGAACAGAGTAAACAGAAGGGTTTACCGAGTTACTATATGGGTTATCAAGGTATGCTATAAGCAAGGTAATCTTATTTTGAGCACACAGAATCTGCTATAACATTCCAGATGTAAAGTTGCAGATATTTGTAAAGATTTTATTGAAAATTTTGAAGTTGTAAGAGAAACCTTTAATAGGGTAAAAGACTCTAATCAAGTCTATAAATTGTAAAGCCTCTAACTAGGTGCAACATTTAGATTAAGTGTTGTAAAATCCTTTAGCAAGGTAGATCTAATAGATCTTGATACTCCTAATAGGGTAAGCTACCAGAAATAGCTAAAGATGTAGCTCTAACCAAGCAACCTTTATTATTGTAGTAGTGAAGTTGTGGGTGCCATCCCCATCGCAGTTTTTCTCTCTAACCAAGAGTTTCTACGTAACCAAAATATATGTGTTATGGAGTGAATCATGTAAGATTGTTATTTATTTGTTTTAACTTTATGTTATGTTACAACAGTCTTTGGTTTATGCATAATAGTAAAGATATTGTTAATAAAAGGTTTTGAATTACTGATTCACCCCTCCCCTCTCAGTACATTAGCTTTCCATATTGGGCCTAACAATTGGTATCAGAGCTTGAATCTTGGAAAAGGGTTTAACTGCCTAAAGAGAAAGATCTTATCAATGGAAGGCTATAAACAATCTCGGAGGATTGTGTATCTGCATGAAGAGCTAGATCATGCAAATCAAGTGATTGCAGACATGCAAAGGCAAATGCAAAAATCTTTGAAAGTGAGAAGAATATTATCTTATGATTTGCAGGACTCTCAAGAGTTAGTGGAACAAATTGAGACATCATCTAAGAATATTATATCTGAAGAGACTGAAGAAATGATTGGAGTATTGAAAGAAAAGAACAAAGCACTGGCTGATCAACTAAAAGCAATGAAAAGAGAACATGAACATTTCAGCACATAGATGACTGAAAATCTTGATGCATTGAGGACAGCCGAGGATAAAGTAAGAGATCTAGAAAGAGAGAAACAACAACTTGAAGCCTTAGTATTTGATAAAAATGATGAAATCACAAGGTTGACTGGAATTCAACAAAACCTATCAGATCAACTAGGTTATGCACATCATGAAGCAAATCTGAAAGATGATGAGAATCAAGCATTGAAACTTGAAGTATCAAGGTTGACCAATGAACTTGAAACAAAGAAGAAATCCAAAGAAACACTGAAGAAGAGTTATGAAGCATCAAAGATGTTGGATGAGCAACTGAATACAAGATGACCCAACAAAGATGCAAGACTCGGTTACAAAGGAAAGACTCTACCGAGAAGGGAATCCATACTACCGAGAGAGGAGAATCATCAAAGCAAGATGGAATCAAGAAGAACATCAAAAGAAAGAATCCTATTTGCAACTACTATGGAAATCAAGGTCATACTCCCAACATGTGCCAAATTAGAAAAGGTAAGCAACCGAATGTCACTAAGTCCAATGGTTATTGTTACAATTGCAATAAATATGGTCACACATCTAATCAATGTAGGACAAAGTCTATTAACAATTATTAGAAGGCAAAATTCAAAGGGTTTTGTAAAAACTACAATAGATATGGACATAGTACTGAGAAGTGTTAGTATAAGCAAAAGAACTATATGTGGTATGCACACCGAGCAAATACTAGAAGCTACCGAACCCACAGAGATCTTAACCGACAATATGTTGCAATACCATGAGATTACAATACAAGGATATGGTGTGAATGTTGTGGAAGATATGGACATATAAGTGCCAACTTCTTTATAAGGTTTGGAATGAACAACTGAAGATCATGGAGAAATCCTGGTATGGCATGTTTTCATTGTCACAAAGTGGGACACTTGGCTGGAGATTGCAGAGATCAACCCAGAAAAGACACTGAGGAAATAAAAGAAAAATAAAAGATGATTTGGAAAAAGAAGGAAATTGTGTCAAATGAAGAAAGCACCTTACCTACCGAGTTAGGTGCTCCTATTCCAAATTAATCAGTAAAGGTATGAAGGGACTGCATTCTCTCAAGGTTAAATCTTAACAGTTCGTACTTTATTATGTACTTAATTCAAAATTTGCATAGTTAAGATGTAGTAGTAAGTTTGAAATTCTATCAAAGTCTTTTGGAGCACTATACAGGAAACCTGTCAAGTCGATGAATACAAGAAGCCTATCAAGTCGGTAAATGAAGGAAGTTTGGTTACTTAGTTAAAGTGAAAAAAAAGGAAAGAAAGTTTAGGGGAATTGATTGTATTTAATGTTTTTGACCTAACCTGCACGGAGCCTGATAAGGTATATTGTGTACTTAAAGCATTTACGCGGTCATTTTTCACTCACCAAGTTTTCGAGAGAGCAGAGCAAAGAAAATCAAAGGCGATCAAACCTCCTACAAAGAAAAATTTAAAGGTATTTACATCAATCTCAACACATTGTTAAGCTGGTTTACCGATCTTATCAAGTTGTTATTATCTGCTAAGTGTGAAGCATCTGTCATTTGAAAATCCTCAAACCCTAAGGATATTTTGTTAGTTTTCATCTGAAATCTACAAATGGTACCTAAGATCCAAGATCCCATTGTTGTTAAGAATGTTGAAAATCTCTCACTAAAATACTCTTTAACTCCCAAAGTTGCATCTGAACCGGATGACAAAACTGCATTTTCATTCATCCTAGATAGAGTGTTATTAGTCGAGGATGTGAGATTCTTCACCAAATGTCGTGTTGAAGAATTCGGTCATGTTGAAATCAAAGACACATATGATGAATTGTGCACCGATGGTAAATTGGATAGAAAGTATGAGCATATTAAGATCAAGGGATTAACTGAAGCCCTAACCTATCCCCGTGTGTTCAAACCCTAGTGGGTCAAGTTTGTTCTGAGCAGAGTTCATGATGATTTCATGTGGTTAGAGGAGCAACCATTAAAAATCACCAAGGAAATCATTCATCTAATCACCGATTACCCTATTTATGATCATGCTCGAGCTCATAAAATGATATCACAGAAGGAATTGATCAGTTTAACTAGAGTAGAATCAGATTGAAGAGGACTGAAACTGAACAATGTCACTGATGCAGAACTAAAATTTTCCATTAGAGTAATAGGTTACTATTTCTTCCAATCGGCAAGGGAAAATAGTGTACCTTGTGCAGTAGTAGACTTAGCATATAAAATAGTGAAGAAAGGCATGAAAATTGATCTATGTGAGGTGTTGCTGAAAAACTTGTTTGAGAATCTGAACACCATCAGGAAGTCGAAGAAGAACAACTCGGCTAACACACTAAAGTTTGGATCACTACTTGTATGCATGTTTTTCTATTTTGAAAAATTCTTTCCATTAGTCAGTAAAGTTGTTTGGGAACTACACCGACCAATCACCATCAGATCAATGACTTCATCAAGAAGCAAGGTGATAATTTTAATGATATTATGGATGATTACTTTAGTAAGTTTCAAGAGGAAATGCATAACAGGTACCGGATTCCACCCAAGCTAGTGGAGAAATACAAAGATGACATATGTTTTGAAGTAGACACTGATTACTATTATGTAAATGATGTGGAACCAAGAACTCAATCTTTGCCACCTATGGGTTACAAGATTGATTTTGACATCACACAACAACAAATTGATGCATTTCTCACATTACCAAGGCATGTTACCGAGCTGAGGTATGGAACCTATGAAGAAGTGAAAGAAAAAGTAAAAATGAGCATTGTAGTACCCAAAGATACAAGAAAGGAAACAAAGATGATAAAGGCATTATCGGAGAAATTCGGAGAAGATTCTTCCTCCACACCTGTCAAAGGCACTATAGACTTTACCAAAGAGGAATTTGAAGCCCAAGAGGCAGCTATAACACTGAGCACCGAATTGCGTAAGGGAAAAGTGTTGAAAAGAAAGAAACAAGATACATCAAAGGCCTCACCGACTCCTCCAACAAAGCGACCTAACACAAGAGCATTTGCAGCTTCACTGAGTAAGAAAACATAGAGTGTTACTATTCCCAAGGTAACAAAAACTTACAAGAAATCTACTCAAAGACTCATTTTGGCAAAAGAGTCTAGTGACACCGAATCTGAGGATGGAAGCAAATTTTAGATTGTCAAGAGCAAGAAGGTAAATGTACATAGTGTTGAAAATTTTTGTACTAATTTGAAGGAATATGGTGGATTTGGAGGATTCAGATATGTTAAGTATGAATCCAGAAATGATGATGAAAAGAGACAAATAGAAGAAGCTGTCATCTGCACACTTTTGAAATTCTGATTGGTCCCATTAGAAGTCTCTAATTCTCTTCCAAAAGAATTATATGCACATATTGATAATAGGTGGCAATATGCCCTGGACTTAGAGAAATAGATCAGAGAAAGAAGTCTGGTACATCTCTTTCCTGACATGTCGGTAGTTGAAATAAAAGAACATCTCACAACCTACCACACAAATTTCCTCGTCAAACAAAAGGCCTTGAAACTGATGAATGGTCTGTATATTGAAGTGGAAAATGAGACAAAAGAAAAGTGGTAGGGAATCTTTAGAAACAAGGATTCCAGTGAGCAAGCTGAAGTTGAAATAGTTGATGTCATTGAGCAAGACCCTGCTGACACCATTCAAATAGATGAAGATATCATGGATACAGAGGTGCCTGAATAGGAAATGATAGAAGGCAATGCATATGCAAAACTTGTATCTAGTGAATTAGTCTTGGAACAAGTTCAGCCTTATCCACCGGTCAATCAACCTATCTCAACCGAAGCCCCTCAAGATATGGATCAAGGCACCGAAGGTCAGAAGTCTACAGCAGGAGAAGCTACTACTCAAGAACACACCTCTCAAGCACCTTCTAGCACTAAAAATATTGCAACTGAGACACCAAGTACTGAGACACCAAAGGACACTACAGAGGCTAAAGAAACTGACCAAAGTGTTGCCTCTACCGAGCAACCTACCAAGGGTCATCAAGCCTCACAAGCCATTGTCTTGGTTCAATCGGTGAAAGGAAAAGAAAAGAAGATGAAAAAGCATAGTTTCAAAGTAGATTTGTCAAAACCAATAGTGTTTCCCAATGTTGATATATCCCAATTAAAGGGGCAAGCACTCATTGATTTCAGTGAACTATGCAAAGCAAAGGCCGAACAAGAGAAGCAAATGGCTATTCAAAAGAAAACTAAAGTACTTCAGAAGATGAAAGCACTCTTAATAGATATGCTACCTAAAGCTACAATAACTAAAGATGCAGCCATCCACATTCAATTGGATGAACTCCTAACCAAGATAGAGACATCTAGAGTAGATGCATCCAAATATTTGAGCAAGTTAAAAGACAAAGAGCTCACTGCAAAAATGATAGAAGAGGTACATAAAGCTATAGCTATTGGCAAAGTTAAACTTGTCAAATTTATTGTTGAGTTGTCCCCTCAACTCAAGCACATTCTTTATTTATTTCAAAAACTCTATACATTTTCTTTATTCATTAAAGAGATCAAAAATAAAATAGAAGCAATTGAGAAAGAGGTCACCGATCTCTCAAATAAGTTGACCACAGAGCCCAATTCAGTTCAAAATTTCTATACAAAGTTACAACAACTCATGGCTCAACAATTGGACCTAAGAAATGAAGAACACAAGATTAGGATGGACATAATGACACTTTAGACATTATTCTTTCCTCATCTTTCATCCGTCCAAGAACAGATCAACTGAGCCACATACTTATCTACTACACAAGAGGGAAGCACATTAGATGGCTTAATATCATTATTGGCTGATATTCAAGTGCAGAATTCTTTAATGGATAGTGTAAAGGATGTCCTCTTTGTCGCTCTCACCGAAGCACAGACAAAGTTCAAATCCATTTTTGACCAGTTGCCACCACCGTATGGTAACTAAATTTTGATGTTTGTCAAAAAGGGGGAGTGATATAGTATTCAAAGCATCAAAGTATAGTATCAAACAAAAGGAGTGTAGTATACAGGGGGAGTATACCGAGCAGAGTAAGCAGAGTATTCAAGAGCAGTGAACATAACAAAAAGCAAAGAACAAGTGCAACACGCTGATCATTGATCACCGAACATACAAAATCAGATTTTTGTATAGTATATTGATAAGGGGAGTATATCTAGATATACTATTTCATTGACTAATGTATATACTGTCAGTTTAGTCAAATTTTGCAAGTACATAGATTTTTGAGTTATAACTTTGAAAGTAGTTTTGTCAAACATCTCAACTAATGTCAAAAGGGGAGATTGTTACTACTTATCAAGTTGCCATTAGTTTTATGTTCAAAGTTATTCTATATACTCTAGTCGGTTACCTCTACCAAAATATTCAGTCGGTGTGCACAGAGCAGTTGGTAATAGAAGAAACTAGTCTCAGAGCCCAGTATGCACCGAGCTGTCTACCGAGTATCATTCCATGTCTACCGAGTAGAAAAGATGATACACCGAGTTAATATACACCGAGTGAAATGTGTTACCAGATTCATTGAACCTAGACATACATATGGAAACGTGTTACAAGATCAAGGAACATAGAACCGTTACCACATTGGAAATCACATTTAAAGATTGTGTATAATTTCGAGGTCATCTAACCAATGAAATATTTTGCATGGTTATTCATTCGATAAAACATGTTTGTAAGATCAAAGTAATGAATGGATCACCAACATAAGAGATCTATTTATACAGCATTGATTGAGATAAAAAAAGGAGACACATACAGTGAAAGAAAGAGATAGAGTGGTGTAAGAAGAAAGACATGTGAAAACACTAAGTGTTATGACTGTTACAAAGACACAGAGGTCACCGAGAAGGATTTTAGAGAATAGTCAAAGAACAGAGTAAACAGAAGGGTTTACCGAGTTACTATATGGGTTATCGAGGTATGCTATAAGCAAGGTAATCTTATTTTGAGCACATAGAATCTGCTATAACATTCCAGATGTAGAGTTGCAGATATTTGTAAAGATTCTATTGAAAATTTTGAAGTTGTAAGAGAAACCTTTAATAGGGTAAAAGACTCTAATCAAGTCTATAAATTGTAAAGCCTCTAACTAGGTGCAGCATTTAGATTAAGTGTTGTAAAATCCTTTAGCAAGGTAGATCTAACAGATCTTGATACTCCTAACAGGGTAAGCTATCAGAAATAGCTAAAGATGTAGCTCTAACCGAGCAACCTTTATTATTGCAGTAGTGAAGTTGTGGGTGCCATCCCCATCATAGTTTTTCTCTCTAACCAAGAGTTTCTGTGTAACCAAAATATATGTGTTATGGAGTGAATCATGTATGATTGTTATTTATTTGTTTTAACTTTATGTTATGTTACATCAGTCTTTGGTTTATGCATAATAGTAAAGATATTGTTAATAAAAGGTTTTGAAGTACTGATTCACCCCTCCCCTCTTAGTATATTAGCTTTCCATATTGGGCCTAACAATCAGAACCTATCAAGATTTTGTGTGATAATACGAGTGCAATTAATACTTCTAAGAATCCTATTTTGCATGTTGTTGTTATCAAATTCTGATTTCCCCAATCCCCTCTATAAGAAAATTTGAAACCTCTGTTGCATATGGAGAGGACAACAAGAAAATAGAATTTTAGAAAAACATATAACAAGGTTTCTACAAAACCTTCTGCACTTTAAGCTTATCCAAAGCTCAAGTGGGTATACCTCTTGTGAATACTTTCACAATTTTAATATGAGATCCACAACAAACCAATGCTAAAAACCTATGAACCTCATCACCTCAATAATACTGAAATATTAAAATAAAAGATGTGTTCATTTTCAGTTTTGACCCCAAGAAAGATAGAAAAAACTCCACAAATGATATCAGTGCCTTATCCAGGCTATAGAGTCACCGAATTTAAACAAGAGTTTCCACATCTAGACATTTTCATACATCTCATCATTTCAGCTTTCATTAACCTAATATATGCATGACATATATATAAGTTCTTTCCCTTTAACCTAAAACCGTTTATCAAATTCAAAGAAGCAAATAATTGATTTACTAACAGAAATATTTCACATATATTAAATTCCTCTCCTGAAGAGAAAAGCCTAAAACATATCTGTAAGATTGACTTGCAATCCCTATTCAATCGAATAACCCTAAATTATTCAAAATAAATCGGTAAATTAATGAATGCACACCAGAAGACAATGAAGATTTAGGCTCAGAAAGTTTTGATCTGTATATTAATATTCATTTTTTGAAAGTCTTACATAACTCAAAGTGATTTCTGAAAGAACCAGAAAACCCTAGATATATTTCAATAGAGTTTCTTTACAAATTCTTGTGATCCCCTTTCCTAAAGTCCTAGAATCCATTTATAATGATATGGATGCAAACAAGCTTCGGACTTCCCTAGGAAAAGTTTGTTACAACCATGGTTCCCGCTGAAAAGAAATTACAATCATTTCATTCCTAACGGCTTGATGTTTTTTATTCCGCTGCAGCATCTTCTAACTATTCTTGAACCGCCGCTTCTTGCACTGCATACTTGTTTTTCCACTCTTGGAACACGTCATCACTAGGCCAAGAAAAGTTAACAATTTTCTTCTTTAGTTTATTCAGCCTTTTCCATGCGTTCCTTAATTGCTTAGCCTTTGTCTCCAAAAAACCATAATGTGACTTCATTTTCTCAATTTCTTCAATTGTCCAAATAAATAAAGATGTGTGATTTGTATTGATGACTTCATTTATCTATTGAGACAAGTTATATCCTAGCTCATCAAGCCACACCTTTTCATCTTTCAACTGACTTGAACTAACAAAACCCCCAAGAAACAATTCAAATTTATGGTTAGCATATTCTTTTCTATACAAGTTGGCCTTTCTCTCTACACCGGCCCTTCCTTCTTCTAATTTGGTCATGCTTTTCACTAACTCACAAGTGGAATTAATATTTGCATCAGCCTCTACCTCTTCATAAGATGAACACATAAGTTCCAAATCCACCTCTCTAGGCATCCACTTATTAAAAATTGGCTCCAAAGTAGCCTTGTCTTCAATCAGATCAATCAACATATTCAAAATTCTTTTCATATAAATGTACACAATAGAAGCTCCTACTATGTCAGCAAATTTCAAAATTGTGCCTCTGACTTTTTCCTCATACTTATTTGCAAACAGGGCCTGAGCTTGCTTCAACTTTTCCATTTCATCTTGTATGGTCTCAGTTGATTCAAAACTAGAAGTCATAGGAGAAGGACGAAATTCAATGATTGGACTGGTGGGTGGAGCTTTTGTTGGAGAAGAGCCAATCAATAAAGTGGAAGATTCAACTTTCTTCTAACTGCAATAATTTCTCAGCCATTGCATGTTCATCTCCCACATGGATTGGGGATTGGGATGGAGAGTATAAAGGCTCACCTATTTGCACCTCTTTTCCCACCCTTTGCCTTTTAGGGGAATCTTGGATTTCAACTACATCTTCTATTTCTGTTTTACCCTTTGAAGTAGAAGGCTCACCCCTGACCGACACTAGCACACTGTACTTTGGCCTCTTGTGCATCACATATTCACCTAGAGGGATGGTCTTAGCAAAGGAAGGCTTGGCTAGAACCAACTTAGCCTTTTTAGGATCATTTTTCAATATAACTTCCCTTTTGTCCTTTAAGGTCTGCATTAAATCTTCAAAATAAAGTATCAAGAATTTGGCATTTTCCTCAAAGGGAGTAAAACTAGACAAAGGGTCATAACCAATATCAAATTGGTGGATAAAATCAACAACCCTTTTATATGCTATCCATTTTTCCTTTCTCAATTCCTGTTCATCAAGGTTGAATTCATTTCTAATCCAATCCTCGGGAAAATGGAACTAGTGTGGTCTACCTTTACATACGACTCTCTTCTTGAACATACCATTAAAAAAATCTTCAGGGTCAGCAAACCTTGACACTATAGTAGACAACCTGTATGGCTGAAAGAAGTCATCAAAATATTTCCAACCACCCTTGTTGACTACAAATTGATGTGCAATGGTGACAGTTGGAAAAATTGTCCCTTTCCCCCTATTTGTTAATTCTGCTTCTTGCAAACCTCTGATTTGCCTCAGGACCTCTGCAATTCCTATCTTCAATGGTACTTGATAGGGGAGCAAATATGGAGTTCCTTTGAAACCATACTCTAAACATAGTAGAAACAAGGTACAAGTATATATCACCCAAATTATGAACAATCTTAATATCTTGAGCAAATTCCTTAGGCCTAAGGAATTCAACGAGAGATTTAAGAATTCTAGAGTTTTGTGGGCACAAGAGGATCCTAAGCCTAGATGCAAAACATATATCAAACTTCAAATAACTCGCATCCTCGCTATCCCAAGACAAAATTGTGCTCCACAATTGAACATGAATCTCCTCATCATCCTTTTCCTTAATCAGGTCCATTTCACTAGCAAAATAATCCACACCTTTGAATAAAAACATGTGCATAAGAAGAGAATACCATCCAAAAGGTATGTCTACCTTAGCAATTTTTATCCCCATCAACCCTTCATGAATGGCATCAGTGAGATAAGGTGCAAAGTCAAAAGTTACTGCCAGAGATGGGTTCAAAAGCTATGCTAACATAGGCATATAGTGGGTTGGCATGGTTGTTTCAGCATCTTCCCCAAAAAAATGACATAGGGACCAATACATCCCTTTAGCCATTAAAGTAAATAGATTTAGAGAGAAGGGTTCCATGGTCCTAGGGCCTACAACAGTCAGTCCTCCTATTTTGACAAAAAAGTCTTTCAATGGGCCACTCCTAAGGTGATCTCTCTGCACATTATATACCTGTTGAAGTGTTTCAAAATTGACGGGCTCTAAATAATTTGACACCTCAATGAGTCTGAACACTTTCCTAAACTCATCATCATTTATCTCAATTAAAGATCCCCCATTTACATTTCTAACACACTTGGCAACATGATCATAGTTATTTGCAATCTGTGTCAATGGGTCAACATCCATGAAAACCCTAGGGACTATGAGCTTTCCAACATCTAACTCCAATATACTATTCATTAGAGCAAAGGAATTTCTCTAGCCAAATCCTACTTTGAAGAGTCCCAAACCTGATATCCCTATCTATGAATCCCTTAACCAGTTCCCTTTTTCATACAAACCATCACCAATTCTCAGAGGGGGATCCTTGGGCACTAATTCTTTTATTTTAGCTGCGGCATTGGTAGACATAGGTAATTATTCTAAAAAGTCATCACAATGGCTCTCTCCTAGTAATTAACCTTCCCTGTGAAATCTCTTCACAGTGCCATCTCAGAATTAGAGTTATTTCAATTAAAATTTTAAACAACCTCTGAGAAATCAAGCACCCAGTGATATCAATTCAATCTATAGCTATCAAGAAATATGCAGAATTTACTTGTTGCCTGATGAAATTCGCTCTGTGCATCGGTTCCTTTGCAAGACTTTTCAAATGATGCCAATGCTTCAACTAATGTGAAGCTTATTATAGAAATTAAGCATTGAATAGAAACATTAAGCCACATGCTTCGGCAATCAATTCACAATTGAATTCGAAATATGGCTCTAATGGACAACAAAGAATTTTCTAAGTGCCTTGCCTTTTTGCTGTTTTGTGAAAGATAAAAACCTTGCATCTTCTCATTACAAAACAATGCCATCCATTGGATCTTGAAAAAAATGCACGTTCTTTACCTTACCTGGGTCATCCTTCTTAGAAATGGGGCCTGCCTTCCTTTCATTATTTCGCAAAGCATAAATCTCATGCATCTTTTCCATGCAAAACAACATTGTCCGTTGGATCTTCTATCACCCGCTCGACTGTTATTCTCCATGGTGACCACTAGTCTATTTAACTAACCACATGAAACCTTCACCACTAATCGTTTTTGTTGTTTCACAAAGGTTAATCACCTCGTTGTTGGCAAATGTACACTCCAATGAGAAATTGTAGGTGATTGAAGGTATTGTCATTGATGGAAACCTTACAATCATGTGATACTAGCAGGCAGACACAAGCACCGGTACCAACAAAATCTACACCAACATACAGATCACCGACACCAAAAGAAAGATTTCCGGCACCCTGGCCGACAAGAATTTTGTATAAATATATTTTGTAATTAATTGTAAAATCTTTTGTAAGCTGACTTGGCAGATTGAAATATGACTCATATATGTATGAGATCATTGTAGATCATTGTAGGAGATAGAGAGATGGAAGGATTAATGCAGACCTAATATGCAAATATTAAGGTAGATATAGGATAAGGGTTTATGTATGTAGCAAAGCTTAAATCGGTACTGAATCTAGCATAGTAGACGCTAATATGAAGCAGTACAAGACATTGGATTTGTATAATCCATTTGTAAGTCAATGTGACTTCTTTGTAATTGAGCAGTGAGCTCTAGGCACTTGGCCTTCCTGCATGTGCAAGCCCCTATTGTAAGCAGTAATATTCTCTGATTGGCCAGTAAGCAAATATTGTGGGTCACAAATTGTTAGGATTCCCACAGATACTGAGAGGGGGGGGGTGAATTAGTATCTAACCGGTTATAAGATTTTCTTAAAAAAAACATGTAGAGCATATTAATATAATGTACTGGTAAACAAAAAGTAATGCAATAAACAAAGACAAAAGCAACCACATGAAAAACACACCATAACACAATATTTTAACGAGGAAACTCGGTGTGGGTAAAACCTTGGTGGGATTTGTGACCCACAATATTCGCTTACTAGTCAATAAGAGAATATTACTGCTACAAGAGGGGCCTGCACATGCAGGAAGGCAAAGTGCCTAGAGCTCACTACTCAAATACAAAATAGGAAGTCTCACTGACTTACAAAATGGATTATATAAATCCAGTATCTTGTACTACTTCAAAATAGCATCTATAATGCCAGATCCAGTACCAGTTTCTGCTCTGCTTCTTACATAAACCCTTAACCTATATTTCGCATAATAGGTCTGCCTTATTTCACCTAATTATATTCCGCTATCCTTCTCTAAGTATTATACAATGATCTCTCTTATATAAGAGTCATTTTACAAATTTCCAAGTCGGCTTACAATGATTTTTCAATAATAAATAAAATTTATTAACAATAAAATTCCTGTCAGTTTTTGTGCTAGTATGCTTCCTTTCACTGTCGGTGCTGGTGGTCTGAGTGTCGGTGTAGAGTCTGATCTTGCTAGTGCTGGTGGAATGCCTTACTGGTGTCATAGGATTGTAAGGTTTCTATCAATGACAAATCCTTCAATCACCTACAATGTCTCATTGGAGTGTGCATATGCCAACAATCTCCCCCTTTGGCATTGATTACAACACTCATGAGAAAATTCAAAAAGTGTATCCAAAACTTGTAATCCAAAAATTGTGTACCAAAATTATGTGAGCTCCCCCTAAGCAGATAAGTCTTTTGCTGATTATTTTCTCATACTACTACTCCCCCTTTGGCATCAATGACAAAGGTTGTCAAAGTATCGATAGAGTTGTAGTTTTCTGTCTCAACCTTGTAACTGGGTGATTACAATTTGAAAAAGATCCACCAAAACCAAATTTATGCTTTCCAAAAACTTCTTACTATCTTTTATTGCTGCCTTTATTCTTTGAACTATACTGGTGAGGTGCTGCATATGCTCTGTCGGTGTTTTCTGTCCTTGTACTAGTGCCTCAGATATTTCCTTCCTCAGGGATGCTAGATAGTCTAGTCTTGGACTTAGTCTTAATCTCAGATTCTTAGCCTTGTTTATTATTCTCTCATTTTCTCTCTCTAGCTTCAGTAATTCTTCCTCAAAACTAGTTAACTTTTGCTCAAAAACTGATAATGTATCAGGTGAATTAACAAAATTGTCAGCAAGTTTATTAATTTCCTCCTGTATCTTGCTCATTTTCTTGTCTACGTCAACTGTTATAAAGTTTGTCTTACAAGTGTCTTTGTACAAAGTTTTGAACTCCTTGAGTGTGATGCACAGTTCTAGTAGAAGTGTGTCAAACTACCTTGTACACTTCTTTATTTGTTCCTCAAAGAATTTATGTTTTTCCTTTTCTAACCTCTCTTTGAATGCTTCCTCCTTTATTTATTCATCTGTCACTGTGTTGTCAGTAATGTACTTAGACAAAGTGTCAAGTTGGCTCAACGAATCCTTATTATCTACATTGCATTTTGGAGCTATCATCTTCAAAACTGGAATTGTGTCATCTATAGCTTTATATGCCTATGAACTGCAATCTGTTATTTTCTTAGTGGAGTCCAAAAGAACTTCAGTTACATTTGTTGATTTAAATCCTTCACTTGAAGAGCTAACATTTTGAATTCCACTGGTGGGAGCAATATCCTTGCTTGCAGTGACCTCTAGTAGGTCAGTCTATGTTTCTATTTCCTTAAGGAAAGGTTTTTGTTGTTCTCCTGTTGCCCGTGGCACTGTTTCCACATGAACCTATTGCTGTTCCGGAGCCTGTTGCTCTACTTGTCTCTCTGTTTGTTGATCTGTTGGAGTCTCTATTTTCCCATCTGTCGGTTTACCTTCAGTGTTATCAATTTTTTCAACTACCAATGGCTCACTAGCCATATCTGTGTTACCAGTTGTGTCCTTATCTATCATAATGTTGACCTTTTGAGTATCAACATCAACTGTGTAAAAGACCTCAAGATTAGGATTTGTATCCTCTATATCCATACTCTCATATGTTGGTTGACCTTCAGTTGTTCTTACTATTGGAGTAATCATAGGCAGTGGGGATAAGTTATCTCTTATTTTGATACTAGGAGGTCCACCAACCTTTCCTTTACCTTTGTCATTGTCTTTCTGATATAATTTTATTGGTTTAGGGTTTCTGTATTCTTCTTGTTTTTCCTTCTCAACAAGGAATATATCCCATACACTTTTAGTTTCTTCTGCAACCTCATTTACTCTTCCAACCATTAGTGCAATATGTCAGTGTGCAGTAGAAAATACTAACTGGTTAGCCTTTGCAATTAGATCATCTATCTCCTTCGATGAGTTAACTGGGTAAACAACAAGTAATTTTTCAACTTTAATTTTCTTGTCAAGTTCTACAATAGATTGTCTTCTTGCTTCCAATCTCTTGAATAGTTTATTAGGTAGTTCATCTACAACTTGCATCAAGAACTTTTTGTAGATATCCAAGTGTAAAATATCACTATTTTCAACCTTTTCTTTATCATCAACTAATAGTGAGTCATATAGTTTGTTGATGTTTTTAAGTTTTCCTTCTTCTGTGATTTCATCCAACAGTCTCTCAATCAGAGAAATATTTTGTTGAGTCCTTTTCTTTAGTGTCAACTTTTTCTTCTTAGGAGTAGATTTCTTGATCGGGGGCCTCACTGCCTGTTGTTTTTGCCTGGTTCTTCTAGGTGAAGGTGTGGATACCGATGAAGGTTTTCTTTTCCTCACAACTCTTTTAAATTCAGCTGGCATGTCACTCTCTAAAGAAGTTGCTACCGGTGAAAGGTGATTTTCTGGTTGTTGTACCTGTAACTTGTCTTCAGTGATACTAGTTTGTTTCAGTACATCTTCTTTGATAGCCTTAGCCTGCCTTGAACCTCTTCTCATAGTTGCTTCAACTTTCTTTACTCTCTTCTTAGATTGAATTTGGCTTTCAATGGTCTCAGCACTACCAAATACCTCTTCCTTAGGTTCCTTGGGTGCTTCTAGAAGGACTTTAGCATATGTTTCAATGATGTGATCATCTGTCTCATAACCCATTTCAGTAACCCAAATTGTTCTTGGAATAACTGCTTCCATCCAGATCTCATCCTTCTTAATCACAAAGCATATAACATCCTTATATTTATCTACAATTTCTTGTGATAATCTTACTCTAGTGTTCATTCTGGCCTTTAATTCTTGAAAGTATTCATTAATATTCTTTTCTCTATTTTCACCCATGTTGTTCAATAGGCTAGATAGCTGTTTGCCTACCGGTATGTCAAATCCAAGGTTCTTATTACCTATACCGAGCACCTTTTTGGTTATATGTAGCATTAAGAAACCAAGTAAGTTACCAAATATGAATGTCCCTTTCTCGTCCTTCTTGATCTTTCCCATATTGTCAATAAGTTCATCCTTTAACCATTCACATACATCAATTTTCACATTATCCTTAACCATATCATGTGCACTTTTTATGCATAAGTTGGAAACTGAGTTAAGTCTGTTTGTATGAGTTACTTTTTAACCTAGAATCATGCTAATGAATCTTACATTTATGTCGGTTACATCATTAACCCTCAAGGACCTTTTGTCAGATGTTGCACCTGTTAAATTTGTTACTAGGTCATTTGAGACCTTCTTTGTCTTGTCTGGTCTGTTAACAGTGGAAGGTAACCCTGTTATAGCTTTCACAACTTCCTTTGTAATTTTATAAACCGAATCTAGCCAAAAGAATGCACCATGTACCCTGCTCAATACTATCCTAATAACTTCCTTAGGAAAGTCTGGAATGCAGAGGATCTCAGTGAATCCTAGGGTTTCAACAATTTTGTGTTTAGGTTTTACATTTCCGGAGTCATCACATATGACAGTCTTGTACATGTTTTTTATTTCTTCATCTCCTAATTCTTTTATATGGAAATGGATATAAATTCTAGGGTCTTCTACAAAAACAACTCCTTTTGGGATTTGGGAAAATGCACCAAAATTATCATCCTTTTTAGCTATCTCGGGAAATAGCTAAAATACGGGCCTAGGGTGTTTGATTACCTCAACTATAGTAGGGTTTGCTATGAATTCAGGCATAGAGGAGGATGCCATGATTATAAATACCTTTTTTTTTGCCTTTGGAAAGATTGATTGCTGAAATGTCTTGCCTCTTTGTCAAAATGCCTTAGCTCTGGAAATTTCACGCTCTTTGAATGTTTGAATGCTCGGTGAAGTGAAATGGAGCCAAAAACACTAATTTATAATGTCAATTTGCCATCTACCACATTTAATGCATGCCGGTTAAGTAATCATTTAACATAACTGTCAGTATAGAAGTAATTTCAACTTCTTACCATCAACCAACGGAATAATAGCATATGTCTCATTGATTGCCAAACCCTCAAAGAAATTTCTTCAATTTGATGAAGAGACTTCTGCCGGTGGAGTGCTACTCTGTTCTGCCGGTGGAGTGTTGCTTGGTTCTACTGGTGGAGGAGTATTCCCAACACCATTCAGTTCTGATTTCCTGATCCATTGTTTTGAGAATTCTTGCTTAACTTCTTCAACCTTTTCTTTTCCTTTCAAACTAGAACCTTTGTTGTCTACTAGTGGTGCCTTGCTTCTGTAGAATTTTGCAATATGTACAATCTTGTTACAAGCATAACAAGTCACATTATTTTTCTAAATAGCCTTTCCATAACCTATGCCGGTTTGTGTTCTACATTGACTAGATAAGTGTCTAAATCTTCCACAAACATAAGATCTCACATTCATTCTGCAATTCTCAGAGTTATGACCAACTTTGTTGCATTTTGAACATTGATCGGTGGGTGCATTGGTATTCTGATAATTTGTAGATCTACATTGATTTGATCTATGACCATACTTGTTATAGTTAAAGAATTTTCCATTGAATTTATAAGCAGTAGGTTGTCTTACCGGTTTGCTATGATCTGTGTGTTTGCACTACTAGATCTTTCACCAACTTCAAAGCCAATTCCACAAGTGTCAGCTTTAGGTTTTTGATTCTTCAGCAAGTTACCAAGTTCTTTTGAGCTTTTCTTGAATTTCTCTTTATGTTGATTTGCAGTATCTAGTTCTCTTTCTAAGACTTCTTTCTGCCTCATCAATTTATTTGAGTCATTCTGTGTGTGCATCAGATCTGTCTTCAACAAATCATTTTCATAGCTAAGTCTTGTGTTCTCATTTGTAGCATCACTTAGTCTTCTAGTCAAATCTTCTTCATTCTTCTTTCTATCTTCAATTTCTTTACAGAATCGCATATTCATATCCTACATCTCATTCTTTGTTGTCATGTTCTCTTGCTTCAACTTGTTTATCATATCATTAAGAGTTTCTTTTTCATCATTCTCATATTGCATCTTTTCACAAAGTTCTTTTCTCTTGTTTCTTGAAATAGTAAGATTTTCTTGAAGTTCTTGAATGATATCCTGAGCAGCCTTTAGATCATCCTCAAGTTTGATATTTTTCAATTTTTCTACATCATAGTTTGAGAGAGCTCCTTCAAGTTGCTTCATCAAGTTTTCCATCTTTACCGGTGTCAAGATCTTCCTCAAGTTGTTAGGCTTTTGAAAATAGAGGACCAAGCTCTGATACCAATTGTTAGGATTCCCATAGATACTGAGAGGGGGAGGTGAATCAGTATCTAACCGGTTATAAGATTTTCTTAACTTAAAACATGTAGAGCATATTAATACAGTGTACCGGTAAACAGAAAGTAATGCAATAAACAGAGACAAAAGCAACCACATGAAAAACACACCATAACACAATATTTTAGCGAGGCAACCCGGTATGGGAAAAACCTTGGTGGGATTTGTGACCCACAATATTCACTTACTGGCCAATAAGAGAATATTACTGCTACAAGAGGGGCCTGCACATGCAGGAAGGCCAAGTGCCTAGAGCTCACTGCTCAAATACAAAATAGGAAGTCTCACTAACTTACGAAATGGATTATATAAATCCAGTGTCTTGTACTACTTCAAAATAGCATCTATAATGCTAGATCCAATACCGGTTTCTGCTATGCTTCTTACATAAACCCTTAACCTATATTTTGCATAATAGGTCTGCCTTATTTTGCCTAATTATATTCCTCTATCCTTCTCTAAGTATTCTACAATGATCTCTCTTTTATAAGAGTCATTTTACAAATTTCCAAGTCGGCTTACAATGATTTTTCAATAATAAACAAAATATATTAACAATAAAATTCATGTTGGCTTTTGTGCTGGTATGCTTCCTTTCACTGCCAGTGCCGGTGTAGAGTCTTATCTTGCTAGTGCTGGTGTCATAGGATTGTAAGGTTGCCATCAATGACAAAACCTTCAATCACCTACAATGTCTCATTGGAGTGTGCATATACCAACACAAATCCCATCGAGTTTTTTTCCACACTGGGTTTCCTCATTAAAATATTGTGTTATGGTGTGTCTCTTATGTTGTGGTTGCTATTCATTTTTACTGCATTATGTTTGGTTTACCGGTACATAGTTTAGATATGCTTTTCATGTTATAAGTTAAGAAAATTATTATACCGGTCAGATACTGATTCACCCCCCCTCTCAGTATCTTTGGGAATCCTAACAATTGGTATCAGAGCCTGGTCCTCTATTTTCAAAAGCCTAACAACTTGAGGAAGATCTTGACACCGATAGAGATGGAAAATTTGAGAAAGCAATTCAAAACAGCTCTTTCAAACTATGATGCAGAAAAAGTAAAGAATATCAAACTTGAGGATGATCTGAAGGCTACACAGGACATCATTCGAGGACTTCAAGAAAATTTGACTATAGCAAGGAATAAAAGAAGAGAACTTTGTGAAAAGATGCAGAATGATGATGATGAAAAGGAAACTCTTAATGATCTGGTGAACCAACTGAGACAAGATAACTGTACAATGAAGAATGAGATGCAAGATATGACTATGAGATTTTGTAAAGAAATTGAAGATAGAAAGAATAATGAAGATGATTTGGCTAGAAAACTAAATGATGTTGGAAATGAAAACACAAGACTCAGTCATGAAAATGATATGTTGAAGACAGATTTGATGCATACACAAAATGACAGAATTGAACTCATGAGACAAAAAGAAATGTTGGAGAATGAAGTGTCTGGTGCAAATCAACACAAGGAGAAATTCAAGAAAAGTTCAGAAGAACTTGTTGACATGCTGAAGAATTAGAAACCTAATGGTGATACAAATGGCCTTGGCTTTGAAATTGGTGAAAGCTTTGGTATTGCAAACAATCACGATCATAGTAAACTGGTAAGACAACCTAATACTTACAAATTCAATGGGAAATGCTTTAACTATAACAAGTATGGTCATATAGGAAATCAATGTAGATCTAGAAATTATCAGAACACTAATACACCCACCGGTCAATGTTCTAAATGCAACAAAATTGGTCATAATTCAGAAAATTGCATAATGAATGTAAGATGTTATGCTTGTGGAAGATTTGGACACTTATCTAATCAATGTAGAACACATACCGACATAGGATATGGGAAAGCTATTCAGAAAAACAATGTGACTTGTTATGCTTGTAGCAAAATTGGACATATTGCAAAATTTTGTAGAAGCAAGACTTCACCGGCAAATAACAAAGGTCCTAGCTTGAAAGGTAAAGAAAAAGTTGAAGAGGTAAAGCAAGAATTCTCAAAACAATGGATCAAAAAGCTAGATCAGAATGTTGATGGGAATACTCCTCCACTAGCAGAACAGAGTAACACTCCACTAATAGGAGACTCTTCATCTAACTGAAGGAAAATCCTTTGGGGGTTTAGCAACAAACTGAAAAACATGCTAACATACCCTCGATTGATGGTGAGAAGTTGAAATTACTTCTTTACCGACAGATGAGTTAAGTTGTGACTTAACCAACAAGCATTAAATGTGGTAGTTGGAGAAGATAACATTATAAAGAAAGTGTTTTGGCTCCTTTTTCATTCACCGAGCATTCAAATCTTCGAGAGCCCAAAAATTCCCGAGCGAAGGCATCCTTAGCAAAGAAGTGAAGAAGTTCATCCAAGCACTCATCCTAAAGGCAGATTGAGGTATTTATAACTATGGCTTCCTCATCCACTCCTGAATTTATTGCAAACCCTACTATGATTGAAGTAATCAAGCACCCTAGACCCATATTCAATCTTGTTCCCAATATTGTGAAGAAAGATGATACCACAAGTGCATTTTCTCAAATTCCTAAGGGAGTAGTATATACTGAAGACCCTAGGATATACATACATTGTCATATAGAGGAATTAGGAGATGATGAAATCAAGAACAGGTATTGGACTGTGATTTGTGATGAATCTAGAAATATCAAACTGGAACATAAAATAGTGGAAACCCTAGGTTTTACTGAAATCCTTAGTCTCCTGAATTTTCCCAAGGATATTATAAGGATTGTGCTAAGCAGAGTTCATGGGGAATTCTTTTGGTTAGATTCAATCTATAAGATCACCAAAGAAGCAGTAAAGGCAATAACAAGGTTACCTTCCACCAGTAGCAGGCCTGACAAAACTAAAAAGGTCTCTAATGACACAGTAACGGACCTAACTGGTTCAACATTTGACAAAAGGTCTCTAAGGGTAAATGATGTGAAGGATATCAATGTCAGATTTGTCAGTATGATTTTAGGCTACAAGGCTACACATGCAAATCGGTTAAACTCAGTATCTAGCCTATGTATCAAAAGTGCATATGATATGGTTGACAACAATGCTAGAATAGATGTGTGTGAATGGCTCAAAGATGAATTAATAGACAATTTGAAGAAGATAAAGGGAGATAAGAAAGGAACCTTTAGATTTGGAAATTTATTTGTATGTTTAATGTTGTATATTACTAAGAAAGTAATTGGTATTGGTAGGAGAGATTTTGGTTTTGACATACCGGTAGGAAAGCAACTTTTGGATACACTAAACAACATGGGAGATAACAAGGAGAAAAACATAAATGAACATTTTCAGGCACTAAAAGCTCGAATGAAGACTAGAACAAGACTATCACATGCAATTGTGGATAAATATAAAAAGGAAATATGTTTTGTAATTAAGAAAGATGAAATCTAGATGGAGGCAGTTGTCCCTGGGACTATCTGGGTAATTGAAATGGGCTATGAAACAGATGATAACATCATAGAAACTTATGCAAAATCCCTCCTTGAAGCACCAAAGGAACCCACTAAGAAAGTCTTTGGAAATGCAGAAACAATTGAAAGTGGAATTCAGTCAAGAAAAAGGGTTAAGAAAGTTGAACAAACTGTGAAGAAGGGAACCCGATAGGCAAAGGCAATTAAGGAAGATGTTTTGAAACAAACTGGTATCAAGGAAAGTGAGTTGGAAGGACTTCAACCAAAAGCTCATATTTCACCAGTTGGAACTTCTTCTGAGAGTGATATACTGGTGGTATTCAAAAGGGTGGAAAGGAAAAGAAAACCCTCACCGGCAACAAGCAGTGAGGCCTCCAGTAAAGAAGTTGACTCATAAGAAGAAAAAGCTAAAAAAAGACATTGCTCCACTAGATAAGCTCCTTAGTGAAATAATAGAGGATGGAAAGTTGAAGAAAATTAGCAAACTATACAATACACTTTCTGCTGATGACAAAGAGAGCATAGAAAATAGTGTAATTTTACACTTGGATATTTACAAGAAATTTTTGATGGAAATTATTGATGAAATACCCACTGATCTTTACAGAAGACTTGAATCTAGAAGGGTAGCTATTGTTGAGCTGGATAAGAAAATAAAAATTGAGAAATTACTTGTAGTTCACCTAGTGAACTCACCGGAAGAAATTGATCAATTAATCAGTGAGGCCAACCAGACTGTATTCTCAACTGGTCACTAGCATGTATCACTAATGGCAGGAAGAATGAATGAAATTTCAGAAGAGACTGCGGACCAATGGGACATATTCTTTGTTGCAAAAGAGGAACAAGAAGAACTCAAAAGACCCAAGACTATCAGAGTATATCAAAAAGACAGGGATAAGGGGAAAGGTAAGGAAGGTGGACCTCCAAACCTAAAAATAACTGATAACTTACCCCCACCTCGTTCGGATACTTACCAGTACAATCAGTTGACACTCAACCCACTATAGAGAGTATGGAGACTCCTCTAGAGGATACAAATCCCAAAATTGAAATTTTGTATACCATGAATATTGATACACAAGAGGTGAATATTGTGGTAGATAAAGAAACCATTGAGGATAAGAAGAAATATGTGGCTACAGATGTGGAAATTAATGTTAGCACAGAGACAGAGAAACTGGCAGAGGACTCTACTGAGAAACAATAAGAGAAACCAGGAATGAATAGTGCAGAGGAAAATACACAGAAACTGGAAGTACATTCAAAGACTACATCTGAGAAACCGGCAATTGAGAGCTCAGAGAAACCATCTGAGGCACTAGAATAGAAATAGGTTGATGTACAAGTTCAAACTAAGACAGTGGCACCAGCAAAAACTGAAAAACCAAAACCTTTGCTAATAGAAATGCATACCCAAACGGATCCTTCTGAGAAAGAGGAAAGCAAGGTTATTACTACAACCGATAGCATGGAAATTGTAAAAATAGTTGGACAGACATCTAGTACTTCTATAGCAGAATTCCGGCCTACAAATGTAACAGAGGTCTTATTGGACTCAATAAAGAAAATCACATAGTGTAATGTACAAGCCTATAAGGCTATTGATGATACAATCCCCATTCTTAAATTGATAGCACCCAAATGCATTGTGGATAATAAAGATTCTTTAGGTCAATTAGACACATTGTCTAAATATATCACCGGCAACATTTTGACAGTTGATCAAATAAATAAGGACACAGTTAAGGAGAAAATGAATAAAGAGAAAGAGAAATTCTTTGATGAAACAATAAAGAAGTGCATGGGACACATTGGCACCCTTTTACCGGCACTAAACAGAACAATAATGGAGTTTAAGGAACTCTATAGAGATACATGCAAGACAAATGTTCTGACAAGAGATATAGACAAGGAAATAAGTAAGGTACAAAAGGAGATCGATAATATAGCTGATAACCTCATTGGTTCATCTGAACCATTATTAGTTACAGAGCAGAAGATACACAGTCTTGAAGAAAAAATTGATAAATTTGAAAATGAGAAAGACAAAATAAAAGGGAAGGCAAAAGACCTTAAATGAAAACTTAGCCCCAAATTGGAGTACCTCATCTCTTTGAGTAAAGAGATCTCTGAGGCATTTGTTCATGGACTGAAGACACCAGAGGAACAAATGCATCACTTTACTAGTACTATTCAAAGGACAGAGGCTGCATTGAAAGACAGTGAAAATTTCACTGAGAGTCTAAATTTGGTAATAGCAGAACTCTTTCAGATTGTAACCCACAGGATACAGGGATCCAAGCAGAAAACACACTCCACTGACAGCGAATGACAACCTTTGTCATTGATGTCAAAGGGGGAGTAGTGAGATGAGAAAAATGATCAGAATAGGACATCATCAGCTCACAGAGGGCATGGATTTTTGACAACATAGTTTTGGTAAGAAATTCTTTTTGGACATCATTTTTGGACACTTTTTTATTTTTCTCATGAGTGTTGCCATCAATGCCAAAGGGGGAGATTGTTGGCAAATGCACACTCCAATGAGAAATTGTAGGTGATTGAAGGTATTGTCATTCATGGCAACCTTACAATCATGTGATACCGGCAGGCAGACACAGGCACCAACACCGGCAGACTCTACACCGACATACAGATCACCGACACCAAAAGAAAGATTACCAGCACCCTGGCCAACAAGAATTTTGTATAAATATATTTTGTAATTAATTGTAAAATATTTTGTAAGCCAAATTGGCGGATTGTAATATGACTCATATATGTATGAGATCATTGTAGATCATTTGAGGAGATAGAGAGATGGAAGGATTAATGCAAACCTAATATGTGAATAGTAAGGAAGATATAGGATAAGGGTTTATGTATGTAGTAGATCTTAAACTGGTACTAAATCTAGCATAGTAGATGCTGATCTGAAGTAGTACAAGACATTGGACTTGTATAATCCATTTGTAAGTCAGTGCGACTTCTTTGTAATTGAGCAGTGAGCTCTAGGCACTTGGCCTTCCTACATGTGCAAGCTCCTATTGTAAGTAGTAATATTCTCTTATTGGCCAGTAAGCGAATATTGTGGGTCACAAATCCCACTAAGGTTTTTCCCACACCGGGTTTCCTCATTAAAATATTGTGTTATGGTATGTCTCTTATGTTGTGGTTGCTATTCTTATTTACTGCATTATGTTTGGTTTACCGATACACAGTTTTGATATCCTTTTCATGTTATAAGTTAAGAAAATTATTATACCGGTCAGATATTGATTCACCCCCCTCTCAGTATCTTTGGGAATCCTAACACTCACATCTTTACCATGCAAAACAATGTGCATCGTTAGATAAATTTTGAGATGCGCAAATTTTAACTCCTTTAACCTTCAAAGTGGGCCCTCTACACGAAATCCACTTGTCCTATCGATTTTCGGTAAATAGCCCCCACATGTTGGCCATTCATTTGCTCAAAAAATCTATCAGTCTTCACATCTGAACCGCCACGTGTCTTATCTAGCCGTGGATTTCATCAATATTGCCACTTAATCAAACGGGCCCCTCACGATCCATTCGGAGCCATGTGACCTACTGACAGATAACCTTCTGCCTTAGCCAAACATCTAGCTGTATTGCCACCTCATCTGCCACGTAGCTGCCAGCTCCGTTTTGCTACTTCGTGAAGAGTAAATTGTTGGTATTTTGGTATGGTTTTGTCATTGATGTCAACACCTACTAAACCTTATCAACTCTGGCACTTTGGAGGATTAGCAACATTCATTGACAAGCAAATAAATCATGCATAGTCATCGGTATCTGGTACATCGGCAGGATATAATGATCACCGACACTTGGAATGGCATGGAAAACACTTGGTTATGTCGAAGACATTGTTTGGACACTTTGTCTTGGAGATTTATTTATTGGCATATTCGTATTAGCATATTTTTTGTTACTGGCAAATAGGTCCAGGTTATACACCGGCAAGATTATCTTTTCCAAATCAGCACGACACACTCTGGAGATGTTTTATTATTGTTGTAAATACATCAAGCCAACATGTTGTATCGATTATTACATCGGATATTGTTTTAATTGTGAATTGAATTTATTGTAATATCCTTTAGAGCCAACCTACTAAAATTGGTCCTAGGTTATGATATAAATGTAAGATCTTATTTGTAAGATCTAATGTGGAATGCGAAAAAAATAATTATGTGAAGGTATATGCGAGAATAAGTAGAGCTATACACGCAGACATCATTTGAAGGTGAAGAAAGGTTTTTGTGAAAGCATATCAGAACTACACCAGTAGTGAATCTAGCATATGAAGATGCTATTTTGAGTAGTACATTCTTATTGGATTTAACCATTCAATTGTAGTCAGTGTGACTCCTATTTTGTGTTTGAGTAGTGAGCTCTAGGCATTTGGCCTTTCTGCATGTGCAGACCCCATTTGTATACACTTACTATCTGCAGTAGTATCATCTGATTGTGGGTAAGGTTTCCCACCATGGTTTTTCCCCTTATAGGGCTTCCACGTACAAATATTGTGTTATGTGTTGTGGATGACTTTATCTTTCTGTTTCATGCATTAATCTTTACCGGTATTGCAATTAACTAATAAAATTGTCAACCAGTATAAAAGACTGGTATTAAGCATTAAGTTGGTTAAGTTGTTTTTGGTTTGAATTTATTTGACAACTAATTCACCCCCCCCCCCTCTCAGTTGTCTCTGGGACCTAACAATTGGTATCAGAGCTTAGTCCTCTTTTGTAGAAGTTTAACGGCTTGAGGAGATCCAATGTCTACTAACTATTTCAGGAAGGACAATCCTAAACTTGATGGAACCAACTATGGCATATGTAAGATCAGAATGGAGACACATCTGAATTGCATTGGAAAGGACATCTAGGAAGTTACAAAGAATGGCTATACTGCTCCTACTCATGGTCAGCCTAATCCACCTACCTTGGGAAAGGATGAAGAAAATGATTGCAAAGCAAGAGAAACACTTTTGAGCGCATTAACAGATCAACAAATCATGAGATTATTAGATAGATCAACTGCTAAAGCTATTTGGGATCATTTGGAAACACTGAATGAAGGATATTCCATAGTCAAAATTGCAAAACTTGAAAGCTTCCAGGTCAGGTATGAAAATCCAAAAATGGAAGAAGAATTAGAGCAAATTGAGAAGAATGACACTTGGACATTAGTTCCCCAACCTAAAGACAAAAATGTGATTGGAACAAAGTGGGTATTAAGGAACAAACTTAATGAAGATGGTAAGGTTATCAGAAATAAAGCAAGACTAGTGTGTAAGGGATATTCTCAAAAAGAAGGAATTGATTATAATGAAACCTTTGCACCGGTAGCCAGAATTGAGGCAGTCAAATTATTCTTAGCTTTTGCAGCACATAAGAACTACAAAGTATATCAAATGGACATTAAATGTGCATTTCTAAATGGAGATCTTGAAGAAGAAGTTTACATTGAACAACCTGATGGATTTTCTTTAACAGATAACAAAAATATGGTTTGCAGGTTAAGGAAAGCTTTGTATGGGTTGAAGCAAGCTCCAAGAGCTTGGTATGCAAGATTGGATAAGTATCTTTTGAAGATTGGTTTTTCCAAAGGTAATGCTGACAACAACTTATATTATAAAGTGACAAATGATGACATCTTGGTTATAGAAGTTTTTGTTGATGATATAATCTTTGGAGGAGAAGATGGATTATGTAAAGAATTTTCTATTGAAATGTAGCAAGAATTTGAAATGTTTATGATTGGAGAAATAAAATTCTTTTTAGGATTGCAGATTTCACAGATTGATAAAGGTATATTATTGAGTCAATCCAAGTACTTGAAGGAGTTATTAAAGAAATTTGGGATGGAGAACTCTAAACCGGTAAGCACACTTATGACTACAAATGACTTATCACAAAGGGATGAATCTACACCTGTTAATCCGACTAGATACAAATCTATGATAGGAGGTTTACTGTATTTGACACAAACAGGATCTCATATCATGAATGCAGTATGTATTGTTTCAAGATTTCAGAGTAATCCTAGAGAAAATCATGAATTAGTAGTAAAAAGGATTTTCCGATACTTGCAAGGCACTACAAATCTTGGATTATGGTATTCTAGAGATGAAAACTTTGAATTATGTGCATACACAGATGCAAATTGGGCAGGAGATGTGGATGATAGAAAAAGCACCACTAGAGGAGCATTTTTTCTTGGAAGAAGATTAATTTCTTGGCTAAGTAAGAAACAAAGTTGTACATCTTTATCAACAGCTGAATCAGAATATGTTGCAGCAACAACTAACTGTACACAAGTATTATGGCTTAAGCAAATGTTGAAAGATATAAGGGTAAAATGCAAGGAACCTATTACTATCTATTGCAATAACACTGCAGCAATTGATATATCTAAGAATCCAGTACTAGATTCTAAAACCAAACATGTTTCTATCAAACTGAATTTTCTAAGGGAGAATGTTGAAGCAAAAGAAATAAAACTGGTTTATGTGAATACTAAAGAGCAGATTGCAGATATTTTCACTAAACCTCTGCCTAAGGAGACTTTTGAATATCTCAAAGATCAGCTTGGGGTCATACCCCACCGGTAGAGACTTAGGAAGTTGATGTTTGTCATCAACTAGTAGAATTAACAGAGAAATCTTTGACTCCAACTTTGATGAGGAAGCTACTTCTCAGGGGGAGTAGTTGGTATACTGAATTGGTTGGTATTTTGTATCTGAAAAATGTTTTTTACTTTGGCATTTGATGTCAAAGGGGGAGAGATTGGTATAGAAAAACACAAGGAAAACATATATCACTCTCAAAGGGAGAGATTGTTACTTTGGAAGAGATTATTTATATTTGAATTTTGATTTCTGGTTATGATCTCTTTTGGGAGATTGTTGGCTTTTGTTGGTTTTTTATATTTGGCATTTCTATTTTGGCACTTTGATGGTTTTTCCATCTTTGTTGCCATCAATGTAAAAGGGGGATATTGTTGGTATTTTGGTATCGTTTTGTCATTGATGTCAACACCTACTAACCCTTATCAACTCTAGCACTTTGGAGGATCAACAACATTCACCGGCAAGCAAATAACTCATGCACAATCACCGGTATCTAGTACACCGGCAGGATATAATGATCACCGACACTTGGAATGGCATGGTAAACACTTGGTTATGTCGAAGACATCGTTAGGATACTTTGTCTTGGAGATTTGTTTATTGGCATATTTGTAATAGCATATTTGCTATTACCGCCAAATAGGTCCAGGTTATACATCGACAAGATTATCTTTTCTAGATCAGCACGACACACTATGGAGATGTTTTATTATTGTTGTAAATGCATCAAGTCGATATGTTGTATTGGTTATTACATCGGATATTGTTTTAATTGTAAATTGATTTTATTGTAATATCCTTTAGAGTCGACCTACTAAAATTGGTCCTAGGTTATGATATAAATGTAAGATCTTATTTGTAAGATCGAATGTGGAATGCGAAAAAAAGAATTGTGTGAAGGTATGTGCGAGAATAAGCAGAGCTATACACGCAGACATCATTTGAAGGTGAAGAAAGGTTTTTGTGAAAGTATATCAGAACTACACCGGTAGTGAATCCAGCATATGAAGTTGCTATTTTGAGCAGTACATCCTTATTGGATTTAACCACCCAATTGTAGTCAGTGTGACTCCTATTTTGTGTTTGAGTAGTGAGCTCTAGGCGCTTGGCCTTTCTGCATGTGCAGACCCCATTTGTATACACTTACATCTACATTAGTATCATCTGATTGTGGGTAAGGTTTCCCATCATGGTTTTTCCCCTTACAGGGTTTCCACGTACAAATATTGGTGTTATGTGTTGTGGATGACTTTGTCTTTCTATTTCATGCATTAATCTTTACCGGTATTGCAATTAACTGATAAAACTATCAACCGATATAAAAGATTGGTATTAAGCATTAAGTTGTGTTGTGCACTAAAAGTGATAACCCAAGAACACCTACAAATCTTTCTATGAAATGGCCAATTTCAGTCTACAAAACACATCAGGGCTTGGACAACATAACATAGGACCCTAATTGATCCTCCTGCACTTCAGGTTCTGCTAGACCTAGGGGGGGACACCCTTTTGATGCACTAAATACAACAATTAAAGACACATAACTGCATCAACACTAAGCAGATAGATCATTTCACAAGCTCACCACATCTAGAAACACATTACAGATTGGCTAGATCTGTATAAATCATAAATGAAAACAGAGCTTGGAATGAAAAGAACACACCCCTACACATAAAGGGAAATAGATTTATCTTTTAAATTGTTGTTCTGAGACCATTCCCAAATCTGTCAAAGACCAGTGCCTTGTTCATTGGGCAGCAGAGTCACACACAGAACTACAAATATAAATCATAGATGCAAGTTGTTTTTCCTTACAACATATCCCTGCACTAATACCTTGTACTAATGCATTACTCAATCCATTCATAAAATTATCACATCTGGGACACATTCCATTGTTTATGACTGATTATAGAATTTAAACTCTTCATTGAAGAATGCCTACAAAAGATCATACAATCTCCTTGAGATGACAAATTATAAGCCTCCTTGAGGATTCAATTCATAACAATTAAATGCATACATAGAGACAATATCATGGGAAGTTACTCGTGCCTGACACAAGCAAGACCTGCAACTAAGATCACATTTACAACAATGCATTGCAATCCTCTGTACCCTAAACAAACCAAAAGCATTTACAAATTTGGGTCCTGACATTCAGAAAGTGGAAGCCATCAAATTTGGAGCATTTCTCCAAATTTCTAGAACCCTTACAACTGAGAAGAATTCGGAATAAAAAGAGGAGAGAAGAAAATCAAATCTGCAACTGAATTGCCAAGTGTCTCCTCTTTAACTAAATTTTGTTCCCGTAGAAACTGCTTCTAAAATATCTCACATTTGTCAAAATTAACTTCACAATCAGATTCCTCACTCTGAGAGCTTTCCGAAAACATATAACACTTTATACTTTGGCAAAAAATTGAGCACTGGGCGAATTAATCCTCAACATGGACCCATCATTTAAATTTTTCGAATTTCTCTATAGTTTAAACTATATCATTTAATCATTTTAAATTTGATTTTTGCCTCCATTTGTGCTCTGATGCCTTGCCACGTGGCGGCCTCTGATTGGTCGATGGGGTTGACCGGACGCCACCTAGGATGACACCTCATCATCGCCACATCATCTGCTTCGTCACTGCCACTTGGCCGCAACGTCATTGCCACTGGACTGCCACCTGTGCGCCAACTGTGTGCCACCTCACCGGGACCCGCCTGCTGGACTGCCACCTATCATGACACGTAGACGGCTCTCGTTCACTTTCACTATTTTGCGGGGTTTAAACTACGTGCATCTCCCTTCACGAAATAGCGCGAGCCGTTGATCTCTCTCGAACTTGCTCGCTTGTTAACCCGGCCTTCGTCTGCAAAATTTTGCCTGTTTGCCTCGAGAAGCATGCCTGCGTGGGGTCCACTTGGTCTTCGTCCAGTCAACTCCTCCATCGCCTCGGGAAGCATGCTCGCATGTGGGCCCACCTTGGGCGCCCATGGGCACCTTGTGTCAAAAACCTTTATGGCTTAGACATTATAGTATTGTGTGGATTTGCATATAAACATTACATATTTCTCTTTCCCAGCAAATGTGGGATAAATGCCCTTTGCCTGGGACTACATTTTGCTTGGAGTTTTATCAGTCTTTTACCTCATTTCGCCTACTAAATTCATTTGATGGAGTTTCAATGCCTGAATCAACCACGTGGGAGGGGAGGGAAAATGCTATTCTCTGTTTTTTTTAAATTAAAAAAAACTCTTCCAACCACCCCGTAGGGGCTGCCATTAGCATTTGTTGTGGAAGTTTTTCTTTGCTGCATTTCACATGCCACGCAGGAGGAATTACTGCTAATTGGATTTGGTAAGAAATTTAAAATGCCTCCAACAGCACCTTGTTGCCTGCTGCATTAACTTCAATTTGTTTAGAAGCTCTTATGGACTTCAAACTCCACGCAGAAAGGGGAAAATGCCAATGCAATTTCTGGAGTTCAAGTTTGATGTGGCTTCTTCAATTCCAAACACTGTTGTTTACATTTGCCATTGAATTTGATTGTGTTATTTGCTGTTTGCACTCCCAAACTCCAAGCACACTGCATTTTGCGTTGTCTCCTCCAACCACATGAAGCTTGGATGCTAACATTACAGCACCCTCCCATTTTCCACGCACAAGTTTCAACATTTAATACCTCACAAATTGCAATGTTGGTTTCCATGCTGGGGAGAGAAATTGCTATGTTTCTTTGCTTAATGATTTTAATTTGCTGCTTGAAAAGACCCCATCCAAAACTTAATGCCTTCCATGTGAGAACTGCTGAAGTCTCCTGCAGTCTTTTCCAACACCATGTGAAGCCTGGAGGAGATGGGGGGGGCACGTAAGGGAGGAGGCTACTGCAATTTGTGTATATTTTCTTTGAATTTTCTGCATTCCTCTTTCAAACACCACATACAACAAAGGGGGAAAAGTGATATTCAGATTTTGTATAATGTTTTAAAACACTTTCTCCACTCTTGCAAAGAAATTAGTATTTGCCATAGCTTGGGGAGTTTCAATTTGCTTTAAAAATCTAACTCCTTCTTCACCAAAGCACTGGGGATGTTAACAAAGTGTGTTGGAGATTTTAAACTGTTGTTGCATTGGCTGTGGAGCATAGCAACACACCCAACATTGCATTTGTTTGACAATTTCTTTGATTTCCATACACCCACGTGAGCTATAGCAAAGAGGGAATATGCTGGAGTTTTCATTTGGTTTAAAATTCTGTCTGCTACCACATACTGCAAGAAGAGAGTTTTGTGAATATGCCACATTGGACTTTGGTTGAGCACCATTGGAATTTGCTTACATTTTAATTGGCTGCTCATACGTGGAAGGATTGGCTGGCAATTGAACTTGCTGCGTCATTTTCTTTGAGATTTGCTTAAAACCTCCTTTCAACACCACACACAGGAGGACATTGATATATTTACTAATTTGCATTGGATTGGAAGTTGTACTCTTTCACTTGCCACACAGAGAAAGGATTATTGGCTGCCTTGTAAATTTTGGAATTACACCTACCAGCATTTGCATTGAAAACTTATAATGCCTCATTTGTTAACTACCAATTTGCAATTTGGTTTAATAAATGTGTCTTTGTATTCCGACTGCACAGGAGATGGATTTTATCATCATCACTCTCTAGGAACGATCGACATCATTTTCGGATCATCCGACTGAATTTTACAACCTCCAGGCGATTACGCCACAATTTTCGCATTTAATCGCGAAGACGTAATTTTCAAACCCGTCAAAACACCTTTCTGGAGCTCGCCATCTGACAAGCGTGTACTCTGATATACAAGGATGACTTCTACCAAATGGTTTCTCATGACGAGTCCCGAGCGAAGAGATATTAATTTCTGAAAATGGCCAACTGGCTTTGTCGACACTGCAGACTTGATGAAGTCAATGTTCTGGCAACACATGATGCCTTTCTCAAAAATATCAAATGACCTCCGTAGGCTCTCAAATTCGGAACATAGGTACCTTTAAGTACATATTAAATCTTTGAATTCTCAGTTTGATCACCCGACTGACAGGATGCAAATGGCGCGCTCACCAAAATGGCTATATTAACTGATCTAACACTGGAAGTGCGGATAACTGAATTTGATGGCAAAATGAGTCCTTTTGAAAACTGATCAAACGGATTGATAAAAGCTTGAAATTTGAAATGTAGCTCACCATTTATACCAATATTAGCCCGGAACAAACATTCTGACATGACACTCACCAGGACATTTTTACACTTGTGCAAACCTCACAAACTACAAATGGATTTGGCTATGAAAATGGAGCAAACGGATTCATTAGGACTTGAAATTTTGTAGGTTGACTCACATTTATACATAGAATTGAATCCACTTTGAATTTCTTCATGATGATCAACAGGGAAAAAGATATAATCGCTCAAAGTAGGCTACTTAATAAAATTTGCACTTGTGCCTAGAATGCACTTTCAGCTCACCCCTCAAAACGGGTACTTGATAAACTTCTCCAAACTGAATTCTGAAAGTTGCAACACACTGAATAGGCCAAATGAAAGGTGTGGGACATGAATCTCGAGCCTTACCCTCTCAAAATCAACTGGATCCATTTTACCCCCTTGCAAAGTAGGCCATTCAAACTGACTCGTTTAGGTGCCTTTCTGACATACTGAGCAAAATTTTGAAATAGGCCTATAAACTTGACTCAGTTTTAAATACTCCCAACAGTGGCTCTGACTGGGGATGGTTGATTGCGAGATCAACACAAGAATCCAGATATCTTTGGTTAAGCAGACCACCCAAAAACGGATCATTCGTCTCTCAATTGTTCTCTTCTCAAAACAGGGCTTCCTTATTCTACCCGAACAACAAGGCACCTTATTGAAAACCACACAACCGAAAGCAAAGCAACTGTACAAAATATACAACTTATCAATGGCCCCGGGCCATCAAAACTGAAATCAATTCTTACCTCTGTCAAACACTTGATTTTCATTTCCACTAACCGGAGGTAAGTTGAGATCATCATTCCAATCTACCTGATCAAAAACACTTCCACTTCTAATCAGCTGATCACATAAAACATAATCAGTAGCATGTTCATGATCATGATATCTCTGAAAATCAAACACATGCTGAAAGGACTGATCACTAGGTGACATAAGAGTGCCATACTCTTTACCATTCTTTCCTAGCTGAAATGAAAAGTAGTCTAACTCATTCTGAAAGTTGAAAACATCAGGCACATCTATATTACTAGTTTGCTCAAATGATGAACACTCCTCCACAATGATGGCTTGCAAACTAGAGAGGAAAACTTCCTCATAACATGACTGCACTTCCACTTATTGATCACACTTTCTATCAGCACTTTGCACACATGAAAATACATGATTTTTACTTGCCAATGGTTCATTTCCTCCTTGTAAATCTGAGGAAAACACCCCAGATCTGTCATGTCTTCTAAAAGGTAGATCCTCATAATGCATATCAAAGCTAGAATTCATATCAACATATGAACCTTCATTATCATACCTATCAACCATATATGCATTATCATTTTGTCTATCAAACATAGGAAGAGAATCAACATCGTATGTATCATTTTCTACACCCTCAAAAACATCATCAAAATCAAAACATATACTGAGTGGGTATGAAAGATTGGGCACATTTTTGAATCCACATCTCTGAAAATCAACAGCTAAGAGTTCTGAAATTTGCTCACTACTTAGTGAACCTCCTTCATTTTCATTTTCCTTGGCTTCATCCTCTGAGCTATAAACATTGTCCCAATCTGATAAAGGTATTGGATCTGCAGTGCTCACGACTCTATGCACATTTATTTCATCATCACAACAACTTGTATCTGCATCATATCCTTTATCACGCTGCTCATAATGTGTTGCTACATGTTGCAACATAGTTTCATAACTGGGGTTGCAAACATATTGTGGATTGAAATCAACAACAAGGTGATCTACATCATTAGCATCTGAAACCTCAATGGGCTCATAATTAGCTGAACAATCACTGTTCTCACAAATTTCTTCTCGCTCTGAATACACATCTGAACTTTCATGCTGAGAATAATCACATTCAGCATCATAGGAGGTACATCCACTCAGGGGCTCATCTCCTTCATTATTTTTAATCTTGTGTATATTTTCAGATTGGTTACTTTCAATCATATCTATCCATTCTTTAATAGATTCAACACATTCTTCTCTGAAGGTAGTAGACCAACTAACTGAGTTAGGCTCATAAAGCTCTAAGAATATCTCAATTAAAATAGACTCAGGGGGTCTATTATCAATTGAAAGCTCATTCAATGCAGCTAAAAATCTTTCATAAAAGACATATGATGATTCTCCTTTACTTTTTAGCCCTACTTTCCCTTTTAACAACCAGACAAATCTCTCTTGGATCCTTTGAAGACATTTTTCAATTTCTATATTGATCTCTTTCAAATTTGACAAAGGATTCACGGATCTAAGAACTACATCTAGATCCATCAGGTTTATAGCATTCACTGAACCATTGTCATGCATCTTATTGTTTTAAAAAAAATCTTTTAAAACCTTGCAATCATTAACTTCAGAACTACATACTTCTTTGATCATTTAACTGAAATTTATTTCAAAAACATGAAGTATGCATACTGTAAATTTCTTTTCCTTTTAATGGTGACGTTTTCACCTCATAAGGAACATGAATTGTCTCATTAATACTTTGAGGAATACCTGGAGTAAATTTGCTGCTGCTCTTCACTGCACTTCTGACTGGAAATTTGAAGAACTCCTCCAAATCTCAGGTTCATTCTTACAGAGTCGCCACCTCCCTGAAGAGAAATAAAACTTTACCACTGATCTTCACTCTGAACACTTTCAGATTTCTGGGTCTCACCACACAGCAGAGTCACATAATATTTTTCAAATGTCTTAGCAACAAGAATTTCCAGGGTAAACACTTCCAAATCTGAAAATGACTTTCAGATTTGTACACTTCTAACACTCTTCCCCAAATGAATTTTAGCTAGACTCATGGGTTTGATTGCAATCAACAAGGTTACTAGAACTTTTCTCAAGCTTACTGAATAATGCAATTATAAAACATTGTTACATCCTCAGCAGAGTCGCCATTTTTGTTGTTCACTAAAAGTGATAACCCAAGAACACCTACAAATCTTTCTATGAAATGGCCAATTTCAGTCTACAAAACACATCAGGGCTTGGACAACATAACATAGGACCCTAATTGATCCTCCTGCACTTCAGGTTCTGCTAGACCTAGGGGGGGACACCCTTTTGATGCACTAAATACAACAATTAAAGACACATAACTGCATCAACACTAAGCAGATAGATCATTTCACAAACTCACCACATCTAGAAACACATTACAGATTGGCTAGATCTGTATAAATCATAAATAAAAACAGAGCTTGGAATGAAAAGAACACACCCCTACACATAAAGGGAAATAGATTTATCTTTTAAATTGTTGTTCTGAGACCATTCCCAAATCTGTCAAAGACCAGTGCCTTGTTCATTGGGCAACAGAGTCACACACAAAACTACAATTATAAATCATAGATGCAAGTTGTTTTTCCTTACAACATATCCCTGCACTAATACCTTGTACTAATGCATTACTCAATCCATTCATAAAATTATCAGATCTGGAACACATTCCATTGTTTATGACTGATTATAGAATTTAAACTCTTCATTGAAGAATGCCTACAAACGATCATACAATCTCCTTGAGATGACAAATTATAAGCCTCCTTGAGGATTCAATTCATAACAATTAAATGCATACATAGAGACAATATCATGGGAAGTTACTCGTGCCTGACACAAGCAAGACCTGCAACTAAGATCACATTTACAACAATGCATTGCAATCCTCTGTACCCTGAAACAAACCAAAAGCATTTACAAATTTGGGTCCTGACATTCAGAAAGTGGAAGCCATCAAATTTGGAGCATTTCTCCAAATTTCTGGAGCCCTTACAACTGAGAAGAATTCAGAATAAAAAGAGGAGAGAAGAAAATCAAATCTGCAACTGAATTGCCAAGTGACTCCTCTCTAACTGAATTTTGTTCCCATAGAAACTGCTTTTAAAATATCCGACATTTGTCAAAATTAACTTCATAATCAGATTCCTCACTCCGAAATCTTTCCGAAAACATATAACACTTTATACTTTGGCAAAACATTGAGCCCTGGGCAAATTAATCCTCAACATGGACCCATCATTTAAATTTTTTTGAATTTCTCTATAGTTTAAACTATATCATTTAATCATTTTAAATTTGATTTTTGCCTCCATTTGTGCTTTGACGCCTTGCCACGTGGCGGCCTCTGATTGGTCGATGGGGTTGACCGGACGCCACCTAGGATGATGCCACATCATCACCACTGGATTGCCACCTATGCGCCAACTGTGTGCCACCTCACCGGGACCCACCTGCTAGACTGCCACCTATCACGACACGTGGACGGCTCTCTTTCACTTTCTCTATTTCGCGGGGTTTAAACTACGTGCATCTCCCTTCACGAAATAGCACGAGCCATTGATCTCTCTCGAACTTGCTCGCTTGTTAACCCGGCCTTCGTCTGCAAAATTTTGCCTGTTTGCCTCGGGAAGCGTGCCTGCGTGGGGTCCACTTGGTCTTCATCCAGTCAACTTCTCCATCGCCTCGGGAAGCATGCTCGCATGTGGGCCCACCTTGGGTGCCCATGGGCACCTTGTGTCAAAAACCTTTATGGCTTAGACATTATAGTATTGTGTGGATTTGCATATAAACATTACATATTTCTCTTTCCCAGCAAATGTGGGATAAATGCCCTTTGCCTGGGACTACATTTTGCTTGGAGTTTTATCAGTCTTTTACCTCATTTCACCTACTAAATTCATTTGATGGAGTTTCAATGCCTGAATCAACCACGTGGGAGGGGAGGGAAAATGCTATTCTCTGTTTTCTTTTAATTAAAAAAAACTCTTCCAACCACCACGCAGGGGCTGCCATTAGCATTTGTTGTGGAAGTTTTTCTTTGCTGCATTTCACATGCCACGCAGGAGGAATTACTGCTAATTGGATTTGGTAAGAAGTTTAAAATGCCTCCAACAGCACCTTGTTGCCTGCTGCATTAACTTCAATTTGTTTAGAAGCTCTTATGGACTTCAAACTCCATGTAGAAAGGGGAAAATGCCAATGCAATTTCTGGAGTTCAAGTTTGATGTGGCTTCTTCAATTCCAAACACTGTTGTTTACATTTGCCATTGAATTTGATTGTGTTATTTGCTGTTTGCACTCCCAAACTCCAAGCACACTGCATTCTGCGTTGTCTCCTCCAACCACATGAAGCTTAGATGCTAATATTATAGCACCCTCCCATTTTCCACGCACAGGTCTCAACATTTAATACCTCACAAATTGCAATGTTGGTTTCCACGCTGGGGAGAGAAATCGCTATGTTTCTTTGCTTAATGATTTTAATTTGCTGCTTCAAAAGACCCCATCCAAAACTTAATGCCTTCCATGTGAGAACTGCTGAAGTCTCCTGCAGTCTTTTCCAACACCATGTGAAGCCTGGAGGAGATGGGGGGGGCACGTAAGGGAGGAGGCTACTGCAATTTGTGTATATTTTCTTTGAATTTTCTGCATTCCTCTTTCAAACACCACATACAACAAAGGGGGAAAAGTGATATTCAGATTTTGCATAATGTTTTAAAACACTTTCTCCACTCTTGCAAAGAAATTAGTATTTGCCATAGCTTGGGGAGTTTCAATTTGCTTTAAAAATCTAACTCCTTCTTCACCAAAGCGCTAGGGATGTTAAGAAAGTTTGTTGGAGATTTTAAACTGTTGTTGCATTGGCTATGGATCATAGCAACACACCCAGCATTGCATTTGTTTGACAATTTCTTTGATTTCCATACACCCACGTGAGCTACAACAAAGAGGGAATATGCTGGAGTTTTCATTTGGTTTAAAATTATGTCTGCTACCACATACTGCAAGAAGAGAGTTTTGTGAATATGCCACATTGCACTTTGGTTGAGCACCATTGGCATTTGCTTACATTTTAATTGGCTGCTCATACGTGGAAGGATTGGCTGGTAATTGAACTTGCTGCCTCATTTTCTTTGAGATTTGCTTAAAACCTCCTTTCAACACCACACACAGGAGGACATTGATATATTTACTAATTTGCATTGGATTGGAAGTTGTACTCTTTCACTTGCCACACAGAGAAAGGATTATTGGCTGCCTTGTAAATTTTGGAATTACACCTACCAGCATTTGCATTGAAAACTTATAATGCCTCATTTGTTAACTACCAATTTGCAATTTGGTTTAATAAATGTGTCTTTGTATTCCGACTGCACAGGAGATGGATTTTATCATCATCACTCTCTAGGAACGATCGACATCATTTTCGGATCATCCGACTGAATTTTACAACCTCCAGGCGATTACGCCACAATTTTCGCATTTAATCGCGAAGACGTAATTTTCAAACCCGTCAAAACACCTTTCTGGAGCTCGCCATCTGACAAGCGTGTACTCTGATATACAAGGATGACTTCTACCAAACAGTTTCTCAAGACGAGTCCCGAGCGAAGAGATATTAATTTCCGAAAACGGCCAACTGGCTTTGTCGACACTGCGGACTTGATGAAGTCAATGTTCTGGCAACACATGATGCCTTTCTCAAAAATATCAAACGACCTCCGTAGGCTCTCAAATTTGGAACATAGGTACCTTTAAGTACATATTAAATCTTTGAATTCTCAGTTCGATCACCCGACTGACAGGATGCGAATGGCGCGCTCACCAAAACGGCTACATTAACTGATCTAACACTGGAAGTGCGGATAACTGAATTTGATGGCAAAATGAGTCCTTTTGAAAACCGATCAAACGGATTGATAAAAGCTTGAAATTTGAAATGTAGCTCACCATTTATACCAACATTAGCCCGGAACAAACATTCTGACATGACGCTCACCAGGACATTTTTACACTTGTGCAAACCTCACAAACTACAAATGGATTTGGCTATGAAAATGGAGCAAACGGATTCGTTACGACTTGAAATTTTGTAGGTTGACTCACATTTATGCATAGAATTGAATCCACTTTGAATTTCTTCATGATGATCAACAGGGAAAAAGATATAGTCGCTCAAAGTAGGCTACTTAATAAAATTTGCACTTGTGCCTAGAATGCACTTTCAACTCACCCCTCAAAACGGGTACTTGATAAACTTCTCCAAACTGAATTCTAAAAGTTGCAACACACTGAATAGGCCTAATGAAAGGTGTGGGACATGAATCTCGAGCCTTACCCTCTCAAAATCAACTGGATCCATTTTACCCCCTTGCAAAGTAGGCCATTCAAACTGACTCGTTTAGGTGCCTTTCTGACATACTGAGCAAAATTTTGAAATAGGCCTATAAACTTGACTCAGTTTTAAATACTCCCAACAAGTTGGTTAAGTTGTTTTTGGTTTTAATTTATTTGACAACTGATTCACCCCCCCTCTCAGTTCTCTCCAGGACCTAGCATAAACCTCATGTTGCTTCGGGCCATGAAACAACACACACCATTGGATCTTCTCCAAGATGCACTTCTTTTGTCCTGCAAGCCACCTTTTCGCTAGGCCCACTGCCCTTTCGCTACTTCGCGAAAGGTAAACTTTGCACATCTTTTCCATGCGAAACAGTGTTGACCGCTAGATCATGAACAAAATGCATGATTTTAACTCATTCTTTAGCTTACCTGTTGGGCCCACCAATCTTTCACTACTTTGCGGAGGATAAACCTCACCCATCTTTTCATCGCGAAACAACGCGGACTATTAGATCTTCTGGAAGATATTTGTCCTTTAGCCTTCATTGCGACCACTTTACCCAGGCCCGCCACCTTTTCGCCACTTCGCAAAAGGTAAATTTCACACAACTTCCCTTTGCGAGATCATGTGCACCATTGGATCAATTATAACTTGCATAATATTTACGAAGCCCAACAAAGGAATAAAAACTTACGAGAAGGTGAAAAATTAAAATATTATTAAAGACCCGTGTAAGGCAAAACTAAAAGGGGGAACCTCTCCTCACGATGGACCGACCCTTCCACTTAAGTGGAAAAAGTAACAAGGAAATAGAACGCAGGGATTCCAAGATAGAAAAGGGTAAATTGCAAAAACCTTAAACCCTTAGACCAATAACCCTCAGAGGCAAAATGAAGTACTAAGCACAATTTTGCATATTTTAGCGGATTAGAGAACAAAATCACCCAATAGTCAAAATAGTGATAACAATGGCTCTAATTGGGGATGGTTGATTGCAAGATCAACACAAGAATATAGAAAACTCTGGAGAACAGACCAAAAGAAACAAGCCCAAATGAAAACCAACAAAAACAAACCTAAATATATACAGACTACAACCTATTGTGCATGGACTTAAGAGAAGTAATGCTTCAGGAATTGTCCATGCACTGGGAATTCATGTACCTCACCATTCATTGTCTACAAAAAGCATGAGTCTTTTCCATTAAGATCACAAACCATAGAAGGGCCCATCCATAATGACTCAAATTTTCTGTGCTTTCCTTTATCTTGCCCTCTTTCATTCCATTGAAGAACCATGTCACCAATTTGAAACTTCCTCAATGTGGTTCTTTTGTCAAAAAGATACTTGGATTGCAACTAAATCTTCAAATTTCTTTTATGAGCCAAAGTCCTGATTTTTTGCACTTCCACCATTTGAATCATTCTGTCTTCAATGGGTTCAGACAACTCCATCTCCTCAACTTGTAGGAACATGTATATAGGAAGAAGGTTATTGACTAGCACCCTATATTGTGTGCCATAAACCAATTCAAATGGTGATACACCAATTGCTTTCTTAACAGTAATCTTGTCTGCCCATAAGGCCAATTTTAGTTTTTGATCCCAAGACCTTTTGTTCTCCTCAAGAATTTTCTTAATAATATTCAAAAGGCTCTTATTACTGGATTCTGCTTGTCCATTACCTTGTGGATGGTATGGTGAAGAATAAGACATGATTATTCCATGACTGGTACAAAATTCAGAGAACTCCTCTTAAATCTAAAACTCATAGCATTATCCATTATCAATCTCACAGGAACACCAAATCTTGTTATAACATTATCCATCAGGAAATCAATGACAACTTTACTAGTGGCTCTTTTAGTAGGTATAGTCTCAATCCACTTAGTGAAGTAATCCGTGGCCACTATGATCCATCTATGACTCTTCCTGACTTCTCAACTATTTCCCCAATAAAATCAATGCCCCACTGGACAAAAGGGGCTTCCACTGTAATTGGGTTAAGGGGCAAAGCTCCTTCATACTTTAACTTGGAAGAATTTTTTTGGCATGGGTCACACCTCCGGACATGCTCATGGGAATCTTTGAACAAAGTAGGCCTGTAGTATCCAACTTGGACTATCTTGCCATCCGTGGCCTTGGTAGAGTAGTGGCCTCCACATACTCCATTATGCATTTCAGTTTGCATCCTTCTAGGTTGGGATTTATCTAAGCACATCAACAATGCCCCATCTCTATTTAGCCAATATAGATCACCCTGAATAAGGACATACTTTTGAGACTTCAGTTTCAATGTCCTTCTCTGATTTGGAGTCATCCCCTCTGAGTATGTTTCATCCCTTAAAAAATGTACTATCTCTGAGTACCAGGGTTGTGTCTCAATACTTGTGACCAAGATATTCTCAATTTTAACATTGTTAACTTCAACATCAAGGAGATTTGATTCAGCCATTAACTTAGCAAGACCTAACCCTCTTACCAATTTAGTGATCTTAATCTCTAGATCAAACTCTTGAATTCTGGTTATCCATTTACACCTTTTGCCAATGACCTCGGATTGAGATAATATGTCCTTGATAGTTGCATGTGGGACATAAGAAACTACTTGTGCATTTACAAGATATGGCCTAAATGCTTTTACAAATTTAACCAAAGCATATGCTTGCTTCTCCATGATTTCATATTTCAGCTCGACAGCTTGTAGAGATTTACTATAAAAAGCAATAGGCTGTTCATATCCTTCAACATCATTTTGAAGAAGGACTGCAAGCACTATATGATAAGAAGCAAAAGAAAACAATGAAAAGAGCTTACTGTAATCAGGGGACTTCAACACTGGTGCCTCCTAAATAGCCTTCTTAATTTCACCAAAATCCTTTACAACTTCTTCATCCCAATAAAACTTTGTTCCTTTCTTAAGAAACCTAACAATAGGCTTGACTATTTCAGCAAAGTTGGCAATGAACCTTCTAACAAAATTCACCTTGCCCAAGAAAGATTGAATGCCTTTGACATTCTTTGGCTCAGGTACATTGTTTATGGCTTCAATCCTTTCAGGGTCTATTCTAACCCCTTCCTTGGAGACAATATGCCCGAGCAACTTCCCTTCAGTGACTATAAAATGACATTTTTATGGATTTAAAGAAACACCAAACTCTAGAGCTTTATTGAAAATTTTTTCCAGGTGCCCGCAGTTGTCATCATCCTGGTATACAACCATGATAATGTTGATAAATTCCTTGAAAGCTACATCCATTGCTCTCTGAAAAGTAGCCCCAACATTTTTCAAACCAAAAGGAATCCTTACATATACATACGTCCCCCAAGGGGTGGTAAAAGCAATCTTGAACTATTTGGACTCTTTCACTAACACCTGATTATATCCTGAGAACCCATCCATCATGGACAATAGGTCACAACCAGTTACTCTTTGCAACATTGCCTCCATATTAGGGGAAGAATAGTTGTCTTTCAGAGAAGCAACATTCAAATTCCTGAAATCAACACAGAGCCTTATGTCCCCATTCTTCTTCCTAACTGGGACTAAATTAGACACCCATGATGAATTTCTTATAGGCTTAATGATCCCTCCTTCCCTCAACTTGGTTAACTCTTGTTGCATTTTGATTTCTAAAAGGGGGTTGATATCTCTTTGCTTCTGTTGAAAAGGCTTAACATATGGAAGTAAAGGGACTTCATGCTGAATAGATCTTGTCTATATGCCTTCGGGTCTTCATAAGACCAAGCAAAAACATGTTTATACTTCCTTAATAAATTAATAAGGTTAAGTTTAATGTGAGGAGACAAGTTCCTCCCAATATATACCAACTTAGGGGATGATTCTGTCCCTAAGTTCACTTCCTCCAATTCATCTAACTTGGTGGTTGACTGTTGATGCAAATGACTGTCACTGTGATTGAACATACCTTCCAATTATACTAATCCTTTTAGCAACTTCAAGCCCCAATAACAAGGCTTCATATTCAACAGTGTTATTTGTACATTGGAAGGCTAACAGAAAAGAGTATTTGAAAGTCATACCTGATGGGGACACAAAAGGAACTCCTACTCTAGACTCTTCCTTAGAGAAAGCTCCATCAAAGTACATGTGCCATAAACCTTGTTGCTGAGATTCCAATTCACCAATAATAGGGTCACTATTTTTCAACTGAGGTAGAATAGGTTGTACTCTAAAGTTATCAAGATCCACATCAATCATACAATTCAAAATATTAGGGTCTATCTTCTCAATTTCCCTAGGAGCACGTGGTTCTCTATACAGCTTAACATGGCTTCCATTTATTGGGATTGTAGCATATGAAAGATCTAACAGAACATTTCCCTCCACTGTTGTAGCCCATTGTCTAGATAATAGCATGCCATAATGAGGCTTTGTATTAGTTACTATGACATCCATCTTATATGTTGTTTTAGGAAATGCTGCTATCTTTACTTCCACATCCTCCATTGTACCTATCATAGGTACTTCTCTATTATCCATAGCATAGCACTTCCCATAAATAGTACTTACTAATAATCCCAACTCCTTCATGACACCATATGGCATCACAATTGCAGCAGCACCAGAGTCTATCATAGAGTTCTTAATTAATCTATTATTCACTAACAAAGTTACATAGAAAGGATCAACCTATGAAGGTTCTTGTGTAATAGTTGTTCTGACATATACTTCTGGGGTTTGCAACTCATGATCCTTTTCATCCTTCATCGTACCTGTAGGCAAAGCTGCACTATTATCTAATATATTAGAAAATGAAGAGAGAGAGTGACTTCTCTATGTTCCTTTATCTTCAACAGCTCTACCAACGGGACTGTAACCTTCATTTGGGTCAAAGCCTAAGTCATATCAAAAGTAGAACTGTTAATTGGCTCAGTATTAAATTTGGCCTTTTTTGCTTTAGGTTGACTTTCCCTTTTAGCTGTAGTAGTCCCTTGTAAATCACCAGTAGTATTGTTATCTGCACTCTTGGATACATCTTCAGATTGGTCACTTTTTGCATGACCATCTTGAGGCAGGGTGCTACTACTTGTTGTCCTTTTTCTGAGATACTTCTTTCATAAACAAGGAGCAAGATTCACCCTGATCTCCATCCCTTTTACTACTTCTCAGATTATAGTTGTGCTTGGCTTTGGCTATGGCAGCCTTTGTAAGATTTTTTACCTCTTCATCACTAGGTCTTCTGAGATGAACTTCTTCATCTTCAATGGTTACCACATTTAAAGTAGGATGCCAATCAAGTTTCAACTACCCTTGATAACATTTATTATAATTTAGCACATCACACTTGCTAGATTCACTTTGTGATGACTCATTATCACTTTCAATAACATTGTCAAACATGTTGATATCAGGCTCACCCTCTTTTCTCATGGATTCTTCAAGAGCTTAAGCTACAAACAACTGATGAGGAGAATGTGGCCCATCATAGGCCATGCACCAAGGAGTATTTTCCATATTGTGTACATTTCCTCCTTTCAAAGGATCTGGGGTGTTCTGGTTCTGAGTGTTTTTTAACTTATCATTCTGAGGTTTGCCATCCTTCCAAGTAGTGTTGCATGACATATCATGTAATCTGGGAGGCCTATCTTGCCAATTATAATGAGGTTTATCATTCTTACTTACCTTAGCAGTAAGATCTTTCATAGCAATCATTAACTTTTCTATTTTGTCTTCCTCCTTGGCAACTTTATTAGGCTATTGTTTTGATTCTTGCCACAGCCTTCCATCGATCCTCCTTCCCACCTTTCCAGATGCTTTCCTATTACTTTCCACATTGATGGCAATTCTAAAAGCATCTCTCATACTATGTGGGTTTTTATCCCTCAGAATGTATGCCATTTTAGAATCAAAAGCATTATAATAAGTGTTCAGACACATATTATCATCTAGTCTCATCACTTGGTAAAGCCTATGCATTGCTTTATGAAATCTTGCATTGAGATCTATGACAATTTCATTATCAAACTTCCTAATGTTATTGAACTCATTGAGCATAAAGATCACATTTGTTTTATCACCATATTGCTCTTGGAAACAATTCTTAAAGTCCTCCCAAGAATTAATGCTATTTATAGGAAAACCTTTGTACCAATCCCTTGCATCATCCACCAAGGACTGTACAAATAATTTCATGATGACATCTTCATCTACAATCTCATAGTCATTTATCAGGTCACCAAAAGATTTTAGGTGATCTTCTGCACTTATAGCGTTATTGCCAGCAAATTTGTGAAGCCTATCCCTTAATTCGGTAGGAACATGGTTAGGATACCCTGGGATTCCCTCAAAGAAAAGTTGTCTATATAAATCCCAATTAATGGGTCTTCTCTGAAACTGGTTACTAGTAGGGTTATTACCCATATTCATTCTCATATTAAGACCATGAGTTGGAGGAACTCGGTTACTTTGGTTGGTAATAAGGACTAGACTGACTGAAATAGTACTCATAAGTAGGGTTGACTAAATTTTAACCGGAGGGAATGAGGCATGTTGAGGTAAAGGCTTATTTGGGTCTGTTGAAGGAAAGATTATGGGAGGAGCCTTTACATAGTTAGTTTTTCTTTTAACCTCTTGATTGGCTGCTTCTAATTCATCTTTCTCCAATTCTCTTTGCAAATATTATTTCTCTTTCCTCATCCTGTCTATTTCTCTCTCATGTGCAGACAACTAATGAGAGATTTCTGTTGTATTCTTAGACCCAGACCCATTTTCCAAGCACTTTTGTTTTCCTTTGTCAACATTATTTCTAGTAGGTTGTGGGTCACTAAGGACCTCCCTACTAGGTTGCACAACAAATTTGTTGGGAGGGTTGATCTTGGCAGTTAGATTTTCTCTGATGACTGGACCTTCATCCTCACTCTTAGTTTCCTCTTGGGTGAACAATTCAAGATCAACAATCTGTCTTAAAAGCCTATCCCTCTCAATCAATTTAGCTTTAACTACCTTATCTTTATTTGCTTCCTTTTGTGCTCTTAGGGAGATCAAGTGATGAACTCTTCTATTAAGAGCTTCAATTTCTTGGGATACCTTATCTTCATCAGGGAACATCTCTTCAAAATCTGACACATTGACTTGATTGATATCAATCAAACTAATATTTCCATCTATAGTTCTTGGTACATAATCCATCTTAGCATTAGAACTATTCATATCCTTCCCAGATAAACTAGCATGAGAGATCCTCTAATTCAAAACGTGGGCATCCTCATTATTACCAAACAAACTGGAATGGAAACCCAAAATGTCTTGCTCAGATTCATGGGAAGAAGAATTTGAGTTTGCATATATGGGTCTATTAGATGACTTACCCGTATAAGTGCCTTTTTGTATCCAGACAACACCAGATGGCTCATGTGCAAATGATCTTTTCTGGCCTCTTCGTGCCTGCTCAGGTAATCCTTCTTGCAATATCTCATGAGGATTTTTCCTCATGAATGATCTGGTGTTCTTTCCTCTCTACATTATACTTGTTTTCCTTAAAATGAATTATGCTTATTCAAGAGCACTGGTTACTTTATGTCAGAGTCGCCACCCAAAGTTATGATATTGTTGGCATATGTGCAGAGTTGGATGACATGATGATATTGTATGTTGTCATTGATGCCAATATGTTGAACTATGAACCGGTATATTGAAGAAAGCAATCTGGCAAGAGAACTGGTATGATGGTATGAAGTGAACCGGTATGATGATGTGAACTAGTATATGCAAAAAGGTGAACCGGTATGTGAACCGATATATGCAAAGTTTGTATCAGGGTTTCATTTGATATGACTATTGATTGGTAGTCTTAGCTTTAGGGTTCCCGATTGATGCATTTCAAGTCTGTGCGATTCAACCGATGACATCCTGTGATAAGTTAGCATTGGAATGAAGATCAGATCATGTTGCCACATCAACCTTATGTGCGTGAAGAATTTCCTTGAGGATCTTGCATGAAGAAGATTGATTTTATCTACCTCAGGAATGTGCAAAATCTCAGTAGATGGAGGAGAGCGTGTGATGGGTTATCAGCTTCTAGAAGTGGTGAAGAACGGATGATGGAGAATGTCTTGATATTTGTTCAAGATTGTTTTATCCTATGTAATGTGATTGAATGGTCAGGATTGGACCAATTGTATTGATAACCTAGATGCTTAGGGTTTTAGGTTTTGGCTACCGACCTAATTGTTGTCTATAAGGTCGATGATGATTTGCATTGTGAAGTTGTTGGCAAATGTTATGTGTGTATCCAAGTGAAGAGATACTTGATTCTTGCCAGACCGGTGCAGTGAGTAGAGATTTACAGAGTGTGATTGCAGATGTAAAGGAACTAAAGTGGATCTACCTTGGCATTAAGTGTTGTTATCAGATCAGTGTATTACTTGTTTACTTCTAGCCATTTCAGTAGTTGGAAAATCCCTTTACCGGGTAGCTTTAATAGGCTTTTTGTAAATCCTTTAATAGGGTGACTCAAAATCATTGAGTTCTTCAAATCCTCTTATGAGGTAACCTTTAACAGGGTTCTAACCTTTAACCAGGTATTTAACCATCCCTTAACCGGGTGATCCCTAGCAAGATTGGTTCCTAGTAGAACCTGTTGTAAAGTCTTTAACCGAATTAGGCTTCTAACATAGCAGACTTCAGAAGAGTTCAAGAAAAACTTGTGGGTATTCATCCCCACCATGGTTTTTACCAGTTGGGTTTCCACGTGAAAATAAGTGTGTTATGTGTGATGATTTTTCATGTGATGTCTTAGTGTTTTCTGTCAAGCAGTAATGCATGATGATCCAATGGTCATTATATTTCTGATGTATTACTTGTTTAAGGATATGGGTGAAGTGGAAATGAGATAGTAGGTTTTGTGAAGATCTAAATGTTACCGGTTGAAGAGGGGAAAATACATTTGAAGGTAAAATGATCGAAACATAATGAAATAAACATGCAGAATGCTAAAATATCATTAAAAGACCATTTCACCTTGCTATTTTACCTTCTGCTTCGAATTGAGCTTGATGAAGTAAAGGCGCCCCTTGATAATGCTCTACTTGATGTGCTCCTTTGATTGCTGGATGTGGATGGCTCTCCAATGTTGTGCACAAATGGAATGGATTTGAAAAATGATAAGAATGAGATGATCACATTGCCAAGATGATTTCCTGGGCTCAAAAGGGCAGCATAAATTTACTGGATTTCAAGATGTTTTGAATGAAGGGATGGAGCCCTATTTTATAGGAAGATGAGAGGAAAACGGATGGCTAGGATGAATTCGAGATGAAGGGCTAAGATTTACTTGTAAGCTCACACAAGGTCCAAGAGAGGGTGTGGAGACCAAGAATTATGCCTTAAAGGCATTTCATATCTCCACACTCCACAAGATGCATTGGAGGAATTAAAAATTCTCCAAAAAAGGATATCATGGGGATTGGAGGAATAAAAAGGAATTAAAAATTCCTTGGGAGAGGGGATGCCTAGAGGAATGTGTGATTTCAAAAATTTTACATTCACCTAGGAAAAGAGCATTTAAAGCTAGTGGCTGGATGAAAAGGACAAAGAGCTGACTTTGTGACTAATCATGATGATTAACCATTAACGACTCATTAGGAGGGGGATTAGAGGAAATGTTAGGTGGGATTAATATTTGTAGGAGAATTTGACTAGGAGAGAGAATGAGTGGAGGGAATAAAAAATTAGAAGAATAATGTTAAGTGAGTTTAGGGAGTTTCTAGAAGAATGAATTAAGAAGATGATTTGTAGGAAACATGTAGGTTAACTAATTAATTGAAATTAATTAGCTAAGAGGAAGATTTGTGAGGATTTGATTTTTGTAGAAGAATAAAGAAAGGGATTGATTTATTAAATAAATCAATCATATGCTATAGTGACAATATTAATTATATTTAATTAATATTGAGAGGAATTTGAATTAACATAATTAATTAATTAATCATGCGAGGAATTAAAAATAATTAAAATAATTATTTTTAAGTGTGTACATTTTGCCCCTCTTTGAAGCGAGGTGTGATGACACATTGATTCAAAGAATAATCTTGTTTTGATGCTGATATTGGTTTGATAGGATGCCCCGGCTCTTGATTGATAGATTATGGTATGGTCATGCCCCCTCGAGAGATCAATTGAGGTATTTGATCTTTGGAGTTTTGCGAAATTGATATCCCGATAGATTTGATTTGATTCGATTGATAAGATCTAGATTCAATCTAGTTTCAAGAAGAATTCATCCTGTATAAGACAAAGATGATCAAAGTGTGTAGTTTCAGGAAGGATTCATCCTGTATAAGACATGATTTATCACAATATCTGGTTTCAGGAAGTATTCATCCTGTATAAGACATGAACAGAGTGTCTGGTTTCAGGAAGGATACATCCTATATAAGACATGACTAATCACAATGTCTGGTTTCAGGAAGGATTCATCCTATATAAGACATGATTGGAGTGTCTGGTTTTAGGAAGGATACATCTTGTATAAGACATGACTGATCACAACGTCTAGTTTCAGGAAGGATTCATCCTGTATAAAACATGATCAGATCACAATGTCTGGTTTTAGGAAGGATTCATACTATATAAGACATGATTAGAGTGTTTGGTTTCAGGAAGGATACATCCTATATAAGACATGAATGATCACAATGTTTGGTTTCAGGAAGGATTCATCCTGTATAATACATGATTAGATCACAACATCTAGTTTCAGGAAGGATTCATCCTGTATAAGACATGATCAGAGCGTCTAGTTTTAGGAAGGATACATCTTGTATAAGACTTGATTGATCACAACGTCTGGTTTTAGGAAGGATTCATCTTGTATAAGACATGATCAGAGTGTCTGGTTTCAGGAAGGATACATCCTATATAAGACATGACTGATCACAAAGTCTGGTTTCAGGAAGGATTCATCCTGTATAAGACATGATCAGAGCGTTTGGTTTCAGGAAGGATACATCCTGTATAAGACATGAATCAGAATCAGAATTGATTATGTGAGGAAAAAAAAAAATAGAGGAAGAAAAATTAAGGTGGAAGGGATAGATGAGGAACAAATATGAAGCAGTCGTGAGGTATTTGGAAAGAAGATTACGAGATGCGAGACCGCAGAGGAAAATGGGGGCAAATGAGAACTCCATGGGATTATTGAGTTTAGGATTTGAGGGAATGGTGGTGAGATTTTGTGCACAACAAATGTGGAGAGCCAACCTAGTTTGATATTGCCCTGAGTGACTTGCACCATTGATTATAGAAATCAGGATGCCATGAGAAATGCAGGGCATAGACTAACTCTGTAGACAAATAGGAATTTCTTGCACACAACAATGCAAGTGTTAAGAAACACTAATACAGAGTTGTGGGTTTGTGCAAGGAAACCCTCAAACACACCGATACCTCTTGTACACGAGAAGGTAAGTGTTGATAAACACTAGTACCAGGTCACCGATTTATACAAGAAGGATCCAAAACATGCCATACTATGAAATATGCCCCAGTATGCACCTATCATAACATACCTGGATATGGAAGAACCCAGGCAGTCATAAATAGTGGGAGTCGTAAGGCAAAAGATGCAAGCCTATATGAAAAGATCTAACAAAATCTAACAAGTCTCTTCCTTGTGACCACATGATACCTCTTGCCAAGAGTAGAACTAGGATGGACTTGGGATTGTTTCTCAAGACTTCTTGAAGCTTACACACAGAGGCATAAAATCTCAGTTTCAATGGGACATTCTTTGTTCATGACTCAGGCGAAGACTTCATCACCATACGCATGTTTTATTGGGAGGCGAAAAAGAAGGAATGTTGCGCATGGGTGGGCTGGATGGCAGATGATTTGTAGTATCAACATAATAGACAGTGGATCCGGTTATTTACCTTGGCGTCTGCACAGAGGTTTTCACCAAGGTACTTGTCCATAGCGCCACCAAGTGGTTTTCACTAATGGACGAATTGTTTTTTCTTTCTTTTTTTGATTTTTTAATTTTTTTATGTCATAAGGTGCCTGTTTGCCAAGTTTTCACCAAAGTGATGATTTTTCAAGATCTTTTTCTCATTTTTTAAAAAAAAATTTCTTGATTTTTTTTTTTTTGCCAATTTAAGACTTTCTGAGGACTAAGCATAAAATCTTTTGAGGTGCATGATATTCATTGGATCATCCAAAGGATCGCCTTCAGGAGTAGCAAACTGATAAGCTCCTGATCCATATTTCGCTGTGATTACATATGGTCCAAGCCAATTAGGCTCGAACTTGCCTTTCTTTTCTCTTTCTTGTAGATTTTTCTGATTTTCCATGAGGACAAGATCACCAACTTGGAATTCTCGGGTTTTGACTTTTTTATGATAACTCATGCGTAGACGGTTTTGATATACCCAGAGATGATTCAAGGCTTTGAGGTGCCTTTCATCTAACAATTCTACCTCTTGTAAGTGGGCAATTATGTATTCTTCCTCTGGTAGGATGTTTTGCAGCGATACCCTTAGAGAGGGGATCTCGATTTTAAGGGGAAGGATGGCTTCGGAACCGAATACTAGGGAATAAGGAGTGGCACCTGTGGGGGTGCGGATGGAGGTGCGGTAGGCCCACAATGTAGGATGGATTTGGAGGTGCCAATCACGGCCCGCTTCATTGACTATCTTTTTGAGGATTTTTATTAGGGTTTTATTAGAAGCCTCAACTTAGCCATTGCCTTGGGGGTAATATGGAGTGGAGAAGCGATGTTGGATGTTGAATTTTTGGTAGAGTTCCTTGACATCCTAGTTCTTAAATTGTTTACCATTATCTGTGATGATAACTTTTGGGATGTCATATCGGCAGATTAGGTAGTTCAGGATGAATTTGGATATTTGCTTGCTGGTGGTGAAAGTAAGAGGGATAGCCTCTACCCACTTGGTGAAGTATTTGGTGGCGGTGATAATGAATTTATGTCCATTGGAAGATGAAGGGTGGATTTTCCCAATGAGATTGAGCCCCCACTACGAGAAGGGCCATGGTGTAATGAATGGCTGCAATTCTTGTGATGGTGCATGAATCTTGTCACCATGCTGCTAGCAAGGGATGCATTTCTTCACATAATTATATGCATCTTCTTCCATTTTAGGCCAATAGTATCCTATTCTCAAAAGTTTTTTAGCCAATGTGAGTCCACTTGAGTGTGCCCCACAGATACCCTCGTGTACTTCGCGTAATGCCCATTGTACTTCTTGTTTATCTAAACACCTTAGGAGGGAACCATCAAAATGCCTTCTGAACAAGGTGTCTACAAGGATGGTGTAATGGGCACATCGACGGATGAAGGTTTGTTGTTGGGTTTTGGTGAGGTGTGGGGGAATGGTGTTGTCTTTGAGGAAAGTGAAGGTTTCTTGGTACCAAGGGGACTCGGGACCAACAAGAACACACACCATTTCAGACTCTGGTAGGTCGTATGTTGGTATAAACAATTGCTTGACCAAGAACTCACACTTCTGACTGTGTGCTAGCATTTGAAGGAGGGAGCCAATGGTGGCCATTGCATCTGCAACCCTATTGTTTATTCCTGGGATTTGGTCAAACTTGATTGCCATGAAATGTTGCTTAAGATCTTCAACCATGGTACAGTAGGGAAGGAGTTTATCATCTTTTATCTGGTATTCATCATTGACTTGTTTTATGATGAGTTGAGAATCACCATAGACTTGTAATTCCTTTATTTTCCAATGGATAGCCAAGCGTAAACCTGTGATGAGGGCCTCGTATTCTGCTATGTTATTGGTACATGTAAAGGCTATCTTGTATGATCTGGGGATGCCATCTCCTTAAGGCGTGACCAATAATATTCTTGCCCCCGATCCATTTTGAGTGTAGGAGCCATCAAAATACAATTTCCATGTGGAAGATGTGGCAACAGTCATAATGAACTCATCTGGTAATTATGTGGGAAGAGGATGGTCACCTGGAAGTGGAGCTTTAGCCAATTGATCTGCAATGACTTGTCCCTTGATTGGATTTCTATCCACATATTCAATGTCAAACTCACTTAAGAACGTGACCCATTTGGCGGTTCTGCCAGTGAGAGCAGCTTTGGACAAGAGATATTTAAGTGGATCAATTTTGGCAATTAATTTTGTCTTATTATTTAGCATATAGTGTTGTAGTTTCTGTGTGTTGAACACTAATGTCAAACATGCTCTTTCAATGGGGGTGTAATTGAGTTCATATCCTACCAACGTCCGATTGATGTAGTAAATGGCGTGTTCCTTCCCTTGATCATCTATTTGCGCCAATAATGCCCCCAATGCCACTGCAGTAGTACATATATACAAAATAAGGGGTTTTCTAGGAGTAGGAGGCATCAATACGGGAGGTGATGCTAGATATTCTTTTAATTTCTCTAAGTCCTTTTGACATAGGCAATCCCATTTAAATTTTGTGTCTTTATGCAATAGGTGTGCAAATGGATGGCACTTGTCTGCTAGCTATGAAATGAAACGCCTGACAGACTCGAGTTTTCCCTGGAGACTGCGCAGTTGTCTAAGAGTTTTTGGCGGAGGCATTTCCATAATAGCTTTTACCTTTGTGGGATCAACCTCGATGCCTCTGCGGGAAACAATGAATCCTAGTAGTTTTCCCGATGTGACACCAAACACACACTTTTGGGGATTCAAGCGCAGCTTGTATTTTTCCAATCTTTTGAAGATTTGTTTTAGAATGGGGATGTGTTCTTGTCTTGTCTTGGATTTTCCTAGCAGATCATCCATGTAGTCCTCCATAATTTTGTGCAAGAGATCATGAAAAATTATTGTCATTGCCTGTTGATACGTAGCTCCAACATTTTTAAGGCCAAAAGGCATGACCCGGTAACAGAAGGTACCCCATGGTGTTGTAAATGCAGTTTTATGTTGATCCTCATCTGCTATCCTGATTTGGTTGTATCCAGAAAACCCATCCATTAGTGATAAAATTTCATGTCCTGTTGTAAGGTCCACAATCATGTCTATATTGGGGAGCGGGAAATCATCTTTAGGACAAGCTATATTTAGATCTTGGAAATCTGTGTAGATGCGGATGCCCCCAGCAGGTTTGCCAATAGGTACAATGTTGGAGACCCATTCAGCATAATCTATTGGTTTGATAAATTCTATGTCTAACAACTTTTGGAGTTCTGCCTTGACCAGGAGTGCAATATGTGGGTGCATTTTGCGCAATTTTTGTTTTACAAGTTTTGCATCTGGGCGGACAGCGAGATTGTGAACCACCAAGGCAGGGTCCAACCCTGGCATATCGGAATAAGACCATGCAAAATTGATTTTTACCTCTGTAAGGAAGTTGATGAAGTCTTGTTTCTCGATTTTTGTGAGGGATTTGGCAATGAGCACATTTTTTGGAATGACTTCGATGCCCATGTTGATGTTGTCTATTTCTTCTATCAACAAATTTGATTTGTCATATGGAAGGTAACCAATGGTAGAGAGGTCAAATCCCTCATCATCAAGTGCCTTTTCCAGGTTTCCACTTTCAGATGCGCCCTTTGTTTTTATTTCTTGTTCATCCAAAGGCGCCTCAGGGAGGTTTTCACCTAGTGAATCATATCTTTTTCTTTTATTATCTTTTTTGTGGCTAAGGGCATTGACTTGACTACCAAAGTATCCCTTTTCGTGTAGTTGAATACCCTTGCTTCTGCTACAATCTTCCATATTTTGTGCTGTTAGGAGAGCAATGAGAGCATTATCGTCGGTGTAGATATCTAAAGTGGGTTTGTCTCGTTGGCCCCAGTCAATGAGTTTAGGATGGACAAGATGTAGCTCATGTGAAGTGGGAGGGGTTACGGGGGTGATGGTATTGATGTAAGTGTCCAAGAAGATATCTTTCTCATATTCATAAGGCATTTCATGGAATTCCTCTTCATCAGCACTTTCGATATCCGAAGAAGGACTAGAAGGGGCACCAACGATAGTAATCTTAGGAACCAGGGTGTACCCCAAGCCTCTGTTGTATCTGTAGGAGATAGGATTTATGGGTGTTTTTCTTCCTTTCTCCTCTGGTCCCAGGCCGTGTCCTTTGTAACCCATTTTTTCAACTATGGCAGATGCTTTTGGGTACATTTCTTTGGATATTCTTGTTGGATCTTCATCTTCTTTCCAGTACAATCATGAAGAGATATCTGCTTTGAGGCTCTCGTTATCAAGTGGGCCCCATTGCTGGAAGGTGGTGTTTTGGCATTGCATGACTAGTTTTGGGTCTTTTTTTATCTCTTTTGGTTTGCCAAATGACTTAGGAGAGAGAGGGAGGTTGCCTATTAATAAGACGTCCTCCAATTTGTATTCTCCATAGCCATTGTCCAAGATCTTGATTTGATTATCTGGTTGGGATGATGTGGAGGCAACATTTGATGTGTCAGATGGAGGCATTGGTGAGGGTCTTGTAACGTCGTAAATTGTATGCACTTGCTAAAGCAGTACAATTTCACACTTGGTTTAGCACCCGCCTTGGTGCATTTTGCATTTTGCATTGCATTTCCCCTTTAGCACTTAATTAATCAAATTAATTAGGTCTAAGGTTCTATTTCATCATCTTCCACATCATAAAGTCGGGCCCTTTTCATTAAAGTGTGCCCCTTTCATTTTATTCCTCCAATACATCATTTAATCAAAAACCCTAATTAGGTCCTATTTTGAACTTGGGGGCTTGATTTTGGGGGTCAAAACATCTTGAAATCACCTGTAACTTCGGGATTCGCTCTAAAATCATCATATCCGACGGCCCTGAAAATTTGGTGAAAAGTTGTCGGGACCGTGGCACCTGGAGTGCACATGGTCTCGGACATTTTTCTCAAAATTTTAGGAGTGCAATACAATCATAAAATAAAGCTTAACCCCAAGAAATTGGTGGGAGATTCAATCTCTAGGTCGGCCAAAAGTTGGAATTAAGACCTAGGGTTTCATATATAAGAGCTCTCTTTCTTCATTTGAAAGGATCCGAATTTTGGTTTCAGGAACCTCATATGCAGCAAAAGAGAAGATCTTTGAAGACTTCAGCAACATTCAACATTCATCCATCAAGTATTCATCAATTTCATTCATCCACTTAGGGCTTGGAAGACATTGAAGAGCAATAGGGGATCACCGACTGAAGATTGGCTTGTACCCCTCCCTTGGGGTTGGGTATGATTTCATGTTGTTTTCATGTCTTTGCATAAGCTTCCTTATATCATTTGCATTCATGCTTTAGATCACTTTGCATCTTGATTTGGAGCATTCACATTATCATTTACAAGCAATTAGGGTTTACTTTCTAGGTTGCTCTAGTTTGCTTACTTGCATTTTAGGATCTTGCACACACACAAGGTCTGCACACACATTACTTTTACAATACATCTTGGCTATTCATGGAGGTGGAAATCACCAAAGTGGGGGTTTGACTAAGGAAAAACCCTATATAGCCACCCAAAACACCTTTTCAGATATAAGTGCAGATTTCGGGATTCAGACGACGCCGCAAGTTGCAGATCTGGAAGAAGCAGACGGAGACCGAACCATACACTAAGTTTCAGAGCAGAAGACCAGGACAGGGGCGTGGGGCACCCTGGTCCTGCTAGGACAGCGGCGCTGGCCGCCCTGGTCCCTGGGACAAAGGTGCTAGGCACCCTGGTCCCTCTGTCAAACAACAAGTTTTCGGCAGTTCGGACAGCTTTCTAGGTTGCAAGACAGCAATTTCAGGAGCAGTTTTAGGGGCAGAATTAGGACAGTGGTGCCTGTGCCCCCGTCCCAAATATTTTCACTTAGATTTTGACTCCGAGTACGCATTTGAATTCTTGTCTTGTCCTTGTGTTTACAACTTTCCATAGTTTAAGTTCAATTCTGCAATCTTGTTATTAGTTCATACTTGCACTTTGGGGTTAGGGATTGAACTTGCATCATTTTATCTTTCAATTACAACAAAGGAATAGAAATCCTAATAGGTAGCCCATGGCTCTCTCTTCCACAAAAAGAAGTAGCCAATTGTGTTATACCTCTAGGCTCTTTCGTATTCCATAATGTGTGTCAAAAGGTAGGATTAGGACATGTTATCCTAGTCTTGCTTTTTCCCCTACACATTTTGGTGAACCCGACGTGAATCTTATTATTGCTTTCTCTTGCATTGCATTTGTTAGATCTAGATCTAGATTTAGTGTGTTTCATTTAAGTTTCATTTTCAAAAAAAAAAAAAGGGAAAAAAAAAAAGAGGGAAAAGAAAGAGTGTTTTTCTTTGTTTCTTTGCATTGTGTGTTTAAGTTTTATGCAATTTTTATTTCAAAATGTCAGATTTCTATTTGCAAGATGTTCATATTTATGATGATGTATGCAATTATGTCGATTATGAGTATAGCCAAGATGAATTAGATGAAGCTTTAGATGAGTTTATGAATCCTAAAGATGCCAAACCTTCATTTTACCAAAAACTCATAAACCTTGTTACTATGCCATTTCGTTGTGATGAGAAAGATAAGTTGAATGGTTCCTCTCAAGGGTACATTCCTATCAACTCTTCCACTAAATCTAGTAACATGGTTGTTTTCAATGATCCCCTCTATGAAGAGATGTCTCCTTTTGAATAAAAAGATAAACCTTTTAATCGATATGATCATGCTTTGTTGGATGATGCTCTTGATGACTTTGTGGCTTTGTCGAAATCTTTAAACAAGAACAAAACTTCTAAATTAGTTAACATGATAAACCTAAAAGAACATAATAAGCCTCTCTTTGAAGTCCAAGGTGCTTATCCTTCTCCCACTTTTCAAGTTCCTAAATCACCTCCCCTTACTGTCCAAGGAGGGTATGGTCATGATTCCTTTTTTACTCCAAATAAATCTATCATCACTGTGTAAGGAAGAAAACCTATGAGTCCTTATAGTTATGCCAAGCAATTAACTAGAGAGAGTTATCATGCGGTTGCCCATACTTATAATACTAGAAATAATAGGCAGCCTAATCCTCCTCCTGTTACTCCAGTTTCTCTTCCTAATCCTCAACCAATTCTTCCACAAGCTCCACGTATTTCACAAGTTCTTGGTAAGGAATATGATCTCATAGAACAACTTAAGGCTACCCCTGCTAAGATATCCCTTTGGGATTTGATTCAAAATTCTTCCGCTCATCATGGAATGTTACAAGATGCCTTGAAAGATTTGAATGTTCCTCCACCAAATACATCTAGTAATATAGTGTCTTTGGTTAACTCTGTGATGAATCCTAAAGATCAAATTGTGTTTACTCAAGACGAGTTGCCTACTAGTGAAATTCAACATCAATATGATCCCTTGATGATTGTGGTTATCATAAATGACACTGCTATAAGACGAACATTGGTAGATAATGGCTCTGGCCTTAATGTGTGTAGCATTAATCTATTGCATAAGATGAATGTGGATACATCCCTTATTGAGCCTGACTCTCGTCCCATTCGAGGCTTTGACAATGTGGCTAAGTCTTCATTAGGTATTATCACCTTACCCCTCACAATGGGGCCTGTTACTTTGCCTACTCCTATCCATGTTATGTCGGGAAATCTAACATACAACTTGTTATTAGGGAGACCTTGGATTCACAGTATGCAAGTTGTCCCCTCTACATTGCATAGACAAGTTAAATTTATTTATAACAATAAGACATATACCTTGATAGGTGATACTAATTTCCAAGCTTGTTTACAAACATCTACTTCCAAAGGGGGTTCTTCTAAGCCTTCCTCGTCTAGTGATGACTCTTTAAACAAGATACCTATGGATGAATCCTCACTTTCTGATGATCAAAGTTCTTTGGATGAGCCTGAAGTTCCTGAAGAAGATTCTTCTCGACTTGAATCTACACATGAGAAGGCTTTTGATCCTAAGAAGGTTCTCGCAGAAGACGATTGGGGATCTCTTGATTTTAATCCCACCTTTGTAGGTGAGTATAGGGTCCCTTCTAGAGAGCTTAAAGTTGAAAAGAAGGAAGAGGCTAAAAATCAATCAATCTTACCTGAACCTATGAGCAATAATTTTGTGGCTGCCTCTCAAACTTCTTCTCCTCACACCTATAATTCTGAAGGATTTGATTCTTTGTCTTATGAAAAACCACCTTCTCTTTCTGAAATGGCTGATCGTTATGGTCATGGTTTTCATATTCTAGCTAAGCATGGGTATCATGGAAATGGTTGTGGTGCTCATGAACAAGGGATAAAGGTTCCTCTAGAGAATAATCTTTATGATGTGACCTTTGGACTTGGTTATAATCCCTGCAAGCACACTAAAGCTTCTAAGAGACTGTGTATTAGTGTTAATGTCATTTCTACATCTCTACCAATGAGACACCCTGAGTATATTGATAGGGATCCTTCGTGTGCCTATGCTTTGGATGTCTTTCCTACTGATGACGCTTTAGTTGAGTTTTTAGGAGCATATGATACTCTTCCTCGTTATCATCACAATAGGGGACTTCCTTATTGTTTGAACACTGAAGCCTATTTTGGAAAAGGGATTGATAATGATGAGATTGTGAAAGAATTCCCTCAGTTAAAGGATACTCCTCAACAAAGTAATCTTCTCACAAGTGACACCATTGACATTAAGATGGATCCTTGCAATGAAGAAAAAGCTATTAGAATTGGAAAACGTTTGGATGAAGAAGAACAAAAACAATATGCAGATTTATTACATGAACTCCCTGAGATCTTTGCTTGGACATATTCTAACATGCCTGGTATAGATCCTAAGATTGTTACTCATAATATTGTCTTAGTTCCTAATGCTAAGCCTGTGAAACAAAAGATTTGAAAAATGAATCCTAAGGTAGCTTTGCTTGTTAAGGCTGAGATTGAAAAATTATTGGAGGCTGGATTTATCCGCCCTATTGATTATTCCCCATGGATTTCAAATATTGTCATTGTGGCTAAATCAGATAATAAAATAAGAATGTGTACCAACTTTTGGGATTTAAATAAGGCTTCTTTGAAAGATGATTTCCCTCTCCCAAACATTGACATGATAGTTGATTCTACAGCAGGACATGCTTTGTTATCCTTCATGGACGATTTTTCAGGATACAATCAAATCTTTATTAATCCTCAAGATCAATTCAAAACTGCTTTCACCACTCCTTAGGGTACGTTCTGTTGGGTGATGATGCCTTTTGGGCTTAAAAACACCGGTGCAACTTATCAACGAGCGATGACCCTTATCTTTCATGATTATATGCACAAAGTTTTAGAAGATTATGTTGATGATATTTTAGCCAAATCCATTCTCCGTATAGATCATATTAAGATCCTTCGTCAAATCTTTGAAAGAATTCATAAATATCACATGCGCTTGAATCCCCGAAAATGTGTTTTTGGTGTGGATAGTGGAAAACTATTAGGATTCATAGTTTCGCATCATGGGATTGAGGTGGACACTAAGAAAATAGATGCTATTGTCAACATGCCACCTCCTAGAAATGTGTCTCAACTCAAAAGTTTACAAGGAAAGATTCAGGCTATTCGTAGGTTCGTATCTCAACTTACGGATCGTACTTTCCCTTTTACTCAACTTCTCAAAAAGAATATCACTTTTCAATGGAACGAAGATTGTCAGCAAGCATTTGAAGATTTAAAAGTATATTTGGCTAATCCTCCTATCCTTCAACCCGCCGAACCTTCTAAGCCCTTTCTTCTTTATACAGCTACTTCCTCTCATGCTCTCGCAACATTATTGGCACAACATGATAAAGATGGTAAAGAGTGTCCGGTTTATTATATAAGTCAAACCTTACTCGATTATGAGACCTGATATTCTGCGATAGAAAGGCAATGCTTGGCCTTGGTGTTTGCGACTCAGAAATTGAGACATTATCTTTTAAATTCAGAAGTCCACGTCATGGTAAAGTTTGATCCGTTGAAGCATCTTTTCTCTAAAACTAATTTATCAGGATGCCTAGCTAAGTGGGTTATGATGTTAACTGAATTTGACCTTAAATTTGTTTCACAAAGAGCAATTAAAGGGCAGGCGTTGACCGATCACTTAGTTGAGGCCCCTTCACCTTTCTCCTTCCCTAACCCTGAGTCTTTTCCTGATGATTTCATTCTTTGCACAGAGAAAGATGAAACTTGGGAGCTCTACTTTGATGGCTCTAAGTGTCATATGGGATCGGGGGCAGGTGTTGTTCTGATTTCTCCTACAAAGAAATCCATTCCCTTATCTTATCATCTCAATTTCTTATGCACCAATAACATTGCTGAGTATGAGGCTCTTATAGCAGGAATAAAGGCAGCCTTGGCTCTGAATGTAAATCACATACATATTTATGGAGATTCTCAATTGATTATAAGACAAGTAATAGGACTATATCAAGCAAAACAAGACAAACTATCACAATATAAAGACCTTGCTATCTCTTTGTTACAAAAATTTGATTCTTATACCATGGAACCTGTTCCTCGAAAAGATAATCGACATGCGGATGCAATGGCATGTGTGGCTTCTCTTGTATCTTTAGAGGACCCTATGGTTGATCTTAAATTTGTTATTCACAACCTTATTTCTCCAGCTATTGAAGATGATTCTAGCCCGGTGACATGTTGCGACTTTATAGACTCAGATGAATGGTATTCGCATATCGTAAGATACTTGACCGATGGTACCTTTCCTGATTCCACCAATAGAAACACTAGGGCTAGAATCTGCAAGTTGTCTGCTAGATATATCATTCTTTCTAATGTTCTTTACCGAAGGGGTTATAACGGTCTTCTCCTTCGTTGTCTTAACAAATCAAAAATCCCTCTTGCTCTTGAAGAGGCACATTCAGGTGCCTGTGGGGGGTATTTTGGAGGCAAATCCTTGGTTCACAGATTGCTTCATATGGGATATTATTGGCAAACTACGCAGAAGGATTCTTTTTCATTTGTTAAGAAATGTCATCAATGTCAACAACACAATAATCTGATTCATGCTCCTACCCAAGAACTTCGTTCCCAGGTAGCTTCTTGGCCTTTCTCTGCATGGGGGTTGGATCTCATTGGTAAAATCTCTCCTCCTTCATCTCAAGGACATACTTTCATTATAACCGCAACAAATTACTTTACAAAGTGGGTAGAAGTTGTTCCCCTTCGCTCTACTACTGCTGAAGTGATTTGTCGATTTCTTCTAGAAAATATTATTTCTCGATTCAGGATACCTTCCACTATAATCTCAGATAATGGGACATCATTTAAGAACAAGGACGTGAAGAAATTCCTCGAGAAATATCATATCAAACATCGATTTTCTACACCATACTATCCTCAATCAAATGGTCAAGCCGAATCATCCAATAAAATAATTGAACAAATTCTTCGCAAAACCGTGAATAAGCATGGTAAGGACTGGAGTACTCAGCTAATTTATGCTCTTTGGGCTTACCGAACGAGTGTATGAATTGCTACAAGAACTACCAATTATAATCTTGTTTATGGTGCTGATGCTATTATGCCTTTAGAATTAGAGATTCCATCACTTAGAGTTTCTCTCAAAGGTATAGTAGATGATGACTCTTATAGAGAACAAAGACTTCAACAGCTTGAGATGCTCGATGAACAGCGTATAAATGCTCTTGAGCATATTCAAGCATATCACAAAACTTTACAATGAATCTATAATGATAAGGTTATTCAACGTTCCTTCTCAGTGGGTGACTTAGTTCTCTATGAGAATCAGCACAATGTGAATGCCTTACCTAAAGAAAAGGGAAAATTTAGTCCTAATTGGCTTGGACCATATATTGTTATTGAAGATTATGGATCAGGTGCTTATAAAATAGCGGATGTAGACGGTACGCCTATTAAAGAACCTATAAATGCTATGCACTTGCGTAGATACTATGCTTAATTCCTCATTCCTTATCATTCATCTATTTCCTTTTCACTTCTTCAAAATTGGATAATATGTTAGCATATCTTTGTTAGAGCAAATAGAATTAAATGATATTTTGTTTAATCTATATTGCTTTGTTCTTGACAAGCGTGTTTCTTTACTCTCTAGTTTGTCTTGAATTCATTTATGTAAATTGCAAAAGATTTACATTTTCATTATGCTAGCATATTATACAATGTCTTTATGTGTTAAGTAGAATTGTATCATGTTGTGTTTAAATTAAATCACATTACTTATATGATTCTTAGGCTTAACACATATTTCTTCCCTATCATCAATGTAGTACTTGATTAAATATTTTAATTAAGTCACACATGTATCAATTTAATCATGGAGCATTGAGAAATCAATCACATGGAAATTAAATTCAGAACATACATGTACATCTACCAAATGTATTAACTTTAATCAAAATACACATTGTTTTAGGCATTAAAGATAACACATTTGAGACAAAGAGAAGCATGTGTATATATATATATATATGTGACTCGTATAATACAAAAGTAGGTCACTATACAATGTGACCTATCCTACATCATGAGATCATCTCCTATCCCTAGGGCTAGTGGCTGGAGAGTGACGACTAGATGCTCCCTCCTGATCCGGCCATGAAGGTGGACCCATAGGTGTATAGCGTGATATAGACCGTGAATGACTCTGAGAGGAACTCCTATGATCCCTATCCATAAGGATCGCGCACTACGAGGTAGCCTCGGCTTGAACTGCTACTAGGTCACACTGTGCCCGCTGAAGGTCCTCTGATAGAACTCTCTCTCTCTCCCTCCATATTTCCACCTGTACTCGAAATAGGGAAAACAAGTCATCATGCCAACCCGCGTTCCCTTGAGGTCTATAAGCAACCTGTGAGGAACTAGGGATCTGTGCCCTCGTGGAAATATCTGTCACTGCTTGCTGGATCAAGGAGTGCCACTCCTGCACATTAGTTGTAGCAGTAGAATAGATTTTGTATTAGTACCATTCTATATCATCAAAACATTAATCAATCAATATAAACCTACTATACCTGGATCTCCCTCGCGCCAGTAGGGATCGTGATATCGTAGCATCTATGACTGGGAACTACTAGGCTCCCCATGCTCAAGTGATCTGTACACGATGGGTACTGGTCTCCGTATCACCTCGTGTTCCCCCTTTTGGGGAATGAGAGGAGGATCTAAGGATATGGTATCATCTCCTGAATAGTGGGGAGCTGCATCTGACTCCTCCTCATCAGCTCTATCTTCCTCCTCCTCGTCATCCTCGTCCTCATCCGCATCCTCATTCTCCTCCTCATCATCTCTATCTATGTCATCCTCCTCTCCTTCCTCCTCCTCCTCGGCACTAGGCTGATCTCCTATGGGTGGATCAGGACCTCCTGCCTCCTCACAACCCTCTCCCTCCTCTGGCTCCTCCGATCTGGATCCCTGATCCTCATCTCGGTCTCCATATCTCCATGGACCTGGATGGCCTGTCGGGTGATCTGGTGGAAAGATAGGCCTCGGGTATGTCCTCACAAACCATGACAGATACCTGCATTGTACTCCGGGATCTGCGGCATAATCGGTGACCACATCCTGATCAGACCCCTCTATATCTGTGATCTCCATATCACTTATCATAGGTCTCGCTACTGCTCTGGGTCTGGGAAGGACTCGTGAGTGTCGAGTGTAGATGGGTACATCGGCTGGAACACACTGCTCTAGCCCAAACTGCCTCCATACTCGGTCAAAGTAGAATGGGACAATGATATGTGGGTATCGTCCTCTCAGTAGGTGGTTCCTCTGTAAGCATGCTAACTGCCTCTCCATCCTATCCCATCTATGCATCCGTAGATATGGTCTCCATACTGTCACCTCAGCTGTCAATATATCAAATGTCACTCTCCAATATAGTAGATCCCCAAATCTCCACTCGCTGGTAAGTGGATAAGCAAACACCCTAGGTCGCCCGCTAGCCGCACTCATCGGATAGCTGACAGGCCTGGTGCATGTAAAGTGCTCAAATATCCACACCTGCAGAAGTGTGCATGTCATCAAGCTACAACCCTGTCCAAAAACATACTCCTCGAGGTCGTGATAGAGATGTGCAAGAATACTCCAACCCCAGGCATATACTCTCTTATGTCTCTCCATAGCCCTGATGCACCATATGAGACCCCCATGCATGTGCGTACCTCGCCCATTAGGGCAAACAGCTAGTGCAATGATGGCAATCATAAGACATCTCATGAGGGGCACCTCTCCGATAGGATGTAAGAGCCAACTGACCATGATGCGACCTCTCGTCTAACTCGGCATGACTCTCCCTATGCAGTATACTTGCTCCCTCTGATGGTCCTCCGCTGACCGATTGGTCACGTATGTCACTATAGCTCCTCTGATAGGTAGGCGAAGTATGTGGTACACATCCTCAAGTGTCACTGTCATCTCCCCTACTGGAAGCTGGAATGTACATGTGTCAGGATCCCATCGCTCCATAAGTGCCATCAGCATCGTAGGATGGAATCGAATGGCTGGCATGAGAATCATAGACCATAGACCTACTATAGATAATGTATCTCTCTCTGCCTGAGTCAGTCGGGGAATCTGATCTCGTAGACTGTGAAGAATCTGCCCCGCAGTGTGCTCTCTCATGTACGAGAGACCCTGTGATACAAAAACATCAGTGTAATCAGTACTCAATCATCACAATCATCTATACCAAAAATGAAAACTGTCGAACATCGAAAGCTAACCCTTGCCAAGTCCTAATTGGGACCATGGTGCCCTTCAGAGACCATGGCGCCCCACAGGGACCATGGCGCCCTGAAAGGACCATGGTGCCCTCTAGGAACCATGGCGCCCTCTAGGGACCATGGTGCCATAGGACCAAGGTACCCTGGGTGGGACCCAGGGTCAGATTCCAGAGCCCGCATTCGATCATAGAAAATTAGAGTCAACAGAAATGCAGAAACTCAAAGTCAAAGTTTAGTCAACTCACCTCGTCTAGTGGCTCATCGCCGATCACGACCTGTCGCATGATCTCTATCCTTGTGGGATGCTCTGGTTGTCATGAAGGCATGATGATGGCTATGTGGGCTCTGCTATAATGAACAATACTCAGAAATCAACAAAGTGACAAATGCAATAGTCACTTTCGAGGTATATACTTTCATTCCTTTACCTTTACTTTCAAAACCCTAATTCTCCTCTATCACTCATTTCATCATAACTTGAGTTTGGGAGATGCGATTTTCAAACCGTTTGTTGCGTAGGAATCGTATTTTCATTCCCCTACTCCCTTGATGTTCCAAAATGTGCTCTGATGAAGCCTCTTTAGTGAACATCTATCATCAATAATCTCTCACACAATTTGTCATAAGTAAACATGCTACCCTATTTCACCTCCCTAATAAGCAAGCCGAAACAGGGGGGGGCATATAGTTACTCGCAAATTTCATCACTTTCCTTAGTAAGCATTAGGTGATTTTGTGATCTAACATGTGTTTTGTAGGGTGCGGTTCCTAACTGTGTAATGCAGATACTGCTGGGGGCTTCGTTCAACGGACTTATGGATGTATCCTTTTTCAAATAATGTTTACTTTCCTGTACTTTAGCTTGCATATGCAAGTAGTACTCATATGATCGCTAAAGTGGGGGCTAAATGTAATGTCTTAAATTGTACGCACTTGCTAAAGCAATACAATTTCACACTTGGTTTAGCACCCGCCTTGGCGCATTTTGCATTTTGCATTGCATTTCCCCTTTAGCACTTAATTAATCAAATTAATTAGGTCTAAGGTTCTATTTCATCATCTTCCACATCATAAAGTCGGGCCCTTTTCATTAAAGTGTGCCCCTTTCATTTTATTCCTCCAATACATCATTTAATCAAAAACCCTAATTAGGTCCTATTTTGAACTTGGGGGCTTGATTTCAGGGGTCAAAACATGTCGAAATCACCTGTAACTTCGGGATTCACTCTAAAATCATCATATCCGACGGCCCTGAAAATTTGGTGAAAAGTTGTCAGGACCGTGGCACCCGAAGTGCACACGGTCCCGGACATTTTTCCTGAAGTTTTAGGAGCGCAATCCAATCATAAAATAAAGCTTAACCCCAAGAAATTGGTGGGAGATTCAATCTCTAGGTCGGCCAAAAGTTGGAATTAAGACCTAGGGTTTCATATATAAGAGCTCTCTTTCTTCATTTGAAAGGATCCGAATTTTGGTTTTAGGAACCTCATATGCAAAAAAAGAGAAGATCTTTGAAGACTTCAGCAACATTCAACATTCATCCATCAAGTATTCGTCAATTTCATTCATCCACTTAGGGATTGGAAGACATTGAAGAGCAATAGGGGATCACCGACTGAAGATTGGCTTGTACCCCTCCCTTGGGGTTGGGTATGATTTCATGTTGTTTTCATGTCTTTGCATAAGCTTCATTATATCATTTGTATTCATGCTTTAGATCACTTTGCATCTTGATTTGGAGCATTCACATTATCATTTACAATCAATTAGGGTTTACTTTCTAGGTTGCTCTAGTTTGCTTACTTGCATTTTAGGATCTTGCACACACACAAGGTCTACACACACATTAATTTTACAATAAAACTTGGCTATTCATGGAGGTGGAAATCACCAAAGCGGGGGTTTGACTAAGGCAAAACCCTATATAGCCGCCCAAAACACCTTTTCAGATATAAGTGCAGATTTCGGGATTTAGACGACACCGGAAGTTGCAGATCTGGAGGAAGCAGACGGAGACTGAACCATACACAAAGTTTAAGAGCAGAAGACCAGGACAGGGGCATGGGGCACCCTGGTCCTGCCAGGATAGGGGCGCTGGGTGCCCTTGTCCCTGGGACAAAGGTGCTGGGCGCCCTGGTCTCTCTGTCAGATAGCAAGTTTTCGACAGTTTGGACAGCTTTCCAGGTTGCAAGACAGCAGTTTCAGGAGCAGTTTCAGGGGCAGAATCAGGACAGTGGTGCCGGTGCCCCCGTCCTGAACATTTTCACTCAGATTTTGACTCTGGGTATGCATTTGCATTCTTGTCTTGTCCTTGTGTTTACAGCTTTCCATAGTTTAAGTTCAATTCTGCAATCTTGTTATTAGTTCATACTTGCACTTTGGGGTTAGGGATTGAACTTGCATCATTTTATCTTTCAATTACAACAAAGGAATAGAAATCCTAATAGGTAGCCCGTGGCTCTCTCTTCCACAAAAAGAAGTAGCCAATTGTGTGATACCTCTAGGCTCTTTCGTATTCCACAATGTGTGTCAAAAGGTAGGGTTAGGACATGTTAGCCTAGTCTTGCTTTTTCCCCTACACAGGTCTATTTAGTGGTCAATGTTACGGATGCTTCCCCTCTAATAGTTTGCAATATTGAAAAGGTTGGGGATCACCTTTGATAGTGATCTCTCTTCTGTTATAGGGGAATTTGATGCATTGGTGATAGGTGGAGGGTACGGCCTACAAGGAATGAATCCATGGCCTCCCAAGGAGAATGTTGTAGGGGAGGTCAAGATCTAGTACCTAGCAAGGGGTTTCAATTGTAATGGGGCCCACTTGAAGAGGTAAGGTGACCACGCCCTTTGAAATTCTTTCTGCATCATCATATGCCTTTATTGTGATCCTTCCTGATGTGTCTATTAGATCCTCAGAAAGTCCCAATTGTTTTATTAATTTGTATGTACACAGATTAAGCCTGGATCCATCGTCTATTAGGATACGTTTGACCTTGTGCTTGTGGATAAGAGCTTCGATGTGCAAAGGTTTGTTATGGTCTTCATCTATGGGAGCATCTTTGGAGTTAAATACAATGTGTTGCTGGGCAGCAAGGTTTCCAATGAGGGCTTGGAATTGGGTGGCATTGATGTTATCTGGAATGCGTGATTGGAGAAGGGCTTGTTCCAAAATTTCTTTATGGACCAAGGAGGTCTTAAGAAGTTCCAAAATGGAGATCTGTGCGGGTGTCTTCCCAAGTTGATCAAGGAGGTCATATCGGTGAGTGGAAGACATGGGTGGGGGGTTTGGTGGGGGAGGAACTCCTTGGATGGTGACCCTTCCTTGGCATGTAGTTGCATTGCAGTCATTCTGGAAATGGGAGGTGGAAGGCGTGGCACCTTGAATGACTATCCGAGTAGGATTTGGTCTACTCTGGGAAGAAGGAGGATTAACTCCTTGGATGGTTATGACATTGACATTATTGTCTGTAGGTTCAATGCGACCTACCAAAAAATCAAAACCGGTTACGTGATTAGCGTAATCATAACCCATTGCATTAGATGATGAGCCTTTTCCTTTATCATGCTTTGGGAAGGGTTCCTAGTACATTTTGAGTTTGTCATTGTTATTACCAAGTTTTGTATTTGCTATCTCAATCTCACCTCTATCAATGAGATCTTGTATGTAGATCTTCAGTTTCATACACTTTCGTGTATCATGTCCCTAGATACGATGGTATTCACAATACTCAGTTTCATTATACCATCTTGGTTTAGTTTGATTGGGGTCAAACGGGCGAGTGATTGGAAAAACCACTATACCTGCTTGGACAAGTTTTTGAAAGACCACTTCAATAGGCTCAGCCAGAGGAGTGAAATCTCTTGGAGTCCTATTATTCAATCGGGGTGGTCATCCCTAGATTGAGACATTGTTGTGAGGTTTTTGTGATTGATTTTGGTTGTTGAATTGATGATTGTTGGTGGTGGATTTTGGGGGAGCGGCCACGGTTTGGACCCGCTTTGCATCAGTTATACCATCGTTGACCACATTTTTTGTTTTTGGACCAGAATTTTGGCTTGTCGCTATAATAAGAGGAAGAACTTTGTGTTGATTTTTGGTAATGTTTCAAGGTTCCTTCCTCCAACAAGACACGTTCAAGGGTGAAGCCCTTATCTGTCAATTTTTGGAAGGATTTGATACATTGAGATATTAAAGGTCTTGAAAGTTCAAGCACCAAGTTCTTTTGGAATAGCTCAATTTGATGTTGTTCTGGCACGTCCCATTGGAATTTCTTGATAAGATGTCGCCATCTTTGTAGGAAATTGGTGAATGTTTCTCTAGGCCTTTGTTTTGTATTACATAAGTCCATCATAGATACATCATTACCCATGTTGTATGCATAGTGGGCCACAAATTTTTCTGCCAAGTCTGGAAAAGAGACAATGGAACCTCATGGTAAAGATGAGAACCATGCCAAGGCATCTCCCATGAGACTCTTGGGAAAGAGTCTACAAAGATAAAGGTCACTATAGGAGACTTCTTGGCATAAGATGTGGAATTCTTGGACATGGTCGTGGGGATCTCCTTTGCCTTCATACTTGGTGAATTTAGGGATCTCAAATCCCGAGGGATATGGTGCAACTGATATAGATGGGTTGTAAGGACAAGGTCAAAACTCTTCAAATGAGTAATTTTTTCTTTTATTAGTCCTTTGTTTCATGTCCTTGATGATATTCTTCATGTATTGAATTTCCTTGATGAGGTCTTGTTGTGGACTTTGATATTGATGAATTGTATTTGCCCCAAGAATTGGATGAACCAAAGAAGGTGCACCACCACCAATATATTGATATGATGAGGAGGTGGGAACGTGGGATGTGATGACCAATGTCATTGAGGTTTGAGGGATAGTTGGTTGCGGTCCACCAACTGTTGTGATGGGATTGAATACGGCCCGGATAAAATTGGCGACATTGTTGGGAGGAAGGGAAGTTTGTGGAATAGAAATTTGTGGTTGAATAGAAGGAGGTGGTATAGAAGTTTGTTGGAGAATGGATGAGATTGGATTTGATAGTGGTATGGATGGTAAGGAGGAAGAAGGTGGGATGGAGACCATGGTGGGAGGTACCGCGAGTGGCATTGATTGAGCTTGGATGATTGATGGGGTTGCAATTGATTGAGTTTGAATAGTAGGTGCAACACTTTGTGTGGGAGCAAGGTCTCCTTGTGGTTGTTGGGTGAGAGAGAATCTATCAAATTCAGGTGGAAGTTGAGCTCCATGTTCAAGGAGAGTTTTCAGAAGTGCAGCAGGATTATGTTTAATAAACTTTTCCATCATCTCTTGGTTATAAGAATCCGCTAGGAAAGTTTGCACTTCTGGACAAAGTTCATCTTGGTTAACCATGTCAAGATTTTGACTTTGATATTGATCGCTAGGTTGCCCACTTTGTGTATGATCTTGCGTGGGATCTTCATATAGGACACCAATGTCTGGCATGCCATATTGTTGTTCAGCCATCTTTTTCTTTTGGGATCGAGTTGTGACCATACACGATATTTGTGATGAAAAGACTTAGGAAAAATGTGATGAAAGGACTTAAGAAATTTGTGATGAAAGGATTTAAGAAATTTGAGGATGAAAGGACTTAAGAAATTTGTGATGAAAGGATTTAAGAAATTTGAGGATGAAAAGACTTGAGAAATTTGTGATGAAAGGATTTAAGAAATTTGAGGATGAAAGGATTTGAGAAATTTGTGATGAAAGGATTTAAGAAAATTCAGGATGAAAGGATTTAAGAAATTTGAGGATGATTGATGAAGAAGGTATGGTTGTGATGGTTTAGAAGAAACTTGATAACTAGGTTGTCTTTGACATGAATATGACTTAATGGAGGATCGATTTGAATGGCAAGTTGTATGAAGGGATATGACCACCCTAATTTGGATGATAATAGGTGTTTCAAAGGACAAACTTGAATGTTGACGTAGATGATAAACTCTTAGCTTCTCTCTTGGGCTTATGAAAAATGGTACGGATAGAGTTTTGACGCAATTTTGGACTTTGTGTGGGTAATGACTTGGACAATTGTTTGTGTCTTGACAAACGTTTTTGCAAAGTGTTTGGGGATAGTGATGTGTTTTTAGTCTACTCTTGGCAAGTATGTATCAAACAAAGCAAACACAGTGATCAAATGTATATTATATCAAAGACACTCATGCTCATATACAACATTCTTAAGGCTAGCAAGGACAATAGTCATTGAATCTCAATTGGTTTCCCATCTATGCTTACCCAGAGTGGACACTTAGATGATTGACCCCACTGGCTCCCTTCCACAACACTCACTTCTCAGGGCAGCCAAGCATCAATTCCCATGAAAACGCCTCATGGAAAACTTTGTGTCTCTACTAAGGGTCGTAAGAATATGGGCCGCTTCAGAGGTCTGACCTCCTACACCAATGACTAGAAGGTTTTTGGCTACTATGAACAAGGTGTTTAGTAAGTCTTCCCGTTAGGAGCTACCCTTCGAAGTTGCGCAAGCGCAATTGAGGCCTATAGCCCAACGAAGCACCAAGAACTTAGTAGTCATGCAAGCATGATTGAGATCTCTAGGATCCTACTAAGCACCCAATGTGAGAGTGAACTCTCATGTAGCCCCAACCATTAACCCTTTCGTAGTCAATGGCCTATTTATTATAGTGAGTTGGGAACCCCAGATCCGGGTGTACTCACTTGGGTCATTCCCCTCTTACCTTCTCAAAGAGCAAGTTGGGAGGGCAGGCTCGCTAGAGGTAAACACACAATCAAACAAGAAAAGGTTGGAGGGTCTGGATTTCTAATCGTCTAGTAAGACGAGAGCATACTTTCCTACCTTTACGCTTTTTTTAAAGACACATAAGACAATGGTTCATTCCATTTTAATTAATATCTAGGTGCCTAATTTAAATAAATGCACAATATTTGGTTGAATCAGCTAGGCAACCTGCAAAACCACTTGATTAGTAGTTTGAAAAATGGAATCTTCAAAAAGTGTCCTGCAAAACAACTTGATTAGTACTTTGGAAAAATAGAGTCTTCAACAAGTGTCCTGCAAAAAACAACAAAATGACAAAAATATTAATTTTTTTTATTTTTTGGGAATGAATAGAAAAACATGAATAAAAACTTTTTACTAATGACAAATGTGGATTTGAAGAAAGCTTTGATGGGTAAATGGGGTTTGACTAGGTTTTTGCCACTTTCTAAGGGATATGCAAGCGAAAAATGGGGATTTTGGAAGAGAGATGAAGGAATGGGAAAATTTGTCCAAGAGGGACAAAGAAGCAAAAGTTGGAGATGGATAATATGAGAAAAATTTGGAGGTGATTGGATAAAAGGGGAAGGAGTTATGACAAACCCTAAAAATAGAGAAATATGAGATTTTGGGCTTCAAAAAGTGGATTTTTGAGATAAGGCCTCCAAGGAAGGAAATGTGGAAAATGGCAATGCGGAGAATTTGGTGAAGTTTGGAGGAAAATAGAGTTGAGATAAAGAAGATATGGCGAAAAAATAGAAAAACCTTAGATTTAGTAGAGTAGACAGAAACCCTAGATTTAACAGAGTAGAAACCTTAAATTTAATAAAATAAAATAAAGGTTCGGATTTCTGATTGTCTAGATAGACAAGAGCATAATCTCCTACTTTCACACTTTCCTGCGGTCAGACAGATTATCTTTAAACAGAGCAGATAACAGGAAATGAAAAAAAAGAAATGCAAACTATAGTTAGCGCCTAAAAATTCTAGACAGATTAACAGAGCAGACAATAGCACTAAATAGATAGAAAAGTGTTAAAGGTCCGGATTTCTGATTGTCTAGATAAACAAGAGCATACTCTCCTACTTTCACACAGATTATAATTAAACAGAGCAAATAACAAATCGGATAATAGGAATTCAAATTCCCACAAAAACGCTCGCGCTAATCGTAGAGCTATCATGTTAAAACTAAAATAGAAATAGAAAAAGAACAGAAACAAAAATGCAATAGAAATAGAAAAGAAGCTATTGCGCAGAAATACAGAGCTGCTATTCTGGAACCTGCAAAAAAAAGATTTTTTTAAAATTTTTTTTCTGCAGTCGCGCTATTCTAGAACCTGCATCTCACAACTCACAAAAACCTAAAAAGAAACATTAGTTCTTCGGGACATGGGTCCCACCAGGCATGCCAAAATGAAGAGGGGAAAACAGATTTGAAGGTAAAATGATCAAAACATAACGAAATAAACATGCAGAATGCTAAAATATCATTAAAAGACCATTTCACCTTGCTATTTTACCTTTTCCTTCGGATTGAGCTTGATGAAGTGAAGGCGCCCCTTGATAATGCTCCATTTGATGTGTTCCTTTGATTGTTGCATGTGGATGGCTCTCCAATGTTGTGCACAAATGGAATGGATTTGAAAAATGATAAGAATGAGATGATCAAGTTGCCAAGATGATTTCTTGGGCTCAAAAGGGCAGCATAAACTTACTGGATTTCAAGATGTTTTGAATGAAGGGATGGAGTGCTATTTTATAGGAAGAGAAGAGGAAAATGGATGGCTAGGATGAATTTGAGATGAAGGGTTAAGATTTACTTATGAGCTCACACAAGGTCCAAGAGAGGGTGTGGAGACCAAGAATTATGCCTTAAAGGCATTTCGTATCTCCACACTCCACAAGATGCATTGGAGGAATTAAAAATTCTTCAAAAAAAGGATATCATGGGGATTGGAGGAATAAAAAGGAATTAAAAATTCCTTGGGAGAGGGGATGCCTAGAGGAATGTGTGATTTCAAAAATCTTACATTCACCTAGGAAAAGAGCATTTAAAGCTAGTGGCTGGATGAAAAGGACAAAGAGTTGACTTTGTGACTAATCATGATGATTAACCATTAACGACTCATTAGGAGGGGTATTAGAGGAAATGTTAGGTGGGATTGATATTTGTAGGAGAATTTGACTAGGAGAGAGAATGAGTGGAGGGAATAGAAAATTAGAAGAATAATGTTAAGTGAGTTTAGGGAGTTTCTAGAAGAATGAATTAAGAAGATGATTTGTAGGAATCATGTAGGTTAACTAATTAATTGAAATTAATTAGCTAAGAGGAAGATTTGTGAGGATTTGATTTTTTTAGAAGAATAAAGAAAGGGATTGATTTATTAAATAAATCAATCATATGCTATAGTGACAATATTAATTATATTTAATTAATATTGAGAGGAATTTGAATTAACATAATTAATTAATTAATTTTGCGAGGAATTAAAAATAATTAAAATAATTATTTTTAAGTGTCTACACCAGTTTATGTCTTTCACAATCTCACTGTGTTTTACCGGCAGTACCCTGATGTAGATCAATGATGTTGTTTACCAGTTAGTGCAGTCTTTGCAGTTTAAGTTGTTAGAGAAATTTTTTGCCTATACTGATTCACCCCCCCTCTCAATATCTGTTGAGAATTTACTATTCATCATTATTCATCACTTTCCTCTCTGCATTATACTTGTTTGCCTTAAAATGAATTATTCTTATTCAAGAGCACTGGTTACTTTATGTCAGAGTCGCCACCCAAAGTTATGGGAAAGTAAGAAACCAAGCTTGACAAATCACTTGCATAAGACTATAGAACAAGAAGATCTTCAGAGAGAGAAATAACAAAGATCAGGGATGAAACGGCCTGCTACAAGTACCAAACACACACAAATTCAAACAAACTTACGAGCAATATAAGCACTAGATCTGCAATACAGATTCACACTATAACTCTCCCCAGTAGAGTCGCCACTTTTATTGTTCTCAAATTTTGATTTCCCCAATCCCCTCTGTAAGAAAATTTGAAACCTCTGTTGCATATGGAGAGGACAACAAGAAAATAGAATTCCAGAAAAACATATAACAAGGTTTGTACAAAACCTTCTGCACTTTAAGCTTATCCAAAGCTCAGGTGGGTATACCTCTTGTGAATACTTTCACAATTTTAATATGAGATCCACTGCAAACCAATGCTAAGAACCTGTGAACCTCATCACCTCAATAATACTGAAACATTAAAAGAGAACATGTGTTCATTTTCAGTCTTGACCCCAAGAAAGATAGAAAAAACTCCACAACTGATATCAGTGCCTTATCCAAGATACAAAGTCACCCAATTTAAACAAGAGTTTCCAAATCTGGACATTTTCATACATCTCATCACTTCGGCTTTCATTAAACTAATATATTCCTGACATATATATAAGTTCTTTCCCTTTAAGCTAAAACCATTTATCAAATTCAAAGAAACAAACAATTGATTTACTAACAGAGATATTTCACATATATTTAATTCCTCTCCTGAAGAGAAAAGCCTAAAGCATATCTGTAAGATTACCTTGCAATCCCTATTCAATTGAATAACCCTAAATTATTCAAAAGAAATTAGTAAATTAATTAATGCACACCAGAAGATAATGAAGATTTAGGTTCAAAAAGTTTTGATCTGTATATTAATATTCATTTTTTGAAAGTTTTACATAACTCAAGGTGATTTTTGAAAGAACGAGAAAACCCTAGATATATTTCAGTAGAGTTTCTTTACAAATTCTTGTGATCCCCTTTCCTAAAGTCCTGGAGTCCATTTATAATGATATGGATGCAAACAAGCTTCAGACTTCCCTAGGAAAAGTTTGTTACAACCATGATTCCTGCTGAAAAGAAATTACAATCATTTCATTCCTAATGGCTTTGAGGTTTGTTATTCCGTTGCAACATCTTCTAACTGTTCTTGAACCTCCGCTTCTTGCACTGCATACTTGTTTTTCCACTCTTGGAACATGTCATCACCATGCCAGGAAAAGTTAACAATTTTCTTCTTCAATTTATTCAACTTTTTCCATGTGTTCCTTAATTGCTTAACCTCTGTCTCCAAAAAACCATAATGTGAATTCATTTTCTCAATTTCTTCAATTGTCTGAATAAATAAAGATGTGTCATCTATATTGATGACTTCATTTATCCATTGAGACAAGTTATATCCTAGCTCATCAAGCCACACCTTTTCATCTTTTAACTGACTTGAACTAACAAAACCCCCGGGAAACAATTCAAACTTATGATTAACATATTCTTTTCTATACAAGTTGTCATTTCTCTCTACACCGACCCTTCCTTCTACTAATCTGGTCATGCTTTTCACTAACTCACAAGTGGATTTAATATTTTCATCAGCCTCTGCCTCTTCATAAGATGAACACATAAGTTCCAAATCCACCTCTCTAGGCATCCACTTATTCAAAATTGGCTCCAAAGTAGCCTTGTCTTCTTTCAGATCAATCAACATATTCAAAATTATTTTCATATAAATGTAGACAATAGAAGCTCCTACCATGTGAGAAAATTTGAAGATTGTGCCTCCGAATTTTTCCTCATACTTATTTGCAAATAAGGCATAAGCCTACTTCAACTTTTCCATTTCATCTTGTTTGGTCTCAGTTGATTGAAAACTAGAAGTCATAGGAGAAGGAGGAAATTCAATGATTGGACTGGTGGGTGGAGGTTTTGCTGGAGAAGAGACAATCAATAAAGTGGAAGATTCACCTTTCTGGTATTGCCCTAATGCTATCCCTATGGGCTACCTCTCCTTTGACTTCATTATAAGCCTTTAGAATCATCTCTAGTTTTACCTGGAGGTCAACTTTTTCCTTGGCTTCCTTTTCGGCTACTGCCACACTAAATTTTGTTGATTTCAAAACTATGCTGGCAACTTCTACTACCCCTGTGTCTTGCACTCTTTTCACAATCATACCTCCAAGGTAGCTGAACCCTAAAGTGTCCTTCTTTCTTCTCTCATCCCTCCTTAGAGACCACATGACCAAAGCAACATGGTCCTTGCTAAATGTCACTACTTCTAAGGGCTTTGTTTCTTTCCTTATTGATTCAAACACTAGTGCATCTGCTATATCCCACTCAGGGAGAATTAGTACACCAGCTTTTGCTACCATTTCTCTCCCCTACTAAAGAGTAATGGTTTTGAATTATGTCATCATTTCTTGTTTTACTTCTTCCTCCACTGTAGATGCATCTTTGTGGGGATGTTCATTTTGCCTCTTCTCACATTTGGCTTTGAATTTCTCTATATTTTGCTTCCAAACAAATTGCATAAAAGATCCTGTTGTAACAAAATTATTATCAGCCAGGAATTCTTCACTGGCCTGTTTGATGATAGGGTCTAACTCCTTTCCCTTAAACTCCTCTGCAGTCAACTCCATTTCAGCACTTGGTGGCTCTTCAGGCATCCCTTCTTGTACTTCTTCATAAGTACAGGAAATCTCCCCAAGACTTCCTAACTGCAATAATTGCTCAGCCACTGCATGTTCATCTCCCACATGGATTGGGGATTGGGATGGAGAGTATAAAGGCTCTCCTATTTGCACCTCTTTTCCCACCCTTTTCCTTTTAGGAGAATCTTGGATTTCAACTACATCTTCTATTTCTCTTTTCCCATTTGAAGTAGAAGGCTCGCCCCTGATTGACACTAGCAAACTATACTTTGGCCTCTTGTGCATCACATATTCACTTGGAGGGATGGCCTTAGCAAAGGCAAGCTTGGCTAGAATCAACTTAGCCTTTTTAGGATCATTTTTCAATATAACTTCCCTTTTCTCCTTTAAGGTCTGCATTAAATCTTCAAAATAAAGTATCAAGAATTTGGCCTTTTCCTCAAAGGGAGTAAAACTAGACAAAGGGTCATAACCAATATAAAATTGGTGGATAAAATCAAGAGCCCTTTTATATGCTATCCATTTTTCCTTTCTCAATTCCTGTTCATCAAGGTTGAATTCATTTCTGATCAAATCCTAAGGAAAATGGAACTAGTGTGGTCTACCTTTACATACGACTCTCTTCTTGAACATACCATTAAAATAGTCTTCAGGGTCAGCAAACCTTGACACTGTAGTAGACGACTTGTATGGCTGAAAGAAGTCATCAAAATGTTTCCAACCACCCTTGGTGATTACAAATTGATGTGCAATGGTGGCAGTTGGGAAAATTGTCCCTTTCCCCTATTTGTTAATTTTTCTTCTTGCAAACCTCTGATTTGCCTCAGGACCTCTGCAATTCCTATCTTCAATGGGACTGATAGGGGAGAAAATGTGGAGTTCCTCTGAAACCATAAACTTTGAACATAGGAGAAATATGGTACAAGTATATATCATCCAAATTATGACCAATCTTAATATCTTGAGCAAATTCCTTAGGCCTAAGGAATTCAAGGAGAGCTTTAGGAATTCTAGGGTTTTGTGGGCACAAGAGGATCCTAAGCCTAGATGCAAAACATATATAAAACTTCAAATAACTCGCATCCTCTCTATCCCAAGACAAAATTGTGCTCCACAATTGAACAGGCATCTCCTCATCATCCTTTTCCTTAATCAGGTCCATTTCACTAGCAAAATAATCTGCACCTTTGAATAAAAACATGTGCATAAGAAGAGAATACCATCCAAAAGGTCTGTCTACCTTAGAATTTTTTATCCCCATCAACCCTTCATGAATGGCATTAGTGAGATAAGGTACAAATTCAAAAGTTACTACCAGAGATGGGTTCAAAATCTATGCTAACATAAGCATATAGTGGGTTGGCATGGTTGTTTCAGCATCTTCCCCTAAAATATGACATAGGGACCAATACATCCCTTTAGCCCTTAAAGTAAATATATTTAGAGAGAAGAGTTCCATGGTGCTATGGCCTACAACAATCAGTCCTCCTATTTTGACAAAAAATTCTTTCAAAGGGCCACTCTTGAGGTGATCTCTCTGCAAATTATATACCTGTGCAAGTGTTTCAAAATTGATGGGCTCTAAATAATTAGACACATCATTGAGTCTAAACAGTTTCCTAAACTCATGATCATTTATCTCAATTAAAGATCCCCCATTTACTTTTCTAACACACCTAGCAAAAGGATCATAGTTATTTGCAATCTGTGTCAATAGGTCCACATCCATGAAGACCCCAGGGACTATGAGCTTTCCAACATCTAACTCCCATATACTATTAATTGGAGCAGAGGAATTTCTCTAGCCAAATCCTACTTTGAAGAGTCCCAGACCTGATATCCCTATCTATGAATCCCTTAACTAGTTCCCTTTGTCATACAAACCATCACCAATTCTTAGATGGGGAGCCTTGGGCACTAATTCTTTCATTTTAGCTGCAACATTGGTAGACATAGTTAATTGTTCTAAAAAGTCATCACAAATAGCTCTCTCCTGATAATTAACCTTCCCTGTGAAATCTCTTCATGGTGCCATCTCGGAATTACAATTATTTCAATTAAAATTTAAAACAACCTCTAAGAAATCAAACAGCCAATGATATCAATTCAAACTGTAACTGTCAAGCAATATGCAGAACTTACTTGTTGCCTGAAGAAATTCGCTATGTGCACCGGTTCCTCTACAAGACTTTTCAAAATGATGCCAATGTTTTAGCTGATGTAAAGCTTATTACGACAATTGAGCATTGAATAGAAACATTAAGCCACATGCTTCAGCAATCAATTCACAATTGAATTCGAAATATGGCTCCAACGGACTGCAAAGAATTTTCTAAGTGTCTTGCCTTTTCGTTGTTTTGCGAAAGATAAAAAACCTTGCATCTTCTCATTGTGAAACAACACAGTCCATCGGATCTTGAAAAACATGCACATTCTTTACCTTACCTGGGTCATCTTGCTTAGAAATGGGCCTTGCCTTCCTTTTTCCATTTTGCAAAGCATAGATCTCATGCATCTTTTCCATGCGAAATAGCACTGTCCGTTGGATCTTCTATCACCCGCTCGACTGTTATTCTCCACGGTGACCGCTAGTCTATTTAACTAACTGCATGAAACCTTCACTGCTAATGGTTTTCGCTATTTTGCAAAGGTTAATCACCGCACATCTTCACCATGCAAAACAACGCACATCGTTGGATCAATTTTGAGATTCGCAACTTTTAACTCCTTTAACCTTCAAAGTGGGCCCTCTACACGGAATCCACTTGTCCTATCAATTTCTGGAAAATAGCCCCCACATGTTGGCCATTCATTTTCTTAAAAACTCTGTAAGTCTCCACATCTGAACCGCCACGTGTCTTATCTAGCCTTGGATTTCATCAATATTGTTGCTATATCAAACGGGCCCCTCACGATCCATTCAGAGCCACGTGTCCTACTGATAGATCACCTTTTGCCTTAGCCAAACATCTAGCTGTATTGCCACCTCATTTGCTACATAATCACCAGCTCCTTTTTGCTACTTCGCAAAGATTAAACTTCATGTTGCTTTGGGCCGTGAAACAACATGCACCATTGGATCTTCTTGAAGATGCACTTCTTTTATCCTACAAGCCACCCTTTCACTGGGCCCACTGCCCTTTCGCTACTTCGTGAAAGGTAAACTTCGCACATCTTTTCCATGCGAAACAATGCTGATCACTAGATCATGAAAAAAATGCATGATTTTTAACTAATTTTTTAGCTTACCTGTCAGGCCCACCAATCTTTCGTTACTTTGCAAAGGATAAACCTCACCCATCTTTTCATTGCGAAACAACGCAAACCATTAGATCTTCCGAAAGATATCTATCCTTTAGCCTTCCTTGCGACCGCTTCACCTAGGCCCGCCACCTTTTCGCCACTTCGCGAAAGGTAAATCTCACGCAACTTCCTTTTGCGAGATCGCACGCACCATTGGATCAATTAGAACTTGCACAATATTTACGAAGCCCAACAAAGGAATAAAAACTTAGGAGAAGGCAAAAAATTAAAACATTATTAAAGACCTACCTAAGGCAAAACTAAAAGGGGGAACCTCTCCTCATGATGGACTGACCCTTCCACTTAAGTGGAAAAAGTAACAAGGAAATAGAATGCAAGGATTTCAAGATAGAAAAGGGTAAATTGCAAAAACCTTAAACCCTTAGACCAATAACCCTCAGAGGCAAAATGAAGTACTAAGTGTATGCAGGAAAAGCGGGTCGATAGAACTTGAAATGCGAAAAATGGAGCTCTAGGGAGCCTTGCTCACACACCCACATGACTTCTTGGTGCAAGCTATGGAGTCATGAAGTATGGCTCAGCTTCCCAAGGTTGGTTCCATGGTTCTCTATCTTACACGGTCCCTCAAACCAATGGTTTTTCTCTTAGATCATTGAGAAAAGTGGTTTAGGGATGACAAATGCAAGAATGAGGGATGCTTTTGTTGATTTTAAGATGAAATGCATCCTAAGCTATGCATGATCCTATAAATGCAATAAACTAGTTATAAGATGACAAGATTAGCAAACAGGACTATCCTAGCATGCTATATTAGTCTATGATTAAGCTAAATAATAAGGAACATACTCTAAATTTACAGGTTAGATTAATTCCTATTTAAAAGAGAGGCTAAATGATGAACATAAATGATATATGAAAGCTTGAATGAATTTTAGTATAAGTGTGATGCTAAAGACTTGGATGATGAAAAATGGAGGGATAAGAGCTCTATTTATAGCAAAAATAGGGCAATGGATGGTCAGGATTGAAAGAGGCAATCAAGGGTTGAGTTTGAAAGTTGGGAATCCATGTTTGCAATTGGCACCAATGAAATGGTGACAATTGTCAACATAAGGTTGGTTGAGAGGAGATGTAAGAAGCATTAAATGCTTGAGAAGACCTCATGGTTACCCTAGGGGTTAAGGGTTAAGGTTAAGTTAAGATTACCCATTGGATAAAGCTTTTATCCAAAGGATAAATTCTTGTGCAAAGGATTAAGGATAAACATGGTTAAAGCAATAAATGCTTGATGAGACCCTTGGGTTACATGGAGTTTGAGTTTAAGGAAATTCTTTAACCATGCTAGAGGGTTGAGTTAACCATTAATGGTTATGAAGACTTTGGGAACAAATTTGTAAGAGTCCTTCCAAATTTGGGGGTATTCAACAAGTTAGCTTGTTGAATGGATAAAGGCTTTAATGCTTTTTGAAGACTTTACTCCAAACTTGATAAGTGACCTCCTCAAATTTAGGGAAAAGGGATAATGGATGGGTTTGGGTTAATTAATTAGGATTAGATGGATTCTAGAAGAAATTAGGAAGAGGGTTAGGATGCAAGTGGGAGGTGTAGGATTTTGCAAGTGGATGAAGGGATAATGGGTTTTAATTGAATTGAATTTAATTTGGTTGCAATTAAATATATTAGATTTATTTAATTTAGGATAACTATTTTAATTAAATTTGAATTTAATTAAAAAGTGGATAGGGGCTTTAATTGAATAAAATGAATTTATTCTATTAAATGGGTATAGTGAATTTAATTGAGTAATTTACTTAATTAAATAGAGGAATACGGGTAATTTAATTAAATTGGATTTAATTAAATAGAGAAATGAACATAAAATATTCATTTAGGAATATGGTCATTTTTATACGTCTACAATAAGCACAATTTTGCAGATTTTAGCGGATTAGAGAACAAAATCATCCAATAGTCAAAATAGTGATAACACACACAAGGACTAAGCACATTGAATTGAAGTATCACTTTTTGAGGAAGAAAGTTCAAAGTAAAGATGTTATCTTAGAGCATCGTTTCAACCCAGGAGCAGCTTGTAGATATCTTTACCAAACCTCTTCCTAAGACCACTTTTGAGTATCTTAGAAGTCAGTTGGGGGTTTTCCCTCTTCATGAAGTCAGTTGAACATGATGCTGATTGCATCAGTCCCTGAACTACTTGCATAATTTTACATGGATTGATGAAGAAGTGAATGTATTCCATAGGGGGAGCATCCAGTTGCAGTATGTTGTTGATATAGTGAGATTTTTATATTACATATTTTACTTTCAATTTGGCATTTCTATCAAAGGGGGAGAAGAATTATGTAACTAGAGAGAAGAATTATGTGTTTGATTAGGTGAACCAGTGACAGGATGATGATAGACAAAGCATGGTGAATACTTGGTATATAAACCACAATTCCTATTTACTAATCACAATAGAAAATCAGAGGCGTTGATATTTGTATTGCCATCAATGCCAAAGGGGGAGATTGTTGGTATTTTCAAATTGTTGGCATTTTGCATATAGATTGCACTAATGATATGTTGTCATTGTTGCCAATTGACAGTGAATGGTATTCATGATTTTGCTGATGTTATTGTTGATATTTCTTTTGTATTGTAACCGGTATGATAAAATTTATGGAAGATGAACTGTAAACTGATATATGGTAGTTTGTAAGTTGAACCGGTGAATAAGGTTAAACCTTTCTATGTTTTGTAGCCAGTAAACCCTACCAGTTGTTTTTGTTAAACCCTAACCGATCAAAGTTTGTTGGTTTAAGATCTGATGTTGAGTGGTAATGGTAGTGACACGTGTGGTCATTGTACGAAGATAAGTTTAGATTGTTTTGGCATGTTTGATTATCTTGGAAAGGAGCAAAGTGGATTGCATCAAATGCATAGCGCGTGGTGAGTTATAAGTTTGATGAAGCGGTGATTATGGAGTGGTTGGAATTTTCTTGTTAAATGTGAAGAGATTGTTATGATTTCTAACGGTCAAGATTGTACCGACTTGTTTGTAATCTCGATGATGATAATTAAGGTTTTTGTTATGTTACCGACCTATTTGATTTGTATTTAAGGTCAATGAAGTTGTTCGTAAGAGTGTTGGCAAAGTTGACAGAAATTAGTTGAGTGTGAGGTTGCCTAACCAGGAGAATGGATCTATAGTTTGAGTGAAGGTAGATTTGAAGCTTAAGAAGGATCAATGAAGCAGATGTAGTGCTATTCAGACAGATCAAGAAAAACCTGTTGTTTTCTAACAATCATAGCAGAAATTGAAATCCCCTAACAGGGTAAGCTCTAACAATCTTGGTTACTTTCTAAATCCTCCAACAAGGTGGTTCATTAGTTTGGATTCTCAAATCCTCTACCGAGGTTACGGCTAACAAGGTATTGTGCTTTTTATCAAGGCATATTTGTAAAATCCCCTAACCGGGTGATTCCTAACAGAACTAGTTCTTAACAGGACTTATTGTAAAGCTTTAACAAGCTTGGCTCTTAACAGGGTGAACTTTAGAAGAGTTCAGATAGCTATCCTTGTGAGTCTCATCTCATCATGGTTTTTACCTATTTGGGTTTTCCACGTATAAATATTTTTGTCAAGTGGTGAATGCTTTTGTGGTTATGATCTTATTTATTGATTTAATTAAGGCATGATAACTAGAAGCATGAGAGTTGAAAATGTTGATATTTGATTAAGCATTGTTGATGTTTATAAGATTGAAGTTGTTTACTGTTAAGTTGGTATAACAGTCAAACCAGTTGGTATTGGTTGATGCTGGTAATCTTTGAGATGTTATTTTGACAGGGGTAGCGTCCTAAAATTGCGACACTTGCAATTTCGACTGCATTTCGGTCTTCACGATGGCGACGCAACACGCAGCCTGAATGGAGACCCCAAAACTTGCTCATGACACTGAAAACTGCATTTTTCATGCACCCTGGCCTGAACCTCCTTTGCACCCCGCTGTCCCGGAGGTGGGACTAGAGCGCCCAGCGCCCTGGTCCCTCAGGACCAAGGCGCCCAGCGCCCTGGTCCTCCAGGACCATGGCGCCCAGCGCCCTGGTCCCTGGGTCCTATTTTGGGCCCAGTTTCCTAAGTGATATCGGGTCTTTTTTATTGCAATTTGGAAATATACTTCCCTGGTCGGCCTAAGGTCGGGAAAATCAGTCTATCAGCCCTAAATGACAAGTATATAAACTACATTTTCCTCTCTCATTCGATATGATGGAAAAGGCATGGAAACTATACTCAAGCATTCAAGCATTCAAGCAATTGATCATTTCAAGTCTCCATTCAAGGCTAAGTGTTGCATTCAAGTCAAGGATTCAACCATTGAAGAGGAGATCACTTATTACATGCTACATACTACAACATACAACATCTAAACCTTCGCACATAAGGATACCAACATCCTTAGAACAAGGTATTAGTACTTGTTTTACATTACAGTCATTTACATTTACAGCTCTTGCTCATTTCTTGGTTAATTCCAAAACTGGGGTTTGACCTAAAGGCAAACCCCTAATCCCTAACCCCCCATCGTCTTCGCTTTTCTATGTGTAGGTTGCAGGTACGCGGCTGAGATTGAAGATCTGGAATCCTTGTGCAGAGACGAACCGATCCCCCTTTGTTTCGCGGATTTTTCGGAGGACCGTGGCGCCGGGCGCCATCGTCCCGACAACTTTTTCTCAAATTTGCAGGACAACACCGTATCGACATTTTACTACTAATTCCAGGTCCGCAGCTTCATCCTATAACCTAAACTCAGTTTATAAGCGAATCTTTATGACTTTCTATGCATCCTTAGCTTAATTTCCTTAATCAACATTCTTTACAAAAGAGGGTAGCTTTGCTTTCCAAACCCTTGAAATTCATCTAGCATCCAATCTTACCTTGTGTGGGATTGGATCTTATGAGTTTCAACCCCTCTTTTGAATGTAAAGTCTTCCCCCTAAGTGAAAACCCATCGAATCCTAGCGAACCTCCCTTCTCTCTCCTCGGAGTTAGAAGAGGGGAGACCAACTAGGGTTCGACAGCGATTTTCCGCTTTACATTTTGGTGAACCCGACGTGAATATCCTTTCTGATTTTTCATGCGTAGATCTGAAAATTGATTCCTTGATTACATTTCCATGTTTGATCTTTTGCAAAATTTTAGAGGTGATTGCATAAAAACCCTAAAATTTCTTTTTGAAAATTAAGCTTGTGAAATGTTTAATTATTAATGCTTGCTTCAGATCTGCTTTTCTATTATAAATTATCAATTCATATCTGTACTTTAATTTTGAAAATTAAGTGGTTAAATGTCAAAACCCTAATTTTTGAAACCCTCTTAATTCAACCTTTGTCCGACAATTTGACCGATCAAAACATCTCCAAATCAGCTGTAACTTTGGATTCTGCAATAAAATCACAATATCTTTCATCCCTGAAAATTTGGAAAAAAGTTGCGAGGACCGTGTTGCACTCCGAGCGCCATCGTCCCCGACATTTTTTCCAAAATTTCGGGAGCGAGATCTTGCTGTATTTTCCTGCTAAAATCCAGAATTTTGGCTGATTTTGTCAATTATAACACTTTCAAAATTACAGTCAAAGTTGGTCTTGTGATTGCTTGGTTGAAGGCTTCTAATCATTCAAAAATCATTGAAATTGAAATTTTGTGTCAAAATTGTGTTCTTACTGTCCTAAATCTGAAAAGTGTGTTTGCATTCATTCAAAATTTCAGTGCTTTATTCAAATTCTTGCAATTGGTGACTTTTGAAATTAAGTGCTTAATTACAACAACTTTGATTTCCGCTTTCAAAATTGAATTTTGTATGAAATTGAGTCAATTTTTAAAATTCAAAACTTGCACTGCTTTTGACATTCCCTCTAAAATCATAAAATTCAAAATTTCAGTTTCCCTCTCTTTTTCAAAATTCAAATTTTGCATTTTTCGACAATCTTGATAGGGTTCAATTTTGAGATTGCAACTTTAATTTGGCCTATCTACAGATTGTAAAATCCCTCAATTTTTTCAGATTAGCTCTAAAATCATCATACCTTTCATCCCTGCAAATTTTGAAAAAAGTTGCAAGGACCGTGTTGCACTCCGAGTGCCACGGTCCCGAACATTTTTTCCGAAATTTCGGGAGACTGTTGTGATTGCATTTAACAGCTTAAATCTGGAAGATTGGCTGTTTTTACTGAAAATTGCTATCTCTAAATTCAAAATCTTTTCTCTCTCTCTAGTGCATGAGTTTTACAACAACAAGTCCTACTTACACTATTCCCGTTAGACGAAGCCGTAGAATTAAGTCTTTCCAAGGTTTAACTACCGAGGAGATGGAACCTAATTTGAGTAGCCTTTTTAACGAGGACATGGGTAATTCCTCTAATCCTCCGAATGATGAAGAAGCTCTCCATAAAGTTTCCGTTGAACAACTTTCCAAATTGGATAACCAATTTGACGATTTTCACCAGTGGATGTCTCATGAGTATCCCGATAGTCAAGCTCTTCCTTTAATTGAGGGTCTAAAACGCATGCTTCAAAGTGATAAGAATGGAATTGATGTTTTGCGTGGTATTGCACACATTGTGGATTCGAATGTGATGCCTATGAAGAGTTGTGCTGAATCCTTAGGTTATACACAACCTCCTACACAAGTTAATCATTCTATTCCTTTGACCACTCCTATTGCTAGTATACCTACCTTTACATCAAACATCATGGCTACTTCTATACAAGACATTCCTCCTGTGATTACCAGTCATGGGGGCAATCCTCCTTCTTTAGTTAATCCTCTTCCTTCATTCAATCCAACTTCTTCGTACATTCCTTCAATGAGTGTTCCTATTACATCTTCACAAATGAACATGACGCAAGGGGGCAATTCATTTAACCATTCCATTCCTCCTTGTAGTGTTCCTCCTATCCAATCATCCCCTATGGTTGACTATCATAGGGTCCCACCACCTTACTCTTTACCTTCTTTCAATAACATCACACCTCCATCTCAATCTAACACACCTAATATGAACTCTTCGACTGAAGCGACCATTAATAATCTTGCACAGACTGTCTCTTCTTTACAGCAACAAATTGCCTCTATGAATCAATCTAAGTTTAGTGTGCCCACATTTGATGTTGCGAGCCCACTTTCTCTTGACATTGTTTGAGCTATCCCTCCTAAACATGTTGAAATCCCGCATCTGGAGCTTTATAATGGTAAAGGAGATCCTCTAACACATGTTAAGACTTTTCAAACAATTTGTACTGATTTTGCTTACGACCCAAGGTTGCTTGCGAAACTATTCACTAGAACATTAAGAGACAAAGCCCTATAATGGTATTGCTCGTTGCCTTCTTATTCTATTACTTCTTTCGAACAACTTGCAAATGCTTTCATTCAACAATTCCAAAACAATATAAGTCCTAAAGTTACTTTGATTGACTTAATGCATTGTAAACAAGGTGTTAAAGAAAAAGTGACTGATTTCATTGGTAGATATAAGCATTTGTGTGCTCAAATTTCTTTTCCAGTGCCTGATAATGATATTCAAAGAATCTTTATTTCTAATTTGCAAAAAGATATTCGAGACAAACTTCTGTTTTCTGAGTTTACTTCTTTCCAACAGTTGTGTGCCACTCTTCACAATTATTAACTGACTGTGAGTCAAATGGAACAATCACATCCTATGGCTCCGAGTGATAAGGGTGATAGCAGTCAACAACCATTTGGAAAGTTTAAACCGAACAGAGATTCCATCAAATTCAATGAAAACATTATCAACAACAATGTGAATGCAGCATCAGGTGTGCCTCCTATTTCTAAATTTTTCAGGAAAGAAAGAAAGTATACTCCTTTGAATGAATCATTGCATGATATTATGAATAAGTTATTGGGACAAAATGTGCTTACTCTTCCTCCTATAAGACAAATTGATCCTGCAAAAATTACTTCCCCTTATTTTGATCACAAAGCTTTTTGTCATTTTCATCGTTAGCCTGGTCATGATACTGAAAAATGTTTTTCTTTAAAGGGTAAAATTCAGGATTTGATTGATAATAATACTATTTTTGTTTCTGGAGTGAATGATAAAGGCAACACATCTGTAGCTCCTCCTAACCAAAATCTTCAGATTTTCACTGATCCATTGCCTTCTCATACCTTTAATGCAATTGAGGCTAATGACTCCTCTCTTTCATCTGATGGTCTTGTGTCTATGACTCCGAATGTGATTAACTTTGTAGAGCAGCAAGAAATCCCTAAAGAACCTTCCATCACATTTAATTCTAGTGAAACCATTAGAGCACCTGATGGTCCTTTATACATAGTTGCAAAAGTTAAGAATATACCTTGCCGTGGAGTGCTTATTGATCCTTCGTGCATGGTTAATGTTATTACTAAAGAATTTCTTTTTACTTTGCAATTGAATCAAGTGATATATGACAAAACAGATGTGATTGTGAAACTATTTGATGCATTTTTTTCTCTTGCAATTGGTTCTATTACATTGCCTATTGAGGTCCATAATAAATCCCTTGATGTGAACTTTGCTATTATTCCTTCTTCCGAACAATTTCGTGTGAAGCTTGGCTATCCTTGGCTATCTTCCATGAAAGCTATTGCTTCTCCTATTCATAAGTGTTTAAAATTTCCCCATAATGGTGAAGTTGTTACTGTCAATCATAGTCTCTTTAAACCAGCTGAAAGAACCTCTAGTGTTCCTATTGATTACTTTTGGCCTAAACAATTACAATCTCTTCCTCCGCGAAGTGATCATCTTTTCAAATCTTATCAAAAGTGGAAAACAGATATGATCCTATCTCTAAGTGAACCTAGAACACCTAAACTTGACATTCCTATCATTCTTGAGAAGGAAATTCTTCCTTTGAAAGACAAAACTAATGTCTTTCCCCAAGAAGATGCCCAACCCGTCCCCATGGATGTAACTATGTCTATGCCTAATAAATATTTTAAGAGTAGATCTATACCTCCTCGTCATGATGGACTTGGTCTTCTCCCTAAACCAAAAATTCCTCCTTTATATGGAGCAGTTCCTCCTCCTGCCTTTTATAGAGAGAAGAGACCTTCTTCTTCTCCTATTATTCAACCGAAGAGACCACAACCTAAACACCCAAGTGCTAAGGATGAGAACATTCCTCCTCCTCAATCTTCTCCACTTCCTACTAAGACTAGACGAAATCGTTCTGCACGTGAACGCCGGTGAAAGCGTCGCCTTAGAGCTCAAACTTTACAATCTCCAAAAACACCTTCAACAAGCATTTTTCCATTTTCTCCTCAGCCGGATATTGAGCCTAAATCTCCTAAACATAAGATGCATGATGGTCTTGATCCTGTGCGAGTTAAAGATCCTATTTTTATAAATCTTGATGATTATATAGATGAAAATGTTATTCATGATGAAAATGTTACTCCTCTTGCTTCTGACAGTGAATATGAACTTGTTGATGTTGATAACCATTTATCTAATGAATTTTCTAAAGCACTTATCCTAGCTCCTAGACAAGAACACCGTGGCTGGGGATATGAACATAGCCCTTGTTTGGATCTGGGGATATGAACTATACTCAAGCATTCAAGCATTCAAGCAATTGATCATTTCAAGTCTCCATTCAAGGCTAAGTGTTGCATTCAAGTCAAGGATTCAACCATTGAAGAGGAGATCACTTATTACATGCTACATACTACAACATACAACATCTAAACCTTCACACATAAGGATACCAACATCCTTAGAACAAGGTATTAGTACTTGTTTTACATTACAGTCATTTACATTTACAGCTCTTGCTCATTTCTTGGTTAATTCCAAAACCGGGGTTTGACCTAAAGGCAAACCCCTAATCCCTAACCCCCCATCGTCTTTGCTTTTTTGTGTGTAGGTTGCAGGTACACAGCTGAGATTGAAGATCTAGAATCCTTGTGCAGAGACGAACCGATCCCCCTTTGTTTCGCAGATTTTTCGGAGGACCGTGGCACCGGGCGCCATCGTCCCGACAGCTTTTTCTCAAATTTGCAAGACAGCGCCGTATCGACATTTTACTGCTAATTCCAGGTCTGCAGCTTCATCCTATAACCTAAACTCAGTTTATAAGCGAATCTTTATGACTTTCTATGCATCCTTAGCTTAATTTCCTTAATCAACATTCTTTACAAAAGAGGGTAGCTTTGCTTTCCAAACCCTTGAAATTCATCTAGCATCCAATCTTACCTTGTGTGGGATTGGATCTTATGAGTTTCAACCCCTCTTTTGAATGTAAAGTCTTCCCCCTAAGTGAAAACCCATTGAATCCTAGCGAACCTCCCTTCTCTCTCCTCGGAGTTAGAAGAGGGGAGACCAACTAGGGTTCGACAACGATTTTCCGCTTTACAACAGGAAACTATTTTGCTGATAAGTTTATTTTGAGTTTGGTAGTTTGTATCAGTTTTTGAGTATACTAATTCAGCCCCCCTCTCAATATTCTACCGGATACTTATTCTTTCATCATATCATCAGAAGAAGCCTACTAGTATGCCTTGAAAGCATAAGAGAAGCTAAACAAAAGACATGAGCAAAGGCAAAGAGGCAGAAGTGGAAGGTTTCCAGAGGAAGATTTCAAGGAGGAGGAGGATATAGCACAGGTAGAGGAACCCATATAGATCAGAACAAGGGCAAGGAAGTGAGCAAAGAAGGCAATTCATACTAGAAAGATGATAGAAATTTCTACCAGAGGAGAGAACCGGATGACTACCCGAATAAGAATTTTGGAAAAGATGACGGAAGATAAGACAAGAGAGTGTTTAGAGGAACTTGCTATAAGTGTGGAGGAGGACATCATGCTTTTGAGTGTAAGAAGATAGAGAATACCAAAATAACATCAGTGGTGGAAGAAAACCCCACCGGATAAGCTAATAAACCATGATAGTCCTAAAAAATGGCTATGCAAAAAATTTTCATGCCTCGGGCAAAATATTGGTCATTTTGAGTTAATTTTTCTTTATGCTATTATCCTCAAGCTTAGGGTTTAGGGTCCTGTGTATTTTACCAAGTCTTGCTAAAACCCTTGAGCTTGTTCTATTTTTCTATTACCTTTTTCGCCACTTAAGTCTAAAGGTCTTATACCATTGGCGGGGCTTTTGTTTTTCTTAGGCATTAAGTTGTTTCAGTAGACTCCTTTTATTATTTTCTTAAGTTTGCACAAAAATTTCCCTATGATCGGGCCCCCTTTATGTTTTTAGCCAGCGCCTATTATTTTTTCTTAAGTCTAATCTTTAATACTTTGTCGGTGACTTTATGATAACGAGCGAGCAGATCCTACAGTTTGTGCTCCCCCGCGGTCGAAGGTGCAAGGGGGATAAGGACCGCGACATCACAAGATGATGCCACATGTCCTCGACGGGGAGGTTAAGCCGATGGTTTGACCTTTCAAACCTTTGATGTTACCATTACCTATAGATAAGGTTTGAGTAACTAATGGTTCATCAATTTGCACATTCTTATAATAGATGAAGATGTTTTAATCTAGGCAAAAAGGTGGTCAACGTATAATTAACAAAGTTTGGTGAGCACCATGGCCATAAGGTAAAGAGCAAATAGATCCAACGGTCCTCGCAGCCTCATGAAGGAAGATGTAAGAAGGTTATGGACCGTGACATCACAAGATGATGCCATGTGTCCTGAGATGATCAAGAAGATCGACAGTGGGGCCGCTAACAGTGTTGGGCTAGAAGATGAGTTGATGTTGCTACACCACATGATTTGCTAGGTCCACATGCCATGATGGAAGGTAAATGTCAGATTGACCATTGGTGATAATTTGGTTCACTAGGCTAGGCAAGATCTATGGTGGAGTTTCAAACCGAATTTAAAAAGGTAATTAAAGACATTGTTTGTCACTTTCACGGGAAAGTTAGAACAGATAGAATACAGGCTTGTCGACATGGAATAAATAGTAACAAGTCGAGACACTTAGATGCTGACTCATTCTTGAGGGACTAGTTTGAAGGTTTCTATTGAGTCGAGGTTGATTCGACAAGCAAGGATGGTAGTTTCAGAGGCATAAGGGATTTGGATACCTTCTGAGTTGGAGGTGAAAGATCATGAATTTCTCGTTAAAATCAAAGGTCACTTGCTATCAGGGATTCTGAACAAGAAATTTTACAATCAAGGGAGAATAAGATCAGAACAAAATTGTTCACATAAGATGAGCCTTAGTAGGAGGTAGTGGATTGATAGCTTAGATGTGACGGTATCCTAGATTTCATAGGCATGACTTCTAGAGTCCATAGCTGGTGAGATGAGTAGAAAGCACCAGAAAGATGATTTTTCACATGAATGAGCACCGCCATTTGAATTGAATTTCAATTATAAATATAGTGGGGTGGTAATTGAGTGGGTAGAAAATAACACAAACCTCTTCATTTTCTGAGAGCGGTTTTTCATCAGTGAAGAAGATGATGTTTGAGCAGTATCGTGCATGGAGTTGTTGTGTGCTTTGTGATACTCGATGGATGTTCTTTCTCTTGTGTGAGTTTTCTTATTGTTAGAGGGGTTGTGAAAGTTTGAAGGATTGTTAGAGGGGGCATGATATCCATTTATTATCATAAAAATCAACTCATGATACATCCTTTGCTTCTACTCTTCCACTAGCTAGCAGGGGGTTTGAGGAAGGAGCCCACAGGGGAATGAAAGAAGGATTTGTTTGAGTGGAGAGCGGCAACCAGTTGTCTCTACGATGGCATCAAAGCTACGACCCCTTCCCAACATATTATGTTTCCCTATAAGCTCCTCCTTCCACTTGCTCTGATCTAGGGCATAAAGGTTGGAGGTCTTCCTCTAGTTTGGGGGCGATTTTGCTTCTTGCCAAGATCCAATTTCCCTTACAGGAAGGTAAATTCTTTATAGGACAGAACGTAGTATCTCACACTCCATCCGAAGGCATTAGGGTGATAATGGCATGCCTCAAACACTTTTGTCTCTACCAATTTTCAGTTGAAAATTTTGATTCTATTTCATCACGGGTGTCATCATATGGATAGTTTTAGGAATTCATAAGAAATATTTTTATAACAGAACTGCATATGGCCTTTTAGGCCTAATTGCTGAGATTAAATCTTCTGATGACATGTGTCTCTTGGCCTGAATCTTGTTGCTCCCTTCTTTTCTATAAAAGGGAAATCAAGGCCATTAGAAAGGGTTCCAAAATCTTTGAATAGGATCTCTTGTGTAGGTCCAGTCTGTAGAATTAGGTTCCATTTTTGAGAAGTCATGAGTAAATAGAAGAGAATTATAATGTCATTTTGTAGAGCAAAGTAGAAGATAGTCATCGGTTTCAAAATTTAAATGGGTTCTCCTATAAATAAAATGCATACAGTTATTTGATAGAAGATAGCTTTTGAAGTTAATACAGATATAATTTCAAATCCTTACTCTCCTATGTACAATTTTATTTTTGTTTGGGTAAATGGAATCAAGGGTTTCATTTGCTCATTGCATTGTTATAATGTATGTAACTTTTCATTTCATTCTTTAATCCAAGGGGTTAATTAAAATGCTTGAATGAGATTATAGAGGGATAAAGCTTGTACTAGGATTTGATAAGTAGTTCGAGTAAGAAATTGCAAATAAAATGATATTGTAATACAATATCGTTTAAGATTTAATCAACTAGTAGATGAATTTCTATCAAGTATCAGTGATATTTCAGAAACTCAGAGCCCAATGGAGTAAGGCACTGATATATGCTAGTAGATGTCGGTAGGTTATCAATTTCTTGTCTATTTCACTTATGGTTTGTCATAAATAATTATAATCAAGACATATTTCCAAGTTTTTATGTATATTTTAGCTGTCCTACTATCTCATACTCTAGATAAGGTCAAGGATCACTGAAAAATTTACCATTCTTGAGCCCGTATATGAGATTATCTGCTTTGTTTTAGCATAATTCGTGAGTGTGGTGCAAATATCACAAATTTGCTAAGGGATCATCCTCTTGGGTCTTGCAGAGCCCAAAGTACAAAAGGATTTGCAGATCCTTGCTGTAGTTGGTCCAAGTCTGAAGGATATTGAAAGTTGGAAGTGGCTTTCCATAGGTATTTTGAGGAATCAACTTGGTTTTTGCCTTGTAGTAGTGTAAACCCATTTTTGGGAACCAACAAATGAGAAGATGGAGAACTGTTGATAATGAGGAGAGCTTTGTGGCATACCAGAGGAGATGAAGAGCCCTTGCAAAGGAAGAATTTGTTCAAGACTAGATGTAAGGTATCCAGTAAGTGTTGTAAAGTTTTCATTGATAGTGGTAGTTCAAATAATATTATTTCAGAAGAGATGATGAATAAGTTGAATTTGGAAAGATTGAAACACCCTAAGCCTTATCAGATAGCATGGATTTAGGATGATCATAAGTTGTTAGTATGTAAGCAATGTTTGGTGAAATTGAAAATTGGAAATTATCATGATGAAGTCTTGTGTGATATTATGCCTATGGATATTTTTCATCTTTTGTTGGGTAGACCTTGGCAGTTTGATAGACATACAATACATGATGGGAGGAAGAATACATACACTATTATGGCCAATGGGATGAAGTAAACCTTATTGCCCTTGGAGGAGCCTTTCAAAAGTGAAGTTTGTACGAATGATAGAATCTGTTTGGTGGATGGAAGGAATTCCTGGATGGAACAAGACATGAGAATGTGTGTTTTGCCTTAGTTCCGAAGAAGATTGAGAACCCAGAGCATGAAGAAGAACAATTGAAAGAGATAAAAGATTTTCTGATAGAGTATAAAGACATTATTTCAGATAATGTGCTTGATGGAATACCACCTATGAGAAGTATCAGTCATTGCATGGACCTGGTTCCCATAGCTAGTTTGCCTAACATAGTTGCACACCAGATGACATTATCAGAGATTGAAGAGTTGAATAGACAAGTGTAGGAGCTCTTGAAGAAAGGTTTGATAAGAGAAATTTTGAGTCCTTGTGTAGTACCAACAGTATTAGCACCTAAGAAGAATGGAGAATGGAGAATGTGTACTGATTCCAAAGCAATAAATAAGATCACAGTAAAATATCGATTTCCTTTGCCTAGGATGGATGACATAATGGACTGTTTGAGTAGAGTCAAATAATTTACAAAGATAGACTTGAAGAGTGGATATCACCAGATTAGGATCAGAGAAGGAGATGAGTGGAAGACAGCATTCAAGACAAATGAAGGATTATATCAGTGGTTGGTGATGCCTTTTGGGTTAACTAATGCACCAAGTACTTTCATGAGGATTGTTGTGACTCATTAAATTTGAGTCAAGTTTTGAGAGGCCCATTTCAAAAAATTTGCTATTTCATTTTCAGAAAGGCACCTAATCTCATTCAGGTGGCCTAGTTAGAGAGAGGGTAAAATGGAGCCAGTTGATTTTCAAAGGGCAAGGCTTGGGAAATGTGTCCTATACCTTTCATTTGGCCTATGCAGTGTGTTGCAACTTTCAGATTTCAGTTTGGATCACTTTATCAAGTACCCATTTCAAGGGGTGAGTTGAAAGTCCATCATAGGCTCAAATTCATATTTTACCAAGTAGCCTACTTTGAATGCCTATAACTTTTGCCTAGTTGATCGTCATGGTGAAATTCAAGGTGTATTGAATTTTATGCATAAATGTGAGTCAACATGCAAAATTTCAAGTCTTTATGAATCCATTTGCTCAGTTTGGTAAGCTCAATCCATTTGCAGTTTATGGTTTGCACAAGTCCCTGTTTCAGAAGCTAGTCAGAGCCCCGCTTTGCACATTTGTAAAAGATGCCTCAGTGAATTTCATGTCAGAATGTTTATTCCAGGCTATTGTTGGTATAAAAGACAAGCTATATTTCAAATTTCAAGCTCCTGCCAATCCGTTTGATCAGTTTTCAAAAGGGTTTATTGAGCCACCTTATTCAATGTTCCGTACTTTCATTGCCGCATCAGTTCAAGTAGCTATTTTCATGAGCACACCATTTGCACCGAGTCAACCTTTTGGTCGAACTGAGCATTCTAAGTTTTGATATGTACTTCAAGGTACCTATGCCTCAGATTTGAGGGTCTACGGAGATTGTTTGATATTTTTAAGAAATGCATCATGCGTTGCCTGTGCATTGACTTCATCAGGTCCGCACTGTCGACAAAGCGAGTTGGTCATTTTTGATCATTAATATTTCTTCACTTGGGATTCATCTTAAAAAACCGCTTGGCAGAGTTCATGTTTGTATATCAGAGTACGTGCCTATAAATTTGCAAAGTCCAAAAATGTGTTTTGACCGGTTTGAAAATTACGTCTTTGCGATTAAATGCGAAAATGTGGCGTAGGTGCCTGAAAGTTGTGAAACTCAGTTTATTGATCAGAAAATGGCACTGATCGATTCCAGACGCATGTTCAAGGTTCCTGAGGTTTTTTAAAGGTCAGTTGCATGAAAACAAATTTTTTTTTTAGGCCAGACCCACTTTGGGGCCTGACCTGGATAAATGCATGTGCATTAATTTTATGGTGAAATTGTCTTAATTCATGACAATATATATCAATCCAGCTCGACTGCAATTCGCCAGTTGGACAGCGAGAGATCAGAGAGAATCCAATACCAAATGCAAATTTGTATGTGGCAAATTAAAATATTTTAACATCAAGGATGTTGCTGGAGGCTCATATAAGATAGTAATCAGAATTTTCATTGTAAATGTGACTGAGAAATATTTGGAGATCCACTTTTTGGGCTGGAAAAGGAACATATGACATACCAATGTAGGAGGGCATTAATAAATTCAAACAAATGAAAATTTGAATGGTGAAGCCAAGTCTTGTATGGCATTAGGGTTGAAGAGGCAATTTAAAACATTTAAGCAAATGCATTGGCAGGCAAGTTAGTCCTCCCTGCCATGAAAGGAAGGTGGAAATGGTGGAGAAGGTGTTGTAGACAGAGGGGTTTCAAAATGTTTGAAGCAATTGCAATGGTTGGTGAAATCAGTTCCTCTCCTACAGGCAGTGTAGCATATTGGGAGGCCACATTAAATTCAAAGCAAATGGCTGGAGCAGCTGAAAGCCCAAATTCCATAACATTTTGCCCATTCCTCTCCTACCAGTGATTGAAGGGGCATTTAATAAGTTTTAGCATAATGTTGTTGGCTGGTGAGGAGAGGCAATCTAAAACTTTAAAAAACAAATGCATTTGCAAGTTCAAAGCCAAACCCCCTACCACGTGTGAGCAACAATGAGACTTCATGCAAATAGCAATTGGCAGGTTTAATGCCAATATGCTCCCTACGTGGTGTGGAGCATTAACCAGGCACATGGTATGGGTAAAAGGCTACTCTAAAAGCTCCAACAAATATGTTGGCAAATTTGAAACCTTCAGCAAATGAAATTAGCAGTAAAATGCCATTGGCAGGTGTAAGCCAAACTTCACAATCTTTGCTAGTCCTCCCTGTCCTGAGCTATAAATAGAGGAAGGAAATAAATTAAAAACAAAAACTCTAAAGCAAATACAATTTGCCTGCTATGTGGAGTTGATTTTGAGAAGGTATTAATTTTAAAGCAGATGCACTTGGCATATGTACAGCCATTACCTCCAATGCATGGTATGGTAAAGGGGCAAGGGTTAAAACATTTGAAGTTTCAAACAAAATGAATTTGGCAGCCAAAACCAATTTCCTCCCTTCACAGACAGCGTGGTGGTTGAACAATCGTTTGAAGTTTCAATCAAATGAAAAGGCGCCATTAAAACTCGGGTAAAACCTTCAAAAAGTGCATTTCTAGGCAAAACGCATTATCCCACATTGACTGTGGAGGGGGATCTTTTTGTATTTAAATATAAATCTCCACTCATCCATAGTGTCAAAGCCTTGAAGGCTTTTGATGCATGGTGCCAGTTGGGCGCCCAATGGACCCCACGTGCGCGAACATGTTTCCCGAGGTGACCAAGGAGGCAGAGTGGTGACCAAGTGGACTCCACGTGTGCGTGGATCCTGAGGTAGGCAGGTTTTGTAGAGATAGAGCGGATTAATGAGTGAGTAAGTTGAGGAGATCGGATGGTGCACATAGTTTTGCAAAGTGGAGGTGCTCCCTCGTTAACCATCGTGAAGAAGCAAAAGGATTAAAGATCACATAGGTTCATCAAGATCCAATGGTTGGTGTGGTTTCGTTATCCAAAGATGCACACCCGTTACCCTTCGTGAAATGGCGAAAGGTGATGTGGTGGGTCTAGTAGCGGGTCCCGATGACATGGCAGACAGGCGGTGACGATGGAGCAGTACAAGTGGTGAATCAGTGAGGTGGTGCCCAGTGGATCCTCCTAGAAAATCGCAGGCTACCACGTGGCAGGGTGTTAGGAGTAAAAATGGTAAAAAATCAAAGTTGAATGCATAGTTGAAACTATAGTGTAAAATCCAAGAATTTAAATGATGGTACACATAAAAGGATTAATTCGCCCAAAAGTTAATATTTGGCCAAATATGCAAGTATTATATATCACCAGAAAGCTCTCGGAATGAAGAATGCAGTTATGAAGTTTGTTTCAACAAAAATCAGATATTTCGAGAGAAGTTTCCATGGAAAGGAAATGAAATTCAGTTAGGGAAAGAAGACACATGGCTTGTTCTAATGAAATCTGATATTTTTCCCTCTCCTTCATATTCCCATTTCTTCTCAATTGTAGGGGTTCCAAAATTTTGGAGGAAGTGCTCCAGATTTCATGGTTTCCAATTCTGAATTTCTTGACCCAAATTTATAGAATTCTATGGATCTTTCATGGTATAGAGGTTACATTGTATTATTGGAGATGTTTTTCTAGCTACAGGTCTTACTTGTGTCAGAAATGAGTAAATTCCACACAATATTGTCTCTAGGCATGTATTTCATTGTTATAAATTGAACCCTCAAGGAGGATGGAATTTGTCAATTTCAAGGAGAGTGTGTGATCGTTTGTAGGTATCCTTCAATGAAGATTTTAAATTCTGTAATAAGTCATGAATAAATGGAATATGTGTACCAGATCTAATAATTTTGTGAATGAATCAAGTAATGCATTAGTATAAGGTATTGATGCAGAAATATCTTGTAAGGAAAACAAATTTGTAGCTGGGATACATATTTACAGTTCTGTGTGTACTCCATGCCCAATGAACAAGGCACTAGTCTTTGAAAGATTTGGGGATAGTTTCAGATTTACAAATTTAAAGAAAAATCCATTTCCCTTTATGTTTAGGGGTTTGTGTTTCATTCATTCCAAGCCTTGTTTCATCTATTGTTTATACAGATTTAGCCAATCTGTAGTGTGTTTATAATTGGTTGGGTTTGTGGAATGATCTATCTGCTTATTGTTTGATGTTACCATATGTCTGTAACTATTGTATTTAATGCTTCAAAAGGGTGTCCCCCCTAGGTCTAGCAGAACCTGAAGTGTAGGAGGATCAATTAGGGTCCTATGTTATGTTGTCCAAGTCCTGATGTGTTTCATAGACTGAAATTGGCCATTTCATAGAAGGATTGCAGGTGAACTTGGGTTAACCAGATTTGGTTAACAACAAAAATGGCGACTCTGCTGGGGAGAATGGTGTAAAATTTTTCTATCAATTGAAACCCATGAGTCTAGCCAAAATTCGTTTGGGGAAGAGTCTTAGAAGTTTAGAAATCTGAAAGTCATTTTCAGAATTGAAAATGTGTATCCTGGAAAGTCTTGTTTCTTTGAAATTTAAAATGTTATGTGACTTTGTTGTGTGTGGTGAGACCCAGAAATCTAAATGTGTTTCAAAGTGAAGATCAGTGGTTAAATTTTTTCCTCTTCAGGGAGGTGGTGACTTTGTAAGAATTGAACCTGAGATTTGGAGGAGTTCTTCAAATCTTCAGTCAGAAGTGAAGTGAACAGCAACAACAATTTTTATCTAGGTATTCCTCAAGGTATTCATGAAATTATATGTTCCTTATAAGGTGAAACGGTCACCATAGAAAGGAAAAGAAATTCATACTTCACATATTTCCTGTTTTGAAAAATTTCAGTTAAAGCATGGGTGAAGTATTTTGAGTAATAGGGAAGGCAGACTCTAGCTGCAATAATTTTTATTGGTTGAAAATAGTGAATGTATTCAAGCAGAGATTGTAGCTAGTAATGGATTGTTGTAGAAATTTCTCTATTAAAGGTTATGTGCCATTCTATTTTGATGGCATACCTGGTTACCCGAATCAGATTCCAAGTGACATTAGGAAGCATTTACCATTGTTTAATGGGGACCAGTTACAATCAGCAAGAATGCATGTGCAAAACTTTGTTAATTTAATGAATGACTATTATATATGTCATGAGGATATTTGCATGAAGTTGTTTGTGCAGAGCTTGAAAGGGGATGCTAGGATTTGGTTCTTGTTTTTGTAGGAAGCTTCTATTCCCTCATGGGAAGAATTAGTTGCATCTTTTCTTGAGCAATTTGCGAAGAGAATAAACTTTAATGATGCACTAAGGAAGTTGATGGAGATTAGAGTTGAGGAAGGGGAGTTAGTGCCAACCTTCAATGTCGGATTTTCCAAAGCACTGGCTGAGATCCCACAAGGGTATAAACTAAATGACGAAATATATTTAGTGATTTATTTGGACACCTTTGGAAGTAAGATGAGTTACAGGTTGAGGGATAAAGAGCCAAAGACATTGTATCAGGCATTTGTGACAACCATGGACATAGAGAAAAATTTAAAATATGGCATTCCTAAAAGACTTGTATTTGTCGGTGTCTGCTGTCATAGTGTTTGTAATGCTGCAACTAGGTGTGAAGTGAGAAGTAATGTTCAAATTTTTGGTGTTCATACTTGTGCTGGCAACCACGATAATTTAATTCCCTATGAAAATCAAAGTTATTTGGTGCAAACAATGGTTGATCCTCACTTAGATATTAATAATGTCAATTGTGTTGAAAATGAAGTAAGAGTAATTTCAGATTTCACTTCTTCTGATCATGTGGATGATATTTCTAATATGAAAGTTGTGCACAAGGTTAACTCAGAAAATCTTAGTGGTACACATGATTGCAATGAAAATATAGCATACATTGATGAACAATTTTTTAAAGAATGTCACATGGAACAACAAAGTGCAATGCAATTCCACAAGATTGCAGAACTTAGGAAAGCTCTTGAAATTGAGGACAAGAAGGTTCAAATGTTGGAGAACCTTAGAGTTATTAATGAAGACCTTCTGCAATATGGTGAAGAGGATTCTTCAGAAAATGACTGTGAACTGAATGCTTATACATTTTGATGAACAACATGTTGATCTAACATATGGTTTTGTGACAGAAAATTTAAGTGAACATGTTGGATATTCATCAGATGAAGTAAATGGTAGTGATATTCATCTTTATTCTTTGACTGATGATGAGTGTTCTATTGGTAAAAAAGATCAGTTGTGGCACGATAAGTATGACTATCTTGATTCTCATAATGATGGTCATAGGATAAAATTTTGTGGTTATGAAACATGGAATACTGAGGTTAGTTCCAACCTAGTTTCAATTTCTTCTTTGTCTGATGAAAATGATTATGATGATAGGGTGGATGGTATCTTTAGCAAATTTTTTAATGTTTTATTCAATGTTGATATAGATATGGACCAACCACTTCATTGTCACAATGTTCATAAGGGAATTCTTCATTTGGTTTCTAACCCTTTGTATGAGGAAATAATTGATCAACCAGATGTTGTAAATGATGAGCCAGTCCATGATGTTGATACCATTCCATGCAGCAGTGACATGTGTCAGGATGGAGATTTTTGTAATGGGTTGCTTGCTAGTGTGTTTGAACCCCATCTTGAAGTTTTTCATGCAAAGATGAGTGAACGTTTAAATATTATTTCAGATTATATGCTTGAGCCAGAGGTATGTTCATTTTTTCAAGAGTGGGATGTTAAAGATGCTGATTTATTTCACTTAGTAGATGATAAAAAGAATGGATATGTTTCAGTAGTTGATCATGAAAGTAAGGTTCAAAATTATGTTCATGATGGGTATGCATATAATGTTGATTGGAAGAGCATGTTGAAAGATGTGTGTCATAATACAAACATTTCTTTGATGATCAGAGTTTGCTTTAGCTTGTTTACATTATTAAGTGATGAGAATCAGATTTTTGATGAGGGAAAGAGTTGGTTTCAACTTTTGTGGCTGGGAACCATTTTATAAATAAGTTGTACTTTTGTACAGTCGCTTTGGTTTTAGTTGTGTGGTTTTCAATAAGGTACCTTGTTGTTTGGGTAGAATAAGGAGCCCTATTTTTTATAAGAGAAGAGTGTTTTCCGTTTTTTAGGTGGTCTGCTCTACCATAGATTCTAAATTCTTGTCTTGATTTTGCAATCAACCATCCCCAGTCAGAGCCACTATTGGGACTCATTAAATTTGAGTCAAGTTTTGAGAGGCCCATTTCAAAAATTTTGCTATTTCATTTTCAGAAAGGCAACTAATCTCATTCAAGTGGCCTAGTTAGAGAGAGGGTAAAATGGAGCCAGTTGATTTTCAAAGGATAAGGCTTGGGAAATGTGTCCTATACCTTTCATTTGGCCTATGCAATGTGTTGCAACTTTCAGATTTCAGTTTGGATCACTTTATCAAGTACCCATTTCAAGGGGTGAGCTGAAAGTCCATCATAGGCTCAAATTCATATTTTACCAAGCAGCCTACTTTGAGCGCCTATAAATTTTTCCCAGTTGATCATCATGGTGAAATTCAAGGTGTATTGAATTATATGCATAAATGTGAGTCAACATGCAAAATTTCAAGTCTTTATGAATCCATTTGCTTAGTTTGGTAAGCTCAATCCGCTTGTAGTTTATTTCTTGCACAAGTCCCTGTTTCAGGAGCTAGTTAGAGCCCCACTTTGCACATTTGTAAAAGATGCCTCGGTGAATGTCATGTCAGAATGTTTATTTCGAGCTATTGTTGGTATAAAAGACAAGCTATTTTTCAAATTTCAAGCTCCTGCCAATTCGTTTGATCAGTTTTCAAAAGGGATTATTGAGCCACCTTATTCAGTGTTCTGTACTTTCATTGCCGCATAAGTTAAAGTAGCTATTTTCATGAGTGCACCATTTGCACCCAGTCAGCCTTTTGGTCGAACTGAGCATTCTAAGTTTTTCTATTTACTTAAAGGTACCTATGCCTCAAATTTGAGGGTCTATGAAGATCGTTTGATATTTTTAAGAAATGCATCATGAGTTGCTTGCACATTGACTTCATCAGATCCGTAGTGTTGACAAAGCTAGTTGGTCATCTTTGACCATTAATATTTCTTCACTCGGGATTCATCTTGAAAAACCGCTTGGTAGAGTTCATGTTTGTATATCAGAGTAAGCGCCTGTAAATTTGCAAAGTCCAGAAATGTGTTTTGACTGGTGTGAAAATTACGTCTTTGCGATTAAATGCAAATATGTGGTGCAGGTGCCTAAAAGTCGCGAAACTCAGTTTATTGATCAGAAAATGGTGTCGATCGATTCCAGAGGCATGTTCAAGATTCCTGAGGTGTTTTAAAGGTTAGTTGCATGAAAACAAATTTTTTTTAGGCCAAACCCACTTTGGGGCCCAACCTGGATAAATGCCTTTGCATTAATTTTCTGGGGAAATGGTCTTAATTCATGGCAATGTATATCAATCCGGCTCGACTAGTTGGACAATGAGAGAACAGAGAGACTCCAATACCAAATGCAAATTTGTATGTGGAAAATTAAAAGATTTAAACAACAAGGATGTTGTTGGAGGCTCATATAAGATAGTAATCAGAATTTTAATTATAAATGTGACTGAGAAATATTTGGAGATCCACTTTTTGGGCTGGAAAAGGAACATATGATATACCAATGCAGGAGGGCATTAATAAATTCAAACAAATGCAAATTTGAATGGTGAAGCCAAGTCTTGTACGACATCATGGCTGAAGAGGCAATTTAAAACATTTAAGCAAATGCATTGGCAGCTAAGCCAGTCCTCCCTGCCATAAAAGGAAGGTGGAAATGGTGGAGAAGGAGTTGCAGACATAGGGGTTTCAAAATGTTTGGAGCAATTGCAATGGCAGTTGAAATCAGCTCCTCTAGTGCAGGAAGCGTAGCATATTGGGATGCCACATTAACTTCAACGCAAATAGCTGGAGCAGCTAAAAGCCCAAATTCCATAACATTTTGCCCATCCCTCCCCTACCAGTGATTGAAGGGGCATTTAATAAGTTTTAGCAGAATGTTGTTGGCTAGTGAGGAGAGGAAATTTAAAACTTTCAAAAAAAAATGCATTAGCAGGTTCAAAGCCAAACCCCCTCCCATGTGTGAGCAATAATGAGACTTCATGCAAATAGCAATTGGTAGGTTTAATGCCAATATGCTCCCTGCTTGGTGTGGAGCATTGACCAGGCACATGGTATGGGTAAAATGCTACTCTAAAAGCTCCAACAAATACGTTGGCAAATTTGAAACCTTTGGCAAATGAGATTAGCAACAAAATGCCATTGGCAGGTGTAAGCCAAACTTCACAATCTTTGCCAGTCCTCCCTGCCATGAGCTATGAATGGAGGAAGGCAATAAATTAAAAACAAAAACTCTAAAGCAAATGCAATTTGCTTGTGTGGAGTTGATTTTGAGAAGGCATTAATTTTAAAGCAGATACACTTGGCATATGTACAGCCATTACCTCTAGTGCATGGTATGGTAAAGGGGCAAGGTTAAAACATTTGAAGTTTCAAACAAAATGAATTTGGCAGCCAAGGCCAATTTCCTCCCTTCACAGGCAGTGTGGTGGTTGAACAATTGTTTGAAGTTTCAATCAAATGCAAAGGCGCCATTAAAACTCAAGTAAAACCTTCAGAAAGTGCATTTTTGGGCAAAATGCATTATCCCACATTGATTGTGGAGGGGGATCTTTTTGTATTTAAATATAAATCTCCACTCATCCATAGTGTCAAAGCCTTGAAGGCTTTTGATGCATGGTGCTGGTTGGGTGCCCAGTGGACCCCCGCACGTGGGAGCGTTTCTCGAGGTGACCAAGGAGGCCTAGTGGTGACCAAGTGGACCCCACGTGTGCATGGATCCCAAGGTAGGTGGGTTTTACAGAGATAGAGCAGATTAATGAGTGAGAAAGTTGAGGAGATCAAATAGTTCGCGCAGTTTCACGAAGTGGAGGTGCTCGTCTGTCAACCATCAGGAAGCAGCGAAACGATTAAAGATCGCATAGGTTCATCAAGATCGGACAATTGGCATGGTTTCGTTATCCGAAGATGCATGCTCGTTACCCTTCGCGAAATGGCAAAAGGTGACGTCGTGGGTCCAGTGGTGGGTCCCAAATTTCATGGTAGACAGGTGGTGATGACGGAGCAGTACAAGTGGCGAATCAGTGAGGTCGCACCCAGTGGATCCTCCTAGAAAATCGCAGGCTACCATGTGGTAGGGCGTCATGAGTAAAAATGGTAAAAAATCAAAGTTAAATGCATAGTTGAAACTATAGTGTAAAATCCAAAAATTTAAATGATGGTGCACATAAAAGGATTAATTCACCCAGAAGTTAATTGTTGGCCAAATATGCAAGTATTATATATCACCAGAAATCTCTCAGAATCAGGATTGCAGTTATGAAGTTTGTTTCAACAAAAATCAGATATTTCGAGAGCAGTTTCCATGGGAAGGAAATGAAATTCAGTTAGGGAAAGAAGACACGTGGCTTTTTCTGATGAAATCTGATCTTTTTCCCTCTCCTTCATATTCCCATTTCTTCTCAATTGTAGGGGTTCTAGACTTTTGGAGGAGGTGCTCCAGATTTCATGGTTTCCAATTCTGAATTTCTTGACCCAAATTTATAAAATCCTATGGATCTTTTCAGGGTATAGAGGTTACATTACAGTATTGGAGATGTTTTTCTAGCTGCAGGTCTTACTTGTGTCAGACATGAGTAGATTCCACACAATATTGTCTCTAGGCATGTATTTCATTGTTATAAATTGAATCCTCAAGGAGGATGGAATTTGTCAATGTCAAGGAGATTGTGTGATTGTTTGTAGGTATCCTTCAATGAAGGTTTTAAATTCTATAATCAGTCACAAATAAATAGAATGTGTCCCAGATCTGATAATTTTGTGAATGAATCAAGTAATGCATTAGTATAAGGTATTGATGTAGGAATATCTTGTAAGGAAAACAAATTTGTAGCTAGGATGCACATTTACAGTTCTGCGTGTGACTCCATGCCCAATGAACAAGGCACTAGTTTTTGAAAAATTTGGGGATAGTTTCAGATTTACAAATTTAAAGAAAAATCTATTTCCCTTTATGTTTAGGGGTTTGTGTTCCATTCATTCCAAGCCTTGTTTCAACTATTGTTTATACAGATTTAGCCAATTTGTAGTGTGTTTCTAATTGGTTGGGTTTGTGGAATGATCTATTTTCTTATTGTTTGGTGCTTCCATATGTTTGTAATTGTTGTATTTAATGCATCAAAAGGGTGTTCCCCCTAGGTCTAGCAGAACCTGAAGTGTAGGAGGATCAATTAGGGTCCTATGTTATGTTGTCCAAGTCTTGATGTGTTTCATAGTGTAGCGTCCTAAAATTGCAACACTTGCAATTTTGACTGCATTTGGGTCTTCACGATGGCGATGCAACACGGAACCTGAATGGAGACCCCAAAACTTGTTCATGACATCAAAAACTACATTTTTCAGCACCTTGGCCTGATCCTCCTTGCACCCTGCTGTCCCTGGAGGTGGGACCATGGCGCCCAGCGCCCTGGTCCCCCAGGACCACGGCGCCTAGCGCCCTGGTCCCTGGCCCTATTTTGGGCCCAGTGTCTTATGGGGCTTCGGGTCTTTAAGTTTGCAAATTGGAAAATAATGTTTCCTGGTCGGCCTAAGGTCGGGAAAATCAGTCTATCAACCCTAATTGACAAGTATATAAACTACTTTTCCTCTCCTAGAAAAGGAAGAAAAAAAAAAAGGGAAAAGGAGGACATATATGTGAGCAAGGCGCGAAAGCGATATTCAAACATTCAAGCATTCAAGCATTCAAGCATTCCTTCAAGCAATTGAGCATTCTAAGTCTCCATTCAAGGCTAAGTGTTGCATTCAAGACAAGGATTCAACCATTGAAGAGGAGATCACTTACAACACATTACATACTACATACATTACACCTTCGCATGTAAGAATACAAACATTCTTACAACAAGGTTGCAGGTATGCGGCTGTAATTGAAGATCTGGAATCCTTGTGCAAAGACGAACAGATCCACCTTTGTTTTGCGGATTTTTCGGAGGACCGTGTGCACGTCGGGCGCCATCGTCCTGCCAACTTTCACTCAAATTTGCACAACAACACCGTCTCGACATTTTACTGCTAATTCCAGGTCCGCAGCTTTATCCCATATCCCTATCTCTGTTTATAAGCGAATCTTTCTTGCTTCTACATACATTCCTAGTTCAATCATTCTATCTACATTCTTTACAAAAGAGGGTATCCTTGATGTCTTAACCCTTGAAACTCATTTAGAATCCAATCCTACATTGTGTGGGATTGGATCTTTTGGGTTTCAACCCCTCTTTTGAATGTAAAGTCTCTCCTAAGTGAAAACCATCAACCCTAGTGACTCTCCCTTCTCTCTCCTTGGAGTTGGGGAGTGGAGAACTAATAGGGTTTGATTTTTCCGCTTTACATTTTGGTGAACCTGACGTGAACATCCTCATTCTGATTATTCATGGTTAGATCTAAAAAATTTGCTTCCTTAATTACATTTCCATGTTTGATCTTTTGCAAATTTTAGAGGTTGACTACATAAAAAACCCTAAAATTTTCTTTTTAGTAATTGAGCTTGTGAAATGCTTAATTGTTAATGCTTGTTTCAGATCTACCCTTCTATTGCAAATTATCAATTCATATTTGTGCTTTAATTTTGAAAATTAAGTGGTTAAGTGTGAAAACCCTAATTTTTAAAACCTTCTTGATTCAACCTTTGACTGATAATTTGACTGATCAAAACACCTCCAAATCGGCTGTAACTTTGGATTCCGCAATAAAATCACAATATCTTTCATCCCTGAAAATTTGGAAAAAAGTTGCGAGGACCGTGTGCATCCCGAGCGCCATCGTCCCCGACATTTTTTCCGAAATTTCGGGAGCTAGATCTTACTGTATTTTTCTGCTAAAATCCAGAATTTTGGTTGATTTTATCAATTTTAACACTTTCAAAATTAAAGTCAAAGTTGGTCTAGCGATTGCTTGGATTGAGGCTTCTAATCATTCAAAAATTGTTGAAATTAAAATTCATATCAAAATTGTGTTCCTTACAGTCCTAAATCTGAAAAGTGTGTTGGCATTCATTCAAAATTTCAGTGCTTTATTCAAATTTTTGCAGTTTGTGACTTTTGAAATTAAGTGTTTAATTGCAACAACCCTGATTTCCGCTTTCAAATTCGAATTTTGCATGAAATCGAGTCAACTTTTAAATTTCAAAACTTGCATTGCTTTTAGCATTCCATCCAAAATCATAAAATTCAAAATTTCAGTTTCCCTTTCTTTTTCAAAATTCAAATTTTACATTTTTCAACAATCTTGGTAGGGTTCAATTTTGAGATTGCAACTTTAATTTGGCCTATCTACAGATCATAAAATCACTCAATTTTTTCAGATTAGCTTTAAAATCATCATAACTTTCATCCTGAAAATTTTGAAAAAAGTTGCCAGGACCGTGTGCACTCCGTTCGCCACGGTCCCGGACATTTTTTCTGAAATTTCGGGAGATTGTCCTAATTGCATTTTACAGCTTAAATCTAGGAGATTGGCTGATTTTATTGAAATTTGCTACCTATAAAATTCAAAATCTTCTCTCTTTCTTTAGTGCATGAGTTTTACAACAATAAGCCCTACTTACACTATTCCCGTTAGCGAAGCCTTAGAATTAAGTCTTTCCAAGGTTTAATTACTGAGGAGATGGAACCTAATTTGAATGGCCTTTTTAACGAGGACATGGGTAATTCCTCTAATCCTCTTAATGATGAAGAAGCTCTCCATGAGGTTTCTGTAGAACAACTTTCGAAATTGGATAACCAATTTGATGATTTTCGACAATGGATGTCTCAAGAATACCCTGATAGTGAAGCTCTTTCATTAATTGAGGGTCTAAAACGTATCATTCAAAGTGATAAGAATGGAATTGATATTTTGTGTGGTATTGCACACATTGTGGATTCGAATGTGATGCCTATGAAAAGTTGTGCCGAAACCTTACGTTATACACAACCTCCTACTCAAGTCAATCATTCTATTCCTTTGACGACTCCTATTGCTAGTATACCTACTTTTACATCAAACATAATGACTACTTCAACACAAGATATTCCCCCTATTATCACCAGTCATGGGGGCAATCCCTCTTCTTCAATCAACCCTCTTCCTTCATTCAATCCAACTTCTTCATTCATTCCTTCAATGAGTGTTCCTATTATATCTCCACAAATAAACATGACACAAGGGGGCAATTCATTTAACCATTCCATTCCTCCTTGTAGTGTTCCTCCTTCCCAATCATCTCCTATGACTAACTATCATAGTGTCCCACCATCTTACTCTCTACCTTCTTTCAATAACATAACACCTCCATCACAATCTAACGCGTCTAATATGAACTCTTCAACTGAAGCGACCATTAACAATCTTGCACAAACTGTCTCTTCTTTACAGCAACAAATTGCTTCTATGAATCAATCTAAGTTTAGTGTGCCCACATTTGATGTTGCGAGCCCACTTTCTCTTGACATTGTTCGAGCTATCCCCCCTAAACATGTTGAAATTCCGCATTTGGAGCTTTATAATGGTAAGGGTGATCCTCTAACACATGTTAAGACATTCCAAACAATATGTACCGATTTTGCTTATGACCAAAGGTTGCTTGCAAAACTGTTTACTAGAACATTAAGAGATAAAGCCCTACAATGGTATTTCTCATTGCCTTCCTATTCTATTACTTCTTTCGAACAACTTGCAAATGCTTTTATTCAACAATTTCAAAACAATATAAGTCCTAAAGTTACTTTGATTGATTTAATGCATTGTAAACAAGGTGTTAAAGAAAAAATGATTGATTTCATTGGTAGATATAAACATTTGTATGCTCAAATTTCCTTTCCAGTACCTGACAATGATATTCAAAGAATCTTTATTTCTAATTTACAAAAAGATATTAGAGAAAAACTTCTATTTTCTGAGTTTACTTCTTTCCAACAGTTGTGCGCAACTCTTCACAATTATCAACTGACTGTGAGTCAAATGGAACAAGCAAATCCTATGGCTCCAAGTGATAAGGGTGATAGTAGTCAACAACCATTTGGGAAGTTTAAACCGAACAGAGAGTCAATTAAATTCAATGAAAACATCATCAACAACAATGTGAATGCAGCATCAGGTGTGCCTTCTATTTCTAAGTTTTTCAAGAAAGAAAGAAAGTTTACTCCTTTGAATGAATCATTGCATAGTATTATGAATAAGTTATTGGAACAAAATGTGCTTACTCTTCCTCCTATAAGGCAAATAGATCCTACAAAGATTAATTCACCCTATTTTGATAACAAATGTTTTTGTCAATTTCATCGTCATCCTGGGCATGATACTGAAAAATGTTTTGCTTTAAAGGGTAAAATTCAAGATTTGATTGATAATAATACTATCTCTGTTTCTGGTGTGAATGATAAAGGCAACACATCTGTAGCTCCTCCCAACCAAAATCTTAAGATTTTTACTGATCCATTGCCTTCTCATACCTCTAATGCGATTGATACTACTGATTCCTCCGTCTCACCTGATGATCTCGTGTCTATGACTCCAAATGTGATTAACTTTGTGGAACAACAGAAAATCCCTAAAGAACCTTCCATCACATTTGATTCCAGTGAAACTATCAGGGCACCTAATGGTCCTTTATATATAGTTGCAAAAGTCAAGAATACACCTTGCCGTGGAGTGCTTATTGATACTTCTTGTATGGTTAATGTCATTACTGAAGAATTTCTTTTTACTTTGCAATTGAATCAAGTAATTTATGACGAAAAAAATGTGGTTGTGAAATTATTTGATGCATTTTCTTCTCTTGCAATTGGTTCTATTACATTACCTATTGAGGTCCATAACAAATCCCTTAATGTGAACTTTGCTATTATTCCATCATCCAAACAATTTCGTGTGAAGCTAGGCTATCCTTGGCTATCTTCCATGAAAGCTATTGCTTCTCCTATTCACAAGTGTTTGAAATTTCCTCATAATGGTGAAGTTGTTACTATCAATCATAGTCTCTTTAAACCAGCTGAAAGAACTTCTAGCGTTCCTATTGATTATTTTTGGCCTAAACAATTTCAATCTCTTCCTCCGCGAAGTGATCATCTTTTCAAATCTTATGAAAAGTGGAAAAAAGATATGATCCTATCTCTAAGTGAACCTAGAACACCCAAACTTGACATTCCTATCATTCTTGAGAAGGAAGTTCTTCCTTTGAAAGATAAAACTAATGTCTTTCCTCAAGAAAATTCCCAACCCATCCCTATGAATGTGACTATGCCTATGTCTAATAAACTTTCTAAAGGTAGACCTATACCTCCTCGTCATGATGGACTTGGTCTCCTTCCTAAACCAAATATTCCTCCCTTATATGGAGCAGTTCCTCCTCCTTCCTCTTATAGAGAGAAGAGACCTTCCTCTTTTACTATTGTTCAACCTAAGAGACCACAAATTAAACACCCAAGTGATAAGGATGAGAACATTCCTCCTCCTCAATCTTCTCAACTTCCTACTAAGACTAGATGAAATTGTTCTACACGTGAACACTGACGAAAGCGTCGTCTTAGAGCTCAGGCAGCTGCTTCTCAAACTTTACAATCCCCAAAAACACCTTCAGCTAGTATTATCCCATTTTCTCCTCAGCCGACGATTGAGCTGAAATCTCCTAAACATAAGATGCATGATGGTCTTGATCCTGTGTGAGTTAAAGATCCTATTTTTATAAATCTTGATGATGATATAGATGAAAATGTTATGCATGATGAAAATGTTACTCCTGTTCATTCTGATAGTTGTTGATAACCATTTATCTAATGCATTTTCTAAAGCACTTATCCTTGCTCCTAGACAAGAACACCGTGGCTGGGGATATGAACATAGCCCTTGTTTGGATCTTGTGATAGCTCCATCTATTGTGTTGGATGTTCCTCCTCTAGCATGTTTCCTACCTTCCCAAAATATTGATCAGCAAGATCGGGGGGTAGATGACGTGCTAGACTAGTTTCATTAGCATAGCAGACTCTCTCCTCCTCTCTTTTGTTACTTCTTCTATGAGTTATTCTCATTCTTCTATTTGTTGTCCTTAGTGTTGTCTACTTGAGGACGATGCAAAGCATTGAGATCTCTTTTGGTCTCTCTCATGTTGACTCAAAAGACACATGTGTTCCCTTCTTCTAGGTGACCTTCCTTGATTGGGGAATGAAGAACAATTATGCATACATACATATGATATACATGAATTATCATACAGCATACTGACCCCGAGGAAAGCACAATCACCTTGTGCTTTGTGTTTTGTGTCTATTATCCTTGGGCTTATCCCACACTTGGGGGCTAAATCCTTGTGATAACGTGCTCCTTTCCCTTCTCATTTCTTATATGTATCACTACCTTAAAGCAATCACCCCCAGTGAGGCGTGTGCGATTGCTTTAACATAGGGGGGCATACATCCCGTCCATATCTTTTCAAGATACTTGAAAATTTCTTGACAAATTTAGCTTTGCCTTGAAAATTTTTGATATCTTTCTTGCATGACTCATAGTGAGGGAACCTTACTACTGACAGTCATGGTTCTCCCTCGTGATCTTCCCTTTTACTTTGTCAATCAAAGTTGTAAGATCCTTAGTCCACTAGGGGCTTGGTGTATCTTGCCTCCTTGACGTGGTGAAAGTTTTTCAATGTTGTTTCCTTGTACTTTACCGGAAGTATGAGCATAAGCTTATACTCCCGCTAAAGTGGGGGCTAAATGTAGCGTCCTAAAATTGCAACACTTGCAATTTTGACTGCATTTGGGTCTTCACGATGGCGATGCAACATGAAACCTGAATGGAGACCCCGAAACTTGTTCATGACATTAAAAACTGCATTTTTTAGCACCCTGGCCTGATCCTCCTTGCACCCTGCTGTCCCTGGAGGTGGGACCATGGCGCCCAACGCCTTGGTCCTTCAGGACTAGGGCGCCCAGTGCCCTAGTCCCCCAGGACCATGGCGCCTAGCGCCCTGCTCCCCCAGGACCATGGCGCCTAGCGCCCTGGTCCCTGGCCCTATTTTGGGCCCGGTCTCTTATGGGGCTTCGGGTCTTTAAGTTTGCAAATTGGAAAATAATGTTTCTTGGTTGGCCTAAGGTCGGGAAAATCAGTCTATCAACCCTAATTGACAAGTATATAAACTACTTTTCATCTCCTAGAAAAGGAAGGAAAAAAAAAAGGGAAAAGGAGGACATATATGTGAGCAAGGCACGAAAGCGATATTCAAACATTCAAGCATTCAAGCATTCAAGCATTCCTTCAAGCAATTGAGCATTCTAAGTCTCCATTCAAGGCTAAGTGTTGCATTCAAGACAAGGATTCAACCATTGAAGAGGAGATCACTTACAACACATTACATACTACATACATTACACCTTCGCATGTAAGAATACAAACATTCTTACAACAAGGTTGCAGGTATGCGGCTGTAATTGAAGATCTGGAATCCTTGTGCAGAGACGAACAGATCCACCTTCATTTTGCGGATTTTTCTGGAGGACCGTGTGCACGCCGGGTGCCATCGTCCCGTCAACCTTCGCTCAAATTTGCAGAACAGCACCATCTCGACATTTTACTGCTAATTCCAGGTCCGCAACTTCATCCCATATCCCTATCTCTGTTTATAAGCGAATCTTTCTTGCTTCTACATACATTCCTAGTTCAATCATTCTATCTACATTCTTTACAAAAGAGGGTATCCTTGATGTCTTAACCCTTGAAACTCATTTAGAATCCAATCCTGCATTGTGTGGGATTGGATCTTTTGGGTTTCAACCCCTCTTTTGAATGTAAAGTCTCTCCTAAGTGAAAACCATCAACCCTAGTGACTCTCCCTTCTCTCTCCTTGGATTTGGGGAGGGGAGAACGACTAGGGTTCAATTTTTCCGCTTTACACATAGACTGAAATTGGCCATTTCATAGAAGGATTGCAGGTGAACTTGGGCTAACCAGATTTGGTGAATAGTAAGGATGATGAATGAGGTATTGAATAAATTCTTGGGTAAGTTTATTATTGTATATTTGGATGACATTCTAATTTTTAGTAAGACAAAAGAGGAGTATTTGTTGCATTTGAGATAACTTTTGAAGAGGTTGAAAGAATAAAAGTTGCTAATAAATCTTAAGAAGGGTACTTTCATGAAGGATGAGTTAGTCTATTTTGGATTTGTGATATGTACGGATGGTTTGAAGATGGATCCTGAGAAAGTAAAAGCAATTGTTGAATGGCCTACATCGGAAAGCATTTTAGAGATAAGATCATTTCATGGATTGACTAGTTTCTACCAGAAGTTCATCAAAAAATTCAGTTTAGTTTGTAACCCTATGACTAAGACAATGAGGGGAGATAGGAATGAATTCAAGTGGACCACCAGAGCAAACACAAGTTTTGAACTGTTGAAGTGGAAAGTAACTGAGCAGCCTATGTTAGCTTTACTAGATTTTAATAAAGTATTTCAAGTGGATTGTGATTCTAGTGGAATAACAATATGAGCAATCTTGAGTCAGGAAGGGAGAGTTGTAGCTTATTTCAATGAGAAATTGAATGATGTTCGGAGGAGATATTCAGTGTATGATCAAGAATTTTATGCTATAGTTCAAGCCTTGATGAGGTGGAGACATTACATGTTACCTAACGAGTTTGTGTTGTATACAGATCATCAAGCTTTGCAGTATTTGAATAATCAAAGTAAGTTGAATCAGAGACATATGAGATGGGTATAATTTTTGCAGAGTTAAACCTTTATGTTGAAGCATAGAAGTGGGAAATCTAACAAAGTTGTTGATGCATTAAGTAGGAGGAGGGATTTGCTGATAGAGATGAGAGTGACAGTATTAGGATTTGAGGTGTTTAAGACCTTGTATGATGATGACTCAGATTTTGTATAACCTTGGAGATCATGTAGAGAACCGGTTATGGTAGACAAAAGAAAGTGATTGGATTACTTCATTCAAGATGGGATGTTATTCAGAGGAGTTCAGTTGTGCATACCTAAGAGTTATATGAGGGAAAATCTGATAAAGGAGAAACATAGTGGAGGATTAGCTAAACACTTTGGTGTTGATAAAATAGTAGTAGTGGTGAGTGAGCATTACTTTTGGCCCCAGATTCATAAGGGTGTTAGGAAATATGTACAAAGTTGTAGAGTTTGTCAAGTTGCAAAGGGTAGTAGTCAAAATGTGGGATTGTATAAAACTTTGACAGTACCAGAGAGACCTTGGGAAGATATAAGAATGGATTTCATACTTGGATTACCTAAAACACAAAGAGGGAATGATTCTATATTTGTGGTAGTGGATAGATTCTCAAAGATGCCTCATTTCATACCTTGTAAGAAGACATCAGATGTAGTACATATAGAAGACCTATTTTTCAAGGAAGTGGTGAGATTGCATGGATTACCTAAGAGCATAGTTTCAAAAAGAGATACTAAGGTTGTTGGTTATTTTTGGATAACACTTTGGAAGAAGATGAAGACAAATTTGAAGTTCAGTTCTACTTTTCACCCCCAGATAGAAGTAATTAATTGAAGCTTGGGAAATTTGTTAAGATGTTTAGTTGGAGACAAAACCGGAAGTTGGGATTTGATTCTTGCACAAGAAGAGTTTGCCTACAATAATTTAGTAAACATGAGTACCAGAAGGACTCCTTTTGAGATTGTTACTAGAGCACACCCTAGAGGTATATCATAATTAAGAGAGATTAATAGTGAAGACTGGAGAAGTGCAGAAGTAAGAGAAATTGCAGATCACATGAAGGACTTACATATTTAAGTTAAGCAACAATTGGAGGACATGAACAATAAGTATAAGGAGAAAGCATATGAGAAGAGGAGACAAGGAATTTGAAGTTGGCATTGAAGTGATGGTGTATCTTAGAAAAGAAAGATTCCTAGTTTGAACTTTATAACAAGTTGCAGATGAGGAAGTTTGGACCTTCCTAGATTTTGAGAAAGTTGAGTTCTAGAAATGAATATGAAGTGGAGTTACCAGATATTCTGAGTATTTCACCTATATTCAACATTGCAAATCTTCATTAGTATCAAGAACTAGAATTCAGTGAGGACAATATTACAGACTTGGAGAAACAGTTGCCTCGGAAGGAATCAGATCAGATTGAAGACATTTTGGACAGTAGGATTGGGTGTAGTACTCGAAGCAGTCAGTATAAGGAGTATCTTTTTAAGTGGAAGGAAAAACTAGTTGAAGATTCATCTTGGATTTCTCAGGTGGAGGTAGATCGCCTTGGTTTTCCTCTAACCCCAGCAAAGTGAGAGACTCACTTTTTCAACAACCTCGAATGTCTAATGCAGTAGCATCCCTGATTTATGGCAATCTTGTATCAACCAAAAGTATTTCTTTTCTGTTTTGTATTTTCTAGCATTGGATCACCAGATCTCAAGGAGTTGGATTTTTCTTGAGGACTTTATCATCTACCTTATTCCCAAACCATGGAGAATTTGCATCATTTTTCAACAAGATATCACTATCGATTTCTGAGATAGTTTTTTGGTACTAGTTGCTTGGTTATAATCTATCTGGATCTCTTTCATAGCTTGTGGAGCCTTGAGAATTGATTCTGATGTTCCTTGGTGTGTTGTTGACCTTTACCTATGATCTATACTTCATCCTTGGATTTTCTTGAGGAATTTCTTTGGCGGAGGCTGACCTTGTTGTTTTTACACATTAAGTCTTGTTCTTTGGCATTTGATCCCTTTTGGGTAGACCAGATCCCTTTGGATCATATAAATCATCGCAATTGATTATTATAATGTAAAGAGATAAGAAGATAGATCTAAATATTTGAGGTCTTGATTGTGACCTGTTATGTGGTTAAGCATGTTTTAGCGAGCTCGTGAGCCGGTTTTTGTAACTTGGTTGCTACTGGTTGATTGTAAACAATTTTCATGATATAATTCATTCAATTATGCATTGCCTCCATAATATCCTTGTGTTCCCGTTGTGTTTACTCTTGATGACTGAACCAGATAGATCTCTTTGAGGTCTCTCCTAACCAGTGACTGTTTTTTAGTATTTACACCTTGTTGTTCTATATCTGTTGGTTGCTTATCATTTGGCAACTGAATATTCTGAGATTACACAAAACTGGGACTTAGTTCATAACCCAAACTCAAAATAATTCTTACCCAAATTTCTATTGTTTCCTTCCAGATCTCCTCAAACTTTTCTATAATAAGGCTATTACATCTGTGCTTATGATTAAATTCAGATGAGTCAGTTTTATTTATTAGATTTTCTTTGATGTGGGACCATCCCTAGTTTATGGAAATCTTGTATCAACCAAGAATATTTCCTTCCTATTTTTCATTTTCTAGCATTGGCTCATCGGATCTCAAGGAGTTGGATTTTGCTTAAGGACTTTATCATCTACCTTATTCCCAAACCATGGAGCATTTGGATCGTTTTTCGGCAAGATATTGCTACTGGTTTTCAAGACTAGTTTTTGGTACCTGTTGCCTAGTTATAATCTACTGGGATCTACCGGATCCCTTCTGAAGCTTGTGGAGCCCCAGGCATTAATTCTGATGTTCCTTGGCATGTGGCCAACCTTTCCTTGTGATCTACACTTCATCCTTTGGATTTTCTGGAAGAATTTCTTTGGTGGAGGCCGACCTTGTTGTTTTTACATGTTAGGTCCTGTTCTTCGGTATTTGATCCCTTTTGGGCCGATCAGATCCCTTTGGATCATATAAATCATTGTAATTGAGCATTATAATATAAAGAGATAAGAAGAAACAAGATAAGATATAGAACATAGAAGATAGATCTGAAGATTTGAGGTCCTGGTTGTGACATGTTTTGTGGTTAAGCATGTTTTAGCAAGCTAGTGAGCCAGTTTTTGTAACCTGGTTGCTACCAGTTGATTGTAAATAGTTTTCATGATATAATTCATTTAGTTCTGCATTTCCTCCATCATATCCTTGTGTTTCCATTACTTTTACTCTTGCTGACTGACCCGAATAGATCTCTTTGAGGTATCTCCTAACTGATGACTGCACCAGCACAATAGACCCAAAATGAGAAGAAAACATCAGTGTGAAAATATAATGCAAGATGTATTTGGCAGCGATGATGAAGGACATACCTTAGGGGAGGATCGCAGGTCTGAATCTGAAAATAAATGCTCCCTTGATAGCGATGAGGAAGATGAAGCTGAAGTTGAAGTTGATCTTGATGGTGAGTTGGTAAGTTCCCTTGAAGAGTTGAAAAATGTTAGGAAGGAATATAAGTATTATAAGAAGATAGTCCAAGAGAACTATGATCAACTGAGAAAACATCTTGAACAGTCCAACAAGAATACCACTATATTGACAACACAACTAAAAGAAGCCAAAGGGACGTGTGAAGTAATAAAGTCAGATTTTGATGCCAAGAAGAGAAGGTGTGAGGAGTTAGAGCTGGAAGTGGAGACAAAAGGAAAAGAATGCCAAAATTTAAAAGATAAAGTTGTAAAGCCCATTAAAGAACTTGAGAGTTGTCAAGAGAAACTTAAGCTGAGGAAGAAGTATGATGGTGGCACCAATGCACTGGATGAAATATTGAGTGAACAAAAGCATTCTAAGGATATTGTAGGCTTTGGATATGATGTCGGTCAATGTTGCACAAGCAAGGATTTCTCCAATAAAGACATACATTTTGTCTCTTCAAGTGAAAAGAGTAATGGACAAACCTTCATAGTCAAGATTGCTCCAAGAAAGAAAATCGATCTCACTACTATTGCTAAAAGTCTAAAGATAAAAGTTTTTTCTACAAAAAGGAATAATGTTGATAAGAAGGGTAAAGACAAGCTAAATGAAGATGGCTTCATTAGAGGTAAGAACCCAAGAAGGAGATATAGAAGATCAAACTATGCTACTACACACAAGACTGAGAACATGAGGAAATCAAGACATATGACTGCTGCAAATTAACATCACCAAATCAGGAACAAAGGAAGAAGGAATGAAGCGAATCAGTCAACATGTTCTCCACCTTTTTAGCAAAAAAAACTTGTAAGTTACAAGCCCTCTTCTGGTTGTTGTTTTTCATAAAAATGACTTGGGCATAGAGAAAACGAATGTAGTAATAGGTCTAGGAGGAATCAAGATGTATATGAGAATAAATTTCAAATGGTAGATGCATGCATAGATCAGCTTCAAAATATAGGAGCATGAATGTTTATGCTATCCTAGGTGATAAGAATGTTTTATGTTATATCTGCAATAAAATTGGTCATAGGAGTCATGAATGTAGAAGAAAATCATTTCAATCTTATGGCAGCTCCTACACCTCCTCCCATAATAAAAATGTAATTAATAACTATAATGGTCATTATGTAAGATAAGTTTTTGCATGGAAAAAAGTAAGAAATGTTCCTAGAATACCAAGAAATCAATTTGTGCTACCAGCTGGTCAAAATGGCATGGTCTGGAAAAGGAGAACAAATCAATTCAACATAAACTCCTCTACTCCTCTCTTTGGGATTAACATAATGTGCTACATCTACAACAATTTTGGTCACACTGCAAGATATTGTAAGGCAAGAATTGTCAAACCAAGAAGGATGATTGATGTTGTTCTAGAAGTTGCAGTAGGGAAGAGGAAGGAATTGAGGCAGGTTTGGAGAGTGAAATCGAACATAGGAAATGAGAAAAATAAGAAGGTTGAGTCACCAAAACTGTGCATTCCATGCATAAGTGATATCCCCTCAAGCTTGAGGAGGTGCAAGAACTTAGGGAGAGCTTCATACTAATCATATTCTTTACCCCCAAATATTAAAATGACGAGTGTAAGGACAAAATGTTTTAGATATGACAAAAACTAGCTTTAAGAAGAAGACATGGAGGAAGAAGATGAGATGACAAACTTTATAGTTGATGTGTGAGTATGGTGGTTTATCATGTTATGAAATTGTTTGCATTTATAGCTCTCTGGTATTGTAGCTATTTGTGGTTGCATGCTAACATATATGAGGTTGAACGTGGGTGATGTAATACCCTCAAAATGGTCACCTAAACCATGGGCCCCTAATCTTGACTACATCAACAAGGTCCTAACCAAAGGCAATTAAATCAATCTCGAGCATCTAATTAATTCCTAAATCATCAATGTCACATGGCAAATAAATAATTCTAAATTAATTAAAAGTTTATTTAATTAATTAATCATTCCAAGTAAATCATTTTATCAATTATTCTATTTATTTAATTAAATATCGTAGCATATTTAATTAATAAATAAATTTGCCATTAAATCATCAAAAATGAATTAATTTAAAAAAAGGAATTAATTTGCAAAAAGGAATTTAATTCATAAAAGAATTCAACTTGAGATATTTCTTTTTCTAATTTGAGATAACTTGAGAAATCTCAGAAAAGAAAGCAAAGCAATTAAATTGAATAAATCATCTCTAAAATTCAAAGTCAAAACAATCTTGAGGAAAGAGATTCAGTTGCATTAAAAAGGATTTTTCTAATAAAAATCTTGAGAAAAAAAAAGAATGCATGGAATTAACTAATTTTATCTCAAGTGCATGACTTTGTTGGCATGATTGGCATAATTGGCATAATTGATGCAGATGAAGAATAATTACTAAATTGGTAAAAGACTGTTTTTGATGATAGTGTGATGAAGAGATTGAGATTGCATGATTGGATGATTGGATGACTTTGATCAGTTATTTGTGTTTTAATTGATGGCAATTGATGTTTATTATGTTGTATTTTGTCATCCAACTCTTTTTGGTCTACCAGAAATGCCTTACCAGTATTGAAGACAATGAACTGGAAATTAGGACCTTAACTAGTAAATGAGGAAATGTTTTGACTAGATCTAGCGATTGGTGATGATTGACGTGTTGCGGTTTGGAATGTGATTTTGTATTATTGTAATATGTATCTGACCGCAACCACATCATGTTTTGGTTATCGAAAATCTGTTGGCATTATGTGAACTGGTATGAGGACATAATGACATTGTATGTTGTCATTGATGTCAATATGTTGCAGAGGTGTGAACCGGCATATGTAAGAACCGGTATAACACTGTGAACCGACATTTGTGCCAAAGTGAAGTGGTGTGCTTGTTCAAGGTGAACCGACATATGATTATGGGAACTAGTACATAGAAGCGTTGTATGACTACCGGTTGGTAGTCTCAACTTTAGGGTTTCTGGTTGAAGTTCTTCAAGCCTGTGTGGCTCAACCGATGACTTTGTGCGATGATTTAGCATGATAAAAAAGAACAAGATCATGTTCCCACGCAAGCCTTGTGTGCATGAAGGATCATGCATGAAGAAGATCTTTCCTATCTACCTCAGGAATATGAGAAGACTGTAAAATGATGATAACGTGTGATGGGTTATCAACCGCCAAGAAAAAGGTGGAAAACGAACGATGGAGATTAATGTAGTATGCTCAATGGTCAGGATTGAACCATTTGAATTCCTTAACCTATTAGGTTTAGAGTTTAAGTTTTATGCTACTGACCTAACTGTTTTATATAAGGTCGATGTTGTGACTCTTTCTAGGGTTGTTGGCAAAAGTTGTGTGTGAGTATCCAAGAGAAGGGATACATGATTCTTACCAGACCAAAAGGAGAGAAGTGATACCCATAGAGTGTAAGTGTAGAAGGTAAAAAGGAGCTTAAGCAGATCTGCATTGGCATTGAGTGCTGTTACCAGATCATTGTAATACCTGTTGATCTCTAACCACCTCAACAGTTGGAAAATCCCTTAACAGGGTAGCCTTAACCGGCTTGCTATAAATCCTTTAATAGGGTAACTCTAAGCTACTGAGTTTGAAGTCCTTTAGCTATTGAGCTCTTGAAATCCTCTAACAAGGTAACCTTTAACAGGGTTTAACCCTTAACTGGGTATTGTAGCCATCCCTTAACCAGGTGATCTCTAACAGGATCGGTTCCTAGCAGAACCTATTATAATGTCTCTAACCGGACAAGGCAACTAACAGAGCAAACTTCCAAAGAGTTCAAAACCAGCTTGTGGGTATTCATCCCCACCATGGTTTTTCCCAATTGGGTTTCCACATGAAAAAATATGTGTGTCATGTGTGATGCTTTTATCTTGTGATGCTCTGCTATTGTTTGTCAAGCATATGATGCTTTTGTGTTTTATGCCTATCAATAAAACATGTTGAACTAGTTGTTATTATGATCTGATGATAGATCACCTATTTATGCATAAGGGTGAAATGGTAGTGTAGTCTCAATTTGAGGGAAAAGCTAAGTGAGTAACTGGTTAATGCTTGTCTCTGACATTCTTAGCTTTACCGGTTGCACTCTGTTTCAAACCGGTATCACTGTCTACCAGTCTTTTGAAGTGTTTGTTATCAAACCGGTTTTGACTTGTATTTTTGCCTGTACTGATTCACCCCCACCCTCTCAGTACCGATTTGGTACTATTCGCTCATCATTGAGTTATCAATTGGTATCAGAGCGTCCTCCAGGTCCTCTATATTATAAGATTAACCACTTGAGGTAAAGATCCCAGTCAAATGATGAAGAGGGAAGGTCCAAAGTTTAACAGGGAAAATTTTAGTATATGGAAAGATAGAATGAAGATATTCATCAGAAGCATGGGTGCTCAACACTGGAGCTATGTTGAGAATGTCTATGTTGCCCCTATAGGTACTCTCACTGATGACCAAAAGAGAGAGACGCAGGAGAATGGGCAAGTTATGGAAGCCCTAATTAGTAGTTTATCTAACATTGAGTTTATTGATGTTCAGGACAAGGTAAATCCCAAAGAAGTATGGTATGCTATTGAAAATATCTATGGCGGTGATGAGCATGTAAAACAGGCTAAGGAAGAAAGCCTGAGAGGGAAGTTTGAAGATATGCGGATGGTTGAAGGTGAGACCATTCAACAGTATGGAATAAGAATCAAAACCATTGTTGAAGATATCAAGAGAAGAGGTGGTAAAATAGAAGACTCCACTATGGTAAGCAAAGTCCTGAGATCCCTATTGCCGGTCTATGCAATAAGGGTTGCTGCTATTCAGGAGCTAAGATCAATAGACAAGACTAAGGTATCCTTGGACTCCATCATAGCAAAGTTGACAGCCTATGAGCTAAATAGTTTTGATGGTAGTGTTCAAAAGACTGAATCAACTTTTAAAGCTTCTATTGTACCATCCAGAAAAGGAAAAGAAGCTAGCACTAGTGGTGAACCAAGATAGAGCAGAGAAATGGATGATGAGGAGATTTTGATGGCATTTGAAGCTCTCCTTGCCAGGAAACTTCCTATAGGAACTGGCAAATACAAAGGTAATCTTCCTTTGAAATGCTGTTCTTGCAACCGGATAGGACATATTGTTGTAAACTGTCCTAATGGTGACAACAAGGACAAACTGGAAAGGTTCAAGAAATTCAAAGGAGGAAACCGGAGAAACTGTTTTGTGGTAGTTGATGAAGGTGTCACAGACAAAGAATCAAAGGATGAAGAAAATGAAGATATTGTGTTTGTTTCTATCAAACAAGATGTGTCAGACAAGAAGGCTCTTGTCTCCTGGTTTGATAATTCCAATGAGTGGATCATTGATAGTGGCTGCTCTCACTATATGACTATTGACCGGAGCAAGTTTCTATCCTTGGAGGAGTATGATGGTGGTGTGGTTCGCTTTGGCAATGATGCACCATGCATGGTCAAAGGCAGAGGGTCCATCTCTCTGAATGGAAAGAGTAGTGCTGACAATGTGTACTGGGTTGATGGTCTCAGACACAACCTTCTGAGTGTTGCCTAGTTGAATGACAGTGGCCTCACTCTAGAATTCAAGAATGGAGTTTGCAGAATCAAAGGAAAGATGGTGAATTGGTGGCCACCGGCATGCATACCAAAGGTAACCTATTTCATCTGAATGCAAATATAAGTACATGTCTTATAGCTAAATTTGATGATAGTTGGATATGGCATAGGAGACTCTGCCATGTAAAATTTGATAACATTGTAAAGGATAGTAAGATCAAGGTAGTTAGAGGGTTGCCAGTGTTAAGCAAACCAGATAATACCTAGTGCAAAGAGTGTCAATTGGGGAAAATGCCTTCCTCAACCTTTAAAGGTAAATCTTTCACTGCTGACAACTTGCTTGATCTTGTGCATACTGATTTGTGTGGTCCTATGAAAACTAGAAGTGTGTAGGGTGATAGGTACTTCATGATTCTCACTGATGACTTCTCAAGAATGATGTGGGTCACATTCTTGAAAGACAAGTCTGAAGCCTTTGTAAAGTTTAAAGCTTTCAGAGCATTAGTGGAGAAGGAAAGTGGTAAATGGATCAAGTGCCTGAGAACTGATCAAGGAGGGGAATTCACTTCCGATGAATTAAACAAGTACTATGAAGAACATGGCATCAAGAAGTAATTGTTTGCCCCTTGGACTCCACAACAGAATGGCCTAGTAGAGAGGAATAACCAGACTATGGTTGAAGCAGCTAGAACCATGTTGATTCAAGGAAAGGTAGCTCACACCTTTTAGAGAGAAGCGGTGAGCACTGCAGTCTACACAATGAATCGGGTACTCATCAAGAAAGGTAAGTATAAATCTCCTTATGAGTATTGGACTGGTAAGACACCTGTGGTTAGCTACTTTAGAGTGTTTGGTAGCAAATGTTACATCAAGAGAAGTGAACACTAGAGAAAATTCGATGCGAAATGTGATGAGGGAATATTCCTAGGATATTCCACCAAGAGAAAATCTATCAAGTGTTTCAACAATAGGACTCAGAGAATTATGGAAAGCATCAATGTAAGAGTTGATGAAACCTCTGAGAAAACTAAGGAAACTGGTAGTGAGCAAGCAGTAAGTGAACCGGTTGCAACCTTCTGGGAACCGGTTATCAATCAACCGAGTACCAGTAACAATGTTCCTACACTGGCAGATGTAGATGCTGATACTGATGGAGATGAGGATGAAGAAGAAAAGAAAGAGGAATCTATCAAGACCATTCCTCGATATGTCAAGCTGAATCATGATCCTAAGTAGATCATAGGAGATAAGGATGCAGGAATCCTTACAAGAAGAAAAGTTAGAGAAAACTCATGTATGATCTCTGAATTCGAGCCTAAAACATTCAAAGAGGCACATAAGGATGAAGATTGGATCAAGGAAATGGAAGAGGAACTTGACTAGATAGAGAAAAATGGTACATGGTCCTTGGTACCTAGACCGGAGCACAAAAATGTCATTGGTACCAAATGGGTCTTCAGAAATAAGTTGAATGAGGATGGCACAGTGATTAGAAACAAAGCCAGAATGGTGTGCAAAGGATATGCCCAAGAAGAAGGAGAAGACTATGGAGAAACCTTTGCTTCTTTAGCCAGATTGGAAGGAGTTTGTATGCTTCTTGCATATGCAGCTTTTAAAGGCTTCAAAGTATATCAAATGGATATAAAATCTACATTCCTAAATGGTGTACTTGAAGAGGAGGTGTATATAGAGAAACCAGATGGTTTTGCCCTATCTGAAGATAGTGACATGGTGTGTAGGCTACATAAAGCCTTATATGGTCTAAAACAGGCACCTAGAGCATGGTATGAATGCCTGCATTCCCATCTTGTGAAGATTGGATTTGAGAGAACAAGTGAAGATAGCAATATCTACTTGAAGTCTGAAGGAGATCAGATCCTAATCTATGAGGTATTTGTTGATGACATTATCTTTGGTGGAGATGACAAGATGAGTCATGAATTTGCAGATGAGATGAAGAAAGAGTTTGAGATGTCACTCATAGGGGAGATTAAGTTCTTCATTGGACTACAGATCTAGTAGATGAGAGATGTAATCTTTATCACTCAGTCCAAGTATGTCAAAGAGGTGCTAAAGACCTTTGGCATGGAAGAAAGCAAACCGGTTGGTACTGTTGTCTTCAAAATCTGATTCACTTTAACATCATTATAATGACATGATAACTCTGTATGCAAGAGAGATATTAAAGAGAAGGAGACTTCCAGGACAACATATGACAAGGTTTGATTAACCTTCTACACTTTGGACTTATTCAAAGTCTAGGCGGGTATACCTTTGTGAACTAAATTCACACTTTTAAAAGATAAATCCATAGCAAACCAATCCCAGAAACCAGTGGATTTAATCACCTTAAAACTAACTAAAACAAAGGAATGAAAATTGTACTCATGTTCAGTATTGACCTACAAAATATGTAATAGACAACCTTGATCTATACCAGTGCCTTATCCAAGGTCACAGAGTCATCAGAGATCAAACAATACTCCCACAATCAAATATCTCTACATATCCCATTAGTTTGGCTTTTGTATATCCCTATATATGTCTGACATACATAGGAATTTATTCATACCAAATTAAACTACGCTCATCAAGATTCAAAGCATCCCACAAAGAATTTACTGGTAGAAATGATTCCTGCATATTTAATTCCCCTCCTGAAGAGAAAAGTTAAGAAACATATCTACTGAAAGTTGCCTTACAACCCCTAATCAAACAAAATAACCCTGGATTATTTAGAATGAAACAATAAACACTTGCAAACACATTTGAAGACAACACAAAGTTTTAACTCAAAACCAATGGTCTGTATATTGATATTTTCTTCAAAAAAGTGTTATAAGAAACCTTTGAATATTCTCCATTAAAACTTGGAAAAGCTCAGATAAATTTCTACAGCATTTTCTTACAATTCATTTTGTGATCGATTTTTAACTAGTCCTGGCATCCATTTATAACAACATGGATGCAAATAGCTTCAAACTTTCATAGGAGAGTTTGTTACAATGATTACCTCTCTAAAAGAATTAGTTACAGAACCTTTTACAAAAGCGGTTACAAGTCCTTTTCAACCTCCGTGGCTTCTTCTACTTGTTGTCCCATTGCAACCTCTTCTAACTGTTCTACATCCTTTATGGCATATTTTCTTGTCCACTCATTGTATACATCATCAGCTGGCCAAGTGAAGTTAATCACTTTTGCTTTTGCCTTGGCTAACATTTTCCAGGAATTCCTCATTTTGTTAACTTCTGAATTAAGAAAACCATAATGGGATTTGATTCTCTCTATCTCCTCAATTGTTACAACAAAGAAGGAAGCATCTTCTAAGCTAATAATTCCTTTTATTCTAACTAAAAATTTGGCTTCTAATTGCTTAAGCCATACTTGTTTGTCCTTCAATTGGTTAGGGCTGACAAAACCTCCTGGGAGCAATTCAAAAACCTGATTAGTGTACTACTTGTACAAATTGATCTTCCTGTCAGCATTATCTATTCCTTCTGCTAATTCTACTAGATCCTTTGTGGTGTCACAAGTGGATTTGATGATAGGATCAGCCCCTGCTTCATCATAGGATACACAAATAAGCTCCAAATCCTACTCTCTAGGCTTCCACTTGTAAAAAATAGGCATTAAAATAGCCTTATCTCCATTAAGCTTATTCCACATATCTATAATCTTGCTCATGTTGTTATACAATAATGAGGCCCCTATGGTGTCAGCAAAACTTAAAATTGTAGCACTTACTCTTTCCTCATATTTCTTTGCATACAGGGCTTGAGCCTATTTTAAATTCTCCAGTTCATGAGGAGTGATCTCAACCAATTGAGAGCTAGAAGGTGTTGGAGATGGTGGAAACTCAATAATAGGGCTAGTAGGTGGAGGCCTTATAGGAGAAGAGGAGATCATCAGTGTTGAAGACTCACCTTGATGGTACTGTCCTGCCAACTGGCTTTGTAGCTTGGCAATGATGCTATCTTTACTCCTTACCTTTTCCTTGGCACTATTATAGGCTTTTAAAACTATCTCCAGCTTAATCTAGAGATATGCCTTTTCCTTAGCCTCCCTTTCTACCACTACAACACTAAACCTTGTAGTTTCTAGCATAGTGCTAGTAGCTTCCACCACCCAAGTGCTCTGAACTCTTTTCACTATCATTCCACCAAGGTAACTTGACCCTGGGGTGTCCTTATTTCTCTTATTCTCATCTCTTTTAAGAGACCACATGACCAGTGTAGCATTGTCTTTGCTGAAAGTGACTCCTTCCATAGGTTTGGTCTCTTTTCTTACTGCCTCCAATACCAAGGCATCTGCTATGTCCCATTCAGGAAGAATGAGTACCCCAACCCGTGCAACCATATCTCTTCCTTGCTCGAGAGTGATGGGCTTAAACTCATCAATCATTTCTTGCTTTATTTCCTCCTCAACCATAGCTTGATCTTTATGAGGCTTCTCACCTTTCCTTTTTTCACACCTTGCATTATACTTGTGAATGTTCTGCTTCCACACAAATTGCATGAATGCTCCTGATGTGACAAAGTTATTGTCAGCCAAGAAATCTTCACTGTCCTGCTTAATCTCAGAATCCCACTCCTAGCCTTTGAAATCATTAGCAGTGATGTTCAGTTCAGCAGTAGGAGGCTCTTCTGGCATTCCCTCTTCCACTTCATCATATGGATATATGCTATCTCTCCAAGGCTACCTAACTATAACAATTGCTCAGTTGCTGCTTGTTCATCTCCTATATGAATAGGGGATGAGATGGAGAGTACAAAGGTTCATTAGATTGTATCTCTTTTCCCACTCTTTGTTTCTTTGGGCTATCTTGAATGTCAATGACATCCTGTATCTTCTTCTTCCCCTTTGAAGTAGAGGGCTCCCCTGTTGTAGACATCAACACACTGTAATTGGACTTCTTATGCAACATGTAGTTACCAGGAGGGATTGCTCAGGTTGATACAGACCTACTGAGAACTAGTCTTTCTTTCTCAAGGTTGTTTTTAATTACAACCTCCCTCTTTTCTTTCAAAGTTCACATCACATCCTCAAAACAAAGAATTAGGAACTTTATCTTTTCCTCAAAAGGGTGGAAGCTAGACAATGGGTCATAGCTGGTATCAAATTGGTGTATAATGTCTAAGGCCTTTTTGTAGGCCACCCACTTTTCCTTCCTTAGCTCTTGCTCATCTAGGTCAAATTCATTCCTAATGAGGTCTTCAGGAAACTAGAATTGATGGGGTCTACCTCTGCATATTGCCCTCTTTCTAAACATGCCATTGAAGAAGTCTTCAGGGTCAGCACATCGGGATACTATAGTTGACAAATGATATTGTTGAAGGAAATCTTCAAAACACTTCCAACCTCCTTTAATTATCACAAATTGGTGTGCTATGGTAACTGTAGGGAAAATGGTCTCTTTACATTTGCCTATTAACTCTGCCTCTTGCAAACCACCAATCTGCCTTAGGATTTATGCAATTCCCACTTTACGAGGGACCTGATAGGGTAACAAAAATGGAGTGCCTTTTAAACCATATACTCTAAAAACTGTGGAGACAAGGTATAAGTAGATATCACCCCAATTGTGAACAATTTTTATATTCTCTATAAACTCTTTTGGCCTAATAAATTCCAAAAGAACCTTCGGGAGTCTTGGATTCTTTGAATAGAGGAGAGTCCTAATCTTAGATGCAAAATACTTATCAAACTTTAAGAAGCTTGTGTCTTCTTTGTCCCATGACAACACTGTACTCCATAACTGCACTGGCATCTTTTCTCCATCTTTCTCTTTTCCAAGATCCATTCCACTTGCAAAATAATCACCACCCTTGAATAAAAATAAATGCATAAGGAGGGAATACCATCCAAAAGGCCTATCAAACTTCCCATTCTTTATTCCTATCAAACATTCATGGATACCTTCAGTGATAAAGGAAGCATAATCAAAAGTCACTGCAAGAGAAGGATTCAAGATTTGAGCAATCATTAACATGTAATGAGTGGGCATATTTGCCTCAGCATCCTCTCCTAAAATTTGGCAGAGCGACCAATATAATCCCTCTGCCCTAAGGGTGAACAATTTTAATGAGAAGGGCTCTTCAATGTTGGGTCCTACAACTATCAACCCACCTATCTTCACAAAGAATTCTTTAAGAGGCCCATTTCTAAGGTGGTTCCTCTGCACACTGTACACCTGAGCTAGTGATTTGAAATTAATAGGTTCTAAAAAATTGGTAAACTCACTAAGCCCAAAAGCATTTCTGAACTCCTCATTATTTATTTCAATGAGGGTTTTCCCATTTATATCTTTAACACTCCTTGTAATTAGGTCATAGTTGTGTGCAATTTGAGTTAGGAGATCTACATCCATGAATACTCCAGGGACCACTAATTTGCCAACATCCAACTCCCAGATACTGTTCAGCGGGGCTGAGGAGTTTCTCATGCCAAATCCAACCTTGAATAACCCCAACCCAGACAACCCAACCCGTGGGTCTCTTATCCAGTTACCTTTATCATATAATCCCTCCCCTATTTTTAGGCGAGGATCTCTTGGCACAAGTTCTTTTACCTTTGCAGCTATATTAGTTGACAATGTCAACTGCTCAAGGAAGTCATCACAGATAGCCCTCTCCTAGTAATTAACTTTTCCTGAGAATTCTCTCTTAGGTGCCATCTTAAAATATACAAGCGGTTTAAATATTACCCCCAATGGTTCTGTGACAAAGCAAGACCTTAATTTAAACACACTGTTAAGTGATTGCCAAACAAGAGTATAAGAGAACCTATTTTTGCTTGAAGGAATCCGCTCTGCAACTGAATAAATTTGCTTTGTATTTGAAGAAAATAGCTCTGCAACTATTCCTTAGAATGATACCTTCATTGAATTAATACTAGATCATATATTGTACTCGGGCTCTTAACTACGACATTGATACTGCATGCTTCGGCCATCCCTTCAAAATTGAATTCATGTAAGAATTTGAAATTTTTGAAACAACAGGTCACAACACACTTGCACATTTTTTCCTTCCGCTCCTTTGCCATTTCATAGAGCATAACCTTTGAGCAATTTCACCAAATGAAATCACACCAGTCGTCCGATAACATGAGACTTGATCAACCTTTACACTGTTTTAACATCTCTACCTTTGCATCGAGCCCCACCTCTTTTCGCCACTTTGCAGGATTTATCCCACGAGCACTTTTATTTCGCGAAGCTACACTAGGCGTCAGATGGGACTCTAACCACTCGACCTTTAACTCTTACTGGGACCATGAACTTTTTTCACTAACCAAGCCTTATCTTGATGGCTAATGGTTTTTCGCTATTTCGCATAGCTTAATCCACTTTCAACTTTGGGCCACAAAACAATGCGAAGCGTTGGATCAATCCTAAGATGACCATTGTTTAATTGAGACCTTTATGCTTGCATCACTTACCCACTCTCCCACTATTTACCAAATACCACATGGCACCCAGCCATTAGCCTTAGAAAACTCTTCGAGTTTAGTTTAGAGTTAGCCACATGTCCTATTTCCCTTATAAGCGCCGATTGCACCTTGGCAGGCCCTCAATCTCTTTTGAAACCACGTGTCAATCGACACATCACCATCTAGCATTACGCCAGGAAGAACCTTCTTTTCTCTTTTGCCATTTCATGAAGCATATCCCTTGGTTAGTTCGCAGTCATGAAACAACGCGAGCCCTTGGATCAAATCGGAGTTGATCCCCTTTTACCTTCATGCTTTATCTATTCTTTCAGGGCCCAAAAACCTTTCGTTGCTTCACTGGTTTTAAAACATGAGCATTTTACCTTCATGAATACATGCGGACTATTAGATTATATTTGACTTGCTCGATGCTTAACAACTTAACTGAATCAGGTAGACGTGGGCCCTCTGATTCAGCTCCATCCACCTGGCATCTAGTCATTCCCGAACTGACATGTCAACCTTTTATTTGCTGAGAGAAAACATCGGATTCCACCTCAGCCTTGCCACCTATATCTGCTAGGTCATTTTCACACGCCACGACATGAGTCATCCTCTTGGACCCACCTTCTAAGCCTTAGATCTGACTTGCTGACTACTTTGACTTTCTACCATGTGTCTTTATCTGATTTGCCATCTCGACCAATTAGACTACCTGCTTGGAGTGCCATGTCATTTCATTATTTCATAAAAGCTAACTATCGAGCACCTTCCTCCTGTGAAGCTGCGGTAACCGTCGAATCAGATTAGACTTGCACATCTATTATGCTCCTATTAAAACCCCCCTTTTCCCGGGCCAAAAAACTTTTCGCTACTTCACAGGGTGTAACACGTGAGCATCTACCGGCCATGAAATAGTGTGACCCATCGATCTCTCTTGAACTTGATCACCTTTTAGCCGTTTGAAAAGTCTTTGCTGCAGGGTCCCACCAAACCTTTTTGCCATTTCGCGAAAGGCATTTCACTTGCAAGTTTCGGCTGCGAATCAATGCTAGCTGTTAGATCTTGAGTGAGATGGAGTCTCATTAAACCAAACCAAATGCGCATCATTGAACACGCTTTTCCCCTTCAGTATTTCGTGAGTCTTAAAACATGTGCAACTTCACCTAACGAAATAGCGAAAGCCGTAGATCTATCTGAGAACTGCATGACACTTACTGGGCCTGACAACATTAGACAGAAAAGACATAAGGCATAAATTTTTATAATTAATTCAATGACCGCCTAGGCAAATGACAAGGGGGGACACTTCATATGACCCCAAGACCCATTACTTAAGTGGATAAAGTAATGCAAGAATAGAAACCAGAGGGTTTTTTGATCAAACATTGAGCAATTTTAAAAAAGAAACCCTAAACCCTTAAGACCTAACACAAACTTGAAGCAGTTGATATTGTGTTTGACTCAAAATTTCAAAAACTTAGCCAATTATAGGAAAAGAAAACCCATTTCTCAAATAGTGATAACAGTGGCTCTGATTGGGGATGGTTGATCACAAGGTCAATACAAGAAACATAGAAAACTCTGGAGAAACAGACCAAAACACAGACCCAAACAAAACAACAGGAAGCAAGCAAAATATATACAAATAAAGGACCTACTATGCATGGACATCAAGAGAAATAATGTTTCAGGAATTGTCCATGCACTGGAAATTCATGTACTTCATTATTCATATTTTTCACAAAATATGAATCCTTTCCATTTAAATCACAGACCACAAAAGGGCCAACTCATAATAATTCAAATTTCTTATGTTTTCCCTTGTCCTGTCCTTTTGCATTCCACTGAAGAACAATATCATCAATTTGAAACTTCCTTAATGATGTCCTTTTATCAAAAAGGTATTTGGACTACAATTGGATCTTCTGATTTCTCTTATGAGCTAAAGTTCTGAGCTCTTCCACCTCCACAATTTGAATCATTCTATTTTCCATTGGTTCAGATAGCTCCATGTCCTCATCTTGCAAGAATTTATAAATTGGAAGAAGATTATTCACTGGCAATCTGACTTGTGTACCATAAACCAGTACAAAAGGTGACATTCCAATGGCCTTCTTGACTGTTATTCTATCTGCCCACAAAGATAATTTCAATTTTTGATCCCAAGATCTCTTGTTTTCTTCCAGGATTTTCTTGATGATGTTCAAAAGACTTTTATTGCTGGATTTTTCTTGTCCATTCCCCTGAGGGTGATAGGGTGAAGAGTAAGACATGATTATTCCATGATTGGTACAAAATCCAACAAACTCTTCTGACCTGAAACTCATGGCATTATCCATTACTAATTTTGCAGGTATTCCAAATCTAGTTATAACATTATCCATCAGGAAATCAATGACAACCTTACTTGTAGCTCTCCTTGTGGGAATAGCTTCAATCCATTTAGTAAAATAGTCAGTGGCTACTATGATCCATCTATGACCTCTTCCTAATCTCTCAACAATCTCTCTAATAAAATCAATGCCCCACTAGACAAAAGGGGCTTCCACTGTGACTGGATTTAGGGGTAAAGCTCCTTCATACTTCAACTTCGATGAATTTTTTTGACATGGGTCACATTTCTGGACATGTGCATGAGCATCTTTGAATAAGGTAGGCCAATAATATCTAGCCTGGATTATCTTACTAGCAGTTGTCTTAGCAAAGTAATGGCCCCCACATACTCCATCATGCATTTCAGTCAATACCCGTTTAGCCTGGAATTCATCCAAACACATTAGCAATTCTCCATCTCTTTTTCTCCAAAATAGATCACCTTGAATGAGAACATATTTTTGTGACTTGAGTTTTAGAGTTCTTCTCTGATTATGTGTCATTCCTTCTGAGAATGCAACATCTCTTAAAAATCGGACTATCTCTGAATACCAAGGTTGTCTTTCAATACTAGTGACTGAAGTACATTTAACTTCAACATTATGTATTTCAACATTCAAAAGATTAGACTCAGTCATAAGCTTAACTAGACCTAAACCTCTCACCAATTTGGTGATCTTTATTTCCAAGTCAAATTATTGGATTCTATTAATCCATCTACATCTTTTTCCTGTAACATTAGACTGGGACAGAATATCCTTAACCACAACATGTGGGACATAAGCAATGATTTTTGCACTCACCAGGTATGGCCTTAAGGCCTTGACAGCTTTAACTAAAGCATAAGCTTGTTTCTCCATGGTTTCATATTTTAATTTTTCTGCTTGCAAAGACTTGCTATAGAAAGCTATGGGATGTTCATATCCCTCATTATCCTTTTGTAACAACACTGCAACTACTATATGATATGAAGCAAAAGAGAACAGAGAAAAGAGCTTACTGTAATCAGGAGATTTTAACAGTAGTGCTTCCTAAATGGCCCTTTTAATTTCAGCAAAAGCCTCTGAGGCTTCTTGATCCCAACAAAATTTGGTATCCTTCTTGAGCAACTTGACAATGGGCTTCACTATCTCTACAAAGTTTGCAATGAATCTCCTAACAAAATTTTTTTTGCCTAGAAAGGATTGAATACCTTTAACATTCTTTGGTTCAGACACTTTGTTTATTGCTTCAATTCTTTTAGGGTCTATCCTTACCCCTTCCTTGGAAACAATGTGTCCCAATAATTTTCCTTCAGTGACCCCAAAATGACATTTCTTGGGATTTAATGACACACCAAATTCCAAGGCTTTATTGAACACCTTTTCCAAATGTCCACAATGATCATCAGCCCTTTTAGGGAAGCAAGTTAAATCATCTTGATAAACCACCATGATGATATTAATGAATTCTTTGAAGGCCACGTCCATGGCTCTCTAGAATGTAGCTCCAGCATTTTTCAATCCGAATGGCATTCTTACATAGACATATGTTCCCCATGGAGTAGTGAAAGCAATTTTAAACTATTCAGATTCCCTCACTAACACTTGATTGTATCCTGAAAAACCATCCATCATGGATAAAAGATCACAATCTGTTACTCTCTACAACATAGCTTCCATATTGGGAGAAGAGTAATTGTCTTTTAAAGAAGCAACATTTAAATTTCTAAAATCCACACATAGTATAATGTCCCCATTTTTCTTTCTTACTGGGACCAGATTGGAGACCCATGAAGAATGCCTTATAGGTTTGATAATCCCACCTTCTCTTAGCTTAGTCAATTCTTGTTGCATCTTAGTTTCCAATAGGGGATTAATAGGTCTCTATTTTTGCCTGAAAGGCTTAGCATCTAGAAGTAAAGGAACTTCATGCTGAAAAAGGTCCTGTCTATACGCCTTCAGGTCTTCATAAGACCAAGCAAAAACATGCTTATATCTTTTCAATAAATTAATAAGACTAGTCCTGACATGAGGGGGTAATTTCTTCCCAAAGTATACTAACTTAGGGGATGATTCAGTCTCCAGGTTTACCTCCTCCAATTCTTCCAACTTGGTGGTAGACTGCTGATGTAAGTGACTGTCATTGTAACTGAACATGCTCTCTAACTCCACTAGCCCTTTAGGTATCTCATTTGTTTCCAACTGAACCAAGTCATTTCCAAACATTGTTTCCTTATTGTCAACCACCTCCACCAGTGCATTGCAATCAATCTTCTGTCCATCATAATCATCAACACATTGGATGAACCTAAGAATGTCTTCATCATTAGCAAAAACTTGCCAATTATACACATTATCAGGGATGGCAGGCCTAGAAATTATTTCCATAGTGCAAATGCCGGTTAGTGTTGCGTCATCATTTTTTAAGGCAACATTAGCTAGAAAATCTGCCATAATATTCTTTGATCGCTCTATCTAGTTAAAAGAAAATGCACTAAAATGCTCAATGACATCCCAAACTGCATGTTTATATATCTTTAATCTATCATTTTTGGATGCATATTTGGATCTTACCTGAGAGACAACCAATTCTGAATCCCCCAACACTATCAACAACTGGATTCCATGCCTTTTTGCAACCTCTAGCCCCAATAATAGGGCTTCATACTCCGCAATATTATTTGTGCACTAGAAAGCCAATAAGAAAGAATAATTAAAAGTTATACCTGATGGGGATACAAAAAGAATCCCTACTCCAGATCCTTCTTTTGAGAAAGCTCCATCAAAATACATTTGCCATAAACCATACTGTTGTGCTTCTAATTTGACCACAATGGGGTCAGTATTCTTCAACTAGGGTAAAATTGGTTGTAATCTGAAATTATCAAGATCCACATCAATCATACAATTGAGCATATTAGGGTCTACACTCTCAATTACCCTAGGAGCATGTGGCTCTCTGTACAAATTGACCTGACTCCCATTTATTGGAATAGTGGCATAAGACAAATCCAGTTGGACATTTCCTCCTACTACTACTGCCCACTGCCTGGATAACAACATACCATAATGGGGTTTAGTGTGAGTAACAATAACATCATTTTATAAGTTGCCTTAGGGAATGCTGCTATTTTTAATTCAACATCTCTCATTGTACCTATCATAGGTACTTCCCTATTATCCATAGCATAACACTTTCCATATACAGTGGTCACTGACAGTCCTAATTCTTTCATGACACCATAGGGCATCACATTAGTAGCAACTCCTGAATCTATCATGTAGTTTTTTATCAACTGGTTGTTTACTAACAAAGTAACATTAAAAGGATCAACCTGTGAAGGATCTTGTGTGATAGTGGTTCCAACATAAACCTCTGGGGTTTGGAGTTCCTAATCCTTTCCATTTTTAGCTGAACCAGTGGGTAGGATTGTGTCATTGTCAGATATATTAGAAAACAAAGACAAAGTTGCATCCCTATGTTCTTTTATTTTCAGCAATTCTACTAATGGGACAGTAACCTTCATTTGAGTAAGAGCTTGAGCCATGTCAAATGTAGAACTATTGCTTAATTCAGTATTAGCTCTAGCTCTTTCTGCCTTAAACTGACTTGCTCTTTTTGTTGTGGCAGCTCCTTGTATATCACTGGTATTTTTATCATCTATACTCTTGGGTACATCTTTAACCTGTTCCTTCTTTTCTTGACCAATTTTAGGGACAGTAGTAGCACTACTTGTTCCCCCCTTTTGAGTAATCTCTTTTATGAACATGGAACCAGGTTCACCCTGATCAGTGTCCTTCTTGGTGCTCCTTAAGTTATAATTGTGTTTTGCTTTAGCAATAGTAGCTTTGGTGAGATTTTTAACTTCTTCCTCACTAGGCCTTCTAAGATGAACTTCTTCATCTTCAATTGTTACTACATTCAAGGTAGGATGCCAATCCAATGTTAGTTGTCCTTGAACAAACCTTACATTATCCAACACATCACTGTATTCACTTTGTATAGATTCCTCATCACTTTCTATAATAGTCTCAAACATGTTAATGTCAGGCTCAGCTTCTTGTCTCATGGATTCTTCAAGAGCTTGAGCTACTACACACTGATGAGGAGAATGTGGCCCATCACAAGTAATGCACCAAGGAGTATTTTCTATATTATGGACATTTTTCCTTTTCAAGGGATTTGGAGTATCCTAATTTTGAGCAATTTTAGGCTTCTCATTATGGGGTTTACCATCTTTCCAGTTGGTATTATAAGGCATATCATGTAGTCTAAGGGGTCTATCTTACCAGTTATAATGAGGCTTGTCAGTTTTGTTTACCTTGGCAGTCAAATCCTTCATTGCAATAACTAACTTTTCTATCTTGTCTTCCTCCTTAGCAACTTTATTAGGTTGTTGTTTTGTTTCTTGCCATAATCTACCATCTTTCCTTCTTCCTAACTTCCCAGATTCTTTTCTATTACTTTCTACATTAATGGCAATTCTAAAAGCATCTCCCAAGTTATGTGGATTCTTATCCCTCAGGATATAGGCCATCTTAGAATCAAATGCATTGTAATAGGTATTCAGACACATGTTATCATCTAATCTCATCACCTGATACAATCTATGCATGGCTTTTTGGAATCTAGCATTAAAATCAGTGACCATTTCATTGTCAGACTTTCTGATGTTATTAAATTCATTGAGCATGAAGCTCACATTTGTTTTGTCACCATATTGTTCTTGAAAACAATTTTTAAAATCTTCCCATGACCTAATGCTATTAACTGGAAGACCTCTTTACCAATCTCTTGCATCATCAACCAGGGACTGAACAAACAATTTCATGATAACATCTTCATTCACTATCTCATAATTATTTATTAGGTCCCCAAAAGATTTTAAATTTTCTTCAATACTAATTGCATTATTTCCAACAAATTTATGGAGTCTGTCTCTTAACTCAGTAGGAACATGGTTGGGATATCCTGGGATCCCATCAAAAAACAGTTGCCTATACTGTTCTAAATTGATAGGCCTCCTTTGAAAAGGGGAAGCAACATTATTATTTCCCATGTTCATTTTGACTTTCGGAATTAGGGACTGAGATACTTGACCATGTTGATTGTTCATAGGGGTTTGACTCACTGATGCTGTATTAGCAGACACAGTAGGCTGAATCTTAACCGAGGGAAAGGAAATTTGTTGAGGATCAGGCTTACTAAGATCTTCTGATGGAAAAATGATAGGGGGAGCTTTTAAGTAGCTAATTTTTCTTTTCACTTCCTGATTAGCTGCTTCCAATACAGCTTTCTCTAGTTCCATTTGGAGATCCTCTTTTTCCTTCCTCATTCTTTCCATCTCTCTCTCATGTGTTGACAGCCTATGAGAAATCTCTTTAGTGGTTTTAGATCTAGTTCCATCATCCACCCATTTCTACTTTCCTTTATCAACATCATTCGTGGGAGGCTGTGAATCATTGAGCATTTCCTTGTTTGGCTGGACTACTGACCTATATGCTGGCTTAGCCTTGGGGATCAAAATTTCTCTGATTAGAGGGCCTTCCTCATCACTCTTTTCTTTTTCTTTGGCCAATACTTCAAGATCAGCTATTTGTCTAAGAAGCCTATCTCTCTCCATTAATTTTTCTTTGACCTCCTTCTCCTTATTTGCTTCTTTTTGGGCTCTTAGGGAGATTAAGTGATGAACTATCTTATTTAAATTTTCTATTTCTTGTGACACTTCATCTTCATCAGGGAAATTCTCCTCAGAGTCAGATAAATTGACTTGATCTATATCAATCAAGCTGATGTTTCCATCAATTGTCCTAGGAACATAATGTCTAATTGCATTTGAACTAGTCCTATCTCTCACAGACACACTAACATGAGATATATCTTGATTTACAGCATGAGCATTATCTATATTTCCAAACAATCCAGAATGGAAACCTAATATATCATGTTCAGATTATCTAGAAGAAGAATTAGACTTTGCATAAATAGGTCAATCAGGTATCTTACCGGTATTGTTATTCTTTTGCATCCAAGCAGCATTTGATGGTTCGTGAAGCACTGATCTCTTCTGCCCTCTTTGTGACTGTTCTGGCAAACCTTCTTGCAAAGTTTCACAAGGGTGCTTCTTCATGAATGATCTAGTGTTTTTTCCTCCTTGCATTGTGCTTGTCTTCCTTTCTTTTTGTACTTCACAAGGACTGGTTCCAAGATAATAGAGTTGCCACCCACTAGACTATGGGAAATATGAAAACAAGCTTAGAGTAATATGCTGCAATTCAACAAACACACTGATTTTCTTTATAAATGCAGGCACAAATCTACGTCTGGATCCTTAATGTGACTAATCCCATCCGGGTCACCACAATATGAATTAAATCTTTCTTAACCAGAGACTTTTAACAGTTCATTTGCTCCCCAGCAAAGTCACCACTTTTGTTGTCTTCAAAATCTAATTCACTTTAACATCCTTATAATGACATGATAACTCTGTATGCAGGAGAGATATTAAAGAGAAGGAGACTTCCAGGATAACATATGACAAGGTTTGATTAACCTTCTACACTTCGGACTTATTCAAAGTCCAAGTGGGTATACCTTTGTGAAATAAATTCAGACTTTTAAAAGATAAATCCACAGCAAACCAGTCCTAGAAACTAGTGGATCTAATCACCTTAAAACTAACCGAAACAAAGTAACAAAAATTGTACTCATGTTTAGTATTGACCTACAAGATATGTAATAGACAACCTTGATCTATACCAGTGCCTTATCCAAGGTCACAGAGTCATCTGAGTTCAAACAATACTCCCACAATCAAATATCTCTACATATCCCATTAGTTTGGCTTTTGTATATCCCTATGTATGTCTGACACATATAGGAATTTATTCATACCAAATTAAACTATGCTCATCAAGATTCAAAGCATCCCACAAAGAATTTATTGGTAGAAATGATTCCTGCATATTTAATTCCCCTCCTGAAGAGAAAAGCTAAGAAACATATCTACTGAAAGTTGCCTTACAACCCCTAATCAAATGAAATAACCCTAGATTATTTAGAATGAAACAGTAAACACTTGCAAACACATTTGAAGACAACACAAATTTTAACTCAAAACCAATAGTCTGTATATTGATATTTTCTTCAAAAAAGTATTACAAGAAACCTTCGAATATTCTCCATTAAAATTTGGAAAAGCTCAAATAAATTTTGTAGCTACGAAATCGGAAATCATCAAAGAAAATCAATATTAGCCTAGTTCAATCACGAAAACTCAATTGCAATTTTAACAATCCTAATTACACTCAATAAAGACATGAAAACAAGACATCAATTCAAACGCAAACCATTGCAAACTTGAATGTCTCCTTCATGTGGCTCCATTGTCCTTCTTTCTCCTTCAAATAGCTTTGTTGTGGATCTCACCTACTAGTGCATGAGCATGATGTGAAAGCAAGTAGACAAGATGATAGCACAAGAATACATGAAGCGTGATTGAATCAGAGGGATCTGGGACCTTGATTGAAGAAATTCATCCAATTTATAGACAAATTGGAGAAAAGATCAGATTAGCATGAAAGTGATTTGAATAGAAATTCAAATCAAGAATAGCAAAATTATGACAAGTATTTGACAAATTGCTATGCAAGGATTTATGACAATTTATGACAAATTGCTATGCAAGGATTTATGACAAGAATTTGAAATAGAAATAGACATTTAGGAATTTAGGAGAAATTAGAAAATTAGGTTAGAAATGATGACTTGGAAATTAGGAAATTGATGCAAATTAGGTAAATTAATTAATAATTTTTCATTCATTAATTAATTTACAAAAAGAGGAGGAATTAATTAGCCAATTAAATAAACATTTAATTGTGACAAGAAGACTTAGGATAAATAAATAAATCATTTATCCTAAAGAGAAAATGGAGAGAAAATGACAAACAAGGTTAAATGAAATAAATCATGAAACCCTAGAAGATAAATTAGAAATGCAAGGATGACAATTAGGTCTTGATGTAAGATTGATTTGATGTCGATTCGATCATGATTTTGAATTGATAAATGATTCATACTGATAAGTGATTTGATTGATAAATGCACCAATTGACAAGGAACAATGACAAATTGATCCAAATTGACACGATTGAGAAGGACGACGATCGATGACAAATTGATCGCAAGACGACAAGATTGAAAATAACAACGATCGATGAAAAATCGATCGCAAGATGACAAGATTAAAAAGAGGACAACGATCGATGATAAAGCAATCACAAAACAACAAGATTGAAAAGAGGACAATGATCGATGACAAATCGATCGCAAAATGACAAGATTGATAAGAGGACAAAACCCTAATTAGGATTGACAATGTCCAAAATGATGACAAATGAACACGCACATTGATGCGATAGAATAAGATTGACCAAAATCATGATTGAAGATTGTTATCGACAAGACCAAATTTGAAAGCGAGACAACTGAAGAATGCAGAAGAAGGACTCGATGCTCGCAAATGATAAAGACCAAGTGCGTGACATAGGAGAAATGTTAATGCGACGCAAAAACCCTAAAATAAGGCAATGCGCAAATGTTAAAGTACGATTCCGCAAGCGTTGACCATTTTTAGACGTTTACATTTTGCCCCTCTTTGAGACAATGCGATATTAAGCATTGTTTCAAAGAACAATAATGAAAATTCCCTAGACACTGACAATGACATATGCATGCCCCCTCGAGGAATTGGCTGGAAACATCTAGAAAAGAGGCCAATTGATCGATAAGAATGATAGAACATGATAGGAGCAAACAGACTGAAAATCGGAGATCGGATATACGAATGACAAGCAATTGAAGGTGCAAAAGACCATGACTGACATGAGATGGAGAGAGTGCACGTCCATCTATGCACTGACAAAGATCTATAAATGAGACAAAGAGAGTGAAAATTGCTCATTTGCACTAGCCAAAGAGGAGGATTTGTTGCTCTGGAAACAGACACTTGCAGAGAGATGGAAAACATTCCAATGGTAGATCACCTCAGAGAACATGTATGCACCTATAGATGACCAGACGACATGGGAGCAGCGGTATGTATCTCAAAAACCCATATTGTCAATTTTATGAATTTTGATCGCTTGCGGGACATTGCGGGGCCCACAGGGAATGCAGAAATTGACTTCTGCGCCTATGTGAGCGCATCCTGTGCTTGTGTAAGGTAACCTATGCTTGTGTAGGGTACACAGGCGTAGGTTGTTGCTACACAAGCACAAGACTTAGCACACAGGCGTAGTTGTGCATGGGGAACCCTAATTTGGCCAAAAACAGCATGCGAATGATCCGAAAAGGGAGGATAAGAACAGGATAGGTCAAAATAGATGAAAAACACCCTGATTGGACATGAAACAAGGAAATGTAGCCCATAGGAGAAAACCCTAAAACTGACAAAATGTGCCCCAATTGTGATGCAGAGTCGACAGTATCCATTGATCATGCGGGAGAACTGACCTGACTACTTCATGTTATGACATAGACTCAGGAGCATGGATAGAGATACATTAGTAGGACTTGGAATATACTATATCATAGTCATGCCTGAGATTAGGGAAAACACAGGACTACTGACCACATTGGCAGAGCGATGGCATTCGAAGACCTCCTCATTCCATCTGGCGACTGGAGATGCGACTGTGACACTAGAGGACATATGGCGTATCCTCCGCATTCTGATTCATGGGGAGATGATAGAGTATGACCTAGTGATAGGGAGAGATGCTTTGTGTAGATTATTTGTGTGCAACGCAGATGATCTGGATATCGTAGAGAGGGAGATTGGCTGGGAGACCATGGCATCAAAGTATGATCAATGATATGTGGTGATAGCCGTGGTTATAGCATGCTTATTAGCAAGGGACAGATGAGGACATGGATTCCCTATTGGATGGGGAAGAGTGCTAGAGTGTATGGTGACAGAGGGGATGGTGTACGCATGGGGACTATGTGTACTTGCAATGCTATATTTTCAGTTGCATCAAATAGCATATCAAGGAGTGCAGACTTTGAGCTGTGGAGTCACACTGTTATAGGTATGGGCATTTGAGCACATAGCCATATGTTGACCGATTGCAGAGGGACAGGTAGTACCACACCGACCATATGTGTATTGTTATGGGGGAGCACTAAGACAAGGTCCTTTTGGATACATATTGTATTGGTGACATGAGCTAGACAGATTGAGAGAGTTCACATGGAGGCCATATCTTGATTGCCCTAGATGGTCAGATGATAGTGATGAACTATCGTATTGTAGATAGGAGAGATACCTAATTGGGTGAGTAGTGAATTGTCAGAGAGTGATTGAGATGTACCTACCAGAGAGAGTCAGACGACAGTTTGGAGAGAGGCAGGATATACCTAGAGGGACTGCACACTTTGCCCGATCTCACAGAGAGACGATTCAGTGGGGGAGGACGATTCAGCCACACATAGCATACACTAACTTCACACAACTACAGCAGAGATAATGGGATTGGAGATTAGATGTGGTGGACACTGGGATGACAGAGGAGTATGAGAGATGGTTTGCATGACGACGGCCAGTGCCATTGACAGATCTTGATATTCCAATACCGAGGAGATAGGAGGACTTCCCACTCACTGGAGAGGAGGGAGATGATGAGGATAGAGATGAGGATGAGGATGAGGAGGAGGATGAGGGGGATGATGAGGACAGAGATGATGAGGATGATGACTATGAGCCAGATTTAGCTGATCAAGAGTCATTGCAGGATATACCCATAGAGCTGGAGATAGCTAGGATAGAGGAGATGGAGATGTGCAGGGCTACCATAGCGAGTCAGCATGATCATATTACGACATTAGAGAGATAGAATGCCATCTTGAGGACAGAGTAGGATCAGTTCAGAGCAGAGATAGCCAGACTTATAGCAGCTCGAGATACAACAATAGCTTAGGCATAGCGAGAAGAATAGAGAGTCATTGAATATATTGGGTCGATTAGGGATGCTAGTGCACGTGAGATGGCACAGATGTTGGTAGAGACCAGAGAGGAGATACACCATTGGAGGATACTATATGAGAGTGTAGTTCCACCAGAGCAGAGAGCATTGTCATATCAGGCACGATCGAGGACAGAGAGTAGGGCACGCTCTCAGAGGTCAGTGAGCAGCATGGGGGTGAGTGGACCTATGAGACCACCACAGCTAGGACCTTGGATAGGAGGGACATCATCCTTGAGACATGGCAGGGATGAGGAGGACAAAGGGAGCACCCAGTGATAGAGGCATGTGCTCCTTACGACAGAGGCATATGTAGTTTGACATTTTGTAGTCAGCCTGCGGCCATACTTAGGACAGACAGTCCAATTTTGTACTCTGACATTATTTTGATATATGATATGATATGCATCGATATGATGGGATGCAATGTGTTATGACTTATGTTATTTTCCATGTATGGATGGCTTATGCATTGTTGATGTATTATTGTGGAACATGTATGGATATATTTTTTTATGTGTTTTTGATGCATTTATAATATGAAATGGATAAAATGCTTGATGTGATGTTTGATATAAGGCCAATGTACTAACTGAATGGATGCAAGATGCAGCATATGTGTGTGGAGATCGAAGAACGAGATTGAACTGACGATCCGAACTGATGGAAGAAATGTTAGTAAGAAGAAATGAGACAGAGGACAGTTAGAGACGAAGAAAAACTTGCTTTTACTAATGCACTTTGTAGGTGAGAACCTTTATTTAATGTAGCAAAATGGATGCGTAGCATCATGGCATTGAAGGCCAGAGCTGAAATGCAACCCTTTTTGCAAAAGATAGACACATCGCAGACAAACAACAATCACAACAAAAAAGAAAGGGACCATGAACCATCCCGGTCACTCTAAATCACTCAGTGACATCATCGAGCCACATAGGAACATGATCAAAGATAAATCAATAAATGATAAGACTCGCTAATTCCAACAAGTCAAACAAACATCTTGATCTTCATTGTCAAAATGAAAGTGTTGATAGGACGTTCATGTTGTCTAGTTTCAGGGAATGCGGTACCCCATCTAAGACAGGACATAGTCTAGTTTCGAGTACACCACATCCTGTATAAGACCCATGATCATAGTGACAAGGACAAATGATATTGATGTTGATTGATTGATATGACAAATTTGATCAGTTTGCATGTCTGGTTTGATTGAAAAGTTCATCTGTTAACGCATGATCTCATTAAAGCACAATTTTTGATTAATTATCATTGGATGTATGCTCAGCGATCTGTCTATGCACAAAGGGATCATTTATTGCAAAATGCTTGTTTTTGGATTTTAAGGTTTTGAAATTTTTTTTGTGTTTATTTTTTCAGGACTTTATTTGACTTTTTAGGGATTTATTTCAGGACATTTTTTTTATTTTTTTGGATTTTTTCAGGACATTTTTCAATTTTTATGATTTTTTTCATGACATTTTTCAATTTTTATGATTTTTGATTCGAAAGTTCCAGTGATTGATCATGACAAGGGGAACGCACCCAATGCACATCCAAAAGATATATATGGAAACCAGGACCGAAACATATGCACAAGAAATGGAGTATACAAGACAATGATGTTGACCAATCACATGCTTGAAACAGAACATTGGGTCAAGACAAGGATAGGCACGATAAATCTTTCGAGAGAAAGCATAATTAGAGGTCATGATAGATGACAGAGGAATGATCATTTTTACACATGGTGCCTGTTTGCCAGGTTTTCACCATGGTACTTGCCCAAAGTGCCTGTTTGCCAGGTTTTCACTAGAGGGCGAATCATTTTTCTTGACTTTTTTTTTTCTTTCTTTTTCTTTGTTTTTCACTTTTTGTATTTTTTTATTTTTTTTTATTTTTTTGTATTTTTTCAGGATCATACTTGAAAAACTGCTGATAGAAAATTATGCCCAATACTTGCGAAGGTGCATGCTATTTACAAGATCAGATAAAGGTTCACCTTCTGGAGTGGCAAGCTGATATGCCCCCGAGCCATAGGCTATAGTCACTATAAAAGGCCCAACCCAATTAGGTTCAAAATTGCCTTTGATGATGTTAGTAGATTGTGCATTCTTGGGATTTGCCTTTAAAACCAGATCTCCCACTTCGAAGTGTCGCCCTTTGACCTTCTTATTATAAGAGCGACGAAGACGGTTTTGATATGCTTGCAAATGTGTCAGGGCTGTCTGACGTTTCTCATCTAACATCTCAAGCTGATGCAATCAAGAGACTCTGTGCATCTCATCATCAATCAGATGTTGCAAGGAAACACACAAAGAAGGAATCTCCACCTCCAAGGGTAAAATGGCTTCTGCACCATACACCAAGGAATAAGGTGTTGCACCAGTAGGTGTGCGGATAGAAGTGCGATAAGCCCATAATGCTGGATTCAACTGTACATGCCAATCGCGACCAACGTCATTGACAACCTTTTTTAGGATCTTGATAATGGTTTTATTTGATGCTTCAGCTTGACCATTACCCTACGGATAGTATGGACTGGAGAAACGGTGTTGGATATGAAACTTTTCACAGAGTTCCTTGACATCTTTATTCTTGAAGGGACGGCCATTATCTATGACTATGGCAAGGGGAACCCCATATCGGCATATGATATAATTCAATAGGAATTTTGAAATTTGCACACCAGTGATATAGGTCATGGGGATAGCTTCGATCCATTTTGTAAAGTACTATGTGGCTGTAATGATAAACTTGTGTCCATTTGCAGATGTCAGGTGAATCTTGCCGATAAGATCCAATCCCCATTGAGAAAAGGGCCACAGAGATATGATAGAATGAAACTCTTGGGCTGGTGCATGAATGTAATTGCCATGGATCCGGTATTTGTAGCACTTTTTAACAAAATCGTGAACATCTTTTTCCAGAGTGGGCCAATAATACCTAGCACGAATCAAATTTTTGGCTAAGCTTAGACCATTGAAATGGCCCCCACATATACCATTGTGAACCTCGTGTAAAGCCGTTTGTGCTTCATCAGAATCCAAACACCTGAGGAGGGTATGGTCAAAGGAATGACAGTAAAGGGTGTCGGCAATGATGACATATTTGGCTGTCTGTCGGATGAAGGCTCGGCGTTGGTTAGCGGAAAGGTTAGGTGGTAAGGTTTAGCCACAGAGATATGACAAAATGAAGCTCTTGGGCTGGTGCATGAATGTAATTGCCATGGATCTGGCATTTGTAGCACTTTTTAACAAAATTGTGAACATCTTTTTCCAGAGTGGGCCAATAATACCCAGCACGAATCAACTTTTTGGCTAAGCTTAGACCATTGAAATGGCCCCCACATATACCATCATGAACCTTGTGTAAAGCCGTTTGTGCTTCGTCAGAATCCAAACACCTGAGGAGGGTATGGTTAAAGGAACGACGGTAAAGGGTGTCGGCAATGATGACATATTTGGCTGTCTATCGGATGAAGGCTCGGCATTGGTTAGCGGAAAGGTTAGGTGGTAAGGTTTGGGATTTCAAATATTGATATACATCATTGTACCACGGGGAGTTAGGACCAACAAGAATGCACATCACATCTATTGTCGGAATGTCAAAATAAGGGACAAGCAACTGCTCAACCAAAAATTCACATTTGTCCATATTATGGGGCATATTCAACATGGAAGCAATCGTAGCCATCGCATCTGCCGACTTGTTTTGCATTCTTGGAACTTGACTGAAATGGATAGCCATGAATTTTGTCTTGAAGAAATCTACCATATGCTTGTAGGGAATAAGCTTTTCATCTTTTGTTTCATAGTCATCATTCACTTGTCGGATGACTAATTGAGAATCTCCATAGACTTGTAAATGTGTGATGTTCCAGTGGACCGCTACTCGGAGTCCTATGACCAAAGCTTCGTACTCTGCAATGTTATTGGTACAATGAAAAGTTGTTTTGTAGGACTTGGGAATAGCATCACCTTGAGGGGTGACAAACAATATGCCTGCTCTAGATCCGAACTTGGTATGGGACCCATCAAAGTATAACTTCCATTCGTTAGAAGATGTAAGAGAAAAGACTGATTCATCTAGAAAATCGGTCAACATGGGATGATCATCATAAATAGGAGCCTCTGCAAGTTGATCCACTATGACTTGTCCTTTTATTGCCTTTTGCTCCATGTACTCAATATCAAATTCACTGAGGATCATAACCCACTTTGCTAGGCGACCCGTCAAAGCTGCTCTGCTAAGCAAGTATTTCAAGGGATCAATTTTTGCAACCAGAAATGTTTGGTGATTTAACATATAGTGTCAGAGTTTCTGTGTTGCAAAGACCACTGCTAAGCATGCCCGTTCAATAGTTGAATAATTCAACTCATAGCCTACTAGTGTCCGGCTGATATAATAAATAGCTCACTCTTTGCCATTCTCATCCTGTTGGGCCAAGAGAACTCCTAGTGCCGTTGCAGTTGCAGAAATATACAATATAAATGGCTTTCTTTCTATAGGAGGCATTAGAATAGGCGGCGACAACAAATAGTCCTTAAGAGCTTGAAATGCTGATTGGCATTGCTCAGTCCATTTAAAAGTGACTCCTTTATGCAATAAATGCTGGAATGGATGACATTTGTCTGCTAATTGAGCTATAAAGCAGCAGATTGACTATAGCTTTCCTTGCAGACTTCTTAATTGTCGGAGATTGGAAGGAGGAGGCATATCCATTATTGCTTTAACCTTGGCAGAGTCGACTTCAATGCCTCTGTGAGAAACAATGTACCCTAGTAGTTTGTTGGCTGTGACACCAAAGACACACTTCTTTGGATTGAGTCTAAGCTTGTAAGTTTCCATTCGGTCAAAGATTGGGCCCAGGATGGCTAGATGACTATCTCTTGTGACAGATTTGCATAATAAGTCATCAACATAGTCCTCCATCAAAGTATGCATGAAATCATGGAAAATTGTCATCATCACTCTTTGATATGTTGCACCAGCATTTTTAAGACCAAAGGGCATCACATTCCAACAATAGGTACCCCAAGCATAGGTGAATGAATTCGTATGTTGATCTTCAGGAGCAATGCGAATTTGGTTATAGCTGGAGAAACCATCCATCAATGAGAGCATCTCATATCCAGCAGTCATGTCAACTATGATGTCGATACTTGGCAGTGGAAAATCATCTTTAGGGCATGCTTTATTAAGATCCCTAAAATCCGTACAGATTCTGATGCCCCCAGTTACCTTGCTAATTGGTACTAAATTTGAAATCTAGTCTACATAATCAATGGGTCTAATAAAGCCCACATCTAGTAATTTTTTCAGTTCTACCTTGACCAAAAGAGCCACCTAGGGATGCATCTTTCTGAGTTTCTGTTTGATAGGCTTGGCATCTGCTTTTAATGGCAAGTGATGAAGGACTAATTCTAGATCAAGGCCAGGCATATCTGCATAGGACCATGCAAAGCTAATCTTCTTCTCAAGAAAGAAATTGACAAAATCTATATTTTCCTGTTTTGATAAAGAAGCAGCGAAATGAATGACCTTAGGGTTGTCAGGTGTACCCAAATTGATTTCTTTGGTCATTTCCACAAGCAATGTTGATTTATCCTGACTTGATAGGGGTATGTCCACTCTTCCACCTTTGGGCGCCTCAGAGAGGTTTTCACCTGCAGGTACATCTTTTATTTTTACTTGTTCATGATCAAAGAGTGCCTTACGATTTCACTCAAAGACCTATTCTTTTGATTTTGTATTTTTTCTTTTCTTTTTTCATTTTGATGATTGGAAGATGGAGTTGACTCCCCAAAATATGCTGTGGAATCCAGATCAATAGCAAATCTTGCCTTATGATCACCTTGTGGTATGCCTTCCCGTAGTCCAAGGAATTTCGCAATTGCTTCATCATTTTGAAAACAATCCAATGTGAGTGGTTCTTGTTGGTCATGTTGGATAAGCTGGGGATAGACGAGGGGCATGTCATCATCAGTTTTAAGGAGAGAGAGGACCGAAATGGTAAAGATGTGAACATTTGTGGTATCACTATCCAAACTATTCGTGTCTGATTCAGAGCTTGGGTCCCAGAATGACTCTATCCAAGCATTAGGACGTGTCTTTGGAGGGGGAGTTATTTCATGTTTGTCTTCCATAGGCAAATCATCAGGATCAAGGAAAACATTGTCAAGGGCATAGGAACTAGAGGAAAAAGAACTCCACTCCCATTCATTGGAATCAATTTTGGGTCGGGTATCCTCAGGTGTTGTTTCATCATCAGAGTCACGCCCCTTTCTACATGTGGTTACTTTGGTAGATGAGGGTCCAATTCACAATGGTACAAAACCTAAACCTAAAGTTGGAGGTCGCATCTTGGGTATAATAGGTTCTAGCCTTCCTTTCTTGTTAGGACCTAAGCCACTACAACCATCATATCCTTTCTTCTGCAGCATAGTAAATCCTTTGCCGTATCACTCCACTGGCAACCTGACAGGTGGAGTCTCAGTTGGATCCTTATAAAGCCAATCTATGACATCATCATCTAAAGTTTCTTTGTCAAGTTCACCCCATCTTGTAAATGTAGTGGGGGCTGATACTGAATAACCATTTTAGGTTCCTTTTGCAACAAATGTCGCTTTCCATGTGATTTTGGAGATATCAGTAAATTCCCAATAAGGAATGTTTGAGCCATTGAATACTCTCCACATCCTTGGTCTTGTATCTTCAATTTTCCTTTGACAACATCTAACAATTCATTAGGATCCACATAACTATGTGATTTGGCCTCTCTATTGACTGGGACTTGCTGTTGTGGAGAATCCTTTAGGGCAACACAAAATTGAAATGGATTAGGATCTCCTGGAATTTTTATCTCAGTTCCATTGTAAGGATATTTTAAACATTGATGATAAGTGGTTGGAACTGCTTTCATTGCGTGGATCCACGGACGACCAAGAATCATATTGTAAGGGAGATCAAGGTCTAGGACCTGCAGGAAAGTGTTTTCTGTCACTAGACCAACTCTGATAGGCAATGTAATTATCCCTTTAGATGGGCGCTCAGCATCATCATATGCTTTGATTGTTATTCTTCTAGAAGAATCAATATCATTTTCTGTATAACCAAGACCAATGACCACTCTCAAGGTACAGATGTTAAGACCAGCTCCGCCATCTATCAAGACTCGTCGGATTTTGCAATTATGGACAAAGACTTCAATATGTAAAGGATCATTATGAGGGAGCTTATCAGGTGAAATATCATTATCAGAAAATGCAACATGTTGGGAAATAGCTAGATGTCCTATTCGGGCTTGAAACTGGTCAACATCAATGTCTGTCGGGACAGTGGACTCAATTAAAGCTTTATCTAGGACTACACAATGCATAGGGGACATTTTCAACAACTCAAGGATCGATATTTGTGCAGGTGTCTTTCCCAGATGATCTAGGAGATTATACTGACGCACAGGAGTTGGTTTGGGAGGAACTGTAGGAGCTCCTTTTAGGACTATTTTGGATCAACAAGTGGTGACTGCGCAAGAAGGATCTTGTTCCTTTATTCTTATGGTGGAAACATACTCATTTGATGCTCGAAAACAATTGATGACATTGTTATAACCAGTATTTGCATAATTTTCTATTTGGGTAGAGTTTGAAGAAGATGCTTTACCCTTGTCATGATCAAGCAAGGAGTTTTGAAAATTGTATGATCAGTGCTAGAGGTCGCGTTGGGTGGATCAACCTCAATTACTCCTTGCTCTAACAAGTCTTGAATCATATGTTTCAATTGAAAACATGATGCAGTTTTATGTCCTTTTGACCGATGATACTCACAATATGCATTATCATTCCACCAATGCGGCTTTACCACTGGTTCTACCTTGATATCTGGTAACTTGATAAATTTTGCTTTTATTAATTGTTTCATTACTGACTCAATGGGCTCTCCCAATGGCGTAAACTATCGAGGAGTTCCATCCCTTGATCGGAAAGGTTTGAGCTGCTGGTTTTGTTGCTGGCCTTGTTGTTGATTATATTGTTGAGTATGCTGTTGGTATTGCGGCTGTTGAGTAACATTGCTCGCTGGTGTTTGATTTTGTTCCATAGTTGACATATTAGGAGCACTCAATTTTTTTATTGTGAACAGGGGTTGATTTGCATTCACCACTCTTGTGTCAACAACTCCATCATTAGTGACATTCTTGTTTTTATACCAAAATCTATTTCAGTCCCCAGAATTGTTTGTGTTGTCATTGTCTTTGTTGAGCTTAATGATTCCTTTAGCTACACGGGCAGTTTCAATGTTCATCCCTTTCTTAATGAGTTTCTCAATAGTACTGGGACTTTTCAATTTGAGTTCATACATCATTTCTGGGACCAATTTTGGATAAACAAGTTCACTTGTTGTTCTTCAGGTATATCTAGGGAAGAACGACTATACAAGCTTCACCATCGTTGCAAGAAAGACACTAATGGTTCACCTTGCTTTTTCTTGGTGTTGCATAAATCTGACATGGTCACGTCACTGTCAATGTTGAATGCGAAGTGAGATATAAAATTTTGAGCAAATTCGGACCAAGTCTTTATGTTTCCTGGCAGATGCAAATACCAATCCATGGCTTGTCTCGTGAGACTTCGTGCAAATAAGCGCATTAAATATGTTTCCTCATAACTCACTTTAGTACACGCCATGAAAAATGTTCGAATGTGGTCTTTTGGATTGCCATTCCCTTTATATTTCTCAAAATTAGGTGCCTCAAAATGCTTAGGGAAGGGAGGCATATATAAACTCTTATCAAATGGATTAGGACATAAATCTTGATCTGTGTACAACTTCTTTGTTCCTTTGGTTTCTAATGCATCGACTTGTCATTGTAACTTCTCAAGCTGTTGCGCAATTGTGTCAGATTTTGGAGGTCCATCATTAATCCTGGTGGGTATTCTTTGTCGATACATCGTGTTTCCGATCAGTTGTTGATGCTCTGAAATTGCCATCTTTGGTGTCTCCGGCATATAATGTTCTTGGTAGACCTCTTGTTGTTGTGGTTGTGCCATGCCTTGATATTGACCTTGTTGTTGTGCTTCTTGTGGTTGAATCATCGTTTGTAGCCTAGGTTGATGTTGCAATTGAGGGTGTTGTTGATATTGCACAGACGTCAATTGCGGTTGTGAAGTATGATAGCTTGTTTGTCTTGGCACATATTGGGGCACATGTTGTTGTTGATGCCGACGAATTGGAATTTGCTGACTTTGTGCCAATTGTTGTTGTGGTGTGAATCCCATCATTTGCAAAAAACTTTGTTTGGGTGGTTTTTGTTGTTTCACCTTAAGATGGGGTATGGCACTTGCATTAATTTGCTATGTTGTTTGTCCAATCCATTGTGGTGGTTGCAAGTTTTCATTAACTTGTAATGAGGCAGAAGACGCTGCAATTTGTTGTCGAATGCGATATTGTTGTTGTTGTACATTGTTTGTTTGCACATTCGATTGTACCTTTTGTGTATTACTCAATTGTTGGAACATTTGTTGTTGGTGCAAACCACTATCTGTAGCTCTTTGTGTCACCATTATCGAAGGATCTGTCACAATAGTCTGCATAACAGGTACGTGAGTGTTTGGCAAATATATTGAAATTAGTGGGACATAGGAACTTTGTTGCATTGTGGAATTGTTTTGGACATTGGTGAGATCAGGCATTCCAATCGTGAAGCTTTCTTGCATCTTAGATTTTGATCCAATTTTATGCATGTGAGGAACCACTTCTTGTTGAGGGATAGCTATCAATATTTGTGTGGTCCTTGTTTGATCTTGTGTTACAGGTGTTGTGTTAAATAATGGATTATTTATTGTCTCAAATGGTGACTTTTGAGGAATAGTCACTGTCATTGCCTTTGAAGCACGTTTACTCATCAAGGTAGGTTGAGTTTCTTGTTGCACATGTTCTTCATTTAGATGCGGAGAGTAACTTAACAACTCACCGCCTTGGTGTTTTTGCACATTGATTTGCTCACTTGAGGAGGTCACATTACTCATCATGTCAAGGTATTTCTGGGGGAACATCTTAAAGACCTTGTTCAAGAATTTATCCATCTTTTTTGTCAACTTTGGATCTTGAAGGAACATATCAACATCATCAGAGGCATCAGAATCTGATGAAGAATCTAGTAAAATATTTGGATTTGTTTCTTGTTGAATGCCTTGATCTGAACCAAATCCTTGTGAAAGAGTTTTTTCCTCATGTAATGTTTGAATTTCATGTTGCAGGTTTGGTTGATTCCAATCGAAAGGTGCATTTCCTCTTGGTGTTGGTGGAACACTCCCATGTCCTAGTTTCATGGGTACAAATATTGGTTCATATAATGGAGGTGGTCCAAGTTGAACCATTCCATATGGTGGTAATGATGTGTTTGATGAACCTTCAATTTGTACTGTTTGACTAGTTTGAAACTGTGAATTTGATATGTTGTCAATGGGTTGATACATTGGTTCGCCCATCTTTTTAGATTTTGACCTTGTTTCAATAGGCATGTCACTTATGCAAATGCAATATTTTTGGAATTTTTCAAGGATAATGTATGATATGCAACTAAATGCAAACTAAATAGATGAAAATGCAATCTATGGCAAGAATGCAATCTATGTTTTTGGTTGTTTTTCAAGATTTTGACAAACTTTTGAAATGCAAATCTAAAAAGAGACCCTTAGGAAATTGAAATGATGTCTAGACCTCAAAGGACAAAAGGGCCAAGTGACAAAAGGACAAAATGACAATGTGTCCCCTATATACTTGGATACTAAGCTAGGTTTGACCAAATGACAATAATGACATAAAGAGAAAAGGTTTGATAAGGTCTAGACTTCCTAACAATGACTTAGGGTTTATCAAAGATTTGGATTACTTAAGTATAACAAAACCTAGTTTTGACACTATATGCAAAGGGACAATTACTATGCAAATGACCCTAATATGATATGATAATGACCTAAGCTTGATGAAGAGACCCAGGGTATGCAAATGCAAATGTATGACAATGTCAACCTAAGTTTGAATTATTAAATTGTATTACTCTAATGCAAGAGGACATATGCAAATGGATGACCCTTATTGATATACAAAGGAGTATGACCTAGGTGAAACCTAATCTTGGTAATTGACAATAACTTTGCCAAATGCAAACCTAGGATGAACCTAAATCTAAGTGACATGAATGTTGAGACAAGATTTTGAACAATGTTTGACAACCATGTTTGAAGGTGCTTTGAACTTTTTTGGATGAAATACTCTTGTGTTTAACCTTGTTTTGAATCAATTTAACTTGTTTTTGAAATGAGACACAATTCAACTTTTGACAAGCAAAGAAGACAAGATATTTCAACTTAGACTCAAGACAATCATGCTCATTCACACATTTCTTATGGTAGGCAAGGACAGTAGGTACTTGAGAGGTAGACTCATTATGAGATTCAAGGAGAATACATAGATGCTTGACCCCATGGGCTCCCCTCCACAACACTCACTTCTTAGGGCAGCCAAGCATCAGTCCCCATGGAAATCTCCCCATGGCAAACTTAGTATCTCTTCCAAGTATCCGAACTCCTCCTTCTCAAGCAACTAGAAGGTTTTTTGGCCTCTAAATACAAGGTATTTAATAAGGATTTCTGTTAAGCATTACTCCTTGGTGTCACGCAAGCGTGACTGAGACATTAAGCCCACCAAGATACCAAACAAATGTAGTCATGCAAGCATGATTTAGACCATGAGGCCCTACTTAGATGTTGATATGAGAAAGAGTTCAAGGGTCATCACTTCCCAAGTAACTACAATTCCCACATAACCCTTCCTTCAAAGCTTTTGCTCATCAGGTATTTATTTATAGTGATTTAGAATGCCAAGGTATTCTAGCCATACTCACTTTGGGTTGTTCCCTTCTCACGATTGTCACTTGCTTGCAAAAGCAGATGGTCGGGAAGGCAGGCCCTCTAAAGGTAACACACAATCAAAACATGAGAATGGTATCGAAGATCTGGATTTCTGATCACCCTAAGAAGGATGAGAGCATACTCTCCTACTCCAATGTCAAACTCAACAATCAAAGAAAAAATACATTCATTCCATCCTATTTAGAAATCATACTAGGTGCCTAAATATGAATTACAAACACAAAGTTTAGTTGTAATCCAACGCAATCTACAAAACCACCAAGTTAGAAGTTTGATATGTGTGATCTTTGACTATTGAATCTGCATAAAATTCATTAGTAGTTTCATCTTTGTCTTTTCCATGCATAATGCCAAGGTGGTGCACAAAAAATCAGTACCATAAAACCAAAAAGTAGAAACAGAATGCAAAACAAATCAATTTGCAAGTAAAAACACTGCTTTTTTTACCTCTATTTCTGGCCTTACACAGGTGAAGAATTCTTGACACAGGCGTAGAATGATGCAACACAAGCGCAGAATGATGCAACACAGGCACAAATCCCTTTGACACAGGCGTAGAAGTCTTTGACACAGGTGCAAAATGCTTGACACAGGCACAAATTGCTCCTACACAGGCGCAGAAGTGCCCAAAAAGGCCTACATTACCCTGTTTCTTGGGTTTTTCACCTGCAAATCATCTCAAAAGCACTCAAAAGCATGGTTAGGGGGTTAGTTCACGTCGGGTTCACCAATTAATGTAGCTAGGAAATCAGAAATTATCAAAGCAAATCAATATTAGCCTAGTTCAATCACAAAAACTCAATTGCAATGATAACAATCCTAATTACACTCAATAAAGACATGAAAACAAGACATCAATTCAAACACAAACCATTGCAAACTTGAATGTCTCCTTAATTTGGCTCCATTGTCCTTCTTTCTCCTTCAAATAGCTTTGTTGTGGATCTCACCTACTAGTGCATGAGCATGATGTGAAAGCAAGTAGACAAGATGATAGTGCAAGAATACTTGAAGCATGATTGAATCAGAGGGATCCGGGACCTTGATTGAAGAAATTCATCCAATTTATAGACAAATTGGAGAAAAGATCAGATTAGCATGAAAGTGATTTGAATAGAAATTCAAATCAAGAATAGCAAAATTATGACAAGTATTTGACAAATTGCTATGCAAGGATTTATGACAATTTATGACAATTTATGACAAATTGCTATGCAAGGATTTATGACAAGAATTTGAAATAGAAATAGACATTTAGGAATTTAGGAGAAATTAGAAAATTAGGTTAGAAATGATGACTTGGAAATTAGGAAATTGATGCAAATTAGGTAAATTAATTAATAATTTTTCATTCATTAATTAATTTACAAAAAGAGGAGGAATTAATTAGCCAATTAAATAAACATTTAATTGTGACAAGAAGACTTAGGATAAATAAATAAATCATTTATCCTAAAGAGAAAATGGAGAGAAAATGACAAACAAGGTTAAATTAAATAAATCATGAAACCCTAGAAGATAAATTAGAAATGCAAGGACGATAATTAGGTCTTGATGTAAGATTGATTTGATGTCGATTCGATCATGATTTTGAATTGATAAATGATTCATACTGATAAGTGATTTGATTGATAAATGCACCAATTGACAAGGAACAATGACAAATTGATCCAAATTAACACGATTGAGAAGGACGACAATCGATAACAAATTGATTGCAAAATGACAAGATTGAAAATAACAATGATCGATGACAAATCGATCGCAAGATGACAAGATTAAAAAGAGGACAACGATCGATGATAAATCAATCACAAAACAACAAGATTGAAAAGAGGACAACGATCGATGACAAATAAATCGCAAAATGACAAGATTGATAAAAGGACAGAACCCTAATTAGGATTGACGATGTCCAAAATGATGAAAAATGAAAACGCACATTGATGCGATAGAATAAGATTGACCAAAATCATGACTGAAGATTGTTATCGACAAGACCAAATTCGAAAGCGAGATAACTGAAGAATGCAGAAGAAGGACTCGATCCTCGCAAATGATAAAGACCAAGTGCATGACATAGGAGAAATGTTAATGCGACGCAAAAACCCTAAAATAAGGCAATGCGCAAATGTTAAAGTACGATTCCGCAAGCGTTGACCATTTTTAGACGTCTACAAATTTCTGCAGCGTTTTCTTACAATTCATTTTGCAATCGATTTTTAACTAGTCCTGGTATCCATTTATAACAACATGGATGCACATAGCTCTAGACTTTCCTATGAGAGTTTGTTACAATGATTACCTCTCTAAAAGAATTAGTTATAGAACCCTTTACAAAAGTGGTTACAAGTCCTTTTCAACCTCCGCGGCTTCTTCTACTTGTTGTCCCATTACAACCTCTTCTAACTGTTCTACATCCTTTATGGCATATTTTCTTGTCCACTCATTGTATACATCATCAGCTAGCCACGTGAAGTTAATCACTTTTGCTTTTGCCTTGGCTAACCTTTTCCAAGAATTCCTCATTTTGTTAACTTTTGAATTGAGAAAACCATAATGGGATTTGATTCTCTCTATCTCCTCAATTGTTACAACAAATAAGGAAGCATATTGTAAGCTAATAATTCCTTTTATTCTAATTGAAAATTTGGCTTCTAATTCCTTAAGCCATACTTGTTTGTCCTTCAATTGGTTAGGGCTGACAAAACCTCCTGGGAGCAATTCAAAAACCTGATCAGTGTACTCCTTCTTGTACAAATTGATCTTACTATCAGCATTATCTATTCCTTCTGCTAATTTTACTAGATCCTTTGTGGTGTCACAAGGGGATTTGATGATAGGATCAGCCCCTGCTTCATCATAGGATACACAAATAAGCTCCAAATCCTACTCTCTAGGCTTCCACTTGTCAAAAATAGGCATTAAAACAGCCTTATCATCATTAAGCTCATTCCACATATCTAGAATCTTACTCATGTTGTTATACAATAATGAGGCCCCTATGGTGTCAGCAAAACTTAAAATTGTAGCCCTTACTCTTTCCTCATATTTCTTTGCATATAGGGCCTGAGCCTATTTTAAATTCTCCAATTCATGAGGAGTGATCTCAACCAATTGAGAGCTAGAAGGTGCTGGAGATGGTGGAAACTCAATAATAGGGCTGGTAGGTGGAGGCCTTGCAGGAGAAGAGGAGATCATCAGTGTTGAAGGCTCACCTTGATGGTACTATCCTGCCAACTGGCTTTGTAGCTTGGCAATGATGCTCTCTTTACTCCTTACCTCTTCCTTGGCACTATTATAGGCTTTTAAAACTATCTCCAACTTAACCTAGAGATCTGCCTTGATGTTACTATCTTGCCAACTGGCTTTGTAGCTTGGCAATGATGTTGTCTTTACTCCTTACCTCTTCCTTGGCACTATTATAGGCTTTTAAAACTGTCTCTAGCTTAACCTAGAGATCTACCTTTTCCTTAGCCTCCCTTTCTGCCACTACAACATTAAACTTTGCAGTTTCTAGCACAGTGCTAGCAGCTTCCACCACCCCAGTGCTCTGAACTCTTTTCACTATCATTCCACCAAGGTAACTTGAACCTGGGGTGTCCTTATTTCTCTTATTCTCATCTCTTTTAAAAGACCACATGACCAGTGCATCATTGTCTTTGCTAAAAGTGACTCCTTCTATAGGTTTGGTCTCTTTTCTTACTACCTCCAATACCAAGGCATTTGCTATGTCCCATTCGGGGAGAATGAGTACCCTAGCCCGTGCCACCATATCTCTTCCTTGCTCGGGAGTGATTGTCTTAAACTCATCAATCATTTCTTGCTTTATTTCCTGGTCAACCACAGCTAGATCTTTATGAGGCTACTCACCTTTCCTTTTTTCACACCTTGCATTATACTTGTCAATGTTCTGCTTCCACACAAATTACATGAATGCTCCTGATGTGACAAAGTTATTGTCAGCCAAGAAATCTTCACTGGCCTACTTAATCTCGGGATCCAACTCCTAGCCTTTGAACTGATTAGCAGTGATGTTCATTTCAGTAGTAGGGGGCTCTTCTAGCATTCCCTCTTCCACTTCATCATATGCATATGCTATCTCTCTAAGGCTGCCTAACTATAACAGTTGCTTAGTTGCTGCCTGTTCATCTCCTCTATGAATAGGGGATTGAGATGGAGAGTACAAAGGTTCATCAGATTGTATCTCTTTTCCCACTCTTTGTTTCTTTGGGCTATCTTGAATGTCAATGACATCCTGTATCTTCCTCTTCCCCTTTGAAGTAGAGGGCTCCCCTGTTGTAGGCATCAACACACTGTAATTGGACTTCTTATGCAACATGTAGTTACCAGAAGGGATTTCTCTGGTTGATGCAGACCTACTTAGAACCAATCTTTCTTTCTCAGGGTTGTTTTTAATTACAACCTCCCTCTTTTCTTTCAAAGTCTGCATCACATCCTCAAAACAAAGAAGTCTTCAGGGTTAGCACATCGGGATACTGCAGTTGGCAAATGATCTGGTTGAAGGAAATCTTCAAAACACTTCCAACCTCCCTTAATTATCACAAATTGGTGTGCTATGGTAATTGTAGGGAAAATGGTCCCTTTACCTCTTCCTGTTAACTCTACCTCTTGCAAACCACCAATCTGCCTTAGGATCTCTGCAATTCCCACTTTAAGAGGGACCTGATAGGGTAACAAAAATGCAGTGTCTTTTAAACCATATACTCTGAAAAATGTGGAGACATGGTATAAGTAGATATCACCCCAATTGTGAGTAATTTTTATATTCTCTACAAACTCTTTTGGCCTAATAAATTCCAAAAGAACCTTGGGGACTCTTGGATTCTCTGAATAGAGTAGAGTCCTAATCTTAGATGCAAAATACTTATCAAACTTTAAGAAGCTTGCATCTTCTCTGTCCCATGACAACACTGTACTCCATAACTGCACTGGCATCTTTTCTCCATCTTTCTCTTTTACAAGATCCATTCTACTTGCAAAATAATCACCACCCTTGAATAAAAATAAATGCATAAGGAGGGAATACCATCCAAAAGGCCTATCAACCTTCCCATTCTTTATTCCTATCAACCCTTCATGGATAGCATCAGTGATAAAAGAAGCATAATCAAAAGTCACTGCAAGAGAAGGATTCAAGATTTGAGCAATCATTAACATGTAATGAGTGGGCATATTTGCCTCAGCATCCTCTCCTAAAATTTGGCAGAGTGACCAGTATAATCCCTTAGCCCTAAGGGTGAACAAGTTTAATGAGAAGGGCTCTTCAATGTTGGGTCCTACAACTGTCAACCCACCTATCTTTACAAAGAATTCTTTAAGAGGCCCATTTCTAAGGTGGTTCCTCTGCACACTATACACCTAAGCTAGTGATTTGAAATTAATAGGTTCTAAAAAATTGGTAAACTCACTAAGCCCAAAAGCATTTCTGAACTCCCCATTATTTATTTCAATGAGGGTTTTCCCATTTATATCTTTAACACTCCTTGTAATTGGATCATAGTTGTGTGCAATTTGAGTTAGGAGATCCACATCCATGAATACTCTAGGGACCACTAATTTTCCAACATCCAACTCCCAGATACTGTTCTGTGGGGTTGAGGAGTTTCTCATGCCAAATCCAACCTTGAATAACCCCAACCAAGACAACCCAACCTATGGGTCTCTTAGCCAGTTACCTTTATCATATAATCCCTCCCCTATTTTTAGGCGAGGAGCTCTTGGCACAAGTTCTTTTACCTTTGTGGCTATATTAGTTGACAATGTCAACTGTTCAAGGAAGTCATCACAGATAGCCCTCTCCTGGTAATTAACTTTTCTTGAGAATTCTCTCTTAGGTGCCATCTTAAAATATGCAAGTGGTTTAAATATTACCCCCAATGGTTCTGTGACAAAGCAAGACCTTAATTTAAACACACTGTTAAGTGATTGCCAAACAAGAGTATAAGAGAACCTGTTTTTGCTTGAAGGAATCCGCTCTGCAACTGAATAAATTTTCTCTGTATTTGAAGAAAATAGCTCTACAACTGCTTCTCTACAGCTATTCTTTAGAATGATACCTTCATTCAATTGATATGAGATCATATACGGTACTCAGGCTCTTAACTACGACATTGATATCATATGCTTCGGCTGTCCCTTCAGAATTGAATTCATGAAAGAATTCAAAATTTTCGCTCCAACAGGTCACAACACACCTGCGCATTTTTTCCTTCTGCTCTTTCGCCATTTCGCAAGCATAACCTTTGAGCAATTTCACCAAAAAAAATCACTCCATCCATCTGATCAGATGAGACTTGATCAGCCTTTACACTATTTTAACATCTTTGCCTTTGCATCGGGCCCCACCTCTTTTCACCACTTCGTAGTCTTTATCCTGCGAGCACTTTTCTTTCACAAAGCTATGCTAGGTGTCAAATGGGACTCGAACCGCTCGGCCTTTAACTCTTACTGGGACCGTCATCTTTTTTCACTAACTGCACCTTATCTTGACGGCTAACGGTTTTTCGCTATTTCGCATAGCTTAACCTGCTTTCAACTTTGGGCCACGAAACAACGCAAATCTTTGGATCAATCCTGAGATGACAATCCTTTAAGCGAGACCTTTATGCTTGCATCACTTACCCACTCTCCCACTGGTTACCAAATTCTGCGTGGCACCCAACCATTAGCCTTGGAAAACTCTTTGAGTTTTTATCAGAGTCAGCCACGTGTCCTATTTCCCTTATAACCGTCGGTTGCACCTTGGCGAGCCCTTAATCTCTTTTGAAACCATGTGTCAATCGACATGTCACCATCTAGCATTACGTCGGAAAGAACCTTCATTTCTCTTTCACCATTTCATGAAGTATATCCCTCGGTTAGTTCGTAGTCACGAAACAACGTGAGCCCTTGGATCAAATCAGAGTTGATCCCCTTTTACCTTCATGCTTTATCTGTTCTTCGGGGTCCAAAAACCTTTCACTGTTTCGCTGGTTTTAAAACACGAGCATTTTACCTTCATGAATGCACATGGACCGTTAGATTATATTTGACTTGCTCGATGCTTAACAACTTAACTGAATCCGGCATACATGGGCCCTCTGATTCAGCTCCATCCACCTGGCATGTAGTCGTTCCCAAACTGACATGTCAACCTTTTATTTGTTGAGAGAAAACATTAGATTCCACCTCATCCTTGCCACTTGTATCTGCCAGGTCATTTTCACATGCTGCAATATGAGTCATCCTCTTGGACCCACCTTCTAAGCCTTAGATCTGACTTACTGACTACTTTGACTTTCTACCATGTGTCTTTATCTGATTTGCCATCTCGACCAACTAGACTACCTGCTTGGAGCGCCATGTCATTTCATTGTTTCACGAAAGCTAACTATCGAGCACCTTCCTCCTACGAAGTTGTGCTAACCGTTGGATCAAATTAGACTTGCACATTTGTTATGCTCCTATTAAAACCCCCCTTTTCCTAGGCCAAAAACCTTTTCGCTGCTTCGCAGGGCGTAACACGTGAGCATCTACCGGCCACGAAACAGCGTGAACTGTCGATCTCTCTTGAACTTGATCACCTTTTAGCCATTTGAAAAGTCTTCACTGCAAGGTCCCACCAAACCTTTTTGCCATTTCATGAAAGGTATTTCACTTGCAAGTTTCGACTATGAATCAACGCCAGCCATTAGATCTTGAGCGAGATGGAGTCTCATTAAACTAGACCAAATGTGCATCATTGAACACGCTTTTCCCTTTTGCCATTTCATGAGTCTTAAAACACACGCAACTTCACCTAACGAAATAGCGAAAGCCATAGATCCATCTGAGAATTGCATGACACTTACTGGGCCTGACAACATTAGACAGAAAAGACATAAGGCATAATTTTTTATGATTAATTCAACGACCGCCTAGGCAAATGACAAGGGGGGACACCTCATACGACCCCAAGACCCATTACTTAAGTGGATAAAGTAACACAGGAATAGAAACCAAAGGGTTTTTTGATCAAACATTGAGCAATTTTAGAAAAGAAACCCTAAACCCTTAAGACCTAACACAGACTTGAAGTAGTTGATACTGTGTCTGACTCAAAATTTTAAAAAACTTAGCCAATTATGGGAAAAGAAAACCCATTTCTCAAACAGTGATAACAGGTACACTGATGGTGACCGGTTGTAAACTATCCAAAGAGGATGACTTAGCATTGGTTGATGAGAAGGAATACCGATCAATGATTGGTAAATTGCATTATGTAGTGCATAGCAGACCAGCTATTGCACATGTAGTTGGCATTACTGCAAGGTTCTGGAAAATTCCAAGAGAATCCCACTTGGTTGCAGTCAAGCGGATTCTTAGGTATCTAAAGGGAACTGTTGACTATGGACTGTGGTATCCATATAGTAAGGATTTCAACTTGAAAGTGTTCATGGATGCTGATTGGGCTGGTAATGTAGATGACCGGAAGAGAATAACTGGTGGTGCATTCTTCCTTGGTGGTAGATTGGTCTCCTGGATGAGTAAAAAGCAGAGTTGTATTTCTCAGTCTACAACGAAAGAGGAGCATGTTGCAGCTTTCATGAACTGCACTCAGATAATTTGGATGAAGCATGTATTGAATGGCTTCAAAGTTCCTGTATCTGAATCGGTAATTATATTTTGTGACAATACTAGTGCAATTAATATCTCCAAGAATGTGGTTTTACATTCTAAAACCAAGCACTTTGAGCTTAAGTATCATTTCTTGAGGGAAAAGGTTCAAAACAAAGAGATTGCACTGGAGCATGTTTCCAGTAAGGAGCAGTTAGCAAACATATTCACCAAGCCTCTCCCAAAGACTACATTTACATACTTAAGAGGTGAATTAGGGGTACTACCCCTTTAGGAGGTGAACTAAAAGCATATGCTCCACATCAGTCAGGTATTGCATAGTCAAAATTTTTTTGGATTGATGTGTTGAAGGATGCTACTCCTCAGGGGGAGCAGCATAATGGAACAGGGAAGCTTGTGCCTCCACTTTGGCATTGTTGTCAAAGGGGGAGAAGATGTGAAGTGGAGAATATATCTGCAAAAATTAGGGGAGAAGATGTGAAGTGCAGAGATATCTTTGTATATTGCCATCAATGCCAAAGGGGGAGATTGTTAGCATTATGTGAACCTGTATGAGGACATAATGACATTTTATGTTGTCATTGATGTCACTATGTTGCAGAGGTGTGAACCGACATATGTAAGAACCGGTATAACACTGTGAACCGGCATTTGTGCCAAAGTGAAGTGGTGTGATTTTTCAAGGTGAACCAGCATATGGTTATGGGAACTGGCACATGGAAGCATTGTATGACTACCGGTTGGTAGTCTCAACTTTAGGGTTTCTGGTTGAAGTGCTTCAAGCCTGTGTGGCTCAACTAGTGACTTTGTGTGATGAGTTAGCATGATAAAAAAGTTCATGTTGCCACATAAGCCTTATGTGCATGAAGGATTGTGCATGAAGAAGATCTTGCCTATCTACCTCAAAAATATGAGAAGACTGTAAAACGGTGATAATGTGTGATGGGTTATCAGCTGGCATGAAAATGGTGGAAAATGAATTATGGAGATTAATGTAGTATGCTCAATGGTCAGCATTGAACCATTTGAATTCCTTAACCTATTAGGTTTAGGGTTTAGGGTTTATGCTACTGACCTAACTGTTTTCTATAAGGTTGATGTTGTGACTCTTTCTAGGGTTGTTGGCAAAAGTTGTGTGTGAGTATCCAAGAGAAGGGATACGTGATTCTTGCCAGACCAAAAGGAGAGAAGTGATACCCATAGAGTGTAAGTGCAGAAGGTAAAGAGGAGCTTAAGTGGATCTGCATTGGCATTGAGTGTTGTTACCAGATCATTGTAATACTTGTTGATCTCTAACCACCTCAACAATTGGAAAATCCCTTAATAGGGCAGCCTTAACCGACTTGCTATAAATCCTTTAACAGGGTAACTCTAAGCTACTGAGTTTGAAGTCCTTTAGCTATTGAGTTCTTGAAATCCTCTAACAAGGTAACCTTTAATAGGGTTTAACCCTTAACCGGGTATTGTCTCCATCCCTTAACTGGGTGATCTCTAACAGGATCGATTCCTAGTAGAACCTATTGTAATGTCTCTAACTGGACAAGGCTCCTAACAAAGCAGACTTCCAAAGAGTTCAAAAATATCTTGTGGGTATTCATCCCCACCATGGTTTTTCCCAGTTGGGTTTCCACATGAAAAAATATGTGTGTCATGTGTGATGCATTTATCTTGTGATGCTTTGCTATTGTTTGTCAAGCATATGATGGCTTTATGTTTTATGCCTGTCAATAAAACATGTTGAACTAGCTGTTATTATGATATGATGATAGATCACCTATTTATGCATAAGGGTGAAATGGTAGTGTAGTCTCGAGTTGAGGGAAAATCTAAGTGAGTAACCAGTTAATGCTTGTCTCTGACATTCTTAGCTTTACCAGTTTCACTCCATTACAAACCGGTATCATTGTTTGCTAGTCTTTTGAAGTGTTTGTTGTCAAACCAATTTTGAATTATATTTTTGCCTGTACTGATTCACCGCCCCCCCTCTCAGTACCGGTTTAGTACTATTCACTCATAATTGAGTTATCAAAATCATGTTTATGATTTATGTTGTATTTTTGCTAGGGTTTAAGAAGGGTTTAAGGACCGGTAAAGAATTCTCTTAACCAGTAATGATTTTTGGTTTGGCGGTGATCTACATAAAGTTCAAATGTTGGTGATGATGTGGAACAAACTACATGATGTGTTTTAATGATGTTTTGGGGTGTTTGAAGAGTGAATGTCTTGGGAATATGCAAAGTGCTTAGTGAAGTGTTCTAAAGGTTTGACTTTGTATAAGATTGAGATGCAGTGATCAACTAAAGGTTGTAATTGATTTGTAATTGATTGTTATAATTCATGTGATGATCTGTAATGAGTTGTAAAATATATGTGATGATCTATATTTTAAGTCTTAGGGTTTTGTAACTGACTAAGTTGTAAAGGTTATTTATGTCGGTACAATTGATGTTTGTCGTGTCAGTGGTTTTGAGAAGAGTGTGAAGCCGAACCAGAGTATGAGATCTGCCAGTGTAGCAGATTTGGAGCAAAATTGAATCTCATCAAGAAAGTAGTTAAGTGCTATACCCAGATCATTTATTGTTGTTATCCTAACAATTATAGTAGCAAACTCCCTTAACCGGGTAGGTCCTAACAGGCCTTACATTGTACATCCCTTAACTGGGTAGCTCAAGATCTGAGTGTTAAATTGTCTTGGAAGGTTGATCCTAATAGGTCAAAGCTCCTAACAGGGCTCATCATCTAAATCCCTTAACCGGGTGACTCCTAACAGGGTCTTCTCCTAACATGGTATCTTTGTAAGCTTCTAACTGGGGTAGGCTCCTAACAGGGTGCATTCCGAAAGAGTGCACAATTTTTATGGGTACCAATTCCCACCGCAGTTTTCCCCTATTTGGGTTTCCACGTGAAAAACATGGTGTTCATATGGTGAATATTTTTATGTGTTGTTATGTTTTACTTTCAATTTATGCATGTTGATGAACACTTAATGAGTAGTTCCGATAAACCGGTTTAACTATCGATTATCAGTGATTACCGATAATGGTAAAGAGTTTATTATTGGTTTATGATTGATTAGGTGAAGCTTTGTAAGTTCAAATTTTGAATATGAAATTATTGTTAATAATGATTCACCCCCCCCCCCCCCCCCCCTATCAGTATAAATTGGATCCTCCAAGATTAACAATTGGTATTGGAACATTGGTCCTCTATGTGGAGAAATCGTAACAGCTTGAGGGAAATATCCTGAAGAAAGATGATGAAGAAGGAGGGTCCCAATTTTACCAAGGAAAACTACTAGATATGGAAAGAAAAAATGAAGATATACATTAATGGATTGGGTGCTCAGTATTGGAATCATGTGATAAACAAGTATGTTGCTCCTACTACTAGCCCCTTGACACCATATGAGCTTAAATAACAACAAGAAAACATTCAAGCCTTGGAAGAAATTGTAAGTACTTTATCTAATTCTGAGTATATAGATGTTCATGGATTAGAAATTGCATTTGAGGTATGGGAGAAATTAGAATTGATTTATGGAGGAGATGAACGTGTACAAAGAAAAAAAGAAGAAAGTTTAAGAGGCAAATTTGATGACATGAAAATGGTTGATGGTGAGAACATTGCACAATATGGTCAAATGATTAAAGAAGTTGTAGGTGGTATTAAGAGTGTTGGAGGTAATATTGATGATGATATTGTTATTAGTAAAATTCTTAGAACTCTCCTACCACAATATGCTATTAGAGTTTCTGCAATTCAAGAACTGAGATCTATTTATAAAGATAAAGTCACTGTTGATTCTCTTATTGGAAAGTTGACTACATTTGAGTTAAACAACTTTGATAATAGTGTTTCAAAACCGTTTGAATCTGCTTTTAAAGCTTCTGTAACTAGTACATCTGTAAGAGAGGAAAGGATATTTATCATAATCATGACTGCAGGTCTTGTCATGGCGGTAGAAAAGGTGAGGATGATAATGAAGATCATCTGATGGAACTTGAGGCACTATTGGCTAAATGATTTCCTAGAGGCACCGGCAAGTATAAAGGTAAATTACCCTTGAAGTGTTTTTCCTGCAATAAGATTGGATACATTGCTGCAAATTGTCCTAATGATGATAGAAAAGAAAAGTTCAGGAAATTTAAAGGAAAAGGACAGAAACATTGCTATGTTGCAATGGATGAAAGTGTGACTGATGAAGAATCAGAAGAAGATGATAATAAGGAGATAGTGTTTGTTATTGTGAAGGAATATCTAACTGATGAAAAGGCATTGGTGTCTCACATGGATACCAATGATGAATGGGTAATAGATAGTGGTTGCTCACACCATATGACCGATGATAGAAACAAGTTCTTATCCCTTGACGAATTTCATGGCTGTGTGGTTAAAGGTAAAGGAACTATTTAATTAAATGGAAAAAGTAATGCAGATGATGTCTTTTGGGTTAATGGATTAAAAAATAATCTTTTGAGTGTTGGTCAATTAAATGATAAGGGATATCTTCTAGAATTTAAAAGTGGAGTGTGAAGGATTCTTGGAAGTAATAGACAATTGATTGCTACTGGAAAGAAAACAAGAGGTAATATTTTTCATCTAAATACTAATGTGAATAGTTGTTTCGTGACAAAGATTGAAGACATCTGGTTGTGGCACAAGATATTTTGTCATGTTAATTTTGACAATTTTATAAAGGTTAGTAAATCAAGTATTGTGAGAGGTTTTTCCCAACTTGTTAAAATGAATAATGTGTTATGTAAAGATAGTAAGATGGGTAAGATGGATTTTGTATCTTTCAAGAGTAATTTTTTCTCTTCAGAAAATATTCTAGATTTGGTTCATATTGATCTTTATGGTCCTATGAGGACTAAGAGCTATTTTGGTGATAGATATTTTATGATTTTTATTGATGATTTTTCCAAGATGATGTGGGTAACTTTTCTAAGAGAAAAGTTTGAGGCATTCAGTAAATTCAAAGCATTCAAAGATTTAGTTGAGAAAGAAACTGGGAAGAATTTGAAATGTTTGAGATCTGACCAGGGAGGAGAATTTACTTCTGATGAGTTTGTGAAGTTCTTTGATGAACAAGGAATCAAGAGGCAGATGTCAGCTCCTAGAAATCCACAATAAAATGGGATAGCAAAGAGAATGAATAGAACAATTGTTGAAGTTGCTAGACCCATGTTGATTCAATGTAAAGTACCAAAAAATATTTTGGAGAGAAGCAGTTAGCACTGTTGTTTACACTTTGAACTAGGTACTTGTCAAGAGAGGTAACAACAAAAAACCGTATGAATTATGGCATGACAAGACTCCTAATGTAAGTTACTTCAAAATTTATGGGAGTAAATGTTTTATTAAACATGATGATTTCACTGGAAAGTTTGATGCAAAGTGTGATGAAGGTATTTTTCTTGGTTACTCTACAAAGAGTAAGGCTTTCAAATTTTATAACAACAGAACAAAAAGGATCATTAAGAGTGCAAATGCAAAGGTAGATGAACTCTCTGAGAAATCTGATAAGACCAACAAATTTGAACCTAAGAAAGATGAAGAAAAACTTTTGTTTATTGAACTAGAAGTACAAAAGAATGATGAGCAGGAAGATGCAAAAATAGGTGCTCAACTAGAAAATGAAGAGAGCGATGATGAAGATGAAGAACATGAAGCAGAAGGAACAACATCAAAACTAGTAATAGCAAGATATGTTAGATTGAATCATTCAGAAGAGAAAATTATAGGAGATAAAAATGTTGGTGTACAAATAAGAAGGAAAATCAAAGAAAACTCATGTCCGATTTCAACTATTGAGCCTAAAACAGTAAAAGAGGCATTGAAGGATGATGACTGGATTAATGCTATGAATAAGGAATTGGATTAGATAGAGAAGAACAAGACATGGACACTTGTTCCCAGACCGGAAGACAAGAATGTGATTGGCACTTAATGGGTCTTTAGAAATAAGTTGAATGAAGAAGGAAAGGATGTGAGGACTAAAGCAAGGTTGGTATGCAAAGGCTATGCACAAGAAGAAGGAGAAAATTATGGAGAAACCTTTGCACCTATGGAAATATTGGAAGGAGTAAGAATTTTACTTGCTTATGCTGCATTTAAAGGATTTAAGGTCTACCAAATGAATACTAAATCTGCTTTTCTTAATGGCATACTTGAGGGAGAAGTGTACATAGAACAACTAGATAGAATTGCTTTGACTGAGGATAAAGATATGGTTTGCAAGTTACATAAGGCACAATATGGATTGAAGCAGGCACTGAGAGCATGGTTTGAAAGATTGCATGTACACCTGATCAAGATAGGATTTCAGCATACCAGTGAGGACAGTAATATATATCTTAATACTGATGGAGACAAAGTGTTGATAATTCAAGTATTTGTAGATGATACAATTATTGGAGGTGATGATAATTTATGTATGGCGTTTGCTGAGGAGATGAAGAAATAATTTGAGATGTCTCTTATTGGTGAGATTAAGTGTTTTATTGGGTTGCAAGCCCAACAATTAGATGGTTGAATATTTATCTATCAGAGTAAGTATGTAAAGGAAGTGTTGAAAACATTTGGCATGAAGGATAGTAAACCGTTTGGTACTCAAAATGATGATAGGTTGTAAATTGTCTAAATGGGATGATTCACCCTCTGTTGATGAAAAAGAATACAGGTCCATGATTGGTAAGTTTCATTATGTTGTTCATAATAGGCTTGATATTGCACATGTTGTTGGTTTGGTTGCTAGATTTCAGAAGGATCACAAGGAGACATACTTTGTAGTGGTGAAAAGGATATTCCGGTACTTGAAAGGAACAATAGATTATGGTTTATGTTGTCCTTATAAAAATGATTTTTCCTTGGAAGTGTTTACTGATGCAAATTAGGTAGGCAACGTTGATGACTAGAAAAGCACTGCCGGTGGAGCTTTTCTTCTTGGAGGTAGATTGGTTGCTTGGAAAAGTAAAAAGAAAACATGTGTTTTAGAGTCAACAACAGAGGCAAAGTATGTTGCAACATCAATGAGTTGCACACAAGCAATCTAGATGAGACATGTGTTAGAAGGTTTTAAACTTGATATGTCTGAACCGATGACTATTTACTGTGACAATACAAGTGCAATTAATATTTTAAAAAATCATGTATTACATGCAAGAACTAAACATATAGAATTGAAATATCACTTTCTAAGGGAGAGAGTATAGGAAAAACAAGTAAGAATGGAGCATGTGACAAGCAAAGAGAAGCTAGTAGACATTTTCATAAAACCATTGCCAAAGACTACCTTTGAGTACCTCAGAGGTAAATAAGGGGTCAGAACCCTACTCAGGAAAAATTAGGATGCAAAAGATCCATCAATCTAGAATGTTTATTGAAAAAATTTCACTATGGATTGATGAAATGGTGCCTACTCCATAGGGGGAGCAACTTAAATGATATTTGCAGAGATGTTGAAGACAATAGTAGTAGATTTGATGATTGAAAATTCATATGCACCTTTGGAATTACTGTCAAATGGGGAGAAGAAATATATTAGCCTAAGGAGGAGAAGATGTGTAACAAAAAGGGGGAGAATAAATGAAGAAGAGAAGAGAAGAACTGACAGAAGAGTGAAGTACAGTAGAGAAGTTTCAGAATTGAGCAACATGATTTTAGTTGATGTTTATGTTGGTGTTGTCATCAATGTCAAAGGGGGAGAATGTTGGCATGATTAGCATAACTGATGCAGATGAAGAATAATGACTAAACTAGTAAAGGACTATTTTGATGACATTGTGATGAAGAGATTGAGATTGCATGATTGGATGACTTTGATCAGTTATTTGTGTTTTCATTGATGGAAATTGATGTTTACTATGTTGTATTTTGTCATCTAAGTCTTTTTGGTCTATCGAAAATGCCTTATCGGTATTGAAGACAATGAATTGGGAATTAGGACCTTAACTAGTAAACAAGAAAATATTTTGATTAGATCTAGAAATTGGTGATGATTGAAGTGTTGCGGTTTGGAATGTGAGTTTGTATCATTGTAATATGTATCTGAATGGAACCGCATCATGTTTTGGTTATCAGAAATCATGTTTATGATTTTTGTTGGGGTTTAAGGACCGGTAAAGAATTTTCTTAACCGGTAATGATTTTTGGTTTGGGGGTGATCTACATCAAGTTCAAATGTTGGTGATGATGTGGCACAAACCGTGTGAAGTATTTGAATGATGTTTTGGCGCATTTGAAGAGAAAATTTCTTGGGAATATGCAAAGTCTCAGTGGAGTGTTCTAAGGGTTTGACTTTGTATCAGATTGAGATGTGGTGATTAACCAACGGTTGTAAGTGATTGTTATGATCCATGTGATGATCTGTAATGAGTTGTAAAAGATCTGTGATGATCTATGTTGTAAGTCTTAGGTTTTTGTAACCGATTAAGTTGTAAAGGTTATTTATGTCGATAAAGTTGATGTTTGTTGTCTCGATGGTTTTGAGAAGAGTGTGAAGCTGAACCAGAGTATGCGATCTGCCAGAGTCTAGAAGATTTGAAGAAAAATTGGATCCGATCAATCAAGCAGTTAAGTGCTATACCCAGATCATTCACTATTATTATCCTAATAGTTACAACAGCAAAATCCCTTAACCGGGTAGGTCCTAACGAGCCTTACATTGTAAATCCCTTAACTGGGTAGCTCAACATCTGAGTGTTAAATCCTCTTCTAAGGTTGATCCTAATAGGTCAAAGCTCCTAATAGATGTCATCATCTAAATCCATTAACCGGGTGACTCCTAACAGGGCATCTTTGTAAGCTTCTAACCAGGCTAGGCTCCTAACAGGGCGCATTCTGAAAGAGTGCACAATTTTTGTGGGTACCAATTCCCACCATGGTTTTTCCCTATTTGGGTTTCCACATGAAAAACATGGTGTTCATATGGTGAATGTGTTTATGTATTGTTATGTTTTACTTTCAGTTTATGCATTTTGATGAACACTTAATGAGCAATTTTGATAAACCAGTTTAATGGTTGGTTATCAATGATTATCGGTAATGGTAAATAGTTTATTACTAGTTTATGATTGATTTGGTGAAGCTTTGTAAGTTCAAGTTTTGAATCTAAAATTATTGTTACTAATGATTCAACCCCCCTCTTAGTATTAACCAGATCCTCTAAGATTAATAGAATTCAATTGATTTTATCTCCAATGCAAACTCAAACTTATAATTCAAATGCATTAAATCAACCTTTAATTGAATTTATCTCAAAATCAACTCAATCTTAATCTTCTTTGAAATTGAATCAAAGCACCCAATCATTTCAATTCATCCGGATTATGCTTTCTCTTGAGGAATCTCAACCGCTCATCAATAATCAATCTTGATCGTTGGTCTCTCTTTGGATTCATTATAAATTCAACCTTCCATCTCTCATAAAAGAAACCCTGGAGATTTACTGTTATTGTGTTGTTTTTGCTTTAGAGTCATTGAGAATATTGTGTATTGCTCAATATTATTGCATCTTAGCTTCTTGCATATTAGTTTAATAGTGTTAGCTTGATTAGGATCACATAGCTTGATAATCATTGTTTGCATCCATTTAGCTTAATTTTCTTAATCTTGCATCCATTTAGCTTAATTTTGTGCTTATATAGAATAAATTCTCCATCTTGGTGTACTCTAATCACTGGTATTTCTTAGATAAATCTGAGAGCAAGTCTATACTCACATCTTTTAGGAGGCAATAGGTTGATTTGTTATGGTTTTTACATTCATTGATTATATCTGTCTAACCATGCATGCAATGATTTATTGAAGTGTTTGTGTCTTATAGCTTAGAAATTACCACTTTTCACACACACATTTTTGGCACCCACCGTGGGGCAGAAGATTACAATTTCGGGCCTTGCAGACTCTTTGTTTTTATTTTTTATTTTATTTTCAGATTTTGTCTGTACAATTCCTGCTAAAACTCGTATGAGTTTTTATTAGGGGTAGTATGATAATCTGTAACGTATCATACAGTCTATGGAGAATTACCGTATGACTCAATGAGAATACTCGTATGATTTTATGATTTCTTGTATTAAAAGACAAAGTGATTTTTTAGGGTTTTTCTAATTCAATTTTGATGATACTAATGTTAACCCTAATTTATTTTCTGTCGATTTGAGAGATTTTTCACAGCCTAACAAGTTTTTGCAAAATGCTTGTCCAAGAACACACATGTCACTCAAAAACAATATGACTACCGATTCGTTGTTTTTACAGGTTGCCTAAGGAGATTCAAGTAAACTTTGTGTATTCTTAATTATTTTCAAGGCACTTAAATTGTGATATGCTAAATGAATGAATCTATTTTTCATGTTTGAGAAGAGTCTAAAAGGTAGGAGAGTATGCTCTTGTCTGTATAGACAATCATAAATCTAGATCCTTGAAGCTTTTCTATTTTTGAAATTTGTGTTCCTTTAGTGGGTCTGTCATAGTGGGAAAATGTAATCACCCTGTGAGAACGACCCAAGTGAGTACAACTAGACCTAAGCATTCTGACTCACTATAATAAATAGGCCTCTTGGGATTAAAGTCTCAGAGGATGGATTTATTTGAGTTTTCTCTTTGAGATCTCTCATATCGAGCATTTTGTAGGGCCTCGCGGTCTCGATCACTCTTGTGTGACTACATCTTGTTTCGGTACCTTGTCGGGCTATAGGCCTCAATTGTTCTTGTGTGACTTCAAGGGGTAATTTTGAATGGAAGTCCTTGTTGGAATCCAAGAACACTAAGAGGGGGGGTGAATCAGTGTTCTGCTAGAATGATGAATTTTAACCTTATTAACACAACAACTCAGCAATCGATAAACATAACAACATATAACAATAAGTAACAATGCAACCACAAAGATGAACACCATAACACCACAGATTTATATGTGGAAAACCTAAATGAGGAAAAACCACGATGGGATTGGAGACCCACAATAACTATCCATTGATCAGATGAATAAATATTACAATAAGGGGCATGCACATGTAGGAAGGCCAACAACCTAGAGCACACTGCTCATCACAAAAGGAGTCTCACTAACTACAAAAAATATTGGACTACAATCGAAAATGAAGATTAAACTGTGAGAATAGAATCTCCTATGCCTAAGTACAGTTTCAGTTAAGCTTAATATCGAAGGTCTTAAACCTCTTACACAAACTTAATTCGATCACCTATGATCAACCAAAACCTCTGCATATGATTAAAACCTTATTCACACATAGATAATCCCATAACCCACATACCACGATCTACAAAGAGATCTTACATCATATTTATACCAACCCAAGACCTAAACAATTAGGTCGGCCACATAAAAGATAATACAATAAATCCATTACATAATCCCACAAACCAATGATAAACCAAGTCGGCCTAAGACTGAAACAACATAATACAAATAATAAATCTAATCGGTGATGCATCGGGAGCATCAACCAACACATTATATAAACCAGTCCATAACCTAGAAGAATAACATAGAATAGGTCTGGTGCTAAATGCAACACCACCGATCAATTGGAACACTAATATGATAACCATTAGCATCCCAAAAACCTTCTAGAAGCCACACAAACACCACTTATTGAATCCATCAAAAGATCTCCAACAAAGGTCTGTCGATAAAACCCTTACCAGTAACCAAAGGCTTACTAGAACATATGATAGCTTTCGGATCACCAAATCCCAAACCAACTAAATGTGACACGCATATGAATGACATGAATAACCAAACCAATTCCACCAATTTGAACATGCTAGAGAATACCAGAGATGATCTCCAGATCAACATCATAATCCCACCACTCTATTAGAACCCGATAGACAACAAAGAAGCTAGTATTGACATCAATTACAAATATCAATGCAACACATAATTGATTCCTCCAAGTTCCAAGAAATGCCAAATAAGTCTCCCCCAAAGGAAGACATCCAACAATCTCCTTAAAATGATATGACAATAAAGTTTTGAACCAACAGACCAAACTCCCCCTATGAATGATATCCCTATTAAGCTCCGATCTCTCTATTTTTCACATAAATATCTCTCCCCCTTTGACATCAATGCCAAAAATCTAACATAAACATCAAAGAAAAATCATAAATCCTCTGAACTACACAACTGACTACTCCCCCTGAGTAGTAGCATTGACTCATCAATCCAGAATGAATGATAGTTCTAATAATGCATGTCAGACTGATGCCAATCAACATCACTCAAGTCTCAATAGGAGGAGCAGAGATCCCTAATCTATCTTTGAAATACTCAAATGAATTCTTAGGCAAAGGTTTAGTGAAGATATCTACAATCTACACTTTAGTGTCCACATAAACCAATCTGGCTTTATTTGCTTCCACCTTCTCCTTCAGAAAATTATACTTGATAGAAATGTGCTTTGTCTTAGAATGAAATATCGGATTCTTTGATATGTCAATAGCAGTAGAGTTATCACAGTGAATAACTACCGGTTCATTGCAATCTACCCTTATATCCTTCAACATTTTCTTCATCCATAGAACTTGTATACAGTTAGTAGCAGCAACAAGATACTCAGCTTCAATAGTAGATAAGGAAGTACATGATCGTTCTTGTTGATCCATGAAACAAGTTTCTTTCCAAGAAAGAAGACTTCATCGGATGTTTTTATCTGATCATCAACATCTCCAGCCCAATTTGCCTTTGTATATGCACACAGTGTAAAGTCATCATAAACCAAAAACCATTCCTAAAAATCCTTGAAAATATCTGAAAATCCTAGCTATCGGAGAAAGGATTCAACATAATCAATTCCTTCCTTCTAAGAATATACTTTGTAAACCAATCATCCAAGTCCATGTGTTGTCCTTTTCTAACTGATCCATTTCCTCTTCCATAGTTTACATCCAACATTCATCTTTACAAGCTTTATTAACTGATGCCAGTTCAATGTGAGAAATTAAACATACCTCATCAACTACCAACCTTCTTGTCCAATTATCTGATCTTCTGAATGATTCAACCTTACATACCTAGGCATCTTCTAACTTTCTATTTCTCTGCTCTGATCTTTAGTTACTATTGAATTTTCTGATACTGTCAGAGTAAGTGGTTCAACATTTTGTTCTGGTATAGGTTGTTGGTATTATGGATGACTTCGTCATATGTTACATTGGTTTTGTCATTGATCTCAACACTTATCCATCTGGAGGTCTACATTATTGATTTGGCACTATGGTTATATTGGTTTATTATTGAACTAGTACATTGTGGTCCCGACATGGTTAGTGGCTTATGGACAGTCACCGGTATATGCTTCATCAGCAGGTTATATGGTTCATCGGTAGTGATGATAACTTGTTATCATCTAGAGATCATTTGGTTATGTCAAAGACATGGATTGGATGTTTGGATTTGGTGTTTTGCTTATTGGTCTAATCGAGTTCACATATTTGCCTTTACCGATAGATAAGTCTAGGTTATGAATCGATACATGATATCTATTCTAGATCAGCACGACACGTTTTGGAAATGGTTTATTGATTGGATAATATGTAAATGTATTGAGCTGACATATTGTATCTCATCAAGACTTATTTGTAATTGATATAATTGTAATATTTTTAGTGAGCTGACCTTAACATTTGGTCTTAGGTTTTGTATAAATGATTGTAAGATCTTATTGAAGATCATCATTATGAGTGTGTATGAATATTGAAGAGCAAAAAATAAGAATATCCTTGTGTGAATCACATAGACATTATCTAAAGGTTGAAGGAAGCTTATGAAGGTGTTTGACACTCATGGTTAGAGCTTAAACTGGTACTGAATCCAACATTGCAGATGCTATTCCAAAGTAGTACATTGTTAATTTAACCATCCAATTTTAGTCAATGTGACTCCTATTTTGTGATTGAGCAATGAGCTCTAGGCGGTTGGCCTTTCTGTATGTGCAAACCCCATTTGTATACACTTACTATCTGTAGTAGTATCATCTGATTATGGGTAAGGTTTCCCACTGTGGTTTTTCCCCTTACAGTGTTTCCATGTCAAAATCTATGTGTCATGTGTTGTGGATGTTATTTCTCTTTCTGTTTCATGCATTAAGTTATACTGGTACTGCTATAATAGTTAATCTATTTTACCGACATTATAGTTTGTTTTATCGGCACTAAGTTTTAAGTTGGAATAATTTGTTTTGGGTTATAATTTATTGATAATTGGTTCTCTATTGATTCACCCCCCCCCTCTCAGCTATCCTTCTTGGTTCCTAACAATTGGTATCACAGCTATGTCCTCTTTTTGCAGAAGCCTAATAGCTTGACGAGATCCTATGGCAACAAATATTTTTAGGAAGGACAGTTCAAAACTTGATGGAACTAACTATGTTATATTGAAGATTAGAATGGAAACACATTTGAACTATATTGGAAGAGATATATGGGATGTTACTAAGAATGGCTATGTTGGTCCTACTCCGAATCAACCTCATCCACTGATATTGGCTAAAGACTTGGAGAATGATTGCAATGCAAGAGAAGCGCTTCTAAGTGCATTATCAAATCAGAAAATCATTTGATTATTAGACCAATCTACTACAAATGCTATTTGGGATAAACTGGAAACATTGAATGAAGGAGATACCACTGTCAAAATTGCAAAACTAGAATGTTACTAGGTCAAGTATGAAAATTTAAAAATGGAAGAAGATGAAATAATTTCTGCATTTATGGAAAGAGTTAATGAAATTGTTTTAGGAATACAATGTTGTGGAGGATCTTAAAGTGAAGATGAAATTGTTTCTAAAGTTTTAAGAGATTTTCCAATGACTTACAAAATGAAAGTGACTGCTATTAATTAGTTGAGAACAATGCCTAATACATCAGTTTCTAGAGATACGTTGGTTGGAAAACATTCCGCATTTGAGCTTGAAGAGTTTGGTCTTGTTGCTACAATCAAAATTGATATAGCTTTCAAAGCATCATCATTAACATTATTGTCATCATCATCTGACAAAACTGATTGGAAATCACTTTATGCAAAAGAACTTGAAGATATGAGAAGAGAAAATGAAGAACTTGAAAAACTTGAAGCACTATTTGCAAGGAAGACGCCTAAAGGTCCAGTAGGAAGTAAGTATGAAAGTAAAGCACCTTTCAACTGTTTTGATTGCACTAAAGTTGGTCATATGGCTTCTAGGTGTCCTGATAGACATGCAAGACTAAGGGAGGAAGAAAAAATAACATATAAGCCTAACCCTGAATATCAGAGATATAGATTTAAAAAAAATAGAGATAAGTCATGTTACTATGCAGATGAAGGTGTTATAGATGATTCAGATGAAGATCCAATGGATAGTGGATGGGCTTTTGTTGCAATAAAATAAGATCAACCGACACCTATTGTCAAACCGGTAGAGCAGGCACTAGCAACAAAAATTGAAGAAAAAGATGAATGGATTATAGATAGTGGATTCTTGCATCATATGACTAGTGATAAAAGAAAATTCTTATCATTATGGGAAATTCATGGAGGTTTAGTAAGATTTGGAGATGACAAAGATTGTTTAATCAAAGGAAGAGGCACTATATTTGTTAGGACCTGGAGGCAACTAAGAGGGGGGGGCTGAATCGGTTGTCTATTAATTTCAACCCAAATATAACTTAACCAAACTTAGTGCATAATACTGGTAAACCAAACTTAATGCTGGTAGACAGTTTGACAGTTAATAACAGTATTGGTAAGGTTTAATGCATGAAACAAAAGACAAATAACATACACAACACATAACACATATTTGTATGTGGAAACCCTGTAAGGGGAAAAACCACGGTGGGAAACCTTACCCACAATCAGATGATACTACTGCAGATAGTATGTGTGTACAAATGGGGTCTGCACATGCAAAAAGGACAACTGCCTAGACCTCACTGCTCAATCACAAAATGAGAGTCACACTAACTACAATTGGATGGTTAAATCCAATGATAATGTACTGCTCAAAATAGCATCTTCATATGCTAGATTTAGTACCGGTTAAGCTTTGATCGTCTTCTGATAGTTCTGATACTTAATATAAGTATAGATCCAATAGCCAACACGATGAGAGGGGGGGGGGGTGAATCATACAAACTTATTCATCCATAAAAACATTAGATTCAACCTCGGTAACATATATAAGTCATAGAATAAAAACTGTCAAACATGCAAACTCAAAATCATATGAACAATATAAACCTCATAACACCAGATTTAACATGGAAACCCAAATAGGGAAAAACCACTGTGGGATTTTGGACAAACTAAGAAATATACTCTTCTAGAGTATGCTCAGTTAAAAGCCAATCCTATTAAAGATTACAAAACACATTGCTAGATGTGACCCGGTTAAGGGATTTCCCTTAGATCTGTTAGGATCTTCACTTTGTTAGAAGTGACCTTGTCAAAGGATTTCAAACACTCATTTATAATGTCACCTTGTTAGAGGATTTACTTATAAGACTGTTAAGTCCACTCGGTTAAGAGATTTCCTGTTACTTTCACAGGCTAACAGTAATACAATCTATCTGCAACTTTACATCTAAAATGCTAAAGCAGATTCTTATTTGTTCAACACAATCTAGACATAGAACTAATCTTGTCTTTCTGCTAGGCATCAATACTCTATTATTTTAACAAGTCTTCAAGCTTCTATGCTCGATGATCACTATGTAGCATCCATGTGCATACACTTGCCCACATACATTGTTTATCAACAATTCCTTATTTATAAACAATCATCTAACCACTTAATCTCCTTGATCACATTTCCCATGATCAATCATAGCCATCAAATTTTCAATCTTGTCTAGGTTCATTGTATCTTACGATCTAAAAAATGTTTTACCCTACCTCGAAACTTGTACAATCATTTTGGAACTTGAGTTAGGGTAATGCGGTTCAATCTGAGATGTAGATCTTCTTGCCGACTTTCCATTGCCTTAGATTTGTTAACAAACTTCTTCCACGGCTTGCCAATCATTGATCCGCTCCAGCTCATCAACTTCTTTCATTAAATATCACATGTAACCATTTAATGCATTCTGTTATAGCTCGGTTACAACTTGGTGAATACTAAACTTTACTCGGTAGACATTCTGTCTTCATTAACCGATTGCGATAACCTTAGGGTTTACCGACCAGGTTCTTTGCCTGATAACATAGTGTAATATTAACCTTTACATTTTACAACATATGTATGATGTTAAAACAATCTAAAACATCAAGATCTCGTCATTGTCTAACTTGGTAGAGTTTCCCATTGAATAACTTATCCCTATATTCATCATATTCTTTCCTGTGTCTTTCCCAACTTCTTTATAATCTCCATATCATATTTCTTAAGATACGGCAACATCATATTGAATTAGAAAATCAATTTCTTGACATCAATGACAAAATAATAATATCAAGACAATAAAACATCTTTAATTAGTTATGTCCATAATCATCAACAACCTTCTCAATATCCTTGTTATATTGCCAACAATCTCCCCCTTTGGCATTGATGGCAAAACCAATTGATTTGACCGTTAAGAATTCAGATTGCTGTGATTCTGAAATGCTGAAATGCTCTCCCCCATACATCAGACTTCTCTTCTAGTTTTCTCTCAATCTTCTCAGGTCTTCTCCTCCTTTAGTCTTCTCCCCCTTGGGTAGTCTTCTCCCCCTTTGACAACAATGCCAAAAAGAAAAGAACTAAAACATAAGTTGTTTCTATAAGAAGTTATTCCTTGCTGTTGTGTATCAACTGAGTCTCGGTCAGAGCATTTGTTTACAATTCCTGTCCCCTGTATCATTGTCTGTATTATCTCAATATTGTTCCAGTACACTTTCAGAAAAGCATTCTTAAAGTGTATCACTCCAGCATCATCTCCCTAAAAGATATTCAATAGATTCATCGAAGTGATACTTTCACCAAACTCGGTTAGTGAGTGAGAGATAGGGGTAGGACCCCTAACTTACTTCTGAGATATTCAAAAGTGTCCTTTGGTAGTGGCTTGGTGAAGATATCAGCTATTTGTTCCTTTGTGTTAACATATTCCAACACTACTTTCTTTTCATGAGCTTCTTCTCTAAGATAATGATATTTGATAGATATGTGCTTTGTCTTAGAGTGCATAACAGGGTTCTTTGAAATATTAATGGCACTAGTATTGTCACAGAATATAGTTACTAGCTCGATAACTTTCTCATTTATACCTTCCAACAATTGTTTGATCCATGCAATGTTGGTACAATTCAGTGCTACAGCAACATATTCAGCTTCAGCTGTTGACTGAGAAACACATCCTTGTTTCTTGCTAAGCCAACTCACTAGTCTTTCTCCTAAGAAGAAAGCTCCTCCACTTGTGCTTTTTCTGTCATCAATGTTGCCTGCCCAATCAACATCAGTATAGACTTTCAAATTAAAATCATTTCCTTTCTGATATACTAAGCCATAATCTTCAGTGCCTTTCAAGTATCTGAAAATTCTTTTGATTGTTGTCATGTGTATTTCCTTAGGATCTGCAGAGAATCTTGCAACAATACCTACTGCATGTGCTATATCAAACCTGCTGTGAACAACATATTGTAGTTTTCCAATCATGGATCGGTAGAGTGTCTCATCAACAGATGCAAATTCATCATTCTTTGATAGTTTGCAGTTTGTAGTCATAGGAGTACTTACTGGCTTTGAATCCTCCATTCCAAATTTCTTCAAGACTTCCTTTATGTATTTGGATTGAGTAATGAAAATTTCATTTTTCATTTGCAGTATCTGTAAACCTATAAAATACTTTATCTCACCAATTAATGACATCTCAAATTCTTTTCTCATTTCATTACCAAAGTTTTTGCATAAAGAGGCATTTCCACAAAATATAATATCATCAACAAATATGGCTGAGATTAGTATTCCATTTTCATCATTCTTCATGTACATGTTGTTGTTCTCACTTGTCCTTATAAAACCAATCTTAATCAAATAAGAGTGCAATCTTTCATACCATGCTCTAGGTGCTTGTTTCAGACCATATAAAGCTTTGTTCAATTTACATACCTGATCTTTATTATTGTCTTCAACAAATCCTTCAGGTTGTTCAATGAAAACTTCTTCTTCTAATATTCCATTCAAAAATGCAGATTTGACATCCATTTGATATACCTTGAAGTTTTTTAAAGCAGCATATGCCAACAATGTTCTAACTCCTTCAAGTCTGGCAATAGGTGCAAAAGTCTCACCATAATCAATTTCTTCTTCTTGGGCATAACCTTTGCAGACCAATCTTGCTTTGTTCCGAATGACCTCTCCTTTCTCATTTAGCTTGTTCCTGAAGATCCACTTTGTACCAATTACATTTTTGTCCTTAGGTCTTGGGACTAGTGTCCATGTGTCATTTTTCTTGATTTGATCAATCTCTTCAGTCATAGCATTTATCCAATCTTCACTGTTAAATGCCTCTTTCACTATTCTCGGTTCAAATTCAAATATCAAACATGTGTTTTGTCTCAGTTTGTTCCTTGTCATCACTGGATCATCCTTATCTCCTATAATCTGACTTGGTGCATGATGTCTTCTGACATATTTGGCTAATACAGGCTCGGTAGGCTCTGTATGATCCTCTTCATCACTCGGTAATTGGATATCTTCCTCATTTCCTTCAACAGTTATCTCAGTAGGACTTTTCGGTTGCACATAGACAAATTCATCATAGTCTTCTGGTTCTTTGGAATTCCTGTCATCAGTTCTTTTTGCAAATTCATCAATTTTCACATTCTCACTTTCTACTATTTTGTTAGATGATTTGATTAGACATTTAAATGCTTTTCTTCTAGAGGAATATCCTAGAAATGTTCCTTCTTCACTTTTCTAATCAAACTTGCCATTTCTATCATCTTTATGAACATAGCATTTGCTTCCAAAGATCTTAAAATAACTTACATTAGGTTTCTTGCCATTCCAGATTTCATAAGGTGTCTTCAAAGTACCTTTCTTCAATTGAACTCAGTTCAAGGTGTAAACAACTGTGCTTATTGCTTCTCTCCAAAATGTTTGTGGAACCTTCTTCTCAATCATCAATGTTCTAGCACAATCCACAATAGATCTATTTCTTCTTTCAGCTTTTCCATTCTGCTATGGAGTCCTCGGTGCAGAGACTTGTCTTTTAATACCATGATCATTGCAAAATAGGTTGAACTCATCAGATGTGAACTCTCCTCCTCTATGTGATCTAAGACATTTCAGTTGTCTTCCTATTTCATTTTCAACTCTAGCCTTGTACCATTTAAACATTTGAAAAGCTTCTGATTTTTCTTTTAAAAATATTACTGACATCATCCTTGAATAATCATCCACAAATAATATGAAATACTTATCACCATAATAACTTTGAACTTTCATAGGACCACAAAGATCAGTGTGCACAAGATCTAAAATTCCCTTAGAAGTGTAGGACTTACTTGTAAAGCTGGATCTTGTCATCTTGCCCATTTGGCATCCTCGACATGTAGCATTCTCAGGTTTTTCAAGACTCGGTAGACCTCTTACTCTATGCTTCTTACTTATCTTTATCAGATTATCAAAATTAACATGACAAAACCTTTTATGCCATAACCAGGTGTTTTCGATCTTTGCATGCAAGCACTTGTTGTGAGTAGAGTCAAGGTGAAATGTATTACCTTTTTTTGTGTCCCAGTAGTAGCTAACTTTCCATTCTTATCATTAACTTTGACAATTCTTTTCTGAAATTCTATTCGGTAACCTGTGTTGTTTAGCTATGCTACACTCAACAAATTATATTTCAAACCTTGAACCCAATAAACATCATTGCATCTTTCTTTATCAAGAAGTGTTATGGATCCTTTACCTCTTACCGGACATGGTGCATCATTACCAAATCTAACATAGCCTCCATCATAATCTTCTAACATAACAAACTTGTGTTTATCTCCTGTCATATGATGTGAGCATCCACTATCTATAATCCAAGAATCATTAGTGTTTATGTGAGATATTAGGGCTTTTTCTTCATACCTTTCTTCATCTGATCCATCCTTGATAGCCACATAAACAACCTCCTCTGTATCAGTCTCATCTAATTTATCATCTTCAGATTCCTCATCAGCAATTAAGCAGGTCTTTCTATCTCTTCTTCTGAAGTCTCGGTGACCTCTGTAATGATTATCTTTCTGCCTGTCATCTCGGTAATCTCTCTTTTCAGTGAAATCTTTGTCAGGATAGTTAGAAGCCATATGTCCAATCTTATCACAATTGAAACATTTCAAGGGTAGTTTTCCCTTATACTTACCTTTGCCTCTTTGTAACCTTTTGGCCAATAGAGCTTCAAAGTCTTCTTGCTTTCTAATTTCTTCATATAGTTTGTGTACCTCCTCCATGTTCTTCCGAAATCTTTCACTTGCTCCACTATGATCTCCTCCAGAGTACTTATAATTTCTTTCATTGTAATCATTAGATTCATTCAGATGAAAAGAACTAAATGCAGATTCAACTTTATTTACCGATGACCCACTGTTATCAAAATTACTTAACTCAAATGCATGTAGCTTACCAATAGTAGCATCCAAAGACACTGGCATATTTGGTATAGACCTCAATTCATTGATTGCAGAGACTCGGATTGCATAAGCAGGTAGAAGGGTTCTTAACAACTTACTTGTCACATCCTTTTCTTCAACAATTCCTCCTGCTCCCTTGATTTGATTTACAATCTCCTTTAGTCTTGTACTGTACTGGGTTATGTTCTCACCTTCATTCATCCTCATAGATTCAAGTTGTCCTCTTAGACTATCAACTTTTTCTCTTTGAACATGTTCGTCTCCTCCATATACAGATATGAGCTTAGTCCACATAGCCTTTGCATTATTGCAGCCTTCTAGATCATTAAACTTTGAATCGGTCAATGCAGATGTTATTTCAATCATTGCTTGAATGTGTTCTTGCTTTGCCTTTATCTCTTCCATAGTCAATGGATAGGTTCTTGGTGTAACAAAATCATTCTCCAGATAGTATATAGCATATTCTCCAACTCCTGATAGATGTAGCTTCATCCTTTTCTGCCATGTAGAGAAACTTGACTTATTTAGCTTAGGTGCATCCCTCTTATACATCTTTGGATCTTTAACTCAAGTGCCTTTAAACTTTCCTTTTGGAGTCCAAGGCACTGATACCAATTGATAGTTCTGATACTTAATATAAGTATAGATCCAATAGCCAACAAGATGAGAGGTGGGGGGTGAATCATACAAACTTATTCATCCATAAAAACATCAGATTCAAGACAGTAAAACATCTTTAATTAGTTATGTCCATAATCATCAACAACCTTCTCAATATCAATGACAAAATAATAATATCAAGACAGTAAAACATCTTTAATCAGTTATGTCCATAATCATCAACAACCTTCTCAATATCCTTTTTATATTGCCATAATCTTCTTCATACCTTCCTTGAATCTTCAAATGATGTCTGCATGTATAGCTCTACTTATATTCGTATATACCTTATTACAATAATTTTTCCTCTCCTTTTCTATATTTAATCTCACAAATGAGATCTTACATATATACCAAAACCTAAGACCAAATTTGTAGGTTGGCTCACTAAGATATTACAATAAAATCAATTACAAATGAATCAATATGCAATGCATGATGTCAGCTCAGTGCATTTACAACAATAACCAATCAATAAAACATCTCCATAACATGCCATACTGATCTGGAATATATAACACTTGCCGGTCCATAACCTAGACCTATTTTCCGGTAACAACAAATATGCAAACTCAGTTAGACCAATAACCAAATCACCAAAACCAAGTGTCCAAACAATATCTTTGACATAACCAAGTAATCTCGAGATGATCAAAAATCATCCTCAGTGTCGGTGAACAATATAACCTGTTAGTGAACCAGATACCGGTGACTGCATAAGTCACTGAACATTTCGGTGAACATAACCAAAGATCTCTAGAAGAATAAGTGTTGACATCAATGACAAAACTAATGCAACACATCCATAATACCAACAATCTCCCCATTTGGCATTGATGGCAACACAAGATGGAAAAACCATCCAAGTGCCAAAGCAAAAATGCCAAAAACCAAAAACCAACAATCTCCCAAAGAGATCATTAACCAGAAACCAAAATATAGATACATAGAGTAACAATCTCTCCCCCGATGAATAATCTCTTCCCAAAAGATAATTTGTTTTTCCATAGATATCTCTCCCCCTTTGACATCAAATGCTAAAGCAATACAAAACCAAATATAATCAGTTCATAGAATTTATTACAAATACCAATTGTTATAACCAAATTTATTCAATCTACTCCCCTTGAGAAGTAGCTCTCCTTCATCAAAGCCAGAAATAAATATTTCTTTGTTAATTTTGTCTGTTTGATGCCATGCTCCAACTGTCTAATTTTATATCGGTGAGGGTATAAATCCAAGCTTCTCTCTTAGATATTCAAAAGTTTCCTTAGGAAGAGGTTTAGTAAAAATATCCGCAATCTACTCTTTAGTATTCACATAAACCAATTTCACTTCTTTTGCTTCAACATTCTCTTTTAGAAAATTGAATTTGATAAAAACATGTTTAGTTTTAGATTGAAATACTAGATTCTTTGATATATCAATTTCTATCATATTATCACAGTAAATGATTATAGGTTCTTTGCATTTTACCTTTATGTCCTTCAATATTTGCTTAATCCATAATACCTATGTACAATTACTTGCTGCTGCAACATATTCTGATTCTGTTGTTGATAGTGATGTACAACTTTATTTCTTGCTCAACCATGAAATTAGTCTGCTGCCAAAAAAAAATGCTTCGCCAGTGGTGCTTTTTCTGTTATCTACATCTCCTACCCAATTTGCATCTGTGTATGCACATAACTCAAAATTTTAATCTTTAGGATACCATAAACCAAGATTTTTTGTGCCTTGTAGATACCGAAAAATCCGTTTTACTGCTGATTCATGATTTTATTTAGGATTACTCTGAAATCTTGAAACAATACATACTGCATTCATAATATCAGGTCTTGTTTGTGTCAAATACAATAAACCTCCTATCATAGATTTGTATCTTGTCAGATTAACAGGTGCCGATTCATCCTTCAATGATAGTTTATCAGTTGTAGTCATAGGTGTACTTACCGGTTTAGAGTTTTCCATGCCAAATTTATTAAGTAATTCCTTCAAGTACTTTGATTGATTTATGAATATACCTTTATCAGTTTGTGAAATCTGCAATCCTAAAATGAATTTTATATCTCCAATCATAGACATTTCAAATTCTTCCTGCATCTTGTTAGAAAAGTCTTTACACAATCCGTCTTCTCCTCCAAAAATGATATCATCAACAAAAAATTCTATAACCAAGATGTCATCATTAGTCACTTTGAAATAAAAGTTGTTGTCAACATTACCTTTAGTGTAACCAAGCTTCAAAAGATATTTGTCCAATCTAACATACCAAGCTCTAGGAGCTTGCTTCAATCCATATAAAGCTTCCCTTAACTTGCAAACCATATCTTTGTCATCTATCAAAGAAAATCCACCAGATTGTTCAATGTAAACTTCCTCTTCAAGATCACCATTCAAAAATGCACATTTAACATCCATTTGATATACTTTATAGTTCTTGTGTGCTACAAAAGCTAAGAATAATCTAACTGCCTCAATTCTAGCTACCGGTGGAAAGGTTTCATTATAATCAATTCCTTCTTTCCGTGAATATCCCTTACACACTATCTTGCTTTGTTTCTAATTACCTTACCATCTTCATTAAGTTTATTTCTGAGTACCCATTCAGTTCGAATTACATTTTTTTTTTTAGGTCGAGGAACCAATGTCCATGTGTTATTCTTTTCAATTTGTTCCAATTCATCTTCCATAGCTTTAATCCAATGTTTATCTTCACATGCCTCATTAATAGTTTCTGGTTTAATTTGATAAATTAGACATACCTCTTCATTTGCGAGTCTTCCTCTAGTCATAACTTTTTGATACTTATTCCCAATTATCTAACTTTCAAAGTGATTCAATCTTACATACCTGGGTGTATTCACTTGATATTGTTCTTCAGTCACTATGGAATTCTCAGATGATGCCGGTGTGACTGGATCAATATTCTATACCGGTGTACTCATTGTAGGTTCTTTTGTGATTATCTCAACTGCTGGTTTAGAGTCCATAGACCTTCTAAACTATTCATCAATCTTCACATTTGCACTTTCAATGATTTTTTGCAATCTCTTATTAAAACATCTATATGCCTTTCTCTTAAATGAATAACCAAGAAATATTCCTTCATCACTTCTAGGATCGAATTTGCCAATATAGTCATCTCTCTTTAATATAACATTTGCTTCCAAATATTTTCAAATATTTAAGAGTAGGAGTATTACCAAACCATAGTTCATGAGGGGTCTTACCAGTTTCACCTTTGATGTGAACTCTGTTGAATGTATAAACAGGTGTATTGACTTTTTCTCTCCAATACACATGAAGTAGTTTTACTTATGATATCATGCTTCTAGCTGCATCCAAAATAGTTATGTTCTTCCTTTCCATAACTCTGTTTTGCTGGGGTGTCCGAGGTGCTGATAATTGTCTTCTGATTCCATTCACTTCATAGAATGTATTAAATTCCTTAGATGTGAATTCACCTCCTTGATCTGATCTCAAACATTTGATTTTCTTACTGGTTTCATTCTCTACCATCACCTTGAATAGTTTGAATTTCCCAAAAGCTTCTGATTTCTCCCTGAGAAAAGTAACCCAACACATTCTAGAATAATCATCAATGATTAGCATAAAATATCTATCTCCTTGTAAACTTCTAGTTCTTGCTGGACCACATAAATCAATATGAATTAGGCCAAGAACATTATTGGATTTTTCTGGAATACTCTTAAAATTTTCTCTAACTTGCTTTCCAAATTGACATTCCTTACATACTGGATTGTCAGGTTTAACAATCTTAGGTAAATCCCTTATTGCCTTAGTTGTACTGATTTTCACAATGCAATCAAAATTTACATGACAAAGTCTCTTATGTCATAACCAACTTTCATCAATATGTGCAATCAAGCATTTCCTCTTATTGTTATTCAAATGAAAGATATTACCTCTAGTCTGATTACTGGTTGCAATTTCCAAACCAGTTCTATTCATGATTTTTCATTTACCATTCTTGAATTGTAATTGAAATCCCTTTTCATCTAATTGACCAACACTCAAAAGATTATGCTTCAAACCTTCAACATAGTAAACATTGTCAGTATTGTGCTTACCATCAAAAGATATAGTGCCTTTTTCTTCTGATCAAACAAGCTTTGTCATCTCCAAATCTTACTAGACCTCCTTTGTATTCCTAAAAGGTTCGGAATTTACTCTTATCACCAGTCATATGATGTGAACATCTGGAATCAATGATCCATTCATCCTTTTCTTCAATTTTAGTTGCCAATACCTGCTCTACCAGTTGAATAGTAGGTGTCGGTTGATCTTCTGTTATTGCAACAAAATCCCATCCATTGTCTATCGGTTCCTCATCAGAATCATCAGTAACTCCTTCATCAACATAGTAACATGATTTGTCTCTATTCTTCTTAAATCTGTATCTTTGATATTCAGGGTTAGGCTTGTATGTTCTTTTAGCTTCTTCTTTCAATCTTGCATGTCTATCAGGACACCTAGATGCCATATGACCAATTTTATTGTAGTTAAAAAATTTAAATGGTGCTTTACCTTCATACTTACTTCCAATTGGACCTTTAGGCATTTTCCTTGCAAATAGTGCTTCAAGCTCTTCAAGTTCTTCATTCTCAATTTTTTTTTCTTCAAGTTCTCTAGCATAGAGTGCTTTCCAATCAGATTATTCAGATTAACATGATGAAGCTTTGAAAGCCAAATCTGTCTTAAATGTAGTAATAGGACCAAATTCCTCAAGTTCAAAAGTTGAAAGTTTTCCAACCAAAGTATCTCTAGATACTGATGCATTAGGCATTGTTCTTAGTTCATTAATAGTAGTTACTTTCATTTTGTATGCTGGTGGCAATGCTCTTAAAACTTTAGAAACAATTTCATCTTCACTTAAGGATCCTCCACAACATTGTATACCCAAAACAATTTCATTAACTCTTTCCATAAAAGAAGAAATCCTTTCATCTTATTCCATTTTTAGATTTTCATACCTGACCCAGAAGCATTCCAGTTTTGCAATTTTGACAGTGGTAACACCTTCATTCAATGTCTCCAATTTATCCCAAATAGCTTTAGCAGTAGATCAGTCTGATAATTCCATGATTTGCTGATTTGACAATACGCTCAAAAGTGCTTCTCTTGCTTTGCAATCATTCTCCTAATCTTTAGCTAAGGTTGGTGGATTAGGTTGACTCTGAGTAGGACCAATATAGCCATTCTTTGTAACAACCCATATGTCTTTTCCAATGCAATTCAGATGAGTCTCCATTCTGATCTTCCATATACCATAGCTAGTTCCATCAAGCTTTGGATTGTCCTTCCTGAAATAGTTAGTTGCCATAGAATCGCCTCAAGCTATTAAACTTCTACAAAAGGACTTAGCTTTGATACCAATTGTTAGGACCCAGAGGCAACTGAGAGGGGGGAGGGGGTGTGAATCAGTTGTCTATTAATTTCAACCCAAATATAACTTAACCAAACTTAGTGCATAATACTGGTAAACCAAACTTAATGTCGGTAGACAGTTTGATAGTTAATAATAGTACCGGTAAGGTTTAATGCATGAAACAAAAGACAAATAACATCCATAACACATAACACATATATTCGTACGTGGAAACCCTATAAGGGGAAAAACCAAGATGGGAAACCTTACCCACAATCAGATGATACTACTATAGATAGTATGTGTGTACAAATGGGGTCTGCACATACAAAAAGGCCAACTGCCTAGAGCTCACTGATCAATCACAAAATGGGAGTCACACTAAATACAATTGGATGGTTAAATCCAATGATAATGTACTGATCAAAATAGCATCTTCATATGCTGGATTGAGTACCGGTTAAGCTCTGATTATCTTCTTCATACCTTCCTTGAATATTCAAATGATTTCTACGTGTATAGCTCTGCTTATATTTGCATATACCTTATTACAATCCTTTTTCCTCTCCTTTTCTATATTTAATCTCACAAATGAGATCTTACATATATACCAAAACCTAAGACCAAATGTGTAGGTCAGCTCACTAAGATATTACAATAAAATCAATTACAAATGAATCAATATGTGATGCATGATGTTGGCTCAAATGCATTTACAATAATAACCAATCAATAAAACATCTCCATAATGTGTCGTGCTGATCTATAATAGATAACGCTTGTCGGTCCATAACCTAGACCTATTTGTTGGTAACAACAAATATGCAAACTCGATTAGACCAATAACCAAATCACCAAAACCAAGTGTCCAAACAATGTCTTCTACATAACCAAGTAATCTCTAGATGATAACAGATCATCCTCAGTGCTGGTGAACAATATAACCTGTTGGTGAACCAGATACTAGTGATTGTGCATAAGTCACTGAACATGCTAGTGAACATAACCAAAGATCTCCAGAAGAATAAGTGTTGACAAGTGTTGACATAAATGAAAAAACCAATGCAACACATCCATAATACCAACAATATCTTTGGATGGTAAGCATAATACTGACAATGTTTATTATGTAGAAGGTTTAAACCATAATCTTTTGAGTCTTGGTCAGTTAGTGGAAAAAGGATTTCAATTACAATTGAAGAATGGAAAATGCAAAATCATGAACAGAACTGGATTGGAGATTGCAACCGGCAATCAGACTAAAGGTAATATATTTCACTTGAATACCAGTGATAAGACATGTTTGATTGCACACATTGATGAAAGTTGGTTATGGCATAAAAGACTCTGTCATGTGAATTTTGATTGCATTGTAAATATCAGTTCAACTAAGGCAGTAAGGGATTTACCTAAGATTGTGAAACCTCATAATCCTATATGTAAGGAATGTCAAATAGGAAAGCAAGTGAGAACAACATTTAAGAGCATTTATGAGAAATCCAATAATATTTTTGATTTAATTCATATAGATTTATGTGGTCCAACAGGAACAAGAAGTCTATAGGGTGATAGATACTTTATGCTAATAATTGATGATTATTCTAGAATGTGTTGGGTTACTTTTCTTAGGGATAAATCAGAAGCTTTTGGAAGATTCAAGATATACAAGGCAATGGTAGAGAATGAAACCGGAAAGAAAATCAAATGTTTAAGATCAGATCAAGGAGGAGAATTTACATCTAGAGAATTTAATGCATTATGTGAGGAAAATGGAATCAAAAGACAACTATCAGCACACCAGACACCCGAATAGAATGGAGTTGTGGAAAGGAAGAACAAAACTATTTTGAATGGAGCAAGAACAATGATGATGGAAGAAAATCTACCTCATGTGTATTGGAGAGAAGCAGTGAATATAGTCGTTTATACTTTCAACATAGTTCACATCAAAAGTGAAACCGGTAAGACCCCTTATGAACCATGGTTTGGTCATACTCCTACTCTTAAATATTTCAAAATATTTGGAAGCAAATGGTATATTAGAAGAGATGAGTATATTGGAAAATGTGATCCTAGAAGTGATGAATGAATATTTCTTGGTTATTCAACTAGAAGCAAGGCATATAGATGTTTTAATAAAAGATTGTAGAAAATCATTGAGAGTACTAATGTGAAGATAGATGAACATTTTAGAGGAGATTCAAGATCTGTAGAATTGGAAGTTGAATTGATTATTAATGAACCAACATAGATTTCACCAGTACAGAGTGAAGATCCAGTCACACCGCCATCATCAGAGAACTCAACTATGACTGAACAACAACAACATGTGAATGTGAATCAGAATAAACTCAGGTATGTAAGATTGAATCATTCAGAGAATTAGATAGTTGGAAATAAAAATCAAGGTGTTATGACTAGAGGAAGATTGGCAAATGAAGAGGTATGTTTAATTTCTCAAGTTGAACCAGCATCAGTTGTTGAAGCATGTCAAGATAAACATTGGATAAAAGCAATGGAAGATGAATTAGAACAAATTGAAAAGAATAATACTTGGACATTAGTTCCCCGGCCTAAAGAAAAAAATACAATTGGAACTAAATGGGTATATAGGACTATTTCTTGCATTTGCAGCTCATAAGAACTATAAAGTTTATCAGATGGATGTAAAATGTGCATTTTTGAATGGAGATCTTGAAGAGGAAGTTTACATTGAACAACCTGATGGATTTTCATTGACAAATGATAAGGATATGGTTTGTAGGTTAAAGAAAGATTTATATGGATTGAAGCAAGCTCCCAGAGCTTGGTATGCTATACTTGACAAATATCTTTTAAAGCTTGGATACACAAAAGGTAATGCTGACATCAATTTGTATTAAAAAGTTACTAATGATGATATTTTGGTTATTGAAGTATTTGTTGATGACATAATTTTTGGAGGTGAGAAGAGTTATGTAAAGACTTGGCTAACAAGATGCAGGAAGAGTTTGAAATGTCTATGATTGGAGAGATAAAAAAATTTCTAGGTTTGCAGATTTCTCAAACAAATAAAGGTATATTCATATATCAAACAAAATACTTGAAGGAACTTTTGAAGAAATTTGGTATGGAAAACTCCAAACTGGTAAGCACTCCTATGACTACAACTAATGAAGTGACATTAAGGGATGATTCAGCTCCTATAAATCTGACAAGGTACAAATCTATAATTGGAGGATTACGGTATTTGACACAAACTAGACTTGATATAATGAATGCAGTGTGTATTGTATATAGATTTCAAAGATCCTAAAGAAAATCATGAATCAGCAGTAAAAAGGATTTTTCGGTACCTACAAGGCACAACAAATCTGGGTTTATGGTATCCTAAGGATGACAATTTTGATTTATGTGCATATACAGATGCAAATTGGGCAGGAGATGTAGATGATAGAAAGAGTACCACTGGCAGTGCATTCTTTCTTGGCAGAAGATTAATTTCATGGATCAGTAAGAAGCAAACTTGTACATCATTATCTACAATAGAATCATAATATGTTGTAGCAACAACTAATTCCACTCAGGTATTATGGATCAAGCAAATGTTGAAGGATTAGGGTAAAATGCAAAGAACTAATAATTATTTATTGTGACAATTCAGCGGCAATTGATATATCAAAGAATCTGGTATTTCACTCTAAGACAAAACATGTTTCTATTAAGTACAAGTTTTTGAAATAGAATGTTGAAGCAAATGAAGTGAGATTGGTTTATGTGAATACTAAAGAGCAAATTGTAGATATCTTTACAAAGCCTTTGCCTAAGGAAACATTTGAATATCTTAGAGAGAAGCTTGGGGTAATTTCCCCACCGACAGAGACTTGAATGATGAAGATTGGAATCAAACCGACAGAGACAAACAGAAAAATCTTTTTCCGACTTTGATGAAGGAGAGCTACTATTCAGGGGGAGTAGTTAGTTGTATGCTATGTTTTGATTTTTAACTGCTTTGGCATTTGATGTCAAAGGGGGAGAGATATCTATGGAAAAACTTTGTACTTTGGGGAGAGATGTATTTTTTTGGTTTTGGTTTTTGTTTTGGAACAAAACTTTGTATTGATCTATTTTGGGACATTGTTGGTTTATTGGTATTTGGCATTTTGTTTTTGGCACTTAGATGTTTTTCCATCTACTGTTGCCATCAATGCCAAAGGGGGAGATTATTGGTATTATGGATGACTTCGCCATATGTTGCATTGGTTTTGTCATTTATGTCAACACTTATCCATCTGGAGGTCTACATTGTTGATTTGGCACTATGGTTATATTGGTTTATTGTTGAACCGACACATTGTGGTCCCAACATGGTTAGTGGTTTATGCACAGTCACCGGTATATGCTTCACTAACAGGTTATATGGTTCATCGGAAGTGATGATAACTTGTTATCATCTGGAGATCATTTGGTTATGTCAAAGACATGGATTGGATGTTTGGATTTGGTGTTTTTCTTATTGGTCTAATCGAGTTCACATATTTTCCTTTACTGATAGATAGGTCTAGGTTATGGACCGGTACATGATATCTATTCCAGATCAGCACGACACATTTTGGAAATGGTTTATTGATTGGATAATATTTAAATGTATTGAGCCGACATATTGTATCACATCAAGAGTTATTTGTAATTGATTTAATTGTAATATTTTTAGTGAGCCGACCTTAACATTTGGTCTTAGGTTTTGTATAAATGATTCTAAGATCTTATTGAAGATCATCATTATGAGTGTGTGCGAATATTGAAGAGCGAAAATAAGAAGATCCTTGTGTGAATCACATAGACATTATCTGAAGGTTGAAGGAAGGTTATGAAGGTGTTTGGCACTCATGGTTAGAGCTTAAACTGGTACTGAATTCAACATTGTAGATGCTATTCCAAAGCAGTACATTGTTATTGGATTTAACCATCAAATTATAGTCAGTGTGACTCCTATTTTGTGATTGAGCAATGAGCTCTAGGCGGTTGGCCTTTCTGCATTTGCAGACCCCATTTGTATACACTTACTATCTGTAGTAGTATCATCTGATTATGAGTAAGGTTTCCCACCATGGTTTTTCCCCTTACAAGGTTTCCACGTCAAAATCTATGTGTCATGTGTTGTGGATGTTGTTTCTCTTTCTCCTTCATGCATTAAGTTATACTGGTACTACTATAACAGTTAATCTATTTTACCGGCATTATAGTTTGTTTTACCGGCACTCAGTTTTAAGTTGGAATAATTTGTTTTGGGTTATAATTTATTGACAACTGGTTCTCAACCGATTCACCCCCCCTCTCAGTTGTCCTTCCCGGTTCCTAACATAGGTGCTTGTAGCATCCTAAAATTGTGACACTTGCAATTTCGACCGAATTTGGGTCTTCACGATGGCGATGCAACACTGAACCTGAATGGAGACCCTGAAACTTGTTCATGACATCAAAAACTGCATTTCTCAGCACCCTGGCTTGATCCTCCTTGTACCCTGCTGTCTCGGGAGGTGGGACCATGGCACCCAGCGCCCTAGTCCATCAGGACTAGGGCGCCCAGCGCCCTGGTCCCCCAGGACCATGGCGCCCAGTGCCCTGGTCCCTGGCCCTATTTTGGGCCCGGTCTCCTATGGGACTTCGGGCCTTTTTGTTTGCAAATTGGAAAATAACATTTCCTGGTCGGCCTAAGGTCGGGAAAATCAGTCTATCAACCCTAATTGGCAAGTATATAAACTACTTTTCCTCTCTCATTTGGGGGAGGAGGGAAAAAGGCGTGGAAACGATATTCAAACATTCAAGCATTCAAGCATTCCTTCAAGCAATTGATCATTCTAAGTCTCCATTCAAGGCTAGGTGTTGCATTCAAGACAAGGATTCAACCATTGAAGAGGAGATCACATGCTACAACAACATCTATACCTTCGCATATAAGGATACAAACATCCTTACAACAAGGTACTAGTACTTGTTTTACATTACAGTCATTTACATTTACAGCATTTCTCATTTCTTGGTTAATTCCAAAACCGGGGTTTGACCTAAGGGCAAACCCCTAATCCCTAACCCCCCAATCGTCTTTGCTTTTCTGTGTGTAGGTTGCAGGTATGTGGCTGAAATTGAAGATCTAGAATCCTTGTGCAGAGACGAACAGATCCCCCTTCGTTTCGCGGATTTTTCGGAGGACCGTGTGCACGTCGGGCGCCATCGTCCTGTCAACTTTTGCTCAAATTTGTAGGACAGCGCCGTCTCGACATTTTACTGCTAATTCCAGGTCCACAGCTTCATATCATATCCCTATCTCTATTTATAAGTGAATATTTCTTGCTTCTACATGCATTCATAGTTCAATCTTTTTATCTACATTCTTTACAAAAGAGGGTATCCTTGCTATCACAACCCTTGAAACTCATATAGAATCCAATCTTGCATTGCGTGGGATTGGATCTTGTGGGTTTCAACCCCTCTTTTGAATGTAAAGTCCCTCCTAAGTGAAAACCATCAACCCTAGTGACTCTCCCTTCTCTCTCCTTGGAGTTGGGGAGGGGAGAACGACTAGGGTTCGATTTTTCCGCTTTACATTTTGGTGAACCCGACGTGAACATCCTCATTCTGATTATTCATGGTTAAATCTGAAAAATTTGCTTCCTTAATTGCATTTCCATGTTTGATCTTTTGCAAAATTTTAGAGGCTAATTGCATAAAAACCCTAAATTTTCTTTTTAGTAATTAAACTTGTGAAATGTTTAATTGTTAATGCATGTTTCAAATCTGCCCTTCTATTACAAATTATCAATTCATATTTGTGCTTTAATTCTAAAAATTAAGTGGTTAAGTGTCAAAACCCTAATTTTTGAAACCCTCTTGATTCAACCTTTGTCCGACAATTTCACTGATCAAAACATCTCCAAATCAGCTGTAACTTTGGATTCCGCAATAAAATCATAATATCTTTTATCCCTGAAAATTTGGAAAAAATTTGTGAGAACCGTGTGCACCCCGAGCGCCATCGTCCCCGACATTTTTTCCGAAATTTCGAGAGCTAGATCTTACTGTATTTTTCTGCTAAAATCCAGAATTTTGGCTGATTTTATCAATTTTAACACTTTCAAAATTACAGTCAAAGTTGGTCTAGTGATTGCTTGGATTGAGGCTTCTAATCATTCAAAAATTGTTGAAATTGAAATTTGTGTCAAAATTGTGTTTCTTACTGTCCTAAATCTGAAAAGTGTGTTAGCATTCATTCGAAATTTCAGTGATTTATTCAAATTTTTGCAATTTGTGACTTTTGAAATTAAGTGCTTAATTACAACAACTTTGATTTCCGCTTTCAAAATTGAATTTTGCGTGAAATTGAGTCAACTTTCAAATTTCAAAACTTGCATTGCTTTTGGTATTCCCTCTAAAATCATAAAATTCAAAATTTCAGTTTCCCTCTCTTTTTCAAAATTCAAATTTTACATTTTTCAACAATCTTGGTAGGGTTCAATTTCGAGATTGCAACTTTAATTTGGCCTATCTACAGATCGTAAAATCACTCAATTTTTTCAGGTTAGCTGTAAAATCATCATAACTTTCATCCCTGCAAATTCATAAAAAAATTGCGAGGACCATGTGCACTCTGAGCGCCACGGTCCTGGACATTTTTTCCAAAATTTTGGGAGATTGTCCTGATTGCATTTCACAGCTTAAATCTAGGAGATTGGCTGATTTTATTGAAATTTGCTACCTCTAAAATTCAAAATCTTCTCTCTCTCTTTAGTGCATGAGTTTTACAACAATAAGCCCTACTTACACTATTCCCGTTAGACGAAGCCTTAGAATTAAGTCCTTCAAAGGTTTAATTACTGAGGAGATGGAACCTAATTTGAATGGTCTTTTTAATGAGGACATGGGTAATTCCTCTAATCCTCTTAATGATGAAGAAGCTCTCCATCAGGTTTCTGTAGAACAACTTTCAAAATTGGATAACCAAGTTGACGATTTTCGACAGTGGATGTCTCAAGAATACCCTGATAGTCAAGCTCTTCCTTTAATTGAGGGTCTAAAATGTATGCTTCAAAGTGATAAGAATGGAATTGATATTTTGCGTGGTATTGCACACATTGTGGATTCAAATGTGATGCCTATGAAGAGTTGTGCTGAAACTTTGGGTTATACACAACCTCCTACTCAAGACAATCATTCTATTCCTTTGATGACTTCTATTGCTAGTATACCTACTTTTACATCAAACATAATGACTACTTCAACACAAGACATTCCTCCTATGATCACTAGTCATGGGGGCAATCCCTCTTCTTCAATCAATCCTCTTCCTTCATTCAATCCGACCTCTTCATTCATTCCTTCAATAAATGTTCCTATTATATCACCACAAATGAACATGACACAAGGGGGCAATTCGTTTTCCATTCCTCCTTGTAGTGTTCCTCCTGTCCAATCATCTCCTATGACTAACTATCATAGTGTCCCACCACCTTACTCTCTACCTTCTTTCAATAACATAACACCTCCATCACAATCTAACACATCTAATATGAACTCGTCGACTGAAGTGACCATTAACAATCTTGCACAAACTATCTCTTCTTTACAGCAACAAATTGCCTCTATGAATCAATCTAAGTTTAGTATGCCCACATTTGATGTTGCGAGTCCACTTTCTTTTGACATTGTTCGAGCTATTCCCCCTAAACATGTTGAAATTCTGCATTTGGAGCTTTATAATGGTAAGGGTGATCCTCTAACACATGTTAAGACCTTTCAAACAATATGTACTGATTTTGCTTATGACCAAAGGTTGCTTGCAAAACTATTTACTAGAACATTAAGAGACAAAGCCCTACAATGGTATTGCTCATTGCCTTCCTATTCTATTACTTCTTTCGAACAACTTGCAAATGCTTTCATTCAACAATTTCAAAACAATATAAGTCCTAAAGTTACTTTGATTGATTTAATGCATTGTAAACAAGGTGTTAAAGAAAAAGTGACTGATTTCATTGGTAGATATAAGCATTTGTATGCTCAAATTTCCTTTCCAGTGCCTGACAATGATATTCAAAGAATCTTTATTTCTAATTTACAAAAAGACATTAGAGAAAAACTCCTGTTTTCTGAGTTTACTTCTTTCCAACAGTTGTGCGCAACTCTTCACAATTATCAACTGATTGTGAGTCAAATGGAAAAAGCAAATCCTATGGCTCTGAGTGATAAGGGTGATAGTAGTCAACAACCATTTGGGAAGTTTAAACCGAACAGAGAGTCCATTAAATTCAATGAAAACATCATCAACAACAATGTGAATGCAGCATCAGGTGTGCCTCCTATTTCTAAGTTTTTCAGGAAAGAAAGAAAGTTTACTCCTTTGAATGAATCATTGCATAGTATTATGAATAAGTTATTGGAACAAAATGTGCTTACTCTTCCTCCTATAAGGCAAATTGATCCTGCAAAGATTACTTCACCCTATTTTGATAACAAATCTTTTTGTTAATTTCATCGTCAACCTGGGCATGATACTGAAAAATGTTTTTCTTTAAAGGGTAAAATTCAAGATTTGATTGATAATAATACTATGTCTGTTTCTGGAGTGAATGATAAAGGCAATACATCTTTAGCTCCTCCTAAGCAAAATCTTCAGATTTTTACTGATCCATTGCCTTCTCATACCTCTAATGCGATTGATACTACTGATTCCTCTGTCTCACCTGATGATCTTGTGTCTATGACTCCGAATGTGATTAACTTTGTGGAGCAGCAGAAAATCCCTAAAGAACTTTCCATCACCTTTGATTCCATTGAAACTATCAGGGCACCTGATGGTCCTTTATATATAGTTGCAAAAGTCAAAAATACACCTTGCCGTGGAGTGCTTATTGATCCTTCTTGCATGGTTAATGTCATTACTGAAGAATTTCTTTTTACTTTGCAATTGAATCAAGTGATCTATGACAAAACAGATGTGATTGTGAAATTATTTGATGCATTTTCTTCTCCTGCAATTGGTTCTATTACATTACCTATTGAGGTCCATAACAAATCCCTTGATGTGGACTTTGCTATTATTCCATCATCCGAACAATTTCATGTGAAGCTAGGCTATCCTTGGCTATCTTCCATGAAAGCTATTGCTTCTCCTATTCACAAGTTCTTGAAATTTCCCCATAATGGTGAAGTGGTTACTGTCAATCATAGCCTCTTTAAACCTGCTGAAAGAACTTGTAGTGTTCCTATTGATTACTTTTGGCCTAAACAATTCCAATCTCTTCCACTGCGAAGTGATCATCTTTTCAAATCTTATCAAAAGTGGAAAACAGATATGATCTTATCTCTAAGTGAACCTAGAACACCCAAACTTGACATTCCTATCATTCTTGAGAAGGAAGTTCTTCCTTTGAAAGATAAAACTAATGTCTTTCCTCAAGAAGATTCCCAACCCATCCCTATGGATGTGACTATGCCTATATCTAATAAACTTTCTAAAGGTAGACCTATACCTCCTCATCATGATGGACTTGGTCTCCTTCCTAAACCAAATATTCCTCCTTTATATAGAGCAATTCCTCCTCCTTCCTCTTATGGAGAGAAGAGAGCTTCCTCTTCTCCTATTGTTCAACTTAAGAGACCACAACCTAAACACCCAAGTGATAAGGATGAGAACATTCCTCCTCCTCAATCTTCTCAACTTCCTACTAAGACTAGACGAAATCGTTCTGCACGTGAACGCCGATGAAAGCGTCGTCTTAGAGCTCAGGCAGCAGCTTCTCAAACTTTGCAATCCCCAAGAACACCTTCAGCCAGTATTATTCCATTTTCTCCTCAGCCGACGATTGAGCCGAAATCTCCTAAACATAAGGTGCATGATGGTCTTGATCCGGTGTGAGTTAAAGATCCTATTTTTATAAATCTTGATGATGATATAGATGAAAATGTTATTCATGATGAAAATGTTACTCCTGTTCATTCTGATAGTGAATATGAATATGTTGATGTTGATAACCATTTATCTAACGCATTTTCTAAAGCACTTATCCTAGCTCCTAGACAAGAACATCGTGGCTTGGGATATGAACATAGCCCTTGTTTGGATCTTGTGATAGCTCCATTTGCTGTGTTGGATGTTCCTCCTCTAGCGTGTTTCCTACCTTCCCGAAATACTGATCAACAAGATCGGGGGGTAGATGACATGCTAGACTAGTTTCATTAGCATAGCAGATTCTCTCCTCCTCTCTTTTGTTACTTCTTCTATGTGTTATTCTCATTCTTCTATTTGTTGTCCTTAGTGTTGTCTACTTGAGGATGATGCAAAGCATTGAGATCTCTCGATCTCTCTCATGTTGACTCAAAAGACACATGTGTTCCCTTCTTCTAGGTGACCTTCCTTAATTGGGGAATGAAGAACAATTATGCATACATACATATGATATACATGAATTATCATACAACATACTGACCCCGAGGAAAGCGAAGTCACCTTGTGCTTTGTGTTTTGTGTCTATTATCCTTGGGCTTATCTCACACTTGAGGGCTAAATCCTTGTGATAATGTGCTCCTTTCTCATTTCTTATATGTATCACTACCTTAAAACAATCACCCCCGGTGAGGCGTGTGTGATCGCTTTAACGTAGGGGGGCATACATCCTGTTCATATCTTTCCAAGATACTTGAAAATTTCTTTGCCTTGAAAATTTTTGATATCTTTCTTACATGACTCATAGTGAGGGAACCTTACTACTAACAGTCATGGTTCTCCCTCGTGATCTTCCCTTTTACTTTGTCAATTGAAGTCGTAAGATCCTTAGTCCACTGGGGGCTTGGTGTATCTTGCCTCCTTGACATGGTGAAAGTTTTTCAATATTGTTTCCTTGTACTTTACTAGAAGTATGAGCATACGCCTATACTCCTGCTAAAGTGGGGGCTAAATGTAGCATCCTAAAATTGCGACACTTGCAATTTTGACCGCATTTGGGTCTTCACGATGGCGATGCAACACTGAACCTGAATGGAGACCCCGAAACTTGTTCATGACATCAAAAACTGCATTTCTCAGCACCCTGGCCTAATCCTCCTTGCACCCTGCTGTCTCGGGAGGTGGGACCATGGCGCCCAGTGCCCTGGTCCTTCAGGACTAGGGCACCCAGTGCCCTGGTCCCCTAGGACCATGGTGCCCAGTGCCCTGGTCCCTGGCCCTATTTTGGGCCCGGTCTCCTATGGGACTTCGGGCCTTTTTTTTTGCAAATTGGAAAATAACATTTCCTGGTTGGCCTAAGGTCGGGAAAATCAGTCTATCAACCCTAATAGGCAAGTATATAAACTACTTTTCCTCTCTCATTTGGGGGAGGAGGGAAAAAGGCGTGGAAACGATATTCAAACATTCAAGCATTCAAGCATTCAAGCATTCCTTCAAGCAATTGATCATTCTAAGTCTCCATTCAAGGCTGGGTGTTGCATTCAAGACAAGGATTCAACCATTGAAGAGGAGATCACATGCTACAACATACAACATACAACAAACAACAATATCTATACCTTCGCATATAAGGATACAAACATCCTTACAACAAGGTACTAGTACTTGTTTTACATTACAGTCATTTACATTTACAGCATTTCTCATTTCTTGGTTAATTCCAAAACCAGGGTTTGACCTAAGGGCAAACCCCTAATCCCTAACCCCCCAATTGTCTTCGCTTTTCTGTGTGTAGGTTGCAGGTACGCGGCTGAAATTGAAGATTTGGAATCCTTGTGCAGAGACGAACAGATCCCCCTTCGTTTCGCGGATTTTTCGGAGGACCGTGTGCACGCCGGAAGCCATCGTCCCGTCAACTTTTGCTCAAATTTGCAGGACATCGCCGTCTCGACATTTTACTTCTAATTCCAGGTCCGCAGCTTCATATCATATCCCTATCTCTATTTATAAGTGAATCTTTCTTGCTTCTACATGCATTCATAGTTCAATCTTTTTATCTACATTCTTTACAAAAGAGGGTATCCTTGCTATCACAACCCTTGAAACTCATATAGAATCCAATCTTGCATTGCATGGGATTGGATCTTGTGGGTTTCAACCCCTATTTTGAATGTAAAGTCCCTCCTAAGTGAAAACCATCAACCCTAGTGACTCTCCCTTCTCTCTCCTTGGAGTTGGGGAGGGGAGAACGACTAGGGTTCGATTTTTCCGCTTTACAGTGCTATTGGTTTATTTATGACCATTTCCACTTTTGGTTCTCTCTCATAAGTTCTGATTTGACCTATGTTCTTCTCATCCACCTTGACATTAGCACTCTCCACAATTCTCTGTAATCTTTTGTTATAACATCTATATGCTTTGATTTCATTAGAATAACTAAGAAATATCCCTTCATCACATCTAGGATCAAACTTTCCAATTCACTACCAAAGATTCTAAAATACTTAACAGTAGATGTATGACCAAACTATAACTCATAAAGTGACTTACCCATAAACCAAACTAGATCCAAGATCAAAGATCCAACAAATATTCACTGGTTAACCTTCAAACTAACTTCTCCAAAGTCTGAAACAGGTTTTCAGACCACTACCATGGGTAATGCAAGATCTGTCATCAATTTTTCTCTCCCAAGGCGAATGCCTTAGTTACTGGATGAGTTTTCTATCAAAGCGAGAACATTTTTCTCCGTTGGTTGAGTAACCGAGGTATATGCTTCAGCCAAATGAACATCTGGGGCATTTGACTCTATCCGTTGATCCTCAGACTTCATAACCCACTTTTTCTCAAGCTCTTTCCAAATATCAACAACCTTCTACTTTCCCTTCTCATTAGATTTATCACTTCCTGCTGGTAGGTTCTTGCTTCTTTAAAATTTAACAACATGTCCTACTTTGTTGCATGCATAACAAGTGACATTATTCTTCTGAATTTCCTTACTATAACATTGACCATTCCTCGACCTACATTGATTAGCCATATGTCCAAACTTTCCACATGCATGACATCTCACATTCATTCTACAATCTAATGTTCTATGACCATACTTTTTACAATTTGAACACTAACAAGGAACTAAATTATTAATCCGATTTTCTCTATTTCTGCATTGTGATAAACTTATAAAGCAATGAGAGGGGGGGTGAATCAGTGAAAGCAAAAACAATAACACTTTAATTGCAGACCGATAAAAACATTTAACTAATTTACCAATCACTTTGCATATAATCCAAAGTGTTATAAAAGTATTCACCACAAGCAAAATATACACCATAACACAAAGATTTATACATGGAAAACCCAACTAGGAAAAACCATGGTGAGATGGAACTCACAAGTTAACTATATACAGTATAGATAACTGACCGGTTAAGTTCTACAAATGCTCTGTTAGGAGAAGATCCTATTAGAGATCTCAAGCCCTGATAGGAGCTATACCTAGTTAAAGGTAACCTCAGTGAAGGATTTAGATCCAAGCTAATGAATCACCTTGTTAGAGGATTTATACAAAGAAGCTTGTTAGAGCTTACTCGATTAAGGGATTTTACTATTGTAGTGGTTAGAGAACAACAGTTGGAATGATCTAAGAATAGCACCTTTTGTTGGTTTAGATCCCTTTCTGCACATATAGTACTGTATCACCGACATACTCTGCAATTCCTTCAACAAATCGCATCTTCTACAACTCATATCATAACTTGTATCTTCTATATGAAATAACTCATCACAATGTCTTTATATAGATATTAGATTTCATGTCGGCCCCTGAACCTTGACACAATTTCCTAGGTTCAATGAATCAAGATAATCTTTCTTAACACAACATAAATCACCACCATAGTGTTGATCAGTGGTAACACATCACAGTCGGTGGTAACTCATCACACAAACTGGGAAAATCAGTTAGAACACCGATACCAGTTTAGTGTTGACCACTTCAAATAAAATATTAACTCACAGACCGATTCATTCCTATGTGGATCACCTCAATCCCTGCAACCATCTGCAACTGATTCACCATCAATGAAATCTCCATATTCTTGCATAGATTGAAGCGACCACAACTACCCCCATTAATAAAATCTTTAGTTGGATATTGGATCTTCATAAAAAAGTTGGCAACAAGCCCAGGCTATCATTTGAATCAAATTTTCATTCTCCTACATGCAATCTGTTAGGATAACTGATGAAAATTGAGAGGGGGGGTGAATTAGTTGTTAATAGATTATAAAACTTTAAGCACAGAAAACCTTTTACCGGAATGCATAAACCAAATACCAAAATAGTAGATATATCAATTAAGCGCAAACATAAATCATAAACCAATTACCATGCATCCATAACACATAACACCAAGATTTGTACGTGGAAAACCTAGTAAAGGGAAAAACCATGGTGGGAAGCCCACCCATAGTCAGATAATACTTCTGCAATAAGTATGTGATTACAATAAGGGGCCTACACATGTAGGAAGGCCAATAGCCTAGAGCACACTACTCATCACAAAGGAGCCTCACTGACTACAAAATAAATCCCAACTACAATCCAAAACTAAGAATGAACTGCAAGAATAGCGTCTCCTATGCCCGAGTACACTTCTGATTAAGCTCAATACCAGAGGTCTTAAACCTCTTACACAAACCCAATTCTCTCACCTATGATTGACCAAACCTTCTACATTATATTAACTAGTTGTCAACAGATTATATTAGTCAAACCACTTTATAACCTTTAACCGAAGCACATAAATATTGAATACCAGAATAGAAAAAACAGATACCGGTAAGCAATAAAACTTAAGAATGAAATAGAGAATTAACATAATGCAACCATACCACATAACACCATGATTTGTATGTGGAAAAGCTGGTAAAGGGAAAAACAATGGTGGGAAGCCTACCCATAGTCAGATGATACTTCTATAGAAAGTATGTGATACAATAAGGGGCCTGCACATGCAGGAAGGCACACTACCTAGAGCGTACTACTCATTACAAAGGAGTCTCAATGACTACAAAGAGGTTATAACCACCTCAAGATAATTGGATAATAATCTAGAAGAATGAACTACCAGTGACAGTATCTACCATGCCTGATTACAATCTTGATTAAGCTCAATACTAGAGGCCTTTAAAATCTTACATAAACTCAATTCGATCACCTATGATCGACCAAATCTCCTTCTCATATGATATTTTATTCCATGACCACGACCATTACAACCACCATCTACAATGAGATCTTACATCATTTTATACAAACCCTAAGGCCTAAACCAATTAGGTCAGCCACCTAAAAGATATTATAATAAGATCATTACATATATCCACATTACAATGATATGTCATTTCATCTTTAGACCAAAATAACATTAACCAGTCCATAAATCATCCCAGTAACATGTATAGAACACATTACATGATACTAGTCCATAACCTGGATAGGTACTGGACCTAAATAGATCCACCACGCCAAAGTGATGTCTCCAATCAGTCGAGGCATGAACAAAGATCACCTTCTTCATCCTAAATTCCATCTAGAAGTCGTACCAACACCACTTGTGCATCCTATCAAAGATTCTTAGTAAAAGTTCTATCGGTAAAACCTTAAACCCTTACCGGTATAGGCTTACTAGAGTGTATGATAACATCCAATCACCAAGTCAATACTAACTGACCAAAACATACTCCAAAAATATGCAACACATTAAACCAAACATATTCCATTGATCCAAACATGTCGATAGTATCCAACTGATAGTCCCTTCTTTCAATAACACTAGTTCTTCTACTGGTAACCAATATCTATCTGTCGGTAACCAACCATAATATCTAATGTTGATATCAATGACAAACATCAATGCAACACATAATCAGTTCCTTCATATTGCCAACAATCCCCCCCTTTGGCATTGATGGAAACACTAGATGTGAAAAATAAAACATCTAAGTGCCAAGAAATGCCAAACATTTCTCATAGAAGATATAACAATGAAAAACTAAAAAATCCCATGAACTCCCTCTGAGGAGTGTAGTCCAATCTGAAACTGATTTGAATCTCTCCCATAAACATAATTTTTTACACATAACTCTCGACCTTTGACATCAATGCCAAAAATATGACATAGATATCAAAATTATGTGAATCTCAAAGATAACAACTCCCCCTGAGTAGTAGCACCACTACATCAACCCAAAGAAAAGGATAAAGTTGATGATGTATATCAAACTGATGTTCTTCCCCATCAGTTAAGTTTCTATCAAACGGGTAGATACCCTTAACCCGTTTCTCAAATATTCAAATGATTCCTTAGACAATAGTTTAGTGAATATATTTGCAATCTTCTCTTTAGTGTTCACATAAACTAATTTGACTTCCTTTTCTTCCACCTTTCCCTTCAGAAAGTTATATTTTATTGAGATGTGCTTAGTCTTAGAGTGAAATATCATATTCTTAGACATGTCAATAGATGCAGAGTTTTCACAATAGATAACTACCGGTTCACTACAATTTACCTTCATATCCTTCAACATTTGCTTCATCCGCAAGACTTGACGGCAATTAGTTGCTGCTGCAACATATTCAGCTTCTACAATAGATAAAGAAATGCATGACTATTTTTTGCTGATCCATGAAACCAACTTCTTTCCAAGAAAGAAAGCTCCACCATAAGTTCTCTTCCTATTGTCAGTATCTCCTACCCAATCTGAATCTGTATATGCACATAAAGTGAAGTTATCATATTTAGGGTACCATAAGCCATATTCTTTTGTTGCTTACAAATACCAGAATATCCTCTTTACTGCACATTCATGATTTTCTTTAGGATTACTTTGATATTTTGAAGCAATACTTACTACATTCATAATATCTAGTCTAGTCTAAGTTAGATATAACAAGCCACCAATCATAGACGTATACCTTGTCAAATTTACCAATGCATATGTTTCTTTGATAGATAATTTCTCACTTGTTACCATAGGAGTACTTACCGGTTTGGAGTTATCCATACCAAAATTATTCAACAATTCCCCTAGATAATTAGTTTGATAGATAAAAATGCCTTTTCCAGTTTGAGTAATCTGAAAACCTAAGAAAAATCTCATCTCATCAATCATAGACATTTCAAATTCATTCTTCATATTATTAGAGAATTCCATGCACAATTTATCTTCACCTCCAAAAATCATATCATCAACAAATAATTTAATAATGAGAATATCATCATCAGTGATCTTTTAATATAAATTACTATTAGCATTGCCTTTAGTAAAACCAAGCTTCAAAAGATATTTATCCAACCTTGCATACCAATCTCTAGGAGCTTGTTTCAATCCATATAATGCTTTCATTAACCTGCAAACCATATCTCTATCATATGTTAGTTAAAATCTATTAGTTTTCTCAATATATACTTCTTCCTCAAGTTCACCATTCAAAAATGCACATTTAACATCCATTTGATAGACCTTATAGTTCTTGTATGTTGCATAAGCAAGAAATAGTCTAACAACTTCAATTCTAGCTACTGGTGCAAATGTCTCACCATAATCAATTCCTTCCATTTGAGAATATCCTTTACAAACCAATCTAGCCTTGTTTCTTACAACTTGACCATCCTCATTTAGTTTATTTCTAAAAACCCATTTAGTTCCAATAACATTCTTATTTTTAGGTCGAGGAACTAAAGTCCAAGTCTTATTTTTCTCTATCTGATCTAATTCATCTTCCATAGCCTTTAACCAATGTTTATCTTTACAAGCTTCAATAACAGATGTCGGTTCAATTTGAGAAATAAGGCATACCTCTTCATTTGTCAGCCTTCTTCTTGTCATAACTCCCTTGTTTCTATCTCCAATGATTTGATCTTCAGAATGATTTAATCTTACATACCTTGGTGTCTTCTGAACTTCAGGTTATCTATTTTGATCCTCTGTCATAGTTGAATTTTCTAATTGTACTGGTGTAACTGTCTCAGTGTCTTGTACCAGTTGAGGCATTGTTGGTTTAGTAATGATCATTTCCACTACCGGTTCCCGGTCATATGATATATATTTATCTATTTATTGCTCATCCACTTTCACCTTTGCACTCTCCACATCTTTCTACAATCTTTTGTTATAACATCTCTATGCTTTTCTCTGAATTGAATATCCAAGAAATATCCCTTCATCACATCTAGGATCAAACTTCCCAATTGAGTCATCCCCTTTGATATAGAATTTACTTCCAAAACTTCTAAAATATTTAAGAGTAGGTGTATGTCCAAACCATAATTCATAAGGAGTCTTATTGGTTTCACCTTTGATATGAACTCTGTTGAAGGTGTAGACTGTTGTACTCACTGCTTCTCTCTAGTAGATGTGAGGAGATTTGGCTTCCATCATCATGGTTCTTGATGCATCCAAAATGGTTCTATTATTTCTTTCCACTACTCCATTCTACCGAGGAGTCCAGGGTGCAGATAATTGTCTCTTAGTTCCATTTGTCTCATAATAACTATTAAATTCATGAGAAGTGAACTTACTACCTTGATCTAATCTCTGACATTTGATTTTCAATCCAGTTTTTGTTTCCACCATTGCTTTAAAGATCTTGAATTTCTCAAAAGCCATAGACTTCTTCCTTAGAAAATTCACCCACATCATTCTAGAATAATCATCAATTATTAGCACGAAGCACCTATCACCTTGAAATCTTCTAGTCCTTGTTGGACCACATAAGTCAGTATGAATCAAATCAAGCACATCATTAGATTTATCAAGTATGCTCTTAAAAGGAGTTCTAACTTGCTTCCCCAATTGACATTCCTTACATACCAGATTATGAGGCTTTATAATCTTAGGTATATCTCTAACTACCTTTGTTGAACTGATCTTAACAAATACAATCAGAATTAATATGACACAACCTCTTATGCCATAACCAACTCTCATCAATATGAGCAATCAAACATATCTTATTACCAGTTTTCAAGTGAAAGATATTACCACCAGTCTGAGTATCGGCTGCAATCTCCAAACCAGTTTTGTTAATAATTTTGCATTTTCTATCTTTGAACTGAAGTTGGAATCCCTTATCCACCAATTGACCAACACTTAAAAAATTAAGATTTAAACCTTCTACATAATAAACATTATCAGTATTATGCTTTCCATCTAGAGAAATAATACCTCTACCTTTGATCATACATGCTTTGTCATCCCCAAATCTGACTTGACTGCCATTGTATTCTTGCAGGGACAAAAATTTTCTTTTATCTCCAGCCATATGATGCGAGCATGCACTATCAATTACCCATTCATCCTTGTTTTCAAATTTTTCTGCCAAGGCCTTTTCTTCATTCTTGATAGCCAGTTCAGGTTCATCTTCCTTTAAAGCATAGAACACCCATTCCTTTCCATTGCCAGATCCACTAGCAGAGTCTCCTGTCGGTTCATCCTCTGAATCATCACTTACTCCTTCCTCATCCGCTATGTAGTATTGTTTTTTTTTCTTGAATCTATATTTGTTTTTTATTAGGCTTAAATGATTTATTAACTCTTTCTTCAAATCTTTCATTCCTTTCAGGACATCTAGATGCAAAATGACCAATCTTATTACATGCAAAACATTTAAAAGGTGATTTTCCTTTATACTTACTTCTTGTCAGTCCTTTAGGTACTCTTCTAGCAAATAAGGCCTCAAGTTTCTCAAATTATTCATCCTCTTTCCTCATATCTTCTAATTATTTTGCATGTAGGACTTTCCAATCACTTTTGTCGGTTGATGATGATGCATGAAAATCAAGTTCAGACTTTGGAGCTCCAGAGGGTCCAAATTATTCAAGCTCAAAAGAAGATAATTTCCCAATTAGAATGTCTCTGCTAACTGAAGTGTTTTCCATTGTTCTCAATTCATTAATTGCAATAGCCTTCATCTTGTAAGCTGGTGGTAGGGATCTCAAGACTTTAGAAACTATTTCATCTTCATTTAGAGATCCTCCACAACATTGAATTCCCATGACAATCTCATTTACTCTATCCATAGATGTAGCAATTCTTTCATTATCTTCCATCTTCAAGTTCTCATATCTTACTTGGTAACCATCAAGTTTAGCAATTTTGACAGTAGGGCCACCTTCATTCAGAGTTTGCAATTTATCGCACATAACCTATTGGGACTCATTAAATTTGAGTGAATTTGAGAGGCTCATTTCAAAATTTTGCTTTGCATTTCCAAATGATCATAAAATGAGTCAGTTTGAATGGTCTAGTCAGAGAGAGGGTAAAATGGCTCCAGTTGATTTTCAAAGGGTAAGGATTGGGAAGTGTGTTCTACACCTTTCATTTAGCTAATGAAGTGTTGTGCAACTTTTAGTTTTTAGTTTGGATCAATTTATCAGGTACCCATTTCAAGAGGTAAGCTGAAAGTGCATTTTAGGCACATATGCAGATTTTACCAAGTAGCCTACTTTGAGTGCTTATATATTTTGCCCTGTTGATCATCATGAATAATTTCAAAGTGCATTAAATTATATGCATAAAAGTGTGCCTCCGTACAAAATTCCAAGTCTTTATGAATCCATTTTCTCAGTTTAGCAAGCTCAATCCATTTGCAGTTTGTGTTGTTTGACAAGTCCCTGTTTCAGTAGCTAGTCAGAGCCTTGTTTTGCATAAGTGTAAAAGTTGCCTTAGTGAGTGTCATGTCAGAATGTTTGTTCTAGGTTATTGTTGGTATAGATGACAAGCTATGTTTCCAATTTCAAGCTCCTGCCAATCCGTTTAATCGGTTTTCAAAAGGGTTTCTTGAGCCATCTGTTTCAGTGTTTCATACTTTCATTGCTATATCAGTTAAAGCTTCTATTTTCATGAGCGCACCATTTGCACCCACTCAGCTTCCCAATCAAACTGAGCATTCTAAGATTTTATATGTACTTCAAGGTACCTATGCCTCATATTTGAGGGTCTACAGAGATTGTTTGATATTTTTAAGAAAGGCATCATGTGCTGCCTGCGCATTGACTTCATCAGGTCCGCAGTGCCGACAAAGCCAATTGGTCATCTTTGACCATTAATATTTCTTCACTCAGGATTTGTCTTGAGAAACCGCTTGGTAGAGTTAATGTTTTTATATCAGAGTACACGCCTGTTATTTTGCAAGGTCCGGAAAGGTGTTTTGACTAGTTTGAAAATTACGTCTTCGCAATTAAATGCAAAAATGTGGTGTAAGTGCCTAAAAGTTGCAAAACTCAGTTTGATGATCCGAAAATGGTGCCGATCGATTCCAGAGGTATGTTTGAGGTTTGTGAGGCATTTCAAAGTTTAGTTGAATGAAAACAAAAAAAAATTTAGTCGGACCCACTTTGGGGCCCGACCTGACTTGTAGCTTCACGATGTTTTTTGAATCAAGGTTTAAATTGATATCTTAAACCATATGTTTATATGATTTAACTATGAAGTGAAAGCCAGATAGGAGGAGATTATGGACCCTAGCTTCTCACTGGACCCTAAGTGGTGGTTTGATTTCTTATCCTGATGTTTATTAAAAGAATTTCATTCTTGAACATATGGATAGTAAACAAATCAGATGCAATTGAAGTGAATTTGTTATTTGTTAGAGAAGGGTGTTTTCAAAGGTTGGCTAACAAACACAAGTTCAGAGCATGAAACAAGGAAGGAGGAGAAATGGTGTTTGGAGGGTAGCAGAAGCTTCAAGCAAATGCCATTGGCAAGTGTAAAACCCAAACTTTACAATCTTTACCCGTCCTCCTTGCAGATGTATAGCATGGGAGAAGTGAGGAAGGCATTTAGTCTTCAGCAAATGCAAACAACATTCAAACATTCCCCTCACGTGCCCTCCCCTTTGCGTGGGTATTGGAGAAGACATTAGAAACTTCAGCCAATGCAATGGGCAGGTTTTTGAAACCTTTAGCAAATAAAAACTTCCAAGCAATGCATGATGGCAGGTGTAAAACTTGTTTCATGGCCATTGGCAGCATCTTCCCTTATGCATGAGGCATAGTGCCAATGTCCTCCCTTCCTGTGGCACGCGATGGCTAGTAAAAGGGATCAGAAACTTCAAATAAACTGAAATTGGTGTGGCTTACGTGGTGTTTGAAAGGCTGCAAAAACTTCCAACCAAATGCAATCTGGTAGGTCCATCTTCCCCTCTGCATGGTTTTCGAGCAGCAAAAAACATCAGGCAAATGCTATTGGGAGATCAGCCCCTGCATGGTGTGTGGAGTAGACATGAAGCTCTCAGTAGATGCCATCGGTGGGCTCAAAGAAAACTTTTCCTTTCCCACGTGTGAGTAGCAAGAAGGAGGTTTCTACAATTGCAAACTTTCAAGCATAAAACTGGTTTAGTTCCTCCCTCTATGTGGCTGGTAAAAGGGCCATTGAAACTTCAAGCATAATGCAATTGGCAAGATGTGTTTCCAATGTCGTGACCTTTCCTAGCATCTCCCCTTTGTGTGATATGTTGTTTGGAGGGCATTAAAACATTTTTCAGCGAATGCATTTGGCAGGGGTGTGCCAAACTCCATGCCATCTACCAACATCCTCCCCTGTGTGAAAATAGAGGAAGGCACATTCAAGTTTCAGAAGAAAGGCACCATTAAAATCCTTCAACATGCAGTTCGAGGAAAATGCATTATCCCACATTGGCTGGGTGAGATAACTTTTTGGTATTTAAATACACAAACACACTCATTCATAGTGTCAAAGCCTCAAGGGCTTCTGACACAAGGTGTTGGCTGGGCGCCAAGGTGGACCCCACGCAGGCATGGATCCTGGGGTAGGTGAGCTTTGTAGAGAAAGAGTGACTTAACTGGTGAGCAGGTTGTAGGAGATCCGACGACATGCATTGTTTCGCAAAGTAGAGATACACGCCAATTAAGCATCATGAAGTGGTGAAAAGACTAACGAGTGAGAAAGTTACATGAAGATCAACAAAGCATGTTGTTTCATGAAGCAGAGATGCTAGTCGATTAAGCTTCACGAAATGGCGAAGAGTGAAAGAGCATACAGGTTTAGCAAGATCCAACGGTGCGCGTGATTTCATGAGCTGAAGATGCATGCACGTTACCCTTCACAAAATGGCGAAAGGTGACGTGGCAGGTCTAGGTGGAGGTCCAGATCACAGGTCCCACTGACGTGGCGATGAGGTTGCGTACACGTGGTAGTCCAGTGGTGGTGACCAGGCAGACAAGTGGCAAAAGGTGAGGTGTCATCCTAGGTGGCACCCAGTGGACCCATCAGCAAACCACAGGCTACCACGTGGTAGGGCATCAAGAGTTAAAAAGGTGAAAAATCAAAGTTAATTATATAGTTTCAACTATATGAGAAAATCCAAAACTTTAAATGATGGTGCACATATTCAGAATTAATTCGCCCAGAAGCTAATTTTTGGTCAAATAGGCAAGTATTATATATCTCCAGAAAGCTCTCAGAATGAGAAATGCAGTTATGAAGTTTGTTTCAACAAATATGAGATATTTTGAGAGAAGTTTCCACAAGAAGGAGAAAGGAAAATATTCAGTTAGAGAAAGGGGACACTTGGCAGTGTGTTATGCAGATCTGATCTTTTTCCCTCCTCTTCTTATCCCCAATTCTTCTCAATTGTAAGGGTTCCAAAAATTTGGAGAAGTGCTCCAGATTTTCATGGTTACCAATTTTGAGTTTTCTTGAAGATTGTATAGGGCAGGGCTTTTCTTTGAGTAATGGAGTTTAATTCTTGCTGTAGGTGCTCTTAGTTGCAGGTTCTTGTGTATGTAAGGCATGCATAAATTCACACAAGATTGTCTCTAGATTTGTATTTTCATTTATTCAAATTAGATCCTCAAGGAGGTTGAAATTTGCCATCTCAAGGAGATAGTTGTGATTGTTTGCAGGGATTCTTCAAGGAAGAATTTAAATTAAATAATAAATCATGGATAATGGAATACAATTTAAAGATCTGATGATTTTGTGAATGATCTTAGTAATGCATTTATGCAGGAATACTTAATAATGAAGATGGATTTGCAATAGAAGTTTTCATCTATAGTTTGATGTGTGACTCTGTTTCCCTTGGATAAGGCACTAATCTTGCAATTGAAGGGATTCTCAAACAATTTAAAATCCAATCAGAATATCTTTATTTTATGATCTGTTGAATTGTTCCATCTATCTCATGCTCAAATATAGTTGAGTTTTATGTGTAGATCTAGCCTATCTACAGTAACCTACTTGTTGTTGATCCTTGGTGAGATCTATCTGTTTCTGTTGATGTTGTCATAGGTGTGTAATAGGTTTAATTTTAAGCATCAAAGGTATACCCGCCTAGGTTTTGTAGAGCCTAAAGAGTAGAAGGATTCATATCCTTGTTATGTTGTCCAAGCCCTGAGGTTATTCATAGATTGAATTGGCTACTTCATAGATTAATTATAGGTGTACTTGGGTTAATCAATTTTGATGAACAACATAACCTTTGTTGATGATTTATCAGTCAATCCCATGATTTGTTGATCAGTGAGTCCACACAAGAGGGCTTCTCTTGTTCTACAAACATTTTCAATATTTTTGTCCAAGTCTGCAGGAGCAGGATTGCCAGATGTCGGACCATAGGGTGTGTATCCTTTCTTAGTGATCTCTTAAATATCCTTTCCAAGACATCTAAGATGAGTCTCCATTTGGATTTTCCATATCCCATAGTTTGTTCCATCAAGCTTAGGGATTTCTCTTTTGAAAATAGTTGTGGGTGGATTTGAAGTATTAGTTGCCATAGGATCTACCTCAAGTGGTTAAGCTTCTGCAAAAGAGGACCAAATCTCTGATACCAATTGTTAGGATAACCAATGGACAACTGAGAGGGGGGGTGAATTAGTTGTCAACAGATTATATTAATCAAATCACTTTATAACCTTTAATCGGAGCACATAAATATTGAATACTGGAATAATAGAAACATATACCAGTAAGCAATAAAACTTAAGAATGAAATAGAGAATTAACACAATGCAACCATACCACTTAACATCATGATTTGTACATGGAAAACCTGGTAAAGGGAAAAACCACGGTGGGAAGCCTACCCATAGTCAAATGATACTTTTGCAGAAAGTATGTGATACAATAAGAGAACTGCACATGCAGGAAGGCACACTGCCTAGAGCGTACTGCTCATTACAAAGGAGTCTCACTGACTACAGAGAGGTTATAACCATCTCAAGATAATTGGACAACAATACAAAAGAATGAACTTCTAGTGATAGCATCTACCATGCCTAATTACAGTCCCGATTAAGCTCAATACTAGAGGCCTTTGACCTCTTACATAAACCCAATTCAATCACCTATGATCGACTGAATCTCCTTTGCATATGATATTTCATTCCACGACCAGGACCATTACAACCACAATCTACAATGAGATCTTACATCAGTTTATACAAACCCTAAGGCCTAAACCAATTAGGTCGGCCACCTAAAAGATATTACAATAAGATCATTACATATATCCACATTACAATGATATGCCATGTCGACTTTAGACCAAAATAACATTAACCAATCCATAAAGCATCCCAGTAACATGTAGAGAACACATTACATGATACTGGTCCATAACTTGGATAGGTACCGAACCTAAATAGATCCACCATGCCGAAGTGATGTCTCTAATCAATCAAGGCATGAACAAAGATCACCTTCTGCATCCTGAATTCCATCTAGAAGCCACACCAACACCACTTGTGCATCCTGTGAAAGATTCTCAGTAAAAGTTCTGTCGGTAAAACCTTAAACCCTTATCGGTATAGGCTTACTAGAGTGTATGATAGCATCCAATCACCAAGTCAATACCAACTGACCAAAACATACTCCAGAAACATGAAACACATTAAACCAAACATATTCTATTGATCCAAACATGTCGATAGTATCCAAGTGATAGTCCCTTCTACCGGTTACACTAGTTCTTCTACTGGTAACCAAAGATTGTTTGTCAGTAACCAACCATAACAGCTAGTGTTGACATCAATGCAACACATAATCAATTTCTTCATATTGCCAACACATATTTATACCAACCCGGGACCTAAACAATTAGTTCGGCCACCTAAAATATAATACAATAAATCCATTACATAATCCCACAAACCAATGATAAACCAAGTCGGCCTAAGACCGAAACAACATTAACCAAACAATAAATCTAACCAGTAATGCATTGGGAGCATCTGCTAATACGTTACGTAAACCGATCCATAACTTAGCAAAATAAGACTGGACCCAAAATAGGTCACCATAAGCCAAATGAAATACCACCAATCAACTCAAACATGAACACAATAACCATCAACATCTTGATAACCTTCTAGAAGCCACACCAACCCCACTTATCGAATTCATTAAAATATCTTCAACAAAGCTCTGTCGGTAGAACCCTTACCGGTAACCAAAAGGCTTACTAGAACATATGATAGCTTCTAGATCACCAAATCCTAAACAAATTGAATGTGAAAAGCATCTAAACCACATGATTGAATGAACCAAACCAATTCCACCAATCAAAATATATCAAAGACAAATCTCCTTATCATCATCAAAGTCCAACAACTCCACTAGAATCCAGTAGACAACCAAATAAGCTAGTGTTGACATCAATGCAACACATAATCAATTCCTCAAAATTGCCAACACAATCAGCGAGCTCCACATCATCAAAATGATGTTCCAATCAGTCGGTCAAACCTTGGTCAACTACTACATTGATTATCTTCCCTATCGACATACAAACGTGTCACCCAAATCACTCAATCAATGTCAGTCAACTGCCATGTGGGCCCCTATGCCTATCGGGTTGCTATCATTATTATCCCTTGTTAATCCTCCCTTCTTTTCTTCAATTTTTAATTCGAAGGTCGCCCTTTAATATTTATTTTCCCTTTTTGTTCATGTATTTCCTCCCTTTGAACTCAAGTCATTGAACCTTCCCCTAGTTCAAAGTTCAAGTTCAAAGTGCACTTTAAAGATAGTTGTCTTTGCGGCTTTGTTTCATGGTAAAGGTGAGCGCTTTGTTGAAAAATCATATTGAACTTGAACCTTTCAACCTTTCAATTCAAGGTTCATGGTTCAAGGTTCAAGGTTCAAAGTTCTTTCCTGTGTCAATTTTGTCTTTGCTTGTTTGTTTCCCTTTATTCGTTATGTCATGGAGACTATTTTATGTTTTGTTCTATGTTACTTCTCAAAGTTGAACTTGAACCTTTGAAATTTTTGGTTCATGGTTCATGGTTCAACGTTCGAAATTCATAGTCTGAGACTTCATGTAGAAGTGGTGCATGTATCATGGAGGGAAAATGGCAATGGGAAAGGAGAATATTCTAGGTAGTTCAAAATGTTAGTTTCTAATTATGACAAACAACCATGGTAATTCGTGCGGCATGTGATGGAATGACCCAAAATTAAATGCATGTCAGTTTTCCATCAAATCAGGTGTCAATTCACACGAGGTTACATAATTAGTATAGCTAGCAAGGATTTGAGTGTGATTTTGTCATTTTTTGTTGGTAAAGCTAGTAATATTTCTAGTACCTTCTTAGTAGCCATGAAAGAGAGGGAAGCCGGAGGTATTGTATCTGCATTCAAAAGGTTTTTCAAGAATTTGTTGTCAGGATTAGGTTAGTTTCAATTGTTTCTTCTTTTGTTATATTTACTTGTTTAGAAGCTAGTTGTTCATTCCCTTTGTTGTGTAGAATAATTCATTTCATTCTTAAAGTTATTTGATAAATATGAGAGGGGCCATCATGAGGCCAACTCTACCAAAATTGGGGCGCATTTCTTTTTTAGTTAGCTCGCTTCCAGAGATGGGTGACACTTCATTAGCACAAGCAGACCTCTCTAATTCCCTTGAAAGAGTTAAGAACCCAGCCCAAAATTCTATGATGGAGAAAATTGTAAGAAGTGGTCTGGTTGAGGCTGTTGCATTTCCAGTTGCTACACCATGCCCAGAGCTAGTTTTAGAATGTATGAACTGGTATGATGTAGAACATAAGTGTATTAGGGGCATCAATGGTGAGGTTCTGTTGAAAATTGATAGGGAGACCATAATGGTAGCCATGGGAATTCCTCATAAGGAGTCGTATGAATATTGGACCATTGGTACTTCATACTCCTTTTTTGAGAAGAAGCGCACTTACAAAAGTGTAATTGCTAGGAACTAGTTATTGAAAACTCAAAAAGGAGGTTCCAAGTTACCAAGGTCACTCACCAAAGAGAATTTCATAATATAAGTATGGGATATTGTTGTTCTGTTGAATAGATTGAAATGAAATGCTCATGCCTTTTATTGGGAAGATTGGATGTATTTCTACATCCAAGTCATGTTGAATGGAAATACGTACCTAGATTGGGGATAAGTTGTTGTAGAGAGACTGCATGAGAGTTTAAAAAAATTTGCAAGGATGAGTGGTTTTTATATGTCCTCCTACTTGTTTTATACGCTTGCTTGCACCTGAGATTGGAATGGCTTACACCATGAACCTTGGATTGATGGAAGAAGGGTATATGAATACTATCCTCACCTGTAGTGACAGTGATATGCAAAAAAATTCATGAGATGGAATGACATTTTTGGAAGAATATTGGTTCATGAGTTGCAGGGTAACACAAACAGGATATTGTCAATAGAAGTAATGGAATTTATTGGTATTTATGGTAGTTTCTTCATCTATTTTTCTCAGTTCACCTATATTAGAGTTGGTGGCTTTTAGGGTGAACCTTTCAGGTTGCCTAGGTATGCTCTAGATAGCTATATTTTAATTCAAGTCAGTCGAAAGCTAGCTTATATTGATAAGAGAAGTGGAGGAAAGTCTGGGGTTGTCTTTCTAATAGAGTTGGGATACTATAGTTGTAGATCTGTTTCAGATGCCTTGAACCTTGAACTTGAATTCAAGAAGTTCAATGTGCAGTTATATGTTGCTAGACATAAATTTGATAGTCGAAGGTTTGCTATAGAGAACTTAAATGTTGATAATGGTTTTTTTCATGAACCTCAACTAGAAGATTACTCGGTGAATTGTGATGATGAATTTGAAGTTAGAAGAAGATTGTGGTCGACGTTCACAGTTCAATAAATTGTGACAATACGTTTGTGTTGGCAATTGACACTCTATTGGTTGGTTTCACTATGTTGTCATTGATAGAAACATGATTTTCTATTCCGACTTCATATGGTGTACTGATAGGCACTTCACGGATTCTACATTAGCACTGACACCGGCAGGTCAGAAGGATTTGTTTGGTCACCAACAATGTAGGCTGACATGGTATAGTAAATGTTATTGGTATTGGAGGTTGACTTTGTAGGTCCCGGGGACAACTGAGAGGGGGGGGGGGTGAATCAGTTGTCTAATAAATTCAAACCAAAATCTTATTAACCAACTTAATGCTTAATACCGGTAAGACAGTTAAATGTGCCGGTAAACAGTGTTAACAGGAAATGTTGTACCAGTAAGAATTAATGCATGAAACATAAGCACAAAGTCAACCACAACACATGACACAAATATTTGTACGTGGAAACCCTGTAAGGGGAAAAACTATGGTGGGAAACCTTACCCAAAATCAGATGATACTACTGTAGATAGTAAGTGTACAAAGAGGGGTCTGCACATGCAGAAAGGCCAACAACCTAGAGCTCACTGCTCAAACACAAATGGGAGTCACACTGACTATAGTTGGATGGTTAAATCTAATGAGAATGTACTGCACAAAACAACATCTTCATATGTTGGATTCAGTACCAGTGTAATGTTGATATGCTTCTACAAAAAGCTAACTTCAATCTTCAGATGATGTCTGTGTGTATAGCTCTGCTTAATCTCGCATATACCTTCACACAATCCTTTTTTGCATTCCACATTCGATCTTACAAATAAGATCTTACATTTATACCATACCCTAAGACCAATTTTAGTAGGTCGGCTCTACAAGATATTACAATAAAACATTTTACAAATAATACAATATCCGATGCAATAACTGATTGAACATGTCGGCTTAATGCTTTTATAACAATAATAAATCATCTCCATAGCATGCCATGCTAATCTGGAAAAGATAAACCTGTCGGTGTAACCCTAGATAACCTGGACCTATTTGCCGGTAAAAGAAAATATGCAAATAAGAATATACCAATGATATCACTTCAAGGAAAAGTGTCCACATGATGTCTTCGACATTACCAAGTGTCTTCCATGTCATTGCAGGTACCGGTGAACATTATATCCTACCAATTAACCATATACCGGTGATTGTTTGAACAGTTTACTGATTGCCGGTGAATGTTGCTGGATCTCCAAAGTAGGTGTATTTAGAAGGTGTTGACATCAATGACAAAACCATACCAAAATACCAACAATCTCCCCCTTTGGCATTGATGGCAACACAAGATGGAAAAACCATCAAAGTGCCAAAATAGAAGTGCCAAGTACAAAAACCAATTCTCCCCCTGGGAGTAATATGTGTTTATACAAAGATTTATTTACAATACCAATCTCTCCTCAAAAAGATAATGCATTTTTCCATATATTTTTCCTTAATGTTTTTCCATATATCTCTCCCCCTTTGACATCAAATGCCAAAGTCACAAAAAGGTCAAGTTCATACAAAATACCAACCAATTCAATATACCAACTACTCCCCCTGAGAAGTAGCTTCCTCATCAAATACTAGAATAAAAGATTTGTCCATTTAATTCTGTTGGTTGATGACAATCATCAACTATCTAAGTCTCTACTGGTGGAGGTAAGACTCCGAGCTGATCTCTGAGATACTCAAAAGTTTCCTTAGGCAAAGGTTTTGTAAAAATATCTGCAAGCTCTTCTTTAGTATTCATATAAACCAGTTTTATTTCCTTTTCTTCAACTTTTTCCCTTAGAAAATTCAGTTTGATAGAAACATGTTTTGTTTTAGAATGTAATACTAGATTCTTATATATATCAATTGCTGCAGTGTTATCACAATATATAGTAATAGGTTCCTTGCATTTTAACTTTATGTCTTTCAACATTTGCTTAAGCCAAAGTACCTATGTACAGTTTGTTGCTGCTGCAACATATTCTGATTCTGCTGTTGATAAAGATGTACAACTCTGTTTCTTACTTAACCAAGAAACTAATCTCTTTCCAAGAAAGAATGCTCCTCCAGTGGTGTTCTTTCTATCATCCACATCTCCTGCCCAATTTGCATCTGTGTATGCATATAGATCAAAATTTTCATCTTTAGGATACCATAATCCAAGATTTGTTGTGCCTTGTAAGTACCGGAAAATCCTTTTTACTACTGATTCATGATTTTCCTTGGGATTACTCTGAAATCTAGAAACTATACATACTGCATTCATAATATCAGGTCTGGTTTGTGTCAAATACAGTAAACCTCCTATCATAGATTTGTATCTAGTTGGATTAATAGGTGTAGATTCATCCCTTTGAGATAATTTGTCATTTGTAGTCATAGGTGTGCTTACCAGTTTAGAGTTCTCGATCCCAAATTTCTTGAGTAGTTCTTTCAAGTACTTAGATTGACTAAAAAATATGCCTTTATCAGTCTGTAAAATCTGCAATCCTAAAAAGAATTTTATTTCTCCAATCATAGACATTTCAAATTCATGCTGCATTTTAAGAGAAAATTCTTTGCATAATCCATCTTCTCCTCCAAAGATTATATCATCAACAAGTACTTCCATAATCAAAATGTCATCATTAGTTACTTTGTAATATAAATTGCTATCTACATTTCCTTTAATAAAACCAAATTTTAAAAGATACTTATCCAATCTTGCATACCAGGCTCTTGGAGCTTGTTTTAGTCCATACAGAGCTTTTCTTAATCTGCAAACCATATCATTGTTATCTGTCAAAGAAAATCCATCAGGTTGTTCAATATAGACTTCCTCTTCAAGATCTCCATTCAAAAATGCACATTTAATATCCATTTGATAAACTTTGTAATCCTTGTGAGCTGCAAAGGACAAGAATAATCTAACTGCCTCAATTCTGGCTATCGGTGCAAAGGTTTCATTGTAATCAACTCCTTCTTTCTGAGAATATCCCTTACACACTAGTCTTGCTTTATTCCTGACAACCTTACCATCTTCATTGAGTTTGTTTCTAAATACCCATTTGGTTCCAATTACATTTTTATTTTCAGGTTGGGGAACTAATGTCCAAGTATTATTTTTCTCAATTTGTCCTAATTCTTCTTCCATAGCTTTAATCTAAAATTTATCTTCACATGCCTCATTGATAGATAATGGTTCAATTTGAGAAATAAGACATACTTCTTCATTTGCCAATCTTCCTCTTGTCATGACTCCTTTAAATTTGCTTCCAATTATCTAATCTTCAGAATGATTCAGTCTTACATATTGGGGTGTCTTAGTCTGTTGTTGTTCTTCAAGTACTACGGTATCCTCTGATGATACCGGAGTAACTGGATCATCATTCTATACCGGTGGATTTACTGTTGGTTCATTTGTCATAATTTCTGTTACCAATTCAGAGTCTATATACCTTGAAGTTCCTCTGAATTGTTCATCAATCTTTACATTTGTACTCTCAACAATTTTCTGTAATCTTTTATTAAAGCATCTATAAGCTTTACTCTTAGATGAATAACCAAGAAATATTCCTTCATCACTTCTAGGATCAAACTTGCCAATATACTCATCTCTTCTAATATAACATTTACTTCCAAAAATTCTGAAATACTTAAGAGTGGGAGTATTACCAAACCATAGTTCATGAGGGGTCTTACTGGTTTCACCTTTGATGTGAACTTTGTTGAATGTATAGACAACAGTGCTTACTGCCTCTCTCCAGTACACATGTGGTAGATTTGCTTCTGATAACATACTTCTTGCTGCATCCAAAATAGTTCTATTTTTCCTTTCAACAACTCCATTCTGTTGTGGTGTCCGAGGTGCTGATAACTGTCTTTTGATTCCATTTACTTCATAGAATGTATTAAAATCTCTAGATGTGAATTCTCCTCCTTGATCTGATCTTAAACATTTAATTTTCTTACTGGTTTCATTTTCAACCATTGCTTTGAATAGTTTGAACTTCCCAAGTGCTTCTGAATTTTTCCTGAGAAAAGTAACCCAACACATTCTAGAATAATCATCAATAATTAGCATGAAATATCTATCACCTTGTAAGCTTTTAGTTCTAGCCGGACCACATAAATCAGTGTGAATTAAATCAAGAGCATTATTGGATTTTTTTGGAATACTTTTGAAACTAGTTCTAACTTGTTTTCCAAATTGACATTCCTTGCAAATTGTATTCTGAGGTTTCATAATTTTAGGTAGATCTCTAACTGCCTTAGAAGTACTGATTTTTACCATGCAATCAAAATTTACATGACATAGTCTTTTATGCCATAGCCAACTTTCATCTATATGTGCAATTAAGCATGCCTTTTCACTGTTATTCAAATGAAAGATATTACCTCTAGTCTAATTACCAATTGCAATTTCCAAACCAGTTCTATTCATGATTTTGCATTTTCCATTTTTAAATTGTAACTGAAAACCTTTCTCAACTAATTGACCAACACTTAAAAGATTATGTTTTAATCCTTCAACATAGTAAACATTGTCAGTGTTATGTTTACCATCCAGAGATATTGAACCCTTACCTTTGATTGAACAGGCTTTGTCATCTCCGAATCTTACTAAACCTCCATTGTATTCTTGAAAGTTCAAGAATTTACCTTTGTCTCCAATCATGTGATGTGAGCATCCTGAGTCAATAACCCATTCATCCTTTGATTCAACTTTAGCTGCTAGGGCTTGTTCTACCGGTTGAGCAATAGGTACAAGTTGATCTTCTGTTATAGCAACAAAGAACCATCCGTTGTCTGCTGGATCCTCATCAGAATCATCAGTCACACCTTCATCAGTAATGTAACAAGATTTATCTTTGCTTTTCTTAAATCTGTATCTCTGATATTTAGGATTAGGTTTGTATGTCTTTCTAGCTTCTTCTCTTAGTCTATCATGTCTATCAGGGCATCTTGAAGCCATATGACCAATCTTATTGCAGTTGAAACATTTAAAGGGTGCTTTACCTTCATACTTACTTCCAATTGGACCTTTTGGCATTTTTCTTGCAAATAGTGCTTCAAGTTCTTCAAGCTCTTCATTCTCCTTCCTGGTTTCTTCAAGTTCTCTTGCATAAAAGGCTCTCCAGTCTGATTTGTCAAAAGATGGAGCAGATGATGTTGATGCTTTGAAGGCCAAATCAGGTTTTATAGTAGCAATAGGACCAAATTCCTCAATTTCAAAAGCTGAAAGTTTTCCAATCAATGTATCCTTAGTTACTGATGTATTAGGCATTGTTCTCAACTCATTAATAGCAGTAACCTTCATTTTATATGCCGGTGGTAAGCCTCTTAAGATTTTTTAAACAATCTCATCTTCACTCAAGGTTCCTCCACAACATTTGATACCTAAAATAATTTCATTTACTCTTTCCATAAATGTAGAAATTCTTTCATCTTCTTCCATTTTCAGATGTTCATACCTGACTCGGAAGCTTTCAAGTTTTGCAATTTTGACTATGGAATCCCCTTCATTCAGTGTTTCCAAATGATCCCAAATAGCTTTTGCAGTAGATCTATTTGATAATCCCATGATTTGTTGATCTGATAATGCGCTCAAAAGTGCTTCTCTTGCTTTGTAATAATTTTCTTCATTTTTAGCTAAAGTAATAGGAGCAGGCTGACCAGCTACAACAGCAGTATAACCATTCTTAGTAACTTCCTAGATGTCTTTACCAATGCAATTTAGATGTGTCTCCATTCTGATTTTCCATATTCCATAGTTGGTTCCATCAAGTTTAGGACTATCCTTTCCGAAATAATTAGTAGACATTGGATCTCCTCAAGTTGTTAAACTTCTGCAAAAAAAGAGGACTAGGCTCTGATACCAATTGTAGGTCCCGGGGACAACTGAGAGGGGGGGGGGAGTGAATCAATTGTCTAATAAATTCAAACCAAAATCTTATTAACTAACTTAATGCTTAATACCGGTAAGACAGTTAAATGTGCCGATAAACAGTGTTAATAGGAAATGTTGTACCGGTAAGAATTAATGCATGAAACATAAGCACAAAGTCAACCACAACACATGACACAAATATTTGTACGTGGAAACCCTGTAAGGGGAAAAACCATGGTGGGAAACCTTACCCACAATCAGATGATACTACTGCAAATAGTAAGTGTACAAAGAGGGGTCTGCACATGCAGAAAGGCCAATAGCCTAGAGCTCACTGCTCAAACACAAATGGGAGTCACACTGACTATAGTTGGATGGTTAAATCCAATGAGAATGTACTGCACAAAATAGCATCTTCATATGCTGGATTCAGTACCGGTGTAATGCTGATATGCTTCTACAAAAACCTAACTTCACCTTCAAATGATGTCATCGTGTATATCTCTGCTTGATCTCACATATATCCTTCCTTAAATCTTTTTCGCATTCCACATTTGATCTTACAAATAAGATCTTACATTTATACCATACCCTAAGACCAATTTTAGTAGGTCAGCTCTACAAGATATTACAATAAAACATTTTAAAAATAATACAATATCTGATGCAATAACTGATTGAACATATCGGCTTAATTCTTTTATAACAATAATAAATCATTTCCATAGCATGCCATGCTGATCTGGAAAAGATAAACCTGTCGGTGTAACCCTAGATAACCTGGACCTATTTGCTGGTAAAAGCAAATATGCAAATAAGAATATACCAATGATATTACTTCAAGGAAAAGTGTCCACATGATGTCTTCGACATTACCAAGTGTCTTCCATGTCATTGCAGGTACCGGTGAACATTATATTCTGCCGGTTAACCATATACCAATGATTGTTTGAATGGTTTACTAATTGCCGGTGAATGTTGCTGGATCTCCAAAGTAGGTGTATTTAACAGGTGTTGACATCAATGACAAAACCATACCAAAATACCAACAGACTTATCCTAGATCCAACATCGGTAATTTGTTTTAATGTTTATACATTCATGTTATCTGGTCGACATGTAATCCGATATTGTATATATCTTTGTAAGCCAATATAAGGCATAAATTTGTATAGGGCATATAGGTCAATTAAGATTAGATCATTTTCATATAGAAAAAGGACATGAGATAGGAGATTATGGATATGCGAACGTAATATGATGCAGAATTATTCTGAGAGATTGTGTATGTGGGGAATTTATTGTAAGGGTTATTCCAGTAAAAGGGTTTAGGGTTTTAGATCAAAATGGACTGAGCTTAAACCAGAACTATATTATAGCATAGAAAGTGCTATCTTAGCAGTTCACACTTCTTCGGATTGTTGTCTAGAATTTTATGTAGTCAGTGACGCTCCTATTGTGATTGAGAAGTGTGCTCTAGGCTGTAAGCCTTCCTGCAAGTGTAGGCCCCTCATATTTTGTAATATCTCTTCATATGGCCAGTGGATTGATATTGTGGGTCACAAATCCCATCATGGTTTTTCCTCTCAGGTTTTCCTCGTATAATCTATGTGTTATGATTCTCATTCATGTGATTGGCTTATTGGTTGGTGTATGCGTGTTTTATTAAGGCTAAAATATACTATTCTAGTATAACACTTGTGTGCGGGAAAGTAGTTAGCAGAAACATAAAATTCAGTTTCAAAAGATCCACACACCAATGGAACTCTTGGTGCAAGTTATGGAGCTATATTGAATATCTCAACTTCCCAAGGGGTGTTCTATTGTTCTCTATCTCACAGGATCGCTCAAGTCAATGCCTTTGCTCTCAGATCACTAAGCAAAGTGACTCAGGAATGACAACTCCAAGAACGAGTGATGTTTGATTAATTTAGCATGAATGCATTCCTAGATATGCATGATATTGAATCTATGATGATTTAAATTATCATAAAACATGATGATAAGATTAAGGATTAGTAAACTTATCCTAGCATGATATACTAGTCTAACATGGATATACTATGATATTGAAATGCTTCTAAAATGCTATTAAGATGATTTCTATCAAAGAGAGGCTAAATGTCTAGTTAAAATGACTATAGATTAGATGCATTAAACTTGGATATGAAAATGAGAGAATGAGAGCTCTATCTATAGGGAAAATAGGGAAATGGATGGTCAAGATTGAGCAATCTTAACAAGGGCCAGGATTGAAAGTTAATCAATCCATGTTCACAATTCTCACTAATGAAATGGTGACAATTGTCAACAAGAGGTTGCTTGAGAGGAGATGTAAGAAGCATTAAATGCTTGAGAAGACATGAAGGTTACCTTAGGAGGTAAGGTTAATGTTAGCTTAGAGTCATCCATTGGATTAAGCTTTTATCCAAGGGGTAAACTCTTGTGCAAAGGTTAAAGGGATAACCAAGGGTAGAGCCATGAGTGCTTGATTGAAACCCTTGGGTTTGATGAAGGTTGAGTTAGGCAAAAAGTCTATAACCATGCCAAAAGGGCGAGTTAACCATTAATGGTTTGAAAGACTTTGGGGACAAATTTGTAAGAGTCCTTCCGAATTTGGGGGACCTCAACAAGTTAGCTTGTTGAAGACATAAAGGCTTTAATGTTTTTGGAAGACTTTCCTCCAAATTTGAGAAGTGACATACTCAAATTTAGGGAAAGGGGATAATTGTGGGGATTTAAGCTAATTGATTAGAATTAGATGGGTTCTAGAAGAATTTAGAAAGGGGATTTAGGAGGCAAGTGGGAGATGTAGGAAAATGCAAGTGGATGGAGGGGAATTTCAATTAAAATAAATTACTCTATTTCAACTAAAAATAAAAGCAACTTGCCTAAATACAAGTGGGATATTTAAATAAATAAAATAGATTTATTTTTTATTACAGTAAAAGTAGGTTTTGAAGGGGCCCCGAAACCCTTCATAAAATATCCTTAAGAAAATAGAGCAAAAAGAAACTAGAAGGAACAAACAGCTAAAAAACTAGCATAGATACTAGCAAAATCTAGCAAAAAAGACCCACAGAACCAGCAGCGACCAGCCAGAATAGACAAAAAATAGAAAAGGAACTACTTAATATTTTTCAGGGCATTAGCCAGATTTCTGCCAATCCCATGCAATTATTTAATATTATCCCTAAGTTTAGGGATTTCCTTAGAAGAGGCTACAACAACTTTCTTCATGCTCGCCCTTGTTCTCTTTGCTGCTCCACCAAGAGCACTTTCCACAGTCCCAGTCTCGATGGCATCTTCATCAATATCAAGGTCCATGACGAGTTTGGGAGTGCTGGAGCTTTCAAGGACCTTAGAGATTTCCTCTAGATTCTTAGTAACAACTGTCAAGATATCCAGAATCATAACCAACAGGTTTTTTATAGCAATTTTTCCTTCCTCCAGATTATCAATCTGAGCTTCCATCTTCTTATCTTTTTCCTCCATATCCTATTTCCGTTGCTTATGGTCCTTTTCTCTTCCCATTTTTTCCCATTTTTTTCCAGATTCTTAATTGTTGGCAAATGCACACTCCAATGAGAAATTGTAGGTGATTGAAGGTATTGTCATTGATGGCAACCTTACAATCCTATGGCACCAACACAGGCACCGACAAAGATGATTGTCGGTACCCCAGCTGACAAGATTTTGTTTACTATATTTTGTACTTAATTGTAAAATCTTTTGGTAAGCCGACAAGGAGAATTGTAATAGGACTCATATAAGTATGAGATCTTGTAGGATCATTTGTGTAAGTATGGAATGTAATAGGCAGATGCGAACATGTGAATATTAAGGCAGATTTTGGAATAAGGCTTATGGAAGTTGTATGAGCTTAAACTGCAACTGAACTTGGCATAGCAGATGCTGAACCAAAGCAGTACATGATATTGGATTTGCATAATCCATTTTTTAAGTTAGTGAGACTTCCTTTTTGTAATTAAGCAATGATCTTTAGGCAGTTGGCCTTCTTGTATGTGCAAGCCCCTATTGTAAGTAATATTCATTTATTGGCCAGTCAGTGAATATTGTGGGTCACAAATCCCACTGAGGTTTTTCCCACACCGATTTTCCTCGTTAAAAATATTGTGTTATGGTGTGCTTTCTATGTTGTGGTTATTGATCTTATTTACTGCATTATTTTTGGTGTACTGGTACACTGTCTTGGAATGCAATTTGTTTAATAAGATTAGAAAATCTATTAACCGAAAAGATACTGATTCACCTCCCCCCTCTTAGTATCTTTGGGAATCCTAACAATTGGTATCAGAGCCTGGTCCTCTATTTTCAAAATCCTAACAACTTGAGGAATATTCTGACACCGGTACAGATGGAAAACCTGAGAAAGCAATTGGAAACAACTCTTGCAGATTATGATGCAGAAAAGCTGAAAATATGAAACTTGAAGATGATCTGAAGGTTGCACAGGAAATCATTCAAGGACTTCAAGAAAATCTCACTATTGCTAGGAACAAAAGAAGAGAACTTCATGAGAAGATACAGAGTGATGATGATGAAAAAGAAACCCTTAATGATCTTGTAAGCAAGATGAAGCAAGAAAACATGACCTTGAGGAATGAGATGCAAGATATGAGTATGAGGTTTTGTAAAGACATTGAAGACCGAAAGAAGAATGAAGATGACTTGACTAGGAGAATCAATGATGTTGGAAATGAAAATCTAAGACTCGATCATAAAAATGATATGTTGAAGACATATATGATTCACTTGGAGCATGATAAAATTGAACTCATGAGACAAAAAGATTTCTTAGAAAATGAGTTGGCTAGTGCAAATCAACACAAGGAGAAATTCAAGAAAAGCTCAAAAGAACTTGATGATATGATGAAAAATAAGATTCCTAATGGAGATACTAATGGTCTCGGCTTTGAAGTTAGTGAAAGCTCTGGTACTGCAAACAATCATGATCACAATAAACTGGTAAGACAACCTAATGCCTACAAATTTAATGGGAAATGCTTTAACTGTAACAAGTATGGTCATAGAGGAAATCAGTGTAGATCTAGAAACTATTAGAACACCAATGCACCCACCAATTAATGTTCTAAATGCAACAAAATTGGTCATAATTCAGAAAACTGCAGAATGAATGTAAGATGTTATGTTTGTGGAAGATTTGGACACTTATTTAATCAATGCATAACATATACCAGCATAGGATATGGAAAAGCTATTCAGAAAAATAATATGACTTGTTATGCTTGTAACAAGATTGGACATATTACAAAATTTTGTAGAAGTAAGTCATCACCGACAAATAACAAAGGACCCAGTTTGAAAGGTAAAGAGAAGGTTGAAGAAGTAAAGCAAGAATTTTCAAAACAATGGATTAGAAAGTCAGATCAAAATGTTAATGAAGCTATTCCTTCACTGGTAGAACAAAGTATCACTCCACCGGCAAGAGATTCTTCATCTAACTGAAAAGAAATCCCTTGGGGGTATGGCAACAAATTGAAAAACATGCTAGTTTACCCTCAATTGATGGTGAGAAGTTGAATTACTTCTTTACCGGTAGATGTGTTAAGTTTCACTTAATCGGAAGGCATCTAATGTGGTAGTTGAAGGAAATGACATTATAAAGCAAGTGTTTTTCAATCTTTTTCATTCACCAAGCATTCAAATTTCCTTAGAGCATGAAAAACCAAAGCGAAGGCATCCATAGGGAGAAGTGAAGCAAATCATTCAAGCATTCAAACCTAAAGGCAGATTAAGGTATTTATACAATGGCCTCCTCCTCTGCACCTAGATTCATTGCAAACCCTATAGTAATTGAAGTGATTAAATGCCCTAGGCCCATATTTAAAATAATTCCCGAAGTAGCGAAGAAGGATGATACCCTAGGAGCATTTTCTAAAATACCCAAAGGAGTTGATTATGCTGAGGATCCTAGAATTTACATACATTGTCATATTGAAGAACTAGGTGCTGATGAGATTATGAACATGTATAGGACAGTAATATGTGATGAAAATGGCAATGTTAAATCGGAACACAAGATAGTTGAAACCCTAGGTTTTGTCGAGATACTTAGCATTCCTAATTTTCCCAAAGAGGTTATAAGGATTGTATTAAGAAGAGCTCATGGGGAGTTCTTTTGGCTATATTCCATTCATAAGATAACAAAAGAAGCAGTTAAGGCAGTGACAGGCTTACCTTCCACCAGTAGCAGGCCTGACAAGACTAAAAAGGTTCCAAACGACACTGTAATGACCCTAACCAGTGCAACCTATGACAAGAGATCCTTAAGAGTCAATGATGTAAATGATATCAATGTAAGATTCCTTAGCATGATTCTTGGATACAAAGCTACACATGCCAATAGATTAAAATTTGTTTCTAATTTATGTATCAAGAGTGCTTATGACTTAGTAAATAGTAATGCAAAGATTGACATATGTGAATGGTTAAAAGATGAGCTAATAGACAATCTGATTAAAATTAAGGGTGACAAGAAAGGCACATTTAGATTTGGTAACCTACTTATATGTCTATTGTTGTATATCACCAAGGAAGCTCCCAATATTGGTAGAAAAGATTTTGGATTTGACATTCCGGTAGGAAAACAACTTTTGGATATTCTTAATAACATGGGAGATGATAGGGAGAAGAGCATAATTGAACACTTTCAGGCATTGAAGGATAGAATGAAAAATAGGGAAAAACTATCTCAATCCATAGTTGATAAATATCAAAAAGAGATATGTTTTGTTATAAAGAAGGATGAAATCTAGATGGAGGCAGTGGTTTCGACGACAGTTTGGGTTACAGAGATGGGTTATGCGGAAGATGAAAACATAATAGAAACTTATGCAAAAGCCTTTCTAGAAGCCCCTAAAGAACCACAGAAGAAGTATTTGGAAATTCAGAAACCTTTGAAAGTAAAGTTCAATCACAGAAACGAATAAAGAAAACTGAACAAACAATTAGAAAGGCAACTAGATAGGCAAAAGAAATCAGAGAAGATATATTGAATAAAACTGGTATTAAGGAAAGTGAATTGGAAGGACTACAACCAGAAACACATCTTTCACCAGTTGGTACCTCCTCTGACAGCAAAATACCGACTGAATTCAAAAGGGTAGTAAGAAAAAGAAAACCCTCACCAGTACCCTCACCTCCTCCGAAGAGAACAAGACAAAAACAACAAGTAGTAAGGCCTCCGGCAAAGAAAATGATCCCAAGGAAGAAAAAGGAAAAACAAGTTGTCCCTCCCTTAGACAACCTTTTGAATGAAATAACTAAAGATGGTAACTTGTCAAATGTTAGCAAGTTGTATAACACTTTCAATAATGAAGAAAAGGAAAGCATAGAAAACAATGTTATTCTACACTTAGATATTTATAAGAAATTTTTGATAGAAGTTGTAGATGATCTACTTAGTGACTTGTACAGAAGGTTAGATGAAAAAAGGTTAGAAAATGTGGAACTAGATAAGAAGATAAAGATAGAGAAACTACTTGTAGTTCACCCAGTAAGATCAGCAGAAGAGATTGATGAACTGATAAGTGAAGCAAATAGGACTATATTTTCCATTGGTCACTGACATGTAGCATTAATGGCTGGCAGAGTAAATGAGATCACTGAAGAGACAATGGACCAATGGGATATCTTCTTTGTAGAGAAGGAAAAGCAAGAAGAACTTAAACGATCAAAGACTTTCAGAGTTTATCAAAAGGAAAAAGATAAAGGTAAAGGTAAGGTAGGTGGTCCTTCGAGCATAAAGGTAACAAATAACTTGCCCCCACCTCCTTCTGATACTCCACCGACACAAACTGTTGGTACACCACTGGTAACAGATAATGTTGAGAGTATGGAGATAACACATGAAGACACCAATCTTGATTAAGAGGTGTTATATACCATGAATATTGACACACAAGAAGTTAACATTGTGGTTGATAAGGAAACAACTGAGAAGAGAGATGTGGCAATTGAGCCACCGATAGAAAACATTGCAGTTGAGGATACAGTTGGAAACATTGAGATTGGGATTGAAACACATACTGAACAATCAACTGATCCCCTAGATACTGGAAAGATAGATACCACTGCTGTACACACTGAAAAACCTATTGAGTTAGAGAAATCGGCTACTAATAAATCTATTGAGATACCGACAGTAGACAGTTCAGAGGTACATACAAAAAAACTAGTAGTTAACACTGAGACACAAATAGAGAAACCAACAATGGAAAGCATAGAGAAACCGATAGAGGTACATTCTGAAAAACATGAAGAGGAAAAGGTTCAGGCAGAGACAGTGCCACTAGCAATAGCTGAGAAATCCAAACCTTTGCTAGTAGAAATGCAGACTCAAACTAACCTACCAGAAGTCAACATAAGCAAAGAGGTTACTCACACTGGCGGATTGTAGATCATTAAGGTAGTTGGATAGTCATTTGGTTCCTCCTTAACAAAATTCAGACCGACAAATGTAACAGAGGTATTACTGGATTCCATCAAGAAAATCATAGAGTGTAATGCACAGGCTTATAAGGCAATTGATGACATAATTCCTTTATTGAAACTGATTGCACCTAAGTGTGATGTGGAAAATAAAGATTCTTTGAGTCAACTAGACACATTTCTAAGTACATCACCGACAATCTTTTGATAGTTGATCAAATTAATGAGGAGACATTCAGTGAGAAAATGATCAAGGAAAAAGAAAAATTCTTTGAAGAGACAATAAAGAAGTGCATAGAACACATTAACACCCTCCTATCGACACTAAACAAAACTTTAACAAAATTTAAGGAGTTGTACAGAGACACCTACAAGACTAATCTTCTGATAGTGGATATTAACAAGGAAATCAACATAGTACAAAAGGAAATAAATGATATAGTTGACAATCTCATTGGTTCATGAGAACCCTTATCGGTAATAGAGCAAGAGATAACAGGTTTTGAGGAGAAACTTGAGAAATTGGAGAAGGAGAAGGAAAGTATAAAATAAGGGTAAGGAACTCAAATGTAGACTAGGTCTGAAACTAAACATCCTCATCTCCTTGAGAAAAGAGATTTTAGAGGTTCTTGTTCCTAGACTTAAGACACTGGAAGAGAAAATGCACATACTCACCATTACCATCCAAAGGACAGAAGCAACATTGAAGGATAGTGAGAGGTTCACTAACAACTTGAATTTTGCATTAGCTAATCTATATCAGATTGTAACCCACCGGTTACAGGGATCCTGACAAGAACTACACTTAATTGACATTAATTGATAGCCTTTGTCATTGATGCCAAATGGGGAGTAGTAGAATGAGAAAAATGATTGGCAGAAGAGATCATCTGCTCGGGGGGAGCACACAGTTTTGATAGATTTTTGGACAACACATTTTGGATACAATTTTGAATTTTTCTCATGAGTGTTGCCATCAATGCCAAAGGGGGAGATTGTTGGAAAATGCACACTCCAATGAGAAATTGTAGGTGATTGAAGGTATTTCCATTGATGGCAACCTTAAAATCCTATGGCATCGATAGACACCAACATAGGCACCGACATCGGCAAAGATGATTACCGGCACCCCAGCCAACAGGATTTTGTTTATTATATTTTGTATTTAATTGTAAAATATTTTTGTAAGCTGACAAGGTTAATTGTAATAGGACTCATATAAGTATGAGATCTTGTAGGATCATTTGTCTAAGTATGGAATCTAATAGGCAGATTTTGGAATAAGGTTTATAGAAGTTGTATGAGCTTAAACCGGTATTGAACCTGGCATAGCAGATGCAAAACCAAAGCAGTACATGATATTGGATTTGCATAATCCATTTTGTAAGTCAGTGAGACTTCCCTTTTTGTAATTAAGTAGTGAGCTTTAGGCAGTTGGCCTTCCTGCATGTGCAGGCCCCTATTTTAAGTAATATTCATTTATTGGCCAGTCAGTGAATATTGTGGGTCACAAATCCCACTGAGGTTTTTCCCACACTGAGTTTCCTCGTTAAAAATATTATGTTATGGTGCGCTTTCTATGTTGTGGTTATTGATCTTATTTACTGCATTATTTCTAGTTTACCGGTACGTTGTCTTGGAATGCAATTTGTTTAATAAGATTAGAAAATTTGTTAACCGGCAAGATATTGATTCACCCTCGCCCCCTCTTAGTATCTTTGGGAATCCTAACATTAATAACTTCACAAGTCCACCTGTCAAAATCCATTCTAGCCTCAGAAAGGTTTTTGAGATCATCCAGAAATAACCCTTCTCTAGCATACTCCTTATCCTTGCTTGGATTCTCCTTGTCCATTTCCTGCTCAAATTCCTTATTCTTCTCCTACTAAATATCCATTTCTTTTTCCTCATTAATCTTATCATCCTTCTCCTCTATTGGCTAGCTATTGTCATTGCCTAAACTAACACTGTGGGTAGGAATATCTTGGTTAGACACATCCTCAGCTTCTCCTTCCTCTTCCCCCATATCCTCTTCTTTCCAGCTTTCCTCCCCTCCAGACTCATCCATTTCCATCTCACTACCATCTTTTTCGGTATCCCCTGAATCATTCTTGTCCTCTTGAATTTTCATCACAATAGAAGTTTTGCTCTTTTTTCTCTGATTTGACTCTTCCTTGCTGGGCCCACCTTTCTCTTACCTTTCCCTGGAGATGCAGACAATCTCTTATTTTCCTAGATAGCAAGGATTTTGTAGTGCTTATAGATGAGCAAAATGAGGCCACAATGAAGCACCGGAGTTGAAGGATTCTTGCTGTGCTTATTAAGAGACCTCGACAGAGACCTGAAGAGGTAGTAGGGTAGGGAAATCCTTTTCTCATGCTTGAAATGATTTAACAACACAAAATGGTATGTGTGGACCCTAGTGAAACAACCCTCCATAGTCATGTATTCCATGATAGCATTCAATACACGGCCCCAAATTTTCTTAATGTTGGAAGCATCATAATATCCCCCCGCAGCTTTACCAATTTTCGCCCTCTCCTTCTCTTTGCATGGAAAAAGCTTAACCACATTATTAGAAACTTTCAAATCTCTAAAAAAATCAAGACCTGAGTGGGGCATACCTGTTACTGTCACTATGAGGTCTGCATCCAACTTAAACCTCACCCCATGAATTTTGAATGACCCGTTAATCCAATTTTCAGTGATTTTGGTGACTGCAAGATTAACCCTACCTTTATCATAATCGACTAGCTTCTCCATGAAATTCGTCATGAACCCTTTTTCCAGCTTAGTCCATACCTTTGGCATTTCCTTCCATCTGGAGATGTTATCTAGTTCCTCTCTCCTTAGATCCCCTCCCACTTTTAAGTTCAAAATACCAACTCTGTTCTTTTGCAATTTCGGAGCTTCCTTCCAGTTGCCTCTTGAAATTTTGAAAATGTAAACCCACAAAGTGTGCGAAAGATTAATATCTTTGATTAAGATTTTGCCACTTTGCCAAGTAATCATTACCTTTCTATAAATGTGTAGATTACTCATTACAACTTTCATAATTTATTGTGCGATCCATCTTTCCCCATGAATCTGTCCTTTCTTAGAAGATTTTTAATATTAAAATTAATATTACCTTCCCTGTACCAAATAATTTGAGCTTCAGAATTAACGCCTAGGTTTGCCAAGCCATCTGCAACCAAATTTTTTTCTCTAAAGCCAATAAATTAGATTTATTTACTTGCAAGGATTAATTTAATTAAATGTAAATTTAATTAAAAAGGGAGAAAGGGGAATTAATTAAATAAAGTGATTTATTTAATTAACGAATAGAAAAGGCTTGTGAACTTAATTAAATAGATGAATGAGGTTAAAATGAATATTAAATATTCACTTATGAAAGTGGACATTTTTATATGTCTACATTTTGCCCCTCTTTGAAGTGACATGTGTGCACATGTTGATTCAAAGAAAATTTTGTCGGATATGATGTTTGTGTCAAAATGTTGATATGATGACCTAGATTTGATAAATGATATTGATGATGCCCCCTCAGGAGATGAATCAAGGATTTTTGAAAAAAATTGTTGATTTGATGAGCTTTTTTTTTTGAATTAACTGCATTTTGAATATTTTGACTGTGTTGAATGTAGTTTAATTGATTCATCTCCTGAAAATGATGTTTGATAAGGTTGAAAATAAGAAAAATGAGCAAAATACATGCCCCACTTTCTAACCTTGTTTGACTTTTACCCTATAAAAAGGTAAAAAGTGATTTTATTCTTATCATTTGCACATTTGTCTCCTTATGATAGTGACACTTGAGCTCTGACGAGAATGTCAATTTCGTATGCTTCTCACTGATTCAAGCATGTTCATCGATACCGGAGGCCCACCACGTATGGCCCACCTATAAGTGATCCAAAACTTTCCACGTTTTTTATTGATTTTGCCTATTTTGATCACGTTTTTCTTTTTTTTCTTGAAAATTTGTCATTTTAGCACATAGGGTATTTTTCATAGCACATACAATAGGAAAGATAGCACATAGGGTAAATCTAGCTAGGGTAGTGTTTAAGTTACATTCTATAGCACGTCGGCAGGGTAGGGTAGTGCGTAGAGTCTTTTAGCGCTTTGGGTGATCAGGTTAGTGCTTAGGAGGGAAGGATAGTGTATCAAGTAAAGTAGCGCATTGGGTTAGCAGGGTAGCGTGATGGTAAAACTAGTTAGTGCATAGAAGGGTTTAGCACATAGAGTAAAGTGTCTAGCTCATTGGTGAAGAAAGATAGCATGTAAGCAGTAGATTAGCACGTAGGAGGTCTGCTTTGGTGCATAGGGTCCAAAAAATGGATGAAGATGTAGAAGAATGCATCAAGGGTTGAATAGATTATGTAGATTGCTTAGGGGTTGCTAGTTGCCTGCTGAGTGTTTTGAGATGGGTATTGAGCCAATGTTTGCCTACTAAAATGATGTCAATTTTTTATTTTTGAGTTTGTTGTTTGAAATTGTTTCAAATATGAATAGCAAAACTGAGTGATTGTTTTGGTGAGGATCTTGATGTTCTTATGATGCATATCTGTGATTATTTGCCTTGCAATATGAATGGGATGTCCGATATGAGGTCCAATTCTTGATGTCTGATATGATTCCTAATGTGATGCTTGCGATATGGATTTTGAATTGCTTGCGTTATGGATCTTGGATTTTTGATATGGTGCTTTGATTTTCGATATAGTGCTTATGTTATGGATCTTTGATTTTCGATATGGTGCGTTGACTTTTGATATAGTGATTACGTTATGGATCTTTGATTTCTAATATGGTGCTTTGATTTTCGATATGGTGCTTACATTATGGATCTTTGATTTTCTCAATATGGTGCTTACGTTATGGATTGCTTTTCTCAATATGGTGCTTTGATTTTTGATATGGCACTTGATGTGATGCATGTGTTGTTTCAAGTTGATTTTGTTTTGATTGGAAATATCAGATAGATGTGGGAACTGATGATGGACATTTGTAGTTTTGCAGGCACAACTTGGCATACTCTAGTCATGATAGCGATTTCTAAGACCGTGGTCATTGATTTCGCAGTTATCACAGGCTGATAGAGATGTGATTGAGAGGTGTGGGTTATCCTCTTTACTAGACATGCCTTGGTATATTGTTAATCGGGGTTTGTTGACAACTTTAGCGGAGAGGTGGCCTAGTGATACAAACACCTTCCATTTGGGTACAAGGGAGATGACAGTCACACCAAAGGATTGTTATTGGATTCTACTGATCCTATCATGGGGGCCTTGTTGCTATATGAGAAGACTGAGGAGGGTGGGACAGAGGCTCTCCATCGCATCTTCCATGATGATCAAATTAGTGGATACGAGATCCCTTGGCAGGATTTTGATTAGGCTCCACTACCCTCAGTACTAGTAGGTTTCATAGGTGGATTTCTATGTCCCGACCGTAGGTCGAAGGGGCTAGCCATGGGCTGGGGATTAGTGTTGGAGTATATGGTTACATAGGGACACAGGTTTGCATGGGGGTCTTGTATGTTAGCGCACCTTTATAGGGAGCTTCACTGGGTAGTATATTTGGGATACATGAGTTTATCAGCGGGGATGACCTTATTACATGTGTGGGCTTGGGAGCATATTCCTATAGTGAGGCCACTTCCAGATAGGGATAGGCCAGTTGGTCGGGCCTATTCTAATGGGTATACATGTATAGTTGTCCAACGTAAGCTGGGCAAACTAGAGCATTGGTGGAGGGTATTAGATGACATTAAGAGAGTCATTTGGAGACCATACATGGATTGTGAGGTGTGAGTTGAGGATGGGCTAGAGATGCCCTATGTGTATATGTCGAGACATCTAATCAGGCAGACGCCCTTCATTATTAAGCGATTCTTGCATAGTTGTGTTTAGTGGTAGTATGGTAGACAGAAGGGGATGCCATAGATAGCATGTTTATATGCTCACCGAAGATAGGATGTGCTAGAGTGGGGACCCACTGTGGATAGTGTAGTGATGGTAGAGGAGTATATGACATTGGTAGGGCAGATCTAGGATTATGGAGCTGGGATTGTGGATGCTGGGATGACAGAGGATTTTATAGCGCACTTTGTTGCACATGCAGTGGGATGGATATCAGATCCAATAGAGATGCTTCTTGCCTTTGATGATGATGAGGATGAGCTGCCAGAGAGTTGAGGGGGATTCAAACAGAGAGTTGAGGAGGGAGAGGAGGTAGGAGAGGGAGGTGGAGGTGATGGAGGAGATGGCGGAGGAGGTGGAGGAGGAGGTGGAGGAGGAGATAGAGGATGAGGAGGTGATGGAGGGAGAGGTGGAGGAGATAGAGGATGAGGAGGTGATGGAGGGAGAGGTGGAGGACTTCTTCTTGGTGTTGGTGGTGCTAGTAGGGTATGTGTTGTGTTAGCGGCAATAGGTGGTATAGAGGATGTTGGGCGACCTGCACAGAGGAGGAGGTCTGATGTTCTACCCCCAGTGACACCTCAGACAGGAACAAGTATGGGTGGGATCATGACATAGGTACCTATTCAGATTAGGGTACCCTCCCATCAACAGGATTCTTAGATTAGAGCCCTACTGGTCATAATGCAAGAGTTACAAGAATAGGTGCTAGCACACCAGCTCCAGATTACGCAGATTACGACAGAGCAAGATACAAAGAGAGAGAGTCAGGGTCGAGCAGAGGATCTTGTGGATAGATTGGAGAGAATGATGGCTGGTGCCCTGATACAACACGCTGAGGGAGATACAGTACTTGGCCAAGGAGGCTGAGTATTATAGGCGTTTATACAAGGAGGTGGTCCATAGAGATCACATAGCTCCTAGCTATGCTGCAGTGGCATCCAGTCGATCCATTCATAGTCATTCAAGGACAAAGAGAAGAGGGTTTACGGGGCCTCCCTGATGTGATCCACCTGGTGAAGGTCTAGGAGCTGGGCCATCTATTGTGAGACCGTCAGCCTCAGGGGATAGTCATACCTGAGAGACATGTCTCTGTTGTATTTTGATCATTTTGTTGTATTTTGATAGACATGATATCCCTTATACATTTTGACCATTGTTGAGATATATATAGCACCGATTTCTCTGATTCACATGTGATGGGTTATGGATGATGATTTATGATGTGCAGTGATATGATGTTTCTATGATGATGATGTAATGCTTAGATAGATGTTTTTTATTTTGATTATGATGTAAATGTGATGGTGTATCTTGAAATTGAGATGTATGATAATGATGTGAGATGTATCTTGAAAATGATATGCAACTAAATGCAAGATTTAAAATGATATGCAACTAAATGATCACCTTCATTCTGCCATTGTCATTCCTATTTAGTCACTTGTTTATGCTCTATTTTTGTTTTTCATCATTGAGCTTTTGATATGTTGGAAGTTTATACAAACATTATGGCATATTTGAACCATAATGACCCGAGGGAAACTTACATGGTTTTTGATATGGAAAGATGGCACAAGTGTCGAGGTATAATTGAACCAAGACAACCTAAGTGTTGCTTGCATTAAACAAACATGAGTTAACCATTTGTATGTGCAAAGTGGAAAATATCTTCAATGATATGTTTCCAATCATGTCTCAAGACACATTTGCACCATATGAATGATTGTGTCACAAATAGAAAACTAAAGAAAATATCAAATTCCTTTGTTTCTTCTCTAGCTCGATGCATCGTTGAGAAACTCAGGAGATCCAATGATTCAAAATTTTAAGATACAAAATAGTAAACAATTCATGCTAGATGTAAAAAAATTATAATTCAGATAATCATCTATCATGTGTGTGTTAAAGTTTTCAGTTGGATAATAGTCTTGATTTTTAGCCTGATGAGCAGTTGTTGACATGGTTTACTTAGCATGTTGCGATCCTTGCTGTTTGTTGTCAGAATGGTTAACTCAAGAGGAATTATACCCCTAGTTACATATATCTATCAATGCAGATATACACGGTGATCACCAAGCCATGGTGGATATGAGGTGGAGAACTGTTTCTCAGATAATCAAGGATAGTGACTACGCTAAGTATGTCCTGGATAATGTTGTGTGAATAAATGTTTGGATAATGGCCATTAGCTGAGACTTGGATGGATGTAAAAGATATGAGTATTGATAGATAGAGAATTTGGTCTCTCACTAATAGTGCCTATTGCCAAGTTTTCACTACTTGGTTTTATTGCACCTTTTTGTTTCATTTTTTTTTTTTTTTGTATTTTTTTTATTTTTTCATTTTTTTGTATTTTTCTGATTTTTCCATGCATTGGACGACTCAAGTGTATAATTTCTTCAGATGGATGTTATTTGTTGGTTCATCAAACACATCTCCTTTTGAGGTTGTTAACTAATAGGCATTTGATCCATAGGCTGATATGATGACATAGGGACCCAGCCAGTTAGGTTCAAACTTCCCTTCTTTTCTCGATCCTATTGATTTTTGGGATTTTCTTTGAGTATAAGATCATCCACTTTGAAAGCTCTAGGAATGACTTTGTGATTGTAGCTTCGACACATTCGTTGCTAGTATGCATTGAGATGGTCATAGGCATGTTGTCATTTTTCATCCAGAAGCTCTAGTTCATGCAACCTATTGACTCGATAGTCCTCATCTAGTATGAGGCCTTTTAAAGATACTCGAAGAGATGGGATTTATACCTTAAGAGATAAAATTGCTTCTGATCCATACACCAAAGAATATGGTGTAGCCCCTATAGGTGTCCGAATACTAGTCCTATATGCCCAAAGTGTCGGATTGAGTTGTATATGCCAATCTTTACCCGCATCATTTACCATTTTTTTGAGGATTTTTAGAATAGTTTTATTTGATGCTTCTGCTTGACCATTCCCCTATGGGTAGTAAGGTGTAGAGAAGCAATGTTGGATTTTGAAGTGTTCACATAGCTCTCGTACATTTTAATTTTTTAAAGGACGCCCATTGTCTGTGATGATGGAATTGGGAATGTCATATCTGCAAATGAGATAATTGAGAATAAATGAGGCAATCTGTTTTCCAGTTACTATGGTCATCAGGACTGCTTCAATCCATTTTGTGAAATACTTTGTTGTAGTGATTGTCCATTTGAAGAAGAAGGGTGGATTTTCCCTACTAAATTGAGTCCCCACTAATAGAAAGGCCAAGATGTACTGAACGGTTGCATCTCCTGTGCTGGTGCATGAATAAGATTACCATGAATTTGGCATTTAGGACATTTCTTTGCAAATTGATAAGATTATTTCTTCATTATCAACTAGTAATATCCCATTCTTAGAAGTTTTTTAGCGAGAGTAGGATCACTTGAATGCATGCCACTAATACCCTCATGAAGCTCACGTAAGATAGAGTCAGATTCATTACGATCAAGGCAATGAAGAAGAGTTCCATCTAGACCTCGACGGTAAAGTGTGTCAGCAAATTAAGGTATAATGGGTGGCTTGCCAGATAAAGCTACGTTTTTGGTTATGAGATTGGTCAAGTGGTAGGGTATTGGTCTTAATATACTCATAGATTATCCCATATAGAGGGGATTTTGAACTGGTTAAGGCATAGATGACATGGGATGCAAAATTGTCATAGGCTGGGGAAAACAGTTTCTCTACCAAGAACTCATAACGACTCTGTTGCTCTGGAATTTGTAATAGTGAAGTGATAGTGGCCATTGCATCGGCTGCTCTGTTGTCTAGCCTTGGTATTTTCTTGAAGGTGATATGTACAAAGTACTATTTGAAGTTATCCACCATTTTCTTGTACGACAACAACTTATCATCCTTTGTTTGATATTTATTGTTGATCTGATTGATGACTAATTGAGAGTCTCCATAGACTCTTAAGTTCGTGATTTTCCATTCCATAGCCATTTTGATTCCTATTACTAGTGCTTCATATTCAACAATAGTGTTGGTGCATTGAAACATGAGTCTATAAGATCTTGGAATAGTGTGTCCTTCGGTAGTAATGAACAAGATGCCGGCACGCGATCCATGTTGGGTATAGGAACCATCAAAGTACAAGGTCCATTGCTTGAGTGTAATAGTAAGGACATCCATGTCTGAAAATTCTACCTACATTGGTTGTTTATCTAGTAGTGGTGCTTCAGCTAGTTGATCTGCAATTACCTGTCCTTTGATAGCCAGATGCTCTGTGTATTGGATATCAAACTCACTGAGAATCATGCCCCATTTAGCCAGCCAGCCTGTAAGAGCTACTTTGCTGAGTAAATACTTGAGAGGATCGATTTTTTCTACTAGCTTGATTGTGTGAGCTAGCATGTAGTGGTGGAACTTTTGAGAGGCGAATACCACAGCTAAACAAGCCTTCTCAATGAATGTGTAATTTAGCTCATATCCATTTAATGCCCTACTCATGTAATATATAGCTCTTTCCTTGCCTTCTTGATCTTCTTGTGCTAATAGTTCCCCCAATGATACTTCAGTTGTTGAGATCTAGAGGATGAGCAACTTCCCTTCTATTGGTGGTATTAGAACTGGTGGATTCATTAGATATTTCTTGATTTGATAGAATGATTTTGCGCACTTGGCTTCCCATTTGAAAGGTATGTTCTTATGTAGTAGATGATTGAATTGTAGATTTTCATCTGCTAGTTGGGCTCTGAATCACCTGATGGACTGCAGTCGTCCCTGTAGAGATCTAATTTGGCTAATGTTCTTGGGAGGTGGCATCTCCATGATGGCCTGTACCTTCTTTAGATCTACTTCAATGCCCTTTCCTGACACAATGTAGCCTAATAATTTGCCAGATGTGACCCCGAAGACACACTTCTTAGAGTTTAGTCTGACCTTGAACTATTCCAATCTTTGGAAGATTTTATCTAATATGCCTAGATGTTCTACTCGGGTGAATGACTTAGCTAGTAAATCATCCACATAGTCCTCCATGAAGGTATGCATCATATCATGGAAAATTGTTGCTATAGGTCTTTGATAAGTTTCCCTAACATTCTTTAAGCCAAAAGGCATGGCGTTCCAACAATACGTTCCCTATGGATAGGTCAATGCAGTTTTATCTTGATCCTCTGGTGTAATTTTGATTTTATTATGATGCCCTACAAAATGGACAAGGTTAGTCTAAGAGAAACAACACAAAACACACAAGAAACCGTTAGTGTTATTTAATCAAAGACTAATCTAAACAGGCATATCAAGAGAGACACTAAAATCATGCTAATATCTCTAACTAATGAAACAAAGATAATGAGGCATCTCCAAATGCCTCTTAGCATGCTCTTAGCTCCTTCTCCCTTGTTCCTCTCCTCTCCAAGTTCCAAAATAGTGTAGCTCTCAGCAGCTTTTTGCACTATGGATGCTTATGGAGGATTGAAACTGAAATATTGCTCTAAATGTTAATAAAGAAGCAAATATTAAGCTATTGATACTAAAATGATTTATTTTAACCAAAATGACAATATCAGAATTTGCTATGCTAAATGCTCTCTAAAAATGCCTATAGGTTAAATACATACAAGTTTTCAAGATCTGGATTATGAAGAAATGGGCTCTATTTATAGGAAAAATGGAACAATGGATGGTTGAGATTGAGCAATCTCAACAAGGGTTAGGATTGAATGATTTCAAATCCATGTGAGGGCTTTCAACCCAATCCCAGGATGACAAGTGTCAATGTGAGATAGGTTGAGAGGAGAGGGAATAAACATTAAATGCTTGATATGACTTTGGGAGTTAAAGTCAAGGTTAGTTGAATGAATAAACTCTTTATTCAAAGAATAAAGCTTTTATTCAATGGATAATCTCTTGTGCAAATGTGAAATGGATGAATATGGTCAAAACAATAAATGTTTGGGGAGACAAGTTTGAAATAACCATAAATGGTTATGTAAGATCCATAAATGGTCATGTAAGAGCCATTAGTGATCTTGGAAGACTTTGGGGGTTAATTTGTTGAACACACACAAAGCATTAAATGTTTTTCAAAGACTTTGGAGTCTTTGAGAAATGACTTCATTTTGCTTAGGAATGTGACAATAATTAGGGGATGGATTAGGCTAATTAGGAAGGGGTTAGAAGAATCTAGAAGGGGATTTAATTTTTGCAAGTGGATTTGGTGGGTGAGGGAAAATAGGATTTTATTAAAATAAATTAATTTATCTCAATAAATGTGTGCAAGTTGCATTTGTAGGAAAATGCAAGTGGGGTGGGGATAATGATTTAAGTAAATATTTTATTTAATTTATTTAAAAGAGGAAAAAGGGGATTTAATTAAATAAATAGATTTTATTTATTTAATTGATTGGAATTTGATTTAATGAATTAATTAAAATAAATTGAATAATTTATTTAATTAATAGAAGAATGTTTGGAGATGAATTAATTAAATATTAATTTAATTAATTGATGGCTAGTGGATTTTTAATCAAATAAATAGCGAATATTTATTTAATTAAGCTGGACAGATTTGTGTGACTACATTTGCCCCTCTTTGAGACGGTGCGATTTATTGCATCGTTTCAAAGAAAGAAAAATTGATGTGAAGAAATGCCCCATAAAATGTAAATTTAATGGTTGGTATGCCCCCTTAAGAGATGGACTGAAAATTTTTGAAAAATTGGGCGATCTCTCGAAAAACAATGAAAATTGGCGAGGTGGTAGAAGAGAAGAAGTTAGGCATACGGGTGAAAAATAGAAGAAAACGAGGGAAAAATGGAGAAATGGGGGGATCGGGAAGTTCACGGGGACCACGGCGGTGAGCGGGGGGAAGTTACGGTGATGGCGAAGGGTATAAATGGGGTGAAAGAGATGAAAACAGGATCCTTTGTGACCGCGACCAGTTGGAAATCAGAGCTCTGATAGGGACATTTTGGAGGAGCAAGCAGTAGTCAGGATGCCGATGCCGATTACCGAACACAGATTTGAGCGAGTTCGACGATTCCAGCACCCAGATGACTATGGACCAGCGGTACGCAAATTCAAAAATTTAATTTGTATGCATTTTTGATAGGTTTTTAGCTGAGTCTAAGTCAAGGCGGAGCAAGAGCACTGGAACTATGGTTTTGGCGCTTTTGCTCCATGAACTAGCGCTATTGCGCCACAATGGTGCTATTGCCCCATTGTTTGAGCGCTTTTGTTTTGTTGTAGCGCTATTGTATGCAAGTTTAGGCGCTTTTGATTAATAAGCGCTATTGAGGGTTTGATTGAGCGCTATTGAAATTTATTAGCGCTATTGTATAGTTGTTTGAGTGCATTTGTAGTTTGAGTGCTATGGGATAGTTGATTGAGCGCTTTTGCTAGGGTTGTAGTGCTATTGTTGGGAAACTAGCGCTTGTGATAGTAAAATAGCGCGTTTGCTTTAAGATAAAGAGATGCCCCAGTTTGGATGAAGAAAATCTCTCGATGCCAATGATTGATGGATGGCGAGGTGAAGTGGGAGTTGTTTTGAACCATAGCAGCCTGATGAGACTTAGCTCATTAGGATAAATGCCTGTTGAAGGCTAGGTGGCCATGATTGCTTACTTGTTGAGACCTGAAGATACTTGATCAAAGTATTTGTTGATAGTCTAGGTTTAAACTTAAGAAAGTTTGAAAACAAAAAAACTGATGGTGATTGATGAATGTCCATGTGTAGGAGGAGCTGCGCGTGTTGCAGTTATGTGAGCGACATCCTACGACATAGGGATTGCGGGATCGATTGACATAGGCGGAGATAGACTGTATTACGACGACGGGACTATATGAGGTGATGCACATGCCTGTGATTCGTATGAATCACGGTTTGATCACAACACTAGTAGAGCGGTGGCACAGTGAGACGTGCACCTTCCATTTGGCATAGGGGGAGATGACAGTAACCTTGGAGGATGTGTGGCGCATCCTACGGATTCCGATTCGAGGAGAGTTGGTCACATATGACAGATCCTGGGGGACTCTTGCAGTGTAGAGGTTTTTTGATGAAGACGTTTTCATTGATGATGGTTCCATTGCCTGGGAGGAGATAGCGGCGTTATATGAGCCTCTTCTAGCAATTTTATCAGGTATTGTGGGAGGACTTCTTTGTCTAGATAGACGATCACATGGTTTGGTCATCGGATGGGGACAGGTTATCGAGATAATGATGACCGAGGGGACCCGATTTGCATGGGGGTCATCCATGCTGACACACTTGTACCAGGAGCTCCATGAGGTGGTTTACCGGGGGAGGGGTTCCTTAGCAGTGGGCATGACGCTGCTGCATATTTGGGCTTGGGAGCACCTACCAGTGACTCGACTGGTGAGTCTGAGATTCCGGGCAGTAGACCAGCCGTACATGTTCATGTATAGTGGTATGATGAGTCAGCCCCACCTAGGGAAGTAAGAGTGGTGGCGGCGGGCATTAGATGATTTGGATGCAGTTATATGGTGGCCATACTTGGAGTGTGAGCCATGGGATGATGATGCAGAGGCACTGCCCTACGTTTTTATGACCCGATTTCTCATTGGGAGGACTGCATACCATGTGGAGAGACAGGTGCCTGGGAGAGTGCTAAGATAGTTTGGGCGGCAACAGGGATTGCCCAGTGGATCAGGAGAGTATGCTCGAGTTATTTGGGAGAGGTATGCATGGGGGCCAGTGCTACCATATGATCAGGCACTAGCAGAGTTTTGGACACTGCAGGCGAGACCATGGCACATACGACTGAGGGTCGTGGATGCAGGTGTTACAGATGAGTACACGCAGTAATGGGTAGCGCACCTGATCTTACGGATCTCTGATCCAGCAGAGCCGATCCCAGCTTTTGAGGATGAGAGGGGACGGAGACAGAGGAGGGTAGGAGGTCGAGGACCGAGGGTAGGAGGAGGAGGAGGAGGAGGAGGAGGAGGAGGAGGAGGGTTGGGGATGTGGAGTTAGTGGAGAGGGAGAGGTGGACTGCCTCTACAGATATCATAGGGACCATTGATACAGGGAGGAGTTCAGCTAAGTGGGAGGGGGATGGAGAGGGAGATCCCAATGGACAGAGGGGAGAGGACTACTAGAGAGGGTGGTGCAGGTGAGGCAGCCATGGATACCGGGGAGGGAGCTACTGGAGATCTGCGAGATCATATGATAGTACGTTTGCGACTCAGATAGAGGATTTGGAGGCGGAGGTGGCAGCTAGAGATGTGCAGCTATTTGCATGGGAGTCAGAGCTGGTGGTGGTGCTGCGGGAGAGGGATAGTGCAATGTAGAGATTGGCAGAGCTGCAGGAGAGAGTCCGGGTCAGAGTAGGAGCACAGGGGCCTATGGGGGAGGTGATGAGGGAGATGCAATGAGCATAGGCTGAGATAGACTACTGGTGGGGTTTATATGAGCAGGTGGTGCCAGTTAGTCAGCGAGCTCTTAGCTATTCGTAGATGCGGCAGGCTAGATCAGAGCGATCGCAGAGGGTGCAGAATAGTGGGGGTGTGATGGGTCCGCTACAGAGGGAGAGATCAGGGGATGCAGGAGTGAGTGGTGGTTCGATGAGGCCTCCACAGAGAGATGGATCAGGTGGTGCAGGCACCAATGGGAGAGTAGGTGGCGATGGTGGTGGTGGTATAGCATCTGGCCAGAGTGGCATTTGAGAGAGCATTTTTGCATATATGTATTGTATCATTGTTTATTTTTTGGACTGTATCTTGGATGGCTCTTGGTAGCCAATTTTGTAGACTTCATTGTACTTTGATATATGAGATGATATATATGAGGAGATCCCATATTTTGATGATATTTAGTTGATTTATATGGATGTTTATGCAGGATGATGAGTTTTTGCTTAGATGGATATGTGTACATGTATGCATGAGATGTTTCTTATATGCATGTGTTTTTATGATGATGTATGATGCTGGATACTGACATATGAATGCAAGTTTATATATGTATGATTTGTTTGATTTTTTGATGTAATGCTTTATATATGTGATGTCATGATGATGATGTATGTTTATGATGATTTATGAACAGGATTTTGGTGTTTCCTATTTTGATATAATAATGAGATGATTTATGTGATGATGTTAATGCAATGGTCGAATGAATGATGTTATGTATGAATATGCATCTAGATGTTTTTAGATGAATGTAATATGGATAAACAAAATGTAAAGTACAAATATTTATATGATAATGCCTTTAAACGAATGCATATGTAAAATGGATATTTATAAAATGGCATGCACCAATGTTTTATAAACAAGTAGATTTATGATTCTAAATGCGTAAATATGATTTAAGTACAAATGATAATGTGATGATACTATAACTAATGGTTTTTAATAACTGCACCTTAATGCAATTAAAAAGAGAATAATGAATGCAATGTGAATGAATCCTAAAATGAGCATAATAAGATACTTAGTTAATGGATGAATGAATGCACTTTTTCACTAAATGGATAAATGAATGTATACAATAATAAATGATAAAGGATAATAAAATGATAATGGATAACTGACACTAAAGGAATGCATAGTAAATGGCTTAAAAACAATCAAAAGACAATTTGATCCCACGAATGGATCTAATTATTTATGATTGATGCAATGATGCCAATGTTTTAATGAAAACTAATGTCCAAAATGAACTATATGCAATGTTAAATTTTTTAAAAAATGACATGAATGTTCTTAATGCAAGATGCAACTAAATGCGCTGATGAGATGAGCATGAGGAATGCAAGGTTTTTGAGACTTTGCATGATGCATTGATGATGTATCAGAGTACTCGGTCGTGATTGTATCCAAGACCAGTTTTAATGGTCACTTTTTGCATAAAAATCCTATATATGAATGAGTGAATGGATGGGTGATATGCAACAGAATGCAATATATAAATAGATGAGATGAAATGACGATCCATAGTGCTCTATTTTCATCATTGAGCTTTAAAATGTTGGAAGAGAATACAAGCATCTTGACATAATGATTCAAGATGACCTGGGTATTCCTTTCATGGATTTTATATAGCAAGTTAATACAAATGACTTGATATAAGGGTCAAGTCAACCAGAGTATTACTTGTGGAATAGACAAGGATTATCGCCGTTCATGCATGACTTGGATCGTCCTCCTTGATCTTAGGCTGATCATATCCTGAGACAAGTGCATACCGTACTAAGAGATAAAACCTTTATCCAATTTGGATGAGGAGGAATCAAAGAATGAGCATTGTACCTGCAAACAAATAGTATATACATAAAGAATAAAGAATATGGATCCTTGGTAATGGTTCATGCTCATATGGTCAAGGTATATGCTGTAGCCAGCAAGCCGTAGTGATCTATGACTGTATTTTTGGCATAAGATCACGTAGCTTGGTGAACTTCCCACGTAGACACCATTAGTACATGCCCTGGAACTTCATCAGAAATAATGCACAAACAATACAAAACAATGCTGAAAGATCTTGATACAGATAAACAAATGATTGTATTCACAAATCCACCAAGTATTTGATAGCTTAACATAATTTTCTTGTCAAAGAAAACGTCACTTTTGTCTTTGTTTTGGTAAGGAAGGATGCATCCTTGTTGAAGACAATTTTTGAGTGTTGATGTTGATTGTGTGGTTTGATTGGTAAATGGTCATCATGTGAGTATTATGTCAATGTTTGTTTTGGTATCTGCAGGGATGAGTATGTACAAAGTGTTGCCATGTTTTTGTGTGATTTTCGATGTTTTCTGATGTTTTTGGATTTTGTATTGTTTTTGAATGTTTTTGGTATTTTGTGAAACAGTTTTGAATGTTTTTGGTATTTTATGAGACATTTTCCAATGTTTTTGGTATTTTGACAATTGTTTGGAATGAAGAACTTTAATGAATCATAAGACAATGTAGAATCCACTTCCATCAATAGGTTAAGGGCATTGCCCCTAGTTTAGACATGACTATGAAAAAGCGGGATGCAAGATGCATGGAGTACTATCATAATTGCAGATGAATAACAAGCCATGGTTTTGGATGGATGGATGTATGTATGAAGTAGATGTGATCGCAACAAGTCTGAAAGATAATGGAGCCATAGCCTTTACGAGTGACGCCTGTTTGCCAGGTTTTCACCATCGTACTTACCCAAGGTGCCACCGGAGTGGTTGTTCACCATTTGGATGCATGATTTTTCTTTACTTTTTTGAATGTTTTTGTATTTTCTTCAGTATGCAGGGGAGTCTGATGCTCTATACACCTTAGGTATAAAACTATTTTAGGTGCATGTTGTTGATTGGATCTGCAAGCGGTTCTCCTTTTGATGTAGCCAACTGATATGCCCCGGACCCGCACACAGCAGTGACAACATATGGGCCCAGCCAATTTGATTCAAACTTGCCTTGATGTTCTCTGTTTGGTTGGTTGCGAGGATTCTCTCATAGAACAAGATCACCTACCTCAAATGTACAAGGTCTAACTCGTTGATTGTAGCTTCGGCTCATGCACTGCTGATAGGATTTGAGATGATTGTATGCAGCTTGTCACTTCTCATCAAGTAATTCTAAGTCTTGGAGGCATGAGACTCTGTATGCTTCATCATTGATGAGATTGTGCAAGGAAACCTGTAATGATGGTATCTTGACCTCAATAAGCAAGATAGCTTCTGCACCATAGACCAACGAATAAGGAGTTGCACCTGTAGGGGTTCGAATGCTAGTTCGATATACCCATAGCACTAGATTTAGTTGAACATGCCAATCATGACCGGCATCATTAAGTGTCTTCTTTAGGATCCGCAATATGTTTTTATTCGATGCTTCGGCCTAACCATTGCCTTGTGGGTAATAGGGAGTGGAAAAGCGGTGTTGGATGTGAAATTTCTCACAAAGTTCACGAACATCCTGATTTTTGAAAGGAAGACCGTTATCTGTGATGATGGACAGGGGCACACCATACCGGCAGATGATGTAGTTGAGGATGAATGAGGTGATCTTCTTATCGGTGACTTGGGTAAGTGGAATAGCTTCGATCCACTTTATGAAATATTCGGTGGCGGTACTAATGAATTTATGGCCATTGGATGAAGATGGATGGATCTTACCCACAAGGTCAAGACCCCATTGACAAAAAGGCCATGGTGTCGTGATTGGTTGTAGTTCCTGTGCTGGTGCATGTATCAGGTCGCCATGAACTTGACATTTCTTGCATTTTCTGACAAAGTAGTAGGAATCCTTTTCCATAGATGGCCAATAGTATCCATTGCACAGGAGTTTCTTGGTGAGTGATGGACCACTTGAATGAGTCCCGCAAATGCCTTCATGGACTTCTTCCAAAGCCTTTTTTATCTCATCTTGTTCTAGACATCGAAGGAGAGTACCATCAAGACTACGGTGGTATAAGGTTTCAGCAATAATGGTATATTGAGTAGTTTGGCAAATAAAGGTTTTACGTTGGTTATTCGATTGGTTGGGAGGAAGGTGTGATCGCGGAGATAGGTGTAGAACTCACCATACCATGGGGATTCAGAACTGACAAGGCGACATATCATTTCGGATTCGGGGATATCATAAGCGGGGATCCAAAGCTATTCGACCAAGAACTCGTAGCGTGTTGAATTCTGTGGAAGATCTAGTAGAGATGCGATGGTAGCCATGGCGTCAGCAGCTCGATTTTGATCTCTTTGTATCTGCTCAAAAGTGATAGTAGTAAATGATGTCTTTAGAGTGTCCACCATTTTTTTATATGGCATGAGTTTATCATCTTTGGTCTGATATTTATCAGTTGCTTGTCGAATGACTAGTTGTGAGTCACCATATACTTGTAGTTCTTGTAATTTCCATTGTACGGCTAACGTGAGTCCTGTGATCAAGGCCTCATATTCTGCTATGTTGTTTGTGCATGGAAATGTGAGCCTGTAAGACTTCGGGATGCTGTCACCTTGAGGTGTGATAAATAGGATGCCTGCCCCCGAGCCATGCCTAGTGTATGAACCATCAAAGTAAAGTTTCCATGGTTGTGTTGTTGTGATCATGAATATCTCTTCGTCTGGAAAATTGGAAATGAGAGGATGATCACTTATGAGAGGTGCATCAGCCAACTGATCTGCAATAACCTGCCCTTTGATAGCTTTACGGTCTACATACTTGATGTCAAATTCACTTAGAATCATCACCCATTTGGCCAAGCGGCCTGTCAATGCTTCTTTGCTGAGTAAATACTTGAGTGGATCAATCTTTGCAATGAGTTGTACTTTGTGTGCTAACAGATAGTGCCTCAGTTTAGTGGCTGCTAAGATTACTACTAGGCAAGCTCGCTCAATAGGTGTGTAATTGAGTTCATAGCCCACCAGTGTGCGAGAGATGTAGTAAACAACACACTCTTTTCCTTCTGCATTATGTTGTGCCAGTAGTACACCCAATGTTGTACTTGTCGCTGAGATATAGAGTAACAATGGTCTAATTGGATCTGGTGGCATCAGCAATGGTGGATTCATGAGATAGTCTTTAAGCATCTGAAATGCTTGTTGGCATCAGGCATCCCACTGAAAGTGGATGTTCTTGTGTAGCAGGTGTGTAAATGGGTGACACTTATCAGCCAGTTGTGCAATGAATCTTCGAATGGATTGAAGCCGTCCTTGTAATGTCCTTAGCTGACTGATATTATTTAGAGGTGGCATGTCCATGATTGCTTTTACCTTTGTTGGTTCAACCTCAATACCTTTGCTTGAGACAATGTATCATAGAAGCTTCCTGGAGGTTACTCCAAAGACACATTTCTTTGGGTTGAGTCGAACATGGTATTGTTCCAGTCTATCAAAGATTTTATCTAAGACGTGGAGATGCCCTTCTCTGGTGAGTGATTTTGCTAGTAAGTCATCCACATAATCTTCCATCATAGTATGCATCATGTCATGGAAGATGGTGGTCATTTCTCTTTGATAGGTTGTTCCTACATTCTTGAGACCGAAAGGCATACATTCTAGCAATATGTGCCCCATGGACATATGAAGTTTGTCTTATGTTGATCTTCTGGTGCGATCTTTATTTGATTGTATCCTGAAAAGCCATCCATGAGTGAAAGCATGGCATGTCCTGCTGTCAGGTCCATTATGATGTCAATATTTGGAAGGGGGAAGTCATCCTTAGGACAGGCCTTATTCAGATCTCTGAAGTCAGTACAAATGCGGATGCCCCCTTTTGGTTTACCGACAGGCACAATATTGGAGATCCATTCTGCATAATCAATTGGTCTAATGAAACCAACATCTAGGAGTTTCTTGAGTTCTGTTTTCACTAGTACTACAATCTGAGGATGCATCTTACGAAGCATTTGCTTGACAGGTTTGGCTCCTTCTGCGATGGTGAGGTGATGCATGACTAAATCAGGATCAAGCCCAGGCATGTCCACATATGACCATGCAAAGTTGATCTGACGCTTCTGGAAGAACTCTATAAATTTAGGTTGTTCCTCTAGAGTGAGAAGAGATGCCAGATGTATGAGATGAGGATTTTCAGGAGTCCCCACATTGTATTCTTTGGTTTCCTCGATGAGAATCATTGATCGTTCCTGTTGTGTACTAGCAGGGAGAATGTCAAACCCTTCATCCTCAGGCGCCTCAGAGAGGTTTTCACCATTGGATACGCTCTTTCTTTTTACTTTTCTCAGATCAAACAGTGCCACAGTGTGGTTTTCACTAGAAGATCCATGTTTTATTGTTATATTTTTGCAGCTGAAAGGTTTGGCATCCACCCCAAAGTATGCTACGCTATTAAGTTCAATGGTGAATCCAGCTTTGTGATCCCCGCTTGGTAGGTTATCCCTTAATTCCAAAAAGTCAATGATGGCCTCATCGTTTTGGAAGAGGTCAAGACATGGGGGATTAGGTTGGTTCCATTCGATGAGTTCAGGGTGGATAATGGGCATTACTTCATCGATTAGGTTAAGTGTGCTAGATGTATCAGTGAGGGTTAAGATGTTATGGTGAAGGTCATTAATGGTACTCTCCCTGTCAGAATCAGGTGTAGGATGAGACATAGGGTCTATGGAAGATGTTTCCAGCTCAGGAACCCAAGAAGTCTTTATCTGTGTTGCTCCGTAAATAGGGATGTCTTTGCGTGGTGGAGGTAGTGGTGTATCTTCCTCATCTGCAGTGTTAAGCTGTACAGAATCAAATTCCCACTCATGTGAGTCAGTCTTTGAGTCACTTTCCAGCATCCGATTACTATACCATACTAGGATGTCTTTTGAGTTAAATACTGCAGGTGTGATTGGTTGATGTACCTTTGTAGTGATTGGTGCTGCAGGAAGGTTGATGGGGATTAAAGGATCTGGTACGGGAAGTATCGGTAATATTGACTCTGTGGCTTCTATTGGTAGTGCTGGTGCCATGGATGCTGTTGCGGGTTCTGATACAGTTGCTACTGCTAATGGTATTGCTGATGGGATTACGAGTTCGTTTGGTGGGATGAGTGGCATTGGTGATGGTTGTGTTGGGATTTTGAGCCTCGGTGGGGCAGTTGTGATGATGCTCGATGTTGCTTTGATAATGAAAGGTGTCCTCTTTGCAATAGGCTGACATAATGGTTTGTTGGGTTTTCCTTTGAATTTTAATTTAGGAAAAATCTCTTTTTCAAAGCCTAGGCCTGTATTACTTTTGGGCTTTAATTCCGGTAGCAGAGGTTCATGTCGTCCTTGTTTGCAATATCCTAAAGCACTCTGACCATCATACCCCATTCTTTTCATAATGAGGAGGCCTTTTCCATACTGATCCGTAGGAAGTCTAACTTGTGGTATATTAGTGGTGATGGGATCTTTATAGATCCAGTCCGCTAAGTCCTCCTCTTGGGTTTCTTCTTCTTGACTCTTTCCAAGGATGAAAGGTGTCAAAGCACATGCTGGCATGACTAGTGGTTGCTGGAGTAACTGCTGTGGTTTACCATGGGTTCTAGGAGAAATGGGCATTTGTCCCACACAAAAGAGTTGACTCAAGTTGTATTCCCCAGGACCTTCCTCTGCTATTTTCATTTTAAGCTTTTCTTGCTTTGGTATAGTGGTGTTTGAACTGACAAGAGTGGTGGGACTTATATATGATGTGGAAGAAATGGCTTCTCTATTATTAGGAACGGTAATCTTTGGTTGATGGCTGATATTATGGCAATTTGCAAAGGGATTTGCATCGCCCAGGATTGTGATCTCTACACCGTTATGTGGGAACTTGATACATTGATGTTAGGTAGATGGAATGGCTTGCATGGCATGTATCCAGGGTCTCCCTAACAATAGATTATATGGCAGAGGAAGGTCCAGAACCTGACAGATAATGTGCTTTACCACAGGGCCCACTCGGATTGGTAGTACCACAGCTCCTTTGGATGACCGCTCTGCATCGTCATAGGCTTTGATTGTGATCTTCTTACGAGGATCCACTGATTCTACCGCATATCCCAATGCTGTGACCAAATGTAGTGTACAAATATTTAGGCCTGCTCCATTACTGATCAAGACTCGCTTGATCCTATGCTGGTTAATAAATCCTTCGATGTGGAATGAGGCGTTATGAGGTTGCTGGAAGGAAGAGTTGTCACTTTCGGAAAAAGTGAGACAAGGTGATGACTTTAGACTTCCAACCATGGCTTGAAATTGGTCTATATTCAGATTTGCAAGGACTGATGCCTCTTGGAGTGCTTGATCCAAGATAGTTTTATGAGAGGGCGATAGGCGCAATAGCTCTAAAATGGATATAAGCGCAGGTGTTTTATCTAATTGTTTCACAAGATTGTACTGCTTTGGGATGGAGGTGGTGCCTTGTGGAGTTGCCTTTATGGTAACCTTACCGTGATGTGTAACAACATTGCAATTTGAGTTGGGATTTTTGAAGGTTATAGTTGCAACTTGTTCACTAGCATCATATAGATGATTTACAGTGTAATTATACGCAGCCTGTGTATAATCTGTGGTATCAGTGCCTCGCCTGGAAGTGGAAGGACCCCTTTGATCTTGTGATGGAAGTGGATTTTTGAACATTAGATGATCATTATTTGTTGTTTTTGGGTCATGTCCTTCAATTTCAATTTCTCCTCGGTCAATAAGATCCTGAATAAGATCTTTTAATTGGTGACAATTACTTGTCTTGTGTCCTCTTCCTTGATGGAATTCACAGTGTTCAGTATCTCTCCACCATGCCGGTTTGACCTGAGGCTCATAGTTTGATAGTTTAGGTAGAGTGACCAAATTTTGAGAAATGAGTTGTCGCAATACTGTTTCAATGGGTTCCCCTAAGGGAGTGTATGTTCGTTTCTATTTTTGCTGACGAGGTCTAGGTTCATCATGAGATGTGATGCAACCTTGATTGCAAGGAACATTTGTGTTATTCTGAGGTGGATTTTGTCCTGCAAACCAAACCACAGGCTGTGCATTTTCGATAGTCCAGGCATCCACAATCCCATCATTGACGATATTCTTGTTTTTATTCCAGAAGTTTGGTTTATCGCTATTGAAGCGTGGGCAAGGACCATCTTTTGGTTCATTAAAGATTTTGATGAGTCCTTTCTTGATAAGTGCCCTTTCACATTTCAAACCCTTGGTGATCATATCATTAAAAGAATTTGTGTCTTTGACATCTAGGTGAAATTCCATTTCTTCGTTTAAGTTGGAAATGAATATTTCCACTAGTTCTCGTTCAGGTAACTGAAGAGAACGTCTGCTAGACATTTGGCGCCATCGTTGCAGGAATACTAAGAATAGTTCACCTGGTTTTTGTTTAGTGTTGCATAGATCAGCCATGGTGATGTCGCGTTCAATGTTATGAGAGTAATGAGCTAGAAACTTCTGGATGAGTTCCTCAAATGTTCTAATGCCACCTGGTAGTCAGGAAAACCATGATGTGGTTGTTCCTCCTAGGCTTTGGGGAAAAAGGTGCATTAGGTATGTGTCTTCATATGCCACTTTGAGACAAGCAGAATGAAATTCTCTGACATGATCACAGGGATCTCCCTTTCCTCTATATTTTTCAAATTTGGGTGTTTCGAATCCTCATGGAAAGGGTGGCATATAAAGATTCCTATCAAAAGGATAGGGATAGATGTCATTGAGTGAGAATTGGTTAGTCTTGACACCACTATGAAGTTGTTGGTGAGATTCTCAACTTGTTGCCGCAACATCTCCATTTCATTTGGAGGAGGAGGTGGTGGGTTACCTCGAGGAATGTTATATCTGATGGGATCTCTACCTCTTTCCTATTCATGGCGACTTTGTCTTTCTGATGCTTGTCTTAATTGGGCAAGATCAAAGTCAGAGGGGAGTTTTGCTCCTTCTTGAGTGAGTTTTAAGAAGCGAGCATTAGCATTGCTCCTGAGTATTTCATCAAATAGTCTGTTAAAGAGAGGGTTATGCTGAGCCCTTTCTATTGTTGTAGGAGTGGGAGTACTTGGGTTTTCGTCATTTGCATTTCCTCCAAGTGCTTCTTGAAATTCATTGAGATTTTCCTCTTCTTCTTCTTCCATTTCTATTTCTCGTTGCCTTGACTGTGATCGGGTTTGAGCCATTTTGTTTACAAGCTTTTGTTGAAGTTGTGTGAAAATGATGATGAGTTTTTGATGAAATGAAAGATTGATGGTTGGTGAATTGTGTTGCATGTGGATCTCTAGCACTTTTAAGGTAGATGTAACCAAAATTCCTTCTTTGAATTGCTTGCTTGTTTGATAAGATTTTGATGTGATAGGTGTAGAGAAATCTGAGATGTGTTACAGATTTAACTACCTAGTAATGGGAGGATTCACTCATGAACTAGTTTTAACTTGTGTAGATGTGTCTCTTAGGATGAGCTTATCCTAGATGTAGAAACAATCTAAAAAGTGATATGAAGTGTTTGATTCAAGCAATATCTAAAAGAGAACTTTGGGACAAGAACCTCTTAATGTTTTGAGAGTTTGGAATGAATTGATGATGAAGTGATAATGTATGAATAAGATGATGGATGAAATGTTTTCAACTTCAATAAAAGCTTTGTGTCACAAATGGGACAAACTCTATCTCTTCTCTTTCAAGTGTTGGTGGCATTTCTCGAGCTGTGTTGTAGGTGATACAGATGTTTGGGAAAAAGTTGGGATTAATCTTACCTCCTTGGTTTTTGTGATAACTCAGAGCTCTATATTGCATAAAAGCTCTGCGGTTCAATGATTCTGAATCAAATTTGTTTGTTTTGCCTTGAAGATAGAGACGCATGTGACGTAGAAAAATTCTATGTGAGACAAAGATTTGTCTATTTTATATAGAAGAATTTCCTCCTTTTGATCAAAGCCTTTGAGTTTAATGGTCTTCTTTTCAAGTTGATATTCTGATGACGCTTCTTCTTTTGCAAGATGTGAAGAATGGTCATAAAATTTGTCTCTTTGTTGTTTGCACTTTGTTTTTGATGTGTTTGGTTGTTTTGAGAAATGTTTGGTTGGATGAATACTTTGTTTTTGGGAGTGATCTTCTTTTGATGTTTCTTTGACAAGAAAACAAAGCAAGCACACAAACACAAGAATGTAGTCTCAAAGGCACAAATGAGTATGGGTCTAGATCAACCCAATCCTTGGACTTGTATATGACCCTTCCTTTACATGTATTTTAAGGTGTATTTCCAAAGCCTGAAGTCGGCTCAATTTGCACTTGGTCTTTAAAATGAACACACTTCAAACACTTTTTATCCCTAAGGTCAAATGGCCAGTTGTGATAAATTTAGCCCACATCTTGATATTTCTTCGACTTTGGTACTACATACCTTATGAATCCCACTGTGGCAGGTAAGGATGTGATATACTAAGTCTTGCATGAGCTTAACAAATAGATGATCCCTATGATGGGGGAGTCACCACTTTTATCAAGCCACAAGTGACTTTTCAAAAAGCTATATTTCTACTCAAGGAAATATGTATGGTGAGTATCTTGGGAGCAAAACCATCTATGCTCTTGCACTAAATTATATTGCAAATATCCTCAATCAATAGAACGGGTGGGCTACTACTTAAAGGTGTTTAGTCATGTTCGATGTTTTTGGACATAAGTTCATTTTGTAGTGACTCACTTAAGAGCCTTGTAGCTAGTGGTGGGGCCCATTTGTCCTTTCGGCCAGTTACATTGTAGGAACAGCTATACCGAAGGCTACAGCTTTTGCTCTCACCTGATTTCTATAGTGGCTCGAAGGATTTACCGCTCGAGGTCGTTCCCAAGAGTATCGATCCCTTGGTAGGCCTCTCTTAAAAAGATAAATTTTGAGTGTTACTAACACTTTTCTCTTGCACCTAGGACCACGAAAGCCAAGGGAGAGGATAGTGTGTGTTAGAAGTAGGACCACTTGACCAACTTTTTGCACAAGTGTGCCAAGCACGAAAACACTTGTTCTTTTTAACTTGCCATTGCAAAGTGTTCTAACTATTTGGAGATGTTGCTCCAACAATCATGATGTTCTTTTTAACTTCAAAGGCAATATGTTGTAATCTAGAAATGGGAAGTCCTAGTCAACTTAACAAAAAGCACGTTTTTCTTGAAGTAAATCGCTTGCAAGAATTGGAACAAGTGGATTGTAAGTTTTTAATTGCACCAAAATTTGAAGTGTGGCTTGTAAATTCTTTAGTTTGATGCAAGGAAATCAAATTGTTGATTTTAAGCCCCAAAAGAAAATGAGTCCTAACTTGCAATGAAAGCAAATGTTTCTTTTGTTCAATTTTTAATGCACCAAAAGACGAGTGACCCTAACTAGAAAACAAGGAAGATTTGTTTTTGTTCAAGTTTTAAAAGCACCAAAAAAACAAGTTTGTGATTTTTTTTATGGTGAGTTTTAAACCTGCACAAACAAGAAATTGTTAGTAAAATCTATGTCCAAGGGGGGCTTCCACAAGCCTAAAATTTTCAATTTTTTTGGTTACAAGGTGATTTTTACGACATTCTGTTACAATAGCGCTAGTCTATGTTTGAACAGAAGGGCTATTTAACTCAAAAGCGCTAAAATAAAGGGAAAGACAGAGAGGCAAAAGCGCTGAAACAGGGTTAATAGCGCTAAAATAATGTCAAACACGCCAAAACGATACCAAAAGCGCTGAACTTGAGACAATAGCACTATTGTAAGAACAATAGCGCTAAAAGCATAAGTGTCGAGTGCTAGAACGAGTCCAATAGTGCCAAAGCACAACCTGTGTGACATTTTCAACATTCAAACATGTTAGTTTTTTAAAAAAAATGACATTTTTGGTGCTTGGATTCACGTCAGGTTCACCAAATGATGCCCTGCAAAATGGACAAGGTTAGTCTAAGAGAAACAACACAAAACACACAAGAAACCATTAGTGTTATTTAATCAAAGACTAATCTAAACAGGCATATCAAGAGAGACACTAAAATCATGCTAATATCTCTAACTAATGAAACAAAGATAATGAGGCATCTCCAAATGCCTCTTAGCATGCTCTTAGCTCATTCTCCCTTGTTCCTCTCCTCTCCAAGTTCCAAAATAGTGTAGCTCTCAGCAGCTTTTTGCACTATGGATGCTTATGGAGGATTGAGATTCAAATATTGCTCTAAATGTTAATAAAGAAGCAATTATTAAGCTATTGATACTAAAATGATTTATTTTAACCAAAATGACAATATCAGAATTTGCTATGCTAAATGCTCTCTAAAAATGCCTATAGGTTAAATGCATACAAGTTTTCAGGATCTGGATTATGAAGAAATGTGCTCTATTTATAGGAAAAATGGAGCAATGGATGGTTGAGATTGAGCAATCTCAACAAGGGTTAGGATTGAATGATTTCAAATCCATGTGAGGGCTTTCAACCCAATCCCAGGATGACAAGTGTCAATGTGAGATAGGTTGAGAGGAGAGGGAATAAGCATTAAATGCTTGATATGACTTTGGGAGTTAAAGTCAAGGTTAGTTGAATGAATAAACTCTTTATTCAAAGAATAAAGCTTTTGTCCAATGGATAATCTCTTGTGCAAATGTGAAATGGATGAATATGGTCAAAACAATAAATGTTTGGGGAGACAAGTTTGAAATAACCATAAATGGTTATGTAAGAGCCATAAATGGTCATGTAAGAGCCATTAGTGGTCTTGGAAGACTTTGGGGGTTAATTTGTTGAACACACACAAACCATTAAATGCTTTTCAAAGACTTTGGAGTCTTTGAGAAGTGACTTCATTTTGCTTAGGAATGTGACAATAATTAGGGGATGGATTAGGCTAATTAGGAAGGGGTTAGAATAATCTAGAAGGGGATTTAGATTTTTGCAAGTGGATTTCGTGGGTGAGGGAAAATAGGATTTTATTAAAATAAATTAATCTATCTCAATAAATTTGTGTAAGTTGCATTTGTAGGAAAATGCAAGTGGGGTGGGGATAATGATTTAAATAAATGTTTTATTTTATTTATTTAAAAGAGAAAAAAGGAGATTTAATTAAATAAATAGATTTTATTTATTTAATTGATTGGAATTTGATTTAATGAATTAATTAAAATAAATTGAATAATTTATTTAATTAATAGAAGAATGTTTGGAGATGAATTAATTAAATATTAATTTAATTAATTGATGGCTAGTGGATTTTTAATCAAATAAATAGCGAATATTTATTTAATTAAGCTGGACAGATTTGTGTGACTACAGATTATAGCTAGAGAAACCGTCCATTAATGATAGCATTGTGTGGCTGGTTGTTAGATCTACAATTATGTCGATGCTAGGCAAAGGAAAGTCATCCTTTGGATAGGCTTTGTTGACATCTCTAAAATATGTGCATATTTTGATGCTTCCGTCAAGTTTTGAAACTAGCACAATGTTTCAAATCCATTCAACATAGTCTATAGGTCAAATGAATCCGACATCTAATAACTTCTTTAGTTCAGCTTTGACCATCAATGTCACATGCGGATTCATCTTTCTTAGTTTTTGCTTGACTGGCTTAGCTCCTTGGAACAATAAATAAATGATGCATGATCAGGTTCAGATCTATTCTGGGGATATCAACATAGGACCAAGCAAAATTGATTTGCTTTTATTTGAAGAATCTGATAAACTCTGGTTGTTCCTCTTCTGTTAGTGATTCTGCTAGGTGTATGTTTTTGGCTACTGTTTCTGTACCAATGTTTATTGATTGAGTTGGCTCATTCAATATGGGTGATCTCTCTTTATAGTGTTTAGGAAGAGTGTCAACTCTCCCATCCTTAGGTTCCTTAAAAAGGTTTTCACCCTCAAATGCGTCTTTTATTTTTACTTTTTTGTGATCTAATACTACCATTGACTAGTTTTCAGTATTAGACCCATTGTTTCTTTCATTTTTGTGACTAAGAGACTTGGCACTCCCTTGATTCTAGACCTTGTTATTTTGTTTACTGGTAGAGCATGTTTCCAAGTTGACTGTACATAGATATTGGACAATGGATTTATCATCTGGGAATATTGGTAGATCATGGTGTTTAGGTTCTTCCCAGACTATGAGGTCAAGAAACATGAGAGGTAAAGAGTCATTCGTTGGGTTGAGATTGACCATGGTAAGGGTCATGATAGCATTATTATAATTGTTTGGGATACTGACTAGGTCTATGATATTATCAAGGTATTCAATGGTATTATCTTTGATGTAGCTTTGTTCGTATTGTTGCTTCTCATTCTTGCTTGTTTTGTAGATATGTCATGGTTCAAATTCAAGTAATCGAGACTCTGTGCCTTGTCCTTCCTGCGAAAGGGATGTGTAGGAGTGGATGGTATCCACCTCAATGTCTTCAGTAATATCTGAATAGGTACCCCACTCATATTCATTAGAATTTCTTTTAGAATTGTTGTCCTAGATTATCTTGCTGCTTCTAATAGGTATGTTGTATGGTGAGAAAAGATCTATGACAATTGATACCAGTTTTGTAGTTTTTTCTGATTCGGAATCGAAACCTCCTTGTACTCTTTGCATTTGTTCATATACTGTCTCTCCTTGGTGGGTAGTAATTTCTTCGAGTGATGGCTCTACCTTAGTTTGATTAGGTTCCTGCACATGATGCACTTTTTTATAAGAATCTTCTTCCTTTTGAATGGCTAGCTCTTCTTGTCAACTCTCATGGTCTTGATGTTCTTATTTAGCCCTTATTGTTCCTGCTTCTTGGTGTAGTGCTTCTTGCCATAATTTTTCATCATATTTCTTCTTTGGTCTCCACTAAGGTTTTTGATAGTTATTTTGTTTTTGCCAAGGCGAAATTTGTTGTACATATCCTAGTCCTGACTTATCTTTTGCAAATTGTGAAGGAGGTTGTATAGGTTCTATAATGCCTTCTTGACGCTTGCCAATAGGTCCCTTGCCATTGTATCCCATCCATTGCATGATCTGGAATCCATTTCCATATTGTGATGTTGGTACAACCATGTCTAGGGTAGCAGCTCTAGCTTCTTCTTCATCCTTGTATAGCCAACTAAGGATGTCTTTCTCTTTTGATTCATTTGCTAGTGTGCCCAATTGGATAAATTTTCCATCAAACTTGGTGATGGGATGTGTTGATTTATGTGTAGATGCAGATGTTTGTCCATGAGATTTAGGTGATGTTGGCAATTGTGATAGACACATGGATTCAAAATAATATTCCCCCACACCTTGGTCCTTGATTTTCATTTTTTGCTTGAAGTCTATAGATAAAGACTTGAGTTCTTTTTTATGATTGGGTACTAAGGAAGCTTGGGCTTCCCTATTGTGTGGAACTAGGTTACCTTGAGTTGCCCCCATAGCATTGCAATGCTGAAAAGGGTTATTGTCTATTGATATAGAAATTTCTTGTCCGTTGTATGGGAACTTGATGCATTGGTGATATGTTGAAGGTAGTGATTGCATTTCATGTATCCAAGGTCATCCCAATAGAATATTGTATGTTAATTCTATGTCCAAGACTTGGCACATAGTGTCCTTTTGTATGGGTCCTACCTGAATAGGAAGTATTATTGTTCCTTTGGATGACCTTTCTTTGTCATCATATGCTTTGATGGTGATCCTTTTACTTGGATCAATAGACTACTCAGAGAAGCCCAATGCATGGATAAGCTTTAAAGTACAGATATTGATGTTGAACATAGAGTACCATTGAGAGGGGGGTGAATCAGTGGTTCCTAAGTCTTTGAATTTTCTGATCTAACTTGGGAATATCAATTATGTATTTAATCACTTAAATAGTCAAACCGGTAATATAAGAAAGAAAGCCAAAGTGACCATACACACACAAGTAACTCACAACACCATATTTATGAGGATAACCCAATATGGGAAAAACCTCAATGAGAAAAGCAGCTGAAGACTACTGCTCCAATCTAGCCTCATAGGTAAAACACATATTTATAAATATTTTGGGCACCAACCCAAGGAGCACTAACCCCTGCACATTTAGGGTACCAACCCAAGGAGCATCAACCCCTGCACCAAGCTCCAACTTAGCGATGTATATTGAAATACTATTTGAATACAATTAAGGCTTCTTGTTGCAAATGAATTATGCAACTCTTGAATCAATTAACTCTTTGTTATCTTTCTCTCCCTTTCACACACACAGTCTCTCAATACACTGTGTCACACTAGGATGCTGTCTCATCTGCCACACCTTACCAGTTAGGCTCAACTGCCTGACTATGATACTGCCGGTAGAATCCTCTTATCGGTTTCCTTGCTCACTCACACTGTAACTTGATCATAACCCCTTCTCAAATTTTCTCCTTGCTCACTCTCACTTCTCTTTTCTACTCTCTCTTCACAACAACATCAACTCCTTTTCTGTCCATTGCTCCCATTTCTTATCAGATGATTTCCTGCCAAAAAGCAATTCAAGGTTTTGATAGTTAGGGTTTCCTCACCATCTATGAGGCAAACCAAATCCAATCAGATCTTGAAAGATCTGATCACCTTGCTATCCATCTGTTCATCTCCATCATTTCTGCACCTTTTAAGACACGTTTTACAGACAAGGGAAACACGATCCATTATATAGATCTGCGACTGTCAAACTGCTATTAATGCCTCTGATGTTTCCTTCTCAAGGTATTATTTCAATCCGAACTTCTTGCTTTGATCCAGGCACTAACTAATCCCCTGATTTTCCTCTGTCATTCCTTCTTCCTCAAGCCGCAATCAGTCCGATGCAATCCCTTGATTTGTGGTTCCTTCATTAATGGCGAATATCTATTTCATCAACCCTGTGGATGAATCTTCACCAACCACACCCTACTTTCCACCTCAGCTTCACACGGCATCACACTGATCAAGACATGACCTACCAATACGTAGTTGGTCCGGCAAACACATTTCGGTAAAACCCTTTGCCAAGAGAGTGTTCTTCTTCTATTGACTGGTATAGCAGCCTGTACTGGTTGCACATCTTAACATTCTGCCTCTTCATCATTAAACAAGCAACCATCCTCCATGTGCAATCTCCACCGGTTGACATCAGTGACAACTTAGTGCCAAAATGCCAACAATCTCCCCCTTTGGCATTGATGTCAACTTCTCACAGTCCACTCCATACTGGTACATTTCTCCCCCTTTGACATAATGAGAAAGGGTACTTGCGCACTCCCCCTTTGATCCATACCATGCTCCCCCTGAGCCACATAAACCTTCCTGGGCATATGATACAACTCCCAACTTGTGTCAGAGGTACTCAAACATGCTTACCGATAATGGTTTAGTGAAAATGTCTGCTACTTGTTCACTAGTAGGAACATAGTCCATTCTTACCTCTTGTCCTTCAACCTTCTCTCTGAGGAAGTGGTATTTGATTGCAATGTGTTTTTTTCTGGAATGCATGACCAGATTCTTTGCTATGTTGATTGCACTCGAATTGTCACACCAAATGAGAATGGGATCAATGATGTCCACTTGGATATCTTTGAGAGTCTGCTTCATCCAAAGCACCTAAGAGCAACATGTAGCAGCAATAACGTACTCAGCTTCAGTAGTAGATAGGGAGACTGGGTCCTGCTTCTTGCTATGCCATGAGACCAACCGGTCGCCCAAAAAGAATGCACCACCACTTGTGCTCTTTCTATCATCCATGCATCTTTCCTAATCGGTATCAGTGTATGCCTCCAAAATAAAATTTCCCTATTTAGGATACCACAAACCATAGCTAAGTGTTCCTTGTAGATACCTAAAAATTTTGCTAACAACATTCATGTGTGACTGCTTTGGTGCAGCTTGAAATCTGGCCACCATGCATACTGCCTGAACAATATCTGGTCTTGAAGCAATTAGATATAGTAGACTGCCTATCATGGATTTGTACAGAGTCTGATCCACTACTAATGATTCATCATTCTTACTCAATTTGCTGCCAGTCACCATGGGAGTACTTACTAGTTTGCAATCTTCTAGTTGGAATTTATTCAGCATCTCCTTTGCATACTTGACTTGTGAGATAAATATTTTTTTATCTTTCCATAGTATCTGCAAGCCAAGGAAGTAATTCAATTCACCAAGCATTGACATCTCAAATTCTGACAGCATCTAATCAACAAACTCTTTGCAGAGAGTATCCTTGTTGCCACCATAGATGATTTCATCTACATATACAACCACAATAATCATGTGATTACCATCTTTCCTTATGTACAAATTGCTATCAACACTTCCCTTTTTGAATCCCAACTCCTTTAGATACAGATCCAATCTAGAGTACCATGCTCTGGGGGCTTGCTTTAAACCATACAGAGCTTTCTTTAACCGACATACAAATATTTCATCATCATGCAACATAAATCCTTTTGGTTTCTCCATGTATACTTCTTCTAAATTTCCATTTAGAAAAGAAGATTTTACATCCATTTGGTACACTTTATAGCCCTTGTAGGCAGAGTAAGCTAGAAACATCCTAATTGCTTCTAATCTAGCCACCGGTGCAAATGTTTCTTCAAAGTCAATCCCTCCTACCTGAGAGTATCCTTTGCACACTAGTCTAGCTTTATGCCTCACAACCTTACCTTCTTCATTCATTTTGTTCCGGTAGACCCACTTTGTGCCAATGATGTTCTTGTCTTCTGGTCTAGGGACTAATTCCCAAGTCTTGTTCTTCTCAATTTGGTGCATTTCTTCTTCCATGGCATCCATCCATTCTTGTCTCTTGCTAGCCTCGATGAAAGTTTTGGGTTCAACTTCAGTCATGAGGCATAGGTTTACTTGTTCGTCATTTCGAGAAAGTCTTCTTCTAGTCTGCACACCATCACTCTTATTTCCCAAAATTTGCTCTTCCTGATGATTCAACTGTACATACCGGTTGGGAACCTTCTAAAGTGCTGCCTCTAGTTCAGTGTCAAACTGAACTTCATTATTTTCATCATCGAAGTCATCATATCGGTTAATGTGTGGTTGATATCCTTTGTGCATATCCTCATCAACTCTTACATGCACACTTTCAACAATTCTTCTTAGTCTTTTATTGTAGCATTTGTAGGTTTTGTTGTTAGATGCGTAACCAAGGAAGATCCCTTCATCACTTCTAGAGTCAAAGCTTCCCAAACCATCCATATCTTTCTTAATGAAGCACTTTCTTCCAAAAACTTTGAAATATTTGAGTGAGGGCTTCCGGTCATACCATAATTCATAAGGCGTCATCTTGTTGTTTGTTCTTAACTAAACCCAGTTCAAGGTGTATGCAATAGTATGAGCAGCTTCTTTTGAATAGGTATTTGGCAGACTGACCTCCTTCAACATAGTTCTGACCATCTCCTTGACTGTCTTGTTCTTCCTTTCTACCACACCATTTTGCTGTGGTGTTCTAGGGGTAGAGTATTGCCTTCTAATTCCATGTTTTTCATAATAATCTTCAAATTCATTTGATGTGAACTCTCCACTCCTGTTTGATCTTAGACATTTTAATTTGTACCCACTTTCTTTTTTCACCATCTTTTGAAAGATCTTGAATCTTTCAAATGCTTGTGATTTATCTTGTAGAAAGGTGACCCATGTCATCCTTGAGTAGTCATCAGTGAAGAGCATAAAGTATCTTTCACCGATAAGTGCTCTTGTTCTAGTTGGACCACACAGATCTGTATGCACAATTTCAAGTGGCTTTGAGGTGTTGTGCTCCTTTGTCCTAAAACTTACTCTTGTTTTCTTTCCTTTTACACATTCATCACAAAAAGTGTTTACTGGCTTGATGATGCATAGAATATTCCTCACACACCCCTTTTTGCTTACTACAACTAAGTTATCAAAGTTTATGTGGCCTAATCTTCTATGCCACAACCAACTTTCATCTACTTGTCCTAACATACATTGGGACTCATAGCCTTCCTTCAGATTATAAACATTTCCATCAATTCTCTTTCCTTCTACCACAACTTTACCGGTTGAGTCAAAGGTGAATTTGTAATATTTGTTGCACATCTGACTCACACTCAACAGATTATGTTTGAGGCCTTCCACATAATATACATCATGTGCCTTCAGTTTTCCATCAATGCTTAGTGTTCCTTTTCCCTTTATTTTGATGGAGGAATTGTCTCCAAACCTTACCGACCCACCATTCCAATTTTCAAGATTAATGAATTTTCTTTTATCACCAGTCATATGGTTTGAGAAACCACTATCTACCACCCATTGATTTTTCCTTTCAACATGCAAGGTAGTCTACACTATGAGACTTGATTCTGCCTTTTCCTTTTCTTTCTCAACCCAAACCAGTTTGATTTCCTTCTTCTTGGAAGCTATTGTATTCTACTCAGATTCAGATACCGGTCTTTGATTAGGATTTTCCTTCACTTGCTTGATCTTCTTGTTTTTGCATAATTTGGCTATGTGTCCAAATTATTGATAATTATAGCATTTTATGTTTTCAATAAAGGAATCCTCCTTAAAGCTATTGTAGGATATCAGTTGGTTCTTCCTACAATCAAAACTCTTATGTCTATATCCATTGCACTGATAGCAAACAACATTCATATCTCGGAGTGCATTAAATGAATTTCTACTTTCAAAATTCATATAAGGCTTATTGTTTAACCTACAGTCAGTTATTTTGTGCCCAAATTTATTACACTGGTAACAATAACCATGAAAATTTGATACATATCGGTCGTGTTGTCTTGGTCTTGAATGGAACTGCCTCATTGGGGTTCTTCCATTCATGTTCTTAAATTTGGTGAATCCTTCTTAGTCAATCCTGACATTCCTCCTTGGATCTGCAAATTTGTGCATGAAGTGTGACCTCCGGTTCATTTTTGTATACTGGTTTGGATGTCGATTTCCAACAACATCAGCATATGTCTTTTTTGTCGGTTTCCTTGCCTATAGTGAATGTCTTCTTTTCTTCACCTTCAATTGAAGAAATGAACTTTATCTCTTTGTAGGATTTACCTTTGTGGGTTGAACCTTGACCAACTTCAAAGCCCAAGCCACCTGTGTCTTTGGATTGGTTTTGTTTGCTTAACATCTTATCTAAAGCTTCAGTGTTGCCTTCATACTTGCTTTTTATTTTTATTTCTTCCTTGCTTTCTTCAAGCTCCTTTCTAAGCTTTATTGTTTCTGCTTCCAGCTCTTTGTGCTCCTTTTCTTTCTTTGTCAAATCAAGGGTTGTAGCTTCACCGATCCTCATAGTTTCTTCCAGCTACAACTTCAAGTCAGATATGATTTGACCAGATTCTTCCAGAGACTGCTTCATGAGATCTTGTTCATCTATTGCAACAAGCTTAACTCTCTTGAGTTATCTTCTTCTTTTACTTAATTCTTCAAGTGCACTTATAAGTTCACTCTCCAAATCTACTTCAGCCTCAACATCCTCTTCTTCTTCATCTTCAACAGCAGGTCTATCAAATGCCATGAAAATATTTACTTTTCTATGGTTCTCATGGTCATCATTTTCTGATGCATCCTCATCATCTGTTGTGTCATCCTCAATGGTATATAAGCTATTTTGGTTTTGGTAGTCTCTTTTTCCCTACCAATAGTCATTCCTTTCTCTGTCTTTGCTGGTATATCTTCTAAACTCTCTTGAATCATCTCCACCGGTTTCTTTGTGAGGACAACTTGCAGCAAAGTGTCCTACCTTCCCATAGTTGAAGCACTTAAGTGGTAGCTTTCCTTTGTACTGGCCTGATCCTCTTTTGAGCTTCTTGATAAAGTTTGCTACTTCAGCATCAGAGTCTTCACTAGATTCTTTATGAGTAACAACTTCTTTTCCCTTTTTGGTGGTGTTGAAGGCAGCTTCTTTTTTTGAGGAAGTCTCACCAGTTGTTCTCATCTCATAGGCTGTTAGGGAGCCAAATAGTTCATCCATAGTAAAAGTCTTTAGATCCTTGGCTTCTTCTATGGCTGACACTTTAGTATCATATTTGGGAGTGAGAGATCTAAGTATTTTTTTGACAAGAATCTCATCTGCAATCTCTTCACTAAGTCCTTTAATAGTATTCATAGTTTCATCAAATCTATGAAGGTAATCTGCAATTTTGTCATCATCTTTCATTTTGATGCTTTCAAGTTGGCTCCTTAGAGTTTGCAGTTTGGCTTCCTTGACCTTTGCATCTCCCTCAAACAACCTCTGCAACTTGTCTCATGTTTGCTTTGTTGAAATGCAGTGCATGACTTTGATAAATTCATTATCGGACAATCCACTCAAGATGGCATGTTTAGCCTTTGCATTATTTTCATACTCCTTCTTTACATCCGAATCAGTGGGAGGAGTATTAGGAACAACATACCCATTCTTGACTAGCATCCATACATCAAAGCCAAGAGATTAAATATATATCTCCATTCTTCTGCTCCAGAAGGCATAGTTGGATCCATCAAACATGGGGGCTTTTGAGGAAGTAGATTCACTTCTTGCCATTGTGCTCAAAGTCCAGAATCTACCCAAGGTTTAGAGATAACCGAGAACTTGGCTTTGATACCAATTGTTGAACACAGAGTACCACTGAGAGGGGACTGAAACAATGGTTCTTAAGTCTTTGAATTTTCTGATCTAACTTGAGAATATCAATTATGTACTTTATCACATAAACAGTCAAACCGGTAATATAAGAAAGAAAACCAAAGTGGCCATACACACACAAGTAACTCACAACACCAGATTTACAAGGAAAACCCAATATGGGAAAAACCTCAGTGAGAAAAGCTACTGAAGACTACTGCTCCAATCCAACCTCACAGGTAAAACATAGATTTACAAAGATTTTGGGCACCAACCCAAGGAGCACTAACCCTTGCACATTTAGGGCACCAACCTCTGCACCAAGATCTGACTTGGCGATGTATATTGAAATACTATTTGAATACAATTAAGGCTTCTTGTTGCAAATGAATTCTACAACTCTTGAGTCAATTAAATTTGTGTTATCTTTCTCTCCCTTTCACACACATAGTCTCTCAATACACTATGTCACACTAGGATGCTGCCTGCTCTGCCACACCTTATCGGTTAGGCTCAAATGTCTGACTATGATATTGCCGGTAGAATCCTCTTACCAGTTTTGTTGCTCATTCACACTATAACTTGATCAGAACCCCTTCTCAAGTTTTCTCCTTGCTCACTCTCACTTCTCTTTTTTGCTCTCTCTTCACAACAACATCAACTCCTTTTCTGTCCATTACTCCCATTTCTTATCAGATGATTTCCCGCCAAAAATAAATTCAAAGTTTTGATGGTTAGGGTTTCCTCACCATCTACGAGGCAAACCAAATCCAATCAGATCCTGCAAGATCTGATCACCTTGATGTCCATCTGTTCATCTCCATCATTTCCGCTCCTTTTAAGACACGCTTTACAGACAAGGGAAACATGATCCATTATATAGATCTACATCTGTCAAACTGCTATTAATGTCTCTATTGTTTCCTTCTTGAGGTATTCTTTCAATCTGATCGTCTTTCTTTGATCCATGTACCAACTACTCCCTTGATTTTCCTTTGTCATTCCTTCTTCCTCAAGCTACAATTAGTCTGATGCAATCCCTTGATTTGCGGTTCCTTCATTATTGGCAAATATCTGTTTCATCAACCCTATGGATGAATCTTCACCAACCACAACCTACTTACCACCTCAGCTTCACACGACATCACATTGATCAAGACATGACATACCAATACACAGTCGGTCCAGAAAACACATACCAATAAAACCCTTTTCCAGTAGAGTGTTCTTCTTCTATTGATCGGTATAGCATCCTGTACCGGTTGCACATCTTAACATTCTACCTCTTCATCATTAAACAAGCAACCATCCTCCATGCTCAATCTCCACCGGTTGACATCAATGACAACTTAGTGCCAAAATGCCAACAATTTAGACTAGCTCCTTCATCTATTAATACTCCTTTCACACGGTGTTTATAGACTAAGACTTCAATATGGAGCAGGGTGTTATGTAGATAATTGAAGGAGACATCATCATGGTTAGAAATGGATAGGTTATGTGGTCCTATCATATGAGCCACCATGTCCTGGAATTGATTAATATCCAATTCTTTAGGAACATTTGTCTCGACAAGTGCTTGCTCCAAGATATCCTTGTATTTTGGAGATAGATTGAGTAACTCAAGTATAGATATCCAAGCAGAATTTCTCTACAGTTGATCAACTAGGCTATATTGAGTTCTAGGGAGAGTTGTTGTTTGTGATGTGTTTCCTCTTAAGACATATTGTTGAGATCTGGTTGTCACATTGATCGACTCATGTTCTTGTTTATCCTTGATTTTAATGGCATTCACTTGGTTGTCATCTGTCAATATATGATTGATGGTGTTATTGTATAGGTGATTTATACGAGCCCCACTAGTATCATTGGATGATGAAGCTCCTCCTTTGTTGTAATTTGGAAGAGGATTTTTAAATGCGTCATGGTCACCTTTTGTTTTGAGACCATCAATCATTAAATCACCTCTATCCATCATATCCTTAATGATATTCTTAAGTCTCAGGTAATCATTTGTGTGATGTCCTTTTTTTCGATGAAAATCACAAAAATGCGAGTCATTCCACCAAGGTGGTTTAATATGGGGTTCAAAGTTGTTCATGGCGGGTAATGTGATAATTTTGTGCACTAGGAGTTCATGAAATGTTGATTCTAAGGTTTTCCCTAAGGGTGTGTAGGTGCGTCTATTTGGGAAAGGGTTGGTGTTACCTCTCTGGTTTGTTTTATTCCCTTGGTTAATATTGTTGCCTTCGTTATTGTCATTGGTGTTTTAAATTGAAGATCATTGATTGGTATTTTATGGATAAGTGTTAGTGCCTTGATTAATACCCTTTTGATTTTTGTTAGCTTATGGATTACAAGATAAAGCTAATACTGGTTGTTTGGATTTTATATCATTAGTATCAATTCCTCCATCATTACTAATGTTTTGTTTCTTGTCCAAAATCTAGATTTATCTAAAGTGTTGTTATTTGGACTGTTAAAGGTGTGAGTGTTGGATGAGTTAGTTCCTTCCTTAAAGAACTTCAATGTTCCTTTCTTGATGTAGGATTATTCTACTTGGATTCCATTTTCTATCAATTTTGCAAAAGATGGGATGCATTGGAGCTTAGGATGATAACTCATCTCAGTATTTATATTATCGATAAAAATATCCATCTTTTCCTTTTCAGGTACATCCCAAGGATATCTCAAAACCATGCATCTCCAACGCCAGAGAAACACCATAAATGTCTCATTGTTCTTTTGTTTGGTGTTGCATACATCCAATATGGTGATTGCATGTTGAATATTATAGGAATATTGTGTGATAATTGTTTACCAACTCATCAAATGATCTGATGGGAGGTGTAAGTTTAGATAACCATTCCATTGTTTGTCCTTCCAAACTTCTTGGGAATAGCATCATTAAGTAAGTGTCATCATGAGAAAATTCTAGGCTTATGGTATAAAATTCCCGAACATGATCGTGGGGATCACTTTTACCATCGTACTTGTCATATTTTGGTATATCTAAATTTTGGGGAAAAGGTACCATGTTTAATCTCCTATCAAAGGGATAAGGACAAATTTCATCGAAGGAGTATTGCACTGTGGATCCTTGTTGCATATCTTGCATTTATTTATGCAACATTTGGATTTGTTACGTAAGAGCCATCATTGTCACATTTGTACATCGAGGGAGAGCTTCCTCTCTTTCATTAAGAGTGTCCCAAGTTTGAACATGATTTTTTTCAGGGGTGGTGTTTTTCTCAGGTATGTTTTCTAGATAAGGTGTTTCTTCTTCTCCTTGTGGATCTTGATAGGTGTAATTTGTTGACCTTGTTCTAAAAATTCTTTCATCTACATTCCTTAAGTTTTCAGGATCAAAATCTTCTGGAAGTGTAACTCCTTTTCTAGTAAGCATGAGTAGATATTTTTCTTTGTCTGCTTCGATAAGTTTTTCCATGAGTTTTTGGAATGATGGGTTTTCTTGGCACTCTTGGAGAAGTTCTTTGGTTATTTTTGTTTCACCTAGATTAGTAAATTCATGAAAAGGATTGGATAACCTATGATTCATTTTGAATTTTATTTGTGATTCTCTTTGTTTGTTTCTCTGAGATCGAGTGATAGTGGGCATCTAATAAAAAATTTCTGTTACAAACAAGGTAAAGTCTTCTTCTTCTCTCTTAGGGGTGGGTGGTTCGGGTCGAGCTTCGTTAAAGTGATATAGGTTTGTGGAAAAAAAGTTGGGTTAATTCTCCCTCCATGATTTAAGCATTGGCTGAATGCTACCTTCTAAATATAAGTTCTGCTTTTTAAAGGTTCTTTGTCAAACTCGTTTGATTTGCCTTGAAGATATAATCGCATATGACAGAGAAAAGCACGATGTGATTTAAAGAGTTGACGATTGATATAGAGAAACTTATTCTGTTTTGCAAGTGCCTTGGAATTAGGTTGTCTCTTCTTCAACTTAGTTTTGTGATGAAAACTTGTTCTTCTCAAAATATGAGGAGTGGTCATACACGAGTGATCAATGGTTTCCTTTGATTGTTTGGATTGTGATACTTCGTTTGAAACCTCAAGCTTACTTTATCAAGTAGAGGTTTAGTTAGATTTGCCTCCATGAAAAAGTGTGTCAAATGATATGGATAAAGTCTCTCGATATGGAAACTTGATTTGACAACTTAAGGAATAAACTAGGTATGTTGGTTGTGATAGAATCCGCTAGATGGTGGACCTTTTGATCAATGTGATGGTACTGCCTGATTTTGGCTGGATAAAGTCTTATCTCGAGCTAGTTTAAGATTTGAAAATTTTTGTTCTAAGGATGCTTGTTTGTTTTTGGGAATTGTTTTCCTATAATAATTTTGCTTCGGATTTTGACTATCGAGTTTGACAAAATACCTGAAAGGGTACTCAATATTGTTGATGAAATTTTCTTGAAAGGCCTGATTTGCTCTCTGTTTTTTTTGGTTTTTATCATGCGCTAAGACAGAGACTAAATGCACTAATGAATGGTCTAGATGCACTATAGAAATATCTCAATGCGCTAAACTACCTATCTAATGCGCTAACTCAGAGTTTTGAAATAGTTTTTGACTGAAAAGATTACGTGCTAATATGTCCTTGATACACATTGTTGTTTGGACTAAAAGAACTAATATATGTCTCCGATGCGCTATGTTGATGCTCAAAAGTGTTAATATGGTCTCACAAAGTGCTACTAAAAAAATTCACTAGTATGATACTGGTTATGTGCTAATTTGACTAATTAAAGTGCTATAGTTTGGTTTTGATGCGCTACAGAAAGGTTGAGATGCGCTAGGAGGTTATTCCTATGCGCTAAACTGCCCTGATTTCTCTGTTTTGACTGTTGAAGGGGAATTTCATCACCCTATACTTTTGATTATATTGGGTTGGAATACTTGGAGATAAAGTCATTTCCCACTTAGTTCATTCCCCTCTCACTAACCATTTAAATGGTGCTCTAAGAGCAACTCGGGAGGGCAAAACTGCTAAAGGACTTAAGTACTTGAAATGAAGAAAGCATAAAAGAGTGGTGTGGCGTTTTGGTCACCCAATTAAGGGGAGAGAATATACCTTCCACTTTCGAGACAAAGTACACAAGTTCTTTTTATCCTTCAAATTAGTGATTTTCTAATTTCTACTTGGATATTTTGCTCCAAAATGCATGGTGTTCTTTTTAGTTCCTCGTAGCAATGATTTTCTATCTAAAGATGGAAATCCTGGTCAATAAAAGAAATTTCAATTTTGGTCAACAAATTAAACTCGATAAATGAAAAATTTCCTTTTTCCTTACACAAAATAAATATGAGGTTCTTTTTATTCTTTGCAAAAATGAAAATGAATCCTTTTATGTACCAAAGGAAGGTGAAGTTCTTTATACCTTTGCAAAAAGGAAATTTGTTTGTTCTTTTTAGAGCCCAAATGAAGTGTTTTTCCTAACTTGTAGGAATGAAAGATTTTGCTTTGTTGTTCTTTTTAATCCTTTAATGAAGTTCCTTTTAAGCTCAAAGGAAAATGTAGCTGATTTTAAACCCAAAAGGACAAGTGAGATTCTTTCCAAATTTATAGAAAAGTGAATTCTTTTTACTTTAACTAGAAAGTCAAAAGAACTAAAATTTCTATCTTAACTTAATCTAAACCTGTAAGAAAATAGTTATCTACCTGCAAGCATAAAGTTAGTAAAACTAGAATCTGATGTGGCCTTACACAAGCCTAAAATTATTTTTCCTCGGTTACAGTTTTTTGTTTTTCCCTGTTACAATTATGCACTAGACTGCAGCACAAATGCGCTACAGAAAAGTGTAGATGCACTACAGAAAGCTTCCTATGCGCTAAGTTGATTACCTAATGCACTACTCTAGTTTCCAAATGCACAATGATGATATAGAATAAAGATAGAACTATTAGGTGCCAACAAAAAGCCTAAATACGCTAAGGAATGAGTCTTATGCACTAAACAATATATCGGAAGCGCTACTAAAAGGGTTCTATGCACTAAAGAAAGGGTCCAATGCCCTAACTCAACTTTTCTGTGTGCTTTCAATATTTCTCCTGCATCAAAAATGATAAGCTTAATGGGCTTATGCCCCACTGTAGGCACCAAAAATATGTGCAGGAAAAGTGGTTAGCAAAAACATAAAATTCAGTTTCAAAAGATCCACATACCAATGGAACGCTAGGTGCAAGTTATGAAGCTATATTGAATAGCTCAACTTCCCAAGGGGTGTTCCATTGTTCTCTATCTCACGGGATCCCTCAATTCAATGCCTTTGCTCTCAGATCACTGAGCAAAGTGACTTAGGAATGACAACTCCAAGAATGGGTGATGTCTGATTAATTTTAGCATGAATGCATTCCTAGATATGTATGATATTGAATCTATGATGATTTAAACTAGCATAAAAGATGATGATAAGATAAAGGATTAGTAAACTTATCCTAACATGATATATTATGATATTGAAATGCTTCTAAAATGCTATTAAGAAGATTTCTATCAAAGAGAGGCTAAATGTCTAGTTAAAATGACTATAGATAAGATGCACAAAACTTGGATATGAAAATGAGGGAATGAGAGCTCTATTTATAGGGGAAATAGGGCAATGGATGGTCAAGATTGAGAAATCTTAACAAGGGCCAGGATTGAAATTTAATCAATCCATGTTCACAATTCTCACCAATGAAATGGTGACAATTGTCAACAAGAGGTTGCTTGAGAGGAGATGTAGGAAGCATTAAATGCTTGAGAAGACATGAAGGTTACCTTAGGAGGTAAGGTTAAGGTTATATTAGATTCATCCATTGGATAAAGCTTTTATCCAAGGGGTAAACTCTTATACAAAGGTTAAAGGGATAACCAAGGGTAAAGCCATGAGTGCTTTATTGAGAACCTTGGGTTAGATGAAGGTTGAGTTAGGCAAAAAGTCTCTAACCATGCCAAAAGGGTGAGTTAACCATTAATGGTTTGGAAGACATTGGGGACAAATTTATAAGAGTCCTTCCAAATTTGGGAGAACTCAACAAGTTAGCTTGTTGAAGACATAAAGGCTTTAATGCTTTTGGAAGACTTTCCTCCAAATTTGAGAAGTGACATCGTCAAATTTAGGGAAAGAGGATAATTGGAGGGATTTAAGCTAATTAATTAGGATTAGATGGGTTCTAGAAGAATTTAGAAAGGGGGTTTAGGAGGCAAGTGGGAGATGTAGGAAAATGCAAGTGGATGGAGGGGAATTTTAATTAAAATAAATTACTTTATTTCAACTAAAAATAAAAGCAACTTGCATAAATAGAAGTGGGATATTTAAATAAATAAATTAGATTTATTTATTTGCAAGGATTAATTTAATTAAATGTAAATTTATTTAAAAAGGAAGAAAGGGGAATTAATTAAATAAAGTGATTTATTTAATTAAAGACTAGAAAAGGCTTAGGTGAACTTAATTAAATAAATTGAGTAATTCATTTAATTAAATAGATGAATGAGGTTAAAAATAATATTAAATATTCACTTATGAAAGTGGTCATTTTTATATGTCTACAACACTGATTCACCCCCACCCCCCCTCTTAGTGTTATTGGTTTCCAACAATTGGTATCAGAGCCTTGTGCCTTGGAGGAAGTTTAATAACTTGAGGAAGATCCTAAAACTGAAATTAAAAAATATGGCTTTGGAGAAACAACTTGATATGGCACTTGAAGATTATGATGTTGATGATGGTATGATGAAAGAATAAGGATCCGATCAACTACTGAGAGGGGGGGTGAATCAATAGATAGAAAAACTAATATAAACTTTCATGAATCTCAAAATCAACCTCGCAAGGTAAACTTTAAACTGACAAGTTAAACCATTGAACTATAAATGCAATATCACTATCAAGATAAATAGTTTGACTGTTATAACAAATTAATAGTAAACAACTTGAAACTCACAAACATCCAAATACTTTTATTGACATAAATAAAACCTCATTTCATATTGTTGTCAGTTATCATAACTTATCAAAGTGGATTAAGTAGTTAAGAAAATCAACCTCAGAAAACATAACCACAAAAACATTCACCACTTGACATAATATTTTTTACATGGAAACCCAAATGGGAAAAACCATAGTGAGATGAGACTCACAGGTTAACTATCTGTACTCTTCTGAAGTTTACCCTATTAGGAGCCAAGCCTGTTAAAGTTTTTACAAAATGTCTTGTTAAGAATAGACCTGCTAGGGACCACCCGGTTTAGGGATTGACTATAATTCCTTGTTAGAAGCAATACCCTATGAGGAGTAATATTGGTAGAGTATTTGAAATTCAAGCTAATGGATCACCTAGTTAGAGGATTTGAATAACACCAAGCTTGTTAGAGCTTACCTGTTTAGGGGATTTCAACTGCTGTAATTGTAGAAAACAATAGGGGTTTGCTGATCTGTTTGAATAGCACTGCACTTGCTTGTTCAAATCCTTTTCATGCTCCTATCTTCCTTTACACAAACTGTAGATACATCATCTAGTTTGGCAACCACCACTCAACTGAAACTTTGCCAACACTTAAACAAAACAACTCATCGACCTTATAAACAAATCAATAGGTTGGTAACACAACAAAAACCTAATTCTCTCATAGAGATTACAAATAAGTCAATTTAAGTATGACCATTGGACTACATAATAATCTTTGCACATCATTCAAGAAAGCCTTGACTGCTCCTTGATCACTACTTCATCAAAATCAGTAAATCATCATGCATTTTGTATTACATGCAATATACTTTCTCATTCCCTAGATAAAAACCGTTATCTCAGCGTGCCAAAAACACTTTGAAACTATTCTCATACAACATGCATACGTGTCATAATCATTACCGCTCATCATCATATCATAAACCAATTCAACAAACTTAATCGATTAGGGTTTATCAAATCAATAGGCAGGGTTTACTGGTTCAATTGTTCAATACTTAGCAATACTGGTTCACTCCACAAACTTACCTACGAGATATAGTTCCCTTCACTAGCTCTTCCTACTAGTTACAATGTTGTTATAATGTTGTTTTGTAAATGGTAGGAAGAGCTAGTGAAGGGAGCTGTATCTGGTAAAGGACAATGGTTCATATGTTTTACTCATACTAGTATTTGATTGTTCCAACCGATATTTGGTAATTTTGTGATGAGTTAATAGCACCGACTTCTTGGTGGTAATTTTTGTGATGAGTTATGATCACTTGTCTAGATACACTGCACCTAGGAATTTGTGTTATGATTTCTTAAGACCGGCATGAAATCATAACGTCTATATATTGAAATTGCAAAGAATTATGTGATTGAGGAGAAGAATTATGTCTCTGATTAGGTCAACTAGCGGCAAGCTGAAGATAGACAGAGTAAGGTGAATACTTGGTAATGTAAACCAAGATTCCTATTCACCAATCTCAGCAACAATAAGAGGTGTTGATATTTGTATTGCCATCAATGCCAAAGGGGGAGATTGTTTTTATTTTGAGTTTATTGGCATTTTGTATATAGATTGCATTAATGATATGTTGTCATTGATGTCAATTGAACCGGTAATGGTATTCATGTTATTGCTAATATTGTTGTTTTTGATATTGGCTAGTAAACCAGTAAGAAGAGATTTGTGGAAGATGTTGTTACTACTTATTAGATTGCCATTAGTTTTATGTCAAAGTTATACTATATACTCTAGTCGGTTATCTATTACAGAAATATTCAGTCGGTATGTACATTCTAGTCGGTTACAGAAGAAAGCAGTCATAGAACGCAGTATACACCGAGTTGTCTACCGAGTATCTTTACATGTCTATCGAGCAACAAAGATGACACACTAAGTTGATTTACACCGAGTGAAACATGTTACCAGATTCATTAAACCTAGACATGCATATGAAAACATGTTACAAGATCGAGGCACATCTAACCATTATCACATTGGAAATTGCACTTAAAGATTGTGTATGATTTTGAGGTTATCTAACCAATGAAATATTTTGCATGCATTGTGTATGATTTTGAGGTTATCTAACCAATGAAATATTTTGCATGGTTATTCATTCAAAAAATCATGTTTGTAAGAACAAAGCAATGAATTGCATCACCGTCATAAGAGATCTATTTATACAGCATGAGTTAAGAGTTAAAGGTGTGTGCATGAGTGTAAGAAGACTATTACAGAGACACAGAGGTCACCGAGAAGGTTTTCAGAGAACAGTCAAAGAACAGAGTAAACAGAAGGGTTTACCGAGTTACTATATGGGTTACCGAGGTATACTGTAAGCAAGGTAATCTATTCTGAGTACATATAATCTACTATAACATTCCAGATGTAAAGCTTCAAATATTTGTAATGATTTTATTGTAATATTGTGAAGTTGTAAGAGAAACCTTTAACAAGGTAAAAGACTCTAATCAAGTCTATAAATTGTAAAGCCTTTAACCAGGTGCAACATTCAGATGAAGTGTTGTAAAATCCTTTAGCAAGGTAGATCTAACAAATCTTGTTACTCCTAATAGGGTAAGCTATCAGAAATAGCTAAACATGTAGCTCTAACTGAGAACTCTTTATTATTGCAGTAGTGAAGTTGTGGGTGTCATCCCCACCGCAGTTTTTCTCTCTAACCAAGAGTTTCTGCGTAATCAAAATATATGTGTTATGGATTGAATCATGTATGATTGTTATCTATTTGTTTTAGTTTTATATTGTGTTACTGCACTATTCAGTTTATGCATAACAGTAAAGATATTGTTGAAGAAATGTTTTGAAGTACTGATTCACCCCTCCCCTCTCAGTACATTAGCTTTCCATATTGGGCGTAACAATTGGTATCAGAGCTTGAATCTTGGAAAAGGGTTTAACTACCTAAAGAGAAATATCTTATCAATGGAAGGCTATAAACAATCTCGGAGGATTGTGTATCTGCAAGAAGAGCTAGATCATGCTAATCAAGTGATTATAAACATGCAAAGGCAAATGCAAAAATCTTTGAAAGTGAGAAGAAGATAATCTGATGATTTGTAGGACTCTCAAGAGTTAGTGGAACAAATTGAGACATCATTTGAGAATAGTATATCTGAAGAGACTGAAGAAATGATTAGAGTATTGAAAGAAAAGAACAAAGCACTGGCTGATCAATTGAAAGCAATGAAAAGAGAACATGAACATTTCAGCACACAGATGACTAAAAATCTTGATGCATTGAGAATAGCTGAGGATAAAGTAAGAGATCTAGAAAGAGAGAAACAAAAACTCGAAGTCTTAGTATCTGATAAGAATGATGAAATCACAAGGTTAACTGGAATTCAACAAAACCTATCAGATCAACTAGGTTATGCACATCATGAAGCAATTCTGAAGAATGATGAGAATCAAGTATTGAAACTTGAAGTATCAAAGTTAACCAATGAACTTGAAATAGAGAAGAAATCCAAAGAAACACTGAAGAAGAGTTATGAAGCATCAAAGATGTTGGATGAGCAACTTAACACAAGACAACCCAACAAAGATGCAGGACTCGGTTACAAAGGAAAAGTCTCTATCGAGAAAGGAATTCATACTATCGAGAGAGGAGAATCATCAAAGCAAGTTGGAAACAAGAATAACATCAAAAGAAAGAAGCCTATTTGCAACTACTATGGAAATCAAGGTCACACTGCCAACATATGCCAAATCAGAAAAGGTAAGCAATTGAATGCCACTAAGTCCAATGGTTATTGTTACAATTGCAATAAATATGGTCACACATCTAATCAATGTAGGACAAAGTCTATTAACAATTATCAGAAGGCAAAATTCAAAGGGTTTTGTAAAAACTACAATAGATATGGACGTAGTACTAAGAAGTGTTGGTTTAAGAAAAAGAACTATATGTGGTATGCATACTGAGCAAATGCTAGAGGTTACCGAACTCACATAGATCCTTACCAATAGTAATCTGCAGTACCATGGGATTACAATACAAGGATATGGACATATAAGTGCCAACTATTTTATAAGGTTTGGGATGTACAACCGAAGATCATGGAGAAATCCTTGTATGGCATGTTTTCATTGTCACAAAGTGGGACACTTAGCTGGAGATTGCAGAGATCAACCTAGAAAAGACACTAAGGAAATAAAAGAAAAATTAAAGATGATTTGGAAAAAGAAGGAAATTGTGTCAAATAAAGAAAGCACCTTACCTACCGAGTTAGGTGCACCTATTCCAAATTAATCGGTAAAGGTATGAAGGGACTATATTCTCTAAAGGTTAAAATCTTAACAGTTACTATTATATTTGTACTAAATTCAAAAATCTGCATAGTTAAGATGTAAAAGTAAGTTTGAAATTCTATCAAAGTCTTTTGAAGCACTTTATAGGAAACCTGTCAAGTCGGTGAATACAGGAAGCCTATCAAGTCAGTAAATGAAGGAATCTTGGTAACTAGGTTAAAACAGAAAAAGGAGAGAAAATCGGTTAAAGATGAACCCAGTGCATTTAATGTTTTTTTTACCTAACCCACACGGAGCCCGATAAGGTATTTTGTGTACTTACAAGCATTTTCGTGATCATTTACACTTATCAAGTTTTCAAGAGAAAAGAGCAAAGAAAATCAAAGGCAATCAAAACCTCCGACAAAGCAAATTCAAGGCATTTACATCAAACTCAACACATCGTTAAGCTGGTTTATCAATCTTATCTAGTTGCCATTATCTACTAAGTATAAAGCATCTGTCGTTTGAAATCTTGAAACCCTAAGGACTCTTTGCTAGTTTTTATCTGAAATCTACAATGGCACCCAAGATCCAAGATCCCATAGTTGTCAAGAATGTAGAAAATCCCTCACTAAAATACTCTTTGACTCCCAAAGTCACTTCTGAACCGGATGACAAAACCGCCTTTTCACTCATCCCGGACAGAGTGTTACTAGTCGAAGATGTGAGATTCTTCACCAGATGTCGTGTTGAAGAACTTGGTCATGTTGAAATCAGAGACACCTATGATGAGCTATGTACCCATGGTATATTGAACAACAAGTATGAGCACATCAAAGTCAAGGGATTAACTGAAGCCCTAACCTATCCTCATGTGTTCAAACCCCAGTGGGTCAAGTTTGTTCTGAGCAGAGTTCATGATGATTTCATGTGGCTAGAAGAACAACCATTTAAGATTACCAAGGAAATCATTCATCTGATTACTGGTTACCTTATCTATGTTCATGCCCGAGCCCAGAAGATGATATCACAGAAGGAATTGATTAGTTTAACCGGAGTGGAATATGATTGCAGAGGATTGAAACTGAATATAGGATTCCACCCCAGCTAGTAGAGAAATACAAAAATGATATATGTTTTGAGGTTGACACCGATTACTGTTATGTGAATGTTGTGGAACCGAGGACTCAATCTTTGTCACCAATGGGTTACGAGATTGATTTTGACATCACAAAATAGCAAATTGATGCATTTCTTACATTGCCCAGACATGCTACCAAGCTGAGGTATGGTACCTATGAGGAAGTAAAGGAAAAGGTAAAGATGAATATTGTAGTACCCAAAGCTACAAGAAAGGCAACAAAAATGATAAAAGCATTGTCTGAGAAATTCGGAGAAGACTCTTCCTCTACACCTATCAAATGCACCATTGCCATTACCGAAGAGGAATCTGAAGCCCAAGAGGTAGCTATAACACTGAGCACTGAATTGCCTAAGGGTAAAGTGTTAAAGAGAAAGAAACATGACACATCAAAAGTCTCACCAACTCCACCTCCAGTAAAACGACCTAACACTAGAGCATCTGCAGCTTCACCGAGTAAGAAGACAAAGAGGGTTACTGTTCCCAAGGTAACAAAGACATACAAGAAATCTACTCGGAGACTCATTTTGGTAAAAGAGTCTAGTGATACTGAATCAAAAGATGCAAGCAAATTTCAGATTGTCAAGAGTAAGAAGGTAAATATACATAGTGTTGAAAACTTCTGTGCTAATCTGAAAGAATATGGTGGATTTGGAGGATTTACATATGTCAAGTATGAAACCAGGAACAATGATAAAAAGAGATAAATTGAAGAAGCTGTCATCTGCACACTTCTAAAGTTTCAGTTAGCTCCATTGGAAATAGCTAAGTCACTTCCAAATGAACTGTATCTGCATATTGATAATAGGTGGAAGTATGCAATGGACTCAGAGAAACAAATCAGAGAGAGAAGTCTGGTTCATTTATTCCTTGATATGTCAGTCGCTGAAATAAAGGAACATCTAACAACCTACAATTCAAAGTTTCTTGTCAAACAAAGAGCCTTAAAACTGATGAATGGGCTATATATTGAAGTAGAAAATGAGACAAAAGCAAATTGGTAGGAAATCTTTAAAATCAAGGATGCCAGTGAGCAAGCTACAGTTGAAATCGTTGATGTCACTAAGCACGATCCTGATATCACTGAGCAAGGTCCTGATGCTACCAAACAAGATCCTGCTGACACCATTCAAATAGATGAAGATGTCATGGATTCAGAGGCATCAGAACAGGAAATGACAGAAGGCACTGCATATGCAAAACTTGTATCTAGTGAATCAGTCTTGGAACAAGTTCAGCCTTATCCACCGGTCAAGCAACCTGTCTCAACCAAAACCCCTCAAGATACAGATCAAGGCATTGAAGGTCACAAGTTTACAGCAGGAGAAGGTACTACTCAAGAACAAACATCTCACACACCTTCTAACACTGAGACACTAAGTACCAAGACACCGAAGGACTCTACAGAGGCTAAAGGAATTGATCAAAGTGTTCCCTCTACTGAGCAACCTACTGAGGGTCATCAAGCCTCACAAGCCATTGTCTTAGTTCCATTAGTGAAGGTAAAGAAAAGAAAGTGAAGAAGTATAGTTTTAAAGTTGATTTGTCAAAACCCATAGTGTTACCCAATGTAGACATAGCAAAATTAAAGGGGCAAGCACTCATTGATTTCGGTGAACTGTGCAAAGCAAAGGCTGAACAAGAGAAGCAAATGGCCATTCAAAAGAAAAATAAAGTACTTCAGAAGGTAAAAGCACTCCTAATAGATATGCTACCTGAAGCTACAGTATCAACAGATGCAACCATCCACATTCAACTGGATGAACTCCTAACAAAGATAGAGACATCTAGAATAGATGCATCAGAGTATTTGAGCAAGCTAAAAGACAAAGAGCTCACTGCCAAGATGATAGAAGAGGTACAAAAAGCTATAGCTATTGGCAAAGTGAAACTTGTCAAATTTATTGCTGAGTTGACTCCTCAACTCAAGCACATTCATTATTTATTTCAGAAACTCTACACATTTTCTTTATTCATTAAAGACATTAAGAATAAAACAAAGGCAATTGAGAAAGAGATCACTAATCTCTCACATAAGTTGACCACTGAGCCAAATTTAGTTCAGAATTTTTATACAAGGTTACAACAACTCATGGCTCAACAATTGGACTTAAGAAATGATGAACATAAGATCCAGATGGACATAATGACCCTTCAGACATTATTCCTTCCACATCTTTCATCAGTCCAAGAACAGATCAACTGAGCCACATATTTATCTACTACTCAAGAGGGAAGCACTCTAGATGGCTTAATATCACTATTGGCTAATATTCAAGCACAAGATTCTTTAATGGACAGTGTAAAGGATGCACTCTTTGTCGTTGTCACCGATGCCCGGACCAAGTACAAATCCATTTTTGATCAGTTACCACCCCCGAATGGTAATTAAGTTTTTGATGTTTGTCAAAAAGGGGTAGTAATATGATATAGTACTTAGTGGAGTAATATGTTACAGTACTAGGGGAGTAATACAATATATTTAGGGAGTGATTCAGTATTGAGAGAATGGTATAGTTTTTGGAGTATAGTATATAGGGGGAGTATACCGAGCAGAATAAGCAGAGTATCCAAGAGCAGTAAACCACACAGTGTATATGACAGTAAGCATAGAACAGGAACAGATCATCAAGCATGCAAAACTCAGAATTTTATACAGTATATCGATAAGGGGAGTATATCTGATATATTATTATTGACTATTGTATATACTATGAGCATAGTCAAATTTTGCAAGTATATAGATTATTGAGTTATAACTTTGAAAGTAGTTTTTGTCAAACATCTCAACTAATGTCAAAAGGGGAGATTGTTACTACTTATCAGATTGCCATTAGTTTTATGTCAAAGTTATACTATATACTCTAGTCAGTTATCTATTACCAAAATATTCAGTCAGTATGTACAGTCTAGTCGGTTACAGAAGAAAGCAGTCACAGAATGCAGTATACACCGAGCTGTCTACCGAGTAGCTTTACATGTCTACCGAGCAACAAAGATGACACACTGAGTTGATTTACACTGAGTGAAACGTGTTACCAGATTCATTGAACCTGGACATGCATATGAAAATGTGTTACAAGATTGAGGCACATCTAACCATTATCACATTGGAAATTGCACTTAAAGATTGTGTATGATTTTGAGGTTATCTAACCAATGAAATATTTTGCATGGTTATTCATTCAATAAATCGTGTTTGTAAGATTGAAGCAATGAATTGGATCACCATCATAAGAGATCTATTTATATAGCATGAGTTAAGAGTTAAAGGTGTGTGCATGAGTGTAAGAAGACTGTTACAGAGACACAGAGGTCACCGAGAAGGTTTTTAGAGAACAGTCGAAGAACAGAGTAAACAAAAGGGTTTACCGAGTTACTATATGGGTTACCGAGGTATGCTATAAGCAAGGTAATCTATTCTGAGCACATAGAATCTGCTATAACATTCCAGATGTAAAGTTGCAGATATTTGTAATGATTTTATTGTAATATTGTGAAGTTGTAAGAGAAACCTTTAACAGGGTAAAAGACTCTAATCAAGTCTATAAATTGTAAAACCTCTAACTAGGTGCAGCATTTAGATGAAGTGTTGTAAAATCCTTTAGCAAGGTAGATCTAACAGATCTTGTTACTCCTAACAAGGTAAGCTATCAGAAATAGCTAAACATGTAGCTCTAACCGAGAACTCTTTATTATTGCAGTAGTGAAGTTGTGGGTGCCATCCCCACTGTAGTTTTTCTCTCTAACCAAGAGTTTCTGTGTAATCAAAATATATGTGTTATGGAGTGAATCATGTATGATTATTATCTATTTGTTTTAGTTTTATATTGTGTTACTGCACTATTTAGTTTATGCATAATAGTAAAGATATTGTTGAAGAAATGTTTTGAAGTACTGATTCACCCCTCCCCTCTCAGTACATTTGCTTTCCATATTGGGCCTAACAGATGTTGTAAACCGGTATGTAAAGTTTGTAAGTTGAACCGGTGAACCGGTGTAAAGGGTTAAACCTTTCTATGCAATGTAACCGGTAAACCCTATCAGTTGTTAAACCCTAATCGATCAAGTTTGTTGGTTTATTATCTAATAAGAGGTAATGATGGAGACACATGTGATCATTGTATGTGGATAAGTTCAAATTGTTCTGGCACATTTGGTTATTGTCTAGAGAAGGAGCAAAGTGGATTGCATCTAATGCACAACGCGTGACGAGTTACAAAGTTCGATGAAGCGGTGATCATGGAGCAGTTGGAATTTTCTTGAAGAATGTGAAGAGATTGTCATGATTTTTAATGGTCAATATTGTACCGACTTGTTTGTAATCTCGATGATGAGAATTAGGTTTTTATTGTGTTACCGACCTAATTGAGTTGTATTTAAGGTCGATGAAGTTGTTTGTAAAAGTTGTTTGGCAAGATTAACAAAAACCTATTGAGTGTGTTGTTGCCTAACCAGTGAATGGATCTACACTTTGAGTGAAGGCTTTGATACCAGTTGATGGACTTGAAAAGGTTTGAGAGGGGGGTGAATTAGTGACACCAAAAATAAAAATACTTCAAACACTAACCGGTAGATGAATTTAACAAAGATTTTAAACACAATGCATGCAATCCAAAATGATATAACAACATCCACTAAAAGTAAAGCATTCACCATAACACAAGTGTTTGTATGTGGAAAACCCAAATAGGTAAAAACCACGGTGAGATGGAACTCACAAGTTAACTATATGTAGTAATAAATAACTGACCGATTGAGGTCTACAAAGTGCTCTGCTAGGAGCGGATCTTATTATAGATCCCAAAGCTTAATTAGAAGCTTATACCCTGTTAAAGGTAGTACCCAGTTAGGAGTAACCTTGGCAAAGGATTTCTGAATCCAAACTAATAGATCACCCTCTTAATGGATTTATACATTGAAGGCTAATCACTGAGAATAAATTTAGAACAAAGGCTTTACGTATTGTAAAGATACTGGGGGAAGGCTAATCACAGAGCAAAACTATTGAAGGGGACTTTTGTTAGCCTCCACTTTTGATTATAGTGGGTTGGAATACTTGGCGATAAAGTCATTTCCCACTTAGGTCGTTCCCCTCTCATTGACCATTTAAATGGTGCTCTAAGAGCAACTCGGGAGGGAAAACCTACTAAAGGACGTAAGTACTTGAAATGAAGAAAGCATAAAAGAGTGGTGTGGCTTTTTGGTCACCCAATTAAGGGGAGAGCATATACTTTCCACTTTCGAGACAAAGCACACAAGTTCTTTTTATCCTTCAAATCAGTGATTTTCTAATTTCTAGTTGAATATTTTGCTCCAAAAAGCATGGTGTTCTTTTTAGTTCCTCATAGCAATGATTTTCTATCTAAAGATGGAAATCTAGTCAACAAAAGAAATTTCAATTTTGGTCAACAAAGTAAAGTCGATAAATGAAAAATTTCCTTTTGCCTTGCATAAAATAAATATGAGGTTCTTTTTATTCTTTGTAAAAATGAAAATGGATCCTTTTATGCACCAAAGGAAGGTGAACTTCTTTATACCTTTGCAAAAAGGAAATTTGTTTATTCTTTTTAGAGCCCAAATGAAGTGTTTTTCCTAACTTGTAGGAATGAAAGATTTTTCTTTGTTGTTCTTTTTAATCCTTTAATGAAGTTCCCTTTAAGCCCAAAGGAAAATGTAGTTGATTTTAAACCCAAAAATACAAGTGAGATTCTTTCCAAATTTATAGAAAAGTGAATTCTTTTTACTTTAACTAGAAAGTCAAAAGAACTAAAATTTCTATCTTAACTTAATCTAAACCTGCAAGAAAATAGTTAGCTACCTGCAAGAAGAAAGCTATTAAAACCAGAATCTAATGTGGGCTTGCACAAGCCTAAAATTATTTTTCTTCAGTTACAGTTTTGTGTTTTTCCTTGTTACATTTATGCGCTAGACTGCAACACAAATGTGCTACAGAAAAGTGCAGATGTACTATAGAAAGCTTACTATGTGCTAAGTTGATTACCTAATGCACTACTCTATTTGCCAAATGCAGTATGACAATATAGAATAAATCCATAACTATTAGGTGCTAAAAAAAAGCCTAAATGCACTAAGGAATGAGTCTTATGCACTAAACAATATATCAGAAACGCTACTAAAAGGGTTCTATGCACTAAAGAAAGGGTCCAATGCACTAATTCATCTTTTCTATGTGCTTGCAATATTTCTCCTGCATCAAAAATGATAAGATTAATGGGGTTATGCCCCACGGTGGGCACCAGAAATTTGTGCAGGAAAAAAGGTTAGCAAAAACATAAAATTTAGTTTCAAAAGATCCACACACCAATGGAAATCTTGGTGCAAGTTATGGAGCTATATTAAATAGCTCAACTTCCCAATGGGTGTTCCATTGTTCTCTATCTCACAGGATCCCTCAAGTCAATGCCTTCTCTATCACATCACTGAGAAAAGTGACTTGGGAATGACAACTTCAAGAATGAATGATGTTTGATTAATTTAGCATGAATGCATTCGTAGATATGCATGATATTGAATCTATGATGATTTAAACTAGCATAAAAGATGATGATAAGATAAAAGATTAGTAAACTTATCCTAGAATGAGATACTAGTCTAACATGGATATACACTGATATTGAAATTCTTCTAAAATGCTATTAAGATGATTTCTATCAACGAGAGGCTAAATGTTTAGTTAAAATGACTATAGATTAGATGCATAAAACTAGGATATGAAAATGAGAGAATGAGAGCTCTATTTATAGGGAAAATAAGGCAATGGATGGTCAATATTGAGCAATCTTAACAAGGGCTAGGATTGAAATTTAATCATTCCATGATCACAATTCTCACCAATGAAATGGTGACAATTGTCAACAAGAGGTTGCTTGAGAGGAGATGTAAGAAGCATTAAATGCTTGAGAAGACATGAAGGTTATCTTAGGAGGTAAGGTTAAGTTTAGTTTAGATTAATCTATTGGATAAAGCTTTTATCTGAGGGGTAAACTCTTGTGCAAAGGTTAAAGGGATAACCAAGGGTAAAGCCATGAGTGCTTGATTGAGACCCTTGAGTTAGATGAAGGTTGAGTTAGGCAAAAAGTCTCTAACCATGCCAAAAGGGTGAGTTAACCATTAATGGTTTGGAAGACATTTAGGACAAATTTGTAGGAGTCCTTCCAAATTTGGGGGAACTCAACAAGATAGCTTGTTGAAGACATAAAGGCTTTACTGCTTTTGGAAGACTTTCCTCCAAATTTGAGAAGTGACATCCTCAAATTTAGGGAAAGGGGATAATTGGAGGGATTTAAGTTAAGTAATTAGGATTAGATGGGTTCTAGAAGAATTTAGAAAGGGGGTTTAGGAGGCAAGTGGGAGATGTAGGAAAATGCAAGTGGATGGAGGGGAATTTTAATTAAAATAAATTACTCTATTTCAACTAAAAATAAAAGCAACTTGCATAAATACAAGTGGGATATTTAAATAAATAAACTAGATTTATTTACTTGCAAGGATTAATTTAATTAAATGTAAATCTAATTAAAAGGGAGAAATGAGAATTAAATAAATAAAGTGATTTATTTAATTAAAGACTAGAAAAGGCTTAGGTGAACTTAATTAAATAAATTGAGTAATTCTTTTAATTAAATAGATGAATTAGGTTAAAATGAATATTAAATATTCACTTACAAAAGTGGTCATTTTTATGTCTACAACACTAATTCGCCCCGCCCCGCCCCGCCCCGCCCCGCCCCGCCCCGCCCCGCCCCCCCTCAGTGTTATTGGTTTCCAACAATTGGTATTAGAGCCTTGTGCCTTGGAGGAAGTTTAATAGCTTGAGGAAGATCCTGAAACCAGAATCAACAAATATGACTTTGGAGAAACATCTTGAGATGGCACTTGAATATTATGATGTTGATGATGGTGTTGTTATCACTAATTAAAATTGGGTTTTTCTTTTCCCATGATTGGCTATGGTGTTAAAATTTTCGAGTAGGGTGTAATTCCAAGTGCTTCAGCTTTGTTCTAGATCTTAAGGGTTTAAGGGTTTTTTATTTTAGATCCTATCTTATTTGTTTTAAACCCTCTGGTTTCTAATCTGTCGTTACTTTATTCACTTAAGTAATGGGTCATGGGGTCGTAGGAGGTGTTCCCCCCTTGTTGTTTGCCTAGGCGGTTATGTTAATTAATCAAAAAATTTATGCCTCGTATATTTCTCTTCTAAAGTTGTCAGGCCCAGTAACTAGTGCGCATCTCACGGGTAGATCCATGGCTCGCGCTATTTCGCTAGGCAAAGTTGCGCGTAGTTTAAAACTAGTGAAGTTGCGAAAACCACATGGCATACTACATAGATGGTCCAGCTGGTTGTTGACAACGAGTAAAATGGCGGCACATGGCACGGGTCACAACAGTCAGAGGGTCAGGATTAAAAGCTGAAGGCGGGCCCCGGAGGTGAGTCAGGTCACAGATGGAGATGACTTGGTAGGTACAGTTGTTAACAATTTATTGAACCCCCATGGTTTCCTTCTGGCAAATGACAGAGTGACAAATCAGCGCCGCAGGTGACTAGATGCCAGGTGTTCACGATGAGTCAACGGGCCCACCCCTTCTGAGAGCCTTTTCAGAGAATTAAATGCCGATCAACTTTAGAGATAATCCGACGGCCTGCACTATTTCACAAGGGTAAAGTGCTCACTCCTTATGCCCATGAAATAGCGAGAATAAATGAGAACCGTCCACGTGTCATGATGATGACCTAGACGATAGAGCTGTTGAGATGAAAGTGGGGCCCCCGTGGTTTCCTTCTAGCGAATGACAGAGTGACAAATCAGCGCCGCAGGTGACTGGATGCCAGGTGTTCACAATGAGTCAACGGGCCCACCCCTCCTGAGAGCCTTTTCAGAGAATTAAATGCTGATCAACTTGTTATCACTGTTTTTAAAATTGGGTTCTTTTCCCATAATTGGCTATGGTTCTTTGAAAATATTCGTAGGGTGTGGCCCCAGGTGTTTCAGCTTTGTTCTAAACCTAGAGGGTTTAAGGTTTTTCTAAGTTTTAGGCTTTATCTTTTGTATTAAGTCCCCTGATTTCTATTTCGACGTTACTTTATTTCACTTAAGTCATGGGTCGCGGGGTCGTAAGAAGTGTCCCCCCTTGCTATTTACCTAGGCGGTCATGTTGATTATTTGAAAAAAATTTCGCCTTTTATTATTTCCTTCTAAAGTGCCGGGCCCAGTAAACACTGATCAACTTGGGGAAAGATCCGACGGTTGGCGCTATTTCGCAAGGGATAAGTGTTCACCCTTTAAGGCTGCGAAATAGCGAGCATGAATATCAGCCGTCCATGTGTCATGCGGAGGAAGTAAAGGTTGGGGCCGTCAAAGAAGGTAGGGCCCCCCTTACGTGGTCTTCTCTGGTGTATTAGAGGGCAGCACGTGGCACAGGTCGCCACAGTCAGCATTTTAAGATTAAGGATCAAAGTGGGCCCCAAAGATGAGTCAGCTCACAGGTGGAGGTGACCTGGCAGGGACAGCTCTTACAATTCATTGAGACCCCGTGGCTCCTTCCAGCGAATGAAAAGTCGACAGGTCAGCTTCGAAGATGACAGGGCGCCAGGTGTCCGTGGCGTGTCCGTGGGCCCACCTCTTCTGAAAGCTCCTAACAGGGTTTAAATGCCGAGCAAGTTGAGATAAGATCTAACGGCTCGTGCTATTTCGCAAGGGTAAGATGCTCACCTTTTAAGGCTGCGAAATAGCGAAAGTTAACCTGGACCGTCCACGTGTCTTGATGACACGCGGTCTAAAAGGAAGCTGTGGGTCCCTCTAGTGTATGCTTGACAAATGAAAATGTGACAGGTCGGCTCCAAAGATAACGAGGAGCCAGGTGTCCATGGCGTGTCCGTGGGCCCACCATTTCTGAGATAGACCTGTCGAGACTGAAGTGGGGCCCCCATGGTTCTTCTTCCAGCAAGTGACAGAGCGACAAATCAGCACAGTGGATGACTAGATGCCAGATGTCACTGATGACTCAGCGGGCCCACCATTCCTGAGGACCTGTTCGAAGGATTAAAAGGTGATTAACTTGAAAGATAATCCAACGGCCCGCGCTATTTCGCGAGGGTTAAGTGCTCACCCTTTAAGGCTGCGAAATAGCGAGAATGAATATCGGCCGTCCACGTGTCATGATGATGACATGGCAAAAAGAGAAAGACACGGGCCCGCCACAGTATAAAGGGCGACATTCAGCCAGTATCAAAACAGAATGTGAGGGGATTTTCTAAGCCAATGGTCGGATGCCGCGTGGTATTATGTAGCCAATAAAAAGACAGGACTTAGACTAAGGACAAAGCCGTCAAAATGAAATTCACAGAGAGACACTTGCAGAAAGACTGCGACCCGTTGGAGCTAAAATATGAATTCTCGTATGAATTCGATTTTGAAGGGACGGCCGAAGCATGCGGAATCAATGTTACAGTTAAGGCCCAGAGTAGAAGCATTTGATTTCCTAACAACCAAGTAAGGATACCTCTTAAAAGGACTTTTGCAGAGGAGGCAAACGCAGAGTTATCTTTTACAAATATAGAGAAGGCAAACTGGTTGCAGAGCGAATTTCTTCAAGAAAGCATCAGCTTTTTTCTTATTTTGCAGCCATTGTTGTGTTGTAATAAGTGAAATTGTTCTCGTATAACAGAAGTGTTTTCAGAAGTGATATTCATCTGGTTGTATTGCAAATGGCTCCTAAAAGGGAATTTTCTGGTAAAGTTGATTATCTAGAAAGAAGTGTATGTGATGACTTTTTAGAGCAGTTGACGCTGTCAACTAACCAGGCGTCTAAGGCCAAAGAGTTAGTACCCAGGGCTCCCCGACTGAAAATTGGAGAAGGATTATATGACAAGGGTAATTGGTTGAGAGACCCGCAGGTGGGATTGTCTGGGTTGGGGTTATTTAAAGTCAGTTTTGGAATGAGGAATTCTCCTGCTCCTCAAAATAGCATTTGGGAATTAGATGTTGGGAGATTGGTAGTCCCAGGGGTGTTCATGGATACAGATTTGTTAACCCAAATGGCATTGAATTATGATTCAGTTACCAGGTGTATCCGGGATGTGAATGGAAAAACCCTCGTGGAGATAAATGCAGAAGAGTTGAGAACAGCGTTCGGGCTTAGTGAGGCTACCAACTTCTTGGAACCTATAAACTTCACACAATTAGCTCAGGTATACAGGGCACAGAGGACTCATCTCAGGAATGGGCCTCTCAAAGAACTTTTTCTGAAAGTGGGAGGGTTAGCAGTTGTAGGGCCCAATACACAAGAGCCTTTTTCACTAAGTATGTTTACCTCGAGGGCAAAAGGGATGTACTGGGCACTTTGCCAAGTTCTAGGAGAGGATGCTGAATCTAATATGCCAAATCATTATCTGTTAATGATTGTTCAAATTCTAAATCCTTCTCTTGCTATTACATTTGATTATGCTTCCTATATTGCTGATGCTATTCATGGAGGATTGATAGGGATAAAGAATGGAAAGGTGGATAGGCCATTTGGGTGGTATTCACTATTGATGCACCTCTTCCTCTTCAAAGGTGGAGATTATTTCGCCAGTGGAATGGACCTGGTAAAAGAAAAGGAGGGAGAAAAGATGTCGGTGCAATTATGGAGTACTGTATTGTCATGGGATAGAGAGGATGCAAGTTTTCTAAAGTTTGATAAATATTTTGCATCCAAGATAAGGACTCTCCTTTGCTCTGACAATCCAAGAATCCCCAAGGTTCTTCTGGAATTCTTAAGACCAAAAGAATTCGTAGAGAGTATCAAGATAGTTCATAACTGGGGTGATATGTACTTGTATCCAGTCTCCACAGTTTTTAGGGTCTTTGGTTTCAGAGGCACCCCATTTTTGTTACCATACCAGGTCCCCCTCAAAGTGGGAATAGCTGAGATTCTCAGACAAATTGGTGACTTGCAAGAGGCAGAGTTAACCGGCAGAGGTAAAGGGACTATTTTCCCTACAGCTACAGTAGCCCACCAATTTGTAATCACCAAGGGAGGCTGGAAATGTTTTGAGGATTTCCTCAAACCCTACCATTTGTCCACTGCAGTGTCTAGATGTGCTGATCCAGAGGACTTCTACAATGGTGTATTCCGGAAGAAAGTAGCATGCAGAGGTAGGCCCCATCAATTCCACTTTCCTGAAGACCTCATCAGGAATGAATTTGATTTGGATGAACAGGAGTTGAGGAAGGAAAAATGGGTAGCTTACAGGAAGGCCCTGGATTTTGTGCATCAATTTGATGCTAGCTATGACCCATTGTCTAGCTTCTTCCCATTGGAAGAAAAGATAAAATTTTTGATTATTTGTTTTGAGGATGTGATGTAGACAATAAAGGAGAAAAGGGAAGTTGTAATTAAAAACAACCCTGAGAAAGCAAGAATGATTTTGGGGAAATCAGCTCCTATTAAAGCCATCCCTCCTGGTGATTACACCCTGCATAAGAAAGCAGGTTACAGTGTGTTGGTGTCTGCAAGAGGGGAACCCTCTTCATCCAAAGGGAAGAGGAAAGCACATGAAGTCATTCACATACAAGATAGCCCAAAGAAGCAGAGGGTGGGGAAGGAGGTGCAATCAGATACACCCTTATATTCCCCATCCCAATCCCCTCTCCACATTGGAGATGAACAAGCAGCAACTGAATACCTCTCTCAGTTGGGCAGCTTGGGGGAGATTGCGTATACATATGATGAAGTGGAAGAAGGGATGCCAGAAGAGCCCATTGAAGCACAAATGGACATCACTTCAACTGAACTCAAAGGCCAGGAGTGGGATCCTGAGATAAAGAAGGCTACTAGTGCCTTTCTAGCGGATGATAGTTTTGTCACATCTGAAGCATTTGTGCAGTTTATCTGGAAACAACATATAGATAAGTATAATGCTAGATGTGAAACAAGAAAGGTAGAACAACCTGATAAAGATCTAGCCTCAGTGGAGGAAGAAATAAAACAGGAGATGATGGAAGAATTCAAAACCATCACTCCTGAACAGGGAAGAGATTTAGTAGCACAAGCTGGAGTGCTCATTCTACCAGAATGGAATATTGCTGATGCTTTGGTGCTGGATGCAGTGAGAAAAGAAACCAAACCCATGGAAGGGGTTACATTCAGTAAAGACAATGCTGCTCTAGTCATGTGGTCCCTTAAGAGAAATGAGGACAAGAAGGGTAAAGACACCACAGGGACAAGTCACATTGGTGGATTAATGGTCAAGAGAGTAGAGAGTACAGGGGTAGTAGAGGCCGCTAGCACAGTGTTGGAGACTGCCAAATTTAGTGTTGCAGTAGCTGAGAAGGATGCTAAAGAAAAGGAAGCCCTCCAGCTCAAATTGGAAACAGTCTTGAAGGCTTATGACAGTGCCAAGGAGGAAATAAGAGGCAAGGAGAGTATTATTGCCAGATTGCAGAGCCAATTAGCAGGACAATGTCAACAGGGTGAGTCTTCAACATTAATGATCACCTCTTCTCCTGCAAGACCTCCACCTACTAGCCCCATTATTGAGCTCCCACCATCTCCTGCACCTTCCAGCTCTCAGATGATAGAGATAACTCCCCAAGAATTGGAGAGTCTTAAGCAAACTCAGGCCTATTATGCAGGGAAGTATGAAGAAAAGATCAAGGCCACAGTCTCCAGTTTTGCAGACACTATAAATGCTTCACTCCTTCACAATAGTGTAGGAAAAGTCATGGAGATATGGACTGAGTTGAGAAGAGATAAGGCCATCTTGACACCCATTTTTGACAGATGGAGGCCTAGGGAGCAGGATTTGGAGTTCATGTGTGTTTCCTGTGATGAAGCAAGAGCTAACCCTATTATCAAATCCACTTCTGATATCACTAAGAGTTTATTGCAATTGGCAACAGAGGTGGATAATGTGAAAAGAAGGGTTAAATTGCTTAAAAAGGAATACACTGATCAGGTTTGTGAGTTACTCCCAGGAATTTTTGCCAATCCAGATCAGCTGAAAGATAAGCAGATATGGCTCAATGAGATAAATGCCAAATTGTCAGCAAGGGTCAAGGGAATTATTGATCTGGATGATACCTCATTTTTTGTTATAACCATACAGGAAATAGAAAGAATTAAATCACACTACAGTTTTCTTAACTCAGAAGTCAACAAACTGAGGAATTCTTGGAAAGGGTTGACTAAGGTTAAAAGTGATGTGATTAATTTTGTATGGCCGACCGAGGAGACGTATAGTGAGTGGGGAGTTAAATATTCCACTCGAGATCCGGAGCAGTTAGAGAGCGTCCCTGAAGAGCCAGAAGAGGTTGCAACTGAACAACCCGTCCAACAGACTGCTGAAGAAGCTGAAAAGAGCGCATAACTGAAATTGTAACTTCTTCAATTTTTGAAGTAATTGTAACAAACTTTCCTCAAGAAGTCCGAAGCTTTGTGCATCCATATTGTTATAAATGGATACCAGGACTAGAGAGAAAGGGATCACAAAATTTTTGTAAGAAAACGCTGCAGAAATATTATCTGAGCTTTTCCAAAGTTTAATGGAGAATCAGACTTTTGTAAAATCTTTTCAAATGAATATCAATATACAGACCGTCAGTTTTGAGTAAAGCTCTGTGTCGTCTTCAAATTTGTCCTTAATTGTATTTATTCTTTCATTTAGAATAGTCTAGGATTTTTCTGTTTGAATGGAATTGTAAGGCAATCTTAGTATGGGTGTTTCTAGCTTTTCTCTTTAGGAGGGAAATTAAAAATGCATGACCACTCTATCAGTAAATACTTTAGGATAAACTTTGAATTTTGAGGACCATAGCTTATTTTGAAGTGATTAAATTCTTGTTGATGCTAGGCATTTACAGGGATAAATGGAGACCAAGTTGATGGGAAGTATAGAGATATTTTATTTCAGGAGTTTTATTTGAGTTTGAGTGACTCTGTAGCCTTGGATAAAGCACTGGTACTAATCGAAGCTGTTTATTGCATGCTTTGTTGATCAAATATGCTGAAGTTGAGTATTGTTTCATTTTTTGTTTTCAGTTGTTTTTCAAGGTGAATAAACTCACTGGTTTTCTGGACTGGTTTGCTGTGGGTTTGTTGCTTAAGAATGTGAAGTTAATTCACAAAGGGTATACCCGCCTGGGCTTAAGGAAGAGCCCGAAGTGTAGAAGGTCTAACCAAACCTTGTCATATGTTGTCTCTGAACTCCCTTTATCCTTGATGTCTTCTCGGCACCCATTTTAGATTATATTATTAAAGGCATTGAAGGGGAATCAGATTTTGAGAACAACACAACTTCAGAGATAATCTGACGGCCCACCCTATTTCGCAAGGGTAAAGTGCTCACTCCTTATGCCCGCAAAATAGAGAGAATAAACGAGAACCGTCCACATGTCATGATGACACATGGTCTAAGAAAAAGTGTGGGCCCGCCAAGGTGGAAACGTCGGTATAAAAGGAAAGACACGCGGCCAGTATAAAGTGGAATGCGAAGGGAATTTCAAGGCCAATGATTCGACGCCACATGGTATTATGCAGCCAATAAAAAAGCGGGACCTAGAAAAAGGCCAAAGCCATCAGTTAATCTAACGCTTGATCAAGTTTCTTTTGATCGAATGGTTGGCGCTATTTCGCAGGACTAAGCTATCTGATAATTATGCTTCGCGAAGTTGCGAAAGAGCAAAATGGAACACTTGCAGGAATGTTATGACCCGTTGGAGCGAAAAATACAAATTCTCGTATGAATTCAATTTCGAAGGGACGGCCGGAGAATGCGGAATCAATGTTACAGTTAAGGCCCTGAGTATAAATATTCGATTTCCTAACTACCAAGTGAAGATATCTCTTAAAAGATTTTGTAGAAGAGCAGACGCAAAGTTATCTTCTTCAGATACAGAGCAAGTCGGTTCAGTTGCAGAGAAAATTCCTTCAAGAAAAGATCAAGTTCTCTCATATTTTTGTAGCAATTCTTGTGTGGTGTTCTAAGTAAGAAAATTCTCTTGTTGCAGGATTGTTTAAGAGTGATATTCATTTTCTTGCATTTTCAAAATGGCTCCTAAAAGGGAATTTTCCGGCAAGGTTAACTATTTAGAAAGAAGTGTATGTGATGACTTTTTAGAACAGTTAACGTTATCAACCAATCAGGCATCAAAGGCCAAAGAGTTAGTGCACAGGGCTCCCCATCTGAAGATAGGAGAAGGATTGTACGACAAAGGTAATTGGCTGAGAGACCCACAGGTTGGACTGTCCGGGTTGGGGTTGTTCAAAGTTGGATTTGGGATGAGAAATTCTCCTGCTCCTCAAAACAGTATCTGGGAACTGGATGTTGGGAAATTAGTAGTCCCAGGGGTATTCATGGATACAGACCTGCTAACCCAAATGGCATTAAATTATGATCCAGTCACAAGATGCATCCGGGATGTAAATGGGAAAACCCTTGTAGAAATTAATGCTGAAGAGTTTAGAACAACATTTGGGCTTAATGAGTTCACAAACTTCTTAGAACCTATAAATTTCACATCATTAGCCCAAGTTTATGGTGCACAGAGGAGTCATCTCAGGAATGGGCCTCTCAAGGAACTTTTTGTGAAAATAGGAGGGTTAGCAGTTGTAGGACCTAACACGCAAGAGCCTTTCTCATTAAGTATGTTTACCTTGAGGGCTAAGGGAATGTACTGGGCACTTTGTCAAGTTCTACGAGAAGATGCTGAAGCAAATATGTTGAATCATTACTTGCTAATGATTGTCCAGATTTTGAATCCTTCTCTTGCTATCACATTTGATTATGCCTCTTTCATTGCCGATGCTATCCATGGAGGGTTGATAGGAATAAAGAATGGAAAGGTGGATAGACCTTTCAGATGGTACTCACTCTTAATGCACCTTTTTCTCTTCAAAGGTGGTGATTATTTCGCCAGTGGACTAGACCTGGTTAAGGAGAAGGAAGGAGAAAAAATGCCAGTACAATTATGGAGTACTGTGTTGTCATGGGACAGAGAGGATGCTAGTTTCCTAAAGTTTGATAAATATTTTGCATCCAAAATAAGGACTCTCCTCTGCTCTGATAACCCAAGAGTCCCCAAGGTTCTTCTAGAATTCATAAGGCCAAAAGAATTCGCAGAGAACATCAAAATTGTTCATAACTGGGGCGACATCTATTTATATCCAGTCTCCACAGTTTTCAGAGTTTTTGGTTTCAAGGGTACTCCATTTTTGTTACCTTACTAGGTCCCTCTCAAAGTGGGAATAGCGGAGATCCTTAGGCAAATTGGTGGCCTACAAGAGGCAGAGTTAACAGGTAGAGGTAAAGGGACTATTTTCCCTGCAGCTACCATAGCCCACCAATTCATAATAACAAAGGGAGGCTGGAATTGCTTTGAGGATTTCCTCAAACCTTATCATTTATCCACTGCAGTGTCTAGGTGTGCTGATCCAGAGGACTTCTTCAATGGTGTGTTTAGGAAGAAGGTAGCATGCAGAGGTAGGCCTCATCAATTCCAATTTCCTGAAGACCTCATCAGGAATGAATTTGATCTAGATGAGAAGGAACTAAGGAAAGAAAAGTGGGTGGCTTATAAGAAAGCCTTGGATTTTGTGCATCAGTTTGATGCTAGCTATCACCCATTGTCTAGCTTCTTCCCATTAGAAGAAAAAATAAAATTTTGATTGTTTGCTTTGAAGATGTGATGCAAACACGAAAGGAGAAGAGGGAAGCTGTGATTAAGAGAAACCCTAAAAAGGTCAGAGTGATCCTAAGCAGGTCAGCCTCCAGCAAAGCAATTCCTCCTGGTGATTACACATTGCATAAGAAATCAGGTTACAGTGTGCTGGTGCCTACAACAGGAGAGCCCTCTACATCCAAAGGAAAGAGGAAGATACAAGATGTCATTGACATCCAAGATAGCCCAAAGAGGCAAAGGGTGGGGAAGGAAGTGCAATCAGATACACCCTTATATTCCCCATCCCAATCCCCTATCCATATAGGAGATGAACAAGCAGCAACTGAACACCTCTTGCAGTTGGGAAGCTTAGGGGAAATTGCATACACCTATGATGAAGTGGAGGAAGGGATGCCAGAAGAGCCCATTGATGCTGAAATGGATATTACCTCCACTAAATTAAAAGGCCAGGAATGGGATCCTGAGATAAAGAAGGCAAGTAGTGCCTTTTTAGCTGATGACAACTTTGTCACATCGGAAGCATTTATGCAATTCATTTGGAAACAGCATATAGATAGATATAATGCTAGATGTGAGACAAGAAAGACTGAGCAACCCAATAAAGATCCAGCCTCAGTGGAGGAAGAAATAAAACAAGAGATGATGGAGGAATTAAAGACCATCACCCCTGAGCAGGGAAGAGATTTGGTAGCACAAGCTGGAGTGCTTATTTTGCCAGAGTGGGATATTGTTGATGCCCTGGTACTAGATGCAGTGAGAAAAGAGACTAAACCCATGGAAGGGGTAACTTTCAATAAAGACAATGCTGCACTAGTCATGTGGTCTCTCAAAAGAAATGAGAGAAAGAAAGGCAAAGATACCCCAGGGTCAAGTTACCTTGGTGGAATGATGGTAAAGAGAGTGCAAAGTACAGGGATAGTAGAAGTTGCTAGCACTATGCTAGAAACTGCAAAATTCAGTGTTGCAGTGGCAGAGAAGGAAGCCAAAGAAAAAGAGACCCTCCAAATTAAGTTGGAAACAGTTTTAAAGGCCTATAACAGTGCCAAGGATGAGGTAAGAGGTAAAGATAGCATCATTGCTAAATTGCAGAACCAGTTGATGGGACAATACCAAAAAGGTGAGTCTTCAACACTGATGATTTCCTCTTCTCCTGCAAGACCTCCACCTACTAGTCCCATCATTGAACTTCCACCATCTCCAGCACCCTCCAGCTCTCAAATGATTGAGATTACTCCCCAGGAACTAGAAAACCTGAGACAAGCTCAAGCCTTATATGCAGGGAAGTATGAGGAGAAAGTAAGGGCCACAATCTCCAGTTTTGCAGATACAATAAATGCCTCATTTCTTTACAACAATGTGAGAAAAATTATGGAGATGTGGAATGAGCTGAGGAGAGATAAGGCCATTTTGACACCCATTTTTGACAGATGGAGACCTAAGGAGCAAGATCTAGAGTTCATGTGTGTATCTTGTGATGAAGCAAGAGCTAATCCCATTATCAAATCCACTTCTGATGTCACTAAAGTCTTAATGCAATTGGCAATAGAGGTGGATAATGTGGATAGAAGGGTTAAATTGCTTAAGAAGGAATACACTGATCAAGTTTGTGAGTTGCTCCCAGGAATTTTTGTTAATCCGGATCAGTTAAAAGACAAACAGATATGGTTTAAGGAGATAGAAGCCAAATTGTCAGCAAGAGTCAAAGGAATCATTGATCTTGATGATACTTCTTTCTTTGTCGTGACAATACAAGAGATAGAAAAAATTAAGTCACATTATGGTTTTCTTAATTCAGAAGTCAACAAACTGAGGAATTCTTGGAAAAGGTTGACTAAAAATAAAGATGATGTGATTAATTTTTCATGGCCGACAGAAGAAATATATAGTGAGTGGGCAACTAAATATGCCAACCAGGATCCGAAACAGTTGGAGAGTGCCCCTAAAAAGACAGAAGAGGTTGCAACAGAATAACAGGTTGAAATAACTGCAGAGGCTAAAAAGTGCTTGTAACTACTTTTGCGAAAAGCTTGTAACTTCTTTATTTTGTAACAAACTCTCCTCAAAAAAGGTCCGAAGCTTTGTGCATCCATGTGGTTATAAATGGATACCAGGACTAGAGGAAAAGGGATCACAAAAATTTGTAAGAAAACGCTGCAGAAATTTATCTAAGCTTTTCTAAGTCTAATGGAGAATCAGAATTTATTGTAATGTTTCTTGAAACTAAATATCAATATATAGGCCATCGATTTTGAGTAGAGTTTTGTGTTGTCTTCAAGTTTGTTCACAAATTTATTTACTGTATTCATTCTGAATAATCCAGGGTTATTCTATTTGAAATGGAATTGCAAAGCAATTTTAGTATAAGTGTTTGTTAGCTTTTCTCTTTAGGAGAGAAATTAAATATGCCAGATCACTCATACCAATAAATTCTTTGGGAGGAACTTTGAATTTTGAGGACCATAGCTTAGTTTGGAATGCTTGAATTCTTGTATGTGTCAGACATATATAAGGATTAATGAAACCAAGCCAATGGGAAGTATAAAGATGTATTGTTTAAGGAGTTTTATTTGAATTTAGATGACTCAGTAACCTTGGATAAGGCACTAATATTAACTGAATTTGTTCATTGCATGCTTTGTTGATTGAAATGCTGAATTTAAGTACAATTTCTGTCCTTTGTTTTCAGTTGATTTCAAGGTGAATAAATCCACTGGTTTTCTGGACTGGTTTGTTGTGGGTTTATGTTTGAAAATGTGAATTTAATTCACAAAGGTATACCCACCTGGGCTCTGAGGAAGTCTGAAGTGTAGAAGGTCTATCCAAACCTTGTCATATGTTGTCTTGAGAATTTCTTTATCTCTGATGTCTCTTCTGCACCAAGCTTGAATCATATTATTCTAGGGATATTAAAGGGAATCAAATTTTGAAGACAACAGGTGTGATGAAGAATAAGGATCTGGTCAACTACTAGGAAGGGGGGGGGTGAATTAGTAGATAGAAAAAATGAAATAAAATTTCACTAATCTTTGAATCAACCTCACAAAGTAAACTTTAAACTGACAAGTTAAACCATTGAACTATAAATGCAATATCACTATCAAGATAAACTGGTTGACTGTTATAACAAATTAATAGTAAATAACTTGAAACTCAAACATCCAAATACTTTTACTAAGATAAATAAAACCTCATTTCATATTGTTGTCAGTTATCATAACTTATCAAAGTGGATTAAGTAGTTAAGAAAATCAACCATAGAAAACATAACCACAAAAACATTCACCACTTGACATAATATTTTTGATGTGGAAAACCAAATGGGAAAAACCACGGTGAGATGAGACTCACAAGCTAACTATCTGAACTCTTCTAAAGTTCGCCCTGTTAGGAGCCAAGCCTATTAAAGTTTTTACAAAAAGTCTTGTTAAGAACAAATCCTGCTAGGGAGCACTCGGTTAAGGGATTGACTATAATGCCTTGTTAGAAGAAATGCCCTATGAGGAGTAACCTCGGTAGAGGATTTGAAATTCAAGCTAATGGACCACCTGGTTAGAGGATTTGAATAACACCAAGCTTGTTAGAGCTTACTCATTTAGGGGATTTCAACTGCTGTAATTATTAGAAAACAACAAGTGTTTGCTCATCTATTTGAATAGCACTACACTTGATTGTTCAAATCCTTTTCATGCTCCTATCTACCTTTACACAAACTGCAGATACATCATCTAGTTTGACAACCACACACTCAATTGAAACTTTGCCAACACTTAAACAAAACAACTCATCAACGTTATAAACAAATCAATAGGTCGGTAACACAACCAAAACCTAATTCTCTCATAGAGATTACAAATACGTCAGTTCAAGTATGACCATTGGATTACATAATAATCTCTGCACATCATTCAAGAAAGCCTTGACTGCTCCTTGATCACCACTTCATAAAACTCAGTAGCTCATCACGTATTTTGCATTACATGCAATATACTTGCTCATTCCCTAGATAAAAATTGTTATCTCAACGTGCCAAAAACACTTTGAAACTCTTCTCATACAACATTCAAACATGTCATAATCATTACCGCTCATCAACATATCATAAACCAATACAACCAATTCACCAAACTTAAACGGTTAGTGTTTATCAAATCAACAAGTAGGGTTTACGGGTTCAACTCTTAAATACTTAGCAATACGAGTTCACTCTACAAACTTACCTACTAGTTATAGTTCCTTTCACAGTTTATTCCTACCAGTTATAGTTCCTTTCACTAGCTATTCCTACCAGTTACAAAACAACATTATAACAATATCACTACTAGTTAATTGACATCAATGACAACATAAAATTTCATTAATGCAATATTCATACAAATGCCAACAACTAAAAGGTTGAAGAACTTAAAGCTACAAGATGAATTGAATTCTGCTAAAGAATTCATTCTTGTCCTCCAAGAGAGGCTATCATCTATTCAAGCTAGAAGGAAGGAAATTTTGCAAAATTTTGATGATGAAGAGAAAAATGAGCTTAAGGAGAAATGTCATAAATTGAGTTAGGAGAACATGGTTATGAAGAATGAAATGCAAGTTATAACTATGAGGATGTCTAAGGAGATTGAGGATAGAAAGAAAAAGGAAGAAAATATTGATGTATCCCTAAAGAACAAGTTTGGAAAATGTGGTAGGTTGGTTCATGAAAATGATATGTTGAGAATTTATTTGGTACAATCCCAGAGTAATGAGCAAGAGCTTGAGAGACAAATGATAATACTAAGAGAAGATCCAACTACTATAAGTGTGTACAAAGAAAAATTCAAGATCAGCTCAGCACAACTTGATGAGTTATTGAAGAGGCAGAGGTAGATTGGAGATTCCAGTGGACTTTGATTTGAGCAAGGATAGAATTTTGGTACTACTAATGAAGATCAAAACCATAAAGAACCGATAAGGCAATTCAATGCTTATAAATTCAATGGTAGATGCTTTGTTTACAATAGATTTGGTCACATGGCTAGGCAATGTAGAAACAGAGCAATCAAAACCCCGATTCTTCTTCCAATAAATGTTCTAAATACAATAAGTTTGGTCATAAGAAAGAAGATTGCAGAATGAATGTTAAATGTTATGCTTGTGGAAAGTTTGGACATATGGATAATCAATGCAGGTCAAGCAATTTTATCGGTTTTAGAAAAGAAATTCAAAAGAACAATGTTACATGTTATGCATGTAATGAGGTTGGACATATTGCTAAGCTTTCTAGAAGCAGTAATCCACCAGTTAGTAATGGAGGATCAAATGAAAAAGGAAAAGAGAAGGTTAGTGAAATTTGGCAAGATCATACTCAGAGATGGGTCGGGAAGATTGAAGAACAATCATCAGATGGGAATGTCCCAGTTACTTATCCGATAGAAGAGGATGCTCCTACACTGGTAGTGAGCTCATCTGGTATCTAAAGAAGATGCCTTAGGGGTAGGCAAAATTCATGAAGATGGTGCATATGCCCCGAGAAGAGGTTCTAAAAGATGTTCCAGATATTGGAGAGGATTATCCAGCATGGATATGTTCTGAGCGAGATCTAATATCTTTCATCGACAGTTATTTATGTCAATGGAAGATTAGGATTTTTCTCGAAGAATAAAAGGTTGAATACACTTTATTGTTAATCACCCTGCATTCAGAGCAATTCAAAGTGACTAAGTGCAATCAGAGGCTATTCAGAGGTAATCAAATTTCTCCTTGAGTGTTTTCACTGGCGTTTGGAAGAATTTGTTGAAGGTTTTGACCGAGAGAGATCAAAAGGTATTTATCTTGAAACATGGAAGTGAGATCATCTTCTATTCCTTTTTTTTTTGCAAACCCAGCTGTAGTGGAGGTCAAGGACCACCCCAGGCAAATTTTCAAGCAGTATCCACATGTGGCTACCTTGGAAGATTTGGTTGGAGCATTTTCTCACCTTCGAGAAGGATATTAGGGCATATATTCACTGCCATATCAAGGACTTGGGTACTTCAGAAATCAAGGGAATGTATATGAGTGAGCTAATGGGAGAATTTGGAAAGATCAAATCGACATATAAACATATTGAGGATCTAGGGTTTACAGACATTCTAGATATTGTGGAGTTTGAGGATGAGGTAATTAGATATGTACTGAGCAAAATACATGGGGAATTCATATGGCTGGACAAACCTTAAAAAATTACCAAGGAAGCCATTTGGGCAATTACTGGTTTGCCATCGGTAGGTCAACATCCAGACAAGACAGTTTCAAACAACTTTGTGAGGAAGATTACTAATGCTACATCTGACAAAAGATCTATGAAAGTGAGCACTATCACCGACACAGACATCAAATTTAGTAGCATGATTATCAGATATAAGGTAACTCAGTCAAACCGACTAAGTTATGTTTCTAGTTCATGTATTTTGGCTGCATACAAAATGATGAGAGATAATGTAAAGTTAGATCTATGCGGTTGGATGCTTGATGAGTTGTTAATCAACTTAGGAAAGATTAAGGGTGAGAATAAGGGCACTTTCTGGTATGGGAATTTGTTAGTTTGCTTGATGCTATATTTTCTGAATGATACACCAGGTTCTGGTAATAGACAATGGGCTTTTGACTTTCCAGTAGGAAGACACTTGAAATAGTCAATTGTTGCATTAGGAAGCCAAAGAGTGATAGTTTTGATACTAAATTTTAGTATAGATGTCAAGCTAACAAGATGAGAGGGGGGGGTGAATCATACAAACTTAATCTTCCATTAAAATAACAGATTCAACCTTGGTAACATATACTTTAGTAATATACCAAAATTGCTAAACATGCAAACTCACAAGCATATAACCATCACAACGCTCATAACACCAGATTTAATGTGGAAACCCAAATAGGGAAAACCCACTATGGGATTTTGGATCCACTAAAAAATATACTCTTCTAGAGTATGCTCGATTAAAACTAAATCCTGTTAAAGATTACAAACACATTGCTAGATGTGACCCGGTTAAGGGATTTCCCTCAAATCTGTTAGGATCTTCACCTTGTTAGAAGTGACCTTGTTAAAGGATTTCAAACACTCAATCAGAATGTCACCTTGCTAGAGGGTTTTACAAATAAGACTGTTAAGTCCACTCGGTTAAGAGATTTTCTGTCACTTTACAAAATAACAGTAATAAAAATCTATCTGCAACTTCACATCTAAAATGCTAAAGTAGATTCTTATTTGCTCAATACAATCTAATCATAGGACTAGTCTTGTCCATCTGCTGGGCTCTATACTTTGTTATCAAAATAGGTCTTCAAGCTTCTGTGTTCAGTAATCAATATGTAGCATCCCTGTGCTTACACTTGCCCGGATACATTATTTATCAACAGTTCCTTATTTATAAACAATTTTCCAACTGCTTAATCTCCTTGATCACATTTCCCATGATCAATCATAGCCATCAAATCTTCAAACTTGACCAGGTTCAATGTATTCTTTGATTTTAAAATGTTTTACCTTGCCTCGGGACTTGCATACATTTCTTGGAACTTGTTCTAGGGTATTGCCGATTTTCCTTTTCCATAGATTCTTTAACAAACTTCATGCACATTGTAACAATCATTTAATCATAACCAGCTCATCAGCTTCCTTCATTAAATAGTGCTTTTATTCATTCAATGCATTCTGTTACAGCTTGGTTGCAACTTGGTAAATACTAAACTTCACTCAGTAGACATTCTACCTTCTTTAACCAATAGCGATAACCTTAGGGTTTACCGACTAGGTTCTTTGCTCGGTAACATAGTATAGTATTAACCTTACAAATAATAGAATGTGTAGGATATCAAAACAATCTAAACATCATTATCTCATCATTACCTAACTCGGTAATGGATGCCCATTGAATAACTTATTCCTCCCCTTATTCATCACATTCTTTCTGTGTCTTTTACCGACATCTTTATACTAACCAAATCATACTTCTTAAGATATGGCAACATCATACTGAATTAGAAAATCAATTTCTTGACATCAATGACAAAATAATAAAATTAAGACAGTAAACATCCTTAATCAGTTATATCCATAATCATCAACAACCTTCTCAAAATTCTTATTGAAATGCCAACAATCTCTCATTGTAATTGGAGTGCCAACAATCTCCCTTTGTTTGTTATAATGCCAACAATTTCCCCCTTTGATATTGATGGCAAAACCAATTGATTTGACCTAAATGATTCAGATTCAGATTGCTATGAAATTCTAAAATTCTCTCCTCCTATCATCAGATTTCTCCCCCATACATTAGTCTTCTCCCCTTTTCTTCAATCTTCTCCCCCTTTGACAACAATGCCAAAAAGTAAAGAACTAAAACATGATTTCTTTCACTGAGAAGTGAATTCCTTCCTGGTATGTGTCAACTCAGTCTTAGTCAGAATATTTTACCTACAATTCCTATTCCTTGTATTGTTTCCTGCACACCTTTAGAAAAAATCCTAAAGTGTGTAAATCAACATCAACTCCTAAAAGATATTGTGTAGAGTCATCGAATTGATGCTTTCACCGAACTCGGTCAGTGAATAGAAGATAGCGGTAGGACCCCTAACTGACTTCTAAGATACTCAAAAGTGTCCCTTGGCAGTGGCTTGGTGAAGATATCTACTATTTGTTCCTTTGTGCTAACATACTCCAACACCACTTTCTTCTCTTGAACTTCTTCTCTAAGATAATGATATTTGATAGAGATGTGTGATGGGAATGGGAATGGGATAGACTAGACTAGTCTATGCTCTTTGACACTTTCCTTCGATCACCAAGTGTTCTAACCACACCCTAGGGACTCTAGGACTTCCCTTTCTTGTGGAATCCCCTGACCTTGCCCAATCCACCCACCAACAACTTGTAATACTTCTCCTAAGGTCTCACCTACTCATGAGTTTCAAAAGAACCCTTATTTAGGCTAATAAGGGTTTGGCTTGTCCTACACCTTCTTAGGTCCTAGCAAGGATAGGATAGGTCTTAGAAATTTTTTTCCATCCATTTGTGTGCCCCCAAGAGGTTTAGGCCTTCCTATTTGTTACTGATCTCACTATTTTGCTTCTTCCCTACAAAATAGGGCTACAAGGAATGAGCCCAATTAGGCATCCATTACGGACTTTTCAGGCTCTCTCTTGCAAAGAATGACCCAACATGTGAAACTCCCCAAAAGGACTACTTTTCAATTGGCAAAAGCTCAAATATTTTTCAGGTTTTGGGCCTCCAAGTGTCCGTACACTGCCCTAGGTGAATTTTGGGGTTTTTAAGGGTTTTTAGGCCTGCCAGGGTCACAGTGTTGGTTTGGTGTTTTGGCCACCTTGTCTAGATTGGTGGAAGCTCCTCCTTCTCACCAATGGTTCTCCACACACCCCTCTACAACTACTCCAAAGGTTTCATCCTCCTCTGGCCTTCCTTGCTCTTACGGACCTCTGCAACCTTAACCCTTCCTAGCCGGGCACAGTCCAGTCTCGCCTAGGAGTGGGTCTTTGGATGACTTCCCTACATCTTCAAGGGCCCTAATTGCATTGAGGTAATGTAAAGGTTCTACACTCCTATTCCCCATGGTTTCATGGTGATTCCACAATGGGGATAGGAGTTGTCAACCCATTGACACAAAATAGTCCAAAACTAGACAGTGAAAGAATGTTTTACAAAATATTTACAAAGGACTCAAAACCTACACAACACACTAAAACTAATTTCTCAAAATGGAAGAGTAAACACAAAAAAAATATCTCAACATAGTTTAATCTGAAAAATAATCCGTTATCACTCTCTGATGCTCCATTTGTGCCGAATGACAACAAAATTACAGTCATAGTCAAGGTCTCTTTTCTTGGTCCATACAAAAGCTAACATCCAACCCATCATTTTAGGGTTTGTAACAATATACAGAATCCTTTCCTTGTTCTGTGTGCCACAATTAGGGTTCTCTATGCTAAACTAAGGTTTTTGACCTATTAGGTGGAAAAGTTCCTTGACAACTTTGAAAAGTTGTCATGCAACTTTTTGCAACTTTTGAGCAACTTTTCCAATGTTGATTTTGTTGACTCCTAGGCCTACATTGGGATGTCCTATGGACACCACCATACCAAAAGGACCCCAAAATCATCAATGGCACACTTACCCACTCCTCCACAAGAGACATCAACCAAGACTTGAAAACCTAGGACTTAAACTAGGACCTAAATAAGACCAATGAGCTCATGGCTCTTATTACATTTACAATGGCTTCTTAAAGAAGCAAAACACCAACAAAAAACAAAAGGAGGAAGACCTTAGAAGTGTGCTCCTACACCATACTCCCCCTCTGCACAAAATTAAGGAACTAGGGGAGAAATGAGAGCTGGGTTAGTACCAAGTTTCTTGAACCTGCCCTCTTCAACCCAAGTGGCTTTAGACTCAGGTTGACCTGCCCAGTTCACCAAGTGTTCCATATAGACCTGGTGTCTAGTAGTCTTTTTCACCCTTGACTCCAAGATCTCCTCTGCTATGGGTTGCTTCACTTGAGGTAAAGCATTCACATCCAAGTCTTGTAGTACCTTGGCTTCATTCTCAGTTTGTCTTGCTATTTCACCCTTGTATAGTATTAGATTAGCAACATTGAAGACTGGTGATATAGCCAAATCTATAGGAAGATCCACCTTGTAGGCATTTTCACCATATTTGGATAGAATTCTACAAGGTCCTACCTTCTTCATTTGTAGTTTAGTAGGCTTGCCGCTTTGCATTCTAGCTTTGCTCATATGGACCATCACATAGTCACCCACTTTGAATTGAACCTCTCTCCTTTTCTCATCCACTTTAGCTTTTAGTTTTTTTGTAGACTCTAGGATGGCCCTATTGACCTATTCTTGGACCTCCTTGATGGCTTTTGTGAAGTCCTCTGCTTGCCCACTCTTCATCTCCATGGAACCAAGTTCTCTTAGTTCACACACTCCCCTTGGATGTCTACCATAGACAACCTCAAAAGGACTCCTTCCAGTGGTCCTATTTACACTGTCATTGTAGGCATACTCCACTTGTGGAATGACTAGATCCCATGTTTGCCCATACTCCTTGGTTAGACACCTCAACAAGTTGCCTAACACCCTGTTAATGACTTCAGTTTGACCATCAGTTTGTGGATGGTAAGCTGAGCTAAATGATAAATTGCTCCCTAGTCTTTTCCATAAGGTTTGCCAAAAATGGCCCATGAACTTGTTGTCCCTATCTGAAACAATACTTAGTGGGAGTCCATGAATCCTTACAATCCCCTTAACAAAGAGATGTGCAACATAGCTAGCATCATGAGTAGTTTTACATGGAATGAAATGGCTTATCTTAGAAAACCTGTCTACTACCTCATAGATGCTATCCATACCTCTCTTTGTCTTGGGGAGTCCTACTACAAAGTCCATGCTCACACACTCCCAAGGCCTATTTGGGACTGGTAATGGCTGATAGAGGCCTGCATTACTTTATCCTCCTTTGGCTCTTTGACACACACCACACTGCTCCACATACCTTCTCACATCACTTGGCAACCTAGGCCAATAGTAGTACCTCTGTACTAGATCTAAGGTTTTATTGATCCCAAAGTGTCCACTTAGACTACCATTGTGTTTCTCTTGTATGAGATTTTCTCTCATGGATCCTCTAGGCACACATAACTTATTACCTTTGAACAAGAGACCACTTTGAAGAGTGTATTCTGCATACTCACCATGAAAATGATTCTCAAAAACCTTGTAGACCTTGTAGGCTGATGAGAAGTCTTTGTCTACTTCATAGAGGTCCTTGAAACCTTCTATTCCTATGCTCTACAATTGTAACTCTTGGATAGTCAACAACTTCTTGCTTAAAGCATCTGCCACCTTGTTGAGCTGCCCCTTCTTATGCTTGATGGTAAAGGTAAAGGATTGGAGGTATTCCATCCATTTCAAATGTCTATTGCTAAGCTTCTCTTGAGTGTTAATGTAACTCAAAGCCTAGTTATCTGTGAATAGCACAAATTTCTTTGGGAGTGGGTAATGCCTCCACTTTTTGAGAGACTGAACTAGTGCATACAACTCTAGGTCATAGGCTGAGTACTTCTTCTTTGCTTCATTAAGCTTCTCACTGAAAAATGCTACAGGCCTTCCCTCTTGACTCAATACACCCCCTACTGCAATGCCACTTGCATCACATTCCAATGTAAATAGCTTGTCAAAAGTAGGTAAGAGTAGGATGGGTTTTGTGGCTACTTCTTGCTTCAATAATTGGAATGCTTTATCAGCCTATTCAGTCCACTTGAATTTGGTTTTTAGGCCTCCTTTTATGGTGTCAAGTACTGGTGCACATATGCCACTGAATTTCCTCACAAACTTTCCATAGAATTGGGCTAAACCATGGAAACTCCTAATTTCAGTCCTTGTTTTAGAGGCAGGCCAATTCAAGATTGCCTCCAATTTGCTTGGATCCATCTTCAAGGTTCCCTTAGACACCACAAATCCCAAGTAGACCAACTTTTTCTTCAAAAAGTCACACTTCTCTAAGTTGATTTCCAACTTCTTTTCATGCAACCTCTCTAGGACTAACCTCAGATGTTCTGGGTGCTCCTCTTTGGTTCTGCTATAGATGAGTATGTCATCTAAGTACACCACCACAAACCTACCTGTGAAGTCCTTTAACACCTCATTCATCAACCTCATGAAGGTGCTTGGGGCATTGGTGAGTCCAAATGGCATCACAATCCATTCATACAACCCTTCAGTGGTCTTAAAAGCGCTCTTCCACTCATCACCCTCCTTGATCCTAATCTGATGATAACCACTTTTAATGTGTAACTTAGTAAAATACATGGCACCACCTAAACACTCCATCAGATCCTCTATCCTAGAAATAGGAAATTTGTACCTTATGGTGATCCTATTGATTTCCCTTGAATCAGTGCAAAATCTCCACTTGCTTCCCTTCTTTGATGTTAGCACTACCGGGACTGCACATGGGCTGATGCTCTTCTTGATCAGTCCTTGATCCAACAACTCCTGCACTTACCTTGCCACCTCCTTCTTTTGATCAGGTGTGAGCTTATATGCAACTTTATTGGGTAGGGATGCACCCAGAACAAAGTCTATTTGATGGCTTATAGACCTTCTTTGTGGAAGTGTTGCAGGTGCTCCATCACTCACTGTGTCCTTATACTCTTGCAACATTTGCTTCACCTCCTTGGGTACCTCTGTCTACAACTTGTCTTCCTCCTCCTTTGGCTTCACAAAGATGGCACACCTCACTATCTCCTCCTCATCTAGCAAGTGTAAGAACTCATTACCAGTATTCAATAAGACACTAGGTGTTCTTGAGGTTCCCTCATTATTCTCTGTGAGAGACTGAATCTTAAAGGTTCTGTTGTCCTTCTTGAAGGAAATGGAGTTCTCCTCTCCATCATAGATCACCTTCCTATCAAATTGCTAGGGTCTACCTAGCAGTAGATGACAGGCATCCATGGGTAACACATCACAAATGATCTTATCCTTGTATCCTCCAATAGAGAACTCTACCCAAGTTTGTTCATTGACAAGAACAATCTGCTCTTGATTCAACCATGTCACCTTGTAAGGGCCAGTGTGGGGTATCCTTGTGAGTTTCAACTTCTTGGCTGCCTCATCTGATATGATGTTATCAGTTGACCCTGAATCAACTATCACCTTGCAAACTTTACCAAGGATCTTGCATCTCACCCTAAACAATGCTCTCCAATGCTTAGGTTCATCATTAACCGGCTATCTTATCAAGACTCTATTGAACATCAGATTTTCTCCAATCTCTGATTCAATATGGTCCACCTTAGGTGTCTTGTTGCTTGATGTGTCTTCATGGGCATAAGCAACCCTTTTTCCACTATTTGATGATGTAGGCTTGTCAAGGCATCTATAGGCCGGGTGTCCCAATTGACCACAATTGTAGCATTTAATGGTTGAAAAGTAGGAACTGCTCCTGCCAGTAACTCTACCTCGAGAATGACCTCCTCTAAGAGTGATCTCATTGTTATGCTCAACCAACTTGGACTCTCCTTGATTCCTTTGTTCACTTGTCTTGCTTTGGTAACCACCTCGGTGATTCATTTGATCTCTATCTCTGCCTCTACCCCTATTGTTAGAGTCTCCCTTCCTTTTGTTACTCTCTTCTACCTTACCAGCATGCTGATGACACTTTTGGATAGTGGTAGGAGTCCATAGGCTTACCTCCTCTTGGATGTTCCACTTAAGACCACTTAGATACCTATCCACCTTGATGGATTCTTCTTCTTGGACTTTGGATCTAAGATAAAGCCTTTGAAACTCCTCTGTGTAGGAGGCCACATCAAGATCCTTCTACTTTAATCCCTGTCTCTTCTTATGAAGTTGGACTTCATAGTCCTCTGGCAAGTAGTTCTCTTTGATCTTACTCACCGTGCCCTTCCAATTTGCAATAGGTAGCTTCCCATGCTAATCCTCTCCTCTTGTAAGTATTTCCACCATGTCAAGGTTGCTCCCCTTAGTCTAGATTTGGCAAGCTTAACCTTTTGGGCTTCTTTTCACACCCTCACACTGAAAATGGTTCTCCATACCTTCAATCCATTCCATGACTGCAATATCCATCCTTCTACTGAAAACTGGCGATCCTTCAAAAGATTTTGGATTCAAAGCGTTTATGGCCTTTACAAAAGGTTCTTCATTGATCAAGGGGTTTGGTTCAGGTATAATTTCATCTATATCAATAGTTTTTTTGCCTTTATCCTTGGTGTCCTCACCCCAGAGTTCTTGTGCTCTCTGATCAACCACTTCTTGCAACTTGTTCCTTATTTCACTCATGGCTTCTTCAAGGAGTCTATTTTTCTCCTTCTACTCTTCTACCTCCCTAGCCAGCTCTGCATTAGTGACCATTATGTTCTCCCCTACTGAGTCACCAGAATATAGAGACATGCATGGTCCACCAAATCTTCAACTTGCTCTGATACCAATCTGATGGGAATGGAAATGGGATAGACTAGCCTAGTCTATGCTCTTTGACCCTTTCCTTGGATCACTAGGTTTTCTAACCACACACTAGGGTCTCTAAGACTTCCCTTGCTTGTGGAATCCCCTAACCTTGCCCAATCCACCCACCAACAACTTGTAAAACTTCTCCTAAGGTCTCACCTACTCATAAGTTTCAAAAGAACCCCTATTTAGGCTAATAAGGGTTTGGCTTGTCCTACACCTTCTTAGGTCCTAGCAAGGATAGGAAAGGTCTTAGACATGGCTTTCCATCCATTCATGTTCCCCCAAGAGGTTTAGGCCTTCCTATTTGTTACCAATCTCACTATTTTTCTTCTTCCCTGCAAAATAGGGCTACAGGGAATGAGCCCAATTAGGCCTCCATTCCGGACTTTTAGGGCTCTCTCTTGCAAATGATGACCCAACTTGTGAAATTCCCCAAAAGGACTACTATTCAATCGGAAAAACCTCAAATATTTTCCAGGTTTTGGGCCTCCAAGTGTCCATACACTACCCTAGGTGAATTTTGGGGTTTTTAAGGGTTTTTAAGTGGGTTTTTAGGCCTGCTAGGGTCACAATGATGGTTTGGTGTTTTTGCCACCTTGTCTACATTGGTGGAAGCTCCTCCTTCTCACCAATGGTTCTCCACACACCCCTCTACAATGCCTCCAAAGGGTGCATCCTCTTCTGACCTTCCTTGCTCTCACAGACCTTTGCAACCTTAACCCTTCCTAGTCGGGCACTATCCAGTCTCGCCTAGGAATGGGTCTTTGGATGGCTTCCCTACATCTTCAAGGGCCTTGCTTTCTCTAAGGTAATGTATAGGGTCTACACTCCTATTCCCCATGGTTTCATGGTGATTCCACAATGGGGATAGGAGTTGTCAACCCATTGACACAAAACATTCCAAAACTGGATAGTAAAAGAATGTTTTACAAAATATTTACAAAGGACTCAAAACCTACACAACACACTAAAACTAATTGCTCAAAATAGAAGATTAAGCACAAAAAAAATCTCTCAACATAGTTTAGTCTGCAAAACAATCTATTATCACTCTCTGATGCTCCATTTGTGCCGACTGGCAACAAAATTATAGTCACAGTCAAGGTCACTTTTCTTGGTCCTTAAAAAAAAATAACATCCAACCCATCATTTTAGGGTTTATAACAATATATAGTATCATTTCCTCAATCTGTGTGCCAAAATTAGGGTTCTTCATGCTAAACTAAAGTTGTTGACCTATTAGGTGGAAAAGTTGCTTGACAACTTTGAAAAGTTGTCATCCAACTTTTTGCAACTTTTGAGCAACTTTTCCAATGTTGCTTTTCTTGACTCCTAGGCCTATATTAGACTATCCTATGAACACCACCATGCCAAAAGGACCCCAAACCCATCAATTTCACACTTACCCACTCCTCCACAAGAGACCTCAAACAAGACTTGAGAACCTAGGACCTAAACTAGGACCTAAATAACACCAATGAGCTCATGGCTCTTATTACATTTACAATGGTTTCTTAATGAAGCAAAACACCAACAAAAACCAAAAGGAGGAAGACCTTAGAAGGGTTCTCCTACACCAATGTACTTTGTCTTAGAGTGCATAACAAGATTCTTTGAAATGTTAATGGCACTAGTATTGTCACAGAATATAGTTACTGGCTCGGTAACTTTCTCATTTATACCTTCCAACAGTTGTTTGATCCATGGTATATTGGTGCAATTCAATGCTGCAGCAACATATTCAGCTTCTGTTGTTGACTGTGAAACACATCCTTGTTTCTTGGTAAGCCAACTCACTAGTCTTTCTCCTAAAAAGAAAGCTCCTCCACCTGTGCTTTTCCTGTCATCATTGTTGCCTGCCCAATCCACATCAGTATAAACTTTTAAATCAAAGTCATTTCTTTTCTGATATACTAAGCCATAATCTTCAGTACCTTTCAAGTATCTGAAAAATTCTCTTGATTGTTGTCATGTGTGTTTCCTTGGGATCTGCAGAAAATCTTCCAACTATACCTACTTCATGTGCTATATCTGGCCTGTTGTGAACAACATATTGTAGCTTTCCAATCATAGATCAGTAAAGTGTCTCATCAACAAATGTAGATTCATCATTCTTTGATAGTTTACAGTTGGTAGTCATAGGAGTACTTACTAGTTTTGAATCCTCCATTCCAAATTTCTTCAAGATTTCCTTTATGTACTTGGATTGAGTAATGAAATCTCATCTTTCATTTGCAGTATTTGTAAACCTATAAAGTACTTTATCTCATCGATTAATGACATCTCAAATTATTTGATCATTTCATTTCCAAAGTTCTTGCAAAGAGAGTCATTCCCACAAAAGATAATATCATCAACAAATATGGCTGAGATCAGTATTCCATTTTCATCATTCTTCATGTACATATTGCTATTTTCACTTGTTCTTATAAAACCAATCTTGATTAAATAAGAATGGAACCTCTCATACCATGCTCTAGGTGCTTGTTTCAGACCATATAAAGCTTTGTTCAATTTACATACCTGATCTTTATTCTTGTCTTTAACAAATCCTTCAGGTTGTTCAATAAAAACCTCTTCTTCTAATATACCATTCAAAAATGTAGATTTGACATCCATTTGATATACCTTGAAATTTTTGAAAGAAACATATTCCAACAATGTTTTTACTCCTTCAAGTCTTTCCACAGGTGCAAAAGTCTCACCATAATCAATTCCTTCTTATTGAGCATAACCTTTGCAAACTAGTCTTGCTTTATATCTAATGACCTCACCTTTTTCATTCAACTTGTTTCTGAAAATTCACTTTGTACGTATTGCATTTTTGTCATTCGGTCTTGGGACCAGTGTCCATGTGTCATTCTTCTTGATTTGATCAATCTCTTCTGTCATAGAATTTATCCAATCTTCACTGTTAAATGCCTCTTTCACTATTCTCGGTTCAAATTCAGATATTAGACATGTGTTCTGTCTCAGTTTGTTCCTTGTCATCACTGGATCATCCTTATCTCCTAGAATTTGACTTTCTACATGATGTCTTCTGACATACTTGGCTAATACAAGCTCGATAGGCTCTGTATGATCTTCTTCATCACTTGGTAACTGGTTATTCTCTTCATTTCCTTCAGCAGTCTTCTTGGTAGGACTTCTCGGTTGAACATAGACAAATTCTTCTTAATCTTCAGGTTCTTTAGAATTTCCTTCATCATTTCTTTCTACAAATTCATCAATTTTCACATTTGCATTTTCTACTATTTTATTAGATGATTTGATCAGACATTTAAATGCTTTACTTCGAGAAGAATAACCAAGAAATGACCCTTCTTCACTTTTCTGATCAAACTTTCCATTTCTATCATCTTTGTGTACATAGCATCTACTTCCAAAGATTTTGAAGTAAATTACATTAGGTTTCTTGTCATACCAGATTTCATATGGTGTCTTCAAAGTTCCTTTCTTCAGTTGTACTCGGTTCAGGGTGTAAATTGTTGTGCTTATTGCCTCTCTCCAAAATGTTTGTGGTACTTTCTTTTCAATCATCAGGGTTCTGGCATAATCCACAATAGATCTGTTTCTTCTCTCAGCTATCCCATTTTGCTGTGGAGTTCTTGGTGTAGAGACTTGCCTTTTTATACCATGATCATTGCAGTATAAGTTAAACTCATCAAATGTGAACTCTCCTCCTCTATCTAATCTAAGACATTTCAATTGTCTTCCTGTTTCATTTTTAACTCTTGCCTTGTACCATTTAAACATTTGAAAAGCTTTTGATTTTTCTTTTAAAAACATAACTGACATCATCCTTGAATAGCCATCCACAAATAATATGAAATATTTATCACCATAATAACTCTGAACTTTCATAGGACCACAAAGATCAGTATGCACAAGATCTAAAATTCCCTTAGATTTGTAGGACTTACTTGTAATGCTTGATCTTGTCATTTTACCCATCTGGCATCCTCGACACATAGCATTCTCAGGTTTTTCTAGACTCAGTAGACCTCATACTCGGTGCTTCGTACTTATTTTGATCAGATTATCAAAATTTACATGACAAAACCTTTTATGCCATAACCAGGTATCATCTATCTTTGCATACAAACACTTGTTCTGAGTTGAGTAAAGGCAAAATGTGTTACCTTTTGTTTGTGTCCCGGTAGCAGCTAACTTTCCATGGTTATCATGAACTTTGACAATTCCTTTATGAAATTCTATTCGGTAACCTGTGTTGTTTAGCTGTGCTACACTCAACAAATTGTATTTCAATCCTTCAACCCAATAAACATCATTACATTTAGCATTGTCAAGAAGTGTTATGGATCCTTTACCTCTTATCGGACATGGTGCATCATTACCAAATCTTACATATCCTCCATCATAATCTTCTAACATAAAAAACTTGTGTTTATCACCTGTCATGTGATGTGAGCATCCACTATCTATGATCAACAAATCATTAGTATTTATGTGAGATATTAGGGCTTTTTCTTCATACCTTTCTTCATCTAATCCATCTTTTATAGCCACATAAACTACTTCCTCTATATCGGTTTCATCTGATTTATCATCATTGGATTCCTCATCATCTATTAGGCATAACTTTCTATCTCTTCTTCTGAAGTCTCAGTGTCCTCTGTATTGATTATTTTTCTATCTATCATCTCGGTAATCTTTCTTTTCAGTAGAATCTTTGACAGGACAGTTAGAGGCCATATGTCCTATCTTATCACAATTGAAACATTTCAATGGTAGTTTTCCTTTATACTTACCTTTGCCTCTTGGTAACCTTCTGGCTAATAGTGCTTCAAACTCTTCTTGCTTTCTAATTTCTTCATAAAGTTTTTGTACTTCTTCCATGTTCTTACGAAATCTTTCACTTGCTCCACTGTGATCCCCTTCAAAGTACTTACTCATTCTATCATTGTAATCATTACATTCACCAAGATGAAAAGAACTAAATGTAGATTCAACTTTATTTACTGAAGACCCACTGTTTTCAAAATTACTTAACTCAAACGCATGTAGCTTACCAATAGTAGCATCTAAGGAAACTGGCATATTGGGTACAGACCTCAATTCATTGATTGTAGAGACTCAGATTGCATAAGTTGGTAGAAGGGTTCTTAACAACTTACTTGTTATATCCTTTTCTTCAATGGTTCCTCCTGCTCCTTTGATTTGATTGACAATCTCCTTTAGTCTTGTACTGTACTGGGTTATGTTTTCACCTTCATTCGTCCTCATAGATTCAAGTTGTCCTCTTAGACTATCCACTTTTGCTCTTTGAACATGTTCATCACCGCCATACACAGATATGAGCTTGTTCTAGATTGCCTTGGCATCATTGTAGCCTTCTAGATCATTAAACTCTGAGTTGGTCAATGCAGATGTTATTTCAATCATTGCTTGAATATGTTCTTGCTTTGCCTTTATCTCTTCCATTGTCAATGGATAGGTGCTAGGTGTAAATGAAATCATTCTCCAGATAATATACAACATATTCTCCAACTCCTGATAGGTGCAGCTTCATCCTTTTCTACCATGTAGAGAAACTTGACTTGTTTATCTTCAGTGCATCCCTCTTATACATCTTTGGATCTTTTCCTCAAGTACCTTTAAACTTTTTCTTCCAGAGTCCAAAGGTCTGATACCAATTGATAGTTCTGGTACTAAATGTTTAGTACAAATGTCAAGCTAACAAGATGAGAGGGGGGGGGTGAATTATACAAACTTAATCTTCCATAAAAACAATAGATTGAACCTCGGTAACATATACTTTAGTAATATACCAAAACTGCTAAACATGCAAACTCATAAGCATATAACCATCACAACACTCATAGCACCAGATTTAACATGGAACCCCAAATAGGGAAAAACCACTATGGGATTTCGGACCCACTAAGAAATATACTCTTCTAGAGTATGCTCGATTAAAAGAAAATCCTGTTAAAGATTACAAACACATTGCTAGATGTGACCCGGTTAAGGGATTTCCCTCAGATCTGTTAGGATCTTCACCTTGTTAGAAGTGACCTTGTTAATGGATTTCAAACATTCAATCAGAATGTCACCTCGCTAGAGGGTTTTACAAATAAGACTGTTAAGTCCACTCGGTTAGGAGATTTTCTATCACTTTACAAAATAAGAGTAATAAAAATCTATCTGCAACTTCACATTTAAAATGCTAAAGCAGATTCTTATTTGTTCAATACAATCTAATCATAGGATTGGTCTTGTCCATCTACTGGGCTCTATACTCTTTTATCAAAATAGGTCTTCAAGCTTCTATGCTCGGTAATCACTATGTAGCATCCCTGTGCTTACACTTGCCCACATACATTGTTTATCAATAGTTCCTTATTTATAAACAATTTGCCAACCGCTTAATCTCCTTGATCACATTTCCCATGATCAATCATAGCCATCAGATCTTCAAACTTGACCAGGTTCAATGTATTCTTTGTTCTGAAAATGTTTTACCTTGCCTCGGGACTTGCATACATTTCGTTGAACTTTTGCAAGGGTATTGCGGTTCAATCTAAGCTGTAGATCTTCCTGCTGATTTTCCTTTGCCATAGATTCTTTAACAAACTTCATGCATGTTGTAACAATCATTTAATCATAACCAGCTCATCAGCTTCCTTCATTAAATAGTGATTTTATTCATTCAATGCATTCTGTTACAACTCGGTTGCAACTCGGTAAATACTAAACTTCACTCAGTAGACATTCTGCCTTCTTTAACCGATCGCGATAACCTTAGAGTTTACCGACTAGGTTCCTTAGGGTTTACCGACTAGGTTCTTTCCTCGATAACATAGTATAGTATTAACCTTAGAAACAATAGAATGTGTAGGATATCAAAACAATCTAAACATCATGATCTCATCATTGCCTAACTCGGTAATAGTTGACCATTGAATAACTTATTCCTCCCCTTATTCATCACATTCTTTCTGTGTCTTTTACCGACATCTTTATACTCACGAAATCATACTTCTTAAGATATGGCAACATCATATTGAATTAGAAAAACAATTTCTTGACATCAATGACAAAATAATAATATTAAGACAGTAAACATCCTTAATTAGTTATATCCATAATCATCAACAACCTTCTCAATATCCTTATTGAAATGCCAACAATCTCTCATTGTAATTGGAGTGCCAACAATCTCCCTTTGTTTGTTATAATGCCAACAATCTCCCCCTTTGGCATTGATGGCAAAACCAATTGATTTGACCTAAATGATTCAGATTCAAATTGCTATGAGATTCTGAAATGCTCTCTTCCTGTCATCAAATTTCTCCCCCATACATTAGTCTTCTCCCCTTTTCTTTAGTCTTCTCCCCCTTTGACAACAATGCCAAAAAATAAAGAACTAAAACATGATTTCTTTCGCTGAGAAGTGAATTCCTTACTGTTATGTGTCAACTCAGTCTTGCTCAGAACATTTTATCTACAATTCTTGTTCCCTGTATTGTTTCCTGCACACCTTTAGAAAACATCCTAAAGTGTGTAAATCAACATCAACTCCTAAAAGATATTCTATAGAGTCATCAAATTGATGCTTTCACCGAACTCGATCAGTGAATAGAAGATAGGGGTAGGACCCCTAACTGACTTCTAAGATACTCAAAAGTGTCCCTTGGCAATGGCTTGGTGATGATATCTACTATTTGTTCCTTTGTGCTAACATACCCCAACACCACTTTCTTCTTTTGAACTTCTTCTCTAAGATAATGATATTTGATAGAGATGTGTGATGGGAATGGGAACGGGATAGACTAGCCTAGTCTATACTCTTTGACCCTTTCCTTGGATCACCAGGTGTTCTAACCACACCCTAGGGACTCTAGGACTTGCCTTGCTTGTGGAATCCCCTGACCTTGCCCAATCCACCCACCAACAACTTGTAATACTTCTCCTAAGGTCTCACCTACTCACGAGTTTCAAAAGAACCCCTATTTAGGCTAATAAGGGTTTGGCTTGTCCTACGCCTTCTTAGTTCCTAGCAAGGATAGGACAGGTCTTAGACATGGTTTTCCATCCATTCATGTGCCACCAAGAGGTTTAGGCCTTCCTATTTGTTATTGATCTCACTATTTTGATTCTTCCCTGCAAAATAGGGCTAGAAGGAATGAGCCCAATTAGGCCTCCATTCCGGACTTTTAGGGCTCTCTCTTGCAAATGAGGACCCAACTTTTAAAACTCCCCAAAAGGACTAAAGTTAAATTGGAAAAAGCTCAAATATTTTCTAGGTTTTGGGCCTCCAAGTGTCTGTACACTGCCCTAGGTGAATTTTGGGGTTTTTAAGGGGTTTTAAGAGGGTTTTTAGGCCTACGAGGGTCACAGTGATGGTTTGCTATTTTTTCCACCCTATCTAGATTGGTGGAAGATCCTTCTTCTCACCAATGGTTCTCCACACACCCCTCTACAACTCCTCCAAAGGGTGCATCTTCCTCTGACCTTTCTTGCTCTCACGGACCCCTGCAACCTTAACCCTTTCTAGCCGGGCACTGTCTAGTCTCACCTAGGAGTGGGTCTTTGGATGGCTTCCCTGCATCTTCAAGGGCCCTTCTTGCTCTGAGTTAATGTATAGGGTCTACACTCCTATTCCCCATGGTTTCATGGTGATTCCAAAATGGGAATAGGAGTTGTCAACCCATTGACACTAAACAGTCCAAAACTAGACAGTAAAAGAATGTTTTACAAAATATTTACAAAGGATTCAAAACCTGCACAACACACTAAAACTAATTGCTCAAAATGGAAGAGTAAACAAAACAAAAATCTCTCAACACACTTTAGTCTACAAAACAATCCATTATCACTCTCTGATGCTCCATTTGTGCCGACTGGCAACAAAATTACAGTCACAGTCAAGGTCTCTTTTCTTGTTCTGTACAAAAACTAACATCCAACCCATCATTTTAGGGTTTGTAACAATATATAGTATCCTTTCCTCTATCTGTGTGCCAAAATTAGGGTTCTCCATGCTAAACTAAGGTTTTTGACCTATTAGGTGGAAAAGTTCCTTGACAATTTTGAAAATTTGTCATGCAACTTTTTGCAACTTTTGAGCAACTTTTCCAATGTTGCTTTTCTTGAATCCTAGGCCTACATTAGGCTATCCTATAGACACCACCATACAAAAAGGACCCCAAACTCATCAATGGAACACTTACCCTCTCCTCCACAAGAGACCTCAACCAAGATTTGAGAACCTAGGACCTAAACTAGGACCTAAATAAGACCAATGAGCTCATGGCTCTTATTACATTTATAATAGCTTCTTAAAGAAGCAAAACACCATAAAAAACCAAAAGGAGGAAGACCTTAGAAGGGTTCTCTTGCACCATACTCCCCCTCTGCACAAAATTAAGGAACTAGGTTAGAAATGAGAGTTGGGTCAGTACCAAGTTTCTTGAACCTACCCTCTTCAACCCAAGTGGCTTCAGACTCAGGTTGACCAGCCCACTTCACCAAGTGTTTCGTATACTCAGGTTGACCTTCCCACTTCACCAAGTGTTTCGTATAGACTTGGTGTCTAGTAGTCTTTTTCACCCTTGACTCCAAGATCTCCTCTGCTATGGGTTGCTTCACTTGAGGTAAAGCATTCACATCCAAGTCTTGTAGTACCTTGGCTTGATTCTCAATTTGTCCTGATATTTCACCCTTGTATAGTATCAGATTAGCAACATTGAAGACTGGTGATATAGCCAAATCTATAGGAAGATCCACCTTGTAGGCATTTTCACCATATTTGGATAGAATTCTACAAGGTCCTACCCTCTTCATTTGCAGTTTAGTAGGCTTGCCACTTTGCATTCTAGCTTTGCTCATATGGACCATCACATAGTCACCCACTTTGAATTGAACCTCTCTACTTTTCTCATCCACTTTAGCTTTCATTTTTTTTGTAGACTCTAGGATGGCTCTCTTGACCTTTCTTGGACCTCCTTGATGGTTTGAGTGAAGTCCTCTACTTGCCCACTCTTCATCTCCATGGAACCAAGTTCTCTTAGTTCACACACTAACCTTGGATGTCTGCCATAGACAACCTCAAAAGGACTCCTTCCAGTGGTCCTATTTACACTGTCATTGTAGGGATACTCCGCTTGTGGAATGACTAGATCCCATGTCTGCCATACTCCCTGGTTAGACACCTCAAAAAGTTGCCTAACACCCTATTAATGACTTCAGTTTGACCATCAGTTTGTGGATGGTAAGCTGAGCTAAATGATAAATTGCTCCCTAGTCTTTTCCATAAGGTTTTCCAAAAATGGCCCATGAACTTGTTGTCCCTATCTGAAACAATACTTAGTGGGAGTCCATGAATCCTTACAATCCCCTTAAAGAAGAGATGTGCAACATAGCTAGCATCATGAGTAGTTTTACATGGAATGAAATGGGTCATCTTAGAAAACCTGTCTACTACCACATAGATGCTATCCATACCTATCTTTGTCTTGGGGATTCCTATTACAAAGTCCATGCTCACACACTCCCAAGGCCTATTTGGGACCAATAATGGCTGATAGAGGCCTGTATTACTTGATCCTCTATTGGCTCTTTGACACACACCATACTGCTCCACATACCTTCTCACATCCCTTGGCAACCTAGGCCAATAGTAGTACCTCTGTACTAGATCCAAGGTTTTATTGATCCCAAAGTGTCCACTTAGACTACCATTGTGTTTCTCTTGTATGAGATTTTCTCTAATGGATCCTCTAGGCACAAATAACTGATTACCTTTGAACAAGAGACCACTTTGAAGAGTGTATTCTACATACTCACCATGAAAATAATTCTCAAACTCCTTGCAGACCTTGTAGGCTGATGAGAAGTCTTCGTCTACTACATAGAGGTCCTTGAAACCTTCTATTCCTATGCTCTACAATTATAACTCTTGGACAGTCAACAACTTCTTGCTTAAAGCATCTACCACCTTGTTGAGTTGCCCCTTTTTATGCTTGATGGTAAATGTAAAGGATTGGAGGTATTCCATCCATTTCAAATGTCTATTGCTAAGCTTCTCTTGAGTGTTAATGTAACTCAAAGCCTGGTAATTTGTGAACACCACAAATTCCTTTGGGAGTGGGTAATGCCTCCACTTTTTGAGAGACTGACCTAGTGCATACAACTCTAGGTAATAGGCTAAGTACTTCTTCTTTGATTCATTAAGCTTCTCATTGAAAAATGCTACAAGCCTTCCCTCTTGACTCAATACAACCCCTACTGTAATGCCACTTGCATCACATTCCAATGTAAATAGCTTGTCAAAAGTAAGTAAGAGTAGGATGGGGTTTGTGGCTACTTCTTGCTTCAATAATTGGAATGCTTTATCAGCCTTTTTAGTCCACTTGAATTTGGTTTTTAGGCCTCCTTTTATGGTGTCAAGTACTGGTGCACATATGCCACTGAAGTTCCTCACAAACTTTCCATAGAATTGGGCTAAACCATGGAAACTCCTAACTTTAGTCCCTGTTTTAGGGGCAAGCCAATTCAAGATTTCCTCCACTTTGCTTGGATCCATCTTCAAGGTTCCCTTAGACACCACAAATCCCAAGTAGACCAAATCTTGCTTCAAAAAGTCACACTTCTCTAAGTTGATTGCCAACTTGTCTTCATGCAACCTCTCTAGGACTAACCTCAGATGTTCTAAGTGCTCCTCTTTGGTTCTGCTATAGATGAGTATGTCATCTAAGTACACCACCACAAACCTACCTATGAAGTCCTTTAACACCTCATTCATCAACCTCATGAAGGTGCTTTGGGCATTGGTGAGTCCAAATGGCATCACAAGCCATTCATACAACCCTTCAGTGGTCTTAGAAGCGCTCTTCCAATCATCACCCTAATTGATCCTAATCTGATGATAACCACTTTTAAGGTGCAAATTAGTAAAATACATGGCATCACCTAAACACTCCATCAGATCCTCTCTCCTAGGAATAGGAAATTTGTACCTTATGGTGATCCTATTGATTTCCCTTGAATCAGTGCAAAGTCTCCACTTGCCTCCCTTCTTTGATGTTAGCACTACCGGGACTACACATGGGCTGATGCTCTTCTTGATTAGTCCTTGATCCAACAACTCCTACACTTGCCTTGCCACCTCCTTCTTTTGATCAGGTGTGAGCTTATATGCAACTTTATTGGGTAGGGATGCACTGGGAACAAAGTCTATTTGATGGCTTATAGACCTTCTTGGTGGAAGTGTTGCAGGTGCTCCATCACTTACTATGTCCTTATACTCTTGCAACATTTGCTTCACCTCCTTGGGTACCTCTATCTGCAACTTGTCTTCCTCCTCCTTTGGCTTCACAAAGATGGCACACCTCACTGTCTCCTCCTCATGTAGAAAGTGTAAGAACTCTTTACCAGTATTCAATAAGACACTAGGTGTTCTTGAGGTTCCCTCATCATTCTCTTTCAAAGACTGAATCTTAAAGGTTTTGTTGTCCTTCTTGAAGGAAATGGAGTTCTTCTCTCCATCATAGATCACCTTCCTATCAAATTGCTAGGGTCTACCTAGCAGTAGATGACACGCATCCATGGGTAACACATCACAAAGGATCTTATCCTTGTATCCTCCAATAGAGAACTCTACCCAAGTCTATTCATTGACAAGAACACTCTGCTCTTGATTCAACCATGTCACCTCTTAAGGGCTAGTGTGGGGTATCCTTGTGAGTTTCAACTTCTTGGCTGCCTCATCTAATATGATGTTATCAGTTGACCCTGAATCAACTATCACCTTGCAAACTTTACCAATGATGTTGCATCTCACCCTAAACAATGCTCTCCTATGCTTAGGTTCATCCTTAACCAGCTTTCTTATCAAGACTCTATTGAACATCAGATTTTCTCCAATCTCTAATTCAATATGGTCCAACTCAGGTGTCTTGTTGCTTGATGTGTCTTCATGGGCATAAGCAACCCTTTTTTCCACTATTTGATGATGTAGGCTTGTCAGGGCATCTATAGGCCAGGTGTCCCAATTGACCACAATTGTAGCATTTCATGGTTGCAAAGTAGGAACTTCTCCTACAAGTACCTCTACCCCTATTTGGGCCCCCTTGTGCACCTCTACCTCGAGAATGGCCTCCTCTAAGAGTGATCTCACTGTTATGCTCAACCAACTTGGACTCTCCTTGATTCCTTTGTTCACTTGTCTTGCTTTGGTAACCACCTCAATGATTCATTTGATCTCTACCTCTGCCTCTACCCCTGTTGTTAGAGTCTCCCTTCCTTTTGTTCCTCTCTTCTACCTTAGCAGAATGTTGATGACACTTTTGGATAGTGGTTGGAGTCCATAGGCTTACCTCCTCTTACATGTTCCACTTTAGACCACTTAGATCCCTAGCCACCTTGATGGATTCTTCTTCTTGGACTTTGGATCTAAGACAAAGCTTTTGAAACTCCTCTATGTAGGAGGCCACATCAAGATCCTTTTGGTTTAATCCCTATCTCTTCTTATGAAGTTGGACTTCATAGTCCTCTGGCAAGTAGTTCTCTTTGATCTTTCTCACCATGGCCTTCCAATTTGCAATAGGTAGCTTCCCCATGCTAATCCTCTCCTCTTGTAAGTATTTCCACCATGTCAAGGCTACTCCCCTTAGTCTAGATTTGGGCCCCTTAACCTTTTGGGCTTCTATCACACCCTCACACTGAAAATGGTTCTCCATACCTTCAATCCATTCCATGACGATGTCAATATCCATCCTTCCACTAAAAAGTAGCAATCCTTCAAAAGATTTTGGATTCAAAGCCTTAATGGCCTTTACAATAGGTTCGTCATTGATCAAGGGCTCTGGTTCATGTATAATGTCATCTTTATCAATAGTTTTCTTGCCTTTATCCTTGGTGTCCTCACCCCAGAGTTCTTGTGCTCTCTGATCAACCACTTCTTGCAACTTGTTCCTTATTTCACTCATAGCTTCTTCAAGGAGTCTATTTTTCTCCTTCTACTCTTCTACCTCCCTAGCCAGCTCTGCATTAGTGACCATTATGTTCTCCCCTACCGAGTCACGAGAATATAGAGACATGCACGGTCCACCAAATCTTTAACTTGCTCTAATACCAATCTGATGTGAATGGGAATGGGATAGACTAGCCTAGTCTATGCTCTTTGACCCTTTCCTTGGATCACCAGGTGTTCTAACCACACCCTAGGGTCTCTAAGACTTCCCTTTCTTGTGGAATCCCCTAACCTTGCCCAATCCACCCACCAACAACTTGTAAAACTTCTCCTAAGGTCTCACCTACTGATGAGTTTCAAAAGAACCCCTATTTAGGCTAATAAGGGTTTGGCTTGTCCTACACCTTCTTAGCTCCTAGCAAGGATAGGATTGGTCTTAGACATGGTTTTCCATCTAGTCATGTGCCCCAAAGAGGTTTAGGCCTTCCTATTTGTTACCGATCTCACTATTTTGCTTCTTCCCTGCAAAATAGGGCTACAAGGAATGAGCCCAATTAGGCCTCCATTCTGAACTTTTAGGGCTCTCTCTTGCAAACAATGACCTAGCTTGTGAAACTTCCCAAAAGGATTTATGTTCAATTGGCAAAAACTCAAATATTTTCTAGGTTTTGGGCCTCCAAGTGTCCGTACACTACCCTAGGTGAATTTTGGGGTTTTTAAGAGGGTTTTTATGCCTACCAGGGTCACGGTGATGGTTTGGTGTTTTTGCCACCTTGTCTGGATTGGTGGAAGCTCCTCCTTCTCACCAATGGTTCTCCACACACCCCTCTACAACTCCTCCAAAGGGTGCATCCTCCTCTGACCTTCCTTGTTCTCACAGACCTCTGCAACCTTAACCCTTCCTAGTCGGGCACTGTCTAGTCTCGCCTAGGAGTGGGTCTTTAGATGGCTTCCCTACATCTTCAAGGGCCCTTCTTGATCTGAGGTAATGTATATGGTCTACACTCCTATTCCCCATGGTTTCATGATGATTTCACAATGGGGATATGAGTTGTCAACCCATTGACACAAAACAGTCCAAAACTGGACAGTGAAAGAATGTTTTACAAAATATTTACAGAGGACTCAAAACCTGCACAACACACTAAAACTAATTGCTCAAAATGGAAGAGTAAACACAACAAAAAGCTCTCAACATATTTTAGTCTGCAAAACAATCTATTATACTCTCTGATGCTCCATTTGTGCCAACTAGCAACAAAATTACAGTCATAGCCAAGGTCTCTTTTCTTGGTCCGTACAAAAACTAACATCCAACCCATCATTTTAGGGTTTATAACAATATATAGTATCCTTTCCTCGATCTTTGTGCCAAAATTAGGGTTCTCCATGCTAAACTAAGGTTTTTCACCTATTAGGTGGAAAAGTTGCTTGACAACTTTGAAAAGTTGTCATGCAACTTTTGAGCAACTTTTCCAATGTTGTTTTTCTTGACTCCTAGGCCAACATTGGGCTGTCCTATGGACACCACCATGCCAAAAGGATCCCAAAATCATCAATGGCACACTTACCCTCTCCTCCATAAGAGACCTCAACCAATACTTGAGAACCTATGACCTAAACTAGAACCTAAATAAGACCAATGAGCTCATGGCTCTTATTACATTTACAATGGCTTCTTAAAGAAGCAAAACACAAAAAAAAATCAAAAGGAGGAAGACCTTAGCAAGTTGCTCCTACACCAATGTACTTTGTCTTAGAGTGCATAATAGGATTCTTTGAAATGTTAATGGCACTAGTATTGTCACAAAATATAGTTACTGGCTCGGTAACTTTCTCATTTATACCTTCCAACAGTTGTTTGATCCATGCTATATTGGTGCAATTCAATGCTGCAGCAACATATTCAACTTCTACTGTTGACTGTGAAACACATCCTTGTTTCTTGCTAAGCCAACTCACTAGCCTTTCTCCTAAAAAGAAAGTTCCTCCACTTGTGCTTTTCCTGTCATCAATGTTGCCTGTCCAATCAGCATCAGTATAAACTTTTAAATCAAAGTCATTTCCTTTCTGATATACTAAGCCATAATATTCAGTACATTTCAAGTATCTAAAAATTCTCTTGATTGTCGTCATGTCTATTTCCTTGGGATCTATAGAAAATCTTGCAACTATACGTACTGCATGTGCTATATTTGGCCTGCAGTGAACAACATATTGTAGCTTTCCAATCATAGATCGGTAAAGTGTCTCATCAACAGATGCAGATTCATCATTCTTTGATAGTTTACAGTTGGTAGTCATAGGAGTATTTACTGGTTTTGAATCCTCCATTCCAAATTTCTTCAAGATTTCCTTTATGTACTTGGATTGAGTAATGAAAATCTCATCTTTCATTTCCAGTATTTGTAAACCTATAAAGTACTTTATCTCACCAATTAATGACATCTCAAATTCTTTGCTCATTTCATTTCCAAAGTTGTTGCATAGAGAGTCATTCCAACAGAAGATAATATCATCAACAAATATGGCTAAGATCAGTATTCCATTTTCATCATTCTTCATGTACATATTGCTATTTTCACTTGTCCTTATAAAACCAATCTTGATTAAATAAGAGTGGAACCTCTCATACCATGCTCTAGGTGCTTGGTTCAGACCATATAAAGCTTTGTTAAATTTACATACCTGATCTTTATTCTTGTCTTCAACAAATCCTTTAGGTTATTCAATAAAAACATCTTCTTCTAATATACCATTCATAAATGCAGATTTGACATCCATTTGATATACCTTGAAATTTTTGAAAGCAGCATATGCCAACAATATTCTTACTCCTTCACGTCTTTCCATAGGTGCAAAAGTCTCACCATAATCAATTCCTTCTTCTTGGGCATAACCTTTGCAAACTAGTCTTGCTTTATTTCTAATGACCTCACCTTTTTCATTCAGCTTGTTTCTAAAAATTCACTTTGTACCTATTACATTTTTGTCATTCGGTCTTGGGACCAGTGTCGATGTGTCATTCTTCTTGATTTGATCAATCTCTTTTGTCATAGCATTTATCCAATCTTCACTATTAAATGCCTCTTTCACTATTCTCAGTTCAAATTCAGATATCAGACATGTGTTATGTCTCAGTTTGTTCCTTATCATCACTGGATCATCCTTATCTCCTAGAATTTGACTTTCTACATGATGTCTTTTGACATACTTGGCTAATAAAGGCTCGGTAGGCTCTGTATGATCTTCTTCATCACTCAGTAACTAGATATTCTCTTCATTTCCTTCAGTAGTCTTCTCGGTAGGACTTCTCCATTGAACATAGACAAATTCTTCATAATCTTCTGGTTCTTTGGAATTTCCTTCATCATTTCTTTCTGCAAATTCAACAATTTTCACATTTGCACTTTCTACTATTTTGTTAGATGATTTGATCAGACATTTAAATGCTTTACTTCTAGAAGAATAACCAAGAAATGTTCCTTCTTCACTTTTCTGATCAAACTTTCCATTTCTATCATCTTTGTGTACATAGCATCTACTTCCAAAGATTTTGAAGTAAATTACAATAGGTTTCTTGTCATACCAGATTTCATATGGTGTCTTCAAAGTTCCTTTCTTTAGTTGTACTTGGTTTAGGGTGTAAATTGTTGTGCTTATTGCCTCTCTCCAAAATGTTTGTGGTACTTTCTTTTCAATCATCAGGGTTCTGGCATAATCCACAATAGATCTGTTTCTTCTCTCAGCTATCCCATTTTGCTGTGGAGTTCTTGGTGTAGAGACTTGTCTTTTTATACCATGATCATTATAGTATAAGTTAAACTCATCAGATGTGAACTCTCCTCCTCTACCTAATCTAAGACATTCCAGTTGTCTTCTTGTTTCATTTTCAACTATTACCTTGTCCCATTTAAACATTTGAAAAGCTTCTGATTTTTCTTTTAAAAACATAACTGACATCATCCTTGAATAACCATCCACAAATAATATGAAATATTTATCACCATAATAACTCTGAACTTTCATAGGACCACAAAGATCAATTTGCACAAGATCTAAAATTCCCTTAGATTTGTAGGACTTACTTGTAATGCTTGATCTTGTCATTTTACCCATCTGGCATCCTCGGCACATAGCATTCTCAGGTTTTTCTAGACTCGATAGACCTCTTACTCAGTTCTTCTTACTTATTTTGATAGGATTATAAAAATTTACGTGACAAAACCTTTTATGCCATAACCAGGTATCATCTATCTTTGCATACAAACACTTGTTCTGAGTTGAGTGAAGGTGAAATGTGTTACCTTTTGTTTGTGTCTTGGTAGCAGCTAACTTTCCATGCTTGTCATGAACTTTGACAATTCCTTTCTGAAATTCTATTCGGTAACCTGTGTTGTTTAGCTGTGCTACACTCAACAAATTGTATTTCAATCCTTCAACCCAATAAACATCATTACATTTAGCATTGTCAAGAAGTGTTATGGATCCTTTACCTCTTATTGGACATGGTGCATCATTACCAAATCTTACATAGCCTCCATCATAATCTTCTAACATAACAAACTTGTGTTTATCACTTGTCATGTGATGTGAGCATCCACTATCTATGATCCACAAATCATTAGTATTTATGTGAGATATTAGGGATTTTTCTTCATACCTTTCTTCATCTGATCCATCTTTGATAGCCACATAAACTACTTCCTCTGTATCAGTTACATATGATTTATCATCATTGGATTCCTCATCAGCTATTAGGCATGACTTTCTATCTCTTCTTCTGAAGTCTCAATGTCCTCTGTATTGATTATTTTTCTTTCTGTCATCTCGGTAATCTCTCTTTTCAGTAGAATCTTTGACAGGATAGTTAGAAGCCATATGTCCTATCTTATCACAATTGAAACATTTTAAAGGTAGTTTTCCTTTATACTTACCTTTGCCTCTCGGTAACCTTCTGGCTAATAGTGCTTCAAACTCATCTTGCTTTCTGATTTCTTCATAAAGTTTGTTTATTTCTTCCATGTTCTTACGAAATCTTTCACTTGATCCACTGTGATCCCCTTCAGAGTACTTACTCATTCTATCATTGTAATCATTAGATTCACCAAGATGAAAAGAACTAAATGTAGATTCAACTTTATTTACTGAAGACCCACTATTTTCAAAATTACTTAACTCAAATGCATGTAGCTTACCAATAGTAGCATCTAAGGAAACTGGCATATTGGGTACAGACCTCAATTCATTGATTGTAGAGACTCAGATTGCATAAGTTGGTAGAAGGGTTCTTAACAACTTACTTGTTATATCCTTTTCTTCAATGGTTCCTCCTGCTCCTTTGATTTGATTGACAATCTCCTTTAGTCTTGTACTGTACTGGGTTATGTTTTCACCTTCATTCGTCCTCATAGATTCAAGTTGTCCTCTTAGACTATCCACTTTTGCTCTTTGAACATGTTCATCACCGCCATACACAAATATGAGCTTGTTCCAGATTGCCTTGGCATCATTGCAGCCTTCTAGATCATTAAACTCTGAGTTGGTCAATGCAGATGTTATTTCAATCATTGCTTGAATATGTTCTTGCTTTGCCTTTATCTCTTCCATTGTCAATGGATAGGTGCTAGGTGTAAATGAAATCATTCTCCAGATAATATACAACATATTCTCCAACTCTTGATAGGTGTAGCTTCATCCTTTTCTGCCATGTAGAGAAACTTGACTTGTTCAGCTTTGGTGCATCCCTCTTATACATCTTTGGATCTTTTCCTCAAGTACCTTTGAACTTTTTCTTCCAGAGTCCAAAGCTCTGATACCAATTGATAGTTCTAATACTAAATGTTTAGTATAGATGCCAAGCTAACAAGATGAGAGGGGGGGGTGAATCATACAAACTTAATCTTCCATAAAAACAATAGATTCAACCTTGGTAACATATACTTCAATAATATATGAAAAGTGCTAAACATGCAAACTCATAACAATATAACCATCACAACACTCATAACAGTTGATTTAATGTGGAAACCCAAATAGGGAAAAACCACTATGGGATTTCGGACCCACTATGAAATATACTCTTCTAGAGTATGCTCGGTTAAAAGCAAATCCTATTAAAGATTACAAACACATTGCTAGATGTGACCTGGTTAAGGGATTTCCCTCAGATCTATTAGGATCTTCACCTTGTTAAAGGATTTCAAACACTCAATCAGAATGTCACCTTGCTAGAGGGTTTTACAAATAAGACTGTTAAGTCCACTTGGTTAAGAGATTTTTTGTCACTTTACAAAATAAAGTAATAAAAATCTATATGCAACTTCACATCTAAAATGCTAAAGCAAATTCTTATTTGCTCAATACAATCTAGTCATAGGACTTATCTTGTCCATCTGCTGGGCTCTATACTCTATTATCAAAATAGGTCTTCAAGCTTCTGTGCTCGATAATCACTATGTAGCATCCCTATGCTTACACTTGCCCACATACATTGTTTGTCAATAGTTCCTTATTTATAGACAATTTGCCAAACGCTTAATCTCCTTGATCACATTTCCCATGATCAATAATAGCCATCAGATCTTCAAACTTGACTAGGTTCAATGTATTCTTCAATCTGAAAATGTTTTACCTTGCCTCGAGACTTGGATACATTTCTTGGAACTTGTGCTAGGGTATTGCGGTTCAATTTGAGTTGTAGATCTTCCTACTGATTTTCCTTTTCCATAGATTCTTTAACAAAATTCATGCACGTTGTAACAATCATTTAATCATAACCAGCTCATTAGCTTCCTTCATTAAATAATGCTTTTATTCATTCAATGCATTCTATTACAGCTCGGTTGCAACTTGGTAAGTACTAAACTTCACTCGGTAGACATTCCGCCTTCTTTAACCGATAGCGATAACCTTAGGGTTTACCGACTAGGTTCCTTAGGGTTTACCGACTAGGTTCTTTGCTCGGTAACATAGTATAGTATTAACCTTACAAACAATAGCATGTGTAGGATATCAAAACATTCTAAACATCATGAACTCATCATTGTCTAACTCGGTAATAGTTGCCCATTGAATAACTTATTCCTCCCCTTATTCATCACATTCTTTCTATGTCTTTTACAGACATCTTTATACTCACCAAATTATACTTCTTAAGATATGGCAACATCATACTGAATTTGAAAATCAATTTCTTGACATCAATGACAATAATAATATTAAGACAGTAAACATCCTTAATCAGTTATATCCATAATCATCAACAACCTTCTCAATATCCTTATTGAAATGCCAACAATCTCTCATTGTAATTGGAGTGCCAACAATCTCCCTTTGTTTGTTATAATGCCAACAAAGAGATGATAAGATATGGGGGTATTTTAAGGCATTTAAAAAATATATGAGGTCTAGGGTAAGGTTACCTGAGCATATAGTAGAAAAATAGTCTACCAACATATGCTTCATGGTAAAGAAGGATGAGACTCTCATGGAAGCAGTTAAGCCCCAAAAGATTTAGACTGAAGAAATGGGCTATGAGGTAGATGCACAGATTATTGATGCCTACGCAAAATGATAATTGATGCACCAATAGATGAGGCAGAGAAGCCTTGTGGTACTGCATAGTAGATAACTCAAGAGGTTGGAACATAGTTCAATTAGAAGAAAAGGGAGAAATAAGAAGGAAAAGCAAGTAAATTTGTACAGAAGGTATCAAAGGACATAAAGGCAATAATTGATTCTATCTCAGAGAAAGGTAGAAAGAGGAAGGATCTGGAAGTTCATATTGAACTTGTTACTACAAAATCTAAATCAGAGGATGAAACTCCATTAGCATTTAAGAGGGTTGTTAGGAAGAAATCGGAGGAAACAAATGTGGAAGCAAAGAAGCAACCAGTTAGGAAGGTCACAATCAAGCAACCAGCACAAAATCAAGAACCTAAAGCTACAACTATAGCTGCATCTGGTATTGCCAAGAGGAAGAAGAAGAGTGGCATTGACTTAGCACTTGAAACTGGTAATGTAACTATCATTCCACCTAAAACTTGTGCATAAATTATAGATGAAATCACTAAAGATTTCATGTTGAAGAATGTTAAATTTTATTATGAAAACTTAGAGGATGATGAACAGAGAGAGGTAGAGGAAGCAATCCTATTATACTTGGATATCTATAAGAAATCCTTAATAGAGATAGAAAATCAAATACCGACTGAGTTATATAACATGTTGGATGCTAGAAGATTATCAACTATGCAAGAAGAAACACATTAAATTCCAAGAACTATTAACTATTTGTGTTACTATAGCTCTAGATGAAATGGATAAGACAATTGAGGCGGAAGACAGAAAAGTCTTCAATAGAAAACATAGGATAACTAGTCTGATACTAGGGAGAGTGAATGAAGTAATAAAGGAAACTCAAAAAGTATGGATTAAATTTTTGGAAGAACATAGAGGATTATTTACTTCATCAGAGACCAAGACAAACACTGTAGATACCTTGGTTGAAGGAAAAGGAAAGGGAATTATGGGCACTTTGCCATCAGTTTTGAAAAATATTAAGATAGTGGAAATTGAGCCACCGGTAAATATAGATGTACAGACAAATACTGAGATATCGGTTAATACAGAGAATGAACAAGCTAACATTATAGGGAATAATAAAATTGAGGACAATTATCCTCTACATACAAATGTATAGGTTGAGGATACTGTTCCTACAAAGGAATTGGTAGTTACATAGACTACACCAAGTGGCGAAGCCACCGGTGCAAGTGAGGAGGTTATAAAGGATAAAACATCAGAAGACAAAACAGGGGAATCTGACAGGGAACTAGTTGTTGGCCCATCATTATTGTCAATTGACACTTCTCAGGTAGAAAAGAAAACCATCACAGAAATGAGTCCCACTGAACTAATGATGATGGCTCCTCAAAAATTGATGAAGGAGGGATCCACAGACAAGGGGATTATAGATCAATCAATCACTATTCTACACAGATTGGTCCCAGAGAGTAATATTAAAAATGAAGTGAGCCCATCCATCAAGCTTAAGGTAATCACTGATCACATATCAAAAAACTTTTAATCCTTACAAAAAATCTCAAACTGACAAGCACTAGAAAGATTTACTCAGGCTAAGAGAGCCACTTTTTGTCATGCCCAAACTTTTGGGCACAAACGGAATTTTTATTTTTATTTTTTATTTTTTTTAAAAGATATCCTAATAAAACTAAGATTGCTAAAATAACGCAGTAACGAGTCTTGTCTTAACTATGTTTGAATTCTTTTTGGACTAAAGTTAATTTAAACAACTATATCAAGTAAGCGGGGTAATCTAAATTGCATGTGGAAAATTAACTCTCCAAAGAATTTATTATTATCTCATCAATTAATAAATAATAAATTCATTTAAGCAAAAACCTCTAAATTAATTGACAAGAGATATTATTAATCTCAATTAATCTTTTTAATCATTGTAGGAATTAATTAAATTAACTCTAGCAATTGGATTTTTAAATCCCATGATTTATTTTAACAATAATTATAATGTGTCTAAAATTTGACTAAAGGGCTAAATAGATCCATAGTAAAAATTTGCCCTATAAAGTTTAATCTCGACAAGCCTAAATTTAGGTGGACTACAATAATACCTCTAAGCCAATTAACTTACAAAAAATTGCTATGAAGTTTCAAAAGGATTAAACTCCAAAAGTATTTTAAATGTAAAACATCATATTTAACTGATTGTATAATCGTTTATAAAATATGAATGTTTAAATTAAATAATTAAATTAAAGTTAGATTTATACATTCCCATCATATAGGGGTTCACCCCATAGCGCAGCGGTACTGCTGCGAGCCTCCCGAAGTGGAGGTCATGTGTTCAAAGCTCGGGGCTTGGCCCCTCTCTGCCCCCACCGGCTCTCGTCCGTCCGTTGAATTCATTGGCCCCGCCCGTCCGTTGAATTGACCGGTCTTCTGACCATCTGTTGACTTGGCTGGAGAGGTTATTCGCAGTTGGTGCACGCCAAGGAGTGAGTGAATGATAAATTTGGAGCGTGCTCTTGGTCCCCCTAATGCTGGTTGGTCGATCACTTTCCGTTCGTTGGCTAGGAAATTGACAGCTGTGCTCTCAAGCTATGTAGGGTACTTCAAAAGAGGATGCCTTGGTGCTCGATTCGGAGATAAGGTCCTCCTTGTGATCTCACTGGTTCATAGCTCCAGTCAAAAGTGCCAATCAAAATATATATATATATATATATATATATATATATATATATATATATATATGTATGTATGTATATATTTTCATTAAACACATATATATTTATATATGAGGATATTTATTTTCTAAACAAACATTATTATAAAAATTACCCCATGTAACCTAACTAAAATATTATAAAATACCCCACCCTCTACCCTATTTTTCTCCCACCGTATTGTCTTGCCCTAACCCTATTTTTTGAGCTAGGGCTTAACTATGTTATTCTTTTTTTGTGTGTGTGTGGGGTGTGTGTATGTGTGTGTGTTTATTGCAGGGCAAGGAAGGTGGTAGACAAGGTCTCGGCGGCGGCCATGAAGGGAGGAGATGAGGAGGGTTTGAATGTGCGTTGGGCGAGGCTTCCCCAGATGCCACTGTGTTTCCCCATAGTGGCGGTCGGGCGCCGCCCACTGTGGGTAAACACAGTGGTGGCCGGGTGCCTTTCCACTGTGGTTACCCACAGTGGGAGGCCCCGTGCAGACCACTATGGTTGCCCACAGTGGCGGCCCCCATGTCATTCATTGTGGGTAGCCACAATGGCGGCCCGAGCCACGCTGATCACTGTGTGCATACACAGTGGTTCGGCCCTCCAACCTGAAACCCCCTTTTTTATATATTTTAAAAATTCTTTTTTTTATCTTTTTTTTTTGTGTTATAAATATATATATATATATATATATATATATAATCTTTCATTGGTTATATCAAGGGTAGGTTTAATATGGATTTTGATAGATGAATATTGTTATTTTTAACTTGTAGGAAATTAATTAAATAAATGCCAGCATAGCAATAGTCAAATATTTCATTTCTTATTTTAAATCTAGTCATAAATCTATAGTGCAAATATTAGATTTTAATTCTGTCTCATATGAAATACTAAACATAAACTAACCATTTCCTCTACAAACTACAACTAGCATTGCGAGAGTTCTTTACTTCTTTTGCCTAAGATTAAATCTGTAATCTCTTTTTTTAAAACACATAACTGCAAGCTTAGCAGATTTAAATAATGTATTTCCCCCTTTTATTTTTGTCTTCTAAAATCTAGATGCTAACTTTAGAGATAGACTATTAATTTTAGATTTATTTTCTGCAATAAGGAAAATTACAAAATTTAATAACTTTAACAACAACTACATTAGCCTAGAAAATTATTTAAAATAAATCTTAGAGATAGACAATTTAAATATTTTTAACCATAGTTTGTAAATGGGAATAAAACTGCGTACTTTTCTCTTACTAACATGCAGGCTTACTACTTCTCTCATTTCCATTATTTCAAAATGCATAAAGAGATAAAATGAACCTTTATTTTAAAAAATAACATGAATGCAACAATATTATTTCAACAACTATAGGAGCTTTAATCCAAAAATAAACATTTCATTTTTGCAATAATAACTTAATAGAATAATGTATTTCTTTAAAGCATATTTAGAATACAATATAGTCAACATTACAAATGGGTGGGATACCCATCTAGTCTCTCATTTTTATTAAAAGAGGACTTTAAATAAAATGAATATATTTCTTATTCAAAATAAATACAACATATAGCTTTTCTTTTACATTGCTGCAACTAAAATATGATATCCCATTTCCTAATCTTTTTCTGCAAATCAAGTAAAACCAGCAACTCCTAGCTTGTCTTTTTCTTTTCTTTCCAAGCAACCTACAAATAAATCAGAAGGCTATGACCATGGAGAGCTCACCTCCCAGCCTAGGCTTACTAGAAGCCACCCCCGAGCTTGGAGAACCAAGCCTTAGACAGGTTACACTCAGGCAAACACAACAAGCAAGGGAAAAACATACAACAAACACTTTCCCAACCAAGGCTACACTTCATCACAAAATGTGATGTTTTTACATGGGTGGAAGTGGACCAAATACCCTGAGGAGACTGCAAGAATGGTAGATCACAAAGCCATCTCATGGCAAACAAAGATATATCATAAGTTCATTAACCCCACTTCCTTATGCCCCCCAAGGCATTCATGCCATACATTCTCTCCTTATGACCCCCAAATGCATACACAAGGCTATGCAATAAGGGTCACATATACAACCCTTGAGATCAATCTCATAAAGAGAGCCTCTCACTCAAGGGCTATCAAACTCCTTCCACCCACAAGGCCATCCTACTCTCCCAAGAGTAGAAGGCCTTGGTTACTCCCAAATCACAAGAAAATGCATAAAAGAAATAACAGGTAGGTCACATAATAATTTCACAAAGGAAAATACAAGAAAACAATTTATACATACAAACAATGTTTCCAACATGAACATGCAACATGAAAGGGAGAAGATGAATCCAACCTTCAATCTGCCCAAAGGTTTGCTAGAACTAGTTTGAGGATGAGCAGCCCAATTCCACAATCCTTTCTTCTACACTTAGCCAAATTTCTATCCCAAAACTATTCTTTTCAAAATTGCATGATCTCCAAAAAAATGGAGAGTGGGTGATTACCCACAAAATCTCTAATCCTTGCCTAAAAAGGCCTCAGTGAGAGTTCTCACAGGTTACTAAAACTGAAAAAGGAAAAAGTAAGAGAAAGTGGGAAAAAGGATCTCACATCAAAAAAGAAGGTTATCTAACCTAGATGGAACCTTCTAAATTGAATTTTCGCTCACCTTAGGAAACCCACTTTTTGAGGTGACTAAATAGCCAGATGGGAGTAGTCACATGCCTAAAAATACTCCTAACCCATAGATATACCTTATGGACTTTAGGAAAAACCTTTAAACTACCCCTAGGAGTCCATTTGACCCCTTAGAAACCCATCTGAAGTTAACTTTCGGGTCAAACCTGAGTTGACCACTCCAAAGACTCTTTACCCAAGGAAAATTTGAGACCACATTCAAATGTTTGAAAAGGCTATGGTTAAAACAACTCCCTCCAAGAGACAAGTCAAAAATCAAGACACAAATTAACACATGTCAAGTGACACAATAAAATACATTACAAAGTTACACATGGAGTTTGTCTCTTGTTGGATTTACACAAATTAATAAATTCAATTTAACACACATGCGACATTTACTTTCACAAATAAAATACAATACATATGGGGTGTTGTCTCTCCAAATAGACAACCCCTAGTTTTACGAATGTACATAGGTCTAGGTTTGGTTCTCCATAGTCTTTCCATGGTCACATGGATAATTTTCCTGCGCAACTCAATTACACATTAGTAATTCCAAATAACCTCATAAAATATTAAACACATGAATAAGAATACACATCAAGAACTCTGCATACAATTGACATTAAACAAATCAATCTATCTTATATCCAAATAAATCCACATAAGTAATTATCATAATCCTCATAATTTTGATCCATACATAAGACATGCATCCTATTTCTATCATCATAGTAAAGTCCTGCAAATCCAATAATGACATACATCATCACAAAGTTATCCTATTCTAGAATCATATAGAGTTCTATATCTATAATGCATAGAAATGAAGCATCCATATACATCAATGTTATCCAAATCATGGAATCATATAAGTTCTAAATCCATAATGCATAAAAATAAAGCATCCATAATAGTCTCAACATGAAAATCACTAAAATGCTAGGATGAGTCAGGGTAGGGCCTCACACTTTTGATCAGGTAATTGAAAAAAAGAAGAAAAATATTGAGGAGAAGCTAATTCTAATAGAAAATTCTTTGAAACAATGTACAAATATATATAGGGTATGTTATAACACTAAAATACTTACAGCAAGTGTAGATAAAAATATAAAAATAGATTCAAGAGAAAATTGCAAGTATTGCTAACTCTTTTGATGGATTAATTTCATTGACTACATCAATTGATGGTCAAATTTTAATTTTGGAGAACCAAATTGCTGCTCTTGAAAAGGAAAGAGACAAAACAATTTGAAGAGGTAGAAGTTTGAGAGGCTTGGTGAGTCCCCAATTAGGTACACTCTGTGTACACAAGAAAGAATGCATGGATATGGTGGGAAAGCCCACACCAAAAGAGGTAAATGAGAAAGAATCTTTTGCACATTTATTGAGTGGACTTGTATTTATTTCTGGCACAATCAAAACCGGATAGGATACTTATGTGGAGTTACTAGAGAAATCTTATCTTGAAATTTTTAAATTGGTCAAGCTCCGGTAAGACATTTTTAAGGATATTCATTGTACAATTCTTAATCTTTGACATTATTTTTGGGCATTGATGTCAAAGGGGGAGTAGTATAGATGTGAAAAATAATAAAAGAGTTGCATACATTAGGGGGAGTTATGGAGTTTTAGAGTTTTTGGAGACATGGAGTATTTTGTATATTCAGCTCAGGGGGACCAGGGCAAGATGAAACCGGCAGGTGAAACCTTGACCATTTTTCACATGAGTGTTTCCATCAATGCCAAAGGGGGAGATTGTTGGTGATTGACACTATATTAGTTGGTTTCACTATGTTGTCATTTATGGCAACATGATTTTGTGTTCTGGCTTCATATGGTGTACCGACAGGTACTTCACAGATTCTACACTAGTACCGGCACCGGCAGGTTAGAAGGATTTCTTTGGTCACCATCAATGCAGGCCGACATGGTATAGTAAAGGCTATCAATATTGGAGGCTGACTTATCCTGGATCTGGCATCGGCAAATTATTTTAATCTTTATACATTCATATTATCTAGCTGACATGTAATCTGATATTGCATATATCTTTGGAAGCAAATATAAGGCATAAATCTGTATAGGGTATATAGGTCAGTTAAGATTAGATCATTTCATATAGAAAAAGGACATGAGATAGGAGATTATGGATATGCGAATGTAATATGATGCAAAATTATTTAGAGAGATTATGTATGTGAGGAATTTATTGTAAGGGTTATTCCAGAAAAAGGGTTTAGGGTTTCAGACCGGAACAGACAAAGCTTAAACTAGAACTATATTCTGGCATAGAAGATGCTATCTTAGTAGTTCACACTTCTCTGGATTGTTGTGTGGAATTTTATGTAGTCAGTGAGGCTCCTATTGTGATTGAGAAATGTGCTCTAGGCTGTAAGCCTTCCTACAAGTGCAGGCCCCTCATATTTTTTAATATCTCTTCATATGGCGAGAGGATTGATGTTGTGGGTCACAAATCCCACTGTGGTTTTTCCTCTTTGAGGTTTTCCACGTATAAATTTGTGTGTTTTCTCATTCATGTGATTGGCTTATTAGTTTCTTTACTTCTTTCAATTCTCTATGTACCAGTATACCGGTTGGTGTATGCATGTTTTGTTAAGGCTAAATCTACTATTTCAGTATAACACTAATTCATCCCCCCTCTCAGTGTTATTGGTTTCCAACAGTTTTTCCATCTATGATGTACAAGAGGATGAAGGTGAGGAAGTTGTTGATCCTATGTTCAATGAGAAGATATAGGGGCAACCTATTCCAGAGGTTGATTAGGATAGAAAAGGGGATGACAACATTCAGGCTAGAACCTTCAATGTAATTAGATGGATAGATAGATGGTTAAAAGACCGTCGTTTAAGACAACAACCCATGCCTGCACCTAAGAGTAGAAAAGTTGATCAAACTCGTGAAACTTCTCAATTATCTCTTCTCTCTTTTGACATTTCTATTGATATTACAGGTAATGAGAAACTGAAGACTGAGAAAACCAAAATTGCAAACTTAGGAGAATCTTCTTTGAGTTCCTCCCCTACTCGTGTTACCAGATCTCATAGTAAGAAGAGTAGTCAGAAGCTCCTGACAAGTCCCCTTGTAGTAGATTTGGACTCCAAAGAAGAAACTCAAGGGATGATGGATTCTCAAATGTAGGAAAATCTCATTGATGATGATGTTGATAAGGGAAAGGAAACCCAAGAAGCTGAGGATCCTATGAACACCATGGCTATTATCATCACTAACCAACAATCACCTCCACCAAGGGAAACATCTATTATTCCTAAATGGTTAAGTGCCTCACTTACCAAGAAAATAAATGTGATTCCAATCTCAATTCCAATGGAGGACATGGTTAGTAAATGTCTGGGGAGGACATCAAAGTCCAAGAGACTTAAAACTGAAGTGATGATAGATGTGGATGACCAAACAGGACATTGGATTATAGAGGTGGCTAGACCCCCAACAGATAAAGATGCTAAGAATATCATTGAGAAGGAATTCGTTATTGAGAATATTGATTTAGGGGTGACCTCTCGAGTTGTGGATGCTAAGCACTTGGAGATTTCCACCAAGATAATTCTGACCAAAACTTGGAAAATGAAAAGGATAAAGATAAAATGAAGTAGATCATAATGCAAATGACCCAGTTCATCAATGCTATAGAGGATCCTAATCCACAACCACTTTCTCAAGTTCCTTTATCATTTGATCCAAGGTCCCCAATGAACCAGAGACTACTTTATCAGTTTCAAAGACGTCTTCAGTGAATGGCTGGAATCAATTTCCTAGCAAGGTACGAGTTACATTTCTGATTTGGTTGAAGTATTTGAAAATCCAGAGTCTGTAGACAAGGAGTTCAAAATAGAGAAAATTGCTTGGGAAAAAGAGAAAAGAAAATGGGGAGTTGTACCCATATATAGAGGTTAACTATTTAAGCAGTTATCCAACTGTTGGTGTGTTTTTATCTTTTGTTAATGGGCATGCAGAAGTCAAAGAATTAGAATGTGTAAAAGGCAAATCTTTTAACCAATAGATTTTTGGAGACTCTACTGGGGAGCGAATAAGTAGGTTAGATGCAATCATAAGGCACATAGGGTTGTCTTGTGATTATCTTAAGTTTTCATCCTGTGTATATTGAAGGGACACAGGTTGGAGTCAAGAAGATATACAAGGTCCTAGAGACATGAAGGAGTGTTTGATTCTATATTTCAAGAACTACAAAATTTGAATTTTTCCCCTTCCTTTACACCTTGAAGAAGAACATGAAGTAGACCCCCAAGTTCTTCTCCTATTTTACCTATACCTTTTGTTTGTCACACCCTAACTTTGCATGGTGTTGTCCTTCCTACTGTAATTAATCCCACACCTTTGAATATTGTATTACCCATGGTTGCTAATAACCCTTGGGGGCTAGCTGTAGGACCACTTTCTCTTGGAGGAAATTTAAATCCCTTACCGAAAGGATCATGAGATCATTTACCCAATTTTAGTGGTGATGGAAAGGTTATTACTGATGATCATTTGAATGCCTTCAATGTGGCTTGTGGTGTATTAGCAATCCAACATGAAGATGTGGCTATAAGATTATTTGTTCAAACATTGACTGAAATTGCCGCAAATTGGTTTTACCATTTACCCAATGGTGATATTACAAATTGGCAAGATTTCAAGAAAAAAATTGAAGCTAGATTCAAATTAGCTGAAGATGAGCACTCACTTCTGGCTCAATTAGCACAATTGAAAAAGGAGATTCCTGAAACAATGAGGGATTTTGTGGCTAAGTTTGATAAGATAGTTCATAAGATCCTGATTACTCAAAGACCCTTTGATGATAACTTGAGGTGCTTCTTTATTAACTTAATGCCTTTAGAAATAAGTTTCTTAATCCGTAGGAAAAGAGTGAAAGATTTAGCAACTGCCAAGACTTTAGCTGTAGAATTGGAGGATTATTTAATTACTATAGGAAAGTGGAAGAGGGGAATTCAAACTACTAGTCTGCAAAGATCAACCTCAACAACTACATCAAACCCAGTGATTCAGAGGTTGATGAATGATGTGATAACACTTAAGAGATAATTGCCTAAATCTAATACAACTTATCCACACACCTATCAAGACATCTTGAGGAGATTTCCAAATCAATCAGTAGGGACTGGAGGTAAAGCACTAAAATTACCTCCTACGTAGCAAAGGCTAGCTATTGAAGCACCTCCACCAAAATCTAACATGTGCATTTTTCATCTCACCGATGACCATGATGGAAGTTCTTGTCTAGAGATGGTGCGTTATGCCCAGTTGATTGGTTCTAAGGAGGTGTTGAGTGAACCAAGTGAAGAATAATCTCTCAGGCAACCTAGCGACTCTGAAATTCACTTCTTAGAGTACGAGTCAGATTCAGAAAGAGGAGGTGATATTTTGGTTACCTTGGAAGATCCTTCCTATACTGTACTAACCAAAAATAAATAGAATGTCAAACCTTAGGGTGCTCCCTCATCTTCTGTTGTGAATCCTAAAGGTAAGGAGATTATTTCTCAGTTTCATAATAATGATTTCAGACCTCAAGAACCTCAGTTATTGAAATCTGTAGAGACTGAAGGTTTGTTTGATATTGTAGAATTTTGTAAATCCTCTCGAATTTAAATTACACTAGCAGAATACCTTAAACTAAATCCCAAAGAACTTGATAGATTGCTTAAGTTTGTAAAAGGAAATAATATGTATGTACAAGATGACATGATACAACAATAAGTTAATACTATATTGTCTTCTCAAGGAGATGTGTCAACTCATCCCGCTACCCATGAAGCTTTCCCTGAAATAATTGCCCATCAAGTTGATGATACGATGTCTATTCTTGAATCAAAACCTGAGCCTTTTTATATATCTTTGTTCATAAATGGTCACAAATTAAATAATTGTATTATAGACTCAGGTGCCTTAGATAATATCATGCCATCTGCAGTAGCTAAAGCCTTAGGATTATCCTTAACAAAAACCTTTGGTAGGTGTTATTCAATGGACTCCAAACAAATACCCTTATTAGGACAAATCAAAGATTCTCAAGTGGTCCTTGTTGCTCATCCAGATAAAAGAATTAAGTTAACCATTTTGATAGCTGATATTCCTATGAGTTATGGCATGTTGTTAAGTCATACATTTTGTAGAGACCTAGGGGTGAGGTTAAGGTGGATTGGTCTCAGACCACCATTCCCATAGGGAAATAGTGAGTCATTTTGCAACCTGAGCCTAAATCGAAGTTCACTGTTTTTCCTTCTGATGATCCAAAGGCACAAATATTGTATCATGAATGTCAATTTGGGAATTATATGATCTTATCTAATAATGAAGCTATAGGAAATCTATCACAACCTGAGGTAATGGAGGATTTATGGTTGATGGAATTTAATGGAAGTTGTGCAGCATCAGGTTCTAGAGTTGGGGTAGTTCTTATTCCCCCTTTAGAAAACATATTCCTTTCTCTTTCAAGCTAGAGTTTACAAACACAAATAATACTGCTGAATATGCCCTTTTGTTGGGATTAGCTAAAGTGAAAAAATTGGTAGTGAAGTTGTTGCAAGTTAAGGGAGATGCAGATTTGATTGTGAAACAAGTTAGAGGGTTGTTCAATGTAAAGAATGAGATGTTGACGCACTACCGAAATAGAGTCTGGGATCGAATTGAGGGTTTTTATGCATTTTCTATTGAGGCTATTTGCAGAGAACAAAATTCTAAAGTTGTTTCTTTGGCAGTATCAGCTTCCCTATTGATTCCCCATCCTGAGTTTACAAATAATACCTATCAAGTGGAATTGATATACCAGCCTAGTGTACCTGATAATTCAAAATTTTGGCAGGTTTTTGAGAATGACAAGCAAATCAATTTTTTTTTGCATTGCATAGAAATGTTCACTGTCACTTTGTTTGAAGGGTCAGACACTGAATGCAAGGACTTTTCACCAAAATTGGGTCAAGAAATGACTGATGGAGTAATACAACTAAAGGGAAATAAAATTCCTAAAGGGTTGGTCTCTTTAGACTGTCTTTTTTATCATCATGATACCTTTAAAAAGGAAAAAGATGAACAAATTCCTACAGTCCAGGATGCTGGTGGTTATGAAAGAGTTAATATTGGCACTAAGGAGGATCCTAAGTATGTTAATCTAGGAAAGTCTTGCACACCTGCAGAGAAGGAAAGGTTCATAAGTATCCTATTGGAATACAAAGACATCTTTGCCTGGTGCTATGACGATCTGAAGAACTTTAGGGAAGGAAAATTTCAACACCATACTCCCTTGAAGCCTGGAACAAGCCTATTCCAGTAGAAAATTAGAAATTTTAATCCCAAAGTTGCTGAAACTATATTTTAGGAGGTAGACAAAATGTTGAAAGCTAGAATCATATATCCTATTCATCATTCCACTTGGATAGCCAAAATCATCCCATTTTGTAAGAAAAATGGAGAGATAAGAATTTGTGTGGACTTTAGGAATTTGAATCAAGCCAGCCTTAAAGATAATTATCCATTACCTGTTATGGATCATATTTTGCAGATAGTCTTAGGTTCATAAATGATGTGTATACTTGATGGTTTTTCTGGCTATAACCATATTAGTATTTCAGAAAGAGACCAGCATAAAAAAAAAATCATCACACCCTGGGGCACCTTCGCATATAACAGGATTCCATTTGGTCTAATAAATGTTGGGGAAACCTTCCAAAGGGCTATAGACTTGTCTTTCGGTCATATGCAATATAAGATAATTGTTATATACCTTGATGATTTAACTATCTTCTCGAAGAGGAGAAAACATCACCTAAGAGACTTAAGGATAGTATTGCAAAGATGTAGGGAACATGGAGTGTCGTTGAATCTGAAGAAGTCTGTGTTTGGGGTCACAAAGGGAAAATTACTTGGTCATGTCATCTCTAAAGAGGGAAATAAAGTGGATCTTGAAAGGGTAAAGGCAATTTAGTAGTTAATTTTACCATCTAATAGAAATGCAGTTAGGTCCTCATTTGGGCAAGTGAATTTTTTGAGAAGATTTATTCTGGATTTTGCAGAGACCACAAGGTACATTGTGAACTTGATGAGTGAAAAGAAGGTATTCAAGTGGAATGAAGAGGGGAAGAAATCATTTAAAGTGAAAAAGAAGCTATAGCTCAAGCACCTACTCTTGTTAATCCATATTTTAAGAAAGATCTATTGTTATACCTCAAAACATACCATGTCAAGGATTTTGTTACAAAAGAATGAAGAAAATGAATAAGTTCCAATATCCTTCATGAGTGTTCCTCTCAAGAAATATGAATTGAAATATTCACTGACGGAGAAACAAGAATTTGCTATTGTGAAAGTTGTAAAATAATTAAGGTACTATATTCTTCATTCTCATGTGATAGTTTATGTGCCGCATTCTGCTATTAAGAGCATTTTAACACAACAGGATATCATAATGAACAATAGAACCTCATGGGTGTCTAAGATACATGAGTTTAATCTAGACATCAAGACAACAAAATTGGTGAGGGGAAAAGGTTTGTGTAAGTTAATTACCGAAAGAAAGAATGAAGTGAATGAGGAATTGCCCTTAGTCTTATTTGTTGGACTTCAAGACTCTTGGTTTGTGGACGTTGCATATTACCTAACTTATGGAGATTGTCCAACACATCTCTCTCCAAGAGAAAAATGGAATATGAGATTAAAGGCTTCTAAATATGTCATTTTTGATGATGTGTTGTACAAAAAGGGGTTAGATGGAACTTTCTTACGCTGTGTCGATAAGTTGCTTCAAGAGTCTTTGTTGAAAACTTTTCATGATGAAGCTTGTGGTGGCCAATTTTCATCAACAGTAACTGCCTATAAAATCTTGAGAAATTGTTATTATTGGCCAGGTATGTTTAAGGATGCACATGCTTGGGTATCTAAGTGTGAAAAGTGTAAGTTATTCACAGGAAAGCCACAACTTGCAGCATTGCCTCTTAGACCGGTAGTTATTGATGAACTGTTTAAATAGTGGGGTTTAGATTTTATAGGTCCATTATCACCTACTTCAAGTGCTAGACATACGCACATACTAATGGCCACATATTACTTCACCAAATGGGTTGAAGCTATTCCAGTGCGAAACACAACTTTTGAGGTTGTTTATAATTTTCTTAAAGAAAATATTCTGGTTCATTTTAGGGTTCCTTAGAAGATTGTGGCCGATAACACAACCAACTTCTCTTCTACCAAGATTTCATTATTTTTTTATGATCATGGGATATCTCTCACTCACTCTTCAAATTATTACCCTCAGGGTAATGGCTAGGCAGAGTCAAACAATAAAAATCTGATAAATATTATGAAGAAGCTGATGAGTGAAAAATTCAAAGACTGGCACAAAAGATTGTATGAGGCTCTCTGGGTGGATCACACATCTCCAAAAAGAGCCATAGGGATGTCACCTTTTGAACTAGTGTATGGCATGGGGTCTCAAGTGTCACTTCCCTTAGAACTTGCGGCTTCAAAGTTACAAATAGTTATTGAAGATGTATATTTTCAGGATTCTTTGGAGAAGAGGATTATACATTTAATGAGGGTTGAAGAAGAAAGAGAGAAATTGGTTGATCGGATTACAGAACATCAGTTGCGGGTTTAGAAAAATTTTGACAGGAGAGCCAAGCCGCAAAAATTTATGCAAGGTGATCAGGTTTTACTTTGGGACAGAAGGAGGGAACCAAAAGGAGCACATGCCAAGTTTGAATCATTATGGAAAGGACCATTTTTAATTCAAGAGGTAAAAGGCCCTAATTCTTTCAAGATAACATACCAGGATGGTACTGTTTTTCCCCTAAACTATAATGGGCAAGATTTAAAATTATATCAATTGTAAGTAGGAGTCCCCTGTAGGTCTTGTACATAAGTTTGGTCATGTTTGGTTTGTCATTTTGGTTTTGTTTTGTTTTTGTTTCGGTCCTTTTGGTTTAAGGCTTGTTTGTGAAACTAGAGATCCTGGGGTTCATGTCTTGGTCCCTTGCGATCTCAGTCCCCAGTTAGAGCCAATGTTAGTCCTCCATTCTTTTCTTTGAGTTTCAATTTGAAGGTCACCCTTTAATGTTTATTTTCCCTTTTCGGTCGTGTATTTCCTCCCTTTGAACTCAAGTCATTGAACCTTCCCTTAGTTCAAATTTCAAGTTCAAAGCGTACTTTAAAGATAGTTGTCTTTGTGGCTTTGTTTCATGGTAAAGTTGAGTGCTTTGTTGAAAAATCATATTGAACTTGAACCTTTGAACCTTTCACTAGTACATTCAGGTCAAAATTTCGATGGCAAATCGTCATCATTCCGACGCAATTTCGTCGCACTACCGACAAAAATAGCCATTGAAAATTTTTTGTCGGAAGTTCCGACTATCCTTGTGGTCATCGCAATTCCGACATCCTCTCCAACCTTTCCGACGGCCACCATGGATGGTCATACCTAGAAAGAATACCGTCGTGATCTCGGCCTACCGTCGGAATTCTGACATTAAAGGGTAAAAATTCCGACGAGGATGTTGTGCATCTGATGGCACTCCTCTGTTGGAATTATGATGGCCCAGGAGAGTTTCAATGAGGATGATGTGCATCCGACGACACTCCTCTGTCGGAATTTTTACCCTTTGATGTCGGAATTCCGACGGTAGGCTGATTTTTTGGAAAAAAAAAAATTTATAGAAAAAGATTTCTCTACTATCTCTCTTCTCTATCCCTCTCTACTATCTCTCTTCTCTCTCCCCTCTCTAGGTCTCTTTCTCCATCCCTCTCTTCTTCTCTCCCTCTCTACTTCTCTTTCTCTACCCTCTCGAGGTCATTATCTCTTCCTCTCACCCTCTCTCATCAAAAGAGAAATAAAAACTTGCATGGCCTTATAATTCATGAGTTGAAGTTTGAGGTTAACATTTTGGAGGTAATTTTCTTAGACTATTCAATGCCCATTCTAACTAAGGTCAATCAAAATTCAAGATAAACCTGTGGTAAAGATGAGGATCTTGAGTTCATTGGTAGAGGACTCCACTTTTGATGGGAGAAAACCCTAGTATCCAGTTTGGTAAGCTCTAGTCGAAGGTGCAGTATGACAGCCACATAGAAGGAGAACCATGACATGTTGCAAAATTAGAAGGGAAATTATAACAAAGAGTAGCTATGTGTCTAGAACATTCAAAGCATTTCATGTCTGGGCTAGCTATCTTCTTTACTCTAGTCTAGGATTTCACATTTTTGAGAAAGCATGATTTGTATGGATGGTTTGTTTGTTTCAAATGAAGTATAGTCCAGCCTCCACCAAAATAACAATGACAGTAAGGACTAGTAGAGTAGTCTATTAGAAGGTTTAGACATTGATAATAGTGTCTAGGTTCTCCCCAATTATTGAATAGCATTAATAGATAATCATAAGAATAGCAAGGAATAGATTACTTAGATCTTGTAATGAAGAAGGGTTTTGAATTAAAAAGACAATGATAAGAGTTTTTTTATGGTTCAAAACACAAAGACAATCACAATAGAAAATTACAAGTTATAGGGTTACATTGAGTAGGTTTGATTGATTATTGAAGAATATATTGTGTTTCTCTATCAATAAATAAGAGGTCTCAAGAAGCTAAAGACAATGAAAACTAATTGATGGGCAACCTTTTGACTATTAAGAAGTGATTGCCTCAGATGAAAGTAGTGATAAATGTCACTATCAACAAAAGAACAACCAATAAATGATAAATTTGCAGTGAGATCATAGTGCCTAAATCAGTCTAAAAGCTTATAAGGATCAGAACCAAGCCATATAAGCTTCAAGAACAATTTGAGAGCATCAATGACATCTACCAGACATTAGAAATTATCAAATCAATGACACATAGCAGCCTCATTACAGTCTTATGTTGTATTAAATAGAAAAAGCCAAGTCTAAGATAGTGTTAGAAGGTGTGTGAGAGTCTTCAACATGGATAACTGATAGGTATAACAGTGAGAGCAGCAATATATGAGATTTGATGAATGACAGTGGCCAAAATCATAGTATTTCCATAGCCCATGAAGTTCTAGAAGATGTGCAAGGGCAGTTCATAGTGCAAGGTCATATGTATTTAGTGTCATAATTATTTTCTTCACCCCCAGATCTTGATGAAAGATAAAAGGATGCCATGACACAAAGTGAAAATTCTATAGCACTGATAAATAGGTTAGCATTATGTCATATGCATACAAGACATCATGAAGCAGATTTGACAGTAATAAAGTTGCAGCAGTCATCAACTCAAGCATAATGAAGGCATGGACACTGAGCATGCAAAAATATAATTGATAATAGTGGTGAAATGATTAATGTTGTATCACAATTTGATATCAAACTGTCTATGAAGATGGTTGTTGAAAGGTTTAGTGTTGGTTTTAAAGGTGAAAACATTGCATGAGGTCTGCCACCATAAAGGAAATACAAAGCTACAAATAAGGCAGTGACCATTCAAAGATAAAGCTACAAAGAACTATCAAAGAAACCACAGTCCAATGAAGAATCAAGAGACAACAGGCCTAAGTGTAGTCTCAGATATTTGAAAATGTCATTATGGATAGTTAAGAAAAATAAATGCATTCATGATATTTGCACTCAACAAAATAGAAGGGTTTGTATTCATCAAAGATTAGTTGAAACACTTGTGAGAGAGAGATCAATATCCATCAAGCCATAAATAAGATAATCACCATTACAAAGCACGATGAGTCAAAAAGGCAATCAAGAATTATCGGTTCAAAGGATCAATAGGTGAATCTTCTCTTGTTGATAATCTCTAGTGATGGTGTATAGGATTTCTGTTCCAATCTCAATGTGCCAAAGCTTGATGAGAAGTCATGGATTAGAAGTTACAAATGCCTTAAATAGTTTTCTATTGAGAGAAGCCATATAGTCAAATCAAGACTCAAATCCACAATGGTAAGATACAAACAACGATGATAGTTAAAGAGTCATTCATTGTAGGGTTTTCATAAAATTTTAGAATATTGTATGAGCAGTCCAAAGAACTATGACACTTCACTAAAAGGAGCAGCATATCAGTCCTTATTGGCATCAAATTATACAAATGACAACTAGGGATGAAGCTACAGGAGACAATCGTTGTCTTAGTTTAAGACCCTAGAACAATATAGCCCCAATGGAGAAAGCAAAAATCAAACCATAGGAGAAGTCCTAGAATCCCACTAAAATCTTATTTGCAGTCGCAGAGTTGCAAGATCAAAAGCATATAATGGTAAAGATGACCTAGGGTTCTCTTTTTATTATTGAGACAATATTATGTGAATATGATAGTTTAGCAGTCCTCGAATGCATGTGAGTAGTCCCAATGAAGAAACAATGCCATTAGGGTATTAGAATAATTTTTGAAACCTGCAATCATGTTAGATAAAACCTGCAATCATGTTAGACAAAACCTGCAATCATGTTAGATAAAACCTGCAATCATGTTAGACAAGTATTGAAAGTATAATTCATAGAGCAACCATTTCAACTAGGTTTAGATAGCATATATTCATAACTATTTCAATTTTATGTGAACTACACAATATCTATAATGCATAATTGGAGTTAAACCATAATAGGGCTTGGATGAGAAACATGATAGGGCACCCGAAGCTATCCACAGGCTAAGCCCAAAAGCGGATATACCATCCCTCTTGGCCCCATGTGGTAGTCCGCCATCCATATGAGGTGGTGTCCTTAGTGGGTAAACTTGTACCTGCCCTCCCTATCCATGCTACCTTATCCACCCTTCTATGATTGAGACCCCTTTAATCACAATGGTAGAGGTAGATGGGGAAACCACAATTACATTATGTAGGATCTCCTACCCTATCTCATTGAATTCATTCCTACACCAAGTGACTATGAACAAAAGTGTAGGTATTTAACAACAATGACATGGTCCATGGACTAGTGATCCTCCTCTTGATACTCCATCTACAAATGAGAACATCTCTTGTACACATTGCTACTTCAGAATTAAAAGTTGCTTCTTCTAGAACTTTCCATGATTCTTTGCAATAGGATTATATGTCTTCTAGATTCACCCCACTAGGACACACTCATATCAAGCATCTTTACTTTTTTGAAAAGTAGACCACATTTCAGATCTAGATGACACCATAATGACTTTGATTTCTTCTTGCAAGATATTCCTCCATCATGTATTGCTTCATCAAAGTTCAAATTTTCTTCTTCAAGGGCTCTCAATGATTCTCTATATAGGATTCTTCGTGTCTATGAGATCCACTTCATTGGGAGGCCTACTTAAACATTTCACATCTGTTTGTGGACTCTCACCTTTCAAACATTTCACATCTTATAATTGAGCTTCACTTTGTTTCGAGAATAGTTTAATATTCTCTACTTAATAGGGCCATCCACATGAAGGTGGAAGCTCATTTGGCCCCTCCCCCCCCCCCCCCCCCTAACATCACTCTAAATTCCCCGTTAACATCTAACATTCATTCATTCTTTCATTCATTCTTTCATCCATTATTAAAATATAACATTCATTCATTATCACATAACATTCATTAACACATAAAATTCATTAACTTTCATTGAAACACAACATTCATCAATAATCATCAACACATATCATTCATGAACATTCATTAGAACATAATTAAATTCATTACACATAAAAATCAGTCATTATCAAATAAGATAGATTACAATCATTTCTTTCTTTGTTTTTTCTTTGAAGCTATGAAAAGACTAAGTGGAACATCGATTTCTTCATCATTTCCCCCATCTATGGATGTTGTGCCCTCTTCTCGTGCTCTTGATGTATGCCTAGTCCTATACAAAGGATGAGGATGTTGAACCAAAGGGGGGTCCTCTGCAATAACCAAGAATTGGGTTAAATTCAAAACATTTTTTAATTATTGTTACAAGTATTTCATTAATTTAAAGAACACAACCATTACACTCTTTACCTAATGGGGCCACATCATCTTCCACATCATTTTGTCTAGCCTCAACCTTGACATGCTGAGCACCCTCTAGATCCTCTGGAGTTGAAATACGAAACGTTACATTAATCAATACACCAATTGCAATTAAATTTTTTTAAAGGAATAACAGTGGTCCTCTTTACCTGATTGGGGAACATCACGTTCCTGAAGTTGCCTACCCAGATCATGCTCCACTTGGTCACCACCGACTACATGCTCTAAAATATTAACAATAAAGGTTACATTAATTACTACACTAATTTTCAATTTAAGATGTTTAATTGTATTAATAATTACATAAAAAAATTTGAATAGCAAATGAATACCTCCACTACTAGTATGCACATCTGGACCTTCATGTACAGGTTTTGTTCCATGATTATCATGCTGCATTCCAATGTCACGCACAGTGTTATCATTGCTTACTTATTTAAAAAAAATATAGTCACTTTATGTTGAAACTTAACATCAAATAGATTATTGGTTAAGTATTCAATTTGAAATAATTTTCCTTTAGCTTAATTAACATTGTGACATATGCATCAAAATCTCATGTTTGCCCACTCAATTCTCATTGGCCCATGCAACAAAGATGAGAGATCATCAATAATTGAAGGAAACTTCACAATCCTTAAAAGTGCACATTACATAACTATATGACTAGAAATTGTGGCTAAATAGAGTGAAGATTCATCATGACTCCAATAATAGTCCCTCATGTGTGCATCTGTGGCATGAACACAAAAACTCCCACACGGCATGGACATGTACCTAATGGAGAAGACATGCCTAGGCTACATGCCCAAAAAACATGACTATAATAATAGTCCCTCATGCATGCATTTGTGGCCTGCACACTACAAATCCTAACATATCATGTCAATACACCTCATAGAGAAGACACACCTAGGGCCACATTGCACATAGCAACGTGCCTCACAAAGAAGACATGCATAGGGCACATGCCACATAGCAATGTGTCTTATGGAAAAATGTGCATGCATGTCACACACCAAAGCTATATGTATACATCATGAGGCACATTCATATGTTATCAAACACAACCTATTGTATCTAACATGAGTTCCTCTCTACATGTGTGCAAATCTTCCAACACTAATCGCCACTAAGAAGGAATAATATAAAATGCATCTTCAAATATTTGTGTGTGTGTGTGGAATTGTGTCTTTGAACCCAAATCGCTACCATCAACAACATGTAACCATCACCTACACTATATCAAAACATAAGTATGGTGTGACATCATATCTATTTGCATAATGTCAAAACACATGCAAACATGAAAATCATCATAGCATGACAAAAATCAATCTCCACATGTTGGAACAAAGATATAAATAAGATAATAGGGTAAGAGTAAACCCGTACCAAGAACCACATACCAACTATCGGCAATGCCATCAAGATAAATGTAGGATAGGATACCACTATGAGCCATCCAATGGTCCATTCTATGAGGAGAACTAGGGGATACTATCTTTGGAAGGTGTGGTCAATAGAGATAATCCCTACTAATGCCACAATATGTCACCATAGCTTCTTGAGTTTTCCATTCTTCTACTTAACACCACATTTATTGAGTTCCTCAACAACGAGGTTGGTTCTCAATAGGATGCACAAACATGTAAACACACAAGCATGGTTTCATCATACTTGTACAACAATACAAATTCATTTTTCTAGTTAATTACTTAGTGTAAAAATAACTCCATTACATAACATAGGGAAATAATCACCATAAGTTTTCAAATAAACTACCCAAACATCAATTGGAGTTACCCTTTCTAAGGTACAAACATAATTTATTTATAACTTAAAAATTAAAATAATCACAATACATCCAAATAAGTTCAATATTGCATGGAAATAGACAACATGATCCATAATTAAACCCATAAATTACCCTAATTGGATATGCTAATAAAATGGTGTCTCAAATAATAGAGATTATGTTGGACCTATAATAGAGATCTGGACTTTGTTTCATCATACACAAGCATGGTTTCATCATACTTGTATCCAAATACACCATCCATAGATAGGTACTCAGTACCACAATCTCATGGGTACCCTTTTAGCTGAATTTACCCTATATTTAGGTGAATCTACCCTTGTATCGTTCCTTGATCTAGTATGTCATTCCACCAATCAATAATTTTTCCATATTCTTGGGAGAATACACTATCCCTTAGGTGAATATGCCATATCCTTAAATGAATCCTCCTTGTCATCATCCTAAGTCCTATTTTTGTTAATTCTTATCCCTTTATTTTTAGGAAAATCCACCTATCATTATGTGAATCTACTTTCTCTTAGGTGAATCTATTTAATCCAATTCACCCACTCTCACAATCACAACCTATTTAATCCTATTCCCCACATTCCCCTCCTCAATAACCTCTGAAAATGGAATCACCAATCTCTACCCTAAACTCATACTACTAATCTCCCTCATTCCCCTCGCATACACATCCTCTCCTCCCTCCTCGGCCCTCACCCTAACTCTGAGGCACAGACCCAACTCAAACACCACACACAATCCCGATATCCACTCACCCCTAGTTTCCTCATCCGGTATCTAGTTTCTATCTATCCCCGGGTAATGGTTTACCCGCCTTCCTGTTCATGGACTAGTGGTTCCGGCTTCCATCCATATATGGAATGGCAAGTTTCTTGATTTTGGTTGTACAACTATCAAACTATAGGTAGGGTGGGATAGCAATAGTTCCGGGAAGTAATAGTTGGTTGGACACCCGAACCCAAAGACACAACAACCAATTCCAATCATGGGGTAGCATCAAAGCATAATCGAAGGGGGTTTTAATCACAAAATGGGGTAGCATACACATGGCATGTGAACTGTATGACGGAATACCTCAAAGAGATGTCATTTCATGGAATTTTAAGATCGCAGGATATGCACAAAATGGATTAATTCAAAAAAAAAAAACCAGTTGCGAAAAAAAATTAGTTGCCTTCATTGAAAAACAAAGAGTTCTTACCTTGCTTGTGTAGAGATCGCTCCAGCGGGGGGGGGAAGGGAGGAAAGATGGCTTCGGTTTGCTTTCAAAATGAAAATGCCTTGTGTTTTTTTTTTAAAATAAAATGCCCGAGGTCATTGGAATTCTGACGAACATGGGCATTTTTTAAAAAAAAAATCAAATTTTCACACAGTGCTCCTTGTCCGTTGGAAACCTCCATCAGAATTTGACCCCAAATGTATTAGTGTTTCGGTTCAAGGTTCAAGGTTCAAGGTTCAAAGATATTTCCGTGTCAGTTTTGTCTTTGCTCATTTGTTGTCCTTTAGTTGTTACGTCATGGAGAGTATTTAATGTTTTGTTCTATGTTACTTCTCAAAGTTGAACTTGAACCTTTGAACATTTCAGTTCATGGTTCATGGTTCAACGTTCAAAATTTATAGTCCGAGACTTCATGTAGAAGTGGTGCATGTACCATGGAGGAAAAATGGTGGTGGGAAAGGAGAATATTTTGGGTAGTTCAAAATGTTAGTTTTTAATTATGGCAAACAATCACGATAATTTGTGCGTCATGTGATGGAATGAACCAAAATTAAATGCATGTTGGTTTTCCATCAAATCAAGTGTCAATTCACATGAGCTTACTTATTTAGTATAGCTAGCTAGGATTTGACTGTGATTTTGTCCATTTTTGTTGCAAAAGCTAGTAATCTTTCTAGTACCTTCTCAGTAGCCGTAAAAGCGAGGGAAGCTCAAGGTATTGTATCTGCATTCAGAAGGTTTTTGAAAATTTGTTGTTGGGATCAGGTTAGTTTCAATTGTTTCTCCTTCTACTATATTTACTTGTTCAAAAGCTAGTTGTTGTTCATTCCCTTTCCTATGTAGAATAATTCATTTCATTCCTAAAATTATTTTATAAGTATGAGAAGGGCCATCATGATGCCAACTCTACCAAAATTGGGGCACACTTCCTGTTTAGTTAGCTTGTTTCCAGAGATGGGTGACACTTCATTAGCACAAGTAGACCTCTCTAATTTCCTTGAAAGAGTTAAGATCCCATCCCAAAATTCCATGATGGAGAAAATTTTAAGAAGTGGTCTAGTTGAGGTCACTGCATTTCCCATTGTTGCACCATGTCTAGAGCTAGTTTTAGAATGTATGAACTGGTATGATGTAGAACACAGGTGTATTAGGGACATCAATGGTGAGGTGCTATTCAAAATTGATAGGGAGACCGTAATGGAAGCCATGGGAATTCCTTATAAGGAGCCATATGAAGAGTGGACCATTGGTACTGCATACTCCTTTTTAGAGAAGAAGAGCACTTAGAGAAGTGTTATTGCTAGGAACTAGTTACTGAAAATTCAAAAAGGAGGCTCCAGGTTACCAAGGCCACTCACCAAAGAGCATTTCATAATAGAGGTACAAATATTATTGTTCTGTTGAACAGATTAAAAGGAAATGCTCATGCCTTTTATTGGGAAGATTGGATGTATTTCTACATCCAAGTCATGTTGAATGGAAGTGCATACCTAGATTGGGTTCAAGTTGTTGAGGAGAGACTGCATGAGAGTTTAAACAAATTTGTAGGGATGAGTGGTTTTTATACATCCTCGTACCTTTTTATATGCTTTCTTGCACCTGAGATTAGAATAGCTTACATCATGAACCTTGGATTGATTGAATAAGGGTATATGAATACTATCCTCATCTACAACAAAAGAGATATGCAAAAAACTTCATGAGATGGAATGACATTTTTGCAGGAAGATTGGTTCATGAGTTGCAGGGTAACATAAATAGGAGATTGTCAATAGAAGCAATGGAATTTATTGGTATTTATGGTAGTTTCTTCATCCATTTTGCTCAGTTCACCTATATTAGAGTTGGCAGCTGAGTGCAGAGCTAAAGGTGTAAGAAGAAAACCAGTGTTAAGTAGAGCAGACACAACTAGTGTGGACAGAGTGTGATTCTCATTGTGATCTGATCAAGCTATTAGTAGCTAATTCAACAGATCATCCATTTATTTATTTCTAACCATTGCAACTTAAATCCCTTAGCCGTGTGGACTTTAACATGTCCCTTTTGTAAAATCCCTTAACTGGGTGACATCTTAATTGATGTTCTCAAGTCCTTTAATCAGACTACCTTTAACAGGGTAAAGGCACTAATCGACCTTAAACAAAATCCCTTAACCAGGTGGCACCTAACAAGTGCCTTTGTAATCTCCTAATAGGGATGGCTCTTTACCAGGCGTACTCTAGAAGAGTACAAATTTTGTGAGTTCCTACTCACACCGTGGTTTTCTCCCATTTGGGATTCCACAAGATAAACCTTGGTGTCACTGTCAACTTTCCATGCATGCATATTCTACTTTAGTGATTAAGTATATTGATGAATATTAAATAAATGCATATTAGAGTTAAAAGTTTTAATTGTGAAAAATTGATCAAGTCTTGATTCATCCCTCCCTTCTCTGCACTAGTTGGGACTAACAATTTTAATGTATAGAAAATTGTCATCACCTAAACTACCTACAATACCCTGATCATGGCCACCAGGTTGATGAGAATGCATAAATTTTAGTACAAACAACACATTCATATTTTAGTTAATGACATAAAAGAGTATAAAATATAAACCATTATTGAACTTTTGTTATAATTAAAGCTTTCATTACTACTTACTTGCAAATTTTTTGTTGTTCGCATCAATTTTTTCACCCTCTCTTGTATCTCATCAGTCCGAGGCTCCATGAATGTCAAAGAAACAATCTCTCTACTAATTTTTCTAATAGACTTTTTTTATCAATTTTATAGGGTTTGTGGAATTTGAGATGTCATCATTGCTTAATCCTATTGAGTCCACATCCCTAGAGAGGTGTTCAGGTACTGCAACTCCCTTTCCCTTTCCCCGAACATCTATCTATGACAAGAATATCATTAACACTATCAAAATTACTCCAAACACTCAAGAAAATCTCATAATAATGTAATAGTTCACTTCTATCTAATTTGTACAATTGCAATGAGGTTTACCTGCTTGGTACAAGTGTCATGACCTACATCCCTATCTGTGCTATGTGATGGATCCATGTCACCCTGTGACAAAGAAAAAATATAAAAACATTAGTGGAATGAAACCAATAGACTTAGCAAAAAAACTTAATAATAAAATGTGTTGGAAAATGCACACTCCAATGAGAAATTGTAGGTGATTGAAGGCATTGTCATTGATGGCAACCTTGCAATCATGTGATACCAGTAGGTAGACATAGGCACCAGCATCGACAGACTCTACACGGACACACAGAACACCGACAACAAAAAGGAAGAATATCAACACCCTGGCCGATAGGAATTTTATGTATTTATATTTTGTAATTAATTATAAAATCTTTTGTAAGCCGACATGGCGGATTTTAATATGACTCATATATGTATGAGATCATTGTAGATCATTTTGTAATAGAAGATAGGTGAAAAAAGGAAGATAATAGGAGACCTAATATGTGAATTATTGGTTAAGGGTTTATGTATGTAGCAGAGCTTAAATTGGTACTGAATCTGGCATAGCAGATGCTAATCTAAAGCAGTACAAGACATTGGATTAGTATAATCCATTTTTATAAGTCAGTGAGACTTCTTTTGTAATTGAGTAGTGAGTTCTAGGCACTTGGCCTTCCTGCATGTGTAGGCCCCTATTATAAGAGTAATATTCCCTTATTGGTCAGTAAGCAAATATTGTGGGTCATAAATACCACTGAGGTTTTTCCCATATTGGGTTTCCTCGTTAAAATACTATGTTATGGTGTGCTTCTCATGTTGTTGTTATTGTTCTTATTTACTGCATTATTTCTAGTTTACCGGTACCCAGTTTTAATATGCATTTCATGTTTTAAATCAAGTAATTTGATTTATCGGTTAGATACTGATTCACCCCCCCCCCCCCCCTCTCAATATCTTTGGGAATCCTAACAATTGGTATCAGAGCCTGGTCCTCTATTTTCAGAAGTCTAACAGCTTGAGGAAGTTCTTGTCACCGGTAGGGATGGAAAACTCAAGAAAGCAAATGGAAACAACTCTTACAGACTATGATGCAGAAAAAGTGAAGAATATCAAACTTCAGGATGATCTGAAAGCTGCTCAAGATATTATTCAAGCACTTCAAGAGAATTTTACTATTGCAAGGAACAAGAGGAGAGAACTTTGTGAAAAGATGCAGAATGAGGAAAATGAAAAGGAAACTCTTAATGATTTGGTAAACAAGCTAAGACAAGAAATCAATACAACAAAGAATGAGATGCAGGATATGACTATGAGATTTTGTAAAGAAATTGAAGACAGAAAGAAGAATGAAGAAGACTTGGTTAGAAGCCTAAATGATGCTGGAAATGAAAACACAAGACTCAATCATGAAAATGATATGTTGAAGACAGATCTTATGCACACACAAAATGACTGAACTGAACTCATGAGACAAAAAGGAATCTTGGAAAATGAACTGACTGCTGCAAATCAACACAAGGAGAAATTCAAGAAAATTTTAGAAGAACTTGGTGACATGCTAAAGAATCAGAAACCTAATGGTGATACAAATGGCCTTGGCTTTGAAGTTGGTGAAAGCTTCGGTATTACAAACAATCATGATCATAGCAAACCGGTAAGACAACCTACTGCTTACAAATTTAATGGCAAATGCTTGTATGGTCATAGAGAAAATCAGTGTAGATCTAGAAATCATCAAAATAGTAATACACCCACCGGTTAATGTTCTAAATGCAAAAAAGTTGGTCATAATTCAGAGAATTGTAGAATGAATGTAAGATGTTATGTTTGTGGAAGATTTGGACACTTATCTAGTCAATGTAGAACACATACCAGCATAGGATATGGGAAATCTATTCAGAAGAACAATGTGACTTGTTATGCCTGTAACAAAATTTGATATATTGCAAATTTTTGTAGAAGTAAGGCATCACTAGAAAATACAAAAGGTCCTAGTTTGAAAGGTAAAGAAAAGGTTGAAGAGGTAAAGCAATAATTCTCAAAACAATGGATCAGAAAGTCAGATCTGAATATTGATGGGAATACTCCTCCACTGGTAGAATAGAGTGACACTCCACCAGTAGGAGACTCTTCATCTAATTGAAGAAAAATCCTTTGGGGGTTGAGCAACAAAATGAAAAACTTGCTATTATTCCCTCGGTTGATGGTGAGAAGTTGAAATTACTTCTATACTGGCAGATGAGTAAGTTGTGACTTAACTGACGAGCATTAAATATGGTAGTTGGAGAGAATAACATTTTAAAGCAAATGTTTTGGCTCCTTTTTCACTCACTGAGCATTCAAATCTTCGAGAGGGCAAAAATTCCCGAGCGAAGGCATTCTAAGCGAAGAAGTGAAGCAATCCATCAAAGCATTCATCCCTAAGGCAGATTGAGGTATTTATAGCTATGGCATCTTCATCCACTCCTAAATTTATTGCAAACCCTACTGTTGTTGAGGTTATTGAGTGCCCTAGACCCATTTTCAAACTGGTTCCCGAAATTGCAAAGAAAGATGATAGCATGGGTGCATTTTCTCAAATCCCTAAGAGAGTAGTATATGTTGAAGACCCTAGGATGTATATACATTGTCATATAGAGGAACTAGATGATGATGAGATTAAGAATATGTATAAGTCTGTAATTTGTGATGAGTCTGGAAATGTCAAGCTGGAACACAAAATAGTGGAAACCCTAGGTTTTACTGAAATTCTTAGTATCCTGGATTTTCCCAAGGATATCATAAGGACTGTGTTAAGCAGAGTACATGGTGAATTTTTCTGGTTGGCTTCAACCCATAAAATCACAAAAGAAGCAGTAAAAGCTATAACAGGGTTACCCTCCACCGATAACAAACCTGACAAAACAAAGAAGGTCCCAAATGACACAGTGATAAACCTAACTGGTGCAACATTTGATTAAAGGTCTTTAAGGGTAAATGATGTAAAAGACATAAATGTCATATTTATTAGTATGATCTTAGGTTATAAGGCTACTCATGCAAATAGGTTGAACTCAGTTTCTAGTCTATGTATCAAAAGTGCCTATGATGTGGTCAATGATAATGCAAGAGTAGATATATGTGAATGGCTCAAAGATGAGTTGATAGAAAATCTAGGAAAGATTAAAGGAGATAAGAAAGGAACATTCAGATTTGGAAATTTGCTTGTTTGTCTGATGTTGTACATAACAAAACAAGTACCCAGTATTGGTGCAAGAGATTTTGGTTTTGACATTCCAGTAGGAAAACAACTATTGGATCTATTGAACAATATGGGAGAAGACCGAGAGAAAAACCTATATGAACATTTTCAAGCATTGAAGACTCGAATGAAAACTAGAGTAAGACTATCACAAGCTATTGTGGATAAATATCATAAGGAACTTTGTTTTGTGATCAAGAAAGATGAAATCTGGATGGAGGTAGTTGTCCCTAGAACTATCTGGGTAACTAAAATGGGTTATGAAAGAGATGACAATATCATTGAAACTTATGCAAAAGCCCTCCTTGAAGCACCCAATGAACCTACTAAGGAAGTTTTTGGAAATGCTGAAACAATAGAAAGTGGAATTCAATCAAGGAAAAGGGTTAAAAAGGTTGAAGCAACCGTAAGAAAAGGAACTCGATAAGCTAAAGCAATCAAGGAAGATGTTTTGAGACAAACTGGTATAAATGAAAGTGAGTTGGAAGCACCTCAACCGGAAACTCATCTTTCATAAGTTGGAACTTCTTCTGAGAGTGATATATTGATAGTATTCAAAAGGGTAGAAAGGAAAAGAAAACCCACACCGGTACACTCTCCTACACCAAAAAGAACCAGACAAAAACAATAGGTAGTAAGGTCTCCAGCAAAGAAAATGACTCCTAAGAAAAACAAGGTAAAACAAGATATTGCTCCAATAGACAAACTTCTTAGTGAAATTATAGAGGATGGTACGCTAAAGAACATCAACAAAATATACAATACACTATTAGCTGATGATAAGGAAAGCATAGAGAACAGTGTAATTCTACACTTAGATATATACAAGAAATTTTTGATGCAAATTGTTGATGAAATTCCAAATGATCTGTATAGGAGACTTGAAGCTAGAAGGTTAGCCATCGTTGAACTGGACATTAAAATTAAGATTGAAAAACTCATTGCAGTACATCTAGTCAACTCAACTGATGAAATTGATAAACTTATCAGTAAATAAAATCGGACAATATTCTCTACTGCTCACCGGCATGTAGCACTGATGGTAGTTAGAGTAAAGGAAGTCTCTGAGGAAACATCATATGCATGGGATATATTCTTTGTGGAAAAAGAAAAACAAGAAGAATTACTCAGACCAAAGACTATTAAAGTATATCAAAAGGATAGAGATAAGGGGAAAGGTAAGGTAGGTGGACCTCCAAGCCTTAAAATAACTAACAGTGTGCCCCCACCTCTTTCAGATACTCCACCGGTAGATACTATTGATAGTCAACCGGCCACAGAGAGTATGGAGACCCCGGTAGAGGATACAAATCCTGAATCTAAAATTTTGTATACGGTAAATGTAAACACACAGGAAGTTAATGTTGTGGTTGACAGAGAAACCACTGAAGATAAGGAGAAAGATGTGACTACTGAGTCACTGGCTGTAGAAGTTGAGATTAACATTAAAAAACCTACACAAGCAGAGCAACTGGCTGAGGATGCCACAGAGAAACTGGTAGAAACAACTGAAAAACCATTTGAGAAACCAGCAGTTGAAAGCTCAGAGAAACCCTTTGAGACACAGATAGAGAAACCAAAACAAGTACAAGTTGAAGCGCAGGTTCAGACAGAGACAGTGCCACCAACCCAAACTGAAAAGCAAAAACCTTTGTTTGCAGAAATGCAAACACATACTGACCTACCAAAGGTCGAATCAAGCAAGGTAATTACCACAATCGATAGCATGGCTATTGTAAAGACCATTGGACAAACATCTAGTACATCTATGGCTGAATTCAGACCTACAAATGTAACAGATGTCTTATTGGATTCAATTAAGAAGATCACAAAATGTAATGCACAAGCCTATAAGGCTATTGATGATACAATTCCAATTCTTAAATTGATAGCACCAAAGTGCATTATTGATAATAAGGATTATTTAGGCCAACTAGACACATTGTCTAAGTTCATCACTGACAACATATTGACTATTGATCAAATAAATGAGGATACATTTAAGGAAAGAATGATTAAAGAAAAAGAGAAATTCTTTGAAGAAATTGTGAAGAAGAACAAGGAGAAAATGGATACCCTATTACTGAAACTTGGAGAAATAATTCTTGACTTCAAGAAACTGTACAGGGACACTTGTAAGACAAATGTCTTAACAGAAGACCTTGACAAGGAAATTAGCAAAGCACAAGACAAGATTAACAATATTGCTGACAATCTGATAGGATCATCGGATTCATTTTTCGAGATAGAAAAGAAGATTGCAGAGCTAGAAGAGAAAATCAAGAAGTTAGAAAATGACAAACAAAGAATAAAGGATAAAGCAAAGGACTTGAACTGTAGACTTGGTCCAAGACTAGAATACCTCACTTCTTTGAGAAAAGAAATATCTGAGGCTTTGGTTCCCAGACTGAAGACACTGGAAGATAAAATGCACATACTCACCGATACAGTGCAAAGAACACAAGAGGTAATAAAAGATAGCAAAACATTCAGTAATGGTATAAATTTGATTTTGATAGATATCTTTTAGATTGTAACCCAACGGTTACAAGAATCTAGGCAAGACTCCACTGACAGCAAATGACAACCTTTGTCATTGATGTCAAAGAGGGAGTAGTATAATGAGAAAAATGGTCAGAAGGAACTAGAGATTATCTGCTCAGGGGGAGCATATATTTTTGGACATATGTTTTTTGGCAATTTTTTTTGGACTTCAATTTTCGGATGCACTCTTGAATTTTTCTCATGAGTGTTGCCATCAATGCCAAAGGGGGAGATTGTTGGAAAATGCACACTCCAATGAGAAATTGTAGGTGATTGAAGGTATTATCATTGATGGCAACCTTGCAATCATGTGATATCGGTAGGCAGACACAGGCACGGACACCAGCAGACTCTACACCGACAACAAATAGGAAGAATACCGGCATCCTGGCTGACAAGAATTTTATGTATTTATACTTTGTAAGAAATTGTAAAATATTTTGTAAGCCGACATGGAAAATTGTAATATGACTCATATTTGTATGAGATCATTATAGATCATTTTAAAGACATGACATAGGATGCAAAATATACAAACCTAATATGCGAATTATTGGCTAAGGGTTTATGTTGTAGAAGAGCTTAAACCGATACTGAATCTAGCATAGCAGATGCTGATCTGAAGTAGTACAAGACATTGGATTAGTATAATCCATTTTTGTAAGTTAGTGTGACTTCTTTTGTAATTGAGTAGTGAGCTCTAGGCACTTGGCCTTCCTACATGTGCAGGCCCCTATTGTAAGAGTAATATTCCCTTATTAGCTAGTTGGCGAATATTGTGGGTCACAAATCCCACTGAGGTTTTTCCCACACCGGGTTTCCTCATTAAAATACTATTTTATGGTGTGCTTCTCATGTTATTGTTATTGTTCTTATTTATTGCATTATTTCTGGTTTACTGGTACTCAGTTTTAATATGCTTTTCATGTTTTAAATCAAGTAATTTGATATACTGGTTAGATACTGATTCAACCCCCCCTCTTAGTATCTTTGGGAATCCTAACAAAATGATATATTGGATTCATTAATTGGAGGTTGGTTTATATGGTATATAGAACGTACCACCCCCATGATAGCAACTTTGTTTGTATCTATATGATTTAAATTGTAATCGATTAGCAACTCTTCCCCTGCACTTATTGATTTTATTGCACATATGAATACACAATTTCCCTCGCACGCCTCAAATATGCAATTGGGTTGCTTATTAGTTGACCTGGGTCACGTACTATTTATAAACCTACGATATTCTCTGTTTCTTTTGGCCTTCCATCAATGTATACAACCACTCGTTTACTTTGATCATTATCTTTCTGTTGTATATAATTTGTTGACAGTGCATACCTACGCATATTTTTTTTATATTGAACAATCTGCATCCAATTTTTGTAATTGTAACAAGGTCCAACAAACTCCATCATTTCAACAACTTTTTTGTAATAGACCTTTATGTCATCCATGGAAAATAGGCCCAAATCATGTAATGACAATGGTTCTATGCAATATATCCTATCGTTAACACAAAAATCAGTGTTTATTGGAGGAAGTTCCCTAAGTACCCATTGTTTTTGTAGATGTTTATACCTCAAGGACACTTTGATGTTGCCTTTGGTATCATCATCATAAGAACATGACCCCCCTTGAGCAAGGAAGGATTTTATGCGTTTATTGAATTTTCTTCTAATCTTTTAACTTCTAGTTGATCTCCCTATTGCATACCTACTACATGTCTCACTTTTGTTTTCTATTCCTGCATTTCCCTCACTTAAGGAAGACACATCTGACAAATACCTATTTAGTGGTACCTACACTCCATCAAATGAGAGAGTTAGTTGGTAATGAGAGATATTTTGTAAATGAGGGTGATGTTCATGAAGAAGTCGGCCCTAAAATTGATGTTGAGATTAAAATTTGAATAAGTCCAACTGGGGCCTCAAGTGTTGATAACTGTATTAGATTTTTTGCTAATGTCGAGGTTTGAAAAACTAAGGAAGTTTGTTTGTCAAGTAATTTTTAAAAAATAAATGTTTGTATAGGGTGTATTGACTTGTACCTATTGATCCATGAGACTATGCATGATCCTTGTCAAAGGGGTTCATGTTCCTGCACATGTAATTCAATTATCTTATGTTAGATAAAAATTGCATGATACGTATACTAAAAATTACATAGTACACAACATGAACAACATGAACCTTGTAGACAAGAAGAGTATTAAAAAAAACTGTTGTCAACATAATCATTGTAATTTTTTTAATTCCTTACCTTTACTTTATGTAGACTATGCAGGATCATCAACTAAAGGGTTGAAGATGTCTATAGTCAATTACCTGTTTCCACCAAGGGTGACATCATCACACAAAATATATACATGAAATCAACACCATCAATTGAGGATCATAATCATTACATTTGTAAGTTGATAAACAGTAAATACATATGTATCATAAGAATCATAAGCATCACATATGTATCATCATATATGTAATTCAGCATTATAAGCATCACATCTGTGTCATCATAAACATGTAATCCATCACATATATATCATAAATCACCATCCACATAGGCAATAAACAATCCACATTTTATAAATAAACACAAAGTTCAAAAAATGTCACATGTATCATCATAAACATGTAATCCATCACATATGTATTTTAAATCAACATCCATCATATAGTTAATAAACACTCCAAATTCCACAAATAAACACAGAGTTTAAAAAATGTCACATAAATAGTCACTCTCCCTATCTCCATCTCCTCGGGGTGGCATGGTTATACTATTAGGACCCGCTAGAGGTGGAACATGAATTAAAAACATTAAAAGGTGCATCATGAATTAATTATGTAATGACATTAGAATTCAAAACATAATCAATTAATTATGTAACCATATAAGTCAAATAAATTTCTATCAAGAAATCAATATTAAATAGATAATATACTAATCACATACCTCATACATTTCATTCATGTCATTGATCTTCTTCTTCATCCAACTCATCATCATCATCATCATCATCATCATCATCATCATCATCATCATCATCATCATCATCATCATCATCATCATCATCATCACCACCACTACCACCATCATCTTCTTCATTGTCATCACCATCATCACCATCACCATCACCATCACCATCACCATCACCATCACCACCACCACCACCACCACCATCATCATCATTAGCTTTTTCTTCATCATCATCATCGTGTAATTGTTGATCATGATCATCATCTACATCATCTTCTACTTCTTTGGTATTGTTGTTCTCAATTTTTGATTGCTTATGGAGAGAAACAACATGAAATAGAAACAAAAGACAACATTTAACAAGATTTGTACAAAAACCTTCTTCACTTCAAGCTTAAACTTAAGCTTAGGTGGGTATACTTCTTAGATCATTTTATGCAATTGAAAATTTATAGAAGACCAGTATCAACTCTTGCAAACCCTACACCTTTAAACATAACTGGACGTAAAAGAAAGACATGTATTCATTTTCATTGATCATCAAGAAAATCATGAAACTTAACAAGCTATACCAGTGCCTTATTCGGGCTTCAGAGTCACTCAGAATCGGGCAAGAACTGACATAAAATATTTCACATACATGCCATTACATTTACTTAACCAAATCTACATATGCCTAACATACATAAACTCTCACCATGTGCATAAATCCAGTCATCAAATTCAAGTAAGAATCACTAGTTGCCAATGAAAAGGGTTTAAGTATATCTAATTTACCTCCTTGAGGGAACAACCTAGACTCATTCTCGTAAATTGCCTTGCAAATCATTCAATTAAACAATCCTAAATCATTTAATCAAAATGGTAGCCAATCATAAAGACATGAAGACAATAGGAATTAAGACATAAAATACTCCAGTCTCTATATTAATACTTTCCATCAAATTCTACACAACTCAAGAATGATTTTCCCAAAACCAGGTAAACCCTAAATACATTTTGCTAGAGTTTTCTTACATAATTCTTGTGATCATTTCCTCAAATAGTCCTGGTATCCATTTATAGAGATATGGATGCAACAAGCTTTGAACTTTCCTAGAAAATTTTGTTATAACCATAATTCCCTCTCAAAAGAGGGTTACAATTCTTACTAAAGGAAACATGAGGAAAACCAATTAGTTAACCAGCTGGATAAAGGCCAAAAGACCTCTCAATATTCACAAGTTGAGTGCCAGGTGTCTTTAATTCCTCAAAAAACCGATTAGCCTAAAACAAACAGTTACAAGAGCTAACCACTTCCAACTTTCCTAAGGTTTGTTACAATGTTGCAACGTCAATTGACTATTCTCAAGCCTCCACTTCTTGCATCACATATTTATCTTTCCATTCTTTGAACACGTCATCACTAGGCCAAGAGAAGATAACAACTTTCTTCTTCAACTTATTTAATCTTTTGCATGTATTTCTTAACTGCTTAACTTCAGTTTCCAGAAAACCATAACGTGACTTTATCTTTTCAATTTCCTCAATTGTTATAATGAATAAAGATGTATCATCTGAATTGATGACATCATTTATCCATTGTGCTAATTTATGGCCTAATTCACCAAGCCACACCTCTTCATCTTTCAACTTGTTAGTGCCAATAAAACCCCCAGGAAATAATTCAAACTTTTGGTCAGCATAATCTTTTCTATATAAGTTTTCTTTTATTTCTAAACCAACTCTTCCCTCCGCCAACCTAGACATACCTTTTACCAGCTCACAAGTGGATTTAATAGTGGCATCAGCATCTACCTCTTCATGGGATGAGCACATAATTTCCAAATCCACCTCCCTAGCCATCCATTTATTCAAAATTGGCTCTAGAATAGCCTTGTCCTCCTTTAAAGAAGTCAACATGCTCAAAACTCTTTTCATATATATATACACAATAGAAGCCCTGACTGTGTCAGCAAACTTCAAAATTGTGCCCTTGATCTTCTCCTCATATTTATTTGCAAACATGGCCTGAGCCTACTTCAATTTTTCCATTTCATCCTGGATAGACTCAGTAGATTGGAAATTGGGAGTCATAGGGGAAGGGGGAGACTCAATGATTGGAATAGTAGATGGAGGTTTGGCTAGAGAGGAGGCAATCATCAAGGTAGAAGATTCACCTTTTTGATGTTGCCCTGCTATTTGATTCTTCAATTTTGCAATTGTACTATCCTTTTGAGCTATTTCAATTTTAGCCTCATTGTAGGCTTTTAGGATTAACTCCAACTTTACCTGGAGATCAACCTTTTCCTTGGCCTCTTTCTCAGCTACAACCATATTGAATTTTGTGGATTCCAAAATTGTACTAGCAGCCTCCACCACCGTCTTTCCTCTTTTTGCTCTCCTCCCTTCTTAATGACCACCTCACTAAGGCAGCATGATCATTGTAGACACCTAAAATTGTCCTATCTAATTAAATACATATTTTTATTTATTTAATTATTTTAGCCTAATTCTTCTATTAATTGAATAAATCTTTATTTATTTAATTAATTCATTTATCCTCTTCTAGCCTTATTTCTCATTTAAATAAATACTTTTATTTATTTAAATTATCCTTTTTCCTAAATTAAATAAATACTTTTATTTATTTAATTGATCCCACTTCTTCTATTAATTAAATTAATATTTATTTATTTAATTAATTCATTAGCCTTTTCTACCCATGACACATGTCATTCATCTATTAATTCCTACACTACCTACCCTCATTATTTTCTTATTTCCTCTACCTACCCTCTAATCATAGCCGACCATTTATCTTTTACACCTCTTAATCTTATCCCTCCATTTCTTATAGTGTCTTCTATATAAGGAGATGCTTCCTTCATTATCAATATCCTACCTATTCTATTCAATTCAACTACTAATCAAGCATTCTAGCATTCGAACTTTCATATGTGATCAAGTTATCAACCACATATCCATTCTTTATTGAGCTCTTGTGCACACATAGAATATGAGAGAAAATATATCAAGCAAGATCAATGGAGATAGGAAGAATGGAGATCAAAACCCTATTGGACATGTGATGGTATAATCTTTATGATTTTATTTAATTTGCATTGTCTTAGGTAATCTTCATATGTTATGGTGGATCTTTGTTGTTGTTAGGCTAGGGTTTTGTGGTTGAATCTATTTAGTCTTTCAATATTGTTGTTTCCATTTTTACCATAAAAATTTTGGCATGCCCCGTGGGACATGGATTTTTGTTAGAAATGTGTTTTTTATAGGTTTTTCTAACCCTATATTGTTGTTTTGTAAAACAATTTGGAGAATAACCTTGTGCAGCTAGGGTTTTGGACACAAAATCAAAATCTTGGAGAGATTTGATCCAATCTCACAAATGGCTTGGAATATCTATACCAAATGTTTTTGGCAAGTTGAAGATAGTATCAATAGCTCCCAAACCAAAATTCAGATCTATTGGAGCATATTTTAATTTTTTATGAATTGTTTATGAATTTTCATAAAAAAATAATTTTGAGAGCAAATGAGCAAATTTTTTGGATTTTCTTATATTTTTGGAAAGCTCTCTGATTTATACATGTGATCTTTTCTTTGTGATTTTAATTTTGATGCAAAATATTTCCTTAAAAATTAGATTTTTAAAAATTAGGGTTTTTCAATATTTTGATTAGATCTCACAAATTGGTTTGAATTTGGACATAAAATTTGTTTTGCAGGTTAAGAAGAGTATCAAAAATTCTCAGTAAAAACATCAGATTTTTGAGAGCATATTGGAATTTTCTATTAATGTTTAATGCATTTTCATAAAAAAGTAATTTTGAGAGAAAATAAGCAAATTTTTTGGATTTTATTATAGTTTTGGAAAGCTCTCATAATTATACATAGGATCTTTTCTTTGTGATTTTAATTTTGATGCAAAATATTCCCTCAAAAATTGGATCTTTAGCAATTATGGTTTTGCATTATTTTGATCATATCTCACAAACTACTTGTAATTTTTTCACGAATTTTGTTATTCAGGTTTGGAAGGTTATCAAGAGGTTCTAGTACAAAATTCAGATTTTTTTGATCCATTTTGCATTTTCTATGAATTTTTTATGTTTTTTTTTATAAAAAATTAATTTTTGGAGCAAATTAGCAATTTTTTTGGATTTTCTTACATTTCTAGAAATTTCTTGAAAGTTTATAGGTGCTCTATTTTTTATGATGCAAAATAACTTATTTAAAATTAGATCATTGAATTTGTCAAAAAATGCATTGTTGAAGACCCCTATTTCACAAAGTCTTTTGGATCTAAAATTTACCTAACTTGTGTGTTTGCAGGAGGGGTATTATTGCAAAACTACTAGCAAATCTTTGTTGCAGGCTTTTGGCAAGGGTTTTTGATCTTTATTGTGTGCCTTGTTTTCATAGATTACCAAACACTTCAATTGGTGCACTAAAATTGAACCAGTGTCTTTTGTGCCTTGAGCAATAAGCTCTTTTTGTTTAATCTCTAGAGGGCATGTCTCCCCAAGTGGTCATTAGGACTACTAGTGAGGAGAGAACGACCCAAGTGGTAGCGAGGAAAACCCACCTCTTCCAAACCACTATAAATAACTATATCCATGGTGAAAGCCATGGGTAACGTGTGTTGATTAGTTCATACCGATACTATGTCTCCCCATAAACCTGTTTGATCAAATTTATTTGATTAGTTGTAGGGCGTAACCCCTACCGGCTGGGAACCTTCTGTATTTATAGAGCTGAAAGTGTCACATGTATGGCCACACGAGTGGATGTCCTTACTAGCACCTTTTTGTTTTAGAAAGGCAAAATCCTTCTAGTTGTTGGGGCAGGAAGTCGGACCTCTGGAACAGCCCACACACATACGGTTCTTAGTAGAGATACAAAGTTCACCACGGGGAGTTTTCATGGGGACTGATGCTTGGCTGCTCTGGAGAAGTGAGTACTGAAAATGGAGCCAGTGGGGTCAAGCATCTAAGTATCTGCTCTGAATAGCATAGCCTCGGGGGAAACCCCATGTGGGATCAACAACTATTGTCCTCGCTAACCATAAGAATTGTGCTTGTCTTCTTTTAAACATTCAAACACTCAAGACCAAACATCAAAAACATTGTGTCTTTTGTGTCTTCAAGTGTACGCAAAACATTTTTACATCAAACAACACACTTTCTTTGAGTCATTTTGAGTCTAAACACTTACATACATTGAGTCATCATCAACATTTTGTCCTCTTGCCACCAAAAATAGTCAAAAATTTAGATTTGGTCACAACAAACAACTTCACAAATTGGGAAAAATTTACAGTCGAGCAAACAAGAGCAATCAGTTTCAAAATTCTTGATCTTCCTAGGTTATTTCTCCAGGTTTTCATCTAGCATTCAACCTATCTTTGGGTCTCACAAAGTTCATCATTGCTTTACACCTTGCATTACATTCACATTTATCTAAACTTGAGTCAAAAGGTCACTTGCTTGTCCTCATCTTGCTTTGTCAACACACTACATACAACAACATCTTGCTAAGTGGTCCCTCATCAAGGTCTATCACCTTTGGGTCTCATTTGTTCTTACTTAGAGTCAAGGTCAACTTACCTCATCAAGAGAAACTATCATCTCTTTGGAAGCCACACCTACTCTACTACATACATACTTGGTCTTATACTTTAGACATTGCAAGTACACCTCAGATTCATTTACATTCCATCCAACTCTTGGTATTCCATACTCTTTCCATTTTCATCTAGTCTCACACATCTTGGTCAAGACCTAGTTCATGGTTGAAACCTGTTCCTAAAAATCTAGGAGAGAAACTAAAGAGGCTTAAGAGTTCACAAACATGAGTGCCTATGAGTATGACAATGATGTCTTCTTCAATTCGGATCATACTACATTACCAAACATGGACATCTATATAAACATTCAAAATGTTGAGAACATGGATAATACAAACAATAATGACACACACAATGATAATATGGACAAATTTTCTGTACATTCAGCAAAAGTGGAAGACTCTATCATGGATCCCCATTTTAATCGATTGGTTGAGGAAATAATGAGGAGAGATAGACAATATTTTCTACAAGTAATGGCGCAAAGTGGAACTAAGATTCCTCATGATTTTGACATGCCTCAAATAATGGAAAATCAACCTTTGCAACAACCTCACCTCAACATGGATCAAAGGAGGCCTAATAGTGGAGGCAATAAAGGACCACATATGGTGCTTGAATCTTCATCATCTTTGTTTCAAAAACATGAGATCCCACATACACATGGTCAAGCATATGATACTCACCTTTGCAGAACATTATGGAAGTTTTATGCAAAAAAATATACTCAATCACATACCAATGCTAGGGACCAACCACCAAAGCAATTGGATATCCAAAGGCATGATCAAAATTTGGACACAAGGAAACCCCGTGTCAAATTTGGGGGCAACACATTAGAACAAACTCATGACATGTCTGTAGAGTATGGTATACATGGACAAAACAAATATTCCATTCCTCATCATGACTCATTACCGAGTGGTTCTCACATGCAGTATCATTATAGACCTCCTCCATATGAACATGTGTATGATCAATATCATCCATATATGCAACATGCTCCTCCTCCACCCGGTGCCTTAGGCATGGGATATGGTCCAAGAAGTCGGTCTCCACCTAAGAACAATTTGGAACAACAAATTAAGGACTTACAAAAGAAAATGGAGTACATAAATACACCGAAGCCAACTTAAACAATGAGAGACATATGTCCCTATCCATTTGACAAAAGCATTCCAATGCCTCCTTTTCCTATACATTTGGTGACACCTAAGTTCGATAAATATAGAGGCAAAGGAGACCCTAAGGCACATATAAGACAGTTTTTCACGGCTTGCATTGAGGTAGCAGCAAAAGAGACATATTTGATGAGATTATTCCCATAGAGCTTAGGTGATCAAGCTATGGAATGGTTCTCCCAACTCCCACCTAGAATTAAGTCATGGGGTGACTTAGCGGAGGCATTTATCCAACATTTATCATACAAAATAGAGACAGACATATCAGACACTACTTTTTGCAACACCAAACAAAAGGATGGAGAATATTTTTCATCATTTTTACAAAGATGGAGAAATCTAGCCAGCAAATGCTCTTGTGAAATTCCACAAAAACAAATGGTAGAGATGTTCACCCAAAATGTCCACAGAGAAATTGGTTATGATTTAAGGAAAGCTTTCTTGTCCACTTTCAAGGACATCATTAAAAAAGGCTTAGCAACAGAGAAGGTCCTAATTGAGCAAGGCATCGTCAAAATATTCAAAGAAAACAAAGAGGACTTTAAAGGAAAAGGCAAGCCAAGATTTTGGAATAAAAATAAGAACACATTCAATGATGGTGTTGTTGATGCCAATACAGTATGACCCAAAATCATTTTTTCTGGATCAAGCTCTACAAACAATCAAGTGAATACTCAAACAACTTCAAAACCATGAAGGAAATACACCCCATTGGGAGAACCACTTGAGTCAGCTTTCAAGAAGCTAGTGGTAAACAAAATAATAACAATTCCAAATATTCCTCCATATGAGCTAAAGGTCAAACCAAATTTGTGGAATGACAATGAATACTGCGAATATCACAAAAGCAAGGGTCATAAAATAGGAAATTGTCATCGACTGAAGAACATCATACAAGATCTTATTGATAGAGGTGACATTGAAATTGAAGGGCATTCATCCAATCAAGAACATGAGATGTTTAAGGAACCATTCTGAAAACATGACAAGGGAAAAGCTAAAGCCATAGATGACCAGACCAACTATACCATAGCATCCTATAACTATAATTCAACTATCAATCACATTTCAATGGACAATTATGTCTCTACCATTATCATAAAGGACAAAACGCCTGAAAAATTATCCTAAAAGGAATTGTATCTTCTTCTGAACCTACCTCTGAATGTAATATTACAACTTGTCGAGGTAAATTCACTTTGCAAGGTGCTCCAGCTAAAAACACCTCTTCCTCATCAACCAAACCTGAGTACGATCTGGTAGAACAATTAGGAAAGACACCCATGCTTATCTCCATCCTTTAGATTTTACGCATATCCCCCGCACATAAAGCCATCATTGATAAAACTTTGAGAGAAACTTTTGTCCCCACTGATATGAATGTGGACTAGTTTCAAGCCATGGTGGGATACCTTTTTGTTGCACATTCTCTTACATTCACTAAAGTTGATGACACCTCTATAAGACAACCGCATAATGCACCTTTATACATTGAAGCCTTCCTACACAAACATTGAATAAAATGAGTCATGATAGATGGAGGAGAAAGTCTAAACATTTGTACATTGAGCACTATTAAACAAATGGGATATTCTGAAAAGGTTGTAAATTCTATATATGCAATTGTTGGCATTTTGATGATGTTGTGATTGTCATTGATGGACACACACTTGCTTTGTGTACACTTTCCTGATGTATGAGTTATGCTCAACTGGTATTTGTTCCAACCAGTATTATGTATTATAGTCTTTAGACTATCAGTGTTTGTAGAAGATGTTTACCGGTCACAAACTGACTGAAGACCCAAAGTGGTATGAAGACCTCAAGTGGTTCAAGGATCTCAAGTGGTATGAAGGAACAAAGCAGTAGTTAACATTTTTCCAATCTTCATTTTTGACAACCGGTAATCGGTAAATTGTATGAACCGGTATTACTTTGTGATGAGTTACCAACCAGTATTTCTGTGATGAGTTATCATCCACTGACACTTTGGCAGTGATTTTGTGTTGTGTTACCAATTGTGTCTAGATGCACTGAACCTAGGAACTTGTAATGTAATCCTATTGGACCGACATGAAATCAGACTCCTTTATGAGGACATCATGTCTAGGGTTTTAGATGATGAGGTTTTGTATGTGCAATCATAGAAGAGAAGATTAGGTCTGTGTGAAGAATATGAGTGTGGAGATATTGAAGACTATAGTAATGCTAAACTGCATTAACAATGAGCTATCAAGGATCTAACCAAGCATACTGTGCTAGTATTTAGATCACTCACTTGTTGATTACTCGCATCTTCGACAAGTCTAAAACCCTTAACCGGGTAGGCCTAGCAAAGCCTTTGTAAATCCTCTAACAAGGTGGTTCAGAACTGTAAATCTGAAATCCTCTCACAAGGTAGTCTTTAACAGGACTTATCTCCTAACAGAGATCTAGATTCCTAACATAATTTGTTCTGGTGAAGAACATTGTATGACCTTAACTGGTCTGGTTTTTATTTTGCAGATAGTTACTTGTGAGTTTCTGCTCACCGTGGTTTTTCCCATTTGGGTTTCCACATCAAAACTTCTTGTGTTATGGTGATTGTGCTCTTGTGGGTGAATGCTTTGTTTTCTATTTGGTTTGCATTTATCTTAACCTGTGTATTTGTAAATCTGTCATACCGGTTATCTACTAAATTGTTTAAGTGTTTGAGTTCAATGTTTTTGTTATACTAATTCATCCCCCCCCCCTCTTAGTATTCATTAATTGGTATCAGAGCCAACCTTTCTATAAGTCTAACCACTTGAAAGGAGATATGGGGGAATACATTGTGAGGGAGCTTACTCATTGTCTTACTTAGACTGAGAAAGCCTTTGACGAACTCAAAATCAAGTATAAAGCCTCTCTGGCAAAAAGAAGAGAGCATGCTAAGAAACTAATGGAGCTTACTGAAAATAGTTCTTCTGATGAAGCAGACATTGATGCCCTAGTTGAAGAAGTTGAAAAACTGAATGAATCCAATGCCAACCTGAGAAGGGAACTCAAAGGACTGACTATCAGAATGTGTCAAGAGCTTGAGAACAGAAGGAAAGCTGAAGATCTAGTAAAAGACAAAGATCATGAGATCTCCAAGCTAAAGCAAGAAATCAGTACCCTTACTGCTCATCTCCAAGAGAGTAAAGTGGAAAAAGAAGAAATGCAAGGTGAACTAAACATGGCTATTTCTGAGAATGAAACCTTGAAGGAATCCAATGCTTCTATTTCCAAAGAACTCACTGAGACAAAGGAGGTACTTGCCAAATTCAATCAGAGTACTGCTAAGCTAGAGTAAAATCTTGAATCAGCAAAACCGGCAGAGAATACCACTGGACTTGGTTTCTCTGGTTATGAGGAAGGTGAGACCTCTGGAACAAAATATGTAGCATCAAAGAAGAAACCAACTTTAAACTTGTTTGCTTTAATTGTCTAAAGGAAGGACATACTGCTAATATGTGTAGAAATAAGGCCTACAATAATTTTCCTTATTTTCTAAACAATAAGCCTAGATCCAATAGATTCAATGGAAACTGTTATGCATGCAACAAGTTTGGACATAAAGCATTTGAATGTAGGTCTATTTTACACAACACGGGGAGATACCCTCCAAGGACTCAAAGAGTTATCCCAGAACCCACTGTTAACCAGAATCCAAACCTGTATAATGCCTATGACCATCAGTCAGGTGGTGGTGTCTATCAAGTGGCAACCGGTTGGAGAGAAATCTATTTGATCTGTCATGGTAGAGGTCACACTGCTACAACATGCAGAAGGAAGAATGGTAGAATGAACAATGGACCATGGAGATCACCTGGAATGGTATGCTATCATTGCAACAAACCAGGACTCCCTGCCAAAACCTGCAGAATGAGAAAGAACCTATCAAATGATATACCGATCACTCCAGAAGGGAAGATTGATGTTGAAACCATTCAAGCAGGAATGAATAAAACATGGAAAAATAAACTTGAAGAAGTGTCACAAGAGGAACCAGTTTCTACACCTAGTGTGGAAGTCTCTGAACCAACAAACTGAGCTTTAGAAAAGCTTAGGGGGAGCATATCAGTGAAATATTTGAACCCCCGATTTATATCGATAAAGACCTTAACTGATATACGTTACTTGTCAATCGATAGAAGATTTTGAAGCAGTAAAAGGCAAAAATAGGGTTTGTACTCTAGCGGTGGAGCATTGATTATGGTAGGTGAAAAATCATTTAAAAGGGATTTTTGACACCATTTTCACTTATCTGTTTGCGAGCAAAGAATTTTTCAAGTGTAGAGCGATCAAGAGCAATTCATCAAGTGATTCAAAGTGAATTAAAAATCTTGCAGAAGAATCCAGAGATCATTTTCAATCAATCAGATGAAGAACATCAAAGCGGTAATCCAGCAATCGAAGTGGTGTGTTGTGAGTGACATTGCAAAACCCTAAATTCCAAAGTGTGAAGTTATTTCTCAAAATTTCTGTCTATCATTTAATCATGGCTTCTGCATCGCACTCTAGTCCTAGTGCACCTGTAGACTCAGCGAATTTTATTCAAAGGAAGATGAAATACAATGCCCTATCCTAAATACCCGCTAGAGTCATAGTTGAGGAAGATATTTCAGCTTATATTGATTGTGAATTGGAAGACCTAGGATCCCTAGTGATCCATTCCCAGCTAGGTCTATTCTGTGGGGATGACAAGAAAATCAAACCTAAATATAGCATCCTAGAGAGGAAGAAACTACACAATGCATTTTATTTTCTTGAAGAGTTCATGGAAGATCACATCTGCATCATCTTGAGCAGAGTACACGGTGATAAAATGTACCTCGAGCAGACACATGATATCACTCCAGAAGAAATTCATACAGTCACCGGTTTCTGTATCATTGGTGAGGTGCCAGCTTTAAGGAAGGTCATCAAGACTGAAATGACTAAGCTCACTGGTTCTCTGAGCGACCAATGGGGAATGACTGTCAATCCCATCAAATATGACTTGGTTATGTATGCTTGCATGGTGATCGGCTACCAGGTGTTTTATGCCAGCAGAATAAACTTTGTCCCCATTGCTGTAGTAAATACCACCTACAAAATGATTCAAGAAGATGCCTCTCTTGATTTTTGTACCTATTTGCAGAAGCAACTGCTATTAAACTTGAAGTCCATTAAACAAGATAATGCCTTAAGGTTCAGGTTCGGACAACTCTTGGTCAACCAATTTTTCTACTTTCAAGGCTATTTTCCTAGAGTAGGTGATATTCAATGGTCGTTGACCAACCTGTTACTAAGCAAATTAGGGAAAGTCTCCAAGTGGTAGGAACCAAATATCCTGAGGTTCTAAATAAATATTTTGATGAATTCAGGCGGAAAATGAGCCAAAGGATGAGGATTTCTGGAGATATTGTAAAGAAATATGAAGATGACATCTGCTTTATCATAAAGGTAGATGAATGCATAATGGAAGCAGTAGAGCCTAGAAAGGAAGCAGTAGAACCTATGGGGTATGAAGTAATGTATGACATGTTGGATGGGTATGCCTCTACCCTAATTGCCTCTCCTTTAGATGCAAAGAAAAAGTGAACCGACACCTACTTGGAAAGGGTAACACCGATTGAAGATCCTACAATGAAAAAGGGAAAGGCAGTGCCTTCGATATCGACACCGGTTACCTCAACCAGCGCAAAAGTGACCAAGCGGTCACCTTCCAAGAAGAAACCGGAAGTTACACCCGCTAAAGTATTTGAGAGGAAGCAGAAGACCAAAAGCAACTCACCGGAGTCAGAGGATACCGAACCGGAAGTGCAGCTTAAGAAAACAAGGCAATCAAGCAAGAAGGCTAAATCTACTAGTAATGCACCTGCATTGTTAGCACCAGTAAATATAGACATCTCTTCTTATAGGCCTCTAACACATTGTCAAAGGATTGTAAAGAAAATTAAGAGAAAGGTGCTTGATGACCTAAAAGAATATTTTGATGATTTTTCTGATAATGAGAAGGAAGAAGTAGAGAAAAAATGATAAAATATCTATGTGTAAATGACCGGTTGCCATCTAAAATTAGATCGGTGACACCTGATTCCTTATGCAATTCTTTGGACAACAAATGGTCCATTGCCATTGAGAAAGAATAGGAAATAAGGGAGAAAATCTTTTCTCAGTACTTTCCTGATGCCTCCAATTCTGAATTATTTGAAATTATGGACAAGAATAAAGGTCTCTTCTTCATGAGAAGAAGAAGACTCAGGCTGCTAGAAGGAAAAAACTTTGAAGTGGAGAAGGACACTCATCTACATGCCAAAGTTGTTGTCTAGTTACATCAAGTGTCTGAGGCCAACAAGAAGGCCGAACAAGAACCTGACCAATCCTCAGCCAAACCGGATGAGGTATTTGATGGTGAAGGAGAAAGAGTTACTAAACAAGTGGACACTATTGACATTGATGCATTGGATGGTGAATATGTCACTCTAGATGTAGAAAAGGAAAAGGTTGATAAGGAAAAACTAGAAAAGGAAAAATTGGACAAGGAAAAGGTTGATAAGGAAAAAGTAGAAAAGGAAAAACTAGACAAGGAAAAGGTTGATAAGGAGAAAGCGGAGAAAGAGGAAGAGAAAAAGAAAGAGGAAGAGAAAAAGAAAGTGGAAGACAAGAGAAAACAATAAGAGGAGAAGAGAAAAGAAGAGGAGAAGAGGAAAGAAGAGGAGAAGAGGAAAGAAGCGGAGAAGAAGAAAGAAGAGGAGAAAAAGGAGGGAGAAGATAAGAAGAAAGAAGAATTGAAGAAGAAGCAAGAAGAGGAACAAAAGAAGAAGGAAGAAGAAAAGAAAAGAGCAGCAGAGGAGAAGGAAGTAGAACAAGCCAAACAAGCAAAGACTCCCAAGGCAACCAGTGGTCAAGCCAAACCGGTTGACATTGCCAGTCCTATTGATCTCCAATCTGCAGATTAATCGGAGCTACTTCAAAGCATAAAGCTTGCACAAGAACGGTTGGAAGCATTGAGGAGGAAGAAGGAACAAGATGTTATTCAAACTATGGTTGACACTCTCACCAGTTTGATTCCCGGTACTAACCTTCCCAGTGCCGATTCCTCTCTGTCAAAGCTAAAACTTCTATGTACCATTGTAGAGGACTAGGTCCAATGCCTAAAAGAAGTCGCTGAAGAAAATGCAAAGAAGAAGCATGAAAAGGCACTCAACACTGCCTTAATCAAGAAACTGAATGAGCTCCGGTCTCAACTTCAGAAACAACAGAAGGACATAAGTGTTGCTATGGATGAGGGCAAACTACTATTGAGCAAAATCAGCCAACCCCATCTATTCTACGATGATGTGCTCACCCAAAAGGAGAAACTCCAATCAGATTTGCAGACATACATAAGCAACTTCAAGACGCCATATGATTCCTTCACTACATATGGGCAAATAGTTCATCACTTTTAGCTTCAGTCTACCAGGATAGAAGTGGAGATTAGCAACTAGTCAAGAGATTTGTAGGAGGTTCAACTACTCTTATTTCCCAGACTGCAAATTCTTCAGAAGTGCTTTCTCAATCTGGAAGCCTTAACGGTAACTCAAGAGATGAGTACTATTGATGCCATGGAAGAACATGTATCTTAGATGTAGACCAAAAGTGAGGTTGCTACCTCATTACTTGAGTCATGGTCATTAGACATGAAGACTTTTTGTAGGATTTTAAATCGGTTTTTGACAAGTTTCATTCCTTATTGTCATTTACTCAATTTTAATGATAATGAGAAACAAGGGTTATTTTGCAATACTTTGTCATTGTTGGCAAAGGGGAGTAGTATCTAAAATTTTGGTGAATGTTATGTATACTTTCCTGTTACCACTTTAAGGGCGTAGTATACATTGTAATTTCTGCAAAAGGGATAGTGTATATGCTTAGGGGGAGTAATTTTGCATATGGCATATTTTTGTTGTAAAAACAATTAGATGTCAAAATTTTCCTAAGTGTTGCCATCAATGCCAAAGGGGGAGATTGTTGGCATTTTGATGATGTTGTGATTGTCATTGATGGACACACACTTTCTTTGTGTACACTTTCTTGATGTATGAGTTATGCTCAACTAGTATTTGTTCCAACCGGTATTATGTATTATAGTCTTTAGAATATCAATGTTTTGCAGAAGATGTTTACTAGTCACAAACTGACTGAAGACCCAAAGTGTTATGAAGACCTCAAGAAGTTCGAGGATCTCAAGCAGTACGAAGGAACAAAGTGGTAGTTAACATTTTTCCAATCTTCATTTTTGACAACCGGTAAATGGTAAATTGTATGAACCAGTATTACTCTGTGATGAGTTACCAACCAGTATTTCTGTGATGAGTTATCATCCACCGACACTTTGGTGGTGATATGTTTGTGTTACCAAATGTGTCTAGATGCACTGAACCTAAGAACTTGTAATGTAATCCTATTGGACCGATATGAAATCAGACTCCTTTATAAGGACATCATGTCTAGGGTTTTAGATGACGGGGTTTTGTATGTGCGATCATAGAAGAGAAGATTAGGTCAGTGTGAAGAGTAGGAGTGTGGAGATATTGAAGACTGAAGTAATGATGAACTGCATTAAAAATGAGCTACCAAGGATCTAACCAAGCATATTGTGCTAGTATTTAGATCACTCACTTGTTGATTACTCGCATCTTCGACAAGTCTGAAACCCTTAACCGGGTAGGCCTAGCAAAGCCTTTGTAAATCCTCTAACAAGGTGGTTCACAACTATGAATCTGAAATACTCTCACAAGGTAGTCTTTAATAGGACTTATCTCCTAACAGAGATCTAGATTCCTAACAGGATCTGTTCTGGTGAAGAACATTGTATGACCTTAACTAGTCTGGTTTCTATTCTACAGATAGTTACTTGTGAGTTTCTGCTCATCGTGGTTTTTCCCATTTGGGTTTCCACGTCAAAACTTCTTGTGTTATGGTGATTGTGCTCTTGTGGGTGAATTCTTTGTTTTCTATTTGGTTTGCATATATCTTAATCGGTTTATTTATAAATCTGTCATACTGGTTATTTGCTAAACTATTTAAGTGTTTGTGTTTAGTTTTTTTTGGTATACTAATTCACCCCCCTCTTAGTATTCATCAGCAATCACTATCAAGGCATATGATGATGAAGAATGTTCATCCAAGGGCACAATCACCTTACCTCTCAGAGTTGGGCCAGTTACAAAAGATGTGGTTTGTCAAGTCCTTGATGCAGAGCTCAAATACGACATATTGTTAGGATGTCCATGGATTCATGAGATGAGTGCAGTACCATCTACATATCATTGATGTATCAAGTTCCCACACAATGGAGTTGAAGTGACCGTCAAAGCGGATCCAAACCCATTCATATATTGCAATAATCTGTGACCTAGATCAGAAATAACAATCCCAGTCAATCGAGAGGTTGTTCCTTCATCAGCATATGTTGATCCAAAATCCTTAAAAGCTTCTACATCCAAACAAGCAGAGCTCAAAGAAAAGCTCAAGGTTAAGGACATGGGATGTGGTGAGTATATCTTTCATGTTGATCAACTCCCACTATCTCCTAAGACATTCAATTGACAAGAACAACCTACAAACAATTTGCAATGCCAAGGAATTGGGTACAAAGCACCTAGTGTTGTAGCCCTTAAGTCTGAATACAAATCTCCTCTAGTGGTGCAAGCAACTCTTGATATCAATAGTTCTAAGAGTGGTTCTAGCGAAAAATCTATTGAGCATATCGTCAGCCCTCTTAAGAATTAACATAGCTTTACCATTTCATCTATTCATTCCATTTTCACTCCTCTCCTAGACTTGGATCAACAAGAATCAAAAAATCCCTTACTCATTGGGGATGAGAAATCAAGTCTTGAAAAGAAAAATCTAAAAGTCAAAAATAAAGAAATGTCCTTTAGTACAAATCAAAATCAAAAGCTATTGGACTCTGCAAAAATAAAAGTCAAGGATAAAGATTGTTGGTATTTTGGTATGGTTTTGTCATTGATGTCAACACCTACTAAAACACTAGCACTTTGGAGATCCAGTAGCATTCATCGGCAAGCAACTATTGCACAGTTACTGGTATATGGTTCACCGATAGGATATAATGTTCACCGGTAGGATATAATGATCACTGGCACTTGGAATGATATGGAAGACACTTGGTAATGACAAAGACATCATGTGGACGCTTTGTTTTGAAGAATTAATCATTGGTATATTCATATTTGCATATTTGCTGTTATCGACAAATAAGTCCAGGGTTACCTAGGGTTACACCGACAGGTTTATCTTTTCTAGATCAGCATGACACGCTATGGAGATGATTTATTGTTGTTGTAGATGCATTAAGCTGACATGTTCAATCGGTTATTGCATCGGATATTATATTGTTTACAAATGAAATTATTGTAATATCTTGTAGAGCCGACCTACTAAAATTGGTCTTAGGTTATGGTATAAATGTAAGATCAAATGTGGAGTGCAAAAAAGGATTGTGAGAAGGTATATGCGAGATTAAGTAGAGGTATACATGAAGACATCATTTGAAGGTGAAGCTAGGTTTTTGTAGAAGCATATCAACATTACACCGGTATTGAATCCATCATATGAAGATGCTATTTTGTGCAGTACATTCTTATTGGATTTAACCATCCAACTGTAGTCAGTGTGACTCCCATTTTGTGATTGAGTAGTGAGCTCTAGGCTGTTGGCCTTTTTGCAGGTGTAGACCCCATTTATGTACACTTACTATGTGCAGTAGTATCATCTGATTGTGGGTAAGGTTTCCCACCATGGTTTTTCCCCTTACAGGGTTTCCACATACAAATATTGGTGTTATGTGTTGTGGATGACTTTATGTTTGTGTTTCATGCATTAATCTTTACTGGTATAGCAATTTACTATTAACACTATCTACCAGCATACTTAACTAGTTTACTGGTATTACTTATTCAGTTGGTTTAATGGTTTTTGATTTGAATTTATTAGACAACTGATTCACCCCTCCCTCTCAGTTATCTCTGGGACCTAACAATTGGTATCAGAGCCTAGTCCTCTTTTTGTAGAAGTTTAACAACTTGAGGAGATCCAATGACTACTAATTATTTTAGGAAGGATAGTCCTAAACTTGATGGAATGAACTATGGGATATGGAAGGTCAGGATGCAGACACATCTGAATTGCATTGGTAAAGACATTTGGGAAGTTACAAAGAATCATTATACTACTATTGTAGCTAGTCAGACTGCTCCAACTACCTTAGCTAAAGATGAGGAGAATGATTGCAAAGCAAGAGAAGCACTTTTAAGTGCTTTATCAGATCAACAAATCATGGGATTATCAGATAGGTCTACTACTAAAGCTATTTGGGATCATTTGGAAACACTGAATGAAGGAGATTCCACAGTCAAGATTGCAAAACTTGAAAGCTTCTGAGTCAGGTATGAACATCTGAGAATGGAAGAAGATGAAAGGATTTTTGCTTTTATGGAAAGAGTAAATGAAATTGTTTTGGGTATTAAATGTTGTGGAGGAACCTTGAGTGAGGATGAAATTGTTTCAAAAATCTTAAGAGGATTGCCACCAGCATATAAAATGAAAGTTATCGCTATAAATGAGTTGAGAACAATGCCTAATACATCAGTAACTAGGGATACATTGATTGGAAAACTTTCAGCTTTTGAAATTGAAGAATTTGGTCCTGTTGCTACTATAAAGACAGATTTGGCCTTTAAAGCATCAACATCATCTACTCCATCATTTGACAAATCAGATTGGAAAGCCTTTTATGCAAGAGAACTTGAAGAAACTGTAGGTCCTGGGGACAACTGAGAGGGGGAGGTGAATCAGTTGTCTAATAAATTCAAACCAAAATCTTATTAACCAACTTAATTCTTAATACCGGTAAGACAGTTAAATGTGCTGGTAAACAGTGTTAATAGGAAATGTTGTACCGGTAAGAATTAATGCATGAAACATAAGCACAAAGTCAACCACAACACATGACACAAATATTTGTACGTGGAAACCCTGTAAGGGGAAAAACCACGGTGGGAAACCTTACCCACAATCAGATGATACTACTGTAGATAGTAAGTGTACAAAGAGGGGTCTGCACATGTAGAAAGGCCAACAGCCTAGAGCTCACTGCTCAAACACAAATGGGAGTCATACTAACTACAGTTGGATGGTTAAATCCAATGAGACTGTACTACACAAAATGGCATCTTCATATGTTGGATTCAGTACCGGTGTAATGCTGATATGCTTCTACAAAAACCTAACTTCAATCTTCAGATGATGTCTGCGTGCATAGCTCTGCTTAATCTCGCATATACCTTCACACAATCCTTTTTCGCATTCCACAATTGATCTTACAAATAAGATCTTACATTTATACCATACCCTAAGACCAATTTTAGTAGGTCGGCTCTACAAGATATTACAATAAAACATTTTAAAAATAATACAATATCTGATGCAATAACCGATTGAACATGTCGGCTTAATGCTTTTATAACATCTCCATAGCGTGCCATGCTGATCTGGAAAAGATAAACCTGCTAGAGTAACCCTAGATAACTTGGACCTATTTGCCGGTAAAAGCAAATATGCAAATAAGAATATACCAATGATATTACTTCAAGGAAAAGTGTCCACATGATGTCTTCGACATTACCAAGTGTCTTCCATGTCATTGCAGGTACCTATGAACATTATATCATGCCGGTTAACCATATACCGGTGATTGTTTGAACAATTTAGTGATTGCCGGTGAATGTTGCTAGATCTCCAAAGTAGGTGTATTTAATAGGTGTTGACATCAATGACAAAACCATACCAAAATACCAAAAATCTCCCCCTTTGGCATTGATGGCAACACAAGATGGAAAAACCATCAAAGTGCCAAAATAGAAATGCCAAGTACAAAAACCAATTCTCCCCCTGGGAGTAATATATGTTTATACAAAGATTTATTTACAATACCAATCTCTCCTCAAAAAGATAATGCATTTTTCCATATATTTTTCCTTAATGTTTTTCCATATATCTCTCCCCCTTTGACATCAAATGCCAAAGTCACAAAAAGGTCAAGTTCATACAAAATATCAACCAATTCAATATACCAACTACTCCCCCTGAGAAGTAGCTTTCTCATCAAATACCAGAATAAAAGATTTGTCCATTTAATTTTGTCGATTGATGACAATCATCAACTATCTAAGTCTCTACCGGTGGAGGTAAGACTCCGAGCTGATCTCTGAGATACTCAAAAGTTTCCTTAGGCAAAGGTTTTGTAAAAATATCTGCAAGTTGTTCTTTAATATTCACATAAACTAGTTTTATTTCCTTTTCTTCAACTTTTTCCCTTAGAAAATTCAGTTTGATAGAAACATGTTTTGTTTTAGAATGTAATACTGGATTCTTAGATATATCAATTGCTGCAGTGTTATCACAATATATAGTAATAGGTTCCTTGCATTTTACCTTTATGTCTTTCAACATTTGCTTAAGACAAAGTACCTGTGTATAGTTTGTTGCTGCTGCAACATATTCTAATTCTGTTGTTGATAAAGATGTACAACTCTGTTTCTTACTTAACCAAGAAACTAATCTCTTTCCAAGAAAGAATGCTCCTCCAGTGGTGCTCTTTCTATCATCCACATCTCCTGACCAATTTGCATTTGTGTATGCATATAGATCAAAATTTTCATCTTTAGGATACCATAATCCAAGATTTGTTGTGCCTTGTAAGTACCAGAAAATCCTTTTTACTGCTGATTCATGATTTTCCTTAGGATTACTCTGAAATCTAGAAACTATACATACTGCATTCATAACTGGTTTGTGTCAAATACAGTAAACCTCCTATCATAGATTTGTATCTAGTTGGATTAACAGGTGTAGATTCATCCCTTTGAGATAATTTGTCATTTGTAGTCATAGGTGTGCTTACCGGTATAGAGTTATCCATCCCAGATTTCTTGAGTAGTTCTTTCAAGTACTTAGATTGACTCAAAAATATGCCTTTATTAGTCTGTAAAATCTGCAATCCTAAAAAGAATTTTATTTCTCCAATCATAGACATTTCAAATTCATGCTGCATTTTAAGAGAAAATTCTTTGCATAATCCATCTTCTCCTCCAAAGATTATATCATCAACAAATACTTCCATAATCAAAATGTCATCATTAGTTACTTTGTAATATAAATTGCTATCTACATTTCCTTTAGTAAAACCAATTTTTAAAAGATACTTATCCAATCTTGCATACCAGGCTCTTGGAGCTTGTTTTAGTCCATACAGAGCTTTTCTTAATCTGCAAACCATATCATTGTTATCTGTCAAAGAAAATCCATTAGGTTGTTCAATATAGACTTCCTCTTCAAGATCTCCATTCAAAAATGCACATTTAATATCCATTTGATAAACTTTGTAATCCTTGTGAGCTGCAAAGGCCAAGAATAATCTAACTGCCTCAATTCTGGCTACCAGTGCAAAGGTTTCATTGTAATCAACTCCTTCTTTCTGAGAATATCCCTTACACACTAGTCTTTCTTTATTCCTGACAACCTTGCCATCTTCATTGAGTTTGTTTCTAAATACCCATTTGGTTCCAATTACATTTTTATTTTCAGGCCAGGGAACTAATGTCCAAGTATTATTTTTCTCAATTTGTCTTAATTCTTCTTCCATAGCTTTAATCCAAAATTTATCTTCACATGCCTCATTGATAGATAATGGTTCAATTGGAGAAATAAGACATACTTCTTCATTTGCCAATCTTCCTCTTGTCATGACTCCTTTAAATTTGCTTCCAATTATCTGATCTTCAGAATGATTCAGTCTTACATACTGGGGTGTCTTAGTCTGTTGTTGTTCTTCAATTACTATGGTATCCTCTGATGATACCAGAGTAACTAGATCATCATTCTATACCGGTGGATTTACTATTGGTTCATTTGTCATAATTTCTGTTACCGGTTCAGAGTCTATATACCTTGAAGTTCCTCTGAATTGTTCATCAATCTTTACATTTGTACTCTCAACAATTTTCTGTAATCTTTTATTAAAGCATCTATAAGCTTTACTCTTAGATGAATAACCAAGAAATATTCCTTCATCACTTCTAGGATCAAACTTGCCAATATACTCATCTCTTCTAATATAACATTTACTTCCAAAAATTCTAAAATACTTAAGAGTAGGAGTATTACCAAACCATAGTTCATGAGGGTTCTTACTGGTTTCACCTTTGATGTGAACTTTGTTGAATGTATAGACAGTAGTGCTTACTGCCTCTCTCCAGTACACATGTGGTAGATTTGCTTCTGATAACATACTTCTTGCTGCATCCAAAATAGTTCTATTTTTCCTTTCAACAACTCCATTCTGTTGTGGTGTCCGAGGTGCTGATAACTATCTTTTGATTCCACTTACTTCACAGAATGTATTAAAATCTCTAGATGTGAATTCTCCTCCTTGATTTGATCTTAAACATTTAATTTTCTTACCAGTTTCATTTTCAACCATTGCTTTGAATAGTTTGAACTTCCCAAGTGCTTCTGATTTTTCCCTGAGAAAAGTAACCCAACACATTCTAGAATAATCATCAATAATTAGCATGAAATATCTATAACCTTGTAAGCTTTTAGTTCTAGCCGGACCACATAAATCAGTGTGAATTAAATCAAGAGCATTATTGGATTTTTCTGGAATACTTTTGAAACTAGTTCTAATTTGTTTTCCAAATTCACATTCCTTGCAAATTGTATTCTGAGGTTTCATAATTTTAGGTAGATCTCCAACTGCCTTAGAAGTACTGATTTTTACCATGCAATCAAATTTACATGACATAGTCTTTTATGCCATAGCCAACTTTCATCTATATGTGCAATTAAGCATGCCTTTTCATTGTTATTCAAATGAAAGATGTTACCTCTAGTCTGATTACCAGTTGCAATTTCCAAACTAGTTCTATTCATGATTTTGCATTTTCCATTTTTAAATTGTAACTGAAAACCTTTCTCAACTAATTGACCAACACTTAAAAGATTATGTTTTAATCCTTCAACATAGTAAACATTGTCAGTGTTATGTTTACCATCAAGAGATATTGAACCCTTACCTTTGATTGAACATGCTTTGTCATCTCCGAATCTTACTAAACCTCTATTGTATTCTTGAAAGTTCAAGAATTTGCCTTTGTCTCTAGTCATGTGATGTGAGCATCTTGAGTCAATAATCCATTCATCCTTTGATTCAACTTTAGCTGCTAGGGCTTGTTCTACCAGTTGAGCAATAGGTACCGGTTGATCTTCTGTTATAGCAACAAAGACCCATCCGTTGTCTGCTGGATCCTCATTAGAATCATCAGTCACACCTTCATCAGCAATGTAACAAGATTTATCTTTATTTTTCTTAAATCTGTATCTCTGATAAAAGGCTCTCCAGTCTGATTTGTCAAAAGATGGAGCAGATGATGTTGATGCTTTGAAGGCCAAATCAGTTTTTATAGTAGCAACAAGGCCAAATTCCTCAATTCCAAAAGCTGAAAGTTTTCCAATCAATGTATCCCTAGTTACTGATGTATTAGGCATTGTTCTCAACTCATTAATAGTAGTAACCTTCATTTTATATGCCGATGGCAAACCTCTTAAGATTTTTGAAACAATCTCATCTTCACTCAAGGTTCCTCCACAACATTTGATACCTAAAACAATTTCATTTACTCTTTCCATAAAAGCAGAAATTCTTTCATCTTCTTCCATTTTCAGATGTTCATACCTGACTCGGAAGCTTTCAAGTTTTGCAATTTTGACTGTGGAATCCCCTTCATTCAGTGTTTCCAAATGATCCCAAATAGCTTTTGCAGTAGATCTATCTGATAATCTCATGATTTGTTGATCTAATAATGCGCTCAAAAGTGCTTCTCTTGCTTTGCAATCATTTTCTTCATCTTTAGCTAAAGCAGGCTGACCAGCTACAGCAGCAGTATAACCATTCTTAGTAACTTCCCAGATGTCTTTACCAATGCAATTCAGATGTATCTCCATTCTGATTTTCCATATTCCATAGTTGGTTCCATCAAGTTTAGGACTATCCTTTCTGAAATAATTAATAGACATTGGATCTCCTCAAGTTGTTAAACTTCTGCAAAAAAAAGAGGACTAGGCTCTGATACCAATTGTAGGTCCCGGGGACAACTGAGAGGGGGGGTGAATCAGTTGTCTAATAAATTCAAACCAAAATCTTATTAACCAACTTAATGCTTAAAACCGGTAAGACAGTTAAATGTGCCAGTAAATAGTGTTAACAGGAAATGTTGTACCAGTAAGAATTAATGCATGAAACATAAGCACAAAGTCAACCACAACACATGACACAAATATTTGTATGTGGAAACCCTATAAGGGGAAAAACCACGGTGGGAAACCTTACTCACAATCAGATGATACTACTGCAGATAGTAAGTGTACAAAGAGGGGTCTGCACATGCAGAAAGGCCAACAGACTAGAGCTCACTGCTCAAACACAAATGGGAGTCACACTGACTACAGTTGGATGGTTAAATCCAATGAGAATGTACTACACAAAATAGCATCTTCATATGCTGGATTTAGTACCAGTGTAATGCTGATATGCTTCTACAAAAACCTAACTTCAATATTCAGATGATGTCTGTGTGTATAGCTCTGCTTAATCTCACATATACCTTCACACAATCCTTTTTCGCATTCCACAATTGATCTTACAAATAAGATCTTACATTTATACCATACCCTAAGACCAATTTTAGTAGGTCGGCTCTACAAGATATTACAATAAAACATTTTACAAATAATACAATATCCGATGCAATAACCGATTGAACATGTCGGCTTAATGCTTTTATAACAATAATAAATCATCTCCATAGTGTGCCATGCTGATCTAGAAAAGATAAACCTACCGGTGTAACCCTAGATAACCTGGATCTATTTGCTGGTAAAAGCAAATATGCAAATAAGAATATACCAATGATATTACTTCAAGGAAAAGTGTCCACATGATGTCTTCGACATTACCAAGTGTCTTCCATGTCATTGCAGGTACTGGTGAACATTATATCCTGCCAGTTAACCATATATCGGTGATTGTTTGAACAGTTTACTGATTGCCAGTGAATGTTGCTGGATCTCCAAAGTAGGTGTATTGAGCAGGTGTTGACATCAATGACAAAACCATACCAAAATACCAACAGAAACTAGGAAGGAGAATGAAGAGCTTGAAGAACTTGAAGCACTATTTGCAAGGAAAATTTTAAAATGTCCAGTTGGAAGTAAGTATGAAGGTAAAGCACCCTTTAAATATTTTAACTACAATAAGATTGGTCATATGGCTTCGAGATGCCCTGATAGACATGCTAGACTAAGAGAAGAAGCTAGAAGAACATACAAGCCTAATCCTGAATATCAGAGATATAGATTTAAGAAGAACAAAGACAAATCTTGTTACATTGTTGATGAAGGTGTGATTGATGATTCTGATGAGGATCCAGTAGACAATGGATGGGTTTTTGTTGCTATAATAGAAGATCAACCGACACCTACTGCTCAACCGGTAGAACAAGCCCTAGCAACTAAAGTTGAAGTAAAGGATGAATGGATCATTGACTCAGGATGCTCACATCATATGACAAGAGACAAAGGTAAATTCTTGAACTTTTAAGAATACAATGGAGGTTTAGTAAGATTTGGAGATGATAAAGCCTGTTCAATCAAAGGTAAGGGTACAATATCTCTTGATGGTAAGCATAACACTGACAATGTCCACTATGTTGAAGGATTAAAGCACAATCTTTTAAGTGTTGGTCAATTGGTTGAGAAGGGATTTCAGTTACAATGTAAGAATGGAAAATGCAAAATCATGAATAGAACTGGTTTAGAGATTGCAACCGGTAATCAGACTAGAGGTAATATCTTTCATTTGAATAACAGTGAAAAGGCATGCATGATTGCACATATAGATGAAAGTTGGTTATGGTATAAGAGACTATGTCATATAAGCCTTGATTGTATGGTAAAGAGCAGTACTTCTAAGGCAGTTAGAGATCTGCCCAAAATTGTAAAACCTCAGAATACAATATGTAAGGAATGTCAATTTGGAAAACAAGTTAGAGCTAGTTTCAAAAGTATTCCAGAAAAATCCAATAATGCTCTTGATTTGATTCACACTGATTTATGTGGTCCAGCTAGAACTAAAAGCTTACAAGGTGATAGATATTTCATGCTAATTATTGATGATTATTCTAGAATGTGTTGGGTTACTTTTCTCAGAGAAAAATCAGAAGCACTTGGAAAGTTCAAACTGTTCAAAGCAATGGTTGAAAATGAAACCGGTAAGAAAATCAAATGTTTAAGATCAGATCAAGGAGGAGAATTCACATCTAAGGACTTTAATACGTTCTGTGAAGTGAATGGAATTAGAAGACAACTATCGGCACCTTAGACACCACAGCAGAATGGAGTTGTTGAAAGGAAAAATGGAACTATCTTAGATGCAACAAGAAGTATGTTATGTGAAGCAAATTTACCACATGTGTATTGGAGGGAAGCAGTCAGCACAACCGTCTATACATTCAACAAAGTTCACATCAAAGGTGAAACCGGTAAGACCCCTCATGAACTATGGTTTGGTAATACTCCTACTCTTAAGTATTTTAGAATTTTTGGAAGTAAATGTTATATTAGAAGAGATGAGTATATTGGAAAATTTGATCCTAGAAGTGATGAAGGAATATATCTTGGTTATTCATCTAAGAGCAAGGCATATAGATGTTTTAATAAGAGATTGCAGAAAATTGTTGAGAGTACAAATGTAAAGATTGATGAACAATTTAGAGGAACTTCAAGGCATATAGACTCTGAACTGGAAACAGAAGTTGTGACAAATGAACCTACACTAAATCCACCAGTACAGAATGAAGATCCAGTTACCCCGGTACCATCAGAGGATTCCACAGTAATTGAAGAACAATAGCAAACTAAGACACCCCGGTATGTAAGATTGAATCATTCTGAAGATCAGATAATTGGAAACAAATTTAAAGGAGTTATAACAAGAGGAAGATTGGCAAATGAAGAGGTATGTCTTATTTCTCAAATTGAACCATCATATGTTAATGAGGCATGTGAAGATAAATTTTGGATTAAAGCTATGGAAGAAGAATTAGGACAAATTGAGAAAAATAATACTTGGACATTAGTTCCCCAGCCTAAAGATAAAAATGTAATTGGAACCAAATGGATATTTAGAAACAAACTTAATGAAGATGGTAAGGTTGTTAGAAATAAAGAAAGATTAGTGTGTAAGGGATATTCTCAGAAAGAAGGAGTTGATTACAATGAAACCTTTGCACCGATAGCTAGAATTGAGGCAGTCAGATTATTCTTGGCCTTTGCAGCTCACAAGAACTACAAAGTTTATCAAATGGATATTAAATGTGCATTCTTGAATGGAGATCTTGAAGAGGAAGTCTATATTGAACAACCTGATGGATTTTCTTTGACAGGTGACAATGATATGGTTTGCAGACTAAGAAAAGCTCTGTATGGATTAAAACAAGCCCCAAGAGCTTGGTATGCAAGGTTGGATAAGTATCTTTTAAAGATTGGTTTTACTAAAGTAAATGTAGACAACAATTTATATTACAAAATAACTAATGATGACATCTTGATTATAGAAGTATTCGTTGATGATATAATCTTTGGAGGAGAAGATGGATTATGTAAGGAATTTTCTATCAAAATACAGCAAGAATTTGAAATGTCTATGATTGGAGAAATAAAATTCTTTTTAGGATTGCAGATTTTATAGACTGACAAAGGTATATTTTTGAGTCAATCCAAGTACCTAAAAGAGTTACTAAAGAAATTTGGGATGGAGAACTCTAAACCAGTAAGCACAACTATGACTACAAATGGCAAATTATCTCAAAGGGATGAATCTACAACTGTTAATCCAACTAGATACAAATCTATGATAGGAGGTTTACTATATTTGACACAAACCAAGCCTGATATTATGAATGCAATATGTATTATTTCATGATTTCAAATTAATCCTAAGGAAAATCATGAATCAGCAGTAAAAAGGATTTTTCGGTACTTACAAGGCACTACAAATCTTGGATTATGGTATCCTAGAGATGAAAATTTTGATCTATGTGCATACACAGATGCAAATTGGGCAGGAGATGTGGATGATAGGAAAAGCACCATCGGCGGAGCATTCTTTCTTGGAAAGAGGTTAGTTTCTTGGTTGAGTAAGAAACAGAGTTGTACATCTTTATCAATAGCAAATCAAAATATGTTGTAGCAGCAACTAACTGTACATAGGTACTATGGCTTAAACAAATGTTGAAAGACATAAAGGTAAAATACAAGGAACCTATTACTATGTGTTGTGATAACACTACGGCAATTGATATATCTAAGAATCCGGTATTACACTCTAAAACAAAACATGTTTCTATCAAACTAAATTTTCTAAGGGAAAAATTTGAAGAAAAAGAGATAAAACTGGTTTATGTGAATACTAAAGAACAGCTTGCAGATATTTTCACAAAACCTTTGCCTAAGGAGACTTTTGAATATCTCAGAGATCAACTTGGAGTCATACCACCATCGATAGAGACTTAGACAGTTGATGATTGTCATCAACCAATAGAATTAAAAGACAAATCTTTTACTCTGGTCTTTGATGAGGAAGCTACTTCTCAAGGGGAGTAGTTGGTATATTGAATTGATTGGTATTTTGTATATGAACTTGATTTTTGTAACTTTGGCATTTGATGTCAAAGGGGGAGAGATATCTATGGAAAAACACATTATCTTTTAAAGAGAGATTGGTTTTGAAAACCTTTTTGATAACACATGTTGCTCCTAGGGGGAGAAATTGTTGTTTAAGTGAAATTGTTGATTTTTGGTATTTGGCATTTTTCTTTTGGCACTTTGATGGTTTTTCCATCTTGTGTTGCCATCAATGCCAAAGGGGGAGATTGTTGGTATTTTGGTATGGTTTTGTCATTGATGTCAACACCTACTAAAACACTAGCACTTTGGAGATCCAACAACATTCATCGGCAAGCAAGTAACTATTGCACAGTTACTGGTATATGGTTCACCGACAGGATATAGTGTTCACTGACAGGATATAATGATCACCGGTACTTGGAATGATATGGAAGACACTTGGTAATGATGAAGACATCATGTGGACGCTTTGTTTTGAAGAATTAATCATTGGTATATTCATATTTTGCATATTTGTTGTTACCAGCAAATAAGTCCAGGGTTACCTAGGGTTACACCGACAGGTTTATCTTTTCCAGATCAGCATGGCATGCTATGGAGATGATTTATTATTGTTGTAAATGCATTAAGCCAACATGTTCAATCGGTTATTGCATCGGATATTATATTGTTTACAAATGATTTTATTGTAATATCTTGTAGAGCCGACCTACAAAAATTGGTCTTAGGTTATGGTATAAATGTAAGATCTTATTTGTAAGATCGAATGTGGAGTGCAAAAAAGGATTGTGAGAAGGTATATGTGAGATTAAGCAAATGTATACACGAAGACATCATTTGAAGGTGAAGCTAGGTTTTTGTAGAAGCATATCAGCATTACACCGGTACTGAATCCAGCATATGAAGATGCTATTTTGTGCAGTACATTCTTATTGGATTTAACCATCCAACTGTAGTCAGTGTGACTCCCATTTTGTGATTGAGCAGTGAGGTCTAGGCGGTTGGCCTTTCTGCATGTGTAGACCCCATTTATGTACACTTACTATCTGCAGTAGTATCATCTGATTGTGGGTAATGTTTTCCACCATGGTTTTTCCCCTTACAGAGTTTCCACGTACAAATATTGGTGTTATGTGTTGTGGATCACTTTATGTTTGTGTTTCATGCATTAATATTTACCAATATAGCAATTTACTATTAACACTGTCTACCGGTATACTTAACTGGTTTACCGGTATTAAGCATTAAGTTGGTTTAATGGTTTTTTATTTGAATTTATTAGACAATGGATTCACCCCCCCCTCTCAGTTGTCTTTGGGACCTAACAAAGATCCTATGAAAGAAAAAGAGAAAGATATGATCTCCCCTAATACCAAAATAACTAGGGGCAAAACTTCTAAAATTTCAAGCCAAAAAGAATACTTGTTGATCCTAAGTCTCCATCATGTCATGATACTTTCACTTCTTTTTGAAATCATAAGCCTTCATTCCTCATCCACTTGTTCCACACATCCTTTCCCTTCTGGCGATACATCATGGACCTTTAATGGACGTTTGTCGAAGGAATTTGTTATCAGGGATGCCCAAACTTCTTTAGGTGACAGGCATATGGGACTGTGTAGTCCACACACTAGTAATTCTATCTCAGTTCCTTTATCAAGGAAGAAAGTCACTGAAGCTTCACATCATTCAGTCAAGGAATGAAACAACTACAATCATAAGGTAAATCCTCACACATTTGAGGTGGGTGACTTAGTTCTCAGAGAAAATCCTAAAAATCAACAAGACAAAGAGAAGAAGGTCAAGTTCAAACCAAATTGGCTTGGTCATTACATCATTACAGTAGCCTATGGATCCAGTGCATATCAACTCTCAACCACAGAGGGAAAACCTTTGGAGGATCCTATCAACAACATGCACCTTCACAGGTTTTATACATAGCTCTTCAGAGTATCCTAATTCAAAAATACAAAAAAAATTTAAAAATTTAAAAAATACAAAATTTTTTTAAAAAAATCATTACTTGGTGAAAACCTGGCAAACAGGCACCTTGTGACATAAAAAAAAAAGTAAAGAAAAACATTTCATCCAATGGTGAAAACCACTTCGGTGGCACCCTGGGCAAGTACCATGGTGAAAACCAGGTCACTGGCACCATGCGTAGAGACATTTCTCCTCCCTCCTTCAGGATTCCATTTCATCCTTTCACTTTGCACACACTCATAGCCTATCCATTCATAATAAACTTACCTATTCCCATCATGGTTTGTCATTGATCTACCTAAGATTGGTTAGCCATTCATAATAATCCTTCCTTTTCACCCTTTCTATCCATAATAAATCAGCTCCTATCTATGGCTAAGCAAATCCTAAGTCTAGTGATGGGTGTGGAACTGAGAGCATCACATGTTTCGAGGAGTACAGTTCCTTCCAAACTTTCTTCAGTCTATCCATACACAATCCACAATAAAGCAACACTTGCATCGCCAATACACAATAAAGTTTCATCTTCTCCATAATAAAGTATCAGTTTCATGGATTCAATCAACTTCAAGATGAGACACAAGTAGTAGTGGGCTTCAACAGACTCAGACAACATTATGGTTTAGTGCTATCTATCATTTTATGAAAGTAAACATTATGACCACAATCAAATAGACTTATACAAGTGACAAGAGACACTAAACTTGAGGACAGCAGTGAATGTTGGTGTCGAGTCTTGGTTTTCTTTTGATTTTATCTTTCTGGTGACATGCCTTTTAGCTTTTCCAGGATGTCTCTGACTAAAGATTTTATCTCCGGGATGTCTTTGACTAGAAAGGCGAGGATGGGGTATCGTCACCTATTTTTCTTTGCTATCTGTGGATTGTCTCTTAGTAATGCTATGACTTGTCCAAGGATATGAAGACATTGTGAGTATAGTGTGAACTGGGGCATTCCTTGTTTGCAACTGTCTGATCTCCATGCAAATAGGTACAATGGCTTTCTGGGTCGAACATATATCTAAATTGTCATAACCTATTTGCCATATTAAAGCTCAATGATGATAATGCACAAGAAGATCTTTCACTTCCATGTCTTCTACCTTCCATCCCCCTTTCTTGATTGACCTCCATCATCTTTCTTGAGTCCATTTAGCCTGTTATCACATGACTGAGTACAATGACACACCAAAAATATTTGCATTTCATGTAGTTTGCACCTGCATTACCACATATTAAGCATTTCATACACACATATACATATCGCAATTACATCATATCCTGCACGCAACACATGTTAGCACATTTTACATTCTCATCTTGTAAATGTTGGTATTTTGGTATGGTTTTGTCATTGATGTCAACACCTACTAAAATCTTATCAACTCTGGCACTTTGGAGAATCAGCAACATTCACCGGCAAGCAAGTGACTCATGCGCAGTCACCGGTATCCAGTACACCGGCAAGATATAATGATCACCGGCACTTGGAATGATATGGAAAACACATGGTTATGTCAAAGACATCGTTTGGACATCTTGTCCTGGAGTTTTGTTCATTGGTATATTCATAGTTGCATATTTGTTGTTACCGACAAATAGGTCTAGGGTTACACCGGCAGGTTTATCTTTTTCAGATCAACATGGCACGCTATGGAGATATTAATTATTGTTGTAAATGCATTAAGCCGACATGTTGAATCGGTTATTGCATCGGATATTATATTGTTTGTAAAATGTTTTTATTGTAATATCTTGTAGATCCAACCTACTAAAATTGGTCTTAGGTTATGGTATAAATGTAAGATCTTATTTGTAAGATCAAGTGTGGAATGCGAAAAAGGATTGTGTGAAGGTATATGTGAGATTAAGTAGAGCTATACATGCATACATCATTTGAAGGTGAAGCTAGGTTTTTGTGAAAGTATATCAGCATTACACCGGTACTGACTCCAGCATATGAAGATGCTATTTTGTGGAGTACATTCTTATTGGATTTAACCATCCAACTGTAGTCAATGTGACTCCCATTTTGTGATTGAGCAGTGAGCTCTAGGCGGTTGGCCTTTCTGCATGTGCAAACCCCATTTATGTACACTTACTATCTGCAGTAATATCATCTGATTGTGGGTAAGGTTTCCCACTGTGGTTTTTCCCCTTACAGGGTTTCCACGTACAAATATTGGTATTATGTGTTGTGGATGACTTTGTGTTTATGTTTCATGCACTAATCCTTACTGGTATAGCAATTAACTATTAAAACTATCTACTGACATATTGAACTTGTTTACCGATATTAAGCATTAAGTTGGTTAAGTTGTTTTTGGTTTAAATTTATTTGACAACTGATTCACCGCCCCCCCCCCCCCCCAGTTGTCTCCGGGACCTAACAGTAAATAGTTATTTGTATTATCATATTCATCTGCATTTTATACACACATTTGCATTTGCATAACATATGAAAAACATAAAAGAACAAAAATATTGTATTTTATCATGTACATATTTGCATTCATATCATAAGCATCACATAGAAGCATACATCACATAGGTACACATGCATATAGCTGCCGCAAAGATGAATCATCTCATATATATATCAAAATCATAAGTGTCATGATACAATGATGTCAAATACATATGGTTACAATCACCCGAAGGTGTCATCATACAAAATGGTACAAAACTGATACATAGGGAGCCCTCTAAGGCTATGATGAACTCCCTCCCTCAGAGCTCCGGCTGGCCTCGATGGAGTCTGAGCCTTGCTGGGACCTGCCCCAGGATCATCTCTCCTGCCCCCTCTATCTAGTGGTGGTGGAGGACCCATGACCCCACCACTAGATGCATGTCTCTTGTCTCTCCCTCCAGAGGTCAGCACAGTCCGTGATGGTCTCCAGAAGCTCCTAGCCCGTTGATCTGGCTCCATAGTATAGGTCTCTCCAGTAGCCTATCTCCTCCCTTGCCTGCAGAAAATAGGTGTATCTGGCCCTTGTGTCCTTTGCTGCCCGCCTCCCTGCCCTCAGTGTTGTCTTAGCCTCTGTATAACACTGAATAGCCTGATCCCTCTCCCACTTAGTGTCCCTCAGCTATCTCTTGAATGTAGCTATCTCCCTCTCCAGATCCTAGATCTCATCTGCCTATCCTTGGTAGAACTCCCTCAAGGATAGTAGCTCATCCTCCTCCTCTCCCCCCCACCCTATCCCTATGGCTCCTCCTGTGGCTGATCATGTCCCTATCCCTACTCCTCTCCCTGTACTTTTCCAGGAGCCTCTACCTGTCTGGGAACCTATGTTTTTGGCACCTGTAATGACAATCCACCTCTTCCCCTCACTACATGAGCCTGTCTCTCCTCTCCGCCCTCTCTAATCAGAGCCACTCTCCTCTCTGCCACTGTGCCTCATCTCCACCATCAACCCCTGCCTCTGCCATCTCCACTATCATCTTCATCACCTCCACTGTCTCCATCTATCGGCTCCCCTGGATCCGTTAGCCATGGAAATGGATGCTCCACCCAATATGCACTATACTCTGCATCCATGCCCGCATCCTCTATATATTCCCACATATCCCAAGGTAGGGGAACCATCTCTACCTTCTATGTCATAGTCTGACCATACGAAATAAATGGCCCCAAATGCACCTAATCCCTCACTATCTGTGTATACATCCATGACCCCCATGGCATCCGTTGTATCCTATCGAACTACCTGCCCACCCTATCTACCAACTACCACTCAATAACATATGGTGTCCTCCCTATCAGATACCTGCTCCTGAACACATACGGCAACTCCACTACATCATCCCCCCACTCCTCACAGTCTAAGTAAGGCCTCCATATCACACTATCTATCTCATCGATAACCCTGCGCCAATACTCTAGCCTCCCAATCCATGGCTATGATGTAATAATATCATACAAGTGTACATAGTTGTGACCATGTCCCCTACCTCTAAAGTGTTTCAGACATGTAACCAGCATATGCTCATATGACCATACCTACAACAGTGTCATTTTGCATCCCAATCCTGTTAATCCATGATACACAAACTAATGCAGCTCATAATACACATGCGCCAATAGACATAGTCCCCATGCAAACCTAGTGTTCTCTATCACCAATGTCTCCAAAGTCCCCCCCCATCCCATTGCTAACCCTCATGTTTCCTTGTCCAGATAGAGGAACCCACTGATCACTCCTACCAGTACCGCTGATAGTACCAATCATGTCATTGTCATGGTATCCCAAGCCACATGTCCAACCCTCATCTCCAATCCTGGATCCTAGAACACTCATCTCAGTGCATCCCAATCTCCCTCTCGATTGTAAGGAACCAACTCCCCATTGATCGGTATCCACAGTATCCTATATACATCCTCCATGGTGACTATCATCTCACCCATCGACAAATAAAATATGCAAGTCTCTGAGTGCCATCTCTCAGCTAAAGTAGTCAGCAATCCCATGTTCACCCAAAACTCAGGCACATATAGAATATGTCATAGTCCCAGAGCCTCTATTGTTTCTCTGTCCTCGAGTGTCATCTCTCTCCCATGACTCCAGCATAGGTAGATCCTCCTGTAGTCAAGCAAATCAACTATGTCAATCCTAGTGGTACTCCTTGTTCATCACAAAGTGTTGCTTTCTATCCTAGTAGTATTCCCTGTTCATCACAAAGTTATGCTCTTTTTTTTAGTACTCCCTATTCATCACAAAGTACTACTTTTTTATCCTAGTGGCATTCCCTATTCATCACAAAGTGCTGCTCTTTTTAGTATTCCCTGTTCATCACAAAGTGCTTTTTTTTATCCTAGAAGTAGTCCCTGCTCATCACAAAGTGTTGCTTTGATCCTATTTTAGGGTACCTACTTGAGTGTATCCTCTTGAGTAGCTTATCCAATTGACAACGTATGTTCTATCACATAATTGTCAATTTCAGCCTAATTCAATTGACAACATATGTTCTATCACAAAATTGTCAATTTATATGGTACTTCATGTTTACCACAAAGTGCCTTGATTTATCCTATCTTAGAGTCTCTGCTTGAGTGTATCCTCTTGAGTAGTTTCCTGATTGGAAATGTATGTTCCATCACAGAATTATCAATCCCATCCCTATCTGTTATCCTAGTCTTCCCTAGAGGACCTGCTTGAGTGTATCCTCTCAGTAGCTTATCCAATCGACAGCGTATGTTTATCACAGAACTGTCGATTCGACCTTGAAGACATAAATGTGCATTCATGACACAAACGTGCTTACATACTTCACAAACATGCCTTTCCTACATAAACGTGCTTGAAATACACAAACGTGCTCACATTGAACACATACGCTACTGAAATCATAGATGCACCTAGCACAAACGCAAACATGCCTAGCCTACCCAGACGCGCCTGGCACCAATGCAGATGCGCCTTAATGTTTTTCCCCCCGCTTGACATTTTTCTAAGACCTACCTAGAGCCCATTTATTTCTCTACCTAACATTCATTTATGACAATAATTAATGCAACAAAGGTACAAGGAGGTTTTGTGGTACTTGTAGACACCTAAAATTGTCATGTCTAATTAACTAAATATCTTTATTTATTTAATTAGCTTAAGCCTAATTCTTCTATTAATTAAATAAATCTTTATTTATTTAATTAATTCATTTATCCTCTTCTAGCCTTATTTCTCATTAAATAAATACATTTATTTATTTAAATTACCCTTTTCCTAAATTAAATAAATATCTTATTTATTTAATTGATCCCACTTCTTCTATTAATTAAATAAATCTTTATTTATTTAATTAATTCATTAGCCTTTTCCACCCATGAAACATTTCATTCATCTCTTAATTCCTACACTACCCACCGTTTCATTATTTTATTATTTCTTCTACCTACCCTCTAATCATAGCCGACCATTTATCTTGTACACCTCTCAATCTTATCCTTCCATTTCTTATAGTGTCTTCTATATAAGGAGATGCTTCCTTCATTATCAAACCCGAACTCAATTACGCACTCGACTACACTACGCTTTTGAACTTTCATATGCGATCCTACTTGCAACCACATTTCCGCTCTTTGTTGAGCTCTTGTGCACTCATAAAATCTGAGAGCAAATATATCAAGCAAGATCAATGGAGATAGGAAGAATGGAGATCCAAACCCTATTGGACATGTGATGGTATAATCTTTGTGATTTCATTTGATTTGCATTGTCTTAGGTAATCTTCATATGTTATGGTGGATCTTTGTTGTTGTTAGGCTAGGGTTTTGTGGTTGAATTCCTTATAGCCTTTCAACATTGTTGTTATCCATTTTCACCATAAACAGTACTTATTGGCTCTCCTGCATCTATTGGCCTCTGATATCAGCGAACGTGATCAAATATGTGCACCAATGCCATCACTGCTGACTACTCTCTGCTTTCTCTACACTCTGATCTCTTGGATGTGTGGATGACAATGAGGATGTTTTCCCTTGTAGTCTATCTTATAGACTACCCTAGCCCTAGTCTCCCGTGTCAGTCTTCTTTATCCCGTGACTCTTTCATTTTATCTTGTCAGTCTTTTCTAGCCTTTCTTTCTTATCAAGAGATTGTCTACGATCTTTTTAGACATTTTCATCCAATCTCTCAAGGGGGGATATCATTCCCATCTTAGGACAACTCTATATCAGTCCATCTTATCTTCTTTGAAACAACATGACAAGCTACATTGTCTCAAAGAGGGGCAAAATGTAGACACCTAAAATTGTCCTATCTAATTAAATAAATATCTTTATTTGTTTAATTATTTTAGCCTAATTCTTCTATTAATTGAATAAATCTTTATTTATTTAATTAATTCATTTATCCTCTTCTAGCCTTATTTCTCATTTAAATAAATTCTTTTATTTATTTAAATTATCCTTTTTTTTAAATTAAATAAATACTTTTATTTATTTAATTGATCCCACTTCTTCTATTAATTAAATTAATCTTTATTTATTTAATTAATTTATTAGCCTTTTCTACCCATGACACATGTCATTCATCTCTTAATTCCTACACTACCTACCCTCTCATTATTTTCTTATTTCCTCTACCTACCCTCCAATCATAGCCGACCATTTATCTTTTACACCTCTTAATCTTATCCCTCCATTTCTTATAGTGTCTTCTATATAAGGAGATGCTTCCTTCATTATCAATCTCCTACCTATTCTTTTCAATTCAACTACTAATCAAGCCTTCTAGTATTCGAACTTTCATATGCGATCCTACTTGCAACCACATTTCCGCTCTTTGTTGAGCTCTTGTGCACTCATAAAATCTGAGAGCAAATATATCAAGCAAGATCAATGGAGATAGGAAGAATGGAGATCCAAACCCTATTGGACATGTGATGGTATAATCTTTGTGATTTAATTTTATTTGCATTGTCTTAGGTAATCTTCATATGTTATGGTGGATCTTTGTTGTTGTTAGGCTAGGGTTTTGTGGTTGAATCTATTTAGTCTTTCAATATTGTTGTTTCCATTTTTACCATAAAAATCATTATTGTAGGTCACTCCCTCCAGGGGCTTTGTTTCTTTCCTTACTGCTTCAAGAATTAATGCACCTGCTATGTTCCATTCATGGAGAATCAAAACTCTCGCTTTTGCAATCATCTTCCTTCCTTGCTCTAGGGCAATGGTCTCAAATTCTATCAACATTTCTTGCTTTACATCTGCCTCAACAAAAGACATATCCTTGTGAGGACATTCATTTTTCCTCTTCTCACATCTTGCCTTGAATTGTTCTATATTTTTTCTCCAAACAAACTGCAAAAAGGATCTTGTTTTGACAAAACTATCATCTGCCAGAAACTCCTCACTGGCCTGGTTAATGATAGGGTCCAGTTCTTTACCTATGAATTCTTCGATAGTCAAGTCCATTTGGGTACTTGCTGGTTCCTCTAACATTCCTTCTTGCAACTCTTCATATGTGTAAGCAATTTCCCCAAAACTTCCTAATTGCAACAGTTGCTTTGTTACTTCTTGCTCATCTCCTACATGTATTGGGGATTGCGAAGGAGAATACAAAAGCTCACTTGTCTGCACTTCCTTCCCTACCCTCTACCTTTTAGGGGAATCTTGGACCTCAAATACATCTTCTATTGCCCTTTTTCCTTTCGAAGTAGAACTCTCACCTCTTATCGACATTAATACACTATATTTTAACCTTTTATGCAATACATATTCACCCAGGGGAATCACCTTGGCATAGGCAGGATTGGCTAAAAGCTTTCATCACAACCTCCTTCTTCTCCTTCAAGGTTTGCATTAAATCCTCAAAATAAACTACCAAAAAATTGATCTTTTCTTCAAAAGGATGAAAGCTAACCAAGGGATCATAACTGCTGTCAAAATGGTGAATGAAATCCAAGGTTTTCTTGAAGGCTATCCATTTTTCCTTCCTAACTTTTTGCTCATCTAAATTGAACTCATTCCTTATTAAATCCTCAGGGAAGTGAAACTAGTGGGCCTTACCTACACATCTGGCCCTCTTCTTAAACATATTGTTAAATAAATCCTCTGGATCAGAAAACCTCACCACTGCAGTAGATAACCTATATGGCTAAAAGAAATCATCAAAATGTGTCCAACCACCCTTGGTGATTACAAACTGATGTGCTAGGGTAACAATTGGGAAAATTGTTCCCTTCCCTTTATTAGTCAACTCTGCTTCTTGCGGGCCTCCAATTTGTCTCAGGACCTCAACCATTCCTATCTTAAAAGGGACTTGATAGGGCAGCAGATATGGAGTTCCTCTAAAACCATAAACTCTGAACACAGTGGAGACTGGGTACAAATATATATCATCCCAGTTGTGTACAATTTTGATGTCATCAGCAAATTCTTTAGGCCTAAGGAATTCAAGGAGAGCTTTAGGAATCCAAGGTTTTTGTGGGCACAAAAGGATTCTAAGCCTAGATGCAATACATCTATCAAACTTTAAGTAACTTGTGTCTTCTCTATCCAAAGACAAAATTATACTCCATAATTGAACATGCATCTCCTCTCCATCCTTTTCTTTGAGCAAGTCCATTTCACTAGAAAATATATTCAACACCTTTGAATAAAAACATGTGCATGAGGAGAGGATACCATCCAAAAGGTCTTTCCACATTAGCATTCTTTATCCCTATCAATCCCTCATGAATGGCATCAGTGAGATAAGGTGCAAAATTAAAAGTTACTACCAGAGATGGGTTCAAAATTTGTGCTATCATGAGCATATAGTGGGTTGGCATGGTAGTTTCTGCATCTTCCCCAAGAATTTGACATAAGGACCAATACATTCCCTTAGCCATCAAAGTAAATAAATTTAAGGAGAAAGGTTCCATGGTGCTCAGGCCTACTACTGTCAGTCCTCCTATTTTGGCAAAGAATTTCTTCAAGAGGACATTTCTGAGGTGATCTCTCTGTGCCTCATAGACCTTCACCAGCATTTCAAAATTGATAGGCTCCAAATATTTTGACACCTCACTAAGTCGGAAAACTCTCCTGAACTCATCAGTTATTTCAATTAGAGACCCACCATTTACATTCCTCACAGTCCTAGTATTGGGATCATAATTGTTTGTAATTTGGATTAACAGGTCTACGTCCATGAAAACCCCAGGGACTATAAGCTTCCCTACATCTAGCTCCCATATGCTATTAATTGGACTAGGGGAATTTCACTAACTGAACCCCACTTTGAAGAGTCCCAAGCCCGACATTCCTATCTAGGCATCTCTCAACTAGTTCCCTTTATCATATAGACCATCGCCAATTCTCAAGCAGGGAGACTTAGGCACCAATTCCTTTATTTTAGTTGAACTATTAGTGGACTGAGTTAATTGTTCTAAAAAATTGTCACAAATGGCTCTCTCCTAATTATCAACCTTCCCTCTAAATTCTCTTCACGGTGCCATCTTAAAATTATACTTATTTCAATGGAATTTCAAACTGACTCCTTGGAAATTCAAACATCCAGTGACACCAAGCAAACTGTAATTGTTAAACAATTGCAAGAAACTTACTTGTTGCCTTAGAAATTTTGCCCTGTGCACTGGTTCTTCTGCAAGATTCCTTGAACGCATGCAAAAAGCTTGAACTCATGTAAGGATTATTATGACAACTGAGTATTGATTAGAGTCAATTAAGCCACATGCTTTGGCAATTAATTCATAAATCAAATTCAAAAATTGGCTCCAACAGACAACAAAATTTCTCTAAGTGTTTTGCCTTTTGTCGTTGGTTCATGGTGCTTAACGGCCGAGCTTCTCCTCATAGTGATTCACCAATAGTCATGAGATCATGTAAAATTTGCACGTCCTTTACCTTACCTGAGTCATCCTCTTTAGAACGGGTCCCGCCACCTTTTTGTTGTTTCACGAAGGGTAACTTTCCTACTACTTCCCTTTGCGACACAACAAAATCCATCAGATCAACAACTAGTTTCTCATTCTTTATTCTCCACCATAACCATTTGCATTTACAGCTGACTTTAACCGCCAACACTAATGGTTTCTCACTGTTTCACGAAGGGTAACCTTCATGCACCTTCGCATTGCGAATCAGCGACAACCACTAATCATCTTTGAACGTGCCCAGTCATTAACTACCTTAGCCTTCAAAGTGGGTCCCCTTATGTAAATCCACTTGCCTGCACACTTTTGCTACATGTCTCCACATGTCTGTCACTTATACGCTCAATAAATCTGTCGAGCTGCAAATTCTAACTGCAACGTGTCTCACTGAACCAGGAATTCCATCAACACTGCTACTTTATTAAATAGACCAATTGAGAATCCACTTGGAGCCACACATCCTATAGATAGATCACCCTCTACTTCATCTGCAGATCCAGCTATCTTGCCACCTAACCTACCATGTAACAGCCTCTTCATCTACCACCGGACAGCCAACTTATTGACCACTATTTCATGTAGGGTAACCTTCATGCACCTTCAAATAGCAAACCAACGGCAGGCGTTCGATCATCTGCAACCTGCTCGATCTTTAACTTGGGAGCTGCTTACCTGTCAGGCCGGCCACCTTTTAGCTATTTCGCGAAGGGTAACTTTCATGCCACTTTGCATAGCGAACCAGTGATAGTCGTCTGATCATTTTTAAGATGCATAATATTTCTTTCTCTTTTTCCACATGTGGTTTGTCGCTATTTCATGAAGGGTAACCTTCATGCACCTTCGCATTGCAAAGCAGCGATAACCATCAGATCAATAAGAACTGGTACTAGCATTACGAAACCCGAAAGACAAATAAAAGGGAAAAAAAACTTAGGAAAAAGGCTCCAAGTCAATAAAATATTATAACTCGCCTAAGCCAAGACTTTAAAAGGGACCCCCTTTCTAATGACGAACCAACCCTTCCACTTAAATTCAAACAGGTAATGAGGAAACATAAATGAAAGGCCTACATAATGAAAAATTAAAATTGCAGAAACCTTGAACCCTCAGAACTTCAACCCTTAGAAATGAATATAACTCTGAAAACTTGAAAGTTTTAAGGATTACAAGGAAAAACTCCCAATACTCAAAATACTGACAACAGTGGCTTTGATTGGGGATGGTTGGATGTGAGACCAACACAAGAACATAGAAAAACACTGGAAACCAGACCAGAACAAAAACAAGCCCAAAAACAACAGAAACAAACCTAATATGTACAACCTACAACCTACTGTGCATGGACTCAAGCAAAAATTAAGAGAAGTAATACTTCAGGAATTGTTCATGCACTGGAAATTCATGTACTTCACCATTCATTCTTTTCAAGAAGTATGAATACTTTTCGTTGATATCACAGACAATAAAAGGGCCTATCCATAGTGATTCAAATTTCTTATGCTTACCCTTATCTTGTCCTCTTGCATTCCATTGAAGAACCATGTCATCAATTTGAAATTTCCTTGATGTGGTTCTCTTGTCAAAAAGATACTTGGACTATAATTGGATCTTCAAGATTCTTTTATGAGCCAAAGTTCTGATTTCTTCCATTTCCACCATCTGAACCATTTTGTCTTCCATGGGTCCTGATAATTCCAGCTCCTCTTCTTGTAGGAATTTGTACACAGGGAGAAGATTATTAACTAGTACCCTAGTATGTGTTCCATAAACCAGTTCAAATGGTGAAACACCAATTGCTTTCTTCACAGTAATCCTGTCTACCCATAAGGCTAACTTGAGTTTCTGATCCCAAGACCTTTTATTTTGCTCAAGAATTTTCTTGATAATATTCAGGAGACTTTTATTGCTGGATTCTATTTGGCCATTGTCTTGTGGATGGTATGGTGAGGAATATGACATGATAATTCCATGGCTAGCACAAAATTCGATGAATTCCTCTGATCTAAAACTCATAGCATTAGCCATTATCAATTTTACAGGCACACCAAACTGTGTTATCACATTATCCATCAGAAATTCAATGACAACTTTACTAGTTTCCCTTTTAGTGGGTATGGTCTCAATCTATTTAGTAAAGTAATCGGTAGCCACCATGATCCATCTATGACCTCTACCTGATTTCTCTACTATCTCCCCAATAAAATCAATGCCCCACTGGACAAAAGGGGCTTCCTCTGTAATAGGGTTAAGGGGTAAAGCTCCTTCACACTTTAAGTTAGAACAAAACTTTTGACACGGATCACACTTTTGAACATGCTCATGGGCATCTTTAAACAAGGTGGGCCAATAGTATCCTGCCCTGACTATTTTACCAGTTGTGGTCTTGGCCGAGTAATGACCTCCACATACTCCATTGTGTATTTCTGTCAGCATCCCTCGAGCTTGGGAATCATCTAGACACATCAGCAATGCCCCATCTCTGTTTCACCAATATAAATCACCTTGAATAAGGACATATTTTTGGGACTTCAATTTTAGCATCCTTCTCTAATTCTGATTCATTCCTTCTGAATAAGTTGCATCTCTCAGAAAATGCACTACTTCTAAGTACCAAGGTTGTCTCTCAATACTAGTAACCAACACTTCCTTAATTTCAACATTATTGACATCAACATCAACCAGATTTGATTCAACCATCAACTTAGAAAGGCCTAGTCCTCTTACTAGTTTAGTGATCTTGATTTCTAAGTCAAACTCTTGTATTCAAGTTATCAACCTGCACCTTTTTCTAGTAACCTCAGACTGAGATAAAATGTCCTTAACAACTACATGTGGGACATAAGCAACTATTTTGGGATTTACAAGATATGGCCTTAATGCTTTTATGGCCTTGACTAGAGCATATGCTTGCTTCTCCATGATTTCATATTTCAACTTAGCAGCTTGTAAGGATTTTCTATAAAAAGAAATTGGATGTTCATATCCCTCACCATCCTTTTGAAGCAAAACTGTTGCTACCATGTGATAAGAAGCAATAGAAAATAATGAGAAAGGCTTACTGTAATAAGAAGATTTCAACCCTGGTGCCTCTTGAATAGCCTTCTTAACTTTGTCAAAAGCTTGTGCAACTTCTTCATCCCAAGAAAACTTCGCATCCTTTTTAAGTAATTTGACAATAGGCTTAACAATTTCAGCAAAGTTATCTATAAATCTTTTGACAAAATTTACCTTGCCCAAAATAGACTGGATTCCTTTGATATTCTTTGGCTCAGGTACATTATTTATTGCTTCAATCCTTTCAAGGTCTATTCTAACCCCTTCCTTGGAGACAATACGCCTTAGTAACTTCCCTTCAGTGACTGCAAAATGACATTTCTTTGGGTTCAAGGACACACCAAACTCTAGAGCCTTTCTAAAAATCTTTTCCAAATGACTGCAGTGGTCATCAACTTTCTTAGAGAAGCATGTTAAATCATCCTGGTAAAACAACATGATGATGCTGATAAATTCCTTAAAAGCTACATCCATTGCTCTCTGAAAAGTAGGTCCAGCATTCTTTAGGCCAAATTGCATTCTCACATAAACATATGTCCCCCAAGGGGTAGTAAAAGTAGTTTTGAATTTCTCAGCCTCTTTTACTAATACCTGATTATATCCTGAGAACCCATCCATCATGGACAACAAATCATAGCCGGTTATTGTTTGCAACATAGCCTCCATATTGGCAGAAGAATAATTGTCTTTCAGAGAGGCAACATTCAAATTTCTGAAATCAACACAAAGCCTTATGTCCCCATTCTTTTTCCCAACAAGGACTAAATTGGACACCCATGAAGAATGTCTTATAGGATTGATAATCCCCCTTCTCTCAACTTGATTAATTCTTGTTGCATCTTGGTCTCCAAAAGGGGGTTGATAGGTCTCTGCTTCTGTCAAAAAAGATTAGCATCTGGATGCAGAGGAATTTCATGTTGAAATAAGTCTTGTCTATATGCCTTTAGGTCCTCATAGGACCAAACAAAAACATGCTTGTACTATCTTAATAAGTTAATGAGGTTGGTCCTAACATGGGGAGGTACGTTCTTCCAAATATATACCAACTTAGGGGATGATTCTGTCCCTAAGTTCACTTCCTCCAATTCTTCCATTTTAGTGGTTGACTCTTGGTGCAAATGACTATCACTGTAGTTGAACATACCCTCCAGTTCTACCAATCCTCTGGGTATTTCATTAGTTTCTAACTGAACCATGTCATTTCTGAATATTGTTTCTCTGTCATCCACTACTTCTACTAATGCATTGCAATCAATTTTTTGTCCGTTATAATCATCAATGCATTGTATAAATCCGAGTATATCATCATCATCTACAAATACCTACCAATTATAGACATTATCCGAAATAGAAGGTCTAGCTTTAACCTCAACTGTAGATACACCGATCAATGTTACATCATCATTTTTCAATGCAACATTAGCTAAAAAGTCTGCCATAATGTTATTTGATCTTTCAATCCAGTCAATAGAAAATGCATCAAAATACTCAATTACATCCCAAACAATATGTTTGTACCTTTTCAAATGGTCATTTTTTGATGCATATCTTGACTTTATCTTGCAAACTACCAATTCTGAATCCCCAAATACTCTTAATGACTGAATTCCATGCTTTTTAGTAATTTCCAGCCCCAATAATAAGGCCTCATATTCAGTTGTGTTGTTTGTACATTGGAAAGCCAACTGAAAATAGTATTTGAAAGTGATACCTGATGGGGACACAAAAAGTACTCCTGCTCCAGATCCTTCTTTAGAGCATGCTCCATCAAATTACATGTGCCACAAGCCTTCTTGTTGAGATTCCAATTCATTGACAATGGGATTAGTATTCCTCAATTGATGTTGAATTAGTTGTACTCTAAAATTGTTAAGGGCCACATCAATCATACAATTCAACATATTAGGGTCTATTTTCTTAATAACCTTTGGGGCACATGGTTCCCTGTATAGCTTAACTTGATTTCCATTCACTAGGTTGATTGCATATGAAAGGTCTAATTGAACATTCCCCCCAACTATTGCAGCCCATTTCCTAGATAACATCATTCCATAGTGAGGTTTAGTGTCAGTCACTATAACATCCATCTTGTAAGTGGCTTCAGGGAACACTGCTATTTTTACCTCTGCATCCTCCATTGTACCTATCACAGGTACTTCTCTATTGTCCATGGCATAGCATTTCCCATACACAATATTCATTGATAATCCCAATTCCTTCATGACACCATATGGCATCACATTTGCAGTAGCACCGAAGTCTATCATACAAATTTTTAATTAACTTATTATTGACTAATAAAGTTACATAAAAAGGATCAACCTGGGAAGGTTCTTGAGTGATTGTTGTTCCAACATATATCTCTGGAATTTGTTTCTCTTGATCCTTTTCATCCTTCTTGGTATCTACAGGTAAATATGCATTATTGTATGATATTAGAAAATAAAGAAAGAGAAGCTTCTCTGTGCTCCTTTATTTTCAATAGTTCTACCAATGGCATTGTAACTTTCATTTGGGTCAAAGCCTGAATCATATCAAATGTGGAGCTAACAATTGACTCAGTATGTGATTTAACCTTCTCTATTTTTGGTTGGCTTGCCTTTTTAGTTGCAATAGTCCCTTGTTAAGTGTTAGTAGTACAGTTATCTGCATTCTTTCCCAAATCTTTGGATCGGTCCTCTTTTGCAGGGTCATCTTTGGGTGAAGTGTTATTGCCTACCATCTTTTTTTGAGACACTTCTTTCATAAACATAGAACTAGGCTCACCATGATCTCCATCCTTTTTGTTGGTTCTCAAATTGTAGTTATGTTTGGCTTTGGCTATAGCATCTTTAGTGAGATTTTTGACCTCTTCTTCATTGGGCCTTCTTAGATGAACTTCTTTATCCTCGATTGTCACCACATTCAAAGTGGGGTTCCAATCAATTGTTAGCTACCGTTGATAACCTTCATTGTGACTCAGTGTATCATACCCGCTAGCTTCACTTTGTGAGGACTCATCATCACTTTCAACAATAGTTTCAAACATATTGACAACAAACCTATCCTCATTCTGATACCTCAACTCACCATCACCCCTCATAGATTCATTTAATGCCTGAGCCACAACACACTGGTAAGGAGAATGTGGCCCATCACAAGCTATACACCAGGGACTATTTTCCATATTGTGCACATTTCCACCTTTCAAGGGGTCAGGTGTATCTTGGTTATGTGTGTTTTTTGGCTTATCTTGGATAGGTTTACCATCCTTCCAAGTGGTGTTATATGGCATGTCATGTAACCTAGGAGGCCTATCTTGCCATTTGTAGTGAGGTTTGTCATTTTTACTCACTTTGGCAGTAAGATCTTTCATGGAAATCATAAGCTTTTCAATTTTATCCTCTTCCTTAGGAGCTTTATTTTGTTGAGGCTTGGGCTCTTGCCACAGTCTACCATCCATCATCCTTCCCACCTTCCCAGATGCTTTCCTATTACTTTCTACATTTATAGCGATTCTAAAAGCATCTCTTAAACTATGTGGGTTTTTATCCCTGGGGATGTAAGCCAGTTTTGGATCAAAAGCATTATAGTAAGTAAGTAAACAGACATTTTCATCTAGTCTCATTACTTGAAAAATCCTATGCATTGCCTTCCGAAACCTTGCATTGAATTATGTGACAGCTTCATTATCAGACTTCCTGATATTGTTGAATTCATTTATCATAAAACTCACATTGGTTTTATTACCATATTGCTCTTGGAAGTAGTTTTTAAACTCCTCCCAAGAATTGATGCTATTTATAGGTAATCCTTTGTACCAATCCCTTGCATCATCCACCAAAGACCACACAAACAATTTCATGTTGACATCTTCATTGGCAATCTCATAATCATTTATCATGTCACCGAAAGACTTTAAATACTCCTCTACACTTATAGCATTGTTGCTAGTAAATTTCTGAAGCATGTCCCTCAGTTCAATAGGAACATGGTTTGGGTAACTCAGGATTCCCTCAAAGAAAAGTTGTCTATACAACTCAGAATTAATGGGTCTTCTCTGGAATTGGTTACCAGTAGGATTATTACCCATGTTCATTCTCATATTAGGACCATGAGTTAGAGGGACCAGGTTATTTTGATTGGTAATAGGAACTTGATTTACTGAAACAATATTCACAAGTAAGGTTGACTGAATTTTCATTGTAGGATGTGAGACATGCTGAGGTGGTGGCTTATTTGGGTCTATTGAAGGAAAGATTATGGGAGGAGCCTTTAAGTAATCAATTTTTCTTTTAACTTTTTCATTGGTTTCTTCTAATTCATCTCTCTCCAATTCCCTTTGCAGATCTTCCCTGTCTCCTCTCATTCTTTCTATTTATGTTTCATGTGCAAATAATCTATGAGATATCTCTTCTATAGTTTTAGACCCAAACCCAGTCTCTATGACCTTTTGTTTCCCTTTGTCAATAGTGTTTCTAGTGGGTTGTGGGTCACTATGAACCTCTCTACTAGCTTGCACAATAATTTTATGTGTAGGATTGGGCCTAACAGTCATATTTTCCCTGATAATTGGGCCTTCTTCCTTAGTATTGGGTTTTTCTTGGGTAAATAGTTCAAGGTCTGCGATCTGCCTCAACAACCTCTCTCTCTCTCTCAATAAATTTATCTTTAATCTCATTTTATTTGTTCATTTCCTTTTGTGTTCTTAAAGAGATCAACTAATGAACTCTTCTATTAAGAACCTCAATTTCTAGGGATACTTCATTTGGATCTGGAAAAACCTCTTCAGAATCTGATACATGGGATTGATCAATATCAATCAAACTAATATTTCCATCTATAGTTCATGGTATAGAATCCATCCTAACATTAGAACTATTCCTATCTTTTCTAGAAATACCAATATGATAGACTCTTTGATGCAAAGTTTGGACATCCTCATTATTGCCAAATAGACGCGAATGAAAACCCATAATGTCTTGCTCAGATTCACAGGAAGAAGTATTGGAATTTGCATATATGGGTCTTTCAGAAGACTTACCCATATGATTACTCTTTTGTATCCATGCAGCATTAACTGGTTCAAGTGTAGCCATTCTACTTTGACCTTTCCGGGCTTGTTCAGGCAATCCCTCCTACAATCTCTCTTGAGGATTTCTCCTCATGTAAGACCTTGTGTTTCTCCCCCTCTGCATTATATGTGTTTCCTAAAAATGAATTATGCTTTGTCAAGAACACTAGTTTTTTCTTTATCAGAGTTGCCACCCAAATTGGGAATATTAAGAAATTATTAAGCTCGACAAATCAATCACAAGAGATAATAGAATGGGAACACAATCTTTAAAGAGGGGAATGATAAGACACGGGGATAAAGCAGCCTATCACGAGGGCACGGGTACACAAATTTGAACAAACTTCTGGCAATACAAGCATTGATCTGCAATATAGATTTACACTATGACTCTTCCTAGCAGAGTCGCCATTTTTGTTGTTCTCAATTTCTGATTGCTTTCTTTTCTCTACTAGAATTTTCAAACCTCTATTGCTTATGGAGAGAAACAACATGAAACAGAAACAAAAGACAACATTTAACAAGATTTATACAAAAACCTTCTTCACTTCAAGCTTAAACTTAAGCTTAGGTGGGTATACCTCTTAGATCATTTTATGCAATTGAACATTTACAGAAGACTAGTGTCAACTCTTGCAAACCCTACACCTTTAAAAATAATTGGACATAAAAGAAAGACTTGTATTAATTTTCATTGATCATCAAGAAAATCATGAACCTTAACAAGCTATACCAGTGCCTTATTCAGGCTTCAGAGTCACTCAGAATTGGGCAAGACTTGACAGAAAAGATTAGCTTAGGTGGGTATACCTCTTAGATCATTTTATGCAAATGACGCCCTCCTAAATGGCACAATGTTAGTTTAAGATCAAACAAAACAAAACACACAAGATGTTAGAGTTAATCAATCAAAAACTAAAACATGAAGGCATTCCAAAGGAGACACTAAAAACATGCTAATGAATCTAACTAAAGAAGTAAGACAATGAGACATCTCCAACTATCTCTTAACATGATATTAGCTCCTTTCTCCCTTGTTCCTCTCCTCTCCAAGTTCCAAAATAGTGTAGCTCTCAGCAGCTTTTTGCACTATGGATGCTTATGGAGGATTGAGATTGTAGTATAGCTCCTAAACATGAAATGAAAAGCTAATAGTAATGCTAAAATGATGTATTTTAACCAAAAGACAAAAGATTAGATTGTTTATGCTAAAATGCTCTCTAAAATGTCTATAGTCTAAATGCTTACAAGTTTTCAGGATCTGGATTATGAAGAAATGAGCTCTATTTATAGGAAAAATGGAGCAATGGATGGCCAGGATTGAAAGGTTTAATCAAGGGTCAAGCTTGAAAGTTGGGGATCCATGTGCACAATTTGTACCAATGAAATGGTGACAAATGTCAACACAGGATTGGGTTGAGAGAAGAGGTTGGAGGCATTAAAGGCCTGAGAAGACCTCATGGTTATCTAAAGGCTAAGAGTCAAGCCTAAATTAGGATTACCCACTGAATTAGGAATTAATCCAAGGATAAACCTTTGTGCAAATGATTAAGAGATAATCATGGTCAAAGCATTGAAGGCTTGATGAGACCCTTGGGTTGGGTAGAGGTTGAGTCAAAACAAATGTTTTAACCATGTGGGAGGGTTGAATTAACCATTAATGGTTATTGAAGACTTTGGGGGATTAAGTGGTTGAAAGTTGGAAGCCTTTAATGGTTTTCAAAGACTTTGGGGTTTTAGTGGTTGAAGGTTGAAAACCTTCAATGGTTATCCAAGACTTTGGGCCACTTGAGAAGTGACTCCATTTTTCTTAGGAATGTGACAATAATTAGGGGATGGATTAAGTTAATTAGGAAGGGGTTAGAAGAATCTAGAAGGGGATTAGATTTTGCAAGTGGATTTGGTGGGTGAGGGAAAATAAGATTTTATTAAAATAAAAATTCATTTATTTCAATAAATGTGTGCAAGTTGCATTTGTAGGAAAATGCAAGTGGGGTGGGGATAATGATTTTAAATAAATATTTTATTTAATTTATTTAAAAGAGGAATAGGGGGATTTAATTAAATAAATAGATTTTATTTATTTAATTGATTGTGAATTTGATTTAATGAATTAATTAAAATAAATTGAATAATTTATTTAATTAATAGAAGAATGTTTGGAGATGAATTAATTAAATATTAATTTAATTAATTGGTGGCTAGTGGATTTTTAATCAAATAAATACGAAATATTCATTTAATTAAAATGGACAGATTTATGTGACTACATTTGCCCCTCTTTGAGACGGTGCAGTTTATCGCATCGTTTCAAAGAAAGAAAAACTGGTGTGAAGAAATGCCCCATAAAATATAAATTTAATGGGTGGTATGCCCCCTCAAGAGATGGGCCGAAAAATTTCGAAAAATCGGGCGATCTCTCGAAAAAGAATGAAAATTAGCAAGGTGGTAGAAGAGAAGAAGTTAGGGATACTGGTGAAAAATAGAAGAAATCGGGGGAAACAGGGAGAAATGGGAGGCTCGGGAAGTTCACGGGGACCACAGCGATGAGCAGGGTGAAGTTACGGTGACAGCGGGGGGTATAAATGGGGTGAAAGGGGTGAAAATAGGATCATTTGTGACCACGACTAGTTGAAAACTTGAGCTCTGACAGTGACATTTGGAGGAGCAAGGAGGAGCTACGATGCCGTTTCCGATCACCGAGCACCGATTTGAGTGAGTGCGACGATTCCAGCGCCCAGCTGACTATGGACCAGCGGTACGCCAATTCGAAAATTTTCTTTTCATGCATTTTTAATATGTTTTTAGCTGAGTCCAAGTCAAGTCGGAGCAAGAGCGCTGGAACTATGTTTTTAGCGCTTTTACTCCATGAAATAGCGCTATTGTGCCGCAATAGCGCTTTTGTAAGCTAGTTTGAGCGCTTTTGCTATTAATTAGCGCTTTTGTAGTCAAGTTTTAGCACTTTTAACAAATTAGCGCTATCGTATGGTTAATTGAGCGCTATTGGCGCGGAATAGCGCTATTGTATAGCAATTTTAGCGCTTTTGTAGAGCTTTTTGAGTGCTATTGATTTTTTTTGTAGCGCTATTGTAGATAAAATAGCGCTTTTGCCTTAGGATAACGAGATGCCCCTGTTTTGGACAAAATAAATCTCTTGATGCCTAACGATTGATGGATGGCGAGGTGCAGTGGGAGTTGTTTTGAACCATAGCAGCCCGATGAGACTTAGGTCATTTGTTAGGATAAATGCCTGTTGAAGTCTAGGCGGCCATGATTGCTTACCTGTTGAGACCCAAAGATACTTGATCAAAGTATCTGATGATAGTCTAGGTTTAAACTTAAAAAAGTTTGATAACAAAACAACTGATGGTGGTTGGATGAATGTCTATGTGCAGGAGGATCTGCGCGTGTTGCAGTTACGCGAGCGCCACCCCGTGACACAAGGATTGCGGGATCGATTGACGCAGATAGAGATTGATTGTATTGCGGCTATTGGCCTCTACGAGGTGATGCATATGCCTATGATTCGGATGAATCACGGCCTGATCACAGCATTGGCAGAGTGATGGCACAGTGAGACGTGCACGTTCCATCTGGCCCAGGGCGAGATGACGGTGACTTTAGAGGACGTGTGGCGTATCCTTCGGATTCCGATTCGGGGGCAGTTGGTGACATATGATCGATCTTGGGGGACGGTGTCTTTCCAGAGGATATTTGATGAGGATGTATACATTGATGATGGCTCGATCGCATGGGAGGATATAGTGGCACTATATGAGCCCCTTCCAGCAATATTGTCAGGGATCGTGGGAGGACTTCTGTGTCCAGACAGGCGGTCACATGGATTGGCGGTCGGGTGGGGACAGGTGATAGAGATGATGGTGACTGAGGGGACCCGATATGCCTGGGGGCCGTGCGTGTTAGCGCACATGTATCAGGAGTTACACGAGGTAGTGTACCGGGGGAGAGGTTCGCTTGCAGTGGGCATGACGCTGCTGCATGTGTGGGCATGGGAGCACTTACCAGTGACTCGACCAGTGAGTCTGAGATTCCGAGTCGTGGACCAGCCCTATATGTTTATGTATAGTGGTATGATGAGCCAGCCCCACTTGGGGAAGCTAGAGTGGTGGCGGCGGGCATTAGATGATTTGGATGCAGTGATCTGGCGGCCATACTTGGAGTGTGAGCCATGGGAGGATGATGCGGAGGCACTACCGTATTGCTTCATGACCCGATTCCTCATTGGGAGGACCTCGTATCATGTAGAGAGACAAGTGCCGGGACGGGTGATGAGGCAGTTTGGATGACAGCAGGGACTGCCGAGTGGATCAGGGGAGTATGCACGAGTGATCCGAGAGCGGTATGCATGGGGTCCAGTGTTACCGTATGATCAGGCACTGGCAGAGTTCCGGACACTGCAGGCGAGGCCATGGGACTTACGACTGAGGGTCGTGGATGCAGGTGTGACAGCAGAGTATACACAGTATCGGGCGGCGCACCCGATCCTGCGGATATCAGACCCAGCTAAGCCGATCCCAGCGTTTGAGGATGAGAGGGGACGGGGACGAGGACAGAGAGCAGGAGGTCGAGGAGGAGGTGGAGATGGAGGTGGCGGAGGAGATGGAGGTGGAGATGGAGGTGGCGGAGGAGATGGAGGTGGAGAGGGAGGAGGAGGTGGAGGAGGAGGAGGAGGATTGGGGATGCCGAGGCAGCGGAGAGGGAGAGGTGGACTACCTCTTCAGATATCACAGGGACCTTTGATGCAGGGAGGAGTGCAGCTGAGTGGGAGGGGGATGGAGAGAGAGATCCCGATGGCTACAGGTGCAGGAGAGGGTGGTACAGGGGAGGGTGGTTCTGGGGGTGATACAGGTGCAGCAGCCATGGACATGGGGGAGGGAGCTACTGGGGATCTGCGGGAGCATATGATAGGTTATTTGCAGACCCGGGTAGAGAGATTAGAGGTGGAGGTAGCAGTGAGAGATGTGCAGCTATTTGCACATGAGTCAGAGCTGACAGTGGTGCTACGGGAGAGAGATACTGCGGTGGAGAGATTGGCGGAGCTGCAGGAGAGAGTGCGGACTGGTGCACAGGGGCCTTCAGGGGAGATTATGAGGGAGATGCGGCGAGCACAGGCGGAGATAGAGTACTGGCGTGGGTTATATGAGCAGGTGGTACCGATTAGCCAGCGAGCTCTCAGTTACTCACAGATGCGGCAGGCCAGATCCGAGTGATCGCAGAGGATGCAGAGCAGTGGGGGTGTGATGGGTCCTCTATGACAGGAGAGATCAGGGGATGCAGGAGGGAGTGGGGGTTTGATGAGGCCTCCACGGAGAGATGGATCAGGTGGTGCAGGTACCAGTGGTGGAGTAGGTAGGGGTGGTGGTGGTACAGCATCTGGCCAGAGTGGCATTTGAGAGAGCATTTTTGCATACATGTATTGTATCATTGTCTATTTTTGGACGGTATCTTGGATGGCTCTTTGGTAGCCGATTTTTGTAGACTTCATTGTACTCTGATATATGAGATGATATATATGAGGAGATCCCATATTGTGATGAGATGCATTTGATTATGTATGGACGTTTATGCATGATGATGATTTATTGCTTAGATGTATACGAGATGTTTCTTTTATGCATGTTTTTATGATGATTTATGATGTGAGATACTGACATATGAATGCAGGTTTATATGTATATGATGTATTTGATTTGTGATGTAATGCTTTATGTATGGAATGCCATGATGATATATGCTTATGCTTTGATGTATGAACAGGATTTTTGATGTTTCCTATTGCGATGCATTGATAAGATGATTTATGTGACGATGTTAATGTAATGGTTAGATGAATGATTTTATGTATGGATATGCATCTAGATGTGTTTAGATGAATGTAATATGGATAAACAAAATGTTTAAGTGCAAATGTTTATATGATAAACAAAATGTTAAATGAATGCATATGGATAAACAAAATGTAACGTACAAATGTTTATAAAATGATATTAAAATGAATGCAGATAGATAAACAAATGTAAAGTACAAGTGTTTATATGATGATTTTTAAAATGAATGAATGCATCTTTTTACTATAAAGAAATGAATGCAAATAATAAATAATGAAAAAGTTTAATAAAATGATAATGGATAATTGATATGAAATGAATGCTTATTAAATGATGTAATACAACCAAAGACAATTTGATCCCATGAATGAATCTAATTATTTATGATTGATGAAAATGATTTTTAAATGAAAAGTAATGTCAATAATGAACTATATGCAATGTTTTTGAAAAATGACATGAATGGACGTAATGCAAGATGCACCTAAATGCAAGGATGATATGATCATGAGGAATGCAAGGTTTTTAAGACTTTGTATGATGCATTGATGATGTATCAGAGTACTCGGTCGTGTTTGTATCCAAGACCAGTTTTTATTAGTCATTTGTGCATGTAAAAGCCTATATATGAATGAATGAGTGGATGGGTGATATGCAACGGAATGCAAGATATAAACAGATGAGGTGAAATGATGATCCATAGTGCTCTATTTTCATCATTGAGCTTTAAAATGTTGGAAGAGAATACAAGCATCTTGACACAATGATTCAAGATGACCTGAGTATTTCTTTCATGGATTTTAATATAGCAAGTTAATACAAACGACTTGATATAAGGGTCAAGTCGACCAGAGTATTGCTTGCGGAATAGACAAGGATTATCTCCTTTTGTGCATGACTTGGATCGTCCTCCTTGACCTTAGGCTGATCAGATCCTGAGACAAGTTCATACCGTACTAAGAAAATAAAACCTTTATCCAATTTGGAGGAAGAGGAACCAAAGAATGAGCATTGTACCTGCAACCAAACAGTATATATATACATAAAGAATAAAGAATAAGGATCCTTGGTAATGGCTCATGCCCATATGGTCAAGGTATACGCTGTAGTCAGCAAGCCGTAGTGATCTATGACTGCATTTTGCATAAGATCACGTAGCTTAGTGAACTTCCCACGTAGACACCATTAGTACATGCCCCAGAACTTCATCGGAAATAACGCACAAATGATACAAAACAATGCTGCAAGATCCTGATACAGATAAACAAATGATTGTACTCACAAATCAACCAAGTATTTGATAGCTTAACATAATTTTCTTGTCAAAGAAAACGTCACTTTTGTCTTTGTTTTGTTAAGGAACGATGCATCCTCGTTTTAATACAGTTTTTGAGTGTTGGTGTGGATTGTGTGGTTGATTGGTAAATGGTCATTGTGTGAGTAGTTTGTCAATGTTTATTTTGTATCTGATCGGATGAATATGTACAAGGTGTTGCCATGTTTTTGTGTGATTTTTGATGTTTTCTGATGTTTTTGGATTTTGTATTGTTTTTGAATGTTTTTGGTATTTTGCGAGACATTTTTGAATGTTTTTGATATTTTCTGATGATTGCCTGAATGAAGAGCGTAATTACACATAAGACAATGTAGAATCCACTTCCATCACGAGGGTAAGGGTATTGCCCCCAGTTTGTAGACCTGACTATGAAAAGGTGGGATGCTAGACGCATGGAGTACTTTCTTAATTGCAGATCAAATAACAAGCCATAGTTTGGATGGAGGGATGTGTGTGTGCATGAATGTGATCGCAACGAGCCTGAAAGATACTGGAGCCATTGCCTTTACGAGTGGTGCCTGTTTGCCAGGTTTTCACCATCGCACTTACCCAAGATGCCACCGGAGTGGTTGTTCACCGTTTGGATGCGTGATTTTTCTTTACTTTTTGGAATGTTTTTGTATTTTCTTTAGGACATTTTCTGAATGTTTTTGGTAGTTTCTGATATGCAGGGGACCCGGATGCTCTGTACAGCTTAGGTATAAAACCGTTTGAGGTGCATGCTGTTGATTGGATTTGCAAGCGGTTCTCCTTCTGATGTAGCCAACTAATATGCCCCAGACCCGAATACAGCAGTGACAACATATGGGCCCAACCAGTTTGATTCAAACTTGCCTTGATGTTCTCTGTTTGGTTGGTTGCGAGGATTCTCTCGAAGAACAAGATCACCTACCTCAAAGGTATGAGGTCTAACTCAGTGATTGTAACTTCTACTCATGCGCTGCTGATATGCTTTGAGGTGATTGTATGCAGCTTGTCGCTTCTCATCAAGTAACTCTAAGTCCTGAAGACGTGAGACTCTGTAAGCTTCATCATCAATGAGATTATGCAAGGAAACCCATAATGATGGTATCTCGACCTCAATAGGCAAGATAGCTTCTGCACCATAGACCAATGAATAAGGAGTTGCACCTGTAGGGGTTCGAATGCTAGTTCGATATGCCCATAGCGCTGGATTTAATTGAACATGCCAATCACGACCGGCATCATTGACTGTTTTCTTTAGGATCCTCAATATGTTTTTATTGGATGCTTCAGCCTGACCATTGCCTTGTGGGTAATAGGGAGTGGAAAAGCGGTGTTGGATATGAAATTTCTCACAAAGCTCACGGACATCCTGATTTTTGAAAGGAAGACCATTATCTGTGACAATGGACATGGGCACACCATACCGGCAGATGATGTAGTTGAGGATGAATGAGGCGATCTGCTTGCCGGTGACTTGGGTAAGTGGAACAGCTTCGATCCACTTGGTGAAATATTCGGTGGCGGTAATAATGAATTTATGGCCGTTAGATGAAGATGGATGAATTTTACCCACAAGGTCAAGGCCCCATTGACAGAAAGGCCATGGTGTTGTGATTGGTTGCAGTTCCTGAGCTGGTGCATGTATCAGGTCGCCATGAACTTGACATTTCTTGCATTTCCTGACAAAATAGTAGGAATCCTTTTCCATAGATGGCCAATAGTATCCAGCTCGCATGAGTTTCTTGGCTAGTGACGGACCACTTGAGTGAGTCCCGCAAATTCCTTCATGTACCTCTTCCAAAGCCTTTGTTATCTCATCTTGTTCCAGACATCGAAGGAGAGTACCATCAAGACCGCGTCGGTATAGGGTTTCGGCAATAATGGTATATCGAGCAGTTTGGCGAATGAAGGTTTTTCGTTGGTTATTCGATTGGTTGGGAGGAAGGGTGTGATCACGGAGATAGGTGTAGAACTCACTGTACCATGGGGATTCAGAACCAACAAGGCGACATATCATTTCAGATTCGGGGATATCATAAGCGGGGATCCAAAGCTGTTCTACCAAGAACTCATAGCGTGTTGAATTCTGTGGAAGATCTAGGAGAGATGCGATAGTAGCCATAGCATCAGCAGCTCGATTCTGATCTCTTGGTATCTGCTCAAAAGTGATAGTAGTAAATGATGTCTTTAGAGTGTCCACCATTTGCTTATATGGCATGAGTTTATCATCTTTGGTCTGATATTCATCTGTTGCTTGTCGAATGACTAGTTGGGAATCGCCATATACTTGTAGTTCTTGTAATTTCCATTGTATGGCTAGCCTGAGTCCTGTGATCAAAGCCTCATACTCTGCTATGTTGTTTGTGCATGGAAATGTGAGCCTGTAAGACTTCGGGATGCTATCACCTTGAGGTGTGATAAACAGAATGCTTGCCCCTGAGCCGTGCCTAGTGTATGAACCATCAAAATATAGTTTCCATGGTTGTGCTTCTGTGATCATGAATATCTCTTCATTTGGAAAATTGGAAATGAGAGGATGATCACCTATGAGTGGTGCATCGGCCAACTGATCTGCAATGACTTGCTCTTTGATAGCTTTACGGTCCACGTACTCAATGTCAAATTCACTTAGAATCATCACCCATTTGGCCAAGCGGCCTGTCAATGCTGCTTTGTTAAGTAAATACTTGAGTGGATCAATCTTTGCAATGAGTTGTACCTTGTGTGTTAACAGATAGTGCCTCAGTTTAGTGGCTGCTAAGACTACTGCTAGGCAAGCTCGCTCAATAGGTGTGTAATTGAGTTCATAGCCAACCAGTGTGCGAGAGATGTAGTATACAGCACACTCTTTTCCTTCTACATTATGTTGTGCCAGTAGCACACCCAGTGCTGTACTTGTTGCTGAGATATAAAGTAACAACGGTCTACTTGGATCTGGTGGCATCAACAATGGTGGATTTATGAGATAGTCTTTAAGTGCCTGAAATGCTTGCTGGCATCTATCATCCCACTGAAAGCAGATGTTCTTGTGTAGCAGGTGTGTGAACGGGTGACACTTATCAGCCAATTGTGCAATGAATCTTTGGATTGATTGAAGCCGTCCTTGTAATGTCCTTAGCTGACTGATATTCTTTGGAGGTGGCATGTCCATTATTGCCTTAACCTTGGCTGGATCGACCTCAATACCTTTGCTTGAGACAATGTATCCTAGAAGCTTCCCGGAGGTCACTCCAAAGACACATTTCTTTGGGTTGAGTCGAACATGGTATTGTTCCAGTCTATCAAAGATTTGATCTAAGATGTAGAGATGTCCTTCTCTAGTAAGTGATTTTTCTAGTAAATCATCCACATAATCTTCCATCATGGTATGCATCATGTCATGGAAGATGGTGGTCATTGCTCTTTGATAGGTCGCTCCTGCATTCTTTAGACCAAAAGGCATTACATTCCAGCAGTATGTGCCCCATGGACATGTGAAGGCTGTCTTATGTTGGTCTTCGGGTGTGATCTTTATCTGATTGTAGCCGGAAAAGCCATCCATGAGTGAAAGCATCGCATGTCCTGCTGTCAGATCCACTATGATGTTGATATTTGGAAGGGGGAAGTCATCCTTAGGACATGCCTTATTCAGATCTCTGAAGTCAGTACAAATGCGGATGCCCCCTTTTGGTTTGCCGACAGGCACAATGTTGGAGATCCATTCTGCATAATCAATTGGCCTAATGAAACCAACATCTAGGAGTTTCTTGAGTTCTGTTTTGACTAGCATTGCAATCTGAGGATGCATCTTACGAAGCTTCTGCTTGACAGGTTTGGCTCCTTTTGCTACTGTGAGATGATGCATAACTAAATCAGGATCAAGCCCAGGCATGTCTGCATATGACCATGCAAAGTTGATCTGACACTTCTGGAAGAACTCTATAAATTTAGGTTGTTCCTCTGGAGTGAGAAGAGATGCCAGATGTATGATATGAGGATTTTCAGGAGTCCCCACATTGTATTCTTTGGTTTCCTCGATGAGAATCGTTGATCGTTCCTGTTGTGCATTATCAGGGAGAATGTCAAACCCTTCATCCTCAGGTGCCTCAAAGAGGTTTTCACCGTTGGATACGCTCTTTCTTTTTACTTTTGTCAGATCAAACAACGCCACAGTGTGGTTTTCACTGGAAGATCCATGTTTTATTGTTATGTTTTTGCAGCTGAAAGGTTTGGCATCCGCCCCGAAGTATGCAGCGCTATTAAGTTCAATGGCGAATCCAGCTTTGTGATCCCCGCTTGGTAGGTTATCCCTTATTTCCAAAAAGTCAATGATAGCCTCATCATTCTGGAAGAGGTCAAGACATGGGGGATTTGATTGGTTCCATTCAATGAGTTCAGGGTGGATAATGGGCATTACTTCATCGATTAAGTTAAGTGCGGGAGATGTATCAGTGAGGGTTAAGACAGTGTGGTGAAGGTCGTTGATGGTACTCTCCCTGTCAGAATCAGGCGTAGGATGAGACGTAGGGTCTGTGGAAGATGTTTCCAGCTCAGGTACCCAAGTGGTCTTTATCTGTGCTTCTCCGTAAATAGGAATGTCTTTGCGTGGCGGAGGTGGTGATGTGTCTTCCTCATCTGAAGTGTTAAGCTGTACAGAATCAAATTCCCACTCATGTGAGTCAGTCTCTGAATCACTTTCCAGCATTCGATTGCTATACCATACTGGGATGTCTTTGGAGTTGAACACGGCAGGTGTGATTGGTTTATGTATCTTTGTGGTGATCGGTGCTGCAGGAACCGTGATGGGGTTTAAAGGATTTGTTACTGGAAGTATTGGTAATGGTGACTTAGTGGTTTCTGCTGGAACTACTGGTGCCATAGATGTTGCTGCGGGTTCTGATACAGTTGCTGCTGCTATTGGTGTTATTGATGGGATTACTGGTTCGTTTGGTGGGATGATTGATATTGATGAAAGTTGCGGTGGGGTTGTGAGCCTCGATGGGGCAGTGGGGATAGTGCTTGATGGTGCTTTGATTATGAAAGGTGTCCTCTTTGCAGTAGGTGGGCAAAATGGTTTGCTGGGTTTTCCTTTGAATCTGAGTTTAGGAAGGACTTCTTTTTCAAAGCCTAGGCCTGTATTACCTTTGGGCTTGAATTCTGGTAGCAGCGGTTCGTGTCGTCCTTGTTTGCAGTATCCCAAAGCACTCTGACCATCATATCCCATTCTTTGCATAATGAGGAGGCCTTTGCCATATTGTTCCGTAGGAAGTGTAACTTGCAGTTTGTCAGTGGTGATGGGATCTTTATAGATCCAGTCCGCTAGGTCCTCATCTTGTGTTTCTTCCTCTTGACTCTTTCCAAGGATGAAAGGCGTTAAGGCACATGCTGGCGTGATCAGTGGTTGCTGGAGCAACTGCTATGGTTTACCATGTGTTCTAGGAGAAGTGGGCATTTGTCCCACACAAAAGAGCTGACTCAAGTTGTATTCTCCCGGACCTTCCTCTGCTACTTTCATCTTAAGCTTTTCTTGCTTGGGTATAGGAGTGTTAGAACTGGCAAGAGAGGCAGGACTTACATATGATGTGGAGGAAATGGCTTCCCTATTATTAGGAACAGTAATTTCTGGTTGATGGCTGATATTATGGCAAAATGCAAAGGGATTTGCATCGCCCAGGATTGTGACCTCTGCACCATTATGTGGGAACTTGATACATTGATGGTAGGTAGATGGAACAGCTTGCATGGCATGTATCCAAGGTCTACCTAACAATAGATTATATGGCAGAGGAAGGTCCAGAACCTGACAAATGATATGCTTTACCACAGGGCCCACTCGGATTGGTAGTACCACAGCTCCTTTGGATGAACGCTCTGCATCATCATAGGCTTTGATGGTGATCTTCTTATGAGGATTCATTGATTCTATTGCATATCCCAATGTCGTGACCAACTGAAGTGTGCAAATGTTTAGGCCTGCTCCATTATCGATCAAGACTCGCTTGATCCTGTGTTGGTTGACAAAGCCTTCAATGTGGAGTGAGGCGTTATGAGGTTGCTGGAACGAAGAGTTGTCACTTTCAGAAAAAGTGAGACAAGGTGATGACTTTAGATTTCCAACCATGGCTTGAAATTGGTCTGTATTCAAGTTTGCAGGGACTGACGCCTCTTGGAGTGCTTGATCCAAGATAGTTTTATGAGATGGTGACAGGCGTAATAGCTCTAGAATGGATATAAGCGCAGGCGTTTTATCTAATTGTTCCACAAGATTGTATTGCTTTGGGATGGAGGTGGTGCCTTGTGGAGCTGCCTTGATGGTGACCTTGCCACGACGTGTAACAACATTGCAATTTGAGGTGGGATTTTTGAAGGTTATGGTTGCGATTTGTTCACTGGCATCATACAGGTGATTAACAGTGTAATTATACGCAGCTTGCGTATAATCAGTGGTATCAGGACCTCGTCTGGACGTGGAAGGACCCCTTTGATCTTGCGATGGAAGTGGATTTTTGAACATCTGATGATCATTATTGGTTGTTTTTGGGTCATGCCCTTCAATTTCAATTTCTCCTCGGTCAATAAGATCCTGAATGAGATCTTTCAATCGATGACAATTACTTGTCTTGTGTCCTCTTCCTTGATGGAATTCACAATGTTCAGTATCTCTCCACCATGCCGGTTTGACCTGAGGCTCATAATTTGATAACTTAGGGAGAGTGATCAAATTCTGAGAAATGAGTTGTCGCATCACTGTTTCACTGGGTTCCCCTAAGGGAGTGTATGTGCGTTTTTGTTTTTGTGGATGGGGTCTTGGTTCATCATGAGATGTGATGCGACCTTGATTAGGAGGAACATTTGTGTTATTTTGAGGTGGAGGATTTTGTCCTGAAAACCGAACCACAGGTTGTGCATTTTGGACAGTCCGAGCATCCACAACTCCATCGTTGACAATATTTTTATTCTTATTCCAGAAGTTCGGTTTATCGCTATTGAAGTGCGGGCGAGGACCATCTTTGGGTTCATTAAAGATTTTGATGAGTCCTTTTTTGATGAGTGCCCTTTCACATTTTATGCCTTTAGTGATCATATCGTTAAAAGAATCTATATCTTTGACATCCAGGTGAAATTCCATTTCTTCGTTTAAGTTGGAAATGAAAATTTCTACTAGTTCTCATTCAGGTAACTGAAGAGAACGTCTACTAGACATTTGGCGCCATCGTTGCAGGAATACTAAGAATAATTCACCTGGTTTTTGTTTGGTGTTGCATAGATCAGCCATGGTGATGTCGCGTTCAATATTATAAGAGTAATGAGATAGGAACTTTTGGATGAGTTCCTCAAATGTTCTTATGCCACCTGGTAGTCGGGAAAACCATGATGTGGTTGTTCCTCCCAAGCTTTGGGGAAAAAGGCGCATTAGGTATGTGTCCTCATAAGCCACTTCAAGACAAGCGGAATGAAATTCTCGGACATGATCGCGGGGATCTCCCTTTCCTCTATATTTTTCGAATTTTGGTGTTTCGAACCCGCGTGGAAAGGGGGGCATATAAAGATTCCTATCAAACAGATAGGGACAGATGTCGTTAAGTGAGAATTGATTGATTTTAACACCACTATGAAGTTGTTGGGTGAGATTCTCGACTTGTTGCCGCAACATCTCCATTTCATTTGGAGGAGGTGGTGGGTTACCTCGAGGGATGTTATATCAGATGTGATTTCTACCTCTTTCCTCCTCATGGCGACTTTGTCTTTCTGATGCTTGTCTTAATTGGGCAAGATCAAAGTCAGAGGGGAGTTTGGCTCCTTCTTGAGCAAGTCTTAAAAAGTGAGCATCCGCATTGCTCCTTAGTATTTCATCAAATAATCTGTTAAAATGAGGGTTATGCTGAACCCTTTCGATTGTTGAAGGAGTGGGAGTACTTGGGTTTTCGTCATTCACATTTCCTCCAAGTGCTTCTTGAAATTCATTGAGGTTGTCCTCTTCTTCCTCAATTTCTATTTCTCGCTGCCTTGATCGTGATCGGGTTTGAGCCATTTTGTTTGCAAGTTTGTTTTGAAGTTGATTGAAGATGATGATGAGTTGGTGATGAAATGAAAGATTGATGATTGGTGTTTTGTGTTGTATGGGGATCTCTAGCACTTTAAGGTAAATGTAACCAAAATTCCTTCTTTGAATTGCTTGTTTGTTTTGAGGAGTTTGGATGTGATAAGGTGTAGAGAAATCTGAGATGTGTTACAGATTTAACTACCTAGCAATGAGAGGATTCACTCATGAACTAGTTTTAACCTGCGTAGATGTGTCTCTTAGGATGAGCTTATCCTAGATGTAGAAACAATCTAAAAAGTGATGTGATGTGTTTGATTTCAAGCAATATCTAAAAAGGAATCTTGGGACAAGAACCTCTTAATGTTTTGAGAGTTTTGGGATGGATTGATGATGGAATGATGATGTATGAATGAGATGATGGATGAAAATGTTTTCAACTTCAATAAAAACTTTGTGTTACAAACGGGACAAACTCTATCTCTTCCCTTTCAGGCGTTGGTGGCACTTCTCGAGCTGTGTTGTAGGTGATACAGATGTTTGGGAAGAAGTTGGGATTAATCTTTCCTCCTTGATTTTTGTGATAACTCAAAGCTCTATATTGCATAAAAGCTCTGCTATTCAATGATTCTGAATCAAACTCGTTTGTTTTACCTTGAAGGTATAGACGCATGCGATGTAGAAAGACTCTATGTGAGACAAAGATTTGTCTATTGAGATAGAAGAATTTCCTCCTTTTGATCAAAGCCTTTGAGCTTAGTGGTCTCCTTTTCAAGGTGATATTCTGATGACACTTCTTCTTTCGCAAGATGTGAAGAATGGTCATAAAAGTTGTGACTCTGTGTTGTTTGCACTTTGTTTTTGGTATTTTTGGTTGTGTTGACAGATGTTGGATGAATACTTTGTTTTTGGGATTGATTTTCTGATTTTTTCTTTGACAAGAAAACAAAGCAAGCACACAAACACAAAATTGTAGCCTCAAAGGCACAAATGAGTATGGGTCTAGATCAACCCAATCCTTGAACTTGTTTTTGACCCTTCCTTTAGATTTATTTTAAGGTGTATTTCCAAAGCCTGAAGTCAGCTCAATTTGCTCTAGGTCTGTAAAACGAACACACTTCAAACACTTTTTATCCCTAAGGTCAAATGGCCAGTTGTGATAAATTTAGCCCACATCTTGATATTTCTTCGACTTTGGTACTACATACCTTATGAATCCCGCCGTGGCAGGTAAGGATGTGATATACTAAGTCTTGCACGAGCATAACAAATAGATGATCCCTATGATAGGGGAGTCACCACTTTTATCAAGCCACAAGTGACTTTTCAAAAAGCTATGTTTCTACTCAAGGAAATATGTATGGTGAGTATCTTGGGAGCAAAACCTTCTATGCTCTTGCACTAAATTATATCTCAAATATCCTCAATCAATAGAACGGGTGGGCTACTACTTAAAGGTGTTTAGTCATGTTCGATGTTTTTGGACATAAGTTCATTCTGCAGTGACTCACTTAAGAGCCTTGTAACTGGTGGTGGGGCCCATTTGTCCTTTCGGCCAGTTACACTGTAGGAACAACTATACCCAAGGCTACAGCTTTCGCTCTCACCTGATTTCTATAGCGGCTCGAAGGATTTACCGCTCGAGGTCGTTCCCAAGAGTATCGATCCCTTGGCAGGCCTCTCTTAAAAAATAAAATTTTGAGTGTTACTAACACTTTTCTCTTGCACCTAGGACCACGAGAGCCAAGGGAGAGGATAGTGTGTGTTAGAAGTAGGTCCACTCGACTGACTTTTGTGCACAAGCGTGCCAAACACAAAATTCACTTGTTCTTTTTAATCCATCCTGGCAATATGATCTAACTATTTGGAGATGTTGCTCCAACAGTCATGGTGTTCTTTTTAACTTCAAAGGCAATGTGTTTTGTAATCTAGAAGTTGAAAGTCCTAGTCAACTTAATGAAAAACACGTTTGCATGAAGGAAAATTTGTTTGCAAAAAAAATCAAAAACAAGTGAATTGTTCTTTTTACTTGCCCAAAATTTGAAGTCTGGATTGTAAATTCTTTAGTTTGATGCAAGAAAATGGAATTGTTGATTTTAAGCACCAAATAAAATGAGGCCTAACTAGAAAACAATGAAAAACTCTTTTTTTGTGTTTTTAAGTTCTTTTTAAGCACTAAATGAAAATTTTTGTGATTTTTGTTGTGTTGTTTAACCTGCACAAAGAAAAGAAACAAGTTAATAAAATCAATGCTCAAAGAGGGGGGCTTCCACAAGCCTAAATTCTGATTTTTGGGTTACAAGTCCATTTGGGCGACACTTTGTCGCAACAGCGCTATTCTGTGTTTTTACAGAAGCGCTGATTAATACAAAAGCGCTAGTCTGCATGAGCAGAAGCGCTAATTTAAACAGTAGCGCTGAAAGAAAAGAAAATCCCGAGAAGACAAAAGCGCTAGAATTGTGTCAATAGCACTGAAACGGTGACAATAGCGCTGGAATGTTATCAATAGCGCTGAAACATTTTCAATAGCGCTATCTTAGGGTCAATAGCGCTAAAAGAAATTTTGCAGTAGCGCTAAAACGCGTTCAATAGCGCCGAAGCGCGACCTGTGTGGCAATTTCAACAAGCAAAATGTTAATTTCAAAAAAAATGATCAGAGGTTGCGTGTTCGATTCACGTCAGGTTCACCAAATGACGCCCTCCTAAATGGCACAATGTTAGTTTAAGATCAAACAACACAAAACACACAAGATGTTAGAGTTAATCAATCAAAAACTAAAACATGAAGGCATTCCAAAGGAGACACTAAAAACATGCTAATGAATCTAACTAAAGAAGTAAGACAATGAGACATCTCCAACTATCTCTTAACATGATATTAGCTCCTTTCTCCCTTGTTCCTCTCCTCTCCAAGTTCCAAAATAGTGTAGCTCTCAGCAGCTTTTTGCACTATGGATGCTTATGGAGGATTGAGATTGTAGTATAGCTCCTAAACATGAAATGAAAAGCTAATAGTAATGCTAAAATGATGTATTTTAACCAAAAGACAAAAGATTAGATTGTTTATGCTAAAATGCTCTCTAAAATGTCTATAGTCTAAATGCTTACAAGTTTTCAGGATCTGGATTATGAAGAAATGGGCTCTATTTATAGGAAAAATGGAGCAATGGATGGCCAGGATTGAAAGGTTTAATCAAGGGTCAAACTTGAAAGTTGGGGATCCATGTGCACAATTTGTACCAATGAAATGGTGACAAATGTCAACACGGGATTGGGTTGAGAGAAGAGGTTGGAGGCATTAAAGGCCTGAGAAGACCTCATGGTTATCTAAAGGCTAAGAGTCAAGCCTAAATTAGGATTACCCACTGAATTAGGAATTAATCCAAGGATAAACCTTTGTGCAAATGATTAAGAGATAATCATGGTCAAAGCATTGAAGGCTTGATGAGACCCTTGGGTTGGGTAGAGGTTGAGTCAAAACAAATGTTTTAACCATGTGGGAGGGTTGAATTAACCATTAATGGTTATTGAAGACTTTGGGGGATTAAGTGGTTGAAAGTTGGAAGCCTTTAATGGTTTTCAAAGACTTTGGGGTTTTAGTGGTTGAAGGTTGAAAACCTTCAATGGTTATCCAAGACTTTGGGCCACTTGAGAAGTGACTCCATTTTGCTTAGGAATGTGACAATAATTAGGGGATGGATTAAGTTAATTAGGAAGGGGTTAGAAGAATCTAGAAGGGGATTAGATTTTGCAAGTGGATTTGGTGGGTGAGGGAAAATAGGATTTTATTAAAATAAAAATTCATTTATTTCAATAAATGTGTGCAAGTTGCATTTGTAGGAAAATGCAAGTGGGGTGGGGATAATGATTTTAAATAAATATTTTATTTAATTTATTTAAAAGAGGAATAGGGGGATTTAATTAAATAAATAGATTTTATTTATTTAATTGATTGTGAATTTGATTTAATGAATTAATTAAAATAAATTGAATAATTTATTTAATTAATAGAAGAATGTTTGGAGATGAATTAATTAAATATTAATTTAATTAATTGGTGGCTAGTGGATTTTTAATCAAATAAATACGAAATATTCATTTAATTAAAATGGACAGATTTATGTGACTACAGGTGGGTATACCTCTTAGATCATTTTATGCAATTGAACATTTACAGAAGACCAGTGTCAACTCTTGCAAACCCTACACCTTTAAACATAATTGGACATAAAAGAAAGACTTGTATTAATTTTCATTGATCATCAAGAAAATCATGAACCTTAACAAGCTATACCAGTGCCTTATTCAGGCTTCAGAGTCACTCAGAATTGGGCAAGACCTGACAGAAAAGATTTCACATACATACCCTTAAATTTACTTAACCAAATATACATATGCATAACATATACAAACTCTCACCATGTGCATAAATCTAGTCATCAAATTCAAGTAGGAATCACTTGTTACAAATGAAAAGGGTTTAAGTATATCTAATTTTCCTCCTTGAGGGAACAACCTAAACTCATTCTCATAAATTGCCTTGCAGATCATTCAATTAAATAATCCTAAATCATTTAATCAAAATGGTATCCAATCATAAATACATGAAGATAACAAGAATTAAGACTTAAAATGCTCTAGTTTGTATATTAATACTTTCCATCAAATTCTACACAACTCAAGAATGATTTTCCAAAAACTAGATAAACCCTAAATACATTTTGCCAGAGTTTTCTTACATAATTCTTGTGATCATTTCCTCAAATAGTCCTGGTATTCATTTATAGAGATATGGATGCAACAAGCTTCAGAATTTCCTAGAAAATTTTGTTATAACCATAATTCGCTCTCAAAAGAGGGTTACAATTCTTACTAAAGGAAACAGGAGGAAAACCAATTAGTTAACCAACAGGATAAAGGCCAAAAGACCTCTCAATATTCATAGGTTGAGTGCTAGGTGTCTTTAATTCCTCAAAAATCTGATTAGCCTAAAAAAAAAGTTACAAGATCTAACCACTTCCAATGTTTCTGAGATTTGTTACAATATTGCAACATGAATTGACTATTCTTGAGCCTCCGCTTCTTGCATCAGATATTTATCTTTCCATTCTTTGAACACGTCATCACTGGTGCAAGAGCACTTAGGACTTAGGCTAGTAGTGATTTCTCAATTTTCTCTTGTACTAACCCTAGCCAATTCAATTAGTGAATAAGGACTCCAGGAGGGTCCAAGAGTTAGTGTTTAGAGTCAATGTAGGCCTAGGTTGAGTTCATTCTTCTTAGGTTTGCATTTTGTGCTAAATAGTGGTTTGAGTGGGTAGTTGACCTTCTTGATGGTCAAAAGTGTCAAAATTTGGTATAGGAATTAGGGAGGGTTAAATTAGTCTTAGACATGTTTTAAAAGTCATGTGTGATGACTTAGAATAGGCCTCATAGGTTGAGAAGGCGAAAAAGTGAAAAAGTGCAAAGTTGCAAAAAGCTGTCATGACAACTTTTGTCCTAATTTGATTAGCGATGGAGTTAGGGATTGTCCAATTCCATATAAATAATCCACACATTGGAAATTCTATAAGAACCCTCTCTTTCATGGTTACCAAGGTTGGAGACTTGGTTTTGTAAGTTCAACAATCTGAAACTACTCATTTTCAGACCAGTTGGCAGAATTTTGGCTTGTTTTGTTCATTTTTGTAAATGCAAATGGATTGAATCCATTAATCAAGCAACTGATTGAGTTCATTTGATGTTTTATAGAGTTTTTATTTCCATTTCAAGCTTGTAGATAGTTTACATTAGTGTTTTCTTGTTTTGGTTTGCACACAGCCAGTTTTGGCTTGTATATAGCAGTTTTATGTAAATTGGTTGCCCCATGAATTCCACACGTGCTACCATCATGGCCTATTGTGAAATGAAGGTAAACCACTTTTATAGGGTACATATGAAGGGAAAAGTTCTGGAGATTATTTTTAATATGACTGTCACCTTGTTCTAGGTGACTTCAAGAACAACCTGGCTAGAGGAAACAAGGTGAAATTGAAGTGCAAAGTGCAGGGGTGAATGCCAAACCACCATTTAAGCTTTTGGAGGGGTCTATGAATTTGGGACAGAGTTTCCAATGCAAGGAGAAGCCTTGACAAAACCATTTGATGCCCAAACACCAACTTGACCAGTCACTGCCGGCTAGAAGGCCTAGAAACCCTTCAAAACCCTCATTTTGAGGTTAGCATATTGTACAGTGGAGTAAGGATCCAAAACCAAAAAAAAAACTTGAGGTTAGGTGTATCTTTGAAGAAAATCCAAACTTTCTAGGGGGTCTTTAGGATAGTTTTCCTCCAAGCCCTAGAAAACCAGATTTTGGAGGCCTAATAGGGCTAATTCCTTGTAGCCCTTTTCTAGGCAAAATGTTGAAATCGGTAAGGAGGGAAAAGATTGCAAACCTCAGATGGACCCAAAAGGCATTCAAAATATGGTATTATCCCCCTCCACACCTTTCCATCAACTCATAATAGTAGGAGGTCAATTTGACAAGTTGAAGCCAAGATAGCCATGATGAGCACATGGGAGGCATTGTGAATTGGTAGGGTTCCTAGCTAAAACACCTGAAGAAAACACCTTGGAATGGTTAAGAAGAAAGCCCTAGAAGAGATTGAGAAGGAATTGGAGGTCTAGAGTGTAATTAGGCCTAGAGAGTTGGTGGAATTGAGCAACACCAACTAGGTGAAGGGTTAGCAAACTAGGTGAACCCCTATCAAATTGGTATCAAAGCCTATAAAATTTGGGCTAGGTGAGTAGATGTCCTTAGTGGAATTTGTAGGAGATAATAGCATGGTGACCAATGTAGAGTTGGCAAAGAAATTGGATGATCAGGAGGAAGAAATTAGACTCCTGAAGGAGAAGTTGCTAGAATTGGAGAGTAAGCTTGGTGAGGTAGAAACCAAGGCAGATGAAGTGTTGGTAAAGGTTGAAGGAGCAGAAGGGAAGGGTATGTTGTTCATAAAAAATGATTAACCCAAGTACACCTACAATTGATCCATGAAGTATCCAATTCAATCTATGAAGAACCTTAGGGCTTGGACAACATGACAAGGATATGAATCCTTCTACTCTCCAGGCTCTGCAAAACCTAGGCGGGTATACCTTTGATGCTTAAAATTCAACCTATTACACACCTATGACAACATCAACAGAAGTAGATAGATCTCATCAAGGCTCAATAACAAGGAGGGTATTGCAGATGGGCTAGATCTACACTTACAACTCAACAATGTTTTGAAACATGAGATGGATGGACATATTCCCATAGAAAATAAAACAAAGAAAGATATTCTAATGTTGGATTTTAAATTTCTTGTGCAAATAAATTTGAATTGTAACAGATCAGTGCCTTCATCTGGGCATAGAGTCAACACAAATGGCCACAGATGAAATCCAAGCTGTAGATCAAATTCACTGAAAAGATATCCCTGTATTAATGCCTGACATTAATACATTCTGAACTTCAAATCAAAAGATCATACAAATCCAAACATTAATTCAGAATTCACAATTTCTGCTCATTGAATTTAAATCCTTTATGTAAAGGATGCCTAAGAATAGGAATTACGCTCTCCCTTGGAGAAGATAAATTCAAAATCCCTTGAATAATGAATTTATTGAAAATGAAAAAATGCCTAAAGACAATCTAATGGAAATGTATATATGCCTTACATATACATATATGGCCTACAACTGAGAATTTGCAGCTAAACGTATCTATTCCATGACAGAAAGAATGAGAACATCAACAATTACAACCCATAAAATTAAAATGCACTAGACTGGAACCCCTCTTGGAAATATCCCTTAGATAATTTCTCAAAAATTGGAGCCCCTACAATTGAGAAGAATTTAGAATAAGAAGGAAGAGGGAAAAGATCAGATTTCATCAGAACAAGCCAAGTGTCTCCTTTGTCCCTAATTGCAAAAATATCTTCTTCATTCCCATGAAAAATTCTCTCAAAATATCCCATATCTATTGAAACTAACTCCATAACTGCATTCCACATCTCAAGAGCTTTCCAACAATATATAATACTTCATATTTTGGCCAAAAATAGACCTCTGAGCGAATTAATCACTCGTGTGCACAATCATTTAAATTTTTCATTTTTTAATATAGGCTGAACTATATATTTAATCTTCATTTAAATTTGATTTTTGGCTCCCTTTGTGCCCTGATGCCTTGCCATGTGGCGGTCTCTGATTGGTTCGCAGGGTCCACTGGGCGCCATCTGGGATGACACCTCATCCATCTGCCATGTGCACGCTTTGTCATTGCCACATGGCCGCAAAGTGTACACCACCTCATTGCCACCTGTGTGCCAACTATATGTCACATCACCACCACATCACTGCCACCTCTCTTTCGCTACTTCGCGATGGGTAATGGGCGAGCAACTTCGGGCTCCGAAATCATGTGAGCTGTTGGATCTTCCGAAGTTGCATGGTCTTTAACTCCTTTCGCCTGCCTCGCAAACCGTGCCTACGTGGGGTCCACATGTCACCATATGTCACCTTATCGGTCACCTTGGGATCTGCACCCATGCACTTGGGGTCCACTTGGGCACCCAATAGGCACCATCCGTTGAAAGCCCTTAAGATTTGACATATTAGATTGGTAAGGTTTTAGATATAAATATCAAAAAATTCCCCTCCGTAGTGAATGTGGGATAATATTGTTTTGCATGGGACTATGTTTTTGGAGCTTTGTTTGAGACTTTCATGGCTTCCAGTGCATTTTGTTGGAGTTTAAACGCCTTCCATCATGCCACTTGAGGATCCATGCCATTGCAGAGATTTATGTACTATAGCACGTGAGTTTTGGATGCTAGCAAAGGGGGAAAAAACCACTATAAAATTGCAGTTGCTGAAGGGTTTTGATGTGGTCTCCCAATAGCCATGCAGAGGGGAGATGCTCTTATTGTTTTCATTTACTTAGAGTTCTGCATATTGCTTCTCCTCCACCATCCACGCAGGAAGAATTGAAATGGTGTTGGCAACCAAATTGCATTTTTTTTTTTAAACTTCAACGTTGCCCACTGTTTCTCCATCATTACACCTCGCAGAGGGATTCACCATGCCATCTCATTTACTTGGGTTTCTAAAAACTCCATGTTGAGGGGAAAGATTATGCATTGCATTTGTTTGAAAACTCCTTAACCTTCACCACGTAGAAGCCTGGAGGGAGATGGAGGGGCACGTGAGGGAGGACTGCTATTTGTATTTTCTTGGTTTGCATTTACTCAAACTCTTCTGTAGCCCCTTCAACCAACACCACATTGCATTAGCTTTGCAATATTTCTTCTACACTTCAAACATTCAACGTGAGGCTTGCTTTGTTAATTTTCTGCCCAACCAAAACCACATTGCATTTGCTGAAGATTTCTGGCATGTACCTCTGTCAACACATTTCCAATTTCATTTGATGGCCAAGGATGTTATGAGCATATGTTGTTCAAGAGTCCCCAATCAATAACAAGGTCCTAATATGTACTAACAATGGTAGCAATTGATGACATGAAGAAAGACATTATTCTCCAGCCTCTACGTGACTCTCCATATGCTGGCAATTGCACTTTGCTTGAAGTTTTAAAACACCTCACTCAAAAACCATGCAAGGAGCATATTGAAATTACACCTTGCTTAATTCACCATGGGAACAAGACATAAAGGATCATAATGTAGACCGAGCTGGTGGTAATGGCATTAGCATGCATGAAGAACACTTTACCATAAAATTGATGCACAGGCATGGGCCAGGTCGGGCCCCAAAGTGGGTCCAACTAAATTTTTTTTTCATTTTCATGCAACTGACCTCTGAAATAACTCACAGACCTCAAACATACCTCTGGAATCGATCGGCATTGTTTTCAGATCATCAGACTGAGTTTTGCAACTTTCAGGCAATTACGCCACATTTTCGCATTTAATCGCAAAGATGTAATTTTCAAACCTGTCAAAACACCTTTCTGGAACTTGCCATCTGACAGGCGTGTACTCTAATATACAAGGATGAACTCTACCAAACGGTTTTTCAAGATGAGTCCCGAGTGAAGAGATATTAATTTTCAAAAATGCCCAACTTGCTTTGTCGACACTGCGGACCTGATGAAGTCAATGTTCTGGCAACACATGATGCCTTTCTCAAAAATATCAAACGACCTCCATAGACCCTCAAATTTGAAACAAAGGTACCTTGAAGTACATATTAAATCTTTGGATTCTTAGTTCAACCAAAAGCCTGACTGGGTGCAAATGGTGCGCTCATGATTAATTTTCAAAAATGCCCAACTGGCTTTGTCGACACTGCGGACTTGATGAAGTCAATGTTCTGGCAACACATGATGCCTTTCTCAAAAATATCAAATGACCTCCGTAGACCCTCAAATTTGAAACAAAGGTACCTTGAAGTACATATTAAATCTTTGGATTCTCAATTCGACCAAAAGCCTGACTGGGTGCAAATGGTGCGCTCATGAAAATGGCTACATTAACTGATATAACACAGTACGGATCACTGAAAAAGATAGCTCAATGAACCCTTTTGAAAACTAATCAAACGGATTGGTAGGAGCTTGAAACTTGAAACGCATCTTATCATTCATACCAAAAATAGACCGGAATAAACATTATGTCATAATACTTACTGAGGCAACTTTTACACTTATGCGAAACAGGGCTCCGACTAGGCACTGAAACAGGGACTTGTCAAAACATGCAAACTGGAAACAGTTCGAGCTTGGTAAACTGAGCAAATGGATTCGTTAAAACTTGAAATTTCGCAAGATAACTCACATTTGTACATAAAATTCAATCCATTTTGAATTTATTCATGATAATCAATAGGGAAAAAGATATAAACACCCAAAGTAGGCTACTCAATAAAATCTGCATTTGTGCCTAAAATGCACTTTCAGCTCACCCCTCGAAATGGGTACCTGATAAACTCATCCAAATTGAATTCTGAAAGTTTCACATCACTGAATAGGCCAAATGAAAGGTGTAGGACATGTTTCCTGAGCCTTACCCTTTGAAAATCAACCGGCTCCATCTTAGCCTCTCTTTAACTAGGCCATTCAAACTGACTCATTTGGAAATGTAAAGCAAAAATTTGAATTGGGCCTCAAAACTTGACTCAAATTTAATGAGTCTCAATAGGGTAAAGAAGTGTCAGAGATAGAAAAAGTACCTGAACCTGATCCTATCCTAGAACAAGAACCTTTATTGAAGGCATTGAAGGCCTTAAGTGGTAAATCACTAGAAGGATTGCCAATGTTCACTGGTAAGATGGAGGAAGAAGTGGTCCTAGAATGGATAAAAGGCATGGAGAATAATTTTGAATGTGAAGGCGTGACTGAAGCCCAAAGAGTCAAATTAGCCAAGTCAAGGATGAGAGGAGCTGCTCTCACATGGTGGGAATTTGTGCAAGATGAGGGGAAGAAAATGGGCAAAGCACCCATCTCTTCTTGGAAAGGGATGTTAGTCAAAATCAAAGAAGTCTATCTCCCTATTGACTATGAAGTGCAAACTCATAGGAAGAGGCAAAACTTAAGACAAAAAGACCTTTATGTCAGTAGCTATACGAAGGAGTTTCACAAATTTAGCCTTAGATCTCATGCAGTGGAAGAAGAGAGTCTCAAGGTTACTAGGTACCTAAATGGTCTACGGTGGAACATCCAAGAAGAAATCAGTTTAATGAGCCCAAAAAAAGTCCATCAAACCTATCAACTTGCCCTTAAAGTGGAGGAAAAACTAAAAAGAAGACATGACTCAAGCAACAATAGGGGTAGAGGTAGAGGAAAAGACAATAGAGGTCATAGGGGAGGCTTTGGAGGAAGAATTTCTGAACAAAGAACACAAGAAGAGTCTAAACTCACTGAGAAGCAAGAGAGTGGCAATATTAAACAAGGATTCAATAGAGGAAGGGGGTCCAACAAAGGTTTCAGAGGAAGATCTAGTGGCCAAGGTAGAGGTTCCTCATATTTTGCAAGAATGAAGTATTACCATTGCAACCAACTTGGTCATCCAGCATATAGGTGTCCAGAGAAGGGAACATCATCACATGGTAGTGAAAGAAGACTGAACTATCTTCAAGAAGTGAGACTTTAGAGGTTGCCTTAGAGTCAAAGGTAGGTGACAACTTGATGATAAGGAGAACTTTGATCAAAGAACTGATCAGAGAAGAGACAAGCCAAAGAAGGTCCTTATTTAGGATCAAATGCAAGATTTTAGACAAAGTTTGCAAAGTAATCATTGATTTAGGGTCTTGTTGATGTGTATTTTGTACACGACCAAACACAGAATAAAATACCTAAAGGTACCTTATCCTTTCTTGAATCAAGCTCCTGAATGCTGAAGATATCACAGAAGGATCAATCGGAGAAGCTTCAAGGTTCCTGTTATGTAGGATCTCTACTCATGGATAAGCTCTTTGTGGTATGATGTGATTTTGCTAGAATCACAAGGGGACTTACACTCGATGACCTGAATGTCTAATTTGATGGAATCACAAGATTTCACTGCCCTAGATTTTAAAAAAAAAGGAAAAAGGATGAGGGCGAGGGAAGGATCTAATTTTGATACTAAGAATGTAGGAGCAATGAATGACCTTTGATCAAATTCTAACTAAGTCTTGTCTTGACATCCCAGGACCATCTCGACAAGGTTAGTATGATCTTCGGAGGAAAGCTTTATGATGTTCAGATCATCGCTACAGGCATAGACACCATCAGGTTGATGCATATCAATGAAGAAGCGACAATTGAAGTTAAGCTTAAGCTAAATGATTCCAGTTGACTACACAAGGCAAGTCTGCAATCAACAAACTACTAGTAGTATGGATATACAAATTTCACCATCAATCAAACACATTTCTTCCACTCATCTAATAACATGAAATCAAATCTAAGAAGTATAGAGACCATGCAAATTGTTGAATCGACCCATAGATTTCACCATTTCTTCAATGAAGTTCACAAGTCTTGTACAACAACATCTTGGCAACAATCTTTTCCTTCTCTTTCTATTCTACTCTAACTGCTATTCTATTTGCTATTAATAATTAGCTATTCTAACCTCTATGAGCTAACTATTAAACTTCTATCTATTAATGACTAACTATTAGCCTTTACAAATGAGGAGCCAGGGCTTATATAGTGCCCTCAATACAATTAAATGGCTTAGATCAACTTAAGATCAATGGCCAAGATTTTAGAATGAAAAACCTAATTAGGGTTTGTTACAATAGCTCAATTCTGGCTAATGAAATAATTACATTATTTGGACACATGTCTTCTCTGGAATATTAGACCAATGGATAACCGTGGTAAGTATATCAAAGTTTGTGCCATCTTTGATGAGTCAGGTACATTGAATCTGGACACACTGAGGTGGACCAATCCGACTGGAGGAGTGATGACTGGGATGCCACCTTGTCTGACACTTGTAACTTGGTAGATATTCAATTTGATGTTGCTAAGAAGCTAGCTTTAATTAACTCTTCTAAAACTGTCTGCTTCTTCAATGAACCCTTGCTTTAACTTCCTTTGTCTTTGATGTGTAGGATGGATGGTGTACCTTTCCTTCAAATGCTGGACTGGAAGAGGTCATCCCTGATGATGCTGGACCGGAGAAGGTCATCCTTGTTGATGTCAGAATGGAGGAGGTCATCCTTGATGATGCTGGACTGGAGGAGGTCATCCTTGATGATGCTTGCTCTTCTTTTATCTGCAAAACAAATCAAGAGATGATTAAGGACACATAATAAATTCATTTCAACATAGCATTTTATACCTTAAATCATCAACAAGAAGACATCAAAATTAAGTTTGTTCAAGAGTCTTTCTAAGGACAAGCCCTATAAGAATTTTTCCCTAGACCCTCTAGAAGGGTCAGGAGCGAATTTTGCACTTTTGGACAAATTCCATCATGTCTTTATTCCAAAATACCTTCCAAGGAAAGCATACACTAGTCTTTTCTCCACCAAGGCATGGGAATCCATTTATTTGTCGTCATTGTGAGCAATTTAGGTGATACTAGGAATTTCGCTCTAGACCCTTTGGAAGGGTTAGGAACGGAATCCAAGCTTTAGGTCTCAATTCCTCATCTCCTTCACTTCAATTCATCTTGTAGGGCAAAGTAACATCATTTCAACCTCAACTACGCCTTAGGACTCCTAGTCTTGACTTGACACAAGGAGGAAATAGGCAGATGAAGAATTTCGCTCTGGACCCTTTGGAAAGGTCAGGAGCGAAATTCACCTTTTAGCTCAAAATTCACACTTTTGAAGGTCAAACATATTTCCAAGGCATTCCAAATAGCTTTTCTCACCCTAGTCCAGGTTTGACTTTGCTCAAATTTTGGAAGAAAAGATGGTTTTTAAGATTTTCGCTCTGGACCCTTTGGAAGGGTCAAGAGTGAAAATCACTTTTTAGGCTTATTCGTCTATCATTTCAAGTTGCATTCACCTCAAAAGGCTAGAAAACACTTCTCCTCTCACGTCCAACCCAAGTTTGACTTGATTTTGCAAGGGAAAATAGGTGTTTGAAGAATTTTTGCCCTTGACCCTTTGGAAGGGTCAGGAGTGATTTTCATCATTTGGCTCAATTCCTTCAAACTTGATAATTATTGACCATTCAAGGACATGACTAAAGACACCTCTAATCTTGACCCACACTAGACTTGGCATAAATTTGAGGAAAAATATAGGTTTTGAGAAAATTCACTCTGGACCCTTTGGAAGGATCAGGAGCGATTTTCAAGTTTTCTAGCATGTTCCTCCATCATTTCATCTTGAATTCACCTCACAAGGCAAGGAAACACCTTTCTTCTCTCATCCAACCCAAGTTTGACTTGATTTTGCAAGGAGAAAAGGTGATTTTAAGATTTTCACTCTGGACCCTTTGGAAGGGTCAGGAGCGAATTTCCTATTTTGAGCTTGTTTTGGCTACTCCATTACCTCAATCCAATATTCAAAGGCAAGAACACATCAAAGTCCACCTAACCATGCCATAAAACTCAAGAATTTGACCATCTCCAATAACAAAATATGAGTTTCCAAGAATTTCGCTTTGGACCCTTTGGAAGGGTCAGGAGCAAAAATCTTGTTTTGAGCTAAAATCATCATTCTTTCAACTTGAAACTTCATTGCAAGGTAAAATCTCATCTCCCTTTGCCCTAGGAACAAGGTTTTAAGTTTGAGAAAGGTCAAAAGGTATGCTTGTAAGGAATTTCGCTTTGGACCCTTTGGAAGGGTCAGGAGCGAAATTCACCTTCTTGGCTAGAATCCTTCATTTTTTCAAGGCTTTCAAACATTTCCAAAGTCCAAACATGTCCACACTTCCCTTCAAGATTCCTTGCAACTCAAAATTTGGTCAAACTAGGGAGGAGATGAGCCTTAGGAGGATTTTTGCTCTAGACCCTTTAGAAGGGTCAGGAGTGAAATTCACTATTTGGGCTTGATTGTTCATTTTTTAAACTTCAATTTTCTCCTAGAGGAAAATATAGATTGTTTTCCATCAAAGGAGCAAGGTTTCAAGCCAAAACAAGGGAGCAAAAAAGGTTGATGATGAATTTTGCTCTAGACCCTTTGGAAGGGTTAGGAGCGAAATTCACCTTTTGGCTAAAATCTTCAACTTTCAAAGTGTCCAACTCCCTCCCAAGGCAAGAACATACCAATTTATCCTAGATCACGGCAACACCTAGCCAAAACAAAGAAGGAAATAAGAGCTACAAGGATTCTCGCTCTGGACCCTTTGGAAGGGTCAGGAGTGAAAATCATGATTTTGACCTTGATTCTTACTTTTTTCAACTCTAATTTTCTTTGGGAGGCAAACATAGACTACTCTCCTTTCATCTCCATCTTGGTCTTGACTTTAGCAAAGGGGAAAATGAGTGTTTTCAAGAATTTTGCTCTGGACCCTTTGGAAGGGTCAGGAGCAAAAATTCTATTCTAGGCTCAATTCACCTTCAAACTGACTTGACTTTGTCTTAGACTCGATCCTAGATCCATTTCCTTCCATATCCTTGAAAACTTGCTCAACCACTCTTTGACGTAGGTGAGATCTTGAGTCTTTGGTGAATTTTTGCTCTGGACCCTTTGGAAGGGTCAAGAGCAAAAATTGAAATTCGCTCTGGACCCTTTGGAAGGGTCAGGAGCGAATTTTGACATTTTAGCCTCTTTGTCAGGATTATTTTATGGAATATAACCTTTAAGTATAAGAAAGAAGATCCTTATATCTTTCTTCTTTCTTATACTTTAATTTATATTCCATATATACTTCCAGGATGTTTGAGAGTGGTTTTGGACCTCTAGGAGTTATATTGCAAAATCTAGTTTTTGGAGGATTCTTCAGTTTTCCAGACTTAGTCAAATTTCAAGATCAGGACATTCCAGACAGCCAAATTTTAGGACATTTAAAGATCAAGATGACATTCCAGACTCTATCACTCACCAACTTGACCTAGCTCGGACCTTCAAGAATGATACTCACTCACCAAGCAAGACACAATTAGTAACAAGAGAAAAACCATGCCCTAAGGAAGACTCTCAAAGAAACTCTAATTCTGGGGCTCTGTGGACTCACCCTGGCTCAAGCAAAGCCTGCAATCCAACAATGCCCTCGACATCACTCATCCTACAACTTCTAATAGACAAAACCCTAAAAGACCTAGAAAACAAACCCTAGAAAGCAAAAAGCAGGGGTCTCCATTTGCAATGGGGCAATGTGTGAATACGTCACAACATCTAGCACCACCTTGAATAAATGTTTCAAAACATTTCAGAGATAAAGACTCAATTGACACCTAGAACCTCCAAAAAATTCAACCCAACTTATCAAGAGACTAGAAAATGCACTTAAAGTGGAAGGAAAATCCTTAACTAGATAAAAAATGCTTAGTCTTTGATTATGCATGTGTGTGCAAGTGTATTCATTCCTCTCGACAAGACATTTATGACCTTCAGGTTCTCCTGTGATTGGCTACGTAGTATATCTAAACTTCATAAGCATCCTGGATAGAGCCTCGCTGCCAGTCAGACGTCCATAGTCCCGATGATGTTATCGCCGCAAGCTCATGAACATTGCTCCATTGCCAGCTGGGGGTCCATAGCCTCAATGGAGTTATCCGTATATCCCCGTTAGCCAATTTTGGTATTTCTTTGCATTTCATTTTTTTCTTGATTTTTCTCTTTCATTTTCTCATTTTTTCCTTTTGATATTGCTTCTTCATTCCATGAATTCCTTTGGCTCGTAAGCAATGAAGCTTACTAGGGTTTGAGGATTGTGGTGGCACTGAAGTCAGATTTTAGATTTTTCACTAATCATAGCTTTGCCTCAAAACCATAATGACTCGGAGTCTATTAATGTGTGAAGATATAGTAATCAACAGATGTCGGCATCAAGACATAGAAAATGATCCCCTTCCAAGTCAAATATAGGCGCTGATCAAATGATAAAGCTGGAGAAGAACAACCTCAGATTCCAAGCACTTCATGAATAGATATCTAAGAAATGAGTCTAACATAAGATCCAGGATATTGCCCGTGTGCAAGAAACAACACAGATGCCTTTCTCACAAGATGGAGGCTCCCACTCAAGACACCTAAACTAAAGCAAACGACAGACAGATTGACCCAAGGCAAACTAAGCTAAAGCGCACACCAAAAGAAAACTTCCTAAAGAAGGAAAACAACTAAACTATCTGAGCCACACTAGATCATGAGTCAAATGACTCAAGGCAAATTAAGGACAAGGCTCAAAAAATTCTAACTAAAGACATGAAAAGAAAACCTACTCCAAACCTATATACAAGACCCCCAAACTCAACACGACTCAAAGAAGCAAAATATATACATGACTTCACATGATTTCTCAAGTTGTGCAATAGGAGCATGGCAAATGTGATGGTTCTCAGTCGAGCAAATTCATCCTTAAACATAGAAAAGCAAGCTCTCACCATGCATTTTTCATACTCAAGCAAGTTTTCACTTAAAATGATCAACTGGGGTAATTCATTAGGGCCATGATCAATCCAGATGCAAGTTGTTTTCCCAAAATCCCCATAATCAAAATCATAATAACTTTCGAGGCTAGGATTAAGGAAAGAGGCAACCTGGCATATTTCAGGCTCAGATGGGATTGCATTGTTGCAAGCGAGGTCATTGACTGCTTCAGGAGGCCACCATTGGTGATGAATCATTCCACAAGCATTTGTAGTATGTTGATCTTGATTTGGAAGTTCCTCTTGAAACAAGCTCAGTGCCCCTTCAAATAGCTCAACATTCTCTAATTTCACTGAGATATCTTGCATAAACCAGGCATTTTCATGAAACATTGTAAGCATGTCTTCAAAAATGAGAGTTTCCTTGAGGGATTGAGCTTCAAACATCTCCTCTAGTTGATCAAATGTAATCACTGGTGGCCTTTCTTCTTCAAGCTTAGTCTCAAGAGGTCGGAGCTGATGATGGATCATATCACTCACAGTCACTTGCTTATCTAGAAAAATTTTTGGCAGTGATTCCATTTGTGTTTCCTCTACAAGATCTTTCAATGCTTCCTCAAATAGCATAATGGTGATGAAATCTTTAAGCGCCCCTTTGAATTGTTCTTCATATCTGAGCTCACTTACTATAATTTGTAGCTCTTTGTTCAATATGTCAACTTGATTGTCTTTTTTAAGAATGTCATTTGAGACCTCTTACAATTCACTCTCAAGGATCTCCCTTTGTAGCATAAGTGAGAATTCCTCAAGGAATGAGTCATCCTCTTCTTTGATTGCTTGTTCAACTCCTGGATCTTCCTTTATCAATGCTGGAGTATCTTCAACTAATTCTTCAACTTTTGTTTCATGATATTCCTTTTCAGGTGCAAGGCATGGCGGGCTATCCACTGTAATACATTGATCATCAGGTGTATTTGTATCGTCAATGTACAACTAATCCTTCTCACAATCAAATGCTAGAGCAATGTCCTATTCATAGGTTCTCCTGACTTCAACTGCAAGATGTCCACCCCAAGATCTGTTAATAATACATTCTTCCTCGGACAAAGTTGTCATTCCAAACTAGTTTCTGACTTGGTTGATAGCCATTTCACGTACTGAGCAAGTAAATTCAGAGTGAGGTGAGTTGTGAATTATACACCACAATGGTAGCAATATGTTTTCTAAATTCATTTCACCATTCAAAATGAGCTGACTCTCGATCATCCACAAGAAGCTTAGAAGAGGATCCTTGCTCTCTAGGACACTGAAGCTGCCTTCTTTTGTTTCTGGCCTGGGGACATCCCAAAAGAAGATTTTTCCCTGCGCTGCCGATTCCATCCTTGATAATTACTCCAAGCAATGCATTTCACCATGTTCCTCTGTCTCATGGACTCGACACTGCCCTGGTCTTGCAAACTCAAACAATCTGTGTGGATAAAGTTGTTTATCTAATCTCCACCAAAGCTGAGGAAAATCAACTTGTTGCTCCTCATGAAACTGTTGCCTCTCTGGTAATGTGGTCCCTTAAAAGAGATGAGGGTAGAAGAAGGAAGGACACCTCAGAGTCTAATCTCTTAGGAGGAATGATAGTAAGGAGAGTCCAGGACATAGGGGTGGTGGAAGGAGCTAGTACTATTTTAGAGACTGCTAAGTTCAATGTAGCAGTAGCAGAGAAGGAAGCAAAAGAAAGGGCTAATCTTCAAAACAAATTGGAAACAGTTCTAAAGGATTATAATGAAGCAAAGAAAGAGGTAGCCAGTAGGGACAATACTGTTGCTAAGCTTCAAAGTCAGTTGATGGGACAATAACAAAGAGGTGAGTCCTCTACCTTGGCAATCTCTTCATCTCCAGCAAGACTTCCTCCTACTAGTCCATCATAGAATTCCCTCCTTCTCCTATGCTTTCTGGTTTTCAACTAGCTGAGACCTATCAACATGAATTGGAGAAGATGAAATAGGCTCAGGCCTTATTTGCAAGCAACTATGAGGAGAAGATAAATGCTACAATTTTGAGTTTTGTTGATAAAATTGATGCTCCCACAGTACACATAAATATGAAGAGGATCTTGGACACTCTTAGAGAGTTAAATGAGGACAAGGATATTTTAGAGCCCATTCTGAATAAATGGTTGCCAGAGAAGTGGACCTAGAACTGATGTGTGCATCATATGATGAAGCTGGGTTTGATGTTATTATTAAGTCCACATGTGAGTTGACCAAGCATTTGACAAAGGTGGTAGAAGGAAGAGATAATGTGGAGAGGAAGGCCAACTTGTATAGGAAAGAGTATACTGAGCATAAATTTGCATTGTTTCCTGGAGGTTTTGTTAATCAAAATCAGTTGAAAGATAAGTAGGTATGGCTGGATGAGTTAGGGGCTAATTTATCCTTAAGGGTAAATGAAATAATTAATAAAGATGACACCTCACTATTTCTTAAAACAATTGAGGAAATAGATAAGATCAAATCACATTATGGGTTTTTGGAGTCAGAGGTAAGGAAAGTGAGGAACGCTTTGAAAAAGTTATTAAACTTGAACAAAAGGCTTATTGGTCACTCATGGCCTACTAATGATCTTTTCGAAGAGTGGTCCAAGAAATATACGGTGCAAGAAGAAGATGCTCTAGATCAGTTGGAAGATGCTCCAGGACAGTTAGAGGGTATTGCAGAGGAGTTACCAACTGAAAAGACCGTTGAGTCAGGAAGAGACTTGTAACTATTTTTTGAACAAAGTATAGTTGTAACAAATTTTCCTAGGGAAGTCCGAAGCTTTGTATGCATCCATGTTGTTATAAATGGATACCAAGACTATGGAAAAGGGGATCGCAAGAAATTGTAAGGAAATGCTGCAGAAATTTATTTGAGCTTTTTTCTAAGTCTTATGGAGAACATTCAAGTGTTTTTGTAATTATTTTCTGAATTAATATCAATATACAGACCATCAAATTTTAGCCTAGAATCCATGTTGTCTTCAAGTGTGCTCACAAATATTTACTGTTTTCAATTTGAGTAATCTAGGGTTATTCATTTGAGTATGGGTTGTAAGGCAATCTTAAATAGATGCATTTCTTAGCTTTTCTCTTCAGGAGGGGAATTAAATATGCAAGAATCATTTCTATTAGTAAATTTCTTGTGGGAGACTTTGAATTTGATGAATGCTATCTAGTTTGATGAGGTTAAATTCTTATGTATGTCAGGCATATGTGGGGTTTATAAAAGCTGAGGTGATGGGATGTATGGAGATGTTTAATTGTGAGATTACTGTTTAAACTTAGATGACTCTGTAGCCTGGATAAGGCACTAGTATCTATTGTGGTTATCTTTTAGATGCTTTCTTTCTTTGTTTCAGTTAGTTTTGAGGTGATAAGATTCATTGGTTTTCGGACTAGTTTACTGTGGATTTGTTTTAAAAGGTGTGAAGTCAATTCACATAAGGTATACCCACCTGAACTTTGGATAAGTTTGAAGTGTAGAAGGTTCATCAAACCTTGTCATATGTTGCTCTGAAGTTTCCTTCTCCTTGATTTCTCTTCTGCAGACAGAGTTTATTATTTTATTATAAGGGATTTTAGGGGGAATCAGAATTTGGGAACAACAAAAGTGGCGACTCTGCTGGGGAGAGTCACTGTGTGAATCCAGATGCAGATTTGTGTTTAAATTCATAAAGAATAATCATGGTGTGTCGGTGGTATAGATTGGTGCTTCAATGAAATGTCAGTGTTGTTTGGATATCTTTATTTAGAAATTTTCACGATATTTGATATGTGATTTTGTTTTGAAGATTTGCAATATTTTGTTCAAGCTTGTTTTCATATTTCCCATAGTTTTGTGGGTGGCGACTCTGTTTAGTCATAACTAGTTCTTGTGAAATAAATATGATTCTTAAAAGGAAACAAGCACAATGCAAGGAGGAAAAAACACTAGATCCTTCATGAAAAAGCATCCTCGTGAGATGTTGTAGGAGGGATTACCTAAATAGTCACAAAGAGGTCAAAAGAGATCAGTATTACATGAGCCATCAAATGCTGCCTGGGTGCAGAAAAGTAACAATACTGGTAAGATATCTGATAGACCTGTCTATGCAAAATCAAATTCTTCTTCCACAGAATCTGAACATGATGTATTAGGTTTTCATGCTGGATTATTTGGAAATATAGATGATGTTCATGCTTTAAATCAAGATATATCTCATGTTAGCCTTCCCAGGAGAGATAGAAGTAGTTCTAATGTAGTCAGACATTTTGTGCCTAGAACGGTTGATGGAAGCATCAGCTTGATTGATATAGACCAAGTTAACATATCTAACTCTGAGGAGATTTTCCCTGATGAAGGTAAAGTATCACAAGAAATAGAGGACCTAAATAGGAAGGTTCATCACTTAATCTCCTTAAGAGCCCAAAAGGAAGCAAATAGGGAAAAAGAGGTCAAAGCAAAACTGATGGAAAGAGATAGGCTTCTTAGGTAGATTTTTGATCTTGAATTGTTGGCCCAAGAAAAGGAAAAGAGTGATGATGAAGGTCCCGTGATCAGAGAAGTTCTAGTCCCTAAGACCAAGCCAGCATATAAATTAGTAATCCGACCAAGCAAAGAAGTTCTTAGTGACCCACAGCCTGCTAAAAGTAATATTGATAAAGGAAAGCAGAAGTGTATGGAGGATGGGTCTCGATCCAAGAATACAGTGGAAATTTCTCATAGACTATCAGCACATGCAAGAGAAATGGAAAGAATGAGAAAAGAAAAGGAAGATCTACAAATGGAGCTAGAAAAAGCTGAGTTAGAAGTAGCTAACCAAGAGGTTAAAAGAAAGATCAGATATCTAAAAGCTCCCCCTATCATCTTCCCATTAGAAAATCTCAATAAGCCTGTTCCTCAGCAAGTTTCCCTCCCCCCTGTTAAAATTCAACCCACTTTGCCTGTAAATACAACAATAGCCAGTCAAGCCCCTATAATTAACTAGAATAATCAAATCTCTCAGACTCAAATCCCTACTGTGAAAATGAACATGGGTAATAACAATGTTGTTAACCCTTTCCAAAGGAGACCCATCTATTTAGAGCAGTACAGGCAGTTATTTTTTGATGGAATTCCAGGGTATCCCAAACATGCTCCTATTGACTTAACGGATAGACTCCATAAGTTTGCTGGAAATAATGCAATTAGTGCAGAGGAGCATTTAAAATCTTTTGGTGACTTGATAAATGATTATGAGATAGTAGATGAAGATGTCATAATGAAATTATTTGTCCAGTCCCTAATAAATGATGCAAGAGATTGGTATAGGGGTCTCCTTGTTAATAGCATTGGGTCTTGAGAGGATTTCAAGAATTGCTTTCAAGAACAATATGGTGACAAAACAAATGTGAGTTTCATGTTAAGTGAATTCAATAATATTAGAAAATCTGATAATGAAATGGTCACCGATTTCAATGCTAGATTTCAGAAAGCCATCCATAGGTTGTATCAGGTGATGAGATTGGATGATAACATGTGCCTAAACACTTGTTACAATGAATTTGATTCCAAATGGCCTATATTTTAAGGGATAAGAATCCACATAGCCTGAGAGATGCTTTTAGAATTTCTATCAATGTGGAGAGCAATAGGAAAGCATTTGGGAAATTAGGAAGAAGAATTGATGGTAGGTTATGGCAGGAAACAAAATAGCAACCAAACAAAGTTGCTAAGGAGGAAGAAAAGATAGAAAATTTAGTCACTGCTATGAAGGATCTAACTGCTAAGGTAAATAGAAATGATAAGCCTCACTATAATTGGCAAGATAGACCTCCCCAATTGCATGATATGCCTTATACTACCAACTAGAAGGATGGTAAACCTCAAAATGAGAAGCCTAAGAATGTTCAGAGCCAGGACACCCCTAATCCTTTAAAAGGAAAAAACGTTCACAACATAGAGAACACTCCTTGGTGTATTGCTTATGATGGCCCACATTCTCCTCATCAGTATGCAGTTGCTCAAGCCCTAGAAGAGTCCATGAGACAAGAGGTTGAGCCTGATATTAATATGTTTGAAACCATTGTAGAAAGTGATGAGGAATCTGTACAAAGTGAATTTAGTGATGTGTTGGATAGTAAAAGGTCTTTCCAAGGATAATTAACACTTAATTAGCATCCTACTCTAAATGTGGTAACTATTGAGGATGAAGAAGTTCATCTTAGAAGGCTTAGTGAGGAAGAAGTAAAAAATCTCACTAAGGTGGCTATAGCTAAAGCCAAGCACAATTACAATCTGAGGAGTACCAAAAGGGATAGTGATCAGGGTGAGCCTGGTTCTATATTTATAAAAGAGGTATCCCAGAAGACAACAACAAGTAGTGCTATTTTGCCTCAAGTTGGTCAAGAGAAGAAAGATCAAATTAAAGAAGTGCCCAAGGATACAAATAATAAAGCTAATAATGATATGCAAGGAGCTGCCACAACAAAGAAGGCAACTCAGCTTAAGGCAGGAAAAGATAAAGCTAATAGTGAGTTGAGCAGTAATTCTACATTTGACATGGCTCAAGCTCTTACATAAATGAAAGTTACTGTCCCATTAATAGAGCTATTGAAAATAAAAGAACATAGGGAAGCTGCCTTGTCTTTGTTTTCTAACATATCTGACAGTAACATAGTCTTACCTACCGGTTCAGTTAAAGATGGAAAGTATCAGGAGTTCCAAACCCTAGAGGTTTATGTAGGAACAACTATTACTCAAGAACCTTCATAGGTAGATCCTTTTTATGTCACTTTGTTAGTGAATAACCGGTTGATAAAAAATTGTATGATAGATTCAGGTGCAACTGCTAATGTAATGCCTTATGGTGTTATGAAAGAATTAGGATTATCAGTGACTACAATATGTGGGAAATTCTATGCTATGGATAACAAAGAAGTGCCTATGATAGGTACAATGAGAGATGTTGAAGTGAAGATATCAACATTCCCTGAAGCGACCTATAAGATGGATGTTATTGTCACTGACACTAAGCCTCATTATGGCATGTTATTATCTAGGTAGTGGGTAGCAGCAGTAGGCGAAAATGTCCAATTGGATTTATCTTATGCTACCATCCCAATCAATGGGAATCAAGTCAATTTATATAGAGAACCATGTGCTCCTAGAGTAGTTGAAAATGTGGATCCTAGCATGCTCAATTGTATGATTGATGTGGATCTTGACAACTGCATAATACAACCAATTTTACCTCAGTTAAAGAATACTGACTCCATTGTGATTGAATTAGAATCACAATAGCATGTTCTATGGCAAATGTATTTTGATGGAGCTTGCTCCAAAGAAGGGTCTGGAGCAGGAGTTCTTTTTGTATCCCCATCAGGTATAACTTTTAAATATTATTTTTTATTAGCCTTTCAGTGCAAAAACAACACTACAGAATATGAAGCTCTGTTATTGGGGCTTGAAGTTGCAAAGAGGCATGGGATACAACTGTTGAAAGTTTTAGGAGACTCAGAACTAGTTGTCTCTCAGGTAAGATCCAAATATGCACCAAAAAATGATAGATTAAAAAGATATAAGCATGCAGTTTGGGATGTCATTGAGCATTTTAGTGCTTTTTCTATTAATTGGATAGAGAGATCAAAGAATATCATGGCAGAATTTTTAGCCAATGTTGCATTGAAAAATGATGATGCAACGCTAACCGACATATCCACTGTGGAAATAAAATCTAGGCCTACCATCACTGATAATGTGTATAATTGGCATGTTTTTGCCGAGGATGAAGATATTCTTAGGTTCATACAATGCATTGATGATTATGATGGACAGAAAATTGACTGCAATGCATTAGTAGAGGTGATTGACAATAGAGAGACAATATTCAGCAATGACTTGGTTCAGTTGGAAACAAATGAGATACCGAAAGGGTTGGTAGAGCTTGAAGGCATGTTCAGCTATAATGACAGTCACCTACACCAGCAATCTACTACCAAGTTAGAAGAATTGGAGGAAGTAAACTTGGGGACAAATTTATCCCCTAAGTTGGTATACATTGGAAAAAATTTGCCTCCTCATGTCAGAACTAATCTTATCAATTTATTGAAAAGATATAAGCATGTGTTTGCTTGGTCCTATGAAGACCTAAAGGCATATAGACAAGACCTGTTTCAGCATGAAGTTCCTTTACTTCCAGATGCTAAGCCTTTCAGACAAAAGTAGAGACCTATTAATCCCCTGCTAGAAACCAAGATGCAGTAAGAACTGACTAAACTAAGAGAGGGGGGGATTATTAAGCCCATAAGGCATTCCTCATGGGTCTCCAATTTGGTCCCGGTTAGAAAGAAAAATGGGGACATAAGGCTCTGTGTTGACTTTAGAAATTTAAATGTTGCTTCCCTGAAGGATAATTATTCTTCCCCCAATATGGAAGCCATGCTACAGAGAGTAATGGGCTGTGATCTTTTGTCAATGATGGATGGTTTCTCAGGGTATAATCAGGTGCTAGTAAAGGAATCCGAGCAATTCAAAACTGCTTTCACCACCCCTTGGGGAACATATGTTTATGTTAGAATGCCTTTTGGGTAAAAAAATGTTGGAGCTACATTTCAGAGAGCAATGGATGTAGCCTTCAAAGAATTCATCAACATCATCATGGTAGTGTACCAAGATGATTTAACCTGTTTCTCCAAAAGAGCTGATGACCATTGTGGACATTTGGAACAAGTGTTTAGTAAGGCTTTGGAATTTGGTGTGTCATTAAACCCCAAGAAGTGTCATTTTGTTGTCACTGAAGGGAAGCTTCTAGGGCATATTGTCTCCAAGGAAGGGGTAAGAATAGACCCTAAAAGAATTGAGGAAATAAATAATGTGCCTGAACCAAGGAGTGTTAGGGGTATCCAGTCTTTTTTAGGCAAAGTTAATTTTGTTAGAAGATTTATTGCAAACTTTGTAGAGGTGGTTGTTGGGACTCATTAAAATTGAGTCAATTTTAGAGGCTCATTTCAAAAATTTGCTCTGCATGTCAGATAAGTTTCCAAATGAGTTAGTTTGAATGGCCTAGTTTGCGAGAGGGTAAAATGGAACCGATTGATTTTCAAAGGGTAAGGCCTGGGAAACTTGTTGTACACCTTTCATTTGGCCTATTTAGTGATGTACAACTTTCAGAATTCAGTTTGGATAAGTGTACTAGGTACCCATTTCGAGGGGTAAGCTGAAAGTGCATTTTAGGCACAAATGTATATTTTACTAAGTAGCCTACTTTGGGTGTTTATATCTTTTTCCCTGTTGATCGTCATGAATAAAAGTGTGCCTTCATGCAAAATTTCAAGTCTTCATGAATTCATTTGCTTAGTTTTGAAAGCTCAATATGTTTGCAATTTGTATGGTTTGACAAGTCCCTGTTTCAGCGCCTAGTCGGTGCCCTATTTCACATAAGTGTAAAAGTTGCCTCAGTAAGTGTTATGAGATAATGTTTGTTCCAAGCTAATGTTGGTATAAATGATGAGATACGTTTCAAATTTCAAGCCTCTGTCAATCCGTTTGATCGGTTTTCAAAAGGGTTCATTGAGTCATCATTTTCACTGATCCGTACTTTCAGTGCTATGTCAGTTAAAGTAGCCATTTTCATGAATGCACAATTTGCACTCAGTTAGGATTTTAGTCGAACTAAGAATTCAAAGATTTAGTATGTACTTCAAGGTACTTGTGTTTCAAATTTGAGGGTCTATGGAGGTCGTTTGGTATTTTTAAGAAAGGCATCATGTGTTGCCAGAACATTGACATCATTAAGTCCGGAAAGTCAACAAAGCCAGTTGGGCATTTTCAAAAATTAATATCTCTTTGCTCGGGACTCATCTTGAGAAATTGTTTGGTAGAGTTCATCCTTGTATATCAGAGTACACACCTATCAGATGGCGAGATCCAGAAAGGTGTTTTGACCGGCTTGAAAATTACGTCTTCGCAATTAAATGCGAAAATGTGGTGTAATTGCCTGAAGGTTGTAAAATTCAATTTAATGATCCGAAAACGATGCTGATCATTTTCAGAGGTGTGTTTAAGATTCCTGAATCATTTCCGAGGTCAGTTGCATGAAAACGAAATTTTTTTTAGTCAGACCTACTTTGGGGCCCGACCTGGATAAATGCATGTGCATTAATTTTATGGTACAATGTTCTTCATGCATGCTAATGCCATTACCACCAGCTCGGTCTATATTATGATCCTTTATGTCTTGTCCCCATGGTGAATTAAGCAATGTGTAATTCCAATATGCTCCTTGCATGGTTTTTTAGAGGGGTGTTTAAAACTTCAAGCAAAATGCAATTGCCAGCATATGGAGAGTCACATGGAGGCTAGAGAATAATGTCTTTCTTCATGTCATCAATTGTAACCATTGTTAGTATATATTGGGACCTTGTTATTGATTGGGGACTCTTGAACAACATATGCTCATATATGCATATCCCTTGTATATATCTTGGAAGGTTGAAGGGGCTACGGAAGAGTTTAAGTAAATGCAAACAAAGAAAATACAAACAACAATCCTCTCCTCCATGCTATGGCTGATCACATTTTTGGCAAAGGGGCTATGGGAGTAGCAATTAAATCATTCAAGAAAATGCAGATTTTAGCAAATCAAAACGCAAATCAAAACGCAAATCAAATTCCCAATTCCTCCTACATGGTGTTTGAAAGAGGAATGCAAAAAAGTCAAAGCAAATATAAACAAATTTCAGCAATATCCTCCATCACGTGGTCTCCCCATTTCTCCTTGTTGTGTGTGGTGTGTAAGAAAGAGCAACAATTAAAACATTAAATTAAATGCAATGCTTCAAAAGTCCTCCCTCCTTGCGTGGTAATAGAAGATGGCAAATGAATCATTTAAATCTTTGAAAAGGGGCATGGTAGCAGCCAACACAGAAAAACTCTCAAGCAAATGTTTTTGGCATGTGAAGTGCTAGCCATTTTCCCTCCTCCTGCGTGAAGTGTGGTGTGGCAGATTGAAAGCCATTGAAAATTTCAAATCAATGCAATATGCACATCAAATTAAAACCTTGGCAGTCCCCTTTTGCATGGAGTATTTTGGAGAGTTAAAGCAAATGCTAATATCCACTGCATGGTGGATAGGGAACAACAGGTAGCGTGGAAGGTTGAAGGAAGCGTGAAAGGTGTTTAAACTCCAACAAAATGCATTGCTAGCCATTAAAGTTGCAGAGAAAGCTTAAAAAACGTAGTCCTAGGCTTAGTGCAATATCCCACATTGGCTGGGGAATGGAAAATTTTAATGTTTAAAAGCAAGGCTCCACACAAATATAATGTCAAAGCCATAAAAGGTTTTTGATGGATGGTGCTCATGGGTGCCCAAGTGGACTCCACGAGCATGGGCATGCTTCCTGAGGAGGCTGACTGGGTGGTGACTAGGTGCACCCCACATGGGCATGAATCCCAAGGCAAGTGATTTTTGCAGACAAAGGGCGGCGATGGTGCGCGCAATTTTGTTGGGTGGAGATGATCGAGAGTTAAGCTTCGTGAAACGGCGAAAAGCATCCTCGAAAAATGAAGTGTTAAAGACCCTGCAGGTTCAAGATGATCCGACGGTGCGCGCGATTTCGCAGAGTGAAGATGCACACCGGATAAGCTTCGTGAAATGGTGAAAGGTGAAATGGTGATGAGTGAGGCGACAAGTGGTGGTGCCCAGTGGATCCCACGAGCAAATCACAAGATATATTGCTGGAAAGCTCTTGGGATAAGGAATCCAATCAGGAAGTTAGTTTTAACAAATTTTGGATATTTTGGGAGCAGTTTCCATGGGAAGGAAGGAGATATTTTTGCAGTTAAGGAAAAAGAAGACACTTGGCAAATTCTGAGGAATTCTTATGTTTTTCCCTCTCCTTCTTATTCCAATTTTCTTCTCATTGTAAGGGTTCCAAAAATTTGGAGGATGGCTCCATTTTTTCATGGTTACCAATTATGAGTTTCTTTTAAGATTGTACAGGGCAGGGCTTTTCTTTGAGTAATGGAGTTCAATTCTTGCTATAGGTGTTCTTAGTTGCAGGTTCTTGTGTATGTAAGGCATACATAAATTCACACAAGATTGTCTCTAGATTTGTATTTCCATTTTATCAAATCAGATTCTCAAGGAGGATGAAATTTGTTATCTCAAGGAGATAGTTGTGATTGTTTGTAGGGATTCTTCAAGGAAGGATTTAAATTCTATAATAAATCATGAATAATGGAATATAGTTTCAAGATCTGATGATTTTGTGAATGATCTCAGTAATGCATTTATGCAAGGTATTAATGCATGAATATTTAATAATGAAGATGGATTTGCAATCGAAGCTTCCATTTATAGTTTGATGTATGACTTTGTTTCCCTTGGATATGGCACTGATCTTGCAATTAAGGGGGTTCTCAAACCAATTTAAAATCAAATCAGAATATCTTTTGTTTTTTGTTCTATGGTAGTGTCCTTCCATCTCATGATTCAAACATTGTTGAGTTGTCAATGTAGATTTAGCCTATCTACAGTACCCTCCTTGTTTTTGAACTGTTTATGAGATCTATCTGCTTTATTGATGTTATCATATGTGTGTAATGGGTTTAATCTTAAGTATCAAAGGTACACCCACCTAGGTTTTGCAGAGCCTGAAGAGTAGAAGGATTCATATCCTTGTCATGTTGTCCAAGCCCCGAGGTTCTTCATAGATTGAACTGGCTACTTCATAGATCAATTACAAGTGTTCTTGGGTTATCACTTTTGGTGAACAACAGTGGTAAAGCCTATTGTTAGACTGCTTAAGAAGGATACCAAGTTTTGCTGGGATCAAGAAGCTTTAAAGGCTTTTGCTAAGATTAAAAGGGCCATTCAGGAAGCACCTGTGTTGAAATCCCTTGATTATAGTAAGCCCTTTTCTTTGTTCTCTTTTGCTTCATATCATATAGTAGCTGCAATGTTGTTGCAAAAGGATAATGAGGGATTTGAACATCCCATAGATTTCTATAGCAAGTCTTTACAAGTAGCAGAATTAAGGTATGAGATCATGGAAAAATAGGCATATGCTTTGGTTAGAGCTGTCAAGGCTTTTAGGCCATATCTTGTAAATGCACAAGTAGTTGCTTATGTTCCAAATACTGCAGTCAAGGACATTTTATCCCAATCTGAGGTCACAAGCAAAAGGTGCAGATGGATTAACAGAATCCAAGAATTTGATTTGGAAATAAAGATCACCAAATTGGTGAGAGGCTTAGGCCTGGCCAAGCTTATGGCTGAATCCAATCTTCTTGATGTTGAAATAAACAATGTTGAAGTTGAAAACATTGTAGTCACCAGCATTGAAAAGCAACCCTGGTATTCAGAAGTAGTATATTTCTTGAGAGATGCTACATTTTTTAGAAAGGATGACCCAAAATCAGAAAAGGACACTAAAGCTTAAGTCTCAAAAATATGTTCTCATTCAGGGTGACCTTTTTGGGAGAAATAGAGATGGGGCATTACTAATGTGTTTGGATGAATTCCAGGCCAAGAAAGTGTTGATTCAAATGCATGATGGAGTATGCGGAGGTCATTACTCTGCTAAGACAACTGCTAGAAAGATAGTCTGGGCTGGGTATTATTGGCCTACCTTATTTAAAGATGCTCATGAACATGTTAGGAAATGTGACCCATGCCAGAGGTTTTCATCCAAGTTAAAATATGAAGGAGCTTTACCTTTAAATCCGGTCACAGTGGAAGCCCCTTTTGTCCAGTGGGGCATTGATTTTATTGGAGAAAATGTTGAAAGATCAGGAAGAGGCCACAAGTGGATTATAGTAGCAACTGACTATTTTACTAAATGGATCGAAGCTATACCCACCAGGAGAGCTACAAGTAAAGTTGTCATCGATTTCCTGATAGATAATGTTATAACTAGATTTGGAGTCCCTACAAAATTAGTAATGGATATTGCTATGAGTTTTAGGTCTAAAGAGTTTGTTACATTTTGCACTAGTCATGGGATAATTATGTCCTACTCTTCACCCTATCATCCTTAAGGGAATGGACAAGCTAAATCTAGTAATAAAAGTCTCTTGAACATTATTAAGAAAATCTTAGAAGAGAACAAGAGGTCATGGGATCAAAATTTGAAATTAGCTTTGTGGGCTGATAGAATTACTGACAAGAAGGCCATTGGAATGTCACCTTTTGAACTAGTTTATGGTACACAAGCTAGAGTGCCAATAAACAATCTTCTTCCAGTATATAAATTCCTGCAAGCTAAAGACATGGAGTTGTCTGAGCCTATGGAGGACCGAATGATTCAGATGGTGGTAGTGGAAGAAATCAGAACTCTAGCCCATAAGAGAAATTTGAAGATCCAATTGTAGTCTAAGTATCTGTTTGACAAAAGGACATCATTGAGAAAGTTTCAAATCGGTGATGTTGTTCTTCAGTGGAATGCAAAAGGACAGGACAAGGGAAAACATAAGAAGTTTGAGTCATTATGGATTGGCCCTTCTGTGGTCTGTGATGTGAATGGAAAAGACTCATACTTTCTAAAGAATATGAATGATGAAGTACAAGAATTTCCAGTGCATGGACAATTCTTGAAGCATTACTTTTCTTGACGTCCATGCACAGTGGGCCCTCTATTTGTATATATTTGGGTTTGTTTTGGTTGTTTTCTATTCAGCTTATTTTTGGTTTGTTTCTCCAGAGTTTCTCAATTTCTTGTGTTGATCTTGCGATCAACCATCTCCAGTCAAAGCCACTATTATCATTGTTTTAAAAATGGATGTTCGCAGTCTGGTATGCCCTAGTTGCTTCAAATTTGTTTTAAGTCCTAAGGAGTTCAGGGTTTTGGGTTTTAAGTCGCTTCAATTTTTGAGAAAAAACCTTTGGTTTTTCTAATCCTGCATCACTTTATTCACTTAAGTGATGGGTCCTTTTGTCATGCAAAGTGTTTCCCCCATTTCTATTTACCTTGGTGGTCCCTTTAAATGTTTTAAATTTTATTCGCCTTTAAATCTACCTTTTCTAATGTTCATCGGGCCTTATAAAAGTCGATCAACTCTCAGTAAATCAGACGGTCCGCATGGATTCACAAAATCGACATGCCTGAAAGTTACCTATCGTGAAAGAGTGAAAAGGTTTGGCAGGACCCAGCTATGAGGACTTCTCCCTTGGCTAAAGGGCGATCAGTTTGCAAAGAGATCAACGGCCTACGTTGATTCGCAACCTAAAGATGCTTGTGGTTCACAAGTTGCGAAATGGTGAAAAGATGGTGGGCCAGGGTGAGGTGGTTAGCAGAAAGAGTAATAGTAGTACAAGTCTCTGAGATCAGACGCCCCGCGTTGTTTCGCGAGATGAAGATAACCGAGTTTTACCCTTCACAAAATAGTGAAAGAGTTTGGTGGGCCCAATGTCCAAGCCTTGTCTGAAGATTAAAGACCGATCATGTTCTATCTGATCAGATGGCCCTTGTTATTTCGTGAGATCAAAGTGCATGTATTTTAACTATTGCAAAATAGTGAAAGGTTGTGGCAGGTCCTAGAAGCCAGTAGGTTTTCTAACGAGTGAAGAGTGGGCGGTTCAGAGAATAATCAATGGCCTGCGTTGATTCGCAACCCAAAGATGCTTGAGAGTTAGTTTTCGCGAAATGGCAAAATGACATGGCATTCCAAGTGAGCAGTCCAGGAGGTAGGGATCACGAATCAAAAGGTTACATGTGTCCTCCAGATCACATAAATCAAAGAACAAACTTGGTGACCAAGTGGTAGGCCCAACAAATAGAATGACATAAACTGAAGACAAAGAGGATATATGTCAGGCACAGGTGGCAATGAAAGAAGTGGATCCCGCTGAAGTCTTTCAGAGAGTAAGAGGTTGACACATCAATCCAAAAGGGATCGAATGCCAAAGTGGAAAGCGGTGATTCAGAGGGCCCATGTCTGCAAGTTCTAACATTTTGATAAGGGACAAGCATCTCAAGAAAGATCTGACGATGGGCGTTATTTCACAACCCAAAGATGTGATCTTGTTACCATTTGCGAAATGGTGAAGACGGTTAGCGGTAACCAATTTGAACATGGTTAGTAATATAAATTGCTAGGTTAAGATGGAGTAAAAACCAATCAAGTTTCAGTTGATCAGATCACTATCGTAGTTTCGTGAGGACAAGATGCAAGATGGTTACCTATCACAAAATAGCGAAAAGGTTTTTCAGTCCGTTACCAAGTGAGGAAAAGTCAAAAGCTAAAAGTTGATCAAGTTTCAGTTGATCGGACGGTCGGCGTGATTTCGTTAGATGAACCTGCAAGCACTTTATGCTTTACGTAACAGTAAAAGAAAAAAAAAAATACTCAGAGCTGTTCTGACCCGTTGGAGCCAAATTTATGAATTCTTTTATGAATTCAATTCTGAAGGGATGACTGAAGCATGCGATGTTAATGTCACAGTTAAGGAGCCAAATTGCCGTATATATCCCTGCATCAATTGAATGAGGGTATCATTTCACAAAACAAGTTGCAGAGGGAGCTGGTGCAGAGTAGAAGTTTGCAAACCAAAAATCAGGTTCTCTTGTTCTTTGTTTACCCTTTGCTTAAAGATTGCTGAATTGTGGTCTTGTGCTGTTAGAACATTGTTTTGATTGATAATTGGCTCAGTCGTATACTTTTAAAATGGGACCCAGAAGAGAATTAACAGGGAAGGTAAATTACTGGGACCGAAATATTTGTGATGATTTTCTTGGGCAATTAACCATGTTGACCAATGTCGGGGCTAGAGCTAAGGAATTAGTACCAAAGAACCCCCGTCTGAAAATTGGGGATGGTTTATATGATAAAGGAAATTGGTTGAGGGACCCTGAAATAAGGATATCTGGTCTGATTTTGTTTAAAGTGGGTTTTGGTCAGAGACATGCCTCTTCCCCTATGAATAGTATCTGGGATTTAGATGTGGGAAAACTTGTGGTCCCTAGTGTGTTCATGGACGTTGATTTGTTGACCTTAATAGCACAAAGTTATGACCCTGCTGCCAAATGCATCAGAAACATAAAGGGATTAGCCCTTGTTGAAATCAAGGATGAACAATTTAGAAATGTTTTCAAGCTTAGTGAAGCTTCAAGCTATCTTGAGCCTATTGATTTTGAGGCATTAACCCAAGTTTACAATACCCAAAGAGATCATCTTAGGAGTGGCCCATTGAGAGAATTTTTTGTCAAAATAGGGGGATTAATAGTTCTAGGCCCTAGCACAATGGAGCCATTTTCCTTGAATCTATTTACCTTGAGAGCTAAGGGTATGTACTGGACACTGTGTCAAATTTTTGGGGAAGATGCCAAGAAAAACATGCTAGTCCATTATATGTTAATGATTGCCCAAATTTTGAACCCTTCCCTGGCCATAACATTTAACTTTGCTCCTTTCCTCACTGATACTATCCATGCAGGCCTAGTAGGAATTAAAAATGGTAAGGTAGACAAGCCATTTGGATGGTAGTCCTTGTTGATGCACATGTTTCTTTTCAAAGGGGCAGATTATTTTGCAAAAGAGATGGACCTGGTTAAGGTCATGGATAAAGAGGAAATGTCAGTGCAATTGTGGAGTACTATTCTATCTCGGGATAGAAAGGATGTGAGTTATCTGAAGTTTGATAGATGCTTTGCATCTAAGATTAGAGTGTTGTTATGTGCAGAAAACCCTAGGATTGCCAAGGCTCTCTTGGAATTCCTTAGGCCCAAAGAGTTTGCAGAGGACATCAAGATTGTTCATAACTAGGGAGATATGTATTTGTATCCAGTCTCAACTATTTTGAGAGTGTATGGTTTCAGAGGAACCCCCTACTTACTTCCTTATCAAGTTCCATTGAAGATAGGTATTGTAGAGGTGTTGAGACAGATTGGTGGAGTGCAGGAAGCCGAGTTGACCAACAAGGGTAAAGGGACAATTTTCCCAACCATCACAATGGTTCATCATTTTGTAATAACAAAAGGTGGATAGAAGTACTTTGAAGAATTCTTTGCATCATACATGTTATCAACTGCAGTATCAAGGTGTGCCGACCCTGAAGATTTCTTCAATGGCATGTTCAAGAAGAGGGTAGTATGTAAGATCAGGCCTCATCAATTCTAGTTTCCTAAAGATTTGATCAGGAATGAATTCAATCTAGATGAGAAGGAGCTAAGGAAGGAGAAGTGGATTGCCTACAAGAGAGCCCTTTACTTCATCCACCAATTTGATTCTAGCTATGATCCTCTTTCTAGTTTTACCCCATTTGAGGAAAAGATTAAATTCTTGATTCTTTATTTTGAGGATTTAATGCAAACCCTGAAGGAGAAGAGAGAGGCCATAATGCAAAATGATCCTGATAGGGCTAAATTGGTCCTATCCAAGCCTGCCTTTGCTAAGGCTGTTCCACCAGGTAACTATATAATGCAGAAAAAATCTAAATACACTATGATGATGCCAATGTCAGGGGAAACTTCTACTTCCAAAGGGAAGAGGGCCATTGAAGATAGTATAGAGATTTAGGATTCACCAAAAAGGCAGAGGGTCGGAAAAGAAATTGAATCCGATGACCCTCACTACTCTCCCTCTCAGTCCCTAATTCATATAGGAGATGAGCAAGCTATGGCGGAGCAATTATTACAATTAGGGAGTCTAGGTGAAATTGCATACACCTACAATGAGACTCAAGAAGGAATGCTAGAGGAGCCACCCAGTGCTGAAATGGACATAACTGATGGTGAGCTACAAGGAAAATAGTCGGACATCACTGTCAAGCAAGCTAGTGAAGAATTCCTAGCTGACAACAATTTTGTTGCATCGGGTGATTTCATGCAGTTTCTTTGGAAATAGAATATTGATCAGTTCAAGATCAGATGTGCAAAAAGAACAAGTGAACAGCCTCATAAAGATACAAATTCAATAGAAGAAGAGGTCAAACAAGAAATGATGGCTGAATTCAAAGCCATCACTCCTGAGGCTGGAAGGGAAATGGTTTCAAAATCCGGTGTGATAATTCTCCCTGAATGGGATATAGTTGATCCATTGGTCCTAGAAGTGGTCAGAAAGGAAACCAAGCCAATGGAAGGAGTGTTATTTAGTAAAGATGATGCCTCTTTGGTAGTGTGGTCCCTTAAAAGAGATGAGGGTAGAAGAAGGAAGGACACCTCGGAGTCTAATCTCTTAGGAGGAATGATAGTTAGGAGAGTCCAGGACACAGGGGTGGTGGAAGCAGCTAGTACTGTTTTAGAGACTGCTAAGTTCAATATAGCAGTAGCAGAGAAGGAAGCAAAAGAAAGGGCTGATCTTCAAAACAAATTGGAAATAGTTCTAAAGGCTTATAATGAAGAAAAGAAAGAGGTATCCAGCAAGGACAGTACCATTGCCAAGCTTCAAAGTTAGCTGATGGGACAATACCAAAGAGGTGAGTCCTCTACCTTGGCAATCTCTTCATCTCCAGAAAGATTTCCTCCTACTAGTCCCATCATAGAATTCCCTCCTTCTCCTATGCTTTCTAGTTTTCAACCAACTGAGACCTAAACATGAATTGGAGAAGATGAAACAGACTCAGGCCTTATTTGCAAGCAAATATGAGGAGAAGATAAAAGCCACAATTTAGAGTTTTGCTAATAAAATTGATGCTCCCACAGTACACATAAATATGAAGAGGATCTTGGACACTCTTAGTGAGTTAAATGAGGACAAGGCTACTTTAGAGCCCATTCTGAATAAATGGTTGCCCAGAGAAGTGGACCTAGAACTAATGTGTGCATCATATGATGAAGTTGGGTCTGATGCTGCTATTAAGTCCACATGTGAGTTGACCAAGCATTTGAAAAAGGTGGTAGAAGGAAGAGCTAATGTGGAGAGGAACGCCAACTTGTATAGGAAAGAGTATATCGAGCATAAATTTGCATTGTTTTCTAGAGGTTTTGTTAATCAAAATCAGTTGAAAGATAAACAAGTATGGTTGGATGAGTTAGGGGCTAATTTATCCTTAAGGGTAAATGAAATAATTAATAAAGATGACACCTCACTGTTTGTTAAAACAATTGAGGAAATAGATAAGATCAAATCACATTATGGGTTTTTGGAGTCAGAGGTAAGGAAAGTGAGGAACGCTTGGAAAAAGTTATTAAAGTTGAATAAAAGTCTTATTGGTCACTCATGGCCTACTGATGATCTTTTCAAATAGTGGTCCAAGAAATATGTGGTGCAAGAAGAAGATGCTCCAGATCAGTTGGAAGATGCTCCAGGACAGTTAGAGGGTATTGTAGAGGAGTTACCAACTGAAAAGGTTGCTGAGTCAGGAAGAGACTTGTAGCTATTTTTTGAACAAAGTATAGTTGTAACAAATTTTCCTAGTGAAGTCTGAAGCTTTGTATGCATCCATGTTGTTATAAATGGATACCAGGACTGTGGAAAAGGAGATCGCAAGAAATTGTAAGGAAATGTTGCAGAAATTTATTTGAGCTTTTTTCTAAGTCTTATGGAGAACATTCAAGTGTTTTTGTAATTATTCTCTGAATTAATATCAATATATAGATTATCAACTTTGAGCCTATAATCCATGTTGTCTTCAAGTGTGCTCACAAATATTTACGGTTTTCAATTTGAGTAATCTAGGGTTATTCATTTGAGTATGGGTTGCAAGGCAATCTTAAATAGATGCGTTTCTTAGCTTTTCTCTTCAAGAGGGGAATTAAATATGCAGGAATCATTTCTATAAGTAAATTCCTTGTGGGAGACTTTGAATTTGATGAATGCTATCTAGTTTTATGAGGGTAAATTCTTATGTATGTCAGGCATATGTGGGGTTTATAAAAGCCGGGGTGATGGGATGTATGGAGATGTTTAATTGTGAGATTATTGTTTACACTTAGATGACTTGGTGGCCTGGATAAGGCACTGGTATCTATTGTGGTTATCTTTTACATATCTTGTAGGTCGATCCTGAACATGAGCATAAGCTTTCTTTCTTTCTTTTAGTTAGTTTAGAGGTGATAAGATTCATTGGTTTTTAGACTGGTTTACTGTGGATCTGTTTTAAAAGGTGTGAAGTCAATTCACATAAGGTATACCCGCCTGAACTTTGGATAAGTTCGAAGTGTAGAAGGTTCATGAAACCTTGTCATATGTTGCTCTGAAGTTTCCTTCTCCTTGATTTCTCTTCTGCAGACAGAGTTTATTATTTTATTATAATGGATTTTAGGGGGAATCAAAATTTGGGAACAACACCACTCATAGTGATTACAGAATGATGTGCTAGGGTAATAGTTGGGAAAATTGTTCCCTTCCCTTTATTAGTTAATTATGCTTCCTACAAGCCTCCAATTTGCCTCAAGACCTCAAAAATTCCTATCTTCAAAGGGACTTGATAGGGCAACAGATATGGAGTTCCTCTAAAACCATACTCAGAACATAGCGGAGACTGGGTACAAATATATATCACCCCAGTTGTGTACAATTTTGATGTCATCAGGAAATTCTTTAGGCCTAAGGAATTCAAGGAGAGCTTTAGGAATCCTAAGGTTTTGTGGGTACAAAAGGATTATAAGCCTAGATGCAATACATCTATCAAACTTTAAGTAACTTGCATCTTCTCTATCCCAAGATAAAATTGTGCTCCATAACCGAACAGGCATCTCCTCTCCATCATTTTCCTTGAGCAAGTCCATTTCACTAGCAAAATATTCAACATGTTTGGATTAAGACATGTGCATGAGGAGAGAATACTATCCAAAAGGTCTGTCCACCTTAGCATTATTTATCCCTATCAATCCCTCATGAATGGTATCAGTGAGATAAGGTGCAAAATCAAAAGTCATTGCTAGAGATGGGTTCAAAATATGTGCTATCATGAGCATATAGTGGGGTGGCATGGTAGTTTCCACATCTTCCCCAAGAATTTGAGATAAGGACCAATACATTCCCTTAGCCCTCAAAGTAAATAAATTTAAGGAGAAAGGTTCCATGGTGCTCGGGCCTACTACTGTCAGTCCTCCTATTTTGGCAAAGATTTCCTTCAAGGGGCCATTTCTAAGGTGATCTCTCTGTGCCTCAAAGACCTTCGCCAACATTTCAAAATTGATAGGCTCCAAATAATTTGACAGCTCACTAAGTTGGAAAACTCTCTTGAACTCATCATCAGTTATTTCAATTAGAGACCCACCATTTACATTCCTCATAGTCCTGGTATTGGGATCATAATTGTTTGGAATTTGGATTAACAAGTCTACATCCATGAAAACCCTAGGGACTATAAGTGTGAGGCCTTACCCTGACCCATCCTAGCATTTCAATGATTTTCATGTTGGAACTATTATGGATGCTTTATTTTTATGCATTATGGATATAGAACTTTATATGATCCCAGGAATTGGATAACATTGATATATTGATACTTCATTTCTATGCATTGTGGATATAGAATTTTATATGATTCTAGAATAGGGTAACATTGAGATGGTGTATGTCATTATTTGATTTGTAGGACTTTATTATGATGCTAGAAATATGGTGCATATCTTATGAATGGATTAAATTTATGAGGATTATGATAATTGCTTATGTGGATTTGCTTTGTTATATGGTAAATTGATTTGTATGATGGAAATTGTATGCAGAGTGATTGATTTGTATTCTTATTTATGTGTTCAATATTATATGAGGGTATTGGGAAGTACTAATGTGTAATTGAGATGCACAGGAAAATTATCCATGTGACCATGGAAACATTATGGAGAACCAAGCCTAGGCCTATGTACGTTCGTAAAACCAGGGGTTGTCTAGTTGGAGAGACAACACCTTGTATGTATCGTATTTTATTCGTAAACGTAAATGATTGCATGTGTGCTAAATTGTAATTGTTTATTTGTGTAAATCCTACAAGAGACAAGTGCCATGTGTGTAATAGTGATGTGGAATTCTTTTGTAGTGTCACTTGACACATATGTTGTATGTTGTGTTGGCATTGTCATATCACCTTTTGAGAGATGTATTTTTGTTTAAATGATATATTTCCAAATTATCCTTGAAGGTTCCAAGAAATATAGAATAGTGAGCCATTAGGAGGGTCAACTCAAAGTTGACTCGTAGGTAAACTTTAGGTGGACTTTCAAAGGGTTAAACCAACTCCTAAAGTTAGTTTTGGAGCATTTTTATTGGGCCTCATGGGGTGCCTATGGGTGAAGGCCAAATTTGGCCATGTGTCCACCCTCTAGGACTTGTTTAACCTCACAAAAAAGTGGTTTTTCCTAGATGGCCGAATTTCATCTTTAGGAGTGTCATCCTTGGGTAGATAACCTTCTTAATATGTGTCATTCCTCTTCCCCATTTCATTCCTCTTCTTGAGGTGCCTTGGTTAGGGAGTGTGTAAGACCTAGGGAAGACCAACCAATGGGAGCCTCTCACTCTAACCAAGGGGTTGGAAAGAGTGGGAGAAGCCTTCTTAGGAAAGAGATTGAGACTTAGAGAGTTAATCACCCACTCTCCATCTTTGGAGATGAAAAGAATTGAGGACTTGGGCTGCTCTTCTCCAAGCTATCCCTAGTAAACCCTTGGCAGATTCAAGGTTGGTTCATTTTATTTCTTACATGTTGAAAATTTGTTTTTAAAAGATTGCTTGAATGTAGATGTTCTTTTCCTTGTATTTTATTTGTGAAATTTTTTATGTGATTCTTCTCCCATTTTTGTTATGCATTTTCTGTGTTTTGGGAGTATCCAAGGCCATCTTACCCTTGGGAGGGCAAAATGGTCTTGGGGGTGGAAGGTATTTGACAACCTTGAGTGAGAGGCTCTCTTCAAGAGAGTGATCTCAAGGGTTTGTTTATGTGACCCTTGTTGCATAGTTTTGTTTATCCATTCGGGGGTCATAAGGGGAGAAAGTATGGCATGTATGCCTTGGGGGTCATAAGGATGTTGGGTTAAGATGGACTTATGTTGTGTTCTTGGTTGCCATGAGTTGGCTGTGATCTTCTATCTTATAGTTCTCCTCAAGGTACTTGGTCCACTTCCACCCATGTAAACATCACATTATGTGATAAAGTTCAACCTTGGGATGAGAATGTGTTTGTTGTGAGTTTTTCCCATGCTTGCTTATGTTTTCTTGAGGGTAACCCATCTAGGTCTTGGTTCTCCAAGCTCGTGGGTGGCTTCTAGTAAGCCTAGGCTGGGAGGTGAGCTCTCCATGGTCACAACCTTAAGATTTTGTATGTAGGTTTGCCTGGAAAAGAAGAAAAAAGAAAGCTAGGAGTTGCTGATTTTATTTAATTCCAGAAAGAAAAAGAATGTAATTTTGTATTTTTTGTAAAGAAAGGAAGGGAAAAGAAAGAGTTTTTCTACTGTAAATATATTGTAAAATGAATTAGAAACTGTATTATTGACTGAGTCTTAAGTTGTACTTTATTGATGTATGGATCATTTAAATTTAAAAAAAAAAGTGCACTTGATTAATTTTGTTTTGTATAAGTTGCAAAGGAAAAGAAATGTATTATGCTGGTGTCTTTTATTTAAATCTGTCTTATATTGAAATATGTCATCTATTTATCTCTGTAATTTATTAAAAAAAAAAAAATGCAGAAAGTGAAATAGAAATATTAGGGAGTAGAAAAGCAGAGATGTTAGGAAGATAAAAATAAACTGTTAGTCCTATTTATTTAGTTCCAAATGCAAATATAGATAAACAGATTTTAGTAGGAACATTAAATGTTGCATTCAGCTTGGTGATATAGTTTTAAATGACTTTTAGGCTATATTAATGTTGCTGTAAATTATTTAAAACTGTCATTTTTGTTTCCTATTTAAACATTGTAGAAAATTAATCTAGGAAAAACAATCTAACTCTAAAGTACTTCATAGCATTTAAAGAGCAAGAAATACATTCGTTTAGTTCTGGTATAATCTGCTTTAAGGCATTTTAGAAAATAAATAAATATACATATTTAGCCTCAGACAATGAGAATAAAACCTCTTCATGATGCTAAGTCTATTTTTGAAAAGAAAATGGTTTGTTAAAGTATTCGATATTAGGAATAAAATGAGGATATAAGCTAATATATTCATGTTAAAATAAATCATTCAAAAAAAAAGAGAAATCTATATCTACTTAAATGTTGTATCTATTTAAATGCTGTCTATATATTTATAAAATTCCTGCATGTTAATGTTTTAATTTCGTTAAAAAAAAAGGGGGAACTAACACTAATATCCTTAAGATTTAAATAAATATAAATATATATATATATATACATATATATATATGTATATATATATTTATTTATATTTTTAAACGACAATATTAAAAAAGGATATATATATAAAAAAAAACTAAACAAAAAAAAAAAATTAAAGAAATTTACCCCCGAAACCCCCCCGAGGGTTACCCCGGAGCCGAGGGCTCCCGCAGGCTCCCCGGGCGACGCGGGCTCCCTGTGGGCTGCGACCCATAGAGGCGCCGAGGTACTGCTATGGGCTGAGGTCCACAGGGGTGCCGCGGCACCACTGCGGGCCACGTCCCATAGTGGCACCCACAACGCCTCTGCAGGTGGTGCCACCCTTCCGTGGCCCCCGTCAAAACTCACAGCCCTGCAACCCAAAAAAAAATCCTGCCGCCATCGCTCCTCCTTTGGGTGGTATCACCACCAATGCTTTGCCTCCCTTTGGGCAGCCGGCCCCCTGCAAAACCCCAAACACACTCACACCTAAACAAGAAATGTTAGGGAAGCAACCATAACCCATTTTTGGGTTAGGGTTTGCAGTTGAATAATAAAAGGAAATAAAGGGGGAGAGATTTTTGGAAAGTTAAAATATGAAACCCTAACCCAATTTTGGGTTAGGGTTAGCATACAAATATTAACGAAAATTAGTTATGCAACCCTAGCCCACATTCAGGTTAGGGTTAGCATTTAGAAAAGAAAAGTAAATTATTAGAATTGATTTTAAATAAAATTTAGTAGAGAAATAACTCAACCCTATTTAGGTTTGAGGTTTAAAAATATTAGTTAAAGAGGGGGAATTCTTTTTAAAATTTGAAAAAGAATTTCCCTCCCTTTTAACTAGAGCAAGTGGGAAATTTAAATTATAAACTCCCTATTTGACTAAGGGAAGGTAATTTATTTTAATGTTGTCTTTTATCAACACATAATTTGATATGGGGGTTAATTTTATTAGGATATATTAATTCACAATAATTGATTTAATTTTAATAACTAGGGTTATTATATAGTTAAAGTTCATATTTAATTAAATATGGATGTTAAGTTAAATTTAAATTTGGGGGAGATTATTAATGAATAGTAATAATTATTTTATGCAAAATCTAGCCTATGAGGTTAGTTTTGGCCAAGAATTTAATAGACGAAAATTTGAAGGTTGAGGAGATTTAAAAATTGACTTTAATATAAAGTATAATTAAATGGGCAATTATCATTATTGAATTTGTTAACCATATTGGTTATAATTAAAAAGTGAAATTGGTATGCGCCCAATTAATTAATTAATTAATTTTAAGATAACATAATCATTATTTAATTAGCTTGGAATAATTTTAATACAATCGAGATATTTAAATATATCATGACTATAATTAGCAGTAAATTAATTAGGTTGATTAAATTAACTAATTAAATTGCGATGACCCCCTTAGAGGATAATTAGTCTTTATTATCTATTGTCGCCCTATTGAATGAGTTAATTTTTCCAAACCTTAGTAAACAAATTCTATTTACATCTTAGTTAAGACAACACTTTATTGATTCCAAATTAAATGTAGAGTATTTTATGAGTTTATGTTGTCCAAAAAAAAATTTGTTGTTCCATTTTTGCCCAAAAGTTTGGGCACGACAATAAGCTTCCCTACATCTAGCTCCCATATGCTATTAATTGGAGCCAGGGAATTTCGCTAACTGAACCCCACTTTGAAGAGTCCCAAGCCCACCATTCTTATCTGGGCATCTCTCAACTAGTTCCCTTTATCATATAGACCATCGCCAATTCTCAGGCGGGGAGACTTAGGCACCAATTCCTTTATTTTAGCTGAACTATTAGTGGACTGAATTAATTGTTCTATAAAATCCTCACAAATGGCTCTCTTCTTATAATCAACCTTCCCTCTAAGTTCTCTTCCTGGTGCCATCTCAGAATTATACTTATTTCAATGGAATTTCAAACAGACTCCTTGGAAATTCAAACATCCAGTGACACCAAGAAAACTGTAATTGTTAAACAATTGCAAGAAACTTACTTGTTGCCTAAGAAATTTTTCCCTGTACACTGGTGCAAGATTCCTTGAATGCATGCAAAAAGCTTCAACTCATGTAAGGATTATTACGGCAACTGAGCATTGATTAGAATCAATTAAGCCACATGCTTGGGCAATTAAATCATAAATCAAATTCAAAAATTGGCTCCAATGGACAGCAAAATTTCTCTAAGTGTTTTGCCTTTTGTCACTGGTTCATGGTGCTTAACAGTCGAGCTTCTCCTCATAGTGGTTCACCGAAAACCGTGAGGTCATGTAAAATTTGCATGTCCTTTACCTTACCCGAGTCATCCCCTTTAGAACGGGTCCCACCACCTTTTCTCTATTTCGCGAAGGATAACTTTCATACTACTTCCCTTTGTGACATAACGACGTCCATCAGATCAGCAACTAACTGCTCGTTCTTTAGTCTCCACCATAACCATTTGCCTTTACAACTAACTTTAACTGCCACCGCTAATGGTTTGTCGCTATTTCACAAAGGGTAACCTTCATGCACCTTCGCATTGCGAATCAACGACAATCATTGATCATCTTTGAATGTGCCCAGTCATTAACTACCTTAGCCTTCAAAGTGGGCCCCCTTATGTAAATTCACTCGCCTGCACACTTCCACCAGATGTCTCCACATGTCTGTCACTTATTTGCTCAAGAAATTTGTCGGTCTCCACATTCTAACCTCCACATGTCTCACTAAACCATAAATTCCATTAACGCTGCTACTTTATTAAACAGACCAATTGAAAATCCATTTGGAGCCACACGTCCTATCGATAGATCACCCTCTACTTCATCCATACATCCAGTTGTCTGGGCACCTAACCTGCCACATAATAGCCCCTTCATCTGCCACTGAACAACCAGCTCATTGGTCGCTATTTCACAAAGGGTAACCTTCATGCACCTTCGAAGAGCGAACCAGCGATAGGCGTCCGATCATCTGCAACCTACTTGATCTTTAATTTAGGAGCCGCTTACCTGTCGGGCCCACCACCTTTTCGTTGTTTCGTGAAGGGTAACTTTCGTTCCACTTCGCATAATGAACCAGCAATAGTCGTCTGATCATTTTTAAGACGCATGATCTTTATTTCGCGAAGGGTAACCTTCATGCACCTTCGCATTGTGAAGCAGCGATAACCTTCAGTTCAATAGGAACTTGCATGAGCATTATAAAACCCAGTAGACAAATAAAAGGGAAATAAATTTAGGAAAAAGGCAAAAAGTCAATAAAATATTATAACCTACCTAGGCCAAGACTTTAAAAGGGTCTCCCTTTCTAATGATGGACTGACCCTTCCACTTAAGTGGAAAAAGGTAATGAGGAAACATAAACGAAAGGCCTGCATAATGAAAAATTAAAATTGCAGAAACCCTAAACCCTCAGAACTTCAACCCTTAGAAATGAATATAACTATGAAAAACCTGAAAATTTTTAAGGATTGCAAGGAAAAACTCCCAATATTCAAAATACTGACAACGGGTATCTTCTTATTCCATCACATTATACTTTACCAGCCTTCCTCTTGGATCATGTCTAACAACAAATGACCAACCCGGTTTATGTGGAACCTCTGACTAAAATAACTACTCACATTGGCTTGGAAGAACATAGGGCTCATCCCCAACTGGTTCAAACGACCTTGTATTAACCATTGTAAATCCATTATCATGTTCAATAATAGTTGTAGTCACATAAATTTGTCCACTTAATTAAATGAATACTTAGTATTTATTTGATTATTTAACCATCAATTAATAATTAATTAAATTAATATTTAATTAATTCATCTTAACCCTATTCTCCTATTAATTAAATAAATTATTCAATTTATTTGATTTAATTCACTTAACCAAATTCAGACCATTAATTAAATAAATAAATCATATTTATTTAATTAAATCTTCTCTCACATTTAAATAAATTAATATTTATTTAAAACCCCCAAAATCCCACCTCTCACATTTAAATAAATAAATCATTTATTTAAATCACCTTTATCCTCCACCCACTTGCATTTTCCTACAAATGCAAGTTGCACAATTATTTTAAATAAATAATTTATTTAAATTACCTTTATCCTCCACCCACTTGTATTTTCCTACAAAAGCAAGTTGCACAATTATTTTAAATAAATAATTTATTTAAATCACCTTTATCCTCCACCCACTTGTATTTTCCTACAAAAGCAAGTTGCACAACTATTTTAAATAAATTATTTATTTAAAATCCTATTTATCCTCACCCACTTGAAACCTTTAATGGTTTCCCTTAAAGTAGTCAAACTTGATGGCTTTAAAGTCTTCAAACTTGATGGCTTCCTTCTATAGTCTTCTTAAGACTTTAATGGTTTTCCTTAAAGTCTTCAAGCCTTTAATGGTTTCCCTCAAAGTCTTCAAGCATTTTAAATGCTTTATCTTCATTTTTCTCATTTAAATAAATTAATATTTATTTGAATATTTATCCAAATGCAAATTACACCATTTAATTGAAATAAATGATTTTATTTTAATTGAAAATACCAAAATTTCTCCCACTTGCATTTTCCTACAAAATCCACTTGCATGCCTAAACCCCTTCTAAATTCTTCTAAACCCTTCCTAATTAGCCTAATCCATCCTCTAAATATTGTCACATTCCTAAGCAAATTGGAGTCACTTCTCAAAGACTCCAAAGTCTTTGAAAAGCAATTAATGCTTTGTGTGTTCAACAAATTAACCCTCAAAGTCTTGGATAACCTTTGAAAGCTTCCAACCTTCAACCACTAAATGGCTCAAAGTCTTTGATAACCATTGAAGGCTTTCAACCTTCAACCACTTAATCCCCAAAGTCTCCAATAACCATTAATGGTTACCTCAAACCCTCCCACATGGTTAAAACATTTGTTTTGACTCAACCTCTACCCAACCCAAAGGTCTCATCAGGCCATTAATGCTTTGACCATGATTATCTCTTAAACATTTGCACAAAGGTTTATCCTTGGATTAACTCTTAATCCAATGGGTAATCTTAATTTAGACTTGACCCTTACCTTCTAGATAACCATGAGGTCTTCTCAGGCCTTTAATGCCTCCAACCTCTTCTCTCAACCCAATCCTATGTTGACACTTGTCACCATTTTATTGGTGCCAATTGTGCACATGGATCCCCAACTTTCAAACTTGGCCCTTGATTAAACCATTCAATCTTAACCCTTCATTTCCCTATTTCTTCTATAAATAGAACCCTTCTCCTCAAGCAAAAGAGGAAGCATTTTAGAGTATTGTTGTTATACTGGCATTAGCATAGAGCTTTTTCATAGAATCACTATCTACTCTTGCATAGTATTTGCTTATCATATTCAACCATCTTGAATCTCCATATGGCATCCATGGCTAGTGCTAAAAGCTGAGAGCTACACTCATTTGGGACTTGGAGAGGAGAGGAACAAGGGAGGAGCAACTATGAGCATCTTGATTAGCTATTTCATTTTATGTTTATATGCTTTCTATTTCATGCTTAATATCTCTCTTGATATGCCTGTTTAAGATAATCTTTTGTTGCTAACACTAACGTTTGTTTCTTGTGCTCTTGTGTGTGTTGCCATCAAACAGATTTTCTAATCCTTTTTGCAGAGCATCATTTGGTGAACCCGACGTGAATCCAAACACCAAAAAGATCATTTTTTTTTTTTAACCAATAACATGTTTGAATGTTGAAAATGTCACACAGGTTGCGATTTTGACACTGTTTTGGTGCGTTTGGCATTATTTTGGCGCTATTCCCCCTGTTTCAGTGCTTTTCCCTTCTCTGTCTTTCCCTTTCTTTTAATACGTTTGTGTTAAATAGTGCCTCTGTTCAAACGCAGACTAGCGCTATTGTAACAAAACGTTGTACAAATCACTTTGTAACCAAAAAAAAAAAAAAAAAAAAAAAAAAACCAAAAAATAAAAATAAAAATTTAGGCTTGTAGAAGCCCACCAAATAGGCGGATTTTACTAACTATTTTTCTCTTTTGTGCAGATTTAAATTAGATTAGAGAGTAGATTTATATTTTTTACTAACTTGTTTTTGAAGTTGGTTTTAAAAATGAATTCACTTTTTATTTTGGTTTAAAATTAACTTCACATTTCAAATTTGGGCTTTTGAAAAAGAATCACACATTTGTTTGGGGCTATTAAAAAGAATTTCATTGTTCAAAGGTAAAAAGAACCACAAACTTATACAAAAACAACTTTATTTTTTTTGCAAGTTAGAAAACAAACTTCGTTTTGGTGCTTAAAATCAACAAGGCAAATTTTATTTCTTGCATCAAGATAAAACTCACAATCCACACTTCCATTTTTGGTGCAAATAAAATTCACAATCAACTTGTCTCATTTTCAAAGCAATTTTACTTCATGCAAACGTGTTTTTCATTAAGTTGACCAGGATTTTCAAATTCTAGTTTACTCAAACAATTGCCTTTGAAAATTAAAAAGAACACCATGATTGTTGGAGCAACATCTCCAAATAGATAGAAAATCATTGCGATGACAAATTAAAAGGAACAAGTGAATTTTGTGTTTGGCACACTTGTGCAAAAGAGTTGGTCGAGTGGTCCTACTTCTAACACACACTATCCTCTCCCTTGGCTTTCGTGGTCCTAGGTGCAAGAGAAAAGTGTTAGTAACACTCACATTTTATCTTTTTAAGAGAGGCCTGCCAAGGGATCGATACTCTTGGGAACGACCTCGAGCGGTAAATCCTTCGAGCCGCTATAGAAATCAGGTGAGAGCGAAAGCTGTAGCCTTGGGTATAGCTGTTCCTACAGTGTAACTGGCCGAAAGGACAAATGGGCCCCACCACCAGTTACAAGGCTCTTAAGTGAGTCACTGCAGAATGAACTTATGTCCAAAGCCATCGAACATGACTAAACACCTTTAAGTAGTAGCCCACCTGTTCTATTGATTGAGGATATTTGAGGTATAATTTAGTGCAAGAGCATAGATGGTTTTGCTCCCAAGATACTCACCATACATATTTCCTTGAGTAGAAACATAGCTTTTTGAAAAGTCACTTGTGGCTTGATAAAAGTGGTGACTCCCCCATCATAGGGATCATCTATTTGTTATGCTCGTGCAAGACTTAGTATATCACATCCTTACCTGCCACGGCGGGATTCATAAGGTATGTAGTACCAAAGTCGAAGAAATATCAAGATGTGGGCTAAATTTATCACAACTGGCCATTTGACCTTAGGGATAAAAAGTGTTTGAAGTGTGTTCGTTTTACAGACCTAGTGCAAATTGAGCCGACTTCAGGCTTTGGAAATACACCTTAAAATACATCTAAAGGAAGGGTCAAAAACAAGTCCAAGAATTGGGTTGATCTAGACCCATACTCATTTATGCCTTTGAGGCTACAATCTTGTGTTTGTGTGCTTGCTTTGTTTTCTTGTCAAAGAAAAATCAGAAAATCAATCCCAAAAACAAAGTATTCATTCAACATCTGTCAACACAACCAAAAATACCAAAAACAAAGTGCAAACAAACAAAGAGTCAAAAATTTATGACCATTCTTCACATCTTGCGAAAGAAGAAGTGTCATCAGAGTATCACCTTGAAAAGGAGACCACTAAGCTCAAAGGCTTTAATCAAAAGGAGGAAATTCTTCTATATCAATCGACAAATCTTTGTCTCCCATAGAGTCTTTCTACATCGCATGCGTCTCTATCTTCAAGGTAAAACAAACGAGTTTGATTCCGAATCATTGAACCGCAGAGCTTTTATGCAATATAGAGCTCTGAGTTATCACAAAAATCAAGGAGGAAAGATTAATCCCAACTTCTTCCCAAACATCTGTATCACCTACAACACAGCTCGAGAAATGCCACCAACGCCTGAAAGGGAAGAGGTAGAGTTTGTCCCATCTGTGACACAGAGTTTTTATTGAAGTTGAAAACAAAAACATCCATCATCTCACTCATACATCATCACTTCATCATCAATCCATCCCAACTCTCAAAACATTAAGAGGTTCTTGTCCCAAGATTCTTTTTTAGATATTGCTTGAAATCAAAACACATCACATCACTTTTTAGATTGTTTCTACATCTAGGATAAGCTCATCCTAAGAGACACATCTACGCAGGTTAAAACTAGTTCATGAGTGAATCCTCTCATTGCTAGGTAGTTAAATCTGTAACACATCTCATATTTCTCTGTACCTTATCACATCCAAACTTATCAAACAAACAAGCAAATCAAAGAAGGAATTTCGGTTACATCTACCTTAAAGTGCTAGAGATCCACATACAACACAAATCACCAATCATCAATCTTTCATTTCATCACCAACTCATCATCATCTTCAATCAACTTCAAAACAAACTTGCAAACAAAATGGCTCAAACCCGATCGCGATCAAGGCAACGAGAAATATAAATTGAGGAAGAAGAGGACAATCTCAATGAATTTCAAGAAGCACTTGGAGGAAATGTAAATGATGAAAACCCAAGTACTCCTACTCCGTCAACAATCGAAAGGGTTCAGCATAACCCTCATTTTAACAGATTATTTGATGAAATACTAAGGAGCAATGCGGATGCTCACTTTTTAAGACTCGCTCAAGAAGGAGCCAAACTCCCCTCTGACTTTGATCCTGCCCAATTAAGACAAGCATCAGAAAGACAAAGTCGCCATGAGGAGGAAAGGCGTAGAGATCCCATCAGATATAACATCCCTCGAGGTAACCCACCACCTCCTCCTCCAAATGAAATGGAGATGTTGCAGCAACAAGTCGAGAATCTCGCCCAACAACTTCATAGTGGTGTTAAGACCAATCAATTCTCACTTAATGACATCTGTCCCTATCCGTTTGATAGGAATCTTTATATGCCACCCTTTCCACGCGGGTTCGAAACACCAAAATTCGAAAAATATAGAGGAAAGGGAGATCCCCGCGATCATGTCCGAGAATTTCATTCCGCTTGTCTCGAAGTTGCATATGAAGACACATACTTAATGCGCCTTTTTCCCCAAAGCTTGGGAGGAACAACCACATCATGGTTTTCCCGACTTCCAGGAGGCATTAGAACATTTGAGGAACTCATCCAGAAGTTCCTATCTCATTACTCTTATAACATTGAACGTGACATCACCATGGCTGATCTATGCAATACCAAACAAAAACCAGGTGAACTATTCTCAGTATTCCTGCAACGATGGCGCCAAATGTCTAGCAGACATTCTCTTCAATTACCTGAACGAGAACTAGTGGAAATTTTCATTTCCAACTTAAACGAAGAAATGGAATTTCACCTGGATGTCAAAGACACAGACTCCTTTAACGATATGATCACCAAAGGTATAAAATGTGAAAGGGCACTCATCAAGAAAGGACTCATCAAAATCTTTAATGAACCAAAAGATGGTCCTCGCCCACGATTCAATAGTGATAAACCAAACTTCTGGAACAAGAATAAGAATATCGTCAACGATGGGGTTGTGGATGCTCGAACTATCCAAAATGCACAACCTGTGGTTCGGTTTGCAGGACAAAATCCTCCACCTCAAAATAACACAAATGTTCCTCCTAATCAAGGTCGCATCACATCTCAGGATGAACCAAGACCTCGTCCACAAAAACAAAAACGTACATACACTCCCTTAGGGGAACCCATTGAAACAGTGTTGCGACAACTCCTTTCTCAGAATTTGATCACTCTACCTAAGCTATCCAACTATGAGCCTCAGGTCAAACCAGCATGGTGGAGAGATACTGAACATTGTGAGTTCCATCAAGGACGAGGACACAAGACAAGTAATTGTCATCGATTGAAAGATCTCATTCAAGATCTTATTGATCGAGGAGAAATTGAGATTGAAGGACATGATCCAAAAATGACAAATAATGGTCATTTAATGTTTAAGAATCCACTTCCATCACAAGATCGAAGGGGTCCTTCCACTTCCCGGCGAGGCACTGATACCACTGATTATACGCAGGCTGCGTATAACTACACTGTAAATCACCTGTATGATGCCAGTGAACAAATTGCAACCATAACCTTCAAAAATCCCACCTCAAATTGCAATGTTGTTACACGTCGTGGCAAGGTCACCATCAAGGCAGCTCCACAAGGCACCACCTCCAATCCAAAGCAGTACAATCTTGTGGAACAATTAGACAAAACGCCTGCGCTCATATCCATTTTAGAACTATTACGCCTATCGCCATCTCATAAAACAATCTTGGATCAAGCACTCCAAGAGGCGTCAGTCCCTGCAAACCTGAACACAGACCAATTTCAAGCCATGGTTGGAAATCTAAAGTCATCACCTTGTCTCACTTTTTCCGAAAGTGACAACTCTTCGTTCCAGCAACCTCATAACGCCTCACTCCACATTGAAGGCTTTGTCAACCAACACAGGATCAAGCGAGTCTTGATAGATAATGGAGCAGGCCTAAACATTTGTACACTACAGTTGGTCACAGCATTGGGATATGCAATAGAATCAGTGGATCCTCGTAAGAAGATCACCATCAAAGCCTATGATGATGCAGAGCGTTCATCCAAAGGAGCTGTGGTACTACCAATCCGAGTGGGCCCTGTGGTAAAGCATATCATTTGTCAGGTTCTGGACCTTCCTCTGCCATATAATCTATTATTAGGGAGACCTTGGATACATGCCATGCAAGCTGTTCCATCTACCTACCATCAATGTATCAAGTTCCCACATAACGGGGTCGAGATCACAATCCTGGGCGATGCAAATCCCTTTGCATTTTGCCATAATATCAGCCATCAACCAGAGATTACCGTTCCTAATAATAGAGAAGCCATTTCCTCCACATCATATATAAATCCCGCCTCTCTTGCCAGTTCTAACGCTCCTATGCCCAAGCAAGAAAAGCTAAAGATGAAAGTAGCAGAGGAAGGTCCTGGAGAATATAACTTGAGTCAGCTCTTTTGTGTGGGACAAATGCCCACTTCTCCTAGAACACATGGTAAACCACAGCAGTTGCTCCAGCAACCACTAATCACGCCAGCATGTGCCTTAATGCCTTTCATCCTTGGAAAGAGTCAAGAGGAAGAAACACAAGATGAGGACCTAGCGGACTGGATCTATAAAGATCCCATCACCACTGATAAACCGCAAGTTACACTTCCTACGGAACAATATGGCAAAGGCCTCCTCATTATGCAAAGAATGGGATATGATGGTCAGAGTGCTTTGGGATACTGCAAACAAGGACGACACGAACCTCTACTACCAGAATTCAAGCCCAAAGGTAATACAGGCCTTGGCTTTGAAAAAGAGATCCTTCCTAAACTCAGATTCAAAGGAAAACCCAGCAAACCATTTTGCCCACCTACTGCAAAGAGGATACCTTTCATAATCAAAGCACCATCAAGCACTATCCCCACTGCCCCCTCAAGGCTCACAACTCCACCATCACCAATGTCACTCATCCCATCAAACGAACCAGTAATCCTATCAGCAACACCATTTGTAGCAGCAACTATATTGGAACCCGCAGCAGCATCTATGGCACCAGTAGTTCCAGCAGAAGCCACTGAGTCACCATTACCGATACTTCCAGTGACAAATCCATTAAACCCCATCATAATTCCAGTAACACCGATCACTACAAGGATACATAAACCAATCACACCTGCCGTGTTTAACTCCAAAGACATCCCAATATGGTATAGCAATCGGATGCTGGAGAGTGATTCAGAGACTGACTCACATGAGTGGGAATTCGATTCAGTGCAACTTAACACTTCAGATGAGGAAGACACATCACCACCTCCACCCCGCAAAGACATCCCTGTTTACGGAGAAGCACAGATAAAGACCACTTGGGTACCTGAGCTGGAAACATCTTCCACAGACCCTACGTCTCATCCTACGCCTGATTCTGACAGGGAGAGTACCATCAACGACCTTCACCACACTGTCTTAACCCTCACTGATACATCTCCCGCACTTAACTTAATCGATGAAGTAATGCCCATTATCCACCCTGAACTCATCGAATGGAACCAACCAAATCCCCCATGTCTTGACCTCTTCCAAAACGATGAGGCTAACATTGACTTTTTGGAATTAAGGGATAATCTACCAAGCGGGGATCACAAAGCTGGATTCGCCATTGAACTTAATAGCGCAGCATACTTCGGGGCGGATGCCAAACCCTTCAGCTGCAAAAATATAACATTAAAACATGGATCTTCCAGTGAAAACCACACTGTGGCACTGTTTGATCCAACAAAAGTAAAAAGAAAGAGCGTATCCAACGGTGAAAACCTCTCTGAGGCACTTGAAGATGAAGGGTTTGACATTCTCCCTGCTAGTACACAACAGGAACGATCGACGATTCTCATTGAGGAGACTAAAGAATACAATGTGGGGACTCCTGAAAACCCTCATATCATACATCTGGCATCTCTTCTCACTCCAGAGGAACAACCTCAATTTATAGAGTTCTTCCAACAGCGTCAGATCAACTTTGCATGGTCATATGCAGACATGCCTGGGCTTGATCCTGATTTAGTCATGCATCATCTCACAGTAGCAAAAGGAGCCAAACCTGTCAAGCAGAAGCTTCGTAAGATGCATCCTCAGATTGTCGTGCTAGTCAAAACAGAACTCAAGAAACTCCTGGATGTTGGTTTCATTAGACCAATTGATTATGCAGAATGGATCTCCAATATTGTGCCAGTTGGCAAACCAAAAGGGGGCATCCGCATTTGTACAGACTTCAGAGATCTAAATAAAGAATGTCCTAAGGATGACTTCCCTCTACCAAATATTGACATCATAGTAGATTTGACAGTAGGACATGCCATGCTTTCACTCATGGATGGCTTTTCAGGATACAATCAAATAAAGATCGCACCAGAGGACCAACATAAGACAGCCTTCACATGTCCATGGGGTACATACTGCTGGAATGTAATGCCTTTTGGTCTAAAGAATGCAGGAGCAACCTATCAAAGAGCAATGACCACCATCTTCCATGACATGATGCATACTATAATGGAAGATTATGTGGATGATTTACTAGCAAAATCACTTACTAGAGAAGGACATCTTCACATCTTAGATAAAATCTTTGATAGACTGGAACAATACCATGTTCGACTCAACCCAAAGAAATGTGTCTTCGGAGTGACCTCCGGGAAGCTTCTAGGATACATTGTCTCAAGCAAAGGCATTGAGGTCGATCCAGCAAAGGTTAAAGCAATCATGGACATGCCACCTCCAAAGAATATCAGTCAGCTAAGAACACTACAAGGACGGCTTCAATCTATCCGCAGATTCATTGCACAATTGGCTGATAAGTGTCACCCATTCACACACCTGCTACACAAGAACATCCGCTTTCAGTGGGATGACAGATGCCAGCAAGCATTTCAGGCGCTTAAAGACTATCTCATGAATCCACCATTGCTGATGCCACCAGATCCAAGTAGACCATTATTGCTCTATATCTCAGCAACAAGTACAGCATTGGGTGTACTACTGGCACAACATAATGCAGAAGGAAAAGAGTGTGCTATTTACTACATCTCTCGCACACTGGTGGGCTATGAACTCAATTACACACCTATTGAGCGAGCTTGCCTAGCAGTAATCTTGGCAGCCACTAAACTGAGGCACTATCTGTTAACACACAAGGTGCAACTCATTGCAAAGATTGATCCACTCAAGTATTTACTCAGCAAAGCAGCATTGACAGGCCGCTTGGCCAAATGGGTGATGATTCTAAGTGAATTTGACATTGAGTATGTGGACCGTAAAGCTATCAAAGGTCAAGTTATTGCAGATCAGTTGGCCGATGCACCACTCATAGGCGATCATCCCCTCATTTCCAATTTTCCAGATGAAGAGATATTCATGCTCACAGAAGTACAACCATGGAAGCTATATTTTGATGGTTCATACACTAGGCACGGCTCGGGGGCAGGCATTTTGTTTATCACACCTCAAGGTGATAGCATCCCGAAGTCTTACAGGCTCACATTTCCATGCACAAACAACATAGTAGAGTATGAGGCCTTGATCACAGGACTCAGATTAGCCATACAATGGAAATTAAAAGAATTGCAAGTATATGGCGATTCCCAACTAGTCATTCGACAAGCAACAGATGAGTATCAGACCAAAGATGATAAACTCATGCCATACAAGCAAATGGTGGACAATCTAAAGACATCATTTACTACTATCACTTTTGAGCAGATACCAAGAGATCAGAATCGAGCTGCTGACGCTATGGCTACCATCGCATCTCTACTAGATCTTCCACAGAATTCAACACGCTACGAGTTCTTGGTAGAACAACTTTGGATCCCCGCTTATGATATCCCCGAATCTGAAATGATATGTTGCCTTGTTGGTTCCGAATCCCCATGGTACGGTGAGTTCTACACCTATCTCCGCGATCATACCCTTCCTCCCAACCAATCAAATAACCAACGAAAAACCTTCATTCGCCAAACTGCTCGATATACCATTATTGCCAAAACCCTATACCGACGTAGTCTTGATGGTACTCTCCTTCGATGTCTGGAACAGGATGAGATAACAAAGGCTTTGGAAGAGGTACATGAAGGAATTTGCGGGACTCACTCAAGTGGTCCATCACTAGCCAAGAAACTCATGCGAGCTGGATACTATTGGCCATCTATGGAAAAGGATTCCTACTACTTTGTCAGGAAATGCAAGAAATGTCAAGTTCATGGCGACCTGATACATGCACCAGCACAGGAACTACAACCAATCACAACACCATGGCCTTTTTGTCAATGGGGCCTTGACCTTGTGGGTAAAATCCATCCATCTTCATCCAATGGCCATAAATTCATTATTACCGCCACCGAATATTTCACCAAGTGGATCGAAGCTGTTCCACTTACCCAAGTCACCGGCAAGCAGATCGCCTCATTCATCCTCAATTACATCATCTGCCGGTATGGTGTGCCCATGTCCATTGTCACAGATAACGGTCTTCCTTTCAAAAATCAGGATGTTCGTGAGCTTTGTGAGAAATTTCATATCCAACACCGCTTTTCCACTCCCTATTACCCACAAGGCAATGGTCAGGCTGAAGCATCCAATAAAAACATATTGAGAATCCTAAAGAAGACAGTCAATGATGCCAGTCGTGATTGGCATGTTCAATTGAATCCAGCATTATGGGCATATCGAACTAGCATTCGAACCCCTACAGGTGCAACTCCTTATTCATTGGTCTATGGTGCTGAAGCTATCTTACCTATTGAGGTCGAGATACCATCCTTACGAGTTTCCTTGCATAATCTCATCGATGATGAAGCCTACAGAGTATCCCGTCTTCAGGACTTAGAGTTACTTGATGAGAAGCGACAAGCTGCATACAATCACCTCAAAGCCTATCAGCAGTGCATGAGTAGAAGTTACAATCACCGAGTTAGATCTCGTACATTTGAGGTAGGTGATCTTGTTCTTCGAGAAAATCCTCGCAACCAACCAAATAGAGAACATCAAGGCAAGTTTGAATCAAACTGGCTGGGCCCATATGTTGTCACTGCTGTATTCGGGTCCGGGGCATATCAGTTGGCTACATCAGAAGGAGAACCGCTTGCAGATCCAATCAACAGCATGCACCTCAAACGGTTTTATACCTAAGCTGTACAGAGCATCCGGGTCCCCTGCATACTAGAAAATACCAAAAACATTCAGAAAATGTCCTGAAGAAAATACAAAAACATTCAAAAAAGTAAAGAAAAATCATGCATCCAAACGGTGAACAACCACTCCGGTGGCACCTTGGGTAAGTGCGATGGTGAAAACCTGGCAAACAGGCGCTACTCGTAAAGGCAATGGCTCCAGTATCTTTCAGGCTCATTGCGATCACATTCATGCACACATACATCCATCCATCCAAACCATGGCTTGTTATTTGATCTGCAATTAAGAAAATACTCCATGCGTCTAGCATCCCACCTTTTCATAGTCAGGTCTACAAACTAGGGGCAATACCCTTACCCTCGTGAAGGAAGTGGATTCTACATTGTCTCATATGATTCATTACGCTCTTCATTCAGGCAATCATCAGAAAATATCAAAAACATTCAAAAATGTCTCAACAAAATCCAAAAACATTCAAAACAATACAAAATCCAAAAACATCAGAAAACATCAAAAATCACACAAAAATATGGCAACACCTTGTACATATTCATCCGCTCAGATACAAAATAAACATTGACAACTACTCACACACTGACCATTTACCAATCAAACCACACAATCGACATTAACAATCCAAACCTGTCTTTAAAACAAGGATGCATCCTTCCTTACCAAAACAAAGACAAGATGACATTTTCTTTGACAAGAAAATTATGTTAAGCTATCAAATACTTGGTTGATTTGTGAGTACAATCGTTTGTTTATCGGTATCGGGATCTTTTCAGCATTGTTTTGTATCGTTTGCGCATTATTTCCGATGAAGTTCTGGGGCATGTACTAATGGTGTCTACGTGGGAAGTTCACCAAGCTACGTGATCTTATGCCAAATGCAGTCATAGATCACTACGGCTTGCTGACTACAGCGTATATCTCGACCATATGAGCATGAACCATTACCAAGGATCCATATTCTTTATTCTTTATGTATATATTGTTTGTTTACAGGTACAATGCTCATTCTTTGGTTCCTCCTCATCCAATTTGGATAAAGGTTTTTATTTCTTAGTACGGTATGCACTTGTCTCAGGATATGATCAGCCTAAGATCAAGGAGGACGATCCAAGTCATGCATGAAAGGAGATAATCCTTATCTGTTTCGCAAGCAATACTCAGGTCAACTTGATCCATTATATCAAGTTGCTTGTATTAACTTGCTATATCAAAATCCATGTAAGAAAGACTCTGGTCATCTTGAATCTTTATGTCAAGTTGCTTGTATTTTCTTACAACATTTTAAAGCTCAATGATGAAAAATAATGCACCATGGATCATCATTCCATCTCATTTGTATATATTGCATTCCGTTGCATTCCATCCATCCATACATTCATAAATAGCTGCATATCATTCATACATAGTAATGACAATGGATACTCTATTTTCCTCTTCTTCCATAGGAATGTAATAGGTCCTCCATTTCTTCTATCTAACATTGCACCCCGCCCCCACCCTCCCCATCTCAATAATCAGCATCACATACCCTACATCGTGTCCCAATCAGCCTAATCAAGCCACGTTCATCACCATCCATCTCTAACTAGGAGGGATTGTGTTTCCTATCCTAAGTCATCCAATAAGTCAAGAAAGTTACTCTATCTGCACAGATACATCGTCTCACACACACCTAGACTATCAACAGATACTCTGATCACGTATCTTCGGGTCTCAACAGGTAATCGATTATGGTAATCCTAGACTACATCAGGCATTTATCATAATGACCTAGTCTCAACGGGGCTGCCATGATTCCCCACAACCATCCATCACACGCACATACTATCAATTGATCAACCAATCAAACACAATCCAACGGACAATTACATCAATTGTCTACGTCTCAACGAGTATTTTGCTTCATATACCTTGACTTCATCGAGCAATTACATCAATTGTCTAAGTCACATCAGGTCACTTTGATTCACTTACTCAGACTTTATCATGTCCAAGCGACCAACTGACATCAACTGTCACGCTTTGACTTGACCGGGGCAATTAAACCGATTGCACCAGATTGTCCAAACAATTTTGATCAATTGTATAGCATCAATCCAAACAACACACTACATCTGCTATGTATCTCTTGCATGACCTCAGGGTACTCACTGGCTTGTTGTTTCTTCATATTCACTCCATTTTCTCCCATTCTTTCATCATTAGTTCTAATTTCTTCTATTCTACCTCCCCTCCACTTTTCATTCTTTTTCGAGAGATCGCCCGATTTTTCAAAAAAAATTCGGCCCATCTCTCGAGGGGGCATACCACCCATTAAATTTACATTTTATGGGGCATTTCTTCACACCTATTTTTCTTTCTTTGAAACGACGCGATAAACCACACCGTCTCAAAGAGGGGCAAATGTAGTCACATAAATTTGTCCACTTAATTAAATGAATACTTAGTATTTATTTGATTATTTAACCATCAATTAATAATTAATTAAATTAATATTTAATTAATTCATCTTAACCCTATTCTCCTATTAATTAAATAAATTATTCAATTTATTTGATTTAATTCACTTAACCAAATTCAGACCATTAATTAAATAAATAAATCATATTTATTTAATTAAATCTTCTCTCACATTTAAATAAATTAATATTTATTTAAAACCCCCAAAATCCCACCTCTCACATTTAAATAAATAAATCATTTATTTAAATCACCTTTATCCTCCACCCACTTGCATTTTCCTACAAATGCAAGTTGCACAATTATTTTAAATAAATAATTTATTTAAATCACCTTTATCCTCCACCCACTTGTATTTTCCTACAAAAGCAAGTTGCACAATTATTTTAAATAAATAATTTATTTAAATCACCTTTATCCTCCACCCACTTGTATTTTCCTACAAAAGCAAGTTGCACAACTATTTTAAATAAATTATTTATTTAAAATCCTATTTATCCTCACCCACTTGAAACCTTTAATGGTTTCCCTTAAAGTAGTCAAACTTGATGGCTTTAAAGTCTTCAAACTTGATGGCTTCCTTCTATAGTCTTCTTAAGACTTTAATGGTTTTCCTTAAAGTCTTCAAGCCTTTAATGGTTTCCCTCAAAGTCTTCAAGCATTTTAAATGCTTTATCTTCATTTTTCTCATTTAAATAAATTAATATTTATTTGAATATTTATCCAAATGCAAATTACACCATTTAATTGAAATAAATGATTTTATTTTAATTGAAAATACCAAAATTTCTCCCACTTGCATTTTCCTACAAAATCCACTTGCATGCCTAAACCCCTTCTAAATTCTTCTAAACCCTTCCTAATTAGCCTAATCCATCCTCTAAATATTGTCACATTCCTAAGCAAATTGGAGTCACTTCTCAAAGACTCCAAAGTCTTTGAAAAGCAATTAATGCTTTGTGTGTTCAACAAATTAACCCTCAAAGTCTTGGATAACCTTTGAAAGCTTCCAACCTTCAACCACTAAATGGCTCAAAGTCTTTGATAACCATTGAAGGCTTTCAACCTTCAACCACTTAATCCCCAAAGTCTCCAATAACCATTAATGGTTACCTCAAACCCTCCCACATGGTTAAAACATTTGTTTTGACTCAACCTCTACCCAACCCAAAGGTCTCATCAGGCCATTAATGCTTTGACCATGATTATCTCTTAAACATTTGCACAAAGGTTTATCCTTGGATTAACTCTTAATCCAATGGGTAATCTTAATTTAGACTTGACCCTTACCTTCTAGATAACCATGAGGTCTTCTCAGGCCTTTAATGCCTCCAACCTCTTCTCTCAACCCAATCCTATGTTGACACTTGTCACCATTTTATTGGTGCCAATTGTGCACATGGATCCCCAACTTTCAAACTTGGCCCTTGATTAAACCATTCAATCTTAACCCTTCATTTCCCTATTTCTTCTATAAATAGAACCCTTCTCCTCAAGCAAAAGAGGAAGTATTTTAGAGTATTGTTGTTATACTGGCATTAGCATAGAGCTTTTTCATAGCATCACTATCTACTCTTGCATAGTATTTGCTTATCATATTCAACCATCTTGAATCTCCATATGGCATCCATGGCTAGTGCTAAAAGCTGAGAGCTACACTCATTTGGGACTTGGAGAGGAGAGGAACAAGGGAGGAGCAACTATGAGCATCTTGATTAGCTATTTCATTCTATGTTTATATGCTTTCTATTTCATGCTTAATATCTCTCTTGATATGCCTGTTTAGGATAATCTTTTGTTTCTAACACTAACGTTTGTTTCTTGTGCTCTTGTGTGTGTTGCCATCAAACAGATTTTCTAATCCTTTTTGCAGAGCATCAATAGTATTATAAGGATCATTTTTATTCAGTCGTGGCCTGTACCATTTGACATGAACAAAACTAATTTGAAGGAATTAAAGTCACACTCAAGTATATCATCCAAAATTTCATAGTATCGATTTTGAGACTCTTGAGGATGTATATCATTTCTTGATGAAATATTTGTCATCTCAAAGACTGTAGTTATCCCTGAATCACAAGTTTTCTTCATGTCATCCAACTTTTTGATGCAAAATTTATGACCATTGCAGCACATAGTGTTGTGGTGTTTGACCTACAATATGTCAAACATGTAAAAATTATTGCATCATGAGTTGATAAACATATGGGTGATTAATAAATTTATACGTACCTGTTTATCTCTTAAACCATATGCTAAATCAATTTCCCTTTGCATAACATTGGAATCTCCATTACGATGAGCTTCTTTAACCAATGAAGCCACACCTTCCCATGTTAATGTGTGATCGCAATGTTGATAACGTTCAATCCATACTGTCATCCAATCAAGATTGTTTGTAATATACAAATTTAGTGCATCCCACTCTCAACCAACTATACAAAAAATAAATAGATGACTTACAACCAATTTATTTTGAAGATTAAGAATTAATTAACTACAATAACATCTTATAATTACCTCTCACTTTCCTCAATCTACCTTTCCCCATCAAGTACTCCCCTTTGAATTTGTTAATGGGGTTGGGATCCCAAATGCGATCCATGTGGATCTTTGCTACAAACTTAGGAAGATATTTAGAAATGTACACCATAGTCCGGTATACCATATGTCCCTCCACCATAGAACCCTTAGGATGTTCTCTTTCTCGAACCAAATCCTTCAAAAATTTCAAGTGTCTCTCAACCATCCACATTGACCTAGTGTGTACAGGTCCACACAATTCAATCTCCTCAACTTGGTGTATGAGGTAGTGTTCTTGTGCATTGAAAAAAGTTGAAGGTAGACACTTTTTCATTTCACACATTAGATGAGGAATTTTTCTCTTCCAATATTTAATATCTTCTTTATGGATTTCTTTACATGACAACCACCTACAAGATATTCAAGACGCAAAAATATATATTACATAACAAGTAAAAAAAATTGTAAATATAATATCTATACAATGAATTGAACAAATATCACTACTTACCTCATGTATTTTCCAAGATCATATATGACGTGCTTGACATTATTGTCGAAGTGGATTGGGAGAGATAGAGGTAGAACGTACTGCAACAATTAAAAAAAAAATATTTTCATTTTTTTCTAACATAATACAATGAAAAGTACATGTGCAGTATACAAATATATAGTAAATACACAAGAACGTGAATTACCTTAATGAAGGTATTCCAATCAAGCGTTTTCATCCCTGGCCTAAATTCACTTTTCTTTGATATGAAATTGTTTATGTTCGCAGAAAATCCTGTGGGAAATCTAATTTTTCGGATGACTTCTTTTATAGAATGCTTTGCTAGTTTGTTAATAACCAAGGAAGGTCACTTATATTAATCTGGTCTCCATGGATATTTAATTGAATGACATTTTTCATTGCATGATTGGATTCCTAAATGTCACTTCAAATTTTGACAATTTTTTCTTTGTCATGCCTTCCATCCAATATTTTCTATAATGTCTCTGTTATATTCTTTCCAATATGCATAGTATCAAACAAATGAACAATTTGTAACTACTCATAGTAGGGCAACCTACTAAATTATTGGGGATAACATTTTTAGTCCCTTAGGAAGGTGGTCATTAATGCCTTGATGACCTTCATGATCATCAATCACATCATGAGTAAAAAAACCATGATAGAAAAGATGTTTTATGATATAAACCATTAGATGGAATGGCATTACCTTGATGATTAATTCTATTATATTCCAACTTCCACATGTGAGGTATTATTATTCATGGCTTTGATGTATTCTCTTCTTTCCCATTGAAAAGATGTTTTTTCTGTATTTTGATACTTATGATTTTTGTGGAGAAAGTGCCTATACTCATCAAACACTGCTTTCCTAAACTTTTTGAATGATGAGATTTTATCTTTGGACCACAAACTGGACATGCAAATTTTCCCCTTTTTTGAAGACCTACAAGATAATGTATAATTGGATTATTATGTTAATTTTTTTATTATAATTATCATGCACAACTTGAACACTATAACATACCACAAAAATGTGTTAGCCCTGGGGCATCGTGTATTGTCCATACATGCATCACATGGAATTGAAATTGTCTTTGTCCTATTTGTCTAGAGACGTCATACATAGTGACACCATTCCATAACTCTAGTAACTCTTCGATAAGAGGCTCAATATATACATTCATATCTTTAACTTGGTACTTACCTAATCGAATGAACAAAAACATTACATAATTATTATGACCATTTTACTGCAGTATTTATAATTAAATGTAGATGACTATTAAATGATAAAATATCTGGAACAATCATTGCCAACATTATGTGCTCCCTCTTTATTGACATCCATGGAGGAATGTTATTATTGATAACAAAAATAGGTCACACCGAGTAAACAGATCTCAGCTCTCCAAATGGATTGACACCATCCGCTACCAATAAAAGCCTAAGATTACGAGGTTCTTCTTTAAAGTGCGGCCACTTTCCCTCTATGTCCATAAATGTTGAACCATTTGCAGACATTCGAATAATGTCATCTCAACTTCTATTGTGTGCATGGTAATCCATAAATTGTGCCAAGCTAGTGCACTTGAATAATCGTTGCATATGTGGAATAATGGGAATATAACGAAGAACCTTGCGAGGCACCTTTTTTGTTATTTGATCTGTTCGATATCTACTGATATGACATTCAAGGCATTCAGTTCAAAATTCATGTTATTTGTGATATATAATATGATCATTGGGACAAGAATCTATTGCTTGATACTCCATTCCAATATATTTCATAATGGTAGATAATTCTCGGTATGAGCGAGGTAGAATATTTGACGGTGGTAACAAAAAACTCACCTATCAATATACAACAAAAAACTATAATTTTTTAATATAAAGAATATTAATGGTACATGATTCACCATTTATTATCTATAATGACATATATGACATACCTTAACATACGTGAGATTTTTATATTGGATAAACCATTCATAACCTTCAAGTTCACCAACAACAATACAATGGAGAGAAGAGTTGTCTAGGAGCCTTTGTAAAGGGCATCATATGCCTTCTCAAGTAGAGGTAAATCATGAACAACATCAAGGTCATCTTGATCATCATGATTAGTTGCAATAGTACTAAATGTGGCATGGATCAATGTATTTGTACCATCATCTTCAATTGTGTTTTGTGGCTCATGATCATCATCTTCCATGGGATCATTATCTTCAACTTCGATATTCACACCTCCATGTTCCTCCACTTCGAAAACCATATTCTTCTTACTACTTATCAGATTGCCATTAGTTTTATGCCAAAGTTATACTATATACTCTAGTTGGTTACTATTACCGAAATATTCAGTCGGTATGCACAGTGTAGTCGGTTACAGAAGAAAGCAGTTACAGAACACAGTATACACCGAGCTATCTACCGAGTATCTTTTCATGTCTACCGAGAAGCAAACATGACACACTGAGTGAAATGTGTTACCAGATTCATTGAACCTGGACATGCATATGAAAACGTCTTACAAGATCGAGGCACATCTAACCATTATCACATTGGAAATTGCACTTAAAGATTGTGTATGATTTCGAGGTCATCTAACCAATGAAATATTTTACATGGCTATAAATCATGTTTGTAAGATCAAAGCAATGAATTGGATCACTGTCTTAAGAGATCTATTTATACAACATGAGTTAAGGGTGTATGTATGAGTGTAAGAAGACTGTTACAGAGACACAGAGGTCACCAAGAAGGTTTTCAGAGAATAGTTGAAGAACAGAGTAAACATAAGGGTTTACTGAGTTACTATATGGTTTACCGAGGTATGCTATAAGCAAGGTAATCTATTCTGAGCACATAGAATCTGCTATATCATTTCAGATGTAAAGTTGCAGATATTTGTAATGATTTTATTGTAATATTGTGAAGTTGAAAGAGAAACCTTTAATAGGGTAAAAGACTCTAATCAAGTCTATAAATTGTAAAGCCTCTAACCAGGTGCAACATTTAGATTAAGTGTTGTAAAATCCTTTAGCAAGGTAGATCTAACAGATCTTGTTAATCCTAATAGGGTAAGCTATCAGAAATAGCTAAACATGTAGCTCTAACCGAGCACTCTTTATTATTGTAGTAGTAAAGTTGTGGGTGCCATCCCCACTACAGTTTTTCTCTCTAACCAAGAGTTTCTACATAACCAAAATATATGTGTTATGGAGTGAATCATGTATGATTGTTATCTATTTGTTTTAGCTTTATTTTATGTTGCTACACTATTCGGTTTATGCATAACAGTAAAGATATTATTCAAGAAATTTTTTGGAGTACTGATTCACCCCTCCCCTCTTAGTACATTAGCTTTCCATAGTGGACCTAACAATTGGTATCAGAGCTTGAATCTTGAAAAAGGGTTTAACTACCTAAAGAGAAAGATCTTATCAATGGAAGGCTATAAACAATCTCAGAGGATTGTGTATCTGCAAGAAGAGTTGGATCATGCTAATCAAGTGATTGCAGACATGCAAAGGCAAATGCAAAAATCTCTGAAAGTAAGAAGAAGATTATTTGATGATTTGCAGGACTCTCAAGAGTTAGTGGAACAAATTGAGACATCATCTGAGAATAGTATATCTGAAGAAACTGAAGAAATGATTGGAGTATTGAAAGAAAAGAACAAAGCACTTACTGATCAACTAAAAGCAATGAAAAGAGAACATGAAAATTTCAGCACACAAATGACTAAAAATCTAGATACATTAAGAACAGCTGATGATAAAGTAAGAGATCTAGAAAGAGAGAAACAACAACTTGAAATCTTAGTATCTGATAAGAATGATGAAATCTCAAGGTTGATTGGAATTCAACAAAACCTATCAGATCAACTAGGTTATGCACATCATGAAGCAATTCTAGAGAATGATGAGAACCAAGCATTGAGACTTGAAGTATCAAGGTTGACCGATGAACTTGAAATAGAGAAGAAATCCAAAGAAACACTGAAGAAGAGTTATGAAGCATCAAAGATGTTGGATGAGCAACTAAATGCAAGAAGACCCAACAGAGATGCAAGACTCAATTACAAAGGAAAAGACTATACCGAGAAAGGAATTCATACTACAAAGAGAGGAGAATCATCAAAGCAAGCTGGAAATAGGAATAACATCAAAAGAAAGAAGCCTATTTGCAACTACTATGGAAATCAAGGTCACACTGCCAACATATGTCAAATCAGAAAAGGTAAGGAACCGAATGTCACTAAGTCCAATGGTTATTGTTACAATTGCAATAAATATGGTCACACATCTAATCAATGTAGGACAAAGTCTATTAACAATTATCAAAAGGCAAAATTCAAAGGGTTTTGTAGAAACTGCAATAGATATGGACATAGTACCGAGAAGTGTTGGTTTAAGCAAAAGAACTACATGTGGTCTGCACACCGAGCAAACACTAGAGGTTACCGAACTTACACAGATCCTTACCGACAATATGCAGCAGTACCATGGGATTACAATACAAGGATATGGTGTGAATGTTGTGGAAGATATGGACATATTAGTGCTAACTATTTTATAAGGTTTGGAATGAACAACCAAAGATCATGGAGAAATCCTAGTATGGCATGTTTTCATTGTCACAAAGTTGGACACTTGGCTGGAGGTTGCAGAGATCAACCTAGAAAAGACACTAAATAAATAAAAGAAAAATTACAGATGATTTGGAAAAAGAAGGAAATTATGTCAAATAAAGAAAGCACCTTACCTACCGAGTTAGGTGCACCTATTCCAAATTAATAGGTAAAGGTATGAAGGGACTACATTCTCTGAAGGTTAAAATCATAACAGTTCCTATTCTATTATGTACTAAATTCAAAATCTGCATAGTTAAGATGTATTAGTAAGTTTGAAATTCTATCAAAGTCTTTTGAAGCACTTTACAGGAAACTTGTCAAGTCGGTGAATACAGGAAGCCTGTCAAGTCGGTAAATGAAGGAAACTTCATTACTCGGTTGAAACAAAAAGGGAGAGTAAATCGGTTAAAGAGGAACTGAGTACATTTAATGTTTTTGACCTAACCCGCATGGAGCTCGATAAGGTATTTTGTGTACTTAAAAGCATTTTTGCGGTCATTTACACTTACCAAGTTTTTGAGAGAGCAGAGCAAGCGATTCCAAGGCCATCAAAACCTCATTCAAAGAAAATCTAAGGTATTTACATCAAATCTCAATGTATTGTTAAGTTGGTTTGCCGATCTTATCTAGTTGCCATTATCTGCTAAGTTTAAAGCATCTTTCGTTTGAAATCCTGAAACCCTAAGGACTCTTTACTAGTTTTTACCTGAAATCTTAAATGGCGCCCAAGATCCAAGATCCCATAGTTTTCAAGAATGTAGAGAAGCCCTCACTGAAATACTCTTTGACTCCCAAAGTCTCTTCTGAACCTAATGACAAAACCGCCTTTTCACTCATCCTAGAAAGAGTGTTGTTAGTCAAAGATGTGAGATTCTTCACCAAATGTCGTGTTGAAGAACTCGGTCATGTTGAAATCAGAGACACCTATGATGAGCTATGTACTGATGGTAAATTGAACAACAAATATGAACACATCAAAATCAAAGGATTAACTGAAGTCCTAACCTATCCTCATGTGTTCAAACCCTAGTGGGTCATGTTTATTCTGAGCAGAGTTCATGATGATTTCATGTGGCTAGAAGAGAAACCATTCAAGATAACCAAGGAAATCATTCATCTGATTACCGGTTACCCTATCTATGATCATGCCCGAGCCCAGAAGATGATATCATAGAAGGAATTGATCAGTTTAACTGGAGTAGAATCTAATTATAGAGGACTGAACTGAACAATATCACTGATGCAGAACTTAAGTTTGCTATTAGAGTAATTGGAACTGTTTCTTCCAATCGGCAAGGGAAAATAGTGTACCCTATGCAGCAGTTGACTTAGCTTATAAAATTGTGAAAAATGGAATGAAAATTGACTTATGTGAGGTGCTATTAAAGAATCTGTTTGAGAACCTGAACACAATTAGGAAGCCAAAGAAGAACAACTCGGCTAATACTCTAAAGTTTGGATCACTACTGGTATGCATGTTTTTCTACTTTGAAAAATTCTTTCCATCAGTCAGTAAAGTAGTTTGGGAGCTACACCAACCAATCACCCATTAGATTAATGACTTCATCAAGAAGTTAGGAGATAATTTCAATGATATCATGGATGATTACTTTAGTAAATTTCAAGAGAAAATGCATAAAAGGTACTGAATCCCACCCCAGCTAGTAGAGAAATACAAAAATGATATATGTTTTGAAGTTGACACTGATTACTGTTATGTGAATGTTGTGGAACCAAGGACTCAATATTTGCCACCTATGGGTTACGAGATTGACTTTGACATCACAAAACAACAAATTGATACATTTCTTACATTACCAAGGCATGCTACCAAGCTAAGATATGGAACCTATGAAGAAGTAAAGGAAAAGGTAAAAATGAGCATTGTAGTACCCAAAGCTACAAGAAAGGCAACAAAGATGATTAAGACATTATCAAAGAAATTTAGAGAAGAATCTTCCTCTACACCTGTCAAAGGCACTCTTGCCATCACCAAAGAGGAATCAGAAGCTCAAGAGGCACCTATAACACTAAGCACCAAATTTCCTAAGGGTAAAGTGTTAAAAAGAAAGAAACAGGACACTTCAAAGGCCCTACTGACTCCTCCAACAAAGAGACCTAACACAAGAGCATCTACAGCATCACCGAGTAAGAAACAAAAGAGTGTTATTGCTCCCAAGGTAACAAAGACATACAATAAATCTACTCAGAGACTCATTCTGGCAAAAGAGTCTAGTGATACAGAATCTAAGGATGCAAACAAATTCCAGATTGTCAAGAGCAAGAAGGTAAATATACATAGTGTTGAAAACTTCTGTGCTAATCTGAAAGAATATGGAGGATTTGGTTCATTTAGATATGTTAAGTATGAAACTAGAAATAATGATGAGAAGAGACAAATTGAAGAAGCTGTCATCTACACACTTCTAAAGTTTCGGTTATCTCCATTAGAACTAGCAAAGTCACTTCCAAATGAACTTTACTTGCATATTGATAATAGGTGGAAGTATGCAATGTTGGTATTTTGGTATGGTTTTGTCATTGATGTCAACACCTGCTAAATACACCTACTTTGGAGATCCAGTAACATTCACCAGCAATCAGTAGACTGTTCAAACAATCACCGATATATGGTTAACCGACAGGATATAATGTTCATCGATACCTGCAATGACATGGAAGACACTTGGTAATGTCGAAGACATCATGTGGACACTTTTCCTTGAAGTAATATCATTGGTATATTCTTATTTGCATATTTTCTTTTACCAGCAAATAGGTCCAGGTTATCTAGGGTTACACCGGCAGGTTTATCTTTTCTAGATCAGCATGGCACACTATGGAGATGATTTATTATTGTTATAAAAGCATTAAGCCGACATGTTCAATTGGTTATTGCATCGGATATTGTATTATTTGTAAAATGTTTTATTGTAATATCTTGTAGAGTTGACCTACTAAAATTGGTCTTAGGGTATGGTATAGATGTAAGATCTTATTTGTAAGATCAAATGTGGAATGCGAAAAAGATTTAAGGAAGGATATATGTGAGATCAAGAAGAGATATACACAATGACATCATTTGAAGGTGAAGTTAGGTTTTTGTAGAAGCATATCAGCATTACACCGGTACTGAATCCAGCATATGAAGATGCTATTTTGTACAGTACATTCTCATTGGATTTAACCATCCAACTGTAGTCAGTGTGACTCCCATTTGTGTTTGAGCAGTGAGCTATAGGTTGTTGGCCTTTCTGCATGTGTAGACCCCTCTTTGTACACTTACTATCTGCAGTAGTATCATCTGATTGTGGGTAAGGTTTCCCATCGTGGTTTTTCCCCTTACAGGGTTTCCACGTACAAATATTTGTGTCATGTGTTGTGGTTGACTTTGTGCTTATGTTTCATGCATTAATTCCTACTGGTATAACATTTCCTATTAACACTGTTTACCGACACATTTAACTGTCTTACCGGTATTAGGCATTTAGTTGGTTAATAAGATTTTGGTTTGAATTTATTAGACAACTGATTCACCCCCCCCTCTAAGTTGTCCCCGAGACCTACAATTGGTATCAGAGCCTAGTCCTCTTTTTTTTGCAGAAGTTTAACAACTTGAGGAGATCCAATGTCTACTAATTATTTCAAAAAGGATAGTCCAAAACTTGATGGAACCAACTATGGAATATGGAAAATCAAAATGGAGACACATCTGAATTGCATTGGTAAAAACATCTGGGAAGTTACTAAGAATGGTTATACTGCTGCTGTAGCTGGTCAGCCTGCTCCTATTACTTTAGCTAAAGATGAAGAAAATGATTGTGAAGCAAGAGAAGCACTTTTGAGCGCATTATCAGATCAACAAATCATGGGATTATCAGATAGATCTACTACAAAAGCTATTTGGGATCATTTGGAAACACTGAATGAAGGGGATTCCACAGTCAAAATTGCAAAACTTGAAAGCTTCCGAGTCAGGTATGAACATCTGAAAATGGAAGAAGATGAAAGAATTTCTGCTTTTATGGAAAGAGTAAATGAAATTGTTTTAGGTATCAAATGTTGTGGAGGAACCTTGAGTGAAGATGAGATTGTTTCAAAAATCTTAAGAGGTTTGCCACCGGCATATAAAATGAAGGTTACTGCTATTAATGAGTTGAGAACAATGCCTAATACATCAGTAACTAGGGATACATTGATTGGAAAACTTTCAGCTTTTGAAATTGAGGAATTTGGTCCGATTGCTACTATAAAAACTGATTTGGCCTTCAAAGCATCAACATCATTTGCTCCATCTTTTGACAAATCAGATTGGAGAGCCTTTTATGCAAGAGAACTTGAAGAAACCAGGAAGGAGAATGAAGAGCTTGAAGAACTTGAAGCACTATTTGCAAGAAAAATGCCAAAAGGTCCAATTGAAAGTAAGTATGAAGGTAAAGCACCCTTTAAATGTTTCAACTGCAATAAGATTGGTCATATGGCTTCAAGATGCCTTGATAGACATGCTAGACTAAGAGAAGAAGCTAGAAGGACATACAAACCTAATCCTGAATATCAGAGATACAGATTTAAGAAAAACAAAGATAAATCTTGTTACATTGCGGATGAAGGTGTGACTGATGATTCTGATGAGGATCCAGCAGACAACGGATGGGTCTTTGTTGCTATAATAGAAGATCAACTAGTACCTATTGCTCAACCGGTAGAACAAGCCCTAGCAGCTAAAGTTGAATCAAAGGATGAATGGATTATTGACTCAGGATGCTCACATCACATGATTGGAGACAAAGGAAAATTCTTAAACTTTCAAGAATACAATGGAGGTTTAGTAAGATTCGGAGATGACAAAGCCTGTTCAATCAAAGGTAAGGGTTCAATATCTCTTGATGGTAAACATAACACTAACAATGTTTACTATGTTGAAGGATTAAAACATAATCTTTTAAGTGTTGGTCAATTAGTTGAGAAAGGTTTTTAGTTCCAATTTAAAAATGGAAAATGCAAAATCATGAATAGAACTGGTTTGGAAATTGCAACCGGTAATCAGACTAGAGGTAATATCTTTCATTTGAATAACAGTGAAAAGGCATGCTTAATTGCACATATAGATGAAAGTTGGCTATGGCATAAAAGACTATGTCATGTAAATTTTGATTGCATGGTAAAAATCAATACTTCTAAGGCAGTTAGAGATCTACCTAAAATTATGAAACCTCAGAATACAATTTGCAAGGAATGTCAATTTGGAAAACAAGTTAGAACTAGTTTGAAAAGTATTCCAGAAAAATCCAATAATGCTCTTGATTTAATTCACACTAATTTATGTGGTCCAGCTAGAACTAAAATCTTACAAGGTGATAGATATTTCATGCTAATTATTGATGATTATTCTAGAATGTGTTGGGTTACTTTTCTCAGGGAAAAATCAAAAGCACTTGGGAAGTTCAAACTATTCAAAGCAATGGTTGAAAATGAAACCGGTAAGAAAATTAAATGTTTAAGATCAGATCAAGGAGGAGAATTCACATCTAGAGATTTTAATACATTTTGTGAAGTAAATGGAATCAAAAGACAATTATCAGCACCTCGAACACGACAACAGAATGGAGTTGTTGAAAGGAAAAATAGAACTATTTTGGATGCAGCAAGAAGTATGTTATTAGAAGCAAATCTACCACATGTGTACTGGAGAGAGGTAGTAAGCACTGTTGTCTATACATTCAACAAAGTTCACATCAAAGGTGAAACCAGTAAGACCCCTCATGAACTATGGTTTGGTAATACTCCTACTCTTAAGTATTTTAGAATTTTTGGAAGTAAATGTTATATTAGAAGAGATGAGTATATTGGCAAGTTTGATCCTAGAAGTGATGAAGGAATATTTCTTGGTTATTCATCTAAGATTAAAGCTTATAGATGCTTTAATAAAAGATTACATAAAATTGTTGAGAGTACAAATGTAAAGATTGATGAACAATTCAGAGGAACTTCAAGGTATATAGACTCTGAACCAGTAACATAAATTATGACAAATGAACCAACAGTAAATCCACCGGTACAGAATGATGATCCAGTTACTCTGGTATCATTAGAGGATACCATAGTAATTGAAGAACAACAACAGACTAAGACACCCCAGTTTGTAACACTGAATCATTCTGAAGATCTGATAATTGGAAGCAAATTTAAAGGAGTCATGACAAGAGGAAGATTGGCAAATGAAGAAGTATGTCTTATTTCTCAAATTGAACCATTATCTATCAATGAGGCATGTGAAGATAAATTTTGGATTAAAGCTATGGAAGAAGAATTAGGACAAACTGAGAAAAATAATACTTGGACATTAGTTCCCCGACCTGAAAATAAAAATGTAATTGGAACCAAATGGGTATTTAGAAACAAACTCAATGAAGATGTTAAGTTTGTTAGGAATAAAGCAAGACTAGTGTGTAAGGGATATTCTCAGAAAGAAGGAGTTGATTACAATGAAACCTTTGCACCGGTAGCCAGAATTGAGGCAGTTAGATTATTCTTGGCCTTTGCAGCTCACAAGGATTACAAAGTTTATCAAATGGATATTAAATGTGTATTTTTGAATGGAGAACTTGAAGAGGAAGTCTATATTGAACAACCTGATGGATTTTCTTTGACAGATAACAATGATATGGTTTGTAGATTAAGAAAAGCTCTGTATGGACTAAAACAAGCTCCAAGAGCCTGGTATGCAAGATTGGACAAGTATCTTTTAAAAATTGGTTTTACTAAAGGAAATGCAGATAGCAATTTATATTACAAAGTAACTAATGATGACATTTTGATTATGGAAGTATTTGTTGATGATATAATCTTTGGAGGAGAAGATGGATTATGCAAAGAATTTTCTCTTAAAATGCAGCATGAATTTGAAATGTCTATGATTGGAGAAATAAAATTCTTTTTAGGATTGCAGATTTTACAGACTAATAAAGGCATATTTTTGAGTCAATCTAAGTACTTGAAAGAACTACTCAAGAAATTTGGGATGGAGAACTCTAAACTGGTAAGCACACCTATGAATACAAATGACAAATTATCTCAAAGGGATGAATCTACACCTGTTAATTCAACTAGATACAAATCTATGATAGGAGGTTTAGTGTATTTGACACAAACCAGACCTGATATTATGAATGCAGTATGTATAGTTTCTAGATTTCAGAGTAATCCCAAGGAAAATCATGAATCAGCAGTAAAAAGGATTTTCTGGTACTTACAAGGCACAACAAATCTTGGATTATGGTATCCTAAAGATGAAAATTTTGATCTATATGCATACATAGATGCAAATTAGGCAGGAGATGTGGATGATAGAAAGAGCACCACTGGAGGAGAATTCTTTCTTGGAAAGAGATTAGTTTCTTGGTTAAATAAGAAAAAAAGTTGTACATATTTATCAACAGCAGAATCAGAATATGTTGCAGCAGCAACAAACTGTACACAGGTACTTTGGCTTAAGCAAATGTTGAAAGACATAAAGGTAAAATGCAAGGAACCTATTACTATATATTGTGATAACACTGCAGCAATTGATATATCTAAGAATCCAGTATTACATTCTAAAACAAAACATGTTTCTATCAAACTAAATTTTCTAAGGGAAAAAGTTGAAGAAAAGGAAATAAAACTGGTTTATGTGAATACTAAAGAATAGCTTGTAGATATTTTTACAAAACCTTTGCCTAAGGAAACTTTTGAGTATCTCAGAGATCAGCTCGGAGTCTTACCTCCACCGGTAGAGATTTAGACAGTTGATGATTGTCATCAACCGGTAGAATTAAATGGACAAATCTTTTATTCCGGTATTTGATGAGGAAGCTACTTCTCAGGGGGAGTAGTTGGTATATTGAATTGGTTGGTATTTTGTATGAACTTGACCTTTTGTGACTTTGGCATTTGATGTCAAAGGGGGAGAGATATATGGAAAAACATTAAGGAAAAATATATGGAAAAATGCATTATCTTTTTGAGGAGAGATTGGTATTGTAAATAAATCTTTGTATAAACACATATTACTCCCAGGGGGAGAATTGGTTTTTGTACTTGGCATTTCTATTTTGGCACTTTGATGGTTTTTCCATCTTGTGTTGCCATCAATTCCAAAGGGGGAGATTGTTGGTATTTTGGTATGGTTTTGTCATTGATGTCAACACCTGCTAAATACACCTACTTTGGAGATCCGGCAACATTCACTGGAAATCAGTAAACTATTCAAACAATCACCGGTATATGGTTAACCGACAGGATATAATGTTCACCGGTACCTGCAATGACATGGAAGACACTTGGTAATGTCGAAGACATCATGTGGACACTTTTCCTTGAAGTAATATCATTGGTATATTCTTATTTGCATATTTGCTTTTACCGGCAAATAGGTCCAGGCTATCTAGGGTTACATCGGCAAGTTTATCTTTTCCAGATCAGCATGGCATGCTATGGAGATGATTTATTATTGTTATAAAAGCATTAAGCTGACATGTTCAATCGGTTATTGCATCGGATATTGTATTATTTGTAAAATGTTTTATTGTAATATCTTGTAGAGCCGACCTACTAAAATTGGTCTTAGGGTATGGTATAAATGTAAGATCTTATTTTTAAGATCAAATGTGGAATGCGAAAAAGATTTAAGGAAGGATATATGTGAGATCAAGTAGAGATATACATGATGACATCATTTGAAGGTGAAGTTAGGTTTTTGTAGAAGCATATCAACATTACACCAGTACTGAATCCAGCATATGAAGATGCTATTTTGTGTAGTACATTCTCATTGGATTTAACCATCCAACTGTAGTCAGTGTGACTCCCATTTGTGTTTGAGCAGTGAGCTCTAGGCTGTTGGCCTTTCTGCATGTGTAGACCCCTCTTTGTACACTTACTATTTGCAGTAGTATCATCTGATTGTGGGTAAGGTTTCCCACCGTGGTTATTCCCCTTACAAGGTTTCCACATACAAATATTTGTGTCATGTGTTGTGGTTGACTTTGTGCTTATGTTTCATGCATTAATTCCTACCAGTACAACATTTCCTATTAACACTGTTTACCGACACATTTAACTGTCTTACCGGTATTAAGCGTTAAGTTGGTTAATAAATTTTGGTTTGAATTTATTAGACAACTGATTCACCCGCCCCTCTCAGTTGTCCCTAGGACCTACATGCAATGGACTCAGAGAAACAAATCAGAGAAAGAAGTCTAGTCCATCTCTTTCTTGATATGTGAGTAGTTGAAATAAAGGAACATCTGACAACCTACAATTCAAAGTTTCTTGTCAAACAAAGAGCCTTAAAACTGATGAATGGGCTATATATTGACGTAGAAAATGAGACAAAAACAAAGAGGTAGGAAATCTTCAAAATCAAGGATGTCGGTGAATAAAATACAGTTGAAATCATTGATGTCACCAAGCACAAGCCTGATGTCATCGAGCAAGGTCCTGATGCTACCGAACAAGACCCTACTGACACTATTCAAATAGATGAAGATGTCATGGATATAGAAGCACCGGAGTAGGAAATGATAGAAGGCACTACATATGCAAAACTTGTATCTAGTGAATCCGTTTTAGAACAAGTTCAGCCTTATCCCCCGGTCAATCAACCTGTCTCTACCGAAACTCCTTAGGATACAGCACAAGGCACTGAAGGTCACAAGTCTACTGCAGGAGAAGATACTACTCTAGAATAGACCTCGCAAGAACCTTCAAGCACTGAAAATGTTGCTGCTGACACACCCAGTACCGAGACACCAAAAGACACCACAGAGGCTAAAGGAACCGACCAAAGTGTTGCCTCTACTGAGCAACCTACCGAGGGTCAACAAGCCTCCCAAGCTATTGTCTTGGTCCAACCGGCCAAAGGTAAAGAAAAGAAAGTGAAAAAGCATAGCTTCAAAGTTGATTTTTCTAAACCAATAGTGTTTCCCAATGTGGATATATCAAAATTAAAGGGGCAAGCACTCATTTATTTTGGTGAACTGTGCAAAGCTATGGCCAAACAAGAAAAATAGATGGCCATACAAAAGAAGAATAAAGTACTTTAGAAGGTGAAGACACTGCTATCAGATATGCTACCTACAGCTACAGTGTCAACCGATGCAGCCATCCATATTCAACTAGATGAACTCCTTAATCAAATAGAAACATTCGGAGTTGATGCATCTGAGTATTTGAGCAAGCTAAAAGACAAGGAGCTCACTGCAAAAATGATAGAAGAGGTACAGAAAGCTCTAGCCATTGGCAAAGTCAAACTTGTCAAATTTATTGCTGAGTTGACTCCTCAACTCAAGCACATTCATTATTTATTTCAGAAACTCTGCACATTTTCTTTATTCATTAAAGACATTAAGAATAAAACAAAGACAATTGAGAAAGAGATCACCGATCTCTCAAGCAAGTTGACCACAGAGCCAAATTCAATTCAAAATTTTTATACAAAGCTTCAATAGCTCATGGCTCAACAATTGGACTTAAGAAATGAAGAACACAAGATCTGGATGGACATAATGACACTTCAGACATTATTCCTTCCTCATCTTTCATCCGCCCAAGAACAGATCAACCAAGCCACATACTTGTCTACTACACAAGAGGGAAGCACTCTTGATGGCTTAATATCACTATTGGTTGATATTCAAGCACAAAATTCTTTAATGGACAGTGTAAAGGATGTACTCTTTGTCGCTCTCACCGATGCCTGGAACAAGTACAAATCTATTTTTGACCAGTTATCGCCCCCGGATGGAAATTAAGTTTTTTTTTATGTTTGTCAAAAAGGGGGAGCAATACAATATATTTGGGGAGTGATACAATTTTGATACAGTATTGAGAGAATGATATAGTATTCGGAGTATAGTATATAGGAGGAGTATACCGAGCAGAATAAAAAGAATATCCAAGTGCAGTATACAGAACAATAAGCAAAACACATAGAACAGAACTGAACATTCAAAATCAGAGTTTTCAAAATTTTGTATAGTATAATGATAAGGGGAGTATATCTAAATATACTATTTCATTGACTATTGTATATATTGTCAAGTATAATCATTTTGCAAAGTATATAGATTTTTTGAGTTATAACTTTGAAAGTAGTTTTTGTCAAACATCTCAACTAATGTCAAAAGGGGAGATTGTTACTACTTATCAGATTGCCATTAGTTTTATGTCAAAGTTATACTATATACTCTAGTCGGTTACTATTACCGAAATATTCAGTCGGTATGCACAGTCTAGTTGGTTACAGAAGAAAGCAGTTACAGAACACAGTATACACCGAGCTGTCTACCGAGTATCTTTTCATGTCTACCGATCAGCAAAGATGACCCACCAAGTTGATATACACCGAGTGGAACGTGTTACCAGATTCATTGAACCTAGACATGCATATGAAAACGTGTTACAAGATCGAGGCACATCTAATTGTTACAACATTGGAAATTGCACTTAAAGATTGTGTATGATTTCGAGGTCATCTAACCAATGAAATATTTTACATGGTTATAAATTGTGTTTGTAAGATCGGAGCAATGAATTGGATCACCGTCTTAAGAGATCTATTTATACACCATGAGTTAAGGGTGTATGTATGAGTGTAAGAAGACTGTTATAGAGACATAGAGGTCACCGAGAAGGTTTTCAGAGAACAGTCGAAGAACAGAGTAAACAAAAGGGTTTACCGAGTTACTATATGGGTTACTGAGGTATGCTATAAACAAGGTAATCTATTCTGAGCACATAGAATCTGCTATAACATTTCAGATGTAAAGTTGCAGATATTTGTAATGATTTTATTGTAATATTGTGAAGTTGAAAGAGAAACCTTTAACAGGGTAAAAGACTCTAATCAAGTCTATAAATTGTAAAGCCTCTAACCAGGTGCAACATTTATATTAAGTGTTGTAAAATCCTTTAGCAAGGTAGATCTAATAGATCTTGTTACTCCTAACAGGGTAAGCTATCAGAAATAGCTAAACATGTAGCTCTAACCGAGCACTCTTTATTATTGCAGTAGTGAAGTTGTGGGTGCCATCCCCACCGTAGTTTTTCTCTCTAACCAAGAGTTTCTGCGTAACCAAAATATATGTGTTATGGAGTGAATCATGTATGATTGTTATCTATTTGTTTTAGCTTTATTTTATGTTACTGCATTATTCGGTTTATGCATAATAGTAAAGATATTATTCAAGAAAAGTTTTGGAGTACTGATTCAACCCTCCCCTCTCAGTACATTAGCTTTCCATATTGGACCTAAAAATTCTTCAAGTTGTGTTGATCCATATCATGTGCTCTGGGGTGCTTAACCTATATAAAAATGATCAACATAAATAAACCATGATCATGATCTCATCATGAAGTGATTTCTTATGTATATAAATTGTTAAAACAATATAATGAAAAACTTACCAATGGATGATAATCATGTCCCCCTTCAATGTGACCAAGCAACCTACAATGTTTCTTAGTTGTTTTGATTAGAAGTCTTCTAGTCTTTAACCCCTTACAAATTTTGCAGGGACAATAACATTTTCCATCACATTTTATTTTCAAGTTAGACCACAATCTAGCAATTGTCTCCTTATTTTGTTGTTTGTTGATATTATCTGGCATGGTCTTTCTTCACAAGAAAAAAATCGGGCTATAGAACTAGTTATATAGAAGTTGAAATAGTTATGAAATGACGTTTCAGTATAATATACCAAATTAAATTACTTGAACATAGAAATTGTAGTCACTCAAAATTGGTCATCACTCTTACATTGCTAACCTAATTCTTAGCATGTCTTCTATGTCACATTTGATTTTCATCATATGTTGGCATTGTGTCATTCCTCTGGTTTCAATTCATTTCAAATCCAACCCTCATCAATCTCATTCAATCACATTTGGTCCTAAATCATTATAATTGGCATTTTTTTTAAAACATTTTTAAATCATTCGAATTGGTATCATCTTGACAATTAGACTTAATTCCCTCTTTGTTGATAATTAATCAGTCATTAATTATCAACCTCAATATCAATTAATAATATCAAGTCATTATCAATCAATCTTATCAGTCTCTTATCAAAATCATTATCAATTTTGGGTCTTTTTCGATCCTTTGTCCTATTTTGTTGTCAAATTCAGTCAATTGTCATTAATTTTCATCAATTATTAGCCAATCAATCATCACTATTGGGACTTAATTCATCATTAGGGTTGGTACTTAATTTATTCAACTCATTTCCCCTATGTTAATTAATTAAATAATTAATTAATCCCCTTTCTTACTAACATGTCCCTTTTTGAATAAATAAATATATATTTATTTATTCACCATATTTTTGTCCATGTCACAATTAATATTTTTTTAATATTAATTGGCTAATTTGATTTTATGAGTGAAATTAATAATTATTAATTATTAATTTCCACCTCACTCAAATGTCTTCACTTAAGTGATTCACTTTCTAAAAAATTGAATCACTTGTCTCCTCTCTCAAAGGCAAAGTTTCCATTTTCGACCAAGTGTCAAAAATGGAATTGTCCTTCTAACTCATCTTCCACTTGCCATCAAAATGGCAATTTCCCAAGAGACTCCCCTTTGCATGCGATGTTGACTATCAGATTGAATCGATCTCATCCATCGAATTCTTGTCTAATCTCTCTCCAAATTCTATAAATTGGAGGCCTCTTTCAATCATTAGAGGACCACGTCTCTAGTATCCTTACGCTATCATTTTCTGAATTATAATCTTTCTTGCATGCACTTGAATTTTGGAGGTGAGATCCACAATAATTTGGAGGAGAAAGAGAAACAATGGAGGTCAAGGAATGAGCTCAAATATATGGTTTGCATAGTATAATAGTGTTTTTATTTCCTTCTTCTTTTGAATGTTTTGCAAGAATTATCATATACTAGGTTATGTTTGTGGTTACATAGTGTAAAGCGGAAAATCGCGATCGAACCCTAGTTGCTCTCCCCTCTTCCAACTCTAAGGAGAGAGAAGGGAGATTCACTAGGGTTGATGGTTTTCACTTAGGGGAGAGACTTTACATTCAAAAGAGGGGTTCGGTCCTCCGAAAAATCCGCGAAACGAAGGGGGATCTGTTCGTCTCTGCACAAGAATTCTAGATCTTCAATTTCAGCCGCGTACCTGCAACCTACACAGAAAAGCGAAGACGATTGGGGGATTAGGGGTTAGGGGTTTGCCATTAGGTCAAACCCCGGTTTTGGAATTAACCAAGAAATGAGCAAGTGCTGTAAATGTAAATGACTGTAAAACAAGTACTAATACCTTGTTCTAAGGATGTTTGTATCCTTATGTGAGAAGGTATAGATGTTGTATGTTGTTGTAGTATGTTGTATGTAGCATGTAGTATGTGATCTCCTCTTCAATGGTTGAATCCTTGTCTTGAATGCAACACTTAGCCTTGAATGGAGACTTGAAATGATCAATTGCTTGAAGGAATGCTTGAATGCTTGAATACTTGAGTATAGTTTCTGCGCTTTTTCCATCATATCGAATGAAAGAGGAAAATGTAGTTTATATACTTGTCAATTAGGGCTGATAGACTGATTTTCCCGACCTTAGGCCGACCAGGAAAGTTTATTTTCCAAATTGCAAACAAAGAGACCCGAAGTCCAAAGGAGACCGGGCCCAAAATAGGACCCAGGGACCAGGGTGCTGGGCGCCATGGTCCTGGGGGACCAGGGCGCTGGGCGGCCTGGTCCTGAAGGAACAGGGCGCTTGGCGCTCTGGTCCCACCTCCCGGGATAGCAGGGTGCAAGGAGGTTCAGGCCAGGGTGCTTGAAAAATGCAGTTTTCAGTGTCGTAATCAGGTTTCGGGGTCTCCATTCAGGTTGCGTGTTGCATCGCCATCGTGAAGACTGAAATGCAGTCGAAATTGCAAGTGTCGCAATTTTAGGACGCTACATTTAGCCCCCACTTTAGCGGGAGTATAAGCGTACGCTCATACTTCCGGTAAAGTACAAGGAAACAACATTGAAAGACTTTCACCACATCAAGGAGGCAAGATACACCAAGCCCCCAGTGGACTAAGGATCTTACGACTTCGATTAACAAAGTAAAAGGGAAGATCACGAGGGAGAACCATGACTGTCAGTAGTAAGGTTCCCTCACTATGAGTCATGCAAGAAAGATATCAAAAATTTTCAAGGCAAAGCTAAATTTGTCAAGAAATTTTCAAGTATCTTGAAAAGATATGAACGGGATGTATGCCCCCCTACGTTAAAGCGATCGCACACGCCTCACTGGGGGTGATTGCTTTAAGGTAGTGATACATATAAGAATGAGAAAGGAAAGGAGCACGTTATCGCAAGGATTTAGCCCCCAAGTGTGAGATAAGCCCAAGGATAATAGACACAAAACACAAAGCACAAGGTGACTTCGCTTTCCTCGGGGTCAGTATGCTGTATGATAATTCATGTATATATATCATATGTATGTATGCATAATTGTTCTTCATTCCCCAATCAAGGAAGGTCACCTAGAAGAAGGGAACACATGTGTCTTTTGAGTCAACATGAGAGAGATCGAGAGATCTCAATGCTGTGCATCGTCCTCAAGTAGACAACACTAAGGACAACAAATAGAAGAATGAGAATAACATATAGAATAAGTAACAAAAGAGAGGAGAGAATCTGCTATGCTAATGTAACTAGTCTAGCACGTCATCTACCCCCCGATCTTGCTGATCAATGTTTCGGGAAGGCAGGGAACACGCTACAGGAGGAACATCCAACACAACAGATGGAGCTATCACAAGATCCAAACAAGGGCTATGTTCATGTTCCAAGACACGTTGTTCTTGTCTAGGAGCTAGGATAAGTGCTTTAGAAAATTCATTAGATAAATGGTTATCAATATCAACAAGTTCATATTCACTATCAGAAGCAAGAGAAGTAACATTTTCATCATGAGTAACATTTTCATCTATATCATCATCAAGGTTTATAAAAATAGGATCTTTAACTCGCACAGGATCAAGACCATCATGCATCTTATGTTTTGGAGATTTTGGCTCAATTCTCGTCTGAGGAGAAAATGGAATAATGCTTGTTGAAGGTGTTTTTGGAGATTGCAAAGTTTGAGAAGCAGCTGCTTGAGCCCTAAGACGACGCTTTCGTTGGCGTTCACGTGCAGAACGATTTCGTCTAGTCTTAGTAGGAAGTGGAGAAGATAGAGGAGGAGGAATGTTCTCATCCCTATCACTTGGGTGTTTAGGTTGTGGTCTCTTAGGCTGGATAATAGGAGAAGAAGAAGGTCTCTTCTCTCTATAAAAAGAAGGAGGAGGGACTGCTCCATATAAAGGAGGAATATTTGGTTTAGGAAGAAGACCAAGTCCATCATGACGAGGAGGGATAGGTCTACTTTTAGGAAGTTTATTAGATATAGACATAGTCACATCCATAGGGATGGGTTGGGAATCTTCTTGAGGAAAGACATTAGTTTTATCTTTCAAAGGAAGAACTTCCTTCTCAAGAATGATAGGAATATCAAGTTTAGGTGTTCTAGGTTCACTTAGAGATAGGATCATGTCTTTTTTCCACTTTTGATAAGATTTGAAAAGATGATCACTTCGCGGAGGAAGAGATTGGAATTGTTTAGGCCAAAAGTAATCAATAGGAACGCTAGAAGTTCTTTCAGCTGGTTTAAAGAGACTATGATTGACAGTAACAACTTCATCATTATGGGGAAATTTCAAACACTTATGAATAGGAGAAGCAATAGCTTTCATGGAAGATAGCCAAGGATAGCCAAGCTTCACACGAAATTGTTTGGAAGATGGAATAATAACAAAGTTCACATCAAGGGATTTGTTATGGACCTCAATAGGCAATGTAATAGAACCAATTGCAGGAGAATAAAATGCATCAAATAGTTTCACAATCACATATGTTTTGTCATAAATCACTTGATTCAATTGCAAAGTAAAAAGAAATTCTTCAGTAATGATATTAACCATGCACGAAGGATCAATAAGCACTCCACGGAAAGGTGTATTCTTGACTTTTGCAACTATGTATAAAGGACCATCAGGTGCCCTAATGGTTTCACTGGAATCAAATGTGATGGAAGGTTCTTTAGGGTTTTCTTGCTGCTCTACAAAGTTAATCACATTCGGAGCCATAGACACAAGACCAGCAGATGAGAGAGAGGAATCATTAGCCTCAATCGCATTAGAGGTATGAGAAGGTAATGGATCAGTAAAAATCTGAAGATTTTGGTTAGGAGGAGCTACAGATGTGTTGCCTTTATCATTCACTCCAGAAACAGAGATAGTATTATTATCAATCAAATCTTGAATTTTACCCTTTAAAGAAAAACATTTTTCAGTATCATGCCCAGGCTGACGATGAAATTGACAAAAAGCTTTGTTATCAAAATAAGGTGAAGTAATCTTTGCAGGATCAATTTGCCTTATAGGAGGAAGAGTAAGCACATTTTGTTCCAATAACTTATTCATAATACTATGCAATGATTCATTCAAAGGAGTATACTTTCTTTCTTTCTTGAAAAATTTAGAAATAGGAGGCACACCTAATGCTGCATTCACATTGTTGTTGATGATGTTTTCATTGAATTTGATGGAATATCTGTTCGGTTTAAACTTTCCAAATGGTTGTTGACTGCTATCACCCTTATCACTCGGAGCCATAGGATGTGATTGTTCCATTTGACTCACAGTCAGTTGATAATTGTGAAGAGTTGCACACAACTGTTGGAAAGAAGTAAACTCAGAAAATAGAAGTTTGTCTCAAATATCTTTTTGTAAATTAGAAATAAAGATTCTTTGAATATCATTGTCAGGCACTGGAAAAGAAATTTGAGCATACAAATGCTTATATCTACCAATGAAATCAGTCACTTTTTCTTTAACACCTTGTTTACAATGCATTAAATCAATCAAAGTAACTTTAGGACTTATATTGTTTTGAAATTGTTGAATGAAAGCATTTGCAAGTTGTTTGAAAGAAGTAATAGAATAGGAAGGCAACGAGCAATACCATTGTAGGGCTTTGTCTCTTAATGTTCTAGTAAACAGTTTTGCAAGCAACCTTTGGTCATAAGCAAAATCAGTACAAATTGTTTGAAAAGTCTTAACATGTGTTAGAGGATCACCCTTACCATTATAAAGCTCCAAATGTGGGATTTCAACATGTTTAGGAGGGATAGCTCGAACAATGTCAAGAGAAAGTGGGCTCGCAACATCAAATGTGGGCACACTAAACTTAGATTGGTTCATAGAGGCAATTTGTTGCTGTAAAGAAGAGACAGTTTGTGCAAGATTGTAAATGGTCGCTTCAGTCGAAGAGTTCATATTAGATGTGTTAGATTGAGATGGAGGTGTTATGTTATTGAAAGAAGGTAAAGAGCAAGGTGGTGGGACTCTATGATAGTTAGTCATAGGAGATGATTGGACAAGAGGAACACTACAAGGAGGAATGGAATGATTAAATGAATTGCCCCCTTGCGTCATGTTCATTTGTGAAGATGTAATAGGAACACTCATTGAAGGAATGAATGAAGAAGTCGGATTAAATGAAGGAAGAGGGTTGATTGAAGAAGGGGGATTGCCCCCATGACTAGTGATCATAGGAGGAATGTCTTGTATAGAAGTGGTCATTATGTTTGATGTAAAGGCGGTATGCTAGCAATAGAAGTCATCAAAGGAATAGAATGATTGACTTGAGTAGGAGGTTGTGTATAACCTAAGGTTTCAGAACAACTCTTCATAGGCATCACATTCGAATCCACAATGTGTGCAATACCACGCAAAATATCAATTCCATTCTTATCACTTTGAAGCATACGTTTTAGACCCTCAATTAAAGGAAGAGCTTGACTATCGGGGTATTCTTGAGACATCCATTGTCGAAAATCATCAAATTGGTTATCCAATTTTGAAAGTTGTTCTTCAGAAACCTCATGGAGAGCTTCTTCATCATTAGGAGGATTAGAGGAATTACCCATGTCCTCGTTAAAAAGGCTATTCAAATTAGGTTCCATCTCCTCGGTAATTAAACCTCGGAAAGACTTAATTCTATGGCTTCGTCTAACGGGAATAGTGTAAGTAGGGCTTATTGTTGTAAAACTCATGCACTAGAAAGAGAGAGAAAGTTTTGAATTTAGAGGTAGCAATTTTCAGTAAAATCAGCCAATCTTCTGGATTTAAGCTGTTAAATGCAATCACGATAGTCTCCCGAAATTTTAGAAAAAATGTCCAGGACCGTGGCGCTCGGAGTGCAACACGGTCCTTGCAACTTTTTTCGAAATTTGCAGGGATGAAAGGTATGATGATTTTAAAGCTAATCTGAAAAAATTGAGTGATTTTACGATCTGTAGATAGGCCAAATTAAAGTTGCAATCTCGAAATTGAACCCTACCAAGATTGTCGAAAAATGCAAAAATTTGAATTTTGAAAAAGAGAGGGAAACTGAAATTTTGAATTTTATGATTTTAGAGGGAATGTCAAGAGCAATGCAAGTTTTGAAATTCAAAAATTGACTCAATTTCACGCAAAATTCAATTTTGAAAGCGGAAATCAAAGTTGTTGTAATTAAGCATTTAATTTCAAAAGTCACAAAATGCAAGAATTTGAATAAAGCACTGAAATTTCGAATGAATGCAAACACACTTTTCAGATTTAGGACAGTAAGAACACAATTTTGACACAAAATTTCAATTTCGATGATTTTTGAATGTTTAAAAGCCTTAATCCAAGCAATCACAAGACCAACTTTGACTGTAATTTTCAAGGTGTTAAAATTGATAAAATCAGCCAAAATTCTGGATTTTAGCAGGAAAATACAGTAAGATCTCGCTCCCGAAATTTCAGAAAAAATGTCGGGGACGATGGCGCTCGGAGTGCACACGGTCCTCGCAACTTTTTTCCAAATTTTCAGCTGATTTGGAGATGTTTTGATCAGTGAAATTGTCGGACAAAGGTTGAATCAAGAGGGTTTCAAAAATTAGGGTTTTGACACTTAACCACTTAATTTTCAAAATCAAAGCACAAATATGAATTGATAATTTGTAATAGAAGGGCAGATCTGAAACAAGCATTAACAATTAAACATTTCACAAGTTTAATTACTTAAAAAGAAAATTTAGGGTTTTTATGCAATTAACCTCTAAAATTTTGCAAAAGATCAAACATGGAAATGTAATCAAGGAATCCAATTTTCAGATCTAACTATGAATAATCAGAAAGGATGTTCACGTCGGGTTCACCAAAATGTAAAGTGGAAAATCGTGATCGAACCCTAGTTGCTCTCCCCTCTTCCAACTCTAAGGAGAGAGAAGGGAGATTCACTAGGGTTGATGGTTTTCACTTAGGGGAGAGACTTTACATTCAAAAGAGGGGTTGAAACCCACAAGATCCAATCCCACACAATGCAAGATTGGATGCTAAATGTGTTTCAAGGGGTTAAGACAGTAAGGCTACCCTCTTTTGTAAAGAATGTTGATAGGAAGATTAAGCTAGGAATGCATAGAAAGTGACAAAGATTCGCTTTATAAACTGAGATAGGGATATAGGATGAAGCTGCGGACCTGGAATTAGCAGTAAAATGTCGATACAGCGCTGTCCTACAAATTTGAGCAAAAGTTGTCGGGACGATGGCGCCCGGCGCCACAGTCCTCTGAAAAATCCGCGAAACGAAGGGGGATCTGTTTGTCTCTGCACAAGGATTCCAGATCTTCAATTTCAGCCGCGTACCTGCAACCTACACACAGAAAAGTGAAGACGATTGGGGGGTTAGGGGTTTGCCATTAGGTCAAACCCCGGTTTTGGAATTAACCAAGAAATGAGCAAGTGCTGTAAATGTAAATGACTGTAAAACAAGTACTAATACCTTGTTCTAAGGATGTTTGTATCCTTATGTGCGAAGGTATAGATGTTGTATGTTGTTGTAGTATGTTGTATGTAGCATGTAGTATGTGATCTCCTCTTCAATGGTTGAATCCTTGTCTTGAATGCAACACTTAGCCTTGAATGGAGACTTGAAATGATCAATTGCTTGAAGGAATGCTTGAATGCTTGAATGCTTGAGTATAGTTTCCGCGCTTTTTCCATCATATCAAATGAAAGAGGAAAATATAGTTTATATACTTGTCAATTAGGGCTGATAGACTGATTTTCCCAACCTTAGGCCGACCAGGAAAGTTTATTTTCCAAATTGCAAACAAAGAGACCCGAAGTCCAAAGGAGACCGGGCCCAAAATAGGACCCAGGGACCAGGGCGCTGGGCGCCCTGGTCCCACCTCTCGGGACAGCAGGGTGCAAGGAGGTTCAGGCCAGGGTGCTTGAAAAATGCAGTTTTCAGTGTCGTAATCAGGTTTCGGGGTCTCCATTCAGGTTGTGTGTTGCATCGCCATCGTGAAGACCGAAATGCAGTCGAAATTGCAAGTGTCACAATTTTAGGACGCTACACATAGCTTATGATGTATTTGATGTTTTACAATATTTTTAGTTATAGAAATAATACAAATTGAACCAAAACAATTTAACTTTTCTTTTTCATCTCAAAACATATGTAATCACTTTGTGGTGATTTAGAGCATGTGATATGCTAATGGCTTTATGGTATGAAATTCTTGTATCATATATTAAGTTGACTAATGTCCAATTGTGGTAATCCATGAGTGTCTAATGTGAATTCATTATCAATGTTGTGAAGTCATCGAGAGTATGGTGATAGTCATCCTTATAGGATCCTCTCAATACTGTCCAAATCGGTGACAAGTAAGACAAAATTCTTAGTCAAAGCTTGGGTGCAAGTGAATGATATTACATATACTTTTGGGATGAACACCATTGAGATTCATAGACCCAAGTTAGTCTAAAAGGAAATTAACTATCCATTCACATGCTCATGCATACTTACATGACTAATGTTGCCCTTGTGTATCCTAAACATTGGAGAGACCTTATTTGACTTGCCTAATCAGTGCGGTTGTTGTCCTAATATGAAATACTGAGTTCTACCCTTGCCTTTGCATCAAACTTCTCACATCATGTTTCTTCACCAAAACACAGTATTCCCAATCTTCCTCAATACCCTCAATGGTCAGGCCTCAAGCATTAGGCCTCAATACACATCAACTTTCTGACTCAACCAACCTTCCAAGAACAATAACTTTACCTACTCAATTCACTTGAAGTCACAAACCGGCCTCACAACTCTTGAACAACCTTGTACTCTTAGAACAACAACCTTACACCTTCATTGACAACTCAACAACCCTTACAAAGACAACATGACACTCGCTTCGGCATAGTGTAATCCATGAGTGTCTAATGTGAATTCATTATCAATACTATGAAGTCATTGAGAGTATGGTGATAGTTATTCTTATAGGATCCTCTCAATACTATCCAAATCAATGACAAGTAAGACAAAATTATCAGTCACACCTTGGCTGCAAGTGAATGATATTACATATACTTTTGGGATGAACACCATTGAGTGTCATATACCCAAGTTAGTCTATAAGGAAAGTAACTATCCATTCCCATGCTCATGCATACTTACATGACTAATGCTTCCCTTATGTATCCTAAACATTGGAGAGACCTTATTTGACTTGCCTAATCAGTGTGATTGTTATCCTAATATGAAATACTGAGTTCTTCCCTTGCCTCTGCATCAAACTTCTCACATCATGTTTCTTCACAAAAACACACTATTCCCAATCTTCCTCAATACCCTCAATGGCCAGGTCTCAAGCATTAGGCCTCAATACACATCGATTTGTTGACTCAACCAAACTTCCAAGAACAATAACTTTTCCTACTCAATTCACTTGAAGTCACAAACTGGCCTGACAACTCTTGAACAACCTTGTACTCTTAGGACAACAACATTACACCTTCATTGATAACTCAACAACCCTTACAAAGATAACATGGCACTCCCTTCAACACAGTGTCATACATGAGTGTCTAATGTGAATTCATTATTATTGTTGTGAAGTCATCGAGAGTATGGTGATAGTCATCATTATAGCATCCTCTCAATATTGTCCAAATCAGTGACAAGTAAGACAAAATTCTCAGTCACACCTTGGGTACAAGTAAATTATATTACATATACTTTTGGGATGAACACCATTGAGAGTCATAGACCCAAGTTAGTCTGAAAGGAAATTAAATATCCATTCCCATACTCATGCATACTTACATGACTAATGTTTCCCTTGTGTATCCTAAACATTGGAGAGACCTTATTTGACTTGCCTAATCAATGTGGTTGTTGTCCTAATATGAAATATTGAGTTCTACCCTTGCCTCTGCATCAAACTTCTCACATCATGTTTCTTCACCAAAACACACTATTCGCAATCTTCCTCAATACCCTCAATGGTCTAGCCTCAAGCATTAGGCCTCAATACACATTGACTTTCTGAATCAACCAACCTTCCAATAATAATAACTTTTCCTACTCAATTCACTTGAAGTCACAAACCGACCTCACAACTCTTGAACAACCTTGTACTCTTAGGACAACAACCTTACACCTTCATTGACAACTCAACAACCCTTACAAAGACAACATGACACTCCCTTCAACATAGTGTAATCCATGAGTGTCTAATGTGAATTTATTATCAATATTGTGAATTCATTAGGAGTATGGTGATAGTCATCCTTATAGGATCCTCTCAATACTATCCAAGTCAGTGACAAGTAAGACAAAATTATTAGTCACACCTTGGGTGCAAGTGAATGATATTACATATACTTTTGGGATGAAAACCATTGAGAGTCATAGACCCAAGTTATTCTAAATGTAAAGTAACTATCCATTCCCATACTCATGCATACTTACATGACAAATGTTTCCCTTGTGTATCCTAAACATTGGAGAGACCTTATTTTTCTTGCCTAATTAATGTGGTTGTTATCCTACTATGAAATACTGAGTTCTACCCTATCCTCTGCATCAAACTTCTCACATCATGTTTCTTCACCAAAACACACTATTTCTAATCTTCCTCAATACCCTCAACGGTCAGGCATGTATAATGGTTTCAACATAGAAAGTCAATGATCATACACTCCATTTTTCTAGACACCCTTGGATACATTACTTCGCTTCTAGGCTTGGGAAAACTAATATGAATTGAGCCAACACCATGAGTATAGGGTCAAGTATCATGGCAAGTGATCATAATTTGTGAAGATAGGGTTCACACCTAAGTGTTGGCTCTCAACAATGCCACACTTCCAAAATTGTCAGTCTCAAGACTTCTCCTATTGGGTCAACACTCATTGATGACCACAAGGCCAAATCAATGTATCTAGGATTCAAACTCCTTACTCTAGGATTGGAGGACCCTACACAAGGTCTATGAACACTCACATGGTATTACAATAGAAAGAACCTTCCTCTAGAACTTTGTTTGCAATACACACATCATTGGTAATCATTGTTATGATGGATGGTCTATTAGGATAGTAAATAAAATTCTTATTATTTTTCCACCCTTTGAAACTACAACAAGGTATTTGACTTGGCAGGGTCCCCACACATCACTTCAACACCAAATATTAGGCAATTCAACCTTTTGTCTTCTCAATGCATTTTTTTTGTCTTTCACTAGTTTTCTCAGTCTGATACATAGGGATATCAGACCTTTCATGGCATCATCACACTCGCAAACTTCACCATATGTCCCTCTAAGTTTAAGATATTAAATATATTTCACCTAGCACTATCTGGTATAGATTCTTGTGTCCTATCCATATAGTATGTTTGCACACAACACTATCATCCTTGACTCATGTGTATGATGCAGAGGTAGGGGCATGTCGTCAAACCACAGTCCCCATTCGATTTAGAAATGATGCAGAGAATGATCTAGTATTTATTGTTGATACTACTATATACTCTAGCTAATGCTAGCCTCTGTCTTGCTAGTATAGATAGTAGAATACCTTTTCAATTTGATAGAGCTTCTAGAATAGATACCATTCTTTTGTCGAGGATCCCAACCTCCCCCAAGAGAGGGTAGTAGGGGATAGGATAGTCAGCCAGCGAAACACGTCAAATTTTCTCACTGGCCAGCTTAGAGGAATTGATAAGTACATTCTTGAGTACATGTTGGGACTCATTAAATTTGAGTCAAGTTTAGAGGCCCATTTCAAAATTTTGCTTAGCATTCCCAAATAAGTCAGTTTGAATGGCCTAGTAGAGAGAGGGTAAAATGGAGCTAGTTGATTTTCAAAGGTTAAGGCTTGGGAAATGTGTCCTACACCTTTCATTTGGCCTATGTAGTTATGTGCATCTTTTAGATTTCAGTTTGGATCAATTTATTAGGTACCCATTTCAAGGGGTGAGCTGAAAGTGCATTTTAAGCACAAATGCAGATTTTACTAAGTAGCCTACTTTGGGTGTTTATAGATTTTGCCCTATTGATCATCATGAAGAAATTCAAAATGGATTGAATTCTATGCATAAAAGTGTGTCCCCGTGCCAAATTTTAAGTCTTCATGAATCCATTTGCTCAGTTTACCAAGCTTGATCTGTTTGTAGTTTGTATGTTTTGACAAGTCCCTTTTTCAAGACCTAGTCGGAGCCTTGTTTTGCATAAGTGTAAAATTTACCTTAGTGAATGTCATGTCAGAATGTTTGTTCCACACTATTACTGGTATAAATGACAAGCTATGTTTCAAGTTTCAAGCCTTTGCCAATCTGTTTGATCGGTTTTCAAAAGGGTTTCTTGAGTCATCTTTTTCAGTGATCCGTACTTTCATTATCGTATCAGTTAAAGTTGCTATTTTCATGAGCGCACCATTTGCACCCAGTCAATCTTTTGGTCGAACTGAGTTTTCTAAGATTTGATATGTACTTCAAGGTACCTATGCCTTAGATTTGAGGGTCTACGGAGGTCGTTTGATATTTTTAAGAAAGGCATCATGAGTTGCCTGAGCATTGATTTCATCAGGTCTGCAGTGCCGACAAAGCCAGTTGGTCTTTTTTGACAATTAATATCTCTTTACTCAGGATTTGTATTGAAAAACTATTTGGTAGAGTTCATGCTTGTATATCAGAGTACATGCCTATCAGATGGCGAGGTCTAGAAAGGTGTTTTGACAGGTTTGAAAATTACATCTTCGCGATTAAATGCGAAAATGTGGCGTAAGTGTCCGAAAGATGCAAAACTCAGTTTGATGATCCAAAAAATGATGCCGATCGATTCCAGAGGTATATTTAAGGTTCATGAGGCATCTCAGAGGTCATTTGCATGAAAATGAAATTTTTTTTTAGTCGGACCCACTTTGGGGCCTGACCTGGCTCACACTCGTGGATTGATTTTATTGGTGACTTGGTTCACTGAGAGAATTTCAAAATATTTAAATGGTTGTTCATCGGTAAATGAAGTGTCCAGGGTAGTCTTCAATATCTATTGATCCATTCTTCTTTTATATGCCACTTGTGGATGATGGATTAAATTGCCTCAGTATAGACAAGAATTTGGCAACTGTTGTTACGGTTCTGCGATCCCTCATAGATAATCTTTTTTAGTACACATGGTGTTTCAGTTCCGAACAAATTTCATATCTCCATCTATGGTATTTGGGAAAAGAGAGCTCATGATAGATCCAGTACAAATTGCAAAAGAGTTGCAAGAAATGAGAGTAAATAGGATTGATATTGAGGTATGGATGTGCCATCACTCACTCCCTAAAGATCTTAGAGATCGTGTTCGAATGCAAATGGTTTTCAAAGAAGAGGTGTTGATGAAGAGCAGTAAAATCAAAGCTTTCCAAAAGATCTCAAGTGTGACATGAAGTAGCATCTCTGTTTAGACTTATTCAGGCGGGTACATTGGTTCAAGAATGTGGATGATCTTTTCTTTTGGATGCAATGTGTAAGTATTTTAAGACATGCCTTTATACTGAAGATACATATATTGCAAGAGAAGGAGAACCTATGGGTGAAATGATTTGTATTATTCGAGGCCATGAAGAGAATCGTGAAAAATGAAGAGAGGCAATAGAAAACAATCAGCAAATACACATTGGCAGGTGTAGGCAAAATCCCACGATCTCTGCCAGTCTTCCCTCTTCTGCGCAGGATGATGAAGCTCTCTTGCATGGATCCTTTGCATACAATTGGAGAAGGCATTGAAACCTAAGGCAATATGAAACATTAGCAAAATAAATCAGCAGTCTAGTTTCCCCTCATGTGATCTCCCCTCTCACGTGGCATGGTAAAGTAACTTTCATCTCCAGCAAATGCAAATAGTTGAATCAATCCCTCCTCCTATGCATGGCAGGTGGATAGCATTTTGAAACCTCAGAGAAAGCAATACAAACTTTTCTAACAAATGTTTTGGCAGGCGTGAAGCCCAGCCTGTCCAATCTTCCTCCCCTCTACGTGGTTTCTAAGTAGCAGTTAGAGATTTTTAAAGGAAATGCAGGTTTCGTGGATGGTGGAGAAGAGGAATTGCGACAATTTCTGTTGCAGAAAGAGTGGCCGATGAGAGATGCGAGCCACCACTTGGATCTCATGGATCTTTGGTAGGCTATCAAGTTCACCTTGACAATGCTTGGAATCCTAGAATGAAGCTGTTGTTTTGTACAACTGGAATTCTCCTTCGAAAGTTAGTTGGTGACTGCAACCTTGAAGATGTATCCCACATAATTATTGATGAAGTGCATGAATGGTCAGTTTTGGGTGACTTTCTACTTATTATTCTAAAAGATCTACTTATAACTGCAAAGGGCCGCACACATCCAGTGACTACATTTTTCCTTGAAGATGTTTTTGATAGACTTGAGTATCATCTGGCTTCAAATTCACCAGCAAGCTTAACTGACACTGTGATGCCAAAGGTTGCCAATAATATTACTAAAAATAGTCATAGCCATGGAAGACAGAACCTTATAAAATCAGGATGGGGTGATGAAAAGGTTCTGGAGGAAGATGTGATGGAAACTAATGAAGCCCCTATGCATGGTGGATGAGGAAGAGGAGCCATTAAAGTTTTAGAAAACTCTTCAAAATTTGCAGTCTCCGGCAAAAGGCAATATCCCACATTCGTTGGGGAATGAAAACTTTTGATATTTATAACCAAGACTCCACACAAGTAATATGTCAAAGCCTCAAAAGGCTTTTGACACAAGGAGCCAGTTGGGCTTGCAAGCAGACCCCACGTGTGTGGGCGTGCTTTCTGAGGTGATTGAGGAGGCTGACAAGTGGTGACAAGGTGGACCCCACGTAGGCATGGATCCCAAGGTAGGCAAATTTTGCAGAGAACGAGCGAGTTAAAGATCGAGCATGTTCCAAGGAGATCGATGGTGTATGTGGATTCGCAAGCCAAAGATGCTCACCAGTTAAGGTTCACGAAATAGCGAAAGGAGTTAAAGACCATGCAAGTTTAGGAGATCCAATAGCCCGCGTGATTTTGGAGCCCAAAGATGCAAGCTCGTTAGCCATTGTGAAATGGTGAAAGACAGGTGGAGGTCCATCTCGCGAGTCTCATCCAATGGCGCATAGGTGCTAGTGACGAGGCAGTCCATGTGGCAAATCCGTGAGGTGTCATCCTAGTGGATCCCATCAGCCAATCGGAAGTTGTCACGTGGCATGATGTTAGGGCAAAATGGATTGAAAAGTCAAAATTAATTGTATAGTGCAGACTATAGGAAAAATTCAAAAATTTAAATGATGGCCTGCATAAAGTGGATTAATTCGTTCAGTGCCGTTGGAAAGCTCTCGAAACAAGGAATCCAGTCATGAAGTTTTTTTCAACAGATCTCCAACATTCTGAGAGAAGTTTCCACTGGAAGGAGAATGAAATACTTTTCAGTTAGGCAAGAAGGCATCTGGCAATTTTGGTTGCAGACCTAATCTTTTCCCTCTTCTTCTTAGTCTCTATTCTTCTCATTTTGAAAGGATCTCAAGAATTTTGTAAAAAAACTCTGGCAAAAAATATTTAGGGCCTTTTCTGATTTTTGGAAGATCACTCTAAGTTAGATGTAGAATTTGATGATGGATATCAATATATAGATTAGATCATTTTGAGCTCACATTTATGTTGTCTTCTTGCATGCATTTATTGATTTACTGTGTTCTTCTAAATAGTCAAGGGTTATTTGATTGGATGGGGATTGCAAGGCAATCTTATAGAGGTATTTTAGGTTTTTCTCTCAAGGGGTGCAATTAAATATATGTAGAACCCCTCTGTTAGTGAATCACTAGTGTTTTCTGCTTGAATTTGATGAACAGGTTTAGCATAAAGGAAAAACTTACATATATGTCAGGCATATATTAAGTTAATGAAGTTGAAGTGATAGAATGTATTGAAATGTCCAAATTTAGAATTCTTGTATAGCTTAGGTGACTCTGAAGCCTAGGATAGGGCACTGGTATAGTTTTTCTAGGTTCTATAACCTTCTTGGTAATGAAACAAAAAATGATTACAAGTCTTTCTTTTATATTCAGTTATGTTCAAAGTGATAAGGTTTGCAGAATGTTGGCACTGGTCGTCTCTGTAAGTTTTCAATCATAGTTGTGAAAAGTAATCACAAAGGGTAAACCCGCCTAAGCTAAGTGAAAGCTTGAAGTGTAGAAGGTTTTTGTATAAACCTTGTTATATGTTGTCTTTTGTTTCAGTTTCCTGTTGTTTCTCTCCATAAGCAACAGAGGCTTGAGAATTCTTGCAGAGAGAATAAGGAAATCAAAATTTGAGACCAACAGTATAGATGGCTAGTAATAGTTGTCCAATGCTCATCATTAAGCTGCTAGCCCCCTCCTTTATGTGATCACCCGCTATCTTGAATATCCATAATGAATCAAACCCCTACTATTCTAATGGGGTTTTTTCTTCATTATGAGATGAAAGAGCCTTGTGTGAGCAATATGATATGTGCTTCTCAAGCCTCCATCCTAGATGAGGGATTGGACAAGAGAAGTGTGAGGACCACCATCTGAGTGTGTGTCGATGTGCAGTTTGTAGGTGGCATTTAGGGATAAAGTTTCCTTGCTTAATTATCCTACCTTTTTCAATTTGTGTATGTGCAATAGGTCCAAAATTCATATGCAAATGAAATCGATAATGTGCAACCCCAAAATAAAAATTCATATGCAAAATTCATATGTAGACCCTAACCTTTTAGTTATTTTGTGCAAAATGCCTAACTCAATGTAGGAGATCGCACATAGGGTATCTTTGGGTTGATCAGGACCAGAGGTCGACACCAAGCTTGTGTGGGATTTCTTTGGGTTAAAATGAATTGTGGTGTGTTTTTTTTTTTAAGTAATGCCTATGTTCATCAGAATTTTGACGAACGTGGGCACCTTTTTCAAAAAAATCAAATTTCATTAGTAATTCCTTCTCCGTCGAAACCAAATGTGAAATTATCATCGAAATTCTGACGAATTCGGGCATTTTAATAAAAAAATCAAATTTGGTCACAATATACCTTCTCCGTCGGAAACCTCCCTCGAAATTTTAGGCCAAATGTATTAGTGACTGACCACTTAGTTGATGCTCCTTCACCCTTCTCCCTACCTAATCTGGAGTCCTTTCCCGATGAATACATTTTTTCCACTAAGGTTGATGAGACTTGGGAATTGTACTTTGATGGCTCAAAGTGTTGTACAGGATCGGGGGCAAGGGTGGTCTTAATCTCTCCTAAAAAGAAGCCTATCCTTTTATCATATCATCTTAATTTCTTATGTACCAACAACATTTCTGAATATGAGGCTCTTATAGCTGAAATTAAAGAATCTTTGGCATTGAATGTGAAACATCTACATATTTATGGAGATTCTCAACTAATCATAAGACAAGTGATAGGAGTTTATCAAGATAAGGAAGACAAATTATCACAATATAGAGATCTAGCTATATCCTTGTTGCAAAAAATTGATTCTTATACCATGGAGCCCGTTCCTGAAAAAGATAATCGACATGATGATGTGATGGCATGTGTTGCCTCTCTTGTGTCTCTAGAGGACCCCTTGGTAGATTTTAAATTCACTATTCACAACCTTACTACCTCAGCTATTGCTAATAATCCTAGTGATGTGGCATATTTGTTGCATTATATATTCTAATGAATGGAACTCGTATATCATGAGATATTTGAGTGATGGTACCTTTCCTGACTCTGCGAATAAGAATACTAGGGCTAGGATTTGCAAATTGGCTTCTAGATACATTATCCTTTCTAATGTTCTTTATAGGAGGGGTTATAATGGTCTTCTCCTTCAATGCTTAAACAAGGCTAAAATCCCTATTCCTCTTGAGGAAGCACATTCAGGTGCTTGTGGGGGGCATTTTGGGGGTAGATCTTTAGTTTAGAGATTGCTCTGAATAGGATATTATTGGCAAACCATGGAAAATGATTTATTTGCATTTGTTAAAAAAATTCATTTGTTTCAGCAACATAGCAATTTGATCCACGCCCCTTGTTGGCATTTACATGAAGATTCCATTAATGAAATGTTATGTTGTCATTGATGTCAATAAACCGATAATGCTATTGTTATAAAGACATTTGTAACTAGTAGAAAGAGCTAAGTGAAAGGAACTATAACTGGTAGGTAAGTTTGAGGATTGAACCAGTATTGCTAAGTATTGGAGAGTTGAACTGATAAACCCTACCTATTGTTTTGATAAACACTAACCGATTAAGTCTGGTGAATTGGTTATATTGGTTTATGATCTAATGATGAGCGGTAATGATTATGAAATGTATGCATATTGTATGAAGAGAGTTTCAAAGAGTTTTTGGTGCATTAAGTTAATGTTTTTTATCTTGGGAATGAGCAAGTATATTTCATGTAATGCAAAGCGTGTGATGAGTTACTGAGTTGGATGAAGTGGTGATCAAGGAGTGGTCAAGGCTTTCTTGAATGATGTACAGAGATAGTTATGTAATCCAACAGTCATTCCTGAACTGACTTGTTTGTAATCTCTATGAGAGAATTAGGTTTTTCTTGTGTTACCAACCTAATTGATTTGTTTATAAGGTTGATGAGTTGTTTTAGTTTAAGTGTTGGCAAAGTTGAATTGATTGTATGGTTGCCGAACTGGATGATGTAGCTTCAGTTTGAGTAAAGGCAGATAGGAGCATGAAAAGGATCTGAATAAGCAAGTGAAGTGCTATTCAAATAGATCATCAAACCCCTGTTGTTTTCTAACAATTACAATAGTTAAAATCCCCTAACCAGGTAAGCTCTAACAAGCTTGGTGTTATTCAAATCCTCTAACCGAGTGATCCATTAGCTTGGATTATAAATCCTTTACAAAGGTTACTCCTCATAGGGTATTGTTTCTAACAAGGCATTATCATCAATCCCTTAATCGAGTGGTCCCTAATAGGATATGTTCTTAACAGGACTATTTGTAAAAGATTTAACATGCTTACCTCCTAATAGGGCGAACTATAGAAGAGTTCAAATAGTTATCTTGTGAGTCTCATCTCACCCTGGTTTTTCCCATTTGGATTTCCACGTCAAAAATATTGTGTCAAGTGGTGAATGTTTTTGTGGTTATGTTTCTATGGTTGAATTGCTTAACTACTTATTCCACTTTGATAAGTTATGGTAACTGGTAACAATCTGAAATAAGTTTTTACTTATGTCAAGTAAAAGTATTTGGATGATTGTGAGTTTCAAATTGTTTACTGTTATGTGTTGTAACAGTCATCCAGTTTATCTTGATAATTTTATTCTGAGAGAGATATTACATTGATAGTGTTGGGTCTCAAATCAACAGATTGGATGGGTTCTAAGGCAATGCCAACTCCTATGATCAAACCCTCCAATTGACTTGGCCAACTTATAGAGTGAACCTATTAGTTACTAACTCTCTCTCTTTAGGCTCTGCAGGACCTAGGCGGGTATACCTATTCACTGAATGTCTCCAATAAACAGTGCTTTTTATAGCAGATATGTTATCCTATTCTGATATCTCCTGATCTTGAAATGGCATGAATTCCTTGAATGGAGATATTGCAGACGAGTTCAAGGTTGTTATTTCGCTTTGTGTTTCTTAATTACTCCTGTAGCTATCAAAATAACTAATTGTGAAAATAAACGATGAGTATGACTTGAGATTTAAGCCAGTGCCTTCTTTATTGCATGGGTTACAGAGTCATTACAATTTTCTTCAGGGCTTATAGTGCGAATCTGTGAGACAGTTTTTTAACTCATCCCTTATGAACCTGTCAGTTATTATTTCTTTCAAAACCAAATGAATGCTTACATTATGTGCTGATTGAGTGAATTTAACCCTACCCTTAAGGGACCAGTCAATTAAGCTTTGCAGGGAACAATTACAATCCGCAAGCAAAACTTTTGTTACAACATTATAACATAAAGCATAGATTTGATCTTAAGAATATGAATAACCCTATCTTTATCAGATAATATCACAGACGATTGCCAAAAGAAAATGAAATAATCCACAACGCATATGCAGGGAAACAATTGATCAAGATTTGTATTCCATTGAAGTTTATACACGAAGACTTACAGGCTGTTGTTCTTTCGCTCATAATCCTAATCTAATCATGTCCCCTTTACATTACAAAAACATTCTCATATATATATGAGGACGCAAGCTTTTCATGAAGAGACACGTCTTTTCAAAATATTAGTCATCAACTCGAGTGTTTCTAAACTTAAGCAAAAAGAGATTCAAAAGTCCCAAATGATGAATGTAATCATCATCTTTGAATGTTTTGATTCGAAGTGTTTGCTTTTTTAATTCATCCCCTAGCGTCAGGTACTTGAATGTCATCTGGTTGACGGTAGGGGCCATATCCTTACTCCGATCAATTTCTGACAAGGCCCAATCCTTGACGCTGACAAGCTCCTTTCGCAAATCCTCCAAGGTTATTACCTCTCCTTCCTTGTAGACAGAAGGCATTCCAACGGGTCTTTCATCATCTAATTCTTTTAGATCTCTTCTCAGCATATCTTCAAATTTGACATGACTATCCATATACGCGTTACCCTCAGCCTTTTCTTCTGGCGTCATGGAATCGTTATTGCTTAGCACCCCCTGCAATCGTGCTCTTAACCGCTCATGCTCTGTTAGCGCTTTTATGGTTCCATGGTAAACTATCCAATATGGTTCAACCTGCAAGAACATGGTGTTAAACCGATGTCCTATGATGTCATTGGCCAGTTTGTCCATTTTTTGCTGGATATTGTCTGCGCGTTTATTGGCCTTCTCTGCCTGATATTTCCAGTACAGGGCATCAGAGACATCATCCAAGCTGCGTCCTGCAGGGTATGAGGTGTATTCGCTGATAGGAGTCCCCGTTTCTAATTGCAATACCTTTGCCTGCAGCTTCTGGTTTTCCTCCTTGGATTTTTCATACAATCCCTTGTATGTAATGTTTTCTCTGACCAGAAACTCTGTCTGGTCCAAGTTTAATCTTGCAACATCCAGGTTGAGCTTCGCAGTGACCCTGGGATCGGTCTTTCCAACCTGATGAACCATGAGGTGCCCAAAGGTTTCTTCTATATCCACAATGATTGGCCTCTTCCCCTTTGGATATAGTGCCCACTGTAGGAGAGCCTTTTTGTCTGGATCATATCCAGAGCCTAGGAACAGTTTATCTACCTCCTGGGGCAATACCTGCTGATTCAAATCTTGTTTTTTCAAAAAACCATCAAATAAGAGTGCTGAGTTGATATCCCAACCAGAGAAGATGATCACACCGGCCTCTTTTAATAACTTCCTCCCTTTTTCAGGAGTCATATCTTTCATGAGGACATCAATTTCATCCTGTAATCTCTTCATCTGTTCTTCCTCTGGTTTTCCAGCCATGCTTCGTTTGACATGAGCCCCTTTGTATTGATATAGAAATGAGAGGAATTCCCTAGAGGAGGCGAATCCATCATCAGCAATGAAGTCCTCATGCTCAGTCATTCTTATGTCAACAACATCTTTGATGTTGATTTCTCCTGTGTCCATGTTCATTTCTGTTTCGAAACCAGGAGGATAATCCTCTCGAGGAGAATCAGGTGGGATACTACTGGCGGTTGATTTTGGTGACATGTGAGCTAGGGGCTGACTGTCTCTTTCAGTATTAATGAAGCGAAGGAATTGTGAAGGAACTCTGTGCATAATTTCAGCCTCATGTTGAAGTAGCCTTTTAGCCACCTCCAGAGGATCTTGGATATTTCCAATTAGGTCTCCGTCTATCATTCCCCTTGCCCTTTTCCATTTGTAGGCCTCCCAGACTAATTCACTCTTTCCTTTCAAAACTTTGGCCTCCTCTCGCTCAAGGTTCTTAATTAAGTCGTCTGGCATTTTGGCCATATGTATCCCAGCTTTGAGTTTCTGTGAGGCTCTGGCAGTTTTTATATATCCTTCGGGATCAAAATTCTCCCTAGGCTCACCCAGAGTCATGCCATAGTAATTTAATTTATTCTGTAATAAATGATAACTCTTTGAACTTTTGATAATGAAATCAGAGAAAACTAATAGACCTGGAACAATAGATTGTTTACCAAAATCAGTTAAATGTTTAGCACTGGCAATAGACAATTGCCTTATAATCTCCAAGCTAGCCACTCTGTCTGGCACCGTAATTGGAAGCATGTGTGGTTGCCCTTCATATCCAAATACCCTTATCTCCGTGTGATTATCATGGCAATACCAATCACCCCAATTGTGTTCAATCTGTGATTCTGGAGAAAAATCCTTTGGCCTGAGGAACCTCTTAATTTCAGGGGACAAAGTATAATCCCTGCGTTGTCCAAAAGCTGCACTGAGAGGTTTCACAAAGTATTCTTGAAAATGCCAATATTGGTTGTTTATAAACCTCTGGTCCCATGCTGATACCCACAGCTGAACCGGCTTCTTTAGACCATTCTTATCATAAGACCTGATGCTGAACTCATCTGGCCAGAAGTTAATTTCTTGTCCACAATAAAGAAGAATATGCATTAACATGGAGTATAATGAAAAGTGAACATTCACAAGGTCTCCTTTCATCTTTTCCAGCCCATGATTCAAGGTATCCGCAACATAAGTAGCAAAATCAAATGACCTAGGGTCTTTTGATTGAATATCAGCACACAGAACCATAATCCCAACATCCATGAGTGGATGAGCCTCTATGCCTAGTACTTGGGCTGCAGTGTAATATGTATATTTGAAATATGGATGGAAGTGGTTGACATCAAATGGCACTTTGTCACTTTTGCCAAACTGAACAAATGACCCACCCACTTTTGGCCTATGAACAGGTAGCCTCCAAGTCCTGTAGATATTCTCCAAACTAAAGAATTCCTGTGAGAGTTTCTTCATATCAATGCTTTCCTCGACTTCCCAGTCTAGATCAAAGACCATATCAATAGTCTGCTTGTTGATTACTACTAATGTATTCCCTCTGTAATCACATATGGTTTTAGTTCTCGGGTTGTAGCAATTTACCAGAGCTTTCATTAATTCTACGTCTACAAATACATTCGGAACTGCTAACTTGCCTAAGTTCCTCTTCCACAGATTACTAATGGGTTCGGGTGCATCCCTTCTTTTGTAACCAAAAAAAAATAACTCATGCCCTCGTATCTCAGTCCAGATGTCTCCTAGATTTTCAAATTTATCCTCTAATCCTTCTTCTTCACTTTTAATCTTTTTGGACCTTACACTAGACGATGGACACTGGTCTAATAAGTCCTGAGTCAAAGCTCTCCCTTCTTTCTTCTGTCTCTTGGGTTTCTCTTCAGGGTTTAACTCTTTTCCTTTCCTACTCTTTTTAGAAGAAGAAGACGAAGGTTCCATAGTTACAGTAATAAGAGAGACAACACTTACTTGGTAAAATGCTCAACTCCTCTGGTTATCGTTTGCAAATCTCTGCAAGTTCTTCACAGCTTTCAATCTCTTAGCGTCAATCTGATTCTTACGAAAATTCACTAGGCTTAACTGTAATTGAATGGGCAACTTGTGTATAGTTAATATCCCGCATCTGTAACGGCTACTCAAGTGTTTTAAATTTAATTGCAGATGTGACACTTTTCAACTGGGCCTTTAATTCCTTCGCGGGAAGTACAGTCCGCTCAAAGTGCGCGCATTTCAAATTATCGATGAAACCCTTGCCTTCGGCCGAGTGTTCGAATCTTCCATCGAAGGCTCACTTTCTTCGATAATACTGTTTCGGTGAAAAACTTACGTCGAGAAGCCGCTTTTAAGACTCATCGAAATTACTTTTTCATCGATGGTCTCCCTTTTCGACAAATTGCTCGTGAGTTTCATCGATGCCATACTTTCGATGAGTTTCTTTCTTCGATGAAGGCTTATGAGTGTTCATCGATATCCCCCTTTTCATCGATATCCCTTTTTATCGATGAAACAGCCTTTCTTTTGTTCGACACCACGTTCATCGATGAGACTTGCTTTTCGATGAATGCCTCTTGAGTTTCCTCGGTAACGATATTTCTTCGAAATCACCTTTTGTCTTTTTGCTTTTATCCTTTTCGATGAAACATGGGGTATCGATGAGCGGTTTCTTGCGTTCATCGAAGGTAACTTCTTACCGAAACACCTTTGCTTAGCGCTTTATATGCCCTGTGTCGATGAAAACGCTCTTTCGATGAAACCTCTCCTGCAGTGCTCGACACAGCTTACTGGCCGAAATATCCATTAGTCTTCATGCTTATGGAACATATAGTATTATTTTTTATTTTTATTGTATTTTTTCTTTTTTTAAAAAATAGTGCTCAACAGCGGCTCTGACTGAGGATGAAGGCATTCTGAACTATGCCTTCAAGAATCCAGAATCTCTGGTTTCGCAGATATAATGGTATTTACAATGGAAACGGATCCTACCCTACTGTACAGGTGATGCGGAGTGCTTCAGGAGAAGAAGTTCTTTAAGAACTGCCCATGTACTGGCAATTCTTGGACCTCCCCTGTCGCGTTTTGGAGCAAGTAAGAATCCTCCCCCCCTTTGTCTATGATCACATATGGGCCGATCCATAAGGCTTCAAATTTACCGTGCTTGCCTTTGTCTTGACTCCTGGCATTCCACATTAAAACCCAGTCTCCTACACAAAATTTCCTGTGAGATGTCCTCTTGTCATACAACCTCTTCATTTGATTTTGAATCCTGATATTTTGCCTTTGAGCTTCTGCCCTGACTTCATCAAGTTCTACTAGCTGCATTATTCTTTCTTGTGATGGATCTTCAACATCTATTTCCTCTTGAATCATAAATCTATGTACAGGTAGAAGATTATCCAAAGGTAGTCTGGCCCTTTTGCCATAAACCAATTCAAACGGGGATTTTCCTGTGGATCTTTTCACAGTTATCCTGTCTGCCCATAATGCAAGATTCAACTTTGAGTCCCATGCCTTTTTGTTCTGCCCCAGCATCTTTTTAATGATCTTCAGGATGTTCTTGTTGCTTGATTCAGCTTGCCCATTCCCCTGGGGGTGATAAGGAGAAGAATGTGATATCTTAATGCCATATTCATCACAGCATTTGTTGAATTCCTCTGATCTAAAAGACATGCCATTATCTGAGATGATTCTTGCAGGAACACCAAACCTAGTAATAATGTTCTCCATTAAGAATTTTATCACCACCTTGCTAGTGGCCTGTTTGGTAGGTATTGCCTCCACCCATTTGGTAAAATAATCTGTAGCAACCAATATCCATCTGTGTCCTCCACTAGATTTTTCTGATATTTCCCCTATAAAGTCAATCCCCCACTGTTGGAATGGTTCCTCAGTCACCATTGGTCTCAACGGGAGTGATCCTTGATATTTTGTTTTGCTTGAGAACTTTTGACAAGCTTCGCATTTTCTGACATATCTATAGGAATCATTGAAGACACATGGCCAATAATATCCGGCTCTTAATATTTTATGTGCTGTAGTCTTAGCTGAGAAATGGCCACCACAAACCCCATCATGCATTTCATGAAGAACCCTGTCTGCCTGGTAATTGTCCAGACACAATAACAATATCCCATCTCTATTTTTCCAGTATAAGTCCCCATTTATAATCACATACCTTGCTGATTTTAACTTCAAAGCTCTCTTCTGACTATCGGTCATAGCATCTGGACACTTTAAGTGCTTAAGGTAATACATGATATCAGTGTACCATGATGTTTTCTCAATACTGAAATTAGCTTCTTCCCATCCAACCTGATTCACATCAGACTCTTCAATTTCAGTTCCTGTCATGAGTTTGGCCAGTCCTTGTCCTTTGATAACCTGTGAAATCTTAAGCTCAATGTTAAATTCTTGTATCTGATTGATCCATTTGCATCTTTTGCCCGTGACCTCAGTTTGTCTGAAGATATCTTTTACTGCTGCATTGGGAACATAAGCAATAACTTCGGCCCCTACTAGGTATGGCCTGAATTGTTTTACTGCTTTGACCAGAGCATAGGCCTGTTTTTCATTTATCTCATATTTTACTTCTGAAGGGCTTAAAGACTTGCTAAAGTATGCAATGGGCTGCTCATACCCCTCTGAATTTTTCTGTAACAACACTGCTGCTATAGTATGACAAGAGGCAAATGAAAATATCATAAATGGTTTGCCAAAATCTGGGGAAATTAGTACTGGTGCCTCAGAAATTGCTCTTTTAATAGCCACAAAGGAATCAATTGCATCTTCAGTCCAGTCAATTTTTGCCTCTTTCTTCAACATCCTTACTATAGGTTTTACTATGTCTGCGAAATTCAAAATGAACCTTCTCACAAAATTAATTTGTCCCAAAAATGACTGGATTGCTTTGATAGTTCGGGGGATGGGAACCTCGTTAATAGCTGCTACCCTTTCAGGGTCAATTCTCACCCCCTCCTTGGATACTATGTGTCCAAGTAGTTTTCCCTCTTCAACACCAAAGTGACATTTCTTGGGATTCAAGGAAATTCCATATTCTAAGGCTCTTTTAAATATCTTCTCAAGGTGTTCACAGTGATCATCAGCTTTCTTTGAGTACGCAGTCAGATCATCTTGGTATACTACCATGATTATGTCAATCAATTCTGAAAAAGCCACATCCATTGCCCTTTGAAAAGTAGCTCCAGCGTTGGTCAATCCAAATGGCATTCGTGCATAGACATAAGTGCCCCATGGGGTTGTGAAGGCCGTTTTATATTTTTCAGTTTCTCTAACTTTCACCTGATTGTAACCCGAAAATCCATCCATCATGGACAGCAACTCACACCTTGTTACCTTCTGCAGCATATTATCCATGTTTGGCAATGGATAGTTATCCTTTAAAGACGATATGTTTAAATTCCTAAAATCTACACATAATCTAATATCCCCATTTTTCTTCCTGACTGGTACCAAGTTAGAAACCCAAGTGGAATATCTGCATGGTTCTATTATTCCTGCATTTTTCATCTTTATAATTTCTTCTCTCATTTTTGGTAGCAATGTAGGATTAATTGGCCTCTGTTTTTGCCTAAATGGCTTAGCTTCTGGCTTAAGTGGTATCTCATGTTGAAAGAGATCTTCCCTGTAAGCTTTGAGATCCTCATAAGACCATGCAAACACATGTTTATATCTTTTTAACAAGATTATCAGTTGTTGCCTCATAGTAGGAGTCAATTTTTTTCCAATAAAAACATTCTTGGGGGCTTCTTCATTTCCTAGATTGATTTGTTCAACATCACTTTCTTTAACAGCTGACCCTTTGGTTTCAATTACATCTTGAGCATTAAAAGTTCTCTCTAATGCTACCAGGCCTCTTGGTAATTTATTTGTCTTCAGTTGTATAATTTCATGTCCAAATAAGGTCTCCTTACCTTCAGTTTGTTCCACAAAGTCATTAAAATTTATAGCTTGAGCCTGATAATGATCAGCACACTGCAAGAAGTTCAACAGATCTGCATCATCTTGAAACACTTGCCAATTATACAAGTTGTCAGGAACAGATGGTCTCACTTTCATCTCCACTTCAGATATCCCAGTTAGTGTTATATCATTACCTTTTAGTGCAATATTTGCTAGAAAATCTGCCATGATGTTCTTTGATCTATCTATCCAGGTTATCTGAAAAGCATCAAAAAGCTCCATGGTATCCCATACAGCATTTCTGTATTGTTTCAGTCTTAAATGCTTCGAGGCATATCTCTCCTTTACTTGTGAGACTATTAGTTCTGAATCTCCAAAGACACTTATCAACTTGATTCCATGTTTGACTGCTATGTTAAGACCAGTGAGTAGGGCTTCATATTCAGCAATGTTGTTTGTACATTCAAATAACAACTTGAAAGAATACTTGTAAGTTTCTCCTATAGGTGAAATAAAAAGGATTCCAGCCCCACTCCCTTCTTTACTACAAGACCCATCAAAGAACATCTTCCATATTTGACCATCATTTTCAGTTAGATATGACTCAATGGGGATCCACTCTTTAAATTTAGGTTTTGTCAACTGTACCTGGAAGTTGTCCATGTCAGTTTGTAAAAAACACACTTGGTTCACTGTTCCTTCCATGTCTTCTATGATATATGTGGACCGAGGCTCCCTGTCAATTTTTATTTCCTATCCATTTATTGGAATTGTAGCATAAGATAAATCCAGCTGCACATATCCACCAATCATATTCGACCATTGTCTAGACAACAACATTCCATAGTTTGGTGGAACATCTACCACCGTGATATCTGTTTTATACGATGCTTCTGGACAGGCTGTTAATCTGAACTCTACATTCTTCATGATACCAACCACTGGGACTGATCTATTGTCCATGGCATAGCATTTCCCAAAGGTAGTATCAACTTCCAGTCCTAATTCTTTCATCACCCCAACAGGCATGACGTTTATGGCTGCTCCTGAATCAATCATACAATTTCTTACCCTTCTGTTGTTTATCACCAAAGTGAGGTAAAATGGGTCTACTTGTGTTGGATTTTTTGTTATAGTGGACCCTAAGTATATAACTGGAGCCATTTGTTCATTACTGCCACCTGTCGGGACTTCTCGTTTCTGTTCATTAACCTTCCCTTCTTGGACACCTGAAATCATTTCCAAAGTTTTTTCCCTATATTCAGGAAACCTCATGATTTCCATTAATGGGACAGAAACTTTCAATTGTGTTAGTGCAGCTGAGATATCAAACGAGGTAGATTGCTGTGATGAAAGAGTTTTTACCGTTTCTTTCCTTTGAACATCAGGACCCTGATTATCATCTTGCCTAGTCTTAGTTGCCTTATTCATTCGCTTAAGTGCTTCATTGTTTTCTTTCATGAAAAGACTAGCAGGTTTGCCTTGTTCTGGATTCACCATCCTGTTTCTTAAGTCATAAGTCCTTTTTGCTTGTGTAACAGCATAGGCTGTAATTTTTCTCTTCTCTTCTTCAGTAGGGACTCTGAGTTTGACACTTTCATTTTTGCTGGTGGTCACAGGTAAAACAGAACAATGATCAATATTTATAGAGTCCGACCTTCCTTCCTGACTAAATGTCATCATATTAATAGTTGAATCATCCACATGATCTTCATAGTCATCCTCCTCCTCTTGCAACCCTTTTGCTACTGCACACAAAGAGGAAGCGTGTGGCATATTGCAAGCATAGCACCACATGTCATCGTTTTGAGTGTAATTTACTGCTCTTTTTAAAGGATCTGGTATTTGTTGATTGTCTCTGTGGTTCCTTTCTACCGGTTTTCCATCCTTCCATGTAGTGTTATAAGGCATGTCATGTAGTCTAGGTCTCTCAGGACGGTAGTATTGCTGCTTCTCTGTTTTGTTTACTCTTACAGATAGATCTTTTAGGGCATTTAAAACTTTGTCAAGCTTATCTTCATCCCTATTAGCCTTAGGTGCTTTAGGATTGTACAATCTTGCATCCTCTCTTTTTCCAATCTTACCAGCAGCCTTTCTATTGTTCTCTATAACAATGGCATCTTTCATAACATCTCGGAGATCTCTTGGGTTTCTGGTTCTCAACTCATAGTTTGTTTTGCTGTCATAAGCATTGATATAGTACAGAATGCTCACTTCAGGTACTGGTTTCATCCTATTAGGGATTTTGTTCAAAACCCTATTGAATCTTTTGTTAAAGTCAATTACTGATTCATTTTGCTCTTTCTTAATGCTGATGATTTCATGTAAAGCAAACTCAGGACTATTATGGTCTCCATATTGTTCCAGGAACATTTCTTTGAATTCTGCAAGATTTCTAATGGACGCATCAGGCAACGTTCTAAACCAGTCTCTCGCATCTTCTATTAATGACTGCATAAACAACCTGATTTTGACATCCTCATATGGCAAACCAAAATCCTCAATTACTGCATCAAATGCTTTGCAATGAGCCTCACCTGAAACTGCATTACTTCCTGTGAACCTTGGTATTGCTGTCCTGATCTCATTTGGGATGGGATATGGATACACCATCATTCCTGAAAAATCAAACTGCCTCATTTGTTCCATATTTATTAGTCCATGCCCTCCATGAGGATTCACGAAGTTCTGGTTCATATTACCATACAAGGGCATTTGGTTTTGATAAGGAGGAGGGTATTGATTCTGGTGTTGATACTGAAACTGATTAGGGGGTGGATGTTGGTTATAAAATTGACCAGGAGGTGGATACTGATTGTGAGGGATAAAGCTTGCATGTGAGTTTTGCTGGACTGGTGGTGTACTTGATTGCACATGATCATCCCTTTTGTTACCAAACAGAGGGTTCTCATAAGCTTTGAAATCATTGCTCTTTGTTCTACCCACTCCCTGAGCATATGTTTTCTTGTAGTTGTTTACATCTTTATTAAAGTCATCCTCACCAACATTTATGCCCAACTTGGCACACAGTTCCAAACATTCCTGAGTCCTTCCTGAATCTCTCATTTCAGCAGCTATTGGCCCCTCTTGGACCAGTCCATCGTCGGTCCGGGTGTGGCTTATTTCGAACACCAACACCCCCCCTTAAGCTACACCTCTAGTGTGCTTGGGGCTCCTAGCCTGGACCTGGCTTTGATACCATGTTGAGACATGGACCAGCTAGGACTCAAACTTAGGACCTTCCATATGCTGCTAGAGTGCTCTACCACTGAGATACTGGCCCCTCTTGGACCAATCCATCGTTGGTCCGGGTGTGGCTTATTTTTAACACCAACAGTTCATGGTCTGGAGACTGCATATGAGGTATGGAAGAAAATTGAAGAGATTTACAGTGGTGATGAACATGTGAAGATTTCCAAGGAAGAGAGTCTAAGAGGGAAGTTTGATGACATGCAGATGGCTGAAGGTGAAAATATACAACAATATGGTCAAAGGATAAAAGAGATAGTTGGAGAGATCAAGAGTGTTGGTGGTAAAATGGATGATGCCACAATAGTTAGTGAGGTGTTGAGAACCTTGATACCAGTCTTTGCTATCCTAGTTACAACCATTCAGGAGCTAAAGTCTATTGACAAAACCAAGGTAATCCTTGACTCCATCATTGGTAAGCTTACTACTTTTGAATTAAATGGTTATGATGGTAGTGTTCATAAATCTAAATCAACATTTAGAGCTTTTGTTTCTAACCCATTTATGAGGAAAAATAGAGATGTTAGTCACTGTCATGAATCTAGATCTAGCAGAGAAATTGATGATGAAGATAGTTTTCTTGAGCTTGCAGTATTATTGGCCAAGCAGTTGCCCAGAGGTACCGATAAATATAGAGGTAAATTACCTTTGAAATGTTTTACATGCAACAAGATTGGATACATAGCTGCTAACTGTCCTAATGGTGATAATGAGCACAAGCGAGAAAAGTTCAAGAAGTATAGGGGAAAAGGGAAAATAGATTGTCTTATTGCAGTTGATGGTGGTATCACTAATGAGGAATCTGATGGTGATGCTAATGAAGACATTATCTTTGTAGCCATTAAAAAGGAGACATCCGATGAGAAAGCTTTAGTTTCTCGCATGGATAATTTTGATGATTGGATCATTGATAGTGGTTGCTCACATCACATAACCAGTGACTAGAGCAAATTTATTTCTTTGAAGGAATTTGATGGCGGAGTTGTAAGATTTGGTAATGAATCACCTTGCATGGTTAAAGGTAAGGGAACAATTTCTCTTAATGGAAAGAGTAGTGCAGATGATGTCTATTGGGTTGAAGGTCTAAAACAAAATCTTTTGAGTGTTGCTCAACTCAATGATAGAGGATACTTATTGGAGTTTAAGAACGGTATGTGCAAAATCTATGGGAGCAAAGGTGAACTGATTTTAACTGGCAAACAGACTAAAGGTAACCTATTTCACTCGAATCCTAAAGCCAGCAACTATTTAATTTCTAAAATGGATGATTGTTAGCTTTGGCATAGGAGATTTTGTCATTTGAATTTTGACAACATTGTTAAAGTGAGTAAGTCCAAAATAGTGAGAGGTTTGCCTTAGTTTGACAAACCTGTTAATGCTCTATATAAGGAATGTCAATTGGGAAAGATGACATCCTCAACTTTTAAGAGCAAGTTTTTTTCAGTGGAGCATCTATTAGATTTGGTTCATACAGACCTTTGTGGACCAATAAGGACTAAAAGTATTCAAGTTGATAGATATTTCATGATCTTCACTAATGATTTCTCAAGGATGATGTGGGTTGTATTATTGAAAGATAAAACATAGGCCTTTAGTAAATTCAAGGCATTCAAGGCCTTAGCTGAAAAGGAGAGTGGTAAGAAGATAAAATGTCTAAGGACTAATCAAGGTGGTGAATTTACTTCTGAGGAATTCACTAGATATTGTGAAGATAATGGTATCAAACAATAGCTTTTTGAACCAAGGACACCACAATAGAATGGTATTGCAGAGAGGAACAACCAATCAATTTTTCAAGATACTAGGACAATGTTGATACAAGGAGGTGTAGAGAAAACATTCTAGAGAGAAGCTGTCAGCACATCTATCTACACAATGAGCAGAATTTTGGTAAAAAGAGGTAAGGATAAGACTCCTTATGAATACTAGTATGGTAGATCACCTAATGTTATTTATTTCAATATATTCATAGAAAATGTTTTATTAAGAGAGGTGACTAGATTAGCAAGTTTGAGGCTAAAAGTGATGAAGGTATATTTCTTGGTTATTCCATCGAGAGTAAAGCCTAAAATATTATAACAACCAGACACAGAGAATCATAGAGAGTTTTGATGTTCAAGTGGATGAGTATCCTGAAGTCTTAGGGAAACTAGTGTGGAGAAAAAGAATGAAGATCCTTGCATGTTTTTTTTGGAACCAGAACCTGTGAAACTTGAAACTGGTAAAGCAAATACTGATGTACCAGTTCAATAGGAATAGGTAGACTCAGAAGAAGAGGATGATAATGAAGAAGAAGAACCTAAAGATAATGATCATGTTATTCTTAGGTATGTGAGATTCAATCACAATCCTGAATAGATTATTGGGATAAGGATGCTGGAGTACTAACCAAAAGAAGAATTAGAGAAAATTCTTGCTTGATCTCCACTATTGAGCCTCGGAAGAATTTGGAGATGATCATTGGATCAAAGCTATGGAGGAGGAGCTTGATCAAATTGAGAAGAACAATACTTGGATTCTAGTACCCCGACTAGTAAATAAAAATAGGTACTAAGTGGGTTTTCAAGAACAAGCTGAATGAAGATGGTGTAGTAGTCCGAAACAAAGCTAGATTGCTTTGCAAAGGTTATGCCCAAGAATAAGGAGAATATTATGGTGAGACTTTTGCACCAATTTCTAGAGTGGAGGTGTCAGAACTTTATTGGCTTTTGCAACTCATAAGGGATTCAAAGTATATCAGATGGATGTGAAGTCAACATTTTTGAATGGAATACTGGAAGAAGAAGTATACATTAAGAAGCCAGATGGTTATGCTCTGACTAATGAGAAAGACATGGTATGCAAGTTGCACAAAGCACTATATGGATTAAAGCAAGCATCGAGAGAATGGTATGAAAGGCTTCATTCACACCTAATGAAGATAGGTTTTCAAACAACCAGTGAAGATAGTAACATATATCTCAAATCTGAAGGAGATGAGATACTGGTTAGTGAAGTGTTTGTGGATGATATCATATTTGGAGGAAATGATGAGATGAGCAATGACTTTGCAAATGAAATGAAAAGTGAGTTTGAAATGTCTCTAGTGGGAGAGAGAAAAAATTTCATAGGTTTGCAAATACAACAAATGAAGAGTGGTATTTTCATTACATAGTCTAAGTATGTGAAAGAGGTGTTAAACACATTTGGTATGAGTGACTGTAAACTAGTTGGGACACCAATGGTTACAGGTTGTAAGTTGTCTAAGGAAGATGATGCTACATCTGTTGATGAAAAGGAGTACAGGTCAATGATTGGAAATTTGCACTATGTTGTTCATAGCAGATCGGATATAGCTCATGCAGATGGTCTAGTTGCTAGATTTGAGAAGAATCCAAAGGAAACACATTTGATAGAAACCAAGAGGATATTTAGATATTTGAAAGGTACTGTTGACTATGGATTATGGTATCCATATGAAGGAAACTTTGACTTGAATGTGTACATAGATACAGATTGGGAAGGTAATATTGATGACCAGAAAAACACAACTAGTGGAGCATTATTTTTGGGAGGAAGACTTGTTTCATGGAGTAGCAAGAAGAAGTGTAGTATTTCATAGTCTACTGCTGAAGCTAAGTACGTTGCTGCTTATATGAATTGTACCCAAGCTATCTGGATGAGACACATTTTGGAAGGTTTCAAGATGAAGTTTACAGAACATGTAAAGATCTTATGTGACAATAACAGAGCCATAAATATTTCAAAGAACCATGTCTTGCACGCACAAACCAAGCACATTGAATTGAAGTATCATTACTTGAGGGAAAAAGTGTAGAGTAAAGATGTGATCTTAGAGCATGTTTCTACCAAGGAGTAGCTTGTAGATATCTTTACTAAACCTCTACCTAAGATCACTTTTGAGTATCTTAGAAGTCAGCTAGGGGTTGTACCCCTTCATGAGGTTAATTGAGCATGATGTAGATTGCATCAATCTCGAAGCTACTTGCAGAATTTTACAGCAGGATTGGTGTAGGAGTGGAGTTATTCCACAGGGGGAGTATCAAGTTGCAAATTGTTGATGTTGAACAGTGAGTTTGACATTGCATGGTTTACTTTCAATTTGGCATTGTTGTCAAAGGGGGAGAAGAACTATGCGATTTTTGGAGGTTAAGAATTATAATGTAAACTAGTATTCCTATTCACAATCACATCAATCAATGGTATTGATATCTGTATTGCCATCAATGCCAAAGGGGGAGATTGTTGGCATTTGCGTGAAGATTGCATTAGTGAAATGTTATGTTATCATTAATGTCAATAAACCAGTAATGTTATTTTTATAATGATTCTTTGTAACCAGTAGGAAGAGCTAAGTGAAAGGAACTATAACCAGTAGGTAAGTTTGAGGAGTGAACCAACAATGCTAAGTATTGGAGAGTTGAATTGGTAAACCCTACCTGTTGTTTTGATAAACCCTAACTAATTAAGTCTAGTGAATTGGCTATATTTGTTTATGATCTGATGATGAGCGGTAATGATTATGAAACGTATGCATATTGTATGAAGAGAGTTTCAAAGAGTTTTTGGCGTGTTGATTTAATGTTTTTTATCTTTGGAATGAGAAAGTATATTGCATATAATTCAAAGTGTGTGATGAGTTACTGAGTTCGATGAAGTGGTGATCAAGGAGCGGTTGAGGCTTTCTTGAATGATGTGTAGAGATTGTTATGTACTCCAACGGTCATACCTGAACTGACTTGTTTGTAATCTCTATGAGAGAATTAGGTTTTTGTTGTGTTACCAACCTAATTGATTTGTTTATAAGATCGATGAGTTGTTTTAGTTTAAGTTTTGGCAAAGTTGAATTGACTGTGTGGTTGCCAAACTAGATGATGTATCTATAGTTTGAGTAAAGGTAGATAGGAGCATGAAAAGGATATGAACAAGCAAGTGAAGTGCTATTCAAATAGATCAACAAACCCTTGTTGTTTTCTAACAATTACAGTAGTTAAATACCCTAACGAGTAAGTTCTAACAAGCTTGGTGTTATTGAAATCCTCTAACTAGGTGATCCATTAGCTTGGATTTTAAATCCTTTACAAAGGTTACTCCTCACAGGGTATTGCTTCTAACAAGGCACTATAGTCAATCCCTTAACTAGGTGGTCCCTAGCAAGATATGTTCTTAACATGACTTTTTGTAAAAGCTTCAATAGGCTTGGCTCCTAACAGGGTGAACTTCAGAAGAGTTCAGATAGTTATCTTGTGATTCTCATCTCACCGTGGTTTTTCCCATTTGGGTTTACACATCAAAATATTGTGTCAAGTGGTGAATGTTTTTGTGGTTATGTTTCTATGGTTGAATTACTTAACTACTTATTCCACTTTGATAAGTTATGGTAACTGGTAAGAATCTGAAATAAGGTTTTACTTATGTCAAGTAAAAGTATTTGGATGATTGTGAGTTTCAAGTTGTTTACTGTTATGTGTTGTAATGGTCAACCAGTTTATCTTGACAGTTTTATTCTGACAAAGATATTGCATTTATAGTTCAGTGGTTTAACTTGCCAGTTTTAAAGTTTACTTGAGAGGTTATTTCTTAGTAAGGTGAAAGTTTATTAGTTTTTCTATCTACTAATTCACCACCCCCCTTATTAGTTGACCTAATCCTTATTCTTTCATAATACCATCACCCTACCCAAGAACTTCAATCTGAAGTGGCATCTTGGCCCTTTTCTACATGGGGTTTGGATCTCATTGGTAAAATATTTTCTCCTTCATCTCAAGGTCATACTTTCATCATAATTGCCACTAATTACTTTATGAAGTGGGTGGAAGTAGTTCCTCTTTGATCTACTACTGTTGAAGTAATTTGTCAATTCATTTTGGAAAACATTATTTCTCGATTTGGGATACCTCCTGCCTTAGTTTTGGATAATGGAATGTCATTCAAAAATAAGGATGTGAGGAAATTTCTCAAGAAATATAATATTCAACATAAGTTTTCTACACCTTATTATCCTCAATCAAATGGTCAAGTTGAGTCTTCTAATATGATAATTGAACAATTTTTTTGAAAGACTGTAAACAAGCATGGTAAGGATTGGCATACTCAATTAACCTATGCTCTTTGGGCCTATCGCACGAGTGTACATATTTCTATGGGTTATCCTCTTTATAATCTTGTCTATGGTGTTGATGCCATTATGCGTTTGGAGTTAGAGATTCGATCTTTGAGAGTTTCTCTTGGGGGTATAGTGGATGATGATTCCTATAGAGAGAAAATACTTCAACAACTTGAGATTCTCAATGAACAATGTATAAATGCCCTCGAGAATATTCAAGCATATCATAAAACTTTGCAACAAAGATACAATGATAAAGTTATTCAATGTTCCTTCTCAATAGGTGATTTAGTCCTTTACAAGAATTAACGCAACGTGAATGCCTTACCGGGGGAGAAAGGAGAATTCAGCCCTAATTCGTTTGGACCATATATTATTGTCAAATTATATGGATCAGGTACCTACAAGATAGCAGATGTGGAAGGTACACCTCTCAAGGAACCCATAAATTCTATGCACCTTTGTAGATACTATGCCTAGTTCTCTCTCTCTCTCTCTTTAGTCTACTTTCTGGTCTCTCTCTATCTCTTTTCTTTCTTCAAAATTTGGTATATGTTAGCATGTCTTCATTAAACTATGTAGGATTAAATGGTGTTGTATTGTTTGGTCTACATTACTTTATTCTTAACAAGCATGTTTCATTACTTTATTGTTTGTCTTGGATTCTCTTATGTAAATTGTAATAGATTTACATTTCATATGTGCTAGCATGTTATACAATTTCTTATGTGTTAAGTAGAATTATATCATGTTGCATTTAATTAGAGTTAATTAAATCAAATTAATCATATAGTTCTTAGGCTTAATTCATTCTTCTTTTACATCATCAAAGTAGCATTTAATTAAATCACACATGTATCAATTTAATCATGAAGCATTGAGAAATCAATCACATGGAAACTAAATTAGACATACATGTTCATCACTAAATATGTTACTTCTAATCTAAGAAATTCATATATTGCTTAAGAATTAAAATAACATATCCATGAGCATCATAATATATACATCAATACATAAAGATCATCTCCTATCCCTAGGACTAGTAGCTGGAGGATGGTGGCTAGATGCCCCCTCCTGATCTAGTCGTGGAGGTGGCCCCATGGGGTTGTATCATGATATGGACTGCGAGTGACTCCACGAAGAGCTCCTACGATCCCTCTCCATCATAATCTCATGATATGTAGTTGCCTATGTTTGTGACGCTGCTGGGTCACACTCTATCTGTTGTAATCTCTCTCATAGGACCTCCATCTTCGTCTGAATAGGGGAGAAAAGATCCTCATGTCGTCCTACACTCCTCTAAGATCTGTGTGATATCTATGAGGAACTAGGAATGTGTGCATTCACGATGAGGTCTATCATTGCATTCTAAATAATAGAACACCATTCCTAGATGATAGTTGTAAGAAAGAGAAATTTTTATCAGTAACATTCTATATCATCAAATCTAAACAAGTAAGATAAATAAGTTAATCAATAATAGGACACCTTACCTAGATCTTCCTCTTGCTAGTAGGGATCATGGAAAGAGATCGCTTGAGACTGGGACCCGCTAGGCTCTTCGCACTCGTACTATCTTTGTACAGTAGGTATGGGCCGATGGGGACCAAGATCAGGACCCCTTATAGGGTCCTTCTATGCCTGTAATGGGAGGTTCGGTGGATCTAGGGCTATGGTATCCTCCCCAAAGTGATGAGGAACTGCATCAGACTCATCCTCCTCCTCCTCATCCTTATCCTCCTCATTGTCATCATCATCCTCCTCCCCCTCCTCCTCTCCATCCTCCTCATCATCTCCATCCTGATCTTCCTCTCTGGTGTTAGGATCATCTTCATCTCTGCTTGCCTCCTGCTCTCTTATGTCGTCAGCCTGATCATTTGAGCCCTCCTCAGATGTATCAGATCCCTCTCTATTGCATGTATGTCTCCATGGTCCAGGGTTCCCTCTAGGGAAGTCTTCTAGGAAGATGGCTCTAAGGTATGTCCTCCCCCACCATGTGATGTATCGTCAGTGCACGCTTGAATCATCTCTTTAGTTTGTTACAATGTCCTGATCAAACCCTTCTAAATCTATGATGTCAATCTCATCACTAGTAGGCCTAGGAATGACTCCTAGCCTTGGCATCACATGTGAGTGTTAGACGTACATAGGCACATCAGTAGGAATGCACTGCTTGAACCTAAACTTTCATTGGACTTGGTTGAAGTAGAAGGGAATGACTATGTGGTTGTACCGCCCCTCTAGTAGACGATTCCTCTACATGCCAAACAACTACCTATGTATCCCTACCCACATGTACATCCTAAGGTAGGGTCTCCATATGACTCCGCTTGCTGTCAATCTGGCTAAGCTCAACCTCTAATGTAGGAGATCACTGAATCACCACTCACGGGTAAGTGGATAAGCAAATACCCTAGGTTTCTCTAGGACTAAGTCTATAAGGGCTCCAACAGGCCTCGTGTAGGTAATATGCTCGAACTTCCACACCTATAGTAGCGTACATGTCATCAGGCTACATCCTTTCCAAAATACATACTCCCCAAGGTCATGATAGAGATGCACAAGCATGCTCCGACCCCAAGAGTATACCCTCCTATGTCACTCCATCACTCGGATAGTGTAGATGTGTCCTCTATGCATGTGTGTGTCACTCCCATTAGGGAACACGAGTAATGCAAGGGTCCCAATCATGAGTCGCCTCACTAATGGAACCTTGTCGGTAGGGTGTAGGAGACAACTGACCATGATACGACCCCTCATCTCACTGAGTATCACTCTCCTCACAGCATACACCCACTCTCTCCTATAATCCTCCTTAGTACAGTCGAATCGATATCTCACAGTCTCCCCCCTGATGGAAAGGTGCAAGATGCAGTATACATCCTTGAGGGTGACTGCCATATCCTCCATAGGTAACAAGAACATCGAGGTGTCTGCATCCCATCTCTCCATCAATTCCTTGAACATCACAAAATGGAATCTGATGGTCGACATATTCATCGCATACCACAAGCCCACTATATGTAGCAACTCCATCTCCCCCATTGTCAGCCTTGGGATATGCTCCTGAAGGCTCCGAAAGGTGAGTCTGATAGTATGCTCATAGATGTATGGCAGTGTCTGCAAAAAGGAAAGCATCATATCATTAGTAATCGATCATCATCATTATCATCTAATCAATGCATTCATTCTATCTATTCTAACATTCAATCACCTAATCTCTTGTTTCTATTGGTCACCCCGAATAGGGACCAGGGCACCCTAAGTGGACCAAGGTTCCCAGGTGGGACCAGGGCACCCAGATGGGACCAAGATACCCTAGGAGGACCAAGGCACCCATTTGGGACTAGGGCATGCTAGGGGGACCAGGGAACCCTAGGACCCCAAGGTGTCCGAAGAGGAGGCTCAGGCTCGGTCTTGGCGATGATATTATCATCCCATCATCAATGAAAGCGTGAAAAATTAAAAAGACTCAATGAAAGGTAAACTCACCTCATCAAGGGGTCGGCCAATGAGTATGGACTAGCGTAGGATCTTCATCCTTGTAGGTCGTTCAGGTAAGCATTGAGGCATGATGGCTAATATGTAGGCTCCTCTGCAATGAATAGTGCCAAAGAGTCAAAAAGTAACAAATGAAGGTGTCAATTTCATATTTATGCATTATGAACTTTTTCACTTTATGTTTTTAAGTTAAAACCCTAATTTCTGCAATTTTTCTTCAATCTATCATATATTGAGCTAGGAAGCTCCAATTCTTGCACCGTTGGTGACATTGGAATCATGAGTTTTCTGTCTCGCTCCACATTAGTTCCATAACATGCTTAGATGAGTAATCAAGCCTTGTTGCGAACTTGTGTGAGGCCCTACCCTGAATCATCCTAGCATTTCAGTGATCTTCATGTTGAGACTATTATGGATGCTTTATTTTTATGCATTAGGGATTTGGAACTTATATGATTCCATGATTTGGATAACATTGATATATATTGATGCTTCATTTCTATGCATTATAGATATAGAACTCTATATGATTCTAGAATAGGATTACTTTGTGATGATGTATGTCATTATTGGAATTGCAGGACTTTACTATGATGATAGAAATAGGATGCATGTTCTATGTATGGATCAGAATTATGTCGATTATGATAATTGCATATGTGGATTTATTTGGATATAAGATATATTGATTTTGTTTAATGCCAATTGTATGCAGAGAGTTTGACGTGTATTCTTATTCCTGTGTTTAAATATTATATGAGGTTATTTGGAAGTACTAATGTGTAATTGAGATGCGCGAGAAAATTATCCATGTGACCATGGAAACATTATGGAGAACCAAACCTAGACCTATGTACGTTCATAAAGCCAAGGGTTGTCTATTTGGAGAGACAACACCTCGTATGTATCATATTTTATTTATAATAGTAAATGATGCATGTGTGTTAAATTTTATTTATTGATTTATTTAAATCCAACAAGAGACAATTTTCATGTGTAATTTTGTAATGTATTTTATTGTGTCACTTGACACGTGTTGATTTATGTCTTGAATTTTGACTTGTCTCTTGAAGGGAGTTGTTCAACTATAGCTTTTTCAAAACATTTGAATGTGGTTCTAAATTTTCCTTGGGTAGAGAGTCTTTGGAGTGGTCAACACAAGTTTGACCCGAAATTTAACTTCAGATGGGTTTATAAGGGGTCAAATGGACTCCTAGGGGTAGTTTAAAGGTGTTTCCTAAAGCCCATAAGGTATACCTATGAGTTAGGAGTGTTTTTAGGCATGTGTCTACTCCCATGTGACTGTTTAGTCATCCCAAAAAGTGGGTTTTCTAAGATGTGCGAAAATTCAAAATTAGAAGGTGTCATCTAGGTTAGATAACCTTCCCTTTTGATGAGAGATCCTTTTTTATCTTTTTCTTACTTTTTCCTTTTCAATTTTAGAAACCTGTGAGAACTCTCACTGGGTCTTCTTAGGCAAGAATGAGAGATTTTGTGCGTAATCACCCACTCTCCATTTTGGAGACTATGCATTTTGAAAAGTGAGTTTTTGGATTCAAAATTTGGCTAAGTGTAGAAGGGAGGATTGTGGATTTGGGCTGCTCATCCTCAAACTAGTTCTAGCATACCTTTGGGCAGATTGAAGGTTGGTTCATCTCTTTGCTTTTTACGTTGCATGTCTATGTTGGAAAGTTTGTTTGTATGTGAAAGTGACTCTCTTGTATTTTCTTTTGTGAAAATTATTATTATGCGATCTATTTTTTATTTTCTTGTATACATTTTCTGTGTTTTGGGAGTAACCAAGGCCTTCTACTCTTGGGAGAGTAGGATGGTCTTGTGGGTGGTAGAAGTTTGACAACCCTCGAGTGAGAGACTCTCTTTATGAGAGTGAACTCAAGGGGTGTATTTGTGACCCTTGTTGCATGGCCTGGTTTGTGCATTTGGGGGTCATAAGGGGAGAAAGTATGGCATGAATGCCTTGCAGGGCATAAGGAATGTGGGGTTAATGATCTTATGAAATAACTTTGTGTAGCGTCGTAAATTGTACGCACTCGCTAGGGTGGTACAATTTCACACCTAGTTTAGCACCCGCCTTAGTGCATTTTGCATTTTGCATTGCATTTCTCCTTAAGCACTTAATTAATCAAATTAATTAGGTCTAAGGTCCTATTTCATCATTCTCTACATCATAAAGTTGGGCCCTTTCACTAAAGCGTGCCCCTCGCATTTTATTCCTTCAATACATCACTCAATCAAAAACCCTAATTAAGTCCTATTCCGAACTTGGGGGCTTGGTTTCGGGGTCAAAACATCTTGAAATCACCTGTAACTTCGGGATTCTCTCTAAAATCATCATATCCGACGGCCCTGAAAATTTGGTGAAAAGTTGCCGGGACCGTGGCACCCGGTGCACATGGTCCCGGACATTTTTCCCAAAATTTTGGGAGCACGATCCAATCATAAAATAAATCTTAACCCCAAGAAATTGGCGGGATATTCAATCTCTAGGTCGGCCAAAATATGAATTTTTGATCTAGGGTTTCCTACATAAGAGCTCTCCTTCTTCATTTGAAGGGATCGGATTTTTGTTTCCAGGAACTTCATATGCAGCGAAAGAGCAGATCTTTGAGGACTTTAACAACATTCAACATCATTCTATCAAGCATCTATCAAATTCATTCATCCACTTAGGGCTTGGAAGACATTGAAGAACAATAGGAGATTACCGACTGAAGATTGGCTTGTACTCCTCCCTTGAGGGTTGGGTATGATTTCGTATTGTTTTCATGTCTTTGCATAAGCTTTGATACATCATTTATTCATGCTTTAGATCACATTGCATCTTGATTTAGAGCATTTACATTATCATTTGCAAGCAATTAGGGTTTACTTTCTAGGTTGCTCTAGTTTGCTTTCTTGCATTTTGGACCTTGCACACACACTAGGTCTGCACACACAATACATTTTACAAAACAACTTGGCTATTCGTGGAGGTGGAAATCACCGAAGCGGGGGTTTGACTAAGGCAAAACCCTATATAGCCGCCCCTCCCCCTTTTTCAAATATTATTGCAGGTTTCGAGATTCGGACGACGCCGCGGGATACAGATCCGGAGAGAGAAAGTTGGAATAGCACTCTGTGTGAAATTGCAGAGCAGGAGACTGGGACAGGGGTGCTGGGCGCCCTGGTCCTGCCAGGGTAGGGGCGTTGGGTGCCCTGGTCCCTGGGATAGAGGCGTTGGGCGCCCTGGTCCTCCGGACAGACAGTTTGCAGACAGTTTTCAGACAATGTTTCAGAGTGCAAAACAGTGGTTTCCGGTGTAGTTTTCAGGATAGTGGCGCCCGCGCCCCCGCCCCGAACATTTTCAGTCCTATTTTGACTCCGGGTACATATCTGCATTCTTATGTTATCCTTACATTTACAGCTGTTCATTGTTTAATCTCAATTCTGCAATCTTGTTATTGGTTCATACTTGCATTTTGGGATTAGGGTTTGAACTTGCATTACTTAATCTTACAATTTCAACAAGGGAATAGAAATCCTAATAGATATCCCATGGCTCTCTCTTTCACCAAAAGAAGTAGCCAATTGTGCGATATCTCTAGGCTCTTTCGTATTCTGTAATGTGTGTCAAAAGGTAGGATTAGGGCATGTTAACCTAGTCTCGCTTTTTCCCCCAAACATTTTGGTGAACCTGACGTGAATCTATCATTGCTTCCTATTCCATTGCATTTATTAGATCTAGATCTAGATTTAGTGTGTTTTCATTTCATTTTCATTAAAAAGAAAAAAGAAAAAAAAAAGAGTGTGTTTCCGTGCATTGTGTGTTCAAATTTTATGCAATCTTTTCAAAATGTCAGATTTTTATTTGCAAAATGTTCATGCTTTTGATGATTATTATGAGTATAGCCAAGATGAATTATATGAAGCTTTAGATGAGTTTTTAAACCCTAAGGATGCTAAACCTTCATTTTACCAAAAACTCATAAACCTTGTTACTATGCCATTTAGGTGTGATGAGAAAGATAAGTCAAATGATTCCTCTCAAGGATACATTCCTATCAACTCTTCCCCTGAATCTAGTAACATGGTTGTTTTCAATAATCCCCTCTATGAGGAGATGTCTCCTTTTGAATCAAAAGACAAACCTTTTAACTGATATGATCATGACTTGTTGGATGATGCTCTTGATGACTTTGTGGCTTTGTCGAAACCTATAAACAAAAACAAGACCTCTAAATTGGTTAACATAATAAACTTGAATGAACATAACAAGCCTCTTTTTGAAGTCCAAGGTGCTTATCCTTCTCCCACCTTTCAAGTTCTTAAATCACCTCTCCTTACTGTCCAAGGAAGGTATGATCATGATTCCTTTCGTACCCCAAATAAACCAATCATCACTGTACAAGGAAGAAAACCTATAAGTCCTTACAATTATGCTAAACAAATAACTAGAGAGAGTTATCATGCAGTTGCCCATACTTATCATACCAGAAATAATAGGCAACCTAATCCTCCTCCTGTTATTCCAGTTTCCCTTCCTAATCCTCAACCAATTCTTCCTCAGCCTCCCCGTATTTCGCAAGTTATGGGTAAGGAATATGATCTCATAGTAAAACTTAAAGCTACCCCTGCTAAGATATCCCTTTGGGATTTGATTCAAACTTCTTCCGCTCATCATGGAATGTTACAAGATGCCTTGAAAGATTTGAATGTTCCTCCACCGAATACGTCTAGTAATATAGCATCTTTTGTTAACTCTGTGATGAATCCTAAAGCTCAAATTGTGTTTACCCAAGATGAGTTGCCTACTAGTGAAATTCAACAACAATATGATCCCTTGATGATTGTGGTTGTCATGAAAGACACTGCTATAAGATGAACACTAGTAGATAATGGCTCTGGCCTTAATGTGTGTAGCATTAATTTATTGCATAAGATGAATGTGGATACATCTCTTATTGAGCCTGATTCTCGTCCCATTTGTGGCTTTGACAATGTGGCTAAGACTTCATTAGGTATCATCACCTTACCTCTCACAGTGGGACCTGTTACTTTGCCTACTCCTATCCATGTTATGCCGGGAAATTTAACATACAACTTGTTATTAGGGAGGCCTTGGATTCATAGCATGCATGCTGTCCCCTCTACATTGCATAGACAAGTTAAATTCGTTTATAACAATAAGACATACACTTTGATGGGTGATACTAATTTTCAAGCTTGTCTACAAACATCTACTTCCAAAGGGAGTTCTTCTAAGCCATCCTTGTCTAGTGATGACTCTTTAAACAAGAAACCTATCGATGAATCCTCGCTCTCCGATGATCAGAATTCTTTGGATGAGTCTGGAGCTCCTGAAGAGGATCCTTCTCGACTTGAAACTACACATAAAAAAGATTTTGATCCTGAGAAGGTTCTCGTAAAGGATGATTGGGGATCTCTTGATTTTAACCCTACCTTTGTAGGTGAATATAAGGTTCCTTCTAGAGAAATTAAAGTTGAAAAGAAGGAAGAAGCTGAAAATCACAAAGTTGAAAAGAAAGAAGAAGCTAAAAATCAATCAACCTTACCTGAATCTATGAGTAATAATTTTGTGGCCGCTTCTCAAACTTCTTCTCCTCACATCTATAATTATGAAGAGTTGGATTCTTTTTCTTATGAAAAACCACCTTCTCTTCCTGAAATGGCTGGTCGTTATGGTCGTGGTTTTCACATTTTTGCTAAGCATGGGTATCATGGAAAAGGTTGTGGTGCTCATGAACAAGGGATAAGAGTTCCTCTAGAGACTAATTTTCACAATTTTGGACTTGGCTTTAATCCCTGCAGACGTACTAAAGCTTCTAAAAGACCATGCATTAGTGTTAATGCTATATCTACATCTTTATCAATACAACATCCTGAGTATATTGATGGGGATCCTTCGAGTGATTGTGCTTTGGATATCTTCCCTACCGACGATGCTTTAGCTGAGTTCTTGGGAGCCTATGACACTCTTCTTCGTTATCATCACAATAGGGGACTCCCTTATTGTTTGAACACTGAAGCCTATTTTGGAAAAGAGATTGATAACGATAAGATTGTGAAAGAATTCCCTCAGTTAAAGGATACTCCTCAACAAAGTAATCTTCTCATAAGTGACACCATTGATGTTAAGATGGATCCTTGCAACAAAGAGAAAGTTATTAAGATTGGAAAATGTTTGGATGAAGAGGAACAGAAACAATATGAAGAACTATTGCATGAATTCCCTGAGATCTTTGCTTGGGCATATTCGGACATGCCTGGTATAGATCCTAAGATCGTTACTCATAATATTGTCTTAGTTCCTGATGCTAAGCCCGTGAAACAAAAGATTCGAAAAATGAATCCCAAGGTGGCTCTGCTTGTTAAAGCTGAGATTGAAAAATTATTGGAAGCTGGATTTATCCGCCCTATTGACTATTCCCCATGGATTTCAAATATTGTCACTGTGGCTAAACCAGATAACAAAATAAGGATGTGTACTGACTTTCGGGATCTAAATAAGGCTTCTTTAAAAGATGATTTCCCTCTTCCAAACATTGACATGATAGTTGATTCTATGGCAGGACATGCCTTGTTATCCTTCATGGATGGTTTTTCAGGCTATAATCAATTTTCATAAACCCTCAAGATCAATTCAAAACCGCTTTCACCACTCCCTGGGGTATGTTTTGTTGGATAATGATGCCTTTTGGACTTAAAAATGCCGGTGCAACTTATCAACGAGTGATGACCCTTATCTTTCATGATTATATGCATAAGATTTTAGAGGATTATGTTGATGATATTTTAGCCAAATCCTTTCTTCGCATGGATCATGTTAAAATCCTCCGCCAAATTTTTGAAAGAATTCATAAATATCACATGCGCTTGAATCCCCGAAAATGTGTTTTTGGTGTGGATAGTGGAAAACTATTAGGATTCATAGTTTCGCATCGTGGGATTGAGGTGGACACTAAGAAAATAGATGCTATTGTCAACATGCCACCTCCTAGAAATGTGTCTCAACTTAAAAGCTTACAGGGAAAGATTCAGGCTATTCGTAGGTTCGTGTCTCAACTTGCGGATCGTACCTTTCCTTTTACTCAACTTCTTAAAAAGGATATCACTTTTCAATGGAATGAAGACTGTCAGCAAGCATTTGAAGATTTAAAAGTGTATTTGGCTAGTCCTCCTGTTCTTCAACCTGCCGAACCTTCTAAACCCTTCCTGCTGTATACAGCTGCTTCTTCTCATGCTCTCGCAGCATTGTTAGCACAACATGATAAAGATGGTAAGGAATGTCCGGTTTATTACATAAGTCATACCTTACTCGATTATGAGACCCGATATTCTGCGATAGAAAGACAATGCTTGGCCTTGGTATTTGCGACTCAGAAATTGAGACATTATCTTTTGAATTCAGAAGTCCATGTCATGGTAAAGTTTGATCCTTTGAAGCATCTTTTCTCTAAAACTGATTTATCAGGACGTCTAGCTAAGTGGGTTATGATGTTAACTGAATTTGACCTTAAGTTTGTTTCCCAAAGAGCAATTAAAGGACAAGCGTTGACCGATCACTTAGTTGAGGCCCCTTCGCCTTTCTCCTTCCCTAACCCTGAGTCCTTTCCTGATGACTTCATTCTTTCTATAGAGAAAGATGAAACTTGGGAGTTATACTTTGATGGCTCTAAGTGTCGTACCAGATCGGGGGCAGGCGTTGTTTTAGTTTCTCCTACAAAGAAACCTATTCCCTTATCATATCGTCTAAATTTCCTGTGTACCAATAACATTGCTGAGTATGAGGCTCTTATAGCAGGAATAAAAGCAGCCTTAGCTCTGAATATAAAACACATACATATCTATGGAGATTCACAATTGATTATAAGACAAGTAACAAGAATATATCAAGCAAAACAAGACAAATTATCACAATATAAAGATCTTGCTATCTCTTTATTACAAAATTTTGATTCTTATACCATGGAACCCGTTCCTCAAAAAGATAATTGACATGTGGATGCAATGGCATGTGTGGCTTCTCTAGTATCTTTAGAGGACCCTATGGTCGATCTTAATTTCGTTATTCACAATCTTATTTCTCTGGCTATTGAAGATGATTCTAGCTTGATAACATGTTGTGACTTTGTAGACTCAGATGAATGGTTCTCGCATATCGTAAGATATTTGACCAATGGTACCTTTCCTGATTCCGCTAATAGGAACACTAGGGCTAGAATCCGCAAGCTGTCTGCTAGATATATCATCCTTTCTAATGTCCTTTATCGAAGGGGTTATGATGGTCTTCTCCTTCGTTGTCTTAACAAGTCAGAAATCCCCGTTGCTCTTGAAGAGGCACATTCAGGTGCCTGTGGGGGGCATTTTGGGGGCAAATCCCTGGTTCATAGGTTGCTTCGTATGGGATACTATTGGCAAACTATGCAGAAGGATTCCTTTTCATTTGTTAAAAAATGTCATCAATGTCAACAACACAATAATCTGATTCATGCTCCTGCCCAAGAACTTCGTTCTCAAGTAGCTTCTTGGCCTTTCTCCGCATGGGGTTTTGATCTTATTGGAAAAATTTCTCCTCCTTCATCTCAAGGACACACCTTCATTATAACTGCAACAGATTACTTTACGAAGTGGGTAGAAGCTATTCCTCTTCGCTCTACTACTGCTGAAGTTATTTTTTCAATTTCTCTTAGAAAACATCATTTCTCGATTTGGGATACCTTCCACTATTATCTCAGATAATGGGACATCATTTAAAAACAAGGATATGAAGAAATTCCTCGAGAAGTATCATATCAAACATCGATTTTCTACACCATATTATCCTCAGTCAAATGGTCAAGCCGAATCATCTAATAAGATAATTGAACAAATTCTTCGTAAAACCATAAATAAGCATGGTAAGGATTGGAGTAACCAGCTAATCTATGCTCTTTGGGCTTACCAAATGAGTGTACGAATTTCTACGGGAACTACTCCTTATAATCTTGTTTATGGTGCTGATGCTATTATGCCCTTAGAGTTAGAAATTCCATCACTTAGGGTTTCTCTCAAAGGTATAGTAGATGATGACTCTTATAGGGAACAACGACTTCAACAGCTTGAGATGCTTGATGAACAGCGCATAAACACTCTTGAGCATATTCAAGCGTATCACAAAACTCTACAATGAAGCTATAATGACAAGGTTATTCAACGTTCCTTCTCAGTAGGTGACTTAGTCCTTTATGAGAATCAGCGCAATGTGAATGCCTTGCCTACTGAAAAGGGAAAATTTAGTCCTAATTGGCTTGGACCATATATCGTTATTGAGGATTATGGATCAGGTGCTTACAAAATAGTGGATATAGATGGTACGCCTCTTAAAGAACCTATTAATGCTATGCACTTGCGTAGATATTATGCTTAATTCTTCCTTCTTCATCTATCTTCCTTTTCAATTCTTCAACATTGGATAATATGTTAGTATCTCTTAGTTAAAGCAAAATAGAATTAAATGTTATGATGTTTAATCTATATTGCTTCATTCCTGACAAGCGTGTCTTCTTACTTTATAGTTTGTCTTGAATTCATTTATGTAAATTGTAAAAGGTTTACATTCTCGTTATGCTGGCATATTATACAATGTCTTTATGTGTTAAGTAGAATCGTATCATGTTGTGTTTAAGTACAAGATTAAATCACATTAGTTATATGATTCTTAGGCTTAATGCATATTTCTTCCTTATCATCAATGTAGTACTTGATTAAACATTTTAATTAAGTCACACATGTATCAATTTAATCATGGAGCATTGAGAAATCAATCACATGGAAATTAAATTCTGAACATACATGTACATTTACCAAATGTATTAGATTTAATCAAAACAAAATATACATTGTTTTAAGCATTAAAGATAACACATTTGAGACAAAAAGAGAAGCATGTATATATATATATGGATTGTATACAAATCTAGGTCACTGTACATCATAAAATCATCTCCTATCCCTAGGGCTAGTGGCTGGAGAGTGTCGACTGGATGCTTCCTCCTGGTCTGGTCGTGAAGGTGGACCCATGGGTGTGTAGTGCGATACAGATTGTGAGTGACTCCGAGAGGAACTCCTACGATCCCTATCCATAAGGATCGCACGATAGGTGGTAGCCTCGGTCTGAGCCGCTGCTAGATCTCGCCGCGCCTGCTGGAGGTCCTCTGATAGGACTCTCTCTCTCTACCGTGCCTGTTGGAGGTCCTCTGATAGGACTCTCTCTCTCTACCGCGCCTGCTGGAGGTCCTCTGATAGGACTCTCTCTCTCTCCCTCCATATATCTACCTGTACTCGGAATGGGAAAAACAAATCCTCATGCCGACCTGCGTTCCCCTGAGGCCTATAGGCAATCTGTTAGGAACTGGGGATCTGTGCTATCATGGAAATGTCTGTCATTGCCTGCTGAATCAAGGAACGCCATTCCTGCACATTAGCTATGGCAGTAGAACAGATTTTTGTTAGTACCATTCTATATCATCAAAACATTAATCAATCAATATAAACCTACTATACCTGGATCTCCCTCGCGCCAGTAGGGATCATGATATGGTAGTATTTGTGCCTGGGCACTGCTAGGCTCCCCTCGCTCGCATACTCTATCCACGATGGGTGTAGGCTGGACGGTGCTGGTGACAGGTCTCCGTATCACCTCCTGTTCCCCTTGTTGGGGAATAAGAGGTGGATCCAGAGCTATGGTATCATCTCCTGAATGGTGGGGAGCTGCATCCGACTCCTCCTCATCATCTCTATCCTCCTCCTCATCGTCCTCCTCGTCATCATCATCCTCGTCCTCATCCGCATCATCACTTGCATCCTCCTCCTCCTTGTCACTAGGCTGATCGCCTATAGGTGGATCAGGATCTCCCACCTCCTCATGATCCTCTCCCTCCTCTGGCTCCTCTGACTTGGATCCCTTGTCCTCGTCTCGGTCTCCATGTCTCCATGGGCCTGGATAGCCTGTCGGATGATCTAGTGGAAAGATAGGACCTGGATATGATCTCATGAACCATGAAACATATCTACGCTGTGCTCCAGGCTCTGTAGAATAGTCAGTGACTACATCCTGATTAGATCCCTCTAATTCTGTCATCTCAATATCATCTACCATCGGTCTCGCTACTGCTCTAGGTCTGGGAAGGACCCGTGAGTGTCGAGTATAGATGGGCACATCGGCTGGAACACACTGCTCTAGTCTGAACTGCCTCTGTACTCGGTCAAAGTAGAAAGGGACTATGATGTGTGCATATCGTCCTCGCAGTAGGCGGTTTCTCTGTAGACATGCTAACTATCTCTCCATACCATCCCATCTGTGCATCAGTAGGTAAGGTCTCCACACTATCACCTTGGCTGTCAGTCTGTCAATAATCACTCTCCAATATAATAAATCGCCAAATCTCCACTCTCTGGTAAGTGGATAAGCGAACACCCTAGGTCACTCGCTCGTTGTACTCAGTGGAAAGCCGATGGGCCTAGTGCATGTGAAATGCTCTAAAATCCACACCTGTAGAAGTGTGCATGTCATCAAACTGCAACCCTGTCCGAATACATACTCCTCAAGGTCGTGATAAAGATGTGCAAGCATACTCCGACCCCATGCATAAACTCTCCTCTGTCTCTCCATCACTCTAATACACCATGTGAGGCCCCCATGCATGTGTGTCCCTCACCCATTAGGGCAGAAGACTAGTGCTATGATGGCTATCATAAGGCGTCTCAGAAGTGGTACCTCCCCTATAGGATGTAAGAGCCAGCTGACCATGATGCAACCTCTCATCTCGCTTGGCATGACTCTCCCTATGCAATACACCTGCTCTCTCTGATGATCCTCCGCAGACCGATCGGTCGCGTATGTAACTGTCGCTCGGTCGCGTATGTAACTGTCGCTCCTCTGATAGGAAGACGAAGTATACGGTACACATCCTCGAGTGTGACCATCAGCTCTCCTACTGGAAGGTGAAAGGTGCATGTGTCAGGATCCCATCACTCCATCAAGGCCATCAGCATCGCAGGATGAAATCGAATGGCCGGCATGAGAATCACGTACCACAATCCCACAATCGACAGTGTGTCTCTCTCTGACTGAGTCAGCCACGGAATCTGATCTCGCAAAGTGCGAAGAATATATCCCGCTGTGTGCTCTCTCATGTACGGGAGACCCTGCAACACGAAAACATGACCGTAATCAGTACTCGATCATCGAAATCGCAAATGCAAACCGTCGCACATCGTATGCTAGCCCTGAACCCCTCGCCAGGCCCTGATTAGGGACCATGGCACCCTTTCAGGGACCATGGTGCCCTGAGGGGACCATGGCGCCCCTGTCAGGGACCATGGCACCCTAGGTGGGCCCCGGTCAGCCTTCGAGGCCTGCATACGATCACCGAAAAGTCAAACATGCAAAAAATCAATAGTCAAGTGTTCAGTCAACCCACCTCATCCAGTGGCTCGTCGTCGATCACGGCTTGGTGCAGGATCTCGATCCTCGTGGGACGCTCCAGTCGTCGTGAAGGCATGATGATGGCTATGTGGGCTCTGCTGCACTGAATAGTATTCTAAAATCAACAAAGTGACAAACACAAGTGTCACTTTCGAAGTATATACTCTCGATTGTTTATTCTTACTTTTTGAAACCCTAATTTTCCTCTACCATTCATCTTATCATAACTTGAGTTTGGGAGATGCGATTTTCAAACCGTTTGTTGCATTGGAATCGTATATTCCTTCTCCTACTCTCGGGATGTTCCAAAAAGTGCTCTGATGAAGCCTATTTTGCGAACACCCCTCATCAACACTCTCTTACACAATTTGTCGTGAGTAAACATGCTACCCTGTTTCACCTCCCTAATAAGCAAGTCGAAACAGGGGGGGGCATATAGCTACTCACAGATTTCATCACTTTCCCTAGTAAGCATTAGGTGATTTTGTGATCTAACGTTTGTTTTGTAGGGTGCGGTTCCTAACTGTGTACTGCAGATACCGCTGGGGGCTTCGTCCGACATCTTATGGATATATCCTTTTTCAAAATAATGTATACTTTTCTGTACTTTAGCTTGCATATGCACGTAGTACTCATATGACCGCTAAAGTGGGGGCTAAATGTAGCGTCATAAATTGTACGCACTCGCTAGGGTGGTACAATTTCACACCTAGTTTAGCACCCGCCTTAGTGCATTTTGCATTTTGCATTGCATTTCTCCTTAAGCACTTAATTAATCAAATTAATTAGGTCTAAGGTCCTATTTCATCATTCTCTACATCATAAAGTTGGGCCCTTTCACTAAAGCGCGCCCCTCGCATTTTATTCCTTCAATACATCACTCAATCAAAAACCCTAATTAAGTCCTATTCCGAACTTGGGGGTTTGGTTTCGGGGTCAAAACATCTCAAAATCACCTGTAACTTCGAGATTCTCTCTAAAATCATCATATCCGACGACCCTGAAAATTTGGTGAAAAGTTGCCGGGACCGTGGCGCCCGGTGCACATGGTCCCGGACATTTTTCCCGAAATTTTGGGAGCACGATCCAATCATAAAATAAAGCTTAACCCCAAGAAATTGGCGGGATATTCAATCTCTAGGTCGGCCAAAATATGAATTTTTGATCTAGGGTTTCCTACATAAGAGCTCTCCTTCTTCATTTGAAGGGATCGGATTTTTGTTTCCAGGAACTTCATATGCAGCGAAAGAGCAGATCTTTGAGGACTTTAACAACATTCAACATCATTCTATCAAGCATCTATCAAATTCATTCATCCACTTAGGGCTTGGAAGACATTGAAGAACAATAGGAGATTACCGACTGAAGATTGGCTTGTACTCCTCCCTTGAGGGTTGGGTATGATTTCGTATTGTTTTCATGTCTTTGCATAAGCTTTGATACATCATTTATTCATGCTTTAGATCACATTGCATCTTGATTTAGAGCATTTACATTATCATTTGCAAGCAATTAGGGTTTACTTTCTAGGTTGCTCTAGTTTGCTTTCTTGCATTTTGGACCTTGCACACACACTAGGTCTGCACACACAATACATTTTACAAAACAACTTGGCTATTCGTGGAGGTGGAAATCACCGAAGCGGGGGTTTGACTAAGGAAAAACCCTATATAGCCGCCCCTCCCCCTTTTTCAGATATTATTGCAGGTTTCGGGATTCGGACGACGCCGCGGGATACAGATCCGGAGAGAGAAAGTTGGAACAACACTCTGTGTGAAATTGCAGAGCAGGAGACTGGGACAGGGGCGCTGGGCGCCTTGGTCCTGCCAGGACAGGGGCGTTAGGCACCCTAGTCCCTGGGAGAGAGGCGTTGGGTGCCCTGGTCCTCCGGACAGACAGTTTGCAGATAGTTTTCAGATAGTGTTTCAGAGTGCAGAACAGTGGTTTCCGTTGCAGTTTTCAGGACAGTGGCGCCCGCGCCCCCGCCCCGAACATTTTCAGTCCGATTTTGACTCCGGGTACATATCTGCATTCTTATTTTATCCTTACATTTACAGCTGTTCATTGTTTAATCTCAATTCTGCAATCTTGTTATTGGTTCATACTTGCATTTTGGGATTAGGGTTTGAACTTGCATTACTTAATCTTACAATTTCAACAAGGGAATAGAAATCCTAATAGATATCCTGTGGCTCTCTCTTTCACCAAAAGAAGTAGCCAATTGTGCGATATCTCTAGGCTCTTTCGTATTCCGTAATGTGTGTCAAAAGGTAGGATTAGGGCATGTTAACCTAGTCTCACTTTTTCCCCCACACACTTTGTTTTCCATGAGGTGGCATTATGTTGTACCATTCTTGCAGTCTCCTTAGGGTATTTGGTCCACTACCACCCATGTAAAATCATCACATTTTGTGATGGAGTGTAGCCTTGGTTGGGAAAGTGTTTGCTATATCTTTTTCCCTTGCTTGTTGTGTTGGCATGTCTGTAACCTGTCTAGGGCTTGGTTCTCCAAGCTCGGGGGGTGACTTCTAGTAAGCCTAGGCTAGGAGGTGAGCACTCCATGGTCAAGCCTTATAATTTATTTGCAGGATTGCTTGGAAAGAAAAGAAAAGGGACAAGCTAGGAGTTGTTGGGTTTTGTACTTGATTTTGCAAAAAAAAAAAAAGAAAAGGGATGCTATATTTTTCAGTTGCAGAAATGTAAATAAACGTTGCATGTTGTATTTATTTTGAAAGGAATGTATTCATTTATTTAAAGTCCTCATTTAATAGAAAAGAGAGTCTAGATGGGTATCTCACCCAATTGTAATGTTGACTATATTGCCTTTTAAATAAACTTTAAAGAAATGCGTTATTTTTATTAAGTATTATTTTGTTGCAAAAAAAAAAATTGAAATGTGTATTTCTGGATTTAGTTCCTATAGTTCTAAAAATAATATTTGTTGTATGCATGTTATTTCTGAAAATAAAAGTTCAGTTGATTTCCTTATGCATATCTCTAAGTCTAATTTAAATAATTCTAGATTAATGTAGTTGCTGAATATATTTTAATAAACTCTGTAATTTTCTATTTATTTATTCGCAGAAAATAAATCTAAAATTATCATGTCTATCTCTAAGATTTATTTTAATAATTTCTAGTCTAATATAGTTGTTGTTTAAATTTAATCAATTCTGTCATTTTCTCCTTAATTTATTGCAGAATTAAAGTCTAGTATTTGCACTATAGATTTAAGACTAGATCTAAAAAGAAGAAATATAAATATTGGACTATTGCTGTACTGTCATTTATTTTATTAATTTCTCACAAGTTTTGTTTTAAAAAAATAAATATAACATTATACATCTATGAAATTTTACATTAAACCTACCCATGATTTAAACATGAATAGATTATATATATATATATATATATATATATATATATATATATATATATATATATATATATATATATATATATATATATATATATATATATATATATATATATATATAATACATATATATATATATATACATACAAATATATATATATATTATTACAAAAAAGTAAGGGGTTTAAATTATTATTATTTTTTTAAAATACTAAGCAAAGGGGGCTACCTCACACCCACTCCCCTCCCCTGCACAGTGGGCGGCGACCCCCAGCGGTGGCCGTAGTTGCCTCAGTAGGATGCAACCCACAGTTGGGGAGGCTTTGCCCCCCCCCTCATGGGCGGTGCCCCACAGCGGCAGCGCTGTCGGGCTGCAGGCCACGTCCCATAGCGGCGGCCAAGGCCGCCTCTGTGGGTCATGACCCGCAGGCTCGGCAGTGGCCATCCCTACAGGGAGCCCCCCGTGACCTCCGCCACTGCTGCCCCTATGAACAAAGAAACCTTCGCTCCTCCACACCTTCGTCGAGACCCTCCATGGTCGCCGCCTCCCATGACCTGCACAAACATACACACTTCACACACCAAGAAAAAAAAAGATAAAATAATATCATAGTTAAGCCCTAACCCAAAAATAGGGTTAGGGAAAGATAATAAAATGGAAAGAAAATAGGGTAGTGTTAGGCCCAATATGGAAAGCTAATGTACTAAGAGGGGAGGGGTGAATCAGTACTCCAAAACTTTTCTTGAATAATAACTTTGCTATTATGCATAAACAGAAAAGCGCAGTAACATAAAATAAAGTTAAAACAAATAGATAACAATCATACATGATTCACTCATAATACATATAATTTGGTTACGTGGAAACTCTTGGTTAGAGAGAAAAACTGCGGTGGCGATGGCACCCACAACTTCACTACTGCAATAATAAAGAGTGCTCGGTTAGAGCTACATATTAGCTATTTCTAATAGCTTACCTTGTTAGGAGTAACAAGATCTGTTAGATCTACCTTGCTAAAGGATTTTACAACATTTATTCTGAATGTTGCACCTGGTTAGAGGCTTTACAATTTATAGACTTGATTAGAGTCTTTTACCCTGTTAAAGGTTTCTCTTTCAACTTCACAATATTACAATAAAATCATTACAAATATCTACAACTTTACATCTGAAATGTTATAGCAGATTCTATGTGTTCAAAATAGATTACCTTGCTTATATCATACCTCGGTAACCCATATAGTAACTTGGTAAACCCTTCTATTTACTCTGTTCTTCAACTGTTCTCTGAAAACTTTCTCGGTGGCCTCTGTGTCTTTGTAACAGTCTTCTTATTTTATACATACACCCTTAACTCATGCTGTATAAATAGATCTCTTAAGATGGTGATCTACTTCATTGCTTCGATCTTACAAACAAGATTCCTCGAATGAATAACTATACAAAATATTTCATTGGTTAGATTGATCTCAAAATCATACATAATCTTCTAGTGCAATTTCCAATGTGATAACGGTTAGATGTGCCTCGATCTTGTAACACATTTTCATATGCATGTCTAGGTTCAATGTATCTGGTAACACGTTTCACTCAGTGTATATCAACTCGGTGTGTCATCTTTGTTGCTCAGTAGCTATAAAAAGATACTCGGTAGACAGCTCAGTGTATACTGCGTTCTATGACTACTTTCTTCTGTAACCAACTAGACTGTGCATACCGACTTCTCTGTGTATACCGACTACATGATTCGGTAGTGTTAATCGACTAGAGTATATAGTATGACTTTGAATATAAAAACTAATGGCAACTTGATAAGTAGTAACAATCTCCCTTTTTGACATTAGTTGAGATGTTTGACAAAAACTACTTTCAAAGTCATAACTCAAAAATCTATATACTTTGCAAAATGACTATACTTGACAGTATATACAATAGACAATGAAATAGTATATTTAGATATACTCCCCTTATCATTATACTGTACATAAATCAGATTTTGCATGCTCAATTCTGTGCTTGTGTGCTCTTGCTTACTCTACATACTCTGCTCGGTATACTCCCCCTGTATACAATACTCCGAATACTATATCAAAACTGTATCACTCTCAAAATTATCATATTACTCCCCCTTTTTGACAAACATCAAAAAATTAATTTCCATCCGGGGGTGGTAACTGGTCAAAAATGGATTTGTACTTTTTCTGGACGTCGGTGAGAGCAACAGAGAGTGCATCTTTTACACTTTCCATTAAAGAATTTGGTGCTTGAATATCAGCCAATAGTGATATTAAGCCATCAAGAGTGCTTCCCTCTCGTGTAGTAGATAGGCATGTGGCTTGGTTAATCTGTTCTTGAACTGATGAAATATGAGGAAGGAATAATGTCTGGAGTGTCATTATATCCATCCTGATCTTATGTTCTTCATTTCTTAGTTCCAATTGTTGAGCCATTAGCTGTTGAAGCTTGGTATAAAAATTTTGAACTGAATTGGGCTCCAAAGTCAACTTATTTGAGAGATCGGTGATCTCTTTCTCAATTGTATCAATTTTATTCTTGATATCTTTAATGAATATAGAAAATGTACAAAGTTTCTGAAATAAATAAAGAATATGCTTGAGTTGAGGGGACAACTCAGCAATGAATTTGACAAGTTTGACTTTGCCAATAGCAAGAGCTTTCTGTACCTCTTCTATCATTTTTGCAGTAAGCTCCTTGTCTTTTAGCTTGCTCAAATACTCAGATGCATCAACTCTGGATGTTTCAATTTGATTAAGGAGTTCATCCACTTGAATGTGGATGGCTGCATCAGTTGACACTGTAGCTGTAGGTAGCATATCTGATAGCAGTGTCTTCACCTTCTGAAGTACTTTATTCTTCTTTTGTATGGCCATCTGCTTTTCTTGTTCGGCCTTTTCTTTGCATAGTTCACCGAAATCAATGAGTGCTTGCCCCTTTAATTTTGATATATCCACATTGGGAAACACTATTGGTTTAGATAAATCAACTTTGAAACTATGATTTTTCACTTTCTTCTCTTTACCTTTGGTCAGTTGGACCAAGACAATAGCTTGAGAGGCTTGCTGACCCTCAGTAGGTTGCTCGGTAGAGGAAACACTTTGGTCAGTTCCTGTAGCTGTTGTGGTGTCTTTAGGTGCCTCAGTACTGGGTGTCTCAGCTGCTACATTTTTGGTGCTCGAAGGTGCTTGAGAGGTCTGTTCTTGAGTAGTATCTTCTCCTGTTGTAGACTTGTGACCTTTGATGCCTTATGCTGTATCCTGAGGAGCTTCGGTAGAGATAGGTGGATTGATCGGTGGATAGGGCTGAACTTGTTCTAAAATAGATTCACTAGATACAAGTTTTGCATATGTAGTGCCTTCTATCATTTCCTACTCTGGTTCCTCTGTATCCATGAAATCTTCATCTATTTGAATAGTGTTAGCCGGGTCTTGTTCAGTAACATCAGGACCTTGCTCAGTGACATCAGGATCATGCTTGGTGACATCAACGATTTCAACTATAGATTATTCACCGGTATCTTTGATTTTGAAGATTTCCTGCATTTTTCTTTTGTCTCATTTTCTACGTCAATATATAGCCCATTCATCAGTTTTAAGTCTCTTTGTTTGACAAGAAATTTTGAATTGTAGGTTGTCAAATGTTCCTTTATTTCTGCTACAAACATATCAGGAAATAGATGGACTAGACTTCTTTCTCTGATTTGTTTCTCTGAGTCCATTGCATACTTCCACCTATTATCAATATGTAAGTAAAGTTCATTTGGAAGTGACTTTACTAGTTGCAATGGAGCTAACTGGAACTTTAGAAGTGTGCAGATGACAGCTTCTTCAATCTAACTCTTTTGCCAAAATGAGTCTCCAAGTAGATTTCTTGTAAGTCTTGGTTACCTTGTGAATAGTAACACTCTTTTGTTTCTTACTTGGTGATGTTGTTGATGCTCTTGTATTAGGTCTCTTTGTTGGAGGAGTCGGTAAGGCCTTTGAAGTGTCCAGTTTCTTTCTTTTCAACACTTTACCCTTAGGCTATTCGGTGCTCAATGTTATAGCTGCCTCTTGAGCTTCTAATTCCTCTTCAGTGAGGGCAAGCGTGCCTTTGATGGGTGTGGATGAAGAATCTTCTCTGAATTTCTCCGTTAAAACCTTTATCATCTTTGTTGCTTTTCTTGTAGCCTTGGGTACTACTGTTAGGTCCCGAAGACAACTGAAAGGGTGGGGGGGGGGGGTGAATCAGTTGTCAAATAAATTCAAACCAAAAACTTATTAACCAACTTAATTCTTAATACCGGTAAACCAATTAAGTATGTCGGTAGACAGTGTTAATAGTAAATTGCTATACCGGTAAGGATTAATGCATGAAACATAAACATAAAGTCATCCACAACACATGACATCAATATTTGTACGTGGACCCTGTAAGGGGAAAAACCATGGTGGGAAAGCTTACCCACAATCAGATGATACTACTACAGATAGTAAGTGTACATAAATGGGGTCTGCACATGCAGAAAGACCAACAGCCTAGAGCTCACTACTCAATCACAAAATGGGAGTCACACTGACTACAGTTGGATGATTAAATCCAATAATAATGTACTGCACAAAAGAGCATCTTCATATGCTGGATTCAGTACCGGTGTAATGCTAATATGCTTTTACAAAAACCTAACTTCACCTTCAAATGATGTCTTCATGTATATCCCTACTTGATCTCACATATACCTTCACTTAATTCTTTTTCACATTCCACAATTGATCTTACAAATAAGATCTTACATTTATATCATACCCTAAGACCAATTTTAGTAGGTCGGCTCTACAAGATATTACAATAAATTTTCTATACAAACAATATAATATCCGATGCAATAACCGATTGAACATGTCGGCTTAATGCATTTACATCAATAATAAATCATCTCCATAGCGTGCCATGCTGATCTGGAAAAGATAAACCTACTGGTGTAACCCTAGATAACCTAGACCTATTTGCTGTTAAAGGCAAATATGCAAATATGAGTATACCAATGATTAATTCCTCAAAACAAAGTGTCCACACAATGTCTTCAACATTACCAAGTGTCTTCCATATCATTCCAGGTACTGGTGAACCATGTACCAGTAACTGTTGCACAGTTTACTTGCTTGCCGGTGAATGTTGCTGGATCTCCAAAGTGTTGTATTTAGTAGGTGTTGACATCAATGACAAAACCATACCAAAATACCAACAATCTCCCCCTTTGGCATTGATGGCAACACAAGATGGAAAAACCATCAAAGTGCTGAAACATAAATTCCAAATACAAAAACCAACAATCTCCATTTCTCCCCCTGGGAGTAACATGTGATTATCCAAAGATTATTTTCAATACCAATCTCTTCCTTAAATGTGTTTTTCAAAAAAAATCTCTCCCCAAAAAGATAATGTGTTTTTCCATAGATATCTCTCCCCCTTTGACATCAAATGCCAAAGCTACAAAATTCAAGTCCATACAAAATACCAACTACTCCCCCTAAGAAGTAGCTTCCTCATCAAATACTGAAATAAAGATTTGTCTTTTTAATTCTGTCGGTTGATGATAATCATCAACTGTCTAAGTCTCTACCGATGGTGGTATGACTCCAAGCTAATCTTTGAGATACTCAAAAGTCTCCGTAGGCAAAGGTTTTGTGAAAATATTTGCAAGTTGTTCTTTAGTATTCACATAAGCCAGTTTTATCTCCTTTTCTTCAACTTTTTTCCTTAGAAAATTCAATTTGATAGAAACATGTTTAGTTTTAGAGTGTAATACCGAATTCTTAGATATATCAATTGCTGCAGTGTTATCACAATATATAGTAATGGGTTCCTTGCATTTTACCTTTATGTCTTTTAACATTTGCTTAAGCCATAATACCTGTGTATAGTTAGTTGCTGCTGCAACATATTTTGATTCTACTGTTGATAAAGATGTACAACTCTATTTCTTACCAACCAAGAAACTAATCTCTTTCCAAGAAAGAATGCTCCTCTAGTGGTGCTCTTTCTGTCATCCACATCTCCTGCCCAATTTGCATCTTTGTATGAACATAGATCAAAATTTTCATCTTTAGAATACCATAATCCAAGATTTGGTGTGCCTTGTAAGTATCGGAAAATCCTTTTTACTATTGATTAATGATTTTCCCTAGGATTACTCTGAAATCTAGAAACAATACATACTGCATTCATAATATCAGGCCTGGTTTGTGTCAAATACAGTAAACCTCCTATCATAGATTTGTATCTAGTTGGATCAATAGGTGTAGATTCATCCCTTTGAGATAATTTGTCATTTGTAGTCATAGGTGTGCTTACCAGTTTAGAGTTCTTGGTGCAGGAGCACCTAGGCCTCATTTTCAACACAGGTTTGAGAGTAAGTTTGATTTTTATTAGCTTTGAGTGGGAATGGTTGTTTAAGTTGTTTTTGTGTTGCTTTAAGTTGTTTGGATGAGTTTTGAACTCATTGTGAGGTTTTGTTTTCCTATTTTCAACTTCATTTGTGCTTCCCTAAGTTCATCTTCCTTTCTCTTTTTCTCTAGTTCCTCTTAAGCTCCCTCAATCTTGCTTCATTTACTTCTAAATCCCTTCTTAAACTTCTCAACTCATCTCGTGTCTTTTCTTCTTCTTCTCTCTTCGTTCTTTCTACTTCTTGTTTCCTCAACTCTTCTTCCTCTCTTTTCTTCTATCCACCAAACATTAGTTCTTTCCACTTGTTGTAAGCACCTACTATCTCTTTCTCAGATTTTGTTAACTCCATCTTCACCCCTATATCCCAGACCTTTCGCTTGCTCTGATACCACTATGATAGGGAGCTTGGTAGGTAAGCACTCACAAGGCTAGGTTGCTCAAAAAAGATCAGTTTGTTACCAAAGACTTGAAGATGTTGTTGTGTATGATTGTTCAATCTATCTTATGGTCATGATGCCAAGTGATCAAGGTTTTCTTACCTAGCAAACTCCTTTACTGGTGATGTCTCTTGCCCATGCACAAAACTACTCAAAATACTTAACCCTTCCAACTATATTTACTCAGCCCCTGCTCTTGGCATCCAATACATTGTTTCAGAATGCATTAGGAGTCTTCTACATGGACATGTAGGGGCAGCAAAGTTTTCTTCAAGGTTTGATGCTCAAATTTTAGTTTTAAGGCATATAGCCTAGGCTTACTCAACTAGTCTACCAAGGACAAAAATAGGGCATGACAGTATCTTTGTGGTTGTCGACAGATTTAGTAAAATGGCTCACTTTATACCTTACAAAACTACTAATGATGCTAGTCATATTGCTTTTCTTTTCTTTAAAGAAGTTGTCAGAATACATGGTTTGCCATCTAGCATTGTATCAGATAGAGATGTTAAGTTTTGGGGTCATTTTTGGAAGACTTTGTGGAAGAAATTGGGTACTAACTTATCTTTTGGCTTAGCTTACCATCCACAGATAGATGGCCAAATAGAGGTGGTGAATAGAACATTGGGTAATCTACTCAGATGTCTCACCAAGGAGTATGGACAAAGTTGGGATCAGCTCATCCCATAGGTAGAGTTTGCCTACAATGACAGTGTAAATAGATCCACTGGTAAGAGTCCATTTCAGGTTGTTTATGGTATGCATCCAAGAGGTGTTTTTGAGTTACATGATGTGACTAATTTGCAACATGTTAGTGGGATAGCAGAAGACATGGCACAATCTCTCAAAGAGATACATGAACAAGTTAAGCAGTCTTTGCAGGATACCACAGCAAGAGTCAAGGCAAGGGTGGATGCTTCAAAGAGGGATGTCCAATTCATAGTTGGAGATTTTGTGATGGTACATCTCAACAAGTCTAGATTGCAAAAGGGAGTTCCTACCAAGTTATAAATGAGAAGAATTGGACCTTGCAGGATTTTGGCTAAGCATAGTCCAAATGCTTATAAAATTGATTTACCTATTGATGTTTCTTTATCTCCTATCTTTAATGTTGCAGATTTGGTACCTTTCAAGGGGCAGCCTCCAATAGAGAATCAAAGAGTTTCAGACCTTTCAAATTCCCTTTCTGATCTACCTCTCCCCTCTTCTTCTTCTCCCATTCTTGAACAGGTACTTGATTCCAGAATCATCAAGAAGACTTGAAGGCATGACTACTTTGAACATTTGGTCAAGTGGAAAGATCAACTAGCCTCTGAAGCCACTTGGATACCTAAAAGTGACTTCCCCAAGGCTGGTATTCCTCTCTCTTTTCTACCCAAAGGAGTCACATGACTTCTTTGTCACCGGAGGAGTATGGTGTAGGAGCACCTAAGCCTCATTTTCAACACAGGTTTGAGAGTAAGTTTGATTTTCATTATCTTTGAGTGGGAATGGTTGTTTAAGTTGTTTTTGTGTTTCTTTAAGTTGTTTGGATGAGTTTTGAACTCATTGTGAGGTTTTGTTTTCCTTTTTTCATCTTTTGCTCAAAATTGCTAGTTTTGGAGTTGCCTGGCAAAATGTTGTAAAAAGTGAGTTTTTAATGTGATTTTGTTTTGAAAAGGTATAGGCATTGTTTTGTGTTTGGTTTTTAGGTGTGAGAAGTGTTCTTAGGTGTTTTGTGGGTTTTGAGTTCAACCTTACACCTTCTAGGAATAAAAGTTGTCATTTTAGGCATCCAAAATGTCAAATTTAGTGTGCTTGGGCATGTACCTATCCGTACAGGAGGTTAACCAACCTAGAATGGTATTTATTCTCTTTTTGGAACTATTGTAAGGGTTGCTCAATCAGAGTTTTTAATCATTATGAAAGTTTGCACTCATTTTACCTTGTCTTTCCCTAGTTTCTAGCTTGGTGTGAGCAGCAGTCCATACACCTACTGTACTTTTCCATACTGTTCTTGCATTTTCAGTTTCTACTATGTTTTCTTAGACTTCTCCTTTTGGTGGCATTAAATTTGATTAAGTTTTGAAGTTGTAACAAAATTTGGTTTGATTTCACAATTTCACTACCCAGTCTAGGAATTTGGGCAAGAATGCTTGACCAACTTGGTTTCTTGGAGTCCTAAAGTGTTCATGGCTTCTCAAGAACTATTTAGTCAATTTGTAAATTATGTAAATATGTGTTTTGGTATCAAGAGTGCAGGTACAAGGTGTTTTGTGGCCATGGAGCCCTAGGCAAGTATGCCATTTGGCTAGGGTCTTGCTTGAGTTTGATGCTTTGGTCTCCCATAGCAATTGCATTCTTTTGGTGAATAGTCCTATGTGATTTCCAAGTTATATGTGCAAGCAAAGAGACTTCCTAAGCCTGGAAAAGGAAGGTTATATGTTTCAGTTTTATGAATTGTAAACCAAAACAGTGAGTCACTATTTGGTAGTAGTTTTCTTTCCTAGTTTGCTCTCCACCATTCATTGGTGTGTGAAAACCTCTATCTATACTTTGTTTGTTTGAAAACAAGTACAAGGGAGGAGTAAGCCTTGTCCATGGGTAATGTAAATGCCAAGATCAAACAATGATCTCCTTAGGCAAAATGAAAAACGCCCAGCAAGCTGTCACAATCAAGTATGACTGATTTTTGCATGTTTGTTGAAGTTGTATATGGATTTATCCTCTCCATATTGTAGGTATGAAGGAATTCATGTATGAAGAAGGTATAACATAGCTAATAAAGCACAAACAAACCTTTAAATAAGAGTTTTAACATTGCAAAGTGCAGGTCCAAAATGGGAAAACAATGAAAAGAGAAAAGTGCAATCCTATTTAGTTTGTCAGTGAACTATTTGCTATTTGTAATTGCCTAATGCCTTTTGTGTAGGGAAAATTGGATTCCTTCTTGTCTCTAATGTTGGCTATGTTCATATGCTTCAGTTGTAATTGGAATTTTGCAAAATTGTGCTTGTAGAAGGCAAAAAGTGAAAAGTTGTCAAATGTTGCATTTCCCTTTTGTGCATTTTATGAAAATCTTGCTCTTCACTTTGTGAGGGTTAAATATTCTTGTTTATGGCTTGGTTAGTCAATAGAAAGGTAGAATTAGGTGTCCTTGAGTCATTTGGAGGTTCCCAAGTTTGAAATTTGGTTTTTGCCAACAAGCCCTACCAAAACCCTCCTTTTATGCCCATTTTTGGGACAGTCATGGAGAAGGCTTTAGGGACCCCTAAACTTGATAAATCTTCAAGAACCCCCAAAAGGGTATCCAAATATGTGATTCTTTCAGTCTAGAAGTCCATCGCTTGAGCAGGGTGAGCACAAAACCCCAAAAGGAGGGCTAATTGCTTGTAGCCTTTTTAGGCCTTAAAATTGAGTTTTGGTCAAATCGGGTACACAAATGGTGAATGGAAAGCACAAAAGACATCAATGCTAGTTGAAACAAGTTGTCCTCACATGAATTTGACATCTTTGTGGGTTAGACTCCAAAAACTTAGTTTTAGCACTTGAGGAGGACTTCTACATCTCAAAACATAGAAGACAAAAGACACCATTGGGAGCAAAACTTAGTAACAATGTGTAAACCAGAAAAAGGAGACCTTGTGGAGTCAAGGAGCAGGTTAGGGACAGAGGAATGAAAGCTAAGAGGATGAAATAGGAGTCAGTTTACCAAACCAGAGTGGTTATGGGGTTGAAGCCCTTGAGCAACCAAGAAGTCTTGTCTTAGGGAGGTGGATCAAGAGGAAGTTTCAGGTTGTCTATGAACCTTTGCACTCTGATTACAACAACAACACCTTGAAATTAGTAAGGATCTATTCTTATTTAACTAACAAGTCACTTGAGCATTCCACTTGCACTACCTCCCTATCAGTTCTCCATCCCAAATTTTTTTAGTAATTCTTTCAAGTACTTGGATTGACTCAAAAATATACCTTTATCAGTCTGAGAAATCTGTAAACCTAAAAATAATTTTATTTCTCCAATCAAAGACATTTCAAATTCTTGTTGCATTTCAATAGAAAATTCCTTACATAATCCATCTTCTCCTCCAAAGATTATATCATCAACAAATACTTCAATAATCAAGATGTCATCATTAGTTATTTTGTAATATAAATTGCTATCTGCATTTCCTTTAGTAAAACCAATCTTCAAAAGATACTTATCCAACCTTCCATACCAAGCTCTTGGGGCTTTTTTCAATCCATATAGAGTTTTTCTTAACCTACAAACCATATCATTGTCATTTGTCAAAGAAAATCCATCAGGTTGCTCAATGTATACTTCTTCTTCAAGATCTCCATTTAAAAATGCACATTTAATATCCATTTGATAAACTTTGTAGTCCTTGTGAGCTGCAAAAGCCAAAAATAATCTAACTACCTCAATTTTGGCTACCAGTGCAAAGGTTTCATTGTAATCAACTCCTTCTTTCTGAGAATATCCCTTACATACTAGTCTTGCTTTATTTCTGACAGCCTTACCATCTTCATTAAGTTTGTTTCTAAATACCCATTTGGTTCCAATTACATTTTTATCTTTAGGCCGGGGAACTAATGTCCAAGTATTATTTTTCTCAATTTGTCTTAATTCTTCTTCCATAGCTTTAATCCAAAATTTATTTTCACATGCCTCATTGATAGATGATGGTTAAATTTGAGAAATAAGACATACCTCTTCATTTGCCAATCTTCCTCTTGTCATAACTCCCTTAAATTTGTTTCCAATTATCTGATCTTCAGAATGATTCAATCTTACATACTGGGGTGTCTTAGTTTGCTATTGTTCTTCAATTACTGTGGAATCTTCTGATGATACCGGGGTAACTAGATCTTCATTCTGTATTGGTGGATTCAGTATAGGTTCATTTGTCACAATTTTTGTTGCTGGTTAAGAATCTATATACCTTGAAGTTCCTCTAAATTGTTCATCAATCTTTACATTTGTACTCTCAACAATTTTCTGCAATTTCTTGTTAAAACATCTTTATGCCTTGCTCTTAGATGAATAACCAAGAAATATTCCTTCATCACTTCTAGGATCAAATTTGCCAATATACTCATCTCTTCTAATATAACATTTACTTCCAAAAATTCTGAAATACTTAGGAGTAGGAGTATTACCAAACCATAGTTCATGAGGGGTCTTACCAGTTTCACCTTTGATATGAACTTTGTTGAATGTATAGACAGCAGCACTAACTGCCTCTCTCCAATACACATGTGGTATATTTGCTTCTGATAACATACTTCTAGCTGCATCCAAGATAGTTCTATTTTTCCTTTCAACAACTCCATTCTGCTGTGGTGTCCAAGGTGCTGATAACTGTCTTCTGATTCCATTCACTTCATAGAATGTATTAAAGTCCTTAGATGTGAATTCTCCTCCTTGATCTGATCTTAAACATTTGATTTTCTTATTGGTTTCATTTTCAACCATTGCTTTGAATAGTTTGAACTTTCCAAGTGCTTCTGATTTCTCTCTGAGAAAAGTAACCCAACACATTCTAGAATAATCATCAATAATTAGCATGAAATATCTATCACCTTGCAAGCTTCTAGTTCTAGCTAGACCACATAAACCAGTGTGAATTAAATCAAGAGCATTATTGGATTTTTCTGGAATACTTTTGAAACTAGCTCTAACTTGTTTTCCAAATTGACATTCCTTACAAATTGTATTATGAGGTTTCACAATTTTAGGTAGATCTCTAACTGCCTTAAAAGTACTGATTTTTACCATGCAATCAAAATTTACATGACATAGTCTCTTATGCCACAACCAACTTTCATCTATATGTGCAATCAAGCATGCCTTTTCACTGTTATTCAAATGAAAGATATTGCCTCTAGTTTGATTACCGGTTGCAATTTCCAAACCAGTTCTATTCATGATTTTGCATTTTCTATTTTTAAATTGTAAATGAAATCCCTTCTCAACTAATTGACCAACACTTAAAATATTATCCTTTAATCCTTCAACATAGTAGACATTGTTAGTGTTATGCTTACCATCAAGAGATATTGAACCCTTACCTTTGATTGAATAGGCTTTGTCATCTCCAAATCTTACTAAACCTCCATTGTATTCTTGAAAGTTCAAGAATTTACCTTTGTCTCTAGTCATATGATGTGAGCATCCCGAGTCAATTATCCATTCATCCTTTGCTTCAACTTTAGTTGCTAGGGCTTGTTCTATCGATTGAGCAGTAGGTGTCGGTTGATCTTCTGTTATAGCAACAAAAACCCATCCATTGTCTGTAGGATCCTCATCAGAATCATCAGTCACACCTTCATCAACAATGTAACAAGATTTATCTTTGTTCTTTTTAAATATGTATCTCTGATATTCAGGATTAGGCTTGTATGTTCTTCTAGCTTCTTCTCTTAGTCTAGCATGTCTAACAGGGCATCTTGAAGCCATATGACCAATTTTATTGCAGTTAAAACATTTAAAGGGTGCTTTACCTTCATACTTACTTCCAATTGGACCTTTTGGCATTTTTCTTGCAAATAGTGCTTCAAGTTCTTCAAGCTCTTCATTCTCCTTTCTGGATTCTTCAAGTTCTCTTTTATAAAAGGCTCTCCAGTCTGATTTGTCAAATGATGGATCAGATGATGTTGATGCGTTAAAGGCCAAATCAGTTTTTATAGTAGCAACAGGACCAAATTCCTCAATTTCAAAGGCTAAAAGTTTTCCAATCAATGTATCCCTAGTTACTGATGTATTAGGCATTGTTCTCAACTCATTTATAGCAGTAACCTTCATTTTATATGCCCGTGGAAAACCTCTTAAGATTTTTGAAATGATTTCATCCTCACTCAAGGTTCCTCCACAACATTTAATTCCCAAAATAATTTCATTTACTCTTTCCATAAAAGCAGAAATCCTTTCATCTTCTTCCATTTTCAGATGTTCATACCTGACTCGGAAGCTTTCAAGTTTTGCAATCTTGACTATGGAATCTCCTTCATTCAGTGTTTCTAGGTGATCCCAAATAGCTTTAGCAGTAGACCTATCTGATAATCCCATGATTTGTTGATCTGATAATGCGCTCAAAAGTGCTTCTCTTGCTTTGAAATCATTCTCTTCATCTTTAGCTAAGGTAGTTGGAGCAGTCTGACTAGCTACAACAGCAGTATAACCATTCTTAGTAACTTCCCAGATGTCTTTACCAATGCAATTCAGATGTGTCTCCATTCTGATCTTCCGTATCCCATAGTTGGTTCCATCAAGTTTAGGACTGTCCTTCCTGAAATAATTAGTAGACATTGGATCTACTCAAGTTGTTAAACTTCTGCAAAAGAGGACTAGGCTTTGATACCAATTGTTAGGTCCTGAAGACAACTGAGGGGGGGCGGGGGGGGGTGAATCACTTGTCAAATAAATTCAAACCAAAAACTTATTAACCAACTTGATATTAAGTATGCCGGTAGACAGTGTTAATAGTAAATTGCTATACCGGTAAGGATTAATGCATGAAACATAAACATAAAGTCATCCACAACACATGACACCAATATTTGTACATGGAAACCCTATAAGGGGAAAAACCACGGTGGGAAACCTTACCCACAATCAGATGATACTACTACAGATAGTAAGTGTACATAAATGGGGTCTGCACATGTAGAAAGGCCAATAGCCTAGACCTCACTGCTCAATCACAAAATGGGAGTCACACTGACTATAGTTGGATGATTAAATCCAATAATAATGTACTACACAAAATAGCATCTTCATATGCTGGATTCAGTACCAGTGTAATGCTGATATGCTTTTACAAAAACCTAACTTACCTTCAAATGATGTCTTTGTGTATATCCCTGCTTGATCTCACATATACCTTCACTTAATTCTTTTTCACATTCCACACTTGATCTTAAAAATAAGATCTTACATTTATATCATACCCTAAGACCAATTTTAGTAGGTCGGCTCTATAAGATATTACAATAAAAACATTTTACAAACAATATAATATCTGATGCAATAACCGATTGACCATGTCAGCTTAATGCATTTACATCAATAATAAATCATCTCCATAGCGTGCCATGCTGATCTGGAAAAGATAAACCTGCTGGTGTAACCCTAGATAACCTAGACCTATTTGCTGGTAAAGGAAAATATGCAAATATGAATATACCAATGATTAATTCCTTAAAACAAAGTGTCCACATGATGTCTTCGACATTACCAAGTGTCTTCCATATCATTCCAGGTACTGGTGAACAATATATCCTACCGGTGAACCATGTACTAGTAACTGTTGCACAATTTACTTGCTTGCCGGTGAATGTTGTTGGATCTCCAAAGTGTTGTATTCAGTAGGTGTTGACATCAATGACAAAACCAAACCAAAATACCAACAACTACGATGCTCATTTTTACTTTTCCCTTCACCTCTTCATAGGTTCCATACCTCAGCTCGGTAGCATGCCTTGGTAATGTAAGATATGCATCAATTTGTTGTTGTGTGATATCAAAGTCAATCTCGTAACCCATAGGTGGTAAAGATTGAGCTCTTGGTTCCACATCATTCACATAATGGTAATTAGTGTCTACCTCAAAGCATATGTCATCTTTATATTTCTCCACTAGTTGGGGTGGAATCCGGTACCTGTTGTGCATTTTCTCCTAAAATTTACTGATATAATCATCCATGACATCATTGAAATTATCACCTAGCTTCTTGATAAAGTCATTAATATGATGGGTGATTGGTCGGTGTAGCTCCCAAACTATTTTACCAACTGATGGAAAGAATTTTTCAAAGTAGAAAAACATGCATACAAGAAGTGAACCAAACTTTAGTGTATTTGCCGAGTTGTTCTTCTTTGGCTTCCTTATTGTGTTCAAATTCTCAAACAGGTTCTTCAGTAACACTTCACATAAGTCAATTTTCATTCCCTTTTTCACAATTTTATAAGCTATGTCAACTACTGCACAGGGTACACTGTTTTCCCTTGCTGATTGGAAGAAATAGTAACTGATTACTCTAATGGCAAACTTAAGTTCTGCATCAGTGACATTGTTCAGTTTTAGTCCTCTGTAATCAGATTCTACTCTAGTTAAACTGATTAATTCCTTCTGTGATATCATCTTTTGAGCTCATGCATGATCATAGATAGGATAACCGGTGATCACATGAATGATTTCCTTGGTGATTTTAAATGGTTGCTCTTCTAGCCACATGAAATCATCATGAACTCTGCTCAAAACAAACTTGACCCATTGGGGCTTGAACACACGAGGATAGGTTAGGGCTTTAGTCAATCCTTTGATTTTGATGTGTTCATACTTGCTATTTAATACACCATCGGTACATAGTTCATCATAGGTGTCTCTTATTTCAACATGACCGAGTTCTTCAACATGACATTTGGTGAAGAATCTCACATCTTTGACTAACAAGACTCGATCTGGGATGAGTGAAAAGGTGGTTTTGTCATCCGGTTCGGAGGCAACTTTAGGAGTCAAAGAGTATTTCAGTGAGGGCTTCTCTACATTCTTGACAACTATGGGATCTTGGATCTTGGGTGCCATTGAAAATTTCAGATAAAAACTTAGCAAACTATCCTTAGGGTTTGACGGTTTACAAACGACAGACGCTCCACACTCAGCAGATAATAACAATTTGATAAGATCAGTAAGCTAGCTTAACAATGCGATGAGATTTGATGTAAATACCTTGAATTCACTTTGAATGAGGTTTGATCGCCTTGATTCGCTCTGCTCTGCTCTTTCAAAAACTTGGTAAGTGTAAATGACCATGAAAATACTTTTAAGTACACAAAATACCTTATCGGGGTCCGTGCGGGTTAGGTCAAAAACATTAAATGTGCTCGGTTCACCTTTAACCGATTTACTCTCCTTTTTTTTGTTTTAACCGAGTAACCAAATTTCCTTCATTTACCGACTTGACAGGCTTCCTGTATTCACCTACTTGACAGGTTTCCTGTAAAGTACTTTTGATATAATTTCAAACTTACTAATGCATCTTGACTATGCAGATTTTGAATTTAGTACATAATAGAATAGGAGCTGTTATGATTTTAACCTTCAGAGAATGCAGTCCCTTAATACCTTTTCTGATTAATTTGGAATAGGTGCACCTAACTCGGTAGGTAAGGTGCTTTCTTCATTTGACATGATTTCCTTCTTTTTCCAAATCATCTTTAATTTCTCTTTTATTTCTTCAGTGTCTCCTCTAGGTTGATCTCTACAATCTCCAGCTAAATGTCCAACTTTGTGACAATGAAAACATGCCATACCAGGATTTCTCCATGATCTTTGGTTGTTCATTCCAAACCTTATAAAATAGTTGGCACTAATATGTCCATATCTTCCACAACATTAGCACCATATCCTTGTATTGTAATCCCATGGTACTGCTGCATATTGTCGGTAAGGATCTGTGTAAGTTCGGTAACCTCTAGTGTTTGCTCGGTGTGCAGACCACATGTAGTTCTTTTTCTTAAGCCAACACTTCTCAGTACTATGTACATATCTATTGCAATTTCTACAAAACCCTTTGTATTTTGCCTTCTGATAGTTGTTAATAGACTTTGTCCTACATTGGTTAAATGTGTGACCATATTTATTGCAATTGTAACAATAACCATTGGACTTAGTGATATTCAGTTGCTTACCTTTTCTGATTTGGCACATGTTGGAATATGACCTTGATTTCCACAATAGTAGAAAATAGGCTTCTTTCTTTTGATGTTATTCCTATTTCTAGCTTGCTTTGATGATTCTCCTCTCTCGGTAGTATGAATTCCTTTCTCGGTAGAGTCTTTTCCTTTGTAACTGAGTCCTGCATCTCTGTTGGGTCTTCTTATATTCAGTTGCTCATCCAACATCTTTGATGCTTCATAACTTTTCTTCAATGTTTCTTTGGATTTCTTCTATGTTTCAAGTTCATTGGTCAACCTTGATACTTCGAGTTTCAATGCTTGATTTTCATCATTCTTCAGAATTGCTTCATGATGTGCATAACCTAGTTGATCTATCATATTTTGTTGAATCCTAGTCAACCTTATTATTTCATCATTTTTATCAGATACTAAGACTTCAAGTTGTTGTTTCTCTCTTTCTAGATCTCTTGTTTTATCCTTAGTTGTCCTTAATGCATCTAGATTTTCAGTCATTTGTGTGCTGAAATGTTCATGTTCTCTTTTCATTGCTTTTAGTTGATCAGTCAATGCTTTTTTCTTTTCTTTCAATACCCCAATCATTTCTTTAGTCTCTTTAGATATATTGTTCTCAGATGATGTCTCAATTTGTTCCACTAACTCATGAGAATACTGCAAGTCATCAGATAATCTTCTTCTTACTTTCAGAGATTTTTGCATTTGCCTTTGCATGTCTGCAATCACTTGATTATCATGATCCAGCTCTTCTTGCAGATACACAATCCTTCGAGATTGTTTGTAGCCTTCCATTGATAAGATCTTTCTCTTTAGGTAGTTAAACCCTTTTCCAAGATTCAAGCTCTGATACCAATTGTTAGGCCCAATATGGAAAGCTAATGTACTGAGAGGGGAGGGGTGAATCAGTACTCCAAAATTTTTCTTAAATAATAAATTTACTGTTATGTATAAACAGAAAAGTCCAGTAACATAAAATAAAGTTAAAACAAATAGATAACAATCATACATGATTCACTCCATAACACATATATTTTGGTTACACATAAACTCTTGGTTAGAGAGAAAAACTGCGGTGGGGATGGCACCCACAACTTCACTACTGTAATAATAAAGAGTGCTCGGTTAGAGCTACATATTAGCTATTTCTGATAGCTTGCCCTGTTAGGAGTAACAAGATCTGTTAGATCTACCTTGCTAAAGGATTTTACAACATTTATTCTGAATGCTGCACCTGGTTAGAGGCTTTACAATTTATAGACTTGATTAGAGTCTTTTACCCTGTTAAAGGTTTCTCTTTCAACTTCACAATATTACAATAAAATCATTACAAATTTCTGCAACTTTACATCTGAAATGTTATAGCAGATTCTATGTGCTTAGAATAGATTACCTTGCTTATATCATACCTTGGTAACCCATATAGTAACTTGGTAAACCCTTTTGTTTACTCTGTTCTTTGACTGTTCTCTGAAAACTTTCTTGGTGACTTCTGTGTCTTTGTAACAGTCTTCTTACTTTCATACATACACCCTTAACTCATGCTGTATAAATAGATCTCTTAAGACGGTGATCTACTTCATTGCTTCGATCTTATAAACAAGATTCCTCGAATGAATAACTATACAAAATATTTCATTGGTTAGATTGATCTCAAAATCATACACAATCTTCTAGTGCAATTTCCAATGTGATAACGGTTAGATGTGCCTCGATCTTGTAACACATTTTCATATGGATGTCCAGGTTCAATGTATCTGGTAACACGTTTCACTCGGTGTGTCATCTTTGCTGCTTGGTAGCTATAAAAAGATACTTGGTTGACAACTCTATGTATACTGCGTTCTATGACTACTTTCTTCTGTAACCAACTAGACTGTGCATATCGACTTCTTTGTGTATACCGACTGCATGATTCGGTAGTGTTAACCGACTAGAGTATATAGTATGACTTTGAATATAAAAACTAATGGCAACTTGATAAGTAGTAACAGGTAGAGGGTGGAGTAGTTTTATAATATTTTAATTAGGTTTTCATTATTATTTAATATTTTAGTTAAGTTATATGGGATATTTATATTTTAGAAAATAAATATTTTCATATATAAGTGTTTTAATGAAAAAAAAAAAAAATATATATATATATATATATATGTATATGTACCGTCGTAAATTGTACGCACTCGCTAGGGTGGTACAATTTCACACCTAGTTTAGCACCCGCCTTAGTGCATTTTGCATTCTGCATTGCATTTCTCCTTAAGCACTTAATTAATCAAATTAATTATGTCTAAGGTCCTATTTCATCATTCTCTACATCACAAAGTTGGGCCCTTTCACTAAAGCGCGCCCTTCGCATTTTATTCCTCTAATACATCACTCAATCAAAAACCCCAATTAAGTCCTATTCCGAACTTGGGGGCTTGGTTTCGGGGTCGAAACATCTCGAAATCACCTGTAACTTCGGGATTCTCTCTAAAATCATCATATCCGATGACCCTGAAAATTTGGTGAAAAGTTGTCGGGACCGTGGCGCCTGGTGCACATGGTCCCGGACATTTTTCCCGAAATTTTGGGAGCACGATCCAATCATAAAATAAAGCTTAACCCCAAGAAATTGGCAGGATATTCAATCTCTAGGTTGGCCAAAATACAAATTTACGACCTAGGGTTTCATACATAAAAGCTCTCTTTCCTCATTTGAAGGGATCGGATTTTTGTTTCCAGGAACTTTATATGCAGCGAAAGAGCAGATCTTTGAGGACTTCAACAACATTCAACATCATTCTATCAAGCATCTATCAAATTCATTCATCCACTTAGGGCTTGGAAGACATTGAAGAACAATAGGAGATTACCGACTGAAGATTGGCTTGTACTCCTCCCTTGAGGGTTGGGTATGATTTCGTATTGTTTTCATGTCTTTTCATAAGCTTTGATACATCATTTATTCATGCTTTAGATCACATTGCATCTTGATTTAGAGAATTTACATTATCATTTGCAAGCAATTAGGGTTTACTTTCTAGGTTGCTCTAGTTTGCTTTCTTGCATTTTTGGACCTTGCACACACACTAGGTCTGCACACACAATACATTTTACAAAACAACTTGGCTATTCGTGGAGGTGGAAATCACCGAAGCGGGGGTTTGACTAAGGCAAAACCCTATATAGCCACCCCTCCCCCTTTTTCAGATATTATTGCAGGTTTCGGGATTCGGACGACGCCGCGGGATACAGATCCGGAGAGAGAAAGTTGGAACAGCACTCTGTGTGAAATTGCAGAGCAGGAGACTGGGACAGGGGCGCTGGGCGCCCTGGTCCCTGGGACAGAGGCGCTGGGCGCCCTGGTCCTCTGGATAAACAGTTTGCAGATAGTTTCCAGACAGTGTTTCAGAGTGCAGAACAGTGGTTTCTGGTGCAGTTTTTAGGACAGTGGCGCCCGCGCCCCCGTCCCAAACATTTTCAGTCCGATTTTGACTCCGGGTACATATCTGCATTCTTATTTTATCCTTACATTTACAACTGTTCATTGTTTAATCTCAATTCTGCAATCTTGTTATTGGTTCATACTTGCATTTTGGGATTAGGGTTTGAACTTGCATTACTTAATCTTACAATTTCAACAAGGGAATAGAAATCCTAATAGATATCCAGTGGCTCTCTCTTTCACCAAAAGAAGTAGCCAATTGTGCGATATCTCTAGGCTCTTTCGTATTCCGTAATGTGTGTCAAGAGGTAGGATTAGGGCATGTTAACCTAGTCTCGCTTTTTCCCCCACACATTTTGGTGAACCCGACGTGAATCTATCATTGCTTCCTCTTGCATTACATTTGTTAGATCTAGATCTAGATTTAGTGTGTTTTCATTTCATTTTCATTAAAGAGAAAAAAAAAAAAAATTATTGTGTTTTTTTTTGCATTGTGTGTTTAAATTTTATGCAATCTTTTCAAAATGTCAGATTTTTATTTGCAAAATGTTCATGCTTTTGATGATTATTATGAGTATAGCCAAGATGAATTAGATGAAGCTTTAGATGAGTTTTAAAACCCTAAGGATGCTAAACCTTCATTTTACCAAAAACTCATAAACCTTGTTACTATGCCATTTAGGTGTGATGAGAAAGATAAGTCGAATGATTCCTCTCAAGGATACATTCCTATCAACTCTTCCCCTGAATCTAGTAACATGGTTGTTTTCAATAATCCCCTCTATGAGGAGATGTCTCCTTTTGAATCAAAAGACAAACCTTTTAACCGATATGATCATGCCTTGTTGGATGATGCTCTTGATGACTTTGTGGCTTTGTCGAAACCTATAAACAAAAACAAGACCTCTAAATTGGTTAACATGATAAAATTGAATGAACATAACAAGCCTCTTTTTGAAGTCCAAGGTGCTTATCCTTCTCCCACCTTTCAAGTTCTTAAATCACCTCTCCTTACTATTCAAGGAAGGTATGATCATGATTCTTTTCACACCCCGAATAAACCAATCATCACTGTACAAGGAAGACAACCTATAAGTCCTTACAATTATGCTAAGCAAATAACTAGAGAGAGTTATCATGCGGTTGCCCATACCTATCATACCAGAAATAATAGGCAACCTAATCCTCCTCCTGTTATTCCAGTCTCTCTTCCTAATCCTCAACCAATTCTTCCTCAAGCTCCCCGTATCTCGCAAGTTATGGGTAAGGAATATGATCTCATAGAACAACTTAAAGCTACCCCTGCTAAGATATCCCTTTGGGATTTGATTCAAACTTCTTCCGCTCACCATGGAATGTTACAAGATGCTTTGAAAGATTTGAATGTTCCTCCACCGAATACGTCTAGTAATATAGCATCTTTTGTTAACTCTGTGATGAATCCTAAAGCTCAAATTGTGTTTACCCAAGATGAGTTGCCTACAAATGAAATTCAACAACAATATGATCCCTTGATGATTGTGGTTGTCATGAAAGACACTGCTATAAGACGAACACTAGTAGATAATGGCTCTGGTCTTAATGTGTGTAGCATTAATCTATTGCATAAGATGAATGTGGATACATCTCTTATTGAGCCTGACTCTCGTCCCATTCGTGGTTTTGACAATGTGGCTAAGACTTCATTAGGTATCATCACCTTACCTCTCATAGTGGGACCTATTACTTTGCCTACTCCTATCCATGTTATGCCGGGAAATTTAACATATAACTTGTTATTAGGGAGGCCTTGGATTCATAGCATGCAAGTTGTCCCCTCTACATTGCATAGACAAGTTAAATTCATTTATAACAATAAGACATACACTTTGATGGGTGATACTAATTTTCAAGCTTGTCTACAAACATCTAATTCCAAAGGAGAGTCTTCTAAGCCATCCTCGTCTAGTAATGACTCTTTAAACAAGAAACCTATTGCTGAGTCTTCGCTCTCTGATGATCAAAATCCTTTGGATGAGTCTGGAACTCCTGAAGAAGATCCTTCTTGACTTGAAACTACACATAAAAAGGATTTGGATCCTGAGAAGGTTCTTGCAGAGGATGATTGGGGATCTCTTGATTTTAACCCTACCTTTGTAGGTGAATATAAGGTTCCTTCTAGAGAAATTAAAATTGAAAAGAAGGAAGAAGCTGAAAATCATAAAGTTGAAAAGAAAGAAGAAGCTAAAAATCAATCAACCTTACCTAAATCTATGAGTAATAATTTTGTGGCCGCTTCTCAAACTTCTTCTTCTCACATCTCTAATTATGAAGAGTTTGATTCTTTGTCTTATGAAAAACCACCCTCTCTTCCTGAAATGGCTGATCGTTATGGTCGTGGTTTTCGCATTTTCGCTAAGCATGGGTATCATGGAAAAGGTTGTGGTGCTAATGAACAAGGGATAAGAGTTCCTCTAGAGACTAATTTTCACAATTATGCCTTTGGACTTGGCTATAATCCCTGCAGATGTACTAAAGCTTCTAGAAGACCATGCATTGGTGTTAATGCTATCTCTACATCTCTATCAATACAACATCCTGAGTATATTGATGGGGATCCTTCATGTGCCTGTGCTTTGGATATCTTCCCTACCGACGATGCTTTAGCTGAGTTCTTGGGAGCCTATGACACTCTTCCTCGTTATCATCACAATAGGGGACTCCCTTATTGTTTGAACACCGAAGCCTATTTTGGAAAAGAGATTGATAATGATGAGATTGTGAAAGAATTCCCTCAGTTAAAGGACACTCCTCAACAAAGTAATCTTCTCATAAGTGATACCCTTGATGTTAAGATGGATCCTTGCAACAAAGAGAAAGTTATTAAAATTGGGAAATGTTTGGATGAAGAGGAACAGAAGCAATATGAAGAACTATTGCATGAATTCCCTGAGATCTTTGCTTGGGCATATTCTGACATGCCTGGTATAGATCCTAAGATCATTACTCATAATATTGTCTTAGTTCCTGACGCTAAGCCCGTGAAACAAAAGATTCAAAAAATGAATCCTAAGGTGGCTCTGCTTGTTAAGGCTGAGATTGAAAAATTATTAGAGGCTGGATTTATCTGCCCTATTGACTATTCCCCATGGATTTCAAATATTGTCGCTGTGGCTAAACTAGATAATAAAATAAGAATGTGTACTGACTTTCGGGATCTAAATAAGGCTTCTTTAAAAGATGATTTCCCTCTTCCAAACATTGACATGATAGTTGATTCTACGACAGGGCATGCCTTGTTATCCTTCATGGATGGTTTTTCAGGTTACAGTCAAATTTTTATTAACCCTCAAGATCAATTCAAAACCGCTTTCACCACTCCCTGGGGAACGTTTTGTTGGATAATGATGCCTTTTGGACTTAAAAACGCCGGTGCAACTTACCAACGAGCGATGACCCTTATCTTTCATGATTATATGCATAAGATTTTAGAGGATTATGTTGATGATATTTTGGCCAAATCCTTTCTTCGCATAGATCATGTTAAAATCCTTCGTCAAATCTTTGAAGGAATTCGTAAATATCACATGCGCTTGAATCCCCGAAAAAGTGTTTTTGGTGTGGATAGTGGAAAACTATTAGGATTCATAGTTTCGCATCGTGGGATTGAGGTGGACACTAAGAAAATAGATGCTATCGTTAACATGCCACCTCCTCGAAATGTGTCTCAACTTAAAAGCTTACAAGGAAAGATTCAAGCTATTCGTAGGTTCGTGTCTCAACTTGTGGATCGTACCTTTCCTTTTACTCAACTTCTTAAAAAGGATATCACTTTTCAATGGAATGAAGACTGTCAGCAAGAATTTGAAGATTTAAAAGTGTATTTGGCTAGTCCTCCTATTCTTCAACCTGCCGAACCTTCTAAACCCTTCCTTCTGTATACAGCTGCTTCTTCTCATGCTCTCGCAGCATTGTTAGTACAACATGATAAAGATGGTAAGGAATGTCCGGTTTATTACATAAGTCGTACCTTACTCGATTATGAGACCCGATATTCTGCGATAGAAAGACAATGCTTGGCCGTGGTATTTGCGACTCAGAAATTGAGACATTATCTTTTGAATTCAGAAGTCCATGTCATGGTAAAATTTGATCCTTTGAAGCATCTTTTCTCTAAAACTGATTTATCAGGACATCTAGCTAAGTGGGTTATGATGTTAATTGAATTTGACCTTAAGTTTGTTTCCCAAAGAGCAATTAAAGGACAAGCGTTGACCGATCACTTAGTTGAGGCCCCTTCGCCTTTCTCCTTCCCTAACCCTGAGTCCTTTCCTGACGACTTCATTCTTTCTATAGAGAAAGATGAAACTTGGGAGTTATACTTTGATGGCTCTAAGTGTCGTACGGGATCGGGGGCAGGTGTCGTTCTAGTTTCTCCCACAAAGAAACCTATTCCCTTATCATATCGTCTAAATTTCCTATGTACCAATAACATTGCTGAGTATGAGGCTCTTATAGCGGGAATAAAAGCAGCCTTAGCTCTGAACATAAAACACATACATATCTATGGAGATTCGCAATTGATTATAAGACAAGTAACAGGAATATATCAAGCAAAACAAGACAAATTATCACAATATAAAGACCTTGCTATCTCTTTATTACAAAATTTTGATTCTTATACCATGGAACCCATTCCTCGAAAAGATAATCGACATGTGGATGCAATGGCATGTGTGGCTTCTCTAGTATCTTTAGAGGACCCTATGGTCGATCTTAATTTCGTTATTCACAATCTTATTTCTCCGGCTATTGAAGATGATTCTGGCTTGGTAACATGTTGTGACTTTGTAGACTCAGATGAATGGTTCTCGCATATCGTAAGATATTTGACTGATGGTACCTTTCCTGATTCCGCTAATAGGAACACTAGGGCTAGAATCTGCAAGCTGTCTGCTAGATATATCATCCTTTCTAATGTCCTTTATCGAAGGGGTTATGACGGTCTTCTCCTTCGTTGTCTTAACAAGTCGGAAGTCCCCGTTGCTCTTGAAGAGGCACATTCAGGTGCCTGTGGGGGGCATTTTGGGGGCAAATCCCTGGTTCATAGGTTGCTTCGTATGGGATACTATTGGCAAACTATGCAGAAGGATTCCTTTTCATTTGTTAAAAAATGTCATCAGTGTCAACAACACAATAATCTGATTCATGCTCCTACTCAAGAAATTTGTTCTCAAGTAGCTTCTTGGCCTTTCTCCGCATGGGGTTTGGATCTTATTGGAAAAATTTCTCCTCCTTCATCTCAAGGACACACCTTCATTATAACCGCAACAGATTACTTTACAAAATGGGTAGAAGCTATTCCCCTTCGCTCTACTACTGCTGAAGTGATTTGTCAATTTCTCTTAGAAAACATCATTTCTCGATTTGGGATACCTTCCACTATTATCTCAGATAATGGGACATCGTTTAAAAATAAGGATGTGAAGAAATTCCTTGAGAAGTATCATATCAAACATCGATTTTCTACACCTTACTATCCTCAGTCAAATGGTCAAGCCGAATCATCCAATAAGATAATTGAACAAATTCTTCGTAAAACCGTAAATAAGCATGGTAAGGATTGGAGTAACCAGCTAATCTATGCTCTTTGGGCTTACCGAACGAGTGTACAAATTGCTACGGGAACTACTCCTTATAATCTTGTTTATGGTGCTGATGCTATTATGCCCTTAGAATTAGAGATTCCATCACTTAGGGTTTCTCTCAAAGGTATAGTAGATGATGACTCTTATAGGGAACAATGACTTCAACAGCTTGAGATGCTTGATGAACAGTGCATAAATGCTCTTGAGCATATTCAAGCATATCACAAAACTCTACAACGAAGCTATAATGACAAGGTTATTCAACGTTCCTTCTCAGTAGGTGACTTAGTCCTTTATGAGAACCAGTGCAATGTGAATGCCTTTCCTGCCGAAAAGGGAAAATTTAGTCCTAATTGGCTTGGACCATATATCGTTATTGAGGATTATGGATCAGGTGCTTACAAAATAGCGGATGTAGACGGTACACCTCTTAAAGAACCTATTAATGCTATGCACTTGCGTAGATATTATGTTTAATTCTTCATTTTTCATCTATCTTCTTTTTCAATTCTTCAACATTGGATAATATGTTAGTATTTCTTAATTAAAGCAAAGTAGAATTAAATGTTATGTTGTTTAATCTATATTACTTCATTCCTGACAAGCATGTCTTCTTACTTTATAGTTTGTCTTGAATTCATTTATGTAAATTGTAAAAGATTTACATTCCTATTATGCTAGCATATTATACAGTGTCTTTATGTATTAAGTAGGATCGTATCATGTTGTGTTTAAGTTCAAAATTAAATCACATTAGTTATATGATTCTTAGACTTAATGCATATTTCTTCCTTATCATCAATGTAGCACTTGATTAAATATTTTAATTAAGTCACACATGTATCAGTTTAATCATGGAGCATTGAGAAATCAATCACATGGAAATTAAATTCTGAACATACATGTACATTTACCAAATGTATTAGATTTAATCAAAACAAAACATACATTGTTTTAAGCATTAAAGATAACACATTTGAGACAAAGAGAAGCATGTATATATATATATATGTGGATCGTATACAAAAACAGGTCACTGTATATCCAAAATGTGACCTCTCTTTTACATCATAAAATCATCTCCTATCCCTAGGGCTAGTGGTTGGAGAGTGTCGACTAGATGCTCCCTCCTGGTCTGGCCGTGAAGGTGGACCCATGGGTGTGTAGCGCGATACAGATCGTGAGTGACTCCGAGAGGAACTCCTACGATCCCTATCCATAAGGATCGCACGATAGGTGGTAGCCTCGGTCTGAGCCGCTGCTAGATCTCGCTGCGCCTGCTGGAGGTCCTCTGATAGGACTCTCTCTCTCTGCCGTGCCTGCTGGAGGTCCTCTGATATTACTCTCTCTCTCTCCCTCCATATATCTACTTGTACTTGGAATGGGAAAAACAAATCCTCATGCCGACCCGCATTCCCCTGAGGCCTATAGGCAATCTGTGAGGAACTGGGGATCTGTGCTATCATGGAAATGTCTGTCATTGCCTGCTGAATCAAGGAACGCCATTCCTGCACATTAGTTGTGGCAGTAGAACAGATTTTTGTTAGTACCATTCTATATCATCAAAACATTAATCAATCAATATAAACCTACTATACTTGGATCTCCCTCACGCCAGTAGGGATCATGATATGGTAGTATCTGTGACTGAGAACCGCTAGGCTCCCCTTGCTCGTATACTCTATCCATGATGGGTGTAGGCTGGACGGTACTGGTGACAGGTCTCTGTATCGCGTCTTGTTCCCCCTGTTGGGGAATAAGAGGTGGATCCAGAGCTATGGTATCATCTCCTGAATGGTGGGGAGCTGCATCTGACTCCTCCTCATCATCTCTATCCTCCTCCTCCTCGTCCTCATCACCTGCATCCTCCTCGTCCTCCTCTCTATCTGCATCGTCATCCTCCTCCTCCTCGTCACTGGGCTGATCGCCTGTAGGTGGATCAGGATCTCCCGCCTCCTCATGACCCTCTCCCTCCTCTGGCTCCTCTGAACTGGATCCCTCATCCTCGTCTCGGTCTCGCTACTACTCCAGGTCTGGGAAGGACCCGTGAGTGTCGAGTATAGATGGGCACATCGGCTGGAACACACTGCTCTAGTCCGAACTGCCTCCGTACTCGGTCAAAGTAGAAAGGGACTATGATGTGTTCATATCGTCCTCGCAGTAGGCGGTTCCTCTGTAGACATGCTAACTGTCTCTCCATCCCATCCCATCTGTGCATCAGTAGGTAAGGTCTCCACACTATCACCTCGGATGTCAATCTGTCAACAACCACTCTCCAATATAATAAATCTCCAAATCTCCACTCGCTGGTAAGTGGATAAGCAAACACCCTAGGTCGCTCGCTCGTTGTACTCAGTGGAAAGCCAACGGGCCTGGTGCATGTGAAGTGCTCTAAAATCCACACCTGTAGAAGTGTGCATGTCATCAAACTGAACCCCTGTCTGAATACATACTCCTCAAGGTCATGATAGAGATGTGCAAGCATACTCTGACCCCATGCATAAACTCTCTTGTGTCTCTCCATCGCTCTGATACACCATGTGAGACCCCCATGCATGTGCGTGCCTCGCCCATTAGGGCAGACGGCTAGTGCTATGATGGCTATCATAAGGCGTCTCAGAAGTGGTACCTCCCCTGTAGGATGTAAGAGCCAGCTGACCATGATGCGACCTCTCGTCTCGCTCGGCATGACTCTCCCTATGCAATACACCTGCTCTCTCTGATGATCCTCCGCTGACCGATCGGTCGCGTATGTAACTGTTGCTCCTCTGATAGGAAGACGAAGTATACGGTACACATCCTCGAGTGTGACCGTCAGCTCTCCTACTGGAAGGTGAAAGGTGCATGTGTCAGGATCCCATCGCTCCATCAGTGCCATCAGCATCGCAGGATGAAATCGAATTACCGGCATCAGAATCGCGTACCACAATCCCGCAATCGACAGTGTGTCTCTCTCTGACTGAGTCAGCCACAGAATCTGATCTCGCAAAGTGCGAAGAATATGTCCCGCTGTATGCTCTCTCATGTATGGGAGACCCTACAAACGAAAACATGATGATAATCAGTACTCGATCATCGAAATCGCAAATGCAAACTGTTGTACATTTTATGCTAGCCTTGTAACCTCTCGCCAAGCCCTGATTGGGGACCATGGCGCCCTGATGGGGACCATGGTGCCTTGTCAGGGACCATGGCGCCCTGAGGGGACCATGGCGCCCTACAGGGACCATGGCGCCCCTGTCAGGGACCATGGCGCCTTGGGGGGACCAGGGCGCCCCTCAGGGACCATGGCGCCCTGGATGGGCCCCGGTCAGCCTTCGAGGCCCGCATACGATCACGGAAAAGTCAAACATGCGAAAAATCAAAAGTCAAACGTTTAGTCAACTCACCTCGTCCAGTGGCTCGTCGTCGATCACGGCTTGGCGCAGGATCTCGATCCTCATGGGACGCTCCGGTCATCATGAAGGCATGGTGATGGCTAGGTGGGCTCCGCTACACTGAATAGTATTTTGAAATCGACAAAGTGACGAATACAAGTGTCACTTTCGAGGTATATACTCTCGTTTGTTTATTCTTACTTGTTGAAACCCTAATTTTCCTCTCATTTCATCATAACTTGAGTTTGGGAGATGCGATTTTCGAGCCGTTTGTTGCGTTGGAATCGTATTTTCCTTCTCCTACTCTCGGGATGTTCCAAAAAGTGCTCTGATGAAGCCTATTTAGCGAACACTCCTCATCAACACTCTCTTACACAATTTGTCGCAAGTAAACATGCTACCCTGTTTCACCTCCCTAATAAGCAAGTCGAAACAGGGGGGGCATATAGCTACTCATAGATTTCATCACTTTCCCTAGTAAGCATTAGGTGATTTTGTGATCTAACGTGTGTTTTGTAGGGTGCGGTTCCTAACTGTGTACTGCAGATACCGCTGGGGGCTTCGTCCGACAACTTATGGATATATCCTTTTTCAAATAATGTTTACTTTTCTGTACTTTAGCTTGCATATGCACGTAGTACTCATATGACCGCTAAAGTGGGGGCTAAACATATAGCTACTCACAGATTTCATCACTTTCCCTAGTAAGCATTAGGTGATTTTGTGATCTAACGTGTGTTTTGTAGGGTGCGGTTCCTAACTGTGTACTGCAGATACTGCTGGGGGCTTCGTCCGACAACTTATGGATATATCCTTTTTCAAATAATGTTTACTTTTCTATACTTTAGCTTGCATATGTACGTAGTACTCATATGACCACTAAAGTGGGGGCTAAATGTAGCGTCGTAAATTGTACGCACTCGCTAGGGTGGTACAATTTCACACCTAGTTTAGCACCCGCCTTAGTGCATTTTGCATTCTGCATTGCATTTCTCCTTAAGCACTTAATTAATCAAATTAATTAGGTCTAAGGTCCTATTTCATCATTCTCTACATCACAAAGTTGGGCCCTTTCACTAAAGCGCGCCTTTCGCATTTTATTCCTCTAATACATCACTCAATCAAAAACCCTAATTAAGTCCTATTCCGAACTTGGGGGCTTGGTTTCGGGGTCAAAACATCTCGAAATCACCTGTAACTTCGGGATTCTCTCCAAAATCATCATATCCGACGGCCCTGAAAATTTGGTGAAAAGTTGTCGGGACCGTGGCGCCCGGTGCACATGGTCCCGGACATTTTTCCCGAAATTTTGGGAGCACGATCCAATCATAAAATAAAGCTTAACCCCAAGAAATTGGTGGGATATTCAATCTCTAGGTCGGCCAAAATACGAATTTACGACCTAGGGTTTCATACATAAAAGCTCTCTTTCCTCATTTGAAGGGATCGAATTTTTGTTTCCAGGAACTTTATATGCAGTGAAAGAGTAGATCTTTGAGGACTTCAACAACATTCAACATCATTCTATCAAGCATCTATCAAATTCATTCATCCACTTAGGGCTTGGAAGACATTGAAGAACAATAGGAGATTACCGACTGAAGATTGGCTTGTACTCCTCCCTTGAGGGTTGGGTATGATTTCGTATTGTTTTCATGTCTTTGCATAAGCTTTGATACATCATTTATTCATGCTTTAGATCACATTGCATCTTGATTTAGAGCATTTACATTATCATTTGCAAGCAATTAAGGTTTACTTTCTAGGTTGCTCTAGTTTGCTTTCTTGCATTTTTGGACCTTGCACACACACTAGGTCTGCACACACAATACATTTTACAAAACAACTTGGCTATTCGTGGAGGTGGAAATCACCGAAGTGGGGGTTTGACTAAGGCAAAACCCTATATAGCCGCCCCTCCCCCTTTTTCAGATATTATTGCAGGTTTTGGGATTCGGACGACGCCACGGGATACAGATCCGGAGAGAGAAAGTTGGAACAACACTCTGTGTGAAATTGCAGAGCAGGAAACTGGGACAGGGGCGCTGGGCGCCCTGGTCCTGCTAGGACAGGGGCGCTGGGCGCCCTGGTCCTCTGGACAGACAGTTTGCAGATAGTTTCCAGACAGTGTTTCAGAGTGCAGAATAGTGGTTTCCGGTGCAGTTTTTAGGACAGTGGCGCCCGCGCCCCCGTCCTGAACATTTTCAGTCCGATTTTGACTCCGGGTACATATCTGCATTCTTATTTTATCCTTACATTTACAGCTGTTCATTGTTTAATCTCAATTCTACAATCTTGTTATTGGTTCATACTTGCATTTTGGGATTAGGGTTTGAACTTGCATTACTTAATCTTACAATTTCAACAAGGGAATAGAAATCCTAATAGATATCCCGTGGCTCTCTCTTTCACCAAAAGAAGTAGCCAATTGTGCGATATCTCTAGGCTCTTTCATATTCCGTAATGTGTGTCAAGAGGTAGGATTAGGGCATGTTAACCTAGTCTCGCTTTTTCCCCCACAATATATATATATATATATATAGTTTAAAATATGGATGTATAGGTCAAGTTGAAGTTTAATCATTTTATTTGATGTTTATATTATATATATGTTTTTAATAAACATATGGGTATATTTAAAAATGATGTTTTAAATTCTAATTGATTTGGAGTTTAATCTCTTAGGAACTTATAATAACTTTATGTTATTTTGACTATAAGGGATTAATTAGTCTACCTAAATTTAGGCTATTCCAGGCTAAATTTTATAGGGAAATTTTCATTATGGATTTAATCAACCCTTTTGTCAAATTAGATTAATCACATTTTAATTATTGTTAAAATAAGATATAGACAATTAATAATCTAAGTGCTAGGACTAATTTTATTTAGTTCCTAAAAGCTATTAATGATTATTGGAGGTTAATATTATCCTTGTCAATCAATTTAGAGATTTGTGATTTAATTTAATCTATTGATTTAAGTTGATGAGAGAATAATTAATTATTTTAGTATTCTGCATTTAATTTAAATATTATTTTGCTTACTTGAGTTAGTGGTTAGAGTTAACCCAAACATAGTTAAGACAAACTTGTTAGTGCATTTCGTATTAGCAAATTTAATGTTATTAGGTTGTTATTTAAAAAAAAAAAATATATCCCGTTCGTGCCCAAAAGTTTGGGCATGACATTTTGGTATTAGAGCAAGGTTTCCAACACTAGGAACCTTTCTCCATTACATTTCACTTTAATTAGTTAATTAATTAATTTTATTCTATTATATTTAATTTTAATTAATTAAATATTTCTCCGAAAAATTTATTTATTTATTTTATTTTATTTTTTATTTTCTCATAAGGATGCCTCCGACTATGCGACAAGCTCACAGACGTGGTAGAGGTCGTAGGCATGAAAGTATGGCACGCGAAGAGGTCGATAGGGAGGAATCAGTTCTGGAAAGGAACCCAGAGGCCCCTCCTGAACGACCAGTTGACCCAAATCGAGACATCTTAGAAGCAATCTAGAACCTGATAGGAATAGTCCAGGAAAGGTTTCCAGCAGAGGATCATCATGTTGAAAACTAGAACTCAGGGAGCCATAGATTGGCAGATAGGGAACGGAGTAGGAGTCCACCTTCTAATCCCGTAGAGAATCAGGCTGGGCATGAGCCCGACTTCGTTCACCTACTAGGATCACCTCCAATAGCAGAGCCAATGTATAATGAGAGAGCATGTCAGGATCCAAGGGATCTAATCAGAGAGGTTATGCGCCTCCAGCCACCATCTTTTGGGGGATCTATTGACGGGGTAGAAGCTGAGGCTTGGCTTTTGAGCCTAGATAGATGCTTTGCATTGCGCTCTTATGAGAGAAATCTAAAGGCACATGTAGCAGTCCACCTATTGAGAGCAACGGCCTCCACATGGTAGAGATATGAGGAATACAAGTGTGGTTTAGTTGCTGATACTCTCACATGGGAGATTTTTACAGAGAGGTTCAGGGAGAGATACTTGTCAGAGCATTACAGACAGCGTAGGATAGACGAGTTCCATGACCTCCAACAAAAGGATCTCTTAGTGACCCAGTATGAGAGAAAGTTCTTCGATCTCTTGTCATACATGGACTACCTGAAAGATGAGAAGCTTCTTGTCAATCATTTTATCAGAGGGCTAAATGCTGGCATAGTAGGACTAGTGAGGATGTCCGCTCTAGGGAGCCTTCGGGTTGCCGTGGAGAAGGCTTTGATAGCAAAGGAGATTCAGGTTAGGTCACAGGATACAAGGGATCGATTCTAGAACCGAAACCCTATACCCCAGACATATGGGTTTTAGAAACCCCATTGGAAAGGTAATAATAGACACACACCGGGGTTGTCCAAACCCCCTCCTCCGCAACAGTTGTAGTAGAACCAGAGGCAGAGGCCTTCGCAGAGTCAGTAGGGTGCAAAGCCCAAGCAATGGTAGTCTCAGGGTTAGAGGTGAGATCAATGATCTTAGGTTCGTTACACACCTTCGGTGAGGACTCAACAGTCCTCCATGGGTGGGTACAGTGGTTCTAGCAGGACAGGGGGACAGTCTTTTTCTAGGCCTCAGGGCATCTAGTTTCAGGCACGTGATGCTTGTTTCATGTGTGGAGCCATGGGGAACATGGTGAGAGAGTGTCCTCAGGGTCATATGGTAGGGAATCAGAGGATGGCAGCATCAGAGCCTACAGTTGGAGATATGGGTAGGTCCCATAGAGTCTTCGTAGCGGTTGACAACTATCAGGCTGAGCACCAAGCCACGGTCATTGAGGTTGTAGGTATGATCAGAGGTAACAGTGTATCTATATTATTTGATTCAGGAGCTATTGACTCCTTTATATCTCCTTTGGTTATGGAGCATTGTGGGCTAGTGGCAACTAGACAAGGTGTCAGTTGGGAAGTGGAGTTAGCTTCAGGGGCTAGAGTGTCAGTGGAATCAGAGGTTAGGGCATGTCAGCTTCAGATTGGCAATACCACCACCTTAGTAAACCTTAGAGTTAAACCACTTGGATCATATGGCATCATACTTGGCATGGATTGGCTTTATGCCCACAGAGCCAAGATGGATTGCCACCGGAAAGAGTTCAAGTGTGAGGATGATCAGGGTTCACCCATAGTAATCACTGGGATTCAGAGACCTGTGTCTCTTTGTATGATTTCCGCAATGCAGCTCAAGCGGAGCATGCAAAAGGGATGTTAGTTATTTGCCATCACCATCAGTGATAGATGGGAAGAGGATGAAAAGGAAACATCGATTGATGACCATCCTATCCTTGAGGGATATTCAGACGTGTTTCCTTCAGAGCTACCTGGAATGCCGCCCCGTAGAGAGATTGACTTTCATATAGACCTTGTACCAGGAGCTAAGCCAGTTTCAAGAGCACATTATAGGATGACTAAAAATGAGCTTAATGAGCTCAAGATGCAACTTGAGGAACTCCTAGAGAAGGGTCACATTCATCCTAGCGTATCCCCTTGGGGTGCACCAGTCATCTTCTTGAAGAAGAAGGAAGGATCTCTTCGGTTATGCATGGATTATCGACAGTTGAACAAAGTAACCATCAAGAACTGATATCCCTTGCCCAGGATTGATGATTTATTCAACCAACTTCAGGGTGCCAAAGTATTTTCCAAAATTGATCTGAAGTTAGGATACCATCAGTTGAGAATAGTGGAAAGTGATATCCACAAGACCGCATTTCGCACTAGATATGGCCATTATGAGTTCACTGTGGTTCCATTCGGTCTTACGAATGCTCCAGTTGTTTTCATGAGCCTCATGAATGGGGTATTCCACATATTTCTTGACCGTTTTGTGATTGTGTTCCTTGATGACATCTTACGAATGCTCCAGTTATTTTCATGAGCCTCATGAATGGGGTATTCCACATATTTCTTGACCGTTTTGTGATTGTGTTCCTTGATGACATATTGATATATTTTCAGAATGAGAAGGAGCATGAGGAGCACCTGAGACAGGTTTTGTAGTGTTTGAGGGACAATCAATTGTATGGTAGTTTGTCAGACCGTGCTTTGTTTCGTTCAGAGGTCAAGTACCTTGGGCACGTTATTTCCGGTGATGGGATCTCAATTGACCCATCAAAGATCAGAGCTATTATGGATTGACCAGTGCCAACCAGTGTGACAGAGGTTAGGAGCTTCATGGGCCTAGCAAGTTATTACCGATGCTTTATTGAGGGATTCTCTAGAGTCGCACATCCCATTACTTCTCTTCAACATAAAGGGAATAGATTTGAGTGGATAGAGAAGTGCAAGAGGGCCTTTCAGGAACTCAAAAAGGCACTTACTAGCGCACCTATCCTTGTAGTGCCAAATCCCTCAGCTGACTTCATGGTTTGCACAGATGTTTCCCTAGAGGGTTTAGGAGCAGTCCTTATGCAGGATGGTAGGGCTATAGCTTTTGAGTCTACTTAACTTAAGACTCATGAGCTTAACTACACTACTCATGACCTTGAGCTTACAATAGTAGTGCATGCACTTGTGAGGTAGAGACACTTCCTTTTGGGTCATCATTTTGAGCTTCATTCAGACCATCAGAGCCTTCAGTACATATTCACTCAGCCAAACCTTAATGCACGTTAGAGGAGATGGATGGAGTTCTTGTGCAAATATGATTTTGACATTCACTACATCAAAGGGAAAGAAAACATAGTTGCAGATGCCTTGAGTAGGAGATGTCATGAGGTATACACCATATCTATGGGCATAACTTTGAGAGATCAGATATTGCAGCAGTTGCTAGAGGATGGATGGTATTTAGAGGTTTGTCAAGTGATTCAATCTCAGGAAACTCTAGAAGGGAAATATGTGGATTATTCCTTGGAGTCTGATGGACTATTACGCCATAGAGGGTGCATCTATGTACCTTCTTCCAAGGGATTGCATGATTTCATTGTCACGGAGGCTCATAGAACTCCTTATGTAACACATCTTGGAGTTAAGAAGATGCATGCTGACTTGAGACAATTATATCATTGGCCAGGAATGCAGCAGCTCATTGCTGAGTTAGTAGCCCGATGCCTCGAGTGTCAGAGGGTCAAGGTAGAGCACCACCATCTAGGTGGGTTGCTCCAGTCTCATGCTATACCAGAGTGGAAGTGGGATACTATATCCATGGATTTCATCATCGATCTCCCTATGTCATCTCATTGCCATGATGTCATCTTGGTGACAGTTGACAAGTTGACCAAAGTGGCCCACTTTTCACCAGTTCGAACTACCTTCACAACACCAGTGGTAGCACAGGTGTTCTTGCGAGACATTGTCAGATTTCATGGTGTTCCATGCAAGATTATTTCTGACAGGGATTCCCTCTTCCCTTCTTCCTTTTGGAAGGCATTACAGACAGCTATGGGCACCAAGCTCAATTTCAGTATAGCCTATCATCCGGAAATGGATGGTCAGACAGAGAGGGTTCACCAGGTGTTAGAGGATATACTTCGCATGTACGTCATGGATCATCAGACTAGATGGGAAGAGTACCTTCCCTTAGTGGAGTTTGCCTATAACAATGGGCATCACACTTCGTTGGGGATGCCACCCTGTCAGGCATTATACGATAGGCCTTGTAGGACACCATTGAGTTGGGACCGCATAGAGGACAGAGTTATTATTGGTCCTGAGATAGTTCAAGATATGGAATAGCAGGTGGATTTGATTAGGCAGCATCTTCGAGAAGCACATGATAGATAGAAGAAGTATGCAGATGCGAAGAGAATAGATCATAGCTACCTGGTTGGAGACAGAGTCTTTTTGAGAGTGCAACCGCATAAGAGTCCAATCCATTATGGAAGGGGTTCTAAGCTCACACCTCACTTTGTAGGACCATTTGAGATCCTTGAGAGGATAAGACCAGGTACCTACCATTTAGCATTGCCACCTATCCTATCACGCATCCATGACGTGTTTCATGTATCAGTTTTGAGAAAGTATATCTATGATGAGTCTCATATTTTAGATTGGGATGCCTTGCAGGTGGAGTCAGATGGATAGCTACCTTTGGAGCCCATTCCCATTTTGGCATGCCGAACGCTGGCCCTTCGAGGTCAAGAGTTGGACCAGGTTAGGGTCCAGTGGGATTTCTATGATGAGGTTACGGCTTCATGGGAGGATGAAACATGTATGAGATCATAGTACCCCCATCTTTTTGATGAACTCCAGGAGGAAGTTCATGCCTAGAGGGGGAGGGTGTGAGGCCCTACCCAAAATCATCCTAGCATTTCAATGATCTTCATGTTGAGACTATTATGGATGCTTTATTTTTATGCATTAGGGATTTGGAACTTCTATGATTCCATGATTTGGATAACATTGATATATATTGATGCTTCATTTTTATGCATTATAGATATAGAAATCTATATGATTCAAGAATAGGATTACTTTGTGATGATGTATGTCATTATTGGAATTGCAGGACTTTACTATGATGATAGAAATAGGATGCATGTTTTATGTATGGATAAGAATTATGTGGATTATGAAAATTGCTTATGTGGATTTATTTGGATATAAAATATATTGATTTTATTTAATGTCAATTGTATGCAGAGTGTTTGACTTGTATTCTTATTCATGTATTTAAATGTTATATGAGGCTATTTGGAAGTACTAATGTGTAATTGAGATACACAGGAAAATTATCCATGTGACCATGGAAACATTATGGAGAACCAAACCTAGACCTATGTATGGTCGTAAAGCTAGGGGTTGTCTATTTGGAGAGACAACACCCCATATGTATCGTATTTTATTTGTAATAGTAAATGATGCATGTGTGTTAAATTTTATTTATTGATTTATTTAAGTCCAACAAGAGACAATTTCCATGTGTAATTTTGGAATGTATTTTATTATGTCACTTGACACGTGTGATTTATGTCTTGAATTTTGACTTGTCTCTTGAAGGGAGTTATTCAACTATAGCTTTTTCAAAACATTTGAATGTGGTTCTAAATTTTCCTTGGGTAGAGAGTCTTTGGAGTGGTCAACATAGGTTTGACCCAAAATTTAACTTCAGATGGGTTTATAAGGGGTCAAATGGACTCCTAGGGGTAGTTTAAAGGTGTTTCCTAAGGCCCATAAGGTATACCTATGAGTTAGGAGTGTTTTTAGGCATGTGTCTACTCCCATGTGACTGTTTAGTCCCCCCAAGAAGTGGGTTTTCTAAGATGTGCGAAAATTCAAAATTAGAAGGTGCCATCTAGGCTAGATAACCTTCCCTTTTGATCAGAGATCCTTTTTGATCTTTTTCTTACTTTTTCCTTTTTTAGTTTTAGAAACCTGTGAGAACTCTCACTAAGGTCTTCTTAGGAAAGAATGAGAGATTTTGTGGGTAATCACCCACTCTCCATTTTTGGAGACTATGCATTTTGAAAAGTGAGTTTTTGGATTCAAAATTTGGCTAAGTGTAGAAGGGAGGATTGTGGATTTGAGTTGCTCATCCTCAAACTAGTTCTAGCATACCTTTGGGTAGATTGAAGGTTGGTTCATCTCTTTGCTTCTTACGTTGCATGTCTATGTTGGAAAGTTTGTTTGTATGTGAAAGTGATTCTCTTGTATTTTCTTTTGTGAAAATTATTATTATGTGATCTGTTTTTTATTTTCTTGTATGCATTTTCTATGTTGTGGGAGTAACCAAGGCCTTCTACTCTTGGGAGAGTAGGATGGTATTGCGAGTGGTAGAAGTTTGATAGCCCTCGAGTGATAGACTCTCTTTATGAGAGCGAACTCAAGGGGTGTATTTGTGACCCTTGTTGCATGGCCTGGTTTGTGCATTTGGGGGTCATAAGGGGAGAATGTATGGCATGAATGCCTTGTGGGGCATAAGGAATGTGGGGTTAATGATCTTATGAAATAACTTTGTTTGCCATGAGGTGGCATTGTGTTCTATCATTCTTGCAGTCTCTTCAGGGTATTTGGTCCACTACCACCCATGTAAAATCATCATATTTTGTGATGGAGTGTAGCCTTGGTTGGGAAAGTCTTTGCTATATCTTTTTCCCTTGCTTGTTGTGTTGGCATGTCTATAACCTGTCTAGGGCTTGGTTCTCCAAGCTCGGGGGGTGGCTTCTAGTAAGCCTAGGCTGGGAGGTGAGCACTCCATGGTCAAGCCTTATAATTTATTTGCAGGATTGCTTGGAAAGAAAAGAAAAGGGACAAGCTAGGAGTTGCTGGGTTTTGTACTTGATTTGCAGAAAAAGAATAAGAAAAGGGATGCTATATTTTTCAGTTGCATAAATGTAAATAAACGTTGCATGTTGTATTTATTTGAAAGAAATGTATTCATTTATTTAAAGTCCTCATTTAATAGAAAAGAGAGACTAGATGGGTATCTCACCCAATTGTAATGTTGACTATATTGCCTTTTAAATAAACTTTAAAGAAATGCATTCTTTTTATTAAGTATTATTTTGTTGCAAAAAAAAAATTGAAATGCGTATTTCTGGATTTAGTTCCTATAGTTCTGAAAATAATATTTGTTGTATGCATGTTATTTCTGAAAATAAAAGTTCAATTTATTTCCTTATGCATATCTCTAAGTCTAATTTAAATAATTCTAGATTAATGTAGTTGCTGAATATATTTTAATAAACTCTGTCATTTTCTATTTAATTATTCGTAGAAAATAAATCTAAAATTATCATGTCTATCTCTAAGAGTTATTTCAATAATTTCTAGTCTATTATAGTGTTGTTTAAATTTAATCAATTCTGTCATTTTCTTCTTAATTTATTGCAGAATTAAAGTCTAGTATTTGCACTATAGATTTAAGACTAGATCTAAAAAGAAGAAATATAAATATTGGACTATTGTTGTACTGTCATTTATTTTATTAATATCCTACAAGTTTAGTTTTTTTTAAAAATATATAACATTATACATCTGTGAAATTTATATAAGTACAAAATAAAATAAATTCAATTTATTATTACCAAAAAATAAGGGGTTTAAATTATTATTTCTTTTAAAAAATAATAGGCAAAGGGGGGTACCTCGGCCCCTCCCCGCATAGTGGGCAGCGACCCTCAATGGCGGCTATAGTCACCTCTGTGGGTGGAAACCCACAGTTGGGGAGGCTTCGGCCCCCCCTCTATGGTCGGCGCTCCATAGTGGTGGCACCGCTAGGCTACGGGCTGCATCCCACAGCGGCGGCCAAGGCCGCCTCTGTGGGCCGTGACCCATAGGCTCGACAGTGGTCATCCCTGCAGGGAGCCCCCCGTGACCTTTGCCACCGCCACCCCTATGAACAAAGAAACCTCCACTCCTCCACACCTCCGTCGAGACCCTCCATGGCCGCCGCCTCCCATGACCTGTACAAACATAAACACACTTCACACACCAAGAAAAAAAAAGATAAAAGAATATCATACTGTAGACACCTAAAAATGGTCAATGCTTGCGGAGTCATACTTTAACATTTGCGCATTGCCTCATTTTAGGTTTTTGCATCGCATTAACATTTCTCCTATGTTTCACACTTGGTCTTTATCATTTGTGAGCATCGAGTCATTTTTCTACATTCTTCATTTATCTCGCTCTCAAATTTGGTCTTGTCGACAACAATCTCCAGTCATGATTTTAATCAATCTTATCTTATTGCATCAATGTGCCTGCTCATTTGTCATTATTTTGGACATTGTCAATCCTAATTAGGGTTTTGTCCTCCTGTCAATCTTGCGATCGATTCGTCATCGATCGTTGTCCTCTTATCAATCTTGTCATCTAGCGATCGATTTATCATCAATCCTTATCATTTTCAATCTTGTGGTTTAACGATCGATTTGTCATCGGTCGTTGTCATGTTCGATCTTGTCATTTTGTGATCGATTTGTCATCAATCGTGGTCATTTTCAATATTGTCATTTTGCAATCTATTTTGTCATCAATCATCGTTCTTTTCAATTATATCAATTTGGATCAATTAGTCATTGTTCCTCGTCAATTGGCGCATTTATCAATTAAATCATTTATCACATTGGTCATTTATCAATTCAAAATCATGATCGATATCAATTATCTTCAATCAAGACCTAATTGTCACATTTAGGGTTTCATGATTTAATCATTTAACCTGGTTTGTCATTTCCTCATTTAGGATTAATAAATTATTTATTTATCCTAAGTCTTCTTGTCACAATTAAATGTTCATTTAACTGGCTAATTATTCCTCTTTGTGAATTAATTAATAAATGAAAGATTATTAATTAATTTACCTAATTTCTAATTTCCATCAATTTCTTAATTCCTAATTTTCCTCTTTCTCAATTTTTTTAATTTTCTAATTCTTAATTTCAATTTCCTCCTATTTCTCTCCTAAATTCATGGAAATGACATGTCAATTTGTCATAATTTGTCATAACTGACAATCAATCAATTTTTGACATAGAAGTTTGTCATAATTTGTCATAAATCATCAATCAACAAATTTTGCATAGAAGGTGCATAATTTGTCATAAATTTGTCATAATTGACATAATTGATTTGCAATTTCCATTTGAATTGAATCATGCTAATCTTGTCTTTTCTCCAATTTATCTATAAATTGGATGAATTTCTTCAATCAAACCCTTTGATTCCTAACCCCTAATCAGATTATCGAATTTCTAATCAATCACGCATCAAGTACTTTTGAGCAATTTTCTTACCTACTTGCTTTCAATCATGTATGTGCACTTGTAGGTGAGATCCACAACCAAACTATTTGAAGAGGAAAGAAGAACAATGGAGCCGCATGAAGGAAGAATTTGGATTTACCTCTGGTTTGCATAATCTTTTTGAATGTTTTAATTTTCATGTCTCTATTGAATGTGTTTAGGATAGATCATTGCAATTTTGCTTTCGTGATTGAGCTAATGATTAGTATGTTTATCTTGTTTGTGATGATTTACAGATTCCTAGCTACATTAATTGGTGAACCTGACGTGAACACTAACCATCTAACCCCTTTATGGTGTTTTTGAGTGCTTTCAAGTTGATTTGCAGGCCAAAAACCCAAAAACAGGGTCGTGCAGGGTTTTCTGGAGACTTCTGCGCCTGTGTGAAGCAACTTGCGCTTGTGTGAAGTGACTTGTGCCTGTGTTGAAGACATTCTGTGCCTGTGTCATGCATTCTGCGCCTGTGTCCTGAGTTCTGCGCCTGTGTAAAGTCCAGAACAGAGGTAAAAATGCAGTGTTTTACTTGAAAATTGTCTTGTTTTTGCATTCTGTTTTCTGTTTTTTGGTTTTTGGTACTAATTATCTATGCAGCATCTTGGCATACACATGGCAAAGACAAAAAATCAAACTACTAACATGTGTTATGCAGAATCGATAGTCAAAGAATAAACACCTCAAACTTCTAACTTGGGTTTTGTAGGTTGCCTTGGAGAAACAACTAAACCTTGTGTTTGCAATTAATTTTTAGGCACCTAGTTATTTCTAAATAGGTTGGAATGAACATGTTTCTACTTTGATTATTGAGTGTGACATTGGAGTAGGAGAGTATGCTCTCATCCTTCTTAGGGTGATCAGAAATCCAGATCTTCGATACCATGCTCGTGTCTTTGATTGTTTGTCACATTTAGAGGGCTTGCCTTCCCGACCACTTTGCTTTTGCAAGCAAGTGATAATCGTGAGAAGGGAACGACCCAAAGTGAGTATGGCTAGAATACCTTGGCATTCTAACTCACTATAAAAAAATACCCGATGAGCGAAAGCTTTGAAGAAAGTGTTACGTGGGAATTGTAGTTACTTGGGAAGTGATGACCCTTGGACTCTTTCTCAGATCAACATCTAAGTAGGACCTCACGGTCTAAATCATGCTTGCACGACTACATTTGTTTGGTATCTTGATGGGCTTAATGTCTCAATCACGCTTGCGTGACATCAAGGAGTAACACTTAACAGAAATCCTTACTAAACACCTTGTTTTTAGAGGCCAAAAACCCTTCTAGTTACTTGAGAAGGACAAGTTCGGATACTTGAAAGAGATACTAAGTTCGCCATGGGGAGCTTTCCATGGGGACTAATGCTTGGCTGCCCTAAGAAGTGAGTGCCATGGAGGGGAGCCCGTGGGGTCAAGCATCTATGTATTCTCCTTGAATCCCATAATGAGTCTACCTCTCAAGTACCTAATGTCCTTTCCTACCATAAGAAATGTGGAAATGAGCATGATTGTCTTGAATCTAAGTTGCAATATCTTGTATCCTTTGCTTGTCAAAAGTTGAATTGTATCTCATTTCAAAAACAAAACAAATTGATCCAACATAAGATTAAACACAAGAACATTTCATCCAACAAGATTCAAAACTCCTCTTCAAACATGGTTGTCAAATATTGTTCAAAATCTTGTCTCAACATGCATGTCACTTACATTTAGGTTCATCCTAGGTTTCATTTTTCAAAGTCATTGTCAAGTACCAAGGTTAGGTTTCACCTTAGTCATACTCCTTTGCATATCAATAAGAGTCATCCATTTGCATATGTCCTCTTGCATTAAAGTCATACCATTGTCATACATTGCATACCCTAAGTCTCTTCATTAAGCTTAGGTCATTATCATATCATATTAAGGTCACTTGCATATTAATTTTCCCTTAGCATATAGTGTCAAAATTAGGTTTTGTCATACTTGAGTAATCCAAATCTTTGATAAACCCTAAGTCATTGTTAAGAAGTCTAGACCTTCTCAAATCTTTTGTCCTTTTGTCATCAATATCATTTGGTCAAACCTAGCTTAGTATCCAAGCATATAGGGGAGAATTTTGTCATTTTGTCCTTTGTCACTTAGTCCTTTTGTCCTTTGAGGTTTGGATATCATTCCAATTTCCCAAGGGTCCTCTCTTAGATTTGCATTCATAAGTTTGTCAAAATTTCCAAAAACAACCAAAAACATAGATTGCATTTTCATCTATTTAGGTTGCACTTAGTTGCATAACATATATTGCCCTTGAAAAAATTCCAAAAAACATTGCATTTGCATAAGTGACATGCCTGTTGAGACAAGATCAAAATCTAAAAAGATGGGCGAACCAACGTATCAACCCATGGACAACATAGCAAATTCGCAGTTTCAAACTAATCAAACAGTATAAATTGAAGGTTCATCAAACATATCTCTACCACCATATGGAATGGTTCAACTTGGACCACCATTATATGAACCAGTGTTTGTACCTATGAAACCAGGACATGGGAGTGTTCCACCAACTCCCAGAGGAAGTGCACCTTTCAATTGCAATCAACCAAACTTGCAACATGACATTCAAACTCAAACATTATATGAAGAAAAAACCCTCTCACAAGGATTTGGTTCAGATCAAGGCATTCAACAAGAAACGAATCCAAATGTCCAACCAGATTCTTCATCCAATTCAGATGCTTCTGATGATGTTGGCATGTTCCTTCAAGATCCAAAGATAACAAAAAAGATGGATAAGTTCTTAAACAAGGTCTTTAAGATGTTTCCACAAAAGTATCTTAACATGATGAGTAATGTGACATCTTCAAGTGACCAAATCAATGTGCAAGAACAACAAAGCGGTGAGTTGTTAAGTTTCTCTCCGCATCCAAATGAAGAAAATACACAACAAGCAACTCAACCTACCTTGATGAGCAAACGTGCTTCAAAGGCATTGACAGTGACTATTCCTCAAAAGTCACCATTTGAGACAATAAATAATCCACTATTCAACACAACACCTGTAACACAAGATCAAATAAAGACCACACCAATATTGACAACTGTCCCTCAACAAGAAGTGGTTCCTTACATGCATAAAATTGGATCAAAATCTAAAATGCAAGAGAGTTTCACAACTGGAATGCCTAATGTCACCAATGTCCAAAATAATTCCATGATGCAACAAAGTTCTTATGTCCCGTTAAGTTCAATATCTTTGTCAAACACTATTGCGACAAATCCTTCGATAATGGCGACACAAAGAGCTATAGATAGTGGTTTGCACCAACAACAATTGTTGCAACAATTGAGTAATATACAAAAGGTACAATCAAATGTGAAAACAAGCAATGTACCACAACAACAATTTCGCATTCGACAACAAATTGCAGTGCCTTCGGCACCATTACAAGTTAATGCAAACTTGCAACCATCACAATGGATTGGGCAAACAACCCAACAAGTTAATGCAAGTGCTATACCCCATCTTAAGGAGAAGCAACGAAAAGCACCTAAATGAAGGTTTTTACAAATGATGGGATATACACCGCGAGAACAATTGGCACAAAGTCAACAAATTCTGATTCGTCAGCCTCAACACCAACATGTGCCACAATATGTGCCAAGGAAAACAAGCTATCCTACTTCACAACCGCAATTGGCGACTATGCAATATCAACAACCTACTCAATTGCAATATCAACCTAGGCTCCAAGAAGCACAACAACAAAGGTCGATATCAAGGCATAGCACAACCGCAACAACAAGAGATGTACCAAGAACTTTATATGCAGGAGACACCAAAAACGACCATTTCAGAGTATCAACAACCGATTGAAAATGCGATGTATCGATAAAGAATACCAATCGAGATTAATGATGGACCTCTAAAATCTAATACAATTGCGCAACAACTTGAAAAGTTTCAACGAAAAGTTGATGCATTAGAAGTTAAAGGAACAAAGAAGTTGTATACAGATCAAGATTTATGTCCTAATCCATTTGACAAGAGTGTATACATGCCTCCATTCCCTAAGCATTTTGAGGCACCTAATTTTGAGAAATATAAAGGGAATGGCAATCCAAAAGATCACATTCGTGCATTTTTTGCGGCATGTACTGAAGTGAGCTATGAGGACACCTATTTAATGCGATTATTTGCACGAAGTCTTACGAGACAAGCCATGGATTGGTATTCACATTTGCCAGGAAATATAAAGACTTCGTCAGAATTGGCTCAAAAGTTTTTATCTCATTTCGCGTTCAACATCGACAGTGACGTGACCATGTCAGATTTATGCAACACCAAGCAAAAGCAAGGTGAATCATTAGTGACTTTCTTGCAACGATGGCGAAGCTTGTATAGTCGTTCTTCTCTTGATATACCTGAAGAACAAAAAGTGAATCTGTTTATCCATAATTTGGTCCCAGAAATGATGTATGAGCTAAAATTGAAAAGTCCCAGTACTATAGAGAAACTCATTAAGAAAGGAATGAGCATTGAAACAGCTCTGGTAGCTAAAGGAATTATCAAGCTCAATAAAGACAATGACAACACCAAATATTCGGGGGATAGAAATAGATTTTGGTATAAGAACAAGAATGTCACTAATGATGGAGTGGTTGATGCAAGAGCGGTGAATGCAAATCAACCACCATTCACGATCAATAAATTGAGTGTTCCTAATATGTCAACTATGGAACAAAATCAAGCACCAATGAGCAATGTTACTCAATAGCCGCAATACCAACAACATACTCAACAACAACATACTCAACAATATAACCAACAACAAGGCCAACAACAAAACCAACAGCGCAAACCTTTCTGATCAAGGGATGGGCCTCCTCGACAATTTACACCATTAGGAGAGCCTATTGAATCAGTAATGAGACAATTGATACAAGCAAAATTTATTAAGCTACCAGAAATCAAGGCAGAACCAGCAGTAAAACCGCATTGGTGGAATGATAATGCATACTGTGAGTATCATCGGTCCAAAGGACATAAAACTGCATCATGTTTTCAATTGAAACATATGATTCAAGATTTATTAGAGCAAGGATTAATTGAGGTAGATCCACCCCATGTGACTTCTAACACAGATCATACTATTTTCAAAACTCCTTTGCTTGATCATGACAAGGGTAAAGCGTCTTCTTCCAACTCTGCCCAAACAGCAAATTATGCAAATACTAGTTATAATAATGTCATTAATTGTTTTCATGCATCGAATGAGTATGTTTCCACCCTAAGAATAAAGGGACAAGATCCCTCTTGTGCAGTTACCACTCGTCGATCCAAAATAATCCTAAAAGGAGCTCCTGTAGCTCCTCCCAAGCCAACTCCTGCAAGTCAGTATAATCTTTTGGATCATCTAGGAAAGACACCTACACAAATATCAATCCTTGAGTTATTAAAAATGTCTCCCATGCATCGTGCCATCTTGGATAAAGCTTTAATTGAGTCCACTGTCCCGACAGATATTGATGTTGACTAGTTTCAAGCCCGGATTGGACATCTAGTTGTTTCCCAAAATGTCACATTTTCCGATAATGATATCTCACCTGATAAGCTCCCTCATAATGACCCTTTGCACCTTGAAGTCTTTGTCCATAATTGTAAAATCCGACGAGTCTTGATAGATGGCAGAGCAGTTCTTAATATTTGTACTTTGAGAGTGGTTATTGGCCTTGGATATACAGAAAATGACATTGATGCTTCAAAAAGAATAACAATCAAAGCATATGATGATGCTGAGCGCCCATCCAAAGGAATAATTAAATTACCTATCAGAGTCGGTCCAGTGATAGAAAACACTTTCCTGCAAGTCCTAGACCTTGATCTCCTTTATAATAGGATCCTTGGCTGTCCATGGATCCATGCAATGAAAGCAATTCCATCCACCTATCATCAATGTTTAAAATATCCTTACAATGGAACTAAGATAACAATTTTGGGAGATCCTAATCCATTTCAGTTTTGTGCTACTTTAAAGGATACCCCTCAGCAGCAAGTCCCAGTTAATAGAGCGGCCAAGTCACATAGCTATGTAGATCCCAATTAATTGTTAGATGTTGTTAAAGGTAAATTGAAGATACAGGACCAAGGGTGTGGAGAATATTCAATGGATCAAACATTCCTCATCGGGAATTTGCCAATATCTCCAAAATCATATGGCAAACCACATTTATTGCAAAAGGAACCCAAGGTCATTATTCAATATTAGCCTCCCACTACATTTACAAGATGGGGTGAACTTGACAAAGAAACTATATATGATGATGTCATAGATTGGCTTTATAAGGATCCAACTGAGACCCCACCTATCAGATTGCCAGTGGAACGATACGGCAAAGGATTCACTATGCTACAAAAGAAAGGATATGATGGTTGCAATGGCTTAGGCCTGAACAACAATGGAAGGCTAGAACCTGTCATACCCAAGAGGCGACCTCCAACTTTAGGGTTAGGTTTTGTACCATTGCGAATTGGATCTACATCTACCAAAGTGCCCACATGTGGAAAAGGGCGTGATTCTGACGATGAAATAACACCTGAGGATACCCGACCCGAAACTGAATCCAATGAATGGGAGTGGAGTTCCTTTTCCTCTAGCTCTTATGCCCTCGACAATATTTTCATTGACCCTGATAATTTGCCTATGGAAGACAAACATGAAATAACTCCTCTTCCTAAAACATGTCCCCATGCTTGGATAGAGTCATTCTGGGATCCAAGCTCCGAATCCGATACAAGCAGTTCGGATAGTGATACCACAAATATTCATATCTTTACCATATCAGCCCTTTCTCTCCTTACAACTGATGATGACATGCCCCTCATCTATCCCCAGCTTATCCAACATGACCAACAAGAACCATTCACATTGGACTGTTTTCAAAATGACGAAGCAATTGCAGAATTCCTTAGACTATGGGAAGGCATACCACAAGGTGATCATAAGGAAGGATTTGCTATTGACCTGGATTCCACAGCATATTTTGGGGAGTCAACTCCCTCTTCCAGTCATCAAAATGAAGAAAGAAAAGAAATAGTAAAAAACCAAAAGAATAGATCTCCGAGTGAAAACCGTATGGCACTCTCTGATCATACAAAAGTAAAAATAAAAGATGTACCTATGGGTGAAAACCTCTCTGAGGCACCCAAAGGTGGAAGAGTGGACATACCCCTATCAAGTCAGGACAAATCAACATTTCTAGTGGAAATGACTGAGGAAATAAATTTGGGTACACCTGATAACCCTAAGGTCATTCATTTTGCTGCTTCTCTATCACAACAAGAAAAAATAGATTTTGTCAATTTCTTTCTTGAGAAGAAGATCAGCTTTGCATGGTCCTATGCAGATATGCCGGGCCTCGATCCAGAATTGGTTCTTCATCATTTGCCACTAAAAGCTGATGCCAAGCCTGTCAAACAGAAACTTAGAAAGATGCATCCTTAGGTGGCTCTTTTGGTCAAGGTGGAACTAAAAAAATTACTAGGTGTGGGCTTCATTAGACCCATTGATTATGCGGACTGGATTTCAAATTTAGTACCAGTTAGCAAAGTAACTGGGGACATCAAAATCTGCACAGATTTTAGGGACCTCAATAAAGCATGCCCTAAAGATGATTTTCCATTGCCAAACATAGACATCATAGTGGACATGATGGCTGGATATGAGATGCTTTCATTGATGGATGGTTTCTCTAGCTATAACCAAATTCGTATTGCTCCTGAAGATCAGCATAAGACAACATTCACCTGTGCTTGGGTTGCCTACTATTGGAATGTGATGCCCTTCGGTCTTAAAAATGCAGGCGCAACATATCAAAGAGTAATGACCACAATTTTTCATGATTTCATGCACACTTTGATGGAGGACTATGTTGATGACTTGTTATGCAAATCTGTCACCAGAGATAGTCATCTAGCCATCTTGGGCCCAATCTTTGACCGAATGGAGACCTACAAACTCAGGCTCAATCCAAAGAAGTGTGTCTTTGGTGTCACAGCTGGCAAATTACTAGGATACATTGTTTCTCACAGAGGCATTGAGGTCAACCCTGCCAAGGTTAAAGCAATAATGGATATGCCTCCACCTTCAAACCTCCAACAATTAAGAAGTCTGGAAGGAAAGCTCCAGTCAATCCGCCGCTTCATAGCTCAGTTGACTGACAAATGTCATCCATTCCAACATCTACTGCACAAAGGTGTCGCCTTCAAATGGACTGAGCAATGTCAATCAGCCTTTCAAGCTCTAAAAGACTATTTGCTGTCGCCGCCTATTCTAATGCCTCCAATAGAAGGAAAGCCATTTTTATTGTATATTTCTGCAACTGAAACGGCATTAGGAGTTCTCTTGGCCCAACAAGATGAGAATAGCAAAGAGCGAGCTATTTACTATATCAGCCGAACACTGGAAGGCTATGAGCTAAATTATTCAACTATTGAAAGGGCATGCTTTGCAGTAGTATTTGCAACACAAAAGCTCCGACATTATATGTTAAGTCACCAAACATTGTTGGTTGCAAAAAATTGATCCCCTAAAATACTTGCTTAGCCGAGCAGCTTTGACAAGTCACCTAGCAAAGTGGGTCATGATTCTCAGTGAATTTGACATTGAATATATGGAGCGAAAGGCGATAAAAGGACAAGTCATAGGAGATCAACTTGCAGAGGCTCCTATTTCTGATGATCATCCCATGTTGACCGATTTTCCAAATGAATCAATCTTTGCTCTTACATCCTCTAATGAATGGAAGTTATACTTTGATGGGTCCCATACCAAGTTTGGATCTAGAGCCAGCATCTTGTTTGTCACCCCTCAAGGTGATGCTATTCCAAAGTCCTACAGAATAACTTTCCACTACACCAATAACATTGTAGAGTATGAAGCATTGGTTACAGAACTCCGAGTAGCGGTCCACTGGAATATCATGCATTTGCAAGTCTATGGAGATTCTCAATTAGTCATCCATCAAGTGAATGATGACTACGAAACAAAAGATGAAAAGCTTATTCCCTATAAGCATATGGTATATTTCTTCAAGACCAAATTCACGGCTATCCATTTAAATCAAGTTCCAAGAATGCAAAATAAGTCGGCAGATGCAATGGCTACGATTGCCTCCATGTTAAATATGCCAAACAATATGGACAAATGTTAATTTTTAGTTGAACAATTGCTGGTTCCTTCTTTTGACATTCCGACAGCGGATGTGATGTGCGTTCTTGTTGGTCCCAACTCCCCATGGTACAATGACGTCTATCAATATTTAAAATCCCAAACCTTACCACCCAACCTTTCCACTAACCAACGCCGAGCCTTTATCCGACAGACAACCAAATCTGTCATCATCGTCGACACCCTTTACCGATGTTCTTTTGACCATACCCTCCTCAGGTGTTTAGATTCTGATGAAGCACAAATGGCTTTACATGAGGTTCACGATGGTATATGTGGGGGCCATTTCAATGGTCTAAGCTTAGCCAAAAAGTTGATTCGTGCTGGGTACTATTGGCCCACTCTCGAAAAAGATGTTCATGATTTTGTTAAGAAGTACTACAAATGCCAAATTCATGGAAACTACATTCATGCACCAGCCCAAGAGCTTCATTCTATCATATCTCCGTGGCCATTTTCTCAATGGGGATTGGATCTTATTGGCAAGATTCACCCAACATCTGCAAATGGACACAAGTTCATCATTACAGCCACAGAGTATTTTACAAAATGGATCGAGGCCATCCCCATGACTTATATCACTGGTGTCCAAATTTCAAAATTCTTACTGAATTATATCATATGCCGGTATGGGGTTCCCCTTGCCATAGTCACAAATAATGGTCGTCCTTTCAAGAATAAAGATGTTAAAGAACTCTATGAAAAGTTTCATATCCAACACCATTTCTCCAGTCCATACTATCCACAGGGGAATGGTCAAGCCGAAGCATCCAATAAAACCATTATCAAGATCCTAAAGAAGGTTGTCAATGATGCTGGTCGAGATTGGCATGTACAGTTGAATCCAGCACTATGGGCCTATCGCACTTCTATCCGCACACCTACTGGTGCAACATTTGAATCCAACACTATGGGCCTATCGCAGATGCCATTTTACCTTTGGAGGTGGAGATTCCTTCCTTGCGAGTTTCCTTGCAACATCTGATTGATGATGAGATGCACAGAGTCTCTTGGTTGCACCAGCTTGAGATGTTAGATGAGAAACATCAGACAGCTCTGACACATTTGCAAGCATATCAAAACCGTCTCCATCGCTCTTATAATAAGAAGGTCAAAGGGCGACACTTTGAAGTGGGAGATCTGGTTTTAAAGGCAAATCCCAAGAATGCACAGTCTACTGACATCATCAAAGGCAAGTTTGAACCTAATTGGGTAGGGCCTTTCATAGTAACTAGAGCATATGGCTCGGGGGCATATCAGCTTGCTACCCCAGAAGGTGAAACTCTGTCTGATCCTATAAATAGCATGCATCTTCGCAAGTACTGGGCATAATTTTCTATCAGTACTTCTTCAAATATGATCCTGAAAAAATACAAAAAAATGGAAAAAGCAAAAAAATACAAAAAAAAGTGAAAAAAGAGAAAAAGAAAAAGAGCAAAGAAAAATGATTGACCCTCTAGTGAAAACCTGGCAAGCAGGTGCTTTGGGCAAGTACCTTGGTGAAAACCTGGCAAACAGGCGCCATGTGTAACATGAGATTGTTGCTCCATCATCTATCATGACCTCTAAGCTATGCTTTTTCTCGGTCGGTCTGTCATGTCTATTGTAGTCTTAACCCAATGTTCTATTCCAGGCCTGTTATTGGTCAACATCATTGTCTTGCATACCCCGGTTTCTTGTACATATGTTTTGGTCCCGGTCTATGTCTGTCTTTCAGATGCGCATTGGGTGTGTTTCCCTTGTCATGATCGATCACTGGAACTTTTGCATTTAAAAATGTCCTGAAAAAAAGATCATAAAATTTGAAAAATGTCCTGAAAAAAAGATCATAAAAATTGAAAAATGTCCTGAAAAAATCACAAAAACATTTAAAAATGTCCTGAAAAAATCACAAAAACATTTAAAAATGTCCTGAAAAAATCTCATAAAAATTGTAAAATGTCCTGAAAAAATCCCTCAAAAGTCAAATAAAGTCCTGAAAAAATGAACACAAAAAAAAAAATTGTAAAGTTTCAAAATATTAAAATCCAAAAACCAAGCATTTTTCAATAAATGATCCCTTTTGTGCATTAGACAAATCACTGAGCATCCCTCCAACGACACGCAATCACACATTGGGCTTTAATGAAATCATGCATAAACAGATGAACTTTTTCAATCAAACCAGACATTCAAACTGATCAGAATTGTCATATCAATCAACCTCAAAATCATTTGTCCTTGGCATACTATCATGGGTCTTATACAGGGTGTGGTATACTCGAAACCAGACTGTGTCCTGTCTTAGACGGGGTACCGCATGTCCTGAAACCAGACAACATGATTGTCCTATCAACGCTTTCAACTTTTGACAATGAAGATCAGGATGTTTGTTTGATTTGTTGGAATTTGTGCATCTTATCTTTTTACTGATAAATCTTTATCTTCGATCATGTTCCTATGTTGCTCGATGATGTCACTGAGTGATTTAGAGTGACCAGGATGGTTCATGGTTCCTTTCTTTTTTCTGTGATTTCTATTTGTTTGCAATGTGTCTGTCTTTTGCAAAAAGGGTTGCATTTCAGCTCTGGCCTTCAATGCCATGATGCTACGCATCCGTTTTGCTACATAAAAATAAAGGTTCTCACCTACAAAGTGCATTACTGAAAGCAAGTTTTTCTTCATCTCTAATTGTCCTCCATCTCATTTTCTTCTTACTAACATTTCTTCCATCAGTTCGGATAGTCAGTTCGGTCTAGTGCTCCGATTTCCCTGTAAACACATATGCTACATTCTGCATTAATTGGTTAGTACGTTTGCATTATATCAAACATTACATTGAGCATTATATCAAGCATTTTATCCATTTCATATTATAAATGCATCGAAAACACATAAAAAATACATTCATACATGTTCCACAATGGTACATAAACAGTGCATACACCATCCATACATAGAAAATAACTATCAGTCATAACACATTGCATCTCATCATATCGATGCATATCATATCATATGTAAAAATAATATCGGAGTACAAAATTGGACTATCTGTCCTAAGTATGGCCCACAGGCTGACTAAAAAATGTCAAACTACATAATGTCCACTGTCTGTCGTAAGGAGCACGTGCCTCTATCACTGGGTACTCCCTCTATCCTCCTCATCCTTGCAATGTCTTGCGGATGATGTCCCTCCTGGTCTTGGCTGTGGTGGTCTCATAGGTCCACTCACCCCCATGTTGCTCAATGACCTCCGAGAGCGTGCCCTGCTCTCTGTCCTTGATCGTGCTTGATATGAAGGTGCTCTCTACTCTGGTGGAACTGCACCCTCATATAGTATTCTCCAATGGCGTATCTCCTCTCCAGTCTCTACCAGCACTTGTGCCATCTCGCGTGCACTGGCATCCCGAATCGACCCAATATACTCAGTCACTCTCTATTCCTCTCGTTGTGCCTGAGCAATCGCTGCATTTCGAGCCGCTGTGAATCTGGCTATCTCTACTCTGAACTGGTCCTGTTGTCTCTCTAAAGTCGCAATGTGATCCTACTGACTCGCTATGGTAGCCCTACACATCTCCATCTCTTCTGTCCTAGCTGTCTCCGGCTCTATGGGTACATCTTGCAATTCTTCCTGCTCATCATCCGCATCCTCATCTCCATCATCATCATCCCCATCCTCATCTCCATCCTTGTCATCCCCCTCATCCTCATCACCGTCCTCCTCCTCCTCATCCTCATCATCTCCCTCCTCCTCTCCTGTGATTGGGAAGTCCTCCTATCACCTAGGTACTAGAATATCTGGATCTGTCAAAGGCACTAGCCACCATCGTGCAAACCATCTCTCGTACTCCTCTGTCATCCCGGCGTCGAGCACATCTGATTCCCAATCCCACTATCTCTACTGCAGCTGTGTGAAGTCTGTATATGCTATGTGTGGCTGAATCATACTCCCCCACTGACTCGTCTCTTTGTGAGATCGGGCGAAGTGTGCAGTCCTCCTAGGTACATCCTGCCTCTCTCCAAATTATCATCTAACTCTCTCTAGTAGGTACAACTCAATCACTCTCTGGCAATTCACTGGTCGCCCAATCAGGTACCTCTCCTGTCTACAATATGGTAACTCATCACTGTCATCTGACCATCCCGAACAATCACGATATGGCCTCCATATGAACTCTCGTAGTCGGTCTAGCTCATGTCGCCAATATAGTATGTATCCAAAAGGACCCTGTCTCAGTGCTCCACCATAGTAGTACACATATGGTCAATGTGGTACTACCTGTCTATCTATGATCGATCGACATATGGCTATGTGCTCAAATGCCCATACCTGCAACAATGTGACTCCACAGCTCAAAGTCTGAACTCCCTGATATGCTATCTGATGCAGCTGAAAATATAGCATAGCAGTACACATGGTCCCCATGCATACACCATCCCCTCTATCACCATCCGCTCTAGCACTCTTCCCCATCCAATAGGGAATCCATGTCCTCGTCTGTCCCCTGCTAGTAGACATGCTATCACCATGGCTATCACCACATATCGCCGATCATACTCTGATGCCATGGTCTCCCAGCCAATCTCCCTCTCGACGATATCCAGATCATCTGCGTCACACTCAAATAATCTGCACAATGCATCTCTCCCTATCACTGGGTCATACTCTATCATCTCTCCATGAATCGAAATGCGGAGGATACACCATATATCCTCTAGTGTCACGGTCGCCTTTCTAGTCGCCAGATGGAATGAGGAAGTCTCTGAATGCCATCGCTCTGCCAATGCGGTAAGCAGTCCTATGTTTGCCCTAATCTCGGGCATGAACGTGACATAGTATATCCCCAGTCCTACTAGTGTATCTCTATCTATGCTCCTGAGTCTATGTCATAGCATGAAGCAGTCTGGTCGGTTCTCTCGCGTGATCAACGGATACTGTCGAATCTGCATCACAATTGGGGCATATTTTGTCAGTTTTAGGGTTTTCTCCTATGGGTTTCATTTCCTCATTTTCATGTCTAATCAGGGTGTTTTTCATCTAATCTGACCTATCCTACCCTTATCCCCTTTTTCCGGATCATTTGCATGTCATTTTGACCAAAATTGGGGTTTGCATTGCACAATTGCGCCTGTGTAAGGTAACCTGCGCCTGTGTCAGGTAACTTGCGCTTGTGTCTCCCTACACAAGCGCAGAAGACCCTACACAAGCGCAGGATTCGCCCTACACAAGCACAGGAGTCCTTTTCTGCATCCCCTATGGGCCCCGCAATGTCCCGCAAGCAATCAAAATTCATGAAATTGAAAACATGGGTTTTTGAGATACATACTGTTGCTCTTGCATCGTCTGGTCGTTTGAATGTGCGTACACGTTCCCTGAGGTGATCCGCCATTGGAATGTTTGCCATCTATCTGCAAGTGTCCTTGTCCAGAGCAACAAATCCTCCTCTTTGGCTAATGTAAATGAGCAAATTGTCACTCTCTTGGTCCCATTTATAGATCTTTGTCAGTGCATAGATGGACGTGCACCCTCTCCATCTTATGTTGGTTGCGGTCTTTTGTGTCTTCAATTGCTTGTCCTTCATGCATCCGATCTCTGATTGTCAATCCGTTTGATCCTATCATTTTTATCGATCAATTGGCCTCTTTTCTGCATGTTTCCGGCCAATTCCTCGAGGGGGCATGCATATGTCATTGTCCTTGTCTGGGGCATTTTCATTATTGGTCATTGTCATGTTCGATCTTGTCATTTTGTGATCGATTTGTCATCAATCGTGGTCATTTTCAATATTGTCGTTTTGTAATCTATTTTGTCATCAATCATTGTTCTTTTCAATTATGTCAATTTGGATCAATTAGTCATTGTTCCTCATCAATTGGCGCATTTATCAATTAAATCATTTATCACATTGGTCATTTATCAATTTACAATCATAATCGAGTCAATTATCTTTCATCAAGACCTAATTCGTCTTCTAGGGTTTTATGATTTAATCATTTAACCTTGTGTGTCATTTCTTCCTTTAGGATTAATAAATTATTTATTTATCCTAAGTCTTCTTGTCACAATTAAATGTTCATTTAATTGGCTAATTATTCCTCTTTGTGAATTAATTAATAAATGAAAGATTATTAATTAATTTACCTAATTTCTAATTTCCATCAATTTCTTAATTCCTAATTTTCCTCTTTCTCAATTTTTTTAATTTTCTAATTCTTAATTTCAATTTCCTCCTATTTCTCTCCTAAATTCATGGAAATGACATGTCAATTTGTCATAATTTGTCATAATTGACAATCAATCAATTTTTGACATAGAAGTTTGTCATAATTTGTCATAAATCATCAATCAACAAATTTTGCATAGAAGGTGCATAATTTGTCATAAATTTGTCATAATTGACATAATTGATTTGCAATTTCCATTTGAATTGAATCATGCTAATCTTGTCTTTTCTCCAATTTATCTATAAATTGGATGAATTTCTTCAATCAAACCCCTTGATTCCTAACCCCTAATCAGATTATCGAATTTCTAATCAATCACGCTTCGAGTACTTTTGAGCAATTTTCTTACCTACTTGCTTTCAATCATGTATGTGCACTTGTAGGTGAGATCCACAACCAAACTATTTGAAGAGGAAAGAAGAACAATGGAGCCGCATGAAGGAAGCATTTGGATTTACCTCTGGTTTGCATAATCTTTTTGAATGTTTTAATTTTCATGTCTCTATTGAATGTGTTTAGGATAGATCATTGCAATTTTGCTTTCGTGATTGAGCTAATTGTAGCATAGGAAATAGGAAATCATCACAAGCAAATCAAAATACTAATCATCAGCTCAATCACAAAAGCACAATTGCAATGATCTATCCTAAACACATTCAATAGAGACATAAAGATGAAACATTCAAAACTAGAAATTAAGCAAATCAAAGGTATGATTTGAATGCTCCTTCATGCGGCTCCATTGTTCTTCTTTCCTCTTCAAATGGTTTGGTTGTGGATCTCACCTACAAGTGCACACACATAATTGAAAGCAAGTAGACAAGATTATTGATCAAGAGTACTAGAAATGTGATTGACTAGAAATTTGATAGTCTGATTACCAATTTCGCTTTGATTGATGAAGATCATCCAATTTATAGAAGAATTGGAGAGATGACAAGATTAGCATGATTCAATTCAAATGGAAATTGCAAATCAATTATGTCAATTATGACAAATTATGCACTTTCTATGCAAAATTTGTTGATTGATAATTTATGACAAATTATGACAACTTCTATGTCAAAATTGATTGATTGTCAATTATGACAAATTATGACAAATTGACATGTCATTCCCACGAATTTAGGAGAGAAATAGGAGGAAATTAAAATTAGGAATTAGAAAATTGGAAAATTAGAGAATTAAGAATTTAGGAAAAAGATGAAATTGATGGAAATTAGAAATTAGGTAAATTAATTAATAATTTATCATTTATTAATTAATTCACAAAGAGGAATAATTAGCCAATTAAATGAACATTTAATTGTGACAAGAAAACTTAGGATAAATAAATAATTTATTAATCCTAAAGGAAGAAATGACACACAAGGTTAAATGATTAAATCATAAAACCCTAGAAGACGAATTAGGTCTTGATGAAAGATAATTGACTCGATTATGATTGTAAATTGATAAATGACCAATGTGATAAATGATTTGATTAAGAAAATGCGCCAATTGACGAGGAAAAATGACAAATTGATCCAAATTGACATAATTGAGACAAACAACAATCGATGACAAATCGATCGCAAAATGACAAGATCAAACCAGAGGACAACAATCGATGACAAAATAAATTGCAAAACGACAATATTGAAAATGACCACGATTGATGACAAATCGATCGCAAAATGACAAAATCGAACATGACAATGACCGATGACAAATCGATCGTTAAACGACAAGATAGAAAATGATAAGAATTGATGATAAATCGATCGCTAGATGACAAGATTGATAAGAGGACAAAACCCTAATTAGGATTGACGATGTCCAAAATGATGACAAATTAGCACGCACATTGATGCGACAGGATAAAATCGATCAAAATCATGATTGAAGATTGTTGTTGACAAGACCAAATTCGAAGGCGAGACGAAGGAAGAATGTAGAAGAATGACTCGATGCTCACAAATGATAAAGACCAAGTGTGAAACATAGGAGAAATGTTAATGCGACGCAAAAACCTAAAATGAGGCAATGCGCAAATGTTAAAGTATGACTCCGCAAGCGTTGACCATTTTTAGGTGTCTACATTTTGCCCCTATTTGAGACAATGCGATTGTAAGCATTGTTTCATAGAACAATAATGAAAATGCCCCAGACAATGACAATGACATATGCATGCCCCCTCGAGGAATTGGCCGGAAACATGCAGAAAAGAGGCCAATTGATCGATAAAAATGATAGGATCGAACAGACTGACAATCGGAGATCGGGTGCATGAAGGAAAAACCATTGAAGACACAAAAGACCATGACCAACATAAGATGGAGAGGGTGCACATCCATCTATGCACTGACAAAGATCTATAAATGGGACCAAGAGAGTGACAATTTGCTCATTTACACTAGCCAAAGAGGAGAATTTGTTGCTCTGGACAAGGACACTTACAGATAGATGGCGAACATTCCAATGGTGGATCACCTCGGTGAATGTGTATGCACATTCAGATGATCAGACGACGTAGGAGCAGCGGTATGGATCTCAAAAACCCATGTTTTCAATTTGATGAATTTTGAGTGCTTACAGGACATTGCGGGGCCCATAGGGGATGCAGAAGAGGACTCTTGCGCTTGTGTAGGGCGAATCCTGCACTTGTGTGGGGTCTTCTGCGCTTGTGTAGGGAGACACAAGCATAGGTTACCTAACACAGGCGCAGGTTACCTAACACAGGCGCAATTGTGCAATGCAAACCCTAATTTTGGTCAAAATGACATGCAAATGATCTGGAAAAAGGGGACAAGGGTAGGATAGGTTAGATTAGATGAAAAACACCCTGATTAGACATGAAAATGAGGAAATGCAACCCGTAGGAGCAAACCCTAAAACTGACAAAAATATGCCCCAATTGTGATGCAGAGTCGACAGTATCCGTTGATCACGCGAGAAAACTGACCAGATTGCTTCATGCTACGACATAGACTCAGGAGCACAGAGAGAGATACCTTAGCAGGACTTGGGATATATTATGTCACGTTCATGCCAGAGATTAGGGCAAACACAAGACTACTTACCACATTGGTAGAGCGATGGCATTCAGAGACTTCGTCCTTCCATCTGGCGACTGGAGAGGTGACGGTGACACTGGAGGATGTATGGCGTATCCTCCGCATTCCGATTCATGGAGAGATGATAGAGTATGACCCAATGACAGGGAGAGATGCATTATGCAGATTGTTTGAGTGCGACGCAGATGATCTGGATATCGTCGAGAGGGAGATTGGCTGGGAGACTATGGCATCAGAGTATGATCGACGATACGTGGTGATAGTAGTGGTGATAGCATGTCTACTAGCAGGAGATAGACGAGGACATGGATTCCCTATTGGATGGGGAAGAGTGCTAGAGCGGATGGCGATAGAGGGGACAGCGTACGCATGGGGACCATGTGTACTTGCTATGCTGTATTTTCAGTTGCATCAGATAGCATATCAGGGAGTTCAGACTTTGAGCTGCGGAGTCACATTGCTACAGGTATGGGCATTTGAGCACATAGCCATATGTCGATCAATTACAGATAGACAGGTAGTACCACATCGACCATATGTGTACTGCTATGGGGGAGCACTGAGACAGGGTCCTTTTGGATACATATTATATTGGCGACATGAGCTAGACAGACTGAGAGAGTTCATATGGAGACCATATCGTGATTGCCCGGGATTGTCAGATGACAGTGAGGAGTTACCATATTGTAGACAAGAGAGGTACCTGATTGGGTGACCAGTGAATCACCAGAGAGTGATTGAGTTGTACCTGCCAGAGAGAGTGAGATGACAGTTTGGAGAGAGGCAGGATGTACCTAGGAGAACTGCACACTTTGCCCGATCTCACAGAGAGACGAGTCAGTGGGGGAGTATGATTCAGCCACACACAGCATATGCGGACTTCTCACAGCTACAGCAGAGATAGTGGGATTGGAGATCAGATGTGGTGTACGCTGGGATGATAGATGAGTATGATAGATGGTTTGCACGATGGTGGCCAGTGCTATTGACAGATCTGGATATTCCAGTACCTAGGCGACAGGAAGACTTCCCACTCATAGGAGAGGAGGAGGGAGATGAGGAGGACGAGGAGAAGGACGGTGATGAGGATGGGGATGATGAGGACGAAGATGAGGATGAGGGTGGGGATGACGAGGACAAAGATGAGGATGAGGATGACGATGACAGAGATGGGGATGGGGATGGGGATGACGAGCAGGAGGCATGGCAGGATATAACCATAGAGCCGGAGACAGCTAGGACAGAGGAGATGGAGATGTGCAAGGCTACCATAGCGAGCCAGTAGGATCATATTGCGACATTAGAGAGACAGCAGGACCAGTTTAGAGCGGAGATAGCCAGACTCACAGTGGCTCGAGATATGGCTATAGCGCAAGTACAGTGAGAAGAACAGAGAGTCACTGAGTATATTGGGTCGATTCGGGATGCCAGTGTATGGGAGCTAGGATAGATGCTGGTAGAGACCGAAGAGGAGATACGCCATTGGAGGACACTATATGAGAGTGCAGTTCCACTTGAGCAAAGAGCACCTTCATATCGGGCACGATCGAGGATAGAGAGCAGGGCACACTCTTGGAGGTCATTGAGCAGCATGGGAGTGAGTGGACCTATGAGACCACCACAGCTAGGACCAGGGGGGACATCATTCGTGAGACCTTGCAAGGATGAGGAGGACCGAGGGAGCACCCAGTGACAGAGGCACGTGCTCCTTAGACAGACAGTAGACATAATGTAGTTTGACATTTTGTAGTCAGCTTGCGGGCCATACTTAGGACAGACAGTTCGATTTTGTACTCCTATATTATTTGGATATATGATATGATATGTATCGATATGATGGGATGCAATATGTTATGACTTATGTTACTTTCTATGTATGGATGACTTATGTACTATTTACATATCATATGGAATATGTATGGATATGTTTTTGTTTATGTGTTTTTGATGCATTGATAGTATGAAATGGATAAAATGCTTGATATGATGCTTAATGTAATGCAAATGTACTAACGAAATGGATGCAGGATGTAGCATGTATGTGTGCGGGGAAATCAGAGCACTAGACTGAACTGACTATTCGAACTGACGGAAGAAATGTTAGTAAGAAGAAAATGAGATAGAGGACAGTTAGAGATGAAGAAAAATTGCTTTCAGTAATGCACTTTGTAGGTGAGAACCTTTATTTTAATGTAGCAAAATGGATGCATAGCATCATGGCATTGAAGGCCAGAGCTAAAATGCAATCCTTTTTGCAAAAGATAGACACATCACAGACAAACAACAAATCACAACAAAAAGAAAATGACCATGATCCATCCCGGTCACTCTAAATCACTCAGTGACATCATCGAGCAACATAGGAGCATGATCGAAGATAAAATAAATCAATAAAAAGATAAGATGCACAAATTCCCACAAATCAAACAAACATCTTGATCTTCATTGTCAAAAGTTGAAAGTGCTAATAGGACGATCATGCTATCTGGTTTCAGGACATGCGAGACCCTGTCTAAGACAAGACATAGTCTGGTTTCGAGTATACCACACCCTGTATAAGACCCATGATAGGAGTAACAAGGACAAATGATTTTGAGGTTGACGTTCGAGTGATAAGACAATTTTGATCAGTTTGAATGTCTGAGTTGATGGAAAGAATTCATTTGTTTATGCGTGATTTCAGTAAAGCACAATACGCGATTGCGTGTCGTTGGATGTATACTCGGTGATCTGTCTTATGCACAAAAGGATTATGTATTGTTTGCTTTTCGAGATTTTACAATTTTTTTTGTGTTCATTTTTTTTTTCAGGACATTATTTGACTTTTTAGGGATTATTTCAGGACATTTTTCGATTCTTATGATTGTTTTTTTTTTCAGGACATTTTTCAATTTTTTTGTTTTTATTTCAGGACATTTTTCAAATTTTTTTTTTGATTTTTTTCAGGACATTTTTAAAATGTTTTTGAGATTTTTTTAGGACATTTTTCAAATTTTTTGGATTATTTCAAGACATTTTTCAATTTTTATTATTTTGCCCCCAATGTCTAGCAAGGCAAGGAATATGATAGGTGAATAAATAGGCTCTCTGAAATGATGGTGGATAGAGGAAAGACAAAGGCCTTTTATTATGGAGACAATGCGGATGCAATTTGCAAGGGCTATTGCATGATAGGATAAGAGACTGGATATGACAATGTAAAGTAGTGACATGGCATGAGGGACATGTCAAGAGGTTTTTGAAACCATGTTTAAATTTTGCGTCTTTATGTCAGATCAAGATCAAGGAATGAAAAAAAAGTGTATGGATAGTGATAAGATATGGGTAGGATAAGTAAGACCAGGAATGGATAAGGGACATGGACTGAGGGTCGGGGTAGGAAACGGGATAGTGATAGAAAGTTGCAATAAGACAGGGAATATGGATGAAAGGTTATAATAAGCAAATGGATAAAGACCAAAAGCTATGATAGACTGAAAGCTGCAAACAAGATCCTTGATGCTCATGAAGATCGTCAGCCTTGTCAAGATCAAAGGTGGAAAGGAAAACTAGACATGAGGGACAATAGGATATGAAGGGGTAATGACATGGTATGATAGGATAATGAAGGGCAATAAGATATAAAGGAGGAAACCTGCCCCCAAGTACGATATGCAAGAAGTTCATAGATTACGCATGACACCTATTTGCCAGGTTTTCATCATAGTACTTGCCCAAGGCACCTGTTTGCCAGGTTTTCACTAGTGGACGAATTATTTTTGCTTTACTTTTTTTTTTCTTGTCTTTTTTTTTCACTTTTTTTTTTTTTTGACTTTTTCAATAGAAGATGGACACATGATAGGGGATGGAAGAAGGACTCAAGCATCTTTTTGTTTGGATAGTAGCCTTAAAAAAAATGGACCATGACCTTTAAAAGTATGCTCAAAGACGTTGGTAAGATAAGGACATAGAAAAAGAGATGACACTAAGGCAAGGATTTATGTAAAGGATGGGATCAAATGGATCAAAGGATGGAAAATATGCATTGGATAATGGATAGGGTATTGGAAGAATTGGGCTTCAGCAGATGACAATGTTGGCAAGATCGACATTGGCACACACCTTGAGGGGTGATGGACTGATGGAGGAAAAATGGATCTCAGATTGTGAGATTTGGATGGAGGAATAGCTTGGGATTTTGGGACATAAGGGCCCAAATGGATGAAGAAGGTGATGGAGGAATAGACTTGGAATGTTTGGATGGAGGAATAGCAATTGTAGATGCCAATTTTGATGTTTCTTTAGGCTTTTGTGCTTCAAGGAGCCGCTTAGGGATCCACATGGTTTTTGATTTTTCATGCTTTTGTGGTTCCTTGGAGTGCATTTCTTGCACAAGGGATTTAGGAACCCATATATATTTTGACTTTGCTTTATTTTTCTCAGTGGGCCTTTGTGGCCTTTTGGATATTTCTTTTTCTTTATAGATCATATCTTCCTTTGTTTTGACAAGTCGATTATATTGGACATGTTGATCCTTGAATACATGTGGATTTCTAGACTTATGACTTTTATACTTGGCATCCAAATTGCTTGGAAGAGGGAATGAATGTCGGTGTGGATGGGAATGATATGGAGGCCTGTGGGATGGATGGAAGGTTCTCCAAGATGTGTGCCTTTTCTGATTTTGCATAGGAGATGGAGGGATATAGGGACCTAGAATGGATGGAAGGTATGATGGGGAAGGTGTATGTTTTGATTTTGATGGAGGGATACCAACGTCTTGAGAGTGAGTTGTGTAGACATGACCCTTAAGATCTTCTTTGATATGGAGAGATTCTTGCTTATGGAGATCTACTCCTTTACCCTTATGAATATCTTGACTTGTAGGATACTCTTTTCTTTGGGAAGAAGACACGAGTCCATTATGAGGTGGATATGATATGAGAGAAATAATGAGATCTTGAAGTGGATCGGATTGGACCAAAGTGGAAGAACCCATTATGCATGTCGAGGGTTCATGAACATTTTGCACTGACACGTTAGAATCATGAGGGGGATTAGGATCATGAGAGGGACTAGGATTGTGTAGTGGACATGATTCAATGATAGGCTCTTTAAGAGATGGAATGGGAGAAATAATGGGATCATCAAATGAAATGCGATCTTGGAGTGGATATGTGGGATTAGGACAAGGAGATGGAGGAACAAAAGGATCTTGTGGAGGATCTAAAGGAATAATTTGATCTTGACAAGGAGGAAGATCATCGGAACCCTCTTCAAAGGTGCTTTGCTCTTGACTTTTAATGGGATCATCAGAAAGGATGGAAGGGATATCTTGAATGTCAATGGGATTTGAAAGGACATTTTTTTCATGAAATGGAAGGGGATCATATGGGATTTGATGGACTAGGATATCTTGATCTTTCTCAGGGAATGGAGTGTCAATAGGACTTTGGATAGGATGGACAAGAATAGGGGAACCATTGCGAGTGTCTGGGAACATGGGATCCTGGTCAACAATTGGATGGGATGATAAGGTTTTGAGATTTTGATCTTGATTTTCTTTAGGACACGTTTCTTCATGCTCTAAATTATCCCCTTGACATAGGGTTGGACTTTGGATATGCATGGAGGATTCTGACAAGGAATCAATGTTTTGGCATGAAGGAGATGCACTTTGAACATTTGTGATGGATTCTGGCAAGGAATCAATGCTTGAACATGAGGAAGAGGGACTTCGAATGGGGTCCTCTAAAATAGGTAATGGCAATAAAGTGCATGGTGGCATTGGGTCTTGTATTTCTGAAACATGACAAGGATAAGCATCATGAATTGGATTATCTTGGCAATCAATTATGGATAGCCCTTGGGTAATTGCATCTTTGGGTGTATTGTTTGATGAGGACAATTGTAAAGCGGAAAATCACGATCGAACCCTAGTTGCTTTCCCCTCTTCCAACTCCGAGGAGAGAGAAGGGAGAGTCACTCTAGGGTTGATGGTTTTCACTTAGGAGGGACTTTACATTCAAAAGAGGGGTTGAAACCCACAAGATCCAATCCCACACAATGCAAGATTGGATGCTAAATGTGTTTCAAGGGTTAAGAAAGCAAGGCTACCCTCTTTTGTAAAGAATGTTGATAGAAGAATTAAGCTAGGAATGCATAGAAAGTGATAAAGATTCGCTTATAAACTAAGATAGGGATATAATATGAAGCTGCAGACCTAGAATTAGCAATAAAATGTTGATACGGCACTGTCCTGCAAATTTGAGCAAAAGTTGACGGGACGATGGCGCCCGGCGTGCACACGGTCCTCCGAAAAATCCGCGAAACGAAGGGGGATCTGTTCATCTCTGCACAAGGATTCCAGATCTTCAATTTCAGCCGCGTACCTACAACCTACACACAGAAAAGCGAAGACAATTGGGGGGTTAGGGATTAGGGGTTTGCCCTTAGGTCAAACCCCGGTTTTCAAATTAACCAAGAAATGAGAAATGCTGTAAATGTAATGTAAAACAAGTACTAATACCTTGTTGTAAGGATGTTTGTATCCTTATGTGCGAAGATATAGATGTTGTTGTTTGTTGTATTGTTGTATGTTGTATGTAGCATGTAGTATGTTATCTCCTCTTCAATGGTTGAATCTTTGTCTTGAATGCAACACTTAGCCTTGAATGGAGACTTAGAATGATCAATTGCTTGAAAGAATGCTTGAATGCTTGAATGCTTGAGTATAGTTTCCACGCCTTTTTCCATCATCATATTGAATGAAAGAGGAAAATGTAGTTTATATACTTGTCAATTAGGGCTGATAGACTGATTTTCCCGACCTTAGGCCGACCAGGAAAGATAATTTTCCAATTTGCAAACATAAAGACCCGAAGTCGAAAAGAGACCGGGCCCAAAATAGGACCCAGGGACCAGGGCGCTGGGTGCCATGGTCCAGGGGGACTAGGGCATTGGGTGCCCTGGTCCTGAAGGACCAGGGCGCTGGGCGCTCTAGTCCCACCTCTCGGGACAGCAGGGTGCAAAGGAGGTTCAGGCCAGGGTGCAAGAAAATGTAGTTTTTGGTGTCATAATCAGGTTTCGGGGTCTCCATTCAGGTTGCGTGTTGCGTCGCCATCGTGAAGACCCAAATGCGGTCGAAATTGCAAGTGTCGCAATTTTAGGATGCTACATTTAGCCCCCACTTTAGCGGGAGTATTAGCGTACGCTCATACTTCCGGTAAAGTACAAGGAAACAACATTGAAAAACTTTCACCACGTCAAGGAGGCAAGATACACCAAGCCCCCAGTGGACTAAGGATCTTACGACTTTGATTGACATAGTAAAAGGGAAGATCCCGAGGGAGAACCATGACTGTCAGTAGTAAGGTTCCCTCACTATGAGCCATGCAAGAAAGATATCCAAAAATTTTCAAGGCAAAGCTAAATTTGTCAAGAAATTTTCAAGTATCTTGAAAAGATATGAACGGGATGTATGCCCCCCTATGTTAAAGCGATCACACACACCTCACCGGGGGTGATTGCTTTAAGGTAGTGATACATATAAGAATGAGAAGGGAAAAGAGCATGTTATCACAAGGATTTAGCCCCCAAGTGTGAGATAAGCCCAAGGATAATAGACACAAAACACAAAGCACAAGGTGACTTCGCTTTCCTCGGGGTCAGTATGCTGTATGATAATTCATGTATATCATATGTATGTATGCATAATTGTTCTTCATTCCCCAATCAAGGAAGGTCACCTAGAAGAAGGGAACACATGAGTCTTTTGAGTCAACATGAGAGAGATCAAGAGATCTCAATGCTTTGCATCGTCCTCAAGTAGACAACACTAAGGACAACAAATAGAAGAATGAGAATAACACATAGAAGAAGTAACAAAAGAGAGGGGGAGAGAATCTGCTATGCTAATGAAACTAGTCTAGCACGTCATCTACCCCCCGATCTTGCTGATCAATGTTTCGGGAAGGCAGGGAACACGCTAGAGGAGGAACATCCAACACAGTAGATGGAGCTATCACAAGATCCAAACAAGGGCTATGTTCATGTTCCAAGCCACAGTGTTCTTGTCTAGGAGCTAGGATAAGTGCTTTAGAAAATTCGTTAGATAAATGGTTATCAATATCAACAAGTTCATATTCACTATCAGAAGCAAGAGGAGTAACATGTTCATCATGAATAACATTTTCATCTATATCATCATCAAGATTTATAAAAATAGGATCTTTAACTCGCACAGGATCAAGACCATCATGCATCTTATTGTTAGGAGATTTCGGCTCAATCGTCGGCTGAGGAGAAAATGGAATAATGCTTGTTGAAGGTGTTTTTGGGGATTGCAAAGTTTGAGCTCTAAGACGACGCTTTCACTGGCATTCACGTGCAGAACGATTTCATCTAGTCTTAGTAGGAAGATTAGGAGAAGATTAAGGAGGAGGAATGTTCTCATCCTTATCACTTGGGTGTTTAGGTTGTGGTCTCTTAGGCTGGATAATAGGAGAAGAGGAAGGTCTCTTCTATCCATAAGAGGAAGGAGGAGGAACTGCTCCATATAAAGGAGGAATATTTGGTTTTGGAAGGAGACCAAGTCCATCATGACAAGGAGGGATAGGTCTACTTTTAGGAAGTTTATTAATCATAGGCATAGTCACATCATAGGGATGGGTTGGGAATATTCTTGAGGAAAGACATTAGTTTTATCTTTCAAAGGAAGAACTTCCTTCTCAAGAATGATAGGAATGTCAAGTTTGGGTGTTCTAGGTTCACTTAGAGATAGGATCATATCTGTTTTCCACTTTTGATAAGATTTGAAAAGATGATCACTTCGCGGAGGAAGAGATTGGAATTGTTTAGGCCAAAAATAATCAATAGGAACACTAGAGGTTCTTTCAGCTGGTTTAAAGAGACTATGATTGATAGTAACAACTTCACCATTATGGGGAAATTTCAAACACTTGTGGATAGGAGAAGCAATAGCTTTCATGGAAGATAGCCAAGGATAGCCAAGCTTCACACGAAATTGTTCGGAAGATGGAATAATAGAAAAGTTCACATCAAGGGATTTGTTATGGACCTCAATAGGTAATGTAATAGAACCAATTGCAGGAGAAGAAAATGCATCAAATAGTTTCACAACCACATCTGTTTTGTCATAGATCACTTGATTCAATTGCAAAGTAAAAAGAAATTCTTCAGTAATGACATTAACCATACAAGAAGGATCAATAAGCACTCCACGGCAAGGTGTATTTTTGACTTTTGCAACTATATATAAAGGACCATCAGGTGCCCTGATAGTTTCACTGGAATCAAATGTGATGGAAGGTTCTTTAGGGATTTTCTGCTGCTCTACAAAGTTAATCACATTCGGAGTCATAGACACGAGATCATCAGGTGAGACAGAGGAATCAGTAGTATCAATCGCATTAGAGGTATGAGAAGGTAATGGATCAGTGAAAATCTGAAGATTTTGGTTAGGAGGAGCTATAGATGTATTGTCTTTATCATTCACACCAGAAACAGAGATAGTATTATTATCAATCAAATCTTGAATTTTACCCTTTAAAGCAAAACATTTTTCAGTATCATGCCTAGGTTGACGATGAAATTGACAAAAAGATTTGTTATCAAAATAGGGTGAATTAATCTTTGCAGGCTCAATTTGCCTTATAGGAGGAAGAGTAAGCACATTTTGTTCCAATAACTTATTCATAATACTATGCAATGATTCATTCAAAGGAGTAAACTTTCTTTCTCTCTTGAAAAACTTAGAAATAGGAGACACACCTGATGCTGCATTCACATTGTTGTTGATGATGTTTTCATTGAATTTAATGGACTCTCTGTTCGGTTTAAACTTCCCAAATGGTTGTTGACTACTATCACCCTTATCACCCGGAGTCATAGGATGTGATTGTTCCATTTGACTCACAGTTAGTTGATAATTGTGAAGAGTTGCGCACAACTGTTGGAAAGAAGTAAACTCAGAAAACAGGAGTTTTTCTCTAATGTCTTTTTGTAAATTAGAAATAAAGATTCTTTGAATATCATTGTCAGACACTGGAAAAGAAATTTGAGCATAGAAATGCTTATATCTACCAATGAAATCAGTCACTTTTTCTTTAACACCTTGTTTACAATGCATTAAATCAATCAAAGTAACTTTAGGACTTATATTGTTTTGAAATTGTTGAATGAAAGCATTTGCAAGTTGTTCGAAAGAAGTAATAGAATAGGAAGGCAACGAGCAATACCATTGTAGGGCTTTGTCTCTTAATGTTCTAGTAAACAGTTTTGCAAGCAACCTTTGGTCATAAGCAAAATCGGTACATATTGTTTGAAAGGTCTTAACATGTGTTAGAGGATCACCCTTACCCTTATAAAGCTCCAGATGCGGAATTTCAACATGTTTAGGGGGAATAGCTCGAACAATGTCAAGATAAAGTGGGCTCGCAACATCAAATGTGGGCACACTAAACTTAGATTGATTCATAGAGGCAATTTGTTGCTGTAAAGAAGAGATAGTTTGTGCAAGATTGTTAATGGTCACTTTAGTCGAAGGGTTCATATTAGATGTGTTAGATTGTGATGGAGGTGTTATGTTATTGAAAGAAGGTAGAGAGTAAGGTGGTGGGACACTATGATAATTAGTCATAGGAGATGATTGGAAAGGAGGAACACTACAAGGAGGAATGGAAGGGTTAAATGAATTGCCCCCTTGCGTCATGTTCATTTGTGGAGATATAAGAGGAACACTCATTGAAGGAATGAATGAAGAAGTTGGATTGAATGAGGGAAGAGGGTTGATTGAAGAAGAGGGATTGCCCCCATGATTAGTGATCATAGGAGGAATGTCTTGTGTTGAAGTTGTCATTATGTTTGATGTAAAAGTAGGTATGCTAGCAATAGAAGTCGTCAAAGGAATAGAATGATTGTCTTGAGTAGGAGGTTGTGTATAACCTAAGGTTTCGGCACAACTTTTCATAGGCATCACATTTGAATCCACAATGTGTGCAATACCACGCAAAATATCAATTCCATTCTTATCACTTTGAAGCATATGTTTTAGACCCTCAATTAAAGGAAGAGCTTGACTATCAGGGTATTCTTGAGACATCCATTGTTGAAAATCGTTAAATTGGTTATCCAATTTTGAAAGTTGTTCTACAGAAACCTCATGGAGAGCTTCATCATTAAGAGGATTAGAGGAATTACCCATTTCCTCGTTAAAAAGACCATTCAAATTAGGTTCCATCTCCTCAGTAATTAAACCTTGGAAGGACTTAATTCTCAGGCTTCGTCTAACAGGAATAGTGTAAGTAGGACTTATTGTTGTAAAACTCATGTACTAAAGAGAGAGAGAAGATTTTGAATTTTAGAGGTAGCAAATTTCAGTAAAACCAGCCAATCTTCTAGATTTAAGCTGTTAAATGCAATCATGACAGTCTCCCGAAATTTTGGAAAAAATGTCCGGGACCGTGGCGCTCGGAGTGCACACGGTCCTCGCAACTTTTTTCGAAATTTGCAGGGATGAAAGTTATGATGATTTTACAGCTAACCTGAAAAAATTGAGTGATTTTACGATCTGTAGATAGGCCAAATTAAAGTTGCAATCTCAAAATAGAACCCTACCCAGATTGTCGAAAAATGCAAAATTTGAATTTTGAAAAAGAGAGGGAAACTGAAATTTTGAATTTTATGATTTTAGAGGGAATACCAAAAGCAATGCAAGTTTTGGATTTTAAAAATTGACTTAATTTCACGCAAAATTCAATTCTGAAAGCGGAAATCAAAGTTGTTGTAATTAAGCACTTAATTTCAAAAGTCACAAATTGCAAGAATTTGAATAAAGCACTGAAATTTCGAATGAATGCTTTCCCCTCTTCCAACTCCGAGGAGAGAGAAGGGAGAGTCACTCTAGTGTTGATGGTTTTCACTTAGGAGGGACTTTACATTCAAAAGAGGGGTTGAAACCCACAAGATCCAATCCCACACAATGCAAGATTGGATGCTAAATGTGTTTCAAGGGTTAAGAAAGCAAGGCTACCCTCTTTTGTAAAGAATGTTGATAGAAGAATTAAGCTAGGAATGCATAGAAAGTGATAAAGATTCGCTTATAAACTGAGATAGGGATATAATATGAAGCTGCGGACCTGGAATTAGCAGTAAAATGTCGATACGGCGCTGTCCTACAAATTTGAGCAAAAGTTGACAGGACGATGGCGCCCGGCGTGCACACGGTCCTCCGAAAAATCCGCAAAACGAAGGGGGATATGTTCGTCTCTGCACAAGGATTCCAGATCTTCAATTTCAGCCGCGTACCTGCAACCTACACACAGAAAAGTGAAGACAATTGGGGGGTTAGGGATTAGGGGTTTGCCCTTAGGTCAAACCCCAGTTTTGGAATTAACCAAGAAATGAGAAATGCTGTAAATGTAATGTAAAACAAGTACTAATACCTTGTTGTAAGGATGTTTGTATCCTTATGTGCGAAGATATAGATGTTGTTGTTTGTTGTATTATTGTATGTTGTATGTAGCATGTAGTATGTGATCTCCTCTTCAATGGTTGAATCTTTGTCTTGAATGCAACACTTAGCCTTGAATGGAGACTTAGAATGATCAATTGCTTGAAAGAATGCTTGAATGCTTGAATGCTTGAGTATAGTTTCCACGCCTTTTTCCATCATCATATCGAATGAAAGAGGAAAATGTAGTTTATATACTTGTCAATTAGGGCTGATAGACTGATTTTCCCGACCTTAGGCCAACCAGGAAAGATAATTTTCCAATTTGCAAACATAAAGACCCGAAGTCCAAAAGAGACCGGGCCCAAAATAGGACCCAGGGACCAGGGCGTTCGGCGCCATGGTCCTAGGGGACCAGGGCGCTGGGCGCTCTGGTCCCACCTCCCAGGACAGCAGGGTGCAAGAAAATGCAGTTTTTGGTGTCATAATCAGGTTTCGGGGTCTCCATTCAGGTTGCGTGTTGCGTCACCATCGTGAAGACCCAAATGCGGTCGAAATTGCAAGTGTCGTAATTTTAGGACGCTACAACAATATAAAAGATTCTTGTGAAACTTCTAAAGGTGTAGGGATAGATGCCACTGGAGAGTCAATTTGTTTGTGGGGGGATGAGGCATTTCTAGACATAGGTGTATTATCTTGATCTTCCTCAATAAACTCACTTGGTAATTTCCTTAAGAGCATTGCAATAAAGCCACCTTTCTTTCAAGGTTTTGACATGATTGGATCTGGAATTTGAACTTGTTTTTGGTTTGATGTCATGTTTTGATATTGGACTTGGTTCAATTGTTCTGACATGTTTGAAACTTGGGTTGGTGTGTGCTGCAACCTTTGTTTTTGAATGTTTGGTTGCAGTTGTTGACATTGATATTCCACCATTGGTTGAACCATTTGTTGACATTGTATAGTTGGTTGGACATATTGTTGAAATTGGACCATTGGTTGTGTTGGTTGAAAATCTGATTGATAGTAAACACCTTCTTGTTCTTGTTGTGGAGGCACATAATGTTGAAATTGATGTTGTCTCTTTTCTTGAAATTGTTTCATCATCTCTATTTGGGAGAGGAGAGCTGGTATGCCTGAGCGTTCAAGAAGAGATCTTACATCAATTGGCTCAATATTTGGATTTCGACCTTGAAATTTTTGAAACATTTTGGACATTTGTGATCTATTCTTCTCAATGTTTTTCACTCTTTGTTCCAATATCTCCTCTTCTTGAGCTAGTTTCTCCTCTAGTTTTTGTATTTGGAGACTTGTTTCATCATAAAGAGTTTGACCGATATTGCCTTGTTGTTGTGTTCGATATAATTGTGATTGCCTTGGATTAAAATTTGATTGCATTGTCGGTTGATATGTCAAACTTTGTTGCATCATTGGTGCTTGGAACCTTGTTTCAATAGACATGTCACTATGCAAATGCAATATTTTTTTGGAATTTTTCAAGGATAATGTATGCTATGCAACTAAATGCACACTATGTTTTTGGTTGTTTTTGAAGATTTTGACAAACTTTTTGAATGCAAATCTAAGAGAGGGACCCTTAGGAAATTGGAATGATATCTAGACCTCAAAGGACAAAAGGACTTAAGTGACAAAATGACAAAATGACAAAGTCTCCCCTATATGCTTGGATACTAAGCTAGATTTGACGAAATGACATAGATGACAAAAGGACAAAAGGTTTGATAAGGTCTAGACTTCCTAACAATGACTTAGGGTTTATCAAAGATTTGGATTACTCAAGTATGACAAAACCTAGTTTTGACACTATATGCAAAGGGACAATTACTATGCAAGTGACCTTAATATGATATGATAATGTCCTAAGCTTAATGAAGAGACCTAGGGTATGCAAATATGAATGTATGACAATGGTATGACTTTAATGCAAGAGAACACATGTAAATGGATGACCCTTATTGAAAAGAGTATGACTTGGGTGAAACCTAACCTTGATACTTGACAATGAACTTTGCAAAATGCAACCTAGGAAGAACCTAAATGTAAGTGACATGAATGTTGAGATAAGATTTTGAACAATGTTTGCTAACTATGTTTGAAGATGAGTTTTGAATCTTGTTGAACTTTTGTTGGATGAATGTCTCTTGTGTTTAATCTTATGTTGGATCAATTTGTTTTGCTTTTTGAAATGGGATGCAATTAAACTTTTGACAAGCAAAGAATACAAGATATTGCAACTTAGACTCAAGACAATCATGCTCATTTCCACATTTCTTATGGTAGGCAAAGACATTAGGTACTTGAGAGGTAGACTCATTATGGGATTCAAGGAGAATACATAGATGCTTGACCCCACGGGCTCCCCTCCACGGCACTCACTTCTCAGGGCAGCCAAGCATCAGTCCCCATGGAAATCTCCCCATGGCGAACTTAGTATCTCTTCCAAGTATCCGAACTTGTCCTTCTCAAGCAACTAGAAGGGTTTTTGGCCTCTAAAAACAAGGTGTTTAGTAAGGATTTCTGTTAAGCGTTACTCCTTGATGTCACGCAAGCATGATTGAGACATTAAGCCCATCAAGATACCAAACAAATGTAGTCATGCAAGCATGATTTAGACCAAGAGGCCCTACTTATATGTTGATATGAGAAAGAGTTCAAGGGTCATCACTTCCCAAGTAACTGCAATTCCCACGTAACCCTTCCTTCAAAGCTTTCACTCATCAGGTATTTTTTTATAGTGAGTTAGAATGCCAAGGTATTCTAGTCGTACTCACTTTGGGTCGTTCCCTTCTCATGATTATCACTTGCTTGCAAAAGCAAAGTGTTCAAGAAGGCAGGCCCTCTAAAGGTGACAAACAATCAAAGACACGAGCATGGTATTGAAGATCTGGATTTCTGATCACCCTAAGAAGGATGAGAGCATACTCTCCTACTCCAATGTCACACTCAACAATCAAAGCAGAAACATGTTCATTCCATCCTATTTAAAAATCACTAGGTGCCTAAAACATTAATGACAAACACCAAGCTTAGTTGTTTCTCCAAGGCAACCTGCAAAACCCAAGTTAGAAGTTTGAGGTGTTTATTCTTTGACTATTGATTCTGCATAACACATGTTAGTAGTTTCATTTGTTCCCTTTGTCATGCGTATGCCAAGATGCTGCACAGATAATTAGTACCAAAAACCAAAAACACAGAAAATAGAATGCAAAAAACAAGACAATTTTCAAGTAAAACACTGCATTTTTACCTCTGTTCTGGACTTTACACAGGCGCAGAACTCATGACACAGGCGCAGAACCCATGACACAAGCATAGAATGTCTTTAACACAAGCGTAAAATGCTCAACACAGGCACAGGTTGTTTGACACAGGCGCAAAAGTCCCCAGAAAGCCCTGCACTACCCTGTTTTTGGTTTTTTTTGGCCTGCAAATCAACTCATAAGCACTCAAAGACACAGTAAAGGGGTTAGAGGGTTAGTGTTCATGTTAGGTTCACCAATTAATGTAGCATAGGAAATAGGAAGTCATCACAAGCAAATCAAAATACTAATCATCAGCTCAATCACAAAAGCACAATTGCAATGATCTATCCTAAACACATTCAATAGAGACATAAAGATGAAACATTCAAAACTAGAAATTAAGCAAATCAAAGGTATGATTTGAATGCTCCTTCATGCGGCTCCATTGTTCTTCTTTCCTCTTCAAATGGTTTGGTTGTGGATCTCACCTACAAGTGCACACACATAATTGAAAGCAAGTAGACAAGATTATTGATCAAGAGTACTAGAAATGTGATTGACTAGAAATTCAATAGTCTGATTACCAATTTCGCTTTGATTGATGAAGATCATCCAATTTATAGAAGAATTGGAGAGATGACAAGATTAGCATGATTCAATTCAAATGGAAATTGCAAATCAATTATGTCAATTATGACAAATTATGACAAATTATGCACTTTCTATGCAAAATTTGTTGATTGATAATTTATGACAAATTATGACAACTTCTATGTCAAAATTGATTGATTGTCAATTATGACAAATTATGACAAATTGACATGTCATTCCCATGAATTTAAGAGAGAAATAGGAGGAAATTAAAATTAGGAATTAGAAAATTGGAAAATTAGAGAATTAAGAATTTAGGAAAAAGATGAAATTGATGGAAATTAGAAATTAGGTAAATTAATTAATAATTTATCATTTATTAATTAATTCACAAAGAGGAATAATTAGCCAATTAAATGAACATTTAATTGTGACAAAAAAACTTAGGATAAATAAATAATTTATTAATCCTAAAGGAAGAAATGACACACAAGGTTAAATGATTAAATCATAAAACCCTAGAAGACGAATTAGGTCTTGATGAAAGATAATTGACTCGATTATGATTGTAAATTGATAAATGACCAATGTGATAAATGATTTGATTAAGAAAATGCGACAATTGATGAGGAACAATGACAAATTGATCCAAATTGACATAATTGAGACAAACAACGATCGATGACAAATCGATCGCAAAATGACAAGATCAAACCAGAGGACAACAATCGATGACAAAATAAATTGCAAAATGACAATATTGAAAATGACCACGATCGATGACAAATCGATCGCTAAATGACAAAATTGAACATGACAACGACCGATGACAAATCGATCGTTAAACGACAAGATAGAAAATGATAAGAATTGATGATAAATCGATCGCCAGATGACAAGATTGATAAGAGGACAAAACCCTAATTAGGATTGACGATGTCCAAAATGATGACAAATTAGCATGCACATTGATGCGACAGGATAAAATCGATCAAAATCATGATTGAAGATTGTTGTCAACAAGACCAAATTTGAAGGCGAGACGAAGGAAGAATGTAGAAGAATGACTCGATGCTCACAAATGATAAAGACCAAGTGTGAAACATAGGAGAAATTTTAATGCAACGCAAAAACCTAAAATGAGGCAATGCGCAAATGTTAAAGTATGACTCCGCAAGCGTTCACCATTTTTAGGTGTCTACACTAAGGATTAGTATGTTTATCTTGTTTGTGATGATTTCTAGATTCCTAGCTACATTAATTGGTGAACCTGACGTGAAAACTAACCATCTAACCCCTTTATGGTGTTTTTGAGTGCTTTCAAGTTGATTTGCAGGCCAAAAACCCAAAAATAGGGTCATGCAGGGTTTTCTAGAGACTTCTGCGCCTGTGTGAAGCAACTTGCACCTGTGTCATGCATTCTGTGCCTGTGTCCTAAGTTTTGTGCTTGTGTAAAGTCCAGAATAGAGGTAAAAATGCAGTGTTTTACTTGAAAATTGTCTTGTTTTTGCATTCTGTTTTCTGTTTTTTGGTTTTTGGTACTAATTATCTGTGCAGCATCTTGGCATATGCATGGAAAAGACAACAAATCAAACTACTAACATGTGTTATGCAGAATCGATAGTCAAAGAATAAACACCTCAAACTTCTAACTTGGGTTTTGTAGGTTGCCTTGGAGAAACAACTAAACCTTGTGTTTGCAATTAATTTTTAGGCACCTAGTGATTTCTAAATAGGTTGGAATGAACATGTTTCTGCTTTGATTGTTGAGTGTGACATTGGAGTAGGAGAGTATGCTCTCATCCTTCTTAGGGTGATTAGAAATCCAGATCTTCGATACCATGCTCGTGTCTTTGATTGTTTGTCACATTTAGAGGGCCTGCCTTCCCGACCACATTCCTTTTGCAAGCAAGTGATAATCGTCAGAAGAGAACGACCCAAAGTGAGTACGGCTAGAATACCTTGGCATTCTAACTCACTATAAAAAAATACCCGATGAGCGAAAGCTTTGAAGGAAGTGTTACATGGGAATTGTAGTTACTTGGGAAGTGATGACCCTTGGACTCTTTCTCATATCAACATCTAAGTAGGACCTCATGGTCTAAATCGTGCTTGCGCGACTACATTTGTTTGGTATCTTGATGGGCTTAATGTCTCAATCACACTTGCGTGACATCAAGGAGTAACACTTAACATAAATCCTTACTAAACACCTTGTTTTTAGAGGCCAAAAACCCTTCTAGTTACTTGAGAAGGACAAGTTCAGATTCTTGGAAGAGATACTAAGTTCGCCATGGGGAGATTTCCATGGGGACTGATGCTTGGCTGCCCTGAGAAGTGAGTGCCATGGAGGGGAGCCCGTTGGGTCAAGCATCTATGTATTCTCCTTGAATCCCATAATGAGTCTACCTCTCAAGTACCCAATGTCCTTGCCTACCATAAGAAATGTGGAAATGAGCATGATTGTCTTGAATCTAAGTTGCAATATCTTGTATCCTTTGCTTGTCAAAAGTTGAATTGTATCTCATTTCAAGAACAAAACAAATTGATCCAACATAAGATTAAACACAAGAAAATTTCATCCAACAAGATTCAAAACTCCTCTTCAAACATGGTTGTCAAATATTGTTCAAAATCTTGTCTCAACATGCATGTCAAATACATTTAGGTTCATCCTAGGTTGCATTTTGCAAAGTCATTGTCAAGTACCAAGGTTAGGTTTCACCTAGGTCATCCTCCTTTGCATATCAATAAGAGTCATCCATTTGCATATGTCCTCTTGCATTAAAGTCATACCATTGTCATACATTGCATACCCTAAGTCTCTTCATTAAGCTTAGGTCATTATCATATCATATTAAGGTCACTTGCATATTAACTGTCCCTTAGCATATAGTGTCAAAACTAGCTTTTGTCATACTTGAGTAATCCAAATCTTTGATAAACCCTAAGTCATTGTTAAGAAGTCTAGACCTTCTCAAATCTTTTGTCCTTTTGTCATCCATATCATTTGGTCAAACCTAGCTTAGTATCCAAGCATATAGGGGAGACTTTTGTCATTTTGTCCTTTGTCACTTAGTCCTTTTGTCCTTTGAGGTCTAGATATCATTCCAATTTCCCAAGGGTCCTCTCTTAGATTTGCATTCATAAGTTTGTCAAAATTTCCAAAAACAACCAAAAACATAGATTGCATTTTCATCTATTTAGGTTGCACTTAGTTGCATATCATATATTGCCCTTGAAAAAATTCCAAAAAACATTGCATTTGCATAAGTGACATGCCTGTTGAGACAAGATCAAAATCTAAAAAGATGGGCGAACCAACGTATCAACCCATGGACAACATAGCAAATTCGCAGTTTCAAACTAATCAAACAGTACAAATTGAAGGTTCTTCAAACACATCTCTACCACCATATGGAATGGTTCAACTTGGACCACCTCCATTATATGAACCAGTGTTTGTACCTATGAAACCAGGACATGGGAGTGTTCCACCAACTCCCAAAGGAAGTGCACCTTTTAATTGGAATCAACCAAACTTGCAACATGACATTCAAACTCAAACATTATATGAACAGCAAACCCTCTCACAAGGATTTGGTTTAGATCAAGGCATTCAACAAGAAATGAATCCAAATGTCCAACCAGATTCTTCATCCAATTCAAATGCTTCTGATGATGTTGACATGTTCCTTCAAGATCCAAAGATAACAAAAAAGATGGATAAGTTCTTGAACAAGGTCTTTAAGATGTTTCCACAAAAGTATCTTAACATGATGAGTAATGTGACATCTTCAAGTGACCAAATCAATGTGCAAGAACAACAAAGCGGTGAGTTGTTAAGTTTCTCTCCACATCCAAATGAAGAAAATACACAACAAGCAACTCAACCTACCTTGATGAGCAAACGTGCTTCAAAGGCATTGACAGTGACTATTCCTCAAAAGTCACCATTTGAGACAATAAATAATCCACTATTCAACACAACACCTGTAACACAAGATCAAATAAAGACCACACCAATATTGACAGCTGTCCCTCAACAAGAAGTGGTTCCTTACATGCATAAAATTGGATCAAAATCTAAAATGCAAGAGAGTTTCACAACTGGAATGCCTAATGTCACCAATGTCCAAAATAATTCCATGATGCAACAAAGTTCTTATGTCCCGTTAAGTTCAATATCTTTGTCAAACACTATTGTGACAAATCCTTCGATAATGGCGACACAAAGAGCTATGGATAGTGGTTACCAACAACAATTGTTGCAACAATTGAGTAATATATAAAAGGTACAATTGAATGTGCAAACAAGCAATGTACCACAACAACAATTTCGCATTTGACAACAAATTGCAGCACCTTCGGCGCCATTACAAGTTAATGCAAACTTGCAACCATCACAATGGATTGGGCAAACAACCCAGCAAGTTAATGCAAGTGCTATACCCCATCTTAAGGAGAAGCAAGGAAAAGCACCTAAACAAAGATTTTTACAAATGATGGGATATACACCGCGACAACAATTGGCACAAAGTCAACAAATTCCGATTCGTCAGCCTCAACACCAACATGTGCCACAATATGTGCCAAGGCAAACAAGCTATCCTACTTCACAACCGCAATTGGCGCCTGTGCAATATCAACAACCTACTCAATTGCAATATCAACCTAGGCTCCAAGAAGCACAACAACAAGGTCGATATCAAGGCATAGCACAACCGTAACACCAAGAGATGTACCAAGAACTTTATATGCAGGAGACACCAAAAATGACCATTTCAGAGTATCAACAACCGATTGAAAATGCGATGTATCGACAAAGAATACCAACCAGGATTAATGATGGACCTCTAAAATCTGATACAATTGTGCAACAACTTGAAAAGTTGCAACGAAAAGTTGACGCATTAGAAGCTAAAGGAACAAAGAAGTTGTATATAGATCAAGATTTATGTCCTAATCCATTTGACAAGAGTGTATACATGCCTCCATTCCCTAAGCATTTTGAGGCACCTAATTTTGAGAAATATAAAGGGAATGGCAATCCAAAAGATCACATTCGTGCATTTTTTGCAGCATGTACTAAAGTGAGGTATGAGGACACCTATTTAATGCGATTATTTGCACAAAGTCTTACGGGACAAGCCATGGATTGGTATTCACATCTGCCAGGAAATATAAAGACTTGGTCAAAATTGGCTCAAAAGTTTTTATCTCATTTCGCGTTCAACATCGACAGTGACGTGACCATGTCAGATTTATGCAACACCAAGCAAAAGCAAGGTGAATCATTAATGACTTTCTTGCAATGATGGCGAAGCTTGTATAGTCGTTCTTCTCTCGATATACCCGAAGAACAACAAGTGAATCTGTTTATCCATAATTTGGTTCCAGAAATGATGTATGAGCTAAAATTGAAAAGTCCTAGTACTATAGAGAAACTCATTAAGAAAGGAATGAGCATTGAAACGACTCTGGTAGCTAAAGGAATTATCAAGCTCAATAAAGACAATGACAACACCAATTATTCGAGGGATAGAAATAGATTTTCGTATAACAACAAGAATGTCACTAATGATGGAGTGGTTGATGCAAGAGCGGTGAATGCAAATCAACCACCATTCATGATCAAGAAATTGAGTGTTCCTAATATGTCAACTATGGAACAAAATCAAGCACCAATGAGCAATGTTACTCAACAGCCACAATACCAACAGCATGCTCAACAACAAGATACTCAACAATATAACCAACAACAAGGCCAACAACAAAACCAGCAGCACAAACCTTTCCGATCAAGGGATGGGCCTCCTCGACAATTTACACCATTAGGAGAGCCTATTGAATCAGTAATGAGACAATTGATAAAAGAAAAATTTATTAAACTACCAGAAATCAAGTCAGAACCAGCAGTAAAACCGCATTGGTGGAATGATAATGCGTACTATGAGTATCATCGGTCCAAAGGACATAAAACTGCATCATGTTTTCAATTGAAACATATGATTCAAGATTTATTAGAGCAAGGAGTAATTGAGGTAGATCCACCCCATGCGACTTCTAACACAGATCATACTATTTTCAAAACTCGTTTGCTTGATCATGACAAGGGTAAAGCATCTTCTTCCAACTCTGCCCAAACAGCAAATTATGCAAATACTGGTTATAACAATGTCATTAATTGTTTTCATGTGTTGAATGAGTATGTTTCCACCCTAAGAATAAAGGGACAAGATCCCTCTTGCCCAGTTACCACTCGTTGATCCAAAATAGTCCTAAAAGGAGCTCCTGCAGCTCCTCCCAAGCCAACTCCTGCAAGTCAGTATAATCTTTTGGATCATCTAGGAAAGACACCTACACAAATATCAATCCTTGAGTTATTAAAAATGTCTCCCATGCATCGTGCAGTCTTGGATAAAGCTTTAATTGAGTCCACTGTCCCGACAGATATTGATGTTGACCAGTTTCAAGCCCGGATTGGACATCTAGCTGTTTCCCAAAATGTCACATTTTCCGATAATGATATCTCACCTGATAAGCTCCCTCATAATGACCCTTTGCACCTTGAAGTCTTTGTCCATAATTGTAAAATCCGATGAGTCTTGACAGATGGCGGAGCAGGTCTTAATATTTGTACTTTGAGAGTGGTTATTGGCCTTGGATATACAGAAAATGACATTGATGCTTCAAAAAGAATAACAATCAAAGCATATGATGATGCTGAGCGCCCATCCAAAGGAATAATTACATTACGTATCAGAGTCAGTCCAGTGACAGAAAACACTTTCCTGCAAGTCCTAGACCTTGATCTCCCTTATAATATGATCCTTGGCCGTCCATGGATCCATGCATTGAAAGCAGTTCCATCCACCTATCATCAATGTTTAAAATATCCTTACAATGGAACTGAGATAAGAATTCTGGGAGATCCTAATCCATTTCAGTTTTGTGCTACTTTAAAGGATACCCCTCAGTAGCAACTCCCAGTTAATAAAGCAGCCAAGTCACATAGCTATGTAGATCCCAATGAATTGTTAGATGTTGTTAAAGGAAAATTGAAGATACAGGACCAAGGGTGTGGTGAATATTCAATGGATCAAACATTCCTCATCAGGAATTTGCCAATATCTCCAAAATCATATGGCAAACCGCATTTATTGCAAATGGAACCCAAGGTCATTATTCAATATCAGCCTCCCACTACATTTACAAGATGGGGTGAACTTGACAAAGAAACTATAGATGATGATGTCATAGATTGGCTTTATAAGAATCCAACTAAGACCCCACCTATCAAATTGCCAGTGGAACGATACGGCAAAGGATTCACTATGCTGCAAAAGAAAGGATATGATGGTTGCAGTGGCTTAGGCCTGAACAACAATGGAAGGCTAGAACCTGTCATACCCAAGAGGCGACCTCCAACTTTAGGGATAGGTTTTGTACCATTGCGAATTGGATCTACGTCTACCAAAGTGCCCACGTGTAGAAAAGGGCGTGATTTTGACGATGAAATAACACCTGAGGATACCCGATCGGAAATTGATTCCAATGAATGGGAGTGGAGTTCCTTTTCCTCTAGCTCTTATGCCCTCGACAATATTTTCATTGACCCTGATAATTTACCTATGGAAGACAAACATGAAATAACTCCTCTTCCTAAAACATGTCCCCATGCTTGGATAGAGTCATTCTGGGATCCAAGCTCCGAATCTGATACAAGCAGTTCGGATAGTGATACCATAGATATTCATATCTTTACCATATCAGCCCTTTCTCTCCTTACAACTGATGATGACATGCCCCTCATCTATCCCCAGCTTATCCAACATGACCAACAAGAACCGCTCACATTGGACTGTTTTCAAAATGACGAAGCAATTGCAGAATTCCTTGGACTACGGGAAGGCATACCACAAGGTGATCATAAGGCAGGATTTGCTATTGACCTAGATTCCACAGCATATTTTGGGGAGTCAACTCCCTCTTCCAATCATCAAAATGAAAAAAGAAAAGAAATAGTAAAAAATCAAAAGAATAGATCTCTGAGTGAAAACCGTAAGGCACTCTCTGATCATACAAAAGTAAAAATAAAAGACGTACCTGCGGGTGAAAACCTCTCTGAGGCGCCCAAAGGTGGAAGAGTGGAGATACCCCTATCAAGTCAGGACAAATCAACATTACTAGTGGAAATGACTGAGGAAATCAATTTGGGTACACCTGATAACCCTAAGGTCATTCATTTTGCTACTTCTCTATCACAACAAGAAAAAATAGATTTTGTTAATTTCTTTCTTGAGAAGAAGATCAGCTTTGCATGGTCCTATGCAGATATGTCGGGCCTCGATCCAGAACTGGTTCTTCATCATTTGCCACTAAAAGCTAATGCCAAGCCTGTCAAATAGAAACTTAGAAAGATGCATCCTCAGGTGGCTCTTTTGGTTAAGGTGGAACTAAAAATATTACTAGATGTGGGCTTCATTAGACCCATTGATTATGCGGACTGGATTTCAAATTTAGTACCAGTTAGAAAAGTAACTGGGGGCATCAGAATCTACATAGATTTTAGGGACCTCAATAAAGCATGCCCTAAAGATGATTTTCCATTGCCAAACATAGACATCATAGTGGACATGATGGCTGGATATGAGATGCTTTAATTGATGGATGGTTTCTCCGGCTATAACCAAATTCGTATTGCTCCTGAAGATCAGCATAAGACAACATTCACCTATGCTTGGGGTACCTACTATTGGAATGTGATGCCCTTCGGTCTTAAAAATGCAGGCGCAACATATCAAAGAGCAATGACCACAATTTTTCATGATTTCATGCACACTTTGATGGAGGACAATGTTGATGACTTGTTATGCAAATCTGTCACTAGAGATAGTCATCTAGCCATCTTGGGCCCAATCTTTGACCGAATGGAGACCTACAAACTCAGGCTCAATCCAAAGAAGTGTGTCTTTGGTGTCACAGCTGGCAAATTACTAGGATACATTGTTTCTCACAGAGGCATTGAGGTTGACCCTGCCAAGGTTAAAGCAATAATGGATATGCCTCCACCTTCAAACCTCCGGCAGTTAAGAAGTCTGCAAGGAAAGCTCCAGTCAATCCCTCGCTTCATAGCTCAGTTGGCCGACAAATGTCATCCATTCCAACATCTACTGCACAAAGGTGTCACCTTCAAATGGACTGAGCAATGTCAATCAGCCTTTCAAGCTCTAAAAGACTATTTGTTGTCGCCGCCTATTCTAATGCCTCCAATAGAAGGAAAGCCATTTTTATTGTATATTTCTACAACTAAAATGACATTAGGAGTTCTCTTGGCCCAACAAGATGAGAACAGCAAAGAGCGAGCTATTTACTATCTCAGCCGAACACTGGTAGGCTATGAGCTAAATTATTCAACTATTGAAAGGGCTTGCTTAGCAGTAGTATTTGCAACACAAAAGCTCTGACATTATATGTTAAGTCACCAAACATTGTTGGTTGCAAAAAATTGATCCCCTAAAATACTTGCTTAGCCGAGCAGCTTTGACGGGTCGCCTAGCAAAGTGGGTCATGATTCTCAGTGAATTTGACATTGAATATATGGAGCGAAAGGCGATAAAAGGACAAGTCATAGCAGATCAACTTGCAGAGGCTCCTATTTTTGATGATCATCCCATGTTGACCGATTTTCCAGATGAATCAGTCTTTTCTCTTACATCCTCTAATGAATGGAAGTTATACTTTGATGGGTCCCATACCAAGTTTGGATCTGGAGCCAACATCTTGTTTGTCACCCCTGAAGGTGATGCTATTCCAAAGTCTTACAGAATAACTTTCCACTGCACCAATAACATTGCAGAGTATGAAGCACTGGTTACAGGACTCCGAGTAGCGGTCCACTGGAATATCACGCATTTGCAAGTCTATGGAGATTCTCAATTAGTCATCCGTCAAGTGAATGATGACTACGAAACAAAAGATGAAAAGCTTATTCCCTATAAGCATATGGTAGATTTCTTCAAGACCAAATTCACGTCTATCCATTTCAGTCAAGTTCCAAGAATGCAAAATAAGTCGGCAGATGCAATGGCTACAATTGCCTCCTTGTTAAATATGCCAAACAATATGGACAAATGTGAATTTTTAGTTGAACAATTGCTAGTTCCTTCTTTTGACATTCCGACAGCGGATGTGATGTGCATTCTTGTTGGTCCCAACTCCCCATGGTACAATGACGTCTATCAATATTTAAAATCCCAAACCTTACCACCCAACCTTTCCGCTAACCAACGCCGAGCCTTTATCCGATAGACAACCAAATATGTCATCATCGCTGACACCCTTTACCGACGTTCCTTTGACCATACCCTCCTCAGGTGTTTGGATTCTGACGAAGCACAAATTGAAGCACAAACGGCTTTACATGAGGTTCACGATGGTATATGTGGGGGTCATTTCAATGGTCTAAGCTTTGCCAAAAAGTTCATTCGTGCTGGGTACTATTGGCCCACTCTCAAAAAAGATGTTCATGATTTTGTGAAGAAGTACTACAAATGCCAAATTCATGGAAACTACATTCATGCACCAGCCCAAGAGCTTCATTCTGTCATATCTCCGTGGCCATTTTCTCAATGGGGATTAGATCTTATTGGCAAGATTCACCCAACATCTGCAAATGGACACAAGTTCATCATTACAGCCACAGAGTATTTTACAAAATGGATCAAGGCCATCCCCATGACTTATATCACTGGTGTCCAAATTTTAAAATTCTTGCTGAATTATATCATATATGTTACCAGAGATAGTCAACAGATAATGGTCGTCCTTTCAAGAATAAAGATGTTAAAGAACTCTATGAAAAGTTTCATATCCAACACCATTTCTCCAGTCCATACTATCCACAGGGGAATGGTCAAGCCGAAGCATCCAATAAAACCATTATCAAGATCCTAAAGAAGGTTGTCAATGATGCTGGTTGAGATTGGCATGTACAGTTGAATCCAACACTATGGGCCTATCGCACTTCTATCCGCACACCTACTAGCGCAACAGTTGAATCCAACACTATGGGCCTATCGCAGACGCCATTTTACCTTTGGAGGTGGAGATTCCTTCCTTGCGAGTTTCCTTGCAACATCTGATTGATGATGAGATGCACAGAGTCTCTTGATTGCACCAGCTTGAGATGTTAGATGAGAAATGTCAGACAGCTCTGACACATTTGCAAGCATATCAAAACCGTCTCCGTCGCTCTTATAATAAGAAGGTCAAAGGGCGACACTTCGAAGTGGGAGATCTAGTTTTAAATGCAAATCCCAAGAATGCACAGTCTACTGACATCATCAAAGGCAAGTTTGAACCTAATTGGGTTGGGCCTTTCATAGTAACTGCAACATATGGCTCGGGGGCATATCAGCTTGCTACCCCAGAAGGTGAACCTCTATCTGATCTTATAAACAGCATGCATCTTCGCAAGTACTGGGCATAATTTTCTATCAGTACTTCTTCAAATATGATCTTGAAAAAATACAAAAAAATGGAAAAAGCAAAAAAATACAAAAAAAAGTGAAAAAAGAGAAAAAGAAAAAGAGCAAAGAAAAATGATTCACCCTCTAGTGAAAACCTAGCAAACAGGTGCTTTGGGCAAGTACCTTGGTAAAAACCTGGCAAACAGGCACCATGTGTAACATGAGATTGTTGCTCCATCATCTGTCATGACCTCTAAGCTGTGCTTTTTCTCGGCCGGTCTATCATGTCTATTGTAGTCTTAACCCAATGTTCTATTCCAGGCCTGTTATTGGTCAACATCATTGTCTTGCATACCCCAGTTTCTTGTACATATGTTTTGGTCCCGGTCTATGTCTGTCTTTCAAATGCGCATTGGGTGTGTTTCCCTTGTCATGATCGATCACTGGAACTTTTGCATTTAAAAATGTCCTGAAAAAAAGATCATAAAAATTGAAAAATGTCCTTAAAAAAAGATCATAAAAATTGAAAAATGTCCTGAAAAAATCACAAAAACATTTAAAAATGTCTTGAAAAAATCACAAAAACATTTAAAAATGTCCTGAAAAAATCTCATAAAAATTGTAAAATGTCCTGAAAAAATCCCTCAAAAGTCAAATGATGTCCTGAAAAAATGAACACAAAAAAAAAAAATTGTAAAGTTTCAAAACATTAAAATCCAAAAAACAAGCATTTTGCAATAAATGATCCCTTTTGTGCATCAGACAAATCACTGAGTATCCCTCCAACGACATGCAATCACACATTGGGCTTTAATGAAATCATGCATAGACAGATGAACTTTTTCAATCAAACCAGACATTCAAATTGATCAAAATTGTCATATCAATCAACCTCAAAATAATTTGTCCTTGGCATACTATCATGGGTCTTATACAGGGTGTGGTATACTCGAAACCAGACTATGTCCTGTCTTAGACGGGGTACTGCATGTCCTGAAACCAGACAGTATGATTGTCCTATCAACGCTTTCAACTTTTGACAATGAAGATCAGGATGTTTGTTTGATTTGTTGGAATTTGTGCATCTTATCTTTTTACTGATTTATCTTTGTAGCGTCCTAAAATTGCGACACTGGCAACTTCGACTGCATTTGGGTCTTCACGATGGCGACGCAACACTAAACCTGAATGGAGACCCCGAAACTTTCTTATGACACTGAAAACTGCATTTTCTTGCACCCTGGCCTGAACCTCCTTTGCACCCTGTTGTCCCGGGAGGTGGGACCAGAGCGCCCAGCGCCCTGGTCCCTTAGGACCATGGCGCCCAGCGCCCTAGTCCCTGGCCCTATTTTGGGCCCGGTCTCCTATGGGGCTTCGGGTCCTTTTGTTTGCAATTTGGAAAATAAACTTTCCTGGTCGGCCTAAGGTCGGGAAAATCAGTCTATCAGCCCTAATTGACAAGTATATAAACTAAATTTTCCTCTTTCATTCAATATGAGGGAAAAAGCGTGGAAACTATACTCAAGCATTCAAGCATTCAAGCATTCTTTCAAGCAATTGATCATTCTAAGTCTCCATTCAAGGCTAAGTGTTGCATTCAAGACAAGGATTCAACCATTGAAGAGGAGATCACATACTACATGCTACATACAACATACAACAATACAACAAACAACAACATCTATACCTTCGCACATGAGGATACAAACATCCTTACAACAAGGTATTAGTACTTGTTTTACATTACATACATTTGCATTTACAGCATTTCTCATTTCTTGGTTAATTCCAAAACCGGGGTTTGACCTAAGGGCAAACCCCTAATCCCTAACCCCCCAATTGTCTTCGCTTTTCTGTGTGTAGGTTGTAGGTACGCGGCTGAAATTGAAGAACTGGAATCCTTGTGCAGAGATGAACAGATCCCCCTTCGTTTTGCAGATTTTTCGGAGGACCGTGGGCACGCCGGGCGCCATTGTCCCGTCAACTTTTGCTCAAATTTGCAAGACAGCACCATATCGACATTTTACTGCTAATTCCAGGTCCGCAGCTTCATCCTATATCCCTATCTCAGTTTATAAGCGAATCTTTGTCACTTTATATGCATTCCTAGCTTAATTCTTCTATCAACATTCTTTACAAAAGAGGGTAGCCTTGCTTTCTTAACCCTTGAAACACATTTAGCATCCAATCTTGCATTGTGTGAGATTGGATCTTGTGGGTTTCAACCCCTCTTTTGAATGTAAAGTCCCTCCTAAGTGAAAACCATCAACCCTAGAGTGACTCTCCCTTCTCTCTCCTTGGAGTTGGAAGAGGGGAGAGCAACTAGGGTTCGATTGCGATTTTCTGCTTTACATTTTGGTGAACCTGACGTGAACATCCTTTCTGATTATTCATAGTTAGATCTGAAAATTGGATTCCTTGATTACATTTCCATGTTTGATCTTTTGCAAAATTTTAGAGGTTAATTGCATAAAAACCCTAAATTTTCTTCTTAAGTAATTAAACTTGTGAAATGTTTAATTGTTAAATGCTTGTTTCAGATCTGCCCTTCTATTACAAATTATCAATTCATATTTGTGCTTTAATTTTGAAAATTAAGTGGTTAAATGTCAAAACCCTAATTTTTAAGACCCTCTTGATTCAACCTTTGTCCGACAATTTCACTGATCAAAACATTTCCAAATCAGCTATAACTTTGGATTCCGCAATAAAATCATATTATCTTTCATCCCTGAAAATTTGGAAAAAAGTTGCGAGGACCGTGTGCACTCCGAGCGCCATCGTCCCCGACATTTTTTCCGAAATTTCGGGAGCTAGATCTTACTGTATTTTTCTGCTAAAATCCAGAATTTTGGCTGATTTTATCAATTCTAACACTTTCAAAATTACAGTCAAAGTTGGTCTAGCGCTTGCTTGGATTAAGGCTTCTAATCATTCAAAAATTGTTGAAATTGAAATTTGTGTCAAAATTGTGTTTCTTACTGTCCTAAATCTGAAAAGTGTGTTATCATTCATTCGAAATTTCAGTAATTCATTCAAATTTGTGCAATTTGTGACTTTTGAAATTAAGTGCTTAATTACAACAACTTTGATTTCCGCTTTCAAAATTGAATTTTGCGTGAAATTGAGTCAACTTTCAAATTTCAAAACTTGCATTGCTTTTGGTATTCCCTCTAAAATCATAAAATTCAAAATTTCAGTTTCCCTCTCTTTTTCAAAATTCAAATTTTGCATTTTTCGACAATCTTGGTAGGGTTCAATTTTGAGATTGCAACTTTAATTTGGCCTATCTACAGATCGTAAAATCACTCAATTTTTTCAGGTTAGCTATAAAATCATCATAACTTTCATCCCTGCAAATTTCGAAAAAAGTTGCGAGGACCGTGTGCACTCCGAGTGCCACGGTCCCGAACATTTTTTCTGAAATTTCGGGAGATTGTCCTGATTATATTTAACAGCTTAAATCTAGAAGATTGGCTGATTTTACTGAAACTTGCTACCTCTAAAATTCAAAATCTTCTCTCTCTCTAGTGCATGAGTTTTACAACAATAAGCCCTACCTACACTATTCCCGTTAGACGAAGCCTTAGAATTAAGTCTTTCCAAGGTTTAATTACTGAGGAGATGGAACCTAATTTGAATGGCCTTTTTAATGAGGACATGGGTAATTCCTCTAATCCTCTTAATGATGAAGAAGCTCTCCATGAGGTTTCTGTAGAACAACTTTCAAAATTGGATAACCAATTTGATGATTTTCGACAATGGATGTCTCAAGAATACCCTGATAGTCAAGCTCTTCCTTTAATTGAGGGTCTAAAACGTATGCTTCAAAGTGATAAGAATGGAATTGATATTTTGCGTGGTATTGCACACATTGTGGATTCAAATGTGATGCCTATGAAAAGTTGTGCCGAAACCTTAGGTTATACACAACCTCCTACTCAAGTCAATCATTCTATTCCTTTGATGACTTCTATTGCTAGTATACCTACTTTTACATCAAACATAATGACTACTTCAACACAAGACATTCCTCCTATGATCACTAGTCATGGGGGCAATCCCTCTTCTTCAATCAACCCTCTTCCTTCATTCAATCCAACTTCTTCATTCATTCCTTCAGTGAGTGTTCCTCTTATATCTCCACAAATGAACATGACGCAAGGGGGCAATTCATTTAACCCTTCCATTCCTCCTTGTAGTGTTCCTCCTGTCCAATCATCTCCTATGACTAACTATCATAGTGTCCCACCACCTTACTCTCTACCTTCTTTCAATAACATAACACCTCCATCACAATCTAACACGTCTAATATGAACTCTTCGACTGAAGCGACCATTAACAATCTTGCACAAACTGTCTCTTCTTTACAGCAACAAATTGCCTCTATGAATCAATCTAAGTTTAGTGTGCCCACATTTGATGTTGCGAGCCCACTTTCTCTTGACATTGTTCGAGCTATCCCCCCTAAACATGTTGAAATTCCGCATTTGGAGCTTTATAATGGTAAGGGTGATCCTCTAACACATGTCAAGACCTTTCAAACAATATGTACTGATTTTGCTTATGACCAAAGGTTGCTTGCAAAACTGTTTACTAGAACATTCAGAGACAAAGCCCTACAATGGTATTGCTCGTTGCCTTCCTATTCTATTACTTCTTTCGAACAACTTGCAAATGCTTTCATTCAACAATTTCAAAACAATATAAGTCCTAAAGTTACTTTGATTGATTTAATGCATTGTAAACAAGGTGTTAAAGAAAAAGTGACTGATTTCATTGGTAGATATAAGCATTTGTATGCTCAAATTTCCTTTCCAGTTCCTGACAATGATATTCAAAGAATCTTTATTTCTAATTTACAAAAAGATATTCGAGACAAACTCCTATTTTCTGAGTTTACTTCTTTCCAACAGTTGTGTGCAACTCTTCACAATTATCAACTGACTGTGAGTCAAATGGAACAATCACATCCTATGGCTCCGAGTGATAAGGGTGATAGTAGTCAACAACCATTTGGGAAGTTTAAACCGAACAGAGAGTCCATTAAATTCAATGAAAACATCATCAACAACAATGTGAATGCAGCATCAGGTGTGCCTCCTATTTCTAAATTTTTAAAGAAAGAAAGAAAGTATACTCCTTTGAATGAATCATTGCATAGTATTATGAATAAGTTATTGGAACAAAATGTGCTTACTCTTCCTCCTATAAGGCAAATTGATCCTGCAAAGATTACTTCACCTTATTTTGATAACAAATCTTTTTGTCAATTTCATCGTCAACCTGGGCATGATACTGAAAAATGTTTTGCTTTAAAGGGTAAAATTCAAGATTTGATTGATAATAATACTATCTCTGTTTCTGGTGTGAATGATAAAGGCAACACATTTGTAGCTCCTCCTAACCAAAATCTTTAGATTTTTACTGATTCGTTGCCTTCTCATACCTCTAATGCGATTGATACTACTGATTCCTCTGTCTCACCTGATGATCTTGTGTTTATGACTCCGAATGTGATTAATTTTGTGGAGCACCAGAAAATCCCTAAAGAACCTTCCATCACATTTGATTCCAGTGAAACTATCAGAGCACCTGATGGTCCTTTATATATAGTTGCAAAAGTCAAGAATACACCTTGTCATGGAGTGCTTATTGACCCTTCTTGTATGGTTAATGTCATTACTGAAGAATTTCTTTTTACTTTGCAATTGAATCAAGTGATCTATGATGAAACAAATGTGGTTGTGAAATTATTTGATGCATTTTCTTCTCCTGCAATTGGTTCTATTACATTACCTATTGAGGTCCATAACAAATCCCTTGATGTGAACTTTGCTATTATTCCAGCTTCTGAACAATTTCGTGTGAAGCTAGGCTATCCTTGGCTATCTTCCATGAAAGCTATTGCTTCTCCTATTCACAAGTGTTTGAAATTTCCCCATAATGGTGAAGTTGTTACTGTCAATCATAGTCTCTCTAAACCAGCTGAAAGAACTTCTAGCGTTCCTATTGATTACTTTTGGCCTAAACAATTCCAATCTCTTCCTCCACGAAGTGATCATCTTTTCAAATCTTATCAAAAGTGGAAAAAAGATATGATCCTATCTCTAAGTGAACCTAGAACACCCAAACTTGACATTCCTATCATTCTTGAGAAGGAAGTTCTTCCTTTGAAAGATAAAACTAATGTCTTTCCTCAAGAAGATTCCCAACCCATTCCTATGGATGTGACTATGTCTATATCTAATAAACTTCCTAAAAGTAGACCTATCCCTCCTCGTCATGATGGACTTGGTCTCCTTCCTAAACCAAAAATTCCTCCTTTATATGGAGCAGTTCCTCCTCCTTCCTTCTATAGAGAGAAGAGACCTTCTTCTTCTCCTATTATCCAGCCTAAGAGACCACAACCTAAACACCCAAGTGATAAGGATGAGAACATTCCTCCTCCTCAATCTTCTCCACTTCCTACTAAGACTAGACGAAATCGTTCTGCACATGAATGCCGACGAAAGCGTCGTCTTAGAGCTCAGGCAGTTGCTTCTCAAACTTTGCAATCCCCAAAAACACCTTCAACAAGCATTATTCCATTTTCTCCTCAGCCGACGATTGAGCCGAAATCTCCTAAACATAAGATGCATGATGGTCTTGATCCTGTGCGAGTTAAAGATCCTATTTTCATAAATCTTGATGATGATGATATAGATGAAAATGTTATTCATGATGCAAATACTTCTCCTGTTCATTCTGATAGTGAATATGAACTTGTTGATATTGATAACCATTTATCTAACGAATTTTCTAAAGCACTTATCCTAGCTCCTAGACAAGAACAACGTGGCTTGGGATATGAACATAGCCCTTGTTTGGATCTTGTGATAGCTCCATCTGCTATGTTGGATGTTCCTCCTCTAGCGTGTTCCCTACCTTCCCGAAACATTGATCAGCAAGATCGGGGGGTAGATGACGTGCTAGACTAGTTTCATTAGCATGGCAGATTCTCTCCTCCTCTTTTTCTTTCATTACTTCTTCTATGTGTTATTCTCATTCTTCTATTTGTTGTCCTTAGTGTTGTCTACTTGAGGACGATGCAAAGCATTGAGATCTCTCGATCTCTCTCATGTTGACTCAAAAGACACATGTGTTCCCTTCTTCTAGGTGACCTTCCTTGATTGGGGAATGAAGAACAATTATGCATACATACATATGATATACATGAATTATCATACAGCATACTGACCCCGAGGAAAGCGAAGTCACCTTGTGCTTTGTGTTTTGTGTCTATTATCCTTGGGTTTATCTCACACTTGGGGGCTAAATCCTTGTGATAACGTGCTCCTTTCCCTTTTTCATTTTCTTATATGTATCACTACCTTAAAGCAATCACCCCCGGTGAGGCGTGTGCGATCGCTTTAACGTAGGGGGGCATACATCCCGTTCATATCTTTTCAAGATACTTGAAAATTTCTTGGCAAATTTAGCCTTGCCTTGAAAATTTTTGATATCTTTCTTGCATGACTCATAGTGAGGGAACCTTACTACTGACAGTCATGGTTCTCCCTCATGATCTTCCCTTTTACTTTGTCAATCGAAGTCGTAAGATCCTTAGTCCACTGGGGGCTTGGTGTATCTTGCCTCCTTGACATGGTGAAAGTTTTTCAATGTTGTTTCCTTGTACTTTATCGGAAGTATGAGCGTACGCTTATACTCTCGCTAAAGTGGGGGCTAAATGTAGCGTCCTAAAATTGCGACACTGGCAATTTCGACTGCATTTGGGTCTTCACGATGGCGACGCAACACTAAACCTGAATGGAGACCCCGAAACTTGCTTATGACACTGAAAACTGCATTTTCTTGCACCCTGGCCTAAACCTCCTTTGCACCCTACTGTCCCGGGAGGTGGGACCAGAGCGCCCAGCGCCCTGGTCCTTCAGGACTAGGGCGCCCAGCGCCCTGATCCCCCAGGACCATGGCGCCCAGTGCCCTGGTCCCTGGCCCTATTTTGGGCCCGGTCTCCTATGGGGCTTCGGGTCCTTTTGTTTGCAATTTGGAAAATAAACTTTCCTGGTCGGCCTAAGGTCGGGAAAATCAGTCTATCAGCCCTAATTGACAAGTATATAAACTACATTTTCCTCTTTCATTCGATATGAGGGAAAAAGCATGGAAACTATACTCAAGCATTCAAGCATTCTTTCAAGCAATTGATCATTCTAAGTCTCCATTCAAGGCTAAGTTTTGCATTTAAGACAAGGATTCAACCATTGAAGAGGAGATCACATACTACATGCTACATACAACATACAACAATACAACAAACAACAACATCTATACCTTCGCACATGAGGATACAAACATCCTTACAACAAGGTATTAGTACTTGTTTTACATTACATACATTTGCATTTACAGCATTTCTCATTTCTTGGTTAATTCCAAAACCAGGGTTTGACCTAAGGGCAAACCCCTAATCCCTAACCCCCCAATCGTCTTCGCTTTTCTGTGTGTAGGTTGTAGGTACGCGGCTGAAATTGAAGAACTGGAATCCTTGTGCAGAGACGAACAGATCCCCCTTCGTTTGGCGGATTTTTCAGAGGACCGTGTGCACGCCGGGCGCCATCGTCCCGTCAACTTTTTCTCAAATTTGCAGGACAGCGCCGTATTGACATTTTACTGCTAATTCCAGGTCCGCAGCTTCATCCTATATCCCTATCTCAGTTTATAAGCGAATCTTTGTCACTTTATATGCATTCCTAGCTTAATTCTTCTATCAACATTCTTTACAAAAGAGGGTAGCCTTGCTTTCTTAACGCTTGAAACACATTTAGCATCCAATCTTGCATTGTGTGAGATTGGATCTTGTGGGTTTCAACCCCTCTTTTGAATGTAAAGTCCCTCCTAAGTGAAAACCATCAACCCTAGAGTGACTCTCCCTTCTCTCTCCTTGGAGTTGGAAGAGGGGAGAGCAACTAGGGTTCGATCGCGATTTTCCGCTTTACAATATTTATCTTTGATCATGTTCCTATGTTTCTTGATGACGTCACTGAGTGATTTAGAGTGACCAGGATGGTTCATGGTTCCTTTCTTTTTTTTGTGATTGTTGTTTGTTTGCAATGTGTCTGTCTTTTGCAAAAAGGGTTGCATTTCTGCTCTGGCCTTCAATGCCATGATGCTACGCATCTGTTTTGCTACATAAAAATAAAGGTTCTCACCTACAAAGTGCATTACTGAAAGCAAGTTTTTCTTCATCTCTAACTGTCCTCCGTCTCATTTTCTTCTTACTAACATTTCTTCCATCAGTTCGGATAGTCAGTTCGGTCTAGTGCTCCGATTTCTCGGCAAACACACATGCTACATCCTACATTCATTGGTTAGTACGTTTGCATTATATCAAACATTACATTGAGCATTATATCAAGCATTTTATCCATTTCATAGTATAAATGCATCAAAAACACATAAAAAATACATCCATAAATGTTCCACAATGGTACATAAATAGTGCATATGCCATCCATACATAGAAAATAACTATCAGTCATAACACATTGCATCTCATCATATCGATGCATATCATATCATATGTCAAAATAATATGAGTACAAAATTGGACTGTCTATCCTAAGTATGGCCCGCATGCTGACTACAAAATGTCAAACTACATAATGTCCACTGTCTGTCGTAAGGAGCACGTGCCTCTGTCATTGGGTGCTCCCTCTGTCCTCCTCATCCTTGCAATGTCTTGTAGATGATGTCCCTACTGGTCCTAGCTGTGGTGGTCTCATAGGTCCACTCACCCCCATGCTGCTCAATGACCTCCGAGAGCGTGCCCTGCTCTCTGTCCTCGATCGTGCTTGATATGAAGGTGCTCTCTGCTCTGGTGGAATTGCACCCTCATATAGTGTCCTCCAATGGCGTATCTCCTCTCCGGTCTCTACCAGCATCTGTGCCATCTCGCATGCACTGGCATCCTGAATCGACCCAATATACTCAGTGACTCTTTGTTCCTCTCGTTGTGCCTGAGAAATCGCTGCATTTCGAGCCGCTGTGAATCTGGCTCTCTGAACTGGTCCTGCTATCTCTCTAAAGTCGCAATGTGATCCTACAGACTCGCTATGGTAGCCCTACACATCTCCATCTCTTCTGTCCTAGCTGTCTCCGGCTCTATGGGTATATATTGCAATGCTTCCTGCTCGTCATCCCCATCCTCATCTCCATCATCGTCATCCCCATCCTCATCTCTATCCTCATCATCCCCCTCATCCTCATCACCATCCTCCTCCTCCTCATCCTCATCATCTCCCTCCTCCTCTCCTGTGAGTGGGAAGTCCTCCTATCACCTAGGTACTGGAATATCTGGATCTGTCAATTGCACTGGCCACCGTCGTGCAAACCATCTCTCATACTCCTCTGTCGTCCTGGCGTCGACCACATCTGATTCCCAATCCCACTGTCTCTGCTATAGCTATGTGAAGTCTGTATATGCTATGTGTGGCTGAAGCATACTCCCCCATTGACTCGTCTCTCTATGAGATCGGGCGAAGTGTGCAGTCCTCCTAGGTACATCCTGCCTCTCTCCAAATTGTCATCTAACTCTCTCTGGCAGGTACAACTCAATCACTCTCTGGCGATTCACTGGTCGCCCAATCAGGTACCTCTCCTGTCTACAATATGGTAACTCATCACTGTCATCTGACCATCCCAGACAATCACGATATGGCCTCCATATGAACTCTCTCAGTCGGTCTAGCTCATGTCACCAATATAGTATGTATCCAAAAGGACCCTGTCTTAGTGCTCCACCATAGCAGTACACATATGGTCGATGTGGTACTACCTATCTATCTGTGATCGGTCGACATATGGCTATGTGCTCAAATGCCCATACCTGCAACAATGTGACTCCAAAGCTCAAAGTTTGAACTCCTTGATATGCTATCTGATGCAGCTGAAAATACAGCATAGCCAGTACACATGGTCCCCATGCATACACCATCCCCTCTATCGCCATCCGCTCTAGCACTCTTCCCCATCCAATAGGGAATCCATGTCCTCGTCTATCCCCTGCTAGTAGACATGCTATCACCATGGCTATCACCACATATCGCCGATCATACTCTGATGCCATGGTCTCCCAGCCAATCTCCCTCTCGACGATATCCAGATCATCTACGTCACACTCAAATAATCTGCACAATGCATCTCTCCCTATCACTGGGTCATACTCTATCATCTCTCCATGAATCGGAATGCGGAGGATACGCCATACATCCTCTAGTGTCACCGTCGCCTCTCCAGTCGCCAGATGGAATGAAGAAGTCTCTGAATGCCATCGCTTTGCCAATGCGGTAAGCAGTCCTGTGTTTGCCCTAATCTCGGGCATGAACGTGACATAGTATATCCCCAGTCCTGCTAGTGTATCTCTATCTATGCTCCTGAGTCTATGTCATAGCATGAAGCAGTCTGGTCGGTTCTCTCGCGTGATCAATGGATACTGTCGACTCTGCATCACAACTGGGGCATATTTTGTCAGTTTTAGGGTTTGCTCCTACGGGTTGCATTTCCTCATTTTCATGTCTAATCAGGGTGTTTTTCATCTAATCTGACCTATCCTACCCTTATCCCCTTTTTGCGGATCATTTGCATGTCATTTTGACCAAAATTAGGGTTTGCATTGCACAATTGTGCCTGTGTAAGGTAACCTGCGCCTGTGTCAGGTAACCTGTGCTTGTGTCTCCCTACACAAGCATAGAAGACCCTACACAAGCGCAGGAGTCCTTTTCTGCATCCCCTGTGGGCCCAGCAATGTCCCACAAGCAATCAAAATTCATGGAATTGAAAACATGGGTTTTTGAGATACATACCGCTGCTCCTGCGTCATCCGGTCGTCTGAATGTGATCCGCCATTGGAATGTTTGCCATCTATCTACAAGTGTCCTTGTCCAGAGCAACAAATCCTCCTCTTTGGCTAATGTAAATGAGCAAATTTTCACTCTCTTGGTCCCATTTATAGATCTTTTTCAGTGCATAGATGGACGTGCATCCTCTCCATCTTATGTTGGTCGCGGTCTTTTGTGTCTTCAATTTCTTGTCCTTCATGCATCCGATCTCCGATTGTCAATTCGTTCGATCCTATCATTTTTATCGATCAATTGGCCTCTTTACTGCATGTTTCTGGCCAATTCCTCGAGGGGGCATGCATATGTCATTGTCATTGTCTGGGGCATTTTCATTATTGTTCTTTGAAACAACGCTTAAAATCGCATTGTCTCAAAGAGGAGCAAAATGTAGACACCTAAAAATGGTAAACGCTTGCGGAGTCATACTTTAACATTTGCGCATTGCCTCATTTTAGGTTTTTGTGTTGCATTAACATTTCTCCTATGTTTCGCACTTGGTCTTTATCATTTGTGAGCATCGAGTCATTCTTATACATTCTTCATTTATCTCGCTCTCGAATTTGGTCTTGTCGACAACAATCTCTAGTCATGATTTTAATCGATCTTATCTTATTGCATCAATGTGCATGCTCATTTGTCATTATTTTGGACATCGTCAATCCTAATTGGGGTTTTGTCCTCCTGTCAATCTTGCGATCGATTTGTCATCGATCGTCGTCCTCTTATCAATCTTGTCATCTGGCGATCGATTTATCATCAATCCTTATCATTTTCAATCTTGTCGTTTAACGATCGATTTGTCATCAGTCGTTGTCATGTTCGATCTTGTCATTTTGTGATCGATTTGTCATCAATCGTGGTCATTTTCAATATTGTCGTTTTGCAATCTATTTTGTCATCAATCATCGTTCTTTTCAATTATGTCAATTTGGATCAATTAGTCATTGTTCCTCGTCAATTGGCGCATTTATCAATTAAATCATTTATCACATTGGTCATTTATCAATTCAAAATCATGATCGATATCAATTATCTTCAATCAAGACCTAATTGTCACATTTAGGGTTTCGTGATTTAATCATTTAACCTGGTTTGTCATTTCCTCCTTTAGGATTAATAAATTATTTATTTATCCTAAGTCTTCTTGTCACAATTAAATGTTCATTTAATTGGCTAATTATTCCTCTTTGTGAATTAATTAATAAATGAAAGATTATTAATTAATTTACCTAATTTCTAATTTCCATCAATTTCTTAATTCCTAATTTTCCTCTTTCTCAATTTTTGTAATTTTCTAATTCTTAATTTCAATTTCCTCCTATTTCTCTCCTAAATTCATGGAAATGACATGTCAATTTGTCATAATTTGTCATAATTGACAATCAATCAATTTTTGACATAGAAGTTTGTCATAATTTGTCATAAATCATCAATCAACAAATTTTGCATAGAAGGTGCATAATTTGTCATAAATTTGTCATAATTGACATAATTGATTTGCAATTTCCATTTGAATTGAATCATGCTAATCTTGTCTTTTCTCCAACTTATCTATAAATTGGATGAATTTCTTCAATCAAACCCCTTGATTCCTAACCCCTAATCAGATTATCGAATTTCTAATCAATCACGCTTCGAGTACTTTTGAGCAATTTTCTTACCTACTTGCTTTCAATCATGTATGTGCACTTGTAGGTGAGATCCACAACCAAACTATTTGAAGAGGAAAGAAGAACAATGGAGCCGCATGAAGGAAGCGTTTGGATTTACCTCTGGTTTGCATAATCTTTTTGAATGTTTTAATTTTCATGTCTCTATTGAATGTGTTTAGGATAGATCATTGCAATTTTGCTTTCATGATTGAGCTAATGATTAGTATGTTTATCTTGTTTGTGATGATTTCCAGATTCCTAGCTACACATACTTAAGCCCTAACCCGAAAATGGGGTTAGGGCAAGATAATAAAATGGAAAGAAAATAGGGTAGAGGGTGGAGTAGTTTTATAATATTTTAATTAGGTTTTCATTATTATTTAATATTTTAGTTAAGTTATATGGGATATTTATATTTTTGAAAATAAATATTTTCATATATAAGTGTTTTAATGAAAATATATATATATATATATAGTTTAAAATATGAATGTATAGGTCAAGTTGAAGATTAATCATTTTATTTGATGTTTATATTATATATATGTTTTTAATAAACATATGGGTATATTTAAAAATGATGTTTTAAATTCTAATTAATTTGGAGTTTAATCTCTTAGGAACTTATAATAACTTTATAAGTTATTTTGACTATAAGGGATTAATTAGTCTACCTAAATTTAGGCTATTCCAGGCTAAATTTTATAGGGAAATTTTCATTATGGATTTAATTAACCCTTTTGTCTAATTAGATTAATCACATTTTAATTATTGTTAAAATAAGATATAGACAATTAATAATCTAAGTGCTAGGACTTATTTTATTTAGTTCCTAAAAGCTATTAATGATTATTGGAGGTTAATATTATCCTTGTCAATCAATTTAGAGATTTATGATTCAATTTAATCTATCAATTTAAATTGATGAGAGAATAATTAAATATTTTAGTATTCCACATTTAATTTAAATATTATTTTGCTTACTTGAGTTAGTGGTCAGAGTTAACCCAAACATAGTTAAGACAAACTTGTTAGTGTGTTTCATATTAGCAAATTTAATGTTATTAGGTTGTTATTTAAAAAAAAAAAAATTATCCCATTCGTGCCCAAAAGTTTGGGCATGACAACTTGCTTCATCAAAATCTTTATCACAATTAGTTGTGGTAAACATGATACCCTATTTCACCTCACTAATAAGAAAGCCGAAACAGGGGGCATATAACTACCCACGAATTTCATCACCTTAGTAAGAATTAGGTTATTTTGTTATCTAACATGTGGTTTTGTAGGGTTTGGTTCCTGATTGTGTACTGCAGATACCATCGGGGGCTTCGTCCGATAACTTATGGCTTATTCTTTTTCAAAAAATATTTACTTTTTTGTACTTTATCTTGCATATGCACATAGTTTCATATGACTGTTAAAGTGGGGGCTAAATATAGTGTCATAAATTGTACACCCTTGATAGGGTGGTACAATCTCACACTTAGGTTAGCGCCCACCTTAGTGTGTCTTGCATCTTGCATTTCTAATTCCCCTTTAAGCATTTAATTAATTAATTTAATTAAATCTTAAGTTAGTTTTCATCACTTTACATGTTATAAAGTTGGGCCCTTTACCCTAAGCGTGCCCCTTTTTATCTTATTCCTCCAATGAATCATTTAATCATAAACCCTAATTATGTCTTATTTCAACCGTTTAGGCCTGATCTCTCATATCAAAACATGTCAAAATCAGTTGTAACTTTGGGATGCACTCTAATATCATCATATCTAACGACCCCAAAAAATTTGGTGAAAAGTTGGTCGGATCGTGGTGGGAATGCACATGTTTGTTGACTTTTTCTCCAAAATTTCAGGAGCATAATCCTATGATATAATAATGCTTAACCCCAAAATATTGGTGGGAAGTTCAAATCCTAGGTTGGCCTAAACATGAAATTAAGATCTAGGGTTTCATACTTAAGAGCTCTCTTTCTTCATTGGAAAGGTTCTTCTGCTAAGAATCTAAGAGCATGTTTTTGGAGCATAAGGACCTTCTTTGCAGTGAAAGAGTGGATCTTTGAAGTCTTCAACAATATTCAAACATTCATCCACCAAACACTCATCAAGCATCATTTTATCAATTGGGGGCTTTTGAAGATGTAGAAGAATAATAGAAGATCACCGACTGATGATTGATTTGTACCTCTCCCTTAGGGTTGGATACGGTTTCATGTTGTTTTCATGTTTTTTCATAAGCTTCATTTTGATTCATATTCATGCTTTATATCACTTTGCATTATGGATTTAGAGAATTTACTTTGTCAATTATAAGTAATTAGGGTTTACTCTTTAGGGTTGCTCTAGATTGTTTGCTTTCATTTTAGGATCTTGCATGCACACAAGGTTCTTGAACACACATTTTCAATACTTTATCAACTATTGTGGAGGTGGAAATCACCAACATAGGGGTTTGACTAAGGAAAAACCCTACATAGCCACCCCAAACCCTATTTTTAAGCTTCAGGTACAGGTTTGAATCTGAGCGTTGCTAGTAGTTTTAGGACCCAAAGAACATACAAGGATAGTTCTTGGTTGCAAATCTAAAAAAAAACCTAATTAAAGGGGCGTAGCGCCCTAGTCCTACCTAGGATAGTGGCATGGTGCCATGGTCCTACCCTCTATTAGCAGGATTTAGCAGAACAGTGTCTTGCAGGCTGCATAACCCATCCTATCAGTTGCAGCTCCAGACTTGCAGAATTAGGATAGTGGTGTGGCACCCTAGTCTTGGAGATTTCTGCTTAGGTTTCAAACATAGGTGCACCTCTGATTTTTCCTTCTGATCTATACTTTTCAGCAATATATCAGTTGTCCTTTGATCTGCATTCTCATATAAGGGTTTTCTTGCTTATTTGCATTCAAGGTTAGATTGCATTTTTGTATCATTCCTCTCTCTCATTTATAGCAAAGGAATAGAAAACCTAAGAGGTAATCCATGACTCTCTCTTTCTCATAAGAAGTAGCCAAAGTGTGTTACCTCCCTAGGCTCTTTCGTACTCCATGAGTGTGTATGAGAGTGGGATTAGGGTTTCCATACCTAGCCTCACTTTTTCCCCTGCACACCTGCAAACCTTTAAGCTATAGTGATAGACCTCTTCTTCATTATGATGTTTTTGGAGTCTAGGCAAAATTATTCAAATGATAGAATTTGACCAAATCAGAAGGTTTCAATGACATAATTGTAGCTCGATATGCAAATTGTGTTGGCATTCTACACTCTAATGAGAATAGTTGATGTTGTCATTGATGGCAACCAACTGGCAAACAAACGGCAATAGGTTTCTACATGCACTGACATCATAGATATCATACCCTGGGAGGCACTGACACCGACACGCACTTTCATCGGCATCCAGTTTACACCAGAAATGAAGTATACCATCACTCAGGCCGACATCAGATAAAGTTTTGTTTATGTAAATTGTTTTAACTATTTGTAAGTCAACTTGGTATATTGTATAGACTCATATATGTATGAGATCTCATAGGTCATTTTGATGTAATGTAGAATGGAAGAATATAATTATTGTATGAGGTGATATAGTGGACATCGAAGGTTTTGGTTAAGGTATCTAACTGAGCTTAAACCGGTACTAAACTAGGCATTAGAGATGCTATTTTGAACAATACATTGCATTGGATTTAATTATCCATATTGTAGTTAGTGAGAATCTTTGGAGCAGTGCGCTCCAAGAAGTTGGCCTTCCTACATGTGTAGGCCCTTATTGTAAGTAGTATTTATTCATTCGCTAGTGAGTAAATATTGTGGGTCACAAAACCCACCAAGGTTTTTCCCACACCAGGTTTCCTCGTTAAAATATATTATGCAATGGTGTGTTTCTATGTTGTCTTTGTTATTTGTGTTTAGTGCATTAATTCTTGTTTACCGGTACACTGCAAATTTATAAATAAGTTTAAATATTCATTCAATCAGTTAGATGTTGATTCACCCCCCTCTCAGTGTCTTTGGGACTATCATTGAATCTAACAATTGGTGTCAGATCTTGGTCCTCTATTTGCAAAAGCCTCACAACTTGAGGAAGATTTTGAAACCGGTATAGATGGAGAACTTAAGAAAACAGTTGGAAGTGTTAGGTCCCAGACAAAACTAAGAGGGGGGTGAATCAGTTGTCTATTAGTTTAAACCCAAATATAACTTAGCCAAGCTTAGTGCATAATACCGGTAAACCAAACTTTAATGTTGGTAGATAGTTTAGAAGTTAATAACAATACTGGTAAAGTTTAATGAATGAAATAGAAAGACAAATAACATACACAACACATAACACAGTTATTTGTACGTGGAAATCTTGTAAGGGGAAAAACCACGGTGGGAAACCTTACCCACAAGCAGATGATGCTACTACAAATAGTATGTGTGTACAAATGGGGTCTACACATGCAGAAAGGCCAACTGCCTAGAGCTCACTACTCAATCACAAAATGGGAGTCACACTGACTACAATTGGATCATTAAATCCAATGATAATGTACTGCTCAAAATAGCATCTTCATATGCTGGATTTAGTACCGGTTAAGCTCTGATTGTCTTCCTCATACCTTCCTTGAATCTTCAAATGATGTCTGTGTGTATATCTCTACTTATATTCGCATATACCTTATTATAATCTTTTTCACACTCCACTACTACATAATCTCATAAATGAGATCTTACATATATACTAAAACCTAAGACCAAATGTGTAGGTCGGCTCACTAAGATATTACAATTAAATCAATTACAAATGAATCAATATGCGATGCATGATGTTGGCTCAATGCATTTACAACAATAACAAATCATCTCCATAACATGTGCTAATTTGGAATAGATAATTCTTGCCGGTCCATAACCTAGACCTATTTGCCGGTAACAACAAATATGCAAACTCGATTGTTCCAATAATCAAATCACCAAAACCAAGTGTCCAAATAATATCTTCGACATAATCAAGTAATCTTCAGATGATAACAGATCATCCTCAGTGTCGGTGAACAATATAACCTGTCGATGAACCAGATACCGATGACTGTGCATAAGTCACTGAACATGTCGGTGAACATAACCAAATATCTCCACAAGGATAAGTGCTATCAAGTGTTGACAAGTGTTGACATCAATGACAAAACCAATGCAACACATCCATAATACCAACAATCTCCCCCTTTGGCATTGATGGCAGCACAAGATGGAAAAACCATCTAAGTGCCAAAGCAGAAATGCCAAAAACCAAAAACCAACAATCTCCCAAAGAGATCATTAACCAGAGATAAAAATACAGATATAGAGAGTAACAATCTCTCCATCTCTCCCCAAAAGATAATGTGTTTTTCCATAGATATCTCTCCCCCTTTAACATCAAATGCCAAAGAAATACAAAACCAAATACAATTAGTTCATAGAACTTGTTACAAATGCCAATTGTTATAACCACATTTATTCAATCTACTCCCTCTGAGAAGTAGCTCTCCTTCATCAAATTCGGAAAAAACATTTCTTTGTTAATTCTGTCGGTCTTATGCCATGCTCCAACTGTCTAAGTTTCTACCAGTGAGGGTATAACTCCAAGTTGTTCTCTTAGATATTCAAAAGTTTCCTTAGGCAAAGGCTTAGTAAAGATATCTGCAATCTACTCTTTAGTATTCACATAAACCAATTTCACTTCTTTTGCTTCAACATTCTCTTTTAGAAAATTGAATTTGATAGAAACATGTTTAGTTTTAGAGTGAAATATCAGATTCTTTGATATATCAATTACTGCCATATTATCATAGTAAATGATTATAGGTTCTTTGCATTTTACCTTTATGTCCTTCAACATTTTCTTAATCCATAATACATGTGTACAATTAGTTGCTACTGCAACATATTCTAATTCTACTATTGATAGAGATGTGCAACTTTGTTTCTTGCTCAACCATGAAATTGGTCTGCTGCCAAGAAAAAATGCTCCACTGGTGATGCTTTTTCTGTCATCTACATCTCTTGCCCAATTTGCATCTGTGTATGCACATAAATCAAAATTTTCATCTTTAGAATACCATAAACCAAGATTTGTTGTGCCTTGTAGGTACTAAAAAATCCTTTTCATTGCTGATTCATGATTTTCCTTAGGATTACTCTGAAATCTTAAAACAATACATATTGCATTCATAATATCAGGTCTTGTTTATGTCAAATATAGTAAACCTCCTATCATAGACTTGTATCTTGTCACATTAACAGGTGTTGATTCATCCTTCAATGATAGTTTATTAGTTGTAGTCATAGGTGTACTTACCGATTTAGAGTTTTCCATGCCAAATTTCTTAAGTAATTCCATCAAGTACTTTGATTGATTTATGAGTATACCTTTATCAGTCTGTGAAATCTGCAATCCTATAAAGAATTCTATCTCTCCAATCATAGACATTTCAAATTCTTCCTGTATCTTATTAGAAAAGTCTTTACACAATCCATCTTCTCCTCCAAAAATGATATCATCAACAAAAACTTCCATAAACAAGATGCCATTATTAGTCATTTTGTAATATAAGTTGCTATTAGTATTACCTTTAGTGTAACCAAGCTTCAAAAGATATTCGTCCAATCTATCATACCAAGCTCTAGGAGCTTGCTTCAATCCATATAAAGCTTTCCTTAACCTGCAAACCATATCTTTGTCATCTGTCAAAGAAAATCCATCAAGTTGTTCAATTTAAACTTCCTCTTAAAGATCACCATTCATAAATGCACATTTAACATCTATTTGATATACTTTATAGTTCTTGTGTGCTACAAAAGAAAAGAATAATCTGACTGCCTTAATTCTAGCTACTGGTGCAAAGGTTTCATTGTAATCAATTCCTTCTTTCTGTGAATATCCCTTACACACTAATCTTTATTTGTTTATGATTACCTTACCATCTTCATTAAGTTTATTTCTGAATACCCATTTAGTTCCAATTACATTTTTGTTTTTAGGTCGGGGAACCAATGTCCATGTGTTATTCTTTTCAATTTGTTCCAATTCATCTTCCATAGCCTTAATCAAATGTTTATCTTCACATGCCTCATTAATAGTTGATCGTTCAATTTGAGAAATTAGACATACCTCTTCATTTTCCAGTCTTCCTCTAGTCATAACTCCTTGATACTTATTGCCAATTATTTGACTTTTAGACTGATTCAATCTTACATACCTAGGTGTGTTGACTTGTTGTTGTTCTTCAGTCAGTGTGGAATTCTCAGATGATGCCGGTGTGACTAGATCAACATTCTATACCACTGTACTCATTGTAGGTTCATTTGTGATTATCTCAACTAGTGGTTCAGAGTCTATAGACCTTCTAAACTATTCATCAGTCTTCACATTTGTACTTTCAATGATTTTCTGCAATCTCTTATTAAAACTATTGGTATTTTGGTATGGTTTTGTCATTGATGTCAACACCTACTAAATACACCTACTTTGGAGATCCAGCAACATTCACTGGCAAACAGTAAACTATGCAACAGTTACCAGTATATGGTTCACCGACAGGATATAATGTTCACCAGTACCTACAATGACATGGAAGACACTTGGTAATGTTGAAGACATCATGTGGACACTTTATTTTGAAGTAATAATCATTGGTATATTCTTATTTACATATTTGCTTTTACCGGCAAATAGGTCTAGGTTATCTAGGGTTACACCGACAGGTTTATCTTTTCCAGATAAGCATGGCATGCTATGGAGATGATTTATTATTGTTGTAAATGCATTAAACCGACATGTTCAATCGGTTATTGCATCAGATATTGTATTATTTGTAAAATATTTTTATTGTAATATCTTGTAGAGCTGACCTACTAAAATTGGTCTTAGGGTATGGTATAAATGTAAGATCTTATTTGTAAGATCAAGTGTGGAATGCGAAAAAGATTTAAGAAAAGGTATATGCGAGATCAAGTAGGGATATACATGAAGACATCATTTGAAGGTGAAGTTAGGTTTTTGTAGAAGCATATCAGCATTACACCGGTACTGAATCCAACATATGAAGATGCTATTTTGTGCAGTACATTCTTATTGGATTTAATCATCCAACTATAGTCAGTGTGACTCCCATTTGTGATTGAGCAGTGAGCTCTAGGCTGTTGGCCTTTCTGCATGTACAGACCCCTTTTGTACACTTACTATCTACAGTAGTATCATCTGATTGTGGGTAAGGTTTCCCACCGTGGTTTTTCCCCTTACAGGATTTCCATGTACAAATATTGGTGTCATATGTTGTGAATGACTTTGTGCTTATGTTTCATGCATTAATTCTTACCGGTATAGCAATTTTCTGTTAACACTGTTTACCAACATACTTAACTGATTTACCGGTATTAAGCATTAAGTTGGTTAATAATTTTTTGGTTTGAATTTATTTGACAACTAATTCACCCCCCCCCTATGAGTTGTCTCCAAGACCTACAATTGGTATCAGAGCCTAGTCCTCTTTTTGCAGAAGTTTAACAACTTGAGGAGATCCAATGTCTACTAATTATTTTAGAAAGCATAGTCCTAAACTTGATGGAACCAACTATGGGATATGGAAAATCAGAATGGAGACACATCTGAATTGCATTGGTAAAGACATCAGGGAAGTTACTAAGAATGGTTATACTGCTGCTGTAGTTGGTTAGACTGCTCCCACTACTTTAGCCAAAGATGAAGAAAATGATTGCAAAGCAAGAGAAGCACTTTTGAGCGCATTATCAGATCAACAAATCATGGGATTATCAGATAGGTCCACTGCAAAAGCTATTTGGGATCATTTGGAAACACTGAATGAAGGGGATTCCATAGTCAAAATTGCAAAACTTGAAAGCTTTCGAGTCAGGTATGAACATCTGAAAATGGAAGAAGATGAAAGGATTTATGCTTTTATAGAAACAGTGAATGAAATTGTTTTGGGTATCAAATGTTATGGAGGAACCTTGAGTGAAGATGAGATTGTTTCAAAAATCTTAAGAGGTTTGCCACCGGCATATAAAATGAAGGTTACTGCTATAAATGAGTTGAGAACAATGCCTAATACATCAGTAACTAGGGATACATTGATTGGAAAACTTTCAGCTTTTGAAATTGAGGAATTTGGTCCTGTTACTACCATAAAAACTGATTTGGCCTTAAAAGCATCAACATCATCTGCTCCATCCTTTAACAAATCAGACTGGAGAGCCTTTTATGCAAGAGAACTTGAAGAAGCCAGGAAGGAGAATGAAGACCTTGAAGAACTTGAAGCACTATTTGCAAGAAAAATGCCAAAAGGCCAAATTGGAAGTAAGTATGAAGGTAAAGCACCCTTTAAATGTTTTAACTGCAATAAGATTGGTCATATGGCTTCAAGATGCCCTGATAGACATGCTAGATTAAGAGAAGAAGCTAGAAGAACATACAAACCTAATCCTGAATATCAGAGATACAGATTTAAGAAAAACAAAGATAAATCTTGTTACATTGCTGATGAAGGTGTGACTGATGATTCTGATGAGGATCCAACAGACAATGGATGGGTATTTGTTGCTATAACAAAAGATCAAGTGGTACCTATTGCTCAACCGGTAGAACAAGCCCTAGTAGCTAAAGTTGAATCAAAGGATGAATGGATTATTGACTCAGGATGCTCACATCACATGACTGGAGACAAAGGTAAATTCTTGAACTTTCAAGAATACAATGGAGGTTTAGTAAGATTCAGAGATGACAAAGCCTATTCAATCAAAGGTAAGGGTTCAATATCTCTTGATGGTAAACATAACACTAAAAATGTCTACTATGTTGAAGGATTAAAACATAATCTTTTAAGTGTTGGCCAATTAGTTGAGAAAGGTTTTCAGTTACAATTTAAAAATGGAAAATGCAAAATCATGAATAGAATTGGTTTGGAAATTGCAACCGGTAATCAGACTAGAGGCAATATCTTTCATTTGAATAACAATGAAAAGGCATGCTTAATTGCACATATAGATGAAAGTTGGCTATGGCATAAAAGACTATGTCATGTAAATTTTGATTGCATGGTAAAAATCAGTACTTCTAAGGCAATTAGAGATCTACCTAAAATTGTGAAACCTCAGAATACAATTTGCAAGGAATGTCAATTTGGAAAATAAGTTAGAGCTAGTTTCAAAAGTATTCCAGAAAAATCCAATAATGCCCTTGATTTAATTCACACTGATTTATGTGGTCCAGCTAGAACTAAAAGCTTACAAGGTGATAGATATTTCATGCTAATTATTGATGATTATTCTAGAATGTGTTGGGTTACTTTTCTCAGAGAAAAATCAGAAGCACTTGGGAAGTTCAAGCTATTCAAAGCAATGGTTGAAAATGAAACCGATAAGAAAATTAAATGTTTAAGATTAGATCAAGGAGGAGAATTCACATCTAAAGATTTGAATACATTCTGTGAAGTAAATGGAGTCAAAAGATAGTTATCAGCACCTCGGACACCACAACAGAATGGAGTTGTTGAAAGGAAAAACAAAACTATTTTGGATACAACAAGAAGTATGTTATTAGAAGCAAATCTACCACATGTATACTGGAGAGAGGCAGTAAGCACTGTTGTCTATACATTCAACAAAGTTCACATCAAAGGTGAAACCGGTAAGACCCCTCATGAACTATGGTTTGGTAATACTCCTACTCTTAAGTATTTCAAAATTTTTGGAAGTAAATGTTATATTAGAAGAGATGAGTATATTGGAAAGTTTGATCCTAGAAGTGATGAAGGAATATTTCTTGGTTATTCATCTAAGAGTAAAGCATATAGATGTTTTAATAAAAGATTACAGAAAATTGTTGAGAGTACAAATGTAAAGATTGATGAACAATTTAGAGGAACTTCAAGGTATATAGACTCTGAACCAGGAATAGAAATTATGACAAATGAACCTACAATAAATCCACTGGTACAAAATGATGATCCAGTTACTCCAGTATCATCAGAGGATTCCACAGTAATTGAAGAACAACAATAGACTAAGACACCCTAATATGTAAGACTGAATCATTCTGAAGATCAGATAATTGGAAGCAAATTTAAAGGAGTCATGACAAGAGGAAGATTGGCAAATGAAGAGGTATGTCTTATTTCTCAAATTGAACCATTATCTATCAATGAGGTGTGTGAAGATAAATTTTGGATTAAAGCTATGGAAGAAGAATTAGGACAAATTGAGAAAAATAATATTTGGACATTAGTTCCCCAGCCTAAAAATAAAAATGTAATTGGAACCAAATGGGTATTTAGAAACAAACTCAATGAAGATGGTAAGGTTGTCAGAAATAAAGCAAGACTAGTGTGTAAGGGATATTCTCAGAAAGAAGGAGTTGATTACAATGAAACCTTTGCACCGGTAGCTAGAATTGAGGTAGTTAGATTATTCTTGGCCTTTGCAGCCCACAAGGATTACAAAGTTTATCAAATGGATATCAAATGTGCATTTTTGAATGGAGATCTTGAAGAGAAAGTCTATATTGAACAACCTAATGGATTTTCATTGACAGATGACAATGATATGGTTTGCAGATTAAGAAAAGCTCTGTATGGATTAAAACAAGCTTCAATAGCTTGGTATGCAAGATTGGATAAGTATCTTTTAAAGATTGGTTTTACTAAAGGAAATGCAGATAGCAATTTATATTACAAAGTAACTAATGATGACATCTTGATTATTGAAGTATTTGTTGATGATATAATCTTTGGAGGAGAAGATGAATTATGCAAAGAATTTTCTCTTGAAATGCAGCATGAATTTGAAATGTCTATGATAGGAGAAATAAAATTCTTTTTAGGATTGCAGATTTTATAGACTGATAAAGGCATATTTTTGAGTCAACCTAAGTACTTGAAAGAACTACTTAAGAAATTTGGGATGGAAAACTCTAAACCGGTAAGCACAGCTATGACTACAAATGACAAATTATCTCAAAGGGATGAAACTACACCTGTTAATCCAACTAGATACAAATCTATGATAGGAGGTTTACTATATTTGACTCAAACCAGACTTGATATTATGAATGCAGTATGTATAGTTTCTAGATTTCAGAGTAATCCTATGGAAAATCATGATTCGGTAGTAAAAAGGATTTTCTGGTACTTACAAGGCACAACAAATCTTGGATTATGGTATCCTAAAGATGAAAATTTTGATCTATATGCATACACAGATGCAAATTGAGCAGGAGATGTGGATGATAGAAAAATCACCACTGGAGGAGCATTCTTTCTTGGAAAGAGATTAGTTTCTTGGTTAAGTAAGAAATAGAGTTGTACATCTTTATCAATAGCAAAATCAGAATATGTTGCAGCAGCAACAAACTGTACACAGGTACTTTGTCTTAAGCAGATGTTGAAAGACATAAAGGTAAAATGCAAGGAACCTATTACTATATATTGTGATAACACTGCAGCAATTGATATATCTAAGAATCCAGTATTACATTCTAAAACAAAACATGTTTCTATCAAACTGAATTTTCTAAGGGAAAAAGTTGAAGAAAAGGAGATAAAACTGGTTTATGTGAATACTAAAGAGCAACTTGCAGATATTTTCACAAAACCTTTGCCTAAGGAAACTTTTGAGTATCTCAGAGATCAGTTTGGAGTGATACCTCCACCAGTAGAGACTTAGACAGTTGATGATTGTCATCAACCGACAGAATTAAATGGACAAATCTTTTATTCTGGTATTTGATGAGGAAGCTACTTCTCAGGGGGAGTAGTTGGTATTTTTTTATGGACTTCAAATTTTGTAGCTTTGGCATTTGATGTCAAAGCGGGAGAGATATATGGAAAAACACATTATCAATTGAGGAGAGATATCTATGGTGAAAATTGGTACATGATAACATAAAATAACTCATGTTGTTCCCAGGGGGAGAGATTGTCACTTTAGGGAGATTGTTGGTTTTACACTTGGCATTTCTATTTTGGCACTTTGATGGTTTTTCCATCTTGTGTTGCCATCAATGCTAAAGGGGGAGATTGTTGGTATTTTGGTATGGTTTTGTCATTGATGTCAACACCTACTTTGGAGATCCAGCAACATTCACCGGCAAATAGTAAACTGTGCAACAGTTACCAGTATATGGTTCACTGGCAGGATATAATGTTCACTGGTACCTATAATGACATGGAAGACACTTGGTAACATCGAAGACATCATGTGGACACTTTTTTTTGAAGTAATAATCATTGGTATATTCTTATTTGCATATTTTCTTTTACCGGCAAATAGGTCCAAGTTATCTAGGGTTACACCGACAGGTTTATCTTTTCCAAATCAGCATGGCACGCTATGGAGATGATTTATTATTGTTGTAAATGCATTAAGCCGACATGTTCAATTGGTTATTGCATTGGATATTGTATTATTTGTAGAATGTTTTTATTGTAATATCTTGTAGAGCCGACCTACTAAAATTGGTCTTAGGGTATGGTATAAATGTAAGATCTTATTTGTAAGATCAAGTGTAGAATGTGAAAAAGATTTAAGAAAAGGTATATGCGAGATCAAGTAGGGATATACACGAAGACATCATTTGAAGGTGAAGTTAGGTTTTTGTAGAAGCATATCAGCATTACACCGACACTGAATCCAGCATATGAAGATGCTATTTTGTGCAGTACATTCTTATTGGATTTAATCATCCAACTGTAGTCAGTGTGACTCCCATTTGTGATTGAGCAGTGAGCTCTAGGCTGTTGGCCTTTCTGCATGTGCAGACCCCTTTTGTACACTTACTATCTGCAGTAGTATCATCTGATTATGGGTAAGGTTTCCTACCATGGTTTTTCCCCTTACAGGGTTTCCATGTACAAATATTGGTGTCATATGTTGTGAATGACTTTGTGCTTATGTTTCAAGCATTAATTCTTACCAGTATAGCAATTTTCTATTAACACTGTTTACCGGCATACTTAACTAATTTACCGGTATTAAGCATTAAGTTGGTTAATAAGTTTTTGGTTTGAATTTATTTGACAACTGATTCACCCCCCCCTCTCAGTTGTCTCCGGGACCTACAAAAACATCTATATGCCTTGCTCTTAGATTTATAACCAAGAAGTATGCCTTCATCACTTCTAGGATTAAATTTGCCAATATAATCATCTCTCCTAATATAACATTTGCTTCCAAATATTCTGAAATATTTAAGAGTAGGAGTATTACCAAACCATAGTTCATGAGGGATCTTACTAGTTTCACCTTTGATGTGAACTATGTTGAATGTATAAACAGTTGTATTGACTGCTTCTCTCCAATACACATGAGGTAGGATTGCTTCTATTATCATATTTTTAGCTGCATCCAAAATAGTTATGTTCTTCCTTTCCACAACTCCATTTTGCTAAGGTGTCCGAGGTGCTTATAATTGTCTTATGATTCCATTCACTTCACAGAACGTATTAAATTCCTTGGATGTGAACTCACCTCCTTGATCTAATCTTAAACATTTGATTTTCTTACCGGTTTCATTCTCTACCATCACCTTGAATAGTTTAAATTTCCCCAAAGCTTATGATTTCTCCCTGAGAAAAGTAACCTAACATAGTCTAGAATAATCATCAATGATTAGCATAAAATATCTATCTCCTTGTAAACTTCTAGCTCTTGTTGTACCACATAAATCAGTATGAATTAAGTCAAGAACATTATTGGATTTTTCTGGAATACTCTTTAAAGTTTCTCTAACTTGCTTTCCAAATTGACATTCCTTACATATCGGATTGTAAGGTTTAACAATCTTAGGTAAATCCCTTACTGCCTTAGTTGTACTGATTTTCACAATGCAATCAAAATTTACATGACACAGTGTCTTATGCCAACTTTCATCAATATGTGCAATCAAGCATGTTTTCTCATTGTTATTTGAAATGAAAGATATTACCTCTAGTCTGATTACTGGTTACAATTTCCAAACTAGTTCTATTCATGATTTTGCATTTACCATTCTTGAATTGTAATTGAAATCCCTTTTCAAATAATTGACCAACACTCAAAAGATTATGCTTAAAACCTTCAACAAAGTAAACATTATCAGTATTGTGCTTACCATCAAAAGATATAGTCCCTTTTCCTCTGATCAAACAAGCTTTGTCATCTCCAAATCTTACTAGACTTCCATTGTGTTCCTGAATGGTTAGGAATTTACTCTTATCACCAGCCATATGATGTGAACATCCGGAATTAATTATCCATTCATCCTTTTCTTCAATTTTAGCTGCCAGGGTCTACTCTACCAGTTGAACAGTAGGTGTCGGTTGATCTTCTATTATTGCAACAAAATCCCATCCATTGTCTATCAGTTCCTCATCAAAATCATCAGTAACTCCTACATCAGCATAGTAACATGCTTTGTCTCTATTCTTCTTAAATCTGTACCTTTGATATTCAGGGTTAGGCTTGTATGTTCTTTTAGGTTCTTCTTTCAATCTTGCATGTCTATCAAGACACCTAGATGTCATATGACCAATTTTATTGCAGTTAAAACATTTAAATGGTTCTTTACCTTCATACTTACTCCCAACTAGACCTTTAGGCATTTTCCTTGCAAATAGTGCTTCAAGCTCTTCAAGTTCTTCATTCTCTCTTCTGATTTCTTCAATTTCTCTAGCATAGAGTGCTTTCCAGTCAGATTTTTCAGATGATGATGATGATGTTGCAGATGATGAAGCTTTGAAAGACAAATCTGTCTTAATTGTAGCAATAGGTCCAAATTCCTCAAGTTCAAAAGCTGAAAGTTTTCCAACCAAAGTATCTCTAGATACTGATGCATTAGGCATTGTTCTCAATTCATTAATAGTAGCTACTTTCATTTTGTATGCCGGTGGCAAATCTCTTAAAACTTTAGAAACAATTTCATCTTCACTTAAAGATCCTCCACAACATTGTATGCCCAAAACAATTTCATTAACTCTTTCCATAAAAGCAGAAATCCTTTCATCTTCTTCCTTTTTCTGATTTTCATACCTGAACCGGAAGCATTCCAATTTTGCAATTTTGTCAGTGGTATCACCTTCATTCAATGTCTCCAATTTATCCCAAATAGCTTTAGCAGTAGATTGGTCTGATAATCCCATGATTTTCTGATCTGACAATGCGCTCAAAAGTGCTTCTCTTGCTTTGCAATCATTTTCTTCATCTTTAGCCAAGGTTGGTGGATTAGGTTGACCTTGAGTAGGAGCAACATAGCCATTCTTTGTAACATCCCATATGTCTTTTCCAATGCAATTCAGACGTGTCTCCATTGTGATCTTCCATATACCATAGTTGGTTCCATCAAGCTTCAAACTATCCTTCCTGAAATAGTTAGTAGACATAGGTTCTCCTCAAGTCATTAAACTTCTAGAAAAGAGGACTTAGCTTTGATACCAATTGTTAGGTCCTGGAGGCAACTGAGAAGGGGGGTGAATCAGTTGTCTATTAATTTCAACCCAAATATAACTTAACCAAACTTAGTGCATAATATCGGTAAACCAAACTTTAATGCTGGTAGACAGTTTAGCAGTTAATAACAATACCGGTAAAGTTTAATGAATGAAATAGAGAAACAAATAACATACACAACACATAACACAATTATTTGTATGTGGAAACTCTGTAAGGGGAAAAACCATGGTGGGAAACCTTACCCACAATCAGATGATACTACTATAGATAGAATGTGTGTACAAATGGGGTTTGCACATGCAGAAAGACCAACTACCTAGAGCTCACTGCTCAATCACAAAATGGGAGTCACACTGACTACAATTGGATGGTTAAATCCAATGATAATGTACTACTCAAAATAGCATCTTCATATGTTGGATTCAATACTGGTTAAGCTCTGATTTTTTTCCTCATACCTTCCTTGAATCTTCAAATGATGTCTATGTGTATAGCTCTACTTATATTCGCATATACCTTATTACAATTTTTTCAGACTCCACTACTACATAATATCATAAATGAGATCTTACATATATACCAAAACCTAAGACCAAATGTGTAGGTCATCTCACTAAGATATTACAATTAAATCAATTACAAATGAATCAATATGTGATGCATGATGTCGGCTCAATGTATTTACAACAACAACAAATCATCTCCATAATGTGTCATGCTGATCTGGAATAGATAATGCTTGTCGATCCATAACCTAGACCTATATGCCGGTAACAACAAATATGCAAACTCAATTGTTCCAATAATCAAATCACCAAAACCAAGTGTCCAAACAATGTCTTTGACATAATCAAGTAATCTCCAGATGATAACAGATCGTCCTCAGTGTCGGTGAACAATATAACCTGTTGGTGAGCTAGATACCAATGATTGTGCATAAGTCACTAAACATGCCGGTGAACATAACCAAAGATCTCCACAAGGATAAGTGTTCTCAAGTGTTGACATCAATGACAAAACCAATGCAACACATCCATAATACCAATAGGAAGGAGCTCTTGAAGATTTTGATGCAGAAAAATTGAAGAATATCAAACTAGAAGATGATTTGAGGACTGCTAAGGAATTCATTAAAGGACTTCAGGAGAACTTGGTTATAGCAAAAAAATAGAGAAAGGAACTTCATGAGAAAATGTAGAATGATGATGATGAAAAGGAAACCCTTAGAGACATTGCAAATAAGTTAAGGCAAGAGAACAATAATATGAAGAATGAAATGTAAGATATGACTATGAGGTTATGTAAGGATATTGAAGATAGGAAGAAGAATGAAGAAGACTTGACTAGGAGACTTAATGATGCAGGAAATGAAAATCTGAGACTTTATCATGAAAATGATATGCTAAAAATAGATCTGATTCACATGCAACATGATAAGGAGGAGCTTACATGACAAGTTGGAATTCTAGAAAATGAGTTGATCACTACAAATGAACACAAAGACAAATTCAAGAAAAGTTCAAAAAGGCTTGATGACATGCTGAAAAGACAAAAACTTGATGGAGATACAATTGAACTTGGATTTGAACATGGAGAAAGTTCCAGGACTGCAAACAATCAAGATCACAGTAAACTAGTAAGACAACCTAATTCTTATAATTTCAATGGGAAATGTTTCAATTGAAATAAATATGGTCAGAGAGAAAATCAGTGTAGATTTATAAATAATCAGAATACAAACTGACCCATCGGTCAATGTTCCAAATGCAACAAAGTTGGTCACAATTCAAAAAATTACAAAATGAATGTGAAATGCTATGCTTGTGGTAGATTTGGGCATTTATCTAATCAATGCAGATCACAAACCGGTCAAGGATATGGAAAGGCTATTCAGAGGAATAATGTAACTTGTTATGCATGTAACAAGATTGGGCATATTGCAAAATTTTGTAGAAACAAGACTATACCGACAGACAGTAAATGATCTAGTGTGAAGGGAAAAGAAAAGGTAAATGAAATAAAGCAAGAATTTTCAAAACAATGGATTAAGAAGGCAGATCAGAAAGTTGATGAATCTATCTCTGTACCGGTAGAATAGAGTAACCCTCCACCAATAGGAGATTCTTCATTTAACTAAGGAATAATCCCTAGGGGGTATTATAGTAAATTGAAAACCATGCATTTTACCCTCAGTTGATGGTGAGAAGATACATTTCTTCTTTACCGGCAAATGTGTTAATTTTTCACTTAACTGACGAGCATTTAATATGGTTTAAATAACCTTTTGGCTATAAAGCACCAAAAAACCCTCATTTCGACTCACCAAGCATTCAAACAATCAGAGAGTGCAAAACTGAGCAAGGGCATTCTAAGGTGAAGCTGTGAAGTGATTTTCAGGCATTCAGAGAACTTCTGTTAAGAGATATTTATCAAAATAGAAACCTCATCTTCTATTCCCGAGTTTATTGCAAAACCTATCATTGTTGAAAACATCAAATGCCCTAGACCCATGTTTAAGATTATCCCTGAGATTGCAAAGCAGGATGATTTTGTTGGATCTTTTTCAAAAATTCTGAAGGGTGTAGCATTTGCTGAAGACCCTAGAATCTACATACATTATAACATAGAAAACCTAGGGACTAAGGATTTGAAGAAAATGTTTAATTAGGTTATTACTGATGAACAAAGTTTGATTAAACCAGAACATAAGATTGTGGAAGACTTAGGTTTTGTAGAAATACTGAACATTCCCAAATTTCCAAAGGAAGTTGTATGACTTGTATTGAGCAGAGTCTATGGAGAGTTCATATGGTTAGAGTCAGTTTGCAAGATAACTAAGGATACAATTAAGGTAATCACTGGTTTACCCTCAACCGGTAGTAGACATGATAAAACCAAGAAAATACCTAACAAGAATGTGACAAGATTAACTGGAGCCACATCCGATAGCAGGTCACTTAGAGTCAATGATGTTAAGGATATAAATGTGAGATATATTAGTGATGAATACTAAGAGGGGGGGTGAATTAGTATACCAAAAAATATTGTACTTAAACACTTTAACAGTCTAGCAATAAACTGGTAAAATAGTTTAACAAACAAACTGGTTAACACACATGCAAATCAAATAGCAAATAAGGCATTCACCCATAGAAGCACAATCACCATAACACAAGAGATTTTGACGTGGAAACCCAAATGGGAAAAACCATAGTGAGATGAAAATCACAAGTAACTATCTAAAAAATAGTAACTAGACCGGTTAAGGTTATACAATATTCTTTACCAGAACAGATCCTGTTAGGAATATCAATCTCTGTTAGGAGATAAGTCCGATTAAAGACTACCTCGTGAGAGGATTTCTGATCCACAGATGTGAACCACCTTGTTAGAGGATTTACAAAGGCTTTTCTAGGCCTACCCAGTTAAGGGTTTCTGACTTGTCAAAGATGTGAGTAATCAATAATTGAATGATCTAGCAAATGGCACAGTCCACTTGATTAGATCCATTGTAGCTCATAGCTAATGCTCTTTAGCATTACTTCAGTCTTTAGTAAATCCACACTCTATTGCAGTACACAGACTTGATCTTCTTAGTTAAGATCATCCATACAAGAGCTTCGATGACCACCAAAACCTAATGGCTACACTCATACATACACATACAAAACCCTAGACATGATGTCCTTAAAAGGAATCTGATTTCATGTCGGTCCAATAGGATTACATTGCAAGTTCCTAGGTTCATTGTATCTAGACACATTTGGTAACACGACACAAAATCACGGTCAAAGTGTCAGTGGATGGTAACTCATCACAAAAATATACTGGTTGGTAACTCATCACAGAGTATTACCAGTTTATACAACTTTTTTGGTTACCGGTTGGTAACTCAGAGTAATACCGGTTTAACAGATTACGGGTTTGTAAATTTCTGATGCCAATAGTTAATAAGATGAGAGGGGGGTGAATCATACAAACTTAACTTGTTCAATATATTCAATAGATTCAACCTTGGTAGCTTATACTTCAAAATATATAACCAAAACTGTAAAACATTCAAACTCATGAACAGATAACATCACAACACATATAACACTAGATTTAACGTGGAAACCTAAATAGGGAAAAACCACTGTGGGATTTTGGACCCACTAAGAAATATACCCTTCTATGGTATGCTCAGTTAAAAGTTAATCCTGTTAAAGATTACAAACACATTGCTAGATGTGACCTGGTTAAGGGATTTTCGTCAGACTTGTTAGAGTCTTGCACTTTGTTAGAAGTGACCTTGTCAAAGGATTTCAAACACTCGTTTAGAATGTTACCTTTCTAGAGGGTTTACAAATAAGACTGTTAGGTCCACTCAATTAAGAGATTTCTTGTCACTTACAAAATAAATAACAGTAATAAAATATATCTGCAACTTCACATCTGAAATGCTAAAGCATATTTTATTTGCTCAAAACAATCTTGTCATAAGACTTATCTTGTCCCTTGTTGGGCTTGCTGGGCTTCTCAATCTGTTCTTCAATCAGATCTTCAAGCTTCTGAGCACGGTAAACATTCCTGTAGCATCACTGTGCATACATTGTTTATCAAAAATTCCTTATTTATAAACAATTTCTAACCGCTTAATCTCCTTGATCACATTTCCCATGATCAATCTTAGCCATCAGATCATCAAACTTTGACTAGGTTCAATGTATCCTTTGATCTAAAAAAAGTTTTACCTCGCCTTAGAACTTGCATTCCTTCCTAGGAACTTGTGCTAGGTTATTGAGGTTCAATCTATGCTATAGATGTTCCTCTTGATTTTCCATTGCCATAGATTCTTAACAATCTTCTTGCATGACATACCAATCATTTATTCATCTCCAGCTCATCAACATCCTTCATTAAATAATGTTTTTATCCATCCAATGTGATCTATTATAACTCGGTTGTTACTCGGTTAATACTAAACTTCACTCGATAGACATTCTGCCTTCTTTAACTGATATCGATAACCTTAGGGTTTACTGACTAGGTTCTTTGCTCAGTGACATAGTACAGTATTAAACTTATAATTAGCAACATATGTAGGATATCAAAACAATCAAAACAACATTATCTCATCATTGTCTAACTTGGTTATAGTTGCCCATTGAATAACTTATTATTCCCCTTTTTTATCACATTCTTTATGTGTCACTTACCGACCTCTTAATACTCATCAAAACATATTTCTCAAGATATGGCAACATCATACTGAAGCAAAAAATCAATTTCTTGACATCAATGACAAAATAATATTATTAAGACAATAATCATCCTTCTTCAGTTATATCAATAATCTCCAACAACCTTCTCAATATCCTTATTGAAATACCAACAATCTCCTTTCTATTGTAATGCCAACAATCTCCCCCTTTGGCATTGATGGAAAAACCAACTTTAAATGGCAATACCAACTTGATTTGTTCCAACTGATTCGGATTCAGATTGTTGTTAGACTTCTCCTGTTATCCTTGAAATGTTTAAACCTTCTCCTGAAGTCTTCTCCCTCTATCATTAGTCTTCTGTTATTTTCTCCATTTAGTCTTCTCCCCCTTTGACAACAATGCCAAAAGGAAAAACTAATTCATGATTTCTACCATTGTGAAGTAATTTCCTTGCAGTTTCATTCACGGTCAGAGCATCTTGTCTCCAATCACTATTTCCTGCACACCTTTAGAAAACCTCCTAAAGTGCGTAAATCAACATCAATCCACGAATAATATTCTATAGAGTCATCGAATTGATGCTTTCACCGAACTCTGTCAGTGAGTAGAAGATAGGGGTAGGACCCCTAACTTGTTTCTGAGATACTCAAAAGTGTCCCTTGGCAATGGCTTTGCGAAGATGTCTGCTATTTTCTTCTTTGAACTGATATATTCCAGCACAACTTTCTTCTCTTGAACTTCTTCTCTAAGATAATGATACTTTATAGAGATATGCTTTGTCTTAGAGTGCATTACCGGATTCTTTGAAATGTTAATGGCACTAGTATTATCATACAATATAGTTACTGGCTTGGTAGCTTTCTCATTTATACCTTCCAACAGTTGCTTGATCCATGCTATATTGGTACAATTCAATGCTGCAGTGACATATTCAGCTTTAGCTGTTGATTGTGAAATGCATCCTTGTTTCTTGCTAAGCCAACTTACTAGTCTATCTCCCAAAAAGAAAGCTCCACCGTTTGTGCTTTTCCTACCATAAATGTTTCCTGCCCAATCAACATCAATATAAACTTTTAAATCAAAATCATTCCTCTTTTCATATACTAAGACATAGTCTTCAGTGCCTCTCAGGTATCTGAAAATTCTCTTGATTGCTGTCATATGGGTTTCTTTGGGATCTGCAGAAAATCTTGCAACTATTCTTACTACATATGCTATATCCGACCTATTGTGAACAACATATTGCAGCTTTCTAATCATAGATTGGTAAAGTGTCTCATCAATAGATGCAGATTCATCATTCTTTGATAGTTTACAGTTAGTAGTCATAGGAGTAATTACAAGTTTAGAATCCTCCATTCCAAATTTCTTCAAGATTTCCTTTATGTACTTGGATTGAGTAATGAAAATCTCATCTTTCATTTGCAATATTTGTAAACCTATAAAATACTTTATTTCACTGATTAATGACATCTCAAATTCTTTGCACATTTCATTTCCAAAGTTCTTGCATAGAGAATCATTTCCACAAAAAATAATATCATCAACAAATATGGCTGAGATCACGATTCCATTGTCCTCATCATTCTTCATGTACATATTGTTGTTTTCACTTGTCCTTATAAATCCAATCTTGATCAAATAAGAGTGCAATCTTTCATACCATGCTCTAGGTGCTTGTTTCAGGCCATATAAAGCTTTGTTCAATTTACATACCTGATCTTTATTCTTGTCTTCAACAAATCTTTCAGGTTGTTCAATATAAACTTCTTCTTCTAGTATACCATTCAAAAATGCAAATTTAACATCCATTTGATATACTTTGAAATTTTAGAAAGCAGCATATGCCAACTTTGTTCTTACTCCCTCAAGTCTAGCCATAGGTGCAAAAGTCTCACCATAATCTATTCCTTCTTCTTGAGCATAACCTTTGTAAACTAGTCTTGCTTTGTTCTGAATGACCTCACCTTTTTCATTTAGCTTGCTTCTGAAAATCCACTTTGTACTAATTACATTTTGTCCTTCGGTCTTGGAGCCAATGTCCATGTTTCATTCTTCTTGATTTGATCAATCTCTTCTATCATAGCATTTACCCAATCTTCATTGTTAAATGCCTCTTTTACTATTCTCGATTCAAATTCAGATATTATTCTCGATTCAAATTCAGATATTAGACATGTGTTATGTCTCAGTTTGTTCCTTGTCATCACTGGATCATCCTTATCTCCTATAATCTAACTTGCATAATTTCTTCTGACATATTTGGCTAATATAGGCTTGGTAGGCTTTGTATGATCTTCTTCATCACTCGGTAACTGGATATTATCTTCATTTTCTTCAGCAACTTTCTCGATAGGATTTCTCTGTTGAACATAAACAAATTCTTTATAATTTTCTGGTTCTTTGGAATTTCCTTCATCATTTCTTTCTACAAATTCATCAATTTTCACGTTTGCACTTTCTACTATTTTGTTAGATGATTTGATCAGACATTTAAATGCTTTACTTCTAGAAGAATAACCAAGAAATGTTTCTTCCTCACTTTTCTGATCAAACTTTCCATTTCTGTCATCTTTGTGAACATAACATCTACTTCCAAAGATTTTAAAATAACTTACATTAGGTTTCTTGTCATACCAGATTTCATATGGTGCCTTCAAAGTTCCTTTCTTCAATTGTACTCGGTTCAGGGTGTAAACTGCAGTGCTGATTGCTTCTCTCCAAAATGTTTGAGGTACCCTCTTTTCTATCTTTGGGGTTCTAGCATAGTGTATAATTGATATGTTTCTTCTCTCAGCTATCCGATTTTGTTGTGGAGTTCTCGGTGCAGATACTTGCCTTTTCATACCATGATCATTGCAGAATAAGTAAAATTCATCAGAAGTGAACTCTCCTCCTCTATCAGATCTAAGACATTTAAGCTATCTTCTTGTTTCATTTTTAACTCTTGCCTTGTACCATTTAAACATTTGAAAAGATTTTGATTTTTCTTTTAAAAAGATAACTGACATCATCCTTGAGTAATCATCCACAAATAATATGAAATATTTATCACCATAATAACTTTGAACTTTCATAGGACCACAAAAATCAGTGTGTACAAGATCTAAAATTCCTTTAGAAGTGTAGGACTTACTTGTAAAGCTTGATCTTGTCATCTTACCCATCTGGCATCCTCGGCACATAGCATTCTCAAGTTTTTCCAAGCTCGGTAGACCTCTTACTCGATGTTTCTTATTTATTTTGATCAGATTATCAAAATTTACATGACAAACATTTTATGCCATAACCAGGTATCTTCTATTTTTGCATATAAACATTTGTTCTAAGTTGAGTCAAGATGAAATGCATTACCTTTTGTTTGTGTCCCGATAGCAGCCAGCTTTCCATGTTTGTCATGAACTTTAACACATCCCTTCTGGAATTCTATTCGGTATCCTTTATTGTTTAGCTATGCTACACTCAACAAATTGTATTTCAAACCTTCAACCCAGTATACGTCATCACATTTAGCATTGTCAAGAAGTGTTATAGATCCTTTACCTTTCACTGGACATGGTACATCATTACATAATCTTACATATCCTCCATCATAGTCTTCTAATTTAACAAACTTGTGTTTATCACCTGTCATGTGATGTGAGCATCCACTGTCTATGATCCAAGAATCATTTTTATTTATGTGAGATATTAGGGATTTTTCTTCATACCTTTCTTCATCTGATCCATCTTTAATAGCCACATAAACAGCTTCCTCTATATCAGTTTCATCAGATTTATCATCATTGGATTCCTCATCAGCTACTAGGCATGTCTTTCTATCTCTCCTTCTGAAGTCTTGGTGTCCTTTGTAGTGATTGTCTTTCTGTCTGTCTTCTTGGTATTCTCTTTTTTCACTAGATTCTTTGTCAAGAATGTTAGAAGCCATATGTCCTATTTTATCACAATTGAACCATTTCAAAGGTAGCTTTCCTTTATACTTACCTTTGCCTTGCCTCTTGGTAACCTTCTAGCCAATAGTGCTTCAAACTCTTCTTGCTTTCTGATTTCCTCATATAGTTTGTGTACTTCTTCCATGTTTTTACGAAATCTCTCACTTGCTCCACTATGATTTCCTTCAAAATGCTTATTCATTCTATCATTATAGTCATCAGATTCACCAATATGAAAAGAACTAAATGCAAATTCAACTTTATTTACCGAAGACCCACTGTTATCAAAATTACTTAACTCAAATGCATGTAGCTTACCGATAGTGGCATCCAAAGAGACTGGCATGTTTGGTACAGACCTTAATTCATTGATTGTAGAGACTTGAATGGTATAAGCAGGTAGAAGGGTTCTCAACAACTTACTTGTTACATCCTTGTCTTCAATAGTTCCTCCTACTCCTTTAATTTGATTGACAATTTCCTTTAACCTTGTACTGTATTGGGTTATGTTCTCACCTTAATACATTCTCATGGATTCAAGTTGTCCTCTTAGACTATCTACTTTTTCTCTTTGAACATGTTCATGACCACCATACATAGATATGAGCTTAGTCCACATTGCTTTTGCATCATTACAGCCTTCTAGATCATTAAACTCTGAGTCGGTCAATGCTAATGTTATTTCAATCATAGCTTGAATATGTTCTTGCTTTGCGTTTATCTCTTCCATGGTCATTGGGTTGGTGCTAGGTGCTATGTAATCATTCTCCATATAATATGTTGCATATTCTCCAATTCATGATAAATGCAACTTCATCCTTTTTTGCCATGTGGAGAAACTTGACTTGTTCAGCTTTGGTGCATCCCTTTTATACATCTTTGGATCTTTGCCTCAAGTACCTTTAAAAGTTTCTTCCGGAGTCTAAAGCTCTGATACCAATTGTAAAGTTCTGATGCCAATAGTTAATAAGATGAGAGTGGGGGTGAATCATACAAACTTAACTTGTTCAATTTATTCAACAGATTCAACCTCGGTAGCTTATACTTCAGAATATATAACCAAAACTGTAAAACATTCAAACTCATGAACTGAAAACATCACAACACATATAACACCAGATTTAATGTGGAAACCCAAATAGGGAAAAACCACTGTGGGATTTTGGACCCACTAAGAAATATACCCTTCTAGAGTATGCTCAGTTAAAAGCTAATCCTATTAAATATTACAAACACATTGCTAGATGTGACCCGGTTAAGGGATTTCCCTCAGACTTGTTAGAGTCTTGAACTTTATTAGAAGTGACCTTGTCAAAGGATTTCAAACACTCATTTAGAATGTTACCTTGCTAGAGGGTTTACAAATAAGACTATTAGGTCCACTCGGTTAAGAGATTTCTTCTCACTTACAAAATAAATAACAGTAATAAAATATATCTGCAACTTCACATCTAAAATGCTAAAGCAGATTCTATTTGCTCAAAACAATCTTGTCATAATACTTATCTTGTCCCTTGTTGGGCTTGCTGGGCTTCTCAATCTATTCTTCAATCAGATCTTCAAGCTTCTGAGCTCAGTAAACATTCTTGTAGCATCACTGTGCATACATTTGCCCGCATACATTGTTTATCAAAAATTCCTTATTTATAAACAATTTCTAACTACTTAATCTCCTTGATCACATTTCCCATGATCAATCTTAGTGATCAGATCATCAAACTTTGACTAGGTTCAATGTATCCTTTGATCTGAAAAATGTTTTACCTCGCCTTAGAACTTGCATTCCTTCCTAGGAACTTGTGCTAGGTTATTGCAGTTCAATCTGTGTTGTAGATCTTCCTCTTGATTTTCCATTGCCATAGATTCTTAACAATCTTCTTGTACAACATACCAATCATTTATTCATCTCCATCTCATCAGCATCCTTCATTAAATAATGCTTTTATCCATCCAATGTGATCTATTATAACTCGGTTGTTACTCTGTTAATACTGAACTTCACTCAATAGACATTCTTCCTTCTTTAATTGATATCGATAACCTTAGGGTTTACCGACTAGGTTCTTTGCTCGGTGATAGTATAGTATTAAACTTATAATCAACAACATATGTAGGATATCAAAACAATCAAAACAACATGATCTCATCATTGTCTAACTCAGTAATAGTTTCCCATTGAATAACTTATTATTCCCCTTTATTATCACATTCTTTCTGTGTCACTTACCGACCTCTTAGTACTCATCAAAACATATTTCTCAAGATATGGCAACATCATACTGAATCAGAAAATCAATTTCTTGACATCAATGACAAAATAATATTATTAAGACAGTAATCATCCTTCTTCAGTTATATCAATAATCTCCAACAACCTTCTCAATATCCTTATTGAAATACCAACAATCTCCTTTCTATTGTAATGCCAACACGGTTGACAAAAATTGAAGACTGGGAAAAATATAACTGCCGCTTCTGGCTCCTTTGCTCCACTCCGCTTGAGATCCTTAAACCGCTTGATCTCTCTATGCTGCTTGGGTCTTTATACCACTTGAGATCGGTAAACACTTTCTGCATAACATCAATAGTCTAAAGACTACAACATGATACCGGTTTGGAACAATTACCGGTTGAGCATAATTCATACATTCACAAAGTGATCTCATAGCAAGTGTGTGTCCATCAATGACAATCACAACATAATCATCAAAATGCCAATAATCTCCCCCTTTGGCATTGATGGCAACACTTAGGAAAAATTTTGACATCTAAGTGTTTTGCAACAAAATTATGCCATAATCAAAATTACTCCCCCTAAGCATATGCACTATCCCTTTTGTAGAAAATACAATGTATACTACTTCCTTACTGAGATAAACATGAAAGTATACATAACATGCATCAAAATACAAAATACTACTCCCCATCAAAATTTTAAAAACAGAATACTACTCCCCCTTTGCCAATAATGACAAAGTACAGCTGAAAAACCCCTGTTCCATTAGCATTAAAAACTAATTTAAAGAGTTTATGACAATAAAGAGTGAAACTTGTCAAAAACTGATTTAAAGTCCTGCATAAATGTCTTCATGGATAAAGACCATGATTCAAGCAATGAGGTAGCAACCTCATTCTCCGTTTGCATCTGATAGACCTACTCTTCCATGGCATCCAAGGTACTCATCTCTTGAGTGACCATTAGGGCATCCAGATTTAGATAGCATTTCTGAAGAATTTACAATCTTGGTAATAGGACCAGTTGAAGTTCTTGCAAATTACATGTCTAGTTGCTTATCTTTGCTTCTATTCTTGCAGACTGGAGTTGAAATCGGTGAGTGGTTTGTCCATATGTGGAGAAGGAATCATATGGCATCTTGAAGGTGCTTATAAATGACTGCATATCAGATTGCAGTTTGGCTTTCTAAGCAAGCACATCATCACAGAATAGAGGAGGTTGACATATCTTACTTAGCAATAATTTTCCCTCATCCATTGCATCTCTAATGTCCTTATGTGCCTTCTATAGATAAGACCGGAGCTCTATTAACTTTTTCACAACGGAAGTGTCCAGAGCCTTTTGATGCTCCTTCTTGGCATTTGCTTCTGTAACCTCTTCTAGTCTTTGCACCTGGTCTTCTACAACTGTGCATAAGAGCTTTAATTGTGCAAGAGAGGAATTGGTACTAGGGAGGTTGGTATCGGGTATCAAACTGGTAAGAGTGTCCACCACAGCTTGGATCACATCTTTCTCTTTCTTCCTCCTTATTACTTCCAGGTGTTCTTGGGCAACCTTAATGCTCTACAACAACTCTAATTCATTTGCAGACTGGAGGTCAATGGGACTGGTAATGTTAGCCGGTTTGGCTTGACTACCGGTTGCCTTTGGGGTCTCCATCTGAGTGCTCTGTGTCACTCCCTCTTTCTCTTTAGCTCTTTTCTTGTCCTCTTCTGCCTTCTTTTTCTCCTCTTCTTTCTACTTCTCTTTATCTTCATCCTTCTTCTTCTTCTCCTCTTCCTACTTCTTCTTCTCTTGCTCCTTTCTCTTCTCCTCTTCCTTTTTCTTCTCCTCTTCCTTTCTCTTCTCATCTTCCTTTTTCTTCTCCTTTTTCTATTCCACTTCCTTCTTCTTCTTATCTTCTTCTTGTTTCTTATTCTCCTCTTCTTTTCTCTTTTCTTCCTCTTTTCTCTCCTCTTCCACTTTTTTCTTCTCTTCCTTTTGCTTCTTTTCCATTTCTGCCTGTTTTCTATTTTCTTCCTCCTGTTTCTTCTACTCTTTCTCTACCTGTTTTCTCTTGTCTTCCTCCTATTTCTCCAGACCTTCTATTTCTGTTAGTGCATCCGGAGTAACATTTTCACTGTTCAAGGAATCAACATCAATCGGGTCCAATTGAGTAGTGACCGGTTCTCCTTCACTGTCATATACTTCATCTAGTTGAGTGATTTCTGGTTCTTGCTTAGCCTTTTTGTTGGCATCATCCACTTGATGCAATCTTAAAGTTGATTGAGCAAGGGAGTGGGTATCTTTGACCACTTCTAAAACTTTTCCTTCCAACAACAAGAGTCTTCTTCTTCTCATGAAGAAGGCCCTTATATCTCTCCACCACTTCATACAGTTCTATTTTGGGCACATTAGGAAAGTATTGTGCAAATACTTCCTCTCTTATTTCTTGTTCCTTTTCTATGGCAATGCGCCACTTATTATCTAAAGAATTATACAAAGAATCGAGTGCCTTAGATTTAATTTCTGATGGCCACTGGTCATTAATACATAAATAATTGATAACTTCATATTCAACTTCCTTCTTTTCATCATCATTAAAATCATCAAAGCACTCTTTCAAATCACCAAGTACTTTTCTTCTAATATTCTTAATTGTTCTTTAACAATGTGTCAAAGGTTTGTAAGAGGAAATATCAATATTTATCGGTGCTGATGTTGCCAGTTCATTCTTTCTCTTTTTCCTCGTTTGCCTAGTCTTCTTAGGTTGTTCTTCAGAGACAGTGTCTTTTGAGTCTGGTGTATTTCTTTTTGTCTTCCACTTCCTCTCAAAGACTTTGGCAGGTTTCGCTTTCGGTTTCTTCTTTGCTGGTGACCGCTTGGTCACTTTGGGACTTGCTGTGGTAACCGGTGTCGACGATGAAGGCACTACCTTTCCCTTCTTTACTGAGGGTTCTTCAACCGGTGTAACCTTTTCCAAATAGGTGCCAGTTCTCTTTGCCTTTGGATCAAGGGGTGAGGCAATTAGGGTAGAGGCATACCCATCTAGCATGTCATACATTACCTCATATCCCATCGGTTCCACTTCTTCCTGTCTAGGCTCAACCGCCTCCATTATGCACTCATCAACTCTAATGGTGAAGCAGATGTCCTCCTCATACTTCTTGACAATATCACTGGATATTCTTACCCTTTGGTTCATTTTACATCTAAACTCATCAAAGTATTTTTTCAGTACTTCCAGATAACTGGTTCCTACTACTTGTAGGCTTTCCTTGATTTGCTTTGTAACCGGTTGGCCAGTAGACCACTGAATATCACCTACTCCTAGAAAATAGCCTTGGAAGTAGAAGAACAACCCAACCAATAGTTGTCCAAACTTAAATCTCAAGGCATTGTCCTGTTTGATGGACTTGAGGTTCAACAGAAGTTGTCTTTGCATACAAGTGCATAGATCAAATGATGCATCTTCCTTGATCATCCTGTAGGTGGCATTTACCGCTGCAGCAGAGACAAAGTTGATTCTACTGGCATAGAACATCCGGTATCCTATCACCATACACGCATATTTGACCAGATCATCCTTGATGGAATTGATAGTCATTCCTCGTGAGTCGCTCATTGAACTGGTTAGCTTAGTCATTTATGTCTTGCTAATCTTCCTTAGGGCTGGCACTTCACCGACATTGCAAAAATCGGTGATGGCATGAATGCTTCTGGTGTAATATCATGCATCTGCTCTAATTACATTTTATCACCATGTACTCTGCTCAAAATAATGTGGATGTGATCATCTAAAAATTCTTCAAGGAAATAGACAGCATTGTGAAGTTTCTTCTTTTCTAGAATGCTGAATTCTGGTTTAATCTTTTTGTCCTTCCCACAGAACAAACTCAACTGAGAATGGATCATCAAAGATCCTAGATCTTCAATCTTACAATCAATGTAATTGGAAATGCCTTCCTCCACTATAACACCAACAGGTATTTGAGATAGGGCATTGTATTTTTCCTTCCATTGAATGAAGTCTACAGAATCATCAGGTGCACTAGAACTAGCATGTGATGCGGAAGCCATGATAAATGGAGAATTTTGAAAAATACCTTCGTAAGTCAAAATTTAGGGCTCGCAATTTAAACTTTGCTACACACTCCTTTGGTTGCTGAAATACCGTTTTGTGTTCTATACTTTACCAACAGATGTTTGCTTCTGATTCTTCTTCAGGATTTTGATAAATTCTTTGAATCGCAATCCAAATTGCTTTTCTTCGCTTGTGAACTGATAAGTGAAAAATGACTTTGAAAAATTCTTTTAAACAAGTTCTTCACCTACCACAATAAATGCTCCATTATTAGGGCGTAAACCCTAATTTGCCTTTTACTATTTCTGATCTTCTATCAGCTGACAGGTATCACATACCGATTGAGGTCTTTTATCGATGTAAACTGGGGGTTCGAGATATTTTACCATTTGATCCCCCTAAGCTTTTCTAATGCTTAGTTTGCCGATTTAATGACTTCCACACTAGGTGCAGAAACCAGTTCTACTTGAATCACTTATTCTGGCTTCTTCTTCCAGGTTTTCTTCATATCTTCTTGAACAATTTCAACATCAATCTTTCCTTCTGGAGTGACCAGTATATCATCCGATATACTCTTTCTTGTTCTGCAGAATCTTTCTATATGACCCGATTTGTTGCAACGATAGCAAACCATTGAGGTGCTCTCCAAGGTCCATTATTCATGTTTCCATTCTTCCTTCTGCATGTTGTAGCAGTGTGACCATGACCATGACAAATCACATAGATTTCTCTCCATCTGGTTGCCGCTTGATAGCCACCACTACCTGACTGATGACTATAGGTATTAAACCGGTTTGGGTTCTGGTTCTCAGAGGATTCAGGAAAAACTCCTTGACTCCTTTGAGGATACCTTCCGGTATTGTGCATGACAGACCTACATTCAAATGCTCTATGCCCAAACTTGTTGCATGCATAACAATTACCATTGAATCTATTGGGTCTAGGCTGCTTGTTTAAAAAATAAGGAAAATTATTGTAAGCCTTACTTCTACATACATTAGCAGTGTGTCCTTCCTTGAGACAATTAAAGCAAATAGGTTTGAACTTTTTCTTACCTTTATCCTTTGATGTCGATTATTTCTTTGATGCTCCATCTTTTGTTCCAGAGGTCTCACCTTCCTCATAATCAAAGAAACCAAGTCCATTGGTATTCTTTACCGGTTTAGCTAATTCAAGCTTTTGTTCTAGCTTGATAGTGCTCTTATTGAATTTGGCAAGTATTTCCTTTGACTCAGTGAGTTCTTTGGAAATAACAGCATTGGATTCCTTCAATGTTTTATTCTCAGAAATAGCCATGTTTAGTTCACCTTGGATTCCTTCCTTCTCCATTTTATTTTCAAGAAGATGAGCAGTAAGTGCACTGATCTCTTGCTTTAGCTTGGAGATCTCATGATCTTTTTCTTTTACTAGATCTTCAGCTTTCCTCCGGTTCTCAAGCTCTTGACACATTCTGATAGTTAGTCCTTCAAGTTCCCTTCTTAGGTTGGCATTGGACTCATTCATTTTTTTAAGTTCTTGGACTAGGGCTTCCATGTCCACTTCATCAGAAGAACTATTTTCAGTTAGTTCCATCAGTTTTTCAGCGTTCTCTCTTCTTTTTGCCTGAGAGGCCTTATATTTGACCTAAAGTTCATCATAGACTTGCTCAGTCTGAGTGAGCCGATGAGTAAGTTCCCTCACAGTGTATTCCCCCATATCTCTTTCCAAGTGGTTAGACTTATAGAAAGGTTGGCTCTGATACCAATTGATGAATACTAAGAGGGGGGGGGTGAATTAGTATACCAAAAAATACTCTACTTAAACACTTTAACAGTCTAGCAGTAAACTGGTAAAACAGTTTAACTAACAAACCGGTTAACACACATGCAAACCAAATAGAAAATAAGGCATTCACCCATAGAAGCACAATAACCATAACACAAGAGATTTTGATGTGGAAAACCAAATGGGAAAAACTATGGTGAGATGAAACTCACAAGGAACTATCTATAGAATAGTAACCAAACTGGTTAAGGTCATACAATGTTCTTTACCAGAACAGATCCTATTAGGAATCTCAATCTCTGTTAGGAGATAAGTCTGATTAAAGACTACCTTGTGAGAGGATTTCTGATCCACAGATGTGAACCACCTTGTTAGAGGATTTACAAAGGCTTTTCTGGGCCTACCCGGTTAAGGGTTTCTGACTTGTCAAAGATGTGAGTAATCAACAAGTGAATGATCTAGAAAATGGCATAGTCTGCTTGATTAGATCCATTGTAGCTCATAGCTAATGCTCTTCAGCATTACTTTAGTCTTCAGTAAATCCATACTTTGTTGCAGTACACAGACTTGATCTTCTCAGTTAAGATCATCCATACAAGAGCTTCGACAACCACCAAAACCTAATAGCTACACTCATACAAACACATACAAAACCCTAGACATGATGTCCTTAAAAGGAATCTGATTTCATGTCGATCCAATAGGATTACATTGCAAGTTCCTAGGTTCATTGTATCTAGACACATTTGGTAACACGACACAAAATCACCATCAAAGTGTTGGTGGATGGTAAGTCATCACAAAAATATACCGGTTGGTAACTCATCACAGAGTATTACCGATTTATACAACTTTTCCGGCTACCGGTTGACAAAAATTGAAGACTGGGAAAAAGATAACTGCCACTTCTGGCTCCTTTTCTCCACTCCACTTGAGATCCTTAAACTAATTGATCTCTCTATGTCACTTGGGTCTTTATACTACTTGAGATTGGTAAACACTTTCTGCATAATATCAATAGTCTAAAGACTACAACATAATACCGGTTGAGCATAATTTATACATTCACAAAGTGATCTCATAGAGAGTGTGTCTCCATCAATGATAATCACAATATAATCATCAAAATGCCAACAATTAGTATGATACTTGGATATAAAGAAACACATGCTAATAGATTGAATTCGGTTTTTAGCCTTTGTATTCATAGTGCATATGAGATGGTGAACAATAATGCTAAGATAGATGTTTGTGAATGGCTCAAAGATGAACTAATTGACAATTTGAAGAAGATTAAGGGAGATAAGAAAGGTACTTTCCATTTTGGGAACCTACTAGTATGCTTAATGCTATACTTTACCAAAGAGATACTCAACATAGGCCACAAAGATTTTGGTTATGACACCCCGATAGGAAAACAGATACAGGAAGCTTTCACCGGTATGGACACTAACTATGATAAGAACATTGTAGATTACTTTATATCTTTTCAAACTAAGATGAGAGGAAGGGAAAGGTTACTGCAGAGCATAGTTGATAAATATGACAAACAAATCTATTTTGTTATTAAAAGAGATGAGACTTAGATGGAATAAGTAAGACCTATAAATATTTGGGTTACTGAGATGGGTTATGAGGTAGACCTACCTGTTCTGGAGACATGCAAAATCTCTACTTAATACACCTAGGCAACCATCTGAAGGAATATTTGGTAATGCATAAACTATTGTAAGTAATGTATCTATGCAGAAAGAAAGGAAGAAAAGAGACAAGTTTATTAGAGATGCCTCTAAGAAGGCCAATGAAATTAAGGAAAATGTCATGAATATTAGTGGTATATCAACTAGTGAGCTTAAAGGACTGCAATTGGAAGCACATGTTTCACTGGTTGTGACATCTTCTGATACTGATAGTGGAAAGGCTGTTGAGTTTAAGAGAGTGGAAAGGAAGAGAAAACCCTCACCGGTACCCTCTCCTTCTCCTAAGAATGCAAGGACGCTAAGGAAGAAGAAATAGGCAGTTAGGGAACCACAAAACAAACTTACACCAAAGACGAAATAGACATCGGTTACCCCTACACTGGATGATCTACTGAATGAGATTACATAGGAAGGTAATCTGGTAAATGTAAATAAATGGTATAATTATTTTAAGGATTGTGACAAACAAAGTATTGAAGAAAGCATTATTCTACATTTGGATATCTACAAGAAAGTTTTGATAGAAGTAATTGATGATTTACCTAAAGATCTATACATGAGATTGGAAGCTAAATGGCTATCTGTGATGGAACTGGATAAGAAATTGAAAGTTGAAGCACTTTTGGCTGTACATCCGGTAAACTCTAAGGAAGAGATAGATGAGCTTATATCTTAAGCTAATTGGTCAGTATTTATTAGTGGACACCGACAAGTAAGCCTAATGGGTGGAATTAGGAAATTGCAGATGAGATTGCAAATAAATGGGACATATTTTTTGTTGAGAAGGAAAAGCAAGAAGAAAGAAATATACCAAAAGTGGAAAAGACATTCAAGGTATATCAGAAAGATAAGGGAAAAGGTAAAGTAGGTGGTGTACCTTCTTTAAAAGTAATAGATAACATCCCTCCACCAACTCTAGACACCCCTCCATTAGCTTCAACATCACCTGTACATACAGCTAATCCACTAGATATGGCTACTAAAGGTAAAACTCATGATGATACTAACCCGGAGTTAGAAATACTTTTTACCATGAATGTGGATAAACAGGATATAAACATTGTTGTGGACAAAGAGATTATAGAGGTTAAGGAAGATGATGTGAAAGACAATAAGATCTCTGAGATACCGACACACATTGTTGACTCTCAGGAAACTAGGATACCGACACAAGTTGAGCAACCGGAGACTGAGAAAACAACAGAGGTTAAGACAACTAACACAGGGCAACCAAAATCAGAGAAACTGATAGTTGTACAGATTGAGAAACAATCTGAGACAGAGGTTCTATTGGATTCCATCAAGAGGATAACAAATTGCAATGCCTTAGCATTTAAGGCTATTGATAACACATTACCTATCTTAAAAATGATTGCACCTAACTGTAAGATAGAGCACATTAATGATTCTTTAGGTAAATTGGACACATTGTCCAAATTCATTGCTGATAATGTCATAACTCTAGAAAAGGTGAATGAGGATACCATTAAGGAGAGAGTTGACAAAGAGAAAAATACATTCTTTGAGAACACTATGAAGAAATGTGCTGATCACTTGGACACACTTTTACTGGTACTTAACTCTACAATTTTGGAGTATAAGGAGTCATATAGAGAAGCATGTAAGCCTCACTGTTTGACAGAGGACATTGATGAGGAGATTAAAAAGACACAAAAAGAGATTGATGACATAGCGGGCAACATGATAGGTTCATCTGAACTTATCTCAGTTTTTGAGCAGGAAATGACAATTTTTTAGGAGAAGTTGGAGAAACTTGAGAAAGAAAAGGCAAGAATAAGGTCCAAAGCCCAGGAACTAAAGAATAAACTTAGTATGAGGTTGGATAGTCTAATTACTCAGAGAGCTGAACTGACTAAGGCAACAATTCCTGGAGAATGTTCACTGGAGCAACAAATGCACTATCTCACTGGTATGATTCAGTAGACTGAGGCAACTCTAAGTGATAGCAACAAGTTTATGCAGAGTTTAAATCTAGTTTTGGCGGACATTTTTCATATAGTAACCAACCGGTTATAGACCTTGAGATAGCATTTTTGTACTCTTTTGATTATTTATGACATCCTTTGTCATTGATGTCAAAGGGGGAGTAGTGGAGAGAGAAAACATGTACAAAGGAGATCACTTTCTCAGGGGGAGCACATCTTTTTGGATTTCAGTTTTGGGATAACATTTTTTATTTTGCTCATGAGTGTTGCCATCAATGCCAAAGGGGGAGATTGTTGGCATTCTACACTCTAATGAGAATAGTTGATGTTGTTACTGATGGCAACCAACTAGCAACCAATCGGCAATAGGTTTCTACATGCACCGGCATCATAGATATCATACACCGACAGGCACCAGCAATGGTAGGCAATTTCACCGGAATCTAGTTTACACCAAAAATGAAGTATACATGCACACTGGCCGACATGGGATAAAGTTTTGTTTATGTAAATTTTTTTGTAAATGTAATTAAATATTTGTAAGATGACCTGGTATATTGTATAGACTCATATATGTATGAGATCTCATAAGTCATTTTGATGTAATGTAGAATGGAAGAATATAATTATTGTATGAGGTGATATAGTGGACATTGAAGGTTTTGGTTAAGGTATCTAACTGAGCTTAAACCGGTACTGAACTATTCATTAGAGATGCTATTTTGAGTAGTACATTGTATTGGATTTAATTATCCATATTGTAGTTAGTGAGACTCTTTTGAGGAGTGCGCTCTAGGTAGTTGGCCTTCCTGCATGTGCAGGCCCTTATTGTAAGTAGTATTTATTCATTGGCCAGTGAGTAAATATTGTGGGTCACAAATCCCACTGAGTTTTTTCCCACACTGGGTTTCCTCATTAAAATATCTTTTGTTATGGTGTGTTTCTATGTTGTCTCTGATATTTGTGTTTACTACATTAATTCTTGTTTACCGGTACACTATTTTGGGTTGCAAAGTTATAAATAAGTTTAAATATTCATTCAACTGGTTAGACATTGATTCACCCCCCCCTCTCAGTGTCTTTGGGATTGTCATTGAATCTAACAAATTGTTCACATGGGTTATTTGACCAGTGAAGACCAGATGATGTCGAAGGTTAATCCCATGATGTGTAATGAAAGCTAAATCAGATTTATAGAATCTTTTATGTGAAAATTTGGAGAACATAAATCAGGTTGGTTTCAATCCAATCAGAGTTGAAGAGATGAATTGAAGCATTATTTATGGAGGTCAAGTTATAGAGGGAGTCGTTGATATTTATGTGGCTGGAGAATTCACATCAGACCTAAGATTATTAAGTTAAGTAATCTAAACTCAAAGATATAATCTGAGTACAGAGAACAGTCAGAAGACATAGAGAATGCATTAAATGATGGCGTCCAATTAGCCTGCAGGTTAGATCTATTAGGAGCCTGAAAAGATTTTGAATCTATTCTTGGAAGGAAATCTTGCATGCTCAGAGAAAACCGAATAGATAGACTATGTGATGAGATGTGACTGTGGTAGAGGAGGTAGTTGAGCTGGTAGAGGTTGATGTACGTATGGCAATGAAAAAAAATGTGAGCTGAAAAGTGCATAAGAAGAAGCTCTGCAAATAGAAAAGTAGATAACATGAGTGAATAAGGGGGTAACTGTAAAAGTGTTTCTTGCAAGTGTGCATAACATGATGTCAATGTAAGCATAACACTGCAGAAAAATATTATATACAAAATGTTTAGAAGACTATGAGGACATAAGAGCCAATAGGAAGAACATGCAGGGAGCAAGAAGATAGAGGATAAAAGAAGAGAGAAGCAGAGATAAAAAGATTAGAGATTGCAAAGTAGAGGCAGATAACACAGTGAGTTATATGCACTATAAGAAGCAAAGATGAAGGAGAGATTAAAGAAAAAAGTAGAGAGCATTTTTTAGAGACAAAAAGATGACAAGAGCAGAATATAGAGATTGATAGCAAATATTAGAGATTAGTGATCAAAGATTCTGAGCATAAAAGAATGTGTGAAGGTATCATTTGAGTTATTTTATGATTTTGCATGTTTGATGGTTCTTCATTGTTGTGTTGTTGAAGTTTGTTGTAGATCTAGGGTTTTTGTTTGGAACTAGGGTTTGAAATTAAGGAGTTTAAATTTCATATATACATTTTGGCATGCTAGGTGGGACTCTTGTCCCTTATTTCTAACATTGAGTTTTTAGTGTTTTTAGATTTGTAGGTCGGATTTTGCATCAAGTTTTGAGAAAATTTGTCTTTCTAATAGTTTTTGTTCCTTCTATCATATCTTGATTATTACTATGTTTATGATCATTGTTGATGCATCTATGGTCATTATTAGCATGTTTACGACATATATCCCCATGTTTTTAGTTTTTACAATTCTGTTTAGATACATTTTTGTTATTTTCTGCTGAGTCTGTGACAATTTTTGGCATGTCTATGATTTGTTTCTATGTGTTTTTTGTTTAATAGGGTTTTCTGATTTCCTAGAATTTTTGTTTCTATTGCATATTTGATCTATTCTAGTACATACATGATCTATTTTGATGCATTTTTTGGCTCTATTTTAACTCATTTATGCTAACTCTTAACATGTTTTTCATTTATTTTGCAGTGTTTATGGTTTTGCAATTTCATTTGTCTTTTGGAGCTTTTCATTGTCATTAGTCAAAGGCCCCTTTTTTACTTGTTCTTATTAGCTTGTCCTAATTTATGTATTTATAGGTTGGGGTTATCATTTTAAAACTACTAATTAATTTGTGCTTGCAGGGTTAGTTAGGTATGTTTTTCCATTTCATAGAATATCTCACATTTCAATTTGGTGCTTTAAAAAGAACCCTTATTTGAAGTGTCTTGTGCTTTTGCATGCTTTGTCTTGTAGAACCCTAAGGTGTTTGAGAAAGTGTCCTCTCTCATTGCCTTTGTGGATCTTGGGTGTAAGATAAATCATCAAACATCTTCTTTTTCTTTTTGTAGGGGGGCTACCTTTGGAGAAGTGATCACTAAAAAAGGGATCGACTTAAAGCGGTTTTTCCTTCAAGCCACTATATAAAAGGTAAAGGTGAAAACCAAAGCCTAACTTGGGGGTGTATATTGTTGGTATCAATTTGGGGGTGAAATAACTTTTTTTAGAGTCACATACAGTTAACGAAAACTTTATGTGGCTTACCGGTAAGTGACTTGCACATGAGTCCCTCAAACAGTGACTAGAAAATTTATTTTAGAGGCCCACCCTATTGATTGAGTTGTTGATATCTTTCCTATTTCAAGGGTGTAGCATTACACACTAAAGTTACTCACCATAAGGTTCTTATAATTTGAGGTAGAAATCCTTGGCTTTACATAAGCTATACATAGCTTTCTGAGGAGAGGATGTTTGGTTCATCCTTCTAGTCCTAGAGGTTTGCACTTGTCATTTTCATGCAAATACAAGAGTGATTAACCCTCCTTAATGGGATTTATTAGTTGAGTCAACAAAGATTCCAAGTTGTAGGCCTGAGTCTAGCTACCATTGGAAATTGACCTTAGGTATAGGAAGTATTTGGCATGTTTTTTATTATGATAAGACCCATGGAAATTGGGATGAATTTGGCTTATTAACATACATATTCACATAAAATTTGGATCATCACACAAATAACCATTGTGTCTTATTATTTGCAGTGTTTTTTTGCCACATTTATCATCAAACAATCAAATTTGGTCTCATTGATACCTAAAAAACACATTTATATTTGGACACGCATTAGGCAAAACACATTTCTCACCAAAAATGCATATATGGTCATTATTGCCACGTCTATGGAATTTTTGGAATATATATTAGACAAATTGTCATAAATCTAAAAATTTTAGGTACATATCTGAGACTTATTGTTGCATCTATGGTTTTGTAAAACTGCATATGTACTAATTATCAACATGTGTTTGGACATTATTCCTAGGTATCTGGATTTTTATAATACATCTGTGACATTTATCACCATGTATCTAGTATTTCTATGCATATTCAATCACAGAGATTGAAAGATCTTCCTAGCTAATTCCTTAGGATTCTCAGTCAGTCAACCATTAGATCACTGTTATTAACTTTCCATTTTCAGTCTATTCAGACCTCCATTCATCCAAAATCATCAAAAAGATTAAGCATTTCCAAAGTCAAAAAGGTTGTCTTGTTGCCCTCATTATCTTGCAATCAAAAACTTTGTAATCACTTGGTGATTTTCCTCTTAGATCTATCATCTAGGGTTTCATTGTAGTCTCTTCAATTAAGATACTGACGCAAGAGAATCCCCGATTCTTGGCAATCTTGCATCAACCAAAAAGATTTCCTTTTTGTTTTGCTTTTTGTTTTGCAGTTTCAACATTTCATTATGCCTTTTCTAGCATTGGCTCACCGGATCTTGAGGAGTTGGATTTTTCTTAAGGACTTGATCATCTACCTTATTCCCAAACTACAAAGCATTTGGATCATTTTTTGGCAAGTTATCGCTACTGGTTTCCGATATAGTTTTCTGGTACCGGTTGCTTGGACCTATTTGCATTAGTGATCTATTGGATCCCTTCCATAGCTTACAGAACCCTGAGCATTGATTCCGATGTTCCTTGGCATGTGGTTGACCTTCCCTTTGATCTACACTTCATCTGAAAGAATTTCTTTGGCAGAGGCCAACCTATAAAGCATGCAAGATGGTGGGTTCACCAAAATGTAATGGGGTGAAAAGTGAATGATGGAGAGATCAAGAGGAAAACTTTTCTTCCCTCCAAGGAGAGATGAAATTTTCACTACGAATTTCCCTTCAATCACCTCACGCACACTACATTTAAAATAGGAGGGATAATTCACTAGATCCAATCTCTGAGGAGAGAGATTGATTAATAAATGAATTGATAATGTTGTGAAATGACAAGTTAGACCCTCTTTTAGAATGAGTAATGGTTGAATTATGTATTTTGGGACTAAGTGTAAGTGTAAAAGTAGCAAAGAACTAATTATAACTCAAGATAGAAGCATGGGATGAAGCTATGCACTTGGATCTGGTTATAATATGTCAAGATGAAGTTGCCCTGTGAATTTGAGGAAAAGTTGCCAAGACCATGTTGAAAGTGCACACGGTCCTCCGAAAAATCCATGAAACAAAATGATTTTTCCGCCTCTGCAAATGGAGTCCAAATCTGCAAATACAGGTGTGCAACTCCAACCTACACACAGAAAAGAGAGGAAAAGGGGTTGGGATTGGGGGTTTGCCTTTAGGTCAAACCCTAGTTTTGAAATTTACCAAATGATGAAAGAAATTACCTTCAAGTAAATGTAAATAAAAGATTGAAATGTAATTCACCTCAAGGGAGGTTGTGATAGAAATGTAGGCAGATTTTCTTGTATAGAATTGGATGTTGAAAAGGATCTCCTCTTAAATGGTTGAATCCTTGACTTGAATGCAACACCTAGAATTGAAGGGAGACTTGAGAATGCTCAATTCTTGAATGCTTGAATGCTCTTGAATGCTTGAATGTGTGATCTCATGTATTCAAATTTATGCACTTATCTTCACCTCATCCAACTTATGCAAATGGGAGAGTAAATGTGACATATATATTCATCAATTAGGGTTAATTGGGCTAATTTTCATCATAACTTGACATAGGGGAAGTTTTCCCACTGGAAATGCAAAGTTCAATGCATAATTTGAATGAAGGGACCCCAAGATAGGGTAGGGAAAGGGGTGCCACACCCCTATCCTAGGAGGATAGTGTTGGTATTTGGCATAATTGATGCAGATGAGGTGATGCAGTTGAAGTCTAATGACTGCACCGGTAAAGGATAGAAGTCTTTGTAATGAAGAGATCAAGATTTTTTGAATAGATGACATGATCAGTTATTTATGTTGTCATTGATGGCAACTGATGTCAACTGATGTCAACTGATGTTCTTGATGTTCCTAATGTCTTGTTTTGTCATCTACGTGATTTGGTTTACCGGAAGACAGGGTTTACCAACAGAGAACTAAAGTCCGTGAAATAGGACTTTAACCAATAAAGCAGAGTTATTTTGATTGGATTGGACGATCGGCGATGATTGGTGATTTGCGGTTTGGATGGTGAACTTGTATCATGGAAAGGTGTATATGATGGGAACTAAAACTTGTGGAGATCACCGAAAGGCGTGTTTCAAATTTATGATGAAGTTTTGCTAAGGTTTTAGTAGGGTTTAAGACCAGTGAAGAAATCATCAATCTGGTAATGATTTTTGTTATGACGGTGATCGAAGATGAGTCTACATGAAGTTGGTAACATAACACAACCCACGTGAAATATTTAATTGTTGTTTTGGTGCGATTCAAGGAAGAATTTCTTGGGAATCAACGAAACACTTAGTAGAGTGTTTTGAGGGTTTGACTTTGGTACAAATTGGATTTCCGTGATGGGTTACGATCAACCAATGATTGATATTGTATTGTAATTTTTTGTAATGAACTGTATAACTATTTGTGATGATCTTTTATGATTTGAATTGTAAATTCATGATGTAATTAGGGTTTTGTGGCCGACCTAGTTGAGATGGCTATTTAGGTTGACACAGTTGATGTTTATTATGCCTGTGGTCTTAGAGAACGTGTTAAGCTATCCAAGAGAAGTGTGAGATCTTCCCAAGAGTTGTAGAGTGTTGTGTGTAACTGGGTCTAATCAAGAAAGCATAGAAGTGCAAGTAACAGATCATTTTCTTACTGTTGTTCTCTAATAGTCTTAACTGGGTAGGTACTAACAGACCCTAAACATTTAAGTCCCCTAATAGGGAAGCTCTCAAAAGAGTGTTAAATCCTCTCACAAGGTTGATCCTAACAGATCATCAAGCTCCTAACCGGGCTGCAAGGCAAATCCCCTAACTGGGTGAAGCAGTCACCGGTGAAGAGGGACCTCGAGGTGATCAGTCCAAACCAGTCAGCAAGAGTTAACACAATGGAAACACACATAAATGATGGAGGAAATGAATAATAGATAGTTTTATTGTATGAAAGTTAATTACATCCAACTAGTAACAATCAAGTTACAACATACCGGCACACAGGGCTGGTAGAATAGGTCATCTCGGGACCTTGAATCGAAAGATCTATCTCCTAGGAACAATCTATTTATTTAATACTTCTTGATTCTCTGAGTGATTGATTCTAAAGCATGATTACAAATATATATATCGATCCAAAGGATCTCGTCAGCCAAAAATGATCAAAACCCAAAGGGAAAGACCTAATGTGCAAAATGAATAAGGTCAGCCTCCACCAAGAGATTCCTCTAAAAAATACAAAGGATGAAACATAGAAGGTTGTCCACATGCCAAGAAATATCGAGATCAACACCCAAGGCTTCACAAGCTTCGGAATGGGTTCCAGTAGATCACTAGAATAGGTCTCAGGCAACCAGTAACAAAGGAACAATCGATAACAAGAAACTGTCAAGGGAACTGGTAGCAATATCTTGCCAAAAAGTGATCCAAATGAGATGTGGTTAGAAAGAAAGAAGGATGATCAGGTCTTCAAGTAGAGTCCAACTCCACATGAACCAATGAGCTTAAACTGGGACACAAAGAAAGGAAAATTGAAACTGCAAACAAAAAAGAAAATGTTTTTTTGGTTGATGCAAGATTGCTATGAACCGAGGATGTTCCTGCATCAGACATCTGGGGTTAATGACAAAGTGAGCCTCTCACTTTGCTAGGGTCAGGGGGGAACCAAGGTGGTCTACCTCTACTTGATAAATCCAAGATGAATCTTCCATTGGTCTGTTATTTCACTTCACAAGATATTTTGTGTATTGATAGCTTCGGGTACTACGCCCAATCCTACTATCCAAAATCTCTTCAATCTGATCTAGTTCCTTCTAGGACAATTGTTTCTCCAAGTCTGCAATATTGTCCTCACTGAGTTCTGGTTCATGGTACTCATGAATATCTGCAATGTTGAATATAGGTGAAATACTTAGACTATCTGGTAGCTCCACCTCATATGCATTTCCAGAATTGAACTTTCTCAAGATCTTATAGGGTCCAAACTTCTTCATCTGCAACCTATTATAAGTTCCAACGGGGAATCTCTATTTTCTCAAATAGACCATCACTTCATTGCCAACTTCAAATTCCTTATGTCTCCTCTTCTCATCTACCTTCTCCTTGTATTTGTTGTTCATGTCTTCCAAGTGTTGTTTAACCTGAATATGCAATGTTGCCATGTGATCTGCAAATTCATCTACTTCTGAACTCTTCCGATCTTCACTACTAATGTCTCTTAATTCTGCTATTCCTTTAGGATGCATTCCGGTAACAATCTCAAAAGGTGTTTTCCGGTACTTCTATTCACTGAATTGTTATAGGAAAACTTTTCTTGTGCAAGGATCAAATCCCAACTTCTGGTTTTATCTCCTACTAAACATCTCAACAAGTTTGCCAAACTTCGGTTAACTACTTCTATCTGTCCATCATTCTGTGGATGAAAAGTAGAACTGAACTTCAAATCTATTTTCATCTTCTTCCAAAGTGTTCTCCAAAAATAGCCAATAAACTTAGTGTCTCTATTTGAAACTATGCTCTTAGGTAAAACATGCAACCTTACCACTTCCTTGAAAAATAGGTTTGCTACATGCAATGCATCTGATGTCTTCTTACAAGGTATGAAATGAGCCATCTTTGAAAATCTATCCACTACCACAAATATAGAATCATTCCCTCTTAGTGTCTTAGGTAAGCCAAGTACAAAATCTATACTTATTTCCTCCCAAGGTCTTACCGGTATTGTCAAAGGTTTGTATAATCCCACATTCTTACTACTACCTTTTGCAACTTAACAAACTCTACAACTCTACACATATTTCTTAACATATTTATGAATCTAGGGCCAAAAGTGCTACTCACTCACCAATGCAACTATTTTATCAATGCCAAAGTGTCCAACTAAACCTCTACTATCCTTCTATTTTATCAAGTTCTCTCTCATGGAACTTTTAGGTATGCACAACAAAACTCCCTTAAATAACATCGCATCCTAAATGAAGTAATCCAACCTATTACCCCTATATTTTTGCTCATGCCTAAAGTCTCATAATCAGCTAAAAATCGGATATTGTTAATATTTTAATGCAGAAGTTTTTGTGGCTAAAGTCCATGTCAGCTGAGAGATTTTAATTGTTTTATTTTAAGCTTACCCATATACCCAAACAATTGAAACTCAAGTCTTATGTCTCCTATGCAAAAATGATTTCTTGGTTATGCTCTGCTAGGCCCATTTATTCTACAGTTAAAATTTCATAAAAAATGGAGCTCTCAGTAAAAAGTTATGCAAGTTTTTCTATGACAGCCCAAAAGAACAATTGTCATTGAACTTGAACCTTGAACCTTTTCAAAAAATTCAAAATTTAGGTTCAAGTTCGAAGTTCGAATTTAACTAGAGCAGGCTTTGTAATTTTTGGTCATTGAACTTGAACCATTTTGGTTCAAGCCTATAGGTTCAAAAACTTCAAAGTTCAAATTTTGGGCTTTGTGATTTTCAGTTATTGAACTTGAACTATTAAACCTCGCAGGTTCAAGGTTCAAGGTTCACAGTTCACCAAGTTCAAACAATTCAATCAGGTACGAAGATGTAGGTTCAACAGTCCACTTCAAAAGTGTGGCAGTGCATTTTAGATTTTGCATCAAAAATTTCAAACAGATTCAAAAAAGGTTCAGGTTGGTTCAATGGTTCAAGAAGGTTCAACTATTTTTAGAACTTCAATAAATTTTAATGATCAATTTTTTGAAGGCACGGGTTCAATCTCAGAGTTTCAAAGTTGTAAACTCAGCCTCTCAGTTTACAGGCTTTCAAAAGGATCAAAAGATTGGGCCTGACTTGAAATTCTCAAACTCCAAACATCAGTGACTCACTGCATTCGCAAGATACATTGAGAATGAAATCATTTGTAGTTTCCAAGTAACTTGTTCTCTAATTAGATTTGGTTGGTGACTTACTATTTACTACCATTGGTTGTGTGCTGCCTATGAGAGAAGTTACCGTCAAACTCATGAAGGATAAGATTGTGGATGTTTTCCAAATCTGCATGGAAATAGTTGCTTCCCTATATGTCAACCATATGAATGGATTCAACAATATCCATTACATGTTCATATCCACATGATCTAATATGAGGCCATTGTTAAAGAAAGTTATGGTGCAGAGTGTTTGAGAGCAAAAGATGTGAAAGTCATTGAGAACATTATTTTGGCAAGTCTGATTTTATGACAGGCATATAGACCCTCACACAGTAGCAAATATCTTTTGATTGGGACAATAGTTTTGAAATCGCTCCAGTCAAAATGCAGAAAACTAGGTTTCGGCCAACATATCCAAAATTGAGAAAGATCCAATGGTGGAAATTAAAGTTATGGCCCCCGCACCGAGACATACTTTGACTGTCATCAATTTTTTTTAGTTCGCCCAACATAAAGAGTTTTTCATTTTGGGTTGATACAGAATGTTATGATGAAGTGCCACATGTCTAGATATTGTTACACATGTCATTTATCTTCTAATCTACATCATTGTAAACTTTTAAATCAAAGTTTATAAAGATTGGAAATGCAAAAAAAAGAAAAAGGAAAAAAGCATTGGGAATGAATGAAGAATTAAAAATATTTTTAAGAATCAGTTATCTTCAAAACTGAAAAGTTATGCTAACCAGAAGCAGCGGGGCACAAAACATTATTTATGGGAAGATTTTCAAAGGAAAAGGGTTCCAATCTTTGTTGGGAGTCTGTGTGCTGCTGACAGAGAAGAGAATAATTTTGAGTTTTTAATTGTAGTAGGGAGCATGTTTTCTTTTCATACAATTGTAATGTATAGAACTTAAGTCTTTGAACTCATTTTGATATTGATGGAATGAAGAAGACATTCAAGAGTCTTTGAATTCTTTATTGTTGTCTTTAGATTTTATTGAGCTTTGTCTCATTAATATTATTTTTCAGTAACATTCTTGTGATGACAAGCTGGAGATGTGATTAATTCTAGAATTTTGTTTTCAGATTAAGTTACCTCTTGGGAAGGATATGTGCTCCTACCTCTTTAGTTATTTTCTATGGGTGTTGGGAATATGAACTGGGTTTTCTTTTTCCTGCATTCATTTTATTTAGTATTCAGTCCTCTTCACATTTACTTCATGGTTATGAGTAGGTGTTAGTGCCTTTAGTTGCTTTCCGGTTAAAAGCAAACGTGTGGTTTAAAACCAATTAATTTATTGAACATCTGATCGGGGAGCTGTACCTTGTAAAATTCAGAGGAAGATTATCAATCTCATGATAATTGATCCAACTATTAGTGCTTTTGTTTTTCATTCTGGGCAGTGGGAGTTAATTTGCATATTCATTGTTGAAGGACAAATCTATTCACTAACACAACCATTTGCTTCTATCAACCATAACTAGTTCTCTACATAGTTTCTAGGTTTCTGGAAAATATGGGTCTTCATCATACAAGGTCTTCAAATCTTCAAAACCTAATACTGTCACTCTCATCTCTATCAACAAATTCATTCTCCTACTCAATGAATCAACAACTTTGTTAGATTTCCCACTTCTACATTTCAACATAAAGGTGTAACTTTGCAAGAAGTCTACCCATCTCATATGTCTCTGATTCAACTTTCTCTGACTGTTCAAATACTACAAATCTTGATGATCTGTATACAAAACAAACTCCTTAGGCAACAAGTAATATCTTCATTTCTTCAAGGCTTGAATTATGGCAGACAATTCCTGATCATATACTGAATATCTCTTCTGGGCATCAATCAATTTCTCATTGAAATATGCTATTGCTCTCCCTTCTTGACTCAAAACTACTCCTATTGTTGTTCCACTTGCATCACAATCCACTTGAAATACCTTATTGAAATCTGATAAAGCCAACACAGGCTGTTCAATCACTTTCTGTTTTAACAACTCAGAACTTTTGTTTTCTTCGGTGGTCCACTTGAATTCCTTCCTATCTCCCCTCATAGTCTCAATCATAGGATTACAAACTAAACTGAAAACTTTCAGTAAAAACTAGCCAATCCATGAAATTATCTTACCTCTCTAATGCTTTCTGGTGCAAGTCACTCAACAATAGCTTTTACTTTCTTAGGGTCCATCGTCAAACCATCCTCAAATATCACAAATCCTAAATAGACTAACTCACCCTTCATGAAAGTGCACTTCTTGATATTAATTAGTAACTTTTCTTCTCTCAACCTCTGCAGAACTTGTCTTAATTGCATCAAATGCTCCTCTTTTGTTTTACTAAAAATCATAATGTCATCCAAGTACACAATAACAAACTTACCCAAGAATTTCTTCAAGACCTCATTCATCAGCCTCATGAAAGTACTTAGTGCATTAGTCAGTCCAAAAGGCATCACCAACCATTCATATAATCCTTCATTTGTCTTAAATGTTGTCTTCCATTTATCACCTTCTCTGATCTTGATCTGATGATATCCACTCTTTAAATCTATCTTTGTAAATTACTTCTCCACTCAAACAGTCCATTATGTCATCCATCCTAGGCAAGGGAAACCGATATTTCATTGTGATCTTGTTTATTTCTCTTGAATCGGTACACATCCTCCATTCTCCATTCTTTTTAGGTGCTAATACTGTTGGTACTACACAAAGGCTCAGACTTTCCCTGATCAAACCTTTCTTCAATAGCTTTTGCACTGTTGGCATTCTACACTCTAATGAGAAATGATGGTGTTGTCATTACTGGCAACCTACCGGCAACCTACAGGCAACCTTGTGGCATTCATCTGGTAAATCACTGACAGACACCGGCATAGGCAGATGCTTCATCGACAATGGCAAGAATGTATATCAGCACCCTAGCCAACAAGAACAAACTTTTATTTATCGTATTTAATTGTAAATATCTTTTTGTAAAGCGAACATGGCATATTGTAATAGACTCTTATATGTATGAGATCTTGTAAATCATTTTGTGATGATGGGGACATGGTAGTAGAAGTGATAAGCGAATATTAAGGTAGATTTTGTATAAGGTTAGGGTTATAGTATGAGCTTAAACCGGTACTGAACTTGGCATAGCAGATGCTGATTTGTAGCAGTACATTATATTAGATTCTCATAATCCATTTTGTAAGTCAATGAGACTTCCATTTGTAATTGAGCAATGAGCTCTAGGTAGTTGGCCTTCCTGCATGTGCAGGCACCACATTGTAAGTAATATCCATTCATTGGCTAGTGAGTGAATATTGTGGGTCACAAATCCCACTGAGGTTTTTCCCACACTGGGTTTTCTCGTTAAACATCTTGTGTTATGGTGTACTTTCTATGTTGTCTTTACTATTCATATTTACTGCATTAATTCTTGTTTACCGGTACTTTGTTTTGGAGTGCAAAATACTTAATAAGGTTAAATATTTTGTTCACCGGTTAGATACTGATTCACCCCCCCTCTCAGTATCTTTGGGACTATCATTAATCCTAACAAATGGTATCAAAGCCTAAGTATTAGTAGACATATTCCAGATTGTAACCAATCGGTTACAAAGTTCAAGTTGAAATTTTGTACTCATTTGACAATTTTTGACAACCTTTGTCATTGATGTCAAAGGGGGAGTAGTGGGACAGAGAAAAATGGTTATCAGAGGAGATCATCTGCTCAGGGGAGCACACATTTTGGTAAAATTTTGGACTTCATTTTTGGAAACAGATTTTTGGATTTTTCTCATGAGTGTTGTCATCAATGCCAAAGGGGGAGATTGTTGGCATTCTACACTCTAATGAGAAATCATGGTGTTTTCATTGATGGCAACCTACATGCAACCTTGTGGCATTCATTTAGTAAATCATCGGCAGACACTTCACCGACAGCAGCAAGAATGTATACCGACACCCTAGCCGATAGGAACAAACTTTTATTTATTGTATTTAATTGTAAATATCTTTCTATAAAGCTGACATGGCATATTGCAATAGACTCATATATGTATGAGATCTTGTAAATCATTTTGTGATGATGGAGACATGGTAGTAGAAGTGATAAGCGAATATTAAGGAAGATTTTGTATAAGGTTATGGTTATAGTATGAGCTTAAACCGGTACTGAACCTGGCATAGCAGATGCTGATTTGTAGTAGTACATTATATTGGATTCTCATAATCCATTTTGTAATTCACTAAGAATTCCATTTGTAATTGAGCAGTGAGCTCTAGGCAGTTGGCCTTCCAGCATGTGCAGGCACCACATTGTAAGTAATATCCATTCTGTTGTTCACCAAAAGTGATAACCCAAGTATACCTACAAATCTATCTATGAGATAGCCAATCTCAATCAATGAAACACCTCAGGGCTTGGACAACATAACATAGGGTCCTAATGATCCTCCTGCACTTCTGGTTCTGCTAGACCTAGGGGGGGACACCCTTTTGATGCATTGAATACAACAATCACAAACATAAGACTGCATCAACAATGAGCAAACAAACCATTCCACAAGCTCACCAGATTAGGTAACATGTACAGATGGGCTGGATCTTATACAAATAATAGGTGAAATAGAGCTTTGGAAGGATAGAACATTAACCCCTAAACATAAAGGGAAATAGATTTATCTTTTAAAATGTTTGATCTGAAAGACATCCCCAAACTTGTAAGATCAGTGCCTTATCCAAGGACAACAGAGTCACACATCAAACTATAAATGAAACCTTATACTGCAAATCCATCTTCATTATTAAATATTCATGCATTTAATGCCTTGCATAAATGCATTACTCAGCTCACTCACAAAAAATATCAAATCTAGACACTATATTCCATTATTCATGATTTATTACAGAATTTAAATTCTTCCTTAAAGAATCCCTGCAAACAATCACAATTACCTCCTTGAGATAACAAATCTCATCCTCCTTGAGGATCTGATCTGAATATAATGAAAATACAAATCCAGAGACAACTTCTGTGTGAATTTGTGCATGCCTTACATACACAAGAACCTATAGCTAAGAACACCTATAGCAAAGAATCGAACTCCATTACTGAAAGGATAACCCTTCTCTATACAATCTGGAAGAATACTCAGAATTGGAAGCCATGAAAAAATGGAGCCATTCTCCAAATTTCTGGAACCCTTACAACTGAGAAGAATTGGGAATAAAAAGGAGAGGGAACCAAATCAAATCTGCAACTGAATTGCCAAGTGTCTCCTCCCTAACTGAATTTTGTTTCTGTGGAAACTGCCTCCAAAATATCCCACATTTGTCAAAATTAACCCCATGATCAGATTCCTCACTCCGAGAGCTTTTCGAAAATATATAGCACTTTATATTTTGGCCAAAAATTGAGTCTTGGGCGAATTAACTCCATTTCTGCTCAGTCATTGAAATTTTTGAATTATTTGATATAGTTTAAACTATATCATTTACAATTTTAATTTTAATTTTTGCCTCCATATGTGCTCTGACGCTTTGCCACGTGGCGGCCTCCAATTGGTCGATGGGGTTGACCAGACGCCACCTAGGATGACACCTCATCTTTTGCCACCTGTCGGCCACATCACCACCACTGGGCTGCTTGCTTGTACGCCACTTCAATGCCACATCATTGCCACCTCACCGGGACCCGCCTGCTAGACCATTGACTGTACCTGCCACTTGGTTTTTGCAACTTCGTAGGGTTTAAACAGCATTCATCTTCCCTTCACGAAATAGCGCGCACCATTGATCCATCTCAAACCTGCTCACTCGTTAACCTGGCCTTTCTCTGCAAAATTCCGCTTGTCTACCTCGGGAAGAGTGCCTGCGTGGGGTCCACTTGGTTGCTGCTTAGTCACCTCCTCTATCACCTCGAGATGCATGCTCACGCATGGGTCCACCTTGGGCGCCCATAGGCACCGTCTGTCAAAAGCCTTTATGGCTTAGACATATTAGATGTGTGTGGTATTCCTTTTAAAAATAAAAAATCCCTTCACCCAGCGAATGTGGGATAATACATTTCACCTGGGACTGTGCATTTCTTGGATTTTTTGAGACTTGCCTGGAAGTTTCAATGGCGCCTTTGCTACATTTTCATTTGGTTGAAATTTATTTTAATTCCCTTGCCCATTGCATCCACGCAACCTGCACTTTGCTATTGTTTCAATGGTTTCAAACACCATTCCACATAGAATACACAGCAGGGAGGAGAAATGTCTGGCATTGCATTTGTTTGAAAGCTTTTATGCTTCTCCCAACACTATTTACCCACAACAAACACCACCTCTTCAACACCTCCATCTCACCACCCATATTGCTGAAATTATTTTGGATTTGTGCCTTCTGGATTTGGGGATATCCAACAGCCATGAAAACTGGCATTTGCAATTTCCTTTAAGCTTTGTTGCTATAGCTATTAGATGGAGAGCACGTGAGGGGAAAACCTATCATGATGCATTTACTTGAAAGTTTTTGCTACACTTCTACCTACTGTTGCATTTGTTTGAAAGTTAAAATGATTTTATCTCCCCTTTTAAACACTACGTTCAAGGGAAGAGGATGCTGGCTGGGCTCTATGCTTTCCGAATGCACTTCTTTTAAAATCTTTTCTTTTGATGACTCCTATGGTAGAGGGGATGTTGGCTTTCAGCCAATTGCATTTGCTTCAAAGCTTAAAAATTCTGTTTGTTTGGCACTACCACCACTCATAGCAGGAGGAGGGAAAATGGCTGGCACTTTAGATGCCAAAAACATTTGCTTGAGAGTTTTTCTGTGTTGGCTACTACCATGCCCCTTTTCAAAGATTTAAATGATTCATTTGCCATCTTCTATTACCATGCAAGGAGGGAGGACTACTGAAGCATTGCATTTACTTTAATGTTTTAATTGCTACTCTTTCTTACAACCCCTTTGCCAAAAACGTGATCAACCATAGCATGGAGGAGAGGATTGCTGTTTGTATTGGCTAATGTTTTAAAATGCACTCCCAGACATCACACACAACAAGGAGAATGCTGGGAAGGTTGTGGAATTTGGCTTTCAACCTCCCAAATTACATTTGGTTGAAAGGTTTAATGAATTTCCACATGCCAATGCATTTGGTTTAAAACTTTTAAATGGTCTTCTCAACACCACGGCTGCCAAGTGCATTTGCATTTTTAATGTCTCTTCTCTGTTGCTGAAGGAGGATTTGGCTCTAAACTCGCCAATTTTAAATTGCTTGAAGTTCATAATAACATCTTGAACTCTTATGACATGCCTCGTGATTATAATCCATATTTAGATATTCTGAAAATCTCTTAGTGAACAAAGTCGCCAATAAACTAATACGGCACAGGCATGAGCCAGGTCGGGCCCCAAAGTGGGTCCGACTAAAAAAAAATTTGTTTTCATGCAAATGATCCCTAGAATGCTTCATGGACCTCAAACATACCTTCGAAAATGATCGGCATCGTTTTCAGATCATTAATCTGCATTTTACAACCTTCAGGCAATTACGCCACAATTTTCGCATTTAATCGCGAAGACATAATTTTCAAACCTATCAAAACATCTTTCTGGAGCTCGCCATCTGACAAACATGTACTCTGATATACAAGGATGACTTCTACCAAACGGTTTCTCAAGACGAGTCCCGAGCGAAGAGATAATAATTTCTGAAAATGCCCAACTGACTTTGTCGACACTGCGGACCTGATGAAGTCAATGTCCTGGCAACACATGACGCCTTTCTCAAAAATATCAAACGACCTCCGTAGGCCCTCAAATTTGAAAAATAGGTACCTTGAAGTACATGTTAAATCTTTGAATCCTCAATTCGATCACCAGACTGATAGGATGCAAACGACGCGCTCACAAAAATGGCTACATTAACTGATATATCACTGAAAGTGCGGATAACTAAAAATGATAGCTAAATGAATCCTTTTGAAAACCGATCAAACGGATTGATAAAGACTTGAAATTTGAAACGTAGCTCATCATTTATACTAACATCAACCCAGAAGAAACATTTTGGCATGATTCTTACTGAGGCAATTTTTACAATTGTGCAAAATAGGGCTCCGACTAGCTGTCGAAACAGGGACTTGCCGAAACACGCAAACTGCAAATGGATTCGGCTTTGAAAACTGAGCAAATGGATTCGTCAAGACTTGAAATTTTGCAGGGAGATTCACATTAATGCATACAATTGAATCCATTTTGAATTTTTTCATGATGATGAACAGGGCAAAAGATGTAATCGCTCAAAGAAGGCTACTCCATAAAATTTGCATATGTGCCTAAAATGCACTTCCAGCTCACCCCTCAAAATGGGTACCTCATAAACTTATCCAAATTGAATTCTAAAAGTTGAAACATCATTTAATAGGCCAAATGAAAGGTGTGGGACATGAATCCCGAGCCTTACCCTCTAAAAATCAACTGGCTCCATTTTACCCCCTTGCTAACTAGGCCATTCAAATTGACTTATTTTAATCATTCGGAAATGTCGGGCAAATTTTTGAAATGGGCCTATAAACTTGACTCAGTTTTAATTAGTCGCAACACATTCATTGGCCAGTGAGTGAATATTGTGCATCACAAATCCCACCAAGGTTTTTCCCACACCGGGTTTCCTTGTTAAACATCTTGTGTTATGGTGTACTTTCTATGTTGTCTTTACTGTTCATATTTGCTGCATTAATTCTTGTTTATTGGTACATTGTTTTGGAATGCAAAATACTTAAACAGGTTAAAAAATTTGTTCACCGGTTAGATACTGATTCACCCCCCGCTCTCAGTATCTTTGGTACTATCATTAATCCTAAGATGCACTTGTCTATTTAGTTCTTCATTCTCTACTGGTGTTAACCGGTGTGCAACTTTGTTAGGCAAGCTAGCTTTGGGAACTAAGTCCATGCAATGACTAATACTTCTAACAGGTGGTAATCCATTAGGTACCTTATTTGAAATATTTTCCTCATATTCTGCCAGCAAATCTCTTATTTTTGTCAGGCGTAATCCTTCCAGTTCCGATCTCTCAGTATTCTTAGGAATTAAAGCAAAACACACATTCTCATGTCTCAATCCAGCTATGAACTTTCTTCCATCTACTAAACGGATTCTGGTATTTGTATAGACTTCATTCTTCAAAGGTTCATCCAAAGGCAACAGGGTTTTCTTCATCCCATTGGACACAATAGTGTATGTATTCTTTCTCCCATCATGTATTCCCTGTCTATCAAACTGCCAAGGTCTTCCCAAAAAAAGATGACAAATGTCCATAGGCATAATATCACCCAAATCTTCATCATGATTATTCCCAATTTTCAATCTTGCTAAACACTTTTCACTTACTAACAACTTATGTTCATCCTGAATCCATTCTATCTGGTAAGTTTTAGGGTGTTTCACTCTCTCCAATTTCAACTTATTCACCATCTCTTCTGAAATAGGATTATCTGAACTACCATGGTTAATAAAAACTTTACAACACTTACCGGATACCTAAAATCTAGTCTTGAGCAGGTTCTCCCTCTACAAGGGTTCTTTATCTTCTCCGGTATGACAAAAATCTCTCCTCATCATCAACAGTTCTCCATCTTCTAGTTTATTGTCTGATCCGGTGGGGTTCTCTTTGATGGGATGTGGTTTGGGATAGACTGGCCTATTCTATGCTCTTGGATCCTTTCCTTGGATCTCCTAGTGTTCTCCACACACCCTAGGGTCTCTAGGACTGCCTTTGTTTGAGGAATCCCCTGACCTTGCCCAATCCACCCACCAATGAGTTGCTATGCTGCTCCTAACGTCTCACCTACACATGAGACTCAAAATCCCTTACTATGCATAATAAGGGCTAATCTTGTTCCACACCTTCCAAGGTCTTAGCGAGGTTGTTTTAGGTCTATTTCATGGTCTATCCACCCATTTATGATCCCCCAAGAGGTTTTAAGATTTTAACCCCTTACCAATTTCACAAATTTGGGTTTTTGCCTTCAAAAAGGGCTACAAGGATTAGGACCAATTAGGCCTCCTAACCGGTCTTCTAGGGATCCCTCTCACAAATGATGCACAAACAACCATAACTCCCAAAATGGACTACCATTCAATTGGCAAGCACTCAAGGATTTTCTAGGTTTTGGGCCTCCAAGTGGTCGTACAATGCCTAGGGCGAATTTTGGGGTTTTTAAGGGTGTTGTGAGGGTTTCTAGGGTCTGCCTGGGTCACAGTGAGTACTTGGAGTTTTAGCCACCTTTTTTGGATTGGTGGAGGCTCCTCCTTCACACCAATGATGCTTCAAACACTCCTTTGCACTTCCTCCAAAGGATGCTTTCTCCACTAACCAACCTTGCTCTCCAAGACCTCTGCACCAACAACCATTCCTAACCGGGCACTGTCCAGACTCGCATAGGAATGGGCCTTTGCTTGGCCTCCTTGCATTTCCAAGGGACCTTCTTGCTTGGGACTATAGTACAAGGTCTTCACATCCATTCCCCATGGTTTCATGGTGGTTCCACAACGGGGAATGGAGTTAAGACTTCCTTTACACAATCCTGTCCAAAACTGGACAGTAAGAAGACAGTTTACAAACTATTTACAAACTCACTCAATCTGCAAGTAAAAACCTAAACTAATTTCTTGAAATGAAATTATTTACAACATGAAAGACAAACCACACATTTTTGGATGTATCTCAATCCATTAATTTACTTGTTTTCTTCATTCAAACTGACTGGTAACAGTTTTACAGTCTCAGTCTGATATTTTTGCTTGGGCCATACAATGACTGACATCCAACCCATGAATTTAGGGTTTGTAAGTACTTATACTACCTTTTCCTCGGTCTATGTGCCCAAACTAGGGTTTTCCATGCTAACCTAAAGAACTTGACATCATGGTGGAAAAGTTGCTTGACAACTTTTAAAAGTTGTCATGCAACTTTTGCAACTTTTCCAATTTTGCTTTTTATGACTCCTAGAACCACAATGGGCCAACCTAAGGACACCGCCATGTTATAAAGGACCCCTAAACACTTCAAGGACACACATACCCTCTATTTTCAAGAAAATCACAATCTTGACTCATGACCCCTAAGATCTCCACTAGGACCCTAACTAGGACCTATGAGCACATGGCTCATTATTTTATGTACAATGGCTTCTAAAGAAGCATAACACCAACAAAACAAAGAAAGAGAAAGAGTTTGGAAGGGTTCTCCTACACCATACTCCCCCTCTGCACACAACTTAAGAAATAGAAGAAGAGATGAGAGTCGGGTCTATTCCAAGTGCCTTGAACCTGCTCTCCTCCACCCAAGTAGCTTCAGATACTAGTTGATCTGCCCATTTCACTAATTGCTCCATGTAGACCTAGTGTCTAGTGGACTTCTTCACTCTTGATTCCAAGATCTCCTCTGCTTTAGGCTTCTTCACCTGTGGTAAGACATTAACATCAAGGTCCTGCAGTACCTTGGCTTGGTTCTTAGTCTGCCTTGCTATCTCACCCTTGTACATGATCAGGTCAGCTACATTAAAGACTGGTGATATAGCTAAATCTGAAGGCAAGTCAACTTTGTAGGCATTCTTACCATATTGTGATAGGATTCTACAAGGTCCTACCCTTCTCATCTATAGTTTGGTAGGCTTACCACCTTGCATCCTAGCTTTGCTCAAATGTACCATCACATAGTCACCCACCTTGAACTAAACTTCTCTCCTCTTCTCATCCACTTTGGCTTTCAGTTTTTGAGTGGATTCAAGGATGGCCTGCTTAACCTGCTCTTGAACTTCCTTGATGGTTTCAGTGAAGTCTTCTGCTTGCCCACTCTTCATTTCCAAACAACCAAGGTCTCTCAACTCACATACTCCTCTTGGATGTCTGCCATAGACAACCTCAAAAGGGCTTCTACCAGTGGTTCTATTCACATTGTCATTATATGCATACTCTGCTTGAGAAATGATTAGGTCCCATGTCTGGCCATATTCCTTAGTTAAACACCTCAGCAAATTACCTAACACCCTATTGATGACTTCAGTTTGACCATCTGTTTCTGGATGGTATGCTGAGCTAAATGACAAGTTGGTTCCTAGTCTCCTCCATAATGTTTGCCAAAAATGACCCATGAACTTGTTGTTCCTGTCTGAAACAATGCTTAAAGGGAGTCCATGAATCCTAACAATCTCTTTGAAGAAGAGATGTGCAACATAGCTTGCATCATGTGTAGTCTTACATGGGATAAAATGACTCATCTTGGAAAATCTATCTACTACCACATAGATGCTATTCGTACCTATTTTTGTCTTGGGAAGTCCTACTATAAAGTCCATGCTTATACATTCCCAAGGTCTGTTTGGGACCGGTAATGGTTGATATAAACCGGCATTGCTTGATCCACCTTTGTCTCTTTGACACACTCCACATTGCTCTACATACCTCTTTACATCCCTTGGCAACTTAGGCCAATAATAGTACCTCTGTACTAAATCCAAGGTTTTTTAAACTCCAAAGTGTCCACTTAAACTACCATTATGTTTTTCTTGGATGAGGTTCTCCCTCATGGATCCTCTAGGTACACACAACTGGTTACCCTTGAACAAGAGACCATTTTGGAGAGTGTAATCTGCATACTCACCATGGAAATGGTTCTCAAACTCTTTGCAAACCTTGAAAGCTATTGAGAAGTCTTCATCTCCTTCATAGAGGTCTTTGAAACCTTTTATTCCTATGCTCTACAACCGTAACTCTTGAACTGTCAACAACTTCCTGCTTAATGCATCTGCCACCTTATTAAGCTGCCCCTTCTTATGCTTGATGGTGAAGGTGCAGGATTGCAGATATTCCATCCATTTCAGATGCATGTTGCTTAGCTTCTCTTGAGTGTTTATGTAACTCAATGCCTGATTGTCTGTGAACACTACAAATTCTTTTGGAAGTAGGAAATGCCTCCATTTCTTTAGAGACTACACTAATGCATACAACTCTAGGTCATAAGATGAGTACTTCTTCTTTGCTTTATTAATCTTCTCACTGAAAAATGCCACAGGTCTTCCCTCTTGACTCAACACACTGCCTACTGCAATTCCACTTGCATCACACTCCAAAGTCAATAGCTTATCAAACGTAGGTAGGAGAAGGATAGGTTTTGTGGCTACTTCCTGTTTCAACAATTGAAATGCTTTGTCTTCCTGCTCAGTCCATTCAAACTTAGTTTTAAGACCTCCTTTAATGGTGTCAAGGACTGGTGCACATATACCACTTAAATTCCTCACAAATTTCCTGTAGAATTGAGCTAATCCATGGAAACTTCTAACTTCAGTCCCTGTTTTAGGTGCAAGCCAATTCAAGATTGCCTCCAATTTGTTGGGATCCATCTTCAAGGTTCCTTTGGATACCACAAATCCTAAGTAAACTAGATCTTGCTTCAAGAAGTCACACTTCTCTAGGTTGATGGATAGCTTCTCCTCATGCAACCTTTCTAAAACTAACCTCAAATGCTCAAGGTGCTCTTCCTTGATTCAACTATAGATGAGAATATCATCTAGGTACACTACCACAAATCTGCCTGTGAAATCCTTCAACACCTCATTCATCAACCTCATGAAGGTGCTTGGAGGATTAGTAAGCCCAAATGGCATCACAAGCCACTCATACAATCTATCTGTGGTTTTAAAAGCAGTCTTCCACTCATCACCCTCAATTCTTATCAGGTGATAACCATTTTTAAGGTCTAGCTTGGTAAAATACATAGCACCTCCTAAACAGTCCATCAAATCCTCTATTATAGGAATAGGAAACCTATACCTTATGGTAATCCTATTGATTGCTCTTGAGTCAGTGCAAAGTCTCCACTTACCTCTTTTTTTGATGCTAGCACTATCGGGACTGCACATGGGCTGATGCTCTTCTTAATCAGTCCTTGTTCCAATAACTCCTGCACTTGCCTTGCTACCTCCTTATTCTGATCAGGTGTGAGCTTATATGAATCCTTATTAGGTAAGGATGCACTAGGAACAAAGTCTATTTGATGACTTATAGACCTTCTTGGTGGGAGTGTTGTAGGTGGTCCATCACTCACTATATCCTTATACTCTTGCAACATTTGCTTCACCTCCTTGGGTATTTCTGCCTCCAACTTGTCTGCTTTCTCCTTTCGCTTCACAAAGATGGCACACTTCACTATCTCCTCCTCATGTAGCATATTTAAGAACTCTTTACCAGTAGCCATTAAGACACTAGGTGTTTTTGAAGTGCCCTCTTCATCCTCTGTCAAAGACTGAATCTTGAAAGTCTTGTTGTCCTTCTTGAATGATATGGAGTTCTCCTCTCCATCATAGATCACCTTCCTATCAAATTGCCAGGGTCTTCCTAGCAATAAGTGACATGCTTCCATAGGCAACACATCACAAAGGATCTTGTCCTTGTATCCTCCAATAGAAAACTCTACCCAAGTCTACTCATTGACTAGCACACTCTGTCCTTTGTTCAACCAAGTCACCTTGTAAGGAATGGTGTGGGGTATTCTTGTGAGTTTCAACTTCCTAACTACCTCTTCTGAGATGATGTTGTCAGTTGAGCCTATATCAACTATCACCTTGCACACTTTACCAAGAACTTTGCATCTCACCCTAAACAATGCTCTCCTATGTTTGGGTTCCTCCTTAACCGGCTGTCTGATGAAAATCCTATTGAACATCAGATTCTCACCAACTTCTAATTCAATCTGGTCCACATCCGGTGTCTTGCTGCTTGAAGAGTCTTCTTGTGCATAAACATGTTAGGGTTTCAAGCAGATCCAAAGCAAATATGAACTAACAATTATATGCAGATTTAAATACAAAAGATAAATAAATAAATCAGGACACAGATAACACAGAGATTTAACGTGGTTCACCCAGAATGGGTTACATCCACCATACACAACCGTCCAATCTTTCTTATTATCCAGCAAAAATAGTACATCAACCTTACAATGCCTTAAGCATCCCAGCCGCTTATAACATGTGTTTTTAGGGCAACAAACAAAGTCGGCCTTTTTTAGGGTTTTATTACAATGTCAGTTTTCATCAACAAAAAAAATGGCAAAATTTTTTTTTCTCAAGGGCTGCTGCCCCTGAACCCCCGCTTTTCTCGGGGGCTACCGCCCCCGAACCCCTACTCGGGGCCCAGGCCGGCCCCAGACCTTGGCAAGGATACATGCTAAGTGTACAGTACTTTATTGATCATTCACCACATTTCAACAAAACAACGCTCTTTGCACTGTTTGATGTGGTAGGCTTGTCAGGGCATCTATATGTCAGGTGTCCCAATTGTCCATAATTGTAACACTTCATAGTTGCAAAATAGGAGTTACCTCTGCTAGTACCTCTACCCCTATTTGGACCACCTTGTGCACCTCTTCCTCTGGAATGTCCTCCTCTGAGATTGGTTTCACTACCATGCTCAGTCAACTTGGCTTCTCCTTGGTTCCTTTGCTCATTTGCTTTGCTTTGGTAACCACCTTGGTGATTCACTTGGTCTCTACCTTTACCTCTACCCTTGTTATTGGATTCTTGTTTCCTTTTGTTCCTCTCTTCTACCTTGACAACAAGCTGATGACATTTCTGCATAGTAGTAGGAGTCCATAGACTTATCTCCTCCTGAATGTTCCACTTTAGGCCGCTTAGGTACCTAGCCACCTTAATAGATTCATCTTCTTGGACCTTTGATCTAAGACAAAGTTTTTGGAACTCTTTGGTGTAGGAGGTTACATCAAGATCTTTCTGCTTCAATCCTTGTCTCTTTTTATGAAGTTGGACTTCACAATCCTCTGGTAAGTAGTTCTCCTTAATCTTACTCACCATAGCTTTCCAATTTGCATAGGTAGCTTCCCCATGCTAACCCTTTCTTCTTGTAGGTACTTCCACCATGTCAAAGCTACTCCACTTAATCTTGATTTGGCAACTTTAACCTTCTGAGCCTCTGTCACTCCTTCACACTCAAAGTGGTTTTCCATGCCCTCAATCCATTCCATAACAGTGTCTATGTCCATTCTTCCACTGAAATCTGGCAATCCTTCAAAGGCTTTGGTGTTCAAAGCCTTAATAGCCTTCACAAAAGGTTCTTCATTGAACAAGGGATCTGGTTCAGGAATTATGTCATCTATGTCTATAGTTATCTTGCCTTTACCCTTGGTGTCTTCATCCCAAGGTTCATGTGTTCTCTAATCCACCACTTCCTACAGTTTATCCCTTATCTCACTCATTACTGCTTCAAGGAATCTATTCTTCTCCTTCTGCTCTTCTAATTCTCTAGCCAACTCTGCATTAGTAACCATTCTACTCTTCCCTACTGATTCACTAGTATATAGAGACATACATAGTCCAACAAGTCTTTAACTTGCTCTGATACCAATCTGTTGGGATGGGGTTTGGGATAGACTAGCCTAGTCTATGCTCTTGGATCCTTTCCTTGGATCTCTTGGTGTTCTCCACACACCCTAGGGTCTCTAGGACTTCCTTTGTTTGAGGAATCCCCTAACCTTGCCCAATCCACCCACCAATGAGTTGCTATGCTACTCCTAAGGTCTCACCTACACATGAGACTCAAAATCCCTTACTATGGCTAATAAGGGCTAATCTTGTTCCACACTTTCCAAGGTCTTAGTGAGGTTTTTTTAGGTCTATTTCATGTTTATCCACCCATTTATGATCCCCCAAGAGGTTTCAATATTTTAACCCCTTACCGATTTCACAAATTTGGGTTTTTGCCTTCAAAAAGGGCTACAAGGATTAGGACCAATTAGGCCTCCTAATCGGTCTTCTAGGGATCCCTCTCACAAATGATGCACAAACAACCCTAACTCCCAAAATGGACTACCATTTAATTGGCAAGGGCTCAAGGATTTTCTAGGTTTTGGGCCTCCAAGTGGTCGTAGAATGCCTAGGGCAAATTTTGGGGTTTTTAAGGGTTTTGTGAGGGTTTCTAGGGTCTGCCTGGGTCACAGTGAGTACTTGGAGTTTTAACCACCTTGTTTGGATTGGTGGAGGCTCCTCCTTCACACCGATGATGCTTCAAAAACTCCTTTTCACTTCCTCCAAAGGATGCTTTCTCCACTAACCAACCTTTCTCTCCAAGACCTCTGCACCAACAACCATTCCTAACCGGGCATTGTCCAAACTCACCTAGGAATGGGCCTTTGCTTGCCTCCTTGCATTTCCAAGGGCCCTTCTTTCTTGGGACTATAGTATAGGGTCTTCACATCCATTCCCCTTGGTTTCATGGTGGTTCCACAATGGGGAATGGAGTTAAGACTTCCTTTACACAATCCTGTCCAAAACTGGACAGTAAGAAGACAGTTTACAAACTATTTACAAACTCACTCAATCTGCAAGTAAAAACCTAAAATAATTGCTTGAAATGAAAGTATTTACAACATGAAAGACAAACCACACATTTTTAGACATATCTCAATCCATTAATTTGCTTGTTTTCTTCATTCAAACTGACTAGTAATAGTTTTATAGTCTCAGTCTGATATTTTTGCTTGGGCCGTACAATGACTGACATCCAACCCATGAATTTAGGGTTTGCAAGTACTTATACTACCTTTTCCTCGATCTATGTGCCCAAACTAGGGTTTTCCATGCTAACCTATAGAACTTGACATCATGGTGGAAAAGTTGCTTGACAACTTTTAAAAGTTGTCATGCAACTTTTGAGCAACTTTTCCAATGTTGCTTTTTATGACTCCTAGACCCACAATGGGCCAACCTAACGACACCACCATGTTATAAAGGACCCCTAAACACTTCAAGTACACACATACCCTCCAATTTCAAGAAAATCACAATCTTGACTCATGACCCCTAAGATCTCCACTAGGACCCTAACTAGGACCTATGAGCACATGGCTCATTATTTTATGTACAGTGGCTTCTAAAGAAGCATAACACCAACAAAAAAAAGAAAGAGAAAGAATTTGGAAGGGTACTCCTGCACCACTCTTCCACCACTGTGGCTCTTCTAGTAGCCTCTGACTTCTTACATTCAAATGCATGGTATCCTTCTCCATATTTAAAATAGGTTCCTCTAAATGTCCTTTTGTGTTGTCTTCCAAAGTTCTCATTCCAGTAACCATCTAGTTCTCTCCTCTAGTATAAATTTCTATCATCCTTCTGGTATGAATTAACTTCCTTGCTCACTCCCTTATCCTTATTCTGATCTATACCAGTTCCTCTTCCTCCTTGAAATCTTCCTCCAGTAAACCTTCCACCTCTACCTCTCTATCTCTGCTCATGACTCTTATTCAATTTCTCTTCATCCTTTATTGCATCCGGTAAGCCTCTTCAATACTCTTTAGTTTGATCATACTAAGTTCATCTTGTATAGACATCCGCAATCCATTCAAATATCTTGAAATTTCTTCAATTTCATCATTAACATGTCCAGATTTGATGTTCAACTTGTAAAATGCTTCAGTGTACTCCTTCACACTAGATTCCTTTTGTCTCAGATTCTGCAACTTTCAGAACAAATCTACTTGAGAATTTTCCAAGACAAACTTTGATTTTAATTTAGCAATCATCATATCCCATTTCTTAATCTTTTCTTTACCTCTTCTTTGCCTATCAACTTGCAAGTGCTCCCACCAAAGAGATGCATGACCCTTCAACCAGTTATAGGCATACTTTACCTTCCTTTCTTTTGCAGTGTTATCAAAATCAAAATACTTCTCCATCTCCAAGATCCAATCCATGAATTCATCTGGATCTAACTTCCCATCATATTTTGGTGGGGTAAAATGAGGTTTATGTTCGCCCTACTCAAAACCCTTAAAAACCTTTCCTCCTTCGAATCAGCTACTAGTAGGTTCACTTGTTCTGTCAAGGCTTGTTCTCCTTCATCTTCGCTCACATCCTCAACATGTCAACATCTTCTCTGGGTTGTCTCCACGACTTCTAATTGGGCTACTGTTCCTTGCAACATCTCCATTACCTCGAAAGGAACCAAATCATATTGAAGAGATTTTGGACAGTAGGATTGGGTGTACTACCCGAAGCAGTCAGTACACAGAATATCTTGTGAAGTGGAAGAATAGACCAGTGGAAGATTCATCTTGGATTTCTCAGGCCATGGTAGATCGCCTTGGTTTCCCCCTGACCCTAGCAAAGTGAGAGGCTCACTTTTTCATTAACCCTGGATGTCTGATGCAGGAGCATCCCTGGTTCACAACAATCTTGCATCAACAAAAAAAAACATTTTCTTTTCTATTTTTTTTTCTATTTACAATTTTAGTTTTCCTTTCTGTGTGTCCTAGTTTTGGCTCATCGGTTCCTGTGGAGTTGGATTCTAATTGAAGACCCGATCTAGCTTTCTTTCTAACTGCATCTCATTTGGATCACTTTCTAGCAAGATATTGCTATTGGTTCCCTTGTCAATTTCTTGTTACCGTTTGCCTGAGACCTATTTTAGTGATCTACCAGAACCCATTCTGAAGCTTGTGGAGCCTTGGACATTGATCTCGATATTGCTTGGCATGTGGCCAACCTTCTATGTTTCATCCTTTGGATTTTTCAAAGGAATCTCTTGGCAAAGGCCAACCTTATTCATTTTGCATGTTAGGTCTTTCCCTTTGGGTTTTGATCCTTTTGGTCCAACCAAATTGTTTGGATCAATATATATATTTGTAATCATGCTTTAAAATCAATCAATCAAAGAATCAAGAAGTATCAGATAAATAGACTCTTCCTAGGAAATAAATCTTTTGATCCAAGGTCTCGGTGTGACCTATTCTACCAGGCCTGTGTGTCGGTATGTTGTAACCAGCTTGTTACCAGTTGGATGTAATTAAATTTCATACAATAAAACTATCTGTTATGCATTGCCTCCATCATATCTGTGTATTTTTGTTGTGTTAACATTTGTTGACCAATTTGGACTGATCTCCTCGAGGTCCCTCATCACTGGTGACTGCTTCACTAGGTGACTCCTAACCAGGTGTATTGTAAGCTCCTAAATAGGGCTAAGCTCCTAATAGGGCGTACTTCAAAAGAGTACAAATATTTTTGGTTTCCAACTCCACCATGGTTTTTCCCTATTTGGGTTTCCATGTCAAAAACTTATGGTGTTCATGTGTGAAATGTTTTTCATATGATGTTCTTGTTTATGTTTCATTTCATGCATTATTTCTGAGATACCTATTATGATGTTTTATCAGAAGTTTATCAAAGGTTACCAGCACTGATAAAAAGTTGTTTGAGATATTTTTTGATTGATAAGGTTAATGAGTTGGTAAATGATCAAGTTCATATGATTTCTTTGGTGGTGAAAGTATTGATAAATGATTTGATTAATGTATTAAGAAAATCTGATAAAGAGGTTATTAGATCTGATTAAAGAAGTTGAGATATTTATTAAATGGTTTCAGATCTGAGATAAGTTTGTTTTTTAGTTAAAGAATCAATTGGTCTTAATACTGATTCACCCCCCTCTTAGTATTAACCAGATCCTCATAGTATTAACAATTGGTATCAAAACATTGGTCCTCAGTGTGCAGAAATCCTAACCACTTGAGGAAAATATTCTGAGGAATTCAAGATGACTAAGAAAGAGGGTCCCAAGTTCAACAAGGATAACTACAAGATCTGGAAAGATGGAACAAAGATCTACATCACAGGTCTTTGTGCATAATATTGGAAGCAAGTTGAAACAACATATATTGCTCCTACTACAACTCCCTTGACACCATGAACTCAAAGAACAACAAGATAAAATGCAAGACCTAGAAGCTATTGTAAGTACTTTATCTAATTCAGAATACATTGATGTTCAACGATTGGAAACTACAGGTAAGGTTTGGGAAAATTTAGAGACAATCTATGGAGGAGATGAGCATGTTTAAAGAGCCAAAGAGGAAAGATTGAGAGGAAAGTTTGATGACATGAGAATGCTTAAAGGAGAGAATATTGGACAGTATGGTCAGAGAATAAAAGAAGTTGTTGGTGGCATAAAGGGTGTTGGAGGTAAAATAGAACATGATACAATAGTAAGTAAAATACTTAGAACTCTTCAACCTCACTATGCTATAAGAGTATCGGTGATCCAAGTGTTATCACTGATTAAAAATGGGTTTTTCTTTTCCCATAATTGGCTATGGTTTTTTGAAATTTTGAGTAAGGCGTATTTTCAATTGCTTCAACTCTGTGTTGGGTCTTGAGGGTTTAGGGTTTTTGATTTTAAATCACATAATGCCTATTTAAAACCCTCTGGTTTCTATTCTTTTGTTACTTTATCCACTTAAGTAATGGGTCATAGGATCATAGGAAGTGTCCCCCCTTGTTTTTGCCTAGGCAGTCATGTTAATTAATCGCAAAAAAATTATGCCTTATGTGTATTCCTCCTAAAGTTGTCGGGCCCAGTAACTAGTGTGCATCTCGCAGATGGATCTACGGCTTTCGCTATTTCGCTAGGTGAAGTTGCGCGTAGTTTAAAACCAGCGAAGTTGCGAAAATGACATGGCATGCCACCTAGGTGGTCTAGCTGGTTGATGAGAGCAAGTAAAATTGTGGCATGCGGCATAAGTCACAATAGTCAGCAGGTCGGGATTAAAGGTTAAAAGGCGGGGCCCAGAGGTGAGTCAGGTTGCAAGTTAGGAGATGACCTGGCAGATACAGGTGTCAAGAATTAATTGGAGCCCAGTGCTTTCTCTCGGCAAATGAAAAAGCAACATGTCAGCTCTGAAGGTGACTGGATGCCAGGTGTTCAAAGTGAGTCAGAGGACCCACCCCTCCTGGAGCCTATTCAGATGGTTAAAAGCCGATCAACTAAAAAATGATCTGACAGCCCATGCTATTTCGCAAGGGTAAGATGCTCATGCTTTATACCCTACAAAATAGCGAAAGTGAACAAGGACCATCCATGTGTCATGATAGATGGTAACGTGTTTAGAGACATGTGGTCTTAGAAGAAGTCGTGGGCCCGCCAAGGTGGAACCGGCGGTATAAAAAGGAAGACACGCAGCCGACCTTGAGCTGAATGTGGAAAGTATTTCAAGGCCAGTGGTTGAGTGCCACCTGGTAGCACGTAGCCAATAGAGAAGCGGGACCCAGTGCGGAGTCAAGGCTGTTAGTTAGTGTAACGGTCGATCAGGTTTCTTTTGATCGGACGGTCGACGCTATTTCACAGGACCAAGCTGCGCTTCGCGAAGTTGCAAAAGAGCGAAAAGAAAGACTTGCAGGAACTTTGTGACCCGTTGGAGCAAAAAATACGAATTCTCCTATGAATTCAATTTTGAAGGGACAGCTGAAGCATGCAGAATCAATGTTGCAGTTAAGACCCTGGGTACAATATATGATTTCCTATCAACCGGATGAAGATATCCTTTTAAAAAAAAATTATTGCAGAGGAGCGGATACAGAGCTATCTTCTTCAGATACAGAGCAAGTCAATTCAATTGCAGAGAAAATTCCTTCGAGTTAAGAACAAGTTTTCTCATACTCTTGTGTAGTAAATTTCTGTGTGGTGTGTTTCAGATAAGATATTGATTCGTCACAGAATTATTTAGGGGCGGTATTCATTTCTTACATTTTTTTTAAATGGCACCTAAAAGAGAATTTTCTGGCAAAGTCAATTATTCAGAAAGAAGTATCTGTGATGATTTTCTTGAACAGTTGACATTGTCAACTAATCAGGCATCGAAGGCAAAAGAATTAGTGCCTAGAGATCCCCATTTGAAAATAGGAGAAGGACTATATGACAAGGGTATCTGGTTGAGAGACCCACAAGTTGGATTGTCTGGGTTGGGGTTATTTAAGGTTGGATTTGGAATGAGAAATTCTCCAGCCCCGCAAAACAGTATTTTGGGAATTAGATGTTGGGAAGTTGGTAGTCCCAGGGGTATTTATGGACATAGATTTGTTGACCCAAATTGCACTCAACTATGATCCAGTCACAAGAAGCATTCAGGACATAAATGGAAAAACCCTTATTGAGATTAATGCTGAAGAATTCAAAAATGCTTTTGGGCTTAATGAGTTTACCAATTTTCTAGAACCCATAAATTTTAAATCATTAGCTCAAATTTATAGTGCACAGAGGAGTCATCTCAGGAATGGGCCTCTCAAGGAGTTTTTTGTGAAGATAGGTGGGTTGACAGTCATAGGACCCAACACAGAAGAGCCCTTTTCATTGAGTATGTTCACCCTTAGGGCTAAAGGAATGTATTGGGCACTTTGCCAAATTTTGGGAGAAGATGCTGAAGCAAATATGCCAAATCACTACCTGTTAATGATTGCTCAGATTTTGAATCCTTCTCTTGCAATTACATTTGATTATGCTTCTTTCATTGTTGATGCTATCCATGGAGGGTTAACAGGAATAAAGAATGGAAAGGTGGCTAGGCCTTTCGGATGGTACTCACTCCTAATGCATCTATTTCTTTTCAAAGGTGGTGATTACTTTGCCAGTTGACTGGACAATACCATCAAGGTGAGTCTTCAACACTGATGATTTCCTCTTCTCCTACAAGACCTCCACCTACTATCCCTATCATTGAGTTTCCACCATCTCCAGTACCCTCCAGCTCTCAAATGGTTGAGATTACTCCTCAAGAATTAGAAAACTTAAAACAGGCTCAGGCCTTATATGCAAAGAAGTATGAGGAGAGAGTAAGGGCTACAATTTCCAGTTTTACAGATACAATGAATGCCTCATTTCTCTACAACAATGTAGGTAAAATTTTGGATATATGGAATGAGCTCGGGGGAGACAAGGCCATTTTGACACCTATTTTTGACAAATGGAGGCCTAGGGAGCAATATTTAGAGTTTATGTGTGTATCTTGTGATGAAGCAAGGGCCAATCCTATCATTAGATCCACTTCTGACATCACTAAAGATTTAGTACAATTAGCAACAGGGGTGGATAATGTTGATAGGAAAGTTAATTTGTGCAAAAAGGAATATGCTGATCAAGTTTTTGAGTTGCTCCCAAGAGTTTTTGCTAGCCCAGATCAACTGAAGGACAAACAAATGTGGCTTAAGGAGGTAGAAGCCAAGCTATCAGCAAGAATTAAGGGAATTATTGATCTAGATGATGCTTCTTTCTTTGTTTTGACAATATAAGAGATAGAGAAAATTAAGTCACATTATGGTTTTCTCAGTTCAGAAGTCAACAAAATGAGAAACTCTTGGAAAAGGTTGACCAAGGCTAAGGATAAAGTGATTAATTTCTCATGGCCGACAAAAGATGTGTATGATGAGTGGACAACAAAATATGCCACCCATGATCCGAAACAGTTGGAGAGCGCCCCTGAAAAGGTAGAAGAGGTTGCAACTGAACAACCTGTTGAAGAAGCTGCAGAGGCCGAAAAGAACTTGTAACTATTTTTGTGAAAGGTTTGTAACTTCTTTGTTTTGAAAGAAATGATTGTAACAAACTCTCCTCAAAAATTCTGAAGCTTTGTGCATCCATGTTGTTATAAATGGATACCAGGACTAGAGGAAAAGGAGGATCACAAAGAATTGTAAGAAAACGCTGCAGAAATTTATCTGAGCTTTTTTAAGTCTAATGGAGAATATTCAAAAACTTCTTGTAATATTTTTTTGAACTTAATATCAATATACAGACCATCGGTTTTGAGTGAAGCTTTGTGTCGTCTTCAAGTGTGTTTACAATTTGTTTACTATTTTCTTTCTGAATAATCTAGGGTTATTTTGTTTGAATGGGATTGCAAGGCAATTTTCAGTAGAAGTGTTTGCTAGCTTTTCTCTTTAGGAGGGAAATTAAAGATGCGGGGATCACTCATACCAGTAAACTCATTGGAAGAGACTTTGAATCTTGATGATCATAGTTTAATTTGGAATGCATAAATTCTTATAGGTGTCAGGCATATACAAGGATTAATAGAAACCAAGCCAATGGGATGCGTAAAGATATTTTGTTTGAGGAGTATTATTCGAGTTTAGATGACTCTGTGACCTTGGATAAGGCACTAGTATTGATTGAAGTTGTTTATTGCATATTTTGTTGATCGAAATGCTGAATTTAAGTATAATTTTCATTCTTTGTTTTAAGTTAATTTCAAGGTGAATAGATCCACTGGTTTCCTGGACTGGTTTGTTGTGGGTTTATGTTTGAAAGTGTGAATTTAATTCACAAAGGTATACCCACCTGGGCTCTGAGTAAGTCCGAAGTGTAGAAGGTTCAATCAAACCTTGTCATATGTTGTCTTGAGAATTTCCTTATCTTTGATGTCTCTTTTGCACTAAGTTCAATCATATTATTTTAAGGATGTTAAAGAGAATCAGATGTTGAGGACAACACCAAGAACTTAGATCTATTTCAAAGGATAAGGTAACTATTGATTCAATGATTGGTAAACTTACAACTTTTAAGTTAAATAGTTTTGATAATAGTGTAATAAAATCTATTGAAGTTGCCTTTAAATCTTTCGTTACCGGTTCATCTACTAGAAAATGAAAAGATACATGTCAAAATCATGAGTGCAGGACAAGTCATGGAAGTAACTGGGAAATGAAGACAATGAAGATTTGTTGGTCATTTGGTGGAATTGATTATGTGTTGCATTGATGTTTTGTCATTGATGACAACAATAGCTATTTGGATGCTTTACCGACACCCTTTTGGTCCCGATAGATTGAGTGGTTTTTGGTTAACTTGGATGTGGCATGATCCGGTAGACTCCGATATAATCTGGTGATGGAATTGGCTTGTTCATGATGCTTATACTCATATTTGGTCAGTTGGTTTCAGTCTAGTCATTGGATGCTATTCTTCTTACTCAGAAGATTGGTTTCTAGTTCTGGCGAGGGTTTCACCAGCAGAGCTTTTGGTGGAGATCTTTGATGCATTGCATAATTGGTGTTGGTGTAGCTTTTGATGGAGTTTTAGGATGCTATTGGTGATTGTGTTTGAGACTTGGCATTTGGAGATCATTGCTGAAGCATGTGGACCTATACTTGGTCTTAGTTGATCTAGGTTATGGACCGACATTAATGTAACATGTGGATAGGACCTATTGTTGTATTTTTGGGATATCTTATGTGTTGGATATTATTTGTTTTGGTCAAAGGCCGACATGGTTTGTAATTATGTAATTGGTTTATTGTCTGGTGGCTGACCTAATTGTTTATGGTCGAGGGTTTGTATAAATAAGATGTAATATATCATTGTAGATCATCATGGTTATTTGTAAGAGGTCATGGACAAGGAATGCAATGTGTGAATAATGTAATATCACTTAGGAAGAGGAGTTGGTTGATCATTAGAGATTGAATTGGGTTTGTGTAAGAGGATTTAGTCCTCTGATATTGAGCTTAACTGAAACTGTACTCAAGCATTGGAAATGCTATCCTTTGCAGTTCAACACTTCTTCGGATTGTAGTCTGGATTTATATGTAGTCAATGAGGCTCTTTTTTTATGAGCAGTGTGCTCTAGGATGTCTTCCTTCCTGCAAGTGTAGGCCCCTTCATTATAAATTCACATACTTACTGCAGAAGTATTAGCTGACTATAGGTAGGCTTCCCACTGTGGTTTTTCCCTTTACCAGGTTTTCTATGGATAAATCTTGGTGTTGTGTGGATGGCTTTTATTCTATGATTATTGTTTACGCTTAATTGGATTAACTTCTATTCCAATATTATTATTTTGGGTTTCGATATTGTTGTTTTAAATTGCTAATGCTTCCGGTAATTTGTGACAACTGATTCACTCCCTTCTTAGTTGTCTTTTGGTTATCTGAACTGTCTAACAATTGGTATCAGAGATTTGGTCCTCTCTGTAGAAAGCTTAACCACTTGAGGAAGATCCTTGTTGGCAATATTACAAGGATATTGAGAAGGTTGTTGATGATTATGGACATAACTGATTAAAGATGTTTTACTATCTTGATATTATTATTTTGTCATTGATGTCAAGAAATTGATTTTCTAATTCAGTATGATGTTGCCATATCTTAAGAAATATGATATGAAGATTATTAAAAAAAAAGTCGGTAAAGACACAAGAAAGAATATGATGAATAAGGGGATAAGTTATTCAATGGGCAACTCTACCAAGTCAGACAATGATGAGATCTTGATGTTTTAGATTGTTTTAACATCATACATATGTTATAAAATGTAAAGGTTAATACTATACTATGTTATCAAGCAAAGAACCTAGTCGGTAAACCCTAAGGAACCTAGTCGGTAAACCCTAAGGTTATCGCAGTCGGTTAATGAAGACAGAAGTCTACCGAGTGAAGTTTAGTATTCACCGAGTTGTAACCGAGCTATAACAGAATGCATTAATTGTTTACATGTGATATTTAATGAAAGATGCTGATGAGGTAGAGCGGACCAATGATTGGCAAGTCATAAAATAAGTTTGTTAAATGAATCTAAGGCAATGGAAAGTTGGCAAGAAGATCTACAGCTCAGATTGAACCACATTACCCTAACACAAGTTCCAAGGTGGGGTAAAATGTTTTTAGATCGAAAGATACAATGAACCTGGACAAGATTGAAGATCTGATGGCTATGATTGATCATGGGAAATGTGATCAAGGAGATTAAGCGGTTAGAAGATTGTTTATAAATAAGGAACTATTGATAAACAATGTAAGTGGGCAAGTGTATGCACAGGGATGCTACATAGTGATTACTGAGCACAGAAGCTTGAAGACCTGTTAGAATAACAGAGTATTGATGCCCAACAGATAGACAAGATTAGTTCTATGTCTAGATTGTATTGAACAAATAGGAATTTGCTTTAGCATTTCAGATGTGAAGTTGCAGATAGATTGTATTACTGTTATTTTGTGAAAGTGATAGGAAATCTCTTAATCGAGTGGACTTAAAAGTCTTATATGTAAATCCTCTAACAAGGTGACATTCTAATTGAGTGTTTGAAATCCTTTGACAAGGTCACTTCTAACAAAGTGAAGATCCTAATAGATCTGAGGGAAATCCCTTAACTGGGTCACATCTAGCAATGTGTTTGTAATCTTTAACAAGATTTGCTTTTAACCGAGAATACTCTAGAAGAGTATATTTCTTAGTGGGTCCGAAATCCCACAGTGGTTTTTCCCTATTTGGGTTTACATGTTAAATCTGGTGTTATGAGGTTTATATTGTTCATATGCTTTTGAGTTTTCATGTTTGACAGTTTTTGATTGTATGACTGATATATGTTACTGAGGTTGAATCTAATGTTTTTATGGATGATTAAGTTTGTATGATTCACCCCCCCCCCCCTCATCTTGTTGGCTATTGGATCTATACTTATATTAAGTATCAGAACTATCAATTGGTATTAGAGCTTTGGACTCCGAAAGGAAAGTTTAAAGGCACTTGAGTTAAAGATCTAAAGATGTATGAGAGGGATGCACCTAAGCCGAATAAGTCAAGTTTCTCTACATGGCAGAAAAGGATGAAGCTACATCTATTAGGAGTTGGAGAATATGCTATATACTATCTGGAGAATGATTTTGTTGCACCGAGCACCTATCCATTGACTATGGAAGAGATAAAGGCGAAGCAAGAACATATTCAAGCAATGATTGAAATAACATCTACATTGACCGATTTTGAGTTTAATGATATAGAAGGCTGCAATGATGCAAAGGCAATGTGGACTAAGCTCATATCTGTATATGGAGGAGATGAACATGTTCAAAGAGAAAAAGTTGATAGTCTAAGAGGACAACTTGAATCTATGAGGATGAATGAAGGTGATAACATAACCCAGTATAGTACAAGACTAAGGGAGATTGTAAATCAAATCAAAGGAGCAGGAGGAACTATTGAAGAAAAGGATGTGACAAGTAAGTTGTTAAGAACCCTTCTACCTACCTATGCAATCCGAGTCTCTGCAATTAATGAATTGAGGTCTGTACCTAATATGCTAGTTTCCTTGGATGCTTCTATTGGTAAGCTACATGCATTTGAGTTAAGTAATTATGATAACAGTGGGTCATCGGTAAATAAAGTTGAATCTGCATTTAGTTCTTTTCATCTAAATGAATCTAATGATTACAATGAAAGAAAGTATAAGTACTCTGAAGGAGATCACAATGGAGCAAGTGAAAGATTTCGGAAGAACATGGAGGAGGTACACAAACTATATGAAGAAATCAGAAAGCAAGAAGAGTTTGAAGCACTATTGGCTAAAAGGTTACCGAGAGGCAAAGGTAAGTATAAAGGAAAACTACCTTTGAAATGTTTCAATTGTGATAAGATTGGACATATGGCTTCTAACTGTCCTGACAAAGATTTCACTGAAAAGAGAGATTACCGAGATGATAGACAGAAAGATAATCATTACAGAGGACACCGAGACTTCAGAAGAAGAAAGACATGCTTAATTGCTGATGAGGAATCTGAAGATGATAAATCAGATGAGACTGATATAGAGGAAGTTGTTTATGTGGCTATCAAGGATGGATCAGATGAAGAAAGGTATAAAGAAAAATCCCTAATATCTCACATAAACACTAATGATTCTTGGATTATAGATAGTGGATGTTCACGTCATATGACAGGAGATAAACACAAATTTGTTATGTTAGAAGATTATGATGGAGGCTATGTTAGATTTGGTAATGATGCACCATGTCGGGTAAGAGGTAAAGGATTCATAACACTTCTTGATAAAGCAAGATGCAATGATGTTTATTGGGTTGAAGGTTTGAAATATAATTTGTTGAGTGTAGCACAACTAAACAACACAGGTTACCGAGTAGAATTTCATAAAGGAATTGTCAAAGTTCATGACAAGAATGGAAAGTTAGCTGCTACCGGGACACAAACAAAAGGTAATACATTTCACCTTGACTCAACTCACAATAAGTGTTTGCATGCAAAGATTGATAATACCTAGTTATGGCATAAAAGGTTTTGTCATGTTAATTTTGATAATCTGATCAAGATAAGCAAGAAGCACAGAGTAAGAGGTCTACCGAATCTTGACAAACCTAAGAATGCTATGTGTCGAGGATGCTAGATGGGTAAGATGACAAGATCCAGCTTTACAAGTAAGTCCTACACTTCTAAGGGAATTTTAGATCTTGTGCATACTGATCTTTGTGGTCCTATGAAAGTTCAAAGTTATTATGGTGATAAGTATTTCATATTATTTGTGGATGATTATTCAAGGATGATGTCAGTAATGTTTTTAAAAGAAAAATCAGAAGCTTTTCAAATTGTTAAGTGGTACAAGGCTAGAGTTGAAAATGAAATAGGAAGACAACTAAAATGTCTTAGATCAGATAGAGGAGGAGAGTTCACATATGATGAGTTCAACCTATTTTGCAATGATCATGGTATTAAAAGACAAGTCTCTGCACCGAGAACTCCACAGCAGAATGGAATAGTTGAAAGAAGAAATAGATCTATTGTGGATTGTGCTAGAACACTGATGATTGAGAAGAAGGTTCCACAAACATTTTGGAGAGAAGCAATAAGCACAGTTGTTTACACCTTGAACCGAGTTCAATTGAAGAAAGGTACTTTGAAGACACCTTATGAAATCTGGTATGGCAAGAAACCTAATGTAAGTTACTTTAAGATCTTTGGAAGTAAATGTTATGTTCATAAAGATGATAGAAATGACAAGTTTGATCAGAAAAGTGAAGAAGGTACATTTCTAGGATATTCTTCTAGAAGAAAAGCATTTAAATGTCCGATCAAATCATCTAACAAAATAGTAGAAAGTGCAAATGTGAAAATTGATGAATTTGCAGAAAGAACTGATGAAAGGAATTCCAAAGAACCGGAAGACTATGATGAATTTGTCTATGTGCAACCGAGAAGTCCTACCGAGATAACTGTTGAAGAAAATGAAGAAAATATCTAGTTATCGAGTGATGAAGAAGATCATACAGAGCCTACCGAGCCTATATTAGCCAAGTATGTCAGAAGACACCATGCACCAAGTTAGATTATAGGAGATAAGGATGATCCAGCGATGACAAGGAACAAACTGAGACATAACACATGTTTGATATCTGAATTTGAACTGAGAATAGTGAAAGAGGCATTTAATAGTGAAGATTGGATAAATGCTATGACTGAAGAGATTGATCAAATCAAGAAGAATGACACATGGACACTAGTCCCAAGACCGAAGGACAAAAATGTAATCGGTACAAAGTGGATCTTCAGAAATAAGCTAAATGAGAAAGGTGAGGTCATTCGGAACAAAGCAAGATTGGTTTGCAAAGGTTATGCCCAAGAAGAAGGAATTGATTATGGTGAGACTTTTGCACCTGTTGCTAGACTTGAAGGAGTTAGAACATTGTTGGCATATGTTGCTTTCAAAAACTTCAAGGTATATCAAATGTATGTCAAATCTGCATTTCTAAATGGAATATTAGAAGAAGAAGTTTTCATTGAACAACCTGATGGATTTGTTGATGATAAAATTAAAGATCAAGTATGTAAATTGAACAAAGCTTTATATGGTCTGAAACAAGCACCTAGAGCATGGTATGAAAGATTGCACTCTTATTTGATTAAGATTGGTTTTATAAGGACAAGTGAGAAAAGCAACATGTACATGAAGAATGATGAAAATGGAATACTAATCTCAGCCATATTTGTTGATGATATTATATTTTGTGGAAATAACTCTTTATGCAAAAGCTTTGGAAATGAAATGAGCAAAGAATTTGAGATGTCATTAATCGGTGAGATAAAGTATTTTATAGGCTTACAAATACTACAAATAAAAAATGAGATTTTCATTACTCAATCCAAATACATAAAGGAAATCTTGAAGAAATTTGGAATGGAGGATTCAAAGCCAGTAAGTACTCCTATGACTACCAACTGCAAACTATCAAAGAATGATGAATCTGCATCTGTTGATGAGAAACTCTACTGATCCATGATTGGAAAACTACAATATGTTGTTCACAGTAGGCTAGATATAGCACATGCAGTAGGTATTGTTGCAAGGTTCTCTGTAGATCCTAAGGAAATACACATGACAGCAATCAAAAGAATTTTTAGATACTTGAAAGGCACTGAAGATTATGGCTTAGTATATCAGAAAGGAAATTATTTTGATCTAAAAGTTTATACTGATGCTGATTGGGCAGGCAACATTGATGACAGAAAAAGCACAAGTGGAGGAGCTTTCTTCTTAGGATAAAGACTAGTGAGTTGGCTTAGCAAGAAACAAGGATGTGTTTCTCAGTCAATAGCCGAAGCTGAATATGTTGCAGTAGCATTGAATTGTACCAACATGGCATGGATCAAACAACTGTTGGAAGGTATAAATGAGAAAGTTACCGAGCCAGTAACTATATTCTGTGATAATACTAGTGCCATTAATATTTCAAAGAACCCTGTTATGCACTCTAAGACAAAGCACATCTCTATCAAATATCATTATCTTAGAGAAGAAGCTCAAGAGAAGAAAGTGGTGTTGGAATATGTCAACACAAAGGAGCAAATAGCTGATATTTTTACCAAGCCACTACCAAAGGACACTTTTGAATATCTCAGAAGTAAGTTAGGGGTCCTACCCCTATCTTTTACTCACTGACCGAGTTCGGTGAAAGCATCACTTCGATGACTCTATTGAATATCTTTTGGGGAGATGATGCTGGAGTGATACACTTTAGAATGTTTTTTTGACAGTGTACTAGAAATAATACTAGGGATAATATAGAAAATGATACAGGGAACAAGAATTGTAAACAAATGCTTTGACCGAGACTCAGTTGATACACAACAATAGGAAATAACTTCTTACAGAAAGAAATTATGTTTTAGTTCTATTCTTTTTGGCATTGTTGTCAAAGGGGGAGAAGACCAAGAAGGAGAAGACCTACCCAGGGGGCGAAGACCAAGAAGGAGAAGATCTACCAAAAGGGGAGAAGACCTGAGAAGACTGAGAGAAGACTACAGATTGAAATAAAGACAGAAAACATAAGAGAAGTCTGATGTATGGGGGAGAGCATTTCAACATTTCAGAATCATAGCAATCCAAATTTTTTAAAGGTCAAATCAATTGGTTTTGCCATCAATGCCAAAGGGGGAGATTGTTGGCAATATTACAAGGATATTGAGAAGGTTGTTGATGATTATGGACATAACTGATTAAAGATGTTTTACTATCTTGATATTATTTTGTCATTGATGTCAAGAAATTGATTTTCTAATTCAGTATGATGTTGCCATACCTTAAGAAATATGATATGAAGATTATAAAAAAAAAAGTCGGTAAAGACACAGGAAAGAATATGAAGAATAAGGGGATAAGTTATTCAATGGGCAACTCTACCGAGTCAGACAATGATGAGATCTTGATGTTTTAGATTGTTTTAACATCATACATATGTTGTAAAGTGTAAAGGTTAATACTATACTATGTTATCAAGCAAAGAACCTAGTCAGTAAACCCTAAGGAACCTAGTTGGTAAACCCTAAGGTTATCGCAATCGGTTAATGAAGACAGAATGTCTACCGAGTGAAGTTTAGTATTCACTGAGTTGTAATCAAGCTATAACAAAATGCATTAAATGTTTACATGTGATATTTAATGAAAGATGCTAATGAGCTGGAGCGGATCAATGATTGGCAAGTCATGAAAGAAGTTTGTTAAACGAATCTAAGGCAATGGAAAGTTGGCAAGAAGATCTATAGCTCAGATTGAACTGCATTACCCTAACACAAGTTCCAAGGTGATTGTGCAAGTTCCAAGGTGGGGTAAAACATTTTTAGATCGAAAGATACAATGAACCTGGACAAGATTGAAGATCTGATGGCTATGATTGATCATGGGAAATGTGATCAAGGAGATTAAGAGGTTAGAAGATTGTTTATAAATAAGGAACTGTTGATAAACAATGTAAGTGGGCAAGTGTATGCACAGGGATGCTACATAGTGATTACCGAGCACAGAAGCTTGAAAACCTATTAGAATAATAGAGTATTGATGCCCAACAGATAGACAAGATTAGTTCTATGTCTAGATTGTATTGAACAAATAGGAATCTGCTTTAGCATTTCAGATGTGAAGTTGCAGATAGATTGTATTACTATTATTTTGTGAAAGTGATAGGAAATCTCTTAACCAAGTGGACTTAAAAGTCTTCTATGTAAATCCTCTAACAAGGTGACATTCTGATTGAGTGTTTAAAATCCTTTGACAAGGTCACTTCTAACAAAGTGAAGATCCTAACAGATCTGAGGGAAATCCCTTAACCAAGTCACATCTAGCAATGTGTTTGTAATCTTTAACAGGATTTGCTTTTAACCAAGCATACTCTAGAAGAGTATATTTCTTAGTGGGTCTGAAATCCCACAGTGGTTTTTCCCTATTTGGGTTTCCACATTAAATCTGGTGTTATGAGGTTTATATTGTTCATATGCTTTTGAGTTTTCATGTTTGACAATTTTTTATTATATGACTGATATATGTTACCGAGGTTGAATCTGATGTTTTTATGGATGATTAAGTTTGTATGATTCACCCCCCCCTCTCATCTTGTTGGCTATTGGATCTGTACTTATATTAAGTATCAAAACTATCAGATCCTATGGCGACTAGTAGTTCAAGTTCATCTTGTTCTTGTGTAGATATCTTTTGAATGGATATACCAAGGCTTGAAGGAAAAAATTACACAGTATGGAAGATTCAGATGAAGACTCATCTGAGATGTCTTGGCAAGGAGATCTGGGAGATCACACAAAATGGTGTCACACCCTTTAATCCAAGATCTAACAATCCTCCTCTAGAAAACCTAGACAAGGAGCTTGAGAATGACTGTAGAGAAAGGGAAGTCCTCTTGTGTGCACTTTTTGATCAACAAATTATGGGATTAACCAAAAAATCATCTAGAAAGGCTATATGGGACAAGTTGCAGACTCTTAATGAAGGTGACCCTACAGTGAAGATTGCTAAACTTGATGGTTATCGGGTGAGATATGAAAACCTAAAGATGGAAGAAGATGAAAAGATTACTGCATTCATGTAAAGGGTAAATGAGATTGTAATAGGACTTCAATGTTGTGGTGGAACTCTGAGTAAAGATGAAATTGTTTCTAAAGTCTTAAGAGCCCTACCACCGCCTTACAAAATGAAGGCTACTGCTATTAATTGTTAGGATAACCGGTGAACAACTGAGAAGGGGGGGCGTGAATCAGTTGTTAATAGAATATAACTTCTAATACACAATACAACCTTAAACGGGAGCACATAAATATTTAAATACCGGTAAAACAGAAACAGATGCCGGTACACACAGATATTGATAAACAATGAAACTCAGTAGTTAAACAGATAATCAATGCAAAGCAATCATACCACATAACACCAAGATGTGTACGTGGAAAACCCAGAAAGGGAAAACCCACAGTGGGAAGCCTACCCATAGTCGGATGATACTTCTGCAGAAAGTATGTGATACAATGAGGGGCTTGCACATGCAGGAAGGTATGTTGCCTAGATTGTACTGTTCATTACAAAAGAGTCTCACTGACTACAAAGGTTAAAACCACCTCAAGATATTTGGACAACAATCTATAATAATGAAATGCCAGAGATAGCATCTACCATACCTGATTATAGTCTTAGTTAAGCTTAATACCAGAGGCCTTTGACCTCTTCCTTAATCCCAATTCAATCCTCAATGGTCAACCTAATCCTCTGCCTAAATGATATTACAATATTCGCACATTACATTCCTTGCCACGATATACAATGAGATCTTACATCATTTTATACCAACCCTAAGACCTAATCCAATTAGGTCAGCCACCTAAAAGATATTACAATGAGATCATTACATAAATCAATTTTACAATGATATGCCATGTCAGCTTAAGACCAAAAAAACAATTACAAATCCATAAATCATCCCCAAACATCCCGATAACTTATAGAGTACACATTATCATGATACCGGTCCATAACATAGATAGGAACTAGACCCATTTTGGGTCCACCATGCCAAAACAATATCTTCAAGTAGTTGAAGCATGATCAAAGAACATCTTCAGCATCCTGAAATCCATTTAGAAGCGGCACCAACAACACATGCATCTTGTCAAGATTCTTGAGTGAAAGCTCTGCCGATAAAACCTTAAACAATGCTGATAAAGGTTTACAAGAGTGTATGATAGGATCTGATTACCAAGTCAATACCAACTGACCAAAACATGCTCCAGAAGCACATACCACATGTAACCAAACATACTCCATAGATCCAAACATGTAAGAAGTGTCCAACAAATAATCTCTCTGTCGGTAGCACTAGTTCTTCTATCGGTAACGAAAACCTATCTGCTGGTAACCTTCCATAACAAATAGTTTTGACATCTATGACAAAACATCAATGCAACACATAATCAATTCATCCATAATACCAACAATCTCCCCCTTTGGCATTGATGGCAACACTAGATGTGAAAAACATCTAAGTACAAAGAAATGCCAAACAAGTCTCCCCCTATGGAAGATAACCAACAATCTCTTGAATCTATGTGAATGATATCTCTATAAAGTTCTGAATAAATTTCTCCTCCTCTTTTTTATTTTCCACATCAATATCTTGTAATGCCCCGCCAGGAAACCCTGAAGGGATAAAGCTAAAAACACTCAAATGGAGTGCAAATATATATATATATATATAAGACACTAGAAAGTGATACAATGAGTTATCTAAAGCTTTGATAAAACAGTGGAAGACTAAACAAACCTAAGGAGTTTCCCAACGTGATTACATAACCTAACACCTATCTCAACTCGCGACATTTGATCCAATTAAGTAGGTTATCTTAAATACATGTTATTACTTAAAACATGGATATAATTTGTTTAGTAAATTAGAAATTATAGATAATAGGACGCATTCATCCATTAAGGTTGAAGATGAGGCTATCAAGAGGAATTTTACCCATTATTTAGTTAAAACATAGATAACATGTGGAGGTTCATCCATTAGAGTTAAAATATAGGTAACTTAATGAAGTTTATCCATTAGAGTTAAAATTAGATAACATGACGAGTTCATCCATTATAGTTAAAATATAGCTAATAAGACGAATTTCACATATTAAAGTTAAAATGTAAATAACATAATGAAGTTCGTCCATTAGGGTTAAAAATATAGATGACTTGATGAGTACATCCATTATAGTTAAAATAAAGCTAATATGATGAAGTTCATTTATTAAGATTAAAATGTAAAATAACTAAATGAGTTCATCCATTTTAGTTATAATTTAGCTATCATGATGGAGTTCATTTATCAAGGTTTAAAATGTAGGTAACCAAATAAAGTTCATCCATTAGAATTACAATTTAGGTAATATGACGAGTTCATCCAATAATTGTTATCCATTCATTACGTTCAATTTTACATTAAACCCATGCCATGCATCTTGTTCCAAAATGTACTATAATTTCATCATAACTGATGGGGTCTTTTCATGCATACTTTTTTTCATTAACATTAACAGAACACATTCCTTCATGATCCAATTTATTGCATTTAAGAGACGACTGCATACATGCATTACGATAAATCTCATGCCAATCCACTTATACATTCTATCAAAATGCCATCCATACATGCTAGCACTAACCATGAAACATAAGAACAAAAGCATCACATAACACCAAAATGATCTCGGAGTTCACCCCTAGAGGGCTACATCTATAGGTCTGCTCAACTGTAAGACCCCTCTGATAATTAAATAAGTTAAAGGTACATAAGGTTCTCGTCATTTACAATCCTGCCATGTAGGCGAACATAACCAATATACAAATGACCACTTCGGTCAATAAATACATAAATGATCCCTACATAGAAAAGGATCCAATTGATCATATTAAAAGAAAATACAAAGGTCCATTGCCTGACGGTACTCTAACTAGAGACTTAACCAACTATGGTCAACCACAAATCAACACTCGACACCCACGTAAAGGACAAGACCAATTATAACACCATCACAAACAACAGTCAAACTTGAGACCAAGGGCAAAAGCAAGTACCCCAATTCAATCCATATGACATGGTCCAACAATTCAAAGTCATAGACTTGCCATTTCTTAAGCAAATGCGACCATAGAAAATTAAACATGCAAATGCATAAATCGGAAATGACAATCTACTTCCATATTGTTTAAATGTTATAGTCGACCCAGTTTTCTATTAGATCTAAGCTATTTTCTATCTGTCTACTTGTCTAAAACATGATGTTTATGGTTTACTAACTCACTATAGTTCATTAACATCATACAATAACATAATTACGTTATTATAAATTTCCAAACAAAAATCACCAGAATATAATTAAATAAACATTGATCAACTAAAAATTTGACATGCATTTTCAAATAAAACATCATTTCCATTTTGATCAAACACGATAATCAAATCTCATCTCTTGCAACACACATATAGACTTTCCAAAAATGGAAATACAAATTTTAAAAGAAATAAAGTCGATGATCATTTCCCCACATAAATTGATACCTCCTTGCATACATATAGGAAAAATAGCAATTAAATATTAATTAATATATATATATATATATATATATATATTAATCCACCATTAATAAAATATATACTAATTAATAATTAATAATAACATTACAAGTGAAGTATTAATTAATATATATATATATATGCATATTAATTCCCAATTAATATCATACATACTAATTAATAATTAATATTTAAAACATGCTATTTTAAAACTTTTAATAAAATATAAAAACAAACTTTTTATATAATCCCACATCGTAAAAGGTGATAGTATTTTTAAAAATAATAAAAAAATAAAAAATAAAATAAGCTAACTGAGGGGCCCACCTCCCTCCACGGGAGTGGAGGTTGTGCCCTAGCCGCAAAGGCTGTGGCCACCATGATGGACGCAGACCTGCGGCCTCCACGTTGTGGGTGCAGGACTCTGCGGCCGCCATTGGGTCGTAGGCTTCTGCGACCGCCATGGGGTCGCAGAGCTCTGCGGAGGGTAGGGGCACGAGTTGAGCCTCGGCTCCTCGGCCCTGCAACCCTAAAATCCACCATTAAAATGTTATTTGCAATTTCATTTTTTTTTAATATTTTATTATACATTTAATAATAGATTTACAAAAAAAGAACAAACCCTAGTTCGATTTAATATTCACAGTCTCAAACAGAGACTTCAAACAATTTCCAGAATGTCCATGGATAACAAATGATTAAATTTTTTTCCAGAATAACCAAGCCTAAAATAGTCAAAATTTCATCAAATAACTACAAATTTCGGGCATAAATAAGATCATTTCTTAAACAATGAATCCACTAAATTTCTAAACTTTAAACTAAACTGCATAGATTCAAAACCCAAACCCCATTTCAATCAAGAAATTTCTTCAAAGGAAAACAATCAGAAATTTTATTTTCATTTTCTTTTTTTGTTCATTCAACAAGAAAACAAAATAAGAATCCTACCTCTCTTCGTATTCCTAGCAAGATCCGATGGAGAGCCAAACCTACAACTCAAGAAGACCTCCCTTTCCTCCAAAATACCCAATTTTCTCCATCCAGTTTTTTTTTTTTGCAACAACCCTAAAAATATTTTCCAACCTAGGTTAAATGGAGTATAATTTGACCTAAACTCCTAATTTTGAATTTAAACACTTTTTAAATAAAAAAAATGAGAAATCATTCTTTTCAACTATTCAAAAAATCTAACTTGCTTTTCTAATTAAAATTAAAATGCTTCTCTCTCGTTTAATTTTAATTTTCTCAATATTAACAAAGCTAACATTTATATCTCACAATATTAATGAGGGTAAAATATTTTAATTAAATTAAATTCCCAAAATCAATCTTTCACACTATATCAAGAATATATATAAAACTTACTTTTCTAATCAAAATTGATTTTCTTAAATAATTAAAATTAACCTTTCTTTTCCAAAATGCAAAAGAGATTAAATTATTTCTATTTTGAATAACTTTGAATCTTTCCCTTTTAAAATGCATAAACTAAATAAATTCACTATTTAAAATTAACCATTAAATTAAACTCGCTACCAACATAAATAGAGCGATCTTTTTAATTAATGATTAAACACATAAAAGAAACCTATTTATTTTAATTCCTCAATTACTAATGCATAAATGAACACATTAAATCAAATTAAATACTTAGGACAAAATACTCAATTTTTTACCACCCGCAAACCCAAACGAAAAGGGAAACTGACGAACCACAGGCGATGCTCACTTGAGCATGACTAGGGTACACTGAGGATTTTACAACCACCTGACCCAAATTCTAAGGACGAAAGAGGTAGACTCAACCCTGCGAATCCAGGTGAAGACGAACCTTGCACCTCAGCGGTACGGTACTTGCAATCTCCTGCAACCAAGAGTCACACAAGCATATATATTTATATATTCAATGAAAGTGTTGGCTCGAGATTAATAACAATAATCAAGAGAACAATTAAACTTACATAAGAATCGATGCAAAAGCACATTAACAGGTATGCACAATAATCACAATATCTGACTACAACATTACATAATGGTTAATCAACCATCCAAGAATGCCACATAGAAAAAGTCAACCAAGGTCAAACCGGTTTTACAAAACTGACTAGGGTAGGTTCACTACATATCTCTCCCCCTTTGACATCAATGCCAGAAATCTGACAAAAATATCGAAGCAATAATGTAAACCTCAGAATAAAAAAATATGACTACTCCCCATGAGTAGTGGCACCACTCATCAGTGCCAGAATGAATACTATCTCTGATAATGCATGTCAGACTGATGACAAAACTACATCAATCAAGTCTCTACCGAAGGGGCAAAAACCCCTAACCTGTCTCTCAAATTTTCAAATGATTCCTTAGACAATAGTTTAGTGAATATATTTGCAATCTATTCTTTAGTGTTCACATAAACCAATTTGACTTCCTTTTCTTGTACCTTGTCCTTCAAAAAGTTATACTTTATTGATATATGCTTAGTCTTGAAGTGAAATACTGGATTTTTAGACATCTCAATAGCTACATAGTTATCATGGTAGATAACTACTGGTTCACTACAATTTACCCTGATATCCTTCAACATTTTCTTCATCCACAAGACTTCACTGCAATTAGTTGTTGTTGCAACATACACAGCTTCTGCAGTAGATAAAGAAATGCATGACTATTTTTTGTTGATCCATAAAACCAGTTTCTTTCCAAGAAAGAAAGCTCCACCAGAAGTGCTCTTCTTATCGTCAGTATCACCTGCCCAATCTGAGCCAGTATATGCACATAAAGTGAAATCATCATGTTTAGAATACCATAAGCCATATTCTGTTGTTCCTTGGAAATACCAAAATATCCTCTTTACTACACATTCATGATTTTCTTTAGGATTACTTTGATATCTTGAAACAATACTTATTGCATTCATAATATCTGGTCTAGTCTGAGTTAGATATAATAGATCACCAATCATAGACTTATACCTTGTCGGATTTACTGGTGTAGAAGTATCCTTGATAGATAATTTCTCACTCGTCACCATATGAGTACTTACCAGTTTGGAATTATCCTTACCAAACTTCTTCAACAATTCCCTCAGATACTTAGTTTGACAAATAAAAATGCCTTTGTCAGTTTGAGTAATCTGCAAACCTAAGAAAAATTTCATCTCACCAATCATGGACATTTCAAATTCATTCTTCATATTGTTAGTAAATTCCATGCACAATTTATCTTCTCCTCCAAAAATGATATCATCAACAAATACTTCAATAATCAGAATATCATCATCAGTGGTCTTATAATATAAATTACTATCAGCACTACCTTTAGTAAAACCAAGCTTCAAAAGATATTTATCCAACCTTGCATACCAAGCTCTAGGAGATTGTTTCAAACCATATAAATCTTTCTTCAATCTGCAAACCATATATTTATCATTTGTCAGTGAAAATCCATCAGGCTGCTCAATGTATACTTCTTCCTCAAGTTCACCATTCAAAAATGCACATTTAACATCCATTTGATAAAAAATATAGTTCTTATAAGCTGCATAGGCAAGAAATAGTCTAACAGATTCAATTCTAGCTACAGATGCAAATGTCTCACCATAATCAATTCCTTCCATTTGAGAATATCCTTTATAGACCAATCTAGCCTTGTTTCTTACAACTTGACCATTCTCATTCAGTTTCTTTCTTAAAACCCATTCAGTTCCAATAACATTCTTATTTTTAGGTTGGGGAACTAAAATCCAAGTTTCATTCTTCTCTATCTGATCTAATTCATCTTCCATAGCCTTTAACCAATGTTTATCCTTACAAGATTCAATAACAGTTGCTAATTCAATTTGAGAAATAAGACATACCTCTTCATTAGCTAGTCTCCTTCTAGTCATAACTCCCTTGTTCCTATCTCCATTGATTTGATCTTCAGAATGATTTAATCCTATATACCTTGGTATCTTCCGAACTTCAGGTTCACTGCAAAGATCATCAGTCACAGTTGAATTTTCTGATTATGTCGGTGTAACTGTCCCAGCTTCCTATACCAGTTGAGCCATTGTCGATTCACTTATGATCATTTCTACTATTGGTTCCTTGTCATATGATATAGAATGATTTATGTACTTCTCATCCACTTTCACATTATTACTCTCCATAATTTTTTGTAATCTTTTGTTATAACATCTATATGATTTTCTTTGAATTGAATAACCAAGAAATATCCCTTCATCACATCTAGGATCAAACTTTCCAATTGAATCATCTCTTTTGATATAGCATTTAATTCCAAAAATTCTGAAATATTTAACAGTGGGTATATGTCCAAAACCATAGTTCATAAGGGGTCTTACCAATTTCACCTTTGATGTGAACTCTGTTGAATGTGTAGATTGTTGTACTCACTGCTTCTCTCTAGTAGATATGAGGCAATTTGGCTTCCATCATCATAGATATTACTGCATCCAAAATGGTTTTGTTCTTTATTTCTACTACTCCATTTTGTTGAGGAGTCCTAGGTGTAGATAGTTGTCTCTTGATTCCATTTGTCTCACAATAACTATTAAATTCATGAGAAGTGAACTCACCTCCTTGATCTGATCTTAGACATTTGGTTTTCAATCCAATTTTAGTTTCAACCTTTGCTTTAAAGATCTTGAATTTCTCAAAAGCTTCAGACTTCTCCCTTAGAAAAGTCACCCACATCATTCTAGAATAGTCATCAATAATCAGCATGAAATATCTATCACCTTGAAAGCTTCTAGTCCTTGCTGGACCACATAAGTCAGTGTGAACCAAATCAAGTACATCATTAGATTTATCATGTATGCTCTTAAAAGAACTTTTAACTTTCTTACCCAATTGACATTCCTTACATACTGGATTATGAGGCTTCATAATCTTAGGTATATCTCTAACTACCTTAGTTGAATTGATCTTAATAATACAATCAAAATTAACATGACACAACCTCTTATGCCATAGCCAACTCTCATCAATGTGAGAAATTAAGCATGTCTTATTACCAATGTTCAAGTGAAAGATATTACCTCCAGTCTAAATATCGATTGCAATCTCCAAACCAGTTTTGTTAATGATTTTGCATTTCTATCTTTAAACTGAAGTTGAAAACCCTTGTCCACCAATTGACTAACACTCAAAAGATTATTCTTTAAACCTTCTACATAATAGAAATTATCAGTATTATGCTTGTCATCCAAAGAAATAATACCTCTACCTTTGATAATACATGCTTGCTTTTTCATCTCCAAATCTGACTTGACAGCCATTTTATTCTTCCAGGGACAAAATTTTTCCTTTATCTCCAATCATATGATGTGAGCATCAACTATCAATTACCCATTCATCCTTATCTTCAACTTTTTCTGCCAAGGCCTTTTATTCATTCTTGATAGCCAGTTCTGATTCATCTTCCTTCAAAGCATAGAACACCCATTCCTTTCCATTACCTGATCTACTAGTAGAGTCTTCTATCGGTTCATCCTCAGAGTCACCAGCTACTCCTTCCTCATCTGCTATGTAGCATTGTTTACTTTTCTTGAATCTATATCTATTCCAGTTAGGCTTAAAAGATTTCTTATCTCTTTCCTCAAGCCTTGCATTCCTTTCAAGACATCTAGATGCAAAATGACCAATCTTATTACTTGCAAAACATTTAAAAGGTTATTTTCCTTCATACTTACTTCCTATCGGTCCTTTAGGTACTCTTCTAGAAAATAAGGCTTCAAGTTTCTCAATCTCATCTTCTTTCCTCATGTCTTCCAATTATTTTGCATATAGGACTTTCCAATCACTTTTGTCAATAGATGATGATGATGGATGAAAAGAAAGTTCAGACTTTACATCACCAGAAGATCCAAATTCTTCAAGCTCAAAAGTAGATAATTTCCAAATCAGAATGTCTCTGTTAACAAAAGTGTTTGACATTGTTCTCAACTCGTTAATTGCAGTTGCCTTCATCTTGAAAGTTGGTGGAAGGGCTCTCAAGACTTTAGAAACTATTTTATCTTCACTTAGAAATCCTCCACAACATTGAATTCCCATAGTGATCTCATTTACTCTTTCCATAAACACAACAATTCTTTCATTATCTTCCATTTTCAATTTTTCATATCTTACCCGGTAACCATCAAGTTTAGCAATTTGGACAGTGGGTCACCTTCATTCAAAGTTTGCAATTTTTCCCACATAACCTTTGTCAATGATTTATCAGTCAATCCCATGATCTACTGATCAGTAAGTGCACACAAGAGGGCTTCTCTAGCTCTGCAATCATTTTCAATATTCTTATCCAAGTCTACAAGAGCAGCATTGCCAGATGTCAGATCATCAGGTGTGTATCCTTTCTCAATGATCTCCCAAATATCCTTGCCAAGACATCTAAGATGAGTCTCAATTAGAATCTTCCATATCCCATAGTTTGTTTTATCAATCTTAGGGATTTGTCTTCTAAGAATAGTTGCCAGTGGATTATAAGTGTTAGCTGCCATATGATCTACCTCAAGTGGTTAAGCTTCTACAAAAGAGGACCAAAGATCTGATACCAATTGTTAGGATAGCCGGTGAACAACTAAGAGGGGGGCTGAATCAGTTGTTAACAGATTATAACATGTAATCCACAATACAACCTTAAATCAGAGCACATAAATATTTTAAATATCGGTAAAGTAGAAATAGATGCTGATAGACACAGATACTGGTAAACAATGCAACTCAATTGTTAAATAGATCATCAAAGTAAAGCATGTTTGTATTATGGATGTCTTGCATTATTTTTGTCATTGATGTCAACACTTATCCTTCTGGAGATCTACATTGTTGATTTGGCACTATGGTTTTATTGGTTTACTATTGAATCGACACATTGTGTTCACTGGAAAGATCAGTGACTTATGCACAGTCATTAGTATATGCTCACCGACAGGTTATATGGTTCACCAGCATAGATGATAATTTGTTATCATCTGGAAATCACTTGATTATGTCGAAGACTTGGCTTGGATATTTGGTTTTGGTGTTTTGATTATTGATCTAATTAGGTTGACATATTTGTTGTTACCGACATATTGGTCTATGTTATGGACTGGTATGCATTATCTATTCTAGATCAGCACATCACGTTATGGAGATGATTTATTGATTGGATATTGTTGTAAATATATTGAGCCAACATGATGCATCACATCAAGACTTATTTGTAATTGATTTAATTGTAATATTCTTATTGAGCCGACCTACACATTTGGTCTTAGGTTTTGTATATATGTAAGATCTCATTTGTAAGATAGAGATATGATATGGTTATGGTATGGTATTGAAACATGGTATGTGCGAATATTGAAGATCATATGAGTAGACCATAGAGAAGGTTCAAGGAACATTTGAAGGTGTTTATTAGAGCTTAACCAGTATTGAATCCAGCATTGGAGATGTTATTTTGAGCAGTACATTATTCTAGGATTTAACCATCCCATTGTAGTCATTGCGACTCCCATTTGAGCAATGTGCTCTAGGCAGTTGGCCTTTCTGCATGTGCAGACCCCATTTGTATACACATACTATCTATAGTAGTATCATCTGATTGTGGGTAAGGTTTCCCATCGTGGTTTTTCCCCTTACTGGGTTTCCACATCAAAATATATGTGTTATGTGTTGTGGATGTTATTTCTCTTTCTGTTTCATGCATTAAGTTTCACCGGTATTGATATTAACTGCTAATCTGTTAACCGACATTAAGTTTGGTTTACCAGTATTAAGTATTAAGTTTGATTAAGTTATAATTGGGTTAAAATTTATTAACAACTAATTCACACCCCTCCTCTTAGTTGTCCTTCCAGTTCCTAACAATTGGTATCAGAGAAAATGTTGTGGAGGATCCTTAAGTGAAGATGAAAATTTTGACTTATGTGCATACATCGATGCAAATTGGGCAGGAGATATAGATGACAGAAAGAGTAGCACTGGTGGAGCATTCTTGCTTGGTAGCAAATTGATTTCATGGATAGGCAAGAAGCAAATTTGTACATCATTATCAATAGTAGAATTAGAATATGTTGCAACATCAACTAATTATACTCAGTTATTATGGATTAAACAAATGTTGAAGGACATAAAGGTAAAATGCAAAGAACCTATAATCATTTATTATGATAATTCAGAAGCAATTGATATATCAAAGAATCTGGTATTTCACTCTAAGAATAAGCATATTTCTATCAAATATAATTTTCTGAAAGAGAATGTTGAAGAAAAAGAAGTAAGATTGGTTGATGTGAATACTAAAGAGCAGATTGCAGATATCTTTACAAAGCCTTTGTCTAAGGAAACCTTTGAATATCTCAGAGAGCATCTTGGGGTAAAAGCCTCACCAATAGAGATTTAGATGATTGGAGATTGGCATCAAACCGACAGATACTAACAGAGAAATATTATTCCCGGCTTTGATGGAGGAGAGATACTTCTGAGGGGGAGTAGTTGGTTGTATGATCTGGTATTTATTCTTAATTTTTTTGGCATTTGATGTCAAAGTGGTGTAGGAGAACCCTTCCAAACTCTTTCTCTTTCTTTGTTTTGTTGGTTTTATGCTTCTTTAGAAGCCATTGTACATAAAATAATGAGCCATGTGCTCATAGGTCCTAGTTAGGGTCCTAGTGGAGATCTTAGGGGTCATGAGTCAAGATTGTGATTTTCTTGAAAATGGAGGGTATGTGTGTCCTTGAAGTGTTTAAGGGTCCCTTATAACATGGTGGTGTCCTTAGGTTGGCCCATTGTGGGTCTAGGAGTCATAAAAAGTATCATTGGAAAAGTTGCTCAAAATTTGCATGACAACTTTTAAAAGTTGTCAAGCAACTTTTCCATCATGATGTCAAGTTCTTTAGGTTAGCATGGAAAACCCTAGTTTGGGCACACAGACCAAGGAAAAGGTAGTATAAGTACTTACAAACCCTAAATTCATGCGTTGGATGTCAGTCATTGTACAGCCCAAGCAAAAATATTAGACTGAGACTGTAAAATTGTTACCAGTCAGTTTGAATGAAGAAAACAAGAAAATTAGTGGATTGAGATATGTCCAAAATTGTGTGGTTTGTCTTTCATGTTGTAAATACTTTCATTTCAAGAAATTAGTTTAGGTTTTTACTTGCAGATTAAGTGAGTTTGTAAATAGTTTGTAAACTATCTTCTTACTGTCCAGTTTTGGACAGGATTGTGTAAAGGAAGTCTTAACTCCATTCCCCATTGTGGAACCACCATGAAACCATGGGGAATGGATGTGAAGACCCTGTACTATAGCCCCAAGCAAGCAGGGCCCTTGGAAATGTAAGGAGGCCAAGAAAAGGCCCATTCCTAGGCGAGACTAGACAGTGCCCGGTTAGGAATGGCTATTGGTGTAGAGGTCTTGGACAGCAAGGTTGGTTAGTGGAGAAAGAATCCTTTGGAGGAAGTGTAGAGGAGTGTTTGAAGCATCATTGGTGTGAAGGAGGAGCCTCCACCAATCCAAACAAGGTGGCTAAAACTCCAAGTACTCACTGTGACCCAGGCAGACCCTAGAAACCCTCACAAAACCCTTAAAAACCCCAAAATTCACCCTAGGCACTATACGGCCACTTGGAGGCCCAAAACCTAGAAAATCCTTGAGCCCTTGCCAATTGAATGGTAGTCCATTTTGGGAGTTAGGGTTGTTTGTGCATCATTTGTGAGAGGGAGCCCTAGAAGACTAGTTAGGAGGCCTAATTGGTCCTAATCCTTGTAGCCCTTTTTGAAGGCAAAAACCCAAATTTGTGAAATTGGTAAGGGGTTAGAATGTTGAAACCTCTTGGGGGCTCATAAATGGGTGGATAGACCATGAAATAGACCTAAAAAAACCTTGCTAAGACCTTGGAAGGTGTGGAACAAGATTAGCCCTTATTAGCCATAGTAAGGGATTTTGAGTCTCATGTGTAGGTGAGACCTTAGGAGCAGCATAGCAACTCATTGGTGGGTGGATTGGGCAAGGTTAGGGGATTACTCAAACAAAGGAAGTCCTAGAGACCCTAGGGTGTGAGGAGAACACCAAGAGATATAAGGAAAGGATCCAAGAGCATAGACTAGGCTAGTCTATCCCAAACCCCATCCCAACAAATTGGTATCAGAGCAAGTTCAAGACTTGTTGGACTATGTATGTCTCTATATATTGGTGAATCAGTAGGGGAGAGCAGAATGGTTACTAATGCAGAGCTGGCTAGAGAAGTAGAAGAGCAGAAGGAGAAGAATAGACTCCTTGGAGCAGTAATGAGTGAGATAAGGGATAAACTGCAGGAAGTGGTGGATCAGAGAACACATGAACCTTGGGATGAAGACACCAAGGGTAAAGGAAAGAGAAATATAGAAATAGATGACATAATTCCTGAACTAGATCCCTTGTTCAATGAAGAACCTTTTGTGAAGGCTATTAAGGCTTTGAACACCAAAGCCTTTGAAGGATTGCCAAATTTCAGTGGAAGAATGGACATAGACACTGTTATGGAATGGATTGAGGGCATGGAAAACCACTTTGAGTGTGAAGGAGTGACAGAGGCTCAGAAGGTTAAAGTTTCCAAATCAAGATTAAGGGGAGCAGCTTTGACATGGTGGAAGTACCTGCAAGAAGAAAGGGTTAGCATGGGGAAGCTACCTATTGCAAATTGGAAAGCTATGGTGAGTAAGATTAAGGAGAATTACTTACCATAGGATTATAAAATATAACTTCATAAGAAGAGACAAGGATTGAAGTAGAAAGATCTTGATGTAACCTCCTACACTGAAGAGTTCCAAAAACTTTGTCTTAGATCAAAGGTCCAAGAAGATGAATTTATTAAGGTGGCTAGGTATCTAAGCGGCCTAAAGTGGAACATTCAAGAGGAGATAAGCCTATGGACTCCTAATACTGTGCAAAAATGTCATCAGCTTGCTGTCAAGGTAGAAGAGAGGAACAAAAGGAAAGGAGACTCCAATAACAGGGGTAGAGGTAGAGGTAGAGACCAAGTGAATCACTAAGGTGGTTACCAAAGCAAAGCAAATGAGCAGAGGAACCAAGGAGAAGCCAAGTTGACTGAGCATGGTAGTGAAACCAATCTCAGAGGAGGACATTCCAGAGGAAGAGGTGCACAGGTGGTCCAAATAGGGGTAGAGGTATTGGCAGAGGTAACTCCTATTTTGCAACTATGAAGTGTTACAATTATGGACAATTGGGACACCCAACATATAGATGCCCTGACAAGCCTACCACATCGAAAAGTGGAAAGAGGGTTGTTTATGCACAAGAAGACTCTTCAAGCAACAAGACACTAGATGTGGACCAGATTGAATCAGAAGTTGGTGAGAATCTGATGTTCAATAGGATTTTGATCAAACAACCGGTTAAGGAGGAACCCAGACATAGGAGAGCATTGTTTAGGGTGAGATGCAAAGTTCTTGGTAAAGTGTGCAAGGTGATAGTTTATATAGGCTTAGTTGACAACATCATCTCAGAAGAGGCAGTTAGGAAGTTGAAGCTCACAAGAATACCCCACACCAATCCTTACAAGGTGACTTGGTTGAACAAAGGATAGATTGTGCTAGTCAATGAGCAGACTTGGGTAGAGTTTTCTATTGGAGGATACAAGGACAAGATCCTTTGTGATGTGTTGCCTATGGATGCATGTCACTTATTGCTAGGAAGACCCTGGCAATTTGATAGGAAGGTGATCTATGATGGAGCAGAGAACTCCATATCATTCAAGAAGGACAGCAAGACTTTCAAGATTCAGTCTTTGATAGAGGATGAAGAGGGCACTTCAAAAACACCTAGTGTCTTAATGGCTACTAGTAAAGAGTTCTTAAATATGCTACATAAGGAGGAGATAGTGAAGTCTGCCATCTTTGTGAAGCCAAAGGAGAAAGCAGAAAATTTGCAGGCAGAAATACCCAAGGAGGTGAAGCAAATGTTGCAAGAGTATAAGGATATAGTGAGTGATGGAGCACCTGCAACACTCCCACCAAGAAGGTATATAAGTCATCAAATAGACTTTGTTCCTGGTGCATCCTTACCTAACAAGGCTGCATATAAGCTCACACCTGATCAGAATAAGGAGGTAGCAAGGCAAGTGTAGGAGTTATTGGAACAAGGACTGATTAAGAAGAGCACCAGCCCATGTGCAGTCCCGGTAGTGCTAGGATCAAAAAAAGGAGGTAAGTGGAGACTTTACACTGACTCAAGAGCAATCAATAGGATTACCATAAGGTATAGGTTTCCTATTCCTAGAATAGAGGATTTGATGGACTGTTTAGGAGGGGCTATGTATTTTACCAAGCTAGACCTTAAAAGTGGTTATCACCAGATAAGAATTAAGGAGGGTGATGAGTGGAAGATTGCTTTTAAAACCACAGATGGATTGTATGAGTGGCTTGTGATGCCATTTGGGCTTACTAATGCTCCAAGAACCTTCATGAGGTTGATGAATGAGGTGTTGAAGGATTTCACAGGCAGATTTTTGGTAGTGTACCTAGATGATATTCTCATCTGTAGCAGAACCAAGGAAGAGCACCTTGAGCATTTGAGGTTAGTTTTAGAAAGGTTGCATGACGAGAAGCTATCCATCAACCTAGAGAAGTGTGACTTCTTGAAGCAAGAGCTGGTTTACTTAGGATTTGTGGTGTCCAAAGGAACCTTGAAGATGGATCCAAGCAAAGTGGAGGCAATCTTGAATTGGCCTGCACCTAAAATAGGGAGTGAAGTTAGAAGTTTCCATGGATTAGCTCAATTCTATAGGAAATTTGTGAGGAATTTCAGTGGTATATGTGCACCAGTCCTTGACACCATTAAAGGAGGTCTTAAAACTAAGTTTGAATGAACTGAGTAGGCAGACAAAGTATTTCAATTATTGAAACAGGAAGTAGCCACAAAACCTATCCTTCTCCTACCTACGTTTGATAAGCTATTCGCTTTGGAGTGTGATGCAAGTGGAATTGCAGTAGGTGGTGTGTTGAGTCAAGAGGGAAGACCTGTGGCATTTTTCAGTGAGAAGCTTAATGAAGCAAATAAGAAGTACTCAGCTTATGACCTAGAGTTGTATGCATTAGTGCAGTCTCTAAAGAAATGGAGGCATTACCTACTTCCAAAAGAATTTGTAATTTTCATAGACAATCAGGCATTGAGTTACACAAACACTCAAGAGAAGCTAAGCAACAGGCATCTAAAATGGATGGAATATCTCCAATCCTTCACCTTCACCATCAAGCATAAGAAGGGGAAGCTTAATAATGTGGCAGATACATTAAGTAGGAAGTTGTTGACAGTTCAAGAGTTACAGTTGCAGAGCATAGGAATAAAAGTTTTCAAAGACCTCTATGAAGGAGATGAAGACTTCTCAACAACTTAAAAGGTTTGCAAATAGTTTGAGAACCATTTCCATGGTGAGTATGCAGATTACACTCTCCAAAATGGTCTCTTGTTCAAGGGTAACCAGTTGTGTGTACCTAGAGGATCCATGAGGGAGAACCTCATCCAAGAAAAACATAATGGCAGTTTTAAGTGGACACTTTGGAGTTAACAAAACATTGGATTTAGTACAGAGGTACTATTATTGGCCTAAGTTGCCAAGGGATGTAAAGAGGTATGTAGAGCAATGTGGAGTGTGCAAATAGCCAAAGGTGGATCAAGCAATGCTGGTTTATATCAATCATTATCGGTCCCAAACAGACCTTGGGAATGTATAGGCATGGACTTTGTAGTAGGACTTCCCAAGAAAAAAATAGGTATGGACAACATCTATGTGGTAGTAGATAGATTTTCCAAGATGAGTCATTTCATCCCATGTAAGACTACACATGATGCAAGCTATGTTGCACATCTCTTCTTCAAAGAGATTGTTAGGATTCATGGACTCCCTTTAAGCATTGTTTCAGATAGGGACAACAAGTTCATGGGTCATTTTTGGCAAACATTATGGAGGAGACTAGGAACCAACTTGTCATTTAGCTCAACTTACCTTCCACAAATAGATGGTCAAATTGAAGTCATCAATAGGGTGTTAGGTAACTTGTTGAGGTGTTTAACTAAGGAATATGGCCAGATTTGGGACCTAATCATTTCTCAAGCAGAGTATGCATATAATGAAAGTGTGAATAGAACCACTGGTAGAAGTCCTTTTGAGGTTGTCTATGGAAGACATCCAAGAGGAGTATGTGAGTTGAGAGACCTTGGTAGTTTGGAAATGAAGAGTGGGCAAGAAGAAGACTTCACTCAAACCATCAAGGAAGTTCAAGAGCAGGTTAAGCAGGCCATCCTTGAATCCACTCAAAAACTGAAAGCCAAAGTGGATGAGATGAGGAGAGAAGTTCAGTTCAAGGTGGGTGACTATGTGATGGTACATTTGAGCAAAGCTAGGATGCAAGGTGGTAAGCCTACCAAACTGTAGATGAGAAGGGTAGGACCTTGTAGAATCCTATCACAATATGGTAAGAATGCCTACAAAGTTGACCTACCTTCATATTTAGATATATCACTAGTCTTTAATGTAGCTGACTTGATCATGTACAAGGGTGAGATAGCAAGGCAGACTAAGAACCAAGCCAAGGTACTGCAGGACCTTGATGTTAATGTCTTACCATAGGTGAAGAAGCCTAAAGTAGAGGAGATCTTGGAATCAAGAGTGAAGAAGTCCACTAGACACTAGGTATACATGGAGCACTTAGTGAAATGGGCAGATAAACCAATATCTGAAGCTACTTGGGTGGAGGATAGCAGGTTCAAGGCACTTGGAATAGACCCGGCTCTCATCTCTTCTTATATTTCTTAAGTTGTGTGTAGAGGGGGAGTATGGTTCAGGAGCACCCTTCCAAACTCTTTCTATTTCTTTGTTTTGTTGGTGTTATGCTTCTTTAGAAGCCATTGTACATAAAATAATGAGCCATGTGCTCATAGGTCCTAGTTAGGGTCCTAGTGGAGATCTTAGGGGTCATGAGTCAAGATTGTGATTTTCTTGAAAATGGAGGGTATGTGTGTCCTTGAAGTGTTTAGGGGTCCTTTATAACATGGAAGTGTCTTTAGGTTGGCCCATTGTGGGTCTAGGAGTCATAAAAAGCAACATTGGAAAAGTTGCTCAAAAGTTGCAAAAGTTGCATGACAACTTTTAAAAGTTGTCAAGCAACTTTTCCACCATGATGTCAAGTTCTTTAGGTTAGCATGGAAAACCATAGTTTGGGCACATAGACCAAGGAAAAGGTAGTATAAGTACTTACAAACCCTAAATTCATGGCTTGGATGTCAGTCATTGTACAGCCCAAGCAAAAATATCAGACTGGGACTGTAAAACTGTTACTAGTTAGTTTGAATGAAGAAAACAAGCAAATTAATGGATTGAGATACGTCCAAAACTATGTGGTTTGTCTTTCATGTTGTAAATAATTTCATTTCAAGAAATTATTTTAGGTTTTTACTTGTAGATTGAGTGAGTTTGTAAATAGTTTGTAAACTGTCTTCTTACTGTCTAGTTTTGGACAAGATTGTGTAAAGGAAGTCTTAACTCCATTCCCCATTGTCGAACCACCATGAGACCATGGGGAATGGATCTGAAGACCCTGTACTATAGTCCCAAGCAAGAAAGGCCCTTGTAAATTCAAGGAGGCCAAGAAAAGGTCCATTCCTAGGTGAGACTGGACAGTGTCTGGTTAGGAATGGTTGTTGGTGGAGAGGTCTTGGAGAGCAAGGTTGGTTAGTGGAGAAAGAATCCTTTAAAAGAAGTGTAGAGGAGTGTTTGAAGCATCATTGGTGTGAAGGAGGATCCTCCATCAATCCAAACAAGGTGGCTAAAACTCCAAGTACTCACTGTGACCTAGTCAAACCCTAGAAACCCTCACAAAACCCTTAAAAACTCCAAAATTTGCCCTAGGCACTGTACGGCCACTTGGAGGCCCAAAACCTAGAAAATCCTTGATCCCTTGCCAATTTAATGGTATTCCATTTTAGGAGGTAGGGTTGTTTGTGCATCGTTTGTGAGAGGGAGCCCTAGAAGACCGGTTAGGAGGCCTAATTGGTCCTAATCCTTGTAGCCCTTTTTGAAGGCAAAAACCCAAATTTGTGAAATCAGTAAGGGGTTAGAATCTTGAAACCTCTTGGGGGCTCATAAACGGGTGGGTAGACCATTAAATAGACCTAAAACAACCTTTCTAAGACCTTGGAAGGTGTGGAACAAGATTAGCCCTTATTAGCCATAGTAAGGGATTTTGAGTCTCATGTGTAGGTGAGACCTTAGTAGCAGCATAGGAACTCATTGGTGGGTGGATTGGGAAAGGTCAAGGGATTCCTCAAACAAAGGAATTCCTAGAGACCCTAGGGTGTGAGGAGAACACCAAGAGATCCAAGGAAAGGATCCAAGAGCATAGACTAGGCTAGTCTATCCCAAACCCCATCCCATCACAAAAGGGGAGAGATATCTATGGAAAAACATTTGGAGACATTATTCATTAAGGGAGAGATGTATACTCTTTGTATTTTAGTTTTGATTTCTGGTATTGATCTATTCTGGAGATTGTTGGTTTTTGGTTTTTTTTGGCATTCTATTTTGGCACATAGATGTTTTTCCATCTAGTGTTGCCATCAATGCCAAAGGGGGATATTGTTGGTATTATGGATGTGTTGCATTAGTTTTGTCATTGATGTCAATACTTATCCTTCTGGAGATCTACATTGTTGATTTGGCACTATGGTTATATTGGTTTACTGTTGAACCGACACATTGTGTTCACCGACAAGATTAGTGGCTTATGCACAGTCACTGGTATATGCTCACCGAAAGGTTATATGGTTCACCAGCATAGATGATGACTTGTTATCATCTAGAAATCACTTGATTATGTCAGAGACATGGTTTGGATATTTGGTTTTGGTGTTTTGATTATTGATCTAATCGGGTTGACATATTTGTTGTTACCGACAGATTGGTCTAGGTTATGGACAGGTATGTGTTATCTATTCCAAATCAGCACAACATGTTTTGGAGATAATTTATTGATTGGATATTGTTGTAAATGTATTGAGCCGACATGATGCATCACATCAAGACTTATTTGTAATTGATTTAATTGTAATATTTTTATTGAGCCGACCTACACATTTGGTCTTAGGTTTTGTATATATTTAAGATCTCATTTGTGAGATAGAGATATGATATGGTTATGGTATGGTATTGAAACATGGTATGTGCAAATATTGAATATAATATGAGCAGACTATAGAGAAGGTTCAAGGAAGGTTTGAAGGTTTTTATCGGAGCTTAAACGGTACTGAATCTAGCATTGAAGATGTTATTTTGAGCAGTACATTATTCTAGGATTTAATCATCCTACTATAGTCATTGTGACTCCCATTTGAGCAGTGTGCTCTAGGTGTTTGGCCTTTTTGCATGCACAGACCCCATTTGTATACACATACTATCTACAGTAGTATCATCTGATTGTGGGTAAGGTTTCCCACTGTGGTTTTTCCCCTTACTGGGTTTACACATCAAAATATCTATGTTATGTGTTGTGGATGTTGTTTCTCTTTCTGTTTCATGCATTAAGTTTCACCAGTATTGATATTAATTGCTAATTTGTTAACCAACATTAAGTTTGGTTTACTGGTATTAAGTATTAAGTTTGATTAAGTTATAATTGGGTTGAAATTCATTAACAACTAATTCACCCCCCCTCGCAGTTGTTCTTTCAGTTCCTAACAAAGCAATCATACCACATAACACCAAGATTTGTACGTGGAAAACCCAGAAAGAGAAAAACCATAGTGAGAAGCCTACCCACAGTCAGATGATACTTCTGTAGAAATTATGTGATACAATGAGGGGCCTACATATGTAGGAAGACACATTGCCTAGAGCATACTACTCATTACAAAATATTCTCATTGACTATAGAGGTTAAAACGACCTCAAGATATTTCGACTACAATACAGAATAATGAACTGCCAGAGATAACATCTACCATGCCTAATTACAGTCCCACTTAATCTCAATACTAGAGGACTTTGACCTCTTCCATAAGCCCAATTTGATCCTCAATGATCAACCTAATCCTCTGCCTGAATGAAATTACAATATTCTCATATTACATTCCTTGCCATGATCTACAAAATGAGATCTTACATCATTTTATACCAACCCTAAGTCCTAATCCAATTAGGTCGGCCACCTAAAATATATTACAATAGGATCATTACATAAATCCATTTTACAATGATATGCCATGTCAGCTTAAGATCAAAACAACAATTACAAATCCATAAATCATCCCGAAACATCTCGGTAATGTGTAGAGTATATGTTATCATGATATCAGTCCATAACCTAGATAGGCATCAAACCTATGCTGGGTCCACCACGCCAAAGCAATGTCTTCAAGAAGTTGAAGCATGATCAAAGAACATCTTCAGTATCCTGAAATCCATTTAGAAGCTGCAACAACAACACTTATGCATCCTGTCAAGATTCCTCAGTGAAAGCTCTATCAGTAAAACCTTAAACCAATTCTAGTAAGGGTTTACAAGAGTGTATGATAGCATCCAATTACCAAGTCAATACCAACTAACCAAAACATGCTCCAAAAGCATGTACCACATGTAGCCAAACATACTCCATAGATCCAAACATGTCGGAAGTGATGGACTTGAAAAGTACTGAGAGGGGGGGTGAATCAGTGACACCAAAAATGAAACTACTTCAAATACTAACCGGTAGATGAACTTAACAAGTTTATTGAACACAATGCATGTAATCCAAAATGATATAACATCATCCATAATAAGTAAAACATACACCATAACATAAATATTTATACGTGGAAAACCCAAATAGGTAAAAACCATGGTGAGATGGAACTCACAAGTTAACTATTTGTAGTAATAGATAGTTGACCGGTTAGGGTCTACAAAGTGCTCTGCTAGAAGTGAATCTTGTTAGAGATCACAAAGCTTCATTAGAAGCTTGTACCTTGTTAAAGGTATTACCCTATTAAGAGTAACCTCAGTGGAGGATTTTTGAATCTAAACTAATGGATCACCCCATTAGAGGATTTGTACAAAGAAGCTTGTTAGAGATTACTCGGTTAGGGGATTTTAATTCTATTGTGATTGTTAGAAAACAATAGGATTGGTTTGATCTGTCTGAGTAGCACAATACTTGCTTGATCAGATCCTTCTAAAAGTATTCAACACTGCTCTTCTGCATACTTTGCAACTTTAACTCTTTTTTTTCTCGCACACAACATATCATTTTCACTCTTTATCATCATGCAAAATAATTCAATGTGATGTCAATATATATATATTAAGATTTCATGTCGGCCAAAAGAAATCATAACACAATATCCTAGGTGTAGTGTATCTGGTCATGTGATTATAACTTATCACAAAAATACCGCCAAAATTTGTCAGTAGGATAACTCATCACGAATTGTGATAACTCATCACACAATCAACAAGTATTGGTTGGAACAATCAATACCGATTGGAATTAAATATATAAACCGTTATCCTTGAATCTCCTTGTTAGGGATCCCAAAGACAACTGAGAAGGGGGGGGGTGAATCAGTTGTCAAATAAATTCAAACCAAAAACAACTTAATCAACTTAATGCTTAATACCGGTAAACCAGTTAAGTATGTTGGTAGACAGTGTTAATAGTTAATTGCTACACCAGTAAAGATTAATGCATGAGACATAAACACAAAGTCATCCACAACACATAACACCAATATTTGTACGTGGAAACCCTATAAGGGGAAAAACCACGGTGGGAAACCTTACCCACAATCAAATGATACTACTACAAATAGTAAGTGTACATAAATGAGGTCTGCACATGCAGAAAGGCCAATAGCCTAGAGCTCACTGCTCAATCACAAAAGGGAGTCACACTGACTATAGTTGGATGGTTAAATCCAATAAGAATGTACTGCACAAGATAGCATCTTCATATGCTAGATTTAGTACCAGTGTAATGCTGATATGCTTTCACAAAAACCTAGCTTCACCTTCAAATGATGTCTTCGTATATAGCTCTGCTTAATCTCCCATATGCCTTCACACAATTCTTTTTCGCATTCCACATTCAATCTTACAAATAAGGTCTTACATTTATAGCATAACCTAAGACCAATTTTATTAGGTCGGCTCTACAAGATATTACAATAAATTTTTTTACAAACAATATAGTATCCGATGCAATAACTGATTAAACATGTCGGCTTAATACATTTACAACAATAATTAGTCATCTCCATAGCGTGCCATGCTGATCTAGAAAAGATAAACCTGCCGGTGTAACCCTAGGTAACCCTGGACCTATTTGTCGGTAAAAGCAAATATGAATATACCAATGATTAATTCTTTAAAACAAAGTGTCCACATGATGTCTTTGACATTACCAGGTCTCTTCCATATCATTCCAAGTGTCGATGATCATTATATCCTACCAGTGAACCATATACCAATAACTATGCAATAGTTACTTGCTTGCTGGTGAATGCTACTAGATCTCCAAAGTGCTAGTGTTTTAGTAGGTGTTGACATCAATGACAAAACCATACCAAAATACCAACAATCTCCCCCTTTGGCATTGATGGCAACACAAGATGGAAAAACCATCAAAGTGCCAAAAATAGAAATGCCAAATACCAACAACCAACAATCTCTCTCCCTAGGAGCAACATGTGTTATCCAAAGTTTTCAATACCAATCTCTCCTTAAAAGTATAATGTGTTTTTCCATAGATATCTCTCCCCCTTTGACATCAAATGCAAAAGTTACAATAATAAAATCAAGTTCATATACAAAATACCAATCAATTCAATATACCAACTACTCCCCCTGAGAAGTAGCTTCCTCATCAAAGACCAGAGTAAAAGATTTCTCTGTAAATTATGTTGATTGATGACAATCATCAACTGTCTAAGTCTCTACCGGTGGTGGTATGACTCTAAGTTGATCTCTGAGATATTCAAAAGTCACCTTAGGCAAAGGTTTTGTGAAAATATCTGCAAGCTGTTCTTTAGTATTCACATAAACCAGTTTTATCTCTTTTTCTTCAACTTTTTCCCTTAAAAAATTTAGTTTGATAGACACATGTTTTGTTTTAGAATGTAATACCGGATTCTTAGATATATCAATTGCTGCAGTGTTATCACAATATATAGTAATGGGTTCCTTGTATTTTACCTTTATGTCTTTCAACATTTGCTTCAGCCATAGTACCTGTGTATAGTTAGTTGCTGCTGCAACATATTCTGATTCTGCTGTTGATAAAGATGTACAACTCTATTTCTTACTCAACCAAGAAACTAATCTCTTTCCAAGAAAGAATGCTCCGCTAGTGGTGCTTTTTCTATCATCCACATCTCATTTCCCAATTTGCATCTGTGTATGCACATAGATCAAAATTTTCATCTCTAGGATACCATAATCCAAGATATGCAGTGCCTTGTAAGTACCGGAAAATCCTTTTTACTGCTGATTCATGATTTTCTCTAGGATTACTTTGAAATCTAGAAAAAATACATATTGCATTCATAATATCAGGTCTGGTTTGTGTCAAATATAGTAAACCTCCTATCATAGATTTGTATCTAGTTGGATTAACAAGTGTAGATTCATCCCTTTGAGATAATTTGTCATTTGTAGTCATAGGTGTGCTTACCGGTTTAGAGTTCTCCATCCCAAATTTCTTTAGTAACTCTTTCAAGTACTTGGATTGACCCAAAAATATACCTTTGTCAGTCTTTGAAATCTGCAATCCTAAAAAGAATTTTATTTCTCCAATCATAGACATTTCAAATTCTTGTTGCATTTTAATAGAAAATTCCTTACATAATCCATCTTCTCCTCCAAAGATTATATCATCAATGAATACTTCTATAATGAAGATATCATCATTAGTTATTTTGTAATATAAATTGTTGTCTGCATTTCCTTTAGTAAAACCAATCTTTAAAAGATACTTATCCAACCTTGCATACCAATCTCTTGGGGCTTGTTTTAGTCCATACAGAGCTTTTCTTAACCTGCAAACCATATCATTGTCATCAGTCAAAGAAAATCCATCAGGTTGTTCAATATAGACTTCCTCTTCAAGATCTCCATTCAAGAATGCACATTTAATATCCATTTGATAAACTTTGTAGTTCTTGTGAGCTGCAAAAGCCAAGAATAATCTAACTGCCTCAATTCTAGCTACCGGTGCAAAGGTTTCATTGTAATCAACTCCTTCTTTCTGAGAATATCCCTTACAAACTAGTCTTGCTTTATTTCTGACAATCTTACCATCTTCATTAAGTTTGTTTTTAAATACCCATTTGGTTCCAATTACATTTTTATCTCTGGGTCTGGGAACTAATGTCCAAGTATCATTTTTCTCAATTTGTTCTAATTCTTCTTCCATAGCTTTAATCCAAAACTTATCTTCACATGCCTCATTAACAGATGATGGTTCAATTTGAGAAATAAGAAATACCTCTTCATTTGCCAATCTTCCTCTTGTCATAACTCCTTTAAATTTGTTTCCAATTATCTGATCTTCAGAATGATTCAATCTTACATACCAAGGTGTCTTAGTTTGTTGTTGTTCTTCAATTACTGTGGAATCCTCAGATGGTACCGGGGTAACTAGATCTTCATTCTATACTAGTGGATTTAGTGTAGGTTCATTTGTCACAATTTCTGTTGCCGGTTTAGAGTCTATATACCTTGAAGTTCCTCTAAATTGTTCATCAATTTTTACATTTGTACTCTCAACAATTTTTGGCAATCTCTTGTTAAAACATCTATATGCCTTGCTCTTAGATGAATAACCAAGAAATATTCCTTCATCACTTCTAGGATCAAATTTTCTAATATACTCATCTCTTCTAATATAACATTTACTTCCAAAAATTCTGAAATACTTAAGAGTAGGAGTATTACCAAACCATAGTTCATGAGGGGTCTTACCGGTTTCACTTTTTATGTGAACTTTGTTGAATGTATAGACTCCTGTGCTGACTGCTTCTCTCCAATACACATGTGGTAAATTTTCTTCAGATATCATACTTCTTGCTGCATCCAAGATAGTTATGTTTTTCTTTTCAACAACTCCATTCTGCTATGGTGTCCAAGGTCCTGATAGTTGTCTTCTGATTCCATTCACTTCACAGAATGTATTAAAGTCCTTAGATGTGAATTCTCCTCCTTGATCTGATCTTAAACATTTCATTTTCTTACCAGTTTCATTTTCAACCATTGCTTTGAACAGTTTGAACTTTCCAAGTGCTTCTGATTTTTCTCTAAGAAAAGTAACCCAACACATTCTAGAATAATCATCAATTATTAGCATGAAATATCTATCACCTTGTAAGCTTTTAGTTCTATCTGGACCACATAAATCAGTGTGAATCAAATCAAGAGCATTATTGGATTTTTCTAGAATACTTTTGAAACTAGCTCTAACTTGTTTTCCAAATTGACATCCTTACAAATTGTATTTTGAGGTTTGACAATTTTAGGTAGATCTCTACCTGCCTTAGAAGTACTGATCTTTACCATGCAATCAAAGTTTACATGACAGAGTCTCTTATGCCATAACCAACTTTCATCTATATGTGCAATCAAGCATGTCTTTTCACTATTATTCAAATGAAAGATATTACCTCTAGTCTGATTACCGGTTGCAATTTCTAAACCAGTTTTGTTCATAATTTTGCATTTTCCTTTTTTAAATTGTAACTGAAATCTTTTCTCAACCAATTGACCAACACTTAAAAGATTATGCTTTAATCCTTCAACATAGTAGACATTGTTAGTGTTATGCCTACCATCAAGATATATTGTACCCTTACCTTTGATTGAATAGGCTTTGTCATCTCCAAATCTTACTAAACCTCCATTGTACTCTTGAAAGTTCAAGAATTTACCTTTGTCTCCTGTCATATGATGTGAGCATCCTGAGTCAATGATCCATTCATCCTTTACTTCAACTTTAGCTTCTAGAGCTTGTTCTACTGGTTGAGCAGTAGGTGCCGGTTGATCTTGTGTTACAGCAACAAAAACCCATCCATTGTTTGCTGGATCCTCATCAGAATCATCAGTCACACCTTCATCAGCAATGTAACAAGATTTGTCTTTGTTCTTCTTAAGTCTGTATCTTTGATATTTTGGATTAGGCTTGTATGTTCTTCTAGCTTCTTCTCTTAGTCTAGCATGTCTATCAGGGCATCTCGAAGCCATATGACCAATCTTATTGTAGTTAAAACATTTAAAGAGTGCTTTACCTTCATACTTACTTCCAACTGGACCTTTAGGCATTTTCCTTGCAAATAGTGCTTCAAGTTCTTCAAGCTCTTCATTCTCCTTCCTAGTTTCTTCAAGTTCTCTTGAATAAAAGGCTTTCCAATCTGATTTATCAAATGATGGAGCAGATGATGTTGATGCTTTAAAGGCCAAATCTGTGTTTATAGTAGCAACAGGACCAAATTCTTCAATTTCAAAAGCTGAAAGTTTTCCAATCAATGTATCCCTAGTTACTGATGTATTAGGCATTGTTCTCAACTCATTTATAGCAGTAACCTTCATTTTATATGCCAGTGGCAATCCTCTTAAAACTTTTGAAACAATTTCATCCTCACTTAAGGTTCCTCCACAACATTTAATACCCAAATCAATTTCATTTACTCTTTCCATAAAAGTAGAAATCCTTTCATCTTCTTCCATTTTTAGATGTTCATACTTGACTCGGAAGCTCTCAAGTTTTGCAATTTTGACTGTGGAATCTCCTTCATTCAGTGTTTCCAAATGATCCCAAATAGCTTTAGCAGTAGACGTATCTGATAATCCCATGATTTGTTGATCTGATAATGCGCTCAAAAGTGCTTCTCTTGCTTTGCAATCATTCTCCTCATCTTTAGCTAAGGTAGTTGGACTGGGCTGACCAGCTACAACAGCAATATAACCTTTCTTTGTAACTTCCCAGATGTCTTTACCAATGCAATTTAGATGTATCTCCATTCTAATCCTCCATATCTTATAGTTGGTTCCATCAAGTTTAGGACTGTCCTCAAGTTGTTAAACTTCTGCAAAAAGAGGACTAAGCTCTGATACCAATTGTTAGGTCCCAGAGACAACTGAGAGGGGGATGTTAGGCCCAATATGGAAAGCTAATGTACTGAGAGGGGAGGGGTGAATCAATACTTCAAAACTTTTCTTCAACAATAACTTTACTGTTATGCATAAACCGAATAGTGCAATAACATAATATAAAGCTAAAACAAATAAATAACAATCATACATGATTCACTCCATAACACATATATTTTGGTTACGCAAAAACTCTTGGTTAGAGAGAAAAACTGCAGTGGGGATGGCACCCACAACTTCACTACTACAATAATAAAGGTTGCTCGGTTAGAGATACATGTTTAGCTAATTCTGATAGCTTACTCTGTTAGGAGTATCAAGATCTATTAGATCTACCTTGCTAAAGGATTTTACAACACTTAATCTAAATGTTGCACCTAGTTAGAGGCTTTACAATTTATAGACTTGATTAGAATCTTTTACCCTGTTAAAGGTTTCTCTTACAACTTCAAAATATTACAATAAAATCATTACAAATATCTGCAACTTTACATCTTGAATGTTATAGCAGATTCTATGTACTCAGAATAAGATTACCTTGCTTATAGCATACCTCGGTAACCCATATAGTAGCTCAGTAAACCCTTCTGTTTACTCTGTTCTTTGACTGTTCTTTGAAATCCTTCTCGGTGACCTCTATGTCTCTATAACAATCATAACACTTAGTGTTTTCACATGTCTTGCTTCATATATTTCTATATCTTCCTTTTTGTCATGCTACATGTGTTTCTGATCTTAATCCATGTTGTATAAATAGATCTCTTATGTCGGTGATCCATTCATTACTTCGATCTTACAAACATGTTTTATCGAATGAATAACCATGCAAAATATTTCATTGGTTAGATGACCTCAAAATCATACACAATCTTTAAGTGCAATTTCCAATGTGATAACGGTTCTATGTTCTTTGATCTTGTAACATGTTTCCATATGTATGTCCAGGTTCAATGAATCTAGTAAAATGTTTCACTCGGTGTATACCAACTCGGTGTGTCATCTTTGCTACTTGGTAGACATGGAATGATACTCGGTAGAGTGTTCGGTGCATACTGGGCTATGTGACTAATTTCTTCTATAACCGACTGGACTGTGTATACTAACTGAATATTTCGGTAGAGATAACCGACTAGAGTATACATAATAACTTTGAACATAAAACTAATGACAACTTGATAAGTAGTAACAAGGGGGCGGGGGGAATCAATTATCAAATAAATTCAAACCAAAAACAACGTAATCAACTTAATGCTTAATATCGGTAAACCAGTTAAGTATGCTGGTAGACAATGTTAATAGTTAATTGCTATACCAGTAAAGATTAATGCATGAGACATAAACACAAAGTCATCCACAACACATAACACCAATATTTGTACATGGAAACCCTGTAAGGGGAAAAACCACGGTGGGAAACCTTACCCACAATCAGATGATACTACTGTAGATAGTAAGTGTATATAAATGGGGTCTACACATATAGAAAGTCCAATAGCCTAGAGCTCACTGCTCAATCACAAAAGGGAGTCACACTGATTACAGTTGGATGGTTAAATCCAATAAGAATGTACTGCACAAGATAGCATATTCATATGCTAGATTCAGTACTGATGTAATGCTGATATGCTTTCACAAAAACCTAGCTTCACCTTCAAATGATTTCTTCGTGTATAGCTCTGCTTAATCTCGCATATCCCTTCACACAATTCTTTATCACATTCCACATTCAATCTTACAAATAAGATCTTACATTTATACCATAACCTAGGACCAATTTTAGTAGGTCAGCTCTACAAGATATTACAATAAAAACATTTTACAAACAATATAATATCCGATGAAATAACCAATTAAACATGTCGGCTTAATGCATTTACAACAATAATTAGTCATCTCCATAGCGTGCCATGCTGATCTGGAAAAGATAAACTTGCCAGTGTAACCCTGGACCTATTTGCCGGTAAAAGCAAATATGAAAATATGAATATACCAATGATTAATTCTTCAAAACAAAGTGTCCACATGATGTCTTCAACATTACCAGGTGTCTTCCATATCCTTCCAAGTTTCGGTGATTATTATATCCTGTCGGTGAACCATATACCAGTAACTATGCAATAGTTACTTGCTTGCCGGTGAATGCTGTTGGATCTCCAAAGTGCTAGTGTTTTATTAGGTGTTCACATCAATGACAAAACCATACCAAAATACCAACACTCCTGATATGATCTCCATATTCATGTTGACTAATGTGTATCTACTGGTTGTCTTCAAAGCATATACTGGTTGTCACAAAGTACTAGTTAGAGATAAATCTCTTAGTATAACCTCTAGCACACTGGTTGCAGTATAAACAACTTGAATTTATATCAGTAGATAATATAAACATATATGTGTGTGTGTGTGTTTCATCAATGACAACATATGATGAATTCATTACAATCACCATCAAGCCAACAATCTCCCCCTTTGGCATTGATGGCAACACTTAGAAAATTTTACAGTAATACCGCTAAGTGTGCATACAAAATAAATTTACACATATACACATGCTCTCCCTTAATGCATACATTATAAAAAAATTTCAAAAACACACATACATATTTCTACTCCCCCTTTGACAACAATGCCAAACTGAAAAACTAAAATATATATATAGAAAATTTGTATCAAAGTGTTTAGCATATACATAAATAACGTAAAACTGAATCAAAAATCATGCATAAGATAGTCTCATGAAAATAACATTGTAGTTCCTCTTCAACCGTGATAAAGCATTTTTCCATGTTTTTAGCACGTTTTGAGTGTACTCTAGTGTAGACATAAGTTGTGAATGGAAATCTTCCATTGAATCCAATGTACAGGTTTTTGGAGTTGCTAAGATAGCTTATGCATTTGAGTAGGCTCTCTATAGTATGTCCACTTGTGATGTGAGTAGACTCTAGAGTTCCTTTAGAGATTGGAGTCTCCTTTCCTTCTCATGATCATAACTATCCAACCTATTGTGCAAATCATCTACAGATTTGCTAAAAGCAAAAATAGAGTCCTGAAGTGGAACATAGGCATTGCATATCCTTTCTAGCTCTTGCTCAGTTTCTATTTGTCTTTTAGTAATATTAGAATAAAAGAATGAAGCATTAGAAGTAGAAGCAAGATACTTTCCTTCTTGTTCAATAACTTTTCCCAACAAATCTTTATTATGTGATAGAGCCATTTTGCCAATATCAATATCCTTTTCCAGTTTCTCTCCATACTTCTTGTGACTTTGCTCAGCATAGGTTTGTGTTGCATCTTCAAGTGACTTGATTTGATCAGATGCATCAACAAATAACTAACCATGTTTTCTAATAGGGGTTGTCAGATGTGTTGTAGATGTTTCTGGTAGCAGACCAGATAAAATATCTACTGCAGTCTGAATTGTTTCAGCTTCAACCCTTTTCTCTTTAAGTCTTTTCTTATGTGCTTGAGATTGCATGACATTAGCTGTGAGGCCCTACCCCAACTCATCCTAGCATTTTAGTATTTTTTATGTTGAGACTATTATGGATGCTTTATTTTTTTATACATTATGGATTTGGAACTTATATGATTTCATGATTTGGATAACATTGATATATATTGATTCTTCATTTCTATGCATTATAGATATAGAACTCTATATGATTATAGAATAGGATTACTTTGTGATGATGTATGTCATTATTGGAATTGCAGGACTTTACTATGATGATAGAAATAGGATGCATGTTTATGTATGGATCAGAATTATGAGGATTATGATAATTGCTTATGTGGATTTATTTTGATACAAGATATATTGATTTTTTTTAATATCAATTGTATGCAGAGTGTTTGACATGTATTCTTATTCATGTGTTTAAATATTATATGAGGTTATTTGGAAGTACTAATGTGTAATTGAGATGCATAGGAAAAATTATCCATGTGACCATGGAAATATTATGGAGATGTACGTTCATAAAGCTAGGGATTGTCTATTTGGAGAGACAACACCTCGTATGTATCGTATTTTATTTGTAATAGTAAATGATGCATGTGTGTTCAATTTTATTTATTCATTTATTTAAATCCAACAAGAGACAATTTCCATGTGTAATTTTGTAATGTATTTTATTGTGTCACTTGGCACATGTGTGGATTTATGTCTTGAATTTTGACTTGTCTCTTGAAGGGAGTTGTTTAACTATAGCTTTTTTTAAATAATTGAATGTGATTCTAAATTTTCCTTGGGTAGAGAATCTTTGGGGTGGGCAACTTAGGTTTGACCCAAAAATAAACTTCAGATGGGTTTATAAGGGGTTAAATGGACTCCTAGGGGTAGTTTAAAGGTGTTTCCTAAAGCCTATAAGGTATACCTATGAGTTAGGAGTGTTTTTAGCCATCTGTCTACTCCCATGTGACTATTTAGTCATCCCAAACAGTGGATTTTCTAAGATGTTCGAAAATTCAAAATTAGAAGGTGCCATCTAGGTTAGATAACCTTCCCTTTTGATGAGACATCCTTTTTGATCTTTTTCTTACTTTTTCCTTTTTCAATTTTAGAAACCTGTGAGAACTCTCACTGAGGTCTTCTTAGGCAAGAATGAGAGATTTTGTGGGTAATCACCCACTCTCCATTTTTGGAGACTAGGCATTTTGAAAAGTTTGGTTTTTGGATTCGAAATTTTGGCTAAGTGTGGAAAGAAGATTTGTGGATTTGGGTTGCTCATCCTCAAACTAGTTCTAGAATACTATTGGGCAGATTGAAGGTTGGTTTATCTTCTCCTTGTCTTTCTTCCATGTTGCATGTTTATATTGGAAAGTTAGTTTGTGTGTAAAAATGGTTTTCCTATATTTTCCTTTGTGAATATTATTTTGTGCTCATCTTTTATTCCTTGTATGCATTTTTTCTGTGTCTTGGGAGTAACCAAGGCCTTCTACTCTTGGGAGAGTAGGATGGTCTTGCGGGTGGTAGAAGTTTCACATCCCTCAAGTGAGAGACTCTCCTTATGAGAGAGAACTCAAGGGGTGTATTTGTGACCCTTGCTGCATGGCCTGGTTTGTGCATTTGGGGGTCATAAGGGGAGAAAGTATGGCATGAATGCCTTGGGGGGCATAAGGAATGTGGGGTTTATGATTTTAAAAAATAACTTGTTTGCCATGAGGTGGCATTATGTTCTACCATTCTTGCAGTCTCCTCAAGGTACTTGGTCCACTACCACCCATGTGAAATCATCACATGTTGTGATGAAGTGTAACCTTGGTTGGGAAAGTGTTTGCTATATATTTTTCCCTTGCTTGTTGTGTTTGCATGTCTGTAACCTGTCTAGGGCTTGGTTCTCCAAGCTCGGGGGTGGCTTCTAGTAAGCCTAGGCTGGGAGGTGAGTACTCCATGGTCATAGCCTATGTTTTATTTGCAGGTTGTTTGGAAGAAAAGAAAAGGACAAGTAGAAGTTGCTGGATTTATTTATTTTCAAAAAAAGATTTGGAAATAGAGTATTTTATATTTTAAGTTGCAGCAATGTGAAAGGGAAACTATATGTTGTAATTACTTTGAAAAGGAAATGTATCTATTTTATTTAAAGTCCTCATTTGCTAGAAATGAGAGATCCATTTGTAAGGTTGACTATATTGTAAATTAAATATACTTCAAGGAAATACATTATTCTTTTTATTAAGTATTATTTTGTTGCAAAATGAATTATTTATGTTGAAGTTTAAGTTATGTATTGATCTTGAAATAATGTTGATTGTATACAAATCATCACATGTTGTGATGAAGTGTAGCCTTGGTTGGGAAAGTGTTTGCTATATATTTTTCCCTTGCTTGTTGTGTTTGCATGTCTGTAACCTATCTAGGGCTTGGTTCTCCAAGCTCGGGGGTGGCTTCTAGTAAGCCTAGGCTGGGAGGTGAGCACTCCATGGTCATAGCCTATGTTTTATTTGTAGGTTGTTTGGAAGAAAAGAAAAGGACAAGTAGAAGTTGCTGGATTTATTTATTTGCAGAAAAAGATTTGGAAATAGAGCATTTTATATTTTAAGTTGTAGCATTGTGAAAGGGAAACTATATGTTGTAATTACTTTGAAAAGGAAATGTATCTATTTTATTTAAAGTCCTCATTTGCTAGAAATGAGAGATGCATTTGTAAGGTTGACTATATTGTAAATTAAATATACTTCAAAGAAATACATTATTCTTTTTATTAAGTATTATTTTGTTGCAAAATGAATTATTTATGTTGAAGTTTAAGTTATGTATTGATCTTAAAATAATGTTGATTGTATATATGGTATTTTGAAAATGAAAGTTTGAATTTGCATGTGAGTTCTAAAAATAAAAAATCAGTTTATTTCCTTATGCATATCTCTAAGGTTAAATTTAAATAATATCACTTCTATATAGTTGTTGTTTAAATTTATTGCATTCTGTCATTTACTTATTGCAAAAAATAAAATCTAGAGTTGAATAGTCCATTTAAATTAATTAACATCATATTTCTATAGTTGTTGTTTAAATTTATTGGATTCTGTAAATCATTTATTTGCAGAAAATAAATCTAAAGTCAGATAGGTTATCTCTGATTTATGGCATTTAAAATTAAAAAAAAATACATGGATTTAAATCATAATACTTTAATCAAATTGTTTAAAAAGTTTCAAAAAAAAAAAACTTTTATTTTTGCATAGTAGAGTTAGCCTGGATTTTTCCAAAAGCATCTAATATATATATATATATAATACTACATTTATATATTTTAAAAACAAAAAAAATGTGTTTATATATATATATATATATATATTAATTAAATTAAAAAAAAATATATCAAAAAAAATTATGCATGAGAAAAGGGGAGCCTCGGCCCTGTGAGTCCCCGCTGGGTGGCCCCCCCCACATTGTGGGCGACAACACCCAACGACGGCCACAGCTGCCACTGTGGGCTGCAACCCATAGTGGGGAGGCTTCGGCCCCCATGTGGGCAGTGCCTCACAGCGGCGACACTGCCAGGCTGCGGGCTGCATCCCACAGTGGCGGCCTAGGCTGCCTCTGTGGGCCGCGACCCGTAGGCTCAGTAGTGGCTGTCCCTGTGGGGAGCTCCCCCATGAAAACCCTCAGCTACCCTCTGCCATTCTCCATCGTTTGGCCCTGAAACTTAATGAAAACAAAAAAAAAATAAAAGCCCTAACCCAGAATTTGGGGTTAGGGCAAGTAATGAGGTTTTAAAAAAATAGAAGGGCATTTTTATAATAATAAAATTAGGATACTTGGGTAATTGGATAATAATGTATGTTTTTTTTTAAAAAAAAGGGGGAATATCCTCACATATAATTATATAGTGTTTGATAGGTATATATATATATATATATATATATATATATATAGTTTTAAATTATGGATGTATAATTTGACTTTAATTTAATTAGTTTATTTAACATTCATATTTTATATATATTAAATAAATATTTAAATATGAAGTCTTAAATTTTAAATTTGATAGGAGTTAATCATTTAGGAAATTTATTCTGTTTGTAAGTTATTTGATTATAGGGAATATTTTTAGTCCACCTAGATATAGGATTTTGAGATTAAACTTTATAGGACAAATTTCATTATGAATTTAATTGACCCTTAAGTCGAATTAGTTAACTACATTTTAATTATTGTTAAAATAAAATTTAGGCATTAATACATCTAAGTGCTAGGACTAAATTAATTAGCTCCTAAAAGCAATTAATGATTATTGGAGATTAATATTCTCTTCGTCAATTAATTTTAGTGAGTTATGACTAAGTTAATTTATTGATTAAAATAGATGAGATAATATATAATTCTTTTAGTATTCCACAATTTAATTTTAAATTATTATCGCTTACTTGAGTTAGTGGTTAGAGTTAACTTCAAACATAGTTAAGACAAAACATTTTAGTGCATGTCGTTTTAGCAAATTTAATGTTACTAGGTTGTTATTTTAAAAAAAAATTATCCTGTTCGTGCCCAAAAGTTTGGGCATGACATTTTTGTATCAGAGCAAGGTTTCTAACACTAGGAACCTTTCTGCATTACGTTTCGCTTTAATTTTTTAATTTATTATATTAAATTAATTTTCTATGATATTTAATTTTAACTAATTAAATATTTCTCCGAAAACTATTTATTTATTTTATTTTATTTTATTTTTCATTAGGATGCCTCCAACTACGTGACAAGCTTGTAAATGTGGTAGAGGTCCTAGGCGTGAAAGTGTAGCACGTGAAGAGGTCGATAGGGAGGAATCGGTTCCGAAAAGGAACCTAGAGGCCCCTCCCAAATGGCTAGTTGACCCAAACCAAGACATCTTAGAAGCACTCCAGAACCTGATAGGGATAGTCCAGGAAAGGCTTCCAGTAGAGGATCATCATGTTGAAAATCAGAACTCAAGGAGCCATAGATCGGTAGATAGGGAACAGAGTAGGAGTCCACCTCCTAATCCCATAGAGAGTCAGGCTGGGCATGAGCCCGAGTCCATTCACTTACCAGGACCACCTCCAGTGGTAGAGCCAGTGTATTATGAGAGATCACATCAGGATCCAGGGGATCTAATTAGAGAGGTTATGCGCCTCTAGCCACCATCTTTTGGGGGATCTACCGACGGGGTAGAAGCTGAGGCTTGGCTTTTCAGCCTAGATAGGTGCTTTGCATTGCGCTCTTATAAGAGCAATCTAAAGGAACATGTAGCAATCCACCTATTGAGAGTAATGACCTCCACATGGTGGAGATAGGAGGAATACAAGTGTGGTTTAGTTGTTGATACTCTCACATGGGAGATTTTTACAGAGAGGTTTAGGGAGAGGTACTTGTCAGAGCATTACAGACAACGTAGGATAGATGAGTTCCATGACCTCCAGCAGAAGGGTCTCTCAGTGACCCAGTATGAGAGCAAGTACTTCGAGCTCTTACCCTATGTGGACTACTTGAAAGATGAGAAGCTTCTCATCAACCGATTCATCAGAGGGCTGAATGCTGGCATAGCAGGACCAGTGAGGATGTCTGCTCTAGAGAGCCTTCAAGTTGCCATGGAGAAGGATTTGATAGCAGAGGAGATTCAGGTCAGGCCATAGGATACAAGGGATCAGTTCCAGAACCAAAACCCTATACCCCAGACATACGGGTTTTAGAAACCCCATTGGAAAGGTAATAACTAACACACATCGGGGTTCTCCAAACCCCCTCCTCCGCAACAGTCACAGCAGAACCGGAGGCAGAGACCTCCGCAGAGTCAGCAGGGCACAAAGCCCAAGCAGTGGCAATCATAGGGTCAGAGGTGAGATCAGTGATCTCAGGTTCCCTACACACCTCCGGTGAAGACTCAGCAATCCTCCAAGGGTGGGTACAGTGGTTCTAGCAGGATAGGGGGACAATCTTTTTCTAGGCCTCAAAGCATCCAGTTTCAGCCATGCAGTGCTTGTTTCACATGTGGAGCCATGGGGCACATGGCGAGAGAGTGTCGTCAGGGTCAGATGGTAGGGAATCAAAGGATGGTAGCAATAGAGCCTATAGTTGGAGATATGGGCAGGTCCCATAGAGTCTTCGTAGTGGTTGACAACCGTCAGGCAGAGAACCAGGCCACAGTCATTGAGGCTGCAGGTATGATCAGAGGTAACAGTGTATCTATATTATTTGATTTAGGAGCTACTAACTCCTTTATATCTCCATTGGTTGTGGAGCGTTGCAGGCTAGTGGCAACTAGACAAGGTGTCAGTTGCGAAGTGGAGTTAGCTTCAGGGGCTAGAGTGTCAGTGGAATCAGAGGTTAGGGCATGTCAGCTTCAGATTGGCAATACCACCACCTTAGTAGACCTTAGAGTTACACCACAGATCATATGGCATCGTACTTGGCATGGATTGGCTTTATGTCCACAAAGCCAAGATGGATTGCCACCAGAAAGAAATCGAGTGTGAGGATGATCAGGGTTCGCTCATAGTAATCACTGGGATTCACAGACCTGAGTCTCTTTGTATGATTTCTGCAATACAGCTTAAGCGGAGCATGCAAAAGGGATGTCATATTTTTTCCATCACCATCAATGATAGAGAGGAAGAGGATGAAAAGGAAACATCGATTGATGACCATCCTATTCTTAAGGGATATTTAGATGTGTTTCCTTCAGAGCTACCTGGAATGACACCCCGTAGAGAGATTGACTTCCATATAGACCTTGTACTAGGAGTTGAGCCAGTTTCAAGAGCACCTTATAGGATGACCACAAATGAGCTTAATGAGCTCAAGATGCAACTTGAGGAACTCCTAGAGAAGGGTCACATACATCCTAGTGTATCCCCTTGGGGTGCACCAGTCATCTTCATGAAGAAGAAGGACATATCTCTTTGGTTATGCATGGATTATCATCAGTTGAACAAAGTAACCATCAAGAACCAATATCCCCTACCCAAGATTGATGATTTATTTGACCAACTTCAGGGTGCCAAAGTATTTTCCAAAATTGATCTAAAGTCAGGATACCATCAATTGAGAATAGTGGAAAGTGATATCCATAAGACCGCATTTCGCACTAGATATGGCCACTATGAGTTCACTGTGGTTCCATTCAGTCTTACGAATGCTCTAGCTATTTTCATGAGCCTCATGAATGGGGTATTCCGTACATTTCTTGACCATTTTGTGATTGTGTTCCTCGATGACATATTGATATATTCTCTAAATGAGAAGGAGCATGAGGAGCACCTGAGGCAGGTTTTGCAGTGTTTGAGGGACAATCAGTTGTTTGGCAGTTTGTCAAAGTGTGCTTTCTTTCGTTCAGAGGTCAAGTACCTTGGGCACGTTATTTCCAGTGATGGGATCTTAGTTGACCCATCAAAGATCAGAGCTATTATGGATTGGCTAGCACCAACCAGTGTGACAGAGGTCAGGAGCTTCATGGGCTTAGTGGGTTATTACCGATGCTTTGTTGAGGGATTCTCTAGAGTCACACATCCTATTACTTCTCTTCAGCGTAAAGGGAAGAAATTTGAGTGGACAAAGAAGTGCAAGAGGGCCTTTCAGGAACTCAAAAAGGTACTTACTAGCACACCTATCCTTGTAGTACCAGATTCCTCAGCTGACTTCATGGCTTGGAAAGATGCTTCCCTAGAGGGTTTAGGAGCAGTCCTTATGCAGGATGGTAGGGCTATAGCTTTTGAGTTTAGGAAACTTAAGACTCATGAGCTTAACTACCCTACTCATGACCTTGAGGTTGCAGCAGTAGTGCATGCACTTGTGAGGTGGAGACACTTCCTTTTGGGTCATCATTTTGAGCTTCATTCAAACCATCAGAGCCTTCAGTACATATTCACTCAGCTGAACCTTAATGCACATTAGAGGAGATGGATGAAGTTCTTGTGCAAGTATGATTTTGATGTTTACTACATCAAAGGGAAAGAGAACGTAGTTGCAGATGCTTTGAGTAGGAGACATCACGAGGTATACACCATATCTATGGGCACGGATTTGAGAGATCGGATATTGCAGCAGTTGCCAGAGGATGGATGGTATTTAGAGGTTTGTCAGGTGATACAATCTCAGGAAACTCTAGAAGGGAAATATGTGGATTATTCCTTGGAGTACGATAGACTATTACGCCATAGAGGGTGCATCTATGTATCTTCTTTCGAGGGATTGCGAGAATTCATTGTCATGGAGGCTCATAGAGCTTCTTATGCAGCACATCCCGATGTAGCACATCCCAGAGTGAAGAAGATGCATGTTGACTTGAGACAGTTATATCATTGGTCAGGAATGTGGCAACTCATTGTTGAGTTAATAGCCTAATGCCTCGAGTGTTAGAGAGTCAAGGCGGAGCACCACCATCCAAGTGGGTTGCTCCAATCTCATGCTATACCAGAGTGGAAGTGGGCTACTATATCCATGAATTTCATCATTAGTCTTCCTATGTCATCTCATCGCCATGATGCCATCTTGGTGATAGTTGACAAGTTGACCAAAGTGGCCCACTTTTCACCAGTTTGGACTACCTTCACAGCACCAACGGTAGCACAGGTGTTCTTGTGAGACATTGTCAGACTTCATGGCATTCCACACAAGATTATTTTTGACAGGGATTCCCTCTTCACTTCTTCCTTTTGGAAGGCATTATAGGCAGCTATGGGCACTAAGCTCAACTTCATTACAGCCTATCATCCGGAAACAGATGGTCAGACAGAGAGGGTTAACTAGGTGTTAGAGGATATGCTTCACATGTACGTCATAGATCATCAGACCAGATGGGAAGAGTACTTTCCCTTAGTGGATTTTGCCTATAACAATGGGCATCACACTTCGTTGGGGATGCCACCCTATCAGGAATTATACAACAGGCCTTGTAGGACACCGTTGAGCTGGGACCACATTGAGGATAGAGTTTCTATTGGTCCGAAGATAGTTCGGGATATGGAACAGCAGGTGGATTTGATTAGGCAGCATCTTAGAAAGGCACAGGATAGACAGAAGAAGTATGCAGATGCGAAGATGATAGATCATAAGCTACTTGGTTGGAGACAGAGTCTTTTTGAGAGTGCGACTGCATAAGAGTCCAATCCATTACGAAAAGGGTTCATAGCTCGCACCTCTCTTTGTAGGACCATTTGAGATCCTTGAGAGGATAGGACCAGTTGCCTATCGTTTAGCATTGCCACCTAGCTTGTCACGCATCCACGATGTATTTCATGTATCAGTTTTGAGAAAGTATATCTATGATGAGTCTCATATTTTAGATTGGGATGCCTTGCAGGTGGAGTCAGACGGGAAGCTAGCTTTGGAGCCCATTTGCATTTTGGCATGTCGAACGCTGACCCTTCGAGGTCGAGAGTTGGACCAGGTTAGGGTCCAATGGGATTGCTATGATGAGGTTACGGCTTCATGGGAGGATGTAGCACGTATGAGATCATGGTACCCCCATCTTTTTGATGAACTCTAGGAGGAAGTTCATGCCTAGAGGGGGAGGGTGTGAGGCCCTACCCTGACTCATCCTAGCATTTCAGTATTTTTCATGTTGAGACTATTATGGATGCTTTATTTTTTTATACATTATGGATTTGGAACTTATATGATTTCATGATTTGGATAACATTGATATATATTGATGCTTCATTTCTATGCATTATAGATATAGAACTCTATATGATTCTAGAATAGGATTACTTTGTGTTGATGTATGTCATTATTGGAATTGCAGGACTTTACTATGATGATAGAAATAGGATGCATGTTTATGTATGGATCAAAATTATGAGGATTATGATAATTTCCTATATGGATTTATTTTGATACAAGATATATTGATTTTTTTTAATATCAATTGTATGCAGAGTGTTTGATGTGTATTCTTATTCATGTGTTTAAATATTATATGAGGTTATTTGGAAGTATTAATGTGTAATTGAGATGCGCAGGAAAAAATATCCATGTGACCATGGAAATATTATGGAGAACCAAACCTAGACCTATGTACGTTCGTAAAGCCAGGGGTTGTCTATTTGGAGAGACAACACCCCGTATGTATCGTATTTTATTTGTAATAGTAAATGATGCATGTGTGTTCAATTTTATTTATTGATTTATTTAAATCAAACAAGAGACAATTTCCATGTGTAATTTTGTAATGTATTTTATTGTGTCACTTGACACATGTTTGGATTTATGTCTTGAATTGTGACTTGTCTCTTGAAGGGATTTGTTTAACTATAGCTTTTTTCAAATAATTGAATGTGATTCTAAATTTTCCTTGGGTAGAGAATCTTTGGGGTGGACAACTTAGGTTTGACCCGAAAATAAACTTCAGATGGGTTTATAAGAGGTCAAATGGACTCCTAGGGGTAGTTTAAAGGTGTTTCCTAAAGCCCATAAGGTATACCTATGAGTTAGGAGTGTTTTTAGGCATGCGTCTACTCCCATGTGACTGTTTAGTCATCCCAAAAAGTGGATTTTCTAAGATATGCGAAAATTCAAAATTAGAAGGTGCCATCTAGGTTAGATAACCTTCCCTTTTGATGAGAGATCCTTTTTGATCTTTTTCTTATTTTTTTCCTTTTTCAATTTTAGAAACCTGTGAGAACTCTCACTGAGGTCTTCTTAGGCAAGAATGAGAGATTTTGTGGGTAATCACCCACTCTCCATCTTTGGAGACTAGGCATTTTGAAAAGTTTAGTTTTTGGATTCAAAATTTTGGCTAAGTGTGGAAGGAAGATTTGTGGATTTGGGCTGCTCATCCTCAAACTAGTTCTAGAATACCATTGGGCAGATTGAAGGTTCGTTTATCTTCTCCTTGTGTTTTTTCCATGTTGCATGTTTATGTTGGAAAGTTAGTTTGTATGTAAAAATGGTTTTCCTGTATTTTCCTTTGTGAATATTAATTTGTGCTCTATCTTTTATTCCTTGTATGCATTTTTTTCTGTGTCTTGGGAGTAACTAAGACCTTCTACTCTTGGGAGAGTAGGATGGTCTTGCGGGTCATAGAAGTTTGACATCCCTTAAGTGAGAGACTCTCTTTATGAGAGAGAACTCAAGGGGAGTATTTGTGACCCTTGCTGCATGGCCTAGTTTGTGCATTTGGGGGTCATAAGGGGAGAAAGTATGGCATGAATGCCTTGGGGTGCATAAGGAATTTGGGGTTTATGATTTTATGAAATAAATTGTTTACCATGAGGTGGAATTATGTTCTACCATTCTTGTAGTCTCCTCAGGGTACTTGGTCCACTACCACCCATGTGAAATCATCACATGTTGTGATGAAATGTAGCCTTGGTTGGGATAGTGTTTGCTATATGTTTTTCCATTGCTTGTTGTGTTTGCATGTCTGTAACCTGTCTAGGGCTTGGTTCTCCAAGCTCGGGGGTGGCTTCTAGTAAGCCTAGGTTGGGAGGTGAGTACTCCATGGTCATAACCTATGTTTTATTTGCAAGTTGTTTGGAAGAAAAGAAAAGGACAAGTATAAGTTGCTGGATTTATTTATTTGCAGAAAAAGATTTAGAAATGGAGTATTTTATATTTTAAGTTGCAGCATTGTGAAAGGGAAACTATATGTTGTAATTACTTTGAAAAGGAAATGTATCTATTTTATTTAAAGTCCTCATTTGCTAGAAATGAGAGATCCATTTGTAAGGTTGACTATATTGTAAATTAAATATACTTTAAGGAAATACATTATTCTTTTTATTAAGTATTATTTTATTGCAAAATGAATTATTTATGTTGAAGTTTAAGTTATGTATTGATCTTGAAATAATGTTGATTATATACATGGTATTTTGAAAATGAAAGTTTAAATTTGCATGTGAGTTCTAAAAATAAAAGATCAGTTTATTTCCTTATGCATATCTCTAAGGTTAAATTTAAATAATATCACTTCTATATAGTTGTTGTTTAAATTTATTGCAATTTGTCATTTACTTATTGCAAAAATTAAAATCTAGAGTTGAATAGTCCATTTAATTAAAATAACATCATATTTCTATAGTTGTTGTTTAAATTTATTGGATTCTGTAAATCATTTATTTGTAGAAAATAAATCTAAAGTCAGATAGGTTATCTCTGATTTATGGTATTTAAAATTAAAAAAAAATACATGGATTTAAATCATAATACTTTAATCAAACTATTTAAAAAGTTTCAAAAAAAAATAATACCTTTATTTTTGCATAGTAGAGTTAGCCTGGGTTTTTCCAAAAGCATCATATATATATATATATATATATATATATATATATATATATATATGTTTAAAAACCAAAAAATATTTTTATATACGTATTATATATATATATATATATATATATAAAATATATTTTAATTAAATTAAAAAAAAAATATCAAAAAAAATTATGCATGAGAAAAGGGGAGCCTCGGCCTTGCGAGTCCCTGTTGGGCAGTCCCCTCCGCACTATGGGCGGCGACCCCCAACGACGACCGCAGCCACAACCCACAGTGAGGAGGCTTCGCCCCCCCTTGTGGGCGGTGCCTCAGAGCGGCGACGCTACCGGGCTGCGGGCCGCGTCCCACAGCGGCGGCCTAGGCCTCCTCTTTGGGCCGCGACCCGCAGGCTCAATAGTGGTTGTCCCTGCAGGGAGCTCCCCCATGAAAACCCTCAGCCGCCCTCCGCCATTCTCCATCGTTTGGCCTTGCAACTTAATGAAAACAAAAAAATAATAAAAGCCCTAGCCTAGAATTTGGGGTTAGGGCAAGTAATGAGGTTTTAAAAAAATAGAAGGGCATTTTTATAATAATAAAATTAGGGTACTTGGGTAATTGGATAATAATGTATGTTTTTAAAAAAAAAGGGGGGGGGAATATCCTCACATATAATTATATAGTGTTTAATAGGTATATATATATACATACATATATATATATATATATATATATATACATATATATATACATATATATATATACATACATATATATATATATATATATAGTTTTAAATTATGGATGTATAAATTTGACTTTAATTTAATTAGTTTATTTAACATTCATATTTTATATCTGTTAAATAAACATTTAAATATGAAGTCTTAAATTTTAAATTTGATAGGAGTTAATCATTTAGGAAATTTATTTTGTTTGTAAGTTATTTGACTATAGGGAATATTTTTACTCCACCTAGATATAGGGTTTTGAGATTAAACTTTATAGGACAAATTTCATTATGAATTTATATTACCCTTTAGTCGATTTAGTTAACTACATTTTAATTATTGTTAAAATAAAATATAGGCATTAATTCATCTAAGTGCTAGGACTAATTTAATTAGTTCCTAAAAGCAATTGATGATTATTGGAGATTAATATTCTCTTCGTCAATTAATTTTAGTGAGTTATGACTAAGTTAATTTATTGATTAAAATAGATGAGATAATAAATAATTCTTTTAGTATTCCGCAATTTAATTTTAAATTATTTTCACTTACTTGAGTTAGTGGTTAGAGTTAACTCAAAACATAGTTAAGACAAAACATGTTAGTGCATTTTGTTTTAGCAAATTTAATGTTACTAGGTTGTTATTTAAAAAAAAAATTATCCCGTTTGTGCCCAAAAGTTTGGGCATGACATTAGCAATCTTCATCATTTCAGATGGGCTCATTTTATCAACATCAATAGGCCCTGAAATTATCAATGAATCATCATCATCCTCATCAAGTTGTTGTTGCTTTGTTGGTTCAGAGGATGCATCCTTAATGATCACTTTCTCTTGATTATTCTTTGTTTCCTTTTCAGAAGTCTGTGTGTCAACATTTTCCATAGACTCCTTCTGAGTATCTTGCAAGACCGGTGGAGATTGGGGTTTCTCTGGTTGTTCTTTTCCTGGTGGATTGTCCATATTCAGTTGAGTTTCTGGTTTCTCAACTAAATTGACCTATAAATCAGTGATTTTAGGAGGCTCCATATATGGTGCAGTGTTGTCTCCAGATAAATCAATTGTATCTTGAACATCATCAACAACACGAATAATGGTGTCATCCTTCTTCTTGACAGTATAGACCTCATCAGCTTGTACAATCTCTTCTTCATCCATTTCTGGTTGATTAAAAACATCTCCCTCATTCTTAGAGGATTGTAAGAGCTCTTCCATCTGTTTAATTTCATAGGCTATTTTATGGGTCTTAGTTTCAATAATTGCCCTCTTTCCATTAAGAAGCTTCAATCTCCTTGCTTTGAAAGAAAAATAAATTTTATACTGATCAAGTATAGCACTTATTCCATCTTTAGACAAATTGGGAAAATACTGCAAAAATATCTCATCTATAATTTCTTTTTCTAATTTTATAGCTTCTTCCCATTTATTTAACAGAATAGTGTACAAATAATTTGATATATCCTTTTCAAGATCATGTGGATATCTACTGTAATGACACAAATGAGTGATTGCCTGTTGAATGATTTTCTTCTTCTCATCTTCAGTGAAGGAATCAAAATTCTCTTTGACATTGTGAAACCTATTCCTCCCTAATGTCTTCACTGTTCTTTCAAAGTGAGTGTCAAGCTTGAAATTTGATATATCAATAGGCACAGTTTCCTTCGGCACTTCCTTTACTACCATTACTGACTTTGCAACTCTCTTGGTTGCTTTCATCTTCTTAGGTTCTTCTTTAGTTTCAGTGCCCTCAGATTCTTCTTGAAGAATTAACTTTCGACCTCTTTTCTATGTCACATTCTCCTTCTTTGTATAGACCTTAGGTGTCGGTTCCTTTTTAGTTTGAATACTCCGAGTCACCCTTGTATTCTTCATCACTGGAGCTGCATCATCATTTTTATTTTTATTTCCTTTCCCACTTGTGGTAGGAGCAATACTGGTTTCAGCTTGTGCATCTTGGACTACCACAATATCTAGTTTTGCCTTCTTTTTATCTTTAGGAGATGCTAATAGATTATTAGCATAACCAACCAATTTGTCATGGTTCACCTCATAACTCATATTTTCCATTTCTTCTTTTCTCGGCTCAATTGCTTGTATCAAACAAAAATCAATGGTGACTGTGAAAACTATGTCTTTTGCAAAATGTCTTACCACATCTTTAGGTAATTTCATTCACATGCTCATCTTCTTCTGAAACTCATTGAAATACTTATTCATAGAAGCAAGAAAAGTATTCTTTATAGCCTTGATGTTGTTCTTGATCTGTACAGATATCGGTAGGTCCTTTGACCATTCGATATCTCCTATTCCTGGTAGCAAATTTTGGAAATAAAAGAATAACCCAACCAATAGATGACCATACTTGAACTTTAGACTGTTGTCCTTTTTGATAGATTGCAAATTTAGAAACAATTGTCTCCTAATAGCCTCACAAAGATCATAATCTGCATTTTCAACTATCATCCTATGAGTTGTATGAATTGCTACAGATGGAACACTATTTAGTCTACTGGAGTAAAATACTCAGTAGGCTATAACCATAGCTACCAACTTCACCACTGGGTCCCTGATATTGTTAACAGAAAAAGCACGTTTGTCAGATGTTGAACTGGTTAGAGAGTATACTGTCTCTTTTGAAATTCGTCTCAACTCAGGTACTTCACCGATTGAGAAATAACCAGTTATAGCCTAAATGGATTCCTTGATAATTGTGTGAGTTCTCTCTAAGTACATGTTCTCATCATGAACCTGACTCAAAATAATTCTAATATGCTCTTCCTCAAAATCTTCTAGAAAATAAGCAGAGTTATGAAAACCTTTCTCGAAAACCCTAGCATACTATGTTTTAATCTTTCCATTCTCATCATAGAGGGATTTTAGCTGAGTGTATATATACAATAATCCTAGGTCCTCAATCTTACAATCAATATATCTCAACAAATCTCCCTTTACTAAAACTCCACTAGGAACTTGTGATATTGCATTATACGCACAATTTGTTCTGCCTCTATAACTTCCATTGGCTCAGATGTAATCATTAACCTTTCTATAGACTTTGAAGATGATGTCATTGCAGATGAACAAGATTCAAAGTGGGATTTTCAAAGAAATACCTTATTTCATGCACACTGCCTCATTTATCAGTTGAATACCCAAGTGCACACCAATTCGATATTCTGCAACCTTCAAATCAACTTGATTGCAAATCACAATGCAACTTCAACAATTATCAACCAACAATCTTTCTTAGCTCAACAAGCGCTCCAAATTTCTTTCTCAAATGCGTTAGGGTAAAAATAACAAAGTAAAAACTTGCTTTTATCCTTTTTACCTACTGCATTAAATGCTCGCCTGTTAGGGTTACAAACCCTAATTTCACCACTCGGGGAAAAAACTTGTTGATAACATATTGACAAAAGGTTACCAAAATTTCATGCTTCAAAATTTTCTTACAGCTCATTCATCTCAAGGGGTCCAAAGCTAGATTTACTGTTAAGCTCCCCTTAGCCATATGACAAGGCTTAGTTTACTGGTGCAGGGTTCTCTTCACTTGGTGAAGGAATAGTTTCCTCTCAAGGTGAGTCATCACTCTTTTTCTTCCATATCTGATTCGTTTCCTCTCTAGTTTCTACAACATTAAATTTCTTCTTTCCTTTTTGATCCTTAGAAGAATTGACCAATTTGGTATTTCTGGATCTACAAAATTTTGCTAAGTGTCCCGGTTTGTTACAACGATAGCAAGCCATACCAAATGATTTCCAAGGTCCTACATTTCCTCTCCTAGTTCTTCTTCTGCAGTTCATAGCCACATGACCAAAGTTATTACAAATGGTGCAAATGACATTTGTTACCTTTTTCATCTCAAATGGACTAAACCGGTTGCCATATTGTCTTTGTCAGTTCATGTTGACCCGGTTGTCAAAATTTCTCATCCAGTTGCCATTCGGTCTTGGATGGATATGTGGTACATGATTGTTAGCTCCATATATACACTCAACAGATCTATGTCCATACATTCCAGATGTGAAGCAATGACCTTCAAACTTCTTAGACACATACCTGTTATTAGTATTGAAACTTGTATTTCTGTTAGGTTTGTCTCTACCAACATTTGAAGTGTGACCAAGTTTATGGCAAACAAAACAAACAGGTTTAAAGACCTTCTTACCGATAGGCATTTTGGTCATAGGAGCAGATTTTCTCTTAAGTGTGTTGCTCTTGGTACCGGACGATTCACCTTTTTCAGATGTGTGAAAACCAAGTCCAGAGGTATCACCTTTCATCCTTTGTGATTGAATTTGTTCTTCAAGCAAGGTAGAACTCTTGTTGAACTTGTCCAATTTCCCATTAGCTTCAGTAAGATGTTTGGTGAGATCTTCATTATGCTTTGACAAGTTCTCTCTTAGAGATGATGCTAGTTCAAGATCTAGCTACAAGTTCTCTTTCTCTTCTTTTTCAGATTTCAAATGCTCATGCAAGGTAGCATTTTATCGCTTGATCTCTTTCCTTGATAAGATCTTCAACATCTCTTCCAGCTTCCAGTTTCTGACTCATGCGGTAGTAAGCCCTTCTAGCTCTCTCCTCAGATTTAGCTTTTCACCATTTAACTTTTCAACATCCTCAGCTAAAGCATCAATATTGGCCTCATCTGAAGAACTGTTATCAGATATCTCCAACATTTGTTCAGTCAGCTCTCTCCTTTTGACTTGTGAAGTTTTCAGTTTGACACTAAGGGTTTCAAGCTCATTTCTACTAGCTTCTATCTCTCTAGCCATCTCAAAGTAGCTCATGTCCCCCATGGTGGTTTCAAGGCTCCCTTCTAATTGATTAGGCTTCAAAGAATTTTGGCTCTGATACCAATTGATGGACTTGAAAAACACTGAGAGGGGGGGCTGAATCAGTGACACCAAAAATGAAACTACTTCAAATACTAACCGGTAGATGAACTTAACAATCTTATTGAACACAATTCATGTAATCCAAAATGATATAACAACATCCACAATAAGTAAAACATCCACCATAACACAAATATTTATACATGGAAAACCCAAATAGGTAAAAAACCACGGTGAGATGGAACTCACAAGTTAACTATCTGCAGTAATAGATAACTGGTCGGTTGGGGTCTACAAAGTGCTCTGCTAGGAGAGAATCCTGTTAGAGATCCCAAAGCTTGATTAGAAGCTTGTACCCTGTTAAAGGTAGTATCCTATTAGGAGTAACCTCGGTGGAGGATTTATGAATCCAAACTAATGGATCACCCTATTAGAGGATTCATACAAAGAATCTTGTTAGAGATTACCCGGTTAGGGGATTTTAATTTTGTTGTGATTGTTAGAAAACAATAGGATTGGTTTGATCTATCTAAGTAGCATTATACTTGCTTGATCAGATCCTTCTAAACATATTCAACACTGCTCTTCTGCATACTCTACAACTTTAACTAACTTTTTTTCTCGCACACAACATATCACTTTCACTCTTTATCATCATGCAAAATAATTAAATGTGATCTCAATATATAGATATTAAGATTTCATGCTGGCCTAAAGAAATCATAACACAATTTCCTAGGTGCAGTGTATATGATTTGTGATAACTCATCACACAATCAACAAGTACCGGTTGGAACAATCAATACCAGTTGGGTTTAAATATATAAATAGTTATCATTGAATATCCTGATATGATCTTTGCTTGATCTCCATCTTGATGCCGACTTATGTGTATCTACTAGTTTTCTTCCAAGCATATATCAGTTGTCACTAAGTATCAGTTAGAGAGAAATCTCTTAGTATAACCTCTAGCATACTAGTTGCAGTATAAACAACTTGAAGTTATATCGGTAGACAATATAAACATATGTGTGTGTATGTGTTTCATCAATGACAACATATGATGAATTCATTACAATCATCATCAAGCCAACATGAAGTGTCCAATAGATAATCTCTTCTACGGTAACACTAGATCTTCTATCGGCAACCAAAACTTGTCTATCGGTAACCTTCCATAACAGCTAGTGTTGACATAAATCACAAAACATCAATGCAACACATAATCAGTTCATCCATAATGCCAATATTAATGAGTTGAGAACAATGGCTAATACATCTGTCAATAGAGATACTTTGGTGGGGAAACTATGTGCTTTTGAGCTAGAGGAATTTGGATCTTCTGGAGCTGTGAAGACTGAACCTGCTTTTCATGCATCTACATCTATAACCAGTAAGAAAGACTAGAAATCTTTATATACAAAAGAAGTAGAAGATATGAAGAGAGAAGATTATGAGTTTGAGCAACTTGAAGCATTGTTTGCTAGAAGAGTGCTGAAAGGACGGATAGAAAGTAAGTATGCAAGAAAAGAACCTTTTAAATGTTTTGCATGTAATAAGATTGGTCATTTTGCATCTAGATGTTTTGAAAGGAATTCAAGATTTGAAGAAAGAGTTAAAAGATCATTTAAACCTAACCTTGGATATCAGAAAAAGTATATATTCAAGAAAAATAGAGACAAATCATGCTACATAGCGGATGAGGAAGGCATTACTGATTCAAATGATGAACTGGTAGAAGACTCTGTTAGTGGATCCGATAATAGGAAAGAATGGGTATTCCAGACTATCAAGGAAGATGATCTGGCACTGGAAGAGAATGTACCTGAGGAGAAGGCACTTACTGCTAAAATTGAGGATAAGGATGAATGGGTAATTGACAGTGGTTGTTCACATCATATGACTGGAGATAAAGGGAAGTTTCTATCTTTGCAAGAAATTGATGGTGGACTAGTTAGATTTGGAGATGATAAGGCATATATGATCAAAGGAAAAGGAACTATATCATTGGATGGTAAGAACAATACTGACAATGTTTATTATGTTGCAGGTTTGAAGAATGATCTTTTGAGTGTAGGACAATTGGTAGATAAGGGATTTCAATTATAGTTCAAGGATGGAAAATACAAAATCATTGACAGATTTGTCTTGGAGATTGCAACTGGTACACAAACAAAAGGTAACATATTTTATTTGAACTTTGGTGAGAAGACATGTTTGATTACACAAATTGATGAGAGTTGGTTATGGCATTAAAGGTTGTGTCATGTGAATTTTGATTGCATTGTAAAAATTAATCCAACTAAGGTTGTTAGAGATATACCTAAGATTATGAAATCCTATAATTCGATATGTAAAGAATGTCAAATGAGTAAATAGGTCAGAACCTCTTTTAGGAGTATACAAGATAAATCAAATTATGTTCTTGATCTTATTCATATTGATTTGTGTGGCCCTGTTAGAGTTAAAAGTTTTCATGGTGATAGATATTTCATGCTAATCATTGATGATTATTCTAGAATGATGTGGGTTACTTTTTTGAGAGAAAAATCTGAAGCATTTGAAAAGTTTAAAATATTTAAGGCTAAAGTGGAAATTGAGATAGGGTTGAAGATTAAATGTTTCAGATCAGATCATGGTGGAGAATTCACATCTGGTAAGTTTAATAACTTTTGTGACAAGCATGGTATAAGAAGACAATTTTTTGCTCCCTGGACACCTCAGCAGAATGGAGTTGTGGAAAGGAAAAACATAACTATCTTGGATGCTGCTAGAACAATGATGATGGAAGCTAATCTACCTCGTATCTACTGGAGAGAAGCAGTTAGTACAATGGTTTATACATTCAATAGAGTACATATCAAAGGAGAAATCGGTAAGAGACCTTGTGAATTATGGTTTGGCAATACACCTATAGTTAAGTATTTCAGAATTTTTGGTAGTAAATGTTATATCAGGAGAGATGATACTATTGAGAAATTTGATCCTAGAAGTGATGAAGGCATATTTCTTGGTTATTCTAATGAAAGTAAAGCATATAGATGTTATAACAAGAGATTGTAAAAAATTATGGAGAGTGCTAATGTTAAAATAGATGAGATAAGAAAAAGTCAAACCAAAATTTATGAGAGGGAACCGGTAGTGGAAATAATTATATCTGAACTGGTATCACCTTTACCAAAACAGAGAGTTGAACTAGTTACTCTACCAACATCAGAGAATTCTATAGTAACTGAAGAACAGGGAAGAGGAACAAAGAGTCAGAAGACTCCTAGGTATGTGAGATTGAATCATTTTGAAGATCAAATCATTGGGGATAAGAGCAATGTAGTGATCACAAGAAGAAGACGGAAAACTAATGAGGTATGATTAATTTCACAAGTTGAACCGATATCAGTAATTGAGGCATGAAAAGATGAATTTTGGTTAAAAGATATGGAAGAAGAATTAGATCAAATTGAGAAAAATAACACATGAACTTTGGTTCCCCAACCTAAAAATAAAAATGTTATTGGAACTAAATGAATTTTTTAGGAATAAATTGAATGATGATGGTCAAGTTTTAAGGAATAAGGCTAGATTGGTTTGTAAAGGATATTCTTAGAAGGAAGGAATTGATTATGGAGAAACTTTGCATCGGTAGCTAGGATTGAAGCTGTAAGATTATTTCTTGCCTATGATGCTTATTAAAAACTATAAGGTTTATTAGATGGATGTTAAATGTGCATTCTTGAATGAGAATCTTGATGAGGAAGTTTATATTGAGAAACCTGATGGTTTTTCACTATCAGACAATACTAATATGGTTTGCAGGTTAAGGAAAGTTTTATATGGATTAAAACAAGCACCTAGAGCTTGGTATGCAAGGTTGGATAAATATCTTTTGAATCTTGGTTTTACTAAAGGCAGTGCTCATAGTGATTTATATTATAAAATCATTGATGATGATATACTAATTGTTGAAGTATTTGTTGATGATATTATTTTTTGAGGTGAAGATAAATTATGCATAGAATTTTCTAAGAATATGGAGAAATAATTTGAGATGTCTATGATTGGTGAGATGAAATTTTTCTTAGGTTTGCATATTACTCAAACTAACAAAGGTATTTTTATCTTTCAAACTAAATATGCGAAGGAATTGTTGAAGAAATTTGGTATGAGAGATTCTAAACCGTTAAGTACACCTATGGTTACAAGTGAGAAATTGACAAAGAAATATGTTTCTGCACCGATAAATCCTACAAAATACAAATCTTTGATTGGAGGTCTACTTTATTTGACTTAGATTAGGCATGCATTATGAATGTTATTTGTATTCTTTCAAGATTTCAGAGTGATCCTAGAGAAAATCATGAGATGGCAGTGAAAAGGAGTTTTAGATACTTGCAAGGTACATCAGAATATGGCTTATGTTACCCTAAGAATGATAACTTTACATTATATGCATATACAAATGTTGATTGGGCTGGAGATGTTGATGACCGAAAAAGTACTTCCAGTGGAGCTTTCTTTCTTGGAAAGAAGTTGGTTTCATGGATCAGCAAGAAAGAGTCATGTACTTCTTTATCTACTGGTAAAGTTGAGTATGTTGTTGTTGTTGGTATTTTGGTATGGTTTTGTCATTGATGTCAACACATACTAACACTTATCAACTCTGGCACTTTGAAGAATCAACAACATTCACCAGCAAGCAAGTGACTTATGCACAGTCATCGGTATCAAGTACACCAGTAGTATATAATGTTCATCGACACTTGGAATGGCATGGAAAACACCTAGTTATGTCAAAAACATCGTTTGGACACTTTGTCTTGAAGATTTGTTCATTGGCATATTCGTATTTGCATATTTGTTGTTACCGGCAAATAGGTCCAGGTTATACACCGGTAGGTTTATCTTTTCCAGATGAGCATGACATGCTATGGAGATGTCTTATTATTGTTGTAAATGCATCAAGTCGACATGTTGAATCGGTTATTGCATCAGACATTGTTTTATTTGTAAAATGATTCTATTGTAATATCTTTTAGAGCCAACCTACTAAAATTGGTCTTAGGTTATGATATAAATGTAAGATCCTATTTGTAAGATCGGATGTGGAATGCAAAAAAGAATTGTGTGAAGGTATATGCGAGAATAAGAATAGCTTTACACACAGACATCATTTAAAGGTTGAAGGAGGGTTTTTGTGAAGACAATCAGAACTACACCAATACTGAATCTAGCATAGAAAGATTCTAATTTGAGCAATACATCTTTATTGGATTTAACCATCCAATTGTAGTCAGTGTGACTCCTATTTGTGTTTGAGCAGTGAGCTCTAGGCGCTTGGCCTCTCTGCATGTGCAGACCCCATTGTATACACATACTATCTACAGTAGTATCATCTGATTGTGGGTAAGGTTTCCCAGCATGGTTTTTCCCCTTACAGGGTTTCCACGTACAAATATTGGTGTTATGTGTTGTGGATGTTATTGTCTTTCTATTTCATGCATTAATCTTTATTGGTACTATAATTAACTGATAAAACTATCTACTGGCATAAAAGACTGGTTTACCAATATTAAGCATTGAAGTTTGTTAAGTTTTTCTGGTTTGAATTTATTTGACAACTAATTCACCCTCCCCTCTCAATTGCCTCTGGGACCTAACAATTGGTATTAGAGCCTAGTCCTCTTTTTGCAAAAGTTTATCAACTTGAGGAGATCCAATGTCTACTAACTATTTCAGGAAGGACAGTTCTAAACATGATGGAACCAACTATGGCATATGGAAGATCAGAATGGAGACACATCTAAATTGCATTGGAAAGGACATCTGGGATGTTACAAAGAATGGATATACAACTCCTACAACCAGTTAGCCTAATCCACCAAACTTGGCTAAAGATGTAGAAAATGATTGCAAAGCAAGAGAAGCACTTTTGAGTGCATTAACAGATCAACAAATCATGGGATTATCAGATAGATCAACTGCTAAAGCTATTTGGGATCATTTGGAAACTTTGAATGAAGGAGATTCCATAGTCAAAATTGCAAAACTTGAAAGCTTCTGGGTCAGGTATGAAAATCTGAAAAATGGAAGAAGATGACAGGAATTTTTCTTTTATGGAAAGAGTTAATGAAATTATTTTGGGTATTAAATGTTGTGGAGGAACCTTAAGTGAAGATGAAATTGTTTCAAAAGTTTTAAGAGGATTGCCACCAACATATAAAATGAAGGTTACTTCTATAAATGAGTTAAGAACAATGCCTAATACATCAGTAACTAGGGATACATTGATTGGAAAACTTTCAGCTTTTGAATTGAGGAATTTGGTCATGTTGCTACTATAAAGATAGATTTAGCTTTTAAGGCATCAACATCATCCGCACCATCATTTGACAAGTCTGATTGGAAAGCCTTTTATGCAAGAGAACTTGAGGAAAGCAAGAGAGAAAATGAAGAACTTGAAGAACTTGAAGCACTATTTGCAAGGAAAATGCCTAAAGGTCCAGTTGGATGTAAGTATGAAGATAAAGCACCCTTTAAATGCTTTAACTATAATAAGATTGGTCAGATGGCTTCTAGATGCCCTGATAGACATTCTAGACTAAGAGAAGAAGCTAGGAGAATATACAAGCCTAACCCTGAATATCAGAGATACAAATTTAAGAAAAATAAAGGTAAATCTTGTTATCTTGCTAATGAAGGAGTGACTGATGATTCTAATAAAGATCCAACGGACAATGGATGGGTTTTTGTTGCTATAACAGAAGATCAACCAGCATCTACTATTCAACTGGTAGAATAGGCCTTGGTAGCTAAAATTGAAGTTAAGGATGAATGGATCATTGATTCAGGATGCTCACATCATATGACTGGTGATAAAAGAAAATTCTTGAACTTTCAGGAATATAATGGAGGCTTAGTAAGATTTGGAGATGATAAAGCTTGTTTGATCAAAGGTAAAGGTATAATATCTCTTGATGGTAAGCATAATACTGACAATGTTTACTATGTGGAAGGTTTAAAACATAATCTTTTGAGTGTTCATCAATTAGTTGAGAAAGGATTTCAGTTACAATTCAAAAATGGAAAATGCAAAATCATGAATAGAACTGGTTTGGAAATTGCAACCAGTAATCAAACTAGAGGTAATATCTTTCATTTGAATAACAGTGAAAAGACATGCTTGATTGCACATATTGATGAAAGTTGGCTATAGCATAAGAGACTCTGTCATGTAAATTTTGATTGCATGGTAAAAATCAGTGCTACTAAGGCAGTTAGAGATTTACCTAAAATTGTCAAACCTTACAATACAGTATGTAAGGAATGTCATTTTGGAAAACAAGTTAGAGCTACTTTTATAAGTATTCCAGAAAAATCAAATAATGCTCTTGAATTAATTCATACTGATTTATGTGGTCTAGCTACAACTAAAAGTTTGCAAGGTGATAGATATTTCATGCTAATCATTGATGACTACTCTAGAATGTGTTGGGTTACTTTTCTCAGAGAAAAATCAAAAGCACTAGGAAAGTTCAAACTATTCAAAGCAATGGTAGAGAATGAAACCGGTAAGAAAATCAAATGTCTGAGATCAGATTAAGGAGGAGAATTTACATCTAAGGAATTTAATGCATTCTGTGAAGTGAATGGAATTAGAAGACAACTATCAGCACCCCGAACACCATAGCAGAATGGAGTTGTAGAGAGGAAAAACATAACTATCTTGGATGTAGCGAAGTATGTTATAAAAAGAAAATCTACCACATGTGTATTGGAGAGGCAGTAAGCACAACTGTCTATACTTTCAACAAAGTTCACATCAAAGGAGAAACTGGTAAGACCCCTCATGAACTATGGTTTGGTATTTCCTACTCTTAAATATTTCAGAATATTTGGAAGCAAATTCTCTATTAGAAGAGATGAGTATATTGGCAAATTTGATCCTAGAAGTGATGAAGGAATATTTCTTGGTTATTCATCTAAGAGCAAGGCATATAGATATTTTAACAAGAGATTGCAGAAAATTGTTGAGAGTACAAATGTGAAGATTGATGAATAATTCAGAGGAACTTCAAGCTATATAGACATTGAACCGGCAATAGAAATTCTTACAAATGAATCTGCATTAAACCCACCGGTACAGAATGAAGATCCAGTTACATTGGTATCATCTGAAAATTCCATAGTAACTGAGGAACAACAACAAACAAAGACACCCCAGTATGTAAGACTAAATCACTCTGAATATTAGATAATTGGGAACAAGTATAAAGGAGTTATGACAAGAGGAAGAATGACAAATGAAGAGGTATGTCTTATTTCTCAAATTGAACCATCATCGATTAATGAGGCATGTGAAGATAAACACTGGATTAAAGCTATGGAAGAGGAACTAGAACAAATTGAGACAAATAGCACATGGACATTAGCTCCCCGATCTAAAGACAAAAATGTGATTGGAACAAAGTGGGTATTCAGAAACAAACTTAATGAAGATGGTAAGGTAATCAGGAATAAAGCAAGACTAGTATATAAGGAATATTCTCAAAAAGAAGGAATTGATTATAATGAAACCTTTTCACAGGTAGCTAGAATTGAGGTAGTTAGATTATTCTTGGCTTTTGCAGCACACAAGTACTACAAAGTATATCAAATGGATATTAAATGTGCATTTCTGAATGGTGTTCTTGAAGAAGAAGTAATTTACATTGAACAACCTAATGGATTTTCTTTGACAAATAACAAAGATATGGTTTGCAGGTTAAGGAAAGCTTTGTATGGGTTGAAACAAGCTCCAAGAGCTTGGTATGCAAGATTGGATAAGTATCTTTTGAAGATTGGATTTTCTAAAGGTAATGCTGACAACAAATTATATTACAAAGTGACTAATGATGACATCTTGGTTATAGAAGTTTTTGTTGATGATATAATCTTTGGAGGAGAAGATGGATTATGTAAAGAGTTTTCTATTGAAATGTAGAAAGAATTTAAAATGTCTATGATTGGAGAAATAAAATTCCTTTTAGGATTGCAGATTTCACAGACTGATAAAGGTATATTCTTGAGTCAATCCAAGTACTTGAAGGAGTTATTAAAGAAATTTGGGATAAAGAACTCTAAACTGGTAAGCACACCTATGACTACAAAAGACAAATTATCACTAAGGGATGAATCTACACCTGTTAATCCGACTAGGTACAAATCTATGATAGGAGGTTTACTGTATTTGACACAAACAAGACCTAATATCATGAATGCAGTATGTATTGTTTCAAGATTTCAGAGTAATCCTAGAGAAAATCATGAATCAGAAGTAAAAAGGATTTTCCGGTACTTACAAGGCACTACAGATCTTGGACTATGGCATCCTAGAGATGAAAATTTTGAATTATGTGCATACACAGATGCAAATTGGGCAGGAGATGTGGATGATAGAAAAAGAACCACTGGCGGAGCCTTTTTTCTTGGAAGCAGATTAATTTCTTGGTTGAGTAAGAAACAAAGTTGTACATCTTTATCAACAGCTGAATCAGAATATGTTGCAGCAACAACTAATTGTACAAAGGTACTATGGCTTAAGCAAATGTTGAAGGATATAAAGGTAAAATGCAAGGAACCTATTACTATCTATTGTGATAACACTGTAGCAATTGATATATCTAAGAATCCAATATTACATTCTAAAACCAAACATGTTTCTATCAAACTAAATTTTCTAAGGGAAAATGTTGAAACAAAAGAAATTAAACTAGTTTATGTGAATACTAAAGAACATATTGCAGATATTTTCACTAAACCTCTACCTAAGGAGATTTTTGAATATCTCAAAGACCAGCTTGGGGTCATACCCACACTGGTAGAAACTTAGACAGTTGATGATAGTCATCAAACGACAGAATTAACAGAGAGATATTTTACTCCAGCTTTGATGAGAAAGCTACTTCTCAGGGGGAGTAGTTGGTATAGTGAATTGGTTGGTATTTTGTATCTGAAAAATGGTCTTTATATTGCTTTGGCATTTGATGTCAAAGGGGGAGAGATTGGTATGGAAAAACACAAGAAAAACACATGTCACTCCCATGGGGAGAGATTGTTACTTTGGGGAGATTGTTGGTTTTTGGTATTTGGCATTTCTACTTTGGCACTTTGATGGTTTTTCCATCTTGTGTTGCCATCAATGTCAAAGGGGGAGATTGTTGGTATTTTGGTATGGTTTTGTCATGTATGTCAACACCTACTAACACTTATCAAATCTGGCACTTTGAAGAATCGGCAACATTCACCAGCAAGCAAGTGACTTATGCACAGTCACCGGTATCTGGTACACTGACATGATATAATGTTCACCGACACTTGGAATGGCATGGAAAACACCTCGTTATGTCAAAAACATCATTTGGACACTTTGTCTTGAAGATTTTTTCATTGGCATAGTCGTATTTGCATATTTGCTATTACCGGCAAATAGGTCCAGGTTATACACCGACAGATTTATCTTTTCCAGATGAGCATGGCACACTATGGAGATATCTTATTGTTGTTGTAAATGCATCAAGATGACATGTTGAATCAGTTATTGCATCAGACATTGTTTTATTTGTAAAATGATTCTATTGTAATATCTTTTAGAGCCAACCTACCAAAATTGGTCTTAGGTTATGATATAAATGTAAGATCCTATTTGTAAGATCAGATGTGGAATGCGAAAAATAATTGTGTGAAGGTATATGTGAGAATAAGCAGAGCTATACATGCAGACATCATTTGAAGGTTGAAGGAGGGTTTTTGTGAAGACAATCAGAACTACACTGGTACTGAATCCAGCATAGAAAGATGCTAATTTGAGCAGGACATCCTTATTGGATTTAACCATCCAATTGTAGTCAGTGTGACTCCTATTTGTGTTTGAGCAGTGAGCTCTAGGCACTTGGCCTTTCTGCATGTGCAGACCTCATTTGTATACACATACTATCTGCAGTAGTATCATCTGATTGTGGGTAAGGTTTCCCACCGTGGTTTTTCCCCTTACAGGGTTTCCACGTACAAATATTGGTGTTATGTGTTGTGGATGTTATTGTCTTTCTATTTCATGCATTAATCTTTACCGGTATTATAATTAATTGATAAAATTGTCTACCGACATAAAAGACTGCTTTATCGGTATTAAGAATTGAAGTTGGCTAAGTTGTTTTGGCTTGAATTTATTTGACAACTGATTCACACCCCCCCCTCTCAGTTGTCTTCGGGACCTAATAGTTATTGCTACTAATTGTACACAAGTTTTATGGATGAAGCAAATGTTGAAGGATATAAAGGTGGATTGTGATGCACCGGTAGTTACTCAATGTGATAACTTTTTTGCTATTGATATATCAAAGAATCTAGTATTTCATTCTAAGATAAAGCACATATCTATCAAGTATAACTTTTTGAAGGAGAAGGTGGAAGAAAATGAAGTTAAATTAGTTTATGTGAACACTAAAGAACAGATTGCAGATATTTTCACTAAATCTCTATCCAAGGAATCATTTGAGTACCTGAGAGATAGATTGGGGGTTTCTCCCCCTCCGACAGAGACTTGATTTATGCAGTTTGGCATCAGTCCGGTATGCATTATTAGAGTTACTATTCATTTTGGCACTAATGTGGGATGCTGTTGCTCAGGGGGAGTAGTGAGCTTTGAGATTTAGAGGGTTATGTTTTTGCTTTGATATTTTTGTCAGATTTTTGGCATTGATGTCAAAGGGAGTGAGATAGTGATGTGAAAAATAAAATTACAACTTTATAGAGATATTATTCAAAGGGAGAGAGACATTGATATTGAGAGATATATGCAGGGGATTGTTGGTTGTCTTCCATAGGGGGAGACTTGTTTGGGATTTTTTGGTACTTAGATGTTTTTCACATCTAGTGTTTCCATCAATGCCAAAGGGGGAGATTGTTGGCCATTTGGTGGAATTGATTATGTGTTGTACTGATGTTTTGTCATTGATGTCAACACTAGTTGTTTGGATGTTTTACTGACACTCTTCTGGTCTTGGTAGATTGAGTGGTTTTTGGTTAACTTGGATCTAGCATGATCCTGTAGACTCTGGTATAATCTGGTGATGGAATTGGTTTGTTCATGATGCTTATACTCATATTTGGTTAGTTTGTTTTGGTCTGGTGATTGGATACTATTCTTCTTACTTAGAAGATTGGTTTCTGGTTCTAGCGAGGGTTTCACCGTAGAGCTTTTGGTGGATATCTTTGATGCATTGCATAATTGGTGTTGGTGTAGCTTTTGATAAAGTTTGAGGATAATGTTGGTGATCATGTTCGAGACTTGGCATTTGGAGATCATTTTTGAAGTGTGTGGACCTACACTTGGTCTTGGTTGATCTAGGTTATGGACTGACATTAATATAACATGTGGATAGGACCTATTATTGTATTTATGGGATATCTTATGTGTTGGATATTATTTGTTTTGGTCTAAGGCCGACATGGTTTGTAATTATGTAATTAGTTTATTGTCTGGTGGTTGACCTGATTGTTTATGGTCGAGGGTTTGTATAAATAAGATGTAAGATCTCATTGTAGATCATCATGGTTATTTGTAAGAGGTCATGGTCAAGGAATGTAATGTGTGAATAATGTGATATCACTCAGGCATAGGAGTTGGTCGATCATTGGAGATCAAATTGGGTTTGTGTAAGAGGATTTAGTCCTCCGATATTGAGCTTAACCAAAACTGTACTCAGGCATTGGAGATGTTATCTTTTGCAATTCAACACTTCTCCAAATTGTAGTATGGATTTATATGTAGTCAGTGAGGCTCCTTTTGTGATGAGTAGTGTGCTCTAGGCTGTTGGCCTTCCTGCAAGTGCAGGCCCCTTCATTGTAAATTCACATACTTACTATAGAAGTATTATCTAATTGTGGGTAGGATTTCAAACATGGTTTTTCCCTTTACCAAGTTTTCCACGTACAAATCTTGGTGTTGTGTGGATGGATTGTATTCTGTGATTATTGTTTATGCTTAATTGGATTAACTAATATTTCGGTATTATTATTTTGAGTTTCGGTATTGTTGTTTTAAATTGCTAATGCTTCCGGTAATCTATGACAACTGATTCACCCCCTCCCTCTCAGTTGTCTTCTAGTTATCTGAACTATCTAACAAGATCAAGTGATGGAACTTGAGGAACTATTAGCAAAGAGATTTGCAAGAGGCTCTGGTAAGTATAAAGGAAATCTACCTTTGAAGTGTTTCTCTTGTAGTAAAATTGGTCATATTTCTACTAACTACCCTAACACCGATAAGAAAGAGATGTTTAGAAGATTCAAAAGAAAGGGCAAGAAACATTGTTATGTTGTAGTAAATGAAGGTATGACTGATGAAGAGTCGGAAGAAGAAGATGACAATGAAGAAATTGTGTTTGTAGCCATGAAGGAGGAATTGTCAGATGAAAGAGCACTAGTATCTCATATGGAGAACAGTGATGAGTGGATTATAGACAATGGCTGCTCACACCACATGACCAGAGATAAAAGTAAGTTCATAATCCCCCTTAATTAATTTGATGGAGGTGTTGTTAGATTTGGAAATAACTCTCCCTGCATGGTGAAAGGTAAAGGTTCTATCTCTCTAAATGGGAAGAGTAATGTTGATGATGTGTTTTGGGTTGATGGTCTTAAACATAATCTTTTAAGTGTTGGCCAACTCAATGATAAGGATATTTGCTCAAATTTAAGAGTGGAGTCTGCAAAATTCTTGGAGGTAATGCTGAACTGATTGCTATCGAGAAGCAAACTAGAGGTAACTTATTCCATTTAAATAGTAATGTTAACAATTGTGTGGTTGCTAGAATGGAAGACAATTGGTTGTGGCATAATAGATGTTGTCTTGTTAATTTTGATAATTTGGTTAAGATAAGCAAGTCAAGTGTTGTAAGAGGATTACCCCAACTTGTCAAACTAGATAGTGTGATATGAAAAGATTGTCAAATAGGTAAGATTACCTCTACTTCTTTCAAGAGAAAGAATGGTATTTCTGAGAATGTTTTAGATTTGGTACATACTGATCTTTGTGGTCCTATGAGAACAAAGAGTTATTATGGTGATATGTATTTCACGATCTTCACCGATGACTATTCTAAAATGATGTGGGTGACATTTTTGAGAGAGAAATCAAAAGCATTTAATAAATTTAAATCATTTAAAGCTCTGGTCAAGAAGGAAATTGGTAAGAACTTGAAGTGTTTAAGATCAAACCGAGGAGGTGAATTCACATCTGATGAATTTGTTAAGTATTGTGATGAACAGGGTATAAAGAGACAGATGTCTTCTCTAAGGACACCACAATAGAATGGCATAGTAGAAATGATGAATAGAACAATAGTTTAAGTTGCAAGAACCATGTTATTACAAGGTGATGTATTCAAATTGTTTTGGAGAGAAGCGGTCACTACTGCTAAAAAGGCGTAATAATAAGACACCCTATTAGCTATGGTATGTAAAAACACCTTGTGTAAGATTTTAAAATTTTTAGAAGTCAATGTTTTATTAAGAGAGATAACTACACTGAAAAGTTTGATGAAAAATCTGATGAGGGAATTTTTCTTGGTTACTCTTCTAAGAGTAAAGCATATAAATGTTCTAATTAATTAAAAAAGAAGGTTTTCAGGACCTAAAACCTTTAACATAAGTTTTAAGATAGGACACCAAAAGGATCTAAGATTAAGAGCCGCATACAAAAAGACTGGCAAAAATCTAGTGAACAGAAAGGACATCAAAACTAACAACAACTAAGAAACTGAGAAGGCGCTACATAGAAATTTTCTTCAACAAGACCTCTGCCTTTGTCACCAGCTCGTTGTAAGAAGCCCCCACAACTTTAAGGTCTTCCAGATCCTTATTAAGTTTTTTGTCCTTCTTTTTTCCTCTAGTGTAGGTTATGGGGCCTTGAGCTTCCCCTGTTCCTTCTGTTTCTGGGTCAATGTCCAAGATTTCCTTTTCATCATCCAGTTTGCTGATGAGAGTGTTGGTGTTGTTGGCTGAAATCTTCAGGATGATAAGGCTCTATTCAGCAATGTTCTTTAGGCACTCCTTCATTTTACCAATTTTGCTAACAATTTCCATGAGGGTGTGGTCATTAGTGTCAGCAATATTCTTTCTTTCCAGCAAATCCTTCTCAATTTTTTTGAACCTCGGGTTGAAAGCATCTCTTATGTCTTCAGCTTTGGCAATGGTAATTTTCAGGTCCTCTATGAAGTTGGCCATATTCTTACCTTCCCCTGTATTGATGGTTTCTAGGATTAAGATTCTGTTGCAGAGTTTTTTATTTTCATCCACAGCTTTCTTGTAACCATTGATGAGCCACTCCATAGTTTCCATGAAACCTTGGAAACCCTCGGGGGGAGGGTTAGAGGGGGGGTCAACTTTTCCAGGGGTTGCCTTTTCCTCTTTAGGGGTGTACTGGATGGTTGTGTCAACAGACCTAAGAACCTCTTCCATGGTCTCCTTTTCCAGGTTCTGATCATCTTCCAGGGCCCTTACCTGCTTGTGAGCTTTCGACACCTTAATAGTCTCCTCTTTCTTCTTCTGCATTTTCCTTGCCTAGGTGTGAGCTTTAGTCTTCTTCTTCAACCGCCCTTGAGGGTTCTCCTCCTCAGAGTTCTCTGAAGTCTCTTCTTCTAAAGAAATGCTAATCAGGGGTCTACCTTTAGGATTTTTGCCCTTAGAGGATGACGGTCTGGTTTTGATGTGTTTCTTCTTCTTCCCACTTTCATAGTCCAAGACATCCATGCTATCCTCAGTATCAGTCAAAGGGTCACTTTTAGACTCCTCTTCCTCTGAGAAGGTAGGGTCAGACTGATAACTCAATGATAAACAAAATAGTACCAAACCGGTACTGAGAGGGGGCGGTGAATCAGTATAGACAAAAACACACTCTTAAACTGGTTTGTTAGCAGACATTATGCATTGACAGACAAACAGTAACACCGGTCCTTAAACATAGTACAACTAGCAAAACCCAGAATAACTGAGACAAGCATAAACCAGTTGACACCTATCTTCTCATATACTCTAACACTTCATTTTCATTTCACCCTTATGCATGGACAAGTAATCTACCATCAAAGATATACATATAAGCAACTAGAACAACATGATTCACCACTTGACAAAAAACAACAAAGCATCACATGAAGAAGACATCACACATGACACACATATTTTTCACGTGGAAACCCAACTGGGAAAAACCACGGTGGGGATGAATACCCACAAGCTTTTTTTTGAACTCTTTAGAAGTTCGCTCTATTAGGATCCTTGTCCGGTTAAAGACTGATACAATAGGTTCTGTTAGGAACTGATCCTGTTAGGGATCACCTGGTTAAGGGTTAAACACTGTTAAAGGTTACCTTGTTAGAGGATTTCAAGAACTCAATTGTTTTGAGTCACCCTGTTAAAGGATTCATAGCAAGTCGGTTAAAGCTACCATGTTAAGAGATTTCTCAACTGTTGAAGTGGTTAGAGATCAACAGGTATTACAATGATCTGGTAACAACACTCAATGCCAATGTAGATCCGCTTAAGCTCCTCTTCACCTTATGCACTTACACTCTATAGGTATCACTTCTCTCCTTTGGTCTGGAAAGAATCATGTATCTCTTCTCTTGGATACACGCACACAAATTTTCCAACAACCTGAGAAAGAATCACAACATCGACCTTATAGGAAAATAGATAGGTTGGTAGCATAAATGCTAAACCCTAAACCTATTAGGTTAATGAATTCAAACGGTTCAATCCTGACCGTTTAAAACACTGCATTAAATACAATAGTCTTGATCCAATCTCAAGACATTCTCCATCGCCCATTTTCCACCGATTTCATGGCGATTGATAACCCATCACACATTATCACTGTTTATAGACTTCGCACATTCCTGAGGTAGATAGGAACAATCTCCTTCATGCAAGATCCTTCACACGCACAAGGCTTACGTGGCAACACGATCTATTCTTTGTTACCATGCTAACTCATCACACAAAGTCACCGGTTGAGCCACACAAGCTTGAAGCACTTCAACCGAAAACCCTAAAGTTGAAACTACCAACCAGTAGTCATACAACACTTCAATGTGTCGGTTCCCATAACCATATGCCGGTTCACCTCGAACAAACACACCGCTTCACTTTGGCACAAATGTCGGTTCACAGTGTTACACCGGTTTTCTTCTCTTCATCATATTGACATCAATGACAATACATAATGTCATTATGTCCTCATACCGGTTAACATAATGCCAACAATCTCCCCCTTTGGCATTGATGGCAATATAAAAAGATATCTCTCCGCTTCACATCTTCTCCCCCAATTTCTGTAGATATCTTCTCTGCTTCACATCTTCTCCCCCTTTGACAACAATGCCAAAGTGGAGGCACAAGCTTCCCTATTCCATTATGTTGCTCCCCCTGAGGAGTAGCATCCTTCAACACATCAATCCTAAAGAAAAATTTGACTATGCAATACCCGACTGATGTGGAGCATATACCTGTAGTTTACCTCCTGAAGGGGAAACACCCCTAATTCACCTCTTAAGTACATAAATGTAGCCTTTGGGAGAGGCTTGGTGAGTATGTCTGCTAACTGATCCTAACTGGAAACATGTTCTAGTGCAATTTCTTTGTTCTGAACCTTTTCCCTCAAGATATGATACTTAAGCTCAAAGTGCTTGGTTCTAGAATGTAAAACCAGATTCTTGGAGATGTTAATTGCACTAGTATTGTCACAAAATATACTTACTGGTTCAGATAGAAGAACTTTGAAGCCATTTAATGCATGCTTCATCCAAATTGTCTGAGTGTAGTTCATGAAAGCTGCAACATACTCTGCTTTCATTGTAGACTGAGAGATACAACTCTGCTTCTTACTCATCCATGAGACCAGTCTACCACCAAGAAAGAATGCACCACCGGTTGTGCTTTTCCGGTCATCTATATTGCATGCCCAATCAGCATCTGTGTGTACTTTCAAGTTGAAATCCTTGCTATATGGATACCACAATCCATAGTCAATAGTTCCCTTCAGATACCTAAGAATCCGCTTGACTGCAACCAAGTGGGATTCTCTTGGGCTTTTCTAGAATCTTGTAGTAATGCCAACTGCATGTGCAATATCCGGTCTGCTATGCACTACATAATGCAACTTACCAATCATTGATCGATATTCCTTCTCATCAACCAATGTTGAGTCATCTTCTTTGGGTAGTTTACAACCGGTCACCATCGGAGTACCAACCAGTTTTCTATCTTCCATGCCAAAGGTCTTCAACACCTCTTTGACATACTTGGACTGAGTGATAAAGATTCCATCTTTCATCTGCTGGATCTGCAGTCCAATGAAGAATTTAATCTCCCCTATGAGTGACATTTCAAACTCTTTCTTCATTTCATCTACAAACTCTTGACTCATCTTGTCATCTCCACCAAAGATAATGTCATCAACAAATAACTCACAAATTAGGATCTGATCTCCTTCAGACTTCAAGTAGATATTGCTATCTTCACTTGTTCTTTCAAATCCAATCTTCACAAGATGGGAATACAGATGTTCATACCATGCTCTAGGTTCCTACTTTAGACCATATAAGTCTTTATGTAGCCTACATACCATGTCACTGTCTTCAGATAGGGCAAACCCATCTGGTTGCTCAATATATACCTCCTCTTCAAGTACACCATTTAGGAATGCAGATTTTACATCCATTTGATATACTTTGAAACCTTTAAAAGCTACATATGCAAGAAGCATACGAACTCCTTCCAATCTAGCTACAGGAGAAAAGGTTTCTCCATAGTCTTCTCCTTCTTGAGCATATCCTTTGCACACCAATCTGGCTTTATTCCTAATCACTGTGCCATCCTCATTCAGCTTAATTCTAAAAACCCATTTGGTACCAATGACATTTTTATGCTTCAGTCTGGGTACCAAAGACCATGTACCATTTTTCTCTATCTGGTCAAGTTCCTGTTGCATTGCCTTGATCTAGTCTTCATCTTTATGTGCCTCTTTCAATGTTTTAGGCTCAAATTCAGAGATCATACATGAGTTTTCTCTTACTTTTCTTCTTGTAAGGATTCCTGCATCCTTATCTCCCATGATCTGCTTAGGATCATGATTCAGCTTGACATACCAAGGAATGGTCTTGATGGATTCCTCTTGCTTTTCTTCTTCATCCTCATCTCCATCAGTATCAACATCTATATCTACCGGTGTAGGAACACTGTTACTGGTACTTGGTTGACTAACAACTAGTTCCCAGAAGATTGTAACTAGTTCATTTACCACTTTCTCACTGTCAGTTTGCTCAATTTTCTCAGAGGTTTCATCAACTCTTACATTGATGCTTTCCATAATTCTCTGAGTCCTATTGTTGAAACACTTGAGAGCTTTGCTCTTTGCGGAATATCCTAGGAATATTCCCTCATCACATTTCACATCAAATTTGCTCTGGTGTTCACTCCTCTTGATGTAACATTTTCTACCAAACACTCTAAAGTAGCTAACCATAGGTGTCTTACCAGTCCAATACTCATAAGGAGTTTTATCCTTACCTTTCTTGATGAGTACCCGGTTCATTGTATAGACTGCAGTGCTCACCGCTTCTCTCCAAAAGGTGTGAGCTACCTTTCCTTGAATCAACATGGTTCTAGCTGTTTCAACCACAGTCTGGTTATTCCTTTTTGCTAGACCATTATGTTATGGAGTCTGGGAGGAAGATAGTTGTCTCTTGATGCTATGTTCTTCACAGTACTTGTTGAAATCACTGGAAGTGAATTCCCCTCCTTGATCACTTCTCAGGCCCTTGATCCTTTTACTACTTTCCTTCTCCACTAATACTCTGAAAGCTTTGAACTTTACAAAGGCTTTAGACTTGTCTTTCAAGAATGTGACCCACATCATTCTTGAGCAGTCATCAGTGAGAATCATGAAGTACCTATCACCCTGTACACTTCTAGTTTTCATAGGACCACACAAATTAGTATGCACAAGATCAAGCAGGTTGCCAGTAGTGAAAGATTTACCTTTAAAGGTTGAGGAAGACATTTTCCCCAATTGACACTCTCTGTACAAGGTGTTATCTAGTTTGCTTAGCACCGACAATCCTCTAGCTGCCTTGATCTTACTAGCCTTCACAATGTTATCAATGTTTACATGGTAGAGTCTCCTATGCCATATCCAGCTATCATCAAATTTAGCCATAAGACATGTACTTATATTTGCATTCAACTGAAATAGGTTACCTTTGGTCTGCATGCCGGTGGCCACCAATTCACCATTCTTTCCTTTGATTCTGCACACTCCATTCTTGAATTTCAGAGTGAAACCACTGTCATTCAACTAGGCAACACTCAGAAGGTTGTGTTTGAGACCATCAACCCAATACACATTGTCACCACTACTCTTTCCATTAAGAGAGATGGACCCTCTACCTTTGACCATGCATGGTGCATCATTGCCAAAGCGAACCACACCACCATCATACTCTTTCAAGGATAGAAACTTGCTCCAGTCACCAGTCATATGGTGAGAACAACCACTGTTAATGATCCACTCATTGGAATTATCAAACCGGGAGACAAGAGCCTTCTTGTCTGACACATCTTCCTTGACAGTAACAAACACAATATCTTCATTTTCTTCATCCTCTGATTCCTCATCTGTGACACCTTCATCAACTACCACAAAATAGTTTCTCTAGTTTCCTCTTTTGAATTTCTTGAACCTTTCCGGTTTGTCCTTGTTGTCACCATTTGGACAGTTTACAGCAATATGTCCTATCCGGTTATAAGAAAATCATTTCAAAGGTAGCTTACCTCTGTATTTGCCTATTCCTTTAGGAATTTTCCTACTAAGGAGAGCTTCAAATGCCATCAGAATCTCCTCATAATCCATTTCTTTGCTCTATCTTGGTTCACCACTAGTGCTAGCTTCTTTTCCTTTTCTGGATGGTACAACAGAAGCTTTAAAAGCTTATTCGGTCTTTTGAACACTGCCATCAAAACCATTTAGCTCATAGGCTGTCAACTTTGCAATGATGGAGTCTAGGGATACCTTAGTCTTTTCTATTCATCTCAGCTCTTGAATAGCAGAAACCCTTATTACATAGACCGGCAATAGGGATCTCAAGACTTTGCTTACCACAGTGGAATCTTCCATTTTACCACCTGCACTCTTGATATCACCAACAACGGTTTTGATTCTTATTCCATACTATTGAATGGTCTCACCTTCAACCATCTGCATGTCTTCAAACTTCCCTCTAAGGCTTGTTTCCTTAGCCTATTTTACATACTCATCACCGCCATAGATATTTTCAAGAGTATCTCATACTTCTTTGGGATCTACCTTATCTTGGACATCAATAAACTCAATGTCAAATAAACTACTAAATAGGGCTTCCATGACTTGCCCATTCTCCTGCATCTCTCTCTTTTGGTCATCGGTGAGAGTACCGGTAGGGGCAACATAGGCATTCTCAACATAGCTCTAGTGTTGAGCACCCATGCTTCTGATGTATATCTTCATTTTGTCTTTCCATATACTGAAATTTTACCTGTTAAACTTTGGACCTTCCCTCTTCATCATTAGACTGGGTTCTTTACCTCAAGCGGTTAAGCTTATAACACAAAGGACCTGTAGGATGCTCTGATACCAATTGATAACTCAATGATAAATAGAATAGTACCAAACTGGTACTGAGAGGGGGGGTGAATCAGTGCAGACAAAAACACACTCTTAAACCGGTTTGTCAGCAGACACTGTGCATTGACAGACAAACAGTAACACCGGTCCTTAAACAGAGTACAACCAGCAAAACCTAGAATAACTGAGACAAGCATAAACCGGTTGACACCTATCTTCTCATATACTCTAACACTTCATTTCCATTTCACCCTTATGCATGAACAAGTAATCTACCATCAAAGATATACATATAAGCAACTAGATCAACATGATTCACCACTTGATAGAAAACAACAAAGCATCACATGAAGAAGACATCACACATGACACACATATTTTTCACGTGGAAACCCAACTAGGAAAAACCATGGTGTGGATGAATACCCACAAGCTTATTTTTGAGCTCTTTAGAAGTCCGCTCTGTTAGGATCCTTGTCTAGTTAAAGACTGATACAATAGGTTCTGTGAGGAACCGATCCTATTAGGGATCACCCGGTTAAGGGTTAAACCCTGTTAAAGGTTACCTTATTAGAGGATTTCAAGAACTCAATGGTTTTGAGTCACCCTGTTAAAGGATTTACAACAAGCCGGTTAAAACTACCCTGTTAAGGGATTTCTCAACTGTTGAAGTGGTTAGAGATCAATAGGTATTACAATGATCTAGTAACAACACTCAATGCCAATGCAGATCCGCTTAAGCTCCTCTTCATGTTATGCACTTACACTCTGTAGGTATTACTTCTCTCCTTTGGTCTGGCAAGAATCATGTATCTCTTCTCTTGGATACACACACACAACTTTTGCCAACAACCTCAGAAATAATCACAACATCGACCTTATAGGAAAACAGATAGGTCGGTAGCATAAACCCTAAACCCTAAACTTGTTAGGTTAAGGAATTCAAATGGTTCAATCCTGACCATTGAACATACTGCATTAAATGCAACCGTCTTGATCCAATCTCAAGACATTCTTCGTCGCCCATTTTCCACCGATTTCATGGCGGTTGATAACCCATTACACATTATCACTGTTTATGGACTTCACACATTCCCGAGGTAGATAGGAACAATCTCCTTCATGCAAGATCCTTCACATGCACAAGGCTTATGTGGCAACATGATCTATTCTTCGTTACCATGCTAACTCATCACACAAAGTCACCGGTTGAGCCACACAGGCTTGAAGCACTTCAACTGGAAACCCTGAAGTTGAGACTACCAACCGGTAGTCATACAATGCTTCCATGTGCCGGTTCCCATAACCATATGCCAGTTCACCTTGAACAAACACACCGCTTCAGTTTGGCACAAATGTCAGTTCATACTGTTATACCGGTTCTCTTCTCTTCATCGAATTGACATCAATGACAACACATAATGTTATTATGTCCTCATACCGGTTCACATAATGCTAACATAGACCCCTCATACTCAGAATCTGTAGAGGGCTGCATCAAAGAAATTTGGTTGGCCTTAAGATGGTCATAGATTAGTACCATAAGGCCTTGGTGCATGGCCGTATCACCCCGTGGGTTCTCTTTGTAGGCCTTGATGGATGCATTCATCAAACAAAGAAGAAAATAAGGGAAGTTAACCTTACCATTGTGCCTAAAGTGATTCAGTAGAACAAAGTGATAACCATAAACTTTAGTGAGCCTACCATCTAGAGTGATGTATCGCATTGAAACAGAGAGGACTTCCCACCAGGGTTTGGCAAAAGTTCTAGGTGGGTAGTAGGTTTTGCTCAACTTTACCAGTCGTTTCTTCTCTTTCTCGGTGACCGGGTATCTTTCAATAGCTTTCCTACTGACTTTCCTATCTCTATAGAAGTTGCACCCTTCTCTTGTGAGGCCCGTAGCTTGAGAAATTAGATCTTCATCAATTTCTATAGTTTGGTCTCCCATTTTCAACATGCCCTTTTTCCAGTTTTTGCAGAAAAAACTGGTGATCATACCGTCGTGTCCATGGAGTCTCTCCATGAATTTCGAGAAGCCACCCTTCTACAGAATATCCCAAACCTCCTCCTTCTGTTTCAATTCTTTACAAATACTTGGTTCATATCACCTCCTGTTACCACCCATGTTGTCGCTGTTCAACACCAAATTTTGAACCTTGCAGAGTAGATTAAGCGGTGAGATTTTCAGAACTATCAAAGTCACCCAGAAAGCATGGGAACTTATGGCATTGCTAATATAATAAATGAGTCTCTTATTATTGTAATGACTCGAAGTACTCAAGTTAGTTCTTTTCATAATTATCTTGTCCATCAAGTATCCTAGGAGTACTTTTATAACAATCATAGAAAATGATTTTCTTGACATCTTCGGGGAGTCCTTGTTCTCCCGTCCACGTGGTAATTGCTTCCTTGTTAACTGTCATAGTGGCAGCCTAGTCAGCAGAGTCGTTGGCCTCCTAGTATATGTGGGATATGTAGCTTTTTTTAAAGGTGCTAATAAGGTCTCTAGCAGAGATGATGATGTTGTTGATCGACCATGAAGGTTTTGAGACCCCCTTAAGACAGTTTATAATATTGTTTGAGTCCCCTTCAATCTATAGGTGGGAAAAATTCCATTTCTTTGCGAGGAGGATACCTTGGAGAGTAGCCATCGCTTTGGCTTTATGATTAGTTTGAATTCCAATAGGGACAGCAACCATTTTCTTACACATTCCTTTGTCATCTCTTAGAACAGCTCCACAACCTGAAGGACCCGGGTTACCTTTGGCAGCACCATCAAAATTAACTTTGAACCAACCATGAGGGGGGGTTTTCCATTTAACTTCAAGTCTTCTATTATGAGTGAGGTTTGGACTGTCGGTACTCCTCATATTCCACACCCTTAAAATATTTGCTTCCAATGTATTGTTCAAAAAACAAGGACCCTCGATGATCTCTATATTTTCTTGAATCACCCATTGGATTTTCTGGAACATAATATCCTGATTGAGGGAAATATCCCTGAAGATTCAATTATTTCTTTCTTTCCATAGTCCCCATAGGATGTGAGGAAGCGAGAGCTGCCACAAAGATCTCAAAAAATAATTAGTCCATTTTATGTTCCAGGAGGAAAATAGATCTGTGATGGTGTTGGGAAACACCCAGGCAATACTAAAACTATTGAGAAATCTTTCCCATATAGAGGCTAAGAAGGGGCAGTGAATGGCAAGGTGGTCCACAGACTCTTCTTTCTAAAGGCATAGAGCACATCTATTAGGGATAGAAAAGCCTCTGCATTTCAGGTTGTCAAGGGTCAAGATTTTATTATGGAGAATGGTCCAGAAGAAGAAATTGATCTTGGGGGTTAGGCCTCTAATCCAAACTTTAGACCAAAAGGGATTACCTAAAGGATTAGGGGATAGAACACAATACATAGAGGAAATAGTAAGGATACCTTTTGTGTCATGTTTCTAGATCAGGGAGTCAACCTCTTTGTTCAACCAAACCGCAGACAAATGGATCTTGAGCTTAGAGAGGCTTGGGTGGATGCTTTCAATATTCTGCCATTCATTACCAGTCCAGTACTCAACAACTAAGGAGCCAAAAGATCTTATACAAGAGGGAGCATATGGGGCCCATTCATTGATTTCTATCAAAGGCTTATCAAAAAGCTAGGGATCCTCCCAGAATTTGACTTTCCTACCATTTCCAACTTTCCATATCACACCTTTAGCTATACTTTCTTTACATTTAGAGGCATAATTCAATATGTGGGAGCCATTAATACTTATATCCGAATTGATAAAAGAAGAAAGGGAAGAGGACTAAAGAGAGTACTTACTTTGCCAAATTTTACACCATTCAGTATCAAGATGAAACATTCTCCAGACTTGCTTGGACAGAAGAGCTTCATTTAGGGTTCGGATCCTCCTCAGGCCTAGACCACCATGGCTCTTTAGTTTGCATACCTAGTCCCAAGCCACCAAGGACATTCTTTTCTTATCCTCAACCCCAGACCAAAGGAATCTTCTTTGGATTTTCTCGATAGCATTTGCATACTTAACAAGAATTCTGAAAAGGCTAAGAGCATATATTGGGATACTTAGAAGAGAAGCTTTCTAGCCTGACTTGGGAGGGCTCCTTTCCATCTAGCTAACTTTTTCAGGAATTTTTCCACTAGAGTACTCTAGAAGGAGTCAAGAGGAGCAGAGCCCATAGGGAGACCAAGGTAGTTTGCAGGAAGATCAGCAATCCTACACTCTAGGATTCTACTGATTCTTTGTTGTCTTCTCTCTAGAGTATTGATGAAAAAAACTTCACTTTGAGTCCAATTGATAAGCTGACCCGAAGCAAAGGAAAAATTGCAAAGAGTACTCTTCAAATTTTTAGCTTTGGAAATACTAGATTCCCCCATGATAATAGTATCATCGACAAAAAGTTGATGAGAACAAACAAGATCCATTGAGAAGGGGTGGAGACCTTTAAAGGAGCCTTGCAAAATTAAATTTTCCATACTCCTTCTGAAACATTCTGCCATAATAATGAAGAGGATGGGGGAAATAGGATCCCCTTGTCTAAGACCTCTAGAGGCTTGGAAAAAAGGAGAAGGTGAACCATTGATAATAACAACAAAAGAAGTAGAGGTGATAAGCTGGGTGATGAGATCCAAAACTCTGGGTGAGAAACCAAAAGATATTAGAACCTTCAAGAGGAAAGACCAGTCAACCCTGTCATAGGCTTTGGAGAGATCCAGCTTAAGGATGAGACCCTTCTTCTTAGCTTTAACAAGAGAGTGGATGTTCTCATGGAAAATAATAATAGAATCAAGAATTTGATGACTAGGGACAAAACCATTTTTCTGATGATTAATGAGAGCGGGAAGGACAGAAAGCAATCTAGAAGTAAGAACCTTAGAGATAATCTTATAAAAGGAATTGCAGAGACTGATAGGTCTAAATTTGTCCATTGAGTCAATGCCTTGAGATTTGGGAATGAGAGCCAGAAATGTCCCATTGATTTCTTTCAAAAGTTTCCTAGCCCCGAAAAATTCCTTGACTCCATTGGTAACATCTTTCCCGACAATGTCCTAGAAATCTTGAAAAAAGAACATTGGAAAACCATCCGGACCCAGCGCTTTGTTACCATCAAAGGAGAAGACAACATTTTTTATTTCTTGATTAGAGGGAATGGAAGAAAGGGAGGCATTCTTATGATCATCAATGAGACTAGGGATGTTAAAAAGAAAAGAAGATTGAGCTTAAACATCCAATCTATTATCCCTCGTTAGCAGTTCCGAAAAAAACCTTTTAGCTTCCTTTCTAATTTCCTCCTCCTTAATAATCTCCCCTTTATCCACAACGAGTTTGGTAACCTTGTTACCTGCTTTATGCTTGATAGTCAACATGTGGAAGAATCTTGTGTTCCTATCTCCTTCCTTAAGACAAATGCATCTTGATCTCTTCTTCCAAAAGGATTCCTCTTTGGCAATGATATCATGATATTTTTTGAGTCTCATTTTCATCAGCAATGGATACAGTTTTGAAACCATCTTTCTGGATTTGAGTTTGTATTTCTTTGAGGTCTTCCTGGACTTTACTTTTGGCCTCAAAAATATTCCCAAAGCTAGATTTGTTCTAGATTCTTATGTTGTCCTTAACACTCTTGAGCTTCTTAACAACTCTATACATGGTAGTTCCCTCAACTTGAATGCTCCACCATTTCTAGATATTACTTTTGATGTCTGGGTGGAGGATCCACATTTTTTCAAATATGAAGGGGAAGTTTCCCCTTCTGTTGATGGAGTCAGAAATAAAGGTGATGGGAAAATGATCCAAACCAACCGGAATGTGGGCTGATAGAGAGCAGTAATAATGACTAAACCAATCATCGGAAATGAGGGTCCTATCAAGACGGACTTGGATAAGATTAGTACCAGTTCTCCTATTAGTCCAAGTATAATTACATCCCTGAATTTCCAAGTCATTGAGGGCTTGAGAGTTAATGAAATCCATAAGGGACAACCTACTTTCCAGCTGAGGGGGGCTTCTTCCATATTTTTTCTCCTCTCTCAAAGGAATATTGAAGTCTCCCATAACCAGCCAGCTAAGATTCCTGAAGCTGTCCCTAGATTGAATAAGTTTTTTCCAAAAGGAATTTCTAGCCTTCAAGGTGTTGGGAGCATAAATGTTGGTGAGGACCCATGAAGTACCATCTTTTAGGTGCTGAAATTTGATACAAGAGAAATTGTTGTCCTAAATGATAACATGCCCTTTAACAAAATTAAGATTCCAAATGGTAGCTATACCTCCTGAAGCACCTTCAGAGCTGCCGCCACTGACATTTCCATTTTTGAAAAACTTCAATGATTTGACTTTTTCTTTACTCATTTTGGTTTCCTGAATTAGAAATATATCAGGTTTACTATCCCTTATCATGTTCCTAATAATGTCATTCTTATGGGGGTTATTAAGTCCCCTAATATTCCAAGATATAATCTTCATAGTTACTTACCAATATCTAACTCCTTAAGAGTCTTCTGGGTTCCATCTGCAATGTTCTTGATGGCCTCCTTGTTTCTGACTGTGTGATTAGAGGGATGACCTAGGGAGGAAGAGGTATACCCGACATCCATTTGAGCTATTTAGCTAGATTTCCTTAGAAGAGAAGTCAAGGGCATAGTTCCTTTCTTATTCCTTTGCTTTGGTAGTTTCCACTTAGTATCTATATCAGGAGCCACGACCGGGTTGCTTAGGATTTTGGAAATTTCTTCTGCATTTCCCCAATTAGGGGTTCTGGAAGCATTTGAATCATTTAAGTCACTGTTAGCTGATTTTGAACTCCAGTCTAAGTCCAAGAGGTTCAGGCCCAAAATTGAACATTTTTGGGCTTCTTGAATTTCAAGACTAGGCATGAGCAGAGAGGAATCAGTCTTTTCTTCTTGGGAGGCAGGGATTTCTCCTTCCTCTGGTTGATCATTTTTCTCTTGCAGTTCATTTCCTTCACAAGTATCAGCCACCACTTCAACTATATCATTAGGGTAATCAGTCTGATCTTTCTTCTCCTCTATTTGAGAAGTAATCAAAAAGTTGGCAACAGTTGAATCATTTCTCAGAGCTTCCTGGGTTGTAGGACTGGAGATAGAGACTAAGGGCACTTCCTTCTTCTCCCCCAAGGGATTAAAACGATTTGAGTTTTCTTCTTTACTTTCTGAGTTTTTAACTTGCCATACCATTTTTTCTAGTACCCTTTGGTTCTCAGAATGGGGCTTAGGCTGCCTGGATTCTGCCTTGGGTTTGATGGGACATGACTTTGCCCAGTGCCCTACTTTTTTACAATGGAAGCAGGCAAAGGGAATAGATTCATATTCAATATGTTACTTCCATGTTCCCAGCTTTGATACTAAATCTATCTATTCTGGCATATCTACATCATGGGCTATCCTTACATAAAATCTAGCATGAGTGAGTCTCCTTTTTGAAGTTGTTACTGGGTCTATAGAAAGAAGTTCACCAAAAGAGTTAGCAATTCCAGAGAAGATACTTTCTGCCCAATATTCCAAAGGCAGGCCTGGTAGCTTAACCCAAACTGAAACTTGTGTCAAGAGAGAGTCATTTATATTCAGATTCGGTTGCCATTTACAGAGAACCAAGGCTGTCTTTCCTACCAACCAGGGACTTCCACAAAGAATCATGCATTTATCTTCTTTGCAAGAGAAAGAAAAGGACAGAAGGCCTTTTGGTAAGTCCAAAATTTCAACATTACCCTTAAGGGCCCATTTTCGTTTGACATAGGCCCTAACAACTTCAATGTTAGGACGCAGTCCCATAAATTTGCCTACCAAGGAGTTCGACATACTATTTATATTATGATCCAAAACCAAATCAGGGATAGAGATAGCGAACTTACCTCTTGAAGGGTTAGATATATTCTTGACAGGAGGAAAAGATAATTTACCAGTTGGTCTAGTTCCAAAGAGGGAAGACCATTTTTTTTACTCTTTTCTACTCTCCCCGGAACCATCATGTGGGATGGGCCCCCCGCTGGTCCCTTCCCCCAAGGGCCCAGAGGAACCCACTCTCTTCTTTGGTAGAGTACCACTAGTCTGCTGAATAGCGGCAACTTCCGGATAGTCTGGAGGCTTATCCTTCTCTCCTATGGGACCAGCTACAATCTGGCCGCTCCCATCATTGGAACCAGAGTTCCCGCCTTGCAGAGAATTTGAATTTTGAATTCCCCCATTGCCACTTACTATTCCTTCCCCCATTTCCACTTTAATTTTGCTAGATATACTTGTTATTCCTATGATATGCACAACTATTACTCAAAAATTCACAAAAGCATATAAATGTTACAATAAGAGAACTAAGAAAATTATTGAAAGTGGTAATGTAAAAGTTAATGATCTATATGATAATTCTGAAGGTACAAGCAGATTAGAACCTAAAAAGGATGATAATGAGAAAAAGTTTGTGATCATTGAACTGAAAGCAAAGAATAATGAAGACCGACAAATACAGAATTGGATGCTCAACCAACAAGCGATGATAGTGAGGAAGAAGATGAAGAACCTGATGAAGAAGATGTAGAACCAACACAGGTAATACCTAGATATGTCAAATTGAATCATTCATAAGAGTAGATAAATGGTGATAAGAATGCAGGTGTGCAAACTAGGAGAAAGATCTGAGAGAACTCGTGTTTGATATCTACAATAGAACCCAAGATAGTTAAGGAAGCAATAAAGGATGATGATTGGGTGAATGCGATGAATGAAGAATTATATCAAATAGAAAAGAATCAAACATGGTCACTTGTTCCTAGACTGGAGGATAAGAATGTAATTGGAACAAAATGGGTCTTCAGGAATAAATTGGATGAAGAAGGAAGAATTGTAAGAAACAAGGCAAGGTTAGTCTGCAAAGGGTATGCTCAAGAGGAAGGTGAGGATTATGGTGAAACATTTGCACCTATTGCTAGATTAGAAGGAGTAAGGATGTTGCTAGCATTTACTGCATATAAGGGATTGAAAGTCTACCAAATGGATGTCAAGTCAGCCTTTCTAAATGGGATTCTTGAAGAAGTATACATTGAATAGCCGGATGGATTTTCTTTTACTGATGATAAAGACATGGTGTATAAATTGCATAAAGCTTTGTATGGTCTAAAGCAGGAACCGAGGGCATGGTATGCACATTTGATCAATATTGGACTCCAACGTACCAGTGAGGACAGTAACATTCATCTGAAAACTGATGGAGACAAGATGTTGATAGCTAAAGTGTTTGTTGATGACATAATTTTTGGTGGAAATGATGATATGTGTATGAATTTTTCTGATGAGATGAAAAAGGAATTTGAAATGTCTCTAATTGGTTAAATTAAGTTCTTAATTGGCTTATAGGTTCAACAACTAGATGGTGGTATCTTTATTTGTCAGACCAAGTATATCAAAGAGGTGTTGAAGACTTTCGACATGGAAGACTACAAACCAATAGAAACACCGATGGTGATTGATTGCAAGTTGTCAAAGCAAGATGATTTCCCTAATGTTAGTGAAAAAGAGTATAGATCTATGATTGGAAAGCTACACTATGTTGTCCATATCAGACCTGACATTTCTCATGTTGTTGGATTAGTGACTAGAATTTTAAAAGATCCTAAAGAGAGTCACATAGTGGTTGTGAAGAGAATTTTCTGGTATCTAAAAGGCACAATAGACTATGGTTTATGGCATCCCTATAAAAGAGATTTTACTTTGGATGTCTTTACTGATGCTAATTGGGTAGGTAATGTGGATGATTGGAAAAGCACAACCAGTGGAGATTTTCTACTTGGAGGAAGATTAGTGGTATGGATGAGTAAGAAACAAACTTGTGTTTCTTAATCTATAGTTGAAGCAGAGTGTGTAGCTGCATCCATGAATTGTACGCAGGAAATATGGATGAGACATGTGCTAGAAGGATTCAAGATAGATATGTCAAAATCGATGACTATCTATTGTGATAATACAAGTGTAATAAACATTTCTAAGAATCTTGTACTTCATGCTAGAACCAAGCACATTGAATTGAAGTATCACTTCCTAAGGGAAAGAGTTCAAGAAAAGGAGGTGAAGATGGAATATGTAAAGAGTAAAGATCAGTTAGCTGATATCTTTACTAAGCCCTTACCAAAGGCTACCTTTGAGTTTCTTAGAGGTAAACTAGGGGTTAGACCCCTACACCGGAAGAATTAGAATGATGGAGATCCATCAATCCTGTGGATTTCATATTTATTTTTCACCAAGGATTGATGAAGGTGCAGGATAATCCTTTGGGGGAGCAAGTCTGATGAAAAGTTCTGATTTAATACTCTATTATAATTTTTCTGATTTGAATAACAAAGATGATGGAAGAGGTAGCAACAAAATTGAAGACAAGTGATGCATTTACATCTTTGGCATTGTTGTCAAAGGGGGAGAAGAGAATAATAGATATAAGATATGGAAGATATGGGAGAAGTTCAAGATCAGAAGATCAGATTGAGTGAATCATTGGTTAAGGGGGAGATGACAAAAGGAGGAGAACCGACAGATGTTGTGATATCGACAAGCAAGTTGTAGATGATGATGATACTCTGATTGTATATTTGATTAGTGTTGCCATCAATGCCAAAGGGGGAGATTGTTGGCATTTGGCATAACTAATGCAGATGAGGTGATGCATTTGAAGTCTAATGACTACACCGATAAAGGATATAAGTCTATTTGTGATGAAGAGATTGAGATTTTGTGAATAGATGACATGATCAATCATTTGTGTTTTCATTGATGACAACTAATGTCAACTGATGTTCTTGATGTCTTGTTTTGTCATCTAAGTGATTTGGTTTACCAGAAGACATGGTTTACCAGCAGAGAACTAAAGTTTGTGAAATAGGACTTTAACCGATAAAGCAGAGTTGTTTTGATTGGATCAAACAATCGACGATGATTGGTGATTTGTGGTTTGGATGGTGAACTTGTATCATGGAAAGGTGTATATGACTAGAACCGGAACTTGTAGAGATTATCGAAAGGCGTGTTTCAAATTTCTGATAAAGTTTCGCTAAGGTTTTATTAGAGTTTAAGACCAGTGAAGAAATCATCAAACCGATAATGATTTTTGTTATGACGGTGATTGATGGTGAGTCTACATGAAGTTGGTAACACGACACAACCCACATGAGATTTAATTGTTGTTTTGGCATGATTCAAGGAATAATTTCTTGGGAATCAACAAAACGCTTAGTAGAGTGTTTTGAGGGTTTGACTTTGGTATAGAGCAGATTTTTATGATGGGTTACGATCAACCAATAGTTGATATTGTATTGTAATTTGTTGTAATGATTTGTATAACAATCTTTGATGATCTCTTATGATTTAAATTGTAAATTCATGATGTAATTAGGGTTTTGTGGCCGACCTAGTTGAGATAGCTATTTAGGTTGACCCAGTTGATGTTTATTGCATGGGTGATCTTAGAGAATGTGTTAAGACATCCAAGAGAAGTGTGAGATCTACCTGAGAGTTGCAGAGTGTTGTGTATAACTAGATCTAATCAAGAAAGTAGAGAAGTGCAAGTAACAAATTATTTTCTTACTATTGTTCCCTAATAGTTGCAGTAGGTTAAATCCCTTAATTGGGTAGGACCTAATAGGCCTTAAACATTTAAGTACCCTAATAGGGAAAAAGAATGTTAAATCCTCTCACAAGGTTGATCCTAACAGATCATTAAGCTCCTAACCAGTCTGCAAGGTAAATCCCCTAACTGGGTGACTCCTAATAGGGTCTGCTCCTAACCAAGCATATTGTAAGCTCCTAAACAGGACTAAGCTCCTAACAGGGTGTACTTCAATAGAGTACAAATACTTGTGGGTGCAACTCCCACTGTGGTTTTTCCCTATCCCGGTTTCCACGTCAAAAACTTATGGTGTTCATGTATGGAATTTTTTCATGTGATGTTCTTGTTTATGTTTCATTTCATGAATTATTTCTGAGACACCAGTTATGATGTTTTATTAAAAGTTTATCAAAGGTTACCAATACTGATAAGAAGAAAGTTTTCGATTGATAAGGTTAATGAGTTGGTAAATGATCAAGTTTAAATGATTGCTTTGGTGGTGAAATTATTGATAAATGATTAGATTCATTTGTTAAGAAAATCTGATAGAGATTTTATTAGATTTGATTAAAGAAGTTGATATATTTTTAAAATGGTTTCAGATCTGAGATAAGTTTGTTTTTGAGTTAAAGAATCAATTGGTCTTAATACCGATTCACCCCCCTCTCAATATTAACCAGATCCTCATAGTATTAATAGACAGGGGCACCATGCCCCTGTTCTAGGGGGGATAGGGGCACCACACCCCTATCCTGCCCTTAACTCAGGACAGGAAGCAGGTTCAGGCAATGCGGAGGGCAGAAAAAGGTGCAGTTTTTATTGATGAGAAAGTCTCAAGTCTTTGATCAGACTCGGGGATTCAATTCACCAACATGAGGACCCTAATATGGTCAAAAACTACAAGGGTCACAATTTTATGACACTACAACAGGTTAGTTACAGTTTGTACTTCCTCATACTTTTTCAAAATTAGGTTTTTAGTCTATTGTCTTCTTGTACATGCAAAAAGATATCATTTTAGCTTACTTACTCCTAATTCATTCATTCTTACTTATAATTTGCATAGTCACTTTCAAGTCAACAGTGAAGGACCATGACATCCACTTTGTTCTTGAGCCACCTTGATCCTATTGGATCATTCCCCTTACAAATATAATCAATGTGGAAATAGGCCCAGTTTCCTAGTTTGCATGCATTAAGCTAGTGAACCCATTCTCCACACATCACACTTGCAATGAATCAAATTAGTCAAAGTAATTTTTTGACCAATGTTATTTTAAAACTGTTGAATGAAAGCATTAGCCAATTGTTGAAAAGAAGTGATTGAATAAGGAGGCAAAGTGAAATACCTTTGCAAAGCTTTATCTCTAAAGGTTTGAGTAAATAATTTTGCCACATGAGTCTTTAATCATGAGAGTAATCCCTACACAAAGTTTGAAATATATTCACATGAGTCAATGGGTCACCTTTTCCATTGTATAACTCTAATTGAGATATCCCCGCATTCTTTCGAGAAATTACATGGACAATATCATTGAATAGAAAGATTCCAACATCATATGTGACACCGATGAATTTAAATTGGACAAAGAAGATAATTATTTTTGTAAGGATGAAACACTTTGAGTTAGGTTATTGATAGTGACTTTAGTGGATGGATTGGAATTGGACACATTGGATTGTGATGGAAGAGTAATATTGTGGTAAGTAGTTGGAGGTTGAGAACAAGGAGAGGGAACTTTATGGTAAGCTAGTATAGGAGATGGTTGGAAAGTAAATGCAAGACTCATGAAAATATGTATGTGTAGTGTCATAAAATTGCGACCCTAGAAATTTTAACTACATTTGAGGTCCTCACCTTGGCAACAACATCTTCCTTCCCAACCAGGACTTCTCTCTACATTTCCACCTTGAACCTTTCCTTGATAAAGAAGTGAGATGGTCTTAGGACCCTATCTGGACCCCAAGATAGGGTAGGACAAGGGCGTAGCACCCCTATCCCCATAGGATAGGGACATGGCACCCCTGTCCCCCCCTCTTAGGGTGGTCCCAAGATAGGTCCCTCTAGTCCTATCTCCATTTTGGGATTCCAAACTTCCCCGATGTCATCCTTTGGTGGGATGAATTAATCCTCTAAGGAATGTATAAAAGGGATTTGTTCCTCTCATTTACATATACAAGAATGGGCGATACAAAAGAGACAAAGGATGAAATATACACAATAGGCAAAGTTCAAGCATTCAAGTCTTTGAATATTCATCAAGTCTTCTTCTTCATATGTCTCCTTCATTCATCTATTGGAGAAACATTTACAACATTCATTTGAAAGCATGTGTGTGCATTAGGGTTTTGTCATGTTACAACCATTTCATACAACATTGGTGATTACATTGAAGAAGCAAAGAAACCGTTATCAACAAATTGCAAATCTACAAGGTATACATTTCCATTGTTTACATTCAAGCATTTGCAATTACTTTCTTTAAAGGTTGATTCCTCAACTAGGGTTTGACTGAGGAAAACCCCTATCCATAGCCCTTATTCCCCTCTTTTTTGTGTGTAGGTTGCAGGTGCACAATTGTAATTGCAGGTTTGGGCTTCATTTTTAGAGATAGAGAAACCATTTTCATTTCATGGATTTTTCAGAGGACCGTGGACACTTTTTGCATGGTCCTGACAACTTTTCCTTAAATACATAGGGTTGATCCGTACCAGTCTAGATATCTCAGATCTAAAGTTACAGCGCGATCTCGAACTGGTAGCCCCTCATTTCACTCATTTCATATATCTTTTCTACATAATCAACAAGTCAACATTCTCATTTACAAAAGAGGGTAAATCACACTTAAACCCTTGAAATCCACCTGGAATTCACATCCTTGTTTCTCTTGGATTTGGATCTAGTGTATTCAAGCCCCTGTTTTGAATTTAAAGTCCTTCCAAGTGAAAATCATCATAGTGGCTTCCTTTCTCTCTCCTAGGTGGGGAGTCACTAGGATCTAGTTTTCCACTTTACATTTTGGTGAACCCGATGTCTTACACATTAATTTTGAATTCTCATTATTAGATTTGATTAAGTGCAATTTGAATTTCAAATTTTCATTTCCAAGTTTGATCTATTTGCAAATTTTAGAGGTTAATTTTATTGAAACCCTAATTTTTCATTTTATGAACATTAAGCTTGTGAAGTGCAAAATTTTAATTGCTTGTTTCAGATCTGGTTTTTATTTCACAATTGCAATTCAAATCTACTTTGTTATTCTGAAAATTTAGTGGTTAAACAACAAAACCCTAATTTTTAAAATCCTTTTATTTTTGACCTTTGACTACCAATTTGCCCAATCTACGCATCTCTAAATCAATTATTTTTTTGGATTCTGCAATAAAATCATAATATCTATCATCCCTACAAATTTGGAAAAAAGTTGGTCGGACCATGTGCACTTTCAACATGGTCCCTGACTTTTTTCCCAAAATTTTGGGAGATGGAATTGACTATATTTTTCTACTTAAATCTAGAAAATTGGCATACTTTATCAATTTTAACACCTATTAAGGTCGAACACAAATTCAACTTTCATCAAATGCAAAATTTTAGTTAATTTTCATAACAAGGTCCTAATTTTAGATCTTCTTTTCCAGCAATTTAAGATTTTAAATAAGAGACTTTCAATGACAATTAATCAATTAGATTTACTTGCTCTTTTGCATATGATCACATTGCTTTTTGCACATATTTATTACAATCATGTGTCGGATAAGAGTTTATTTCATTTCTTGGTCATATTGTGTTGTTAGAATTTCCAAATTATTTTCTTTTCAATTAGATCTCAAAGCTTTCATGTATCATTTATGTTGCATTATGGTGAAGTTGTTAACAAAATGCATTTCCTATGTTAATCACCTTAAGGATTTTGTAGATCCTAAACCTAAGGATCCTCACCCTTGTACCTATCCTAGGCTATCTTATGTGAATGAGATGAGACCTAATGTTTTAACCAATGCTCTCTTTAAACAAGTGAAAGCTTTGGAAAGTGACAAGGACCAATCTTCTTCTACACATACCCTTGAGCAAGGGGGGAAAAATCAAAACATTAATATTCTTACATCTTTAGATCCTCCTTATTCTCGTAAGACCTATCTCCAACATAAAAGTATATGTAGGGAGGATGATGTCATGCATTTTATTCATGATCTTTCCCATCACATAGAAATAACTAAAAATGAGCTTCTAGATGATGAAGATGTTCATCCCCAATCCTCCGCAAAGGACAAGCTTGATAAAGAAAAGGAGATTGTCATTTCACATGATACTCCTTCATCTAAAAATCCTTTTCTCCCCCCTTATACATCAAAGTTCCAAGAAATTCATGATCTTGTTCCTCCGTCTAGTCAATTGCAACATTCTTATAGTCATGGTTTTCATATCATCACAAAAAAAGGTTTTAAAGGACATGGAATTAGGAAATTTGATCAAGGAATTCGTGTCCCTATAAATCTTCCTACACGCACTACTACAAAAGGCCTATGAAATAATGATCCTCTTTCTATGGATGAATTCCTTAGGCTCCAAAATTGTAAAAATTCTCTTTAAAAACAACAAATCAAAAGAGCCTGCAAGAATGCTTCTTCTTCAAAATGTCCTTTTTGTTCATTTCATCAAACCCATGACCATAATACTGATGATTGCCCCGATTTTCAAAAATATATTCAAGATGGCATAGATAGTGGAAAAATTAGAATTGTGGATAATAAACCTCCTTCTTCTACTCATTCTTCTCCTTTATATCAAGATGATATCTATCATCCTGAAAGACTAGTTGCACGAATCTATTGGAAATTGAAATATGATAAGAACATTTCCTTTCCTCCTCAACATAAATACATAAATCTTAAGCAAGTGAAAGGTATTGAATATTGTATTTTTTATGATTCACATTCACATTCTCTTGGGAAATGTTATGCATTTAAGAAATTTGTTCAAAAGCAATATGACCTTGCACAAATTTCTCTTACAATAGATCTAGTTGTCTTCCTTAACATCAAAATAGTGCCTTAACACTTCTTTTCTCTTCATGTTTCTCCTCACCCTTATTACATAAATAGTCAACTTAGTTGGGGGATTTTTATCATTTATGGTGGTGTTGCTTCAACTTTACATACTTCAGGGAAGCAACATGAAGTTCATTTCTCTTCATTCTTTCTATATCTTCATTTCTTTCTTGGTGCATTATACATTATTAGATCTCTTTTATAGCATAAGAACCATTCCTATGCAAGCATATACCTGTTCTTGGGTTTTTATCTTTGATGAAGAGTAATTTCTTTAATGATTAGTGCTCGTTTTCTCTTTCCTTCACTCTCTTGGAAACTTACCTCTTCTACGGTCTTGATTATTAGCAAGCAGGATATGCCCCTTGGCATGGATTGATCTCTTGAGAAGTATGTATCCCTTCCTTGTGAGGAATTATTTCACTAGGAAGGCATATCATTTGCCAATACTCAACATTAGAGGATGTGTACTATTTCTCTTTGTCTTCCTCACTTGGGAATCAAGGATTTTTCCTCCTTTTTCTCATGTATCACTATTTTTTTTAGGGCCTGTGTAAGGCCCTCCCCAAACCAAGCTTTGATTAACTTAGTTGACCATGTTTGACCCTATTAATAAATGCTATATAATTCAATAGAATGGACTATGTTAGACAGATAGATTGGTGAGAAAAGTAATTGAACCAAGTTATAGAGTTATTTCACCTTATGGTGTACATTTTGATGTGATTTGAATTTGAAATTCTAAAAGATCCACTGATTGGATAATCTTGAACTAATGTATGTCAGCTATATTTGGAATTGCAAAACTTTATTATGATTTTGGAAATATGATGCGTATCTCATAAGTGAATGAAATTATGAGAAATATGATAATGGCTTATATGGATAAATTGGGATACATAAGATATTGATTTGTTAATGTCAATTGTATGCAGAGTGTTTGATGTGTATTCTTATTCATGTGTCTAATATTTTATGAGGATATTTGGAAGTACTAATGTGTAATTGAGATGCACAGGAAAATTATCCATGTGACCATGGAAACATTATGGAGAACCAAACCTAGACCTATGTGCATTCATAAAACTGGGGTTTGTCTATTTGGAGAGACAACACCCCATTTGTATTGTATTTTATTTGTGAAAGTGATTGTTACATGAATGTTAAATTGAATTTTGTTTATTTGTGTAAATCCAACAAGAGACAAGATTTCATGTATAATTTTGTAAAAGTATTTTCTTTGTGTCACTTGACACATGTTTTGATTTATGTTTGAGTTTTTAAATTTGTCTCTTGGAGGGAGTTGTTTAACTATAGCTTTTTCCATTAATTTAATATGATTCCATAAATGCCTTGGGTAAAGAATCTTTGGGATGGTCAACTTAAGTTTTACCCAAAAATTAACTTCAGATGGATTTAAAAAGGGTTAAATGGACACCTAGGGGTAGTTTAATAGGGTTTTCTAAAGCCCATAAGGTATACCTAAGGGTTAGGAGTAATTTTAGGCATGTACCAACTCTCATGTGACCTTTTAGACACCCTAAAAAGTGACTTTTCTAAGTTATGCGAAAATTGAAATTAGAAGGATCATCTAAGTTGTAAACTTTCCTTTTGGATGTGAGATCCGTTTCCCATTTTTCTCCTTCCTTTCCTTTTCAGTTTTAGAAACTTGTGAGAACTCTCACTAGGGTCTTCTTAAGCAAGAATGAGAGATTTTGTGGGTAATCACCCACTCTCCATTTTTGGAGACAAGGAATTTTGAAAGGAAAAAGATAGATTTTGAATTAAGGATTTGGCTAAGTGTAGAAAGGAAAGACTTGTGGAATTGGGCTGCTCATCCTCAACAAAACTAGCATACCCTTGGGTAGTTGAAGGTTGGTTTCACCTAACTTGTAATGTGTTTTCATATTGAATGTTATATTGAAAGAATATCTTGTGTAAAAAGTCTAGTTTTCTTGCATGTTTTCCCTTGGAAAATTATAGTGTTTTATGTTTTACTTTTGTATGGCATTTTATGTGCTTTGGGAGTAATCAAGGCCTCCTACTCTTGGGAGAGAGGATGGTCTTGTGGGTGGTAGAAGTGACAGCCCTCAAGTGAGAGGCTCTCATTATGAGAGTGATCACAAGGGATTTTATGTGACCCTTGCTGCATGGCTTGTTTATGCATTGGGGGTCATAAGGAGGGGAATAAGGCATGAATGCCTTGGGGGCATAAGGAATGTGGGTTGTTAAACTTATAATGTATTTGGTTTTCCATGAAGTGGATACATGTTTTACCATACTTGCAGTCTCCTCAGGGTACTCGGCCCACTACCGCCCTTGAAAAGACATCACAATGTGTGGTGCAGTGTAACCCTTGTTTGGGAATGTGTTTTGGTTGTTTTCCCCTTGTTTACTGTGTTTACATGTGTGTAATCTTGTTTAGGGCTTGGTTCTCCAAGCTCGGGGGTGGCTACTAGTTAGCCTAGGCTTGGAGATGAGCACTCCATGGTCATAACCTATGTTTTATTTGCAGGTTGTTGGAACAAAGGAAAGAGGACAAGTAGAGGTTGTTGGTTTTATTTGTTACAGAAAAGATTTGAGAATGGAAATTTAATGTTTTAAGTTGCAGCAATGTAATAGGAAATTATGTCGTATCTATTTTGTTGAAAAAGAAATGTATCAAATGTTTTTAAGATCCTCATTTAATAGAAATGAGAGATCCATTTGTATTGAAGGTTATATCGTATTTTAAATGTACCTTAAAGAGATGAAATATTGTATTATGCTATACTGTAGAAAAGAAATGAATATTTCTAGATTTAGTTCCTAAAGTTTTGAAATTAATTCTTTGTTGAATATTTAATATTTCTAAAAGCAAGATATTTATTTTATTCTTTTATCCTTGTGAAATTAAATAGGAAAATAATGCAATAGTTTAGCATGCAAGTGGAAGGCTGGAAACAAACAATTAGATCTATTTATGGAAGTGCAATCTTAGTTTATTGAAATCTGTGATTTTATTTTAATTGCAGAAAATAAAGTCTAAAGTTAAAATAACCATCTCTATAGTTTTATTTTAATAATTTCTGGATAAATAGAGTTGTTGTTAGAGTTTATTTAAATACTGTCATTCGTTTATATGCAGAAAATAAAATCTGGGGTTAAACGGATTATTGGAAAATAAATAATTTCTAGATCTAAATAGATGCGCTTTAAGTTTATATACTTCAGTCAATTTTAATTACTTGCAGAAGGTAAATCAGAGGAATCAACAAACTATCTTTTTTAAATTTTAGCTGCTTGGCATTTAAATTAAAAAGATGTATATACATTTATTAAAATCTGAAGCCTTTGATTTATCTGTTAAAATGGTTTTCAAATATACAGAATAACAGTATAGATTTTCAAGAATGCTCTAAATTTAATACATAGTTAAAATATATATATATATATATATATATATATATATATATATATATATATATATATATATTTATTTAAGTTTAAATGAATTAATTTTATTTCCTTTCTCAAAATATACATATATATATATATATTTATATAATATATATTTTTATTAATCTAAGCATTTTTTTTAAAAGAAAAAATATTAAAAAAAAAAAGAAAGAAAACCGAAGGGCTAGGGCTCGGGCCGAACCCACTGTGTGAAGCACAATGGCCGACAAGAAAGTTGAACCACTGTGGTTCGCATAGTGGATGGTGCCACTATGGTGTCCATAGTGGATGGCCCGAGGGCTGCCACTGTGGGCAGCCATAGTGGTCGCTGCCACTGTGGAAACCCATAGTGAATGGTGCCTCTGTGAACGCCTGCCGCCATCGCAACCTCTGCCCCCACCATAAGACACGGCCGCCGCTCCACCTAGAGATTAGTTCGGCCCCCTACATAACACCATAAACAAAAAAAAAATATAAAACCCTAGGCTGGGTAGGGCTAGGGTAGTATAAAGAATAAGTGAATTAGAAAATATGGGGCATTTTATAATACAAATACCTAGTTAGGGTTTGCATGGTTTTGTTTTTATAAATTTGAGGAAATTGTTATAATATTTAAGTATATAGCTAAATATATATATCTTAAAATATATATAGAAAGTTTGTGAATATAAAAGAATAAGGCAAATTTTAGATTTAAACATTTTATTTAGTGTTTGTAAATTTTATATGAGTTTATATAATCAAGTGGACAAATATTGATTTTTAATCAACCCAAGGGTATTTAAAAAAAAAAAAAAAAAAAAAGAAGTTGAGATTTAATTATTATACTTGGATATAGGTTTTTGGGATTACACCTTATAGGACGATTTTCGTCATGGACTTAATTAAACCTTAGTTAATTTAATTTAAGCACATTTTAATTATGAATTAAAATGCATTTTAGAAAAATTATAACTATATGCCAGGACTATTTTAATTAGTTTCTAAAATCAATTAATGGCTATTGGGGATTAATTTTGTCTACGCCAATTAATTGACGAAATTAGCTGATTGATTAAAACTGAGGAGACAATAAAACTATTCATTTAATATTCTGCTTTTTAATTTTAAATTTTAAATTATTTTTGAAAACTTGTGTTAGTAGATAAATTTAACTCTAAACCTAGTTAAGACAAATTATGTTAGTGCATTTCATTAATGGCAATTTTAATGTTATTAAGTTGGTGTTTTACCAAAAAAAAAAAATTATCCCATTCTTGCCCTAAATTTTGGGCATGACATTTTGGTATTAGAGCCCTAGGTTCAAACACTGGTGAACATGGGCTACATTCATAACTTAGTTGAAAACAAACTATGGCTTGAAGTATAACACCTAGGTGGAAAACTTGCGAAAAAACAAAGTGAAACATAAGTGAAAATTCTTGTAAATCAATAGATCAACATATATCAATTCAAGGGATTCCAAGGGTCACTAAAAGCCCTGAAATTTGAACTTATTAGTCATAAGGTTTATGGCATAATAAAAACCCCAAGAGCTGCGAAATTTTCAAATTTTTATTTATATGAAGTATTTTAAGTGTTTAATAACGAAAATTAGATCTTTTGTACTTATGAGGTTACCATTCAATTGGAACCTAAACGCAATAATTGCAATAATAAAATACATCTTATGGTAACTAAAAGAATGCCATCCATCGAGATATGTTCATAACAATTGCAAGTCAAGCAAGATATTTAGACCTAAGATAAAGGCAATAAACAAGATAAATAAGATCGAGACAGTTCAAGTTAAGTTTTTTTGAATCTATGTGAAATTATGATGGTTTAAAAGATCAAGGCCACCATTGGAAACAACAATGAATGAGAGTTATGAGGTACTCTTGCAAATCTCATAAAGAAGCATTAACCTATCCTAATGGCTAGAATGTTGTCATGTTAGATTTCTTATTAAGAGCATTTGTTAGACAATTTTTTTTGTAGCAATGTAGTGAAGCTAATTGGGTAACCCTGAAGATAGGAAACTAAAATGATGAATGGAAATCTCCTCAATTAGAAAACCCTAGTAATGCTATAGATGAGTTAAATAAGGAGAAAGGAGGCATGAAATTCTTGGGTGAAAACACGCATTTACAATAAACCCTAAGTTCATCCATAATTATATAATTGGGGAAACAAGCAAGTAAAGCCTCAACTAGTTCCTTTATGGGAAGATAATCTTGGAGAAAGCAAATAATGAAAGAGAGAGTAGAGCTGATTTGGGAATCGTACAAAAAAAAAAATCCCCATTGAAGTGCAAAGAGTGTAAAAGCATTAGGATCTCATAATCTAGGAATGAGTAGCTAATATTCATTCAGAAACTAAGGAGAAAAGTTCAACCCAATCATGGTTAGTCGCTAGGTACAAGACAATATGTAACACGATTTAACTACTAAGCACAATCGAAGAAGCTTTGCAAATTTTGGCACTCAAGTGTGAGAGTATGCGAAAAAACATTAAGTATGGATGAAGCAACATGCGGATGGGAATGGCTTATGGAAAGATTGTATAACAATAATATAATACTAAAGTTTTAATGAGAATTAGTTGGCAGTATAAAATATTTTATGAGAACATTGATAAGGAGCCGAATTATGTGGTTAGCTAAGGGAGAACTTGGTAATGATGGGAGTCTTAAGACATTGGTAATCATTGGACATCCTTATGTTATACCGTAATAGGGTAACTAGATATTAGGATGGCAAGAAGGGTTATTTAGATTGAAGAGATCGAAGGTTGTGTTATGCCAGAATTGGCTACTAAGTAAATATAAATAAGTAATATGGAACGAGATAACTTCCCTTTTTAACAATATTATTTAAAAGGGATCGAGTGACCAACACCCTTGATTCATAGTTGCATAAGTGAAGTAGGAGAGGATAAGTCCACTCTTCGAGTTGTTTGGAATATGTCATGAAGTATGTGGGTAGAAATTGTTGTCAACCATTATCGATCTTACTTGACAATAATTCCACCCCAGATGACTCTTAACCATAAGTGTTAGTAATTTGGTAACAAGCTCCTACCTAATGAAGGCAAGTGAATGTTAGAGGTGAAAATATAAGGAGCTGGCATAAGGTGCTAAGAAAATAAATGATGTCCCTAGTAAAATTATATGATTACATTATACAAATCCTATGTGGTTCTAAGTAAACAAGTGTCAATTTTGTACCGAATTATCAACCGGGTGTGTAAGACATGAAAGTGTCGATACTTGAGCTACCACATAACATTGAATCAAGGTGTAGCATATTAAGATAATTAATAGATGCCATATTAAATTAAGTTATTAAGGAGGGATGTAATAACAGGATGAAGGAAACTGGATATTTATTAAATAGTTGATATTGAACCAAGTAACTATATAAATGTCTATTTAGTAGAAGATGATCTAATTAAGTGCTATTAAACACAACTATAATGAAAGGGACTTTTGAATGAAATTATTATTGCCCTTATAAAATTTATTCGATCCACTTGATAATAGGAGTTATCGTATTTGTTAGGTTAGTAATTTTCTTAATCCTATCGCCTAGGAGTTTTATCAAGACCTAAGGTTTCATTGGATCAACTTGTTAAGCTTTAACCTCTAAATTAAGCATAGATTGCGTATAATTTAGTGTTCAAAAAATTAGTGCAATCACCTGTTAGAATATAATTAAGGATGTTAATAACCCTAAATAGATAGTGGATTATATTGGAAAGTGTTGTTGGAAATAGTAAGCACATGAAGGTTAAAATGGAACATAATTTATAAATAAATTAATTAAAAAAAAATGGATGCGATCTCTTGTGTATAAGAATTTATTTCATAAATCAATAAAGGATTATAAAGGATCTAAGAACCTTAAGAGTCTAACAATCACTTCCTAACACACTCAAGACATGTGATCTTGGGTGATGTGTTGCCGTTACTCCCTAGGGTATGACCAGTATGGTCATCTTGTTTGAGTTTTGATTCGTCGGTATTTTTCAACTTTCTTTGAAAAGTATATTGTGACCTAGGGGCTAGTACTTTCTTTTATATATATATATATATTTTATTTTTTTTATTATGAAGAGAGGACCACTAAATTTATGTTTCTTTTTATTTTGAGCTATGGCACTTGCCATGTTTCCAGTTTTGGTATCTTTCAATTGCCGGCATTTTTCTTCTTTTTATTGGACTTGTCAGAAGTAACTTATATTTTTGATCTTGTAAAGAGTCAAGTGGTCATTTTGATGGTTAATATAATTAGCCCTAGTGATGTGTTTTGTTTAATATCTATCATGTTCCTTGAACCGCTGATAGTGTGTCAAGGGAGGATACTGAAAGGAGTGAAATTAGGCACAAAGAATTAACAAAGAATATATTTTATCAAATCAAGATAAAGAAAGGAAAATCCTCCTAAATAAAATTAATTGCGAGTAATCTGAAAGAGAAAGATTTATAACAATAGTGTGATCTAGACCTAATGAATTACAAAAGTAATGATTGTCGACTGGTAAACTTAGCATGTGTATGAAGATGATTGCGTGGATGATATCTAAAATAAGTTTTAATAATTTCCATCACTCCCTTGGAAGGGGATTGTTATGTACCTTAATGTTTGGGAATTGCGAATAATGTACCCTATGAAACTTAAACCTTGGAGCCTAGAAATATAAAAACATTTTAAACCCTAGTGGTAGAAAAATACCCTATATAAGGGTGGAATTGAAGAACCTAAATTTGATTTTGCCTTGTCACCTAAGAAAGTTGGAAGAAATTATGCACCTAGGACGGTTTAGCAAATAGTTTATTAGCACCCTAATGAGGTGCCTTGATGTAGAATAAGTAGATTCATTGTGGATAAGTGTGATGTCAATTTTCTTAAGAAACATGCATGGACGAGAATACAGTAGGATAAACATGCTTTTAAACAAATCCTAAACAAAGTAGGACTCCTAGAAATTCAATATGTGTAAGTGGGAGTTGATGTGTGTTAATGATATAGTTTGGATGGCACATTAATGTAAGATTGTTGAAAGATAGAACATTGTAAAAAACCTACCTAAGATCGAAGGGAAATGTAATAAAGAATTTAACCTTGTGAAGATAGTAAGTTAATTACAATAATAAGTTGATTTTGGTAATTCACCTTTCTTGTAGGCAAGATAAGATTTTGAGTAACTTATTGAAATTGTGGGAAATGTTATGTCCCTACTTCGTAATTCTACTCATGTGACTTCCAGGAGTAAGTCAAACTCTAGGGGAGGAGGATGTAAGGCCCTCCCCAAACCAAGCTTTGATTAACTTAGTTGACCATGTTTGACCCTATTAATAAATGCTATATAAGTCAATAGAATGGACTATGTTAGATGGATAGATTGGTGAGAAAAGTAATTGAACCAAGTTATAGAGTTATTTCACCTTGTGGTGTACATTTTGATGTGATATGAATTTGAAATTTTAAAAGATCCACTGATTGGATAATCTTGAACTAATGTATGTTAGCTATATCTGGAATTGCAGAACTTTATTATGATGTTGGAAATATGATGCGTATCTAGAAGTGAATGAAATTATGAGAATTATGATAATGGCCTATATGGCTAAATTGAGATATATACGATATTGATTTGTTAATGTCAATTGTATGCAGAGTGTTTGATGTGTATTCTTATTCATGTGTCTAATATTTTATGAGGATATTTGGAAGTACTAATGTGTAATTGAGATGTGCAAGAAAATTATCCATGTGACCATGGAAACATTATGGAGAACCAAACCTAGACCTATGTGCGTTCATAAAATTAGGGTTTGTCTATTTGGAGAGACAACACCCCGTTTGTATCGTATATTATTCGTGAAAGTGATTGTTGCATGAATGTTAAATTGAATTTTGTTTATTTGTGTAAATCCAACAAGAGACAAGATTTCATGTATAATTTTGTAAAAGTATTTTCTTTGTGTCACTTGACACATGTTTTGATTTATGTTTGAGTTTTTAAATTTGTCTTTTGGAGGGAGTTGTTTAACTATAGCTTTTTCAATTAATTTAATATGATTCCATAAATGCCTTGGGTAAAGAATCTTTGGGAAGGTCAACTTAAGTTTGACCCGAAAATTAACTTTAGATGGGTTTAAAAAGGGTTAAATGGACACCTAGGGGTAGTTTAATAGGGTTTTCTAAAGCCCATAAGGTATACCTAAGGGTTAGGAGTAATTTTAGGCATGTACCAACTCTCATTTGACCTTTTAGACACCCTAAAATGTGACTTTTCTAAGTTGTGTGAAAATTGAAATTAGAAGGATCATCTAAGTTGTAAACTTTCCTTTTGGATGTGAGATCCCTTTCCCATTTTTCTCCTACCTTTCCTTTTCAGTTTTAGAAACTTGTGAGAACTCTCACTAGGGTCTTCTTAAGCAAGATTGAGAGATTTTGTGGGTAATCACCCACTCTCCATTTTTGGAGACAAGGAATTTTGAAAGGAAAAAGATAGATTTTGAATTAAGGATTTGGCTAAGTGTAGAAAGGAAAGACTTGTGGAATTGGGCTGCTCATCCTCAACAAAACTAGCATACCCTTGTGCAGTTGAAGGTTGGTTTCACCTAACTTGTAATGTGTTTTCATATTGAATGTTATATTGAAAGAATATCTTGTGTAAAAAGTCTAGTTTTCTTGCATGTTTTCCCTTGGAAAATTATAGTGTTTTATGTTTTACTTTTTTATGGCATTTTATGTGCTTTGGGAGTAATCAAGGCCTCCTACTCTTGGGAGACAGGATGGTCTTATGGGTGATAGAAGTGACAGCCCTCAAGTGAGAGGCTCTCATTATGAGAGTGATCACAAGGGATTTTATGTGACCCTTGCTACATGGCTTGTTTATGCATTGGGGGTCATAAGGAGGGGAATAAGGCATGAATGCCTTGGGGGGCATAAGGAATGTGGGTTGTTATACTTATGATGTATTTGGTTTGCCATGAGGTGGCTATATGGTTTACCATACTTGTAGTCTCCTCAGGGTACTTGGTCCACTACCACCCTTGAAAAGACATCAGAATGTGTGGTGCAGTGTAGCCCTGGGTTGGGAATGTGTTTGTGGTTGTTTTCCCCTTGTTTACTATGTTTGCATGTGTGTAATCCTATCTTTGGCTTGGTTCTCCAAACTCTAGGGTGGCTACTAGTTAGCCTAGGCTGGGAGGTGACCACTCCATGTTCATAGCCTATGTTTTATTTGCAGGTTGTTGGAAGAAAGGAAAGAGGACAAGTAGAGGTTGCTGGTTTTATTTGTTACAGAAAAGATTTGAGAATGGAAAGTTTATGTTTTTAAGTTACAGCAATGTAATAGGAAATTATATCGTATCTATTTTGTTGAAAAAGAAATGTATCAAATGTTCTTAAGATCCTCATTTAATAGAAATGAAAGATCCATTTGTATTGAAGGTTATATCATATTTGAAATGTACTTTAAAGAGATGAAATATTGTATTTTGCTATACTGCAGAAAAGAAATGAATATTTCTAGATTTAGTTCCTAAAGTTTTGAAATTAATTCTTTGTTGAGTATTTAATATTTCGAAAAGCAAGATATTTATTTTATTCTTTTATCCTTGTGAAATTAAATAGGAAAATAATGCAATAGTTTAGCATGCAAGTGGAAGGCTGGAAACAAACAATTAGATCTGTTTATGGAAGTGCAATCTTAGTTTATTGAAATCTGTGATTTTATTTTAATTGCAGAAAATAAAGTCTAAAGTTAAAATAACCATCTCTATAGTTTTATTTTAATAATTTCTGGATAAATAAAGTTGTTGTTAGAGTTTATTTAAATACTGTCATTCGTTTATATGCAGAAAATAAAATTTGGGGTTAAATAGATTATTGGAAAATAAATAATTTCTAGATCTAAATAGCTGCGTTTTAAATTTATATACTTCAGTCAATTTTAATTACTTGCAGAAGGTAAATCTGAGGAATCAACAAACTATCTTATTTAAATTTTAGCTGCTTGGCATTTAAATTAAAAAGATGTATATACATTTATAAAAATCTGAAGCCTTTGATTTATCTGTTAAAATGGTTTTCAAATATATAGAATAACAGTATAGATTTTCAAGAATGCTCTAAATTTAATACACAGTTAAAATATACGTATATATATATATATATATTCATTTATTTAAGTTTAAATGAATTCATTTTCTTTCCTTTCTAAAAATATAATTATATATATTTTTATTAATCTAAGCATTTTTTTTAAAAGAAAAAAATATTAAAAAAAGAAAGAAAGCAAACCAAAGGGCTAGGGCTCGGGCCGAACCCACTGTGCGAAGCACAGTGGCCAACGGGAAAGCCGAACCACTGTGGTTCGCACAGTGGATAGCATAGCCTACAACCGCCACTGTGGGAGACCATAGTGGATGACGCCACTGTGGCGTCCACAGTGGACGGCCCGAGGGTCGCCACTATGGGCGGCCACAGTGGTCGTTGCCACTGTGGAAACCCATAGTGAATGGCGCCTCCGTGATCGTCCGCCGCCATCGCAACCTCTGCCCCCGCCATAAGACATGGTCGTCGCTCTACCTAGAGATCAGTTTGCTCCCCTGCATTACACCATAAACAAAAAAATATATATAAAACCCTAGCCCGGGTAGGGCTAGGGTAGTATAAAGAATAAGTGAATTATAAAATATGGGGTATTTTATAATACAAATACCTAGTTAGGGTTTGCATGGTTTTGTTTTTATAAATTTGGGGAAATTGTTATAATATTTAAATATATAGCTATATATATATATATAGAAAGTTTGTGAATATAAAAGAATAAGGCAAATTTTAGATTTAAACATTTTATTTAGTGTTTGTAAATTTTATATGAGTTTATATAATCAAGTGGACAAATATTGATTTTTAATCAACCTAAGGGTATTTAAAAAAAAAAAAAAAAAAGAAGTTGAGATTTAATTATTATACTTGGATATAGGTTTTTGGGATTACACCTTATAGGACAATTTTCGTCATGGACTTAATTAAACCTTAGTTAATTTAATTTAAGCACATTTTAATTATGAATTAAAATGCATTTTAGAAAAATTATAACTATATGCCAGGACTATTTTAATTAGTTTTTAAAATCAATTAATGGCTATTGGGGATTAATTTTGTCTGCGCCAATTGATTGACGAAATTAGTTGATTGATTAAAACCAAGGAGACAATAAAACTATTAATTTAGTATTCTGCTTTTTAATTTTAAATTTTAAATTATTTTTGAAAACTTGTGTTAGTAGATAAAGTTAACTCTAAATGTAGTTAAGACAAATTATGCTAGTGCATTTCATTAATGGCAATTTTAATGTTATTAAGTTCGTGTTTTACAAAAAAAAAAATTTATCCCGTTCTTGCCCTAAATTTTGGGCATGACAGGCTATTTTTTTCATGATGTCTCCCTCTCTCTCTACCTCTAAGGATCCACTCTTTCCTATGTTGTGGATGGTGTGAGTTTTATTACTTGATGTCATTCCTTGTGTGGAAATGTTGTTGTTTGCTCAAGGGTTCTCTCTTATACAAGAGGTGTAAGTCCTTGACTACAATCTCTTTCACACTTGGTAATATACATCTATGATAAATTCACCTATCCCCATTGGGTTAAAAAGTGATTCATACTTCATCAAGAATCCCTTTCACCTAGCAATAGGAGGAAGGATTGCATTCTTGTTCTCTTCTACACTTCATTCTAGAAGATGTTATATTTGTCTAAGACAACTCCTCTTGAGGGTAGATGTCTTTTGAACAAAGATCTATTCTCCTCCAAGGATCTCCTTTACACTTACATAAAGATATCTCTTTTCAACTATCTTCTTCTTGCTTGAAGAGTATTCCCTCTCTTGCTTGGATTTATGATGTTGTTGCATAGTGGATATCTTCTTTGTGATGAAGGTAGGTATCATTGTTCTACTTTACTTAAGATATCAACATCAACCTATGTTGACATCTTAAGGGGGGGGCACCCACACTTATCCTTTGTATTATACTTCTCTCATGCATTTTACAGTAGGTCATCCTTGGAACCAGAGCATAGAATCTTATAGTGAGGTGATGGTGTTTTTTTTTCTCTTGTACAGTAGGTCATCCTCGAAACCAGAGAATAGACTCTTAGAGCGAGGTGGCACTACTTTTTCTCTTGCACAGTAGGTCATCCTCGAAACCAGAGTACAAACTCTTAGAGCAAGGTGACACTGCTTTTTTTCCTCTTGTACAATAGATCATCCTCGAAACTAGAGCACATACTCTTAGAGCGAGGTAACTCTACTTTTTCTCTTGTACAGTGGGTCATTCTCAGAACCAGAGCACATACTCTTAGAGCGTGATGATGATGTTTTTTCTCTTGTACAATGGGTCATTCTTGAAACCACAAAACAGACTCTTAGAGAGAGATGTCTGTAGACACCCAAAAATGGTCAACGCTTGCGAGGTCATACTTTAACATTTGCGCATTGCCTCATTTTAGGTTTTTGCGTCGCATTAACATTTCTCCTATGTCACGCACTTGGTCTTTATCATTTGCAAACATTGAGTCATTCTTCTACATTCTTCAATCGTCTCGTCCTCGAATTTGGTCTTGTCGACAACATTATCCAGTCATGATTTTGATCGATTTTATCTTGTCATCAATCGTTGTCATATTCAATCTTGTCATCTTGCGATCAATTTGTCATTGATCGTGGTCGTTATCAATCTTGTCATCTTGCAATCTATTTTATCATCGATCCTCGTCCTCTTGTCAATCTTGTCATTTTGCGATCATTTCACTATCAATCATTATCTGTCTCAATTGTGTCAATTTGGATCAAATCATGTCAATTGGCGTATTTCTCAATCAAATCATTTTGTCGTATTGGTCATTTACCAAAATCAAATCATGACATTAATTATTTTCAATCAAGACCTAATTGTCATTTTCGCATTTCTAATTCGTCTTCTAGGGTTTTATGATTTAGTCATTTAACCTAATTCGCTATTTCTTCCTCTAGGATTACTAAATTACTTGTTAATCCTAGGTCTTCCTATTACAATTAAATCTTTATTTAATTGGCTAATTATTCTTCTTTGTGAATTGATTAATAAATGAAAAAATTATTAATTTGCATAATTTGTCATAATTAACATATTGATTTGCAATTTCCATTTGAATTGCATCATGCCAATCTTGTCACTTCTCCAATTTCTCTATAAATTGGATAATTTTTCTTCAATAACCCCTTCAATTACTTCTTGAAATCCGAATTGCTGTCAAACTATCAAATTTTAGTTCTAGTACTCTTGAGCTTTTTGCTTTCAATTGTGAGAGCACTTGTAGGTGAGATCCACAAAATTATTGAAGAGGAAAGAACAACAATGGAGCCGCATGGAAGGAGTATTCAACTCTACGTCTAGTTTGCATAATTTTACTCTTGAATGCTTTGTTTTCATACCTCCATTGAATGTGCTTTAGAATTAGGTTCATTTCAATGAGTTTTCTTATGATTGAGCTATCATGTTGAATGTTTTGATTTGATCTACTTATCTTGTGATGATTCCTAATTTCTATGCCACATTAAATGGTGAACCCGACGTGAATACTAACCTTCTAACCATCTTACTGTGTTTTGGAGTGCTTCTAAGCTGATTTGCAGGTCAAAAACTCAAAAACAGGGCCGTGCAGTGCATTCTGGACACTTCTGCGCCTGTGTGAAGCATCTTGCGCCTGTGTTGAAGAGTCTTGCGCCTGTGTCAAGACATTCTGCGCTTGTGTCAGACATCTTGCGCCTGTGTCATGACTTTTGCGCCTGTGTAAAGTCCAGAACAGAGGTAAAAAATGCAGTTTTTACTTGAAAATTTTTCTATGTTTTAGTAAATTGCAATTTTGAGGGTCTTCAGTGCATTTTTGGACAAATGTTGTGCCCGGAAACATGAAGAGATATCTTCGATGTTTCCGAAATTTGGTTCTAGATTATTTGAATACCTTTCTAACGCATTAAACGGTTTGTAATTTGGAGCTAGGATGAGAAAGTTATGCCTTCTCAAAGTGGACTGAAATTTTGATAGTTTTCATAAATCAGATCATCTGTGTTTTGGATTTTGGTACTAATTGTTGGTGCAGGATCTTGGCGTACGCATGACAAAGACTACAAATCAAACTACTAACATGTGTTATGCAGATTCGATGGTCAAAGATAACAAATCAAACTTCTGACATGTGTTTTGCAGGTTGCCTTGGAGAAACAACCAAATCGTGTGTTTGATTTTTAATTAGGCATTTAGTGATTTTTAAATAGGTTGGAAATGAACCCTTGTTTGCTTTGTTTTCTAAGTATGACATTGGAGTAGGAGAGTATGCTCTCATCCTTTATAGGGTGATCAGAAATCCAGATCTTCAATACCATGCTTGTCTTGTTGATTGTTTGTCTCCATTAGAGGGCCTGCCTTCCCGACCACTTTGCTTTAGCAAGCAAGTGATAATCGTGAGAAGGGAACGACCCAAAGTGAGTACGGCTAGAATTCCTTGGCATTCTAACTCACTATAAACAAATACCTGATGAGCGAAAGCTTTGAAGGAAGTGTTACGTGGGAATTGTAGTTACTTGGGAAGTGATGCCCCTTGAAACTCTTTCTCATATCAACATCTAAGTAGGGCCTCTTGGTCTAAATCGCGCTTGCGTGACTACATTTGTTGGTATCTTGATGGGCTTAATGTCTCAATCATGCTTGCATGACATCAAGGAGTAATGCTTAACAGAAATCCTTACTACATACCTTGTTCTTAGAGGCCAAAAACCCTTCTAGTTGCTTGAGAAGGACAAATTCGGATACTTGGAAGAGATACTAAGTTCGCCATGGGGAGATTCCATGGGGACTGATGCTTGGCTGCCCTGAGAAGTGAGTGACGTGGAGGGGAGCCCGTGGGGTCAAGCATCTATGTATTCTCCTTGAATCCCATAATGAGTCTACCTCTCAAGTACCTAATGTCTTTGCCTACCATAAGAAATGTGGAAATGAGCATGATTGTCTTGAGTCTAAGTTGCAATATCTTGTATTCTTTGATTGTCAAAAGTTGAATACCATTTCAAGAACAAGCACATTGATATAACATAAGATCAAACACCAAAGACATTCATCCAACAAACATTCAACAAGATTCAAAGATCATATTCCTAAAGCATGGTTATCCAACAATGTTCAAAAACTTGTCTCAACTCTTATGTCACTTACATTTAGGTTCATCCTAGGTTGCATTTTTCAAAGTCATTATCAAGTATCAAGGTTAGGTTTCACCTAAGTCATACTTCTTTTGCATACCAATAAGAGTCATTCATTTGCATATGTCCTCTTGCATTAAAGTCATACCATTGTCATACATTTGCATTTGCATATCCCAAGTCTCTTCATTAAGCCTAAGTCATTGTCATATCATATTAAGATCATTTGCATATTAATTGTCCTTTTGCATATAGTGTCAAACCTAGGTCTTGTCATACTTAAGCAATCCAAATCTTTGATAAACCCCAAGTCATTGTTAAGAAGTCTAGACCTCATCAAAGTCCTTTGTCCTTTTGTCATCAATATCATTTCGTCAAACCTAGCTTAGTATCCAAGCATATAGGGGAGACATTGTCATTTTGTCCTTTGTCCATTAAGTCCTTTTGTCGTTTGAGGTCTAGACATCATTTCAATTTCCTAAGGGTCCATCTCTTAGATTTGCATTTCAAAAGTTTGTCAAAATCTTCAAAAACAACCAAAAACATAGATTGCATTTTCATTTATTTAGTTTGCATTTAGTTGCATATCATATATTATCCTTGAAAAAATTCCAAAATTATTGCATTTGCATAGTGACATGTCTATTGAAACAAGGTTCCAAGCACCAATGATGCAACAAAGTTTGACATATCAACCGACAATGCAATCACAATTCTATTCAACCCAACAACAAAGCAACATTGGTCAAACTTATCATGATGATTTAAATGTCCAAATACAAAAACTAGAGGAGAAACTAGCTCAAGAAAAGGAGATATTGGAGCAAAAAGTGATAAACAGTGAGAAGATAAGATCTCAAATGTCCAAAATGTTTCGAAAATTTCCAGGTCAAAATTTTGAGCCAATTAATGTAAGATCTCTTCTTGAACGATCAGACATACCAGCTCTCCTCTCCCAAATAGAGATGATGAAACAATTACAAGAAAGGAGACAACATCAATTTCAACATTATGTGCGTCCACAACAAGAACAAGAAGGTGTTTACTATCAATCATATTTTCAACCATCACAACCAATGACACAACCAATTGTTCAACATATGCAACCAACACAACCAATGGTTCAATTTCAACAAAATGTCCAACCAACTATACAATGTCAACAAATGGTTCAACCAATGGTGGAATATCAATGTCAACAACCACAATCACCAATTCAAAAACAAAACTTGCAACATGCACCAAGCCGAATTTTGAACATGTCAAACCAAAATGATCAACATCTAGTTCAATATCAAAAAATGACATCAAATCAAAAACAAGTTCAAATTCAATCAACATATCAATGTCAACAACTACCACCAAACATTCAAAAACAAAGGTTGCAACACACACCAAGCCAAGTTTCAAACATGTCAGAACAGTTAAACCAAGTCCAATATCAAAACATGACATCAAATCAAAAACAAGTTCAAATTCCAAGTCCAACTATGTCAAAAACTCGAAAGAAAGGTGGCCTTATTGCAATGCTCTTAAGGAAAAAACTAAGTGAGTCTTTTGAGGAAGATAAAGATAATACACTTATGTCTAGCAATGCCTCATCCCCTCACAAGAAAATTGACTCTCCAGTGGCATCTATCCCTACACCTTTAAAAGTTTCACAAGAACCCTCCATATTGTCCTCATCAAACAATACACCCAAGGATGCAATTATCCAAGAGCTATCCATAATTGATTGCCATGATAATCCAATTTGTGACGCACATCCTTGTCATGTTTCAGAAATACAAGACCCAATGCCACCATGCACTTTATTGCCATTACCTGTTTTAGAGGACCCCATTCGAAGTCCCTCTTCCTCATGTTCAAGCATTAATTCCTTGCCAGAATCCATCGCAAATGTTCAAAGTGCATCCCCTTCATGCCAAAGCATTAATCCCTTGCCAAAATCCCCCATGCATATTCAAAGTCCAACTCCATGTCAAGAGAATAATTTAGAGCATGAAGAAATGAGTCCTAAAGCAAATCAAGATCAAGATCCTGAAACCTTATCACCCCATCCAATTGTTGACCAAGATCCCATTTCCCCAGACACTCACGATGATTCCCCTATTCTTGTCCATCCTATCCAAAGTCCTATTGACATTCCATTCCCCAAGCAAGATCAAGATATCCTAGTCCATCCAATCCCAAACGATCCCCTTCCATTCCAAGAACACAATGTCCTTTCAAATCCCATTGACATTCCACTTCCTGAGAAAGATCAAGATATCCTTTCCATCCTTTCTGCTGATCCCATTGAAAGTCAAGAGCAAAGCACCTTTAAAGAGGATTCCAATGATCTTTCTCCTTGTCAAGATCAAATTATTCCTTCAGATCCTCCACAAGATCCACTTGTTCCTCCATCTCCTTGTCCTAATGCTCCATATCCACTCCAAGATATCATTTCTTTTGATGATCCCATTATTTCTCCCATTCCATCTCTTGAAGAGCCTATCATTGAACCATGTCCACTACATAATCCTAGTCCCCCTCATGATCCTGATACCCCTCATGATCCTGATACCCCTCATGATTCTAACGTGTCAGTGCAAGATGTTCATGAACCCTCGACATGCATAATGGGTTCTTCCACTTTGGTGCAATCCGATCCACTTCAGGATCTCCTTATTTCTCTCATATCACATCCACCTCATAATGGACTCTCATCTTCTTCCCAAAGAAAAGAGTATCCTATTAGTCAAAATATTGATAAAGGCAAAGGGGTAGATCTCCATAAGCAAGAACCCCTTCATATCAAAGAGTATACTAATGGTCATGGCTATAGAGCTCACACTCAAGGCGCTGGTATCCCTTCAAAGTCAAAATCCAAATGTCCACCTTCCCCATCATTGCTTCCATCCATTCTAGGTCCTTATATCCCTCCATCTCCTATGCAACATCAGCAAAGGCACACATCTTGGAGACCCTTCCATCCATCCCACAGGCCTCCATATCATTCCCATCCACATCGACATTCATTCCCTCTTCCAAGCAACTTGGATGCCAAGTATAAAAGTCATAAGTCTAGCAATCCACACGTATTCAAGGATCAACATGTCCAATCTAATCGACATGTCAAAACAAAGAACAATATGATCTATAAAGAAAAAGAAATATCCAAAAGGCCACAAAGGCCCACTAAGCAAAATAAAGCAAAGTCAAAATATATATGGGTTCCTAAATCCCTTGTGCAAGCAATGCACTCCAAGGAACCACAAAAGCATGAAAAATCAAAAACCATGTGGATCCCTAAGAAGCTCCTTGAAGCACAAAAAGAACCATCCAACTTGGCATCCAAAATTGCTATTCCTCCATCCAACCCTCTCAAATTTGTTCCTCCATCACCTTCTTCATCCATTTTGGGCCCTTATGTCCCAAAATCCCAAGCCTTTCCTCCATCAAAATCTCAATATCCAAAATACATTTTTCCTCCATTAGTCCATCACCCCTCAAGGTGTGTGCCAATGTCGATCTTGCCTTCATTTCCATCCACTAAAGCCCAATTCTTCCAATACCCTATCCATTATCCAATGCATATTTTCCATCCTTCCATCCCTCTCGTCCAATCCTTTGCATAAATCATTGCCTTAGTTTCATAATCATTGTCCATGTCCTTATCCTACCAACATCTTTGAGCATACTTTTAAAGGTCATGGTCCATTCTTTTCAAGGCTGCTATCCAAACAAAAAGACGCTTGAGTCCTTCTTCCATCCCCTATCATGTGTCCATCTTCTATTGAAAAAGTCAAAAATCAAAAAAAAGAAAAAAATGAAAAACAGAAAAAAAAATAAAGAAAAATAATTCGTCCACTGGTGAAAACCTGGCAAACAGGCGCCTTGGGCAAGTACCGTGATGAAAACCTGGCAAACAGGCGTCATGCGTAATTTATGAACTTCTTGCACACCACACTTGGGGGCAGATCTCTTCCTTCATATCCTTTTGTCCTTCATTGTTCCATTATCCTATCGAACCCTTGTCATTACCCTTCATATCTTGTTGTCCCTCATGTCCAATTTCCTCTTTCCACCTTTGATCTTGACAAGGCTGACGATCTTCATGAGCATCATGCATCTTGTTTGCAGCTTTTAGTCTATCATAGCTTTTGGTCATTTGCCCATTTGCTTATTATAACCTTTCATCCATATTCCCTACCTTATTGCAACTTTTTGCCACTATCCCATATCCTATCCCGACCTTCAGTCCATGTCCCTTATCCATTCTTGGTCTTGCTTATCCTATCCATATCTTATCACTATCCATACATTCTTTTTCATTCCTTGATCTTGATCTGACATAAGGACATGAAATGCAAAACATATTTTTTCAAACACCTCTTGACATGTCCCTCATGCCATATTCACTGCTTTACATTGTCATATCTAGTCTCTTGTCCCATCACGTCATAGTCCTTGGAAATTGCATCCGTTGTCTCTATGATAAAAAGGCCTTTGTCTTCCCTCTATCCACCAACATTTCAGCAAGCCTGTTTATTCACCTGTCATATTCCTTGCCTTGCTAGACACTGGGGGCAAAAATTTGAAAAAAATCCATAAAAATGGCAAAATGTCCTGAAAAAATTCATAAAAATCTCAAAATGTCATGAAAAAATTCATAAAAATCTCAAAATGTCCTGAAAAAATTCATAAAAATCTCAAAATGTCCTGAAAAAAGTCATAAAAATTGAAAAATGTCATAAAAATCTCAAACTGTCCTGAAAAAAAAAGTCATAAAAATCCAAAAATGTCATGAAAAATCTCTAAAAATCAAAAAATGTCCTGAAATAATCCAAAAAAAAAATCAAATAAAGTCCTGAAAAAAATGAACACAAAAAAATTGTAAAACTCCAAAAACAAAACAAACATTTTGCAAATCAATAACTTCTCTGCGCATCGACAGCTTACTGAGTATACATCCAACGACTCACAATCAAACACTGTGCTTTAATGGAATCATGCTTTAACCAGATGAACCTTTTCAATCAACTAAAGCATTCAAACTGATCAAAAATTGTCATATCAATCGAATATCAGTATCCAATTCATTTGTCCTTGTCACATTATCATGGGTCTTATACAGGGTGTGGTATACTCGAAACCAGACTGTGTCCTGTCTTAGACGGGGTACCGCATTTCCTGAAACCAGACAGCATGATCGTCCTATCAGCACGTTCAACTTTTGACAATGAAGATCAAGATGTTTGTTTGTTTGTTTGAATTTGCGCATCTTATCTTTTTATTGATTTATCTTCGATCATGTTCCTATGTTGCTCGATGATGTCACTGAGTGATTTAGAGTAACCGGGATGGCTCATGATCCTTTTCTTCTTTGATTGTGATTGTCGTTTGTTTATGCTGTGTCTGTCTTTCGCAAATAGGGTTGCATTTCAGCTCTGGCCTTCAATGCCACGATGCTACGCATCCATTTTGCTAAATAAAAATAAAGGTTCTCACCTACAAAGTGCATTACTGAAAGCAAATTTTCATCATCTCTAATTGTCCTCTGTCTTATTTCTTCTTACTAACACTTCTTCCGTCTGGTCGGATAGTGAGTTCGGTCTAGTGCTCCGATATCCAAAACCATATTGTGTCCTGCATACATTTGGTCAATGCATTTGCATTCCATCACATATTACATCAAGCATTTTATCCATTTCATTTCATAAATGCATCAAAAATACATAAAAATACATCCATACATGTTCATAAACCAGTGCATAAGTCATCCATACATGCAAAAAAACCATAAGTCATAACATATTGCATCCATCATATCGATGCATATCATATCACCTATCATAATAATGTCGGAGTACAAAATCGGACTGTCTATCCTAAGTATGGCCCGCAGGCTGACTACATAATGGCAAACTACATGATGTCCACTGTCTGTCATATGGAGCACGTGCCTCTGTCACTGGGTGCTCCCTCTGTCCTCCTCATCCCTGCCATGTCTCGCAGATGATGTCCCTCCTGGTCCTGGCTGTGGTGGTCTCATCGATCCACTCACTCCTATGCTACTCAATGTCCTCCGAGAGCGTGACCTGCTCTCTGTCCTCGATCGTGCCCGATATGAAGGTGCTCTCCGCTCCGGTGGAACTGCACCCTCATATAGTGTCCTCCAGTACAGTCTCTCCTCGCCAATCCCAGTCCAGCTAATGTGTCTCTCTCTGTGCTCCTGAGTCTATGTCGTAGCATGAAACAGTCCGGTCGATTCTCCCGTGCGATCAATGGATATTGTCGACTCTGCATCACAATCGGGGCATCATTTTGTCAGTTTTAGGGTTTGTTCCTACGGGTTGCATGTCTTCATTTTCATGATCAAATCAGGGTGTTTTTCATCCACATTACCCTATCCTATCCTTCCCACCCCCTGTCAGGTCATTTGCATGCAATTTCAAGTCAAAACTAAGGATTTTATGCCAACTTGCGCCTGTGTTGGAAAAACTTGCGCCTGTGTTAGATGAATTGCGCTTGTGTATTCCTACACAAGCGCAGAACTCCTTACACAAGCGCAGGTTTAGACCACACAAGCGCAGGAGTTCATTTTGGTGCCTCCTGTGGGTCCCGCAATGTCCCGTAAGCCATCAAAATTCATGAAATCAAAAACATGGGTTTTTGCGATACATACCGCTGCTCCTGCGTCCTCCGGTCGTCTGAATGTGCGTACACGTTCTCCAAGGTGATCTGCTGTTGGAATGTTCGCCATCTGTCTGCAAGTGTCCTTGTCCAGAGCAACAAATCCTTCTCTTTAGCTAGTGCAAATGAGTCATTTTCACCCTCTTGGTCCCATTTATAGCTCTTTGTCCTTGCATAGATGGACGTGCGTCCTCTCCATCTTATGTTGGTCGCGGTCTTGTGCATGTTAAATTGATTGTCTGTCAGGCATCCGATCTCCGATTGTCAGTCCCTTCGATTCTATCATTTTTATCGATCAATTGGCCTCTTTTCCGCATGTTTCCAGCCAATTCCTCGAGGGGGCATGCATATGTCATTATTATTGTCTGGGGCATTTTTATTATTGTTCTTTGAAACAACGCTCAGAATCGCATTGTCTCAAAGAGGGGCAAAATGTAGACACCCAAAAATGGTCAACGCTTGCGAGGTCATACTTTAACATTTGCGCATTGCCTCATTTTAGGTTTTTGCGTTGCATTAACATTTCTCCTATGTCACGCACTTGGTCTTTATCATTTGCAAACATTGAGTCATTCTTCTACATTCTTCAATCGTCTCGTCCTCGAATTTGGTCTTGTCGACAACATTATCCAGTCATGATTTTGATCGATTTTATCTTGTCATCAATCGTTGTCATATTCAATCTTGTCATCTTGCGATCAATTTGTCATTGATCGTGGTCGTTATCAATCTTGTCATCTTGCAATCTATTTTATCATCGATCCTCGTCCTCTTGTCAATCTTGTCATTTTGCGATCATTTCACTATCAATCATTATCTGTCTCAATTGTGTCAATTTGGATCAAATCATGTCAATTGGCGTATTTCTCAATCAAATCATTTTGTCGTATTGGTCATTTACCAAAATCAAATCATGACATTAATTATTTTCAATCAAGACCTAATTGTCATTTTCGCATTTCTAATTCGTCTTCTAGGGTTTTATGATTTAGTCATTTAACCTAATTCGCTATTTCTTCCTCTAGGATTACTAAATTACTTGTTAATCCTAGGTCTTCCTATTACAATTAAATCTTTATTTAATTGGCTAATTATTCTTCTTTGTGAATTGATTAATAAATGAAAAAATTATTAATTAATTCACTAATTCACTAAATCCTATTTTTCATCAATTTCTAATTCCAATTTCCTAATTTGTCATCAATTTCAATTTCCTAATTTTCAAATTTCTAATTCTTTTTCCCTCCTATTTCATCTCCTAATTCTATGGGAGTGGCATTTCAATTTGTCATGAAATTGTCATAATTGATTAATCAATCAATTTTGACATGAAATGTGTCATAATCAATCAATCAAAATTGTGCATGGAAAGTGCATAATTTGCATAATTTGTCATAATTAACATATTGATTTGCAATTTCCATTTGAATTGCATCATGCCAATCTTGTCACTTCTCCAATTTCTCTATAAATTGGATAATTTTTCTTCAATAACCCCTTCAATTACTTCTTGAAATCCGAATTGCTGTCAAACTATCAAATTTTAGTTCTAGTACTCTTGAGCTTTTTGCTTTCAATTGTGAGAGCACTTGTAGGTGAGATCCACAAAATTATTGAAGAGGAAAGAACAACAATGGAGCCGCATGGAAGGAGTATTCAACTCTACGTCTAGTTTGCATAATTTTACTCTTGAATGCTTTGTTTTCATACCTCCATTGAATGTGCTTTAGAATTAGGTTCATTTCAATGAGTTTTCTTATGATTGAGCTATCATGTTGAATGTTTTGATTTGATCTACTTATCTTTTGATGAATCCTAATTTTTATGCTACAATGTCTTCACTTTTTCCTTGTACAGTAGGTCATCCTTGGAACCAAAGCACATACTCTTAGAGAGAGATGATGCCACTTTTCTCTTATGCAAGGTGATTATTATTCGAACGAGAGAACAAACTCTTAGAGCGAGATATCACGCCTTTTTGACACTTGTACTATACATTCTATATAGGTTGTAGCATACTCAGGCATAGACTCCTATGAGGCTCTTTGAACCTCACTTGCACACACACGCGCTTGAGTTTGGGTGGAACTAACAGTGTTCTCACTCTCCTACTTTACATGGATCACCTAGACAGACTTTAGGGGCTATATTTCTATGTCGTTCTCTCCATGGATCACCTACTTTTAGGGGTGAGATGTTCATGGTTCCCTCTGTTCACCTTTCTTCTCATGGATCACCAAAGTGTGTATTCATGTCCTCTCTCTTCTTCCTCTCATGAATCCATAGTTTTACTATTGACGGTTCATGGATGATGTCATCTTTTCTCTTTTATGTGATTATGGGTGTTTATGTGATGAAATTTGTCTTTGTGTTTTAATTAGTTGTTGAGAAATCTAAGTATCGAGGTCTCTTCGGCTAGTTGGTGTATGGTCTTGTGTCTTGTCTTTGTTGTGTGTCTTTTGTGCTTTGTTTTGTTTTGTGTGTCTTGTGCCTCTTTGTTTTGTGTGTTCTTACATATTTTTGAGTGAGTTAAGATCCTAAGATTGGGGGCTTTTGTTCCTCAAAATTAGTGATGTCTTATGCTCCTTGTAATCTTGCTCTGCATCTCTCATCTTCATTTCTATTTCTTCTACTTTATCGGTAGTATTGGTGTAAGCCATACTCCCGCTAAAGTGGGGGCTAAATGTAATGTCATAAAATTTAGACCCTAGCAATTTTAAGTCCTCACCTTGGCAACAACATCTTCCTTCCCAACTAAGACTTCTCTCTGCATTTCTACCTTGAAACTTTCCTTTTTAAATCACTGAGATGGCCTCAGGACCCTCTATGGACCCTAAGATAGGGAAGGACAAGGGCATGGTGCCCCTATCCCCTAGGACAGGGGCATGGTGCCCATGTCACCCCCTCTTAGGGTGGTCCCAAGATAGGTCCCTCCTATCCTATCTGCATTTTGGGATTCCAAACTTCCCCAATTTTGGCCTTTGGTGGGATGAATTAATCCTCTAAGGCATGTATAAAAGGGAGTTGTTCCTCTCATTTTCATATACATGAATGGGTGATACAAATGAGACAAAGGATGAAATATACACAATAGGTGAATTCCAAGCATTCATCATCTTCTTCTTCATGTGTCTTCTTCATTCATCCATTGGAGCAACATTTACAATATTAATTGGCAATAATGTGTGTGAGTTAGGGTTTTGTCATGTTACATACCATTTTATACAACATTGGTGATTATATTCAAGAAGAAAAGAAACCATTATCAACAAATTGCAGATCTACAAGGTATAGATTTTCATTATTTACATTCAAGCATTTGTAATTACTTTGTTTCAAGGTTGATTCCTCAACTAGGGTTTGACTAAGGAAAACCCCTATCCACAACCCTTCTTCCCATATTTTCTAGGTGTAGGTTGCAAGTGCGCAACTGTAATTGCAGGTTTGGGCTTCATTTGCAGACACAAAGAAACCCTTTTCGTTTCATGAATTTTTTAGCCTCTCATTTCACTTATTTCATCTCTCTTTTCTACATATTCAACAAGTCAACTTTCTCATTTACAAAAGAGGGTAAATCACACTTCACCCCTTGCAATCCACCTAGAATTCACATCCTTGTTTCTCTTGGATTTGGATCTAGTGGATTCAAGCCCCTCTTTTGAATTTAAAGTCTTTCCAAGTGAAAATCATCCTAGTGGCTTCCTTTCTCTCTTCTAGGTGGGGAGTCACTAGGATCCCATTTTCCACTTTACAGTATGTAAAAGTATTGATTAATAGGATTTTCCCCATGACTAACATGCATAGGATCAGCATTTTGTGTAGAGGTAGTCATGATAGAATATGTATATGTAGGTACACTAGGAAAGGATGTAGGCATAGGATTGGAATTCTCAACTTGACTAGTAGGATAAGAATAACCGAGAACTTTGACCCAACTTTCAATAGGCATAATATTGGTATCAACAATATGAGAAATGCCACACAACAACACCATGTGCATCATTTTAAATCATTCTCCTTATTCCTTCAACCAAGGGGGTTGCCTCACTATTTGAGTATTCTTGACTCATATAATTTTGGAGATCATCCAACTTTTTTTCAATTTTTCCCAATTGATCAATTGTTACTCAAGTAGGAGAGTTATACTCCTCATGAGTATTATGAGGTGAATGTGTCTTAATGATGTTAGATATTTCATGGGTGGGATTAGAGGAAGTGCCAACACTCACATTGAATAGGTTAATCATCTCAGACTCCACATATTTGGTATTTAAACTTTACAAATCCCTAAGTTTATAACTTCTTCTTATTGAAATATTGGATATGAGACTAAGGGTAACAAAACTCATGCACAAAAAAGGAAATATTGAATGCAATACAAGCTATGTATATGGTTAAACAATGCAATTTCTTTGTAAAATGATTGATTAACTAGTTATATACTCTAATGAAATGAGAGATGTGATATCTAAATGCTTCTAAATCTAAAAATAGCATGTCATGTAATGATTATATCTCAGCATATAAAGAATAAATTATGCAACCCACAAGCTAATTTTATCAAAATAAATTAGGGTTTTTGTAAATTAAACCTCTAAATTTATGTCAATTAAGTACCTATATGATATGAGTGCAAATATGATTGATTAAATGCAAAAAAAATTATATTTGAGTATAAGAAATCTGAATTAATGCAAGTATAAAGTTAGATTCACCAAAATGTGAGGTGGTGAAATTAAGACTTCACACATTTAGATTAATAAAGCAATAATTTCATTTGACTATCTTATATCAAGAGGGGTTGAATTTGATTGATCCAACACTAAAAGGACTAAATATAGATCAAATTAATCCTCCTTGTTTGAGTTGAAATTGTGTTTGAATTGCAATACTAGGTCTAAGACAAACAATGAATACTTGACATAAAATAACATTAACAGTAAGTTCCTGATATCATGCAGAGCTATATAGTTGGTGTTGGCTTTTTTTATGATTATGTTGTGATTTTCATTGATGGACACACACTTGCATTGAGATCACTTTTGTATGTATAAGTTAAAGCTCAACCGGTACTTATTCCAACCGGTATGATGCATTATAGTCCTTAGACTATTGGTGTTTTGCAGAAAGTGATTACCAATCTGAAGTGGTATGTAGACCCCAAGTAGTTAGAGGATCTCAAGTGGTACAAAGGATCAAAGCAATAGAACACATATTTCCCAGTCTTAATTTTTGTCAAACCGGCAACCGATATTTTGTATGAACCGGTAATACTCTGTTATGAGTTACCAACCGACATTTTGTGATGAATTACCATCCACCAATTGTTTGATAGTGTCGACACTTCAATGGTTCTTTTTGTGTCATATTACAGAATATGTCTAGATGCATTGAACCTAGGAAATTGTATTGTAATCCTATTGGACCGACATGAAATTAGATTCCTTTAAAAGGACATCATGTCTAAGGTTTTAGGTTGTTGCTAGGGTCTAAGGTGGTTGATGAGTTAGAGAGAGTATGAATGTGTAGAAGACTGAAGTAATGCTAGAATGCATTAGGAACGAGCTATCAAGGATCTAACCAAGCAATCTGTGCTATTAGCTAGATCACTCACTTATTGATTACTCATATCTTCAACAAGTCTAAAGCCCTTAACCGGGTAGGCCCAAAAGCCTTTTGTAAATCCTCTAACAAGGTGGTTCACATCTGTGGATCTAAAATCCTCTAGCAAGGTAGTTTTTAATTGGACTTATCTCCTAACAGAGGTTGAGATTCCTAATAGGATTTGTTTTGGTAAAGAACATTGTATGACCTTAACTGGTCTTACCTTAACTGGTTTGGTTCTTATTATGCGGATAGTTACTTGTGAGTTCCATCTCACCGTGGTTTTTCTCATTTGGGTTTCCATGTCAAAATCTCTTGTGTTATGGTGGTTGTGCTTCTGTGGGTGAATGCATTATTTGCTATTTGGTTTGCATGTGTGCTAACTGGTTTGTCTGCTAAACTGTTTTACTACTTTACTGTTAGTCTAACAAAGTGTTTAAGTACATAGATTTTTGGCATACTAATTCACCCCCCCCCCCCCCCCTCTTAGTATTCATCAATTGGTATCAGAGCCAGCCTTTCTATAAGTTTAACCACTTGGAAAGAGATATGGGGGAATACACATTGAGGGAACTTACTCATCGGCTCACTCAGTTTGAGCAAGCCTATGATGATCTTATGGTCAAATATAAGGCATCTCAAGCAAAAAGGAGAGAACATGCTGAAAAGTTGATGGAGCTATCTGAAAATAGTTCCTCTGATGAAGTGGACATGGAAGCCCTGATTCAAGAAGTAGAAAAGCTGAATGAATCCAATTCCAACCTAAGAAAAGAATTGGAAGGACTAACTATTTGAATGTGTCAAGAGCTTGAGAACTGAAGGAAAGCTGAAGATCTAGTCAAAGACAAAGATCATGAAAACTCCAAGCTGAAGCAAGAGATCAGTGCCCCAACTGCTCAACTCCATGTGAGCAAAGTGGAAAAGGAAGACATGCAAGGAGAATTGAACATTGCCATCTCTGAAAATGAAAACCTGATGGAAACAAATGCTACTATTTCCAAAGAACTCTCTAAGTCAAAGGAAATACTTGCTAAGTTCAACAATAGTACTATCAAGCTAGAGCAAAAGCTTGAATTTGCCAAACCTGTCAAGAATACAGATGTACTTGGTTATTCCGATCATGAGGAAGGTGAGACCTCTAGCACAAATGCTGGAGCATCAAAGAAACAACCGACATCAAAGGATAAAGGTAAGCAAAAGTTTAAACTTGTTTTCTTTAACTGTCTTAAAAAGGACATACTACCAATGTGTGTACGAGTAAGGCTTACAATAATTTTCCTTATTTTCTAAATGATAAGCCTAGATCCTATAAATTCAATGGTAACTGTTATGCATGCAACAAGTTTGGGCATAGAGCATCTGAATGCAGGTCTGTTATGAACAACACTGGAAGATATCCTTAGAGGACTCAAGGAGTTGGTCCTGAACCTTTTGTGAACCAGAATCACAACTGGTTTAATGCCTTCAATCATCAGTCAAGAAATGGTGGCTATCAAGCAGAAACCAGATGGAGAGAAAACTGTTTGATCTATCATGATCATGGTCACAATGCTGCAACATGTAGGAGGAAGAATGACAACATGAATAATGGACCTTGGAGAGCACCTGGAATGGTCTACTATCATTGCAACAAACTGGGTCACATTGCTAGATTCTGCATATCAAGGAAGAACATATCAGATGACATACCGATCACTCCGAAAGAAAATATTGATATTGACATTGTTCAAGTAGATATGAACAAAACCTGGAAGAAGAAACCGACAATGTTGTAAGAAGAACCGGTTTCTGCACCTAGTGTGGAAATATCGGAACCGGCAAACTAAGAATCAGAAAAGCTTAGGGGGGAGAAAATGGTGAAATACTACGAACCCTCGTTTACACTGGTAAAAGACCTTAATTAGGGTTTACGCCCTAATGGTGGAGCATTTATTATGGTAGGTGACGAATATGTTTAAAAGGAATTTTCAAATCATTTCTGACTATCATTTTTTGAGCAAAGAAGTTTTTCAAGTGCAGAGCGAAGAAAAAGTGTTTGTGTTGTGATTCAAAGAAATCTCAAAACCCTGAAGAAGATTCAGAAGCAAATTTCAAATGGTCAAAAGAAGAACTCAAAGTGGTGATTTAGCAACCGACAAAGTGGAAGGCGAAGTGGAAGTTGCAAGCCCTAAATTCCCAATTTTCAAAAGGTACTTCTTGAGTTTTCTATTTTGTCATGGCTTCCACATCTCATGATAGTTCTAGTGCAATTGTCGATTCTATGGATTTCATTAAAAGAAAATTGAAATATAATGCCTTGTCTCAAGTACCAGCTAGGGTTATAGTAAAAGAAGGGATTTTAAATTACATAGACTGCAAGATCGAAGACCTAGGGTCTCTTGTAATCCATTCTCAGCTAGGTCTATTATGTGGGAAGGATAAAAAGATCAAACCGGAGTATAGCATCTTGGAGAAGAAAAAGCTTCACAATACAGTTTACTTCCTAGAGGATTTCACAGATGACCATATTAGAATCATTCTAAGCAGAGTTCATGGTGACAAAATGTACCTAGAGTGGACACATGATATCACAGTGCAAGCTACTCATGCCATCACCAGTTTCTGCAATACAGGGGAAGTGCCAGCCCTAAGGAAGGTTAGCAAGATTGAAATATCCAAGCTCACCGGTTTAGTGAGCGACTCACGTGGCATGACCATCAACTCAATCAAGGATGATCTGGTCAAGTATGCCTGCATGGTGATAGGCTACCAAATGTTCTTTGCCAGCAGATTTAACTTTGTATCTACTACAGCAGTAAATGCCGCTTACCGGATGATTAAAGAAGATGTATCATTTGACCTATGCACCTGTATGAAAAGACAACTTATGTTGAATCTTAAGTCAATCAAATAGGATAATGCACTAAGATTCAAATTTGGACAACTACTGGTAGGGTTATTCTTCTACTTCCAAGGTTATTTCTTAGGAGTTGGAGATATTCAGTGCTCTACCGACCAACCGGTTACCAAACAGAGCAAAGAGAGCCTGCAAGCAGTTGGAACCAGTTACCCTGAAGTTCTAAATAAATACTGTGATGAGTTCAAGCGCAAGATGAGCCAAAGGATAAGGATATCCGATGACATTATCAAGAAATATGAAGAGGATATCTACTTTATCACCAATGTGGATGAATGCATAATGGAGGCCGTTGAGCCCAGACAGGAAGAAGTAGAGCCTATGGGCTATGAGGTGATGTATGATATGCTGGATGGGTATGCTTCTACCCTAATTGCCTCACCCCTAGATCCCAAGGCAAAGAGAACTGGCATCTATCTAGAAAGAGTTGCACCGGCTATAGAACCTCCTGAAAAGAAAGGAAAGGCAGTGCCTTTGGCATCGGCACTGGTTACTGCAGCTAGTCCCAAAGTGACCAAGCGGTCACCTGCAAAGAAGAAACTGGAAGCGGAACCTACCAAATTCTTCGAGATAAAGAGGAAGACAAGGAATAACTCACCAGGCTTAGAAGAATCTATGTCTGAGGAAAAACCCAAGAAGACTAGACAAGCAAAGAAAAAGACAAATAATAAACCGGCATCATCGGCACCGGTAAATATTGACATTTCTTCCTACAAACCTTAGACACATTTTCTATTGGCATATGCACACTCCAATGAGACATTGTATGTGATTGAAGGTTTTGTCATTGATGGCAACCTTGCAATCCTATGGCACCGGCAAAGACATTATACCGGCATCAGCAGATCACACTCTACATCGACACTCAAGACACCAGCACCGACACAGAAGAAAGGAAGTATATCGGCACAGAGGCCGACAAGATTTTTGTTATATAATATTTTGTTTATTATTTTAAGCCGACTTGGCAAATTGTAAAATGACTCTTATATATAAAAGAGATCATTGTAGACATTTTGTAATGCGATGAATGTGAGAAGAATATGAAGTAGAAGCATTGAGGAAAATATTAGGCAAACCTAATATGCGAAATATAGGTCAAGGGTATATGTAAAGAACAGAGTAGGAACCGGTACTGAATTAAGTATTGGAAATGCTATTGTAAAGTAGTACAAGATATTGGATTTGTATAATCCTTATTGTAAGTCAGTGAGACTTCCCATTGAGCAGTGAGCTCTAGGCAGTTGGCCTTCCTACATGTGTAGGCCCCTATTGTAAGTAATATTCTCTTATTGGCCAGTGAGTGAATATTATGGGTCACAAATCACACCGAGGTTTTTCCCACACCGGGTTTCATCATTAATATCTTGTGTTATGGTGTACTTTTCATGTGGATGTACTTGATTCTATTTATTGCATTATTTCTTGCATACTGGTACACTGTTATATTATGTTCTGCATGTTTTAAATTAAGAAATTCTAATCACCACTCAGATATTGATTCACCCCCCCTCTCAGTATCTGTGGGACCCCTAACAATTGGTATCAGAGCTTGGTCCTCTATTTTTAGAAGCCTAATAGCTTGAGGAAGATCTTGACACCAGTAAAGATGGAAAATATGATGAAGCAACTTGAAGGAGCTCTTACAGACTATGATGCAGAAAAATTGAAAAATATCAAACTTGAAGATGATTTAAGGGTAGCTCAGGATATCATTCAGGCACTTCAAGAAAATTTTATTGTTGCGAGAAATAAGAGAAGAGAACTTTGTGAAAAATTGCAAAATGAGAATGATGAAAAGGAATCACTTAATGATATGATAAGCAAGTTGAAACAAGAGATCATGACAACAAAAAATGAAATGCAGGATATGACTATGAGATTTTGCAAAGACATTGAGGATAGGAAGAAGAATGAAGAAGAATTGACCAGAAGACTAAGTGATGTAGCAAATGAGAATACAAGACTTAGCTAAGAAAATGACATGTTGAAGACAGATCTGATGCATACTTAGAATGACTCAAATGAACTGATGAGACAAAAAGAAATCTTGGAAAGAGAACTAGAAACTGCAAATCAACACAAAGAAAAATTCAAGAAAAGCTCAGAGGAACTTGGCACCTTGCTAAAGAATCAAAAACCTAAAGGTGACACTTCTAGAATTGGCTTTGAAGTTGGTGAAAGCTCTGGTACTGCAAATACTCAAGATCACAGCAAACCGGTAAGACAACCTAATGCTTATAAATTCAATGGAAAATGCTTTAATTGTAATAAGTATGGTCATAGAGAAAATAAATATAGATCTAGAAATTATCAGAATATCAACACACCCACCGGTCAATGTTCTAAATGCAACAAAGTAGGTTACAACTCTGAAAACTGCAGAATGAATGTGAGATGTTATGTTTGTGGAAGATTTGGACATTTATCTAATCAATGTAGAACACAAACCGACATAGGTTATGGGAAAGCTATTCAGAAAAACAATGTAATTTTTTATGCATGTAACAAGATTGGGCATATTGCTAAATTTTGTAGAAGTAAAGGAACACCGGTTGACAAAAAAAGTTCTAGCTTGAAAGGTAAAGAAAAAGTTGAAGAGGTTAAGCAAGAATTCTCAAAACAATGGATTAGGAAAGCTGATCTAAATATTGGGAATACTCCTCCACCGGTAGAACAAACGAATGCTTCACTGGCAGGACAGAGTGATGCTTCACCGGAAGGATAGAGCAGTGCTCCACTGGCAAGAATTTCTTCATCTAATTGAAGAAAATTTCCTTGAGGGTTTGGCAGTCTAATGACAAATGTGCTATTATTCCCTCGGTTAGAGATAAGAAGTTAAAAAATTACTTATTACCAACAAACAATGTTAAGTGAATACTTAACCGGCATGCAATTAATGTGGTAGATGGTGAATAGACATTATAAAGTTAAGGTTTTGGCTCCATTTCATTTCACTGAGATTTCAAATTTTTGAAGAGCATGAAGACTCCGAGCTAAGGCATTTCGAGCAAGAAGCAAGCACACTCCAAGCAATCATTCATCCAAGGCAGTAAAAGGTATTTAATCATGGCATCCACCTCTGCAATTGAATACATAGCAAACCCTACTATTGTTGAAGTAATAAAAAGACCTAGGCCCATATTTCAGTTAGTTCCTAAGATAGCAAAGAAGGATGATACCTTAGGTGCTTTTTCTCAAATTCCTAAGGGAGTTGTATATGCTAAAGACCCTAGAATGTACATTCACTATAACATTGAAGAGTTAGGAAATGAGGAAATTAAAACCATGTATAAAACTATGATATGTGATAATACCGGCAATGTTAAAGATGAACACAAAATTATTGAAACCCTAGGATTTATAGAGATCCTTAACATTCCTGAATTTCCAAAGGATGTGATTAGGATAGTTTTAAGTAGGGTACATGGAGAATTTTTTTGGTTAGATGCAATCCATAAGATCACCAAGGAAGCTATGAAAGTTGTCACAGGGTTATCGACCACCGGTAAAAGGCTAGATAAAACCAAGAAGGTTTCCAATGACCTAGTTATAGACCTAACTAGTGCAACATTTGACAAGAGGTCTCTAAGGGTTAATGATGTAAAAGATATCAATGTGAGATTCATCAGTATGATATTAAGGTATAAAGCTACTCATGCTAATAGACTTAATTCAGTTTCAAGTTTATGCATTAAGAGTGCTTATGATATGGTAACAGATAATGCAAAAATTGACATATGTGAATGGTTAAAGGATGAATTACTTGACAATCTTGGAAAGATCAAGAAGGACAAGAAAGGAACTTTCAGATTTGGAAATTTGTTGGTATGCCTAATGCTACACATAATAAAACAGGTTCCCGGTATAGGTTACAAAGAACTTGGATATGACATACCGGTAGGCAAACAATTGACTGAACTATTCAATAACATGGGTGAGAACAAGGAAAACAATATTAATGACTTCTTTCAAGCATTAAAAGCTAAAATGAAGAAAACAGTAAGGTTATCATAGAAGATTGTAGACAAATACAAAGATGATATATGCTTTGTCATCAAGAAAGATGAAATCTGGATGGAAGCAGTCATCCCAAGGACAGTTTGGGTAACCGAGATGGGCTATGAAATAGATGATCACATAGTTGAAACGTATGCTAAAGCACTTTTGGAAGCCCCAAGAGAACCAAAAGAAGAAATATTTGGTAGTGCTGAAACCATAGAAAGCCAAATTCAATCAAAGAAAAGAGTGAAAAAGGTTGAGGCAATTGTAAGGAAAGGGTCCAGACAAGCAAAAGCCATCAAGGAAGATGTATTGAAGAAAACCAGCATAATAGAGGATAAGTTAGCAGCTCCATAGCCCGAAACTCACCTATCACCGGTAGGTACTTTTTCAGGAAGTGACATGCCTACAACTTTTAAAAGAGTTGTAAGGAAAAGAGATCCCTCACCGGCAACCACACCTTCACCTAGGAGGACAAGGCAAAAGCAACAAGCAGTGAGATCTCCGGTTAGAAAGACCACACCAAAGAAGAAACTAACACCCAAGAAGAAGAAAAGGACAAACAAAGACTTGGCCCCTCTTGATATACTACTGAATGAAATCATAGGGGAAGGTAAATTGAAAAATATAGAGAAAATTTATGACACTCTAACAGCTGATGAGAAAGAACAAGTTGAGAACAGTGTTATATTGCACATGGATATGTACAAGAAATTTTTGATGGAAGTAGTCAATGAAATTCCTGATGAATTATTCAAAAGACTAGAGGCAAGAAGACAGGAAGTGATAGAATTAGATAAGAAAATAAAAATTAAGAAGTTACTTGTTGTATATCCAGTAAACTCTTCACAAGAAATTGATGATCTGATTGCAAAGGCCAATCGGTCAGTATTCTCTACTGCACACTGGCATATTTCACTAATGGCAGGAAGAGTTAATGAAGTGACAGAGGAAATAGAAGATGAATGGGATATATTCCTAGTTGAGAAAGAAAAACAAGAAGAGTACAGGAACCCTAAACCTATAAAGGTATATCAGAAAGATAGAGACAAGGGGAAAGATAAAGTTGGTGGACCACCAAGTATCAAGGTTAGAGACAACCTACCCCCACTTTCTTTAAATAATCCACCAGTAAAATAAACAACTACTGAAGATCAACTGGTAGCTGAGAGTATGGATGTAGAGGATAATAATCCTAATCTTGAAGTCCTATGTACTGTGAATGTTGATACTCAGAAGATCAACATAGTAGTAGACAAAGATACAACTGTTAAGTCAAATATGGCTAGTGAGCCTCTAGTAGCAGGGGAAACAGATAAACCGATAGAAGATAAAGAGAAAAAGGTAGAAACTGAGACACAGACTGAGTCAATGAAACATACAGAGAAACAAACAGAGCTAAAGGCTCTGGAACAACAACAACCAGAACAGGTACATAAGGAAATAGTGCCACCGGCAACTAGTGAAGTAGGAAAACCAATGCTTAAAGAAGTGCAGACACAAACAGACCTACCAGAGGTCAATACAAGCTTGGTTACTTCCACCGGTACTCAAATTGTTGGATCATCATCAGGATATAAATCAACAAATGTGACTGAGGTGCTATTAGATTCTATCAAGAAAATAATCGACTGCAGCTCAGAAGCTTACAAAGCAATTGATGATTCCATACCAATTTTGAAGGTAATTGCTCCCAATTGTAATATAGATAACAAATATTATTTAGGAAAATTGGATACATTGTGTAAATATATCACAAAAAACATTGAGAAAATAAAGGAAGAGTCAGTGAAGGATAAGGTAGAAATTGAAAAACAGAAATTCTTTGATGAGGAAATAAAGAAGTGTAATAGAGATTTTGACACACTTCTACCGGAACTATGTAATTTGTTGAAAGAATACAAAAATCTGTATAAAGATACCTATAAAACAAACTTTTTGACTGTAGATATTGACAAGAAAATGAGCAAGGTACAGGATGAGATAAATAAACTTGCAGACAACTTTGTCAACTCACATGATACACTATCAATTTTTGAGGAGAAGATAACAAATTTTGAGGAAGAACTACTCAAATTGGAAAGAGAGGAAGAAAGAATAATAAATAAGGCAAAACATTTGAGATCTAAACTAGGTCCAAGATTGGACTATCTAGCATCTTCGTGGAAGGAAATTTCTGAGGCATTAATATAGGGAAGCAAAACACTGGTAGAGCATTTGCAGCATCTCACCGGTAAAGTAAAGAGAATAGAGACATCATTAAAAGATAGCAAGAAGTTTATGGATAGTATAAACTTGATTTTGGGAGATCTTTTTCAAATTATAACTACCCAGCTACAAGGTTGAAACCACAAACTCTACTGACATCTTGATAACCTTTGTCAGTGATGCCAAAGGGGGAGTAGTGTGATGAGAAAATTCAAATCACAGGAATCATATGCTCAGGGGGAGCACATACATTTTTGATAACATTTTTGGACTACACATTTTTGGATACTTTTTGAAATTTCTCATGAGTGTTGCCATCAATGCCAAAGGGGGAGATTGTTGGCATATGCACACTCTAATGAGACATTGTATGTGATTGAAGGTTTTGTCATTGATGGCAACCTTGCAATCCTATGGCACCAGCAAAGACATTATACCGGCATCAGCATATCACACTCTACACCGGCACTCAGGACACCGACACCAACACAGAAGAAAGGAAGTATACCGACACAGAGGCCGACATGATTTTTGTTATATAATATTTTGTTTATTATTGTAAGCCGACTTGGCAGATTGTAAAATGACTCTTATATATAAAAGAGATCATTGTAGACATTTTGTAATGCGATGAATGTGAGAAGAATATGAAGTAGAAGCATTAAGGAAAATATTAGGCAGACCTAATGTGCGAAATATAGGTCAAGGGTATATGTAAAGAATAGAGCAAGAACCGGTACTGAATCAGGCATTGAAGATGCTATTGTAAAGGAGTACAAGATATTGGATTTGTATAATCCTTATTGTAAGTCAGTGAGACTTCCCATTGAGCAGTGAGCTCTAGGCAGTTGGCCTTCCTGCATGTGCAAGCCCCTATTGTAAGTAATATTCTCTTATTGGCCAGTGAGTGAATATTGTGGGTCACAAATCCCACCAAGATTTTTCCCACACCGGGTTTCCTCATTAATATCTTGTGTTATGGTGTACTTTTCATGTGGATGTACTTGATTCTGTTTATTGCATTATTTCTTGCATACTAGTACACTATTATATTATGTTCTGCATGTTTTAAATTAAGAAATTCTAATCACCGGTCAGATACTGATTCACCCCTCCCTCTCAGTATCTGCGGGACCCCTAACATTGTTAAAGAACTATCAAAAATATTAGGAGAAAACTACTGAATGATTTGATTGATTGTTTTGATGATTTCAATGATGATGAAAAAGAAGCAGTTGAACAAGAAATCATTAAGTATTTATGTGTTAATGACCGGTCACCTTTAGAAATTAGATCCGAGACACCAGATTCTTTGTATAATTCTTTAGACAATAAATGGCGCATTGCCATAGAAAAAGAACAGGAAATGAGAGAGAAAATTTTTGCTCAACATTTTCCTGATGTATCAAATTCAGAACTGTTTGAAGTTATGAATAAATACAAAGGCATGTTAGTGGAAGGAAAGGGTCAAGAAGTGCTCAAGAATAGACATACTCTTTCTCTAGAAGCTCTTAAGATGCATCAAATGGTTGAAGCCAACAAGAAGGCTGAGCAAGAATCGACAATAACAAAATCAGATGAAGTGTTTGATAGTGAAGTAAACCTAGTTACTGAACCCATAGACACTATTGATGTTGATGCTCTGGATGTAGAGGATGTTGCTCAGGGTACACCATTAGAAGCAATAGAATAGGAGAAGTAGGCAGAATAGGTAGATAAGCAAAAGGAAGTAGAGGACAAAAAGGAGGAAACAAAGAAGCAAGCAGAAAAGAAGAAAGCATAGGAGGATAAAGAAGAGGAGAAGAGAAAGGAAGTGGAGAAGGAGAAGAAGAAGGATGAAGAAGAGAAGAAGAAAAAGGAAGAGGAGGAGAAGAAGAAGGATGAAGAGGAGAAGAAGAAAAAGGAAGAGGAGAAGAAGAAGAAGGATGAAGAGGAGAAGAAGAAAAAGGAAGAGGAGAAGAAGAAGAAGGATGAAGAGGAGAAGAGGAAAAAGGAAGAGGAGAAGAAGAAGAAGGATGAAGAAGAGAAGAGAAAGAAAGAAGAGGTAAAGAAGAAGGATGAAGAGGAGAAGAGGAAGAAGGAAGAGGAGAAGAAGTAGCAGGAAGAGGAGCAGAAGAAAAAGGACGAAGAAGAAGAGAAGCAACAGAAAGAAGAGGAAAAGAAAAAGATAGAAGAAGAAAAATTAAGAGCTACAGAGAAAGCAAAAGCGGAAAAAAGCACTCCGATGGAGACTCCAAAGACAACCGGCAGTCAAGCCAAACTAGTTGACCTCACCAGTCCTATTGACCTCCAGTCTGCAAATGAAATGGAGTTGCTACAGAGCATTAAGGTTGCTCAAGAAAGCCTTGAAGTGTTAAGGAGGAAGAAGGAGCAAGATGTGATCCAAGCTGTGGTTGACACTATTAGGATTCCCACAGATACTGAGAGGGGGGGGTGAATCAGTATCTAACCAGTGAATTAAATTTCTTAACTTAAAACATGTAGAACATATTATAACAGTGTACCGGTATGCAAGAAATAAAGTAATAAATAGAATTAAAAGCAACCACATGAAAAACACACCATAACACAATGATTTAACGAGGAAACCTGCAGTGGGAAAAACCTCAGTGGGATTTGTGACCCACAATATTCACTTACTAGCCAATAAGCGAATATTACTGCTACAAGAGAGGCCTGCACATGCAGGAAGGCCAACTGCCTAGAGCTCACTGCTTAATGGGAAGTCTCATTGACTTACAATGATCGATTATACAAATCTAGTATCTTGTACTGCTTCAGAATAGCATCTATAATGCCAGATCCAGTACGAGTTTCTGCTCGGCTTCTTACATAAACCCTTAACCTATAATTCGCATAATAGGTTTGCCTTGTTTTGCCTATATATGATCTTCCTTCTTACTTAAAAATGTTCTACAATGATCTCTCTTATATAAGAATCATTTTACAATGATTCCAAGTTGCCTTACAAAGATTTTACAATAATAAAAAAAATACAATATAACAAAAATCCTATCAGCCTCTGTGTCGGTATGCTTCCTTTCTCTGTCGGGGCCAGTGGTCTGAGTGTCAGTGTAGAGTCTGATCTTGTTAGTGCTGGTGTAATGCCTTGTCGGTGTAATACCTTGCTGGTGCCATAAGATTGTAAGGTTGCCATCAATGAAAAAACCTTCAATCACCTACAATGTCTCATTGGAGTGTGCATATGCCAACAATCTCCCCCTTTGGTATTGATGGCAACACTCATGAGAAAATTCAAAAGTGTATCCAAAACTATAATCCAAAAATGTTTCCAAAAATATGTTACCAAAAATATAAGAGCTCCCCCTCAGCAGATAAGTCTTCTGCTAGTTATTTTCTCATACTACTATTCCCCCTTTGGCATCTATGGTTTCAGCACTACCAAATACTTCTTCCTTTGGTTCATTTGGTGCTTCCAGAAGTGATTTAGCATAAGTTTCAATTATATGATCACCAATCTCATAACCCATCTCTGTTACCCAGATTGTTCTTGGGATGATTGCTTCCATCCATATCTCATCCTTTTTTATTACAAAACATATATCATCTTTGTATTTGTTGACAATTTTCTGTGATAGTCTGATTCTTTTGTTCATCCTAACCTTTAGTGCTTAAAAATAGTCATGAATGTTCTTTTCTTTGTTCTCACCCATGTTATTGAATAGGTCTATCAACTATTTTCCTACCGGTATATTAAATCCAATATTTTTATGGCCAATACTGGGAACCTGTTTATTTATGTGTAGCATCAAGCATACAAGTAGATTTCCAAATCTGAAAGTTCCTTTCTTATCCTTCTTGATTTTTCCTAAGTTATCAATCAACTCATCTTTTAACCATTCACATACATCAATTTTCACATTGTCTTTAACCATGTCATAAGCACTTTTAATGCATAAACTGGAAACTAAGTTAAGTCTATTTGCATGAGTTGCTTTGTACCCTAAAATCATGCTAGCAAATCTCACATTTATATCAGTCACATCATTAACTCTCAAAGACCTTCTGTCTGATGTTGCACCAGTTAAGTTTATTACTAGGTCATTGGAGACCTTCTTGGTTTTGTCTGGTCTGTTACCGGTGGAAGGTAACCCTATTACTACTTTCACAGCTTCCTTTGTTATTTTTTGTACTGAATCAAGCCAAAAGAATGAACCATGTACCATGCTTAAAACTATCCTAATCACCTCCTTGGGAAATTTGGGAATACAGAGGATTTCAGTGAATCCTAGGGTTTCAACAATTTTATGTTCTGGTTTTACATTACCAGAATTGTCACATATAACACTCTTATACATGCTTTTGATTTCTTCATCTCCTAATTCCTCTATGTTGCAATGAATATATATTCGGGGATCTTCTGCGAAAACAACTCCCTTTGGAATTTGGGAAAAAACACCTACATTGTCATCTTTCTTAGCTACCTCGGGAACTAGTTGAAATACGGGCCTAGGGCATTTTATAACCTCGAAAACTATAGGGTTTTCTATGAAGTCAGGTGCAGGGGAGGATGCCATGATAAATACCTTTTTCTGCCTTTTGGATGGATTGATTTCTGAAGTGCTTTGCCTCTTTGCTCGAAATCCCTTAGCTCTACAAATTTCGCACTCTTCGAATGTTTGAAATCTTGGTGAAGTGAAATGGAGCCAAAACCACAAATTTATAATGTTTATTTTGCCATCTACCACATTTAATGCATGTCAGATAAGTAGTCACTTAACATTGTCTACCAATATAGAAGTAATTTCCAACTTCTCACCATTTACAGAGGGAATTATAGCATATGTCTCATGATTTCCAAACCCTCAAGAAAATTTTCTTCAATTTGATGAAGAGCTTCCTGCCGGTGGAGTATTACTCTGTCCTACCAGTGAAGCATCACTCCATCCTATCGGTGAAGCATTGATTGGTTCTACCAGTGGAGGAGTATTCCCAACAATATTTAGGTTTGACTTTCTAATCCATTGTTTTGAGAATTCTTGCTTAACCTCTTCAACCTTTTCTTTACTTTTCAAGCTAGAACTTTTGTTGTCTACCGGTAATCCTTTACTTCTACAAAATTTTGCAATATGTCCAATCTTGTTACATGCATAACAAGTCACATTATTCTTCTGAATAGCTTTCCCATAACCTATGTCGGTTTGTATTCTACATTGATTAGATAGGTGTCCGAATCTTCCACAAACATAACATCTCACATTCATTTTGCAATTTTCAAAGTTGTGACCAACTTTGTTGCATTTTGAACATTGACCGGTGGGTGTGTTGATATTTGATAATTTCTAGATCTACATTCATTTTCTCTATGACCATACTTATTATAGTTAAAACATTTTCCATTGAATTTATAAGCATTAGGTTACCTTACCGGTTTGCTATGATCCTGTGTGTTTGCAGTACCAGAGCTTTCACCAACTTCAAAGCCAATTCCAAAAGTGTCACCTTTAGGTTTTTGATTCTTCAGCAAGTTACCAAGTTCCTCTGAGCTTTTCTTGAATTTTTCTTTATGTTGATTTGCAGTATCTAGTTCTCTTTCTAAGACTTTTTTTGCCTCATCAGTTCATTGGAGTCATTCTAAGTGTGCATCAGATCTGTCTTCAACAAATCATTTTCATAACTAAGTCTTGTGTTTTCATTTGCAGCATCACTTAGTCTTCTAGTCAAATCTTCTTCATTCTTCTTTCTATCTTCATTTTCTTTACAAAATCTCATAGTCATATCCTGCATCTCATTCTTTGTTGTCATGTTCTCTTGTTTCAACTTGTTTATCATATCATTAAGTGATTCCTTTTCATCATTCTCATTTTTCATCTTTTCACAAAGTTCTCTTCTCTTGTTTCTTGAAATGGTAAGATTTTCTTGAAGTGCCTGAATGATATCCTGAGTTTCCTTTAGATCATCTTCTAGTTTGATATTTTTTAGTTTCTCTGCATCATAGTCTGAAAGAGCTGCTTCTAGTTGCTTCATCAGATTTTCCATATCTACTGGTGTCAAGATCTTCTTCAAGCTGTTAGGATTCTGAAAATAGAGGACCAAGCTCTGATACCAATTGTTAGGATTCCCACAGATACTAAGATGGGGGGGGTGAATCAGTATCTAACCAGTGAATTGAATTTCTTAACTTAAAACATGTAGAACATATTATAACAGTGTACCGGTATGCAAGAAATAATGCAATAAACAAAATTAAAAGCAACCACATGAAAAGCACACCATAACACAATGATTTAATGAGGAAACCCGGTGTGGGAAAAACCTCGGTGGGATTTGTGACCCACAATATTCACTTACTGGCCAATAAGAGAATATTGCAGCTACAAGAGGGGCCTACACATGCAGGAAGGCCAACTGCCTAGAGCTCACTGCTCAATGGGAAGTTCCACTGACTTACAATGATGGATTATACAAATCCAGTATCTTGTACTGCTTCAGAATAGCATCTATAATGCCAGATCTAGTGCCAGTTTCTGCTCTACTTCTTACATAAACCCTTAACCTATAATTCTCATAATAGGTCTGTCTTATTTTGCCTAAATATGATCTTCTTTCTTACTTACACATGTTCTACAATGATCTCTCTTATATAAGAGTCATTTTACAATGATGCCAAGCTGGCTTACAAAGATTTTACAATAATAAACAAAATACAATATAACAAAAATCCTGTTGGCCTCTGTGCCGGTATGCTTCCTTTCTCTGTCGATGCTGGTGGTTTGAGTGCCGGTGTAATGCCTTTCCAGTGTAATTCCTTGCCGGTGCCATAGGATTGTAAGGTTGCCATCAATGACAAAACCTTCAATCACCTACAATGTCTCATTGGAGTGTGCATATGCCAACAGACACTCTTACTGGTCTGTTACCCAGCACAAACCTCCCCAATTCTGATTCATCTTTGGCACAATTGAAGCTCCTATGCACCATAGTGGATGATCAGGTGCAGAGCCTAGAAGAGGTAGCAGAGGAAAATGCCAAGAAAGAGCATCAAAAAGCTCTCAACATTTCCCTAGTGAAGAAGCTAAATGAGCTCCGGTCTGATCTGCAAAAGGCACAAAAAGACATAAGGAATGCTTTGGATGAGGGGAATCTACTACTAAGTAAGATTTTCCAACCCCATCTCTTCTATGATGATGAACTTGTACAGAAGCAAAAGATACAAACTGACTTGTAGCTATATATGAGCACCTTCAAGCTGCCATATGACTCTTTTATAGCTTATGGGAAAACCATTCACCAGTTTCATATCCAGTCTGCCAAAATAGAGTTAGAAATCAGCAACCAGACTCAAGATTTTCAGGAACTCCACCTGGTTCTACTCCCACGCCTGCAGATACTTCAGAAATGTTATCTCAATCTGGATGCCTTAACAGTGACTCAAGAGATGAGCACAATTGACGCAATGGAAGAGCAGGTCTCCCAGATGCAGACAAAGAAAGAAGTGGCTACCTCCCTACTTGAGTCCTGGTCCTTATCTATGAAATAATTTTTGCAGGACTTCAAATCAGCTTTTGACAAGTTTTATTCTTTATTGTCATAAACTCTTATTCTTTTAATACTAGTGAAACAGGGGTTGGTCTGCAATATTATTTTTGTCATTGTTGGCAAAGGGGGAGAAGAATAAATTTTGAATGTTTTGATGTATACTTTCATGTTATTTCTATTAAGAAGTAGTATACATTGTATTTTGTAAAAAAGGGATAGTGTATATGCTTAGGGGGAGTAATTTTGATTATGACATATTTTTGTTGTAAAACACTTAGATGTCAAAATTTCCTAAGTGTTTCCATCAATGCCAAAGGGGGAGATTGTTGGCATTTTTGATGATTATGTTGTGATTGTCATTGATGGACACACACTTGCATTGAGATCACTTTTGTATGTATAAGTTAAATCTCAACCGGTACTTATTCCAATCGGTATGATGCATTATAGTCCTTAGACTATTGGTGTTTTGCATAAAGTGATTACTGATCTAAAGTGGTATGCAGACCCCAAGCGGTTAGAGGATCTCAAGCAGTACGAAGGATCAAAGTGGAAGAACACATATTTCCCAGTCTTCATTTTTGTCAAACCAGCAACCGGTATTTTGTATGAACTGGTAATACTCTATGATGAGTTACCAACTGACATTTTGTGATGAGTTACCATCCACCGATTGTTTGATAGCGCCAACACTTCAATGGTGCTTTTTGTGTTGTGTTATAGAATATGTCTAGATGCATTGAATCTAGGAAATTGTATTGTAATCCTATTGGACCGACATGAGATTAGATTCCTTTAAAAGGAAATCATGTCTAGGGTTTTAGGTTGTTGCTAGGGTTTAAGGTGGTTGATGAGTTAGAGAGATTATGAATGTGTAGAAGACTGAAGTAATTATGAAATGCATTAGGAACGAGCTATCAAGGATCTAACCAAGCAATCTGTGCTATTAGCTAGATCACTCACTTGTTGATTACTCATATCTTCAACAAGTCTAAAGCCCTTAACTGGGTAGGCCCAAAAGCCTTTTGTAAATCCTCTAACAAGGTGGTTCACATCTGTGGATCTAAAATCCTCTAGCAAGGTAGTCTTTAATCGGACTTATCTCCTAACAGAGATTGAGATTCCTAACAGGATCTATTCTGGTAAAGAACATTGTATGACCTTAACCGGTCTGGTTCCTATTCTACAGATAGTTACTTGTGAGTTCCATCTCACCGTGGTTTTTCCCATTTGGGTTTCCATGTCAAAATCTCTTGTGTTATGGTGTTTGTGCTTCTATGGGTGAATGCATTATTTGCTATTTGGTTTGCATGTGTGAAAACCGGTTTGTCTGCTAAATTGTTTTACCAATTTATTGTTAGTCTAGCAAAGTGTTTAAGTACACAGATTTTGGCATACTAATTCACCCTCCCCTCTTAGTATTCATCAGTTGGATCTAAGGATGGTAAATAGATCAAAACCTATGATAAAAAATTGAGCTAAAATGTTGGGACCAAGAGGTGTGGGGTGACACTGTCCTCCAAATGTTAGATGTAGACAAACTAAATATCTTTTAGATCAAAATGATACACAAAATCTCTTATTAGAAGCCCATCAAAATTTCTGAAGACCAAGAGGTGTGGGGCAGCCCGATCCTCTACTTTTCACACCTTCAAAAGCTAAATCTGATATTTATCATCTACTATATTGAAGTATTTTCTCATCGATCCTAAGTAAATTTCCTACACATAACATGACATAAATTTGTTTGTTGATGGGGTTTTCCTAGGTTAAATCCCGATTTAGCAATCAACCTTGAAATTAAAATAATAATTGAATTTGGAAATGGAATTGAGTTGAAGTAGAATCAGAGCTAGAGAAAGAGTTGAAAATATGGATTCTAGGATGGTGTGAGCAAAATCAAAGTAGGTACAAAGCACCGAAGGCCGAAACGCCAAGGTGAGGCCTAAGTTAGGATGAAATTTTATAGGGATATAATTTATGATGCTACAATTTATAATAATATAAATTTAATTAAAATAATAATAATTTCAAAATAAATTAAATTTTATTTAATAAAATATAATAAATTTACTAAAATTATGATTATAAGAAGGGGGTTTTTGAGAAGGGCGCTCTGCAACTTGTTCGGTTGCAGGCTAGGTTATGTGGAGGGCTTGACCCTCTTTCTTTGGACATAGAGGAGTGTGCTCGGCCTCCTTCACGTAGGTAAGTATACTTCGCCTTCTTTCCTTCCATCTGCATTTATTGTTCCTCATTTACTCTGGTTGTTGTTATTGTTGGCTTTGTGTGTGTGGGTGTTGGTTTTGAGTGTGTTTGGATGCTATCTCTTTGATGGAGAGCAAGATGAATGGTGGCCCTCTTGCCGAGGGCACGACCTCCACTAAGACATTCATTCAGCTTTTTGTTCACCAAAAGTGATAACCCAAGACACCTATAAATCTATCTATGAGATAGCCAATCTCAATCAATGAAACACTTCAGGGCTGGGACAACATAACATAGGATCCTAATGATCCTCCTGCACTTCAGGTTCTGCTAGACCTAGGGGGGGACACCCTTTTGATGCATTGAATACAACAATCACAAACATAAGACTGCATCAACAATGAGCAGACAAACCATTCCACAAGCTCACCAAATTAGGTAACATGTACAGATGGGCTAGATCTTATACAAATAATAGGTGAAATAGAGCTTTGGAAGGATAGAACATTAACCCCTAAACATAAAGGGAAATAGATTTGTCTTTTAAAATGTATATCTGAGACCATTCTCAAATCTGTCAAAGACTAGTGCCTTGTTCATTGGGCATCAGAGTCACTCACAGAACTACAAATATGAATCATAGATGCAAGTTTGTTTTCCTTAAACAAGATATTCATGCATCAATACCTTATATTAATGCACTATTTGATTCATTCACAAATTCATCAGATCTAGATACATATTTCATTATTTATGACTAACTATAGAATTTAAACTCTTCATTGAAGAATGCCTACAAACAATCATACAATCTCCTTAAGATGACAAATTTCATCCTCCTTGAGGATTGAATTCATAATAATGAAAAAACATATCACAGAGACAATCTTGTGGGAAATTACTCATGCCTGACACAAGTAAGACCTGCAATTAAAACCATATTTACAACAGTGCACTGCAATCTCTATACCCTGAAACCAAACAGAAGCATTTACAAACTTGGGTCAAGATCTTCAGAAAATGGAAGCCATCAAATCTGGAGCATTTCTCCAAATTTCTGGAACCCTTAAAATTGAGATGAATTGGGAATAAAAAAAGGAGAGGGAACCAAATCAAATCTGCAACTGAATTGCCAAGTGTCTCCTCTCTAACTGAAGTTTTTTCCCATGGAAACTGCCTCCAAAATATCCCACATTTGTCAAAATTAACCTCATAATCAGATTCCTCACTCCGAGAGCTTTTCGGTGATATATAATACTTTATATTTTGGCCAAAATTTAGACCCTAAGAGAATTAATTCCCATTTGTGCTCAGTCATTTAAATATTTCGAATTTTAATATAGTCAGAACTATATTATTTATTCATTTTAATTTTGATTTTTGCCTCCATTTGGGCTCTGACACCTTGCCACGTGGCAGCCTCTGATTGGTCGATGGGGTTGATCGGACACCACCTAGGATGACACCTCATCACCGCCATGTCATCTGCTTCGTCACTGCCACTTGGCTGCCACGTCATCGCCACTGGACTGCCACCTGTGCGCCAACTGTGTGCCACCTCACCGGGACCCGCCTACTGGACTGCCACCTATCATGACACCTGGACGACTCTCGTTCACTTTCGCTATTTCGCAGGGTGTAACTCGCGTGCATCTTCCTTTCGCGAAATAGCGCGCACCGTCGATCCATCTCAAACTTGCTCACTTGTTAACCCGACCTTTCTCTGCAAAATTTTGCCTATCTGCCTCGAGAAGCATGCCTGTGTGGGGTCCACCTAGTCGCCATCCAGTCAACTCCTTCATCGCCTTGGGATCCATGCTCATGCGTGGGCCCACCTTGGGCGCCATCAAGCACCATCCGTCAAAAGCCTTTATGGCTTAGACATTATATTACTTTGCGTTCTTGCTTATAAACATCAAAATAGTGCACTTCCCAGCCAATGTGGGATAATGCGATTAAGCCTGGGGCTTCATTTTGGAGCTTCTCTCTGAGCTTTAATGGTTGCCAATGCTGAAGATTTCTTTGCCATTCCACCATAAAACTGGAAATGACGCTCTGGTTGTGGATTAATCAATAACTTGTTGATTGCAATTGCTAAAGATTTAATTGAAAACCCCTCTTTTAACACCCACGCAAGAGCTAAATTGGTTTTTTCTGAGTTCATATGATGCCAATAGCATTTGAAGTGGAAGTTTGCTGCCATCATTGCAATTGTATGAAAAAAATCATACTACTGCTCCTCCAAATTCCAGTCTGTTCCACGCAGGGAGAGGAAGACTGATTCATTTGCTTGAAATTTTCTATCTTTCCTATCCTCCACCATCCACGCAGAGGGGAAGGGAGACACTACATTTGCCTTAGTGGTTTTTGGTTGCTACTGGTGTTCTCCATGCCATGCACCACAGCAAGGGAGGATTTTTAAAAAAAAAAAATTATGGTCTCTAGAGACTTCCAGAACAGCTCTCCAAAATACAACACACAGGGGCTGCTACTTCATTGTTTGGAGGTTTCAATGCATTCTGCTCAACCACGTGAGAGGGGGGAGGACCAAACACCATTAAATTGCATTGGTTAAGGTTTTAAAATATAACTTCAATGTATTTCCCCACTCACCATGCTTCTTGCTGCACTTTGCCTCTTGTCTAGCATGTGGGAAGGGATTTGGCTTTGAACCAACCATTTACGTTTGCTAGAAATTATTAAACTATAGATTGGCATTCAAACCTACCAATGCATTTGCTGCTAACAATTTATAAATTGCCCCTTTCTCAATTGTGCAAGGAGACTTTGGCTTCATGCCAATTGAAATTTGCTTTTGGAGTTGGATTTACGCCTGGCAAACATGCCTTTGCCATTTGCATCGTCAAAGGGGAAATGCTGGAGATACACCTCCTGATTGCATTTGATTTGAAGACTCTTTTAATTACCTCTCAAACACCATGCTCCACCTTCCTGCTGCATTTTTTTAAAATCCTTTCTCTGTCGCTGAAGGAGGATTTGGGCATTAGAATCACCAATTTGAAATTGCCTGAAGGTCTACAGTCTTTTCAACTCTTATGATAAATCTCGTGACTACAATCCATATTTAGATATTCTGAAAATCTCTTAGTGAACAAAGTCACCAATAAACTAATACGGCACAGGCATGAGCCAGGTCGGGCCCCAAAGTGGGTCTGACTAAAAAAAAATTCGTTTTCATGCAACTAACCCCTGGAATGCTTCACGAACCTCAAACATACCTCCGGAAATGATCGGCATCGTTTTCAGATCATTAATTGGCATTTTACAACCTTCAGGCAATTACGCCACAATTTTCGCATTTAATCGCGAAGACGTAATTTTCAAACCTATCAAAACATCTTTCTGGAGCTCGCCATCTGACAGGCATGTACTTTGATATACAAGGATGACATCTACCAAACGGTTTCTCAAGACGAGTCCCGAGCAAAGAGATATTAATTTCTGAAAACGGCCAACTGGCTTTGTCGACACTGCAGACCTAATGAAGTCAATGTTTTGGCAACACATGATGCCTTTCTCAAAAATATCAAACAACCTCCATGGGTCCTCAAATTTGAAACATAGGTACCTTAAAGTAAATATTAAATCTTTGAATTCTCAATTTGATCACCAGACTGACAGGATGCAAACGGCGCGCTCACCAAAACGGCTACATTAACTGATATAACACTGGAGTGCGGATAACTAAATTTGATGGCAAAATGAGCTCTTTTGAAAACCAATCAAACGGATTGGTAGAGCCTTGAAATTTGAAACGTAGCTCACCATTTATACCAACATTAACCCGTAACAAACATTCTGACATGACGGTCACCAAGACATTTTTACACTAGTGCAAACATCACAAACTACAAACGGATTGAGCTTTGAAAACAGAGCAAACGGATTCATAAGGACTTGAAATTTTGCATGTTGACTCACATTTATGCATAAAATTCAATCCATTTTGAAATTATTCATGATAATAAACATGGAAAAAGATATAAACACCCAAAGTAGGCTACTTAATAAAATTTGCACTTGTGCCTAGAATGCACTTTCAGCTCACCCCTCGAAATGGGTACCTAGTAAACTTATCCAAACTGAATTCTGAAAGTTGCACATCACTGCATAGGCCAAATGAAAGGTGTGGGACATGAATCCCGAGCCTTACCCTCTAAAAATCAACCAGCTCCATTTTACCCCCTTGCTAACTAGGCCATTCAAACTGACTTATTTTAATCATTTGGAAATGCAGGGCAAAATTTTGAAATGGGCCTATAAACTTGACTCAGTTTTAAATACTCCCAACACAGCTCTCCTTGATTCTGATCCTTCACCAGTTGCAAACTCTGCTAGATTCAAAGCTATGGTTTCAAATTCCTCTGCAGGTAAAGATGGGGTCGAAGGAGGAGAAGGTAAGCCCCTACCCCCTTTGATTCTACCCTCTCTATAATTCCTAATTCTAATATGGTTAATGAAATTAACAATGAAATTTCTAGACTCAAAGATATTCCAAATTTTTTGGCGGCCACAAATACCACCAATTGTCTAGCCCACAAATATATGGATGAATGGCTTAAAAAAATATGGATTAAATGGTTAGGTTTGCATTTCTCTTTCTGTTGTTTGATTCAAAATGGATTATTTGTCATTTTATTTAGAGATTCTAAATCTTAGGAACAAGCTGTTAGCAAGCAATTTTGGTCTATAGGCAAATGTACTTTCAGGGCCATTAAAAGGTCCCTTGAGGTGGTTAATGACGAAATCCTTGCCCTCTTGTGCCCTAGATGGTTGGTTGTTAAAAACCTCTCCCCTATGTATTGGAAATTCATCCTGAATCTTCTTGAACTTGTGGGTAGAGTTATTAGAGTGGATAATTCCGACTCTCTGATTCCTCACCTTGATGCTCTAATTCTCATTGCCATTGACCCTGGGAAAGAAATACCCAAAACTATTGAGATTATTATGAATAATGACCCTGTGCTTTGATCTCTTGAGGTTCTAGGAGGTATCAATGCTTTCTTTCTTTGTAGGTGCTAGGGGAATGTTAAAAAGAACTGCTCGATTTTTAGTAATCACAAACAAAATTTTGCACCTAAAACCTCTTCGAAAGAAGGTTCCATGGAAGACGCTTCTAGTACATCTAGGGCTTCTTGTAACCCTATCATTGAGAATCTTAACAACCTCAAGGAAGAGGTTTTTGTCATGCCCAAACTTTTGGGCAAAAACAGAACAACAAATTTTATTTTTGAACCACATAAACTCTCAAAATAGTCTACACTATAATGAAATCAATTGAGTTTTGTCTTAACTAAGATGTAAGTATAATTGTTCACTAACATTGGATTAACTAACTCACTCAAAAGGACGACATTAAAAATGAGGGCTAATTATTCTCTAAGAGGGTCCTCACAATTTAATGAGTTAACTTAATTAAATTGCCGCTAATTAAAGTCGAGGGAAAGTTAAATATCTAAATTGTATTTAAATTATTCTGGGCTAATTAGATAATGATGTAGATATCTTAAATATAAAATTTAATTAAATGAGCACACGCAAAATTCCTGATTTATATTTAGCCATTAGGTTTCAAAATTAATAATGTTATTTGCCAACTAAACCTAATTTATACTATGGACAAGTTTAATTTCCCCTAAACCTTCAAATTTTGATGATTAAATAATCTGGCCAACATTGGCCTCAAAGGTTAAAAATTCATTTAAAATAATTAATAATTCTCATTTACAAATTTCCCCCAAATTAAATTTAACTTGACGTTCCTATTTAATTAAATACAAAAATTATCTATGAATTACCCTTATTAAAAATCCTTGATAAAATTACGTCAAAAAATGCGATATGAGAACTATATAAAAATTAATAAAATTAAATTAAATAGGTTTTCAACTTAATCTCAAATATGTATATTTAATTGTATATATACCTATATGAAAAAATATAGCATATATATAAATTATATACATATAAACAATTTGGATGAACAAATTTATATTTATACCTATTTATACATGTATATTTCTTTTAATAAAAATGAACCAACTATGCCCATTAAATATTATAATACAATTTATAAATAACCCTAAATTATAAGTTATAACTTACAAACTTTAATTCAAATTCCCTCCCATATTTTACATGCAAACCCTAACCCGAATATGGGCTAGGGTTACATTTCTATTATAACTTGTTGTTTAAATGCTAACCCTAACCCAAAATTAGGTTAGGGTTGCATTTTTAGCATCAAGTATTCTCCTCTTTGTTTTGTTTTTTATTTTTTTTTACCCTAACCCGAAATGGGGTTAGGGTTTGTTATATTTTATTTTTATTTTTTGAGTGTGTGTGTGTATAGTGTGTGTGTTATGCAGGATTGATGGCCATGAGGTGGCGACTGAGTGGAGGGGTGAGGAGGTGACCAAGTGGAGGGGCAAAGTGGTGGCCGAAAGGACGTCTAAGTGCACAGTGCGGGCTCCTTGGACGCCACTGTGACTACCCACAGTGGTGGTCGGTGGCATCCACAATGACGGCTGGTGCCGTCCACTATGTGTGAACATAGTGGCAGCTCAGGTCGTCCACTGTGTCTACCCACAGTGGGTGGCACTTCTCGCGCCATCCACTGTGTGTAAACACAGTGGCCCAGCCTGTGTGTCGTGCACTGTGTTAACACATAGTGGTTCGGCTAAGGAAGTGCTCTATTTTTTTTCTTTAATATTTTTTTTTTACAATATTTAAAATGTATATATATATATATATATATAAATTTATATATGCATATCAATCTCTTAGGGTTAGAATCTTATTTTTTGTCTCTTTTTATAAAAAGAAATTTAGACATTAATATGCAGGAATGTTAAAAATGTACAGGCAGCCCATAGATAGATATAATTTTGTATATTTTGTTTTTTCTGAAATGATTTATTTAACATAAATAGATTAACTTATACCCTCACTGTCTAAGACTAAATCTGTATATATTTTTCTTTTTTAAAACAACAATACATTTTATGACAGTATTGATATATAGCAGCAAGCAAAAAACTTTAAATAGGTTTTATTATTATTTTTTTGTTTATAGATGTAAGGAATGCATATATCTATTGCATAATGGGATAAATGCATTTCTAATTTACTTTCTATGCCATAAAGTCATTTATAGAAAGAGATTAAATTTATCTACTTTAGCTTTCTTTTTTTTATTGGGAAAATGATAGTAGTAAATAGAACTGCAGCAGCATATAAATAGTACAGAAAATACTTATAACATTAACATAACATTTTCTGCATTTCCCTTTTTTAATTCTTTATATAACTTGCAGAGATAAATAAATAATAGATTTTAGTTTAAGACAGAATTAAATAAAAATAACAACAGCATAATACATTACAGAACTTAATCAAATGCTTTTCTTATAAGAATGTTGAACACAAGTTGCCAACTTTTACAAATAGGTAAAATACCCAGTTAGTCTCTCATTCCTAATAAATGAGGACTTAACTAAATAAACACATTTCTGTCTTTCAAATAAATACAACAATTATATTCATATTTCTTTCTGCAACTAAAATAAATCAGCAACACCCTAGCTTTTTTTAATTTTTTTTTCTTTCCTCTTTCCAAGCAACCTGCATACAAAACATAAGGCTGTGACCATGGGGTGCTCACCTCCCAGCCTAGGCTTACTAGAAGCCACCCCTAAGCTTGGAGAACCAAGTCCTAGATGAGTTACACTCAAGCAAACACAAACAAGCAAGGGGAAAAAACTTAACAACACACATTCCCATCCCAAAGCTGAAACTTCATCACATAATGTGATGTTTTACAAGGGTGGAAGTGGACCAAATACCTTTGAGGAGATCTGCTAGATAGTAACTCACAGCCAACTCATGGCATCCAAGAACACAACAAAAATAATCTTAACCCCCATATCCTTATGACCCCCAAAGGCATACATGCCATATTTTCTCCTCTTATGACCCCCAGATGCATAAACAAAACTATGCAGCAAGGGTCACATGGACAAACCCTTGAGATCACTCTCATGATGAGAGAATCTTACTCTAAGGCTATCAAACTCCTTCCACCCCCAAGACCATTTTGCCCTCCCAAGGGTAAGATGATCTTGGATACTCCCAAAACAAAATAAAATGCATAACAAAAAGATGGGGAAAGAACCACATAAAAACTTTCACAAATACAATACAATAAAAGACACAATATTTACATTCAAGCATTTCTACAAACAGATTTTAACATGCAAGTAAGAAAATTCACTTACCTTGAATCTGCCAAGGGTATTCTAGGGATAGCTTGGAGAAGAGTAGCCCAATCCACAAATCTTTTCTACAACACTTAGCCAAAATTCCTATTCCAAAACTGGTTTTTTTTCTTTTTCTTTTTAAATTGCAAGATCTCCAAAGATGGAGAGTGGGTGATTTACTCACTAAGTCTCAATCTCAAGCCTAAGAAGGCTTCTCTCACTCCTTCCAACCTCTTGAATAGACTGAGGGACTCCCATTGGTTGGTCTTCCCTAGGTCTTACACACTCCCTAACCAAGGCACCTCAAGAAGAGGAATGAAATGGGGAAGAGGAATAACACCTACCAAGAAGGTTATCTAATCAAGGATGGCACTCCTAGAGATAAAATTCGACCATCTAGGAAAACCCACTTTTTTGGGTGGTTAAACAAGCCCTAGGGGAAAGCCACATGGCCAAATTTGGCCCTCACCCATAGGTACCCCATGAGACCCAATAAAAATGCCCCAAAAATGACTCTAGGAGTTGATTTAACCCTTAGAAAGTCCACCTAAAGTTAACCTATGGGTCAACTTTGAGTTGACCCTCCTTATGGCTAACTATCCTAGATTTCTTGATACCTTCAAGGATAATTAGGAAATATAACAATTAAACAAAAATAAATCTCTTCAAAAAGGTGACATGACAATTGCCAACACAACATACAACATATGTGTCAAGTGACACTACAAAAATAATTCCACATCACAATTACACACATGGCAATTTTCCCTTGAATGATTTAAACAATTTAATAAATACAATTTACACACATGCAAACAATTACGTTTACAAATAAAATAGGATAAATACGGGGTGTTGTCTCTCCAAATAGACAACCCCTAGTTTTAAGAACGTACATAGGCCTAGGCTTGATTCTCCATCATGTCTCCATGGTCACATGGATAATTTCCTACGCATCTCAATTACACATTAGTACTTTCCAACAGTCTCATATAATATTAAACCACATAAATAAGAATACACATCAATCACTCTACATACAATTGACATCATACAATTCAATTTTCCATATATCAAGAAAATCCACATAAGCACTTATCATAGTCCTCATAAACTAAATCCATTCATAAGATATGCATCATATTTCTAGCATCCTAATAAAGTCCTGCAAATCAAATAATGACATACAACATCTCAATGTTACCCTATTCTAGAATCATATAAAATTCTATATCCACAAAGCATAGAAATAAAGCATCAATATATCAATGTTATCAAATTTGTGGGATCATATAAAGTTCTATATCCATAATGCATAAAAATAAAGAATCCATAATAGTTCCAACATGAAAATCATTGAAATGCTAGGATGGGTCGGGGTAGGGCCTCACAGTTTTGAAGGCAATGAACATCCCCTCTTTTGAAGAGTCCACACCTTTTGGAAAGTTTAATGCCAATCCTCCCCCGTATTCGGCCATTGACATTTCTCTCTCATAGGTTAGGAATAACCTAAGTGACTCAGATCCTCCTCACCCTAAAGTTGGCAAAATTAGGAGAACGAACACCCAGCAACTAGTGCTCGATAAGATTAGAAATTCGGCCATCCCTCATTTTGTAGATAATCCTCCTCCTTAATTGCCTATGGACCACTCTTCAATGGCTAAAACTTTTTATGTTAAATCTAGGGTTCAAGATTTTGAAAATAGATACTCTATTAGTGATAAAATGGATGAAGATAATGGAAATATGATTGGTAATGTAGACCCCAAATTTTTCTCTTATTCTACTAATGAACACCCTGACAACACATCTCATAATGCCATAGAGAACAATCATAAAGGTAATTTTCTCCCCGTTGTTGATTCTCACCCCATAGTTTGTGATATTGATGTTGCTAGTATCGAGGTTATTAAAGTTATCCCCACTGTTAGCAATTAGGTCTTTAATATTCCTCAAGTTCAACCCGATTGCAAGTATGACCTTACTAGGACTAATCCTCTATTTGAGGACTCTTACAAGGGTGGGATTTCCATAGTCGGTGCTCTTTCCAACCTTGGGAAGCATCCAGACCAACAACTTCCTCCTAAGTCCCTGGACCATGGAGATGGAGATGTCTTGAGTACTAATGGAGAGGAAACCTTCATTGAGGTCAAAATAAATAGGGGAAGACCCTTGATCAACAAGGTCTCTCCTCCCAAAAAAATATGGATAATAAGGATATCTTCCTAGGTGCTTTATTAGTTTTAAGACTACCAAGGACTACTCCTCTTAATTGTTGCTATGGACTTCAACCTCATTTCTTGGAATATAAGGTGCCTTGAGTCCCCTAATAGAAAACATATTATTAGAAGATTTGTGAATTAGCACAAGAATCTAGACATCCTCCTCCTACAAGAAGAAAAATATTCTAAATTTATGCTAGAAGTCAACCTCAAATTTGTATGGAAAGATGCCCTGCAATTCACCACCAATCATGATAAGGGTAGAGGTGGTGCTTGTTGGCATTTTGGATATGTTGATACGGTTTTGTCATTGATGTCAACACTTGTCATCGCTTGTCAACACTTATCAACACTTGGAGATCTTTGGTTATGTTCACCGGCAAGTCAGAGACTTATGCAAAGTCACCGGTATTTGGTTCACCGACAGATTATATTGTTCACCGACACTTGGAATGACTTGGAAACTACTTGGTTATGTCGAAGACATTATTCGATCACTTGGTTTTGGCAATTTGGTTAATTGTTTATTCGGGTTTGCATATTTGCCGTTACCAGCAAATAGGTCCAGGATAAGCACCGACAAACATATCTATTCCATATCAACACAACATGTTATGGAGATGATTTATTATTATTGTAAATGCATTGAGCTGACATCATGCACCACATATTGATTTACTTGTAATTGATTTTATTGTAATATCTTTTAGTGAGCCAACCTTTTCAATTGGTCTTAGGTTATGGTATAAATGTAAGATCTCATTTGTGAGATCAAAGTGTGAATGCAAAAAAGATTGCAATAAGGTATATGCAAAAATAAGCAGGGCTATACACGTAGACATCATTTGAAGGTTGAAGGAAGGATTTTGTGAAGGCAATCATAACTAAATCGGTACTGAATCCAACATATGAAGATGCTATTTTATGTAGTACATTATCATTGGATTTGTTGTCTTCAAAATCTGACTCACTTCAACATCCTTATAATAAGATGATTAAACTTTGTGCAAGAGGAATGTTAAGGGGAAGGAAATTCTTAGGACAACATATGACAAGGTTTGATTTAACCTTTTACACTTCGGACTTATTCATAGTCTAGGCGGGTATACCTTTGTGAACTGGATTCACACTTTCAAAAGATAAATCCACAGCAAACCAATCCAGAAAACCAATGGATCTATTCACCTTGAAACTAACTGAAACAAAGGAATGAAAATTATACTCATATTCAGTATTTTGATCAACAAAATATGCAATAGACAACCTTGATCAATACCAGTGCCTTATCCAAGGTCACAGAGTCACCAAAATTCAAACAATACTCCCCAAATAGAATATCTCCACACATCCCATTGGCTCGGCCTCTTTTAATCCCTATATATATGCCTAGCATACATGAGAATTTATACATATCAAATCAAACTATTCTCATCAATATTCAAGATGTCTCATAGGTAATTTACTGGTAGAAGTGATCCCTGCATATTTAATTTCCCTCCTAAAGAGAAAAGCTAGCAAACACATCTACTGAAAGTTGCCTTGCAACCCCTATTCAAACAAAATAACCCTGGATTATTCAGTATGAAAGTAAATAAATGCAAACACATTCGAAGATGACACAAAGCTTTACTCAAAACCGATGGTCTGTATATTAATATTATCTTCAGAATAGTATTACAAGAAGCTTTTGAATATTCCCCATTAAACTCAGAAAAGCTCAGATAAATTTTTGTAGTGTTTTCTTACAATTCTTTGCGATCCTTTTTTACATAGTCCTAGTATCCATTTATAACAATATGGATGCACATAGCTTCGGACTTTCCTAGGAGAATTAGTTACAACCATTTCTTTTCCAAAAGAAGTTACAAAGCCTTTTACAAAATAGTTACAAGTCCTTTTTGACTCCTGCAGCTTCTTCAACTTGCTGTCCAGTTGCAACCTCTTCCAACTGTTCCGAAGTGCCCTCTAATTGCTCTGCTTCCTGGATGGCATATTTCGTTATCCATTCATTGTACACATCATCAGTTGGCCATGTGAAATCAATCACTTTTGTCTTAGCCTTGGTCAACCTTTTCCAGGAATTCCTCATCTTGTTAACCTCTGAATTGAGGAAACCATAATGAGATTTAACTCTTTCTATCTCCTGAATTGTTACAACAAAAAAGGAAGCATCATCTAAATCAACAATTCCTTTTACTCTAGCTGACAATTTGGCCTCTAATTTTTTAAGCCATACTTGTTTGTCCTTTAGTTGATTTGGGCTAGCAAAAACTCCTGGAATCAATTCAAAAACCTAATCAGTATATTCCTTTTTATACAGGTTGATCTTCCTATCAGCAGTGTCTACCTATCCTGCCAATTTTACTAGATCTTTGGCGGTGTCACAAGTGGATTTAATGATAAGATCAGCCCCAACTTCATCATAAGATGCACAAATAGCTTCCAAGTCCTGCTCTTTGGGCTTCCACTTGTCAAGAATAGGTGCCAAAATGGCCTTATCCCTATTGAGCTCATTCCTCATATCCAAAATCTTGCCTATGTTATTATATAACAATGAGGCACTCATTGTATCTACAAAACTAGAAATCGTAGCCCTTACTCTCTCCTCATACTTCTTTGCATATAAGGCCTGAGCCTATTTTAAATTTTCTAGTTCTTGAAGAGTAATTTCAACCATTTGAGAGCTGGAGGGTGTTGGAGATGGTGGGAACTCAATGATAGGGCTAGTAGGTGGAGGTCTTGCAGGAGAAGAGGAGATCATTAGTGTTGAAGACTCACCTTGATGGTGTTGTCCAGTCAACTGGCTTTGCAACTTAGCAATGATGCTATCCTTACCTCTTACCTCCTCCTTAGCACTATTGTAGGCCTTCAAAATTGTCTCCAACTTGACTTGGAGGATCTCTTTTTCCTTGGCTTCCTTTTCTGCTACTGCAACACTAAATTTTGCAGTCTCTAGCACAGTGCTAGCAGCTTCCACCACCCCTGTATTCTACACTCTCTTCACCATCATTCCACCAAGGTAACTTGACCTTGGGGCAACTTTTCTTTTCTTACTCTCATTTCTCTTGAGAGACCACATGACAAGTGTAGCATTATCCTTACTGAAAGTAATTCCTTCGATGGGTTTGGTCTCCTTTCTCACTACGTCTAGTACCAAGGCATCTGCTATATCCCACTCAGGTAGAATAAGCACTCCAACTTGTGCCACCATATCTCTCCCTTGCCCAAGGGTGATCGTCATGAATTCTTCCATCATCTCTTGTTTTATTTCCTCTTCTACCAGGGCTGGATCTTTATTAGGCTTCTCACCTTTTCTCTTTTCACATCTACCATTGTACTTATCTATGTTTTGTTTCCATATAAATTGCATAAATGCTCCTAATGTGACAAAATTGTTGTCAGCCAAGAAGTCATTACTTGCCTTCTTTATCTCAGGATCCCACTCCTAGCCTTTGAGTTCAGTGGTGGTAATGTCCATTTTAGAAGCAAGGGGTTCTTCTGGCATTCCTTCTTCCACTTCATCATAAGTGTAGGCAATTTCCCCTAGACTGCCTAACTATAGGAGTTGCTCAGCTGCTGCTTTCTCATCTCCTATGTGGATAGGGGATTGGGATGGAGAATACAAAGGTGCATCCGATTGTCCTTCTTTCCCTACCCTCTACTTCTTTGGGCTTTCTTGGATGTCAATGACATCTTGTATCTTCCTCTTTCCTTTAGAGGTAGAGGGCTCCCTTGTTGTAGGCATCAGCACACTGTAACTAGATTTCTTGTGCAGTGTATAATCACCAGGAGGGATTGCTTTACTAGAAGCTGACCTACTTAGGACCACTCTTTCTTTTTCAGGGTTGCCTTTAATCACAACTTCCCTCTTCTCCTTCAGGGTCTGCATCACATCCTCAAAGCAAACAATTAAAAACTTTATTTTCTCCTCTAGACGGAAAAAGCTAGACAATGGGTCATAGCTGGCATCAAACTGATGCACAAAATCTAAGGCTTTCTTATAAGCCACCCATTTCTCCTTTCTCAGCTCTTGCTCATCTAGATCAAACTCATTTCTGATGAGGTCTTTAGGAAACTGAAATTGATGGGGCCTACCTCTGCATGCTGCTCTCTTTCTAAACATGTCGTTGAAGAAGTCTTCTGGATCAGCACACCTGGATATTGCAGTAGACAAATGATAAGGCTTGAGAAAATCCTCAAAGTAATTCCAACCTCCTTTTGTTATTACAAATCTGTGGGCTATGGTAACTGTAGGAAAATAGTCCCTTTACCCTTGCCTGTCAGTTCTGCCTCTTGTACACCACCAATTTGTCTAAGGATCTCTGCTATTCCCACTTTGAGAGGGACCTGATAGGGTAATAAGAATGGGGTGCCTCTAAAACCAAAAACTCTGAAGACTGTTGAGACTAGGTACAGATAAATGTCACCCCAATTGTGAACAATTTTTATGTTCTCTACAAATTCTTTTGGTCTTATGAATTAAAAAAACAACCTTGGGGATTCTTGGGTTCTGAGAGCAGAGGAGAGTCCTGATCTTGGATGCAAAGTATTTATCAAACTTCAAGAAACTGGCATCCTCTCTATTCCATGACAACATAGTACTCCATAGTTGTACTAGCATCTTTTCTCCTTCTTTCTCTTTGACAAGGTCCAATCCACTGGCAAAAAAATCACCACCTTTGAAAAGAAATAGATGCATCAGGAGTGAGTACCATCCGAAAGGCCTATCCACCTTTCCATTCTTTATTCTTGTTAACCCTCCATGGATAGAATCAGCAATGAAGGAAGCATAATCAAATGTTACTGCAAGAGAAGGATTCAAAATCTGAGCAATCATTAGCAAGTAGTGATTGGGCATATTCGCTTCAGCATATTCTCCCAAAACTTGGCAAAGTGTCCAATACATTCCCTTAGCCCTAAGGGTGAACATACTCAATGAAAAGGGCTCTTCTGTGTTGGGTCCTACAACTGTTAACTCGCCTATCTTCACAAAAAATTCCTTGAGAGGCCCATTCCTAAGATGACTCCTCTGTGCACTATAAATTTGAGCTAATGATTTGAAATTTATGGGTTCTAGAAAATTTGTAAACTCATTGAGCCCAAAAGCATTTCTGAATTCTTCAGTATTAATCTCAATAAGGGTTTTTCCATTTATGTCCTGAATGCTTCTTGTGACTGGATCATAGTTAAGTGCAATTTGGGTCAACAAATCCATATCCATAAATACCCCTGGGACTACCAACTTCCCAACATCTAACTCCCAAATACTGTTTTGCGGGGCTGGAGAATTTCTCATTCCAAATCCAACCTTAAATAACCCCAACCCAGACAATCCGACTTGTGGGTCTCTCAACCAGTTACCCTTGTCATACAGTCCTTCTCCTACTTTCAAACGAGGAGCTCTAGGCACCAATTCTTTTGCTTTCGATGCCTAGTTAGTTGACAACATGAGTTGTTCAAGAAAATCATCACAAATAGCTCTTTCTGGATAATTGACTTTCCCAGAAAATTCTCTCTTAGGTGCCATTTTGAAAACATAAGAAATGAATACTGCCCCCAAATAATTCTGTGACAAATCAATATCTTATCTAAAACACACGACACAGAAATTGCTACACGAGAGTATGAAAAAACCTGTTCTTAACTCGAAGGAATTTGCTCTGCAACTGAATTGACTTGCTCTATATCTGAAGAAAATAGCTCTGTATCTACTCCTCTGCAATAATTCTTTAAAAAGATACCTTCATCCGGTTGATAGGAAATCATATATTGTACCCAAGGTCTTTAACTGCAACATTGATTTCGCATGCTTCGGCCGTCCTTTCAAAATTGAATTCATGGGAGAATTCATAGTTTTTGCTCCAATGGGCCACAACGTTCCTGCAATTCTTTCCTTTCACTCTTTCGCAACTTCGCAAAGCATAACCATCGAGCAGTTTAGTCCTGTGAAATAGCGCCAACCGTTCGATCAAAAGAAACTTGATCGACCGTTACACTAACTAACAGCCTTGGCTCCGCGCTAGGTCTCACTTCTTTATTAGCTACATGCTACCATGTGGCACTCAACTACTGGCTTTGAAAAACCTTTCACATTCAACTCAACATCGGCCACATGTCTTTCCTTTATACCGCCGGTTCCACCTTGGCGGGCCCACGACTTCTTCCAAAACCACGTGTCCATGGACATGTTACCATCTATCATGACACATGGACGGTCTCCTTTTACTTTCGCTATTTCGCGGGGTATAAAGCATGAACATCTTACCCTTGCGAAATCACGTGGGCCATTAGATCATTTTCTAGTTGCTCAGCGCTTAACCATCTGAATAGACTCCAGGAGATGTGGGCCCTCTGACTCAACTTTGAACACCTGGTGTTTAGTCACCTTTAGAGCTGACATGTCAGTTTTTCATTTGCCGAGAGAAAGCACTGGGCTCCGATTAATTCTTGACACCTGTATCTACCAAGTCATCTCCTATCCTGCAACCTGACTCACCTCTAGGACCCGCCTTTTAACCTTTAATCCCGACTTGCTGATTGTTGTAGCTTATGCCACGTGCTGCCATTCTACTCGCCTTCTTGACCAGCTAGACCGTCTACTTGGCATGCCATGTCATTTTCGCAACTTCCCTGGTTTTAAACTACACACAACTTCGCCTAGCGAAATAGCAAAAGCCATAGATCCATCTGCGAGATGTGCACTACTTACTGGGCCCGACAACTTTAGGAGGAATACACATAAGGCATAAATTTTTGCGATTAATATACATGACTGCCTAGGCAAAAAAAAGGGGGGGACACTTCCTATGATCCCAAGACCCATTACTCAAGTGGATAAAGTAACGAAAGAATAGAAACCAGAGGGTTTTTATCATACATTAGGCAATTTAAAATCAAAAAATCCTAAACCCTTAAGACCTAACACAGAGCTGAAGTAATTGAAAATGCGCCTTACTCAAGATTTCAAAATCATAGTCAATTATGGGAAAAGAAAAGCCCATTTTAATCAGTGATAATAGGATTTAACCATCTAATTGTAGTCAATGTGACTCTCATTTTGTGATTGAGCAGTGAGCTCTAGGCAGCTAGCCTTTCTGCATGTGCAGAATCCATATTGTACACACATACTATCTACAGTAGTATCATTTGATTGTGGGTAAGGCTTCCCACCGTGGTTTTTTCCCTTACAGGGTTTCCATGTACAAACATTTGTGTTATGTGTTGTGGATGTTATTATCTTTCTGTTTCATGCATTAATCTTTACTAGTATTGCAATTAACTGTTAAGACTATCTATCGGTATAAAGTTTGGTTTACCGGTATTAAGCATTAAGTTTTGGTTAAGTAAATTTTGGTTATATTTATTGGACAACTGATTCACCACCCCCCCCCTCTCAGTTGTCTCTAGGACCCAACAATTGGTATCAGAGCCTAGTCCTCTTTTTGTAGAAGTTTAACAGCTTGAGGAGATCCAATGTCTTCTAACTATTTCAAGAAGGATAGTCTGAAACTTGATGGAACTAACTATGGCATATGGAAGATCAGGATGGAGACACACTTGAACTGCATTGGAAAGGATATATGGGATGTTACAAAGAATGGCTATACTACTCCTACTCAAGGTCAACCTATTCCACCTAACTTGGCTAAAGATGAGGAAAATGATTGCAAAGAAAGAGAAGCACTTTTGAGCGCATTGTCAGATCAGCAAGTCATGGGATTGTCAGATAGATCTACTGCTAAAGCTATTTGGGACAAACTAGAAACATTTAATGAAGGAGATTCCATAGTCAAAATTGCAAAACTTGAATGCTTCTAGGTCAGGTATGAAAGTCTGAAAATGGAAGAAGAAGAAAGAATTTCTACTTTTATGGAAAGAGTAAATGAAATTGTTTTGGGTATACAATGTTGTGGAGGAACCTTAAGTGAAGATGAGATTGTTTTTAAAGTTTTAAGAGCTTTGCCACTGGCATATAAAATTAAAGTTACTGCTATAAATGAATTAAGAACAATGCCTAATGCATCAGTATCTAGAGACACTTTGGTTGGAAAACTTTCAGCTTTTGAGCTTGAGGAATTTGGTCCTGTTACTACTATCAAGATAGATCTAGCTTTTAAGGCATCATCATCAACTACATACATGATAAAACCGATTGGAAAGCCTTCTATGCAAGAGAACCTGAAGAAAGAAGGAGAGAAAATGAAGAAATTGAAGAACTTGAAGCACTATTTGTAAGGAAAATGCCTAAAGGTCCAATTGGAAGTAAGTATGAAGGTAAAGCACCCTTTAAATGTTTTAACTGTAATAAGATTGGTCATATTGCTTCTAGATGCCTTGATAGACATGCAAGATTAAGAGAAGAAGCTAAAAGAACATATAAGCCTAACCCTAACTATTAGAAATACAAGTTTAAGAAGAATAGAGACAAATCTTGTTATTATGCTGAGTTACTGATGATTTTGATGAGGATACGATAGACAATGGATGGGATTTTGTTGCTATAACTGAAGATCAATCAACACCTACTGTTCAACTGGTAGAGTAGGCCCTGGTAGCTAAATTTGAAGATAAGGATGAACGGATTATTGATTCAGGACGTTCACATCATATGACTGGTGATAAGAGTAAATTATTAACCTTTTAGGATTACAATGGAGGTCTAGTAAGATTTGGAGATGATAAAGCTTGTTTGATGAAAGGAAAAGGTGCTATATCTTTTGATGATAAGCACAATACTAGTAATGTTTAGTATGTTGAAGGTTTGAAGCATAATCTTTTGAGTGTTGGTTAATTACTTGAGAAAAGATTTCAGTTATAATTCAAGAATGGTAAATGCAAAATCTTAAACAAAACTGGTTTGGAAATTGCAATCGATAATCAGACTAGAGGTAATATCTTTCATTTGAACAATAATGAGAAAGCATGTTTGATTGCACATATTGATGAAAGTTGGTTATGGCATAAGAGACTTTGTCATGTAAATTTTGATTGCATTGTGAAAATTAGTACTACTAAGGCAGTTAGAGATTTACCTAAGATTGTTAAACCTCACAATCCGGTATGTAAGGAATGTCAATTTGGAAAGCAAGTTAGAGAAAACTTCAAGAGTATTCTGGAGAAGTCTAACAATGTTCTTGATTTAATTCATACTGATTTATTTGGTCTAGGAAGAACTAGAAGTATACAAGGAGATAGATACTTTATGCTAATCATTGATGACTATTCTAGAATGTGTTGGGTTACTTTTCTCAGTGAAAAATCTGAAGCATTTGGGAAATTCAAACTATTCAAAGTAATGGTAGAAAATGAAACTAGCAAGAAAATCAAATGTTTGAGATCAAATCAAGGAGGAGAATTCACATCTAAGGAATTTAATACATTATGTGAAGTGAATGGGATCAGAAGACAGTTATCAGCACCCCGGACACCCCAATAGAATGGAGTTGTGGAAAGGAAAAACAAAACTATCTTGGATGTAGCTAGAAGTATGATATCAAAAGCAAATCTACCTCATATATATTGGAGAGAAGCAGTCAATACAACTATTTATACATTCAACAGAGTTCACATCAGAGGTGAAACCAGTAAAACCCCATATGAAATATGGTTTGGTAATACTCCTACTCTTAAATATTTCAGAATATTTGGAAGTAAATGCTATATTAGAAGAGATGAGTATATTGGCAAATTTGATCCTAGAAGTGATGAAGGAATATTTCTTGGTTATTCATCTAAGATCAAGGCATATAGTTGTTTTAACAAGAGATTGCAGAAAATTGTTGAGAGTGCAAATGTGAAGATTGATGAACAATTTAGAGGAAATTCAAGATACACAGACTCTGAACTGGCAATAGAAATAATCACAAATGAACCTATTCTGAACACACCGGTACAAAATAGTGATCCAATTACACCGCCATCATCTAGAGATTCAACAGTCACTGAAGAACAGTAGCAAGTAAAAACACCCTGGTATGTAAGATTGAATCATTCTGAAGATCAGATAATTGGGAACAAATTTCAAGGAGTTATGAATAGAGGAAGATTGGGAAATGAGGAGGTATGTCTTATTTCTCAAATTGAACCTACATCAATTAATGAGGCATGTGAAGATAAATATTGGATTAAAGCTATGGAAGATGAATTGGAAAAAATTGAAAGGAATAACACTTGGTCATTAGTTCCCTAGCCTAAAGACAAAAATGTATTTGGAACTAAATGGGTTTTTAGAAATAAACTTAATGAAGATGGTATGGTAATTAGAAACAAAGCAAGATTTGTGTGTAAGGGATATTCTCAGAAAGAAGGAATTGATTACAATGAAACCTTTGCACCGGTAGCTAGAATTGAGGTAGTCATACTTTTATTGGCTTTTGCAGCACACAAGAACTATAAAGTATATCAAATGGATGTTAAGTGTGCATTTCTAAATGGAGATCTTGAAGAAGAAGTTTACATTGAGCAGCTTGATGGATTTTGTTTGATAGATAACAATGACATGGTTTGCAGGTAAAGGAAATCTTTATATGGATTGAAGCAAGCTCCTAGAGCTTGGTATGCTAGATTGGACAAATATCTTTTGAAGCTTGGTTACACTAAAGGTAATGCTGACAACAATCTATATTACAAAGTGAATAATGATGACATCTTGGTTATTGAAGTTTTTGTTGATGATATAATCTTTGGAGGAGAAGATGGTTTGTGTAAAGACTTTTCTAACAAAATGAAGCAAAAATTTTTAATGTCTATGATTGGAGAGATAAAATTCTTTTTAGGATTGCAGATTTCACAAACTAATAAAGGTATATTCCTATGTCAATCTAAGTACTTCAAGGAATTATTAAAGAAATTTGGAATGGAAAACTATGAACTGGTAAGCACAACTATGACTACAACTGATAAATTATCTTTGAAGGATGAATCTACACCTGTTAATCTAACTAGATACAAATCTATGATAGAAGGTTTACTGTATTTGACACAAACAAGACCTAATATTATGAATGCAGTATGTATTGTTTCAAGATTTCAGAGTAATCCTAAAGAAAATCATGAATCAACAGTGAAAAGGATTTCCCAGTACCTACAAGGCACTACAAATCTTGGTTTATGGTATCCTAGAGATGAAAATTTTGACTTATGTACATACACAGATGCTAATTGGCCAAGAGATGTGGATGACAGAAAGAGCACCACCGGTGGAGCATTTTTTCTTAGTAGTAGACTAATTTCATGGTTGAGCAAGAAACAGAGTTGTACAAGTCTATCAATAGTAGAATCAGAATATGCTGCCGCGGCAACTAATTGTACACAAGTATTATGGATCAAGCAAATGTTGAAGGACATAAAGGTAAAATGCAAGGAACCTATAACTATCTACTATGATAATATGGCAGCAATTGATATATCAAAGAACCCGGTACTTCACTCTAAAACTAAACATGTTTCTATCAAAATAAACTTTCTAGAGGAGAATGTTGAAGCTGTTGGCATTACAGTAAGAAAGATTGTTGATATTCAATAAGGATATTGAGAAGGCTGTTGAAGATTATTGATATAACTGAAAAAGGATGATAACTATCTTTATAACATTATTTTGTCATTGATGTCAAGAAATTGATTATCTGATTTAGTATGATGTTGCCATATCTTGAGAAGATTGATTAGAAGAGAATTAAGATGTTGGTAAAAGACACAGAAAGAATGTGATGAATAAAGGGAGGAATAAGTTATTCAATGGGAAACTATTACTGAGTTAGACAATGGTGGGATCATGATGTTTAGATTGTTTTGATATCCTACACATGTTGTTGATTGTAAGGTTAATACTATAGTATGCAACCGAGAAATCAACCTAGTCGGTAAACCCTAAGGAACCTAGTTGGTAAACCCTAAGGTTATCGATATCAGTTAATGAAGTCAAAATGTCTACCGAGTAAAGTTTAGTATTTACCGAGTTGCAACCAAGTTATGACAGTGCGCATGGGATGGATAAAAGCATTATTTAATAAAGGACAATGATTAGCTGGAGATGTATAAATGATTGGTATGCCATGGATGAAGTTTGTTAAGGATCTATGGCAAAGGAAAATCGGCAGGAAGATCTACAACACAAATTGAACTGCAATAACCTTATGCAAGTTCCAAGAAGGGAATGCAAGTCCCGAGGTGATGGGATGGGGTTTGGGATAGACTAGCCTAGTCTATGCTCTTGGATCCTTTCCTTGGATCACCTGGTGCTCTCTGCACACCCTAGGGTCTCTAGGACTTCCCTTTTCTTGAGGAATCCTCTGACCATGCCCAATCCACCCACCAATGAGTTGCAATGCTACTCCTAAGGTCTCACCTACTCATGAGACTCAAAACACCTTACTATGGCTAATAAGGGCTAATCTTGTTCCACACCTTCCAAGGTCTTAGAAAGGTTGTTTCAGGTCTATTTCATGGTCTATCCACCCATTCATGAGCCCCCAAGAGGTTTCAAGCCTTCAACCCCTTACCAATTTCACTATTTTGTGTTTTTGCCTCCAAATAGGGCTACAAGGATTAGGACCAATTAGGCCTCCTAACCGGTCTTCTAGGGCTCCCTCTCACAAACGATGCACAAAAAACCCAATCTCCCAAAAAGGACTGCCATTCATTTGGAAAGGACTCAAGGATTTTCTAGGTTTTAGGCCTCCAAGTGTCCGTACACTGTCCTAGGTGGATTTTAAGGTTTTCAAGGGTTTTTGTGAGGGTTTTTAGAGTCTATCTGGGTCATAGTGGGTGTTTTGAGTTTTAGCAACCTTTTTTGGATTGGTGGAGGCTCCTCCTTCACACCAATGATGCTTCACTCACTCCGTTACACTTCCTCCAAAGGATACACTCTCCAATAACCAACTTTTCTCTCCAAGACCTCTGCAAATTGACCTCTCCTAACCGGGCACTGTCGAGTCTCGCCTAGGAGTGGGCCTTTGCTTGGTCTCCTTCCATTTACAAGGGCCCTTCTTGCATGGGACTATAGTACAGGGTCTTCACTCTCATTCCCCATGGTTTCATGGTGATTTCACAATGGGGAATGGAGTTAAGACTTCATTTGCTCAAACCGGTCCAAAACTGGACAGTGGGACTGCAACTTACAAATTATTTACAAACACACTCAACCGGTAAACAAAAAGCTAATCTAATCACTCACAATGAAGATATATACACCATAGAAGACATTTCACATAGTTTTGCACACAAATCAATCCATTAGTTTGCTTGGTAACTTCATTCAATCTGACTGGTAACCAACAAACATTCACAGTCAAGCTCTTCTTGCTTGGGCCATACAATCTCTGACATCCAACCCATTAATTTAGGGTTTAAAAATACTTATACTACCCATACCTTGGTCGGTGTGCCAAAATTAGGGCTCTCCATTCATAGCAAGGGTCTATGACCACTTTGGGTGGAAAAGTTGCTTGACAACTTTTGCATCTTTTGAGTAGCTTTGCCATTGTTGCTTTTCATGACTCCTAAGCCTATTTTGGGCTATCCTAAGGACATCAACATGCCAATAAGGCCTAACACACATTCTAGGCACACTCAACCTCTCCTACACAAGAAATCACAACAAAAACACTAAGGACCTAAAACTAGGACCTAGTCTAGCACACATGAGCTCATGACTCTTATTCATGTACAATGGCTTCATGAGAAGCATAATACCAACAATTCAAAGAAAGAGAAAGAGTTTGGAAGGGTTCTCCTACACCATACTCCCCCTCTACACACAACTAAGAAATAGAAGAAGAGATGAGAGCTGGGTCTATTCCAAGTGTCTTGAACCTTCTCTCCTCCACCCATGTAGCTTCAGATACTGGTTGGTCTGCCCATTTCACTAAGTGCTCCATGTAGACCTCATGTTTGGTAGACTTATTCACCCTTGATTCCAAGATCTCCTCTGCTTTAGGCTTCTTCACTTGAGGTAAGGTATTTACATCCAAGTCTTGTAATACCTTAGCTTGGTTCTCAGTTTGCCCTGCTATCTCTCCCTTGTACATTACCAAGGCAACAACATTAAAGACTAGTGAAATGGCTAAGTCTGAAGGTAAATCAGCCTTATAGGAGTTCTCACCATATTTTTCCAGAATTTGACAAGGTCCTACTCTCTTCATCTGTAGTTTGGTAGGCTTACCACTTTGCATCCTAGCTTTTCTCAAATGGACCATCACATAGTCACCCACCTTGAACTGAGCTACTCTTCTTTTCTCATCCACTTTGGCTTTCAATTTTTGAGTGGATTCAAGGATGGCCTTCTTAACTTTCTCTTGTACTTCCTTGATGGTTTGAGTGAAGTCCTCTGCTTGCCCACTCTTCATCTCCAAAGTACCAAGGTCTCTTAACTCACATACTCCCCCTGGATGTCTGCCATAGACAACCTCAAAAGGACTTCTACCAGTGGTCCTATTCGCACTATCATTATATGCATACTCTGCTTGAGGAATAATAAGGTCCCATGTCTGACCATACTTCTTAGTTAGACACCTCAACAAATTTCCTAACACCCTATTGATGACTTCAGTTTCACAATCTGTTTGTGGATGGTAAGTTGAGCTAAATGACAAGTTAGTTCCTAGTCTCCTCCATAATGTTTGCCAAAAATGACCCATGAACTTGTTGTCCCTATCTGAAACAATGCTTAAAGGGAGTCCATGAATCCTAACAATCTCTTTGAAGAAAAGATGTGCAACATAGCTAGCATCATGTGTAGTTTTACATGGAATGAAATGACTCATCTTGGAAAATCTATCTACTACCACATAGATGTTGTCCATACCTATTTTGGTCTTTGGAAGTCCTACTACAAAGTCCATGCTTATACTTTCCCAAGGTCTATTAGGGCCCGACAATGGTTGATAGAGACCAGCATTGCTTGATCCTCCTTTTGCTCTTTGGCACACTCCACATTGCTCTACATACCTCTTTACATCTCTTGGCAACTTTGGCCAATGGTAGTACCTCTGTACTAAGTCTAGGGTCTTATTAATCCCAAAGTGTCTACTGAAACTACCATTATGCTTCTCTTGGATGAGGTTCTCCCTCATGGATCCTCTAGGTACACACAACTGGTTACCCTTGAACAAGAGACCATTTTGGAGAGTGTAATCTGCATACTCACCATGGAAATGGTTCTCAAACTCCTTGCAAAACTTGTAAGCTAATGAGAAGTCTTCATCTCCTTCATAGAGGTCTTTGAAACCTTCTATGCCTATGCTCTACAACTGTAACTCTTGAACAGTCAACAACTTCCTACTCAATGCATCTGCCACCTTGTTAAGTTGCCCCTTCTTATGCTTAATGGTGAAGGTGAAGGATTGGAGGTATTCCATCTATTTCAGATGTCTATTTCTTAGCTTCTCTTGAGTGTTAATGTAACTCAATGCCTGGTTGTCTGTGAACACTACAAATTCTTTAGGAAGTAGGTAATGCCTCCATTTCTTTAGAGACTACACTAATGCATACAACTCTAGGTCATAGGCTGAGTACTTCTTCTTTGCTTCATTAAGCTTCTCACTAAAAAATGCCACAGGTCTTCCCTCTTGACTCAATACACCACCTACTGCAATTCCACTTGCATCACACTCCAAAGTGAATAGCTTATCAAACGTAGGTAGGAGAAGGATAGGTTTTGTGGCTACTTCTTTCTTCGACAATTGAAATGATTTGTCAGCCTACTCAGTCCATTTAAACTTAGTTTTAAGGCCTCCTTTGATGGTGTCAAGGACTGGTGCACATATACCACTAAAATTCCTCACAAACTTCCTATAGAGTTGAGATAATCCATGGAAACTTCTAACTTTAGTCCCTGTTTTAGGTGAAGGCCAGTTCAAGATTGCCTCCACTTTGCTTGGATCCATCTTCAAGGTTCCTTTAGACACCACAAATCCTAAGTAAACTAGCTCTTGCTTCAATAAGTCATACTTCTCTAGGTTGATGGATAGCTTCTCCTCATGCAACCTCTCTAAGACTAACCTCAAATGCTCAAGGTGCTCCTCTTTGGTTCTACTATAGATGAGAATGTCATCTAGGTACACCACCAAAAATCTGCTTGTGAAATCCTTCAACACTTCATTCATCAACCTCATGAAGGTGCTTGGAGCATTGGTGAGTCCAAATGGCATCACAAACCATTCATACAATCCCTCTGTGGTCTTGAAAGCAGTCTTCCACTCATCACCCTCCTTAATTCTTATCTGGTGATAACCACTTTTAAGGTCTAGCTTGGTAAAATACATAGCCCCTCCTAAACAGTCCATTAGATTCTCTATTCTAGGAATAGGAAACCTATACCTTATGGTAATCCTATTTATTGCTCTTGAGTCAGTGCAAAGTCTCCACTTACCTCCTTTTTTTGATGCTAGCACTATCGAGACTACACATGGGCTGATGCTCTTCTTAATCAGTCCTTGTTCCAATAACTCCTGCACTTGCCTTGCTACCTCCTTGTGCTGGTCAGGTGTGAGCTTATATGCAGCCTTGTTAGGTAAGGATGCACCAAGAACAAAGTCTATTTGATGACTTATAGACCTTCTAGGTGGGAGTGTTGCAGGTGTTCCATCACTCACTATATCCTTATGCTCTTGCAACATTTGCTTTACCTCTGTGGGTATTTCTGCTTACAACTTGTCTTCTTCCTCCTTTGGCTTCACAAAGATGGCACACTTCACTATCTCCTCCTCATGTAGTAAGTTCAAGAACTCTTTACCAGTAGCCATTAAAACACTAGGTGTCTTTGAAGTTCCCTCTTCATTCTCTATCAAAGACAACAAAAATGGCGACTCTGCTGGGGAATATGAAATTTAAAGAGTCTCTGGTTGAAAATTTTGTTTCAAATATAATTGAGTCTGCCTATTGAGAATGCACAGAGTTGAAAATGTCTTTTATGGTTGAGGGATTTAGTATTATGTTCTGGGTTGTAATGTTATTGTCTGTTATCAGAGAAAGTTTCTTGTGAAGAATCAGAGAAAATATACATTGTTCAGAGTTGTAAGAGGTTCTTACAGCTGTTTATGAATTCTCCCCAATGTCATAATTGGGTGGCGACTCTAGTCTCTGTACCAATGCTTGAAGGAAGATTGTATTCCAAGACTTTCACAAGATTGGTTGATAATCTTATGAATCATATTAAGATGCAGATGGATCTAAGTAGCAGATGCTCAGACATGGTGATTTCATCATAAAAGTGTTATAAAGTAGATGCAGTAAAAGATTTCAGTCACACATAACTCTGTGGTTCATACCAGTATTGAACAACCTGGAAGAGTGTTTGTTGCAACGAGATCGAAGGAGTAAAGAGAATTAAATTTGTGATTGAATGGTTCTGCTGTTCAAAATATCCTCTGTGCAAGATGTGGCGACTCTGTGATAAAAGACCATGCTAAAGTGTGAAGTAAATCTCCAGATCTACAAGATTTTACAGCTGCAAATCTCCAGGTATTTTTTTCAGAGGTTTCAAATGCAAAGATATGTGCTCTGAAAATTAGAATGTGTAATGTCGTTTTCCCATTTAGTGAACAGCAGTAGTCTAGAGGGAAAGAGAGGATCTCAAAATTGATTTGCATATCTATGTTGCTAAAATATTCAGTGTATGTGATCTTCTGTAGTATGCAAATTTAGGAAAGATTTGTGTCAAGCAGTGTTATGAATAGATCAGTATAAGGATACTTGCTTGAGGTTTTTTATTCCAGATTGTATAATCATTTGTGGGAGTAGGAAAAATGAGCAGTAAAGATTTTCAGTCTTGTGTATTTCCACATAGAGCCATGCCTGGTGAAGTGTCACAACCATATAATAGGGGAGAAGTTTCATCATGAACCATTATGCTGCTCTAAATTTCAGAGATATTCCGGGTTACCCAAATCCCATACCCACAAAAATTAGAAAGTATTTGCCCATATTCAGTGGGAAGAAATCAGAATCAGCATGTCAACATGTTAAAATATTTTTAGATTTGATAGGAGAATTCGAAATTTGCCAAGAAGATGTATGCATGAAGTTGTTTATTCAGTCATTAAAAGAAGATGCAAGAGATTGGTTCTCTTTTTTGCCAGTGAATTCTATTACCTCATGGGAAGAATTGGTTTCAGATTTCATGGATCAATTCGATGAGAAGGTGAGTGATTCTGACTTGCTGAAAGAATTCACCTATATACAAATCAGGGAAGATGAATTGGTACCAACGTTTAATATCAGATTTTCACAAGCTTTGTCCAAAATTTCCAGAAAGTATAAACTTGATGATAAAGTATGTCTAGATGTTTATATGAGTGCATTTGATGAGAAGATGGGTTTCCTATTGAGAAACAAAGAACCCAAAACCTTGTATGAAGCCTTTAACACAACTAGGGATATGGAAAATAACTTGAAGTTTGGAATCTCGAAGAGATTCGTGTCTGCTGTTGTTTCATACCAAAGCACCTTCAATGGTGGAATACCATATGAAGTTAAGCAAACCATTCCGTGTTTAGGTGCATCAAGCTTTCCAGTTCCAAATGGTTTTGTTGATGCATGTGTTTCAGATTTAAATGAGAGTCAAGAACCTTTGCTGTTAATGCCAGTTGTCTCTCACAGTAGTGATGGAATGATCAGTGGGAAGTGTTGTGAAAATGTTGATACAGAGATTGATATATACAAGGGATATGTATCATTTGATTTGTATGCAGGTTATGCTGATTATGTGGCTGCCAACTACCAAGTGAATCATGCATCTCTCCAAGATAATATTAATGAAAATAATGATGGTGATGACCATCAATCTTTACATGCTACTGATGAATTTGATGTTGAAATACCAAATACAGAGGGATTACTAAGTGTTGTTGTTTGTGCAAGTGAAAGTGTCCAATATGATGAAAATCAGAATTGTTTGGTGCGAACAATAGCTGATCCTCTTTTAAACATTGATGATGTCAATTGTGTTGAGGATGAAGTAAATGTTTTTTCAAATTTCACTTCAGACTTCGTTTCTTATAATCATGTTGATAATCTTTCTTTTTTGAAAGATATGCACAATGTTAATTCAGAAAATTGTAATGGTACACATGATTGCGATGAAGATATAGCACACATGGATGGACAAAAGTTTATGGAATCTCACATGGAACAGCAAAGTGCAATGCAAGTCCATAAGATTGCAGAACTTAAGAAAGCTCTTGAGGTTATGGATAAGAAGGTTCAAATGTTGGAGAGCCTTGGAACTATTGATGAAGACCTTCTGAAATATAGTGAGGAGAATTCTTCGGAAAAGGACTATGAATTGAATGCTTGTACATTTGATGAACATGGTGATCTAACAGATGGTTTTATGACAAAAATTTTTAGTGAACATGCTGAAAACTCATCTGATGAAATAAATTGCAGTGATGTTCATTTTCATTCTTTGGCTAATGACGAGTGTTCTATTGGTGAAGAAGATCAGTTGTGGCAAGATAAGTTTGATTATCTTGATTTTCAGAATGATGGTCATAGAATAAAATCTCATGAATATGAAACATGGAACACTGAGGATTGTTCCAGCCAAGTTTCATTTTCTTCTTTATCTGATGAAGATGATTATGAGGATCGAATGGATGGTGTTTTTAGAAATTTTACTAATGCTTTATTCAATGCTGATATAGATACGGACCAGCCACTTCAATGTCATAACGTTCATAAAGGGATTGTCCATTTGCTTTCTAACCCTTTGTATGAAGAAATAACTAATCAGCCAGATGTTGTAAATGATGAACCAATCCATAATACTGATGGAATTCCAAACAGCAATAGCATGGGTTGTAAAAAATTGTTTCATGATGAAAGTAAGAGGCATGGATTATGTGATGATCATTTAAAAACACAAATGAAAGTGTTTCAGGGGGATATAAGTATGGATGAAAAAGATTCAGCTGAGGATTTGCTTCAACCAGAGGTATGCATTCTTTTCGATGAATGGGATGTTGAGAATGTAGAGGTTCTCAGTTTGATGAGAAAGGATAGTATGAGGTGTGATCAGCGTAGTGAAGTAGCACATTTGGATGGTAATGTTCATGTTCCTTGTTTGCATCGATTGACTAGTAATGCCTCTCATTCTATGAATTTAAATGATAACAAGGTAAGTGCTGATAGGAATTGCAATGTTGAAAATGAGTGTTTTATTTTCCAAGTTCAGCATGATGATGTCCTTGCAAATGGTAGAATTGATTGGGATAATGAGATGCATGGTATCTTGTGGGAAGGCCTCTATGGTGAATTGTCTCATATTTTTACTTGTGTTGAAGTAGTGCATGGTTACAAAGTTCAGAATCAGACAAGAGGTAAGCACACTAGCTGTTACAGTGATGAGACAAAAGAGGTTGATTATAAGAATTATGCGCAGCTGTTATTGAAAAGTGCCTTTGTTTGGATCATGGTATCAAGAGATGAGAATCAGATTTTTGACAGAGGCAAATGCTAAGATTGATTGAGCAGTTTATGATTCAGTTTTAAGCATGTTTGTATCTATTGTACAGTCGCTTTGCTTCAGTTGTGTGGTTTTCAATAAAGTGCCCTGTTGTTTGGGTAGAATAAGGAAGCCCTATTTTGAGAAGAGAAGAATTGAGAGAAGAATGATCCGTTTTTGGGTGGTCTGCTTAACCAAAGATATCTGGATATAAATAAATGTCGCCCCAGTTATGAACAATTTTTATATTCTTTGCGAATTTTGTGTGTTGGGACTAATTAAAACTGAGTCAAGTTTATAGGCCCATTTCAAAAATTTGCCCGACATTTCCAAATGATTAAAATAAGTTAGTTTGAATGGCCTAGTTAGCAAGGGGGTAAAATGGAGCCAGTTGATTTTCAGAGGGTAAGGCTCGGGATTCATGTCCCACACCTTTCATTTGGCCTATTCAATGATGTTGAAACTTTTAGAATTCAATTTGGATAAGTTTATGAGGTACCCATTTTGAGGGGTGAGTTGGAAGTGCATTTTAGGCACAGATGCAAATTTTATGGAGTAGCCTTCTTTGAGCGATTACATCTTTTTCCCTATTGATCGTCATGAAAAAATTCAAAATGGATTCAATTGTATGCATTAATGTGAGTTACCCTGCAAAATTTTAGGTCTTGACGAATCCATTTGCTCAGTTTTCAAAGCCGAATCCGTTTGCAGTTTGTGTGTTTCGGCAAGTCCCTGTTTCGACAACTAGTCGGAGCCCTGTTTTGCAAAATTGTAAAAATTGCCTCAGTAAGAATCATGCCAAAGTGTTTCTTTTGGGTTGATTTCAGCATAAATGATGAGCTACGTTTCAAATTTCAAGCCTTTATCAATCCGTTTGATCGGTTTTCAAAAGGATTCATTTAGCTATCATTTTCAGTTATCTGCACTTTTAGTGATATATCAGTTAATGTAGCCATTTTTGTGAGCGCGTCATTTGCATCCTGTCAATCTGGTGATGGAATTGAGGATTCAAAGATTTAACATGTACTTCAAGGTACCTATTTTTCAAATTTGAGGGCCTACGGAGGTCGTTTGATATTTTTGAGAAAGGCATCATGTGTTGCCAGGACATTGACTTCATCAGGTCCGCAGTGTCGACAAAGTTAGTTGGGCATTTTCAGAAATTATTATCTCTTCACTCGGGACTCGTCTTGAGAAACCATTTGGTAGAAGTCATCCTTGTATATTAGAGTACACGTCTGTCAGATGGCAAGCTCTAGAAATATGTTTTGACAAGTTTGAAAATTACGTCTTCGCGATTAAATGCGAAAATTGTGGCATAATTGCCTGAAGGTTGTAAAATGCGGATTAATGATCCGAAAATGATGCCGATCATTTCCGGAGGTATGTTTGAGGTCCATGAAGCATTCTAGGGGTCAGTTGCATGAAAATGAAATTTTTTTTAGTCGGACCCACTTTGGGGCCCGACCTGGCTCATGCCTGTGCTGTATTAGTTTATTGGCGACTTTGTTCACTAAGAGATTTTCAGAATATCTAAATATGGATTATAATCACGAGGCATGTCATAAGAGTTCAAGATGTTATTATGAACTTCAGGCAATTTAAAATTGGCGAGTTTAGAGCCAAATCCTCCTTCAGCAACACAGAAGAGACATTAAAAATGCAAATGCACTTGGCAGCCGTGGTGTTGAGAAGACCATTTAAAAGTTTTAAACCAAATGCATTGGCATGTGGAAATTCATTAAACCTTTCAACCAAATGTAATTTGGGAGGTTCAAAGCCAAATTCCACAACCTTCCCAGCATTCTCCTTGTTGTGTGTGATGTCTGGGAGTGCATTTTAAAACATCAGCCAATACAAATAGCAATCCTCTCCTCCATGCTATGGCTGATCACGTTTTTGGCAAAGGGGCTGTAAGAAAGAGTAGCAATTAAAACATTAAAGTAAATGCAATGCTTCAGCAGTCCTCCCTCCCGGCATGGTAATAGAAGATGGCAAATGAATCATTTAAATCTTTGAAAAGGGGCATGGTAGCAGCCAACACATAAAAACTCTCAAGCAAATGTTTTTGGCATCTAAAGTGCAGCCATTTTCCCTCCTCCTGCTGTGAGTGGTGGTAGTGGCAAACAAACAAAATTTTTAAGCTTTGAAGCAAATGCAATTGGCTGAAAGCCAACATCCCCTCTACCATAGGAGTCATCAAAAGAAAAGGTTTTAAAAGAAGTGCATTCGGAAAGCATAGAACCCAGCCAGCATCCTCTTCCCTTGAACGTAGTGTTTAAAAGGGGAGATAAAATCATTTTAACTTTCAAACAAATGCAACAGCAGGTAGAAGTGTAGCAGAAACTTTCAAGTAAATGCATCACGATAGGTTTTCCCCTCACGTGCTCTCCATCTGGTAGCTATAGCAACAAAGCTTAAAGCAAATTGCAAATGCCAGTTTTCATGGCTGCTAGATATCCCCAAATCCAGAAGGCACAAATCCAAAATAATTTCAGCAATATGGGTGGTGAGATGGAGGTGTTGAAGAGGTGGTGTTTGTTGTGGGTAAATAGTGCTGGGAGAAGCATAAAAGCTTTCAAACAAATGCAATGCCCAGAAATTTCTCCTCCCTGCTGTGTATTCTATGTGGAATGGTGTTTGAAACCATTGAAACAATAGCAAAGTGTAGGTTGAGTGGATGCAATGGGCAAGGGAATTAAAATAAATTTCAACCAAATGAAAATGTAGCAAAGGCGCCATTGAAACTTCCAGGCAGGTCTCAAAAAATCTAAGAAATGCACAGTCCCAGGCGAAATGTATTATCCCACATTCGCTGGGTGAAGGGATTTTTTAATCTTTAAAAGGAATACCACACACATCTAATATGTCTAAGCCATAAAGGCTTTTGACGGACGGTGCCTATGGGTGCCCAAGGTGGGCCCACCCACAAGCACACATCCTGAGGTGACGGAGGAGGTGACTGAGCGGCGACCAAGTGGACACCACGTAGGCATGCTTCCCAAGGCAGACAGGCAGAATTTTGTAGAGAAAGGTTGGGTTAATGAGTGAGCAGGTTCAAGATGGATCAACGGTGCGCACTATTTCGCAAAGGGAAGATGCACGCTGGATAAACCCTACGAAGTTGCGAAAACTAGGTGGCACACAGGTGGCAGGTACAGTCAGCGATCCAGTAGGTGGGTCCCGGTGAGGTAGCAATGACGTGGCGATGAAGTGGCATACAAGCAAGCAGCCCAGTGGCGGTGATGTGGCCGACAGGTGGCAAAAGATGAGGTGTCATCCCAGGTGGCATCCGGTCAACCCCATCGACCAATCGGAGGCCTCCATATGGCAAAGCGTCAGAGAATAAAAGGAGGCAAAAATCAAAATTAAAATTGTAAATGATATAGTTTAAACTATAGAGAAATTCGAAAAATTTAAATGATGGGTCCATGTTGAGGATTAATTCGCCCAGTGTCTCAATTTTGGCCAAAATATAAAGTGTTATATGTTTTCGGAAAGCTCTCAAAATGAGGAATCTAATTATGGAGTTGATTTTAACAAAGACCAAAGATTGTGGAAGCAGTTTGTTCAAGAATGAAATTCAGTTAGAGGGGAGACACTTGGCAATTTTCAGTTGTAGATTTGATTCTCTTCCCTCTCCTTCTTATTCCCCATTCTTCTCAGTTGTAGGGGTTCCAGCTTTTGAGAGATTTTCTCCAAGGGAGAAATCCGAAATTGCAGGTTCCAGTGATGGCATCCTTTTATCAATGAAAATGATAGTGTGTTCGTCTATGTTTTCAGTGTTGTCTTTACTGTAGGTTTAGTTTCAGTTTGTAGGTTCACGCATATGCAAGGCATGTGTGAGTTTCCATGAAATTGTCTCCAAAATGTACTCAGATTCATATAATTTCATATTATCAAGGATAATTTGAGTTGTCTCTTTTAGATCCCTCTAAGAGTGTAATGTTGTCTTTTGGGTATTCTTCAAGGAAGGATTTAAATCCTAAAACCTAGCATTAATGATTTTGAATGCATATTGGACATATACATATAAGTATGGTTTTGTGACAGAGCAGAGGATTGTATTAATGTAAGGCATTGATACATGAAAATTTAATGTTGAAAAGAACTTGCATCTGAGATTTCTCATCCAGTTTTATGCATGACTCTATGGCCTAGATAAGGCACTAGTCTCTTGTAATATTGAAAGGTTGTCATAACACCATTTAAAAAACAAAAATTAGAATATCTTTTTATATTTTATGTTATGTGGAAGTGTCCCTCTATCTCATGATTCAAAAATGTTGAGTTGCAAGTGTGGATCTAGCCCATCTGCAGTTACCTTTTAGTTTTTGAACCTTTTGAGATCCATCTACTTTTGATTGATGCAGTCTTGTGTGTAATAGGTCTAATTAAATGCATCAAAGGTATACCCGCCTAGGTTTTCCAGAGCCTGAAGAGTAGAAGGATTCATATCCTTGTCATGTTGTCCAAGCCCTGAGGTGTTTCATTGATTGATATTGGCTATCTCATAGATAGATTTGTAGGTATAATTGGGTTATCACTTTTGGTGAACAACAGACTTATAGACCTTCTAGGTGGGAGTGTTGTAGGTGTTCCATCACTCACTATATCCTTATGCTCTTACAACATTTGCTTTACCTCCTTGGGTATTTCTGCTTACAACTTGTCTTCTTCCTCCTTTGGCTTCACAAAGATGGCACACTTCACTATCTCCTCCTCATGTAGTAAGTTCAAGAACTCTTTAATAGTAGCCAGTAAAACACTAGGTGTCTTTGAAGTTCCCTCTTCATTCTCTATCAAAGACTGAATCTTGAAGGTCTTGTTGTCCCTCTTAAAGGAAATGGAGTTCTCCTCTCCATCATAGATCACCTTCCTATCAAATTGCCAGGGTCTTCCTAGAAATAAGTGACATGCATCCATAGGTAACACATCACAAAGGATTTTGTCCTTGTATCCTCCAATGGAAAATTCTACCCAAGTCTGTTCATTGACCAACACACTCTGCTCATGATTCAACCTTGTCACCTTGTATGGGTTAGTGTGGGGTATCCTTGCGAGTTTCAAATTCCTAACTACCTCTTCTGATATGATATTGTCAGTTGAGGCTAAATCAACTATCACCTTGCACACTTTACCAAGAATCTTGCATCTCACCCTAAACAATGCTCTCCTATGCTTAGGTTCACTCTTGACTAGCTGTCTTATCAAGACCCTATTGAACATCAGATTTTCTTCACTCTTTGATTCAATATGGTCCACCTTAGGTTTCTTGCTGCTTGATGAGTCTTCATGTGCATATGCAACCCTCTTTCCACTGTTTGATGATGTAGGCATGTCAGGGCATCTATATGTCGAGTGTCCCAATTGTCCACAATTTTAACACTTCATAGTTGCAAAATAGGAGTTACCTCTGCCGATACCTCTACCCCTATTTGGACCACCTTGTGCACCTCTTCCTCTAGAATTTCCTCCTCTAGGATTGGTTTCACTACCATGTTCAGTCAACTTGGCTTCTCCTTGGTTCCTTTGCTCATTTGTCTTGCTTTGGTAACCACCTCAGTGATTCACTTGTTCTCTACCTCTGCCTCTACCCCTGTTATTGGAGTCTCCTTTCCTTTTGTTCCTCTCTTCTACCTTGGTAGCAAGTTGATGACACTTCTGGACAGTAGTAGGAGTCCATAGGCTTATCTCCTCTTGAATGTTCCACTTTAGGCCACTTAGATACCTAGCCACGTTAATGGATTCATCCTCTTAGACTTTGGACCTAAGACATAGCTTTTGAAACTCCTCTGTGTAGGAGGCCACATCAAGATCCTTCTGCTTCAATCCTTGTCTCTTCTTATGAAGCTGGACTTCATAATCCTGTGGTAAGTAGTTCTCCTTAATCTTACCCACCATAGCTTTCCAATTTGCAATAGGTAGCTTCCCCATACTAATTCTCTCTTCTTGCAGGTACTTCCACCATGTCAAAGCTGCTCCCCTTAATCTTGATTTGGCAACTTTAACCTTTTGAGCCTCTGTCACTCCTTCAAACTCAAAGTGGTTTTCCATGCCCTCAATCCATTCCATAACAGTGTCTATGTCCATTCGTCCACTGAAATGTGGCAATCCTTCAAAGGCTTTGGTGTTCAAGGCCTTAATATCCTTCATAAAAGGTTCTTCATTGAACAAGGGATCTGGTTTAGGGATAATGTCATCTATGTCTATAGTCGTCTTTCCTTTACCCTTGGTGTCTTCATCCCAAGCTCCTTGTGTCCTTTGATCCACCACTTCCTGCAGTTTATCCCTCATCTCACTCACAGCTTCTTCAAGGAGTCTATTTTTCTCCTTCTATTCTTCCACCTCTCTAGCCAGCTCTGCATTAGTGACCATTCTGCTCTCCCCTACTGATTCACCATTATATAGAGACATACATAGTCCAACAAGTCTTTTACTCACTCTGATACCAATCTGATGGGATGGGGTTTGGGATAGACTAGCCTAGTCTATGCTCTTGGATCCTTTCCTTGGGTCACTTGGTGATCTCTACACACCCTAGGGTCTATATGACTTCCCTTTGCTTGAGGAATCCCCTAACCATGCCCAATCCACCCACCAATGAGATGCAATGTTTCTCCTAAGGTCTCACCTACTCATGAGACTCAAAACCCCTTACTATGGCTAATAAGGGCTCATTTTGTTCCACACCTTCCAAGGTCTTAGAAAGGTTGTTTCAGGTCTATTTCATGGTCTATCCACCCATTCACAAGCCCCCAAGAGGTTTCAAGCCTTCAACGCATTACCATTTTCACTATTTTGTGTTTTTGCCTTCAAATAGGGCTACAAGGATTAGGACCAATTAGGCCTCCTAACCGGTCTTCTAGGGCTCCCTCTCACAAACGGTGCACAAACAACCCAATCTCCCAAAAAGGACTGCCATTCATTTGGCAAGGACTCAAGGATTTTCTAGGTTTTGGGCCTCCAAGTGTTTGTACACTATCTTAGGTGGATTTTAAGGTTTTCAAGGGTTTTTGTGAGGGTTTTTAGAGTCTGTCTGGGTCACAGTATGTGTTTTGAGTTTTATCCACCTTGGTTGGATTGGTGGAGGCTCCTCCTTCACACCAATGATGCTTCACTCACTCCTTTGCACTTCCTCCAAAGGATGCACTCTCCACTAACCAACCTTGCTCTCCAAGACCTCTGCAAATTGACCTCTCCTAACCGGGCACTATCCAGTCTCGCCTAGGAGTGGGTCTTTGATTGGCCTCCTTGCATTTCAAAGGGCCCTTCTTGCATGGGACTATAGTATAGGGTCTTCACTCTCATTCCCCATGGTTTCATGGTGATTCCACAATAGGGAATGGAGTTAAGAATTCATTTGCTTAAACCGGTCCAAAACTAGACAATGGGATTTCAACTTACAAATTATATACAAACACACTCAACCGGTAAACAAAAAGCTAATCTAATCACTCATAGTGAAGATATATACACCATAGAAGACATTTCACACAGTTTTGCACACAAATCAATCCATTAGTTTTCTTGGTAACTTCATTCAATCTGACTGGTAACCAACAAATAGTCACAGTCAAGCTCTTCTTGCTTGGGCCATACAATCTCTAACATCCAACCCATTAATTTAGGGTTTGCAAATACTTATACTACCCATAGCTTGGTTGGTGTGCCAAAATTAGGGCTCTCCATGCACAGCAAGGGTCTATGACCACTTTGTGTGGAAAAGTTGCTTGACAACTTTTAAAAGTTGTCATGCAACTTTTGCATCTTTTAAGCAACTTTGCCATTGTTGCTTTTCATGACTCCTAAGCCTATTTTGGGCTATCCTAAGGACATCAACATTCCAATAAGTCCTAACACACATTCCAGGCACACTCAACCTCTCCTACACAAGAAATCACAACAAAAACACTAAGAACCTAAAAATAGGACCTAGTCTAGCACACATGAGATCATGGCTCTTATTCATGTACAATGGCTTCATGAGAAGCATAATACCAACAAGACAAAGAAAGAGAAAGAGTTTGGAAGGGTTCTCCTACACCATGAGGTAAGGTAAAATGTTTTCAGATCAGAAGGATACATTGAACCTGGTCAAGTTTGAAGATCTAATGGCTAAGATTGATCATGGGAAATGTGATCAAGGAGATTTAGTGGTTAGCAATTGTTTATAAATAAGAAATTGTTAATAAACAATGTATGTGGGCAAGTGTATGCACATGGATGCTACATAGTGATTACCGAGCATAGAAGCTTGAAGACCTATTTGAATAACAGAGTAGAAAGCCCAGCAGAGGGACAAGATAAGTCCTATGACTAGATTGTTTTGAGCAAAAAGTAATCTGCTTTAGCATTTTAGATGTGAAGTTGCAAATAGATTTTTATTAATGTTATTTTGTAAGTGACAGAAAATATCTTAACCAAGTGGACTTAATAGTCTTATATGTAAACCCTCTAGCAAGGTAACATTCTAAGTGAGTGTTTGAAATCCTTTAACAAGGTCACTTCTAACAAAGTGAAGATCCTAACAGATCTGAGGGAAATCCCTTAACCAGGTCACATCTAGCAATGTGTTTGTAATCTTTAACAGGATTTTCTTTTAACTGAGCATACTCTAGAAGAGTATATTTCTTAGTAGGTCTGAAATCCCACAGTGGTTTTTCCCTATTTGGGTTTCCACGTTAAATCTGGTGTTATGAGTGTTATTATGATTATGTGTTCATAAGTTTGCAGGTTTAGCAGTTTTTGGTTAAGTTGCTCAAGTATAAGTTACCGAGACTGAATCTGTTGATTTTATGGAAGTTTAAGTTTGTATGATTCAAACCCCCCTCTCATCTTGTTAGCTATTGGCATCAGCTCTTTACATTAAGTATCAGAACTAACAATTGGTATCAGAGCTAAAGACTCCAGAAGAAAAAGTTTAAAGGTACTTGAGGCAAAGATCCGAAGATGTATAAAAGGGATGCACCGAAGCTGAACAAGTCAAGTTTCTCCACATGGCAGAAAAGGATGAAGCTGCATTTATCAGGAATTGGATAATATGCAACATATTATCTGGAGAATGATTACATTGCACCGAGCACCAACCCTATGACCTTGGAAGAGATTAAGGCAAAGAAAGAACATATTCAAGCTATGATTGAAATAACATCAACATTGACCAACTCAGAGTTTAATGATCTAGAAGGCTGCAATGATGCAAAATCAATGTGGACTAAGCTCACATCTGTATATGGAGGTGATGAACATGTTCAAAGAGCAAAAGTAGATAGTCTAAGAGGACAACTTGAATCCATGAGGATGAATGAAGGTGAGAACATAACCCAATACAATACAAGACTAAAGGATATTGTCAATCAAATTAAAGGAGCAAGTGGAACTATTGAAGAAAAGGATATAACAAGTAAGTTGTTGAGAACCCTTCTACCAGCTTATGCTATTCGAGTCTCTGCAATCAATAAATTGAGGTCTGTACCTAACATGCCAGTTTCTTTGGATGCAACTATTGGTAAGCTACATGCATTTAAGTTAAGTAATTTTGATAATAGTGGGTCTTCGATAAATAAAGTAGAATCTGCATTCAGTTCTTTTCATATTGGTAAATCTGATGATTACAATGATAGAATGAGTAAGTACTCTGAAAGGGATCATAGTGGAGCAAGTGAAAGATTTCACAAGAACATGGAAAAAGTGCACAAACTGTATGAGGAAATCAAGAAGCAGGAAGAATTTGAAGCATTATTAGCTAGAAGGTTATCGAGAGGAAAAGGTATGTATAAAGGGAAGCTACCTTTAAAATGTTTCAATTGTGATAAAATAGGACATATGGCTTCTAACTGCCCTGACAAAGAATCTAGTGAAAAGAGAGAATACTGAGATAATAGGTAGAAAGATAACCAATACAGAGGACACCGAGACTTCAAAAGGAGAGATAGAAAGACATGTCTAGTAGCAGATGAGGAATCCAATGATGATGAATCTAATTAAACTGATATTGAGGAAGTTGTTTATGTGGCTATTAAAGATGCATCTGATGAGGAAAGGTATGAAGAAAAAGCCCTAATATATCACATAAATAATAATGATTCTTGGATCATAGACAGTGGATGCTCACATCATATGACAGGTGATAAACACAAGTTTGTTAAATTAGAAGACTATGATGGAGGCTATGTAAGATTTGGTAATGATGCACCATGTCTGGTAAAAGGTAGAGGATCCATAACACTTCTTGACAATGCTAAATGTGATGATGTATACTGGGTTGAAGGTTTGAAATACAATTTGTTGAGTGTAGCACAGCTAAACAATACTGGATACGAATAGAATTTCAGAAAGGAATTGTCAAATTTTATGACAAACATGGAAAGTTAGCTACTACCGGGACACAAACAAAAGGTAATACATTTCATCTTGACTCAACTTAGAACAAGTGTCTTTATGCAAAGATAGATGATACTTGGTTATGGCATAAAAGGATTTGTCATGTAACTTTTGATAATCTGATCAAAATAAGTAAGAAGCACTGAGTAAGAGGACTACCGAGTCTTGAAAAACCCAAGAATGCTATGTGCTGAGGATGCTAGATGGGTAAGATGTCAAGATCAAGCTTTACAAGTAAGACCTACACTTCTAAAGGAATTTTAGATCTAGTACACACTAATCTTTGTGGTCCTATGAAAGTTCAAAGTTATTATGGTGATAAATATTTCATATTATTTGTGGATGATTACTCAAGGATGATGCCAGTTATGTTTTTAAAAGAAAAATCAGAAGCTTTTCAAATGTTCAAATGGTACAAGGCAAGAGTTGAAAATGAAACAGGAAGACAACTGAAATGTCTTAGATCTGATAGAGGAGGAGAATTCACTTCTAATGAATTTAACTTATACTGCAATGATCATGGTATAAAGAGGCAAGTATCTGCACCGAGAACACCTCAGCAAAATGGGATAGCTGAGAGAAGAAACAGATCAACTGTGGATTGTGCAAGAACCCTGATGATAGAAAAGAGGGTACCTCAAACATTTTGGAGAGAAGCAATCAGTACTGCAGTTTAAACCCTGAACCGAGTTCAATTGAAGAAAGGAACTATAAAGACACCATATGAGATCTGGTATGACAAGAAACCTAATGTAAGTTACTTTAAAATCTTTGGAAGTAGATGCTATGTTCACAAAGATGACAGAAATGAAAAGTTTGATCAGAAAAGTGAAGAAGGAACATTTCTTGGTTATTGCTCTAGAAGTAAAGCATTTAAATGTCTGATCAAATCATCTAACAAAATAGTGGAAAGTGCAAATGTGAAAATTGATTAATTTGCAGAAAGAAATTGTAGTCACATAAATCTGTCCACTTAATTAAATAAATACTTAGTATTTATTTGATTATTTAACCATCAATTAATAATTAATTAAATTAATATATTTAATTAATTCATCTTAACCCTATTCTCCTATTAATTAAATAAATTATTCAATTTATTTGATTTAATTCACTTAACCAAATTCAGACCATTAATTAAATAAATAAATCATATTTATTTAATTAAAATATTCTCTCACATTTAAATAAATTAATATTTATTTAAATCCCCCAAAATCCCACCTCTCACATTTAAATAAATAAATCATTTATTTAAATCACCTTTATCCTCCACCCACTTGTATTTTCCTACAAAAGCAAGTTGCACAATTATTTTAAATAAATAATTTATTTAAATCACCTTTATCCTCCACCCACTTGTATTTTCCTACAAAAGCAAGTTGCACAACTATTTTAAATAAATTATTTATTTAAAATCCTATTTATCCTCACCCACTTGAAACCTTTAATGGTTTCCCTTAAAGTATTCAAACTTGATGGCTTTAAAGTCTTCAAACTTGATGGCTTCCTTCTATAATCTTCTTAAGACTTTAATGGTTTTCCTTAAAGTCTTCAAGCCTTTAATGGTTTCCCTCAAAGTCTTCAAGCATTTTAATGCTTTATCTTCATTTTTCTCATTTAAATAAATTAATATTTATTTGAATATTTATCCAAATGCAACTTACACCATTTAATTGAAATAAATGATTTTATTTTAATTGAAAATACCAAAATTTCTCCCACTTGCATTTTCCTACAAAATCCACTTGTATGCCTAAACCCCTTCTAGATTCTTCTAAACCCTTCCTAATTAGCCTAATCCATCCCCTAAATATTGTCACATTCCTAAGCAAATTGGAGTCACTTCTCAAAGACTCCAAAGTCTTTGAAAAGCAATTAATGCTTTGTGTGTTCAACAAATTAACCCTCAAAGTCTTGGATAACCTTTGAAAGCTTCCAACCTTCAACCACTAAATGGCTCAAAGTCTTTGATAACCATTGAAGGCTTTCAACCTTCAACCACTTAATCCCCAAAGTCTCCAATAACCATTAATGGTTACCTCAAACCCTCCCACATGGTTAAAACATTTGTTTTGACTCAACCTCTACCCAACCCAAAGGTCTCATCAAGCCTTTAATGCTTTGACCATGATTATCTCTTAAACATTTGCACAAAGGTTTATCCTTGGATTAACTCTTAATCCAGTGGGTAATCTTAATTTAGACTTGACCCTTGCCTTCTAGATAACCATGAGGTCTTCTCAGGCCTTTAATAAGTTAGCACATTGAACTAAACTAGTAAGTACTCCTATGACTACTAACTGTAAATTATCAAAGAATGATGAATCTGCATCTGTTGATGAGACATTTTACTGATCTATGATTGGAAAATTGCAATATGTTGTGCATAGTAGATCGGATATAGCACATGTAGTAGGTATTGTAGCAAGATTCTATGCAAATCCCAAGGAAACCCATATGACAGCAATCAAGAGAATTTTCAGATACCTGAGAGGCACTGAAGATTATGGCTTAGTATATGAAAAGAGAAATAATTTTAATTTAAAAGTTTATAGTGATGATGATTGGGCAGGCAACATAGATGATAGGAAAAGCACAAGTGGTGGAGCTTTCTTTTTGGGAGAAATACTAGTAAGTTGGCTTAGCAAGAAACAAGGATGTATTTCTCAATCTACAATAGAAGCTGAATATGTTGCTGCAGCATTGAACTATACCAATATAGCATGGATCAAACAACTATTGGAAGGTATAAATGAGAAAGTTACTGAGGCAGTAACTATATTCTGTGATAATACTAGTGCCATTAACATTTCAAAGAATCCAGTGATGCACTCTAAGACAAAGCATATATCTATAAAGTATCATTATCTCAAAGAAGAAGTTCAAGAGAAGAAAGTTGTGCTGGAATATATCAGTTCAAAGGAGCAATTAGTAGACATCTTCACAAAACCACTGCCAAGGGACACTTTTGAGTATATCAGAAGCGAGTTAGGGGTCCTACCCCTATCTTCTACTCACTAACTGAGTTCGGTGAAAGCATCAATTCGATGAATCTACAGAATATTATGTGTGGATTGATGCTGATTTATGCACTTTAGAAGGTTTTCTAAAGGTGTGCAAAAAAAAGAAGAATAGAGACAAGTTGGTCTCACCAAGACTGAGATGTTACACAGCAAAGCAAATCACTTCACAGAGGAAATAACAGAAGACTAAATGGTTGAAAGACTAAATGGTTGACTGCATGGTAAAGCCCTAAATGATGGAAATAACAAAAGACTAATGAGAGGGGGAGTAGATTGCAAAATGGAGAAGACTCTAGAAGACAACAGATCAAGAATAAAAGGAGAAGTTTAACAACAATCTGAATCCGAATCAATTTGAATATCTTGTTGGTATTACCATTTAATTGTTGGTTTTTCCATCAATGCCAAAGGGGGATATTGTTGGCATTACAGTAAGAAAGATTGTTGATATTCAGAAAGGATATTGAGAAGGTTGTTGAAGATTATTGATATAACTGAAGAAGGATGATAAGTATCTTTAGAACATTATTTTGTCATTGATGTCAAGAAATTGATTATTTGATTTAGTATGATGTTGCCATATCTTGAGAAGATTGATTAGAAGAGAATTAAGATGTTGGTAAAAGACACAGAAAGAATGTGATGAATAAAGGGAGGAATAAGTTATTCAATGGGCAACTATTATCGAGTTAAACAATGATGAGATCATAATGTTTAGATTGTTTTGATATCCTACATATGTTGTTGATTGTAAGGTTAATACTATACTATGCAACCGAGCAATCAACCTAGTTGGTAAACCCTAAGGAACCTAGTTGGTAAACCCTAAGGTTATCGATATCGGTTAATGAAGGCAAAATGTCTACCGAGTAAAGTTTAGTATTTACCGAGTTGCAACTGAGTTATGACAGTGCGCATGGGATGGATAAAAGCATTATTTAATGAAGGACAATGATTAGCTAGAGATGTATAAATGATTGGTATGTCATGTATGAAGTTTGTTAAGGATCTATGGCAAAGGAAAATCGGTAGGAAGATTTACAGCGTAGATTGAACCGCAATAACCTTATGCAAGTTCCAAGAAGGGAATGCAAGTCCCGAGGAAAGGTAAAACATTTTCAGATCGGAAGGATACATTAAACCTGGTCAAGTTTGAAGATCTGATGGCTAAGATTGATCAAGGGAAATGTGATCAAGGAGATTTAGCGGTTAGCAATTGTTTATAAATAAGATTGTTAATAAACAATGTATGCGGGCAAGTGTATGCACAAGGATGCTACATAGTGATTACCGAGTGTTATCACTATTTAAAAAATGGGTTTTCTTTTCCCATAATTGGCTAAGTTTTTGAAATTTTGAGTTAGACACACTATCAACTGCTTTAAGTCTATGTTAGGTCTTAAGGGTTTAGGGTTTTTAATTTTAAGTCGCTCAATGTCTGATCAAAAAACCCTCTGGTTTCTATTCCTGTGTTACTTTATCCACTTAAGTAATGGGTCTTGGGGTCGTAAGAGGTGTCCCCCCATGTCATTTGCCTAGGCGGTTATTGAATTAATTGTAAAAAATTTAGGCCTTGTGTCTTTACTTCCTAATGTTATCGGGCCCAGTAAGTTGCTTGCAGCTCTCAGATGGGTCTATGGTTTTTGCTGTTTCGTTAGGTGAAGTTGCACGTGGTTTAACACTCACGAAATGGCGAAAGGGAAAAGTGTGTTCAATGGTGCATTTGGTCCAGTTTAAAAGGGCTTCATCTCGTTCAAGATCTAATGGCTGGCATTATTTCACAGCCGAAACTTGCAAGTGAAATGCCTTTCACGAAATGGCAAAAGCGTTTGGTGGGACCTCGCAGCGAAGACTTTCTAAGTGACTAAAAGGTGAACAAGTCCAATCTGATCTGACGGTTCACGCTGTTTCGTGGCCGATAGATCCTCGAAGGTTATGCCCCATGAAATAGCGAAAAGGTTTTTCGGCCTACGAAAAGGGAGTTTTAATAAGAGCATAACAGATGTGCAAGTCTCATTTGATTTGACGGTTAGCGCAGCTTCGTAGGAGGAAGATGCTCAACAGTTAGCTTTCTTGAAGTAGCGAAATGACATGGTGCTCCAAGTAGGCAGTCCAGTTGGTCGACATGGCGAGTACGATGATGGCACGTGGCAGAAGATCAAAATAGTTAGCAAGTCGGGTCTAAGGACTAAAAGGTGGGTCCTAGAGGTGAGTCATGTCGCGGGTTAAGAAGTGACCTAGCAGATGTAGCTGGCAAAAGGGTAAGGTGGAATCCGATGTGTCCTCTCAGCAAATAAAAGGTGAATATGTTATTTTTAAAGGTGACTAGATGCTAGGTGGATGGAGTTGAGTCAAAGGGCCCATGTCTACTGAATTCAGTTAAGTTGTTAAGCATCGAGCAAGTCAAATATAATCTAACGGCCCACATGAATTCACAATGGTAAAGTGGTTGTATTTTATGCCCTGTGAAATAACAAAAAGGTTTTTGGGCCTCGAAGACAGATAGAGCATGAAGTTAAAAGGGGATCAACTCCGTTTTGATCCAAAGGCTTGTGTTGTTTTGCGGTTGCAAACCAACCGAAGGATATGCTTCACGAAATAGCGAAAGGAAGAGAAGGTTCATCTAGGTGTAATGTTAGATGGCGACGTGTCAATTGACACGTGGTTTCAGAAGAAGGAAAGGGCCCGCCAAGGTGTAACTGACGGTTATAAGGCAAAGACACGTGGCTAACATTGAACTAAACTCGAAGAGTTTTCCAAAGCTAATGGTTGAATGCCACGCGGTGTTTGGTAACCAATGAAAAAGTGGCCTAAGTGAAGCAAGCATAAAGGTATCCCTTAAAGTATGTTTATCTCTGATTTGATCCAACACTTCACGTTGTTTCGTGGCCCGAAGTTGAAAGCGGTTTAAGCTATGCGAAATAGCGAAAGACTGCTATCCGTCAAGATAGAGGCATGGTTAATGAAGAAGCTGACGGTCCTGGTGAGGATTAAACACCGAGCAGTTAAAGTTCCATCCAATGCCTCACGCAGCTTCACAAAAGAAAAGTTCTCAGAGGATAAAAACCCACGAAATGGCAAAAAGGAGGTGGGGCTCGGTGCTAAGGCAAAGCTGTTAAGTCGATGTAAAGACCGATCAAGTTTCATTTGATCGGATGGTTGGCGTGATTTCGTTTAACGAAATTGCCCGAAGGTTATGCTCTGTGAAACAATGAAAGAGCAAAAAGGAAAAATGTGCAGGTATGTTGTGACTTGTTGGAGCGAAAAATTTGAATTCTCTCATGAATTCAATTCTGAAGGGACGACCGAAGCATGCTGTATCAATGTCGCAGTTAAGAGCCTGAGTACCATATATGATCTCATATCTATTGAGTGAAGGTATTATTCTAAAGAATTGTTGCAGAGGAGCAATTATAGAGATATTTTCTTCAAATACAGAGCAAATTCATCCAGTTTCAAAGCATATTCCGTCAAGCTAAAAATAGGTTTTCTTGCACTCTTGTTTGGCAATTTCTTACCAGTGTGTTTTAATTGAGGTCTTGATCTATCATAAAACCAGTTGGGGGTAGTACCTAAATTGCTTGCATATTTTAAAATGGCACCTAAGAGAGAGTTCTCAGGGAAAGTTAATTACCAGGAAAGGGCCATTTGTGATGATTTTCTCAAACAGTTGACATTGTCAACTAATCAGCCATAAAACGTGAAAGAACTAGTGCCAAGAGCTCCTCAATTGAAGATAGGAGAAGGGTTATATGACAAGGGTAACTGGTTAAGAGACCTATAGGTTGGGTTGTCTAGGTTGGGGTTGTTCAAAGTTGGATTTGACATGAGAAATTCCCCAGCCCCGTAGAATAGCATCTGGGAGTTAGATGTGGGAAAATTGGTAGTCCAAGAGTATTCATGGATATGGATCTCTTGACTCAGATTGCACATAATTATGATCTAGTCACAAGAAGCATTAGGGATATAAATGGGAAAGCCCTCATTGAAATAAATAATGAGGAATTTAGAAGTTCTTTTGGGCTTAATGAGTTTACTAATTTTCTAGAACCTATCAATTTCAAATCACTAGCTCAAGTATACAGTGCACAGAGGAACCACCTTAGAAATGGGCCTCTTAAGGAATTCTTTGTGAAGATAGGTGGGTTGACAGTTGTAGGACCCAACACTAAAGAGCCCTTCTCATTGAGTCTATTCACCCTTAGGGCTAAGCGAGTGTATTGGTCACTTTGCCAGATCTTAGGAGAGGATGCTGAGGCAAATATGCCCAATCATTACATGCTAATGATTGCTCAGATTTTGAATCCTTCTCTTGCAGTCACCTTTGATTATGCTTCTTTTATTACTGATGCTATCCATGGAGGTTTGATAGGAATAAAGAATGGGAAGGTTGATAGGCCTTTTGGATGGTATTCCCTCCTCATGCATCTATTTTTATTCAAAGGTGGTGATGATTTTGCGAGTGGAATGGACCTTATTAAAGAGAAAGATGGAGAAAAGATGCCCATGTAGTTATGGAGTACAGTGTTGTCATGGGACAGAGATGATGCTAGTTTCTTAAAATTTGATAAATATTTTGCATCAAAGATTAGGACTCTCCTCTGTTCAGAAAATCCAAGAATCCCCAAGGTTATTTTTGAATTTATTAGACCAAAAGAATTTGCAGAAAATATAAAAATTGTCCATAATTGGTGTGATGTTTACTTGTACCCTATCTCCACAGTTTTTAGAGTATTTGGTTTCAGAGGCACTCCATTTTTATTGCCCTATCAGGTCCCTCTCAAAGTGGGAACTGCAGAAATCCTCAGACAAATTGGTAGTGTACAGGAAGTAGAGCTAACAGGCAGGGGTAAGGGACTATTTTCCCTACGGTTACCATAGCCCACCAATTTGTAATAACCAAGGGAGGTTGGAATTGTTTTGAGGATTTTCTTAAACCCTATCATTTGTCAACTGCAGTGTCCAGGTGTGTCGATCCTGAAGATTTCTTTAATGGCATGTTTAGAAAGAGAGTAGTGTGTAGAGGTAGACCCCATCAGTTCCAGTTTCCCGAAGACCTCATTAGAAATGAGTTTGATCTAGATGAGCAGGAGCTAGGGAAAGAAAAATGGGTGGCTTATAAAAAGGCCTTAGATTTTGTACATTAGTTTGATACCAGCTATGACCCATTGTCTAGCTTTTTCCCTTTTGAGGAGAAAATAAAGTTCCTAATTCTTTGCTTTGAGGATGTAATGCAGACTCTAAAAGAAAAGAGGGGGGTTGTGATTAAAAACAACCCTGAAAAGGCAAGAATGGTTTTAAGTAGGTCTGCTCCCACTAGAGAATTCCCTCTTGGTGACTATACATTGCACAAGAAGTCTAATTATAGTGTGCTGATGCCTACAATAGGGGAGCCCTCTATCTCTAAAGGAAAGAGGAAGATACAAGATGTCATTGACATCCAGGAGAGCCCAAAGAAGCAGAGAGTAGGAAAAGAAATACAATCTGATACACCCTTTTACTCTCCATCCCAATCCCCTATTCATATAGGAGATGAACAGGCAGCAGCTGAGCAGCTGATACAGTTAGCGAGCCTGGGAGAAATAGCCTACACATATGATGCAGTAGAAGAAGTAATGCCAGAAGAGCCCCTTCCTACTGAGGTGAACATCACTACCAATGAATTCAAGGGCCAGGAGTGGGATCTTGAGATCAAGCAGGCCAGTGAGGACTTCTTGGTTGACAATAACTTTGTTACATCAGGAGCATTCATGCAGTTTGTATGGAAGCAAAGCATTGACAAATACAATGCAAGATGTGAGAAGAGAAAAGGTGAGTAGCCTCAATTGTGGTTGAGGAGGAAATAAAGAAAGAAATGATGGATGAGTTTAAGACCATCACAATTGAGCAAGGAAGAGATATGGTGGCACAAGCTGGAGTACTCATTCTCCCTAAGTGGGACATAGCAGATGCCTTGGTATTGGAGGCAGTGTGAAAAGAAACTAAACCCATGGAGGGAATCACTATCTACTCTTGCATAGTATTTGCTTATCATATTCAACCATCTTGAATCTCCATATGGCATCCATGGCTAGTGCTAAAAGCTGAGAGCTACACTCATTTGGGACTTGGAGAGGAGAGAAACAAGGGAGAAGCATCAAAAGGCATCATGGAAGCATCTTAGGGAGGCTCTTCTCCTTTCTTTTATTTTGTTAAACTTCTTTCATGCTTTTTGAAATCTCTCTTGATATGTTTGGAATGGTTTTTAGTTCTTTGTTTTGTTTTTATGGTTGAAACTAACTTATTAACATTGAACTTTGTTGTTGCCTTGTCCCCATTTCCATGACATCATTTGGTGAACCCGACGTGAATCCAAACACCAAAAAGATCAATTTTTTTTTTTAACCAATAACATGTTTGAATGTTGAAAATGTCACACAGGTTGCGATTTTGACACTGTTTTGGTGCGTTTGGCATTATTTTGGCGCTATTCCCCCTGTTTCAGTGCTTTTCCCTTCTCTGTCTTTCCCTTTCTTTTAATACGTTTGTGTTAAATAGTGCCTCTGTTCAAACGCAGACTAGCGCTATTGTAACAAAACGTTGTACAAATCACTTTGTAACCAAAAAAAATAAAAAAACCAAAAAAAAAATAAAAAAATTTAGGCTTGTAGAAGCCCACCAAATAGGCGGATTTTACTAACTATTTTTCTCTTTTGTGCAGATTTAAATTAGATTAAAGAGTAGATTTATATTTTTTACTAACTTGTTTTTGAAGTTGGTTTTAAAAATGAATTCACTTTTTATTTCGGTTTAAAATTAACTTCACATTTCAAGTTTGGGCTTTTAAAAAAGAATCACACATTTGTTTGGGGCTCTTAAAAAGAATTTCATTGTTCAAAGGTAAAAAGAACCACAAACTTATACAAAAACAACTTTATTTTTTTTGCAAGTTAGGAAACAAACTTCGTTTTGGTGCTTAAAATCAACAAGGCAAATTTTATTTCTTGCATCAAGATAAAACTCACAATCCACACTTCCATTTTTGGTGCAAATAAAATTCACAATCAACTTGTCTCATTTTCAAAGCAATTTTACTTCATGCAAACGTGTTTTTCATTAAGTTGACCAGGATTTCAAATTCTAGTTTACTCAAACAATTGCCTTTGAAAATTAAAAAGAACACCATGATTGTTGGAGCAACATCTCCAAATAGTTAGATCACATTGCAATGATAGATTAAAAAGAACAAGTGTTTTTCGTGCTTGGCACACTTGTGCAAAGAGTTGGTCGAGTGGTCCTACTTCTAACACACACTATCCTCTCCCTTGGCTTTCGTGGTCCTAGGTGCAAGAGAAAAGTGTTAGTAACACTCAAAATTTTATCTTTTTAAGAGAGGCCTGCCAAGAGACACATCACTCTTGGGAACGACCTTGAGCGGTAAATCCTTCGAGCCACTATAGAAATCAGGTGTGAGCGAAAGTTGTAGCCTTGGGTATAGCTGTTCCTACAGTGTAACTGGCCGAAAGGACAAATGGGCCCCACCACCAGTTACAAGGCTCTTAAGTGAGTCACTGCAGAATGAACTTATGTCCAAAAACATCGAACATGACTAAACACCTTTAAGTAGTAGCCCACCCGTTCTATTGATTGAGGATATTTGCGATATAATTTAGTGCAAGAGCATAGATGGTTTTGCTCCCAAGATACTCACCATACATATTTCCTTGAGTAGAAACATAGCTTTTTGAAAAGTCACTTGTGGCTTGATAAAAGTGGTGACTCCCCCATCATAGGGATCATCTATTTGTTATGCTCGTGCAAGACTTAGTATATCACATCCTTACCTGCCAAGGCGGGATTCATAAGGTATGTAGTACCAAAGTCGAAGAAATATCAAGATGTGGGCTAAATTTATCACAACTGGCCATTTGACCTTAGGGATAAAAAGTGTTTGAAGTGTGTTCGTTTTAAAGACCAAGTGCAAATTGAGCCGACTTCAGGCTTTGGAAATACACCTTAAAATACATCTAAAGGAAGGGTCAAAAACAAGTCCAAGGATTGGGTTGATCTAGACCCATACTCATTTGTGCCTTTGAGGCTACAATCTTGTGTTTGTGTGCTTGCTTTGTTTTCTTGTCAAAGAAAAATCAGAAAATCAATCCCAAAAACAAAGTATTCATCCAACATCTGTCAACACAACCAAAAATACCAAAAACAAAGTGCAAACAACAAAGAGACAAATTTTATGACCATTCTTCACATCTTGCGAAAGAAGAAGTGTCATCAGAATATCACCTTGAAAAGGAGACCACTAAGCTCAAAGGCTTTAATCAAAAGGAGGAAATTCTTCTATATCAATCGACAAATCTTTGTCTCCCATAGAGTCTTTCTACATCGCATGCATCTATACCTTCAAGGTAAAACAAATGAGTTTGATTTAGAATCACTGAACCGCAGAGCTTTTATGCAATATAGAGCTCTGAGTTATCACAAAAATCAAGGAGGAAAGATTAATCCCAACTTCTTCCCAAACATCTGTATCACCTACAACACAGCTCGAGAAGTGCCACCAACATCTGAAAGGGAAGAAGAAGAGTTTGTCCCATTTGTGACACAAAGTTTTTATTGAAAGTTGAAAACATTTTCATCCATCATCCCACTCATACATCATCACTTCATCATCAATCCATCCCAACTCTCAAAACATTAAGAGGTTCTTGTCCCAAGATTCCTTTTTAGATATTGCTTGAAATCAAACACATCACATCACTTTTAGATTGTTTCTACATCTAGGATAAGCTCATCCTAAGAGACACATCTACGCAGGTTAAAACTAGTTCATGAGTGAATCCTCTCATTGCTAGGTAGTCAAAATCTGTAACACATCTCAGATTTCTCTACACCTTATCACATCCAAACTTATCAAACAAACAAGCAATTCAAAGAAAGGAATTTCGGTTACATCTACCTTAAAAGTGCTAGAGATCCCCATACAACACAAATCACCAATCATCAATCTTTCATCACCAACTCATCATCATCTTCAATCAACTTCAAAACAAACTTGCAAACAAAATGGCTCAAACCCGATCACGATCAAGGCAGTGAGAAATAGAAATTGAGGAAGAAGAGGACAACCTCAATGAATTTCAAGAAGCACTTGGAGGAACTGGGAATGATGAAAACCCAGGTACACCCACTCCTTCAACAATCGAAAGGGTTCAGCATAACCCTCATTTTAACAGATTATTTGATGAAATACTAAGGAGCAACGCAGATGCTCACTTCTTAAGACTTGCTCAAGAAGGAGCCAAACTCCCCTCAGACTTTGATCTTGCCCAATTAAGACAAGCATCAGAAAGACAAAGTCGCCATGAGGAGGAAAGAGGTAGAAATCACATCAGATATAACATCCCTCGAGGTAACCCACCACCTCCTCCTCCAAATGAAATGGAGATGTTGCGGCAACAAGTCGAGAATCTCGCCCAACAACTTCATAGTGGTGTTAGGACCAATCAATTCTCACTTAAAGACATCTATCCCTATCCGTTTGATAGGAATCTTTATATGCCACCCTTTCCACGCGGGTTCGAAACACCAAAATTCGAAAAACATAGAGGAAAGGGAGATCCCCGTGATCATGTCCGAGAAATTCATTCCGCTTGTCTCGAAGTCGCTTATGAGGACACATACCTAATGCGCCTTTTTCCCCAAAGCTTGGGAGGAACAACCACATCATGGTTTTCCCGACTACCAGGTGGCATAAGAACATTTGAGGAACTCATCCAGAAGTTCCTATCTCATTACTCTTATAATATTGAACGCGACATCACCATGGCTGATCTATGTAACACCAAACAAAAACCAGGTGAATTATTCTCAGTATTCCTGCAACGATGGCGCCAAATGTCTAGCAGACGTTCTCTTCAGTTACCTGAACGAGAACTAGTGGAAATTTTCATTTCCAACTTAAACGAAGAAATGGAATTTCACCTGGATGTCAAAGACACAGATTCTTTTAACGATATGATCACCAAAGGTATAAAATGTGAAAGGGCACTCATCAAAAAAGGACTCATCAAAATCTTTAATGAACCCAAAGATGGTCCTCGCCCGCGCTTCAATAGCGATAAACCGAACTTCTGGAACAAGAATAAGAATATCGTTAACGATGGAGTTGTGGATGCTCGGACTGTCCAAAATGCACAACCTGTGGTTCAGTTTGCAGGACAAAATCCTCCACCTCAAAATAACACAAATGTTCCTCTTAATCAAGGTCGCATCACATCTCATGATGAACCAAGACCTCGTCCACAAAAACAAAAACGCACATACACTCCCTTAGGGGAACCCATTGAAACAGTGATGCGACAACTCATTTCTCAGAATTTGATCACTTTACCTAAGTTATCAAATTATGAGCCTCAAGTCAAACCAGCATGGTGGAGAGATACTGAACATTGTGAGTTCCATCAAGGAAGAGGACATAAGACAAGTAATTGTCATCAATTGAAAGATCTCATTCAGGATCTTATTGACCGAGGAGAAATTGAAATTGAAGGACATGACCCAAAAACAACCAATAATGATCATCAGATGTTCAAGAATCCACTTCCATCACAAGATCAAAGGGGTCCTTCCACTTCCAGACGAGGTCCTGATACCACTGATTATACGCAGGCTGCGTATAATTACACTGTCAATCACCTGTATGATGCCAGTGAACAAATTGCAACTATCACCTTCAAAAATCCCACCTCAAATTGCAATGTTGTTACGCGTCGCGGCAAAGTTACCATCAAGGCAGCTCCACAAGGCACCACCTCATCCCAAAGCAGTACAATCTTGTGGAACAATTAGACAAAACGCCTGCGCTTATATCCATTTTAGAGCTATTACGCCTATCGCCATCTCATAAAACAATCTTGGATCAAGCACTCCAAGAGGCGTCAGTCCCTGCAAACTTGAATACAGACCAATTTCAAGCCATGGTTGGAAATCTAAAGTCATCACCTTGTCTCACTTTTTCTGAAAGCGACAACTCTTCTTTCCAACAACCTCATAACGCCTCACTCCACATTGAAGGCTTTGTCAACCAACACAGGATCAAGCGAGTCTTGATCGATAATGGAGCAGGCCTAAACATTTGCACACTTCAGTTGGTCACAGCATTGGGCTATGCAGTAGAATCAGTGGATCCTCGCAAGAAGATCACCATCAAGGCCTATGATGATGCAGAGCGTTCATCCAAAGGAGCTGTGGTACTACCAATCCGAGTAGGCCCTGTGGTAAAGCACATCATCTGTCAGGTTCTAGACCTTCCTCTGCCATATAATCTATTATTAGGGAGACCTTGGATACATGCCATGCAAGCCGTTCCATCTACCTACCATCAATGTATCAAGTTCCCACATAACGGTGTAGAGATCACAATCCTGGGCGATGCAAATCCCTTTGCATTTTGCCATAATATCAGCCATCAACCAGAGATTACTGTTCCTAATAATAGGGAAGCCATTTCCTCCACATCATATGTAAATCCTGCCTCTCTTGCCAGTTCGAACACCCCTATGCCCAAGCAAGAAAAGCTTAAAATGAAAGTCGCAGAGGAAGGTCCTGGAGAATACAACTTGAGTCAGCTCTTTTGTGTGGGACAAATGCCCACTTCTCCTAGAACACATGGTAAACCACAGCAGTTGCTCCAGCAACCACTAATCACGCCAGCATGTGCCTTAACGCCTTTCATCCTTGGAAAGAGTCAAGAGGAAGAAACACAAGATGAGGACCTAGCGGACTGGATCTATAAGGATCCCATCACCACTGATAAACCGCAAGTTACACTTCCTACGGAACAGTATGGTAAAGGCCTCCTCATTATGCAAAGAATGGGGTATGATGGTCAGAGTGCTTTGGGATACTGCAAACAAGGACGACATGAACCACTGCTGCCAGAGTTCAAGCCCAAAGGTAATACAGGCCTAGGCTTTGAAAAAGAGATCCTTCCTAAACTCAGATTTAAAGGAAAACCTAGCAAACCATTTTGCCCACCTACTGTAAAGAGGACACCTTTCATAATCAAAGCACCATCAAGCAATATTTCCATTGCCCCATCGAGGCTCACAACCCCACCGCAACCATCACCAGTGCCAAACATACCACCAATCGAACCAGTAATCCCGTCAATAACACCAATAGCAGCAGCAACTGTATCAGAACCCGCAGCAACATCTATGGCGCCAGTAGTTCCAGCAGAAGCCACTGAGTCACCATTACCGATACTTCCAGTGACAAATCCATTAAACCCCATCACAATTCCTGCAGCACCGATCACTACAAGGATACATAAACCAATCACACCTGCCGTGTTTAACTCCAAAGACATCCCAGTATGGTATAGCAATCGGATGCTGGAGAGTGATTCAGAGACCGACTCACATGAGTGGGAATTCGATTCAATGCAACTTAACACTTCAGATGAGGAAGACACATCACCACCTCCACCCCGCAAAGACATCCCTGTTTACGGAGAAGCACAGATAAAGACCACTTGGGTACCTGAGCTGGAAACATCTTCCACAGACCCTACGTCTCATCCTACGCCTGATTCTGACAGGGAGAGTACCATCAACGACCTTCACCACACTGTCTTAACCCTCACTGATACATCTCCCGCACTTAACTTAATCGATGAAGTAATGCCAATTATCCACCCTGAACTCATCGAATGGAACCAACCAAATCCCCCATGTCTTGACCTCTTCCAAAATGATGAGGCTATCATTGACTTTTTGGAATTAAGGGATAATCTACCAAGCGGGGATCACAAAGCTGGATTCGCCATTGAACTTAATAGCGCAGCATACTTCGGGGCGGATGCCAAACCCTTCAGCTGCAAAAATATAACATTAAAACATGGATCTTCTAGTGAAAACCACACTGTGGCACTGTTTGATCCAACAAAAGTAAAAAGAAAGAGTGTATCCAATGGTGAAAACCTCTCTGAGGCGCCTGAGGATGAAGGGTTTGACATTCTCCCTGCTAATACACAACAGGAACGATCAACGATCCTCATTGAGGAGACCAAAGAATACAATGTGGGGACTCCTGAAAACCCTCATATCATACATCTGGCATCTCTTCTCACTCCAGAGGAACAACCTCAATTTATAGAGTTCTTCCAACAGCGTCAGATCAACTTTGCATGGTCATATGCAGACATGCCTGGGCTTGATCCTGATTTAGTCATGCATCATCTCACAGTAGCAAAAGGAGCCAAACCTGTCAAGCAGAAGCTTCGTAAGATGCATCCTCAGATTGCCGTGCTAGTCAAAACAGAACTCAAGAAACTCCTGGATGTTGGTTTCATTAGACCAATTGATTATGCAGAATGGATCTCCAATATTGTGCCAGTTGGCAAACCAAAAGGGGGCATCCGCATTTGTACAGACTTCAGAGATCTGAATAAGGCATGTCCTAAGGATGACTTCCCTCTACCAAATATCGACATCATAGTAGATTTGACAGCAGGACATGCCATGCTTTCACTCATGGATGGCTTTTCAGGATACAATCAAATAAAGATCGCACCAGAGGACCAACATAAGACAGCCTTCACATGTCCATGGGGCACATACTGCTGGAATGTAATGCCTTTTGGTCTAAAGAATGCAGGAGCGACCTATCAAAGAGCAATGACCACCATCTTCCATGACATGATGCATACTATGATGGAAGATTATGTGGATGATTTACTAGCAAAATCACTTACTAGAGAAGGACATCTTCACATCTTAGATAAAATCTTTGATAGACTGGAACAATACCATGTTCGACTCAACCCAAAGAAATGTGTCTTCGGAGTGACCTCCGGGAAGCTTCTAGGATACATTGTCTCAAGCAAAGGTATTGAGGTCGATCCAGCAAAGGTTAAGGCAATCATGGACATGCCACCTCCAAGGAATATCAGTCAGCTAAGGACACTACAAGGACGACTTCAATCCATCCGCAGATTCATTGCACAATTGGCTGATAAGTGTCACCCCTTCACACACCTGCTACACAAGAACATCCGCTTTCAGTGGGATGCCCGATGCCAGCAAGCATTTCAGGCGCTTAAAGACTATCTCATGAATCCACCATTGTTGATGCCACCTGATCCAAGTAGACCGTTGTTACTTTATATCTCAGCGACAAGTACAGCACTGGGTGTGCTACTGGCACAACATAATGAAGAAGGTAAAGAGTGTGCTGTTTACTACATCTCTCGCACATTGGTTGGCTATGAACTCAATTACACACCTATTGAACGAGCTTGCCTAGCAGTAATCCTGGCAGCCACTAAATTGCGGCACTATCTGTTAACACACAAGGTACAACTCATCGCAAAAATTGATCCACTCAAGTATTTACTCAACAAAGCAGCATTGACAGGTCGCTTAGCCAAATGGGTGATGATTCTAAGTGAATTTGATATTGAGTATGTGGACCGTAAGGCTATCAAAGGGCAAGTTATTGCAGATCAGTTGGCTGATGCACCTCTCATAGGCGATCATCCTCTCATTTCCAATTTTCCAGATGAAGAGATATTCATGATTACAGAAGCACAGTCATGGAAATTATACTTTGATGGTTCATACACTAGGCACGGCTCGAGGGCAGGCATTCTGTTTATCACACCTCAAGGTGATAGCATCCCGAAGTCTTACAGGCTCACATTTCCATGCACAAATAACATAGCAGAGTATGAGGCCTTGATCACAGGACTCAGGTTAGCCGTACAATGGAAATTACAAGAACTACAAGTATATGGCGACTCACAACTGGTCATTCGACAAGCAACTAATGAATATCAGACCAAAGATGATAAACTCATGCCATACAAGCAAATGGTGGACAGTCTAAAGACATCATTTACTACTATCACTTTTGAGCAGATACCAAGAGATCAGAATCGAGCTGCTGACGCTATGGCTACCATCGCATCTCTACTAGATCTTCCACAGAATTCAACACGCTACGAGTTCTTGGTAGAACAACTTTGGATCCCGGCTTATGATATCCCCGAATCTGAAATGATATGTTGCCTTGTTGGTTCTGAATCCCCATGGTACGGTGAGTTCTACACCTATCTCCGCGATCACACCCTTCCTCCCAACCAATCAAATAACCAACGTAAAACCTTCATTCGCCAAACTGCTCGATATACCATTATTGCCGAAACCCTATACCGACGCGGTCTTGATGGTACTCTCCTTCGATGTCTGGAACAAGGTGAGATAACAAAGGCTTTGGAAGAGGTACATGAAGGAATTTGCAGGACTCACTCAAGTGGTCCATCACTAGCCAAGAAGATCATGCGAGCTGGATACTATTGGCCATCTATGGAAAAGGATTCCTACTACTTTGTTAGGAAGTGCAAAAAATGTCAAGTTCATGGCGACCTAATACATGCACCAGCTCAAGAACTGCAACCAATCACAACACCATGGCCTTTTTGTCAATGGGGTCTTGATCTTGTGGGTAAAATCCATCCATCTTCATCCAATGGCCATAAATTCATTATTACCGCCACTGAATATTTCACCAAGTGGATCGAAGCTATTCCACTTACCCAAGTTAGCGGCAAGCAGATCGCCTCATTCATCCTCAATTACATCATCTGCCGATATGGTGTGCCCATGTCCATTGTCACAGATAACGGTCTTCCTTTCAAAAATCAGGATGTCCGTGAACTTTGTGAGAAATTTCATATCCAACACCGCTTTTCCACTCCCTATTACCCACAAGGCAATGGTCAGGCCGAAGCATCCAATAAAAACATATTGAGGATCCTAAAGAAGACAGTCAATGATGCCGGTCGTGATTGGCATGTTCAATTGAATCCAGCGCTATGGGCATATCGAACTAGCATTCGAACCCCTACAGGTGCAACTCCTTATTCATTGGTCTATGGTGCAGAAGCTATCTTGCCTATTGAGGTCGAGATACCATCATTAAGGGTTTCCTTGCACAATCTCATTGATGATGACACATACAGAGTCTCACGCCTTCAGGACTTGGAGCTACTTGATGAGAAGCGACAAGCTGCATACAACCATCTCAAAGCCTATCAGCAGCGCATGAGTAGAAGCTACAATCACCGAGTTAGACCTCGTACATTTGAGGTAGGTGATCTTGTTCTTCGAGAGAATCCTCGCAACCAACCAAACAGAGAACATCAAGGCAAGTTTGAATCAAATTGGCTAGGCCCATATGTTGTCACTGCTGTATTCGGGTCCGGGGCATATCAGTTGGCTACTTCAGAAGGAGAACCGCTTGCAGATCCAATCAATAGCATGCACCTCAAAAGATTTTATACCTAAGGTGTACAGAGCATCAGGCTCCCCTACATATCAGAAAAATACCAAAAACATTCAGAAAAGTCCTGAAGAAAATATAAAAACATTCAAAAAAGTAAAGAAAAATCATGCATCCAAACGGTGAACAACCACTTCGGTGGCACCTTGGGTAAGAACGATGGTGAAAACCTGGCAAACAGGTGCCACTCGTAAAGGCTATGGCTCCATTATCTTTCAGACTTGTGGCGATCACATCTACTTCATACATACATCCATCCATCCATCAACCATGGCTTGTTATTCCTCTGCAATTATGATAGTACTCCATACATCTTGCATCCCGCTTTTTCATAGTCATGTCTAAAACTGGGGGCAATACCCTTACCCTAATGATGGAAGTGGATTCTACATTGTCTTATATATCATTACGCTCTTCATTCAGGCAATCATCAGAAAATATCAAAAACATTCAAAAATGACTCACAAAATCCAAAAACATTCAAAAACTATTACACAAAATCCAAAAAAAAAAAAAACATCAGAAAACCCATCAAAAATCACACAAAAACATGGCAACACATTGTACATATTCATCCATGCAGATACCAAAACAAGCATTGACAAATACTCACACAAATGACCACTTATCACTCGACCAAAACAATCAACATCAACAATCAAACTGTCTTTTCAACAAGGATGCATCCTTCCTTACCAAAACAAAGACAAAAGTGACGTTTTCTTTGACAAGAAAATTATGTTAAGCTATCAAATGCTTGGTTGATTCGTGAGTAATTCATTTGTTTATCTGTATCGGTATCTTTCAGCATTGTTTTGTATCGTTTGCGCATTATTTCCGATGAAGTACTGGGGCATGTACTAATGGTGTCTACGTGGGAAGTTCACCAAGCTACATGATCTTATGCAAAATGCAGTCATAGATCATTACGGCTTGCTGACTACAGCGTATACCTCGACCATATGAGCATGAACCATTACCAAGGATCCATATTCTTTATTCTTTATGTATATATTGTTTGTTTGCAGGTACAATTCTCTTTCTTTGGTTCCTCCTAACTCATCCAAACTGGATAAAGTATTTATCTCTTATTACGGTATGCACTTGTCTCAGGATATGATCAGCCTAAGATCAAGGAGGACGTTCCAAGTCATGCATGAAAGGAGATAATCCTTATCTGTTCCGCAAGCAATACTCAGGTCAACTTGATCCATTATATCAAGTTGCTTGTATTAACTTGCTATATAAAAATCCATGTAAGAAATACTCTGGTCATCTTGAATCTTTATGTCAAGTTGCTTGTATTTTCTTACAACATTTTAAAGCTCAATGATGAAAAATAAAGCACCATGGATCGTCATTCCATCTCATTTGTATATATTGCATTTCGTTGCATTCCACCCATCCATACATTCATAATAGCTGCATATCATGCATACGTAGTCATAATAATGCATACTCTATTTTACTCATCTTCTTCCATAGGACTCGATCCTAGTCCTCCATATCTTCTATCTAACATCAAATCCCCCCTCACCCTCCCTATCTTGATCATCAACATCATCCTAATCCCTTCATCGCTTCCCATCCTCACTCATCCACACAATCAAGCAAGTTACTCTATCTACACAGATACATCGACTCCCACACACCTAGACTATCAACAGATACTCTGATCACGTATCTTCGGGTCTCAACAGGTAATCGATTATGGTAATCCTAGACTACATCAGGCATTTATCATAATGACCTAGTCTCAACGGGGCTGCCATGATTCCCCACAACCATCCATCACAAGCACACACTATCAATTGATCAACCAATCAAACACAATCCAACGGACAATTACATCAATTGTCTACGTCTCAACGAGTATTTTGCTTCATATACCTTGACTTCATCGGGCAATTACATCAATTGTCTAAGTCACATCAGGTCACTTTGATTCACTTACTCAGACTTTATCATGTCCAAGCGACCAACTGACATCAACTGTCATGCTTTGACTTGACCGGGGCAATTCAACCGATTGCACCAGATTGTCCAACCAATTTTGATCAATTGTATAGCATCAATCCAAACCCCACACTACATCTGCTATGTATCTCTTGCATGACCTCAGGGTACTCGTTGGCTTGTTGTTTCTTCATATTCACTCCATTTTCTCCCATTCTTTCATCATTAGTTCTAATTTCTTCTATTCTACCTCCCCTCCGCTTTTCATTCTTTTTCGAGAGATCGCCCGATTTTTCAAAAAAAATTGGCCCATCCCTCGAGGGGGCATACCACCCATTAAATTTACATTTTATGGGGCATTTCTTCACACCTATTTTTCTTTCTTTGAAACGACGCGATAAACCGCACCGTCTCAAAGAGGGGCAAATGTAGTCACATAAATCTGTCCACTTAATTAAATAAATACTTAGTATTTATTTGATTATTTAACCATCAATTAATAATTAATTAAATTAATATATTTAATTAATTCATCTTAACCCTATTCTCCTATTAATTAAATAAATTATTCAATTTATTTGATTTAATTCACTTAACCAAATTCAGACCATTAATTAAATAAATAAATCATATTTATTTAATTAAAATATTCTCTCACATTTAAATAAATTAATATTTATTTAAATCCCCCAAAATCCCACCTCTCACATTTAAATAAATAAATCATTTATTTAAATCACCTTTATCCTCCACCCACTTGTATTTTCCTACAAAAGCAAGTTGCACAATTATTTTAAATAAATAATTTATTTAAATCACCTTTATCCTCCACCCACTTGTATTTTCCTACAAAAGCAAGTTGCACAACTATTTTAAATAAATTATTTATTTAAAATCCTATTTATCCTCACCCACTTGAAACCTTTAATGGTTTCCCTTAAAGTATTCAAACTTGATGGCTTTAAAGTCTTCAAACTTGATGGCTTCCTTCTATAATCTTCTTAAGACTTTAATGGTTTTCCTTAAAGTCTTCAAGCCTTTAATGGTTTCCCTCAAAGTCTTCAAGCATTTTAATGCTTTATCTTCATTTTTCTCATTTAAATAAATTAATATTTATTTGAATATTTATCCAAATGCAACTTACACCATTTAATTGAAATAAATGATTTTATTTTAATTGAAAATACCAAAATTTCTCCCACTTGCATTTTCCTACAAAATCCACTTGTATGCCTAAACCCCTTCTAGATTCTTCTAAACCCTTCCTAATTAGCCTAATCCATCCCCTAAATATTGTCACATTCCTAAGCAAATTGGAGTCACTTCTCAAAGACTCCAAAGTCTTTGAAAAGCAATTAATGCTTTGTGTGTTCAACAAATTAACCCTCAAAGTCTTGGATAACCTTTGAAAGCTTCCAACCTTCAACCACTAAATGGCTCAAAGTCTTTGATAACCATTGAAGGCTTTCAACCTTCAACCACTTAATCCCCAAAGTCTCCAATAACCATTAATGGTTACCTCAAACCCTCCCACATGGTTAAAACATTTGTTTTGACTCAACCTCTACCCAACCCAAAGGTCTCATCAAGCCTTTAATGCTTTGACCATGATTATCTCTTAAACATTTGCACAAAGGTTTATCCTTGGATTAACTCTTAATCCAGTGGGTAATCTTAATTTAGACTTGACCCTTGCCTTCTAGATAACCATGAGGTCTTCTCAGGCCTTTAATAAGTTAGCACATTGAACTAAACTAGTAAGTACTCCTATGACTACTAACTGTAAATTATCAAAGAATGATGAATCTGCATCTGTTGATGAGACATTTTACTGATCTATGATTGGAAAATTGCAATATGTTGTGCATAGTAGATCGGATATAGCACATGTAGTAGGTATTGTAGCAAGATTCTATGCAAATCCCAAGGAAACCCATATGACAGCAATCAAGAGAATTTTCAGATACCTGAGAGGCACTGAAGATTATGGCTTAGTATATGAAAAGAGAAATAATTTTAATTTAAAAGTTTATAGTGATGATGATTGGGCAGGCAACATAGATGATAGGAAAAGCACAAGTGGTGGAGCTTTCTTTTTGGGAGAAATACTAGTAAGTTGGCTTAGCAAGAAACAAGGATGTATTTCTCAATCTACAATAGAAGCTGAATATGTTGCTGCAGCATTGAACTATACCAATATAGCATGGATCAAACAACTATTGGAAGGTATAAATGAGAAAGTTACTGAGGCAGTAACTATATTCTGTGATAATACTAGTGCCATTAACATTTCAAAGAATCCAGTGATGCACTCTAAGACAAAGCATATATCTATAAAGTATCATTATCTCAAAGAAGAAGTTCAAGAGAAGAAAGTTGTGCTGGAATATATCAGTTCAAAGGAGCAATTAGTAGACATCTTCACAAAACCACTGCCAAGGGACACTTTTGAGTATATCAGAAGCGAGTTAGGGGTCCTACCCCTATCTTCTACTCACTAACTGAGTTCGGTGAAAGCATCAATTCGATGAATCTACAGAATATTATGTGTGGATTGATGCTGATTTATGCACTTTAGAAGGTTTTCTAAAGGTGTGCAAAAAAAAGAAGAATAGAGACAAGTTGGTCTCACCAAGACTGAGATGTTACACAGCAAAGCAAATCACTTCACAGAGGAAATAACAGAAGACTAAATGGTTGAAAGACTAAATGGTTGACTGCATGGTAAAGCCCTAAATGATGGAAATAACAAAAGACTAATGAGAGGGGGAGTAGATTGCAAAATGGAGAAGACTCTAGAAGACAACAGATCAAGAATAAAAGGAGAAGTTTAACAACAATCTGAATCCGAATCAATTTGAATATCTTGTTGGTATTACCATTTAATTGTTGGTTTTTCCATCAATGCCAAAGGGGGATATTGTTGGCATTACAGTAAGAAAGATTGTTGATATTCAGAAAGGATATTGAGAAGGTTGTTGAAGATTATTGATATAACTGAAGAAGGATGATAAGTATCTTTAGAACATTATTTTGTCATTGATGTCAAGAAATTGATTATTTGATTTAGTATGATGTTGCCATATCTTGAGAAGATTGATTAGAAGAGAATTAAGATGTTGGTAAAAGACACAGAAAGAATGTGATGAATAAAGGGAGGAATAAGTTATTCAATGGGCAACTATTATCGAGTTAAACAATGATGAGATCATAATGTTTAGATTGTTTTGATATCCTACATATGTTGTTGATTGTAAGGTTAATACTATACTATGCAACCGAGCAATCAACCTAGTTGGTAAACCCTAAGGAACCTAGTTGGTAAACCCTAAGGTTATCGATATCGGTTAATGAAGGCAAAATGTCTACCGAGTAAAGTTTAGTATTTACCGAGTTGCAACTGAGTTATGACAGTGCGCATGGGATGGATAAAAGCATTATTTAATGAAGGACAATGATTAGCTAGAGATGTATAAATGATTGGTATGTCATGTATGAAGTTTGTTAAGGATCTATGGCAAAGGAAAATCGGTAGGAAGATTTACAGCGTAGATTGAACCGCAATAACCTTATGCAAGTTCCAAGAAGGGAATGCAAGTCCCGAGGAAAGGTAAAACATTTTCAGATCGGAAGGATACATTAAACCTGGTCAAGTTTGAAGATCTGATGGCTAAGATTGATCAAGGGAAATGTGATCAAGGAGATTTAGCGGTTAGCAATTGTTTATAAATAAGATTGTTAATAAACAATGTATGCGGGCAAGTGTATGCACAAGGATGCTACATAGTGATTACCGAGTGTTATCACTATTTAAAAAATGGGTTTTCTTTTCCCATAATTGGCTAAGTTTTTGAAATTTTGAGTTAGACACACTATCAACTGCTTTAAGTCTATGTTAGGTCTTAAGGGTTTAGGGTTTTTAATTTTAAGTCGCTCAATGTCTGATCAAAAAACCCTCTGGTTTCTATTCCTGTGTTACTTTATCCACTTAAGTAATGGGTCTTGGGGTCGTAAGAGGTGTCCCCCCATGTCATTTGCCTAGGCGGTTATTGAATTAATTGTAAAAAATTTAGGCCTTGTGTCTTTACTTCCTAATGTTATCGGGCCCAGTAAGTTGCTTGCAGCTCTCAGATGGGTCTATGGTTTTTGCTGTTTCGTTAGGTGAAGTTGCACGTGGTTTAACACTCACGAAATGGCGAAAGGGAAAAGTGTGTTCAATGGTGCATTTGGTCCAGTTTAAAAGGGCTTCATCTCGTTCAAGATCTAATGGCTGGCATTATTTCACAGCCGAAACTTGCAAGTGAAATGCCTTTCACGAAATGGCAAAAGCGTTTGGTGGGACCTCGCAGCGAAGACTTTCTAAGTGACTAAAAGGTGAACAAGTCCAATCTGATCTGACGGTTCACGCTGTTTCGTGGCCGATAGATCCTCGAAGGTTATGCCCCATGAAATAGCGAAAAGGTTTTTCGGCCTACGAAAAGGGAGTTTTAATAAGAGCATAACAGATGTGCAAGTCTCATTTGATTTGACGGTTAGCGCAGCTTCGTAGGAGGAAGATGCTCAACAGTTAGCTTTCTTGAAGTAGCGAAATGACATGGTGCTCCAAGTAGGCAGTCCAGTTGGTCGACATGGCGAGTACGATGATGGCACGTGGCAGAAGATCAAAATAGTTAGCAAGTCGGGTCTAAGGACTAAAAGGTGGGTCCTAGAGGTGAGTCATGTCGCGGGTTAAGAAGTGACCTAGCAGATGTAGCTGGCAAAAGGGTAAGGTGGAATCCGATGTGTCCTCTCAGCAAATAAAAGGTGAATATGTTATTTTTAAAGGTGACTAGATGCTAGGTGGATGGAGTTGAGTCAAAGGGCCCATGTCTACTGAATTCAGTTAAGTTGTTAAGCATCGAGCAAGTCAAATATAATCTAACGGCCCACATGAATTCACAATGGTAAAGTGGTTGTATTTTATGCCCTGTGAAATAACAAAAAGGTTTTTGGGCCTCGAAGACAGATAGAGCATGAAGTTAAAAGGGGATCAACTCCGTTTTGATCCAAAGGCTTGTGTTGTTTTGCGGTTGCAAACCAACCGAAGGATATGCTTCACGAAATAGCGAAAGGAAGAGAAGGTTCATCTAGGTGTAATGTTAGATGGCGACGTGTCAATTGACACGTGGTTTCAGAAGAAGGAAAGGGCCCGCCAAGGTGTAACTGACGGTTATAAGGCAAAGACACGTGGCTAACATTGAACTAAACTCGAAGAGTTTTCCAAAGCTAATGGTTGAATGCCACGCGGTGTTTGGTAACCAATGAAAAAGTGGCCTAAGTGAAGCAAGCATAAAGGTATCCCTTAAAGTATGTTTATCTCTGATTTGATCCAACACTTCACGTTGTTTCGTGGCCCGAAGTTGAAAGCGGTTTAAGCTATGCGAAATAGCGAAAGACTGCTATCCGTCAAGATAGAGGCATGGTTAATGAAGAAGCTGACGGTCCTGGTGAGGATTAAACACCGAGCAGTTAAAGTTCCATCCAATGCCTCATGCAGCTTCACAAAAGAAAAGTTCTCAGAGGATAAAAACCCACGAAATGGCAAAAAGGAGGTGGGGCTCGGTGCTAAGGCAAAGCTGTTAAGTCGATGTAAAGACCGATCAAGTTTCATTTGATCGGATGGTTGGCGTGATTTCGTTTAACGAAATTGCCCGAAGGTTATGCTCTGTGAAACAATGAAAGAGCAAAAAGGAAAAATGTGCAGGTATGTTGTGACTTGTTGGAGCGAAAAATTTGAATTCTCTCATGAATTCAATTCTGAAGGGACGACCGAAGCATGCTGTATCAATGTCGCAGTTAAGAGCCTGAGTACCATATATGATCTCATATCTATTGAGTGAAGGTATTATTCTAAAGAATTGTTGCAGAGGAGCAATTATAGAGCTATTTTCTTCAAATACAGAGCAAATTCATCCAGTTTCAAAGCATATTCCGTCAAGCTAAAAATAGGTTTTCTTGCACTCTTGTTTGGCAATTTCTTACCAGTGTGTTTTAATTGAGGTCTTGATCTATCATAAAACCAGTTGGGGGTAGTACCTAAATTGCTTGCATATTTTAAAATGGCACCTAAGAGAGAGTTCTCAGGGAAAGTTAATTACCAGGAAAGGGCCATTTGTGATGATTTTCTCAAACAGTTGACATTGTCAACTAATCAGCCATAAAACGTGAAAGAACTAGTGCCAAGAGCTCCTCAATTGAAGATAGGAGAAGGGTTATATGACAAGGGTAACTGGTTAAGAGACCTACAGGTTGGGTTGTCTAGGTTGGGGTTGTTCAAAGTTGGATTTGACATGAGAAATTCCCCAGCCCCGTAGAATAGCATCTGGGAGTTAGATGTGGGAAAATTGGTAGTCCAAGAGTATTCATGGATATGGATCTCTTGACTCAGATTGCACATAATTATGATCTAGTCACAAGAAGCATTAGGGATATAAATGGGAAAGCCCTCATTGAAATAAATAATGAGGAATTTAGAAGTTCTTTTGGGCTTAATGAGTTTACTAATTTTCTAGAACCTATCAATTTCAAATCACTAGCTCAAGTATACAGTGCACAGAGGAACCACCTTAGAAATGGGCCTCTTAAGGAATTCTTTGTGAAGATAGGTGGGTTGACAGTTGTAGGACCCAACACTAAAGAGCCCTTCTCATTGAGTCTATTCACCCTTAGGGCTAAGCGAGTGTATTGGTCACTTTGCCAGATCTTAGGAGAGGATGCTGAGGCAAATATGCCCAATCATTACATGCTAATGATTGCTCAGATTTTGAATCCTTCTCTTGCAGTCACCTTTGATTATGATTCTTTTATTACTGATGCTATCCATGGAGGTTTGATAGGAATAAAGAATGGGAAGGTTGATAGGCCTTTTGGATGGTATTCCCTCCTCATGCATCTATTTTTATTCAAAGGTGGTGATGATTTTGCGAGTGGAATGGACCTTATTAAAGAGAAAGATGGAGAAAAGATGCCCATGTAGTTATGGAGTACAGTGTTGTCATGGGACAGAGATGATGCTAGTTTCTTAAAATTTGATAAATATTTTGCATCAAAGATTAGGACTCTCCTCTGTTCAGAAAATCCAAGAATCCCCAAGGTTATTTTTGAATTTATTAGACCAAAAGAATTTGCAGAAAATATAAAAATTGTCCATAATTGGTGTGATGTTTACTTGTACCCTATCTCCACAGTTTTTAGAGTATTTGGTTTCAGAGGCACTCCATTTTTATTGCCCTATCAGGTCCCTCTCAAAGTGGGAACTGCAGAAATCCTCAGACAAATTGGTAGTGTACAGGAAGTAGAGCTAACAGGCAGGGGTAAGGGACTATTTTCCCTACGGTTACCATAGCCCACCAATTTGTAATAACCAAGGGAGGTTGGAATTGTTTTGAGGATTTTCTTAAACCCTATCATTTGTCAACTGCAGTGTCCAGGTGTGTCGATCCTGAAGATTTCTTTAATGGCATGTTTAGAAAGAGAGTAGTGTGTAGAGGTAGACCCCATCAGTTCCAGTTTCCCGAAGACCTCATTAGAAATGAGTTTGATCTAGATGAGCAGGAGCTAGGGAAAGAAAAATGGGTGGCTTATAAAAAGGCCTTAGATTTTGTACATTAGTTTGATACCAGCTATGACCCATTGTCTAGCTTTTTCCCTTTTGAGGAGAAAATAAAGTTCCTAATTCTTTGCTTTGAGGATGTAATGCAGACTCTAAAAGAAAAGAGGGGGGTTGTGATTAAAAACAACCCTGAAAAGGCAAGAATGGTTTTAAGTAGGTCTGCTCCCACTAGAGAATTCCCTCTTGGTGACTATACATTGCACAAGAAGTCTAATTATAGTGTGCTGATGCCTACAATAGGGGAGCCCTCTATCTCTAAAGGAAAGAGGAAGATACAAGATGTCATTGACATCCAGGAGAGCCCAAAGAAGCAGAGAGTAGGAAAAGAAATACAATCTGATACACCCTTTTACTCTCCATCCCAATCCCCTATTCATATAGGAGATGAACAGGCAGCAGCTGAGCAGCTGATACAGTTAGCGAGCCTGGGAGAAATAGCCTACACATATGATGCAGTAGAAGAAGTAATGCCAGAAGAGCCCCTTCCTACTGAGGTGAACATCACTACCAATGAATTCAAGGGCCAGGAGTGGGATCTTGAGATCAAGCAGGCCAGTGAGGACTTCTTGGTTGACAATAACTTTGTTACATCAGGAGCATTCATGCAGTTTGTATGGAAGCAAAGCATTGACAAATACAATGCAAGATGTGAGAAGAGAAAAGGTGAGTAGCCTCAATTGTGGTTGAGGAGGAAATAAAGAAAGAAATGATGGATGAGTTTAAGACCATCACAATTGAGCAAGGAAGAGATATGGTGGCACAAGCTGGAGTACTCATTCTCCCTAAGTGGGACATAGCAGATGCCTTGGTATTGGAGGCAGTGTGAAAAGAAACTAAACCCATGGAGGGAATCACTTTTAGCAAAGACAATGTTGCATTGGTCATGTGGTCCCTCAAAAGAGATGAAAATAGGAGAAATAAGGACACCCCAGGGTCAAGTTACCTTGGTGGAATGATAGTAAAAAGAGTGCAAAACACAAGGGTGGTGGAAGCTGCTAGCACTGTGCTAGAAACTGCAAAGTTTAGTGTTCCAGTAGCAGAAAGGGAAGCTAAGGAAAAAGCAGAACTCCAAGTCAAGTTGGAGACAATTTTGAAGGCTTACAACAGTGCTAAGGAAGAGGTAAGGGGTAAGGATAGCATCATTGCTAAGTTGAAAAGCCAGTTGACAGGACAGTACCATCAAGGTGAGTCTTCAACACTGATGATCTCCTCTTCTCCTGCAAGACTTCCACCTACCAGCCCCATTATTGAGTTCCCACCATCTCCAACACCTTCTAGTTCTCAAATGATCAAGATCACTCCCCAAGAATTGGAGAATTTAAAATAGCCTCAGGCCTTAAATGCCAAGAAGTATGAAGAAAGAGTAAGGGCTACCATTTCAATTTATGCAGACACCATGAGTGCCTCACTATTATACAACAACATAAGCAAGATTTTAGATATGTGGAATGATCTTAATGGAGATAAGGCGATTTTGACACCCATTTTTGACAAGTGGAAGCCTATTGAGTAGGATTTGGAGCTTATTTGTGTATCTTATGATGAAGCAGGGGCTGATCCTATCATCAAATCCACTTGTGACACCACCAAGGACCTAATAAAATTGGCAGAAGGGATAGACAATGCTGACAGGAAAATCAACTTATACAAAAAGGAGTACACTAATCAAGTTTTTGAATTGCTCCCAAGAGTTTTTGTCAGCTCAAATCAATTAAAGGACAAACAAGTGTGGCTTAAGGAATTAGAGGCCAAATTGTCAGCCAAAATAAAAGGAATAGTTGACTTAGATGATGCTTCCTTTTTTGTTGTAACAATTCAGGACATAGAGAGAATCAAATCTCATTATATTTTTCTCAACTCAGAGGTTAACAACATGAGAAATTCCTGGAAAAGGTTAACCAAGGTTAAAGCAAAAGTGATTAATTTCACATGGCCGGCTGATGATGTATACAATGCATGGACAAGAAAATATGCCATCCAAGATGTAGAGTAGTTAGAAGGTGCTCCTGAATAGTTAGTAGAGGTTGCAACCGGACATTAGGTAGAATAAGGTATAGAGGTTGAAAAGGACTTGTAACCGTTTTTGTAAGAGATTTTGTAACTTCTTCTTGAGAAGCAATAATTGTAACAAATTCTCCTAGGAAAGTCCGAAGCTATGTGCATCCATATTGTTATAAATGGATACCAGGACTAGTGAAAAAAGGATCGCATAGAATTGTAAGAAAATGTTGCAGAAATTTATCTGAGCTTTTCCAAGTTTTAATGGAGAATATTCGAAGGTTTCTTGTAATACGTTTTTGAAGAAAATATCAATATACAGACCATTGGTTTTGAGTAAAAACTTTGTGTTGTCTTCATATGTGTTTGCATGTGTTTACTATTTCATTCTAGATAATCCAGGGTTATTTCGTTTGAATAGGGGTTGTAAGGCAACTTTCAGTAGGTGTGTTTCTTAGCTTTTCTCTTTAGGAGGGAAATTAAATATGCGGGGATCACTTCTTCCGGTAAATTCCTTGTGAGATATTTTGAATCTTGATGAGCACAGTTTACTTTGGTATGCATAAATTCTTATATGTGTCAGGCATATATAGGGATCTACAGAAGCCAAATTAATGGGATATGTATAGATATTTGACTGTGAGAGTGTTGTTTGAAACTTAGATGACTCTGTGACCTTGGATAAGGCACTGGTATAGATCGAGGTTGTCTATTACATGTTTTGTATGTCAAAATACTGAATATGAGTACAATTTTCATTCCATTGTTTCAGTAAGTTTTAAGGTGATTAGATCCACTAGTTTTCTGGACTGGTTTGCTATGGATTTATCTTTTAAAGTGTGAATTTAGTTCACAAAGCTATACCCGCCTGGACTCTGAGTAGGTCCGAAGTGTAGAAGTTTAAATCAAACCTTGTCATATGTTGTCCTAAGAATTTCCTTCCCTTTAATATCTCTTCTGCACAGAGTTATCATATTATTATAAGGATATTGAAGTGAATCAGATTTTGAGAACAACAAAAGTGGTGACTCTGCTGGGGAGTAAATGAATTGTTAAAAGTCTCTGGTTAAGAAAGATTTAATTCATATTGTGGTGATCCGAATGGGATAAGTCACATTAAGAATCCAAAATTAGATTTTTGTGCTTAAATTTATAAAGAAAATCGTTGTATTTGTAGAATTGCAGCATTTCACTCTAAGCTTGTTTTCATAAATCCCATAAGTCTTGTTGGTGGTAACTCTGTTAGCTTGTAACCAATCCTTGTGAAATACAAATCATTTTAAAAGGAAAACAAGCGCAATGCAAGGAGGAAAAAACACTAGATCATTCATGAAGAAGCATCCTTGTGAAACTTTGCAAGAGGGTTTGCTAGAGCAGTCACGAAGAGGTCAGAAGAGATCAGTGTTACACGAACCATCAAATGTTGCTTGGGTACAAAAGAATAATAATACTGGTAAGATGCCTCATCGACCTATTTATGCAAAGTCTAATTCTTTTTCCAGAGATTATGAACATGATATATTAGGTTTCCATTCTGGATTGTTTGGAAATGTTGATAATGCACATGCTTTAAATCAAGATTTATCCCATGTTAGTGTCTCTGCAAGAGATAGGACCAGTTCAAATGCAATTCGACACACTATGCCTAGAACAGTCTATGGAAACATTAGTTTGATTGAGATAGATCAAGTCAATTTATCTGACTCTGAGGAAAATTTCCCTGATGAAGACAAAGTGTCACAAGAGATTGAAGATTTGAATAGGAGAGTTCACCATTTAATTTCCCTAAGAGCCCCAAAGGAAGAAAACAAGGAGAAGGAAATTAAAGCTAAATTAATGGAGAGAGATAGGCTTCTTAGACAAATAGCTGACCTTGAAGTGCTAGCTAAGGAAAAGGAAAAGAGTGATGAAGAGGGCCCTATGATAAGTGAAATTCTGATCCCCAAAGCCAAGCAAGCATATAGGTCAGTAGTCCAACCAAACAGGGAAGTATTTGGTGATTCTCAGCTTCCTAGGACTAATGTGGATAAAGGAAAATAGAAATGTGTAGACGATGGAACTGGATCTAAAACCACTGAAGAAATTTCTCATAGGCTATCAGCACATGAGAGAGAGATGGAAAGAATGAGGAAAGAAAAAGAGGATCTCCAAATGGAATTAGAGAAAGCTGAATTGGAAGCAACAAATCAAGAAGTGAAGAGAAAAATTAGCTACTTAAAAGCTCCCCCTATCATGTTCCCATCAGAAGATCTTAATAAGCCTGATCAGAATCAAATTTCCCTTCCCCTAGTTAAAATTCAACCTACATTGCCTGCTAATACAACATCGGTGAATCAGATCCCTGTGAACAGTCAGCATACCCAAATGTCTCAGTCTTCGATTCCAAAAGTTAGAATGACTATGGGAAACAATAATGTTATTCCCCCTTTTCAAAGGAGACCTATCAACTTAGAGAAATATAGACAATTGTTTTTTGATGGGATCCCAGGATATCCCAATCATGTTCCTACTGAGTTAAGAGACAGCCTCCATAAATTTGCTGGAAACAATGCAATTAGTGCTGAGGAACATCTAAAATCTTTAGGGGACCTAATAAATGATTATGAGATAGTGGATGAAGATGTCATCATGAAACTGTTTGTTCAGTCCTTGGTTGACGATGCAAGAGATTGGTACAGAGGTCTTCCAGTTAATAGCATTGGGTCATGGAAGATTTTAAAAATTGTTTTCAAGAGCAATATGGTGATAAAACAAATGTGAGCTTTATGCTCAATGAATTTAATAACATCAAAAAGTCTGACAATGAAATGGTCATTGATTTTAATGCTAGATTCCAAAAGGCTATGCATAGATTGTATCAGGTGATGAGGTTAGATGATAAAATGTGTTTGAATACCTATTAAAATGCATTTGATTCTAAGATGGCCTATATCCTGAGGGATAAAAATCCACATAACTTGAGAGATGCTTTTAGAATTGCCATTAATGTAGAAAGTAATAGAAAAGCATTCGGGAAGTTAGGAAGAAGAACATATGGTAGGTTATGGCAAGAAACAAAAAAACAACCTAGCAAAGTTGCTAAGGATGAAGACAAGATAGAGAAGTTGGTCACTTCTATGAAGGATCTAACTGCCAAGGTAAACAAAATTGATAAACCTCATTATAACTGGCAAGATAGGCCCCCTAGACTGCATGGCATGCCATATAATACCAACTGGAAAGATGGCAAACCCCAAACTGAGAAGCCCAAAATTGCTCAGAATCAGGACACTCCATATCCCTTGAAAGGGAAAACTATCCATAATATAGACAATACTTCTTGGTGCATGGCTTGTGATTGGCCACATTCTCTCAAGCCCTTGAAGAATCTATGAGACAAGAAGCAGAGCCTAACATCAACATGTTTGAAACTATTATAGAAAGTGATGGGGAGTCCATACAAAGTGAATATAGTGATGTGCTGGATAATGAAAGGTTTGTTCAAGGACAACTAACCTTGGATTGGCATCCTACATTGAATGTGGTAATAATTGAGGATGAAAAAGTTCATCTTAGAAGGCCTAGTGAGGAAGAAGTTAAAAGCCTCACCAAAGCTGCCATTGCCAAAGCAAAACACAATTATAACTTAAGGAGCACCAAGAAGGACACCGATTAGGGTGAACCTGGTTCCATGTTCATAAAAGAGACTACCCAAAAGGGGGCAGCAAGTAGTGCTACTACTGTTCCTAAAATTGGTTAAGAAAAGAAGGAACAGGTTAAAGATGTACTCAAGAGTTCAGATACTAATGATATACAAGGAGCTGCCACAGTAAAAAAGGCAAGTCACCTCAAGACAAAAAGAGTTAGAGCTAATACTGAAGTAAGCAATAGTTCTACATTTGACATGGCTCAAGCTCTTACACAAATAAAGGTCACTGTCCCATTAGTTGAACTACTGAAAATTAAAGAACATAGGGATGCAACTTTGTCTTTGTTTTCTAGTATATCTAACAGTGACACAGCCTTACCCACCGGTTCAGCTAGAATTGGAAAGGATCAAGAGCTCCAAAACTCAAAGGTTTATGTTGGAACCACTATCACTCAAGAGCCTTTACAGGTAGATCCTTTTTATGTTACTTTGTTAGTAAATAACTAGTTGATTAAAAACTGCATGATAGATTCTAGAGCTGCTACTAATGTGATGCCCTATGGTGTCATGAAAGAATTAGGACTATCAGTAACCACTGTATATGGAAAATGCTATGCTATGGATAATAGGGAATTACTTGTGATAGGTACAATGAGAGATGTTGAAGTAAAAATAGAAGCATTCCCTGAGGCAACTTATAAGATGGATGTTATTGTTACTGATACCAAGCCCCATTATGGTATGTTACTATCCAGGCAGTGGGCAGCAGCAGTAGGAGGAAATGTTCAACTGGATTTATCTTATGCCACCATTCCAATCAATGGAAATCAGGTCAAGTTATACAGAGAGCCACGTGCTCCTAGGATAATTGAAAGTGTAGATCCTAATATGCTCAATTGTATGATTGATGTAGATCTTGATAACTTTAGACTTCAACCAATTTTACCCCAATTGAAGAATACTGACCCCATTGTGGTCGAATTAGAATCACAACAGTATAGTTTATGGTAGATGTATTTTGATGGAGCTTGCTCCAAAGAAGGATCTGGGGCAGGGGTTCTTTTTGTATCCCCATCAGGTATAACTTTTAAGTATTCTTTCTTATTGGCTTTCCAATGCACAAATAATACTGCAGAGTATGAAGCTCTATTGTTGGGGCTTGAGGTTGAAAAAAGGCATGGAATCCAGTTGTTGACAGTGTAAGGGGATTCAGAATTGGTTGTCTCTCAGGTAAGATCCAAATATGCATCCAAGAATGACAGATTAAAGAGATATAAACATGCAGTTTGGGATGTTATTGAGCATTTTAGTGCATTTTCTATTAGTTGAATAGAGCGATCAAAGAATATTATGGTAGATTTCCTAGCTAATGTTGCTTTGAAAAATGATGATGCAACACTAACCGGTATTTCCACTGTGGAAATAAAATCTAGGCCTGCCATCCCTGATAATGTGTATAATTGGCAAGTTTTTGCTGATGATGAAGATATTCTTAGGTTCATCTAATGTGTTGATGATTATGATGGACAGAAGATTGACTGCAATGCACTGGTGGAGGTGGTTGACAATAGGGAAATTGTGTTTGGAAGTGACCTGGTCCAGTTGGAAACCAATGAAATACCTAAAGGGCTAGTAGAGCTAGAAGGCATGTTCAATTACAATGATAGTCACTTACATCAGCAGTCTACCACCAAGTTGGAAGAATTAGAGGAGGTAAACCTGGGGACCGAATCATCCCCTAAGTTAGTATATATTGGGAAGAAACTACCCCCTCATGTTAGGATTAATCTTATTAATTTATTGAAGAAATATAAACATGTTTTTGCTTGGTCTTATGAAGACCTAAAGGCGTATAGACAAGATCTTTTCAAGCATGAAGTTCCTTTACTTCCAGATGCTAAGCCTTTCAGATAGAAACAGAGACCTATTAATCCCCTGCTAGAAACTAAGATGCAACAAGAGTTGACTAAGCTAAGAGAAGGTGGGATTATTAAACCTATAAGGCATTCTTCATGGGTCTCCAATCTGGTCCCAGTAAGAAAGAAAAATGGGGACATTAGATTGTGTGTGGATTTTAGGAATTTGAATGTTGCTTCTTTAAAAGACAATTACTCTTCTCCCAATATGGAAGCTATGTTGCAGAGAGTAACAGGTTGTGATCTTTTATCCATGATGGACGATTTTTCAAGATACAATCAAGTGTTAGTGAGGGAATTTGAACAGTTCAAAACTGCTTTCACTACTCCATGGGGAACATATGTCTATGTTAGAATGCCATTCGGACTGAAAAATGCTGGAGCTACATTTCAGAGAGCCATGGGTGTAGCCTTCAAAGAATTCATTAATATCATCATGGTGGTTTATCAAGATGATCTAACCTGTTTCTCCAAAAAGGTTGATGATCATTGTGGACATTTGGAGAAGGTGTTAAATAAAGCCTTGGAATTTGGTGTGTCATTAAATCCCAAGAAATGTCATTTTGGGGTCACTGAAGGAAAATTATTGGGACACATTGTTTCCAAGGAAGGGGTAAGGATAGACCCTGAAAGAATTGAAGCAATAAAAAAAGTGTCTAAACCAAAGAATGTAAAAGGTATTCAATCCTTTCTAGGCAAAGTGAATTTTGTTAGGAGATTCATTGCAAACTTTACAAAGATAGTGAAGCCCATTGTTAAGTTGCTCAAGAAGGATACCAAATTTTGTTGGGATCAAGAAGCCTCAAAGGCTTTCGCCAAAATAAAAAAGGCCATTCAAGAAGCACCCGTACTGAAGTCTCCTGATTACAGTAAGCCCTTCTCTTTGTTTTCTTTTGCTTCATATCATATAGTAGCTGCAGTATTGTTACAAAAGGATAATGAGGGATATGAACATCCCATAGCTTTCTACAGCAAGTCTTTGCAAGCAGTAGAATTAAAATATGAAACTATGGAGAAACAAGCTTATGCTTTAGTTAAAGCTGTCAAGGCTTTTAGGCCATATTTGGTAAATGTAAATATCATTGCTTATGTCCCACATGCTGCAGTTAAGGATATTCTGTCTTAGTCTGAGGTTACAGGGAAAAGATGTAGATGGATTAATAGAATCCAAGAATTTGACTTGGAAATAAAGATCACCAAATTGGTGAGAGGTTTAGGTCTGGCTAAGCTCATGACTGAGTCTAATCTTCTAAATGTTGAAATACATAATGTTGAAGTCAAAAGTACTTCAATCACTAGCATTGAAAGGCAACCTTGGTATTCAGAGGTAGTCCGATTTTCAAGAGATGCTGAATTCTCAGAAGGAATGACACATAATCAGAGAAGAACTCTAAAACTCAAGTCACAAAAATATGTTCTCATTCAAGGTGATTTGTTTTGGAGAAAAAGAGATGGAGAATTGCTAATGTGTTTGGATGAATTCCAGGCTAAACAAGTGTTGATTGAAATGCATGATGGAGTATGTGGAGGTCATTACTATGCTAAGACAACTGCTGGTAAGATAATCCAGGCTAGATACTATTGGCCTACCTTATTCAAAGATGCTCATGCACATGTCTGGAATGCGACCCATGTCAAAAGTTTTCATCCAAGCTGAAGTATGAAGGAGCTTTGCCCCTAAATCCAGTCACAGTGGAAGCCCCTTTTGTCCAGTGGGGCATTGATTTTATTGGAGAGATTATTGAGAGATCAGGAAGAGGTCATAGATGGATCATAGTAGCCACTGACTATTTCACTAAATGGATAGAAGCTATTCCTACAATAAGAGCTACATGTAAGGTTGTCATTGATTTCCTGGTGGATAATGCAATAACTAGATTTGGAATACCTGCGAAATTGGTGATGGATAATGCCATGAGTTTTAGGTCGGAAGAGTTTGTAGGGTTTTGTACCAGTCATGGAATACTTATGTCTTACTCTTCACCCTATCACCCTCAGGGGAATGGGCAAGCAGAATCCAACAATAAAATCCTCTTGAACATCATCGAGAAAATCCTGGAAGAAAACAAGAGATCTTGGGATCAAAAATTGAAGTTGGCTTTGTGGGAAGATAGAATAACAGTCAAGAAGGCCATTGGAATGTTACCTTTTGAACTAGTTTATGGTACACAAGTCAGATTGTCAGTGAATAATCTTCTTCCAATTTATAAGTTCTTGCAAGATGAGGACATGGAGTTATCTGAACGAATGGAAAACAGAATGATCCAAATTGTGGAGGTGGAAGAGCTCAGAACTCTAGCTCATAAAAGAAATCAGAAGATCCAATTGCAATCCAAATACCTTTTTGATAAAAGGACATCATTAAGGAAGTTTCAAATTGATGATATTGTTCTTCAGTGGAATGCAAAATGACAAGACAAAGGGAAGCATAAAAAATTTGAATAATTATGGATTGGCCCTTTTGTGGTCTATGATTTGAATGGAAAGGATTCTTATTTTGTGAAAAATATGAATGATGAAGTATAGGAATTTCCAGTCCATGGACAATTCCTGAAACATTATTTCTCTTGATGTCCATGCATAGTAGGTCCTTTGTTTGTATATATTTCATTTCTCTCCTATTGTTTTGTTTGGGTCTGTGTTTTGGTCTATTTCTCCAGAGTTTCTGAGTTTTCTTGTGTTGACCTTGCGATCAACCATCCCCAGTCAGAGCCGTTGTTATCACTGTTTAAAAAATGGGTTTTCTTTTCCCATAATTGGCTAAGTTTTTGAAATTTTGAGTTAGACACACTATCAACTGCTTTAAGTCTGTGTTAGGTCTTAAGGGTTTAGGGTTTTTAATTTGAAGTCACTCAATGTCTGATCAAAAAACCCTCTGGTTTCTATTTCTGTGTTACTTTATCCACTTAAGTAATGGGTCTTGGGGTCGTAAGAGGTGTCCCCCCATGTCATTTACCTAGGCGGTTATTGAATTAATTGTAATAAATTTAGGCCTTGTGTCTTTTCTTCCTAATGTTGTCGGGCCCAGTAAGTTGCTTACAGCTCTCAAATGGGTCTATGGTTTTCCCTATTTTGTTAGGCGAAGTTGCGCGTGGTTTAACACTTGTGAAATGGCAAAAGGTAAAGTGTGTTCAATGGTGCATTTGGTCCAGTTTAAAAGGGCTTCATCTCGTTCAAGATCTAATGGCTGACATTATTTCGCAGTCGAAACTTGCAAGTGAAATACCTTTTGCGAAATGGCGAAAGCGTTTGGTGGGACAATGCAGCGAAGACTTTCTAAGCAACTAAAAGGTGATCAAGTCCAATCTAATCTGACGGTTTCCGCTATTTCATTGCCGATAGATGCTTGAAGGTTATGCCCCACGAAATAGAGAAAAGGTTTTTCGGCCTACAAAAAGGGATTTTTAATAAGAGCATAACAGATGTGCAAGTCTCATTTGATCTGATGATTAGTGCAGCTTTGTAGGAGGAAGATGCTTGACAGTTAGCTTTCACAAAGTAGCGAAATGACATGGTGCTCCAAGCAGGTAGTCCAGTTGGTCGATATGGCAAGTAAGATGATGGCACGTGGTAGAAGATCAAAATAGTCAGCAAGTCAGGTCTAAGGACTAAAAGGTGGGTCCCAGAGGTGAGTCATGTCGCGGGTTAAGAAGTGACCTGGCAGATGTAGCTGGCAAAAGGGTAAGGTGGAATCCGATATGTCCTCTCAGCAAATAAAAGGTGAACATGTCAGTTTTAAAGGTGACTAGATGCTAGGTGGATGGAGTTGAGTCAAAGGGCCCAAGTCTGCCGAATTTAGTTAAGTTGTTAAGAATCGAGCAAGTCAAATATAATCTAAAGGCCCGCATGAATTCGCAATGGTAAAGTGCTTGTATTTTATGCCCTGCGAAATAGTGAAAAGGTTTTTCAGCCCCGAAGACAGATAGAGCATGAAGTTAAAAGGGGATCAACTCCATTTTGATCCAAGGGCTCGCGTTGTTTCACGGTTGCGAACCAACCGAAGGATATGCTTCATGAAACAATGAAAGGAAGAGAATGTTTGTCTAGGTGTAATGCTAGATGGTGACATGTCAATTGACACGTGGTTTCAGAAGAAGGAAAGGGCCCGCCAAGGTGTAACCGGTGGTTATAAGGAAAAGACACGTGGCTAACGTTGAACTAAACTCGAAGAGTTTTCCAAAGCTAATGGTTAAATGACACGCGCTGTTTGGTAACCAATGAAAAAGTGGTCTAAGTGAAGCAAGCATAAAGGTATCCCTTAAAGTATGGTTATCTCTGATTTGATCCAATGCTTCGTGTTGTTTCATGGCCCGAAGTTGAAAAAGATTTAAGCTATGTGAAATAGTGAAGGACCACTAGCTGTCAAGATAGAGGCGTGGTTAATGAAGAAGATGACGGTCCTGGTGAGGATTAAATGCCGAGAAGTTAAAGTTCCATCAAACACCTGGCACAACTTCTCAAAAGAAAAGTGCTCGGAGGATAAAACCCATGAAATGGCGAAAAGGAGGTGGGGCCCGGTGCTAAGGCAAAGTTGTTAAGTCGATGTAAAGACCGATCAAGTTTCATTTGATTAGACAGTTGGTGTGATTTCATTTAACAAAATTGCCCGAAGGTTATGCTTTGTGAAAGAGAGAAAAGGAAAAATGTACAGGTATGTTGTGACCCGTTGGAGCGAAAAATTTGAATTCTCTCATGAATTCAATTCTGGAGGGACGGCTGAAGCATGCGGTATCAATGTTGCAGTTAAGAGCCTGAGTACCATATATGATCTTGTATCAATTGAGTGAAGGTATTATTCCAAAGAATTGTTGCAGAGGAGCGGTTGCAGAGCTATTTTCTTCAAATATACAGCAAATTCATCCAGTTGGAGAGTGGATTTCTTCAACCTAAAAATAGGTTTTCTTGCACTCTTGTTTGGCAGTTTCTTACCAGTGTGTTTTAATTGAGGTCTTGATTTGTCATAAAACTAGTTGGGGGTAGTAGCTAAATTGCTTGCATATTTTAAAATGGCACCTAAGAGAGAGTTTTTAGGGAAAGTTAATTACCAGGAAAGGGCCATTTGTGATGATTTTCTCAAACAGTTGACATTGTCAACTATTCAGGCATTCAAAGTGAAAGAACTAGTGCCAAGAGCTCCTCATTTGAAGATAAGAGAAGGGTTATATGACAAGGGTAACTGGTTGAGAGACCCATAGGATGGGTTGTCTGGGTTGGGGTTGTTCAAAGTTGGATTTGGCATGAGAAATTCCCTAGCCCCACAGAATAGCATCTGGGAGTTAGATGTGGGAAAATTGGTAGTTCCAAGATTATTCATGGATATGGATCTCCTGACTCAAATTGCACATAATTATGATCCAGCCACAAAAAGCATTAGGGATATAAATGGGAAAGCCCTCATTGAAATAAATAATGAGGAATTTAGAAGTGCTTTTGGGCTTAATGAGTTTACTAATTTTCTAGAACCTATCAATTTCAAATCACTAGCTCAAGTATACAGTGCACAGAGGAACCACCTTAGAAATGGGCCTCTTAAGGAATTTTTTGTGAAGATAGGTGGGTTGACAGTTGTAGGACCCAACACTGAAGAGCCCTTCTCATTGAGTCTGTTCACCCTTAGGGCTAAGGGAGTGTATTGGTCACTTTTCCAGATCTTAGGAGAGGATGCTGAGGAAAATATGCCCAATTATTACATGCTAATGATTGCTCAGATTTTGAATCCTTCTCTTGCAATAACCTTTGATTATGCTTCTTTTATTACTGATGCTATCCATGGAGGGTTGATAGGAATAAAGAATGGGAAGGTTGATAGGCCTTTTGGATGGTATTCCCTCCTCATGCATCTATTTTTATTCAAAGGTGGTGATTATTTTGTGAGTGGAATGGACCTTATAAAAGAGAAAGATGGAGAAAAGATGCCCGTGCAATTATGGAGTACAGTGTTGTCATGGGACAAAGATGATGCTATTTTCTTAAAATTTGATAAATATTTTGTGTCAAAGATTAGGACTCTCCTCTGTTCAGAAAATCCAAGAATCCCCAAGGTTCTTTTGGAATTTATTAGACCAAAAGAATTTGCAGAAAATATAAAATTGTCCATAATTGGGGTGATATTTACTTGTACCTTGTCTCCATAGTTTTCAGAGTATTTGATTTCAGAGGCACTCCATTTTTATTTCGCTATCAGGTCCCTCTCAAAGTGGGAACTACAGAAATCCTCAGACAAATTGGTAGTGTGCAGGAAGCAGAGCTAACAGGCAGGGGTAAAGGGACTATTTTCCCTACGACTACCATAGCCCACCAATTTGTAATAACCAAGGGAGGTTGGAATTGTTTTGAGGATTTTCTTAAACCTTATCATTTTTCAACTACAGTGTCCAGGTGTGTCGATCCTGAAGATTTCTTTAATGGCATGTTTAGAAAGAGAGAAGTGTGCAGTGGTAGACCCCATCAGTTCCAGTTTCCTAAAGACCTTATCAGAAATGAGTTTGATCTAGATGAGCAGGAGCTGAGGAAAGAAAAATGGGTGGCTTATAAAAAGGCCTTAGATTTTGTACATCAGTTTGATACCAGCTATGACCCATTGTCTAGCTTTTTCCCTTTTAAGGAGAAAATAAAGTTCCTAATTCTTTGATTTGAGGATGTAATGCAGACTCTAAAAGAAAAGAGGGATGTTGTGATTAAAAAAAACCCTGAAAAGGCAAGAATGGTTTTAAGTAGGTCTGCCCCCACTAGAGAAATCCCTCCTAGTGACTATACATTGCACAATAAGTCTAATTATAGTGTGTTGATGCCTACAACAGGGGAGCCCTCTACCTCTAAAGGAAAGAGGAAGATACAAGATGTCATTGACATCCAAGAGAGCCCAAAGAAGTAGAAAGTAGGAAAAGAAATACAATCTGATACACCCTTGTACTCTCCATCCCAATCCTCTATTCATATAGGAGATGAACAGGCAGCAGCTGAACAACTGATACAGTTAGGTAGCCTAGGAGAAATAGCCTAAACATATGATGAAGTAGAAGAAGGAATGCTACAATAGCCCCTTACTGCTGAGATGAACATCACTACCAATGAATTCAAGGGCCAGGAGTGGGATCCTGAGATCAAGCAGGCCAGTGAGGACTTCTTGGCTGACAATAACTTTGTTACATCAGGAGCATTCATGCAGTTTGTATGGAAGCAAAACATTGACAAATAAAATGCAAGATGTGAGAAGAGAAAAGGTGAGCAGCCTCATAAAGATCCAGCTGTGGTTGAGGCGGAAATAAAGAAAGAAATGATGGATGAATTTAAGACCATCACTCCTGAGCAAGGAAGAGATATGGTGGCACAAGATGGAGTACTCATTCTCCCTGAGTGGGACATAGCAGATGCCTTGGTATTGCAGTCAGTGAGAAAAGAAACTAAACCCATGGAGGGAATCACTTTTAGCAAAGACAATGCTGCATTGGTCATGTGGTCCCTCAAAAGAGATGAAAATAGGAGAAATAAGGACACCCCAGGGTCAAGTTACCTTGGTGGAATGATAGTAAAAATAGTGCAAAACACAGGGGTGGTGGAAGCTGCTAGCACTGTGCTAAAAACTACAAAGTTTAGTGTTATAGTAGTAGAAAGGGAAGCTAAGGAAAAAACAGACTTCCAAGTCAAGTTGGAGACAATTTTGAAGGCTTACAACAGTGCTAAGGAAGATGTAAGGGGTAAGGATAGCATCATTGCTAACCTACAAAGCCAGTTGATAGGACAGTACCATCAAGGTGATTCTTCAACACTGATGATCTCCTCTTCTCCTGTAAGACCTCCACCTACTAGCCCCATTATTGAGTTCCCACCATCTCCAGCACCTTCTAGTTCTCAAATGATCAAGATCACTCCCCAAGAATTGGAGAATTTAAAATAGGCTCAGGCCTTAAATGACAAGAAGTATGAAGAAAGAGTAAGGGCTACCATTTCAAGTTTTGCAGACACCATGAGTGCCTTACTATTATACAACAACATAAGCAAGATTTTAGATATGTGGAATGAGCTTAATGGAGATAAGGCCATTTTGACACCCATTTTTGACAAGTGGAAGCCTAGAGAGAAAGATTTGGAGCTTATTTGTGTATCTTATGATGAAGCAGGGGATGATCCTATCATCAAATCCACTTGCGACACCACCAAGGACCTAATAAAATTAGCAGAATGGATAGACAATGCTGACAGGAAAATCAACTAATACAAAAAGGAGTACATTGATCTAGTTTTTGAATTGCTCCCAGGAGTTTTTGTCAACTCAAATCAATTAAAGGACAAACAAGTGTGGCTTAAGGAATTAGAGGCCAAATTGTCAGCTAGAATAAAAGGAATTGTTGACTTACATGATGCTTCCTTTTTTTTTGTAGCAATTCAGGAGATAGAGAGAACCAAATCTCATTATGGTTTTCTCAACTCAGAGGTTAACAAGATGAGAAATTCTTGGAAAAGGTTAACCAAGGCTAAAGAAAAGTTGATTAATTTCACATGGTCGGCTAATGATGTATACAACGCATGGACAAGAAAATATGCCATCCAAGATGTAGAGTAGTTAGAAGGTGCTCCTTAACAGTTAGAAGAGGTTGCAACCAAACAATAGGTAGAAGAAGCTGCAGAGGTTGAAAAGGACTTGTAACCATTTGTGTAAAAGATTTTGTAACTTCTTCTTGAGAAGCAATAATTGTAACAAATTCTCCTAGGAAAGTCCGAAGCTATGTGCATCCATATTGTTATAAATGGATACCAAGACTAGTGAAAAAAGGATCGCAAAGAATTGTAAGAAAATGCTGCAGAAATTTATCTGAGCTTTTCTAACTTTTAACGGAGAATATTAGAAGGTTTCTTGTAATACTTTTTTGAAGAAAATATCAATATACAGACCACTGGTTTTGAGTAAAAACTTTGTGTTGTCTTCATATGTGTTTGCATGTGTTTACTATTTCATTTTAGATAATTCATGGTTATTTCATTTGAATAGGGGTTGTAAGGCAACTTTCAGTAGGTGTGTTTCTCAGCTTTTCTCTTCAGGAGGGAAATTAAATATGCGGGGATCACTTCTTCTGGTAAATTCCTTGTGAGATATTTTGAATCTTGATGAGCACAGTTTACTTTGGTATGCATAAATTCTTATATGTGTCAGGCATATATAGGGATCTACAAAAGCCAAATTAATGGGATATGTATAGATATTTGACTGAGAGAGTTATGTTTGAAACTTAGAGTTATCTTTTTAAAGTGTGAATTTAGTTCACAAAGCTATACCCACCTGGACTCTGAGTAGGTCCGAAGTGTAGAAGGTTAAATCAAACCTTGTCATATGTTGTCCTAAGAGTTTCCTTCCCTTTAATATCTCTTCTGCACAGAGTTGTCATATTATTATAAGGATATTGAAGTGAATCAGATTTTGAAAACAACACCGAGCACAGAAGCTTGAAGACCTGTTTGAATAACATAGTAGAAAGCCTAGCAGAGGGACAAGATAAGTCCTATGACTAGATTGTTTTGAGCAAAAAGGAATCTACTTTAGCATTTTAGATGTGAAGTTGCATATAGATTTTTATTATTGTTATTTTGTAAGTGATAGAAAATCTCTTAATCGAGTGGACTTAATAGTCTTATATGTCAACCCTCTAGCAAGGTAACATTCTAAGTGAGTGTTTGAAATCCTTTAACAAGGTCACTTCTAACAAAGTGAAGATCCTAACAGATCTAAGGGAAATCCCTTAATCAGGTCACATCTAGCAATGTGTTTGTAATCTTTAACAGGATTATATTTTAACCGAGCATACTCTAGAAGAGTATATTTCTTAGTGGGTCCGAAATCCCATAGTGGTTTTTCCCTATTTGGGTTTCCACATTAAATTTGGTGTTATGAGTGTTATTATGATTATGTGTTCATAAGTTTGCAGGTTTAGTAGTTTTTGGTTAAGTTGCTGAAGTATAAGTTACCAAGGTTGAATCTGTTGATTTTATGGAAGTTTAAGTTTGTATGATTCACACCCCCCCTCTCATCTTGTTAGCTATTAGCATCAGCTCTTTACATTAAGTATCAGAATTAATAGAAGTAAAAGAAGTGAAATTGGTTTATGTGAATACTAAAGAGAAAATTGCGGATATTGTTACAAAGCCTTTGCCTAGGGAAACATTTGAGTATGTCAGAGAGCAACTTGAAGTCCTACCCCCACCAGTAGAGACTTAGACAGTTGATGTTTGTCATCAACTGACAGAATTAATAGAGAAATCTTTTATTCTGGCTTTGATGAGGAGAGCTACTTCTCAGGGGGAGTAGTTGGTATATTGAATGAGTTGGTATTTTGTAATAAGTTCTTTGAACTAATTGTATTTGGTTTTGTATTGCTTTAGCATTCGATGTCAAACGGGGAGAGATTGATATGGAAAAACACATTATCTTTTTCTTTTGGGGGAGATTTATTCCTAGGGGGAGACATATTATGTATTTATGATTTCTTGTTAATGATCTCTTTGGGAGATTGTTGGTTTTTTTGTTTTTTGCATTTATGTTTTGGCACTTTGATGGTTTTTCCATCTTGTGTTGCCATCAATGCCAAAGGCCGAGATTGTTGGCATTTTGGATATGTTGATATGGTTTTGTCATTGATTTCAACACTTGTCATCACTTGTCAACACTTATCAGCACTTGGAGATCTTTGGTTATGTTTATTGGTAAGTCAGAGACTTATGCAAAGTCACCAGTATTTGGTTCACCAACAGATTATAATGTTCACCGGCACTTGGAATGACTTGGAAACTACTTGGTTATGTTGAAGACATTATTCGATCACTTGGTTTTGGCAATTTGGTTAATTGTTTATTCGGGTTTGCATATTTGTTGTTACTTACAAATAGGTCCAGGATAAGCACCAACAAACATATATATTCCAGATCAGCACGACATGTTATGGAGATGATTTATTATTATTGTAAATGCATTGAGCCGACATCATGCATCGCATATTGATTTACTTGTAATTGATTTTATTGTAATATCTTTTAGTGAGATGACCTATTCAATTGGTCTTAGGTTATGGTATAAATGTAAGATCTCATTTGTGAGATCGAAGTGTGAATGCGAAAAGGATTGCAATAAGGTATATGCAAAAATAAGTAGAGCTATACATGTAGATATCATTTGAAGGTTGAAGGAAGCATTTTGTGAAGGCAATCAGAAGTAAACTGATACTGAATCCAGCATATGAAGATGCTATTTTATGCAGTACATTATCATTGGATTTAACCATCCAATTGTAGTCAGTGTGACTCTCATTTTGTGATTGAGCAGTGAGCTCTAGGCAGCTAGCCGTTCTGCATGTGCAGAATCCATATTGTACACACATACTATTTGCAGTAGTATCATTTGATTGTGGGTAAGGCTTCCCACTGTGGTTTTTCCCCTTACAGGGTTTCCATGTACAAACATTTGTGTTATGTGTTGTGGATGTTATTTTCTTTCTGTTTCATGCATTAATCTTTACCGGTATTCCAATTAACTGTTAAGACTGTCTACCGGCATAAAGTTTGGTTTACCATTATTAAGCATTAAGTTTTGGTTAAGTAAATTTTGGTTGAATTTATTGGACAACTGATTCGCCCCCCCCCCCCCCACCCCTCTCAGTTGTCTCTGGGACCTAACAATGTTGTTGTGTTAGTGAGTAGAAAGTGGGAATCTAAGATTGTTGTTAGTGGTTATTCCCCCTGTAACAGACTTGCTTCGGTTATCCTAGAAGAGGAAATAGATAAGGTGGGTATATGCTCTCTATATGCCCCTAATGATTATAGGGATAGAATTGATCTTTGGAAATGGATGACTTCCCTCCCAAGCATACCTTGAATATTAGGTGGGGATTTTAACATGATTGCGAGCCCAAAGGATAAGAGTGGGGGTCTAGCTATGGAATGGAAAAGCAGAGAGAAGGTGTTTTCAAACAGGATGATAGGTAAACTACATCTATTTGATCCTTTGGCAGGAAAGAAAAAGGACTGCAATAACATCTAGTTCACTTACTGCAATGCTCAATAAGAAACTAAAAGAATCTACTCCAGATTAGATCAGTTCTATGCTAACTCCTTTTCTTGCACCTTTGGTTGAGACCTTGATGCATGTTTCATTAGAGTAATTCCTTTCTCTTTTTGACCACCACCCTTTTATGGCCCATATCTTTGTTAACTCTCCTTTGTCTCATCCTAGTAAGAGACCTAGTAATTTCACACTTAACATTAAGCTACTACAAAATCAGGATATTAGGAATGCTCTGTTTATCATTGTGAGGCCCTACCCCAACTCAGCTTGACATTTTCAGTTATTTGCATATTGAGACTATTATGGATGCTTTATTTTATGCTTTATGGATTTAGAACCTATATGACTCTATGATTTGGATCACATTGACGTATATTGATGCTTCATTTTATGCATTTTGATTATGAAACTTTATATGTTGCTAGAATAGAATTACTTTGAAATGGTGAATGTCATTATTGGAATTGTAGGACTTCATTTTGATGATAGAAAAATGATGCTTATTTTATGAATGGTTCAATTTTGAGAATTATGATAATTGCTTATGTGGAATCGAATTTGAATGAATGAGATATTGAATTATTATTGTCAAATGTATGAGTGTTTGATGTGCAATGAAATCTATGTATTTAGTTATGTATAATTGTGATTACTTGGAATTACTAATGTGTTAATTGAGATGCGGAGGAAAATTATCCATGTGACCATGGAATAAATATGGAGAACCAAACCTAGACCAATGTACGCTTGTTAAGCCAGGGGTTGTCTATTTGGAGAGACAACACCCCGTTTGTAATGTATTTTATTTGTGAAAGTAAATTATGCATGTGTGTTAATTTGATTTTATTTAATTATGTAAACCTACAAGAGACAAATTCCATGTGTGATTTTTATACTGTATTTTATTGTGTCACTTGACACATGTGCTGATTAGTGTCATTGATTTTGACTTGTCTCTTGGAGGGAGTTTTGTTTCTACCAAAGCCATTCAAACACATGAGTGTGGTCCCAAATTTGCCTTGGGTAGGGAGTCTTGGGAGTGGTCAACTCAGGTTTGACCCGTAGGTTAACTTCAGTTGGGTTTCTAAGGGGTCAAATGGACTCCTAGGGTCAATTTTAGGGCTTTTCCAAAGGTCCAAAGGGTATACCTATGGGTTAGGGGTATTTTGAAACATGTGACTACTCCCATGTGATTGTTTAGTCACCTCAAAAAGTGGTTTTCCCAAGGTGAGCGAAAATTCAACTTAGAAGGTTCCTCCTAGAATAGACAACCTTCCCTTTTGATGTCAAACTCTCTTCCCCATCCTCTCTCACCTTTTCCCTTTCCATTTTTAGTAATATGTAAGAGGTTGGGAAGAGAAACCAATGGGAACTCTCACCTTACCCAAGGGGTTGGGAAGTGTGTGAGAGGCCTTCTTAGGCAAGGATTAGGGACTTAGTGAGTAATCACCCACTCTCCCTTGTTGGAGATTATGCAATTTTTTGAAATTTAGTTGTAGGATAGAATTTTGGTGAAGGGTTGGTGGAAAGTTTGTGTGGATTTGGGCAGCTCATCCCCAACTAAGTCTAACATACCTATTGGCAAATTAAGGTTGGTTTTACTTCTTTTTGTTTATGTTGTTTATGTTGTTTTTGAAAGAAAGAAATGCTTGTAAGAAGAGATGTGTATATGTAATTTGTTTTGTAGGAGAAAAATGTAAATTTTCATTTCCATGTTCTTTGTTTATGTGTTCTTGTTTTGGGAGTGTCCAAGACCTCCTACTCTTGGGAGAGTAGGATGGTCTTGGGGTGGAAGAAGTATGACAGCCTTGGGTGAGAGGCTCTCCTTATGGGGAGTGATTCTCAAGGGTGTCCTTTGTGACCCTTGCTGCATAGCCTTGTGTATGCATTTGGGGGTCATAAGGGGAGAAAATATGGCTTTTATGCCTTTGGGGGGCATAAGGTGTGGAGATGAAATTTGTTGTATTTTGTTTTGCCATGAGGTGGCTTGAGTTGTATTATGCTTGCAATCTCCCCAATGGTACTTGGTCCACTTCCACCCATGGAAAGATCATCACAAGTTGTGGTGAGAGTGTAGCTTGGGATTGGAAAATGCATGTTGAATGTTTGCTTTTGTTGTTGTGTTGTTTGTTTGTTTGTGACCCATCTAGTACTTGGTTCTCCAAGCTTGGGGATGGCTTCTAGTAAGCCTAGGATGGGAGGTGAGCTCTCCATGGTCAAGTTGTGTTTTATTGCAGGTTGCTTGGGATGGAAAAGAAAGGATAAAGGGATTAGTTGTTGTTCTAAGCTGCAGAAATAGTTCAAGAAAAAGAATGTATTTAATTTGTAGCAAAAAAAGGGAGCTATTGTTGTATTTAAATTCTAAAAGAAAAGAAGTGCATTTATTCTATTCATACTCCTATGGAAGGGAAACATTAGTTGGGTTTTCAAACCCATTGGTATTATTATTTACTTTGTATTTGAATTTGCTAAAGAAATATATTTTTCCTACTTTGGTTAGTTTTGCAAACAAAAAAAGAGATGGAATATATGAACTTGTATTTAAATCTTCATTTTTTTAAAAAGGAAATGATGTTGTTGCATTTATGTCTATTCTGCAAATAAATTAATTTTGTTTCTACATGTTCATTTATGTATATTAATGCTGCTGCAAATAAAAGAAATCTGTCATTTATTTTTCCATTTAATGCAAAAAATAAATCTTATTGTAGTAGCTTATTTTATCAAAAAAAATTAACATTTAGTTTTAGTTTTATTTTGTTTACCAAAAAAGGATTATGTTTTAAGATTGTTGTTTAGAATGCATTAATAGTACATAATGCTTTAAGCAAATAAACAAATTAGTTATCTTCTTTCCTCTAAACTAGGTCTAATATGCTAAAGAAATAATTAGTTTGAGTTTTGTATATAAGAGAGATAAGGGCAAATTTAAAGCCTAATTATAAAAAAATCTAGAAAATGTATATTACATCTATTTTAGACTGCAAACCATTTATTAGTTTTCTGCATGTTATATATATATATATATATATATTTACACATTAAAAAAAATATTAATCTCGAAACTTGAATATCTCCTAAGCAAAATGATACAGATATATATATCTACATATATATTTATATATACATATATATTTTGATATATATATATATATAAATTGATAAACATATTTTTTTTTAAAAAGAAAACTTTAAAAAAAAAATAAAAAAAATAAAAATGTTTATCACCATGTTCGGTGAAGGCCGAACCCCTGTGAACACAGGGGACGGCATGGTCATGCCTCCACTGTGGCTGCTCATAGTGGACGGCTCGGCGCCACCACTGTGGGAAACCATAGTGGACGGCACCGGGTCCCCCACTGTGGGCTACCACAGTGGTGGTGGCTCTTGGCCTGCCACTGTGTTTATCCACAGTGGACGGCGCTCGGCCGCACTGTGGGTAAGCACAGTGGCACCCGGGGGAAACCCCCGCCCGCCGCCGAACACCATTAAATGGCCATTCTCCAATTTCGCCGCCATCTCCTTTGGCCGCTCGGCTCTCTCCGCCATTTCTCTCTTCGGCTCTGCCAAGGGTTAGAGCTTGGGTTGCCGCGTCTGCACCTGCACACACACACTCACAAAGAAAAAGAAACATACACACACACAACACACACAGAAAAAAAGAAAAGTATGAATGTTTTTTAGCACACATGCCCTAACCCTAATTTCAGGTTAGGGCAAACACATTTAGATTTTAAAATAAGATGTGTGTGTGTGGGAGTGATAAAGAAGAGGTTAGGGTTAACATGTGACTTTGTAGGATTTTTAAAAAAGGGGTAAATTAATAAAATAAAATAAACCCCCCCCCCCACTTTCTCTTTAGAATATATATATATATATATATATATATATATATATATATATATATATATATATATATAAGTAATTTAACTTCTATATTTATTTGAAATCAAATTAGTTAGTTGTAAAACTAAGTAATGGACTTTGAAATATTAAATGAATGTAGGAGCATTCTAATAAAAAGTTTTTAAAAACCCTTGGGTAGGATAAACCCTTGGGAAAAATAAAATAAAATGATATGTGTAGGGTCAAGTTGGCCCTTTTAAATTTTGAATTTATAAGGTATTTTAATTTATGGAAATTTTATTTAATAGGTTTGTTTAATCTAATGACTAGGACAATTTATTAGATCCTAGGTAATTAAAGAACTATAAGATAAATATTGATCATTTAAATTTGAGATTAATTGTTAAGTTTGAGATTTTAATTATTTATTAATGGAAGACAATATTTATTTTGTAGAGATTTTTAATCCGCTTGTAACTTAGATGTTTTATTTTGCCAATTGGCTTAGTTGTTTGATTCACTTAAAACCTAGTTAAGACCAAACTAGTTTGCATTATTTTAATTAAGTTAGTCGTTCTAAGTTAAGTATTTAAAAAAAAAATTATTCCGTTTGTGCCCAAAAGTTTGGGCATGACAATCATCAGACAACTTAATAGGTGGAACCATCAGAATGCTACAACTATTGCTAAACGGAACCAAAATGTTGATAGTTGGAGAACCCTTTGTCAAACCTTAGGCACTAAACTTGCCAAAGATGGTAGGAGAGCTAAAAGAGAGCTCACAAATCAATTCCTTATTAAGGAGGCTTTGGCTCAGGAAGATCCCCATAATGTTTATCTATCTCTAGCAGTCTACTATACCCATGATAAACTAAGAAATATTCAACATAAGAAAGTTCAAGGTGCCAAACTCAAGGCGAGGATCAACTGGATGCAATTTGGTGATAAAGGCTCCAAATTATTTTTTAGCATGCTTAGACATAAGGAGCTCAAGGAGAGAGTGGACATAATATGGGATGTGTTAGACACCTCAGATAACCGAAGGACAACTGAGAGGGGGGGGGGGGTGAATCAGTTGTCAACAGATTATAAAACTTTAAGCATTAAAACCTTATTATCGGAATACATAAACCAAATACTGGAATAGTAGATATAATAGCTAAACACAAATATAAACCACAGATAATTTACCAGCCATCCACAAAAGATAACACCATGATTCGTACGTGGAAAACCTAGTAAAGGGAAAACCATGGTGGGAAGCCTACCCACGGTCAAATAATACTTTTGTAGTAAGTATGTGATTACAATAAGAGGGGCCTGCACATGCAAGAAGGCCAACAACCTAGAATGCACTTCTCAACACAAAAGGAGCCTCACTGACTACAAAATAAATCTAGACTACAATCCGAAAGAAGAATGAACTACAAGAATAGTATATCCTATACATGAGTACAGTTCCGGTTAAGCTCAGTACTAGAGGTCTTAAACCTCTTTCACCATCCCACTTTAATCACCTATGATTGACCAAAAACCTATGCATATGATTACAACTTTATTCACACATGAATTAATGCCTTAACCATAATCCCATTAATCCCTTTAATCCCCTTGATCTGTTGATCTCAAAAAGAGACACCCAAGTTCACCTGCAATCTATCTATGAGAAATCAAATCTCAATCAATGAAAATCTTCAAGGCTTGGACAACATAACAAGGATAACAATCCTTCTACTCTTCAAGCTCTGCAAAACCTAGGTGGGTGTACCTTTGATGCATTAAATCAGACCCTTTACACACATAACAACATCAATAGAAAGAAGATAAATCTCACAAGGGCTCAACAACAAGGAGGTTACTACAGATGGGCTAGATCTACATTGATATCTCAACTATATTGGAGCATGAGATAGGTGGAACAAACTAAACCTACAACATAAAATTAAATGGATATTGATTTGACTTTTGAAAAGAGGATCACAAAATGCAACAAAAACCAACAGATAAACCAGTGCCTTATCCAAGCAACAGAGTCATCTATAACAAAATGCAACCTGACAAGAGAAACTAGTACACAAATCACAAGTTCTTGATCTATCAACTCTAAATATGCCTAACATATACAGAGTCCTAATCTGCACTAGACTTCATCATCCAATTCACACCAAAAGTACTGATATCAATGATTTTGTTTCAAGTATATTTATATTTTCCTCCTTGAGAAAAAGACTAAAAACAACCTCATTAGATGCCTAGCAAATCATTCAAATAAGCAATCCTTGATTACTTAAATGGAATAAACACTAGTACAATGACACAGAGACAATACAAGTCTGATTTTAAATTCTCTGGACTATATATTTCATTCCTCTGTCAGAAGGTTACAAGTACTTCATATTTGACTCAAAAATTGCTAAGACAAAGGCCTATATTAATTTTGCCAGAGTTTAGCTACAAAATTTGTGTCCCCTTTTCTAGGTAGCCTTGGTATCCTTTTATAGAAATCAAGATGCAACAAGCTTCAGACCACCTAGAAGAAAATCTTGCCCTAACAGTCATTTATTGCAAAAGTTATATTTATGTACCATTGCAGTTGAGGGAGAACCTAACATTCCTTCTGGGATGCGTGCCTCATTAATTCACTAGGCATTCACTTGGAAAATGGCCGAAAGGGTAGTCTCCTATTACCTAAAATTGGTTGCAACAACTGACAGCTTTGTTAGGATTCCCATAGATACTGAGAGGGGGCATGAATCAGTATCTAACCGGTTAATAGATTTTCTTAACTTAAAACATGTAGAGCATATTAATACTGTGTACCGGTAAACAGAAAGTAATGCAATAAACAGAGATAAAAACAACCACATGAAAAACACACCGTAACACAAGGATTTAATGAGGAAACCTAGTGTGGGAAAAACCTCGGTGGGATTTGTGACCCACAATATTCACTTACTGGCCAATAAGAGAATATTACTACTACAAGAGGGGCCTACACATGTAGGAAGGCTAATTGCCTAGAACTCACTGCTCAAATACAAAATAGGAAGTCTCACTAACTTACAAAATGGATTATATAAATCCAGTATCTTGTACTGCTTCAAAGTAGCATCTATAATGCCAGATCCAGTACTGGTTTCTACTTTGCTTCTTGCATAAACCCTTAACCTATAATTCGCATAATAGATCTACCTTATTTCACCTAATTACATTCTTCTTATTTACACAAAATTTTCTACAATGACCTCTCTTATATAAGAGTCATTTTACAACTTGCCAAGTCAGCTTACAATGATTTTACAATAATAAACAAAATATATTACAACAAATATCTTGTCGGCCTCTATGTCGGTATGCTACCTTTCACTGCCAGTGTCAGTGATCTAAGTGTCGGTGTAGAGTCTGATCTTGCTAGTGTCGGTGGAATGCCTTGCCGGTGTCATAGGATTGTTGTTAGGGTTTCCACAGATACTGAGAGGGGGGGGTGAATCAGTATCTGACCGATATTCAAATTTTCTTAAGTTAAAACATGTAGAACATAAAGTAGCAGTATACCGGTATGCAAGAATTAATGTAATAAACATAATAAAAAACATGCACATGAAAAGAACACCATAACACAAGATGTTTTAACGAGGAAACCTGGTGTGGGAAAAACCTCGGTGGGATTTGTGACCCACAATATTCACTTACTGGCCAATAAGAGAATATTACTTACAATAGGGGCCTGCACATGCAGGAAGGCCAATTGCCTAGAGCTCACTGCTCAATAAGAAGTCACATTGACTTACAATGAGGATTGTACTAATCCAATGATCTGTACTGCTTTACAATAGCATCTCCAATGCCAGATTCAGTACCGGTTCTAACTCTATTCTTTACATATACCCTTGACCTATAATTCGCACATTAGGTCTGCCTACTAATTTTCTTTTTGTTCACTTCCTTACACTCACAAATGTCTACAATGATCTCTTTTATATACAAGAGTCATTTTACAATTTGCCAAGTCGGCTTACAATAATAATCAAAATATTACATATCAAAAATCCTGTCAGCCTCTGTGCCGGTATACATCTTTTCTTCTGTGTCGATGCCAGTGCCGGTGTAGAGTGATCTTGTTGATGCCGATGCACTGTCTTACTTGAATAATGCTTTGCAGGTATGATGTCTTGCCGGTGCCATAGGATTGCAAGGTTGCCATCAATGACAAAACCTTCAATCACACACAATGTCTCATTGGAGTGTCCATATGCCAACAATCTCCCCCTTTGGCATTGATGGCAACACTCATGAGAAATTTCAAAAAAGTGTCCAAAATGTGTAGACCAAAATTTTTTACCAAAAATATGAAGGGCTCCCCCTGAGCATATGATTCCTGTCTTTGAACTTTCCCATCCTACTACTCCCCCTTTGGCATCAATGACAAAGGTTGTAAAGATGTTAGTAGAGTTTGTAGTTATACCAGTCCATATCCTCAACCTTGTAGTTGGGTAGTTATTATCTGAAAAAGATCACCCAAAATTAAGTTCATACTATCCATAAACTTTTTGCTATCTTTTATTGTTGTTTCAATCCTCTTCACAATACTGGTGAGATCTTGCAATTGTTCTGTCGGTGTTTTACTTCCTGGTGTTAATGCCTCTAAGATTTCCTTCCGCAGAGATGCTAGATAGTCCAATCTTAGACTCAGTTTAGATCTCAAGTGTTTTGCCTTGTTTATTATTGTCTCTTTCTCTCTTTCCTGTTTAAGTAATTCTGCCTCAAAATTTGCTAACTTATCTTCAAAAATAGATAGTGAATCTGGAGAGTTGACAAAATTATCTACAAGCTTGTTTATCTCTTCCTGTGTCTTGCTTATTTTCTTGTCAATATCTATAGTTAGGAAGTTTGTTTTGCATGTGTCTTTATACAGGTTTTTATACTCTTTTAACAAACTACACAGTTCCGATAGAAGTGTGTCAAAGTCTCTGTTACACTTCTTTATTTCCTCCTCAAAGAATTTCTGTTTCTCCTTTTCTACAATGTCCTTTACAGATTCTACCTTTATTTTCTCAATATTTCTAGAAATGTATTTACATAATGTATCCAACTATCCTAAAGAATCTTTATTATCTATATTACAATCAGGAGCAATTATCTTCAAAATTGGTATTGAATCATCTATTGCTTTGTAAGCTTGTGAACTATATTCAGTTATTTTCTTGATGGATTCAAGTAATACCTCAGTCACATTTGTTGAACTTGATGATGACCCAACAAACTAAGTACTGGTGGAAGTGACCATGCTTGTATTGACCTCTGGCAGGTCAGTTTGTGTCTGCATTTCCTTTAGCACTAGTTTTCCTGCTTCATTGCTTACCTATGGCATCTGTTCCAGAGCCTTTAGCTCTGTCAGTTTCTCTGTTTGTGCCTCAGATTCCATCTTTTTCCCTGTATCCTCTATCAGTTGCTCTATATCTCTTGTTACTAGAGGCTCTTTAGCCATATCTGATTTTTCACTTGTGTCTTTATCAACTGTTATGTTGATCTTTTGGGCATCAACATTTACAGTGTATAGGACTTCAGGATTTGTATTGCTATCCTCTGCATCCATGCTTTCAACTGCTGGTTGGTTTTCAGGGATTGTGATTTTTACAGGTGGAGGTAGGTTATCTTTAACCTTTATGCTTAGAGGTCCACCAATTTTGCCTTTCCCTTTGTCCTTATCCTTCTGATATACCTTAATAGGCTTGGGATTCCTATATTCTTCTTGTTTCTCTTTTTCAACCAAAAATATGTCCCAACCATCTTTTGTTTCCTCTGAAACTTCTGTAACTCTACCTGCCATCAGTGAAATTTGTTGGTGTGCAATGGAAAAAACTGTCCGGTTAGCCTGAGCTATCAGATCATCAATTTCTTTTGGGGAGTTTACCAGATATACAACAAGTAGTTTTTCTATTTTTATTTTCTTGTCCAGTTCAATTACTCCTTGCCTTCTGGCCTCAAGTCTTTTGTATAAGTCATCAGGAATTTCATTTATGACTTCCATCAAAAACTTTTTGAACATGTCCATGTGTAATATTACACTTTCCTCAACTTGCCCTTTCTCATCAGCCGATAGGGTGTCATAAATTTTCCCTATGTTCTTCAGTTTTCCTTCCTCTGTGATCTCATTTAGCAAAATGTCTAGAGGTGCCAAGTTAGTTTTTGCCTTTTTATTTTTCTTAGGAGTAAGCTTCTTTTTAGGTGTGACCTTTCTGACCGGAGATCTCACAGCTTGTTGCTTCTGCCTTGTCCTTCTAGGTGAAGGAGTGGTTGCCGGTGAGGGATCTCTTTTCCTAACAACTCTTTTAAAGGTTGCTGGCATGTCTCCTTCTAAAGAAGTACCTACCGGTGATAGATGAGCTTGAGGTTGTGAGGCTGCCAACTCATCTTCAGTTATATCGGTTTTCTTTAGTACATCTTCCTTAATGGCTTTTGCTTGTCTGGATTCTTTTCTCACAAATGCCTCTACCTTCTTCACTCTTTTCTTGGACTGTATTTGTTTTTCTATTGTTTCAGCACTACCAAATGCTTCCTCCTTAGGTTCATTGGGGGCTTCTAGAAGTGCTTTGGCATAAGTTTCAACTATGTGGTCATCTGTCTCATAGCCCATTTCTGTTACCCAGATTGTCCTTGGGATGACTGCTTCCATCTATATTTCATCCTTTTTGATAACAAAGCATATATCATCTTTGTATTTATCTACAATTTCCTGAGATAACCTTGTCCTTTTCTTCATTTTTGTCTTTAGTGCTTGGAAAAAGTCATGAATGTTGTTTTCCTTATTCTCACCCATGGTTTTGAACAGTTCTATCAGTTGCTTTCCTATCAGTATGTCATATCCAAGTTCTTTATATCCTATACCGAGAACTTGTTTTGTTATATGAAGCATTAGACACACTAACAGATTTCCAAATCTGAAGGTTCCTTTCTTATCCTTCTTTATCTTTCCAAGGTTGTCTATCAGTTCATCCTTTAACCATTCACAGATGTCAATTTTTGCATTGTCTGTTATCATGTCATAAGCACTCTTAATGCATAAACTTGAAACTGAGTTAAGTCTATTGGCATGAGTGGATTTGTAACCTAATATCATGCTTATGAATCTTACATTTGTATCCTTTACATCATTAACCCTTAAAGATCTTTTATCAAATGTTGTACCTATTAGGTCTATGACTAAATCATTTGAAACTTTCTTGTTTTTGTCTGGTCTTTTATCGGTGGCCGGTAACCTTGTGACAGCCTTTACTGCTTGCTTGGTGATCTTATGAATTGCATCTAACCAAAAAAATTCTCCGTGAACTCTGCTTAACACTATCCTAATCACATCCTTAGGAAATTCAGGAATGCTAAGGATTTCTATGAATCCTAGGGTTTCAATGATTTTGTGTTCAGCTTTGATATTGCCGGTATCATCACATATCTCGGCTTTATACATGGTTTTGATTTCCTCATCTCCTAACTCTTCAATATTGCAGTGAATATACATTCTAGGGTCTTCAACATATACAACATCTTTAGGGATTTGAGAAAATGCACCTAAGGTATCATCCTTCTTTGCTATTTCGGGGACCAACTAAAATATGGGCCTAGGTCTTTTAATTACTTCCACAACAGTAGGGTTCGCTATGTATTCAATTGCAGAGGTGGTTGCCATGATAAAATACCTTTTTCTATCTTGGATGGATGATTGCTTAGAGTGTGCTTGCTTCTTGCTTGAAATGCCTTAGCTCAGAAATCTTCGCGCTCTCTGAAAGTTTGAAATCACGGTGAAATGAAATGGAGCCAAAACCTTATTTTATAAAGTCTTTTTCACTATCTACCACATTAATTGCATGCCGGTTAAGTATTCACTTAACTTTATTTGCCGGTAATAAGTGATTTTCAACTTCTTTTCACTAACCGAGGGAATAATAGCACATGTGTCATTAGATTGCCAAACCCTCAAGACAATTTTCTTCAATTAGATGAAGAGCTTCCTACTGGTGGAGCACTGCTCTGTACTGCCGGTGAGGCATCACTCTGTCCTACCGGTGGAGCATTTGTTGGTTCTACCGGTGGAGGAGTATTCCCAATATTTAGATCAACTTTTCTAATCCATTGCTTTGAGAATTCTTGCTTAGCCTCTTCAACTTTTTCTTTACCTTTCAAGCAAGCACTTTTGTTGTCTATCGGTGTGCTTTTACTTCTACAAAATTTAGCAATATGCCCAATCTTGTTACATGCATAACAAGTTACATTATTTTTCTGAATAGCTTTCCCATAACCTATGTCGGTTTGTGTTCTGCATTGATTAGATAGATGTCCAAATCTTCCACAAACATAACATCTCACATTCATTCTATAGTTTTCAGAGTTATGACCAACTTTGTTGCATTTGGAGCATTGACTGGTGGGTGGATTGATATTCTGATAATTCCTAGATCTACATTCATTTGCCCTATGACCATATTTATTACAGTTAAAGCATTTTCCATTGAATTTATAAGTATTAGGTGGTCTTACCGGTTTGCTGTGATCCTAAGTATTTGTAGTACTGGAGCTTTCTCCAACTTCAAATCCAATTCCAGAAGTGTCACCTTTGGGTTTTTGATTCTTTAATAAGGTACCAAGTTCTTCTGAGCTTTTCTTTAATTTTTCTTTATGTTGATTTGCAATTTCCAATTCCCTTCCCAAGATTTCTTTTTGTCTCTTTAGTTCATTTGAGTCATTCTGAGTATGCATCAGATCTGTCTTCAACATGTCATTTTCATAGCTAAGTCTTATGTTCTCATTTGCTACATCACTTAGTCTTCTAGTCAATTCTTCTTCATTCTTCTTTCTGTCCTCAATCTCTTTGTAAAATCTCATAGTCATATCCTGCATTTCATTTTTTGTTGTCATGATCTCTTGTTTCAGCTTGCTTATCATATCATTAAGTGATTCCTTTTCATCATTCTCATTTTGCAATTTTTCACAAAGTTCTCTTCTCTTATTTCTTGTAACAGTAAGATTTTCTTGAAGTGCTTGAATGATATCCTAAGTTGCTCTTAAATCATCTTCTAATTTGATATTTTTCAACTTCTCTACATCATAGTTAGTAAGAGCTCCTTCAAGTTGCTTCATCAGATTTTCCATCTTTACCGGTGTCAAGATCTTCCTCAAGCTGTTAGGCTTCTAAAAATAGAGGACCAGGCTCTGATACCAATTGTTAGGGTTCCCACAGATACTGAGAGGGGGGGGGGTGAATCAGTATCTGACCGGTATTCAAATTTTCTTAAGTTAAAACATGTAGAACATAAAGTAGCAGTATACCGGTATGCAAGAATTAATGTAATAAACAGAATCAAAAATATCCACATGAAAAGAACACCATAACACAAGATGTTTTAACGAGGAAACCCGGTGTTTGGAAAAACCTCGGTGGGATTTGTGACCCACAATATTCACTTATTGGCCAATAAGAGAATATTACTTACAATAGGGGCCTGCACATGCAGAAAGGCCAATTGCCTAGAGCTCATTGCTCAATGAGAAGTCACACTGACTTACAATGAGGATTGTACTAATCCAATGATCTGTACTGCTTTACAATAGCATCTCCAATGCCAGATTCAGTACCGGTTCTAACTCTGTTCTTTACATATACCCTTGACCTATAATTCGCACATTAGGTATGCCTAGTAATTTTCTTTTTGTTTGCTTCCTTACACTCACAAATGTCTACAATGATCTCTTTTATATACAAGAGTCATTTTACAATTTGCCAAGTTGGCTTACAATAATAATCAAAATATTACATATCAAAAATCCTGTCCGCCTCTGTGCCGGTATACATCTTTTCTTCTGTGTCGGTGTCGGTGCCAGTGTAGAGTGATCTTGTTGATGCCAGTGCACTATCTTGCTTGAATAATGCTTTGCCGGTATGATGTCTTGTCAGTGCCATAGGATTGCAAGGTTGCCATCAATGACAAAACCTTCAATCACACACAATGTCTCATTGGATTGTCCATATGCCAACAATTGCAAGGTTTCCATCAATGACAAAACCTTCAATCACCTACAATGTCTCATTGGAGTGTGCATATGCCAATAATCTCCTCCTTTGGCATTGATGGCAACACTCATGAGAAAATTTCAAAAGTGTATCCAAAACTTGTAATCCAAAAATGTGTACCAAAAATATATGAGCTCCCCCTGAGTAGATAAGTCTTTTGTAGATTATTTTCTCATACTACTACTCCCCCTTTGGCATCAATGACAAAGGTTGTCAAAGTGTCAATAGAGTTTTCTATCTCAACCTTGTAACTGGGTGGTTACAATTTGAAAAAGATCCGCCAAAACCAAATTTATGCTTTCCATAAAATTCTTATTGACTTTTATTGCTGCCTCTATTCTTTGAACTGTACCGGTGAGGTGTTGCATATGCTCTGTCAGTGTTTTCTGTCCTTGTACTAATGCCTTAGGTATTTCCTTCCTTAAGGATGCTAGATAGTCTAGTCTTGGACTTAGTCTTAGTCTCAGATTTTTAGCCTTGTTTATTATTCTCTCATTTTCTCTCTCTAGCTTCAGTAATTCTTCCTCAAAACTAGTTATCTTTTGCTCAAAAGTTGATAATGTATTAGGTGAATTAACAAAATTGTCAGCAAGTTTATTTATTTCTTCTTGTACCTTGCTCATTCTTCTATGTTATGTCAACTGTTAAAAAGTTTGTCTTGCAAGTATCTTTGTACAGAGTTTTAAATTCCTTCAATGAGTTGCATAGTTCTGGTAGAAGTGTGTCAAATTCCCTAGTACACTTCTTTATTTGATCCTCAAAGAATTTTTGTTTTTCAATTTCCAACTTGTCTTTGAATGCCTGTTCCTTTGTTTGTTCAACTGTCACTGTGTTGTTAGTAATATACTTCGACAAAGTGTCAAGTTGACTCAAAGAATCCTTATTATCTATGTTGCATTTTGGAGCTATCATCTTCAAAATTGGGATCGTGTCATCTATAGCTTTATAAGCTTGTGAACTAAAATCAGTTATTTTCTTCAAAGAATCTAAAAGAACTTCAGTTACATTGGTTGATTTATAACATGTTGAGGAGGAACCAACATTCTGAATTCCGCCAGTGGAGGAAGTAACCGTGCTTGTAGTGACCTCTGGTAGGTCAGTTTGTGTTTCCATTTCCTTAAGCAAGGGTTTTTGTTTCTCTCCTATTGCCAGTGGCACTATTTCCACATGAACCTATTCATGTTTCGGAGCCTGTTGCTTTGCTTGTCTCTCTATCTATTGATCTGTTTCAGTCTCTATCTGTTTCCCTATGCTATTATCTTCTACTTTTCCTTCGGTGTTATCAATGTTGTCAGTTGTCGATGGCTTACTAGCCATGTAAGTCTTAGTGGTTGTGTCCTTGTCTATCATAATGTTGACCTTTTGAGTATCAACATCCACTATGTATAGTACCTCAGGATTAGGATTAGTATCCTCTTGTGATACATCTATACTGTCATCTGCCAGTTGGTCTTCTATTGTTGTTACCGGTGGAGTAATCAGAGGTGGTGGGGATAAGTTATCTTTTATTTTGATACTAGGAGGTCCACCAACCTTCCCTTTACCCTTATCTTTGTCCTTTTGATAGATTTTGATAGGCTCAGGGTTTCTGTACTCTTCCTGCTTTTCCTTCTCCACAAGGAATATATCCCATCCATTTTCTATTTCTTCTGTTACCTCATTTACTCTTCCTTCCATTAGTGCAATATGTCGGTGTGCAGTAGAGAATACTAACCGGTTGGCCTTTGCAATTAGATCATCTATTTCTTTTGGAGAGTTGACTGGGTAGACAACAAGTAATTTTTCAATTTTGATTTTCTTGTCAAGTTCTACAATAGATTGTCTTCTTGCTTCCAATCTCTTGAATAATTCATCTAGTAGTTCATCTACAACATGCATAAAAAAATTCTTATACATATCCAGGTGTAAAATGACATTGTTTTCAACTTTCTCTTTCTCATTTGCTGATAGTGTATCGTATAATTTTTCTATGTTCTTGAGATTTCCTTCTTCTGTGATTTCAATCGGAGAAATATTCTATTGAGTCCTTTTCTTCTTAGGTGTTAGCTTTTTCTTTGGGGTTGTCTTCTTTACCAGAGACCTCACTGCCTGTTGTTTTTGTCTAGTTCTTCTAGGCGAGGGTGTGAATACCGGTGAAGGTTGCCTTTTCCTTACAACTCTTTTAAATTCAGCTGGCTTGTCACTTTCTAAACAAGTTGCTACTGGTGACAGGTGGGTTTCTGGTTGTTGTGCCTGTAACTCATCTTTAGTGATATCGGTTTGTTTCAATACATCTTCTTTTATAGCCTTAGCCTACCTTGAACCTCTTCTCATAGTTGCTTCTACTTTCTTTACTCTCTTCTTAGATTGAATTTGGCTTTCAATGGTCTCAGCACTACCAAATACCTCTTCCTTAGGTTCATTTGGTGCTTCCAGAAGGGCTTTAGCATATGTTTCAATGATGTGGTCATCAGTCTCATAGCCCATTTCAGTAACCCAAATTGTTCTTGGGATAACTACTTCCATCCAGATCTCATCCTTTTTAATCACAAAACATATATCATCTTTGTATTTGTTAACAATTTTCTGTGACAGTCTGACTCTTTTGTTCATTCTGGCCTTTAGTGCTTGAAAATACTCATCAATATTCTTTTGTTTGCTTTCACCCATGTTGTTGAATAAGTCTAATAATTGTTTCCCTACCGATATGTCAAATCCAAGGTTCTTGATACCTATACTGGGCACTTGTTTGGTTATGTGTAGCATTAAGCATACAAGTAAGTTACCAAATCTAAATGTTCCTTACTTATCCTTCTTGATCTTCCCTAAATTGTCAATCAATTCATCCTTTAACCATTCACATACATCAATTTTTACATTATCATTAACCATATCATGTGCACTTTTTATGCATAAACTAGAAACTGAGTTAAGTCTATTTGCATGAGTTGCTTTGTATCCTAAAATCATGCTAGCAAATCTCACATTTATGTCGGTTACATCATTAACCCTTAGAGACCTTCTGTCGGATGTTGCACTAGTTAGGTTCATTACCAGGTCATTTGAGACCTTTGTTTTGTCTAGTCTGTTACCGGTGGAAGGTAACCCTGTTATAGCTTTCACAGCTTCCTTGGTAATTTTGTGAACCGAATCTAGCTAGAAAAATTCACCATGTACCCTGCTCAATACTATCCTAATAACTTTCTTAGGAAAGTCTGGAATGCAAAGGATCTCAATGAATCCTAGGGTTTCAACAATTTTGTGTTCAGGTTTTACTTTACTGGAATCATCATAGATAACAGATTTGTACATGTTCTCAATTTCTTCATCTCCTAATTTTTCTATATGGCAATGGGTATGGATTCTAGGGTCTTCTTCAAAAACAATTCCTTTGGGAATTTGGGAAAAATCACCTACATTGTCATCCTTTTTAGTTATCTTGGGAACTAGCTAAAATATGGGCCTAGGGCGTTTGATTACCTCAACTACAGTAGGGTTCGCTATGAATTCAGGTACAGAGGAGGATGCCATGATTATAAATACCTTTTTCTACCTTTGGAAAGATTGATTGCTGAAATGTTTTGCCTCTTTGTTTGAAATGCCTTAGCTCTAGAGATTTCGCGCTCTTCGAATGTTTGAATACTCAGTGAAGTAAAATGGAGCCAAAAACATTAATTTATAATGTCAATTTGACAACTACCACATTTAATGCTTGTTGGTTAAGTAATCACTTAACTTTGTCTATCGGTATAGAAGTAATTTTTCAAATTCTTACCATCAATCGAGGGAATAATAGCATATGTCTCATTGATTGCAAAACCCTCAAAGAAATTTCTTCAATCTGATGAAGAGACTCCTGCCGGTGGAGTGCTACTTTGTTCTATTGGTGAAGTGTTGCTTGGTTCTACCGGTGGAGGAGTATTCCTATCCCCATTCACTTCTGATTTCCTGATCCATTGTTTTGAGAATTCCTGCTTAACTTCTTCAAATTTTTCTTTACCTTTCAAACTAGAACCTTTGTTGTCTACCAGTGGTTCCTTACTTCTACAAAATCTAGCAATATGCCCAATTTTGTTACATGCATAACAAGTCACATTATTTTTCTGAATAGCCTTTCCATAACCTATGTCGGTTTGTGTTTTGCATTGATTAGATAAGTGTCCAAATATTCCACAAACATAACATCTCACATTCATTCTGCAATTCTCAGAATTATGACCAACTTTGTTGCATTTTGAACATTGACTGGTGGGGGTGTTGATATTCTGATGATTTCTAGATCTACATTGATTTTCTCTATGACCATACTTATTATAGTTAAAGCATTTGCCACTGAATTTATAAGAAGTAGGTTGTCTTACCAGTTTGCTATGATCCTATGTGTTTGCAGTACCGGAGCTTTCACCAACTTCAAAGCCAATTCCACAAGTGTCACCTTTAGGTTTTTGATTCTTCAGTATGTTACCAAGTTGTTCTGGGCTTTTCTTGAATTTTTCTTTGTGTTGATTTGCAGTATCTAGTTCTCTTTCTAAGACTTGTTTCTTCCTCATCAGTTCATTTGAGTCATTCTGTGTGTACATCAGATCTGTCTTTAACAAATCATTTTCATAGCTGAGTCTTTTGTTTTCATTTGTAGCATCACTTAGTCTTCTAGTCAAATCTTCTTCATTCTTCTTTCTATCTTCAATTTCTTTACAAAATCTCATAGTCATATCCTGCATCTCATTCTTTGTTTTCATGTTCTCTTGTTTCAGCTTGTTTATCATATCATTAAGAGTTTCTTTTTCATCATTCTCATTTTGCATCTTTTCACAAAGTTCTCTTCTCTTGTTTCTTGAAATAGTAAGATTTTCTTGAAGTGCTTGAATAATATCTTGAGTAGCCTTTAGATCATCTTCAAGTTTGATATTTTTCAATTTTTCTACATCATAGTCTGAGAGAGCTCCTTCAAGTTGCTTCATCAAGTTTTCCATCTCTACCAGTGTCAAGATCTTTGTCAAGTTGTTAGGCTTCTGAAAATAGAGGACCAAGCTCTGATACCAATTGTTAGGATTCCTATAGATACTGAGAGGGGGGGGTGAATCAGTATCTAACCAGTTAATAGATTTTCTTAGCTTAAAACATGTAGAGCATATTAATCCTGTGTACCGGTAAACAAAAAGTAATGCAATAAACAGAGATAAAAACAACCACATGAAAAACACACCATAACATAAGGATTTAATGAGGAAACCCGGTGTGGGAAAAACCTTGGTGGGATTTGTGACCCACAATATTCACTTACTAGCCAATAAGAGAATATTACTGCTACAAGAGGGGCCTGCACATGCAGGAAGGCCAATTGCCTAGAGCTCACTACTCAAATACAAAATAGGAAGTCTCACTGACTTACAAAATGGATTATATAAATCTAGTGTCTTGTACTACTTCAAAGTAGCATCTATAATGCTAGATCTAGTACCGGTTTCTGCTCTGCTTCTTACATAAACCCTTAACCTATAATTTGATAACTCAATGATGAACCACTAGTACCAAACTGGTACTGAGAGGGGGGGGGTGAATCAGTACCAACACAAATACAGTCCAAAACTAGTTTGACAACAAGTATTCCAAATGATTGACAAACAGGGATACTGGTAAAACAGAGTGCAACCAGTAACATCTAGTACAACTCAATCAGTCTTGAACCGGTCACTCAATAAGCTTTCCTCTTAGCTCAATACTATAGTATCATTATATTCTCATGCATAAACAAGTAAACTTAACCATTAGATCTTCACAATAGTGAGTTCAATATGTTTTATAGACAGGCATAAAACATAGAACCTTCATGTGCTTAACAGGTAAAACAAAGCATCACAAGACAAAAGCATTTCACATGACACACATATTTTTTCACGTGGAAACCCAACTGGGAAAAACCATGGTGGGGATGAATACCCACAAGCTGCTTTTTGAACTCTTTAGAAGTCCACTCTGTTAGGAGCCTTGTCCGGTTAAGGACATTACAATAGGTTCTGGTAGGAACCGGTCCTATTAGGGATCACCTGGTTAAGGGTTAAAACCGGTAGGGTCACCTTGTTAGAGGATTTCAAGAACTCAATAGCTGAAAGGATCTCCTAAGCTCTCTAGCTTCTCAGAACTCATTAGCCTTGAGTTACCTGGTTAAGGGATTTTAATCAAGCCAGTTAAGACCACCCGATTTAAGGGATTTTGAATCAAGCCAGTTAAGGCTACCCTGTTAGGGGATTTTACAACTGTTGAAGTGGTTAGAGATCAACAGGTATTACAATGATCTATTAATAGCACTAAATGCTAATGCAGATCTGTTTAGGCTCCTCTTCACCTTCTGCACATTCACTTTGTAGATATCTCTTCTCTCCTCTGGTCTGGCAAGAATCACGTATCACTTCTCCTGGATACACACTCACAACTTTTGCCAACAAATTTAGAAAGAAACACAACATCGACCTTATAGGAAACATATAGGTCGGTAGCAAAAACCCTAAACCCTAAACCTGTTAGGTTAAGCAATTCAAATGGTTCGATCCTGACCGTTGAATCATACTACATTAAATGCAACAATCTTGAATCGATCTCAAGACATTCTCCATCATCCATTATCCACCGATTTCATGGCGGCTGATAACCCTTTATGCGTTATCACCATTTGACAGACTTCGCTCACTCCCGAGGTAGATAGGAATAGCCTTCTTCATGCAAGATCCTTCACACGCATAGAGCTTACATGGCAACATGATCTGTCCTCCATCATACTGCTAACTCATCACACAAAGATCACCAATTGAGTCACACAGACTTGAGGTACTCCAACTGGAAACCTTGAAGTGGAAGCTACCTACCAATCGGTAGTCATACAATGCTTCCATGTGCCGGTTCCCATAACTACATGCTGGTTCCCATAACTACATGTCGGTTCACCTTGAACAAATATACCACTTCACTTTGGCATATAAACCGGTTCATACATATGCCAGTTCCTCTCTCTTCACCTATCACATGTACCGGTTCACACCATGTCTCATATTGACATCAATGACAACATACAATATCATTATGTCTTCATGCTGGTTCACGTAATGCCATGCTGGTTCACATAATGCCAACATAATTTGCATAATAGGTCTGCCTTATTTTGCCTAATTACATTCTTCTTACTTACACAAAATGTTCTACAATGACCTCTCTTATATAAGAGTCATTTTACAACTTGCCAAGTCGGCTTACAATGATTTTACAATAATAAACAAAATATATTACAACAAATATCTTGTCAGCCTCTATGCCAGTATGCTACCTTTCACTACCAGTGCCAGTGATCTGAGTGCCGGTGTAGAGTCTGATCTTGCTAGTGCCGGTGGAATGCCTTGCCGGTGTCATAGGATTGTAAGGTTGCCATCAATGACAAAACCTTCAATCACCTACAATGTCTCATTGGAATGTGCATATGCCGACAAGCTTCATAATGCCAGTGGATCATCTTTTACTAGAGCATTCATGACTTTTTATCACAAAGCAGTGCACCATTATGTTCTTCAGATATCTCCCTGTAGATCTCTTGGGTACCTCTCACCAACCCATTTTAATCTTGAAGCAATGTCATATGCAACTTGCATAGCTCTGTCAATATTTCTTTTGAATATTTAAAATTCTTTGGCACCAACGGATCAGGAGGCCTTCTCTCTAAGCATTTTTCCTTTAGTCACCAAGTCACGGCTATTAGCCACCAAGAAACTTTTTGTTGCGACTTGACGACAACCATTGATCCCCTTTGGATCACCATTGATCTTTGTTGATCTGCTCAAACCTTAGCCCCTCTATCACTTTCTCTTTTGACAGGCGTGACATGTGGCATCCCTTGATTGGCTCCAGGGTCCCAATCCTATCGCCTCAGCACGACCTAGACTCACGGCCAAAATGAAACCACGACCATCTGATCAACCATGATCTACTCTCTTTGTGACCCCTAGTACTCGGTTGCCAAGTCGCTGTGAATAAATATCGCACGTCTCCCGATTGCGATATAGCGACCACTGTTCGATCAACTCAGCCGACCGTTGAATCTTTCTCAACCTACTCGATCCTTATCTCTTTCTAGGTGGCTCTCTCTTATGCCATGGTGTCACCACATGGCACCTTTTGATTGGCTCCGGAGTACACAATGGGGTGCCACCTATCGTGAGGGTATTCATTTCAAGCTCTCCACTCTGACACCTCAGCACGGCCTCCACTAACCACCATAATGAACCACCTACCTTAACCGCTTGCATTAACTGTCAGCCATGGTTCACCACTGTAATGGAGCTCTTCTTTTTCACAGGGTTGTGAGGGATATGCCAACTAGCAGTTTCTCATCATGACCTAGTGATCACCATTGGATCATCTACAAATCTGCTCGCTCACAAGGTCTCTAGTCAGTCTTTGCTGCTCACCCCTTCTGTCGGGCCTGCCATGTGTCAGCCACTGGTTCACCTTTGTATCCAACTGGGCACCACCTTAACCGCCATGTCACTTTAGGTTGGACCCTCTACTAGACCTGGGCTCGCCTTGTCACCTAGTCATGATGCATACTCTAACGAGCAACTTCCCATTGCGACCTAGCGACTACCATTGGATTAGTTGCGATCTCCATTGATCTTCCTTGACTTGACCATTGGTTATTTTTGTTATGACCCAGAGGCAACTGAGAGGGGGGGTGTGAATCAGTTTTCTATTAATTTCAACCCAAATATAACTTAACCAAACTTAATGCATAATACTAGTAAACCAAACTTAATGTTGGTAGACAACTTAACAGTTAATAACAGTACCGGTAAAGTTTAATGCATGAAACAAAAAGACAAATAACACCCACAACACATAACATAGATATTTGTACGTGGAAGCCCCGTAAGGGGAAAAACCACAGTGGGAAACCTTACCCACAATTAGATGATACTACTGCATATAGTATATGTGTACAAATGGAGTCTGCACATGCAAAAAGGCCAACTGCCTAGAGCTCTTTGTTCAATCACAAAATGGGAGTCACACTGACTACAATTGGATGGTTAAATCCAATGATAATGTACTGCTCAAAATAACATCTTCAAATGCTAGATTCAGTACTGGTTAAGCTCTGATTGTCTTCTTCATACCTTCCTTGAATCTTCAAATGATGTCTGTGTGTATAGCTCTACTTATATATTCGCATATACCTTATTACAATCCTCTACCATACCTTCTCACCTAATCTCATAAATGAGATCTTACATATATACCAAAATCTAAGACCAAATGTGTAGGTCAGCTCACTAAGAATATTACAATTAAATCAATATGCAATGCATCATGTTAGCTCAATGAATTTACAATAATAACCAATCAATAAAACATCTCCATAATGTGTCGTGCTGATTTGGAATAGATAACGCTTTTCGGTCCATAACCTAGACCTATTTGCCAGTAATAGAAAATATGCAAACTCAATTAGCCCAAGTGTCTAAACAATGTCTTTGACATAACCAAGTAATCTCCAGATGATAACAGATCATCCTCAGTGCCAGTGAACAATATAACCTGCCAGTGAACCAAATATCGGTGACTATGCATAAGACACTGAACATGCTGGTGAACATAACCAAAGATCTCCAGTGCTGATAAGTGTTGACAAGTGTTGACATCAATGACAAAACCAATGCAACACATCCATAATACCAACAATATCCCCCTTTGGCATTGATGGCAACACAATATGGAAAAACCATCTAAGTGCCAAAGCAGAAATGCCAAAAACCAAAAAACCAACAATCTCCCAAAGAGATCATTAACCAGAATTCAAAATACAGATACAGAGAGTAACAATCTCTCCCCCAATGAATATTCTCTCCCCAAAATTTAATGTGTTTTTCCATTAATATCTCTCCCCCTTTGACATCAAATGCCAAAGCAATACAAAACCAAATACAATCAATTCATAGAACTTATTACAAATACCAATTGTTATAACCAAATTTATCCAATCTACTCCCCCTGAGAAGTAGCTCTCCTTCATCAAAGCCAGAAAAAGATTTCTCTATTAATTTTGTCAGTCTGATGCCATGCTCCAACTATCTAAGTTTCTACCGGTGAGGGTATAACTCCAAGCTGCTCTCTTAGATATTCAAAAGTTTCCTTAGGCAAAGGCTTAGTAAAGATTTATGCAATTTGCTCTTTAGTATTCACATAAACCAATTTCACTTCTTTCGCTTCAACATTCTCTTTCAGAAAATTGAATTTGATAGAAACATGTTTAGTTTTAGAGTGAAATACTGGAGTATTTGATATATCAATTGCTACCATATTATCACAGTAAATGATTATAGGTTCTTTGCATTTTACCTTTATGTCCTTCAACATTTTCTTAATCCATAATACCTATGTACAATTAGTTGTTGCTGCAACATATTCTGATTCAGCTATTGATAGTGATGTACAACTTTGTTTCTTGCTTAACCATGAAATTAGTCTGCTACTAAGAAAAAATCCTTCATCGTTGGTTCTTTTTTTGTCATCTACATCTCTTGCCCAATTTGCATTTGTGTATGCACATAAATCAAAAAATTTATCTTTAGGATACCATAGGCCAAGATTTGTTGTGCCTTGTAGGTATTGGAAAATCCCTTTTCCTACTGATTCATGATTTTCCTTAGGATTACTCTAAAATCTTGAAATAATACATACTACATTCATAATATCAGGTCTTGTTTGTGTCAAATACAGTAAACCTCCAATCATAGATTTATATCTTGTCAAATTAACATGTGTTGATTCATCCTTCAATGATAGTTTAGCAGTTGTAGTCATAGGAGTACTTACCAGTTTAGAGTTTTCCATGTTGGTATTTTGGTACGGTTTTGTCATTGATGTCAACACCTACTAAACACTTATGAACTCTGGCACCTTGGAGAATCAGCAACATTCACTGGCAAGCAAGTGACTCATACACAGTCATCGGTATCTGGTGTATCGGCAAGATATAATGATCACCAACACTTGGAATGGTCTGGAAAACACTTGGTAATGTCAAAGACATTGTTTGGACATCTTGTCCTGGAGTTTTGTTCATTGTTATATTCATATTTGCATATTTGTTGTTACTGGCAAATAGGTCCAGGGTTACACCGGTAGGTTTATCTTTTCCAGATCAGCATGGCATGCTATGGAGATGATTAATTATTGTTGTAAATGCATTAAGACCACATGTTCAATTGGTTATTGCATCGGATATTGTATTGTTTGTAAAATGCCTTTATTGTAATATCTTGTAGAGCCGACCTACTTAAATTGGTCTTAGGTTATGGTATAAATGTAAGATCTTATTTGTAAGATCAAATGTGGAATGTGAAAAAGGATTCTATGAAGGTATATGCGAGAATAAGCAGAGCTATACATGCAGACATCATTTGAAGATTGAAGGAGGGTTTTTGTGAAGACAGTTAGAACTACACCGGTACTGAATCTAGCATATGAAGATGCTATTTTGTGTAGTAAATTCTTATTGGATTTAACTATCCAACTATAGTCAGTGTGACTCCCATTTTGTGATTGAGTAGTGAGCTCTAGGCGATTGGCCTTTTTGCATGTGCAAACCCCATTTATGTAAACTTACTATCTGTAGTAGTATCATCTGATTGTGGGTAAGGTTTCCCACCATGGTTTTTCCCCTTACAGGGTTTCCATGTACAAATATTGGTGTTATATGTTGTGGATGACTTTGTGTTTATGTTTCATGCACTAATCCTTACCGGTATAGCAATTAACTATTAAAACTGTCTACCAGCATAGTGAACTAGTTTACCGGTATTAAGCATTAAGTTGGTTAAGTTGTTTTTGGTTTGAATTTATTAGACAACTGATTCACCCCCCCCCCCCCCCTCTCAGTTGTCTCCGGGACCTAACATTCCATACCAAATTTCTTAAGCAATTCTTTCAAGTACTTTGATTGATTAATGAATATACCTTTATCAGTCTATGAAATCTACAATCTTAAAAAGAATTTTATCTCCCCAATCATAGACATTTCAAATTATTTCTTCATCTTATTAGAAAAGTCTTTACACAATCCTTCTTCTCTTCCAAAAATGATATCTTCAACAAAAACTTCAATAACCAAGATGTCATCATTAGTCACTTTGTAATATAAGTTGTTGTCAGCATTACCTTTAGTGTAACCAAGCTTCAAAAGATATTTGTCCAATCTAGCATACCAAGGTCTAGGAGCTTGCTTCAATTCATATAAAGCTTTCCTTAACCTGCAAACCATATCTTTGTCATCTATCAAAGAAAATCCATCAAGTTTTTCAATGTAAACTTCCTCTTCAAGATCACCATTCAGAATTGCACATTTAACATCCTTTTGATATACTTTATAGTTCTTGTGTGCTGCAAAAGCTAAGAATAATCTGACTACCTCAATTCTAGCTATCGGTGCAAAGGTTTCATTGTAATCAATTCCTTCTTTCTGTGAATATCCCTTACACAATAATCTTGCTTGTTTCTGATTACTTTACCATCTTCATTAAGTTTATTTCTGAATACCCATTTAGTTCCAATTATATTTTTATTTTTAGGCTAAGGAACCAATGTCCATGTGTTATTCTTTTCAATTTGTTCTAATTCATCTTCCATAGCCTTAATCCAATGTTTATCTTCACATGCCTCATTAATAGTTGTTGGTTCAATTTGAGAAAATAGACATACCTCTTCATTTGCAAGGCTTCCTCTTGTCATAACACCTCGATACTTATTCCCAATTATCTGACTTTTAGAGTGATTCAATCTGACATACCTGGGTGTATTCACTTGTTGTTGTTCTTTAGTCACTATGGAATTCTCAGATGATGTTGGTGTGACTGGATCAGCATTCTATATCAGTGTACTTATTGTAGGTTCATTTGTGATTATCTCAATTGCCGATTCAGAGTCCATAGACCTTCTAAATTGTTCATCAATCTTCACATTTGTAATCTCAATGATTTTCTGCAATCTCTTGTTAAAACATCTATATGCCTTGCTCTTAGATGAATAAATAAGAAATATTCCTTCATCACTTCTAGGATCAAATTTGCCAATATAATCATCTCTCCTAATATAAAATTTGCTTCCAAATACTCTAAAATATTTTAAAGTAGGAGTATTACCAAACCATAGTTCATGAGGGGTCTTACCGGTTTCACCTTTAATGTGAACTCTGTTGAATGTGTAAACAGCTGTATGTATTGCTTCTCTTCAATACACATGAGGTAGGTTTGCTTCTGATATCATGCCTCTATCTATATCCAAAATAGTTGTGTTCTTCCTTTCCACAACTCCATTTTGCTGGGGTGTCTGAGGTGCTGATAATTGTCTTCTGATTCCATTCACTTCATAGAATGTATTAAATTCCTTAGATTTGAATTCACCTCCTTGATCTGATCTCAAACATTTGATTTTCTTACCGATTTCATTTTCTACCATCACCTTGAATAGTTTGAATTTCCCAAAAGCTTCTGATTTCTCCCTAAGAAAAGTAACCCAACACATTCTAGAATAATCATCAATGATTAGCATAAAATATCTATCTCCTTGTAAACTTCTACTTCTTGTTGGACCACATAAACCAATATGAATTAAGTCAAGAACATTATTGGATTTTTTTGAAATACTCTTAAAAGTTTCTCTAACTTGCTTTCCAAATTGACATTCCTTACATACCGGATTTTGAGCTTTAACAATCTTAGGTAAATCCCTTACTGCCTTAGTTGTACTAATTTTCACCATGCAATCAAAGTTTACATGACAAAGACTTTTATGCCATAACCAACTTTCATCAATATGTGCAATTAAGCATGTCTTCTCATTGTCATTCAAATAAAAGATATTACCTCTAGTCCGATTACCGGTTGCAATTTCCAAACCAGTTTTATTCATGATATTTTATTTACCATTCTTGAATTGTAATTGAAATCCTTTTTCAACTAATTGACCAACACTCATAAGATTATGCTTCAAACCTTCAACATAATAAACGGTGTCAGTATTGTGCTTATCATCAAAAGATATAGTGCCTTTTCCTCTGATCAAACAAGCTTTGTCATCCCTAAATCTTACTAGACCTCCATTGTATTCCTAAAAAGTTAAGAATTTACTTTTATCACCAATCTGATATTTCTGATACTTAATGTTAAGTACAGATGCCAAGATAATAAGATGAGAGGGGGGGAGTGAATCATAAAAACAACAGATTCAACCTCGGTAACATATACTTCAGTAATATAACCAAAACTGCTAAACATGCAAACTCAAAAGTATATAAACATCATAACACTCATAACACCAGATTTAACGTGGAAACCCAAATAGGGAAAAACCACTATGGGATTTCGGACCCACTAAGAAATATACTCTTCTAGAGTATGCTCGGTTAAAAGCAAATCCTGTTAAAGATTACAAACACATTGCTAGATGTGACCCGGTTAAGGGATTTCCCTCAGATCTGTTAGGATCTTCACCTTGTTAGAAGTGACCTTGTTAAAGGATTTCAAACACTCAATCAGAATGTCATCTTGCTAGAGGGTTTTAAAAATAAGACTATTAAGTCCACTCGATTAAGAGATTTTCTATCACTTTACAAAATAACAGTAATAAAAATCTATCTGCAACTTCACATCTAAAATGCTAAAGCAGATTCTTATTTGCTCAATATAATATAGGACTTATCTTGTCCATCTGTTCGGCTCTATACTCTATTATTCAAACAGGTCTTCAAGCTTCTGTGCTTGGTAATCACTATGTAGCATCCGTGTGCATACACTTGCCCATATACATTGTTTATCAACAGTTCCTTATTTATAAACAATTTGCCAACCGCTTAATCTCCTTGATCACATTTCCCATGATCAATCATAGCCATCAGATCTTCAAACTTTGACCAGGTTCAATGTATCCTTTGATCTGAAAACATTTTACCCCACCTTGGAACTTGCATACATTTCTTGGAACTTGTGCTAGGGTAATGTGGTTCAATCTGAGCTGTAGATCTTCTCACCAATTTTCCTTTGCCATAGATTCTTTAACAAACTTCATTCACGACATACCAATAATTTAATCATAGCCAGCTCATCAGCTTCCTTCATTAAATAATGCTTTTATTCATTCAATGCACTCTGTTATTACTCGATTGCAACTTGGTAAATACTAAACTTTACTCGGTAGAAATTCTACCTTCATTAACCGATAGTGATAACCTTAGGGTTTACCGACTAGGTTCCTTAGGGTTAACCGACTAGGTTCCTTAGGGTTTACCAACTAGGTTCCTTGCTCAGTAGCATAGTATAGTATTAACCTTACAATCAATAACATATGTATGATATCAAAACAATCTAAACATCATGATCTCCATATTGTCTAACTCGGTAATAGTTGCCCATTGAATAACTTATTCCTCCCCTTATTCATCATATTCTTTCTGTGTCTTTTACCGACATCTTTATACTCATCAAATCATACTTCTCAAGATATGGCAACATCATACTGAATTAGAAAATCAATTTATTGACATCAATGACAAAATAATAATATTAAGACAATAAACATCCTTAATCAGTTATATCCATAATCATCAACAACCTTCTCAATATCCTTATTGAAATGCCAACAATCTCTCCTTGTCTGTTATAATGCCAAATTCCAACAATCTCCCCCTTTGGCATTGATGGCAAAACCAATTGATTTGACCTAATTGATTCGGATTGCTGTGAGATTCTGAAATGTTGAAATGCTCTCCTCTTGTCATCAGAATTCTCCCCCATACATTAGTCTTCTCCTTTTTTTTTTCAGTCTTCTCCTCTTTTCTTCAGTCTTCTCCCCCTTTGACAACAATGCCAAAAAGTAAAGAACTAAAACATAATTTCTTCCTATATGAAGTGATTTCCTACTGTTATGTGTCAAATTAGTCTCAGTCAGAGCATTTATGTCTTCAATTCCTGTTCCTTGTATTGTTTCCTGCACACCTTTAGAAAACATTCTAAAGTGTGTAAATCAGCATCAACTCCTAAAAGATATTCTATAGAGTCATCGAATTGATGCTTTCACTGAACTCGGTCAGTGAGTAGAAGATAGGGATAGGACCCCTAACTTACTTCTGAGATACTCAAAAGTGTCCCTTGGTAGTGGCTTGGTGAAGATATCTGCTATTTGTTCCTTTGTGCTAACATACTCCAACACCACTTTCTTCTCTTGAGCTTCTTCTCTAAGATAATGATATTTGATAGAGATGTGCTTTGTCTTAGAGTTCATAATAGGATTCTTCGAAATGTTAATGGCACTAGTATTGTCACAGAATATAGTTACTGGCTCGGTAACTTTCTCATTTATACCCTCCAACAGTTGTTTGATCCATGCTATGTTGGTGCAATTCAATGCTGTAGCAACATATTCAACTTATGTTGTTGACTGTGAAACACATCCTTGTTTCTTGCTAAGCCAACTCACTAGTCTTTCTCCTAAAAAGAAAGCTCCTCCACTTGTTCTTTTCCTGTCATCAATGTTGCCTGCCCAATCAGCATCAGTATAAACTTTTAAATCAAAGTCATTTCCTTTCTGATATACTAAGCCATAATCCTCATTGCCTTTCAAGTATTTGAAAATTCTCTTGATTGTTGTCATGTGTGTTTCCTTAGGATCTAAAGAGAATCTTGCAACTATACCTACTGCATGTACTATGTTTGGCCTGCTGTGAACAACATATTGCAACTTTCCAATCATGGATCGGTAAAGTGTCTCATCAATAGATGCAGATTCATCATTCTTTGATAGTTTACAGTTGGTAGTCATAGGAGAACTTACTAGTTTTGAATCCTCCATTCCAAATTTCTTCAAGATTTCCTTTATGTACTTGGATTGAGTAATGAAAATCTCATCTTTCATTTGCAGTATATGTAAACCTATAAAATACTTTATCTCACCGATTAATGACATCTCAAATTCTTTGCTCATTTCATTTCTAAAGTTCTTGCATAAAGAGTCATTTCCACAAAAGATAATATCATCAACAAATATGGCTGAGATTAGTATTCCATTTTCATCATTCTTCATGTACATATTGTTGTTTTCACTTGTCCTTATAAAACTAATCTTGATTAAATAAGAGTGCAATTTTTCATACCATGCTCTAGGTGCTTGTTTCAAACCATATAAGGCTTTGTTCAATTTACATACCTGATCTTTATTCTTGTCTTCAGCAAATCCTTTAGGTTGTTCAATAAAAACTTCTTCTTCTAATATACCATTCAGAAATGCAGATTTGACATCTATTTGATATACCTTGAAATTCTTGTAAGTAGCATATGCCAACAATGTTCTTACTCCTTCAAGTCTAGCCATAGGTGCAAAAGTTTCACCATAATCAATTCCTTCTTCTTGAGCATAACCTTTGCAAACTAGTCTTGCTTTATTTTGAATGACCTCACCTTTTTCATTCAGCTTGTTTCTAAAAATCCACTTTGTACCGATTACATTTTTGTCCTTTGGTCTTGGGACCAGTGTCCATGTGTGATTCTTCTTGATTTGATCAATCTCTTCTGTCATAGCATTTATCCAATCTTCACTGTTAAATGCCTCTTTCACTATTCTCGGCTCAAATTTAGATATCAGACATGTGTTCTGTCTCAGTTTGTTCCTTGTCATCACTAGATCATCCTTATCTCCTATAATCTGACTTGATGCATGATGTCTTCTGACATACTTGGCTAATACAGGCTCGGTAGGTTTTGTATGATCTTCTTCATCACTCGGTAACTGAATATTTTCGTCATTTCCTTCTGCAATTTTCTCAGTAAGACTTGTCGGTTGAATATAAACAAATTCATCATAATCTTCTGGTTTTTTGAAGTTTCCTTCATCATTACTTTATGCAAATTTCATACTAGATTTCATATGGTGTCTTCAAAGTTCCTTTCTTCAGTTGTACTCAGTTTAGGGTGTAAACTGATGTGCTTATTGCTTCTCTCCAAAATTTTTGTGGCACTTTCTCTTCAATCGTCGGGGTTTCGGCACAATCCACAATAGATCTATTTCTTCTCTCAGCAATTCCATTTTGTTGTGGAGTTCTCGGTGCAGAGACTTGTCTTTTTATACCATGATCATTGCAGAATAAGTTGAACTCATCATATGTGAACTCTCCTCCTCTATCTGATCTAAGACATTTTAGATGTCTTCCTGTTTCATTTTCAACTCTTGCCTTGTACCATTTAAACATTTGAAAAGCTTCTGATTTTTCTTTTAAAAACATAACTGACATCATCCTTGAATAATCATCCACAAATAATATGAAATATTTATCACTATAATAACTTTGAACTTTCATAGGACCACAAAGATCAGTGTGTACAAAATCTAAAATTCCCTTGGAAGTGTAGGACTTACTTGTAAAGCTTGATCTTGTCATTTTACCCATCTGGCATCCTCGGCACATAGCATTCTCAGGTTTTTCAAGACTCGGTAGACCTCTTACTCGGTGCTTCTTGCTTATTTTGATCAGATTATAAAAATTTACATGACAAAACTTTTTATGCCATAACCAGGTATCATCTATCTTTGCATACAAACATTTATTCCGAGTTGAGTCAAGGTGAAATGCGTTACCTTTTGTTTGTGTCTCGGTAGCAGCTAACTTTCCATGCTTGTCATGAACTTTGACAATTCCTTTCTAAAATTCTATTCAGTATCTTGTATTGTTTAGCTGTGCTACACTCAACAAACTGTATTTCAAACCTTCAACCCAATAAATGTCATTGCACTTTGCATTGTCAAGAAGTGTTATAGATCCTTTACCTTTTATCGGACATGGGGCATCATTACCAAATCTTACATACCCACCATCATAATCTCTTAACATAACAAACTTGTGTTTATCACCTATCATGTGACGTGAGCATCCACTATCTATGATCCAAGAATCATTAGTATTTATGTGAGATATTAGGGCTTTTTCTTCATACCTTTCTTCATCTGATCCATCTTTGATAGCCACATAAACTACTTCCTCTGTATCAGTTTCATCTGATTTATCATTATTGGATTCCTCATCGGCTATTAAGCATGACTTTGTCCTCTATAATGATTATCTTTCTGTCTATCATCTCGGTAATCCCTCTTTTCAGTAGAATCTTTGTCAGGACAGTTAGAAGCCATATGTCCTATCTTATCACAATTGAAACATTTCAAAGGTAGTTTTCCTTTATACTTACCTTTTCCTCTCGGTAGCCTTCTGGCTAAAAGTGCTTCAAACTCTTCTTGCTTTCTAATTTCCTCATACAGTTTGTGTACTTCCTCTATGTTCTTGCGAAATCTTTCACTTGCTCCACTATGATCCTCTTTAGTGTACTTACTCATTCTATCATTGTAATCATCAGATTCACCAATATGAAAAGAACTAAATGCAGATTCAACTTTATTTACTGATGACCCACTGTTATCAAAGTTACTTAACTCAAATGCATGTAGCTTACCAATAGTAGCATCTAAAGAAATTGGCATATTGGGTACAGACCTTAATTCATTGATTGCAGAGACTTGGATTGCATAAGCTAGTAGAAGGGTTCTTAACAACTTACTTGTTATATCATTTTCTTCAATAGTTCCACCCGCTCCATTGATTTGACTGACAATCTCCTTTAGTCTTGTACTTTACTGGGTTATGTTCTCACCTTCATTCATCCTCATAGATTCAAGTTGCCCTCTTAGACTATCCACTTTTTCTCTTTGAACATGTTCATCACCTCCATACACAGATATAAGCTTGTTCCACATTGCCTTTGCACCATTGCAGCCTTCTAGATCATTAAACTCTGAATCGGTCAATGCAGATGTTATTTCAATCATTGCTTGAATATGTTCTTTCTTTTCCTTTATCTCTTCCATTGTCAATGGATAGGTGCTCGGTGTGATGAAATCATTCTCCAGATAATATACAACATATTTTCCAACTCCTGATAGGTGCAGCTTCATCCTTTTCTGCCACGTAGAGAAACTTGACTTGTTCAGCTTCGGTACATCCCTCTTATACATCTTTGGATCTTTTCCTCAAGTACCTATAAACTTTTCTTCTAGAGTCCAAAGCTCTGATGCCAACTGATAGTTTTGATACTTAATGTTAAGTATAGATGCCAAGCTAATAAGATGAGAGGGGGGGGTGAATCATACAAACTTAATCTTCCATAAAAACAACAGATTCAACCTCGGTAACATATACTTTAGTAATATAACCAAAACTGCCAAACATGCAAACTCAAAAGCATATAAACATCATAACACTCATAACACCAGATTTAACATGGAAACGCAAATAGGGAAAGATTACAAACACATTGCTAGATGTGACCCGCTTAAGGGATTTCCCTCAGATTTGTTAGGATCTTCACTTTGTTAGAAGTGACCTTTTTAAAGGATTTCAATCACTCACTTAGAATGTTACCTTGCTAGAGGGTTTACAAATAAGACTGTTAAGTCCACTCGGTTAAGAGATTTTCTATCACTTACAAAATAACAGTAATAAAAATCTATCTGCAACTTCACATCTAAAATGCTAAAGCAGATTCTTATTTGCTCAATACAATATAGGACTTATCTTGTCCATCTACTAAGATCTATACTCTGTTAGTCAAACAGGTCTTCAAGCTTCTGTGCTCAATAATCACTATGTAGCATCCTTGTGCATACACTTGCCCGCATACATTATTTATCAACAGTTCCTTATTTATAAACAATTTGCCAACTTCTTAATCTCCTTGATCACATTTCCCATGATCAATCATAGCCATCAGATCTTCAAACTTTGACCAGGTTCAATGTATCCTTCGATCTGAAAATGTTTTACCCCACCTTGGAACTTGCATACATTTCTTAGAACTTGTGCTAGGGTATTGCGGTTCAATCTGAGCTATAGATCTTCCTGTTGATTTTCCTTTGCCATAGATTCTTTAACAAACTTCATTCATGGCATACCAATCATTTAATCATAGCCAGCTCATCAGCTTCCTTCATTAAATAATGCTTTTATTCATTCAATGCATTTCTGTTATTACTTAGTTGCAACTCGGTAAATACTAAACTTTACTCAGTAGACATTCTACCTTCATTAACCGATAGCGATAACCTTAGGGTTTACCAACTAGGTTCCTTAGGGTTTACTGACTAGGTTCCTTGCTAAGTAACATAGTATAGTATTAACCTTACAATCAATAACATATGTATGATATCAAAACAATCTAAACATCATGGTCTCCATATTGTCTAACTCGGTAATAGTTACCCATTGAATAACTTATTCCTCCCCTTATTCATCATATTCTTTCTGTGTCTTTTACCGACATCTTTATACTCATCAAATCATACTTCTCAAGATATGGCAACATCATATTGAATTAGAAAATCAATTTCTTGACATCAATGACAAAATAATAATATTAAGACAGTAAACATTCTTAATCAGCTATATCCATAATCATCAACAACCTTCTCGATATCCTTATTGAAATGCCAACAATCTCTCCTTGTCTATTATAATGCCAAATGCTAACACAGTTATATGATGTGAACATCCAAAATCAATAATCCATTCATCCTTTTCTTCAATTTTAGCTACCATGGCCTACTCTACCAGTTGAATAGAAGGTGCCAGTTGATCTTCTGTTATTGCAACAATAGCCCATTCATTGTCTGTCGGTTCCTCATTAGAATCATTAGTAACTCCTTCATCAGCATGGTAACATGATTTGTCTCTATTCTTCTTAAATCTGTATCTCTGATATTTAGGGTTAGGCTTATATGTTCTTTTAGCTTCTTCTTTCAATCTTGCATGTCTATCGAGACACCTAGATGCCATATGACCAATTTTATTGCAGTTAAAACATTTAAATGGTTCTTTACCTTCATACTTACTTCCAACTAGACCTTTAGGCATTTTCCTTGCAAATAGTGCGTCAAGATCTTCAAGTTCTTCATTCTCTCTTCTGATTTCTTCAAGTTCTCTAGCATAGAGTTCTTTCCAATCATATTTTTTAGATGATGATGTTGATGTTATAGATGATGAAGCTTTTGAAAGCCAAATCTATCTTAATTATAGCAATAGGACCAAATTCCTCAAGTTCAAAAGCTAAAAGTTTTCCAACCAAAGTATATCTAGATACTGATGTATTAGGCATTGTTCTCAATTCATTAATAGCAGTTACTTTCATTTTGTATACCTGTGGAAATGCTCTTAAAACTTTAGAAACAATTTCATCTTCACTTAAGGATCCTCCACAACATTGTATACCCAAAACAATTTCATTAACTCTTTCCATAAAAGCAGAAATCCTTTCATCTTCTTCTATTTTCAGATTTTCATACCTAAGTCAGAAGCATTCCAGTTTTTCAATTTTGACAGTGGTATCACCTTCCTTCAATGTCTCCAATTTATCCCAAATAGATTTAGCAGTAGATCGGTCTGATAATCCCATGATTTGCTGATCTGACAATGCGCTCAAAAGTGCTTCTCTTGCTTTGCAATCATTCTCCTGATCTTTAGCCAAGGTTGGTGAATTAGATTGACTTTGTGTAGGACCATAGCCAGTCTTTGTAACATCCCATATGTCTCTTCCAATGCAATTCAGATGTGTCTCCATTCTCATATTCCATATACCATAGTTAGTTCCATCAAGTTTCAGAGTGTCCTTCCTAAAATAGTTAGTTGCCATAGAATCTCCTCAAGCTGTTAAACCTCTGTAAAAAGAGGACTTGGCTCTGATACCAATTGTTAGGACTTGGAGGCAACTAAAAGGGGGGGGAGGGGGTGAATCATTTGTCTATTAATTTCAATCCAAATATAACTTAACCAAACTTAATGCAAAATACCAGTAAAACAAACTTAATGTCGGTAGATAGTTTGACCGTTAATAATAGTAACGGTAAATTTTAATGCATGAAACAGAAAGACAAATAACATCCACAACACATAACACAGATATTTGTATGTGGAAACCCGTTAAGGGGAAAAACCATGGTGGGAAACCTTACCCATAATCAGATGATACTACTGCAGATAGTATGTGTTTACAAACTGGGTTTGCACATGCAGAAAGGCCAACTGCCTAGAGCTCACTGCTCAATCACAAAATGGGAGTCACACTAACTACAATTGGATGGTTAAATCCAATGATAATGTACTACTCAAAATAGCATCTTCTAATATTTGATTCAGTACCGGTTAAGCTCTGATTGTCTTCTTCATACCTTGAATCTTCAAATGATGTATGCATGTATAGATCTGCTTATATATTCACATATACCTTATTACAATCCTCTACCACACCTGCTCACCTAATCTCATAAATGAGATCTTACATATATACCAAAACCTAAGACCAAATGTGTAGATCAGCTCACTAAGAATATTACAATTAAATCAATTACAAATGAATCAATATGTGATGCATCATGTCAGCTCAATGCATTTACAATAATAACCAATCAATAAAACATCTCCATAACATTTTGTGCTTATCTGGAATAGATAACGCTTGCCAGTCCATAACCTAGACCTATTTGCCAGTAACAACAAATATGCAAACTTGATTAGACCAAGTGTCCAAACAATGTCTTCGACATAACCAAATAATCTCTAGATGATAATAGATCATCCTCAGTGTTGGTGAACAATATAACCTATCGGTGAACCAGATATCGATGACTATGCATAAGACACTGAACATGCCAGTGAACATAACCAAAGATCTCTAGTGCTGATAAGTGTTAACAAGTGTTGACATCAATGACAAAACCAATGCAACACATCCATAATACCAACAATTTTGCCTTTCTGCTTGTAAAATTTGGTTGCCTCGGGATGAGTGCACACACGTGGGGTCCATCGGGTCACTGAGCTAGCTCCTTGGAAAAATCCCTTAAGCTTTGACACTATGAATGTGTGCAGCTTTACAATTAAATACTAAAATGCTCCTCCCCACCACCAATGTGGGATAAATGGTCTACGCCTAGCCCTTTGCTTGAAAACCCTCTGGGCCCTTTTCCTCTGTCACGCGACTCCTGCCATTTTCTTTTGCTTTAATGTTTCTCAACCTCTTCAAGAACCACGCAGGGGCACTAGCAATACACCAACCAATTGCATTTACTTGGAATTTTTTGCACGAGGGGAGGATGCAAACTGGGTTTTGTTTTGTCCTTCCTTGAAATGAATCTCTATCGATCTGACCCATTAGGTAGTCCTTTGATAGTAGATGCAAAAATTATAAATGGGTCTCCCAAATTCATCAAAATTTTATAGGTCCCAAAATGATCTACAAAGAGATCTTACATCACATTTATACCAACCTGGGACCTAAACAATTAGGTTCACCACCTAAAAGACAATACAATAAATTCATAACTTAAACCCACAATCTAATGATCAACCAAGTTTTCCTAAGACTAAAACAACATAATCCAATCAATAAACCCAACTGGTAATACATCGAGATCATCCACCAACACGTTACATAAACCGGTCCATAACCTAGCCGAATAAGATAACATTAAGTCTGGACCAAAAATCCAACACCACCGATCAACAGGAATGTGAACAAGATAACTAGTAACATCCTGAAAGCCATCTAGAAGCCATGCCAAAACCACTTATTATGTGCATCAAAAGGGCTTCAACAAAGCTCTACTAGTAGAACCCTTATCGGTGACCAAATGGCTTACTAGAAAAAATGATATCTCTTGAGTCATCAACTCCCAAACCAACTGATCATGATACCCATCTGAATAGCATGAATAAAATATATAAACCAAATCCACAATCCAAATTATACCGGAGCATACCGGATCAATATCATAAACCAACCACTCTATCGAAACCTACCGGAAGCCGATAAACAACCAAAACAGTCAATGTGGCCACCAATAAAAAAATATCAATGCAGCACATAATCAATTCCTTCAATTGCCAACAATCCCCCCCTTTGGCATTGATGGAAATACTAGATGTGAAAAATATCCAAGTGCCAAGAAATACCAAACAAATCTCCCCCAAAGGAAGACAATCTCCCATCAGATGATATAACAATGAAGTTAACAAACTCCCCCTGTAAATGATATCTGTATTAAGCTTTGATCTCTCCCCTTGATTGATGTTATGTTAAGCTCTGTTTTTCACATATATATCTCCCCCTTTGACATCAATCCTAAAAATCTAACATGAACATCAAAGAAAAATCATAAATCCACTGAACTACACAACTGACTACTCCCCCTAAGTAGTAGCACCAACACATCAATCTGTAATGAATAGTAGCTTTCTAAGTGCATGTCAGACTGATGCCAATTAAGATCATTTAGGTCTCTACCAAAGTGGCAGAAACCCCCAATCTATCTCTAAAGTACTCAAATGATTCCTTAGGAAAAGGTTTAGTGAAGATATTTGTAATCTGCTCTTTAGTGTTCACATAAACCAGTGTGACTTCATTTGCTTCCACCTTCTCCTTCAAAAAGTTATACGATAGATATGTTCTTTTTCTTATAATTAAATATCGGATTATTTGATATATCAATAGCAGCAGAGTTATCACAGTGAATAACTACCGGTTCATTATAATCCACCCTTATATCCTTCAACATTTGCTTCATCCATAGAACTTGTGTATAGTTAGTTGCAACAACAACATACTCAACTTCAATAGTAGACAAAGATGTACATGACTGATTCTTGTTGATCCAATAAAGAAAGCTCCACCGGATGTGATCTTCCGGTCATCAGCATCTCTAGCCCAATCAACATCTGTATATGCACATAGTGTAAAGTCATCATTTGTAGGATACCACAAACAAAATTCATTTTTTCTCTGCAAATACCTAAAAATCCTTTTCACTGCACTCTCATGATTCTCTCTAGGGTCACTCTAATATCTTGATATAATACAAAGTGCATTCATTATATCAGGTCTAGTTTGAGTCGGATATAACAAACCTCCAATCATAGACTTGTCCCTTGTAGGATTTACTAGAGTTGATGCATATTTATTAGTCAAATTCTCGCTTGTAACCATAGGTGTACGAACTGGTTTAAAATCTTCCATACCAAATTTATTCAACAATTCTCTAGATTACTTAGTTTGACAGATGAAAATGCCTTTATCAATCTGAGTAATCTGCAAACCTAAGAAAATTTTCATTTCCCCAATCATAGACATCTCAAATGTTAGGATAATCGGTGAACAACTGAGAGGGAGGGGGGGTGAATCAATTGTTAATAGATTATAACATTTAACCCACTTAATAACCTTCAACTAGATTAAGTACTAGTAAAACAGAAATAGATACCGGTAAGCAATTAAACTTAACAATGAAACAGATACTCAACACAATGGAATCATACCACATAACACCATGATTTGTACGTAGAAAACCTAGAAAGGGAAAAACCATGTTGGGAAGCCTACCCACAGTCAGATGATACTTCTATAGAAAGTATGTGATACAATGAGGGATGTGCACATGCAAGAAGGCACACTACCTAGAGCGTACTACTCATTACAAAAGAGTATCACTGACTACAGAGAGGCAACAACCATCTCAAGATAAATAGACAATAATCCAGAATAATGAACTGCCAGAGATAGCATCTGCCATGCCTGGTTACAGTCTCGGTTAAGCTCAATACCAAAGGCCTTTGACTTCTTCCTTAATCCCAATTCGATCACCTATGATCGACCTAATACTCTTCCTGAATGATATGACAATATTCACACATTACATTTTATTCCCTTTTTCTACAATGAGATCTTACATCATTTTATATCAACCCTAAGCCCTAATCCAATTAGGTCAGCCACCTAAAAGATATTACAATAAGATCATTACATAAATCCATATTACAATGATATGCCATGTCGTCTTAAGACCAAAACAACAATAACAAATCCATAAATCATCCTGAAATATCACGGTAATGTGTAGAGTACACGTTAGCATGATATCAGTCCATAACCTAGATAGGCCCTAGAACTATTCTGGGTCCACCACTCCAAATAAATGTCTTCAAGTAGTTCAAGCATGATCAAAGAACATCTTCAACACCAGCACCACTTATGCATCCTATCACGATTCTTCAATGAAAGCTCTGTTGGTAAAACCTTAAACCAATGTCGGTAAGGGTTTAAGAGAGTGTATGATAGCATCCGATTATGAGGTCAATACCAACTGACCAAAAAATTCTCAAGGAACATGTAACACATGAAATCAAACATACTCTTATTGATCCAAACATGCTGGAAGTGTCCAAACACATAGTCTCTTCTGCTGGTAACACTGGATCTTCTACCAGTAACCAAAACCTGTCTGCTGGCAACCAAAACCTGTTTGTTGGTAACCAAAACCTATCTGTCAGTAACCAACCATAATAGCTATTGTTGACATCAATGAAAAAACATCAATGCAACACATAATCAATTCATCCATAAGGCCAATAATCTCCCCCTTCGACATTGATGGCAACACTAGATGTGAAAAATGTCTAAGTACTAAGAAATGCCAAACAAGTCTCCCCCTATGGAAGAAAACCAACAATCTCTTGAATATACGTAACTCTCCCTGTGTGAATGATATCTTTGTAAAGTTATGAATAAATATCTCCCCCTAATGTATACAACTCCTATTTTTATTTTTCACATCAATATCTCTCCCCCTTTGACATCAATGCCAGAAATCTAACAAAAATATCAAAACAATAATGTAATCCTCTGAATCACAAAGTTGACTACTCCCCATGAGTAGTAGCACCACTCATCAGTATCGAAATGAATAATATCTCTAATAATACATGTCAGATTGATGACAAATGGCATTAATCAAGTCTCTGCCAGAGGGGAAAAAACCCCTAACCTATCTCTTAAATCCTCAAATGATTCCTTAGACAACGGTTTAGTGAATATATCTACAATCTGTTCTTTAGTGTTTACATAAACCAATTTGACTTCCTTTCCTTCTACCTTGTCCTTTAGAAAGTTATACTTTATTGATATATGCTTAGTCTTAGAGTGAAATACCAGATTCTTAGACATGTCAATAGCTACAGAGTTATCACAATAAATAACTACCGTTTCACTACAATTTACCCTGATATCCTTCAACATTTGCTTCATCCACAAAACTTGCATGCAATTAGTTGTTGCTGCAACATACTCAACTTCTACAGTAGATAAAGAAATGCATGACTATTTTTTTCTGATCCATTAAACCAATTTATTTCCAAGAAAGAAAGCTCCACCAAAAGTTCTCTTCCTATCATCAGTATCTCCTACCCAATTTGAGTTAGTATATGCACATAAAGTGAAATCATCATTTTTAGAATACCATAAGCCATATTCCATTGTTCCTTGCAAATAATGGAATATCCTCTTTACTGCACATTCATGATTTTCTTTAGGATTACTTCGATATCTTGAAACAATACTTACTACATTCATAATATCTGATCTAGTTTGAGTTAGATATAACAGACCACTAATCATAGAATTATACCTTGCGGATTTATCGGTGTAGAAGTATCCTTGATAGATAATTTATCACTTGTCACCATAGGAGCACTTATTGGTTTAGAATTATCCATACCAAACTTCTTCAACAATTCCCTCAAATACTTAGTTTGACAAATAAAAATGCCTTTGTCAACTCGATAATCTGCAAACCTAAGAAAATTTTCATCTCACCAATCATGGACATTTCAAATTCATTCTTCATATTGTTATCAAATTCCATGCACAATTTATCTTCTCCTCCAAAAATGATATCATCAACAAATACTTTAATAATCCAAATATCATCATTAATAATTTTGTATAACAAATTACTGTCAGCACCGCCTTTAGTAAAACCAAGCTTCAAAAGATATTTATCCAACCTTCCATTCCAAGCTCTAGGGGCTTGTTTCAAACCATATAAATCTTTATTCAATCTGCAAACCATATCTTTATCATCTGTTAGTGAAAATCCATTAGGCTGCTCAACGTATACTTCTTCCTCAAGTTCACCATTCAAAAATGCACATTTAACATCCATTTGATAAACCTTATAGTTCTTATAAGCTTCATAGGCAAGAAATAGTCTAACAACTTCAATTCTAGCTACAGGTACAAATGTCTCGCCATAATCAATTCCTTCCATTTGAGAATATCCTTTACAAACCAATCTAGCCTTGTTTCTTACAACTTGACCATATTCATTCAGTTTATTCCTAAAAACCCATTTAGTTCCAATAACATTCTTATTTTTAGGCTGGGGAACTAAATTCCAAGTTTCATTCTTCTCTATCTGATCTAACTCATCTTCCATAGCCTTTAACCAATGTTTATCCTTATAAGCTTCAATAACAGTTGTTGGTTCAACTTGAGAAATAAGACATACCTCTTCATTATCCAGTCTCCTTCTAGTCATAACTCCCTCATTCCTATCTCCAATGATTTGATCTTCAGAATGATTTAATCTTACATACCTTGGTGTCTTCTAAATTTCAGGTTCACTGCACTGATCATCAGTCACAGTTGAATTTTATGATTGTGTCGGTGTAACTGTCTCAGCTTCCTGTACCGGTTGAGGCATTGTCGGTTTAGTTATGATAATTTCCATTGTCAGTTCCCTATCATATGATATAGAATGATTTATGTACTACTCATCTACTTTCACATTAGCACTCTCCACAATTTTCTGCAATCATTTGTTATAACATCTATATGATTTGCTTTGAATTGAGTAACCAAGAAATATCCCTTCATCATATCTAGGATCAAACTTTCCAATTGAATCATCTCTTTTGATATAGCATTTACTTCTTAAAATTCTGAAATACTTAATAGTAGGTGTATGTCCAAACCATAGTTCATAAGGGGTCTTACTGGTTTCACCTTTTATGTGAACTATGTTGAATGTGTAGACTGCTATATTCACTACTTCTCTCTAGTAGATATAAGGCAATTTGGCTTCCATCATCATAGATCTTGTTGCATCCAAAATGGTTTTGTTCTTTCTTTTCACTACTCCATTCTGATGAGGAGTCCTAGGTGTAGATAGTTGTCTACTGATTCCATTTATCTCACAATATCTATTAAAATCATGAGAAGTGAACTCACCTCCTTGATCCGATCTTAGACATTTGATTTTCGATCCAGTTTCAGTTTCAACCTTTTCTTTAAAGATCTTGAATTTCTCAGAAGCTTCAAACTTCTCCCTTAGAAAAGTCACCCACATCATTCTAGAATAGTCATCAATAATCATTAGATTTATCATGTATGCTCTTATAAGAACTTCTAGCTTTCTTTCCCAATTGACATTCCTTACATACTCTAATATAAGGCTTCATAATCTTAGGTATATCTCTAGCTGCCTTAGTTGAATTGATCTTAACAATACAATCAAAATTAACATGACACAACCTCTTATGCCATAACCAACTCTCATCAATATGAGCAATCAAACATGTCTTATCACCAGTGTTCAAGTGAAAGATATTACCTCTAGTCTGAGTACCAGTTGCAATTTCCAAACCAGTCTTGTTAATGATTTTGCATTGTCTATCTTTAAACTAAAGTTGGAAACCCTTATCCACCAATTGACCAACACTCAAAAGATTATGCTTTAAACCTTCTACATAATAGACATTATCAATGTTATGCTTGTCATCCAAAGAATAATAACTCTACCTTGGATCATACATGCTTTGTCTCTCCAAATCTCACTTGACCGCCATTGTATTCTTGCAGGGACATAAATTTCCCTTTATCTCCAGTCATATGATGTGAGTATCCACTATCAATTACCCATTCATCCTTATCTTCAACTTTTTCTGCCAGGGCCTTTTCTTCATTCTTGATACCCAGTTCCAGTTCATCTTCCTTTAAAGCATCGAATACCCATTCCTATCAATTATCAGATCCACTAGCAAAGTCCTCTATCGGTTCATCCCCAAAGTCATCATTTACTCCTTCCTCATTTGCTATATAGCATTGCTTACTTTTCTTGAATCTATACCTATTCTGGTTAGGCTTAAAATATTTCTTAACTCTTTCTTCAAACCTTGCATTCCTTTTAGGACATCTAGATGCAAAATGACCAATCTTATTACATGCAAAACATTTAAAAGGTGTTTTTTCTTCATACTTATTTTATGTCGGTCCTTTAGGTACTCTTCTAGCAAATAAGGCTTCAAGTTCTTCATCTTCTTTCCTCATGTATTCCAATTCTTTTACATATAGGACTTTCCAATCACTTTTGCCGGTAGATGATGATGATGATGATGATGATGATGATGATGATGATGATGAATGAAAAGCAAGTGCAAACTTTACAACTCTAGAAGATCCAAATTCTTCAAGCTCAAAAGAAGATAATTTCCCAATCAGAGTGTCTTTGTTAACTGAAGTGTTTTCCATTGTTCTCAACTCATTAATTGCAGTTGCCTTCATCTCGTAAGCCAGTGGAAGGGCTCTCAAGACTTTGGGAACTATTTCATCTTCACTTAGAAATCCTCCACAATTTTGAATTCCCATAACAATCTCATTTACTCTTTCCATAAACACAACAATTCTTTCATTATCTTCCATTTTCAAGTTTTTATATCTTATCTGGTAACCATCAAGTTTACCAATTTTGATAGTAGGGTCGCCTTCATTTAGAATTTGCAATTTGTTCCACATAACCTTTGTCGATGATTTATTAGTCAATCCCATGATTTGCTGATCAGTAAGTGCACACAATAGGGCTTCTCTAGCTCTGCAATCATTTTCAATATTCTTATCCAAGTTTGTAGGAGCAGGATTTCTAGAAGCCAGATCATAAGGTGTGTATCCTTTCTCAGTGATCTCCCAATATCCTTGCCAAGACATCTAATATGAGTCTCCATTCGAATCTTCCATATCCCATAATTTGTTCCATCAAGCTTATGGATTTCTCTTTTGAAAATAGTTGTTGGTGGATTAGATGTGTTAGTTGACATAGGATCTATCTCAAGCGGTTAAGCTTCTGCAAAAGAGGACCAAAGCTCTGATACTAATTGTTAGGATAACTGGCGAACAACTAAGAGGGGGGGGTGAATCAATTGTTAACAAATTATAACATTGAATCCACTTAATAACCTTTAACCATATTAAGTACTAGTAAAGAAGAAACATATACCGGTAAGAAATTAAACTTAACAATTAAATAGATACTCAACACAATGCAATCATACCACATAACACCATGATTTGTAAGTGGAAAACGTGGAAAGGGAAAAACCACAGTCAGATGATACTTCTACAAAAAGTATGTGATATAATGAGGGGCTCAATGTAAACTTCCTCTTCAAGAATTCCATTCAGAAATGCACACTTAACATCCATCTAATAAACCTTGTAGTTCTTATGGGCAGCATAAGAAAGAAATGATCTCACAGCTTCAATCCTAGGTACTAGAGAAAAGGTTTCATCATAATCAATTCCTTCCTTCTGAGAATATCCTTTACAAACCAATCTAGCTTTATTCCTCACAACTTGCCCATCTTCATTAAATTTATTCCTAAAAACCCATTTAGTTCCAATAACATTCTTATTTTTAGGCCGAGGAACTAAAGTCCATGTTTTATTCTTTTCTATCTGATCTAATTCCTCTTCCATAGCTTTCATCCAACTTTCATCTTTACATGCTTCAATTACTGATGTTGGTTCAATTTGAGAAATTAAACATACCTTATTAGCTACCAACCTTCTTCTTGTCGTCACTCCTTTGATCTTGTCTCTAATGATCTGATCTTCTGAATGATTTAACCTTACATACCAAGGAGTCTTTTGACTTTCTGTTCCTCTACTCTAATCTTTAGTTGTTGAATTTTCTGATACTGTAGGAGTAACTGGTTCAACATTCTATTCTGATGCAGGTGCTACCGGTTCAGTTATGATCATCTACACTGTTGGCTCTCTCTGATAAGTTATGATTTAATTTTTGTTTTTCTCATCCACCTTGACATTAGTGCGCTCCACAATTCTCTGCAATTTTTGTTATAACATCTATATTCTTTTCTTTCATTAGAATAACCAAGAAATGTCCCTTCATCACATCTAGGATCAAACTTTCCAATGGAATCATCTCTTTTGATATAGAATTTTCTACCAAAGATTTTGAAATACTTAATTGTAGGTGTATGACCAAACCATAACTCATAAGGTGTCTTACCAGTGCCACCCTTGATATGAACTATATTGAATGTGTATACTATCGTGCTCACAACTTCTCTCCAATAGATATGAGGCAAATTGGCTTCCATATCATAGTTCTAGCCTCATCCAAGATAGTTTTGTTCTTCCTTTCCACAACTCCATTCTGCTAAGGTGTTTGGGGTGCAGATAACTGTCTCATTATCCCATTCTTTTCACAATAACTATTAAATTCACCAGATGTGAATTCGTCACTCTGATCTGACCTTAAGCATTTAATCTTTAATCATGTCTTTGTCTCAACTTTATCTTTAAAGATTTTAAACTTTTCAAATGCTTTAGATTGCTCCCTTAGAAAAGTAACCCACATCATTCTAGAATAGTCATCAAAGATTAGCATAAAATATCTATCACCCTAAAAAAAAATTGATTCTGGCAGGACCACACAAATTAGTATGAATAAGATCAATAACATCATTATATTTATCTTGTATACTCTTAAAAGAAGTTCCAAATTTCTTTCCCATTTGATATTCCTTACATATCAGATTATAGGGCTTCACAATCTTAGGTATATCTCTAACTGCCTTTAGAAGAACTGATCTTTACAATGCAATCAAAATTCACATGACACAACCTCTTATACCATAACCAAATCTCATAAATTTGTGCAATCAAACATGTCTTCTCACCAGCATTCAAATGAAAGATGTTACCTTTAGTCTAAGTACTAGCTGCAATCTCCAATCTAGATCTATTGATAATCTTGCATTTTCCATCCTTGAATTGTAAATGAAATCCCTTATCCACCAAATATCCTACACTCAAAAGATTATGCCTTAAACCTTCAACATAATAAACATTATCAATATCATGCTTACCATCCAGTGATATAGTTCCTCTTCCCTTGATCATGCATGCTTTGTCATCTCCAAATCTATCCTAGTCACCATCAAATTCTTGCAAAGATAGAAACTTCCTTTTATCTCTAGTCATATAATGTGAACATCCACTGTCTATCACCCATTCATCTTTGTCTTCAATTTTAGCAGCAAGGGCCTTTTATTTAGGTACCAGATCATCTTCCTTGATAGCAAAAATACCCATTCCTTTCCATTGTTGGATCCACTAGTTGAATCTTTTGTTGGTTCATCATCAGAATCAGTCACACCTTCCTCATAGGCATAGTAGCATGATTTGTCTTTGTTTCTCCTGTACTTATTCTTTTTATGATAATCATGGTTAGGTCTAAAAGATCTTCTAACTCTTTCCTCAAATCTTGAAATTCCTTTCAGGACATCTAGATGCAAAATGACCTATCTTACTCTTCTAGAAAATAGGGCTTCAAGTTTCTCAAACTCTTCATCTTCTTTCTTCATTTCCTCCTGTTCCTTAGCATTTAAGGCTTTCCAATCACTCTTGCCAGTAGATGATGTAAATGTTAGGTCCTGGGGACAACTGAGAGGGGGTTCGATTAGTTGTCTAATAAATTCAAACCAAAATTAACTTAACCAAAACTTAATGCTCAATATCGGTTAACCAAACTTTGTGTCAGTAGACAGTCTTAATAGTTAATTGCAGTACCGGTAAAGATTGATGCATGAAACAAAAAGACAATAACATCCACAACACATAACACCAATATTTGTACGTGGAGATCCTGTAAGGAGAAAAAACATGGTGGGAAACCTTACCCACAATCAGATGATACTACTGCAAATAGTATGTGTGTACAATAGGGGATCTGCACATGCAGAAAGGCCAAGCCCCTAGAGCTCACTGCTCAACCACAAAATGAGAGTCACACTGACTACGATTGGATGATTAAATCCAATGATAATGTACTGCTCAAAACATCATCTCCATATGTTGGATTCAGTATCAGTTTAGCTCTGATATACCTTCTTCAAGCCTTCCTTCAATCTTAAATGGTGTTTGCATGTATAGCTCTACTTATATTCGCATATACCTTATTACAATCTCTTTTCTTGCATATTTTAATCTCACAAATGAGATCTTACATTTATACCATAACCTAAGACCAATTGAGTAGGTCAGCTCACTAAAAGATATTACAATAAAATCAATTACAAATAAATCAATATCCGATGCATGATTTTGGTTCAATGCATTTACAATAATAATAAATCATCTCCATAATGTGTCGTGCTGATCTGGAATAGATATACCTGCCGATGCATATCCTGGACCTATTTGCCAGTAACAACAAATATGCAAACTTGAATAAGCCAATGAACAAATCACCAAAACCAAGTGTCTAAATGATGTTTTCAAGATAACCAAGTAGTCTCCAAGTGATTCGAAGTGTCGGTGAACAATATAACCCATCGGTAAACCAAATACTGGTGACTGTGCATAAGTCACTTGTCGGTGAACATAACCAATTTGGCCAGTGTTGATAAGTGTTGACATCAATGACAAAACCATATCAACATATCCAAAATACCAACAATCTCCCCCTTTGGCATTGATGGCAACACAAGATGGAAAAACCATCAAAGTTCCAAACACCAAAAACCAACAATCTCCCAAAGAGATTATAACTAGAAATCAAAATACATAATATCTCTCCCAAAAGTAATAATCTCTCCCCCTAGGAATAATATGTGTTTTCAATGTGTTTTTCCATATCAATCTCTCCCCCTTTGACATCAAATGCCAAAGAAATACAAAAACCAGGTTCAAATACAAAATACCAACTCATTACAAAATACCAACTACTCCACCTGAGAAGTAGTTCTCCTCATCAAAGCCGGAATAAAATATTTCTCTATTAATTGTGTCGGTTGATGACAAACATCAACTGTCTAAGTCTCTACCTGTGGGAGTATAACCCCAAGTTGATCTCTGAGACATTCAAAAGTCTCCTTAGGCAAGGGTTTAGTGAAAATATCTGCAATCTGCTCTTTAGTATTCACATAATCCAATTTCACTTCTTTTGCTTCAACATTCTCTTTCTGAAAATTCAATTTGATAGAAACATGTTTAGTTTTAGAATGTAGTACCGGATTCTTAGATATATCAATTGCTGTTGTATTATCACAATAGATAGTTATAGGTTCCTTGCATTTTACCTTTATGTCTTTCAACATTTTCTTAAGCCATAATACCTGTGTGCAATTTGTTGCTACTGTAACATATTCTGATTCTGCTATTGATAAAGATGTACAATTTTATTTCTTACTCAACCAAGAAATTAATCTGCTACCAAGAAAAAATGCTCCACTGATGGTGCTTTTTGTGTCATCTACATCTCCTACCCAATTTGCATCTGTGTATGCACATAGTTCAAAGTTTTCATCTCTAGGATACCATAAGCCAAGATTTGTAGTGCTTTGTAAGTATTGGAAAATCCTTTTTACTGCTGATTCATGATTTTCTTTAGGATTACTCTGAAATCTTGAAACAATACATACTGCATTCATAATATCAGATCTTGTTTGTGTCAAATACAGTAAACCTCCTATCATAGACTTGTACCTAGTTGGATTAACAGGTGTTGATTCATCCCTTAGTGATAATTTATCAGTTGTAGTCATAGGTGTGCTTACCGATTTAGAGTTCTCCATACCAAATTTCTTTAGTAACTCCTTCAAGTACTTAGATTGACTCAAGAATATACTTTTATCAGTCTGTGAAATCTGCAATCCTAAAAATAATTTTATCTCTCCAATCATAGACATTTCAAATTCTTGCTGCTTTTCATTAAAAATGTTTTTACATAATCCATCTTCTCCTCCAAAGATTATATCATCAACAAAAACTTCTATAACCAAGATGTCATCATTAGTCACTTTGTAATATAACTTACTGTCAGCATTACCTTTAGAAAAATCAATCTTCAAAAGATACTTATCCAGTCTAGCATACCAAGCTCTTGGAGCTTGCTTCAACCCATACAGAGCTTTCCTTAACCTACAAACCATATCTTTGTCATCTATCAAATAAAATCCATCAGGTTGTTCAATATAAACTTCTTCTTCAAGATCTCCATTCAGAAATGCACATTTAATATCCATCCGATATACTTTGTAGTTCTTGTGTGCTGCAAAAGCCAAAAATAATCTAATTGCCTCAATTCTAGCTACCGGTGAAAAGGTTTCATTATAATCAATTCCTTCTTTCTGTGAATATCCCTTACACACTAGTCTTGCTTTATACCTAATTATTTTACCATCTTCATTAAGTTTGTTTCTAAATACCCATTTTGTTCCAATCACATTTTTGTCTTTAGGATGGGCAACTAATGTCCATGTGTTATTCTTTTCAATTTGTTCTAATTCTTCTTCCATAGCTTTAATCTAGTGATTATCTTCACATGCCTCATTAACTGATGCTGGTTCAATTTGAGAAATAAGACATACCTCTTCATTTGCCAGTCTTCCTCTAGTCATGACTCCTTGATACTTGTTCCCAATTATCTGATCTTCAAAGTGGTTCAATCTTACATACCTGGGTGTCTTTGTTTGTTGTTGTTCCTCAGTTACCGTGGAATTTTTAGATGATGCAAGCGTAACTGGATCTTCATTCTATATCGGTGTGTTCAATGTAGGTTCATTTGTCAGTATCTCTATTGCCGGTTCAGAGTCTATGTACCTTGAATTTCCTCTAAATCGTTCATCAATCTTCACATTTGTGCTATCAACAATTTTTTGCAGTCTCTTATTAAAACATCTATATGCTTTGCTTTTAGATGAATAACCAAGAAATATTCCTTCATCACTTCTAGGATCAAATTTGCCAATATACTCATCTCTTCTAATATAGCATTTACTTCCAAATATTCTAAAATATTTAAGAGTAGGAGTAATACCAAACCATAATTCATGAGGGGTCTAACTGGTTTCACCTTTGATGTGAACTTTGTTGAATGTGTAAACGGTTGTACTCACTACTTCTCTCTAGTATACATGTGGTAGATTTGATTCTGATAACATATTTCTAGCTACATCCAAGATGGTTCTATTTTTCCTCTCTACAACTCCATTCTGCTGGGGTGTCCGGGTTGCTGACAATTGCCTTCTGATTCCATTCACTTCACAAAATGTATTAAATTCCTTAGATGTGAATTCACCTCCTTGATCTGATCTCAGATATTTAATTTTCTTACTGGTTTGATTCTCTACCATCACCTTGAATAGCTTGAATTTCCCAAATGCTTTTGATTTCTCCCTGAGAAAAGTAACCCAACACATTCTAGAATAGTCATCAATGATTAGCATAAAATATCTATCTCCTTGTAAGCTTCTAGTTCTTGTTGGACCACATAAATCAGTCTGAATTAAGTCAAGAGCATTATTGTATTTCTCTAGAATACTCTTAAAAGATGCTCTAACTTTATTTCCAAATTGACATTCCTTACATATCGGATTGTGGGGTTTGACAATCTTAGGTAAATCCCTAACTGCCTTGGTTGTACTGATTTTCACAATGCAATCAAAATTTACAAGACAAATTCTCTTATGCCATAACCGACTTTCATCAATATCTGCAATCAAGCATGTCTTTTCACTATTTTTCAAATGAAAGATATTATCTTTAGTGTGATTACTGTTTGCAATTTCCAAATTAGTTCTGTTCATGATTTTGCATTTACCATTCTTGAATTGTAACTGAAATCCTTTTTCAACTAACTGACCAACACTCAAAAGATTATGCTTTAAACCTTCAACATAGTAAACATTATCAGTATTGTGCTTACCATCAACAGATATAGTGCCTTTTCCTTTGAAAAAACAAGCTTTATCATCTCCAAATCTTACTAGACCTCCTTTGTATTCCTGAAAGGTTAAGAATTTACTTTTATCACCAATCATATGATGAGAACATCCTGAATCAATGATCCATTCATCCTTATCTTCAATTCTAGCTGCCAGGGCCTGCTCTACTGGTTGAACAATAGGTGTTGGTTGATCTTCTGTTATAGTAACAAAAACCCATCCATTGTCTGTCGGATCCTCATCAGAATCATCAGTGACTCCTTCATCAGCAAGGTAACAAGATTTGTCTCTATTTTTCTTAAATCTGTATCTTTGATATTCAGGGTTAGGCTTGTATGCTCTTTTAGCTTCTTCTTTTAATCTTGCATGTCTATCAGGACACCTAGATGTCATATGACCAATCTTATTGCAGTTAAAACATTTAAATGGTGCTTTACCTTCATACTTACTTCCAATAGGACCTTTAGGCATTTTCCTTGCAAATAGTGCTTCAAGTTCTTCAAGTTCTTCATTTTCTTTCCTAATTTCTTCAAGTTCTCTTACATAAAAGGATTTCCAATCAGATTTGTCAAATGATGATGATGCAGATGATGTTGATGCCTTGAAAGCTAAATCTGTCTTCATAGTAGTAACATGACCAAATTCCTCAATTTCAAAAGCTGAAAGTTTTCCAACCAAAGTATCTCTAGTTACTGATGTATTAGGCATTGTTCTTAGTTCATTTATAGCAGTTACTTTCATTTTATATGCCAGTGGCAATGCTCTTAAGACTTTTGAAATAGTTTCATCTTCACTTAAGGTTCCTCCACAACATTGTATACCCAAAACAATTTCATTTACTCTTTCCATAAAAGCAGAAATTCTTTCATCCTCTTCCATTTTCAGATTTTCATACTTGACCCGAAAGGATTCAAGTTTTGCAATTTTGACTGTGATATCACCTTCATTCAATTTTTCCAATCTGCCCCAAATAGATTTATCAGTAGACCTATCTGATAATCCCATGATTTTCTGATTTGATAATGTGCTCAAAAGGGCTTCTCTTGCTTTGCAATCATTTTCCTCATCTTTTCCTAAGGTTGGTGGATTAGGCTGACCGAGCGTAGTAGCAGTGTAACCATTCTTTGTAACCTCCCACATGTCTTTTCTAATACAATTTGGATGTGTCTCCATCCCAATCTTCCATATACCACAGTTGGTTCCATCGAGTTTAGGATTGTCCTTCCTGAAATAGTTAGAAGACATTGGATCTCCTCAAGTTGTTAAACTTCTACAAAAAGAGGACTAGGCTCTGATACCAATTGTAAGGTCCCGGAGATAACTGAGGGGGGGGAGGGGAATCAGTTGTCTAATAAATTCAAACCAGAATTAACTTAACCAAAACTTAATGCTTAATACCAATTAACCAAACTTTGTGCCGGTAGACAGTCTTAACAGTTAATTGTAGTATAGGTAAAGATTAATGCATGAAACAGAAAGACAATAACATCCACAACACATAACGCCAATATTTGTACGTGGAAACCTTGTAAGGGCAAAAACCATGGTGGGAAACCTTACCCACAATTAGATGATACTACTGCAAATAGTATGTGTGTACAATAAGGGGTCTGCACATGCAGAAAGGCCAAGTGCCTAAAGTTCACTGCTCAATCACAAAATGAGAGTCACACTGACTGCAATTGGATGATTAAATCCAATGATAATGTACTGCTCAAAATAGCATCTCCATATGCTAGATCCAGTACTGGTTTAGCTCTAATATGCCTTCTTCAAACCTTCCTTCAATCTTGAATGATGTCTGCATGTATAGCTCTACTTATATTCGCATATACCTTATTACAATCTCTTTTCTTGCATATTTTATTCTCACAAATGAGATCTTACATTTATACCATAACCTAAGACCAATTGAGTAGGTCGGCTCACTAAAAGATATTACAATAAAATCAATTACAAATAAATCAATATTCGATGCATGATGTCAGCTCAATGCATTTACAATAATAATAAATCATCTCCATAACGTGTTGTGTTGATCTGGAATAGATATACCTGCCAGTGCATATCCTGAACCTATTTGCCGGTAACCGCACATATGCAAACTTGAATAAGCCAATGAACAAATCACCAAAACAAAGTGTCCAAATGATGTTTTCAACATAACCAAGTAGTATCCAAGTGATTCCAAGTGTCAGTGAACAATATAACCCGACAGTAAACCAAATACTGGTGACTGTGCATAAGTCACTTGCTTGCTGGTGAACATAACCAAGTTAGCCAGTGTTGATAAGTGTTGACATCAATGACAAAACCATATCAACATATCCAAAATACCAACAGTAGATGCATGAAAAGAAAGTTTAGATTTTGCAACTCCAGAAGGATCGAATTCCTCAAGCTCAAAAGCAAATAACTTCTAAACCAAGGTATCCCTATTAACAAAGGTGTTTTCCATAGTTATCAACTCATTAATTGCAGTAGACTTCATCTTATAAGCCAGTAGAAAATCTCTCAATACTTTAGAAACTATTTCATCTTCACTTAGAGATCCACCACAACACTGAATTCCCATGACAATCTCATTAATTCTCTCCATAAAAGTAGTAATCCTTTCATCTTCTTCTATCTTCAGGTTCTCATATCTCAACCAGTAACCATCAAGTTTAGCAATTTTAACAGTAGGGTCACCTCCATTCAGATTCTCTAATTTGTTTTATATAGTCTTTGCAGTTGATTTGTCAAATAGTCCCATAATTTGTTGATCATAAAGTGCACACAAAAGGGCTTCTCTATCTCTACTATCATTTTCAATGTCCTTATCCAAGCCTATCGGAGGAGGATTTCCAGATGTCGGATTATGAGGTATATAGCCATTCTCAGTGATCTCCCAAATCTCCTTGCCAAGACATCTCAGATGAGTATGTTGGAATATAATAAAGAACACTGAGGGGGGGGGGGGGGGGGGTGAATCAGTGTTCTACCGGTAACATAAGATTTTAAACTTTTACAACATACACATAAACCGGTAAATGAAGAAACATATAATATGAACCAAATAAACTAGCCACATGATTGAACACCATAACGCACATAATTTATATGTGGAAAACCTCAAAGAGGAAAAACCACGGTGGGATTTGTGACCCACAATATCAATTCACTAGCCATATGAAAGATGTTACATAGCATGGGGTCCTGCACATGCAGGAAGGCACACTACCTAGAGCACACTGCTCAACACAAAAGAGTCTCACTGACTACAAGATTTTGCTGAAATAAAATAGTACTGGTGAACTCACAAAATGCATCTACAATGCCAAAAAGAGTTCTGTTTAAAGCTTTGTTTTGTACTGGCTCATAAACCCTGAACACTTCTACTGATATCTTCTTCAATCCAAGAATGTCTTACAAAATATCTACAAATCATTGCATGATATAACATTCACATACAAATTATCTACATACACATCCTTTGCATATATTTATAATCTTATTCTGTCATTTCATATCTCATCTCTGTCATGTCATAATGACCTATCAAACTAACCTATATACCCTTTACAAACAATATGCCTTATGTCGGCTTAAATACAAAAGATATACAATATCGGCCTTATACAATAATTACAAAATGATTTTACAAATAAAAATTCCTTGAATTTGGCTTCCTTAAAGTGTTGGATGCCAATGTCGGTGCCAGTGTCGGTGGTGACCTTGATTACTCCAATGTCGGTGTCTGCTAGTGTATGACTTCTATGGAAACACTTCTATGGAATCTTGTTTCCATATAGAATCTTGCTTCTATCAATGATAACATATGAATCCAATGAGTGTCAATTGCCAACAATCTCCCCTCTTTGGCATTGATGGCAACACTCATGCGAAAAATGAAAAATGGATTCCTTGTCGGTTCAACTAAAATATGACACATACTCCCCCTGAGCAATACGATCTATCTGTTATCCTTCCCATATTGTTTTGTCCGATATTTTTTTGATATTTTTCACATATATACACTCCCCCTTTGGCATCAATTCCAAAGACCGGTGAAAGAATTTGATTCAGATTTTTCTACTGTAGCTTGACCAATTTCAAAATTCTTGGGTAAGCCTTATCTAGCAACTATAAATATGTATCCTAGTTAGTTTTGAAATTTTTAGATATGGATACCAGTCTGCTCAGTAAGTGTTTCCTTCTCTGAGAATTCTGTCGGTATGGGCTTAGCAATCATATCCATACATTCTCTCTTATGTACACCAAGTGAATCCAATCGTGGACTCACCAATCCTCTCAGACTCCTTGCTCTCTGAATGATCTTTTCTCTCTCCTTTTCAAGAGAAATTTTTTGATTCTCCAAAGACAAAATTTGGCCATCAACAGATGTTGTTAGTGAGGTCAATCCATCAAAATAATTTGCAATGTTAGCTACCTTATCATGTAATTCCTTTAATCTACTATCTACATTAGCTGTAAGAATTTCTATGTTACAACAGACCCTGTAGATATTTGTACACCATTTCAAACAAAATTCAATAAGAATCAGTTTATCTTCAATTTTTTTCTTCTCTGTGTCAATGATTTGGTCAAAATTTGCTCTTTTAGCCATAGTAAATCTCTCCCGTGCCTATCAGTCTAAAATCTGTTGCAATGATTGAAAGTTGTTAGATATATGCTCAGTTAGTGCCTTAAGCTTGCCAGAAGGGTTTGCTTCATTCTCAATCATACAATTAGGAATTAAGTTTTGCAAAACTCTAATTGATTGTTCTATTATTCCCTTATCTGTAGATCCCTCCTTTAATATCTTTTGAGTAGCTACCATCATTAATTCAGTGGGACTCATCTCAGTTATTGATTTCTTCTCAACTTGAGAAGTGTCAATTGCCAAAATCTTCATCGGGGAATCAATATCTATTGTAGGTATAGTCTCCTTTACCTTGACCTCCTTTGCATCGGTGGCTTCACCACTTGGTGCAGTATCAATTAGTGTCGGTGGAGTAACATCCACAATATTCTCAGTACCTTGTACATTGCCTTGCTCAAGAATAGTTTTTGCTGGTATAAACTGTACACTTTCCTTTGTATTCGGTGGTGTTTGTACACCCTTATTTTCTATCGGTATATCCAAAATTTATTTAGAACTTCCAAAAATACCTTTCCCTTTTGATTTATCTGCAATGGTGTGTTGCCATTATGTGAACCGGTATAAGGACATAATGATATTGTATGTTGTCATTGATGTCAATATGTGATATGAAGAGAGAACTGGCATATGTGAGAACTGGTATATATGCCAAAGTAAAGTGGTATATTTGTTCAAGCTGAACCAGTATGTAGTAATGGGAACCGGCACATGGAAGCATTGTATGACTACTGGTTGGTAGGTAGTTTCCACTTCAGGATTTCCGGTTGGAGTACCTCAAGCCTGTGTGACTCAATCGGTGATCTTTGTGTGATGAGTTAGCAGTATAACAAAGAACAGATCATGTTGCCACATTAGCCTTGTGCACGTGAAGGATCTTGCATAAAGAAGACTATCCCTATCTACCTCAAGAATGTGCGAAGTTTGTAAATGGTGATAACGTGTGATGGGTTATCAGCCACCATGAAATCGGTGGAAAACGAATGATGGAGAATGTCTTGAGATTGGATCAAGACTGTAGCATTCAATACAGTATGATCAACAGTCAGGATTGAACCATTTGAATTCCTTAACCTAATAGGTCTAGGGTTTAGGGTTTATGCTACCAACCTATCTGTTGTCCTATAAGGTCTATGTTGTGTTTCTTTCTAAAGTTGTTGGCAAAAGTTGTGTGTGTGTATCTAAGAGAAGAGATATGTGATTCTTGCCAGACCATAGGAGAGAAGTTATATCTATAGAGTGTAAGTGCGGAAGGTGAAAAGGAGCTTAAGCGGATCTTCATTGGCATTGAGTGCTATTATCAAGTCATTGATATACCTGTTGATCTTTAACCACTTCAACAGTTGTGAAATCCCCTAACAGGGTAGCCTTAACCGGCTTGTTGAAAATCCTCTAACAGGGTAACTCGAAGCTACTGAGTCATTGATATCCTTTAGCTATTGAGTTCTTGAAATCCTCTAACAAGGTACCCTTAACAGGGTTTAACCCTTAACCGGGTGATCCCTAACAGGATCGGTTCCTAACAGAACCTATTGTATCTGTCTTTAACTGGACAAGGCTCCTAATAGAGCGGACTTCCAAAGAGTTCAAAACCAAGCTTGTGGGTATTCATCCTCACCATGGTTTTTCCCAGTTGGGTTTCCACGTGAAAAATATGTGTGTCATGTGTGATGCTTTCTTCATGTGATGTTATGATTGTTTTCTGATTAAGTGGTGATGCATGTTGATCCTGCTATAATATGTACATCTTTGATGGTAGATTGTATGTTCATGCATTAGGGTGAAATGGGAATGAAGATTTATATTATATGAGAAGATAAGTGTCAACCGGTCTTTGCTTGTCTCAGTTATACTGGGTTTTTCCGGTTGAACTCTATTGAAGGACCGGTGTTGTTGTTTGTCTGTCAGTGCATAAGTGTTATTTGACAAACCAGTTTAAGGTTGTGTTTTTGCCTGTACCGATTCACCCCCCCCTCTCAGTACTAGTTTGGTACTATTCGTTCATCATTAAGTTATCATGGTGGAAGTTTTTACCTTAACAAATTCTTCATGGGAGGTGACAAAGTCTGGATTCTTTTGGAAGAATTTGGACCAACCCACACTGGTCTCATTTATAACCTCATTAACCCTGCCCATCATTAGGCTTATTTGTTGGGTTTTACTACTAAAAATTGTCCTATTAGCAACATCTATACACCTCTTCATTTTCTCATTACTTATTGAGCCACATAAATTCAACAGTTCTACTTCCTTGATCTCTCCATCCCTCTTGATTGCGTCAAGTCTTCTAGCATCTAGCTTATTGTACAGAGATAAAGGAATTTCCTTCAAAATTTCTATTAAATCCTTCTTAAATATATATCAATGTGTAAAAAAATTGCCTCTTTAATTTCATTTTGCTCATTATCCTCTATGTCTTCATAAAAATTACATACATTCTTCAAAATACCATCCTTTGTTATCTCATCAATCAATTCAACATAGGTCATTGGGGGGATGATGGTAACATTACTGGATTCAATTTTTTCATCAATTGCACTTTTCCTCTTCTTTCGGTGGTTTTCTAGAGTGGATGGAGCAAGCTGCCTCTTCTAAATAGGTTTCCTTGTCGGAGGTGGGGTTGCAGTAGGTTTTGTCACCTTTATTACAAGCTTCCTCCTTGGCTCCACCTTCTTTTCCTTTGCCAGAGGTTGGTCAACTTTCTTTCTTTGTACCCTTCTAAATGCTAGAGGTTGGTTGTCCTTTGGATTAGTATCAGAAGTAATAGGAGAAATGAAAGTTGCAGGCCTCACCTCCTTAGGAGCACTAGCCACTATCGGTTCTGCTGTCGGTTCTCCTATTGGTTCTCCTGTCGGTTCTCCTGCTAGTTTGGATCCAGAACCCATTTCAGTACCTATCCTATGAATTACATTTTGTACAAATGCAGACATCTTATAAATTTTATTCTCTCTTCTCCTCCTATTGAAGTCGGCCTTGACTTCAAGAGCCTTTTCTTCTATAGTGCCAAAATGTTTGGTTTTGACATCCAATGGAGCTTCTAGCAACATCTTTTCATAAAGATCTAGAATGTTATCATCCACCTCATATCCAAGCTCAGTGATCCATATGGTCCTTGGTTCCACTGCCTCCATGAGGGTTTCATTGGTCTTCACCATAAAACAAATAACAGTGGAGTACTTCTCCACAATGTGCTTTGATATCTTCCCCCTCTGTCTCATATTTTCCTGAAATGTTTTGAAATAGCCCCAAAGATTTGCATCTCTTTCAGTACCAAGAGCGGTGATTGCTTCCTTGATTTGCATACCTACTAGTATGTCATGAGCCCAACACTTCTTCCCTAGACTAGGTAGCTCATTTATAAAGTAAATCATTAAACAAACAATGAGATTTTCTTTCTTAACACCCTTAATCTTTTCAAGATTCAACATCAATTCACTTCTCAGCCATTCACACAATTCATAATTACCATCATTCCTCAGCATTTGATGTGCAACATGGATGCAAGAACTAGCAACAGAGTTCAATCGACTAGATTGAGTTACCTTATAACCAATTATCATGCTTGCAAACTTCGCATCTCTGTCCTTGATTGTGTTGATCCTCATTGATATTTCATCATGGGTTGCACTGATGAGCTTCTCAACCTCAGTGTTGGAGATCTTATTGCCAGGTTCTTGTCCGACTTTGGATAAGCCGGTGATTTCTTGAATAGCCTCCTTTGTGATCATGTAGGGACAATCCAGCCAGATGAATTCGTTGTGAACCCTGCTCAGACCATATCTGATCACCTCATATTTGAATTCTGGTATGTATAGGATATTGGTTAACCCTAGATCCTCAATGGCTTTGTATTCTGGCTTGATTGTTCCAGAGCTCCCCAATATCATAGATTGATACATGCCTTTTATTTCCTCTATGCTTAGATCCTCCAAGGTGCAGTGAATGTATGCGCTCACATCTTCAACATACATCACACCGTCAGGAACCCTAGAAAATGCTCCCACATAGTCTTCTTTCTTAGCAATCAGGGGAACCTCCATGAATACAGGCCTTAGCCTATCCTTAACTTCAACAATGGTTGGATTTGCAATAAAAGTAGGAGCTAAAGATCCAAATGCCATTTTTGAAGAATGCCTAAAAGTGAACGTTGGTGGAAGATTGACTTCTTCTCAGAAAAATGCTCGAAATCCTTTCAGAATGCCTTTGCTTGCTCTTAATTTGCCTGAAATTCACCTTTACTTCACTCTGAGTGTTTGAATGCAAGGTGAGTGAAAATGAATCCACTTTCCCATTTTATCAATGAATAAAACCCTAATCTTTCTCTGTCATAAATGTTTTGCGATCTACCCTACCAGAGGTCGGTTTCATAGTCTTATACCAGGTGAACCTTCAACAATGATCAACTCAACTCTCCAAATCTCTTCCAATCTCCTCCAGGGGAATATGAAAGATTTGCAATGAATTTGCCAACCCCTAAGGCCTATGCCTCAGTTACCAGAGGAATTTCTTGTCGGTGCAGGAATGCTCTGTTCTACCAGTGGAGTTACCGATGTTGTTGCATTTCCATTTGGTTCTTCATATTTTCTAGCCCATCTCTTGGTGTGATCTTGTTGTATTTCATCTACCTTTTTCTTTCCTTTCTCATTATCTTTATCATTGCCAATCGGTTGAGTCTTGCTTCTGCAATACTTAGCAATATGACCATTTTTGTTGCATGCATAGCATGTAACATTGTTCTTTTGAATTACTTTGACATATCCAATGTCATTCCTTGACCTACAATGATTAGACAAATGTCCAAACTTTCCATATGCATGACATTTGACATTCATTTTGCAATCTTCTGGTCTATGACCATATTTATTGCAATTTGTGCATTGACAGGGAACAAAATTGTAGTTTTGATTTGTTCTATTTCTATATTGTTTAGCCATATGCCCAAATTTATTGCAAACAAAACATCTACCATTGAATTTATAAGCATTAGATTGCCTTACCGGTTTCCTCTGTTCTGATGAGTTCTGCATACCGGTTGTCCAATCTTCATTTGTAGTACCGAAGCTTTCACTTGTAGTAGTCAGATCATCTCTCAGAGTAGTTATTTGTCTTTCAAGTTGTTGTTCATTGTTCTGGGAGTGTGCCAAATTAGTTCTCAACAAATTATTCTCATGAGTCAATCTGCCACATTCATCAAATTTGCTCTTCAGAGATATAACAAGATTATCTTCCTTCTTCTTTCTATCATCAATATCTTTTGATAACCTCATAGTCCGATCTTGCATTTCATTCTTCATGAGCATGTTTGCTTGACTTAGTTTCAGACATTGTTCCTTAAGTGCATTTTTCTCCTCATCATTCGGGTTTTGCAAAAGTTCCTTTCTCTTGGCTTGAGCTGATGATAACCTTTCTTGCAGAATAAGAATGAATTCGTTAGCAGAATTCAATTCATCTTGTAGTTTTAAGTTCATCATCCTTTCAACATCATAATCCTCAAGAGCCATTTCAAGTTGATTTTCCATAGCCATGTTCAAAGATTCTGGTTTTAGGATCTTCCTTAAGATGTTAAACATATTTTGAGGTACCAGGATCTGATACCAATTGTTGGGATCCAAGAACACTGAGAGGGGGGGGGGGGTGCTGAATTAGTGTTCTACCAGTAAGATAAGATTTTATCCTCTTATACCATACACATATAAATCAGTAAAGAAATAAACATATAACTTGAAACAAATAAACCATCCACATGAATGAACACCATAACACATAGAATTTATACATGGAAAACCTCAAAGAGGAAAAACCACAGTGGGATTTGTGACCCACAATATCAGTTCACTGGCCATATGAAAGGATATTACATAAAATGGGGGCCTGCACATGCAGGAAGGCACACTGCTCACCACAAAAATATTCTCACTGACTACAAGCTTTTGCTGAATTGAAACAGTAATAATGAACTTACAAAATGCATTTGCTATGCCAACAAGAGTTCCAATTATAGTTCTTCTTTGTACTAGTTCATAAACCCTAAACACTTCTATTGGTATCTCTTCTCCTCCAATAATGCTTTTCAAACTATCTATAGATCATTGCATGATATAACATTAACATACAAGTGATCTACATGCATATACTTTGCATTATATGGTTCTTCTATATTCTCCTATGTCACCCTTATTCAAAAATGACCTAGCAAACTCACTTATATATCCTTACAAACAATATGCCTTATGTCAGCTTACAATACATTACAAAAGATATTCAATGTCGGCCTTGACAATAATTACAAAATGATTTTTTAAATAAATCTTCCTTGATGTCAGCTCCCTTGAAGTACTTGATGTAGGTGTCAATGTCGATGTAACCCTGTATACTCCAATGCTAGTATATGACTTCCATCTAATCTTGTTGCCATCAATGACAAAAAAATGAATCCGATGAGTGTCAATTGCCAACAGTTTCAAGTTTGTTAGAAAATTCTTTCTTCCTATAGCCTATAATATTCTTTAGTTTAGATGTTTAGTAATTATTAGGTGAAGGAGATACAAAAGGATATCAGAAACTTTCTTTGGTCAGATGGTAGAGGGAATAAGAAGTGGAATTCAGTCAGATGGGAGTGGTGTTGTCTTGGAAAGAGTTTGGGTGGTCTTGGGCTGAAGGACTTGAAGCTTTAGGGTATTTCCCTTACTGCCAAATGGATTTTTCAGGCCCTAGAAAGTGAAGAGCCATGGAAGGTCCTTGTTAGAAACAATATTAGACTCTATGTTCCCAAGCAAGCTAAATCATGGAAATTTCTCCCCCTTGTAGATCTGGTTGTCGGCAGGTTTATTGTCTCCCCTTTTGGATCCTCCATCTTTAAGTCTATTTGGAAAGATTGGGGGTTTGTTAGACACTTGATTACTAATAGTGGAGTTTGTGGACAAGATAATACTATCTGTGGTGAGAAATCTATTTGGTGGAACATTATTCATAAAGACAAACAATTGGCCCTTGTACAAGGTTTCTTTGCTAGGAATTGGGCTCTTAAAAGCATTAAAACCTTCAATGATATTATTTGTAATGGGGCTCTTATTCCCTGGTGTCATCTTTCTCAAAATTTCCAGATTCTTCCCTCTAATTGGAGGACCTATGTTATGTTGAGATATGCTTGCATCAGTGTTGACCTATCGAGGCCATGCATGATGAGGGAAGATAAATTTACCTCATACACATGGGTGAATGGGTCACCACTGAGAAACATTAGTGCTAAAATTATTTACAATTCTCTATTGTCTAATAATGATTTTATTCTCCATTTAAATACTATCTGGAATTTGTAGGGTACTAATGTTGATTGGCAAAAATCTTTACTTTTCATTGGCACTCCATTATTTCTCCTAAGATTAAATTATTTAAATGGCTTTGTATTCTTCATAGGCTGCTTGTTAAGGATATTCAGAAAAATTTCTCTATTTGTGATATCTGCAGAACTACTAAAAGTGTTAATCATATTTTCTTCAAGTGCCTCTTTGCTAAACATATTTGGAATATGTTTGGTATTAGTTTTGATAAAGGCTTTGTTGGCAATATGAAGGAATTGATTATGTGTTGCATTGATGTTTTGTCATTGATATCAAAACTAGCTATTATGGTTGTTTACCGGCTTCCAGTAGAAAGATTGGGTTGGGAATATTATCAGTTGATTGTCATCGGTATAATCTAACTAATGGAATAAGTTTGTATGAATGGTTCATATGCTTCTGAAGTATGTTTCAGTCAGTGGTTATTGACTTGTTCATTAGATGCTATCTTATGTTCTAGTAAGCCTAGTTTGTAGGTCTGGTAAAGGTTTCACTGGTAGAGCTTTATTGAAGATCTTTGATGTAATGCTAAGTGGTGTTGGTGCAACTTCTAGAAGGGATTCAAGATGTTGATGGCGATTGATTGGTGCCATTTCTTTAGCATGTGTGGATCTAATTTAGGTCTGATGCTATCTAGGTTATGGACCAGTTTCACGAAACGTGTTGGTGGATCCTTCTGATGCACTTCCGAGATGTTTTATTGATTGGATGATGTTTGTTTGGCCTTAGGCCGACATGTTTTATGATTTTATTTTAGGATTATGTAATGGATCTATTGAATTATCATTTGGGTGGCAGACCTAATTGTTTAGGTCTAGGGTTTGTATAAATATATGTAAGATCTCATTGTAGATCATAGGCAAGGAGTCAATAATGTAATAATAAATTTTGTAGAGGATTTGGTCGATCATAGGTGATCGAGTTGGATTTATGTAAGAGGTTTAAGACCTCTAGTATTGAGCTTAACTAGAACTATAATCTGGCATGTTTGATGCTATCATAGACAATTTTTCTTTCTGGATTGTTGTCCAAATATTTTGAGGTGGTTAACCTCTTTGTAGTCAGTGAGACTCCATTGTGATGAATAGTGCACTCTAGGCAGTGTGCCTTCCTGTATGTGCATGCTCCTATTGTAATCATATACTTTCTACAGAAGTATCATCTGATTGTGGGTAGGGTTTCCCACTATGTTTTTTTCCTTTATTGGGTTTTCCACGTACAAATTATGGTGTTAAGTGTTATGTTTGGTAATGATTCTCTGGTTTTCAATTATGCTTTAATTCTTTAACAGTTATTCTGGTATTTGTTCTCTTATATTTTGGTAAAAGGTTTTAAGTACTTTAATTCACATAATTTGTTGACAACTGATTCACCCCCCTCTCTCAGGCGTCCATCGGTTATCCTAACAATTGGTATCAGAGTCTGATCCTCTTTTTGCAAAAGCCTAACCACTTGAGGAATATATTATGATAACTAATAGTTCAACTACTATTTACTAGAAGGACAACCCTAGGCTTGATGGAACAAACTATGGAGTATGGAAAATTCAGATGGAGACTCATTTAAGATGCATTGGAAAATAAATTTAGGAAATAACTCATAATGGTTACACTCCTCATGATTCGACATCTGGAAATCCTGCACCGATAGACTTGGAAAAGAACCTTAAAAATGATTGTAGAGCTAGAGAAGCCCTCTTAAGCGCCTTATCAGATCAGGAGATCATGGGATTATTAGATAAATCATGAAAAAAATCTATATGGGACAAGTTGGAGACTCTGAATGAAGGTGATCCCACTATTAAAATTTCAAAACTTGATGAACGAATTTCTGCATTCATGGAAAGGGTAAATGAAATTGTATTAGGAATTCAGTGCTATGGTAGATCTCTGAGCGAGAAAGATATTGTTTCAAAAGTATTAAGGGTTTTGTCATCGACATATAAGATGAAGGTAACTGCAATAGTTAGCTAAGAACCATGCCTAATTCTTTTGTCAATAGAGATACTCTTGTTGGGAAGATATCTGATTTTGAGCTTGAATAATTTGGTCCTCCAAGAGCTGCAAATATTGATACTGCATTTAAGACATCTACATCATCAACTGGCAAGCAAGATTGGAAAGTTTTGTATGCAAAGGAATTGGAAGAGATTAGGAAAGAATATGAAGAGCTTGAGAAACTTGAAGCCCTATTTGCTAGAAGGATACCTAAAGGTCCGACAGGAAGTAAGTATGAAGGAAAATCTCATTTAAAATGTTTTGCATGTAATAAGATATGTCATTTTGCATCTAGATGTCCTGAAAGGATTTCGAAATTGGAATAAAGAGAAAGAAGATATTTTAAGCATAACCCTGAATATCAGATCAATCATAAGTATAGGAGAAACAAAAAAAAACCATGCTACTATGTTGATGAGGAAGGAGTAACTGATGACTCAGAGGAAGACCTGACAAGAGATTCAGCTAGTGGATTTGGCAATGGAAGAGACTGGTTATTTTATGCTATGAAGGAAGATGATCCGAAACCAGTTATCAAAAATAAGGAAAAGGCCCTTGTAGAAAAAGTTGAAGATAAATATGAATGGGTAATAGATAATGGATGTTCTCATCATATGACAAGAGACAAAAGAAAGTTTCTAACCCTACAAGAATTTGATGGTGGTCAAGTTAGATTTGGTAATAACAAAGCATGCATGATCAAAGGAAGAGGAACCATTTCATTGGATGGTAATCATAACACTGAAAATGTTTATTATGTTAAAGGTCTGAAGCATAATCTTTTGAATGTAGGACAGTTGGTAGATAGAGGATTTCAATTACAATTAAAGGATGAAAAGTGCAAAATCAATAGCAAATCAGGATTGGATATTGCAACCGATACATAGATAAAAGGTAACATATTTCATTTGAACTCTAGTGAAAAAAAATGTTTGATTACACATATTGATGAAAGTTGGCTATGGAATAAGAGGTTGTGTCATGTAAATTTTGATTGCATTGAAAAGATCAGTTCAACTAAGGCAGTTAGAGATTTACCTAAGATTGTGAAGCCTCATAATCCGGTATGTAAGGAATGTCAAATGGGTAAGAAAATCAGAACTTCTTTTAAGAGAATACCTGATAAATCTAATGATATTATCGATTTGATTCATACTGACCTATGTGGTCCTGCTAATACAAGAATCTTTCAAGGAGATAGATATTGCATGTTAATCATTGATGACTATTCTAGAATGATGTGGGTTACTTTTCTAAGGGAGAAATTTGAAGCCTTTGAGAAATTCAAGATCTTTAAAGCTATGGTTGAGATAGAGACAGGGATGAAAATCAAGTGTCTGAGATCAGATCAAGGTGGTGAATTCGCATTCAGTGAATTCAACAACTATTGTGAGAAAAAGGGCATTAGGAGACAATTATCTACATCCTGGACACCTCAGCAGAATGACATTGTGGAAAGAAAGATCGAAACCATTTTGGATGCCGCTAGAACCATGATGATGGAAGATAATTTTCCTCATATCTACTAGAGAAAAGAAATAAGTACAACGGTTTATAAATTCAAAAGAGTTCATATCAAAGGAGATATCGCTAAGACACCTTATGAATTATGGTTTGGTCATTCCCCTACTCTTAAGTATTTTAGAATCTTTGGAAGTAAGTGTTAAATCAAAAGGGATGATTCCATTGGAAAGTTTGACCCTAGATGTGATGAAAGAATATTTCCTGGTTATTCAACTAAGAGCAAAGCATATATATGTTATAACAAAATATTGCAGAGAATTGTGGAGAGCACTAATGTGAAAGTGGATGGGCAGCACAAAGACCAAGCTAAATCTTATGACAGAGAATCGGTAGTGGAAATGATCATAACTAATCCGGTAATGCCTATACCAGAATAAAATGTTGAACCAGTTAGTCCGACATCATCAAAAAACTCAATTGCAACTAAAGAGGAGCACAGAGAACCTGAAAATCAAAAAACAACAAGGTATGTAAAGCTAAATCATTCTGAAAATCAAATCATTGGAGACAAAAACAAGGGAGTTATGACAAGAAGATTGGAAAATCAAGATGTACGTTTCATTTCTGAGATTGAACTAACATCAATAATTGAAGCTTGTAAAGATGAATGTTGGATGAAAGCTATGGAAGATGAATTAGATTAGATAGAAAAGAACAATACTTGGACTTTGGTTCCCTAGCGTGAAAATAAGAATGTCATTGGAACTAAATGGGTTTTTAGAAACAAATTGATAGAGCATGGAAATTTTTTAAGAAACAAGGCTAGATTATTCTGCAAAGGATATTCTCAGAAGGAAGGAATTGATTATGGTGAAACTTTTGCACCGGTAGCTAGAATTGAAGTTGTTAGACTATTTCTTGCTTATGCAACCTATAAGAACTACAAGGTCTATCAAATGGATATTAAGTGTGCATTTCTAAATGAAGAACTTGAAGAGGAAGTCTTTATTGAGAAAACTGATGGATTTTTACTGACAAATGACAAAAACATGTTTTGCAGATTAAGGAAAGCCCTATATGGATTAAAACAGGCTGCTAGAGCTTGGTATGCAAGGTTGGATAAGTATCTTTTGAAGCTTGATTTTATAAAAGGTAGTGTTAATAGTAACCTGTATTATAAGATCACTAATGATGATATTCTGATCATTGAAACTCATTTGTTGATGATATCATTTTTTGAGGTGAAGAAAAATTGTGCATGGAATTCTTTGATAATATGGAGAGTGAATTTGAAATGTCCATGACTGGAGAAATACATTTTTTTTGAGGTTTGCAGATTACTCAGACTGAAAAAGGCATATTTATCTATCAAACTAAGTATCTAAGGGAATTATTGAATAAATTTGGTATTGAAAATTCCAAACTAGTTAGTACTCCTATGGTTATAAGTGAAAAATTGTCAATTAAAGATGTATCCCCTCCAGTAAATCCTACAAGATATAAATCCATGATTGGTGGTTTTCTATATTTAACTCAGACTAGACCGAATATAATGAATGCAGTCAGTATTGTATCAACATTTCAAAGTAATCCAAGAGAAAATCATGAACGTGCAATAAAAAGGATATTCTAGTATTTGCAAGGAACAACTGAATATGGTTTATGGTACCCTAAAGATGATGAATTTAATTTATGTGCATATACATATGTAGATTAGGCAGGTGATGTTGATGACCGAAAGAGTACATCCAGTGGAGCATTCTTTCTTGGAAGAAGTTGGTTTCATGGATCAACAAGAAGCAGTCACATGCATTTCTTTATCTATTATTGAAGTTGAATATGTTGTAGCCACAACTAATTGCACTCAAGTTCTATGGATGAAGTAGATGTTGAAGGTGTTAGTCCCAACTGGTGCTAAGGGGGGAGGGGTGAATCAACACTTTATCAATATTTTACAATTAAAACTTTTAGCTCTAATCTACACTTATTTAATATTCATCAATATACTTAACTACCGCAAAAGAATATGCATGCATGAAAAGATATACAGTAACACCAAGATTTATCTTGTGGAAACCCAAATGGGAGAAAAGCATGGTGTGAGTAGGAACTCATAAAATTTGTATACTTCTGGAGTACGCCCGGTGAGGAGCCATCCTTGTTAGAAGATTACAAAGACACTGTTAGGTGCCACTCGATTAAGGGATTTTGTTTAAGGCCTATTAGTGCCTTTACCCTATTAAAGGTAGCCTAATTAAAGGACTTAAGAACATCAATTAAGATGTCACCTAGTTAAGGGATTTAATTTGCAATGGTTAGAAAGCAACAAAAGGATGATCTATTGAATTAGCTATTGATCGCTTGATTAGATCACAATGAGAAGCACACTCTATCCATACTGGTTTTGTCTTCTCTGCACAACACCAATTTTCTTCTTACACCTTCAGCTCTGCACTTTGTTGGTCCTCTGACCTTCGGCTCTGCACTCTATTGGTCCTCTATCCCTCGACTCTGCACTTTGTCGGTCCTCTGTTCCTTGACTTTGCACTATGTCGGTCTACCTCATACACTCTCTGCTTTGCTGAATCTTTTTAGCACTTCCTCTCACTCTACTCTTCACTTTGGATCGCCTTCTACAAGATCTGCTTTTTGCAAATTTTATGATCAAGAATTTCTGAATGAACTCAAAAATACTTTATATATTTTTCTGTCATCACCTTTAGGTGTTCCCTCTATCAAAGAAATCATAGATTTCAAAAGATTTCAAATTCAAAAATCTCCCACTCTTTCTCTATGTGCCCTGCAACAATTCTGCCAACTGTCCAACTAATTCTGCCATCGCATCCCCTAAAAATAGTGACTTCCGGGTCAATTTCAGTCATATAAGTGAAAATCAAAAAATGTGTAAGTAATCATGGCTTGACTGCATGATAACTGAAGTTAACTTCACCAACTTTTAGTTTGGCGTAGATACAAGCTCACCGACTCAACTTTTGCCACCGCAATTGAATAACCAATCACCACTCTGAGATTTATGGCGATCACCTATCTTCCTTTTGTCATACTAGTGTACCGATATACCACTTCACTCTATATTACCGGTTCATCGTTTGATTGCCGATTTCCTGTGCTATAATCAAGTCTCTTTCCCTGTTTGCCAATGAGGTTATGGTTTTCATACAACCTCAAGTCTTCTTGCCTAAGTCACCTTTTATGACTTCATCATCATTAGAATGACTGATCTTCTTGAGTGACAGACCGGTTGTCTTAGTCTGTCATCCCTTGAGCTGATTGAACTTTGGTCATCTATTTCTAGTGTTTTTTCCATATGTTTGCAAGTCACCGCCTTTGCTACTGAAATACAACACTCCACCGATACTACTTCACCGGTTAGTGTTAGACATCAATGACAAATCTTAGCTCATATACCGATTCTCTAGATTGACTGGTTTGGTCAATGCCAACAATCTCGCCCTTTGGCATTGATGGAAACACTTCGAAATCTGTCTTATCAATTGCATGTACTTTCTTTATTTGTGTACTGGTTATTACTTCTTTTCTGAGTAATGAATATCTCCCCCTAACACTAGTAATACTCTGTTTCGGCAAATTCAGCTCAATCACTACTTACCAATGCTCAAACACTATAATTATATCTCCCTCTTTGACAACAATGCCAAAGATTCATTTCAGTACACTTACAAGACTGCTCCCCCTAACTAGAGTAGTCCACACTTATCAATCTAGTCTTAGAATTTTTTTTTGAAATCATACCAGATTGATATAGAGCCCTTTTTGCTTACTTTACTGCAGGTAGGGGAATCACCCCCAACTTACCTCTGAGATATTCAAAGGTGTCCTTCTATAGTGGCTTGGTGAAGATATTGTTGGCAAATGCACACTCCAATGAGAAATTGTAGGTGATTGAAGGTTTTGTCATTGATGGCAACCTTGCAATCATATGATACCAGCAAGACAGGATACCGGCACCAGCAATGACAAACTCTATACCGGCACACAGAACACCGGCAGTGAAAGGAAGGATACCGACACCCTAGCCGACAGGAATTTTGTTTGAAATGTATTTTGTAATTAATTTTAAAATCATTGTAAGCCGACATGGCGAGTTGTAATATGACTCATATATGTATGAGATCATTTTGTAATAGGAAATATGTGTGATAGGATGCGAGATAAGCAGACCTACTATGCAAATTATAGGTTAAGGGTTTATGTATGTAGCAGAGCTTAAACCGATACTAGATCTAGCATAGCAGATGCTAATCTGAAGTAGTACAAGACATTGGATTAATATAATCCATTTTTGTAAGTCAATGTGACTTCTTTTGTAATTGAGTAGTGAGCTCTAGGCACTTGGCCTTCCTACATGTGCAGGCCCCTATTGTAAGAGTAATATTCCCTTATTAGATAGTAAGCGAATATTGTGGGTCACAATTCCCACCGAGGTTTTTCCCACATTGGGTTTCCTCGTTAAAATACTATGTTATGGTGTGCTTTTCATGTGGTTGTTGTTATTATTGTTTACTGCATTATTTCTTGTTTACCGGTACATAGTTTTAATATGCTTTTGATGTTTTAAGTCAAGTAAATTTATTAACCAGTTAGATACTGATTCAGGCCCCTCCTCTCAGTATCTTTGGGAATCCTAACAATTGGTATTAGAGCCTAGTCCTCTATTTTCAGAAGCCTAATAGCTTGAGGAAGATCTTGTCACTGGTAGAGATGGAAAACTTGAGAGAACAATTGAAAACAGCTCTTTCTGACTATGATGCAGAAAAGGTGAAGAATATCAAACTTGAAGATGATCTAAAGATTGCTCAGGATATCATTCAAGCACTTCAAGAAAATCTTACCATTGCAAGAAATAAGAGAAGAGAACTTTGTGAAAAGATGCACAATAAGAATGATGAAAAGGAAACTCTTAATGATCTAGTAAACAAGCTAAGACAAGAGATCAATACAACATAGAATGAGATGCAGGATATGACTATGAGATTTTGTAAAGAAATTGAAGATAGAAAGAAGAATGAAGAAGACTTGGTCCAAAGACTAAATGATGCTAGAAATCAAAACACAAGACTTAGTCATGAAAATGATATGTTGAAGACAGATCTAATGCACACACAAAATGACAGAACTAAACTCATAAGATAGAAAGGAATCTTGGAAAGTGAACTGACTGCTGCAAATCATCACAAGGAAAAATTCAAGAAAAGTTAAGAAGAACTTGGTGACATGCTGAAAAATTAGAAACCCTATGGTGATACAAATGGCCTTGGCTTTGAAGTTGGTAAAAGCTCCGGTACTGCAAACAATCATGATCATAGCAAACCAGTAAGACAACCTACTGCTTACAAGTTTAATGGCAAATGCTTTAACTATAACAAGTATGGTCATAGAGAAAATCAGTGTATATCAAGAAATTGTCAAAACACTAATACACCCACCGATCAATGTTCTAAATGCAACAAAGTTGGTCATAATTCAGAAAATTGTAGAATGAATGTGAGATGTTATGTTTGTGGAAGATTTGGGCACCTATCTAACCAATGCAGAACACATACCGACATAGGATATGGGAAAGCTATTCAGAAGAACAATGTAACTTGCTATACCTATAACAAGATTGGACATATTGCTAAATTTTGTAGAAGTAAGGCATCGCCGACAAATAACAAAGGTCCTAGTTTGAAAGGTAAAGAAACAGTTGAAGAGGTAAAGCAAGAATTCTCAAAAAAATGGATCAGAAAGTTAGATCAAAATGTTGATGTGATTACTCCTCCACTGACAGAATAGAGTAACACTCCACCGGCATGAGACTCTTCATCTAACTAAATAAAATTCTTTTGGGGGTTTAGCAACAAAATGAAAAACATGCTATTATTTCCTCGGTTGATGGTGAGAAGTTGAAATTAATTCTATACCGGCAGATGACTTAAGTTGTGACTTAACCGACAAGCATTCAATGTGGTAGTTGGCAAAAATAACATTATAAAGGAATTGTTTTGGCTCCTTTTTCATTCACCGAGCATTCAAATCTTTGAGAGTGCAAAAATTCCCGAGTGAAGGTACTCCAAGCAAAGAAGTGAAGAAATCCATCAAAGCATTCATCCTTGAGGTAGATTGAGGTATTTATAGCTATGGCATCTTCATCCACTCCTGAATTTATTGTAAACCCTACGGTTGTTGAATTTGTTAAGCGACCTAGACCCGTTTTTCAGCTAGTTCTCAAAATTGCTAAGAAAGATGATAGCATAGGTACATTCTCTCAAATCCCTAAAGGAGTAGTATATGCTGAAGACCTTAGAATGTATATACATTGTCATATTGATGAACTAGGTGATGATGAAATTAAAAATATGTATGAGACTATAATATGTGATGAATCTGGAAATGTCAAACCTGAACATAAGATAGTAGAAACCCTAGGTTTCACTGAAATACTTAGTATCCCGGATTTCCCCAAGGATATCATAAGGATTGTGTTAAGAAGAGTACATGGTGAATTCTTCTGGTTAGACTCTATTCATAAAATCACAAAAGAAGCAGTAAAAGTTGTAACAAGGTTACCCTCCACCGGCAACAAACCTGACAAAACTAAGAAGGTTTCAAATGACTTAGTGACAAACCTAACCGGTGCAACATTTGATAAGAGATCTCTAAGGGTAAACAATGTGAAGGCTACAAATATCAGATTTATCAATATGATCTTAGGTTATAAGGCTACACATGCAAATAGGTTAAACTCAGTTTCTAGCCTATGTATTAAGAGTGCCTATGATATGGTAAATGATAATGCAAGAATAGACATATGTGAATGGCTCAAAGATGAGTTGATAGACAATTTGGGTAAGATCAAAAGAGACAAGAAAGGGATATTCAGATTTGGAAACTTACTTGTTTGTCTGATGCTATACATAACCAAACAAGTACCCGGTATTGGTGCTAGAGATTTTGGATTTGATATACTAGTAGGAAAACAACTATCAGAACTATTGAACAATATGGGAGAGAACAAGGAGAAAAACATAAATGAGCATTTTCAAGCACTTAAGGCTCGAATGAAGAACAGAGTAAGACTATCACAAGCTATTGTGGATAAGTATCAAAAGGAAATCTGTTTTGTGATCAAGAAAGATGAAATTTGGATGGAGGCAGTTATCTCCAAAACCATCTGGGTAACTGAAATGGGCTATGAGACAGATGATAACATCATAGAAACTTATGCAAAAGCCCTCCTTGAAGCTCCTAAGGAACCGAAAGAGAAAGTATTTGGTAGTGCAGAAACAATTGAGAGCACTATACAATCAAGGAAAAGAGTTAAGAAGGTAGAAGCAACCGTTAGAAAATGAACCCGACAGGCAAAGGAAATCAAGGAAGATGTGCTAAAACAAACTGGTATAACTGAAAGTGAGTTGGAAGCACTTCAACTGGAAACTCACCTTTCACCAATTGGATCTTCTTCAGAAAGTGACATACCTGTTGTATTCAAGAGAGTTGAGAGGAAAAGAAAACCTTCACCGGCACCTTCTCCTACACCAAAAAGGACAAGGCAGAAGCAACAAGCAGTAAGGCCTCCGGCAAAGAAGATGACTCCTAAGAAGAAGGTGAAATAAACTATTGCTCCCATTGACAAACTTCTTAGCAAAATTATAGAGGATGGTAAGCTTAAGAACATCAATAAAATGCACAATACACTATCAGCTGATGATAAGGAAAGCATAGAAAACAGTGTAATTCTACACTTAGATATATACAAGAAATTTTTGATGCAAATTATTGATAAAATTCCAAATGACTTGTATAGGAGATTAGAAGCTAGAAGATTATCTATTGTTGAACTAGATAAAAAGATTAAAATTGAAAAATTACCAGCAATGCATCCAGTTAACTCACCTAATGAAATAGACAAATTAATTAGTGAGGCTAACCGGACGGTATTCTCTACTACTCACCAGCATGTAGCATTAATGGCTGGCAGACTAACTGAAGTTTTTGAGGAAATAGCTAATGGATGGGATATTTTCTTTGTGGAAAAAGAAAAAGAGGAAGAATTACTCAGACCTAAAACTATCAAAGTATATCAAAAGGATAGAGACAAGGGTAAAGGCAAGGTAGGTGGACCACCAAGTTTAAAAATAATTGACAATATGCCCCCACCTCCTTCAAATACTCCACCGGTAGACACTACTACAAATCAACCGCCCATTGAGAGTATGGAGACTCTGGTAGAAGATAAAAACCCTGAATCAGAAATTCTGTATACTGTAAATGTAGATACTTGGGAAGTTAATGTTGTGGTTGATAGAGAGACCACTGAGGATAAGGAGAAAGATGTGACCACTGAGTCACTGGCTGCAGAAGTTGAGTTAAACACAAAAAAACCTTCATAGGCAGAGCAACCGGTAGAGGATACCACTGAGAAGCTAGTAGATATAATAGACAAACCATCTAAAGAACCGACTAAGGAAAGTTCAGAGGCACAAACTGAGGAACTGACAACTGAAAGCTCAGAGAAACTGTCTGAGACACAATTGGAGAAACCCAAATCGATACAGGTTGAAGCATAGGTATAGACAGAGACAGTGCCACCTGACCAAACTGAAAAGCCTAAACCTTTGTTTGTGGAAATGCAAACACAGACAGACCTACCAGAGGTCAAACAAAGCAAGGAAATAACTCCAACCGGTAGCATGGCTATTGTAAAAACTGTTGGACAAACATCTGGTACAACTATGACAAAATTCAGACCTACTAATGTAACTAAGGTCTTATTAGATTCAATAAAGAAGATCACGAAATGCAATGCTCAAGCCTATAAGGCTATTGATGATACTATACCAATTCTTAAATTGTTAGCACCAAAGTGCAGTGTTGAGAATAAAGATTCATTAGGTCAACTAAACACATTGTCTAAGTTTATCACCGACAATCTAGTAATTATTGATCAAATAAATGAGGATACATTTAAGGAAAGAATGATAAAAGAAAAAGAGAAATTATTTGAGGATATTGTAAAGAATAACAAGGAAGAAATGGATACCCTTTTACCGGAACTTGGAGAAATAATCTATGACTTCAAGAAACTGTACAGGGGTACTTGCAAAACAAATGTCTTAACAAATGATCTTGACAAGGAGATCAACAAAGCTTAAGAGAAGATAAATAATATTGCTGACAATTTGATTGGAACATCAGATTCATTTTTGGAATTAGAAAAGAAAATTGCAGAGCAGGAAGAAAAAATAAAGAAATTAGAGAAAGAAAAACAAGGAATAAAGGATAAGGCAAAGGACTTAAAATGAAGACTTAGTCCAAGACTAGAGTATCTTATTTCTTTGAGAAAAGAAATATCTAAGGCTCTGGTTCCTGGACTGAAGACACTGGAAGAGAAAATGCACATACTCACTGGTACAATGCAGAGAACACAAGAGGTAATAAAAGACTGCAAAACATTCAGCAGTGGCATAAATTTAGTTTTGATAGATATCTTTCAGATTGTAACCCACCGGTTACAAGAATCTAGGCAGGACTCCACTGACAGTGAATGACAACCTTTGTCATTGATGTCAAAGGGGGAGTAGTAGGATGAGAAAAATGGTCAAAAGGAAGGGACTTCATCTGCTCAGGGGGAGCATACAGTTTTGGTAAGATAATTTTGGCAGACTATTTTTGGATATCATTTTGGACACTTTTGATTTTTCTCATGAGTGTTGCCATCAATTCCAAAGGGCTAGATTGTTGGCAAATGCACACTCCAATAAGAAATTGTAGGTGATTGAAGGTTTTGTCATTGATGGCAACCTTGCAATCATATGATACCGGCAAGATAGGATACCGGCACCGACAACAACAAACTCTACACCGGCACACAAAACATCGACAGTGAAAGGAAGGATACTGGCACCTTGGCCGACATGAATTTTGTTTGAAATATATTTTGTAATTAATTGTAAAATCATTGTAAGCCGACACAGCGAGTTGTAATATGACTCATATATGTATGAGATCATTTTTTAATAGGAAATATGTGTGATAGGATGCGAGATAAGAAGACCTACTATGCGAATTATAGGTTAAAGGTTTATGTATGTAGCAAAGCTTAAACCAGTACTGGATCTGGCATAACAGATGCTAATCTGAAGCAATACAAGACATTGGATTAATATAATCTATTTTTGTAAGTCAGTGTGACTTATTTTGTAATTGAGCAATGAGCTCTAGGAACTTGGCCTTCCTGCATGTGCAAGCCCCTATTATAAGAGTAATATTCCCTTATTGGCCAGTAAGCGAATATTGTGGGTCACAAATCCCACCGAGGTTTTTCCCACACTGGGTTTCCTTGTTAAAATACTATGTTATGGTGTGCTTCTCAAGTGGTTGTTGTTATTCTTGTTTACTGCATTATTTCTTGTTTACCGGTACACGGTTTTAATATGCTTTTCATGTTTTAAGTCAAGTAAATTTATTAACCGGTTAGATACTAATTCACCCCCTCGTCTCAGTATCTTTAGGAATCCTAACAGATATCAGTTACCTCCTCTTTTGTTGGTATATATTCCAACATCACTTCCTTTTCTTGAACTTGTTCCCTTAGATAGTGATATTTGATAGCTATATGCTTTGCCTTGGAATGCATCGCCGGATTCTTGGATATGTCGACGACACTAGTGTTGTCACAATGAATCACTACTGGTCCAATCACCTTTTCTTGGATACCTTCCAATAATTTCTTGATCCAAACTATTTGTGTGCAGTTGATTGTAGTAGATACATACTCAACCTCAGTTGTGGATTGAGATATGCAATTTTGTTTCTTGCTTGTCCAAGATACAATACTATCTCCAAGAAAGAATGCACCACCACTAGTGCTCTTTCTATCATCAATGTTTCCTGCCCAATCTGAATCAGTGAAAACACTTAGGCTGAAGTCTCCCTTTTGTGGATACCAGAGACCATACTCATTAGTCCCCTTGAGGTATCTAAATATTCTCTTGATTTCCACCATGTGAGTCTCTTGTGGATTTGCAGAGAATCCGGCAACCAAGCCAATAGCTTGTTCTATGTCTGTTCTACTGTGTACTATATACTACAGCTTACCGATCATGGATCGGTAAATTGTCTCATTCACTTCATGAGCCTCATCATATTTAGAGATCTTGCAACCTGTAACCTTTGGAGTTCCAACAAGTTTGTAATCTTCCATTCCAAAAGTTTTCAAAATTTCTCTTATGTACATGGTTTGACTAATGAAGATGCCATTCTTTAGCTGTGAGACTTGTAGGCCAATGGTATTTTTTATCTCGCCAACCTTGGACATCTCAAATTCTTGCTTCATTTGTTCTGCAAAAACTCTGCTCATCTCATCATCTCCTCCAAAGATGATGTCATCTACAAAGATCTCACCAATTAGATGTTTTCTTTCAACTCCACTCTTCAGATATAGGTTACTATTATCACTGGTTCTTTTGAACCCTATGCTTAGTAGATATGAGTGCAACCTCTCATACCAAGCTCTTGGTGCTTTTTTTAGCCCATATAGATCCTTTTGCAACCTACATACCATATTTCTTCCATCTTCAAATGCAAGCCCTTCTGGTTGCTCTATGTATACTTCTTCCTCTAACACACCATTTAAGAATGTTGATTTGACATCCATTTGGTAAGCTTTGAAATTTTTGTAAGCAGCATAGGCCAACAAAATTCTGACCCCTTCCAGCTTGTTCATCGGTACAAAAATTTATCCATAGTCCAAACCTTCTTCCTGGAGCATAGCCCTTGCAGACTAATCTTTCTTTGTTTCTCATCACTTTACCGATTTCATCCATTTTGTTTCTAAACACACATTTAGTGCCTATCACATTTTTGTTATCCGGTCTGGGCACTAGAGTCCATGTTTCATTTTTCTCGATTTGCTCCAGTTCTTCTTCCATGGCTTTGACCCAGTCATCATCTTTTAGAACCTCCTTTTTTGTTTTGGGCTCAATTATGGAGAGCATACATACATTCTCTCTTTCTCTTCTTCTGGTTATAACTCCTGCATCTTTGTCACCAATGATATTTTCTGCAGAGTGATTGTTTCTAACATACTTTTCTAACACCGATTCATTTCTTGGAGCTTCTTCTACCGGTTATGCAGGTTATACTTCACAAGCTTCTTCATTTGTCACTTCAATAGGATCCTCTTCAGCAGGTTCCACCGGTATAATGTACTCGAACCCTTTATATTCCTCTTGGTTCACTCTTGCTATCCTATTTATTTTTCTTAGGTACTCATCTACTCTAGCATTTGTACTCTCCACAATCTTACTGGTCCTTTTGTTCAAACAATGGTATGCCTTACTCTTTGTGGAGTAACCTAAGAAGGTTCCTTCATCACTCTTGGGATCAAATTTTCTAGAGTACTCATCCCTCTTGATATAGCACCTGCTTCCAAATACTTTGAAATAATACACATTAGGTGAGTATCCACACCATAATTCATAAGGAGTTTTATTTGTCCTTTTCTTTACCTATATTTGGTTCAAGGTGTATACAATAGTGCTTATTGCTTCTCCCCAGAAAATATGTGGAATGTCCTTTTGTATCATCAGAGTCCTTGCACAATCAATAAGAGTTATATTTCATCTCTCACCGACCCCATTCTACTGAGGTGTTCTGGGTGCAGACATTTGTCTCATAATCCCCTGTTCCTCATAGTAATTCATGAACTCTTGAGAGGTGAACTCTCCTCCTCTATCTAATCTCAGACACTTCAGATTCTTACCGGTTCCTCTCTCTACTCGAGCCTTAAAAAATTTAAATATGTGAAAGGCTTTAGATTTTTCCTTCAAGAATACAACCCACATCATTGTTGAGAAGTCATCCACAAACAACATAAAATACTAGTCTCCATAAAAACTCTTGGTTCTCATAGGACCACATAGGTCTATAAGAACTAAGTCCAACACATTTTCAAATGAAAAGGATTTGTTGCTGAAACTAGACCTGGTCAACTTTCCTAGTTGACACTCTTTGCACATAGCATTTTTTATGTTTCACTATATTAGGCATACCTCTGACAGACTTTGTCTTACTGACCTTTTCTATGCTATCAAAGTTAACATGACACAGACTTTTGTGCCATAACCAACTATCTTCTACCTTAGCCATTAGACAACTACCTATGGTGGTGTCTAGGTGAGATAGATTGCCTCTTGACTGTTTACCGATAGCAATCAGACTTCCTGATTTGTCATTTATTTTGCATATTCCTTCATTGAATTCTAATCGGTAACCCTTATTGTTAAGTTGTGCAACACTTAACAAACTATACTTTAGCCCTTCTACCCAATATACATCTTCACAATTTGTTTTATCATTAAGGGCTATAGATCCCTTACCTTTTACTGCACAAGGAGCATCATTTCCGAATCTAGTAGTTCCTCCATTGCAATCCTCCATGTTGAGGAATTTATTTCTGTCACCGGTCATGTGGTGAGTGCAACCACTATCAATTACCCAATCTCCACACTGATTTTCACTAGAGATCAGTGCCATATCACCTTCCTCTATGCTATCTTCCTTAACTACCACAAATGCAATTCCATCTCCATCATATCCTTCTTATTCTTCATCAGTGACTCCTTCTTCTACAAGGTAACACTCCTTCTTTCTCTTGTCCTTGTAGCTTCTAAAATTATCCTTCATGTCTCTATCATTGTTAGGACATCTTGAAGCAATATGACCTATCTTATTACAAGAGAAGCACTTTAAGGTAATTTACCTTTTTTACTTTTCTTTTCCTCTTCGCAATCTTCTTGCCAATAAAGCTTCAATTTCATCTTGTTCCTGTTCTTTGGATAATAGATTGTCACTTTCATGAGAATGATTAGTTCTTGTAGTAGAACTACTTTTGGTTTCTTTCCGTCTCCTTGTTGGTGCATGCATCATGGAGGCTTTGAAAGCAACATCAATCTTTGGTACATTGTTGTCATAGTTTCTCAATTCAAAAGCAGTCAAATTACCGATCAGTGAGCCAAGTGATACATTAACTATTACCAAGGATCTGAGTTCCTAGATTACAGAGACCCTTATGGCATATTGTGGTAGCAAGGTTCTTAGGATTTTTCTAACCACATCATCCTCTTCAAGATTTTCTCCAGAACTTTTGATGGAGTCTACTACATCCTTTATTCTTTTGCTATATTGCTCTATATTCTCTCCTTCCTATATCCTCATCTCATCATATTTTCCTCTCAAGATATCTACTTTTTCCTTTTGAACATGAGGATCTCCTCCATAGACTGTCTTCATCCTATTCCACATATGGAAAGCTATTTTGAAATCTTGAACCTCAACATATTCATTATCAGAAAGAGTACTAACAATCAGATCCATAGAAGCAGTATTGTCTTGCCTTTCCTTGACCTAATTTGGAGTGAGAACCCCTGAAGGTTCATTGTACTTTGTGATTATATGGTTCCAGTAGTGTTCTCCTAGGGATCTTAGATAAAGCTTCATTCTTCCATACCATAAGGTGTAGTTCTCCTTAGAGAACTTAGGATCCTCCTTCTGCATCATCTTGGATCTTTCCTTAAGTTGTTTAAGCTTCTTCTGAATCTAAGGACCTACCGCTCTAATACCAATTGTTAGTCCCAACTGATGCTAAGAGGGGAGGGGTGAATCAACACCTTATCAATCTTTCACAATTAAAATTTTTAACTCTAATCTGCACTTATTTAATGTTCATCAATATACTTAACTACTGTAGAAGAATATGCATGCATGAAAAGATATACAGTGACACCAAGATTTATCTCATGGAAACCCAAATGAGAGAAAACCACGGTGTGAGTAGGAACACACAAAATTTATACTCTTCTGGAGTATGCCCAGTGAGGAGCCATCCCTATTAGGAGATTACAAAGACATTGTTAGGTGCCACTCGGTTAAGGGATTTTTTTTAAGGCCTATTAGTGCCTTTACTCTCTTAAAGGTAGCCTGATTAAAGGACTTAAGCACATCAATTAAGATGTCACCTAGTTAAGGGATTTTACAAAGGGACCTGTTAAAGTCCACCTGGTTAAGGGATTTAAATTGCAATGGTTAGAAATAAACAAAAGGATTATCTGCTAAATTAGCTACTAATAGCTTGATTAGATCACAATGGGAATCACACTCTATCCACACCGGTTGTGTCTGCTCTGCACAGCACCAGTTTTCTGCTTACACCTTCGGTTTTGCACTTTGTCAATCCTCTGACCTTCGACTCTGCGCTCTGTCAATCCTCTGTCCCTCGGCTCTGCACTCTTCTGGTCCTCTATTCCTTAGCTCTACACTCTGTCAGTCTACCTCATACACTCTCTGCTCTGCTAAATTTTTTTAGCACTTCCTCTCACTCTACTCTTCACTTTGGATCTCCTTCTACAGGATCTTCTTTTTGCAAATTTTACAATCAAAAATTTTTAAATGAACTCAAAAATACTTTATATATTTTTCTGTCATCACCTTCAGGTGTTCCCTCAATCAAAGCAATCACAGATTTCAGAATATTTCAAATTTAAAAATCTCCCATTCTTTCTTTGTGCGCCTTGCAACAATTCCTGCCAACTATCCAACTAATTCTACCATCGCATCCCCTAAAAATAGTGACTTCTGGGTCGAGTTCGGTCATTTAAGTGAAAATCAGAAAATGCGCAAGTAATCATGGCTTGACTGTGTGATAACTGAAGTTGACTTCACCAACTTTTAGTTTGGCGTAGACACAAGCTCACCAACTCACCTTCTTTCACTGTAGCTGAATAACCGATCACCACTCCGAGATTTATGGTGATCACCTATATTCCTTCTGTCATACCGGTGTACCGGTATACCACTGCACTCTATATTACTGGTTCATCCTTTGATTGTCGGTTTGTTGTGCTATCATCAAGTCTCTTTCCCTGTTTGCTAATGAGGTTCTAGTTTGCATACAAACTCAAGTCTTCTTGCCTGAGTCACCTTTTGTGACTTCATCATCATCAGAATGACCGATCTTCTTGAGTAATAGATCGGTTGGCTTAGTCTATCATCCCTTGAGCAGATTGAACTTTGGTCATCTGTTTCTAATGTTGTTTCCATGTGTTTTCAATTCATCACCTTTGCTACTGAAATACAACACTCCATCGATACTACTTCACCAGTCAGTGTTAGACATCAATTACAAATCTTAGCTCATATATCGGTTCTCTGGATTGACCAGTTTTGTCAATTCCAACAAAAGGATATACAAGTGAGTTGTAATGATCCGATTGTTATTCATTGTGATAACTCTGTAGCTATTGACATATCAAAGAATCTGGTATTTCACTCCAAGACTAAGCATATATCAGTCAAGTATAACTTTTGAAGGAAAAAGTGGAAGAAAAAGAAGTCAAATTGGTTTATGTGAACACTAAAGAATAGATATTAGACATCTTCACTAAACCTTTATCTTGAGAATCATTTGAGTATTTGAGAGACTGATTGGGGGTTTCTACCCCTCCGATAGAGACTTAAATGATGCAGATGTGCATTAGTCCGGTATGCATTATCAGAGCTATCTTTTGCTCTAGATTGATGAAATAATGCTACTACTTAGGGGGATTAGTCAGCCTTGAGACTTAGTGTTTTCATATTCTGTTTGATATCCATGTCATATCTTTGGCATTGTTGTCAAAGGGGGAGGAATATATGTGAAAAACCATTGCTATTTATTTTTCAGATTGATTGCACCCCTTAGGGGGAGTGTGGTGGTGATTTTGGCAGTATTTGGTCTTTTGATTCAGATTTAATTTAGAGCTTCATTGCTATATCATTTTATGGGAGATTATTGGTTGTCTTCCATAGGGGGAGACTTGTTTTGCATTTCTTGGCACTTGGATATTTTTTACATCTAGTCTTGTCATCAATGCGACAGGGGGAGATTGTTGGCAATATGAAGGAATTGATTATGTGTTGCATTGATGTTTTGTCATTGATGTCAACACTAGTTGTTATGTTGTTTACTGACTTCTGATAGAAGGATTGGATTGGGAATATTATTAGTTGATTGTCATCGATATAATTTGAATGATGGAATAAGTTTGTATGAATGGTTAATATGCTTCTGAAGTATGTTTCAGTAAGTTGGTATTGACTTGATGATCAGATGCTATCTTATCTTCTAGTAAGCCTGCTTTGTAGATCCGGTAAGGGTTTCACCGACAGAGCTTTATTGAAGATCCTTGATGTAATGCTAAGTGGTGTTGGTGCAGCTTCTAGAAGGGATTTAGGATGTTGATGGTGATTGTGTTCATGCCTCGACTAATTGGTATCATTTCTTTGGCGTGTGTGGATCTAATTTAGGTCCGGTGCTATCTAGGTTATGGACCAATTTCATGAAATGTGTTGGTGGATCCTTCTGATGTGCTTTTGGGATGTTTTATTGATCGGATGATGTTTGTTTGGCCTTAGGATGACATGTTTTATGATTTTATTTCAGGATTATGTAATGGATCTATTGAATTATCATTTGGGTGACCGACCTAATTGTTTAGGTCTAGAGTTTGTATAAATATATGTAAGATCTCATTGTAGATCATGGGTATTGGAGTTGAGGAAAAATCAACTCTACAGCTCCCAAAGATCACCTGTATGCAAACCTGTCACAGAAAGAGAGAAGCAAAAAAGCTATGGAGGCTAGAATTCAGAGATCCAGAAAAGAGGAGTCATATTGATTGTGCAACAAGAATGCAATTCAATAATTACAGTTGTTTTGAAAATACAAAGAGAGAATCCTTATAAAAGGATACTCGAAACCCTAAAGGTGAAAACCCTAAAGAATTATAAGATTCCTAAGTTTAGCTTAAGCATAGAGTATAATAGACTAATAATTAAATAAATAATTATTAGCTAACAAAATATTACTTTAATACCCCCCTTAAGATGAACTTAGGGAGTAGCTAAAAAATAACTAAGGACTAAAAAAACATGAAAAAGATGCAGGAAAGCAACAATGGGTCTCGACAACTAAGCCTGATGAGGTACCCAAGTACAACAAAATCTTTGTAAAGTGGAGAAAAGGGAGAAAACCATGTGGGAACAAAAATCCTCTCCAAGAAGAGATGAAAGCTCAAGTGAAGGACTAAGAAACCTCCAAACAAGAGTGTTCTAGAAGAGAATGAAGAACACCATTGAAGCAAGAAATAATTGCAAACATTGTCGAAGAGTAACTACTGATCTGAAAAACCTTCACTGAAATAGAACATGACCAGGTAGAGAAGATTGTAATCTACATGAGTTCCCTTAAATGACACTACTCGAATCAGATGGCAAACAAAGGCAAACAACTAAACTCGAAGATACAGATGGCATGAAATACCATAGGCTAAAGAGTTGATCAATCAAACCAAGGAAGCATTAGAACAACAAGACAAACCTCCCCATAATGCTAAAAAGGGAGAGGGATAGGTACACTGAAAAGAACGACCAACAAGAACTAGATGACGAAGAACCGGGAACATCGAAGGTGCAGAGAAAGTACATAGTGTCATGGAAGGAACACTCACTTGACACACATCATGAGGCTAATTTCATGGAAGGAACACTCACGTGACAAAGATAGATGGCAAACAAAGGCAAACATCAACCCCCCCATGGCACTTTATAAGTAGTGCATGTACAATAAGGCACAAGATGTGCAAGATCCCAAGTATACAATGCATGGTGGCACTTTATCTCAATGCGTTTGCATAAATAAAATGCCACAATGATCAAAAGAGGCAAGACTGGAAACAGAAAGAACAACCAAAGATGAGACATCCTACTTAAAGAAAAAGATCCTGGGACCTGAAACATCCAAGATATTCACCAGAGTGCTAAAAAACAAAAAATTGACTAAAATATACCTGGAGTAGAATCTTGAAAGAAAACTCATATGAATGGAAAGAACACAAAACAAGATTTCCAACGATATAAAGTTTTTGAAAAATGGAGTTCAAATGCTCAAGTTATGTCTCCCGGATTGAAAAAAAGAACCTCTGGCTTTGATAGAAAAAAAATGCTATAAAAAAATGCAAAAGAAAAAGTTCAAACCTCCAGATCTGGATAGAGCTCGGAAAGAGCTTTCTGACGATGTAATTTTTTGAAAAAACACCTCCGTATGACCAAGTTACGACCAAAAGAAAAAAAATCCCTCTTGTAGGGCATAAAGAGGGTAAAAAAACAAAAACTGATGCATTTGCAAGTACAACTATATGGATTTTTGTGCCTCTAAAAATGTGCCAATAAAAAATCATCCCCAGATGCCCCTGTCACCGAAAATAGGCAAATTATATATCAAAATTTATGGAATCAGCCATCTGAATCTAACTATGAGGTCCTTCTAGCACCAAAATATACCAAAAAATTAGATAACCCTAGAAATGGAAAAAAGCAACTGCACAAACCCCCAAAAACACAGATCTGAAGAACAAGGCCCAAAATCTCTCATGAAGAGAATAAGGGCATGCAGATCTAGAGTTGTGATACCATATTGGAGTTGAGAAAAAATCAACTCTACAGCTCCCAAAGATCACCTACATGCAAACCTGTCACAGAAGGAGAGAAGCAAAAATGCTATGGAGGCCAGAATTTAGAGATCCAGAAAAGAGGATTCATATTGATTGTGCAACAAGAATGCAATTCAATCATTACAGTTGTTTTGAAAATACAAAGAGAGAATTCTTATAAAAGGATACTCGAAACCCTAAAGGTGAAAACCCTAAAGAATTATAAGATTCCTAACTTTAGCTTAAGCATCTCTATAATAGACTAATAATTAAATAAATAATTATTAGCTAATAAAATATGACTCTAAAAATAGGCAAGGAGTGAATAATGTAATAATCATTTGTGTAGAGGATTTGGTCGATCATAGGTGATCGAGTTGGGTTTATGTAAGAGGTTTTACACCTCTGGTATTGAGCTTAACCGAAATTGTAATCTGACATGTTTGATGCTATCACAGGCAGGTTCTCTTTCTGGTATGTTGTCCAAATATTTTGAGGTGGTTAACCTCTTTGTAGTTAGTGAGACTCCATTGTGATGAACAGTGCGCTCTAGGCAGTGTGCCTTCTTGCATGCATGTATAGGCCCCTATTGTAATCATATACTTTCTGCAGAAGTATCATCTAACTGTGGGTAGGGTTTCCCACCATGGTTTTTCCCTTTACTGGGTTTTCCACATACAAATCATTGTGTTATGGGTTATGGTTGCATGATATTGATTCTCTGGTTTTCAATTATTCTTTAATGCTTTATCATTTATTCCGGTAAAAGGTTTTAAGTGCTTTAATTCACATAATCTATTGACAATTGATTCACCCCCCCCTCCGCCCTCTTAGTTGTCCATTGGTTATCCTAACAGGCTTTACTCACTATGATGTTCTTAATGGCTTTATCAAAGGTATGAAAAAAGATGTTAATTATTTTTGGTCTGTCTTATCTTGTGAAATTCTTTGGACCATTTGGAAGTTTTTTAATGAGGCTAATTTTTAGAATAGGGGTAGAGTGCTTATTGAGTCTCTTAGGAGACTCATTTTTTACAATGTTGGCATGAAGGTTACGTTGGTCATGAGGCTCTCTGTGGAAAAGTTTGAGAGGTTCATTGAGGAGGGCACGATACAAGTCTACCTTTCAGAGCTCTCCCATGGGTATACCTGGACCAAATTTGCAAATGAGCAGTCTTCGTTCATGAGTGCACTTGAAGGCTATGTTAAAGAGATCAATGAGAAAAGACAAGAAGAGTTGTAGTAACAAATCCTTGCCAAAGTATCAATTGTGGTTCAAGAGTCCAGGACATCTATCTAGATGGAAGGCCCAAGGGGTTGGACCTCTTCAATTGATAGTTAGGACAATCGCAGTGATGATATTCCTAGATTTTGTGCCTTCATGTATATAGGCTATCACTTGTTGTTTAGTGTAGTTTTGATGCCATGTAATCTATTATGATATGTTGCCATGTACATTGTTATGTCGTTGTATGTTCTCTAGACTAGATAATTATTGTTTACTACTTAGGCTTGTTTTTAAACTGAGTGCTCAAGTTTAAATGCTTTCTATTTGACAACCTGACCCTCATTGGTGATTTTATAATCTGTTTGGTTGACTTATACTTAATAGAAAAAAAATTATGATTATAAAATTTTACAATTACATTTTTATAATATATTATATTTTATAGCAAAAAATATTAAATATAAAGATTAAATATAAGATATAAAATATTATTAATAGATATTATTGTTAAGATTGTGGGTCCCACTATCCCACTATCATATATTATATTTATATTTAATTGTGTGATATATAAAGTATATTATATTATACAATATATATTAATAAATATAATACTTATTATATAACTATATTGTATTTAATTAACTAATTCAAACAACCATTCTTATTCTTAGCATTGAAACATAATAATAGTTAAATTAAAATCAATGATAATAATAATACTTATCTTATTAGATTTACTACATCTATTACAATATTATGCACTTGTTGCCCTTGGGTTCATTTTTCTTGATCTAATTGATATCTCATTTTATATTTATATGTATTTCATTGTATTTTATTTTTAGGCTAATTAAAAACTAATTTTTATTCTTTTCCTTGTTGTGGTTTTATATTATGTTACTATCTCTCTCCCTTCTCCTTTTAAGTGGTCCTAGCCTACAACTATTCATCTTTTTTTATCTCTTAGCTCTCTTTCATCTTGACGATGGATCATAGAGTGTGTTCCAAAATATTTTGCACGATCGAAAAACTTGCACATCTAATCCAGAAGCAACATCAAACAAATTATAGATTGCAAAAAAATATTATATCAAATTTAATATGTTAGATTAGTTTCCCATTTTTTACTTTAAACAATTAAATTTGAAAGTTATAATTAATTTCCATTAAATAGCTTACATTTCATGATTAAATAGATGAATTTGGGTGTAGATGTAATACTAATTTATTAGTCAAGTTGATTATGAATATAATAATATTAATTAATATAAATTATACAACAAAAAATTAAAAGTTGTTTTAGTTGTTGCAGATGTTAAAACCATGAAGAATGACAGATGTTAAACCATGAAGAATGACCATGAAGAAAAAATAATGAACCTAGAGGTGGCTTTGGATAAGGTTAATGAGAAGTTGAGAGTTGTTATTGTTGTGAATAGAATAGTTATGACTAATAGCACGAAGGGCCTTTGAGGATTGAACAAAAAAGATCATCAATCTCTTAATGTTTCCCCCTCGGCCACTCATGCTTCCCCCTCCATTTCGGTTTGCAGCAAAGGCAAGGTGAAGGAGTCCATTCTGGAAGGCAAGATCTAGACTAATCAGGGACCTTTAGCACGAACTCACAGCAGGGATAAAAGGTAAGAAGGTCAAAGCTAGTGATATGGAGGAGCTTGCTGATATCAATAGGGCTTTTATTGATAAAAATGTTAAGATTGTTCAAATGCTGAACAAAATTGTTTAGTTTATGGGTTGTTAGACCCTATTTTTTTATTGTTTTTGTTTCTACTGGCTTGTCATGGCTTGGCATCTAGTTTGTCTTTAACGACTGTTTCTTTTTGTATGGGTTTTGGGTCTCTGTGAAACCTATTCTACTCTAATCAAAAACTTAGAAATCTACCTTAAATTTTTTATTGGAGGAAAATATAATACAAACTAATCCGTACCATTTTCATTTTTATAAGAGTTCTCTATGAAAATGTAGACAGATAGTGTATGGGAGTATCCTTCAAACATCTAATACAACATAAAAGATAAATTAAAAATAATAATTTTTTTTAATATTTTAAATTTTGTAAAATTAAAAATATTTTTCTTCAAGGAGTTCAGATGATTATTAGTCATTAAATTAATCTCTTGTTTCTACCATAAGGTCATTAGATTAATTAACCTAATGAAAATAACAACAATATGTCTCTTGCTAAAATCTTATAGAAAATTTTAAAGATTAAATATTCTACTTCTAGGGCCTAGGATTTTGCCGCGACTCCCACGAAAGCTTAAAAGAAAAGCTCCAAGTAGAATAGCTTGGTACTAATGAATGTGTCTTGTCTTTCATCATAAAAGACAAGTGTATATTCACAAAATCTTATTATGGCTCTCATATAGCCGTGTCCAAGGGTACTTCAGATTTTAAGTCTCACATCTGAGAGGTGTGAATCTACGGAGATTGACGTATTGAAGAGGAATTAAAATTAAAGAGAATTGTGATAAGAAAGAGGAAGGTCGTCCCATACTGAGCTGTCTACATATTTGAGGACAGTTGTTCATTTTATCTATTGAATAAGTTAAGACTTACGATAAAAAGAACAACAATCTATAAAGAAGCTGTGTATGAAAGATAAAACAACAGCATCAATACAATGATTAACCTTCAAAATAAAAAAAATATGATTAGTTTCTAAGACATGGAAACATTGATGATGCAATGATCAATCTTTTAATGTAAAAAATTCAAGAGCAGCAATACAATGATCAACCTCAAATGAGATAAACACCTCAGAACAAAACATCAAAACCATGAAGTGGGGTTCACTACAAAAAGTCAGTGCTCACACTTATGATTAATAGACAGCTCTTTAATGGAATGGTTGCTAAAGAATTTTCAGTATGTACAGCTTGTGGGCTCACCCACAATAGTCACTGCTGACGCTTTTTATTACATTAGTAGGAAAACAAATGTGTTGGGATTCCCATTTCAACTTCTCTGCTGTCATTTTGCTTGCTTGAAATTCGTTTGCAATCAATCCAGTAAATACTGGCAATGATTGTATAAGTAATTCTAAATATTCCTTCAAAAACTGTTAACACGAGTGATTCATAATTCATGTCACATCAGTAAATGTAATTCTACAAAGACGCACGAACCACTCTGAATCGACCGTCCATTATCCACTTACGCGCATTGGCAATCATAGAATTTGACCAAGATATTTCAATTATAAATACTGAAAGTCCGCCTACCAAGAATTCCATGGTGAGGGGGAGAAAGTCCCACAATCCGTGTTGTACAGCGTTAGTGGAGTGACTCGTTTGGTGTCAAGATGAAAAAGATTGTTGGTGCATTGTTTGTAGCCAGCTTTTGCTTCTATGTACTGCTACACAAGGGTCCAACCCCTGCACGGCGCTTTGTCAGAGGATTGTACGAAGAGCTAGCCTTGAATGTGGTTGATTCTGTGTGTAAGGCTACGCTTTACCCAAATGTGTGCTTCTTAACTCTTCATGCTCTTAACCCTCAAACCACTACATCTGGAGGGTCCATTAAGGATATGGCCATAGTTTCGCTGGAAGTGAGCCTTCAAGAGGTTCAAAAGCTCTCAATGGTGTGTTGGCATTTCCAGTAATTCTTTCCACTTTCACAGTTTGAAGTCTTTACTTTACTTTTAAAGCTATGAGATTTCCACAATTTATCTTATATTCTTATGTATTTTTTTTGGATTCGATTGTATATCTAATAATACAAATTTTTCAAGAAATCTAAGTCTTCTATATAATAAGATATTTATGATTTTTTTATTATTTGATGAAGAAGTTCTTCTGATCTTTTGAATCAGTAGAATAATTTTTATTTATGTTTTAATTTTATGTTTCTTTCCTGATGATCTTGCAGTTGAGCAAAGCTGAGATTAGTCATGATGCAAAGCTCTATTCAATTCATTTATTACCAATTAATCTTGATTCTTGATCATTCCACGAAAAAGTTCTTCTCTTTTAAATCAATAGAATAATATTCTATTTTACTTATGTTTCAATTTTATATAATCTTTCATGGTGGCCTTACAGTTGAGCAACGATGAGATTAGTCATGGTACGATTGAGGATTGTGGGACGCTATTTGAATCTTCGCTTCGCCATCTGAACGGATCTTTGGAAATGCTGAGGAAGTCCGGGGAGTGGAAGAAGGAGCAGGCAGACGACGTGAAGACATGGCTCAGCGCTTCACTCACCGACCTCGATACATGCAAGCAGCCATTTGAAGCACTCAACACACGTGTTACCAAACTGGTGAGCAATTCTCTCGCCATTGTCAACTTAATTCCTGTTCTTGTGGGCTCCATTCATCGCCGCCTTTTATCCGAAGCACCATCTCTGGAAGATGGTTTCCCAAGCTGGTTGTCTCCCAACGATCGGCGGCTTCTTCAGAGCCCTCCTGGAGGCGGCGTGGCGGCGGACGTGGTGGTGGCGGCGGACGGCACCGGGAATTACAAGACCATCTCTGAAGCAGTGGAAGGTGCTCCCAGTAAGAGTAATGGGAGATATGTAATCCATGTCAAAGCTGGTGTGTACACAGAGCGTGTTACCGTGTCGAAAGATAATATCATGCTCATTGGAGATGGGAAAGACGCTAGCGTCGTTAGTGGCAGCAAGTCTGGATCTTCCCTCAAGTCCATTCCAACTTTCGGTACACTATCTACCATCTATTCGTCCTCCCACAAGATCATAGGCTACATGTTTAGCTCTTGCTTTATATTATTTTTAACATACACGTTCGAGCAATATGCTCTGAATTTTGATTCGTTTAGGTAGATAAGGTTTGTCTATGATTATATAAGTGATTTGGAAAACTTGTATTCTTGAAAGAATAAGTTTAAATCTTTCAAGACGTTGGGTATGTATGTCTTGTTTGTTTCAAGATGTTGGGTGCCTCCTATCCTATATAAGGTAGTCACATATTACTATGAGTGATCTATAGATCGAAAAAAGATCACATGGTATTGTGGACTATCAAAGGATCCATTTCCATTTCTATTTTCAGATGGGTGGGTTTTGGCTTGTTTAAGTGGCTCATTCGATATCACACTAAATTTTTCAAGTAAGACCAACCTATTAGTGTCACTAATAAATGGGCCCTAATACTAAAAGGTGGGCAATATGCTAGCTTTCCTTGGTAAGACCCACCTACGAGTAAGATTTCACAAGAGTGGCCCATCTGAAATCATATTAATAGGTGGACCCTACTTGAAAAAATGTGATTTCAAATAAACCACCCAAACAAGTCAAATCATGTGAAATCATATTAGTAAATGGATCAATCGTGAAAAAGTAGTGTTATTTCAAATGAACCATCTTAATAAATCAAAACTTAAGAGTTTGTTGTATAAAGCCAAAATCATCTCTAATCATATAAATATTTTATAATTGTATTTACTATTTTTGAGTGACTAATAGATGGACATTAACATTAAAATGTGGGTCTTACACTAACTTTTTTCAAACAAAACCCACCTATTAATGTGATTTCACACGAGAACCTCATTTGAAATCATACTAATAGATAAGACGCTCTAAAAAAGAGTGATTTAAATGAACTATCTAAACAAGTCAAATCATCTCATATCATACTAATAAATGAACGCAGATGAAAAATAAGTTTTATTTGAAATGAACCACCTAAACTTAAAACGTGTTACTTAAAAGTCAAAATCATCTCTAATTGCATTTAGAAGAATCTTCAAAAGATTTTAGTAGTCTCCATGCTTGGTTGCAGCTGCGACTGGGAAAGGATTTATTGCACGGGACATAGGATTTGAGAACACAGCAGGAGCAAACGACGGCCAGGCCATTGCGCTCCGAGCGGCATCAGATCAATCAGTGTATTATCGTTGCAGCCTGAAGAGCTACCAAGACACTCTCTACGCTTATTCTCTTCGCCAGTTTTACAGAGAATGCGACATCTATGGCAGCGTCGATTTCATATTCGGCAACGCAGCCGCAGTGTTCCAGAGCTGCAATATAATCTCCCGTCAACGTGGCGGCGGGAGTGCAAACTATATTACGGCGCATGGGAGAACTGATCCCAACCAAAATACGGGCTTCTCCATCGATGAGTGCAAGGTCACGGGTTCGATGCGCACATATTTGGGAAGACCATGGAAGCAATACGCTCGTACGGTATTCATGCAGTCTTACTTGGATGGTAGCATTGATCCAGCTGGTTGGTCCGAGTGGTCGGGAAGTTCTTCCACAAAAACAGTATATTATGGAGAATATATGAACAATGGGCCAGGCGCAGGAGCTGCAAAGCGAGTGCAGTGGCCTGGATATCATATCATTTCAACTGCAGCAGAGGCCACCAAATTCACTGTAGCAGAGCTCATCTCTGGAAACTCATGGTTGCCCTCCACCGGGGTGGCGTTCCGAGCTGGTCTGATCTCATGAAGGCAACTGGATTTACTTTGCAATGCGTTATATATTGCAAATATTCTTACTATTCAAAATTTCATATGGTAGATGCATATATAGAACAATTGTACATGATTTCTACTGGTGAGATTGTGTATGATTTCTATTAGCACGATTGTGTAATAAACAACTGTGTATGATTTCTATAAGTGAGATAGTGTGATATGTTAGTTGGTTTAAAGATTTATGAAATCAAGATATATTACAAATAAAGTTGTTAAATTCTTTTTTAAGATTTTTTGGATGGAGGATTTTTTATTTACAAAATTGTTTTTTTTGTTATTTGATATGGGAGTATGAGTCAGGCTGAAACGGCCAGCCTTAGATCACACACACTAAGCAACATATTAAGTCTAGAGAATGTTAGTCAATTTTAGTGTTTAATGCTTTTAAGCCTAGAAGTGTATTCTTAGTGTGACCATACACATTAAGCCTAGAAAATGTTAGTCAACTTTGAGTGTTTAACACTTCTAAGCCTAGAAGTGTAAGCTTAGTGTGTGTGGTTTTATCCATTCCAGTTGAAACCTCTTGGGCTAAGGAGTCAACGACTCAGGGGTATCCATTCCACCAAATGAGTCAAGGACTGAGGGGTGTCCATTCCACCAAACTCAATAGGGGCATGATCTTAGCCTCATCTCCTACGATGTTGGAGCCTTGCACTCAACAAGACTTGATCCCTCGTGGGCTCATTAAGAACCATTCAACTTCACTAGATCATGGGCCCATTGACTTTTCAAATTTTTACTTCTAAATGATGTTTGAATGTTGAAATTACACATTCTAATTTAAGAAAAGTTAATATTGTATATATTAGTTTGCACAAACATAACTTTTCTTAAATAATCTATGAAGGGAAAATATAAAAAATATATTATTTAGTATCTTTTATAAAATGTTATCTTTCTTATTGTCAATTTTGATTTTTTTTAACAAATTTTCATGATTCCCCATTCTTATGTCTTTGAAACTTGATAGATGTAAATTGACTGCAACATAATAATTTTTTTTTTAAAATGGATAATTTATTTTCATCCTTAACATAATTTTTAAATTACATAATAAAAAATTGGCTAGATAATATAATTTAAGCAATTACATTCCATGTACAACTAAAATTGACCCCAATATAATTATAAATGTTAATGATTCCTCATTCTTATGTCTTTGAAACTAATAGATGTAAATTGACTCCAACATAATACAATTTGAAAACCAAATGGGTAATTTATTCTCATCCTTAACATAATTTTTCAATTATATAATAAAAAATTGGTTGGATAATATAATTTAAACAATTGCATTTTGTACAACTAAAATTGACCCCAATATAATAAACAAAAAATTTCTTTTCATAATGTTGACCCACAACCTTTTTAAATACAAAATAATGTTATCACGCAATGGGACAAGGAACAACCAAAAAGTGAAATGAAAATAATTGAACCCACTAGAAATTGTTTTATAGTCAATATGAATGGAGTTAAAAAAATCCATCAACATTACAATTAATTGTAAGTTCAATAGTTTACATCATACTAATAATTTATTCACAATCATTATTTAATAGAATTGGAGATTAAATAATGCCAATATGTATTAGAGACATTGATCTAATTATTTTCTTTTTTCTTTTTCATTAATTCATTTATTACCAACTAATAAAATGTATAATAACAATTAAATATTTATCTTAAAAAAAATTATACCATCATATGACTACACCACAATTTAAATATTGAAAAATAACATGAAGAAAAATAAGATTTATAGATTGATATTATTATTATTTTTTTTTTTTCTATGGAATTCTAAGATCAATTCATTATTTATTTATTTTTCTAGGTCATAAAATGAACTACTAGCATACTAAATAAACAATTTTGCATATTTCTTTTACATTTACATGATTTTCACAACCTCATCTTACATGGCTTTAGATAATTTTGTGAGACTATCTTGATATGGCACTTAATTTAACCTAGTCTTATTTGAGAATCTTGATAAAATTAGGAGAGTCCCAAACAATTACAAAACTACCACACAGGCACACAAAAGGGAGTAACTCACAAGCAGTGAGACCACCAAGACCAAAAAACCAAAAAAGGATAGGCTCTTTTTTTTAAGAGGCTTTTGACCAGAGCAACTAACCAGCAGGAACAAGGGTCCCAACCCAACAAAATCACATAATTAGAATCAAGGGGTTTAGAAAGGAACCCCAAACCATCTTTTTGGAAAATCCCCTTGAAATGGAACCAAAACAGCCAAGGGCATAGTAAAAAAAAAGGTATATTTTGAGAGGATTCAGACAACATTTTACCTAAAAGATCACCTTGAGATGAGACTATCTTAGACAATGAAGGAGGCCACAAAGATCTGGAGGCATTCAGATACCTTTTGCTAGTATAATCATGTAGCCATTCCAGTAGAACATTAAACAATATACCCAAAGAATGGACTAGCACAAAAAAACTCAAAGGGTTTCGAAAGGCATCCCTAAACCTTTTACTGGGAAATATCCCTACAAACAAAGTATAATGGACCACCTCAATAATTTTGTTGTTTACAGTACCACTAAAAACCAAAAATCCAATATTTGAAACAAAACTAATAGAGAAATCCACTTCAACCACAGGAGGGAGAGGGGACAGTAAGGCAAGTGCAAATACCAAGAAGATATCAGTATCACCCAAATAAAGTCATAAAACCACCATAGTAGTAGGCATACAAGGAGTAGAGCCCTCTCTAGTAATGCCCATGTAGGAGAACCAACCCTCAGTGCACACAACCCAAGCCAACCCACTACACCAAATCGAATTCTAGTAATTACATCATCATCCTCAAAATCTCTCATGGCCAAAGGAACCCACAAAATCCCTCCTCTAAAGTAGAGAAGCATAGAGAAGCTGAGATCTAGAACCGAGAGGCCCACCTAGAGAACCTTGACCAAAACACTATGTATGGCCAAGTATGCCTCTCTATCACCAATGTTACCAACTTCATATACCTTTTCCTCCAAAGTAAAAAACTTGGAAGCCAAAGGAGAGCAAGAAATAGTGACCCAAATGGATCTCAACCCCATAAAAAAAAAACCGCTTCCAAAGAAGAAAACTCCACCTCCATAGGAGTTTGAAGAGAGAAACAAAGGAATGAACATTAGAACCCCACAAAAGAGAAAAAACACAAAGATCTGGGTAGCAAAAAAATCCAAAAAAGGAGAACACAAAAAGCCACCTATCACACCACCAACCCTCCATTAGATCCACACAAGCATGCTCCATGAGGACCATGAAGAACCAAAACATGCTCAAGGCACTAAGAAAGGAGGAGGAAGAATCGAGGAAAAAGGCCCCAATGATCCCAAGGAAACCCCTCAATAATCCATGCAGGATAGACCACATAAAGCCAGCCTTGCAACACACAAACCCCCTACAAACAACAACCAATGACCACTATACTAAGAAGACCCACAAGGGGAATAGGGTTGATAGTAAGGCACAAAGAAGGCTTGCAACCAACAACAATACAAGGAAGAGAAATGACCTTCCTCCAACACAAAACATGACACCTCATAATTGGAAGCAAACACTGCATGGCCGAAAGAAAAATGACCCATGAAAGGGCCACACGATAGGACGGTCTACCAGGCCTTCCATGGTTATCCTCATCTTTTTCTCCATCACCATCATCCTCATCTAGATCCTCTACAACATCTACTCCTCCCAAAAACCTAGCACTCGACCCACTCTCTCTCATCCTCACTAGATAAGGTCATAGCATTGACCTCTAGATTTTTCTAGTTTGGATCAATTGCTATTTATAATTATTTTCAACTAGGATTAAATTATATGGTCCAATCTAATCTATTGGGTAGGCTATATGGCATCTGTTACTCTACCTTTTATAAAACTCAAATTATTATTTTTTATTTGACCTTTGTCAAGGTTAATTATTGTCTTAAAAACATAGGCATTTTTTTTAATTGATCAATTATAAAATTATATTTATTGACATTTTTAGGTGATTCTAAAAAAAGATTAGTTAGAATTTTTTTTTTTAGTAAATTTTAGAAGCATTCATGAATATACAATATATTTAAATATTGTGTTATTTTTAATATATAAATATTGTATATCATCAAGTTGGCATGCACCTCCTTATAAACATGTGTCTTCGTTCAATATCTTGAGTACAATTAGAAAATAAATAAATAAAAATCAAAATTCTACCCTTCATCTTAAAGAAAATTCTACTAATCTTCTAAAAGATAAAAATAGTTAGAGATTGTGCAAAACTACAACCAAATAAATATTATATTTCTTTGCATTAATCTACTTCAAGTTTGATTATATGTAGTCAAATGTAATTACAAATATAACAACAATAAATTTTTTTTTTATGGTTCATAGATTAAATGTGAGAGCCTAGGATTCAAAACTAGAATTAGATTGCGCTACAATTTTAACAAAGAAAACTATTAGAAAAATATATTTCATAAGAGGTTTAATGTTGGAAATTGTCTTTGAAGAGTAGTTGAATGGTTCATAGAAAGTTTCACTTTGTCGTAGTCACTTTGACACTAGGATGCTAGTGAAGGTTGCCTAGGCAATAAAGAACTAGTAAAGGTCTCCAAAATAATGTAATGCTAGTGTTTCTAGTTAGAGTGATGTTCTAAAAATATTAGAACTTATTTTTCTCTATGTCCTAATTGGAAAATCTCTTATACATCATCAAAAATGTCTTTAATGTATTTATTTTTTATGTTTTTGATAGCTAAAAGGGAAAAAATATTATATCTATTTGGGAATTTACCACTTTCAACTCCCTAAGATGACATATTCATTATCAAGTGAAGCCTTCAAATGAAAGGATTGAAGTGTATGATCTTATATGTAGTGTGTACATGGTGTGTGCAAGGTATTCCAACTACCAATGATTCACCAATTAGGTAACTATGATACACTCTTATAATCAATTAAGAAACTTAAATATTAAAAAATAACTTAATATTATGCAAGTATTACTTTAGATGGATACTAAAATCTATGTCATATATGCAGTTGAAGAAAATAAATAGGAAATTCAACAAACATGCCAAATAAAGTAATTAAAAAATTACAATATAATACATGATTGTTGGAGAAATTCTTAAATGGGTAGAAAAACCTAGTACAAGTGAATATTTTCTATTCATGTCAACAATCAACACTTGTTACAAATATTTTAATATTTCATATTTTAAACTCCCACAGACTACATAATATCTTAAAGGACATATAATTGTACTCACTCATACAATAGGAAAAAAATACAATCTTCATAATAATAAAGGGATGGGAATAAAACCCACAACTCTAAATAAGGAACTCTCACATCCTGCATCAAAATGAAAGAAAAACCCAATATAGGGATTAGTATAAGTAAACAACATACGTTTTTTGGCATCCATGGAATCATCTCATATTTGGATCTTCCATTGTACCTACAACTACTTTCTACATGAAGGAAAGAGCACTACATACACATGCAATGGTCTTATGCTATACTAAAACCAAAAGTAGAATGAGAATTCCCCTTCTCTTGAGCATGGAACTACGTAAGTACATAGAAATAGGGGGACAAAAAGGGAGTCACAAGAGGCTAATTTTTTATTTTATTTTTAAAGTTGAAGTAGAACTTGGGTGAGTAATTCAATATGTTTATGCTCATAGTTTAAAGGTATAATAAGAATAATAATTTTAGTGCTTGAAATCTAGTTTTAAATTACTAAAGACTTTTTAAAATGGTTATGGATGTGAAATTTTTAGTACATATAGAACTATTACTATTTATATCACTAAAATTTAACATAATTTGTGTTCCCCTATATATTTTTTATAGCATAGGTATTTTTACACACTATTTGGTAAAAATGTATCCAATATCAAGTACTAACAATTATATATATATATATATATATATATATATATATATATATATATATATATATATATATATATATATATATATATATAAATATAAAGAGTATCTGAGATATTTAAACAAGATATGATTTCAATTTTGCTGATTTGAGAACAACATTCTAAAACCAGTTCTCACAGTTTTATATTTTTATTGAATAATATATATATATTTTTTGTGGATGGATCTTGAAAATTATAATATTAATCATGCACATCACATAGGATGCACAAAATTAATTGAAAAGATAATTCTGAAATATGTATGAAACTAAGCATACAAAAATCCTATTTTTTTTTTCAAATTTTGATAAGTAAGTCAAAAGTTATATAAATGTAATATATATATATTGGAGTAATATGAAGATAATCTTCTAGTGAATGTATGTATGTGTATGTGTATGCATATGCATATGAGTATGCATATGAGTATGCATTTGCATATGTATATGTATGTATGTATGTATGTATGTTTATGTATACACACACATATACATATATAAACACATACATATGTACAAGAAAAAATGCAAAATCAACGAAGTGAAAATGGTGATAAATTTGCAAACAAGGGATGTTTGGTTGTGCAATATTTTTTGTCCATAAACACAGATCCGATGATAGAAAAGGATATAATGGAATTGAGGAAAATAAAAATTATAGGATGCATCTTAGGATAGAATTTTTTCATGTAAACTATTTGGGTATGGACAGATAAAGCTTGGGAAGGTGCAAATAAAATCTTCTTTCTCTTGAAGGGTTTTTTAATGGTTGATTTTGATTCAGAGATTAACAAAATTTGTATCTTGAGCATAGATACATGTATATTGGAAGGAGCATAAATCTATACCCAAAAAAGGGAACTAAACTTTAATCTTCGAGCACTGGAACCTTTAAATGGGCTAGTGTGGTTCCATAATTGGAATACTAGTGGAGGGACTATCTATACAAGATTGAGGAAGTGACTATGTAGCAATATAAGAGTAGAGTAATGTATCCAAAAATGTTCTCCTTATATGTTTGATGATTTATATGGTTTCATCACCAATTCCCACAAATATTGACAATATAGGGAAAGCCCTAGATGTATGCCTTGATGTTGGTGAAATTACCCTTTTTGCTAATATAGGGCAACTACCATAAGGAAGATCCCTCAAAAGATCAAATTAAAAAATTTAGTACTCCCAAAAAAACAATTCAATCTTCAAGTAGATGTGTGAACTTTACTAAATGATAATGTGGTTTTATAAATAATTGTTTCTTCTTTTTTGATAATATGCTCTCTTTGCAATCAAAAATCTAAAATCAAATAAATTTTACTTCATTAAAATAATATATCTTATTTTTTGTACATCCATCACCAAAACATCTATATAATAATATTTCCTACACAATTTATTTTAAAATATAAAATTATTTAAAGTTTTTTTTTTCATATCACAAATAAGAATTGGATATGTTTAACCATTCTAATTCTATGAATTTTATTATTGAAAGTTCATTAGATTATTTAAACAAAATTAAGAAAATTCTCATTTTCATTTATTTTTCTATTTCTAAAATAATATTAATTTTCACTAGAATATATTAATTAATTTATTTAATGAATATTTTATAAACATATTAATTAACAAAGAATTATTAAGCAACTGATCGAGATGCAGTTCACCCCGATCCAATCGCGGTTACCATTCGGGAATAAGCAATTAAGCTAGTGAACCTATTGATCCATACCCATAGCTCATAGCGAGAGATCCTTCGATATCGATTGGCCTTGCCCAGGTGTGGAAGGAGAGACGTATGGGTACAAGCGAATAAATGGGCATAGGGGTGCATATTGCAATTCCCAGGGTTCATGGGGGCCTATCTATAAGTATTCCAAGGCATCCTGAGCCTGCCTATTGGGTCCTTGTATTGATTCGCCTTCTTAATATATAATTGCCCTCGGGCCTATAGAATGGTAGGGGGGTAGGAAGCCCCCTTATTAATTATCCTACTAGCCTTTCCCTGCCCAATTCAGCTGGGGGTAGGGGGGGACGTAGCTCGATTGGGCAGGGGCTAGCCCTTCAAATAGTTGAGTGGAGGTAGCTCGATTGGCAAGGGGCTAGCCCTTCAAATAGAATTATAGCTGGGGGGGCCACCTATTGATTAGTAAATTAATCAGCCCGCAACCCTTTAGAATGGTAGGGGGCTATAATAAAGAATTATAGCTTTCTCCGGTCGAATTAATTTAATCATTTTTCTACATCTCTTTGCATAATTAAATCATAGAATTGTTGTATTTTAAATACCAAGAGCTAATTAACTTTTTTTAGTACAAATTTCTATCCAATATCACATCTCAACTTCAAATAGATTTGTTAAATTATCATAATGATTTAAATTAACATTTAATTAAAGTGTCATATCAAATTAGCCAATTACTTAAATAACATGTATTAAAGTAATAAACAAAAACACCAATCTTATATAACATACAAATGAAAAAAATTAATATAAATCTTGTTAAGTGTAAGATCTTCACTTATTTTGAAATAAATTTAGAAATATAACATTTATAAAAATAAAATAAAATTAATAGTAATGATTAAAAAAAACTATATAGCGAAAGGAGCTCAATAACCATTATTAGATTTCGTTAATTAAAAGTCCGCTAAAAAATCATTTAGTAGGTCAATAGGTGTTTGCTAGTATACCCAAATGGAGAAATTATGCAACTTTAGGTGCACGATTACTAGGTCATTTGTGTATCAATATTGGATCAGTTGTGCAAATTTTGTGGTAGTGAAAGAAAATGGTTATCAGGGCAATAGAGAAGATGTATCGAATGCCAACTCAAAATGGCCACTTTTTGACCCTTTGTGTGCATAATGAACTCCACCATGTTTATCCTAACTATCCAAAAGTTAAAACAATAGCTATAAACACTTAAATCGCATAAATGGAAAAAATCATCAAAATCTGATATACGATTTAAGAACTTAAAATGCATGCAATTATACTCATTTACGAATATAAGATTAGCATTCACCATTAGATTAATACAAGCTAGGGGATAGCTCTCCCAAAGAAAATCAATAATAGAGAATCTAAGGCTATAGTTATAGACAAGAAAGAAGTGACAGATAGGACGTCGGCTTCACATTCATCATGGCCAGCTTCTACGGAAAGGACTTGATTAAGGTACACCCCACTCTCGGTAGGTAAAAGCTTGTCATCAATGATAATCCAAATATGGATTACAATCAGAAAAGCTTTTAGAGGATCTTTCATCAATAACTCAGGAAGATTCTTGAAGATATTTTCTGTAATGTTTTTGTAACAAACAAAGACGTACGAACTACTACTATTAACATCTTATCACTAATGGCAAAGGCGGTCACAGAGCTTTCAACTGTTTGTCTTGATTGAAGTTGGAGCTTTTCTCTAATAAAGATGCGCCAGGGCAAGGAGTCATTTGAAATCTTTCAAAGTGGTGAGTGATTCTTTTGCAATCAAATCCAGAAGACATTTTTTATCAATTGGGATTCTTTCAAAGTGGTGAGCAATTCTTTTGCAATCCTCAACAACAACTTCAGTGGAAGTTTTGCTGTTGAGGATTGCAAGAGAATTACTGACCAAATTGGGAAGTGCTGTTCAGCGGTCTGGTTTTGAAAGTTTGGTCTAAATAGAAAGTTTTGGTTTATCCAAAACGATATTAATGGGTTTTTTTAAATAAATGGTGTGATTTCAGAACCATTTGAACTAATTACTACTTAAAATATATCATTTAAATTTACCCATCTCTAATATCACTCAATTCTTTATTCCATGGATAAGAATTCAAAAAGCAAAACAAGAATAAGTAGCTGATTTTCTTTGTCATTCGCTAATCTAAGATACTGGTAAGCGATTATGTAATCTTATAATTTTTAGTCTTGTTTCAGTTGTTTGAATGTCCACATATTCAATTCTTAATCTTAATTTCTTTTAAATTCCGTTGATAGTTTGACTTCTTATCACTGTAATTTCTTTTTTTTTTCAATTTAAATAGTTTTTGTTCAATTAATCATTTTAAATTAACGCTACAACTATTTTTAAATTATTAGATTCTCTCTTAACTCTTTTCAATGTAAGTAATTACATCGAAGGCATCTCTTACTATGGAATGCACCGGTTAACTTTTGCTGACTCAGAATTATCTACAAGCAATGCAAGACGATTGAAGTTCCGTCCATTGATTTTCCTGGCTCGTTGACTGTACGTGAAAATTTGCAGAAGTATGTATGTAACGGTGAGGTTCGGGCTCACTGGTTGTACGTGACTGTATTGTAATTTAATGTTGGCTGTACTGCATGAATCTGTCCAATCTGTCATAGAGGAATTTTTTAAACCCTAATAATGCGTTGTGAAAGTTGTAATAGGTATGATAACTAGAAACACGGTGATTTTTATTCATTGTTTAATACATTACAGATAGATCAGCCTTAATGGTGACAGGATGGGCTTCTTACCACCAACTAGTGCAGTTGATCCCAATCCTGAAGAGTTACTACTAGACAAGATGTAGAGACGAAGAAGTGACCTAGAGGTTTAATGCTGAAATCAAATGCATTTACCAACCCTGTCATTTCCTTCTCATATTAATTTTCTGCAATGAGTGCCTTCTGTAGGGTTCACCTAATATGTACACAGTCTGTCAAAATAAAATATCTATTGTGCCACGTCATTTTTAGTAACACCGCCTTGTCTGCCCAGTTTAAGTCGTATGCATCTTATTTATAGTTCTGAGAACCACCTCCTTTGATTCACTTCCAACAAGTAGCAAAAGATTGCTCTAATAGCTAGCCGCAAGAGAGAGCTGACAACATCTTCATCACCCTTTTGTCAAAGATTGAAGGCACTATTAAACAAGTTTTTACCTTGCTTTGTTTATGATAATTTTTTAAATGAAAATAGTGTGTTCCTTGATTGAATTGGTTTTTGATCTACCTGCAATGTTATTAACCATTACATAGCGCACGCTCTGAATTTCCCCCTCTTAAAATAAGATATATATTGCTTGACGATAGGAATGTGGTTTCTTTGTTTATGTTTTGATCATTGATTTATGCTTGCCCAAGTCTCTGCAATATTATATATTCACTAATATATTGCGGCTAGGCTTTGGATGCACAAATATTTAAATTGGAGAGGTTGAGGATTGACAAGCCCGGCGATCAAGAGTTTTCTGAAATTTCAATCTATTTGATTAAGAAATCCTTCGTAAAAAAAAATTCATACTTCTAATGTCTGTAAACAGATTCTTCGTAAATTTCTTGTTTATGAAAGGAAAAAGAAGAAATTGCATAAGATTTATAAGCGAACATTGGAAAAGAGGAAAACATTAAACTCTAAGCAAAAGAATGCACAAATATGTGTATAATCAAAACTTTTTGCTCCTAATTCCATCTTTGGTTCAGCTATTGATTCTCTTTAATAATAAAATGGAAAATGAAAGTAACATGAAGAGCCTATCCTCCTAACTTTGTGTTTACAGTTTACACAATATATGCTACTCCTCTATTCTCTGATGGTGCAACAAATTCATCATTCATGCCTTCACAGTTAGCATTCAAGTTTGGAACTTGCCGCGGAGACTCCTGAGATCCTCCTAATCTTCTCAGACAACCCATCGACATGTTTATCTTTTCTCCTTATTCTTTGTAGCCGAGAAACCTTTATTTTTTTACTTGCGGCTTATAGGAAACCTGGCAAACATGCAGACATGCAACTCCAAACGTGGAATGCATGCATGTGTTTCACAAAGTATCATGTCCATTCATTACTTCTCACTATTTAATGTGACCGGTATTGGATATTGATACAATGTTTAATGTAAAATTTAAAAACAAGTGCACTAAAACTCTGCAAGAACAATGCCTCTTTTTCAATATTTTTGTTCCATTTTACAAATAGCAGCAATCTTCAACTAAATTTCAAGTGTTGCCCTATACTCCTGCCACTGACATACCCTTATAATTGTCTTAGTTATTAGCAGTGTATTGTATGTCCAGATACGCTTACATATGTGGTTGTTTGGTCATGCAGTAGCATTCAACCTACGTCAAATCTCTCACCCCAACCCTGCCTCTTAGTCCTTGCCACGTGTCTCCATATTCATGTTGCTGCTTTAACAATTGTTTTCATACTTGCATATATTATTATTATTTTTTGGTTGTCAATGGACATATTGATTTTACTTTAGTGTTCACTCTTTTACCCGATATGAAGGATTTAAAAATATTTTAAGTGATTGGAATTTTGGAATGTATCTGTGTATTTTATCAATGGTTGTTATTGGCACAAATAGAATGATTGGGATATTTTTCTTGAGACAAGGGATATTTGTATGGAAGATATAAATTGTCTTGGCACTGTTAGATTTCATCATCACTTCTTTTTATAAGGTATTTGATTTAGGTTCAATTAAATTTGGACGTCTTTTTACTAAATAATTTATGATGTATGCTCTAATATAAGGAATCTATACAAAATACTAACTTTCTATATAAATTGATCACAAGAAATACTATACAAAAATCTTTTAGATTGTACTGACTTTCTATATAAATTGATCAAGCAAATGAAACCCATCTACAAATAGAAGGTT